>NC_091694.1:47517500-50017500 GCF_041296265.1 Equus caballus
TAAAGGGACAAGATGTATGCAAGTAACTCTCAAATAGTTCATGGTTCGGGGGGGAGGGGAGGGAAAGAATGATAAAACATGGCAAAATGTTCTTTCTTCTACCCTTAAAACTGTTCTGTAATTTTGAAATTATTTCAAAATGAAAAGTTATGAAAATTACAGGATGGAGGAGACACATTCAGCATGAGGTAAAGGATTAACTGTTCCGTCCTGAGAGTGAGTCCAAAGCACTGATGTCTGCACTCACCAGCAGGTGGGCGCTGTTCCCACAGTCCTGCCTCACAGCCTGAAGAGGCAGGAAATGTTCCTAATTACTCACTTGCCCGAGTCCTAGGAAGCTGGGGGGAGGGAATGTGGAAAAGTGAGGACTTTACTGAGACTAGAGGCGAGGACAGCAGTGGAGGACAGAGTGGGCAAAGAGGAGCTGTGGAGATTGAAGAGCAGTAGTAACCACTACCCTTGACTGAGCGCTCAGGAGGGAGAGCCAGACTCAGGGCCGAGGGCCGTCCACGCAAAGCCCTCATCTGATCCTCACAGACACCCGATTCGGTTGTCCCGATTTCATAGACGAGGATGTTGGCTCAAAGAGAGGTTAAGTACCTTGCCGAAGGCCAGTGGCCAGTAAGTGGCAGAATGAGGACTGCAAGAGGTCTGTCTCCTCCTGAACCAGGACTCTGAACCACTCTAAACCCCACTGCCTTCAGACCCATGGGCCTAAATCCTTCCCAGTTCCTGAGCTTTTAAAAAGCAGGGACCTCATTTCACAAACACACACTGGGATCCTGGCATTGACTGGGTGCATGGACTGAACTGTGTCCCCCCAAATCCATATGTTGAAGCCACAACCCCCAGGGTGACTATCTTTAGAGATAGGGCCTTTAGGAGACAATTAAGGTCATAAAGGTAGGGCCCTCATCCAATAGGCTTGGTGGTCTTAGAAGAGAACAGAGATCTCTCTCTCTCCATGTGTATGCACCAAAGAAAGGCCATGTGAGCACACAGCGAGGTCTGCAAGCCCGGAAGAGGCCTCACCAGAACCCAACTATGCTGGTACCCGGACCTTGGACTTCTAGCCTCCAGACTGAGAACGTAAATTCTGTTGCTTAAACCACCTAGTCTACAGTATTTTGTTGTGGTAGCCCACGCTGACTAATACACTGGGCTACCTCGTAAAAAATCTCCCAAATAAAACACTGAATGGTATCTGTGTGTGTGTTGCGGGAGGGGGACTTAGTAGGGACAGAGCAAGGGAGAGGATCCTCTTGTCCTTTCCTACCTCAGGGGCTGGGGAGGGAGGTGTTGCGCTGGGTCACGGAACCAAAGGTCCAAGGGCTTAGGCCTCTTGCTTGCCCCCACCTCCTTCGTGTCCAGCTACACCCCCATGCTCCTTGGGAAAGTACGGCAAAGACCCTAGAACTGACATTAGTACCAGAAGGAAATCTGGAGCTCAGCCCAGTTGAGCGCTTCATTTGACAGACAGGGAAACTGAGGCCCAGAGAGGTGAAGAGACTTGCTCAGTCTTTTCCAGTTTGTATGTGAGATCGCTCCAAGCCCAGCACCAGCCACCATCCTCTTTGACTCTTCCCAAAAGACACCACCTGAGCTAAAAGTGCTGCCTTTTGCTCACAGGCCCTCCGAGAAATCCTTGCCAATGACAAAAGGGGGCACATCACAGGATTAAGCATGACAACCCCAGGAAGGGACAAGAAGGCCCTGTCTCCTCTCCTGCCCATGATGTGGGCCTCTCGTCCTCACTGACCTGCACCGGCCCAGGAGCAAGGTGACAGTCTGAGGAAACATGAAGTCTCAACTATTGAAGGCCCTGGTCATCCAGAGAGGGCCTTCAGAACCACTCAGACAGACACAGGTGAGAGCCCTGGCGCAGGGGACCCACTTTGCAGGTTCAATACCACCCATACTCCAGAGTGTTATCTAAAGCACAGCAAAATCCCACTTCGATGCCTCACAACTATTTGAAATAGGCTTCTGAGGCAGCATTCCTCTAATTGGTGCAAGGAACATCAAAGTTCTGTGAGGAGATCCTAGAATTTCATTTGACAAAATGCTACAGTGTTTTTTCTTCTAAGATTTATTTTACAAACATGTAAGAAAAGTTTTATTGTTGGTCAGATTATGCAATAACAATCTGCCTTAAACCAAGTGTGCTATTCTCAAGATTACCAAAAACATTCTGTCCTTTTAGTTCTTAAAAGAAAAAAAAAAGGCTTAACTTCTAATTTATTTGTTACGTAAGGTTTAAAAGCAAATACTTACACAGCAAACTTAGTTGTGCAGCAATTAATCAATGTGTGAAGCCATGATTTGCTGTTCACTTTGATCCAAACTGCCTGTGAGCATCGTCCCATAACTGCAGGCACGTTCCCTAAGAGCTGGAATGCTGCTTTACGCAGAAGTGCTGCTCCAGGAACGAGCTGCTGCTTCTCGCCTTCTTTGTACTGCCGTCCCTTCCACACCAACAGGACCAGAGGGTGAGGACTGGCTCACCAGTCCCTCTTTGGGGTCTTTCACTCACCCGCCAGCTTCCTTTCCTGCTCTCCTGTGGCAGATGAATGCTTTCTAAAAAATATTCTGGACTATTTATATGATTCTCTAGCAAATTCCTTATAAAGCTAGGTAAGCTTCAGCTCAGATATGGCCAGATCATTGAAATTTGAATTTTATGGAGGTCTAATTAATGAGATTTTTTTCTTATGTAAGTACAGTTTACGCACTTCTGAGTAATCTTCCTCATTCTGAAATCTGGTGGTCTCAGCTAGAAGCAGACTAGCCTGCAGACAAAGGTGCCAGACTTGGGCAGGGTTACCACAATTTACTCATTTACCGAACACTTTTTAGGCACTTCCTACTCTGGACTGGCCTGGTGGGAGGATATAGAGACAACAACACGAAGACACCTGCTCATTATGAGCTCACAGGCTAGTGGGGAAAATAAAACATGAAAATAAAGTGTTGAGGGTACCAAGCAGGAAAACGAGGACTAGCCTGTTCGAGGACCCTGGGGCCTTGGAGAACAGAGCTGTGCCTGCAGCGGGGGGATTTACACACTCATCACTTGCTCACGGACAACCTGCTGGGTGCCAGGCGTGGTCCTAGGACTAGGGAAACCCCCCTGAACAAGCCAGACATGGGCCCTGCTCTCCTGGAGCTTACAGTCTAGCAAAGACAAGCAGGAAGAGGGAATTACAATCCAGTGCATAGGGGTGCTGGCTTGGGGGGTACAGAGATTTGGCATTATACACACAGTTCACTTAGGCAAACACAATCGTTATTTGTCTGAAAAAGTTTTTTGAAAAAGGAAAAAAACTCCCCAATTTTAAGTAATTTGGGCCATTCCGCCTGCCTCTCCACTCACCGAGCAGACAGGCAGAGCCTGAGGCAAGCTTGTGACTCTGCTGCTCCTGCGGCCTCTCTCAGTTCCCAAGGGCCTTTTCAAAAGTGAGCTGCTCATCTGACTGTGAGTCTAACACCTAAAAATAAGTGGGTTTTGCACAACATGGCCCTAATTACAGCCCAACCACTTCACTTGGTACTTAACCAAAAAAACCATGATCGGTTCCCACATGGGCAGGAACCAACTTCACTGGACCTCACGATGCTGGTCTTCAACATGGCACCTTCCTCAGGGTTTCCAGGAGGAATTTTGTTTACATTCCATTTTTATCTTAGGCGTGACTTCATAACCTAACCCCAGAATGAGCCAAGACTCATCATGGCAGGCCAGTAGGACACATACAGGGGCTGACTGCCTGGCCTGGAAGTTGAGGGTGGACTCCTGGAGGAGTCTCTAAGTCCTTGAGGATGAGGGAAAAGAGGAGGCAAGGCTGAGGTGGGAGGGGAGAGGACCAGGAGAGTGTCTAACAGCACTGAGCAGAGTCTGGAAGGCTGGTGAGATCCAGATGGGCCCAGGGGACCAGTGAGCAGAGGACAGGGAGGACAGGAGAATAAGCCAGGGACATGCCGGAGGCTGGATCCTGACCAGCCTTGTGAGCTGTCAAAGGAATGTGGAATTTATTCCAAGGGCAACAGTAAAGCTTTGGAAAGGTTTTCAGCAGAGGAACAACAGGAATAATTTTCTTCAGAAAGTTCATCCTGAAGCACATGGAAAGATGCCCAACATCATTAGTCATCAGGGAAATGCAAATCAAACCACAATGAGATACCATTCACATCGGAAAATAACAAGTGTTGACAAGGATGTGGAAAAACTGGAACTCTCATATATTGCTAGGGAGAATGGAAAATGATTCCACTTGGGAAAATAGTCTGGCAGTTCTCCAAAGGTTAATGATAAAGTTGCCATAAGACCCAGCAATTTCACTCCTAGGCATATACCCAAGAGAAACAAAAAAAAAAATATGTCCACAGAAAAACTTTTACGTGAATGTTCATAGCAGCATTCTTCGTAACAGCCAAAAACTGGAAACAATGCAAATGTCCATTAATCAATGAATGGATAAATAAAATGTGGTATATCTGTACGATGGAACATTATTCAGCAATGAAAAAAAAATGAAGTATTGATATATGCTACAACATGGATGAACCTCAAAAACATGTTTAGTGAAAGAAGCCAGTCACAAATAGCCCCAGAGTGTATGACTGCATTTATATGAAAAGTTTAGAATAGGCAAATCCATAGACAGAAAGTAGTTAGTGGTTGCCGGGGGAAGAGGGAACGGGGAGTGACTGCTAATAGGTACAAGGTTTCTTTTTGGTGTTGAAAATGTTCTAAAATTGATTATGGTGGTAGTTGCACAACTCTGTGAATATACTAAATGCCACTGAAGTACACACTTCAAATGGGTGAACTGTATGCAGTGTAAATTATATCTCAGTAAAGCTGCTAGCAACAAAAGTTCATGCCAGCTGCAGTGCGCAGAACGGAGAGGGAGAGACGGGGCAGAGACCAGGGAAGAGGCTGCTAAAGGGATGGACTGGGAGAAGAGAGTGTTCATCTAAGGGGAGGGATTCATGGGATCAGGCGAGAGGAGGCCAGGGGAGGAGAGTTTACATTTTGTGGTGGGCTCCACAAGTTCTCCTGGGTAGCTGGTACCTCTCCAAGAGGTTTCAGTTTCTCCAAGTGGGAAACTGAAATGAGGTATCTGCAATTATCATCAAGCAGCAAGAAACACATTTAAAATCTCATACGTGTAAAGACCAAGACGAATACAGAAAAGTGTGTAGCCTGCTGCCCACATACATGAGAAATGCCCACGATAGAAGCACGCTGAGCTGCCCACCAGGGGACTGTCCCAGCTGTCTGTCTTCGCTCCCAAACTCCAAAGAAAAGGCCTGGGCATTCAGGGCACCCATGAGATGTTGCAAGATCTGAGTGTAGGCTGGAGAGCGAGAGAGGAGAAGGCCAACAGCTTTGGGAAATACACTTAAAATCTTTAAAGATACTTTTCTGGGTTCTGTGTGTTTGTGGGAACTGCAAGGCTGCTGAAGTGGGCACTTTTCTTGGTTAGATCAAAGACCCAGTTTTGACTACACACCACCACCCTTCCAGAAAGTCTACCCCGATCTCTAGCAGGAGACTGGCAAGAGCTGAAAGGCCATGGGGAAAAAGGGCCTGCACTACTGGTGGGAAAGGGTCACAACCGGGAAAAACAAAGGAAAATCTAAGAAGGGGCATTTTCTGAACACTCAGGGACCATGTCAGTTGAGACCCTGACCACGAGGACATCTCTGTCCCACTAGTAGACCTACAGACTGTCACGGAAATGGGATGGGGCTAAGTCTCTGTCCATAACCTTGTGCACACCCTCAGTGTCTCCCTGACACATCTCCCACCCCAGGCCTGCAACAGAAATTAGGGCTTGCCAGCCCACTGCAGCCATAGCTTGGGGAAGAGTAAAACACCACTAAGATACACCAACAAAGCCAGAAGCTTTGGTTCCAGCCCATTCATTTACTAGATAAGGAAACTGAGGCCCAGGCTCATGGAGCAGAGCCAGGAGTTGGCATCCAGATCCCTGACTGTCAGGCCCCTGTACTTCTCACTCTACCAACTCCCAAACCCTGACCCTCCTCAAGAACCTGGGTCTCAGGTGCATGCTTCACAAAGCAAGAAGAGCTAAGAACCCTCAGAAACCTTACGTCTGAAGTGGCAGAGAAACCAGAGCCATCCCTTCCCTAGAATCCTATTAGGAAGCTGAAACATACAATTATATGTTCTAATCTCTCTAAAGGGAGGGAAACCAGCAGGTTAACCAATAAAGTATGGACAATACAGTTTTTATTGCAGCTCTCAAGTCTCGCAGCCCTTTACTTCCTTTATTAACAACAGTGTCCTGCGTTTAATCGCACCACAGTGTAATCAGCATCAATGTGACCATTAGCTCAGCCACAAGTAAAGATCTCTAGAATCCAAGGCTGCATTGGGTATGGAAACACTCCAGACAGGTGAGGATCTGTGACATCACAATAGGGGCAAATGCTTACTCTCTCTAATGCCTAAGTTCTAGTGAATTCAAGTGAAACACTATTTTTAAGCCTGCAGAGGAATACAAACATTAAATACTTCAAAATAAAAATCAGACAGGAAGACAAAATGATCTACCACCTTTTCATGGTAAAATAATCTGAAGAGAGTTTAGAAATAAATGAACTACAATTTCTAAACTATTATCTTATTTGCCAGTTTTGAGGATGTCTTCAGGTGCTAGAACTTGGAGACAGAAAGAATAAATATCAATGTATCACTTCTAAAGTGATAATAAACATAACCCCATCTCAGACAGATGGATTTTTTCCTACAGTGGCCAAAAAGCAAGTTGAACTCTATGTACAACAGACAAATTACACAATTAGGATCATTTAAAAATAATGAGACTCCTCTCTTTGCCTTCTTCCAAAGTATATAATATATATTTAACAGCACATAAGAAGACACCACTTGAGCTTCCCTTGTAGCCAACAGGAAGTATTTTCACATATAAAAATTAAAAATTTAAACTTTTAAATCATTAATATTTTTTAAACATAATACAGACTTAAAAATTGTTCAACATTAACCCATGACCCTGCCCCTAGCACAAAAATCCACCCCAAATCCAGAAGTCACAGTTTATTGTTCCTAAAAATCCCACAGCACTGAACTTGATCTTCACTTCATGCTGATCACTAACAAGAGGCCCCTAACAGAAATCCCCAGGGAGGACCAGAAGCACGATCGACGCTGCATCTCTTATCTACCTGGGCAGCACTGGTGCACCTCTGCGGTCAGGTCCATGAGAGTCGGCCCCCACACTAGGGTCCTGGAAGGGTGAGCTGGCAGCTTCCCTCATCTTCCCCCTCGAAGGCTGTCCAATAAGCACCTGGGAATTGACTTTTCTTGGGAAAAGGGTGCTGGTAACAGCTGTCAGGGCCAAGGCAATAGTGAGAAGTTCAGTTCTCTGCTCTTTGGATGAACTGTGTAAAACATTTCTTTTAAAAGACACAATGTTAAAAATATTAAGAAAAACGTCTACAAAATCTGGAGGGCTGCCTCTTCCTCAGAGGGTAAAGCTTGTGGGGTGGTGGGAAAAGAATTGAGGGCCCAGAACTATAACTCTGCAGCAAAAGATAGATAGATAGATGCCCTTCAAAACACGTCACATTCTTAAGATGTCTTGCTGAAGAAGCAAGAGCTGAGGGTGACTGTATGAGTAAGAGCAGTACGGGCGCCAACTCCTGCAGGGGGAGGGTCCTACTGTGCGCCCCACTCTGCACAAGAACGTCAGGCTTTAGGGCAGCTGCCATCGGCCCCAAGGGGCATCAGGACTCTGCCTCTGAAGCAGAGCTGCTTTCCCGACTAACTTCAATCTGGAGAGATGGTAAGTTATCTAACCGGCTCTTCTTTTGGCGAGACTGTTCTTTCTCCTTAATCAGAGCCCCCCATGCCCTTTGCAGCTCAGAGTCATCTTCCTCAGTGCCAGGCGCCCTGGGATCCACTTTCTTCATGTTCTTTTCTTTGGTCTTGGGTGCAGATCCTAAGCGAGTCCATAAACTACCTGTTTGGGTGAGAAGGCATTTCAGTTTTGGCAGTCAATGCTGAGACACAGGGTAGTACTGAGGAAGCAGGGGCACTGCCAACACCTAACATGCAGGAGACAGTGGGAGGTCTGTGGGACTTGCAACCACTGTGCAGTCTTGGGCAGGTAACCTCATCTCCTTGGCTGAAGTCCCCTGCCTGCAAACTGAGGGATCTAGATCCAGTGGGAGACTCAAACAGTTAGGGGACTGATGTCCCCCATGCTAGGCATACAGGAATCATCTGGGAGGCTGTCAATGCTCCACCTGCCCCACCCTGGTGAGACTCACCATCCTGTGTAGTTTCATTCTGCCAGGAGCAAGCCATTCCAAGATCACTCCCAGCTGTAACATTCTGCAAACTGAAGGGCCTGCTACACTGTAAACTTTCAGAGATTCTGCCCACTATCCACTAATTTTTAAAATATACTTCATTAATGCCTAACAACAGAGAAATGTATTTAGAATTTCATAGTATAGCCACACTACAAGGCACTTAACAGCTTTATTCATAAGGAATATAACAAGCGGAAAAATGATTACGATAAAATGCTATATGAAAAAAGTGGGCTATGTATATGGACAAAGACTGGAATAGCATACAAGAAACTAAAAAGTATTTGTGCTAAACAGAACCAGGGGTGGTTTTCTTTCTCTTTTCTAAATTTTCCATACGGTTATCATGACGGTGGTCATGATAATGATGATGATGATGATGATGATAATGGAAGAGGAAAAATAATTTATTTTTGGCATATGCTATTTCCTGTCTCCTGCTAACAAAGTATTTCTATGCTACACCCATTGTCCTTGCTCTTACCCAATTCCCATCCCCATCAATTTTAAGTGTTACCAACCTGATTTCTTCTCCCGAGTATCAGAGTAGAGGCCTTTAATGTCTTGCCTGGGAACACCTAGCCTACTATGTACATCAGAAAAGGGCTCTCTCCGAACAACAGGGTTACTACTAAAAGCCTTTTCCGGAGAATATGGTCTTTTTCCTAATCGCTGGCGTATATCTAGAAAAAGAAAGAAAGTACTACTGTGACCAAGTGTGTGTGCTTTGCTATCCGGATTGTCAGCCTGAGATCTCTGCAGAACCTGGTGCCAAATCTCCTCTAGTGAGGACACAATCAGGCTTCTAAAAGCCTTGTCTCTCTGTAATCAGTCTGGATCCCGTAGGAAAATTCGGACGTTGAGGTTCTCAGAGCAAAATAATCTCAGCTGACTGCTCCAGAAAGGAATTTCTGAAGCAGAATCAACTGTTTTGTTTTTTCAGTAGAACTGAGCAGAGCAAATAATTTACAAACATTTCGGCTGACAAGTAATACTGCAAGTTCCCTGAGGGCAGAAGCCACAATCTTTGAACATTTAAGTTCTCAATAAACTTACTACATTTAACAATAAAGGTAATGAGATTGGCAAAAAAAAAAGGATCAAGGGAAGATGTCTCAAATCAACTTTGCTTTTTCCCCAATTCCCCCAAAAACTTGCCTGTCCTCTTGCGCTCCTTCTAACACTAACAGCAACAAGGAAAATATGCTTATTAGCAAGTCATTATGCTAGGGCTTTCTTACTCTCAGATTGTTGCTTATCCTCCCGGAGAGCAAGCATCCTCATCTTTCCAGTCCCTCTGGCCTGGGCCCATTGGCTTTTCTCCCTTTCCTTCCTCACTTCCCACTGCCAAGTCTTCTTCCTTCACAAGGTTTGATGTTCTCATCCATTTTGTCTCTACTGTTTCCGACCCTAGTTCAGGCCTCCTTACTTAACTCTCTACCCAACCCTACTCTGCCACCTAAAACAGATATAAGATCAGGTTACCTATCACCTCAAAAAACTAGGTCTGCCAACTGAGATCCTATTCCCTCCCCATGGCCTTGCCCTAAAGCCACTTTCTTTAAGAAGCCTTCCACAATTCCCCCAGGAGACCACCCTCCCCTCTCTGCACCCACAGTCCACCACTTACAGACCTACCAGAGCACTTACTGCATTCTGCTCTGGAGTGGAATTATCTGAATGTGCGCACTCATGTTTCTCCATCTGAATTCTATGACTTGGCATCCTCTCCAAAGACTTCTAACACTCCCAGCACCTAGCCCAGGGCCTGGCACATAGCAGGCATAGCCAAGTAGCCACTGTATGTGTCTGTGTACATGTAAACTATCTAGCTCAAATTCTTAACCATTTATACAACAACCCAACTTAATTTTTACCATCCTTATGTATAAAGTATACCAATGACTTATAGAGTAAAAATTGCTTGGGACAAAAATATTGAAAGTTAGTATTGCAAAAGTCTGATTAATTCTCTTGTCCTCAAGTGCCAATGCCTAACCCAAAATCTAGAAGTGATGAGCCAGGACAACTAAATAGGTCCACAAATGGCAACATGATCCAAGAACCTATCCCTGCCTCAATTTGCTTTCTGGAGCTAAGAATGAAGCCCAGAAACACCACTGAACAACAATACCTGATTTAGCACTGCTGCCTGGTGGCCGCGGACGTGTGTGCTGACGTTTTTCATCTAACAAATGTCGGACATCTGCAAATTTCTCAGGCAGCAATTTGTTACCAATTCGGTTTTTGATATTGCTTGTGGATATAGTATCTGCCCTCATAGAGTTTCTTTAAAAAAAAAAAAGAGCATAGTGAATCAACTTGAACTGTGGGACAGTGCCCACAGAACAATCTTATAAATCTTAGTGAAAACAATTTAAGAAACCCAATCTAAGATGGCCACCATTCACTTACAAACACCACACATCAGCAATTATTTGCTTACAAAAATCCTGATCAGCCTGCTGTAAAAAGGGCAGTCAGGGTGAGCAGGTTCCCGAGTTTTCCTGAGTGGTTTGTCGACATGATATCTGAAAGCTAGCACAGAGCACGTAACTGTGTCTGCTTCTCCTGGGACAAACACTGAGCAGAGGCCCACAAAGGGCTCCAGGCCTCTGCTCACCCGGGCTGTGATTTGGCTATAGTTAAGGTACAACACAGTCTACAACCCCCTTCTTTAAAAGGCAGACTTCTCTGTCAAAGACATCTGCTACCATGCTGGGGACCAGCATTATTCTGGTAGCATTCATCTTCAGAAAGTTCTCCAAAAACTAAAAATACAGATGTGAACAAACCAGCTTGAATGTTTTTTCTCTTTTCCCCACACATACCACCAAGAACACTTAGAGAGAACATCCCGAAACCCCAACCCTTTGAGTTCTACAAATGCTATCTGCCCTCAGGAATCTGCTCATCCCCTCTAGCCACCAAAGAAATGCATATTAAAATAACTATTTTGGGGCCGGCCCCGTGGCTGAGTGGTTGGGTTCACACACTCTGCTTCAGTGGCCCAGGGTTTCGCCGGTTCGGATCCTGGGCGCGGACATGGCACTGCTCATCGAGCCATGCTGAGGCAGCATCCCATATGCCACAACTAGGACTCACAACCAAAAATATACAACTATGTACCAGGGGGCTTTGGGGAGAAAAAGGAAAAATAAAATCTTTAAAAAATAAATAACTATTTTTTAATCCATGAAATTAGTGAAAATTAGGAAGAGTGATAATACCTAAGGTTGGTGAGCATATAGGTAACAAGTGGTAATGTGAGTGAGTAAAATCTTTCTAGAAGGAAATTTAGCAATACCACATTTTAAAACATGCACAATTGTTTTATGTAATAACTAGAATTCAACGAATTTATCTAGTAGTGCAACAGTAAGAAAATGGAAACCTAAACGTCCACCAACAAGGGACTGGTTAAACAAATCACAATACTTCTAAACAATGGACTATACACAGTTGAAAAAATAGCAGATGTCTACATTAAATGTAAAAAGCATAATGCAAAACAATGTATATAGCATAACTTCATTTTTGTACAAATATATCTGTAATTTCTCCATGTGTTATGTATGTGCATAAAACAAATAGGAATGTTATTCACCCAATTGCTACTGTCGTTATCTTAGGAAAGGATGAGACTACAGGTGATTTTTACTTTGTATATTGTCTATAGTTTTTATAACAAGGATCACTTCTTGTACATTTAGAGGGAAAATCAGATACTTTTATTAAATTCTACAAAGGACTGAAATTAGATCAGATAAAAGTGACTGTAAAATTAAGAAAAATTAAGAAGTTAGTAATTGATATTAAAAATAAAATTAAAAGCTAGCATTGATAAAAAGAAAAAATATTTTACCTAATATTTTTCAACTGAGATTCCACTTCATCAGCATACATAGTCATTTTCATGCTCTTCTTTGGTGAAGGAGTGGAAATCATTTTCAGTTCTAGATCATAGTCCATCTCATCAGAGTCTGAGCTGCTGGCACTGGACCGCCTAGACGTGCTCCGCTCCCGGGTCTGCTTGAGAGCGGGGAGTTCCTCATGGTACTCTACCACCACCCTGTCATCTGCATCCATGTCCTGGTCCTCCTCCTCCTCCTCTTCCTCTTCCTCCTCTTCTATAGGTTCCTCAGGAACATTCACTAGTCCTAAGGAATTTAACCAAAACACATTAGGAAAAGCACTATAACAAGTCTGATTTTCCATTCTATGATGGTGAACTTTTTTAAAAGATGGGGTTCCCACACCCAAGATTTTATTGGAGCATTATCTATAGTGCTAATCTGGTTACCATTCTGATACCCACAACAGAAGAATGGCTGGGTAAAATGACCCAGCAGCCTGATGCACTATCACAAACTCATCTAAAACACAGTCAAGCATCATTATTCACAGATTCTGTATTTGTGAATTTTCCAAATTTATTGTAACTCCAGAATCAATACTCATGGCACTTTCATGGTCAACTGTGGACATGCATAGAGCAGAAAAAAATCTGAGTCACTAGACATGCAAGTTCTCAGCTGAGGTCAAACAAGCAATGTTCCGCCTTCTCGTTTCATTTCTCATACTGTAAACAAGCGTCCTTTTTGCAGTCTATTGAGTGCTACTTTTCCACATTTTCGCGGCTTTTGTTGGTGATTTCACTCTTTAAAATGGCTTCCCAGTGTACTGCCAAAGCTGTCTAGTGTTCCTAAGTGCAAGAAGGCTGTGATGTGCCTTATGGAGAAAATACGTGTGTTAGAGAAGCTTCGTTCAGGCACAAGCTACAGTGCTGTTGGCTACTGAGCCCAATGTTAATGAATCAACAATATGTATTAAATAAGGTGTCTTTAAACAGAAACACCCATCAAACAAGGATATATACTCATCAGTTATGAAAATGACATGACCAGAGTCTCTGAAGGGTTTAGTATTTGCTATTTCAATGATCATCGTGACTTTATAGAACATAACCACCACAAATAATGAAAATCAACTGTGCTTTTAAAGTTCACAGAAAAATGCCTCTAAGTGGTAAAAGCAGAACATAAAATATATGTCCACAAAAATTAATTATCATATTTAATATGAAAAGACAAATAGGAAAAATGTAAAATGAAACCAGTTGTTATATTAGAGTGCTAGAATTAGGAGCACTTTGCTTTTTAATTTATTTAATATGAATATAAAGGTTATATGATGAAAGTATCTTAGAGTAACTGAAATTGGAAAAGTTTAACTGTGTAACAGAAAAGTATGTACATTATTAAGATGCAGACTTCAAATGTACAATTTTGGATACATGCATTAAATAAAAACATACAGACTTCACTCTCCCCGTCCCTGTTACAATGATGAATGTGTATGCATGTTCTCCCACGTCTGTATCCTGACTTGGTTAGTTCTACAAAGCCTGTAGAAGATTCCACAGGTTGGGTTCAAAATAAAAGCAAATCTTTATAAAACATAATTAAAATAGTTCTTTATAATAAGCATTAAAAGAAAGAAAGAAAGAAGAAATGAAATGCAAGTCATGATACCCCACGTTACTGAGGCATCCATGTACATGCCAACAAGTGTAAACACTAGACATAGCAAGCAGCCTATTTTCTTTACCAAAGAAATAATAAAATCAGCTCATCTGACAACATAATCTTTAAAACTTTTTTTCATGCAGCCTTTGATATTAATAGTAGAAACATTATATTCCTAAGAAAAGTTTTATTTTAATTTTCCCTAAGTCACATCCGGCCTTTTTTGTTAGAATAGCTTTTATAAAATCATTTGACCTCTTTGTATGGGCAATTTAAAATTAATCGTGACTTGACTTACTTTCCTATATGTTGGCAGAGGGTGAGGGCAAGGAAGAGAGGATGATAAAGTTTGGAACCTTAAAAGATTGTATTAAGAATAAAAATATGATTTCGGGAGCCAAACATGTGTCTACCCAAGAGCTGAGCAGGCAACTACCGGAATGTCGGTGTTTATAGGACGTCAAGCCAACGTCATCCCCAATCAGGGCTCTCTTCTTGATCACATCCCGCTGAATGCGACGGGAATGATATCTTCGCTTCCTGCAACATTGCCAAAACAAGCGCATAATGAAAAACCAACAGGAAGGACCTTGAAACCCACTAATTAATTTCAACTATGCACTGACGCAATGTTAGGTGCTGAAACAGAGACATTTACATGAAACTGAAACTCAGCATTTTCACACCATTTACCACAGTTAAGAATCTTGAATTCTTTCTTCTTGTCTTCCATTGAGTCCACACATGGTGTTGACATTCCACTGCAGAATATCAACTGAAGGATTAAGAAAAGCTTAAGTACTATTTAAACTATTGTATTTTAAGGTTTTGGACTCACCAAGAATTACTAAGAATTCCTTTCATGCCTCCATAATTTGGATTCCCATATTTCATGTAATACTGACTTCTTCTGGCTGCTCCAAGTTCCTTTTTGTCATCTAAAAATTAATTACAACAATTACCTAGGATTTTCTGTGGGTATGAAGACAATGTTGAATGGTTAAATAAAAAAGAATGTTTTCCACAGCTGGGATGAGATCAGCACCATCTGCCAACAAGAGGGAAAGATGCACTATGAACGCTCCCTCCCTGAGTCCCTACTGAGGCCGAGCAGTGTGAGGAGGGTGGACCAAACACAGACAGGAATGAGGTTAAGCTGCTGTTAAGGAATTGACCAACCTCACAGAGAAAACACTAAAGAGAAAAAAATACAATACACAAGGTTCCAAGAAGCACAAGAGAGCTTCAGCCGTTACAGGTGTTCAGGAATCAAAAAGGCTTCTAGAAGAGATGGCATTTTCACTGCCCGCTGAAAGATGGTATTTATTTCTGAATGACAACACTCCAACAACACAGAATCAGAGTTAAAGAAAGAGATTATACATAATTCCATATATTTGGTAAACCATTTTTCCAGTTTATCATGATGTTTCTCAAAATGGCTTAAAGAAAACAACAGAGTACCAGGTATCTAGAATGCACTCAAACAGCCACTCAAACGAGTAAATGTAGAAAGGATCCCATTTATGAAGTTAAAATGCCAGTTAATAGACAGGAAAGACGGTCAGTGATCACACATATTTTCGTGACATAAAGGTCTTCGACAATCCTTGGACACTCACTGACCGCAAAGCACGAACACCAGTGCGAATGTATCCAGTGCTACAGATGAACTTAGTAGCACAAACCAGTATGTTCACCCTACAAAAAAACATGCCCAGCAGCTCCTTGGAGAAATGGCTGATTCCAGATCTGGGCAGGGAAAGCACAAGTTGAGTCTGGAAAAACAAAATGTTTTATTGTGCCGTAAAGTAAGAAAGTGCTCAAAGAATCATGGAGGCACGTCAAAAGAACACCGCTTGAAGGGGCTCTACTGCCCAAATCCAAGACAATGAGTGAACCAAAGTAATGACAGTAATGGATGATAACCAACTGAATAAAATACGACGCCATGAGCCTAAACTGATTAAATAAGTAAGTAAATAAATGAGTAAAAAGGGAAAGCTCGCTCTTACAGCAGACTGCCAACTAATAAAGAAATGATAGAGTTAAAAAGTCATCAATGGATGCTAAAGCTATTGCATGGAAGCTTGATGAGGAACAGGCTATTTACATAACCTCAAAGTATCTCCCCACAAATCTTTAAATTACAAATGGAAAAAGGGTAACTTTACAGTGGAGAAACCTAGTGATCATCACCTTAAGTGATAAAAGTTAACATCCGTGGGAAGGAGACAAATAAATACCATGTGCTTCCTGATATCGAGCACTGAAAATGACACATCACTTCTGTGGTATTCTTGCCTAGAAGGCACAACCCAAATTTAATCAGGAGGAGACATTAGACAAACCAAAACTGAGGGGCAGTCTATAAAATCAAGAGCCTATACTCTTTAAAATGTCTCAGTCAAGGAAAACAAAGGAGAGAAGTAGTTCCATATTCAGGGAGACCAAGGAAACATGGCATACTTAAATACTCGGTCCTGGAGTGGTTCCTTGTTTAGAGGGGGAGTAGTATAAAGAATCCAAATCTATTTGATAACTATCACCATGATCATCAAGAACTGCTAACACTTACACGGCACTCACTGTGAGCAAGGCAATTTTAAATTACAGAGCGGTGGGATTATCGGAACAACTGATGACAGTTGCAGACTGTCATGAATGTGGACTGCGGATTAGGTAATAGTCTTGTATTAACGTTAAATTTCCTGATTTTGGTAACTATATGTAAGACAAAGACCTTATTCTTCAAAAATACATACTGAAAGTATTCAGATGTGAATGGTTATTGTCTCCAGTTAACTCTCAAATGATTCAAAAAGCCAATACACACACACACACATATATTTTTAATGCGCACCAAGATCATCGTACATAAAAAGCCTTATAAACTGTAAGAGGCTTTTAATTTAATTCCTTAGAGAACAAGAGTTGGATGGCACTATTGGCAATGTTAGGAGATTATTACTACAATAAATAAAAACATACAATTTTAAAAAGTGTTCATAGTTCAAATGACAAATTGGCTGAAAAGCACATGGGGCAAACCAATTTAACAGAAAATAACATACTTTAGGCAGAAATCACAAAAGTATACAAATACTAACATTCACTTTCAAAGTCCGAAATTCAAGTCAGGCAGCAAGCCATCATTTCTTAAGCACAGAACATTACAGTTGAAGGGACTTTGAGACTACTTGATCTAACTGCTGATCCGAAAGAGAAGGATGTCGTTCAGTAATAAATCACTTTGATGAAAAGTAAAAATCAATTCCAAATACCACATTTACCTTTCGTAGCAAATCTCATGAACAACCTATTTCCTTTGGCGAGTTTGTTAGCTGGACGGAGATCGTTTCTTAGCAAAGATTCTTCCTCTACCTGAGACAACGTGTCCAACTTAAGAAAAAAGAGCATTTTCAATATAAAAATCAAAGCCTTTTTCATATTTATTCAGTAGCAAAGTTACCCTTGATGAAGAAAGTGTCCTAACTTTAATAATACTCGTCAGCATCACAGCACTAGTCCCTCTGCAGAACTTCTAAGTGAGAGGTGGCCCCTGACAGCCTGTCTACAAGAGCAGCCTCCATGGTCCTCTACCCGCTTTCCCCTCTTTACTTCTCTTCCCAGCACTCATCACTTCCTGACCTGACATCACCTATCTGCATATCTGTGTATTGTCTGTCTTCCCCACTAGAACGTAGGCTCCGAGAGGGCAAGGACTTTGTTTTGCTTGACGCTATATCCCCAGTACCTAGAATCTGGTATACAGTAGGCACTCAATAAATAATTTTTAAATGAATACATTTTAATATTTCCAACAACAGTACATACTCCATTAGGAAATATGCCATTACTTGCTTTCTCTTAATTTTATTGATTAGATAACACTTCAAAGTATTTCTCAAAAAAACCATTTTCTTTGATACAGAAGTGTGAGTACTATTCTAAGATCTCAACACGAATCATTCATTACAGTCACACGAACTTAAAGGCCAAGAGCCTGGTGCATCCTCGGAAGGTCTAATGGTGAAAGCCACAGGAAGAACAAAATCTACCATGTCTTTAAGCCTTAAATAAAAAGACAGCATGCAGTTTTTTACAGTAAAACCTTACATGTATCTTTGCCCTATTACTAACCTCTACATCACTTGAGTTCTCATCTTCAACTTCTCCTTCTTCAGCCTCATCATCATCTGAACTGTCTTCCTGCTTGTCTAAAATGGAATGTGAGGGACAAGGTGAACCTTAACATAACTCCATCTCATATAATTTAAAAGTCCAATATTTTCCCCTCCTATTTACTGATGATCCAACACACATCATAGCTTATTTCAGAAATAACTGACGATGAGATGTCACATAATGCTCTGCACAGAAACCCAAACTGACTGTGTAAACAACAGGACTTTCAGCCCTAAAGTCTCTCCTTTGTGTTCAGTTACCTTTTTTACTTTTCTCAGATGACTTGTCCTCATTGGCATCCCTGCTTCTTATCTTATCCAGGGCGGGCAGAGAGCTCATATTGATAAGGGCTCGTGTGGCTGTCATTTCATCCAGCCAAACCACATTACCTAAAATAAAATTTAAAATAAAACGTTACATCACATCCCAATGGTAAGTTTTTTGAGAGCAGAGACTTCATCATGTTCACTGCTACAGCCTCATCTAGCTACAGACTGATGGCAGTAAACATACAAACCAACTCATGACAGGAAGTACAGAAAGTAGTACTAAACACTCTTTGATGAAATTAGCCTAGAGCTGCATTCCCAAACTGGGTTCCACAAAATAATGGTCAAGTATGCCACGAAAAAGAGTTCTGTATATTACAATTGCCTGGCATACAGTGAGTGCTATGTAGTCTTAGCAGTTCTCGATAACGATCATTACCAAATAAATATGGATTATCCTTTATACTACTACCCCCTACAGGGAAGCCCTCTGCTGTTCCTTGTCATTTGGACATGCTAAATGATGTTCCCCACTGTAGCATGGATGATGATGGTATCCATGGGATATAAACAATGGAGGTATGACAGCCACTTGGCTTTGTAGCAACTAATTTAATTTTGCTTCTTTAAGGAAGAGAATTTAGCAAGAAAAAGCTTATGAGAAGTCTCATTTAAAACAGCATTTCTGGGCCAGCCCGGTGGCACAGCGGTTAAGTTCACACGTTCCGCTTCTCAGCTGCCCAGGGTTCCCCGGTTCAGATCCCAGGTGCGGACATGTCACTGCTTGGCAAAAGCCATGCTGTGGTAGGTGTCCTACATATAAAGTAGAGGAAGATGGGCATGGATGTTAGCTCAGGGCCAGTCTTCCTCAGCAAAAAGAGGAAGATTGGCAGTAGTTAGCTCAGGGCTAATCTTCCTCCAAAAACAAAACAAACAAACAAAAAAACGCCCCAGCATTTCTCAAACTTATGTTACCCTTATATCTTAGTTTGGGAAATGAAGGTCTAAAGATTTTCACTTTTGTTACTAACATGCCACATGGCCTTGGGCAAACAATTTCCCTTTTCTGTTTCTCAGTTTCTGATGTACCATGAGAGGTAGGTGAACTGGGTAATTCTAAGGGTCCCTCTGACTCACATATCCCTTAGTTACGGTTTTAATGACTTAAATCAGGAGTTAGCAAACCAACCTGCAGGCCAAATCCAGCCCACCAGCTGTTATTTATTGATTTGCCTGTCTGTTTATTTATATTTGTACCAGCTTTATTTATGTATAATTAATATACAATGAACTACACATCCACCATGTTTTTGTGCATAAAGTTCTATGGAAAACAGCCAGGCTCATTCAATCATGTATTGTCTGTGGCTCCTTCCACGCTACAATGGCAGAGCTGAGTAAACATGACAGAGACTCTATGGCCTACAAAGCCCAAAATAGTTACTATCTAGTGCTTTGTAGAAAATGGTTTGCCAACCCCTGATTTGGATGGTGTAAGTTAAGTAAAAAGAAAAAAGGAGAAAAATCTTTTACTTCGTCATATTTCTTCTTCTTTCAATGAAAACCCGGAATCAACATTCTGTAAGAAAACAGTTGTGAAAACCAGGCCACTATCAGGGTACAACCTCGTAGGTCAGAAAGCTGACAGTAAGTAAAGCCAGACTACAAGTGAGTCAAGACAAGAAGCCAGCAGAATGGTTACCAGAGGGCAGGCCAGACTTGGAGTGGGGAGGCAAGTTAAAAATTACAGTGAGTTCACAAGTTGGACAGCTCACATGTTAGGGCAAGCAGGTGAAGTTCCAAAGCAAGCAGCGGTGAGAGGTCTGGTACAGTGTCAGGACGTTCTGCTTTAGTTCTAGGTCAGAGACACTGAGGCAGAAGCAGAGCTCTGGCAAGCTATAGGGCAAGGTGCAAAGTAAAGCCTTGAGAACACAGTCCCAAGTCTACACAGCCTATTTTTACGAAGTGTTGAACACCTCGTGTAATTTATTGAATACTGCACTGAAAGTGAAAAACAGAATGGCTGTGAGCATACTGGTTGTTTACCTTCATGGACGCATGGCTGATTGGGAGCTGCGGCTCGCTGCCACTGCCCAGCATCACGACAGAGTATCATACAGCATATCGCTAACCCAAGACAAGGTCAAAATTCAAAATTCGAAGCACTACAGTTTTTACTGAATGCGTATCGCTTTCACACCATCTTAAGGACGAAAAATTGTAAGTCGAACTGTCATAAGTCAGGGACCGTCTGCAGTCTGAGCCATAATCATTCACCATCTGAGATGGCAAGAACTCTTAAAATCATAAACAAAAGCATATTCAACAAAAACTGGAGTGTACTTACAGGAGGTATCATCCAACCATTCAATGTGAGCTGGAGGATATTCTTTAAAATAGGAAAAGATATCCTGGGTACTCATCTCATCTACTCCACAAATGTAGATTGTCTCCAGTCTCACTTTGGGGATTGCTAGAAAAACAAGACACAGAAAAGATGATTTTCTAAAAGAATTTTCCTACCCACTATTGTACATCCTACCATTACCCTTAAAACAGTTCAGATAAAGTGTATTTAGAGAAGAAATATGCTGAAAGAGATGACAATTATTTCAAAAGAAAAAGATGGCAGTAAGGTAAACTATTATAATTTTTATCACAAACAGTGTGAAACAAATAATTTAATTCAGAATAAGCATATTAAGCTGAGAAAGATTAAACACACTGTTTTGGTAAAATACACGATACCTTTCCCCAAATCGGCCTGCAGTAATTTGTAAATTAAAGCAATATCAAATTCAACAGGATGACTCACTGAACTTCACAAGCTGATTCCAAAATTTTTAAATGTATGTCAAAGAGAAATGTGCAATAGTCAAGATGATTCTGAAAAGAAGAAGAGACAGTGCCCCTGGATATAAAGCGAAGGATGAAACTAGAGTAAAGAAATCCTACAAAACAATAAGAAAATAACAGCCCCCCAAAAAAAGGGTAAAGGACATGGGCAGGCAATTCACACAAAAGGAACCACAGAAGGCCAATAAACATGAAAAGATGGGTGATCTCCTTAATAATCAGGAAAATGCACATAAATACAAGATACCAGCTTTCAGTGACCAGATTGTTTTTTAAATTTATGTCTGTTAATATCAATTGCTGGCAGTGTGGGAGGAAGGAGCCACTCCCTCTGCTGGTGGGAGTGTGAACTGGCGCAGGCACTCACTCTGAATTGCAAACTGGGAGCATCTATTACAGACATAATGGAGCCCACATGCCCTATAGGTGCAGGAATTCTACTCCTCAATACCCACCCTAAACACACGTGGGTTCACAGAAGAGCTCACACAAAGATGTTAGCTGCAGCCCTATCTAACAACCCAGCAGCTATCAGAGTAATAATTACGGTTTATCCATATTAAATAAATCATGGTTTACCCATATTCTAGAACGCTATGTAGTTAAAAACAATAATTTATCATATACCATGGAAAGATTCTAAGAAACCTTATTGAGTGAAAAAAGCAAAACGCAGAAAATACATACAATGTGATAACACTAAAAATATTAAAATAGAAACGCCACCATACATTTTCTAAGGATACATATTCGTGTACACAAATACCTAGAATAAGGCCTGCTATGATTCACTACAGACTAATAGTTGTTACCTCTGGGGAAGAAGAAAGGTTGAACGCTGTGGTCAAAAAGGAACTTCAGCATCACCAGGATCATGTTAATTTTTTACTAAATACTTTAAGTATGATATCTCCTTTAATCCTTTTAATTGTGAAATATGCAAATAGATCAATAAGAAGAAAAAATTTTTTAAATACCTGTATCTCCACCACCTAGCTTTATGCCTAATTTCTTTAAAAGATTTGAGGCAAATAAAACATTACATACAAAACTGGGGCCTGTGTAACCGCCCCACATCCCTTCTCTCCGAGCTCCCTCCTCCCAAGTAATTCACTTATTTAAAACAAATAACTTAAAATACATGTGAATACTTGCAGATAAAAAAAATTTTTTAGTAGTTATTTTGTCATTTTGAAGAGTAAAAGACAGGTTCAATGGGAGCCGTAGGTGTGACCAGATGAAATCAGGTGAGCACTCTTCTGCCAGCCAGACTGACGAAGACAGAGATACCATCAAGATTTATGAACCCAGCAAGTCCTTATTAGTGCCCAGTAGTGCAACAGTGAACAGAGGCCCAAATAAGATGGATGTCCCCAGTAGACACCCAGAGTAACTCTAACATGCAGGATGGGAAATTCAGTTTGGCCCATGGAGCCTTCTCAGTTCTTCAAGCTAAAAGCCATGACTTTGGAAGAACTAGATTCTACGGGAAGTAAAGAGATGGTCCTGAAGAAGGAAACAAACAACAGGGAGAGTTCCTGGTGATGGCAGAGGGAACAGACTGAGGAGGATCAGGGAGAAAACATCGTGTAGGAGATTGGCTGATCTGATAACAAGGATTTAATCATAAATGAGACAAGTAGAGAAAATAAAGACCAAAGAAATGACAAAAATAAATATTAACGGCATCATAGCATTGTTCTAATAAAACATTACAACAAAATTTTTAAAAATATAAAGGTGAAGAGATAGCTTAAAGACAAAAGAGAAAAGAGTGTATGGAACAAAACTTGCCTCAGATGTTTACATTTTAATGTAGAGAGAACGGTATACACATCTAGAAATGGGCAGTGTACAATCTTATTCAAAAGAAGCAAGTAAAGTCATAAAAAAGAGATGCAAAAGCTGTATCACCGCAGAGATAAACTAGTCTTAACGAGCTGGAGGACTGAGAAAGGTTCATTCGCAAAAGAGAACCAAACTGACTGACAGAGGCAAGATCCACTAGACACGGGAACTTTGTTAAGCTCGAGACCTGATGGAAGACTGCCAAAGAAGAACGTTCAATACTTCCTCACCTTACTGACAATGTCAGTAAATAAAACAAAGCAACAAAGGAGACGTCTAGATTTATGCCCAACCGATGAGAAAGGCTAACTGCCAAGGTGGCAGTGAACAGCCGCACTGGGAAGGAGGACCAGACATCTACCGAGTGCTGACTACAAGGAAGGCGGAAAAGTCATCTTGGATTTTCTAACAAGAAAGAAGACAATGAATGACAGGTGGTAGGACATCAAACTCAAGTCTTTAGGAAAGGAGATTCTTGAAAATTCAGAGAAAAAGTAGCCAATCCCAAAGCCTCAGATCAGAAAATTGGGCAGTCACTAAATCCAGTAACTCAGAGTATGAGAGGTGATCTCAAGGAAAGGGAAGGCAGCAAAGCCTAGGTGAGCACAACTCGCCAATGAATAAGGGAGATAATTACTAATGACAAATTACTAGACAAAGGCAAGAGAATGAATGTAAGAAATGGAAGAATCTGGGGCCGGCTCCGTGGCCAAGTGGTTAAGTTCGCGCGCTCCGCTGCGGCAGCCCAGGGTTCGGATCCTGGGCGCGGACATGGCACTGCTCATCAGGCTACGTTGAGGCGGTGTCCCACATCCCACAACTAGAAGGACCTGCAACTAAGATATACAACTGTGTACGGCGGGGTTTGGGGAGATAAAGCAGAAAAAAAAAAAAAAGATTGGCATCAGTTGTTAGCCCAGGTGCCAATCCTTAAAAAAAAAAAAAGATTGGCAACAGTTGTTAGCCCAGGTGCCAATCTTTAGGGAAAAAAAAAGAAATGAAAGAATCTGAAAGACTAACATCAGGCTATCCAGCAATATGGAAAATGCTGATGATAGGCTGTCAAGTGAAAAGGAAAAAAGCAGTATGACTACAAAGGGAATAATAAAAAGTCCACACCCAGAAAAAACTAGTAGGAAATACACAAAATGTTGGCAATGCCTGGGCTTGGATGGTGAACTGTGGGTGACTTTTCTTCTTACTCTACTTTCCAAATTTTCATTGGTGAACATGAATTGTTTGTATAACCTCTAACGAAGAAAAAGTTATAGTCCAGAGCAAACAGGCTCGTCAAAAATGCTGATGGCTTTTCTTTTTTTTAAGTGTTTGGAGCAACAGTGTTTTGGGAAGATAATGCAGAACTGTTGATCTGTTTTGCTGTCTATTTTACTAATTGACAGTAGAATAGGTATTATTAAGAACTAAAACCCGACAGGTGACAACAGCATAAGAATTAGTTTTAATAGATTTAAATCTTCTAGTCCAGAATTACATCCCAATGTACTGACTCAAACACTCAGCTGAGAATTCAGAATTAAGTAGAAATTAGGTAGGTAGTCTCTAAAAAGTTGCAAAGAAGGAGTGAAGTACCTTAAAGCCTTGAGAAGGACTAATCCTGTCTGATTTTCATAAAAGAGGAAAAAAGAAATTCCCAAACCACAGATTGAAAAGATTAATGTCATTTTCCAGAATTAAAAAGAAAGAGCTTATCAGACAGAACCTGTGATCCCTTAAGATCAAGTCTTTCCCCTAAGAAACAATATGAGTTCACTAAGAAGCAAGGCACACTAAACCTCTTTTATGTTTTGATGGGATTACCAGGACAAGAAATGCAAAAACTACCATAGATAGTGTCCTACCCCGCGTTCATTAAGGCATGTAACCTAGTTCCTCATGACAAAATGAAACGTGGGCCTGATAAGAAAATAAGACCTACAATTCATGCATCTATGTTTCATGGCATAATACAGGATTATCCTGTTCCACATTTACCAACAACTGAATGAAGATGCAGGAGCCATGCATACCAAAGTGAGTAGTACAGCTAAAATGCTGAAAGGTAGAATTAAGACGAAAATTAACTCAACAGGCCGAAATGGAGTCTTGAAATCAATAAGATGTAATTTAATAGAGACAAATAAAAAGCGGTAATTTCTTTAAAGTGCCTCAAGTACAAAATGAGAAAGACTGTTTTGATGAGTGCAACTCCTGGGGAAAAGACCTGGGTCCTTTAGTGAACCAGAAGATGAATATAACACTATGAAATGAGTAGGACAGAGACTATAGTAATAGTCTTGCCATATTCTGCATGTATCCAACCATATTTGGAATCTACACCTCACCTGACGAAGGAGGTGGGAGGGAGCCAGAGAAGGTAGAGGAGGGAGACCAGAAAGTCACGTCGCATAAAGTTTAGGGACGGGCTGCTCATTCCCTCACCTGAAGGGTTATTGTGTGAATGAGGAAAGGACTTGACGTTGTTCTCAGAGTCACACAGTAACTAACAGACAGAAATTACTCAAAGCAATTCTGCTCAACATGAGGAATCCAAAAACAAGATTGCCTGCCTCATAAATAATTCTTGTGCCATCACTAGGAAACCTTCAGGCAGAGACCAAAAGACTATTGAGAACTTTGCCAAAAGGCCTGCAGCACTGGGCAGGAGGTTGGTGCAGATGATCTCTAAAGTCCCTTCCAACCATGACAGCTTTGATCTTGGGGATAAGGAGACCAAACCTTTTTGACACTGAATCACTCAAGAGCAGCAAGTCACTGTTGATGCAGAACGGTCTAGTGCAGCCTATTCCAAACGACGTCCCTGACTGCTGGCAGAGAGGTTAGGAACACAGGCTTCAGTCAAATCAGCCTTCAAATCCCAGCCCTGCTACTTACCCAGCTGTGGCTGGGCAAGTTTCTCAACCTCTCAGCACCTTAGTTTCCTCATTGGTAAAACAGAAATGATGAACACTTTCCCCTCACAGGGTTGTTGAAAGGATACGTTAACCACATAGCAGAGTGAATGACATATAGTAAGCATTTACCCAATGGTATCTTTTATTATTGCTGGTATTAATAATAAAAAGAAGAAATAACTTGACACCTGGTACAGCTGTACGAGTCAAGGTGCTTATTCCAATTTCCCCATTCTCCCAAGAGGCTAGGCCACTTAGATGACTGCTTGGAAGATGGAGAACACCAAACAATGAAAATAATAACTAACATTTACTGGGAATTTACTATGTGCCAGACACCACTCAGAACTGCAACATTTTGTCAGAGCCTCTCAACAACCCTATAAGAACTATTGTTATCTGCCTTTCCAGATGAGGAAACTGAGGTTCTTAGAGGCTAAATAACTTGCCCAAGGTCAGCAGAGCTAGAAAGTGACAGGTCAGGATTTGCATACAGGCAGTCAGGCTTCAGAAAGCATGCTCTTTTTTTTTTTCTTTTTTGAGGAAGATTAGCCCTGAGCTAACATCTGCTGCCAATTCTCCTCTTTTTGCTGAGGAAGACTGGCCCTGAGCCAAGATCCGTGCCCAGCTTCCTCTACTTTATATTGGGGACGCTTACCACAGCATGGCTTGCCAAGCAGTGCCATGTCCACACCCGGGATCCAAACCGGTGAACCCCGGGCCACCAAAGCAGAACATGCGAACTTAACCACTGTGCCACTGGGCCGGCCCAGAACACATTCTCTTAACCACAACACCAATGATTCTCAATCCTGACTGTACATTAGAACTCCCTGGGGAGATATAAAAAATAAGAACTACTGCTGAGACCTATCTAGCCCCCCTATTCTAATTTAAATTAATCTGGGATAGGCAACAGGGTTCTCCAAAGTTCAGAAACATTATCCTAGGCCACGGTGCCTCTTGGATGAAAAACAAGTTGTAATGAGCAACCTGCCACAGGCAGATCTATTGCTTTTTAGGAATATCTTTAGAACTATGAGACCAAGATTGCTCTTCCAAAAAAAAAATTTTTTTGTTTAATTAAAATTTAATTCCAAAAGTAATCCTACTCAGGTAGGTATCACATTCCATTTTACAGACAAGAAGACTGAGATCTAAAAAGGTTTATTCACAAAAAAACTGAAACTAGATTCCAGGAGGGCTTAGCGCCCTAAAGGGCTCCAACAGAGGCGAGAGAGAAATGTGAGCAGCTGATTAGCAATGCCTCCTGGAGGAAGTGACATATGAACCAGACAAAGCATGGGGACAAGAAAGGGCAAATCAGCAGAGTGAAAGGCATGAATAAGATCAGAGGCAAGATGTCACAAGGAATGTTCACAGGACTAGAAGTAAACAGGGTGGTAAAACTACGGTGCTTTCAAGGTGGAGTTGCGAGAGAGGCCTTAGGGGTCTACCTGGGCCCAGACTGTGTTGGCACATGAATGCCAAGCTGCACAGCTGTGCTTGGCCTTCACAGGACTTTTCCTGAAACAGAAATCCACTCAAGCAGATGCCCGGAAACCCAGCCTGCAAAGGAAGCAAGGTCATATTTCCAACTTGAACTCATGATGCAGAAAAACAGCAAAGAAGCATCCAGAGTTGAACTCTGCATCCAAGCTACTCTGTCCACCGGGATGGACTGAGGAGGTTTGGGTCTATGGTATCATATCACATAGTGTAAGGCAAAGAGCAAAGTAGTTATGAGCAAGGCTTCAGAGTCAGATAAACCTGGGTTCAAATCCTGACTCCACTTTTGCTAGCTACATAACCCTGGGCATTTGCTAAACTTCTTTGAGCCTGTTTCCTTCTTTGTAAAATAGTGATAGAAATATATTCCTCATGGGGTTGTTGCGAGAAATGAATAAGAAAAAATATGTAGTCTGCTAATTAACACAATGCCTGGTAAGAGAGCAAGTTCTCAAGGAATAGTAGCTACTTTCATTCATTCAATGTTTTTATCAACCAAACAAGCCTAGAGAAACTCACACAGCAAAGCAGAGACCTTTAACATGCATTCAGAGGGCCGACTATCAAGCCCTTTACAAATACCCAAATGTGCAAACACAATAGAGGGAGACCTTTTGAATTCATAGACTTCTATTAGAGTGGGATAATAAATATGGCTGTGAACTCACTAAAAAAGTAAAAATAATTTCCTTTTGTATTTATAAATTGCTTTGGAAGACTAGGGCAGATTACTATATCTGATAATTCAGGGTGAGTTCTAGGAAGCAAAGTATTCTTAAAAAACACAAAAACAAAATAAAATCACAAGCCTGTATCAACAGAGGTATTAATGGCTTTCCTGCACCAATCTCAATATTGCTCTGAGTCTCCTAAAAGAAAGCCTCACTGTGACATACTTCCACCACATCTAAAGGCAAAGGGAAGTTAACACTTATACGATAAACTCAGAAAATGAGTAAGAGTCCGCAGAAGCATAGGTTCTAATCTCAGCTCTGCTGCTAACTGGTGACTTTCTCTGGGCCTCGTCACACAAGACAATCTCTTCTTTTTGCAGCTCTAACATCTGAGCCACAGCTAACAGCAGCTCAGCTTTAACAAGTCACCTCAGAAACAGATCCTTCACAAGTCCCTTCCTTTGGGAGCATTTGGCTGAGGACTGGACATGCAAAGCAAGGCCAGAAGCACAAGGCCATGGCAGGGAAGTCATTCTTTGGGGAAATGTGGAAAAATTCCCCCAAAACACCCTGTACCTTTCTTCATCATGTCTCGGTCCAAGGCTACATTTCTTTGGGCAAGATTTACTTCTGATCGAAAATGGAAGCGCTTGGCTCGCTGTTCTTTCTTTTCAATTGCTTCCTAGAAGATAGAGAAGAAGTTAAAGAAGTGAATGGAGGAGGAAAGTTAAATCACAAACACAACATGATGCATTAGTGACAACCCTAAAATAAATCGGAAGAAATAAGCAACATCAGGCCTTTTGTAATTTTTGCAGAGAACTGGCTATCCACGGTCAATAACTAACAGGGCATACACTCATACTGAAATAATTTGCAATAATCTCCATGATGATTCAATGCCTATCACTGTGTCTGGGGCATAGTAGGAATTCAATGAATATTTATTGATTCAATGAGTAATGAATAATGCTTTAGTTCTCCAACATTTCATCTATTATTAGCAACCTTATCCGGACAAATTACACCTAAATGATGTGAACATCCCAATTTTCCAGGTGCAGAAACTGAGGCACAAAAAAGTTACAAGGTTAGCTGGAGGTACTTCAGCTAGTAAGGGGGCAGATCTTCTGATCTCAGTGCTATTTCTAGAACCCCTCCACCACCCCCATTTCACATAGTCTGTGTGCATGATAATCACACCTATCACATTATGTCTGCCTGAGCAGTCCACTCCCTAAAGCTTTTTCCTGGTTTAAAAATAACATTGAAGCAAAGAAACTCTCTCCTCTATTCTAGGCTTGTGTCCATGGAATTGCCAGTTTTCATCTTTAAGTGACAAGAAGCATTGACACTTCACTGAAAAACAAAGTAATCAGCTTCTTAAGTTTTTTTCCAAGAGCTAAAATAAATCCAGGTCCAACTGTGGGTTTTTGATGGCTCTTAGGAACCCTTCCCTAATTGCATATTGACTTTGCCACACTAATTGAAGGTCTAACTATAGAAAGCTTGTGGGGATTGGTAAAGCAGCAACACTTCTGTTATTTCCCAATAGTTATGCTAATTTTCTTCACTGAAGTCTTCCCAGTGCAAACAACTAATCTACCTTCCTTTAGTAACAAGTGCCAATTCCGGGGCTACCTTCCCCCATAAATTTGTTTCATACAATGGCAAACTGTACAGGATTAAGAACAGTAGAGGGGCCGGCCCGTGGCCGAGTGGTTGACTTCACGCGCTCCACTTCGGCGGCCCAGGGTTTCACCAGTTTGAATCCTGGGCACGGACATGGCACTGCTCAACAAGCCATGCTGAGGTGGTGTCCCACATGCCCCAACTAGAAGGACCCACAGCTAAAAAATGCAGAGCTATGTACTGGGGGGCTTTGGGGAGAAAAAGGAAAAATTTTTTAAATCTTTAAAAAAAAACAGAACAGTAGTCTACTTCTTTTCCAATTACAAGAAGAAAACATCTTCACTTTATTCTATTTTCTTGTCTGTCTAAAAGATGATCAGTTCTTTCTTGCAGCCTTTAAGCAATCTGAAACAGACTGAGACCCAGATAAAATATGAAAAAGGCAAGCATGACATATTTACTTTTATTTTTGCTTTTACACGTCTAATATAGTACTATTATTCAGCATTATAATTCAAATTCTGTTCCAAACTTAACTGCACATATTAAAATTTAAAAGAATGTCTAAGTTGAATATCACCAATTAAAACAACAAATATGTATTAACTGTTTATAATAAGGAAAATAGTCGGTTTGGCTCTGTGAGGAGTTACAATGCAGCTGGTAATCTAGTAACAGCAATCACTAGATAAAGGCAATACTCCTAGGTACTGAGAGTAATCCAGCTGACTTGGTCTTCAAATTTTAGACAGCCACACAATCAGGAAATCCTATTTTTGTAAGCCTGCAACTAGTGAGAAATAAAGACATTTACTAAGGGCCTACTATGTGCCATGCACTTTTCATGTTTTGTTTCATTTAAAGTGGAAAGAGTATACACATTTTGAGAGAACGGACATAACATAAAAAGGAATTCCCAGTGCAGAACTTTTTCTTGGATATGGTTAAGCACAGGCATCTAGGTACAGTTATTTTATCTTTTCATGGATGTGAGAACATACCAATGCTGCCCAGATGTTTCCAGGATGCGTGAAGGCATCACTGTGTAATAAAAAAATTTAAATTAAAAAAAATGTTTTAAATCCAGCAACCAAAGAAAAAAGGAGGTAAAGAATAATTGCTGTTCTACAAGTCTTAGGGACCAGGTTCATTAAGTTCACCAGCTTATCGAAATGAATAAATCATGCTCTGTCTTACCTTGGAGGTGACATCGATTCCAGTGATGAAGCTGCCAGCCTTGTTTTCATATCTTCTGCTTGTGTCCTAACACGAAGGGGAAGGGTGAGAAAGGCTGACAACAACTGAGGAAAAACTCATGATAAAAGACAGCCCAACAACTGATTCCTCTTGGACAGTCAATCTTTTCAGCAATCCTTCCCCCAGCCTGACAACCCCTTATTATGAGGAAACCATTCTAACAAGAAGTCTTTTCTAGATCAGAGCCTGTCCAAAACCTTAAGTAATTCCACCTACTGAAGGTGTCCATGTAAACGAAAATCTAAAGGCTTCCATGAAAAATATCCAGGATGAGGCACAGTCACTTATCTCCCCCACCCAGACTAACAAATTCATCATGCCGGGCCACCAGGTGGAGCACAAGTCTTCACCAAAATGCAGAAAGTCCAGACTCCCCTAGACCTCCTGGGGAAAACAGTACAGGGCAATGAAAAGAGGACAGGATTTGGAAGCCCAGGACTCGAGGGGCAGCTCTAAGCTTCACTGGTTACATGACACTGTACAATTCCCCTGGCCGCTCTGGGCCTAATCTTCCTCCGTGGTATCAGCCTACCTTCCTGATTTCTTTTACTGCGCTCCCATTTGCACTCCAGAACTTTCTGTTTCTCTAACAAAACAATCTTGTTCCCAACTCAGAGCCTTTGTGCTTACTGTTGCCCCTGCTGGGACCACTCTCTTCCAAATCTGCCCATGGCTGGCTCCTGCTTGTTATTTAGGGTTCAGCTTAAATGTCACTATCTCAGAGGACTTCCCTGACCATCCTACCCCATTCTGCTTCCCGCTCTGCACACCCTCCCAGACTTCTACGCTCTCAATCCTATTAACACGCTTTGTTTTCTTCATTGCACTTATCACTATGAGAAATTATTTCTTTACTTGTGTCCCCCATCTGAAACATAAACTCCAGGAGGGAGTTTGATCTTGATCAAGCGCTGAGGACTGCGCCTGGCACACAGTGGAGGAGGCAATAAATACATGTTGAACTGCATGAACAAAGAGATGATAATATCTACTTCACAACTGCAGTGACATTTAAATGATCTAACACAGCAAATGGTAAAATGCCACTACGTTAATTTTGTCAACAGAATCATTATCGTTTGCTATCTCTACATACCATTCACTATCATTTGTGATCTTACCTTCACCTTTTTCCATAAGTTCAGTTTAAAAGCAAGACTTGCTGACATGTGGTTAAAAAGTCGTTCGCGTTGGGTGAGAAATTAAGTATACGAGAGGAGCCATGCAGGCCTGAGACCAGCCCTAAGAACCAGACAGAGGACCACCAAACCACAAGCAAAACACGTCTCAGCATCCCATTGTGAGGACCAAGAACCACTGCTGGTTCGCTCATGTTTTGGTTTCATTAAGGGTCAGATGCTGGGGCCCCGGCGTAGGTGCTACCCAGCAGTGCAGCTGCGCGGGGACAAGAGGACCCTAAAGTGACAACAGAAACACCGAGCTTCTGCTGCTGACAAGCCCAGCCCTGCCAAGAGAAACCAGCCGCGCGATGTCTAACAGCCACCGCTCCACCAGCGCCGGACCCGCAGGGGACCTGGATGCCGGCGCCTGCCCTTAGTTCCTTCGGGGCCGCTCCTGGTTCCGTTCCCGCCCGGGCTCTCCCTTTATCTCAAGCCCCAGACCATCCCCGCCCCTCCTCACTCACCCCTCGCACAGACTGGCTCCGGGGCGCAACGAAGGGGGTGTCCTCAACTGCACCCCAGCTCTCCCCCACCTCCGCGGCCCCTCAACACCCGTTTCCGGGCGTCCCGGCGTCCTTTCTCCCGCTCCCCGCCTCCCCCCAAGCCCGGCGCCCCCGCCCCCGGGCGCTCGCTCGCCTCTCCCCCTTCCCCTGACTTTCCCCGGCCCGGGCGCCCGCCGCCGCCCCTTCCGGCAGCTCCGGCGCGGGGCAGTCTCTCGGCGCCCTCCTCCTCGCCCCCCGTACCGGGATCAGTTCCTTCAGCGAGCGCCGCACCGGCACGATCTCCAGCTCGCCCTCCTCCACCTCCATGGGCTCCGGCTCGCCACGCTCCAAACCGGACTCCGCCTCAGGCGACGGGAGCCCCAAGGCCGGCGCCGCCGGGGCCTCCGCCTTCACCGACACTCGCAGGCCCCGTACGGCCGCCATCGCCGCCCGCCGGCCGCACCACTGAGAGCCCCGCCCCGCACACCCGCTGGCTAGAGCGCCGCCGCCACTGGCCACAGAGCAGCCGCCGCCGCTACCTAGAGCGTCGCCTGCTTCGGCTAGAGGCTCCCTTCAGCGCCGCCGCCCCCTGGTGGACGGAGGAACCCTGGACGCCTGGAGAGGGACCTGGTGAGGAGGTGGGACCCAGTGGGGATGGGGGTGGGGACTGCTCGAGGGGGCGGAGCCTGAAGGAGATCGGCGTGGTCTGGGCTTTGAAAATAGCTATTACTCGAGCAGCAGACCTGTTATGAAAACTAACTTTACTGAGCGATCGTCACGTGCCAGTGACTGTTCCAAGCGGTTGAATCCTTAGAACAACCCTATGAAGTAGGTACTATTATTATGAGGAAACTGAGGCATACAAATTTATCCAGGTGACAGCCTGTTTAACGAGTAAGACCTAGATCTGAGCCTAGGTGGTCTGGCTCCAGAGCCCAGAATGAGCCTCTGGGCAATCTGTAGGTTTACAGCGTACTTGCCTTGCCAACCTTTGTCTCTTTCGAGCGTCCCAATAATTGACCCACTTTACATAGACAAAAATTGAGACTCCAAGAGGGTAATGAGCTGCCCAAAGGCCGGAGCTTGAACCCCAATTTCCTGACTCCCAAGGGGTCTGTCCACTGCAGACTCCTGAGCGTGGGTTCTTGCAGACATTCCTAACAAGAGCCTGGCTGGGAGAGCAGGAGTGTCCGCTAGGCTTCCAGTGGGCACCACTGGTCAGTTTTTGCTTTGAGTCCTGATTTTGCACCTTCTTCCCTGTGTTACCTTGGGCTAGTTCTGGCCCCTTTCTGCGCCTGTCTTCCCATCTGAGGAGAGCGTAGGTGGGACGTTAGGGTCTCCAAGACCCTACCAGCTCTGACCATGGAGGAAGAAGTAATTACAAACTGAGGGAGAGCATGATCAGCATCAGACACCTGGGTTTCTGGCTGGCTAGCTCTGCCCCTTACACCACATGTGACCTTGGGTAAGCCACTTAGCCCTCTGGAATCTCAGTTCCTTCGTCACTAAAATGGGAAAATACGCCCCAAACTGTTGTCACAGTTAAATGAGATTATATGTAGATACAGCATCCAACAGAAGGGGTACAGTACTTCATAGTTTTTCTTAAATTGGGGCTAAAACACAGGACACACACAAGATGGAGCTCTTTATTATTTTTTTTTAAGATTTTTTTATTTTTCCTTTTTCTCCCCAAAGCCCCCCGGTACGTAGTTGTATATTTTTAGTTGTGGGTCCTAGTTGTGGCATGTGGGATGCTGCCTCAACATGACCTGATGAGCAGTGCTATGTCCGCACCCAGGATCCGAACCGGCGAAACCCTGGGCCGCCAAAGAGCAGCGTGCGAACTTAACCACTGGGCCACGGGCCGGCCCAAGATGGAGCTCTTTAGAGGGCCAGTTTCGCTTGATGAAAGGGACACATCATAGTTACAAAACTGGGTTGAATGCATGGAATGCACCTGCGTGAATTTTTAATCTTTCAAAGAAAATTTGTGCTCGGGGTGGCCAGCCTTGGGTGACAGTCACAGACCCCACCATTACACTTATTTTCTAGGCCTGTGGGGTGGGCAGTGGGGAGAGGAGGAAGCAATCCTCCTCTGCTATGGACACCAGGAGGCCAGCAGAGAAGGCTGGGCGGGCCTCTCTCCCCACAGGGCAGGAGCCTTGCTGCTCAAGGATTCAGGCTGCAGTTCAGCACAGTTCAGAGGAGAACCAGCCCCCTGGGGGAGCTCTGGCTGGTGGGAGAATTAGGAATCCAGGCGAGCCAGGGAGCAGGCAAGCACCAGGCTTCCTAGACTCCTGTCAGGAGAGTCTTCATGCCTGTCCCTTTTTGGTCACCTAACTCACCCCCAACCCCCTTCCTGTCCTCGGGGCAGCCTGCTGAGATGGGGCCACAGAATTAGGAGTGGTAAAGAATAATTTTCAAACAAGTTTAAAAACATGACTCTCAAATATAAAACGAACACATGTGAAAGCTTTCATTCATTCATTAATGAATGAAGACATCAGTAACACATTAAGACTAGTTCAAAAGAGAATTTGAGAATGAATACAGAGTTGGTCAGTCAAACCAATACTGAAATAAACCTAACAACACAGGTTAATGCCCTATAAGGCAAGAAACTGTAACCTTTGGGGTTCCCTTTTCTACCAGAAAGAAAACATTTGCGTTGCTATTGGACAAGAATTATTTACTCATTATGAACTTTCTATAAATTAACCTCTAACCTTACAGAGTTGTAAAATGCCCTAATCAATAGTAAATCAGAAGTCAACCTAAGGTACACATCCCTAGAGAATCAGAGGATGCCCAGGTGGCCTAGCCATGTTGGACAACACCTGGCACGACACTGAGAGGACATCATAGGTTCTTTGCCCTATTTCTAAAGTCTAGATAATTTTTTATTAACAGAAGAAACCAGGAGAGTGGGACGCTAGAACAGACTAGAGAGAGAGTTTTACAAAGGGAGCAATGACGTGTCAAAGGCAGCCACAAGTTCACGGTGGAGCTTGGCTTGGGTCCAGAGGTTTGTTGGCCATTGGTCACCTTGAGGAGACCAGTGTCCACGAAGGGGAAGGTAGATTAATGGAACCTGAGGAAGTCTGGGCAACTCTTTTGAGAAGTCTTTGAAGATGGAGGCTAGGGGACAAGGGAGGATCTTAACAGGGTCTTCTAAAAGATTTCTTTTATTTTTCCTTTGAAGGAAACTGGCCATTCCCTCTCCTTTCTCTCGCCCTCTCCCGTCCAGGGAAGAGAGGATTAAAAATAATGGAACCCTATCTCTCTTGGGGTAACAAAGGGAAGCCATTAAAAGGTAATATAAGCTCCTCAGGTGAAATCGGATGCTACTTGAGGACTGGTGACATTGTCCACTGGCCTGGGTGATGCCCTGCTGATTCAAGCAGAGACATTCTTTAATGCAATTTTAAACTGAGCACACACAACCCCGTGCCCCGCAGCCCCCAGTTCATGTCTATCCCTGGATCATGTGCAGGTCGATAGTTAAGGAAAAGTTCCCACATTTAAACAAAAGGTCATGAGGCAGCTGACGCTGGGGCGAGGGGGAGTTGTATCCATGCCCTCACCTCCTACACAGCTAAATTCTTGGAAGGACTATCTTCCCTCACTTTCTCCGTCTGACTTGACCACTCAGCATCGTGGACTCTGAGGTCCACTCCCTAGTTCTTGAAACCACACACGCTTTTCCATTACAAGACCACACTTGGTTTTCCTTTCACCTCCCAGGCTGCACCTGCTCCAGTGCCTTTGTAGGTTCTTCCTCCTCCCCCAACACTGACAGTCCTCCAGGGCTCAATCCTGGACCCTCTTTCTTCTCACCCCATGCCCGCTCCCTAGGCCATCTCATGATACCCACAGCTTCCAATATCACTGCCATCCACACCTTGAGGACCCCCACATCTGCATCTCCAGGTCTCCCCTCTCCTCCACGCTCCAGACCCACATGTGCAACTGCCTACTGGACATCTTCCCTTGAATGTGTCAAGGCACCTCACACTCAACTTGTCTAAGACTCAGGATCCTCCCTTCTGAGCCATGTCCATTCTTATGTTCCCTACCTCCCTGATCAGCACAACAGTCAATCCAGGTGTGTAAGCCTGGAAGCCAGGAGCCACCCTTGACACCTTCCTCTCCCTCCCCCATAACCAGGCCACACACAGTCTCGTCATATCCCTCATGCCCATCTGCTTCTTTTCATCCTCTCAGCCACCACCCCTCAGCTTCTTTCCATCCCAGCCACCATCATTTCATCTCTTGTCTGGACACTGCAGAGACCTCCTCCCTGTTTTCTCTATTTTTCTGGCTCCTCTGCTCCCATCCCTCCTCTACACTGCAGCCAGAGTGATCTTTTCAGCACACATTATCCAGCCCTGCCCTCCTCTCCACCTTCACCTTGCACTACTCTTCTCCTCAGTCCCACCATCACTACTTCGGTCCTTGGAAAGCACCATACTCCTTCCTACCACAGGGCCCTTGCACAAGCTCGTCTCTCTGCTTGGAGCTTTCCTCTTCCTTGGCCTAGATGGTTCTTCCTCAACTTCAGATCTCAGCTGGAGCCTCCCTTCCTCTGGGAAGCCTCCCCACTACTCTCAAGGAGCCAGCACCACAAGCCTTTCCTATAGAGCACTCGTATCAGTTCAAAATCATCGACACACATGCATGGCAACTTGATTAAGGTCTGTCACCTGTGATGGACTGTGAGAGCCATGAGAGCAGGAACAGTGTTGGTTTGGCTTAGTATCTAACTCAGTGCCTGGTTATAGAAGGCCGTGGACAAATATTGGATGGTTGGATGGATGCATGCAGGGATGGATGGATAGCTGGATGGATGGATGGATGGATGGATGGATGGACATGTCAAAAGGAAATGAGACCATTGCCCACATTAGATTTAGAAATATGGAGCACCAGATCTACGACCCCCCCTTTACCAAATTCTCGACCAGGGCTATTCATGTCTCAGTGTTCATTAAAATCACCTAGGTAATATATACTTGCAACAAGTAGATAAATAAGTCCTGGAGATTTAAAACACAGTACAGTGATTACAGACTAGAAAACTGCATTATAAACATTAAACTTGCTAAGAGACTAGATCCTAATTGTTCCTACGACTAGATGAAATGATAATTATGTGATGAGACAGCAGTGTTAGCTAACGCTACAATGGCAATCATATTGCAATATAAATGTATCAAATCAATATGCCGTATACTTTAACTTTATACAATGTTATATGTCAATTATAATTCAATTTTTAAAATAATAAAAATTTTTAAAAATCACCTAGGAAGCTGAAAGGATTACATCCTGTTTGATTCCAACTATATATGACATCCTGGAAAAGGCAAGACTGTGGAGACAGTCAAAAGATAGCAGTTGCCAGGGTTTGAGGGGATGGGGGAGTAGGAGTAGGGGGGGTAGAATTGGGGGTAGGGGTAGGGGTGGGAGGAGTAGGAGTCGGGGTGGGAGGGAGAGGTGGGAGAAGGGAGGGAGGAACAGGTGGAGCACAGGGGACTCTTAGGGCAGTGAAATGATTCTGTATGAAACTGTAATGGTGGATATATGACGTTACATGTTTGTCAAAACTCATAGAATGTACAACACAGTAATTATGGACTTTAGTTACTAATAACGTATCAATATTAGCTCGTTGGTTGTAACAAATGTGCTGCACTAAGACAAGATGTTACTAATAGGGGAAACTAGAGGGCGGGAGAGGGGGTTGAGAAGATGTATGGGAACTCTGTGCTTTCCACTCAGTTTTTCCGGAAATCCAGAACTGTTCCAAAACATAAAATCTACTCATTAAAAAAAAAAATCCTGAGACACAGACTACATCCTGGACTAATAAAATCAGAATCTGTGAAGGTGGAGCCCAGGCATCAGGACTTTTTTAAAACTCCCTAGGAGATTCTAGCATGTAGCCAGTCTTATCTACTCTTTAGACTGAATTGGTAATGGAAGGGAGCAGACCACAGCTGGGAGCCCTCTCTCAGCTTTGGGGTGGGTTTCCCAGGGAGGTGGGTGGATGTTGGCACAGATTGCCTGAAGGAAGGAGAAGAGAGCACCTGAGAGAAGGAGGTCCTCTCGTATGAAAGCTCCAGGGCCTTGGCAATGGTCCCCTGGACTCTGGGGGAGACCGAGTGTGGGCAAGTTTAACCAGCCCCTTCCTGTGTTGCAGATTCCTTGTTCCAGTTCATTCCTTCAGTGCAGACCTGGGCCTAGGCCATAGGGGTAGGGTCTTGGGGAAACCAAAGGGCTGAGGGGTCAAAGGGCTCTTAATGAAGAAAGCATCAGCCAGTCGCATGGACCATGGTTAGGACAGACAGTGACCAGTCCTGCTGGGGATGGGAGAGAGTGAGACGCGCAGTAAGAGGGAAGGAGCCAGTGCAGCGGGCATCTGAGAGAGAAGGCAAGAGGGGCTGCCCCTTGCATGCCCAGGAGTGTGGGGCAATGGCTTTTGCAAAGCCAAGGGGATGGAATATCTGGGTTATAGCTACAGCGGAGGCCTGAGCTAGTTTGAAGGCTGAGGGGCAGGAACGGAGGACCAGAAAAGGCCAGAGATATGCAGGCCAGAAAAGGGACTTACTAGAGATCGGGTGGAGAGAATGGGGTCCCAGAGGGAAGGCCTCATTCTCGTGATTCAGCTAAAGGATGCTCTTCGAATGGTTTTCATCAGGGTGGAAAAGTGAGTGAGCAGATATAAGTTGTGAAAGTGACTCAGCCAGAGGGTAGGTTACAATTCCTGGACCCTGGTTCCAGTCATAGAGATGAACCAGACTCTAGACCACATTCCAAGGGTGCCTCTGAGGCTGCAGACCAGGGAAGGCTTCCTAGAGGTTGTGACTTGAGATGGTGGGAGCCTAGGCAGTGAGGAGGGCAGAGAGGCTGACCACAAAGCTGGGATGGGCTAATGACAAACTGGTCAGCCCAACCTGGGCAGGGACGGGCAGCTGCCCTGGAGAGTGAGAGGACCCAGACTTTGTTCCCTGGCTCATTCCTAGCTAGAGAAATGGATGTGTCTGAGAACCTAGAAGGCAGAGCCAGGTCTGTGTGTGTATGAGGGAGAAGACCAGGGGCAGGAGATGGTCATTTAATTTAAGGAGATGCCCAGGAGGCAGCCCCGTAAAAACAGGCCTTCTTGTTTGCTTGAACAGAGACTGTGTGAGTATGCCAGGCTGTGTGTGTGTGTGGTGGGGAGGACTCTGTAACCTGTGGGGTGTCTATATGGGTCCTAGTATGTGTAGGTGTCTCCCTGGGAAAACTGTAACCCTCAGTGGCCCTGAGCACCTCTCCCTCCCCTCCCCCAGACTGAGACCATATAGGATGAGAGGGGCTGCGGGGAGCAGAGACCAGGCAAAATGCCTGTGGGATCCAGAGTCCGAAGACATTGTCTGCCAGGAATCTGGACCTCCCAGGGCAAACCTCCGACTGCCTTCCAGCCTTCCACTGGACACACCTGGCCTGGGCTCTGCTCCCCCGTGTGGTTAGATCTGGAAGTGCAGCCTCCATCTCTCATTTTCCCAGGTGCCCTTCCGCATGTGTAGGGCTCTCGGTTTTCCTGGCAGCTAGTGTTGGAGGACATGGGTGGGGTGGATGGGCAGGAGACCTGGGCTCTGGCCTGGCTCTTCCCTGACTCACCATGTGACTCAGTGAGTCACTGCTCCCTGGGCCTCAGTTTCCCTACCACAGTGTGCCTCCTGGAGTGGTTGTCCTCCTGGGGAGGTGACATCATGCACCCATGGTCTGGCTCTTACGCATGATGATCTGGCCTGTCAGACCCAGGCCCGGGGTTTGGTGACCAGGGCCTGGGATAGAGCAGTATGGGGATTTTTCTGACTGCACAATAGGTCTTAGAGAGTGGGGCTGACTTTGACAAGCAGAGGCAGGAGTTGGGGGAAAGCAGTGTTCTGGAGGAGTGAGTGGACCTGAAGAGCCATGGGGAGGAAGAATGAATGGAGCATGGGTGGGTGGGGCATGGGTCAGGAGAACACCCAGAGAGGCCAGTGGGGCTGATGGCAGGGACCTCGAATGCAAGACTGAGCACTATAGGGAGCACAGAAGGATTCTAAGTGGGGTGGGCATGGTCAGATGGGCACCTAGAGATTGCTCTGGCAACTGGTAAGAGGATGGATTGGAGTGCTGAGGCCCAAGGCCAGGAGACCAGTGAGGAAATTAGATGGTGGGGTCCAAAATGCAACAGGACGACCAGGAAACAGGAAGGAGTGATGTTGGTCTCCATTTCTCAGACGGAAAAACTGATCACCACGCTGGGCAGCCTCTGCCTTGGTCTCCTTCTGGTTGGTCTCCAGTTTCACCCAGCTGGGATCTCCAAAAGATGGGCAAATACCAATCATGCAGGACATGCTGAGCCCGTGACCTCTAAGGCTAGACAGAACATTGTTTTTCTTCTAAGGGTTTCACTTGCTAAGTACTGTGTGCCAAGCACTGTGTCAGATGCTCTGCACAAGGACTTCATTTTAACCCCACAAAAACTCCCTGAGGAAATGCTGACATTACCTGCATTCTACCGGTAATGAAACCGAGAGTCCTCCAATGACTTGCCAAAGGTCACACAGCTACTAAATGGCAAAGCTTCGATTCAAGCTCAAGGCTGTCTGACCTCAGTGAGGACTCTTCATCTTGGCCATGGAGGGTCCTACTATGAGCAGGGAGCTGCAGGGTCCAAAAGCCTGTACCAGTGTCCAAGGCCAAGGGGGCACAGGTCACACACAGTCCTGGGTCACAGGGACTCCTGTGAGGCTCCACTGGCCCCATGAAGAGTGGTGACAGCTCCCCAGGACCAGACCTCGGGCTCCCTGGGCCTCTGTGCAACAGGCAGGGTGTCCTCATGGGCAGCTCATTGGTCCCCAAACACCCTATTCTTCCGAAGGAGGGGCCATGGGACCTGCCCAGCAGACTGAGCAAAATCCTGGCCTGGCTCCTCGCCCTGCAGAGCCAGCCCTTCTCCCTCCCTCCCTCCCTCTCACTTCCCCCCCAGAGCTCCTCCCACTCCTGTCCTGCTGGACCCTTCCAGGAAAGCTAGCAAAGCCAGCTGGCCCAGCTGGTGAGAAAGAACACACAGCCAGATGGAGAAAATGTACACATAAAAAAATTTTTTTAACTCAAGAAAGGGCTTTTATTGTTTTTAACTCACTTCCTGGGAAGTTAATTTTTAAAACACTCTTATGGAGTTTCTTCATCACTTGTGCTACATACAAAAACAACGATGCTAACTAAAACCCTCAGCAACCGAGTGAGCACCCCATCCCGGCTCTAGCACAGGCAATGGAGCCGGGCCCACCTTTGAGCTCTGCCAGGGCAGGTCTAGCCAAGGGAGTCCCCTGAAACCCCCACCCTCCAGGCCCAGTGCAGAGAAGCTCAAGAACAACATGCAGATCTGTGACTGGCCTCCCATGAACTCTATAAAAGTGTTCTTAAAAAGAGTCCCGAATTATTTGTTAAGCCCTGGGTTACAGTGCCTCAGTGCAGAGGAGCCAGGGAGAAGTGTGGACCCATTGACAACGGGCCGTATTCTGCTCATAGCCTTAAGTAGACAGAGAAACTATATTACAGATGCATGTGCCAGTGCAAGACATGCGAGTGTGCTGTGTGCAGCAGATGGGCACGCACATGCGTGTGCGCGGAGGCGCGACGTACACCCACAGGCACAGAGATGCGCGGGACGAGGGCACTCCTCCAGCCCAGCCTCCCTTTCCTTCTCAACACAAGTTCTCTTGCAATATGAAACCCACGTGGGGGACTGAAATCCCTTGTTTGGCCCATGTTTTCAAGGGAGGTATCTGAGTCCTGATTTATTTTCCTTTGGGGTCAATCTCTTGAGTATTTGGTCAGTAAACGCCAAGCCAGCCAGCCAGGCACTGGTCCCAAAGTGAAGGTGATGTCTGCTCCAGCATGGCTGGGTCGACACGCGTGCTCCAGCGCTCCTGCTCTGAGCAGGCCAAATGGCAACTGTCCTGGGGGGCGGTGGGAGGCCCACGTCCCCATGGCCCACACCCCACCAGGGTCCCGCTTCTGGCGCTGCCTCCAACCTGGGCAGTCAGTCTTCACCGTAGGAATGTGAAAGCCATTTCTGGGGCCGTTTTGGTAGGCCAGTGTAGGATTGGAGATTAGATTCCAGTTACTTCCACATCTGCAAGGCCACAGCCCTGTGAGGCCTGGGCCCTCCGTCAGTGTCAGCCCCTGGTGTCTCTTCTGCAGCCAAGGCTGTGGGGAGCCATGAAGGGAGGTGGGCAGGGAGGTGTGGTGCTCCTGGTTCAAGCCTCTGCTCAGAGCTTCAGTTCAGCCCACTCTCTGGACAGTGCCGAGTATGAAACACAATCCAGGGAGGTCAGTCCGGGCCTCCTGGCAGCCAGATAATGGTGGGGTGTGGTGGAACCACCCAAAGCTGTAGGAGAGCTGGGTACATGTTCCCAAGCAGGGCTTTGCACCCACCCCCTCAAATTAAAAACAAAAGTAAAAGACAACAAAGAAGGAATCTGAATTCTCCAATACTGGCCCCCGCCCCAGTGAGGCCCAGGAACACCCATCGAGGGCTCAGAGACTCCATATCAGCATTCTCGGCAGACCAGAGCTCTGACAGCACCCCCCGAGCTGGGCAGGGTCCACCCCTCCATGTGCGTGTGGCAGCTGAGCCTGGCCCCCAGCAGGAGGCCTCTGCATCGGTGGGAAGCCAGCCTCCACCCGCCGTCTTGGTTTCCTGCCTCCTGCCCCTGGGCCTTGCCAACCAGCCAGCTGGGGTTTCTAAGGCACCACGGGCACCTAACTTTCCCCCAGGATGGGTCCCGCCAGGCAGAGCCAGGCTGTGGAGACAGGCCTGTGGGAGCCCTGCCCTTCAAACCCCAGACGACACACATTCCAATCCTGTCCCTGGACACGCGTGCGGAGGTCATGCTGCACGACAAGGGGAGGGGGGCCGGGAGAGGGGCCACGGTCCCCAGCCCCCTGCCCGCGGGGGCAGCCATCGGCATGAGGGCAGCGGGCCTTTGGAGGCGCGGGATGAGCGTGCTGCTGGGCGGCCCTGGGCGCATGCGGGGGCTCAGGACGCAGCCTCGTCTTCTTGGACGCCGGGGAGCTCTGGGCTCTTGCCCCCTTCGCCACACCCGTCTTTCCTGTTCAGGGGACACCAGGGGCAGAGGGACCTCGGGAGTCAGAACATGCACTCAGCAGGACACCCTCACACACACTCACATCTGTATCCACAATCTCTCAAGTCCTCCCTCCCCCCAGCACCCCTCAGTCCCGCCCCCCCTGCATCGTGGCCCCTTGCTGGTCTCCCCACCCCTGGTCTCAGACCACAACCCTCCATGGCTCCCTACTGCCCGGAGATGAAGTCTAGACTTCCCAGCCTGGTTTCTGGAGCCTCTCACGATCTGACCCAGCTGACCTCCCCGCATCCTCAAGCACCAGCCAGGTCACAGGCCTGCCCTGTTGGTGTAGATAGCCCCACAGTCCCTGGTAAAGGGGCTTTGCTTTGGCATTTTCTGCCTTATTCACAGGACAGAGTCTACCTATCAGTCTTGGGATTCTGTCACATATTCAATCGATCCCTGTATCTGATTCTTCCCCTAAGACCTTTCTTTATAAAATGAACAATGAATGGGTTTTGATATCTTAAAAAAGGATCAATCCCATTTGATGCTATTGTAGAGTTTCAACAATTATCCCAAAGCATGAAAGTCTTTCAAGGACACATGTTGGGCTTCTACGTAAAACCTGCATTTCAAAATTCAACTTGGGTCCCAGAATTATAGAATTTTATAGCTGGAAAGTATGAAGCTCAATCCTCTCACAGTCCAGACGAGGAAACTGGCTTATCTCCCTATTAACATGTCCATAGAAGGACAATGACTGCTTTGCTCAGCTGTATTCTTGGCGCCCAGCCCCATGCCAGGCGTGGACCGGGTGCCGGAGGGATCTTGAGCCTGTGGCTGGCCTGTCCCACCAGTAGGGGGTGCTGAGTCACAGGCGCTGAGCTAGAGTGACACCAAGTCCAGGTTTGCTGGTCAGGGTCCTGGTTACGCCTGTTGTCCCGGCATAACTAGTACCAGCTTCCTCTTTCACTCTCAGAAGTGGCTCTGTGTGGATGCTAAATATGAGCCCCCCCACACTGAGCCCAATCCCAGCCTCGAGGCCTACAGACCTAGAGGAGCCCAGGGAAGACCCTCCCCCAGCCCTGGCCACCCCCCTTGAGAGACAGGGAACTAACACTGTCAAGGCCTCTCCCGGGCCCCACCCCTGACGCCCCATTGGCCAGGAAGTTTGTCACGAGGGGGCAAGAGGTTGGTATATGGGCTTCCTTGAGTACAAGCCACCTCTGGCAGGGAACAGACACCAGCTTGTCCACTGGGATGGGCCCCGACACTTCCGAAGGGCTGGCTCACAAGAGGGCGGCCTCACACAAAACCAGCCCCTGGGCCCCTGGACGGCACAAGAGAAACTACCCCTTCCTGAGAGGCTGAGGTACCTCTGGGAGGCCCGCCGTCTCCCCACACCAGGCTGGGGGGCACAGCTCCCCTACACAGTGGTCTGGGGGGCCTGCCTTCTCCACACAGCAGGCTGGGGGGCCCGCCATCTCCACACAGTGGGCTGGGGGGCACGCCGCCCCCACCCAGCGGGCTGGGGGCCCTGCCTTCACCACACAGTGGGCTGGGGGGCACGGCTCCCCCACCCAGCGGGCTGGGGGGCCTGCCTTCTCCACACAGCGGGCTGGGGGGCACACCTCCCTCACCCAGCAGGCTGGGGGGCCCGCCTTCTCCACACAGTGGGCTGGGGGGCACGGCTACCCCGTGCGCAGCTCCCTGCACAGGCCAGAGTGGGGCCACTGCCGTCCCACTTTCTGGTCCAGGACCCCCTCTCTGCAGGTCTGTGCACAAACTTCAGCAGGCCTCGTTGGCATCCCAAACTGAGTTTTATTTTAGTGGAAGAAGGTGAAAGAGCTAGGGAGGAGGCTGACGGAGGTTTGGGGAAATACTTTTCCGACCTCTCCTAAGGAAGTGGTGAATGCATGTGCCTGGTGCACAGTGGGGAACCCTCAGCAAAAGGAGATTCCTCTTCTGGGCCCCGTCAGCCAGCCTGTCCATGCTGACTTGCTGGACAAGCATTTACAAAGTGCTGACTGCGCACACAGTCTCAGCAATGGCTGAGGTAGCACGGGCCACTCAGGAAAGCAGCTGACACTCCGGGAAGAGTCAGCAGAAGTGCCCCTCCCTCCACAGACGAGCCAGCCTTCTACAAGGAGCAGACATGAGGCCTGTCTGCACACCTCTACCCGGCTGCCGTGGGCTGAGAACAGAGGTGCCAACGGGGTCCTACTCTGAGACCCAGCCGAGCCCCCAGGCTCCAGGCTCAGCCTGCACAGCCCGATGGCAGTAAGAATGAGGAGGGTGCCACAGTCCCCACCCCACCCCAGGGAGCACACTGCAGGCCTCAGCCCACCAGTACTTACGACAGTAAGCTTCCGGGAGCAGACATAGATCGCTCTTCCCTCCGCGCCGGGGGCTCAAACGGGTTCCCAAAGGAACGCTTTCTCAGCATGGACTTGACCAGGATCTGGGGAGGACATGTCAGCATGAGGAACCAAGTCCCCAGGCTCCCAGACACACTGGCAGCCTCCACTCTGACTCCCTGATTTGGGAGCTGCGGAGTGGGCCCTGCGGGGGCTCCCCTCAATAGGCAGAGAAAGGAAGAACATTCCAAGCAGAAGAAACAGCAAGAGCACAGAGGGGTGATGGCTGAGGGTGAATTCTGGGGATGCAGAGGAGCCCAGGGCAACTGGTGCCTGGGGGGCAGAGGCCAGGTGCAGAGCAGGAAGGGTCTGGAACGCCAGGCTGAAAGGGGCGCATTATTCTGAGGGCATGAGGAGTGCAATGAGGAAACGCCTTCTAGCTACAGGGGGCAGGATGGAGCAGAGGAGGAGAGGCTGCTGCAGCCCGGCTCTCTGACCCTGTCCCTCCTCTGGCAACAGGGACAGTCCCATGCCCCTGCCCACATACACACAAATTCACCAACCCCACATGCACAGCACCAGAGGTGCATTCACTTGTTCATTCATTCATTCATCCACTCATTCAATCAACAACTATTTACTGGGCGCCCATGATATGCCAGACACTATTCTAGGCACAGGGGCCACGCTGAGGCCAAAGTTCTTGCCTCCTAGAGCTTCTATTCTGGTTGGGGGGACAGGCAATAGATAAGACAAGTCAGTAAAATATATAAACTGTTAGTTAATGGTAAAGGCTGAGCAGAAAGACAAAATAAGAAAGGGGGATAAGATATGATAAAGGGGAGTCGGAACTGTGGGTAAGAGGCCAGGAAGGCTCGCTTCTCCCTGAGAAGGTGACTTTGGAGTAAAGACCTCAGGGAATGAGGGAGAGAACCCTGAGGTCTGGGCGGGAGCATCCCAGGCAGAGGGAAGAGAAGTTCAAAGGCGCTGAGGCAGCAGGTTTCACAGCATGTGGTTGGAGCCGAGCGAATGAAATGAGGGGAGGACACCAGGACAGTGTGTGTGTTGGGGGGGGGGGGGGGATGGGGTCGTGCAGGCTGTGCAGAGCCTTGCAGGGCAGTCAGGGCTGTGGCTCTTGCTCTGGGTGACACGGGAGGCTGAGTGAGCAGGTCCGAGCTGAGAAGTGACATGATCCGGTCACCAGGACCACGCTGGCTGCTGACTTAAGCATTAACTGTATGGGGGTGAGGGTGGAGGCAGGGGACTACTTGGGAGGCTAGTCCAGTGGTTTAGGAGAGACACAACGGTAGCTAAGACCTGGGAAGTGGCAGTAGGGACTCTGTTGGAGCTGGCAGGTCCTGGGGACCCCAAGGAGCCCCAGAGCTCTACAGAGCATAGGAACGGGCAGGCCTTTAGCCGGCTGGCCCTGGCTGGGCCTGGACCAGTAGGAAGGGATGAAGTGCTCGGTCCAGCTCTCTCTCTTGCCCTTGTGCCTACCCTGACTCACAGTATACCTCAGTGCAGGGCAGGCCATGGCTCTCAGTGTCCTAAAAAGCCCCAAATGGCCAGCAGGGGCTACATTAACAACTCCCAACTGCTAACATGGAACACATCCAGAAGATGAGAAAAATGAAAGTGTGTGAGGAGAATGGAGGGAGCATACAGGTAGAGTCCAACTAATGTAGGGGGCTCTGGGGCCCCTTCTCCAATTCAAAGGCTTCCTCGGCCTTTCCACTCACATCCTTGGCACCTAGTACAGTGCATGGAAGACAGCAGAAGTTCAACAAATGCTAGGAAGGCAGGAAACGCTTCCTCCAGCCACGGTGAATGTTGACACTCCGTGAGGGCATATGTATTTATACATCACTCACTCTCCTCACCAAACCTCCTGGTCCCCCCACCACGAGGCTGAATAAAGCGACATCCTTCCTCATGGGCCTCCAGCAGAACAGTGGCCCCCCCTAACCCAGCACTGGGGCTGGCAAACCAGGTGGCCCTGTCCCCTCACTGGGGCCCAGCACAGAGCAAATCTCAGGCAATGGCCAGGCCCTCCCAGGACCAGGGAGCCTTCTGCCCCTGACCCTCTTACCACCGTGGTCCAGCTGGGGATGAGCTTGACCGAGTTCTTCACCTCCTCCTCGGTCACCTCCACCATGCTGCAGTGCTCCTCCTCGGAGGGAAGGGGCTCCTCCCCATTTTTGGTCACCCAGGGGTGCAACTGTGGAGTCGGGAGGGCGGGGAGGAGTCAGGGCCACAGGCAGAGACACCCATTCAGCAAGGGGCACGGACACTCCACCAGCAGTCCCCTTGAGGGGTCCAAAGCCACAAATCCCAAACCCAAACCCAATAAACATATGTTCCAGTGTAGGGCTCTCTAGAAGGGGAAGCAGGCCTATGTGCTGTGGCCCAGCCCAGCCCAGCCCAAGACCTCTGGTTCCCCAACCTTGATGTCTGGCACCCCAATTCTTGTTCCAGGATTCTTGTCTAGCATCTTCAGGATTAAGTCCTTGAGCTCCTCGCTCACCTTTGGCCTAAAGAGGGGGAAGGAAGGAGATGAAAGAGAGACAGTTGATGATCCTGTCCTGCCCAGCTCTCCATCCACACCCTGTTCCTGGGGCTCCCCAATTAGCGCAGACGAGGGCAGAGATACACCTGACCCTCATTTCACAGAGAGCGGGAGGGACACCCCAAGGTCTCATGGCCGAAGGAGAGTTTCAGAACAAGTATAGAGATATCTTTCTTTCCTGAGCAGGAAGTAAAGTGGTCTCCCTCAGGGGGCAGAGGCCACAAACACAAACAGAGTTCCCTGGGTGCTGAACAACCCCTAGGTGGCAGCGATGGTGGGGATAATGCCAGAAGAGTCATCTAATGGGACACCAGGGGCCTTTACTCCCACTCACCATCTGGTCCCCTTCTCCACCTGGGAGGTGGCCAGGAAAGATTCTCATTGACGGGGGGGAACCAAGGCCTGAGGTTAGTGAGTTGGCACACTGCTATCCAGAAGAGTGAGGGTCAGGATGAGAGACTCCGGTGGATGGGGGGGCAGGACTCTCAGCCCCTCATCAGCCTGGACTGTCTCTGCCCGAACGCCAGGCTTCTTTGCTATGTACATCCTTGGGGACCCCATTCCTCCAAGCCTGGGGAGAAGGAACCCCATTCTTGGGACTATTGACCTTGGCTGCCTCTGCTGTCCTAGATATACTTAATCCCTTTTAATTTAAAACTCCCGGGCTGGAGAAGGACTTCTCTGGCAGGGGATACAGCAGGAGGAAAGGCAAGGAGACAGGCAATTAGGAGAGGGATGGAATCCAGTTGGCTAGCACTGTGGGGGAGGGGCCGACATGGTGGCAGATCCCAGGGGTCCTTGAATGCCAGGGCCAGGACGTGGCCTCTTCCTGCGGGCTTTGAGAGCCTTGGAAAAACGTGAAGCGGGAGATATGGTGAGACGTGCTGAGCTTTAGTGGGGTCAGCCCGGTCTGATTGTGGTGGCTGAACTGGAGGGAGGCTGGCAGCAGGCAGGCCAGAGAGGAGGCAGCTGGAGAAGGCTGAGGCCTGGACTAGGCAGGGGCGCAGGTGGCAACAGAGCCAAGAGATATGTAAGAGGTGAACTCAACAGAGCTTGGCGACCAGACAGGAAGTGGGCGCCAGGGAGCAGGAGTCATTGAGGATAAATACCAGGATGGTTTCTGACCTGCCCCGGACATTTGAGCAGATGGCAAAAGGGCCCTGAAAAATGAGAAGCCAGGGGGCTCAGGCTGGCTGGTAGCCTACATCGCAAGCAGAACAATGGATGAGCAGGGAGGCCTCTCCAAACAGTCCCTCTGGGTTCAGAGACCTCAGTCACAGAGGAAGGGGCTGGGAGGACAGAGTGGCTTCAAATCCCAGACCCACTGATAACTCTTCTCCGGAGCCTCTACTTTTCCATCTGTGAAATAGGGGTGCACACTGGCATCTTGAAGCCCTCCCATCCCAAATGAGGAAGGTGGAGGTTCCTCATGAGTCGAGGGTCTGCGTGGGGTTGACGCCACTGACCCCACAGAGGCCTTGAGTGAAGGAGCAGTGTGAATGTGTGACCTGGCCTCAGAGTCCCCATCTGTGTAGTGACATCCTATCCAGATTTCTGAGACCCTGTGCACAGTCCCACCCCTCCGTCTGCTCAGGGCCCTCCCAGGGAACAGCACCCACTCCAGATCTGCAGGCCGGGGCGGGGCCCTGAAAGGGCCAAACCTCTGATGCTAAAACTCAGACACATCTCCCTGAGGGGGGACGGGAGCCCCCTGACAGACGACTCACTCCTCGGGAAACACCACGGCCTCATTCTTGATCTTCCTGTGCAGGGCCAGGATGTAATCATCGATGAACGGGCACTGTGGGGGAAGCAGACAAAGGATGCAGGCCGGGGGCCTTGGCTCACGCTGGGGGACCAGCCCTATCTCTCCAGGGGGCTGGGGTGGGGGCAGCTCTGGGCTCCCCATTAGAGGGGAGGGACCTCATCCAACCTGTTTGGGGCCTGGCACACAGTAGGTGCTCAACAAACACAGACTGAAGGAATGACTGACTGAGGGAACTGTGAGGCTGGGGGTACTGGCCAGCGTCATGGCAATGCCTTCAGTCCCAGGGCCTGGAGTTCAGGAGCACATTCACTGAGACAACAGCCTGCCCCGCAGCACAGTCACTAGAGTGGGAGCACCTGCACACAGGGATCTGGGCCACATCAGTGTTGGGTGCCCCAAGGCCCAGCCTGACCTGGAGCAGGAGTCAAGGACAACTTGTTGACTGACTGACTGACTGACTGACTAAATGTGTGAATGAATGAACGAATGGCATCAAGGGATAGAAGGAGCACTCTGGCTAGAGAGGTGGCAACACCACCAGCGACACCCCCCCTGGGATGTCTGATGTCCTGGGACTGCTTCACATGAATCCCCTCCTAAGGGGACAAGAGAAAAACAGGAAAAGCCTCTTTTCCCTCAGTCTCCTCTGAGCCAGGTGGGCTCTTTCACAAGTCACTTTAATAAGGACACAAGAGAGGGTCCTACACCTGTCATTCATCCTGGCTCCGCTCTGCCAGCCCACCTAGCACTCACCTTCCCATAGACAAAGCAGTACAGCGTGACCCCAGTGGCCCACACATCCAGGGCCTAGAAAGAAACAGCCCACATTAGTCCCCCAAAAGAAACCCATACCTCCTGCCCACCCAGCTGCAGTGGGCCATGGGAGAGGCCATGCAGGGAACCTCCTTCCTCAGTCATGTATTCACTCAACACACACTGCCAGCCACTTGCTCCATGCTGGACCCTGTGCTGAGCACTGAACAGGGCTCCTGCCCTCCAGGGATTCCAAGTCTCCTTGGAATAGGCCCAAACCAGACTGAGTTTCCAACTCAACAGGTACAAAACCTTCTGCATCTACAGGGTCACATTTACTGTACCCATGACAGATGCAGCCCAGAAATGATGATATGCATTGAACTTAGACGCACTAAACCAGCTCTGGCTTCGAGAGGTCATCTCTTGTCCTAATAAGCCACTGGAGAAGCCACCATCCACCTTCTTTCTGAAACCAGAATGAGGCCCAGCCCTCAGGGCACCTCCACGACCCCTCACGCTCCCCACACCCTGGGTTCTAACCTGTGCTCTCTCTACCTTCCCCTTTCTAGAACCCCACCTCCTGGCCTGGTATCTGCTTTCTCTCTATGTGAGTGATTCTCAAATCTCTATCCACGTATTCCTGCCACAGCCGCCTCCTCTGAATCCAATCAGGGAGCACCAAACGCAAGCTGACATCACTCCACAAAATAACAGGCCTGTTCTCTTCAAAAGGTCAAGGGTGGAAAAGACAAAGAAAGGCCGAGGAACCCTTCCAGATTAGAAGATCCCAAAGAGACATGACAGGTGAATGGAGTGACTGACCCCGGATTGGATCCTGGACCAGAAAAAGAAAAGGCATTAAAAGGCAGTATCAGGACAACTGATGAAATCTGAATAAGGTCGACCAATAGGCTTTTATCAACAATGAATTTCCTAGTTTTGATTGTTGTACTGAGGTTACGTAAGAGAACGTCCTTGTTCTTAAAAAATATCCACCTTCGGGCCGGCCCAGTGACTAAGTGGTTGAGTTCACACGCTCTGCTTCGGTGGCCCAGGATTTCACCAGTTCAGATCCTGGGCGCAGACATGGCACCACTCATCAGGCCATGCTGAGGTGGCATCCCACATGCCACAACTAGAAGGACCCACAACTAAAAAAATATACCACTATGTACTGCGGGGCTTTGGGAAGAAAAAGGAAAAAAAATTATCTGCCAAAGTATTTAGTGATAAAGGAGGATACTGTCTCCAACTTAACTCTCAAATGGTTCAGAAAAATGTAACATGCACACACAATAAATATAGCGAGAGACGATGAAAAGATAAATGGGACAAAATGTCAATAACTGGTGAATCAGGGTAAAAAGATATGAGAGTTTTTTGTATTATTCTTGCGATTGTTTCCGTAAGTTTGGAATTATATCAAAATTAAAAATTTAAAAAAAACCTCTACCTACATTCCTGACCTCTCTAGAGCTCCACACCCACACACATGTCCAAATGCCTCTCGACCATCGTCTCCCTGGCAGGGGCAGGGTGGGGCAGCCAGCGCTCCACAGGCGAGAAGAGGCGTGTGCCCACACACAGAACTGCTCAGAAAGCTCTGCCCACTCCCTCTGTCACTTAGGAGAAAGCCCAAACTTCCAGATCCTGTAAACTCTGCCCAAACACCATCGTGCCTCCTACCCTGTGCCCCTCAGTTCTCTTGCATATTCTCTGGGCTCCACCTCCTGCTTGAATTCTCCCCATTCTTCAAGGCCTAGTTCACACCCTGGCGTGTCCAAGAAATATGAGGGGAGCCTCCGACTTTCCCCCAAACACGAGCTCTCCTGCCCCTTTCACCATCTCCAGAAGGGCCGGGAGCAGGGCTGTCTGGGCCGTCTGTTCCACCGCCCAGCCCAGAGCTCAGCACAGAGCAGCAAGCACAAAACATTTGCAGAGAAGACTTGGGGCTGTTTTGCTGGAAAACCAGAGGAGGCCAAAGTTGGGGAGTTTGTTGGACTCCAGGATGAGGCAAATACGAAGGAGGGGACCATGCTCAGCATTCACTCCCAAGACACAAGGACCCTGGCACCCTCAGGTTGGAAACAAGGCCCCATTGCAAGCTATTCCGCCCCTCCACGGGCACCCCAACCCGGCCCAGGCCCTGGGAGCCACCTTCCCGCTGAAGCTCTGGCCGGAATCAGAAATGGCCTCGGGGGCCATGAACGCTGGGGTCCCAGCCGTGCTGGACAGCCGAGCGTCGTTCCCCTCAAACTGGTTGCTGACGCCAAAGTCGGCAATCTTCACATGGCCATCGTCCCCCAGGAGCAGGTTGGACGGCTTGATGTCCCTGTGGATGATCTTCTGGTAGTGCACTGCAGAGAGAGGCAGCTCAAGCGCTGGCCCGGGGGACCGCCACCCAGTACCCCGACCTGCCCTAGCCTGGCCACGGAAGCCCATCTCAAACTCCAGGAGAGAGGGAGCTGGGATAGCCCAGCGCCTGCACACACTCATCTCATGAGGACCTCAGGAGAGAACTTGAGGGCCCTCAGCTCCACTATGCAGTGAAGACCCTGAGGCCAACCCGGGCTGTGAGCAGCAGAGCCAGGACTAAACTCCTAGGAATCTTTGGACTCCAAGTCCAGTGCTCTCTCCACGGCAATCAAGGCACTTGATGCTGAGGGGGGAGGTCAGAGGAAATTGGGGAAAGGGGATTCTCCATAGCCCGTCTCTGGCCCTCCCATGTAGGTGCTGTGTGCAGACCCAAAGCCCATCAAAACCTTTCCCCAGCTCCATTCCCCACCCAGCCTGTCAGAGAAGTCCCTGCTCCTTGGACTGAGGGTAGGATTGTGGGGTGTCCTGCAGAGATACTGCCTCACCCCTAGGGTCTCTAGGCTGATGGGGTTTCAGAGAGGAGGGCACCTCAGGCCATAGGACTGCTGGGATGAACATGGCTAGGGTAAGAGTCAGCTCTCTCTGCTAGGCTGGGAGCTCACCCTGCTTCCTGGGTCCAGCACCGCCAGGAAGAGAGGGGCAGCTCAGGCTGAGATGGCCAGAGACGTCCCAGCCAAGAGAAGGCATTGACCCCGTCCCCCAGCCATCCACTTACAGATTCCGCTCTCAGCAAATACCTTTCCCTGGACCAACAGACCCCAGGGTGTTGGAGAGGAGGGAAGACGAGAAGGGAAGGAGCAGAGGGGAGAGGAGAGGAAGGCTGAGGCAAAGGGAGTGAGTCTCATATAATAATAATGACAAAACCCATGGCCCTGTAGTGACTGCCTCCTGGCACACTGGAGCGCAGAGGCTCAGGGGGCTGTGTATTTGACCATGGAAAGTGGGTTCAAATTCTTATCTCAAACCCTGGCCTCTCCCTTGAACTCCCAGCTCTTTATCCACATGAATATCCAGCAGATATCTCAACGTATTTCTCAATATTTGTCAATAACGTGTCTAATTCAGAACTTGATTTCTCTGTCTGCAACCTCCTACCCCCAACCACCAAACAAACAAAGCAAAATAGAAAACCCCTGCTCCTCCTCTAGGCTGCCCCATCAGGTTATCGGCAGATTTTACCAGCTGCTCAGGCCAAAAACCTCGGGCCCACCCTCGACTCCTCTCTCTCTCAGATCCCACATCCAATTCACTGGCCAGTCCTATGGGCTCGACCTCCAAGATACAATCCAGATCCGAGTAATTCTCACACCTGCATTGCTGCACTTGACTCATCTGTAAGAAGCAGGCCTGGGCTGCCCGACCACACAGCCTCCCCCAGGCAGCCTCACCCTCCCTTCTCAGGACCAGAATCCCAAGGCAGGTCTTCAGCGGCCAGTGCCTCCATTCACCTGCCTGTCCAGCCCGTGGTGCTGACCAGTCCACTCCAGGAAGGCCTGCACCATGATTAGCTGGGTCTTGACAAGGCCTGACCCAAGAGCCAGCTGGGGTTAGCTTGTTTTGGGGGGGGATGGAGGATGGGAGACAATAGGCCCTCAGCTGAGAAGGGCCCAGGAGAGGAATGGGGTGGAGGCCAAGCTGGACAGGGTTGTGCCTCCCACTGTCCATATCCAGGGTGAAATGCCCCCTTCCCATACCTGAAGGCCCTTGCTAGGGACTCTCTGCAAAGTCCTCCCCTCTCTGTGCCTCAGTTTTCCCATATATACAAAGACAGCATTAATCTGAGGGCATTGGAGTGGCTCAAACAAGATAAAGATAGTCCTGTTCCTGTCACCACAGGGTCCTCACCCTGTTCCCCAGGGAGAGAATATGCCCCTGATAAACCAAGCTAAGACTTTAGAGAGATGGACAGCACCCCTGCTCCCAAACCAGGCCAGAACCCCAGGTGTCTGGGGGCCCTCCTCTCCCAATGATCCGTTAGTCACCCAGTGCTGGCCACCCCACCTCCTTCTTGTCTCCTCGCCACTGCCACTGCCCTAATCCAGGGCTCACCATCTGTCACTTGGGCTGTAGAAACAGCCTCCTCCCTAACCAGCTGGCCGCCTCACCCCCTCCGATCCAGCCACCACACAGCTGCCAGACAGAGCTTTCTAAGACACAAATCCCGTCACACCCCTCCCCTGCTCAAAGCCCTCCGGGGTTCACCATACCGACAGGATGAAGTCAGGAAAGTCCTCTGTGGAGGCATTCGCAGCCCTCATGGTGTAGCCTGAACAGTTTCCAGCATCATCTTTCACTATTCTCCACCCCCACCAGATTCAATCAGATCGAACCTCTCCCCATTCTCAAATAGTACACGCCCACTCCGCTCTGGCCTCTGCTACGTAGTTCTCTCTGCCTACTCTACCCTCTCCTACCCATGCCTCAAACCTGGCCAATGAACCCCTCCTCATCCTTCAGGACCCTGGTCACAAGTGGCCTCCTCCAGGAAGCCTCCCTTGACCCCTCAGCACTCTGACAGCCCCTGTGCCTCCCCAGCCTCGGCAGGCACTGCACTATATTATCTTCCTGCTCAGGTTCCTGTCTCTCCTACCAGGCTGGGAGATCCTTGAGGTCACTTCTGGGTCTTTGCCATCTACATGCCCCCAGCCAGCACTTAGTCAGTACTCACAAATGAACAAATGAATGAATAAATGAATTCCAGAGAAAGAAGCTAAGCTAACATCCTCCCTCCTGAGCTCTCATCACCTTAGGGCCCCTCACAGTAAACCCACTCTGCCACCACCCACAAGCCCCACGCCAGGGACAGACTCTTCCTCGAGCTGCTGAACAAAAATCTCTTGCTTCCCACATCTCTTGAGGCCCTGTGGAGAGGCCAAGCGTGGCGAAGAACTCAGCAGAGGAGAGAGATAGACAGCACCCAAGGCGCAGACCAACATGGTGGTGACCAGGCACTGCGAATGCCCAGGAATGCCCAGTGAAGTCTGCTGCCACCCTCAACCCAGGTAGGTCAGGAGGTTGGCCCCGCCCACAGGTCCAAGCTCCAACCAGCCCCCCCCCAGTGAAGCTGATTGGCAGATCCTCACTGACTGACAGGCATTGCTCACAGCCGGCTTAGCCTGCGCTCCGCCCCCTCCTGCATCCCTCGGCTGTCCCCAGCCCCAGGGGCAGGCAGGCCCTCACTCACAGTACTCAAGGCCCAGGATGATGTCCCGCAGGTAGAGGCGGGCTTGCTCCTCAGGCAAGGGCTTGTCACAGGGCACCTCCATGACTGGCCTATGGGGAGCGAGGGAGGAGGGGTGTTTAGCCAGAATCAGGTGTAAAGGCAGATGGCTGGTGACAGGGAACAGGGGCTGGGCCCTACAGACCCCCCCAGGACCTCTCGGGAGCCCTCTATGCTCAGACGGGTCCCTAGAACCCAAGATATTAGCTTCTCCCATATAACGAAAATTTTAAAACACACAGAGACGCAAATATCCCTTTTCAATTATTCTAATTTCAAATAAGCTTTATCTTAATTTCTTGACTTGGTATTCCTTCTTCTAAGCACTTAATTCTCTATAATCAAACAGTTGCAAAGACGCCATTTAGAGCAATGTTTTTCAAACTGTAGGTCCACACCCAGTAGACAGTCGTGGCTACTGCTTTTTTTCCTAATAAGTAGACTCTATGAGAGTAGACATATGAGACATACACTGCTTTGTAAAACTTTGGTTTCAATTACAGATATGGATGGCAATTAAAACTTATATTTCTTACTTTGAATGAAGATCAAAAACATCTGAAAGCCTCTGAGTCTTAAAACGACACCACTCCCTGCCCCCTCCCCAAATTGGGCTTTCGGAAGCACCCCCAGGCAGAGAGACAAGCCACAGCCTGGATTCAAGGCCTCGGCAGTTAGGGCCTCCAGTCAGCCCAGCCCCATGCTCATACTCCTTGTACACTGCTCTGCAAACACCCTGAGAAGGTCAAACAAGGCAGACTTGAGTTAGAACCATAGGTTACATCAGTGACTCACTGTGTGACCTTGGGCAAGCCACTTACCCTCTCTGAACCTCAGCTTCCCCTTTTGTAAATGGGAGCGAATGGAGTCCCAACCACCCAACTCACAAACTTGTAAAGCTGAAAGAACTCTTTGTGATTTGAATACAGGTAAGAGTTGAGTCCCATTTCTACGCTTTTGCTTGAGAAATATTCCTTTCTTCTTCCTCTCCTCCATCAAAATCTTCTTTCCATTCTTCAGGGCCTGGCTCAAAACTACCCCTTCTTCCAGAGGCTTCCCTGACTATTCCAACCTCACCGACCCCACTGGCCTTCAGAGAATCATCCTCCTGGTCTCTCATTTTCCCCACCCAAGACCAGAGCTCCCCAAGGGGAGGGCCTGGCCTCTGCTTTCTCCTGGAGTAGCTGACCCTAAGACAAGGGACACAGGAGGGAAAGGAAGGCCTGGATTAGACTTGACCTGCCTGATCAGGACGGGGAACTCACCCGTTTCTCAGGAGGTCAAACACTGCAAGAAAAGAAAAGAGAAGTAGGTGAGGTGCAGCCAGGCTGGCACAGCAGCCGATGCCCAGGTCCCTCCCGGTCCTGGAGGGCAGGTGAGCAGCTGGCATCCCAGGACAGGGGTCCCAGGGAATCAGAGGAAGTCAATGCATAAGGGTGGGTCTACTATGGACCTGCCTCATCTGATTCTCAGGTGCCAGGCGAGGAGCATCAGCACGGACCCCTTTTACAGGGGGGAAACTGAGGCTCAGAGAAGGGGAAGAAATTTTCCTAAAGGTCACAGCAGATAGACAGGTAGGAGAGGGAGTGGAGACTGAATTCCCAATCCAGAGTCCCTCCTGCCCCAGTTCTGGAGGGCCTCCAAGCCCAGCCCTGAGTCAGGTACCAAGGACTTAAACAATAACAACAACATTACTATCACTGACGATAATAGCTAACGTGTCTTGCATATAACTCAAATCAACCCTATGAGGTAGACACCATTATTATCCCCATTTTACAGGTGAGGAAACTGAGGCACAGAGCTGTCAGATAGACTCTGGGAACCCACATCCCATCGCCTGCTTCCTGCATCTATCTGATCCCCTGGCTCTCCAACCAGTGGGGTAGGAGCTTGGGAATATTTGTTGAGACTACCTGGATGTTCTGAACCTGGTTCAGCAGGGCTGGGCAGGGGACCCCCGGCTTGAGAACGTGTGCTTTCTCTCTGCCCTGAGGAGCTCAGTGTGTTCACATGGCTCACCTGAAGGTCACATGTGTCCCCAGGGAGCTCTTGGACCCAACCCAGGTAAGCTACTTTGAGAATGAGCTGGGTCACTCACCCAAATAGAGATTGTCCTCAGCTGGGTCATCCAGGACCTGGTCAGAAGGAGCAGACATGAGGCTGTGGCTTGGGGAGGCCTGGGATGGGGGTCCCAGGCCTCCTTGTCCTCACCAGCCCCAGGATCCCCAGTGTGCTCTGCAGCCACCCTGGACAATGGAGCAGGAACTGTGCAGGCACCAGACAGATGAGGCCTCAGAAATCACTGACCCCCAAGCCTGGCCCACCACAGGGCATCCAGCCCTTCTCCCCTCCTGCCATAATGGGGGGCTCATTTCTTGCCTCTGGGGCAGCCCCTCATGCTCAGTAAAACCTTGAGGACACCCAAGACCAGCCTGAACTAACCCCTGAAGCTTCCCTGTAGCCCCCACCCCAAGTCTGGCTCTGCCCTCCAAGGCCTCAGCCACATCTCCCTGGGCAGGATCCCTGGGTCTGTGCTGAGTGCCCCCAGGACCAGAGGCTGCGCCACAGGACTCGGGCATGGATCCCCACCCGCTCACCACCTACCTCAATCAACTTGACCACATTCACGTGGTCCAGCTTCTTCAGGATGGCAATCTCCTGGTATACCCGCTCCAGGGGCAGCAGCTGCTTGGCTGGTCCTCCCTGGGTAGCCTGGGACCCTCTCGGGGGAGGGCGACCTATGACCAAGAAGGGGAGTCAGGCCCCTGTTGCAGGAGGCTGGGCCTCATCATGGTCCTGCAACCAGCCTCAAGCAAGAATCTTGCAAGACTATGGCCTTGTCCCCAATACACCAAGCATATTCCCACCACCAGGCCTTTGCTCATGCTGTCCCCCCTCTATCCCCTGTACCCCCTACCCAGGTCTCCTCCTCCTCTGCCCCCAGGCTAGGAGTCCCAATCACAGGACCTGACAGATACATACGTGGAAAGCCATACTGCTTCAGTAACTTCTTCTTGGAAAGAACTTTCATTGCCTGAGGAAGGAGGACAGAAATGTCACTCATGTGCAGCCACCAGGCGCTAGAACAGGCTGTTTACATGTGGACTGAGGTCCAGAAGGGTACAGTGGGCATCGGCCACTGGCACTGAGAGTATGGCCTGGATGTGGTTAAGCTGGGTTAGGAGGAGGCCATAGCTGAGTCTAGACCTTACCCCTATTCTCCCAACAAGCCTTTCTGGAGCTCTCCCCTCAGAGGCATCCACCCTCTGCTTGCCTATTCCCAGGGTCAAGAAGCTCACTCCCTTTGCATACCCCTAGGGACAGGGAGCTCACTCCCTTCAGAGGCAACATTGTCCTCTGACTTCCCAGCACAGCTTCTGCCCCAACTCCCAGGCTGCCAGGGCCCAGCTGGGGCAATGCCTCCCTCCTATCCCCAGACTCACATAGTGCCTGTCTTCACTTTCATTGTAGGCCAGCCGCACCACGCCATAGGCACCCTGCAAATAGGCATGCATCAGCCCCACCCGGACAGCCCACTCTCCCAGGACTAGCTCAGGAAAAGGGGAGCCTGAACAGCTCCAGCCCCCTCCTCCTGCATCCCATCTCCATCCCCACCATCAATAGGGAGGGGACTCCTGGACTCCTGTGCCCTGGTAAGAGCCCCTGCCTGGCTCAACGCAGCTCCATGCCTCCCCCAGTCCCTCCGTGTCTTCCATCAAAAACGGGGGAGTCAGGAATCAGGAGTCATCTCCCACCCCCAGCCCCCCACCCCAGGGATTTCCTACAGAGACAAAACTTTCCTCACTTCCAGGCCTGGGCCTTCCTGGCTCTGCCTCACATTCCCAGAGGAGAAGAAGGGATTATGGCAAGCAGAGGATCCTAACAGGCCACCTCCGCAAAGCCCCAAGAGGAGTTCCCACTGCTCCTGGCCTGCCCCGGGCCTACCTTGCCAATCTCACTCTGCAGCTTGTACTGGTTGAGCTGCACACAGTCCTGGGGGGGGGAGAGAGGGGAGCATCAGGTAAAGCTTGATCCAGAGGTGGCCCTGCTCCCACCTCAGGGGCCTGTTCAGGGCCCAATCCTGGCCCCAGACCCCTCACTTCCAGACCCCAGCTCTCATCAAGCTTTCAAGTTTGGATGGGGAAACTTGGTGGCATCAAAGCCACCAAATGTGACAAGAAGCCTTGGATAACGTTTGAAAACATGAATGGTGAGCCACGGTTATGCTTTGCTCCCCAGGGAATGGCAAAGGAAAAATCCACTGATTCCTGCCTGGATGCTGGGATCTGGGAGACCCCAGTCTATGGGAAACTTCATGAGTAAGTAGTTCCAGAAGCAGCTGAATGCGAGGTCTGAATTATAAGGAGAAGAAAGATGAGGAGAGCCTCGGGGACAGCAGACCAGAGCCCTGGCTCAGGTCTGGAAAGCTCTGACAAGGTCTACAGCCTCTGACGGCTGTACACGGCTCAGTACTTGGGTTCACGTTCAGATCTAAGTGGCAACGACAGACCAGTGGGAGCCCAGGGGCTGGGAGCATGCTGTCAGCTTCTGAGTGACAGCAGCCTCTGGGGGCAGGACTAGAGGTGGGGGCTCAAGCTGAGGAAGCCTTGAGGGGCGTGAGGACACATTGTCTGTCTTCAGATCTCTAAGAGGACTTCTTGGGGGACAAAGGAAGAGCCTGTTTCTAAGGTCTGAACTGGGGGTGGGGATGGTGGGACTTATAGGAGGCAGCAGCTGGCTTAGATGGAGCTCCCCTAGGTGGGAAGAGGCCCTATTGGGAGGCAGTGGGCTCCTCAGCACTCTCCTTTGGTTTGGGATACGCAAACCATAAGCTAGACAGCTGTATGGCAGGGAAAGGAGCAGAAAAGGATCTTCCTTGAGGACTACTGAAAAGCTCATGAGCACCCCCCAGCTCTGCCCCACCAACCTCTGCGTCCGAGATGGCCACATGGTGGGACTCGATGGTGGGCCTCCGCCAGGCCCGTGGGGAGATATGGCTGGCAGGCCCTGTGGCATAAGGCCCAGCCCGGGCCTCCAGACAGCTTCCCGCTGGCCGCTCCTGCAAGGAGAACTTCCTAGCTGAGAGGCTGGGCCGGGCTGGGGGGGGTCTTGAAGCACCGCCAGGGATCACGGAGGCAGCTCTGGCCCGGGGCGGAGGGTCCACACCATTCCTGGCAGGCTCTGGGCTGCCATCCGCCTCCTCCAAGTGGGCCATATCGATGGCTGCCACTCGCTCCACCAACTCTGCCCGAGGGTCCTGGCAGCAGAGCGCTGAGCCCCCCTCCATTGCCACAGTCAAGGGGGTCCTCTGGGCAGCCTTATTGGGAACCTGAGAAAAGAGGGCAGAGAAGGCTTCGATCCTGGCCACGGAGCAAGGCGGTCAGATTCCAGGCCCCTCTCCCGTTGTAGCCAAAAGCCGTGGGTCCCACCTCCATGCCTTTGCACTATCTGTTCCTTCTGCCTGGCTTGCCAGCATCCAAACTCAGGTCTGTCCCTCCTAACTGAAGGAATCCAGGAACTCATCCGGCTCTGCTGCACGTCAGCCCTCTGGACCTCAGCATCCCCATCTAAAACAGCCAGTCACGTCTGCCTTGCTGGCTTCACAGGGAAGCAGGGAGAATCCAACATTCTGGAGTCAGGACGGACAGACACGGACATAACACTGGAGGCCCAGCAGCCAAGGGAGAAACAGAGTCCAGGGTCAGCTCAGGCTCCCATCCGCAGACAGCCCAGTGACTCACCAGCCCCACCCTTGACAGCAGAGCATTCCAGAGCTGCTGCCTGGAAGCTGAGCTGGGTGCTGGTGATGCAGAGGCCTCCCTGGTGCTCCAGGCCCACCCACCTCCTCCAGGGAAGACTCCCTGCTGTTCCAGCCTCGCTCACCTCCTCCAGGGAGGCCTCTCCATGGCCACAGGAGAAGGCTCCCATAACTGCCTTCCCTGCCCCAGCAGAGCCTGCAGCCCAGGACAGGGTCCATTAGGGGAGGGGGCTGCTGCTTTATTGGCTGTCAAGAGAGATTTCTCTGCACTCAAAGGTCATTTCTCCTGGTTTTCCTTCCAGTTTATTTGTGTGGCCAAAACGTTTACCACATCTGCTCAGGTTGATTTGCTCCCCCTGGCCTGGCCCTATCACTGTCTGAGCCCCAAACCAGGCCCTGGGCCAAGGCCTAACCCCAGCTTGAACCCCAAACCAACCTCCAACCTCCAGCCCTAGCCCTCCCCCTCGGCCACAACCCTAGGCTGAACCCTGACATTCATGCTGGGACCCCATCTCTGCCCCAGGCTGAGCACTGGCCCCACCCTAGCCTGATGCCCTTCCCCCTTCCTGGGCCAGACCCAGCATCTTCTCAGAAAAAGGAAGTGAGTGGACTCCTGACCCCCTGCCCTTCCTGTCTCGTGGTAACTTCCTCTGTCCTCATATTGCACGTTTGAAAACACAGGTCTCCATTTTACCCCTAGTTCCCCCATCACCTTGCTTTGACAGATATCAAGCAGGCAAGGCTCACTGGAGTCCACTGGCCCCAGAGAAGCCTGGGCTGGGTTCCAGTCCTGCCTGCCATCCTACTGTGGGGGTCCTAAGCAGGCTCCTTCCTGACTCTGAGCCTCAGTCTCCCCAACTGTACTATGGATGCAAGACCTTCCCAGATTCCCTAGGGTCACAGCAAGGCTTGGAGATGGATTGTTGGTAGGGGCATGGTCCAGACCCCCTGTGCCTGCACAGTGTGTTAAATGAGTGGAAGCCTGGAGCTGGTGGTGCTGACACTGACATGCAGAAAGGAAGGAGGAGGGGAATCCAGACTGGCAATAGGAAAAGACATGGAGGCTGGACCTAGAGGAGTGGGGGAGGGTGGTGAGGCTAGGGCATCAAGGAGGCCTCCCTTGAGGATGTGAATAGGGCTGGAGCATCAGGGAGGCCTCCCGGGAGGAGATGAGAGAGGGCAGTGAATGAATGGGGCTGGAGTATCACGGAGGCCTCCCTGGAGGAGATGAGAGGGGGCAGTGAATGGGGTTAGAGGACCAGGGAGGCCTCCCTGGAGGAGGCGAGTAGGGCTGGAGCATCAGGAAGGCCTCCCTGGAAGAGATGAGAGGGGGCAGTGAATGGGGTAGGAGGATCAGGGAGGCTTTGGGAACCAGGCCACTTGCAGGAAGGAGGAAGCCAAGGTTGAAGGGAGCCCTCCAAGCCTGGCCAGCCCACCCTACTCCTCCCTGGGGGTGGCCTACCCCCTCCTGCTGTAGGCCCTTTTCCTTCCACCAGAATATAAACTCCATGGATTGGGGCTCCTGCCTGCCTTGTCTCCATAAAATCACTGGTGTCTGCAGCAGTGGCTGGCACATAGGAGGAGCTCCATAAATATTTGCTGAATGAATGAAAGGTTGCCATAGGGATCATGACCATCCTGTCCCCATTAGACAGATGGGAAAGCAGCCTCAGAGAGGAGACCCCAACAAACCTTAGGTCCTACCCACTACAGGGAAGGATTCGCAGTGGCAGGGCAGGGCCGAGGGCGGGACCGAGAGCCACCTCAGGCTGAGGCCACAGGCTGAAGCCACAGGCTGCCCGAGCCCATAATATTTGCATGTGATTTCCCTGAGGCCATCCTCCTTCAACTCCCTCCTCCCTTCCTTTCTTCCTTTTCTCAGCTGGAGGCAGGATGGGGGGGAGGGGAGAGGGGGAGAGTCAGGGCCGGCAAAGGGCAGGTAAGGGCCTGGGGTCACACAGCAAGTCTGGGCAGAGCCTTCCTGCTCCAGCCCAGGGCCCAGTTACCTGGTTTGGGGTCGAGGCTCTGAAGCCAGGCTGCCAGGCTCCGCCCCTTCCTGGCCGTGAGCCGCAGGCAGGTGACAGCACCTCCATGCCTGGGTTCTCCTCATCTGCAGAAGGGGGTTAACAGCACCCACACCTCCCCAGGTGGTGGTGAGGAGTAAAGGAGTGAACGCCCCGCTGGGCTCAGAACTGGCCCTGCCACTAAGGAAGCCTCGTAAAAGTGAGTTGTTGTTGTGCTGCTGTTGTTGTGATTGCCTGGGACACGCTGTGGCCCAGATGGATGCGCAGGCGGCACAGGCGGCTGTGAGGGCTGACGTCAGGCCCTCCACCCTCCCTCCCGCCTGGATCAAATTCAGGTGACTAAGCACGTCTGCGCGGGAGGCGGCCCCAGGGAGGCCCCAGGTTTCTGCCTCGTGTCCAGGCGACAGGGCCTGGCGTGTGAGGCTGTGCGTGTGAGGGCATGTGTCCGCAAGTGAGAGAACGTGTGCGAGCAGGGCTGTGGGCCTGGGGTGGGTGTGTGTCTGTGTGTGTGGGGATCCACACATAGGAGCCATCTGCATGGAAACAAAAATCTGTTGGTGAGATATACATGCGTGTGTAAGTGTGTTCACGTGCACTGTGTGCCTTTAGGTCTCAGTGTTCGTGGACTCTAGAATGGGGGGTGGGGCCTGCACCCCCTGGCCGCCATGGGAACCTGATTGCAGAAAGGTCAAGTTTGAACTTCCCACGTAGTCACCTGTCCAGCAGCCTGCAGCTGCCTGCTGGGCTGGGCTGTGTGTCCTGTGCAGGACCCACTCCCTCTAGGGGCTCTCTCCAGACCCTCCCCAAGCCGAGGCCTCAGGAGATGCTTTGTAGAAACGACTCAGCAAGGAACTAGGGGCCACATGGGCAAACAGAAGGACGGACAGACAGGCTGGGACCCAGGCCCAGAGCAGAGCAAGGACTCTACGTGCATGGGGAGCCTCCCAGGGACCAGCCTTGTCCTGCAGCCAAGAATGGCCAGACTCAGGCCCCACTCACCGGGAAAAGCTACCCCAATCCTGTCCTCCCAGACTCGGGCTGTGTTGCCTTGAATAAGTCATCGAGCCTCTTAGAGCCTCAGTTTCCTCATATACGAATTGGACACATGGCTACCATCATGCCAACTCCCAGGACTATGGAAGGAAGTGGATCAGACTGTGGACATGGAAGCAGTTTCTTCCTGAGCGATGTGGAGCTCGGATGTATCTGCCTCAGGAAGCCACTGGGAGAGAGGCTCAATGTACAAAATACAACCCCGTACCTGTCCCCCGGCTCCAGGATAGCCTGGCACATTCCTCCCTCAGGCTCCTCCTCATAGGCTATGCCTCCTCATCCCAAGTGTCTGGCTACTCCCAAGGGATGCAGACTCTGGCTCCAGATGCCAGCTTCTGGATGCCTGGCCTCCTCCTCAGGACATGCCCCATCCAGCTGGATCCCTCAGAGGAGGTCCAGAGAAGGACAGAGCAGGCATATCCTGCTCTCATCCAAGCTGATTCAAACAGCCCCTCCTGGGATGACTTCAGGCACCACTCAGGACTCACTCAGAGTTCTGGAAGGCTGCTGTGACCCTCAGGGCCAGGTGGATCAGGGACCAGCTACCATCCAGGTAGAGAACGCAGCCCTGACCAGCAGAGGACTGGCCGGAAGGGAAAGCTGCAAGGAGGTGGACAGCCAAACACAGAAGGTGGCCCTGACATCGCCAGGCTGCCTCGCAGGAGCTGTGTTTATGCTCCTGACAAGTGTCTGGATGGCCCTGGCAACGGGTGCCCTCCGCGCTCCTGCCCCCGCTGGGATGAGTCAGTCCCCTCGAGGGAGGCCCAGGCGTCTGGAGCCAAGTCATGCTTGAGGACGCCTGCTGTGAGGACGCCCCCCCTCCATCCCCAGGGAGGCCCCAAGCACAGCGGTGGGCTCTGTGCCTGAGTCAACACAACAACTCTCAGCGCATCCTCAGCACATCTAGGCTGATGGTCTCCAGGCCTCACTCTCTCCCTCTGCTCCCCCTCCTCCTCCAGGCCAGGTTGGCGCCTCCAGCCCGACCCTTTCCAGCCAGCTGCCTCCTCTCTTCCATGTTCCTGAGCAACTCAGACCCAAGAGGGCCCAATTCAACTCAGCATTTCCCCAAGTCTGCTCTTCCTCCTCTGTCCCCATTGCAAAGAGGGTCCCACCATCCTCCCAGTTCTCCCAGGCCAGAAACCCAGGACCCCTCCTTATCCCCGTCTTCTCCCTTTCGCCCATCCTTGCTCCCCCCAACCCCACACTTACTCTCTACTCTGGCCACACCACACTACTCACAGCTTCCCAAACTGCAGACTCTGTTCTGCTGCCAGGGCTTTGTACAAGCTGTGCCTTCTGCCAGGAACACACCTCCTTCTCCTTTGCTGCCGGGGGACAGCTCAGATATCTCCTTTGGGAGTCCTCCCTGATCTCCCCACTGCTGGGTGAGGTCACCAAGTTGAACCCCTTAAAAAGTCCACATACAGACCTCAGCTTTCCTCTCCCACTGCTTGCGCCAGTCTCCCCGCCTCCAGGCTCATGCCCTGACCCCACCCCACCGCATCCTCCACACCACTTGCAAGAAGGAATAATTCTAACATGCAAGTATGGTCACACTTCTCCCAGGCCTGGCCTTCCAGGAACTTGGAGTCTGGAGGACAGAAGGGCAGGAGACCTGACCTGAGACCGGGGGCCACAGGCTGAGCAGCAGCCAGAGACACAGGCTCCTGGGACACAAATCCAGAGTCACCCATTCCTGTAACATACACTCACGGAGCACCTGCTCTCTGTGCCCAGGCTCTGGGCGAGGGGCTGGAAGATAAAGCAGTGAAGCAAAAAGACAAAGTCCCTGCCTTCACGCAGTTTAATTTCTAGCAGGGGCAAGTAGCTGCAGACAAGAAAGCCCGGAACTCATAGATAGGTCAAGTGGAATGTACTATGGAGAAAAATACAGTCTAAGGGGGATCAAGAGTGAGGGGCCGGGGGGCGCTATTCATGCACTGTGGTCAGGAAGGGCCTTTCTGATGCAGGATTTGAGCAGAAATCTGAAGGAAGTCAAGGAGTGAGCAGTGTGGACAACTGGGAAGAGCATTTCAGGCAAAGGAACCAGCAACTGCAAAGGCTGGGAAGTGGGATGGTGCTCACTCTGTCTGAGGAACAGCAAGGAGGCCGTTGTGGCTGGAGCAGAGTGTTCCATGTGTGAGAGGCACCCCACGGCCAGCAGAGTTACCCCTGGATGAGAAGGCCCTGTCACTCACTGTGCCTGGCCTCGGGGGTGGCTTTCTGGAGGAGGTGGCATTGAAGCTCTTTCAGGACCACTGAGTAAGGATTTCAGAGGGGGAGAGGGTGGAATTTCATGCTGTGCATGACAAAGAGCAGTGTCCTGGCTGGGACAAGGGCTTGGCTTTGGGGGGCTTTGTGGACAGAGACCAGGAGGCCTCCAAAGCTTGAGGGTTTTGAGCAGGGGTGTGACTCAGTCACATGAAGTTTAAAACAACCCTTCTGCCTTCTGTGGGGACTGAGGATGAGAGACGAAGGAGGAGACAGGGAGCCCCCAGAGTCTGTGGGCCTGGGACACAGTCTGGCACACAGTGGGTGCTCAATCTGTATGTGCTGAATGAAGGAGGCAGGGCTGCGGGGGAGGCCAGTGCATCTTCCCCCGATCCTCAAGGACACAAGCTGTGTGTGCCTCCTGCACTCCTGGCCCCACTTGGCAGATGTATAGCCCCCCTATGCATCCACTGAGGCCCCGTCCTGTGACCTGGGACATACCCTTCTCCACACCCCCCTGCACCCTCAAGACACACACACACCCCCCTCCCCGGGGAGACGCACGCCTATGTCCGCGTGACCCGCCCTCACACACCACTCCAGCCTGTAAAGCACCCCCCTCACACACACAGGCACACTCCTGTGTCCACGTGACACATGCACACCCGCCTCCAAACACCACACACAGCTCCACGCGCACGTGTGCACCCTCCGAGCCACCAGTTCTGTGCCTGTGGAGCCCCAGAAGCCGCAGCACCCGCCTCCGCTGCCCCTCCACCCCCAGCCAAGGGAGGGCTGCGCAGCTAAAGCCACGCGCCGAATATGTCCCATTCATCCCCCCGCCCCCAGCTCTGGAAGGAAGATTCACGGCAGGAGCGTGTAGGTGAAGCGCTCCGCGCTGATCCACACGTGGGTGCACCACTCTGGGCCCACTCCGCATAGACACGGCCTCCCACCCAGAGCTGGGGCGGGGGTGGGTAATGCGCCCGGTGTGGACGCAGTCCCGCAGACTAGAGCTGGGGAAGGGACGCAGATGGCAGGGCGCCCGCATAGATGCGGTCTCGGCTGCCAGCGCAGACAGAAGCACGCTCCGGGTGACACCGCGTAGACCCGGCCCCCCAGACAGAAGGGGGAGGATCCCCGCACGATCGAGGTCCCGGCTGCCCTCGTAGACGCAGCCTCGCAGACCATCCCTCTCCGCTGCAGGTTCCCAGCAGACGTTCAGGCGTTCGTTTCCTCCCGCTCCCCGCCCCAGGTCCCCTCCCCGCCGACCCCTACCTCGGCGCCTGGCGACAGTCTCCGCAGCCCGGCGGGCGGCCAGGCTCGCTCCCGCGGCGCACGCCCCGCCCCGCCCGCCTCGCCCGGGTCCGGATCGCCGAGCTCAGACCGCCGGCGCCGCGGCTCCAGGCAGCGCTCGCCCCCCCGCCCGCCGCTGCGCCCGGCCCGCGCTCATTGGTCAGACCGCGCGGCCCCTCCCGGCGCCGCCCAATCAGAGCCCTGGATTCCCGCCTCGCTCCCGGAGGGGAGGGGCCGGGGCGTTCGGCGGCTCGGGAGGGGCCCCTCCCCCTGCGGCGGGGCTGCGCCTCGTCACGCCCCCGACGCCCCGATGCGGGCTGCCTGGGGTCTCCCGACGTGCCTGCAGGCGGTGGCCTGGGCCCCGGAGCGGGGCGTTCAGGGTACAGGTACTTAGCCCCCAAAACCCGTTGTCCGCCTCCATCCTAGCCTGGCAGGGGCAAGAGCGCTCCCCGGGGGGTGAGGCGCGGTGCGTCCTAGGGGAGGGGCAAGGCGAGCAGGGCTGGGGCCGAGGCCGAGGGCTAGGGAGAAAGGCCTTGAATGTCAGACTCAGGAATTTCGCCTTCTGCTGGGTGGCGGGTAGGGGACACGGGAAGTGGTTTAGCACAGAGGGCTGGGGTCGTGGTCAGATTCATGTTTGGGGAAGGGATCTGTGAGCAGGCGGCAGGAATGGCTTAGCCAGGACAGAGGGAATGGAGGAGACTCTGCAGGACGGCCTGACCTTCACGGTGGCTGTTCCTGGGGACTCTCTCCCCAACCTCTCCCCTGGCGAGCTCACCAACTCTTGGTTCTGTTATGCCAAGTTCTTCACTTGTGAATCCTCTGGCACCTGACCCCACCACTTCCCAAGACAGAAGCCCACATGACTCTCCCATAGAACCCCGTGTGAGTCTTGCAAACCTGGCCTCCTGTGTCCCTGTCTTAATCTGGAGCCAGAATCCTGCAGTCACGTAGCCTACCCCTTTCCTATCCCAACCAGTCGATGGCCAAGCCCTGCCCACGCTGCCTCTTACATATCTCTGGAGTCCAGCCACTTCTCTTCACCACTCTGGCCCTCCCTAGCTCAGGCCACCAGCATCTTGCACCTGGGTGGCTGCAGCAGCCTTTTTTTTTTTTTTTCAAGATTGGCACCTGAGCTAACATCTGTTGCCAATCTTCTTCTTCTTTTTTTTTCTCCTTCTCCGCAAAGCCCCCCAGTACATAGTTGTATATTCTAGTTGTGAGTGCCTCTGGTTGTGCTATGTGGGGTGCCACCTCAGCATGGCTTGGGATTCGAACTGGCGAAAGCCTGGGCCACTGAAGTGGACCGTGTGAACTTAACCATTTGGTCACAGGGCTGGCCCTGCAGCAGCCTCTGCATTGGCCTCCCACCTGCAACCAGTCTCACCCCTCCCCCTGGCAGCCAGAGCAATCTTTCAGAAACACAAGTCCAACTAGTCAGCTCCTGCTTAGGAATCTTCCATGGCTCACCAGTACCCTGAGAATAGGTCCAGTGAAGCCCTCCATGACCTCAGTCCTAACCACCCACCTGTCTAACTCCCTTCAGGGCTCGGTTCAATGCAGCTTCTGCCAGGAGCCCTTCCCCATGATCTCCTCACTGCCCAGCGTGGGTTAGCTGCCCCTCCTAGGGATGTCCTTGTACTCAGCATCTATGTGCCTGCCTGTGCGTGCTCTGACTGGGAGTTTCTTGAGGGCAGAGACTGTACCTGATTCATCCAGCACACAGCCTGACATGTTGTGTAGGTGCTCAAAAGATGTTTACTGAATGACTAGTAATTCCACATGACAATGGAGGGGTTGGATATGTGGAGCTAGAGTTCAGGAAAGAGGGTTGAGCCAGTGAGACATTTTTGGGAGTTGTCAGAAAGGACCCATAGTTGTAAGGAGAGCCATAGAAAAAGGTGAGACAACTCAGAGCAAATAAAGCAGGGCCAAGGACAGAGCACTCGCTTTTAAGAGGGAAAGGTTTCTGTACCAGGTAGGATCAGTTTTGACTTAGGTAACAGAAATCCCACGTAAGAACTTCAGGGAAGACAGTCCTGGACTGGTATGTCAGCTCTGCCTGACAAAGACCTCCCAGAGGTGGCTCCTTCCATTCAGTGCTTCAGCCACCTCTGGATGTGACTCTTGTCCTCATGGTTCAGGCTGGTGGCTACAGCTTCAGCTATCACATATGCATTTCAAGCAGTGGGATGGAGACAAGGATGAAGAAGAAGAGGGCAAAGGATGTGCACCATCCCTCTCTTTCTTTTTTTTCCCCTGGTGAAGAAGATTGTTGCTGAGCTAACATCTGTGCCAACCTTCCTCTGTTTTGTATGAGGGACGCCACCACAGCATGGCTTGATGAGCAGTGCATAGGTCTGCACCCAGAATCCGAATCTGTGAACCCTGGGTCACCAAAGCAGAGCGTGTGGACTTAATCACTATGCCACCAGGCTGGTCCCTGCACCATCTCTCTTTTAAGAAAAGTTCCCAGAAGGTGTCACGTGACACTTCCACATATATTCTATTAGCTACAACTTAGTCATGTGACCAGACCCAGCTGTAAGAGGAGGCTGGGAAATGCAGCTTCCATTCTAGGCAGACAAATACCCAGCCAAGAACCAAAGGACTATCACTGTGGAGAGAATAGACATCCGGGGACGACTAGCTCACTCTACCATTGAAAGAGAGGATAGACAGAGAGGCGGGCACTGCTGTGTGCCAGGCTCTGTGTTAGGCACTTTACATATCTTATCTCACCTCAACCTGAGCAGAGGCTATTATTATCCCTGACTCACTGAGGAGGCTTGGAGAGTTAAGCAACTTGCCCAAGGACACACAGTGACCCGTGACAGAGCTGCAGCCGAAAACTGTCTTTTCCCTGCCACACCAGGCTGACTGGAAAATCAGGAGAGGGTGGGTCCTAGGAACTACTGGAAGGAAATCTGTCAACAAAGGAGGGCTTGGTCCACAGTGTCAGAGGCTGACAGGCCAACCAGGATACGGGCTGAAGTGTTGCTTCAGATTGGCAACAAGGACACTGCCGGTAACCTTGGCAAGAGTGTGCAAGAGAAGTGGGGGGGCAAGAGGGGGCTGAAGCCAACTGCAGAGGGTGGGATGCAGAAGGAAGTATGGACTGGTCTCTCTGGAATGGTGGCAGTGAAGGGAGGGCAGGCAGAGCTGCAGGGAACCTGGGCCAGGAGGAGGCAGAGAAGAGGCAGCCTCTGCTGGGAGGTCCCCCAGCTGGGCGGAGGGTTGGATACAAAGGAGGAATCCTTTTCTGCTCCTTTGGGAGGGAAGGGAGCAGGAGGTACGCAAGCAGGTAGGTCTGGAGAAGGAAGGGAGGGAAGAAGAGGGAGTGCCTGTCCTGTAAAATCTGAAGGATGGTTCTTGGCAGGGGAAGAGGGCAGAAGGCCAAGGGGCGGAGGGAGAGGGGAGGGGCTAGCCTGCGCTGTCCAATATGGTAGCCACTCGGCATGCATGGCAATTTAAATTAATTAAAAGGGAATACAATTAAAAATTCAGTTCCTCAGGTGCACTCACCACATTTGAGGTACTCAGTGGCCACATGTGGTTAGTGAAGACTACATCAGGCAGCACAGCGAGCGAACATTTCCATTGTTGCTGTCGGGCAGCACTGGTCTAGACCCATGGTGATGCGGGTGCCCAGAGACCCCCGTCTATCCGGCTCTTAGTCCACACTGGAGGTCATACCCATAGCAGGGCCCCTGGAGAACCCTTCCACGCTGTCTCCATTCGAGACCTTCCTCCCCTCTTTGGGACTCCCTCAGGTCTCCCTCCTGGGACAGCCAGCCCCTTGTCAGCCCTGCTTTCATGAGGCCACTCCTGAGGTTCTCTGCTCATCGCAGTGCCAGGCTTCTCACAGTGTGGGAGGGGCTTGTGGAGGATTGGGGAGAACTCCAATGTTGGGGCTATGCCAGAACAGCTGCCCATGGAAAGAAGGGAGCTGACCCCCAGCATTGGCCCTGCTGGGCTTGGGCATAAGGGTCAGCTCGTCACCACCCGCCGATAGATCCAGAAGGACCTCAACGATTGCCCAGCTCAACCTGCATTGTACAGATGGGGACACTGAGTTTCAAAGAGGGATGGAGAAAGTGCAGAAGGCAGAGGTTTGTCCTCATTCCCTTTATTGTTCTCCACCTCTCGCTTTCCCTAGACCCTGTGTTCAGACAGAGCCAGGCAGGCCTTGGGCGCTGGGGCTGGGCCACAAGCAGGGAGCCCAGGATTGGGCCACGGCTCTCTCTGCTGCCGGAGGTAGCTGAGTAAGGATTCATGGCTAGAAGGGGCTGTCCTGGCCTGACACACTTGGGGAGAAGCATAGCCCCATGGAGGTGACGTGGCATGGACCATGTGTCTGTGCTTGAGGGTGTAGGTGTGTTCAGATGGTTGTGTTTGCTGGGCCCAAGCTGTTCAAATACACAGTGTAGATGGGCGGGGGGTGTGCAGGAGACACCGTGTGGCTTGTGAGCACACCACACACCTGTGCAGTGCCTGCACCTGCCAGGGGAGGCAGGCCCAGGCCAAGTCTGATACCGGATCAGGGGCGGTTCTTCAACATAGGTCCTTAAAATGGCCCTCGGAGTTTGCAATCCTTGCAGATCACGTGGCCGGCCCTGGAGATTCTGGTTCAGGAGGTCTGGAGTGGGTGCAGGGGGCTGCACTGTTGATAAGCCCCCCAGGGAAACCTGCGGCCACTGAGAAACAGGGCTCAAGCAGAGCTGTCCAGTAGAACTTTCTTTGATACTGAAAATGTTCTCTGCTGTCCAATATGGCAGCCACCGGCCACATGTGTCTACTTAGCAGTTGTAATGTGGCTAGTTTGAGGAGTTCAAGTCTAATTAATTTAAATTTAAATAGTTGCCTGTAATTAGTGGCTGCCATACTGGAGAGCACAGGTGTCGAAACACCGAGGCAGTGGGATGGTTGAGGGCCTGGAGAGAGAAGCGCAAAGCTCGGGTACAGGAGTGTGAGTGGGGCCCCGTGCAGGCCCAGGCCCTCCAGACCAGGAGTGGCTAAGGCTGGGCTGAGGCTCCCTTGGAGGGTGCGGAGTTGGAGCCAGAGCCCAGAATTGCACAGGTCTCTCCCAGTGTCCACCCTGCGCTGCCAGCGACCTGGTGTCTGCCTGGCTGGGAGGGCAGGAGAGCTCCTGGGAGACCCTTCTGCCTGGCTGGGATCCCACCAGGGCCCTGGCCCAAAGGCTCTCGCTGCATCCGGTCAGGAGTCGGGGGCGGAGGGTCAGGATGTCTTCATGTTCTCCTGCAGGCCCAGGGTGGAGCTGGTGGTCGTGGGGTCACGCTCACCCTGTGTAAGCATTGAGGGGACAAAAGTCAGCCCCGGGGGAGCAGCAGGGCCCCCAACACAGACATGTGAACCCAAGGCCTCTGAAGGGCGGACTCAGGGAGTTCTCTTACCGCCCCTTGCCCCACGTCCTCTGCGTACTTGAACTTCTTCTGCTTGTAGTAGTGCCTCTTGGGCAGGATGTGGAGCAGCAACAGGTCACAGAGAACCGTGGCCTGGGGGCGGGGCAGGGGGAGGGTGGCAATCTGGGGGCTGGCACAGAGCCCTCCACATCCCACCTGAGTCCCTACTGACTGTGGGGGCCTGGCTGATCCCTGCCTACCCAGACCTCAGGTCCTGGAGGGCCACGAGGCTCTGCCCCATCCCACCTTTGTCCTGCCCCAGCTCTGGGCCTCAGTTTCCTCAGACATACTGTGGCTCTAGTCTGGTGGGTGGGATCAGTAAGGATGGACAATTACAGTCAAGTTTTGGGGCAAGAGACTTGTTGCTGTTACTGAGATCTGGAAGAGGCAGGACTGACCCCCGCACCGTGATGCCATGAGCCTGACACTTACCACTCCAAAGATGCCAATCCCAGAGCCAATGGTGGTCATTGTGGGGATGATGTCAAACTTCCCAGCCTGGTGGCAGGGCCCAGGGGGGAGAAGGGTTAACAGTCAGACGGGGCCTGGTGGAAAAGGCCTTCCTCAGAAGCCCGGGGTGCAAGAGGGCTTCCCAACCCTCCACTGCTGGCTGGCCCCACAGCCTGCTGCCCACATGCCCACTGCTCTGGCTTTATACAGGGACCCAACCGCTGGTCAGGAGCCCTGGGTTTTGACCTTGGCTCTGCCTCCCTGGACAAAGGGAGAGAGTGAGGGAGGTGAGGGCACAGGCTGGAAAGCCCTGCCCCCGGTGGTACCCAGGTCCATCTGTTATCTGAGTGAAGACCACCCAACTTCCTGTCTCTGTAACTACAGACACCCAACAGGCACTCACAGGAACAGAGAATGTGTCTCTGGCTGCCCCTCACACCGGACTCTCACCTTGCCATCCACAAGGATGTCAAAGCGAATCCCAAACACCTTGAAGAGATGCCGATAGTTGGTTCCGTTCTCCACGAAGTACCTGGCAAACCTGGGGGAAGGGGTGAGGTTGCAGGAGAGGGTGATGGGGGACTGTCTTGGGTCCCGAGTGCGCAGAGCATCAGGGATGCAGGAGCCCTTAGAGGGCCATGAGGACGGCCATGCCCCCCAACATTATATAGAGGGACAGCCACTGGCAGGATCCCAGCCTCACTCCAGGAGAGCTGTATGCAACCCTCACCCTAACTCCTGATGTCAGTAATTACCCCAGCGGGTCCTGGCCAGGTGGGCCTCCAGGGGACCGAGAGCCAGGAGCAGGGGCTTAGGCCTCCAAGGTCTTGTTCCCCGCAGGCTCCCTGCTTGACCAATCCCAAGAGATTGGGAGCTGCCTGGGCTCCTCTGCTCCCCTCCCAGGGATACTTGCTTGGCCTCAAGGGGTTCTGGGAGTGGGAGAGCCTGTGGGCCCCCATGGAAGGGTGTACTGGTGGGGCCGGGCAGGCACCTGAAGTTGAAGCCTGGAGACAGATTTTTTTCTTCATACAGCCCGTGGAACTCGTAGATGGGTTTGCAGTGTCGCACATGCCAGTCCAGGTCACAGTTCCAGTCGATGGTAATGCCCACCACCCCGCCCTGCCAGGGACACAGGCATTTAAGATCCCGGGTTTCAGGATCAAGAGACTCCTGCCTTATAGCTGGCGCCAGCAGTCTCTTGAAGAGGGAGCATTTTTTTTGTTTGAGAAGAGACGCCAAGAAGCTGCTTCAGGGTTGAGGTCCTATCATCCTCTCTGGCCCCACCTCCCGCCCGTCACGCTCCAGCTTTCTGACTGTTTCTAGAATACACCAAGCTCTTCCTACCTCAGGGCCTTTGCACAGGCAGTTCCCCCCAGTTCCCCACAAGGCTGGCTCTTTCTCATCCTTTGATCACTTTCCTTGAAAGGCCTTCCCTGACCACCACCCCCAGTCTAAAATATGTCCCCGTTATTCCTTCTGTGTTTTCTGGAACATTAGTCACTTTGTAATCATATATTTATTTTGTGTGACTGTTAACCCATCTCCTCTAAGACAGTATACTCCACGAGGGTGGGGCTGTCTGTCTCCTTCATCACTGACTCCTGAGTTCCTAGCATGAGTCACAGCATGGGAGGCATGTAAATAGTTGTTGAATTAAACAGTGAGTCTGAAAAGACAGGGGCTGGGAAGAGAAAACTTGAGAATACAAAGGTCCTCTGGGCACGGCCAGGCTCAGGGACAGGACGGGTTTGCTGAGCCACCGCAGAGTTGGGAAGTGGTCAGGCAGATGTGGAGCTGGGCAGCTAGGCAGGAGGCTGGTACCTGATGATGGTGACGGGTGAGAAGTTCCCAGGGGGTTGGCAGGGAGATTTTTAGGAACAGGGAGGCCTAACATTCAGCTTTCTGGTCGTGTGTGTTGCTACAGTGTAAACCCTCTCCAGGGGTCTGCAAACTGAGGCCCGAGGGCTGAATTTGTTTACCCAAGTCTGTGGCTGCTTTTGCCCTACAGTGGCTGACCTGCATAGTCGCAGCAGAGACCACGCGGCCTGCAAGGCTGAAAATACTTAGTCTCTGCCCCTTTAAAGAAAAAGTTGGCTAACCCCTGTTCTAGATAAATGTGTTGTGAGCGAGTGTGTGTGTGTGTGTGTGTGTATGAGCGCGTGCATGTGCCCAATGTCACAGAAAAGGGGCTGATTGCCAGCCTGAATAGGCAGCTGCAGGAGCAGGCTGACAGTGAGCACATAATAGGGTGGCCACCCGCCAGGCGGTACTGAAGTGCTGTCCCACGCAGGAACTCCCTTGATCCTCAAGACAACCCCACAAGACTGGTACTATGATTGTACCCACTTTACAAATGAAAAGCTCAGACGCACAGAAGGTAAGAGACCTGTCTGAGGTCACCCTGCTCATTAGGGACTTGCTGGGATTTGATCCTAGTCAGACAAATCTGTCCTCCTTACGAGGAACCCCTTCTCTTGGAACCACAAATTACGGAATTCTCAGGAACATGGGCCATGGGATTCAAGCTGCTTTTATCCAATATTTAAAAAACAGTGGGGACCAGCTTGGTGGTGTAGTGGTTAAGTTTGCATGCTCTGCTTCATCAGCCCGGGGTCTGCCGGTTTGGATCCCAGGTGTGGATCCCAGGTGTGGACCTAGCACCGCTCATCAAGCCATGCTGTGGCAGCATCCCACATACAAAATAGAGGAAAATTGGCACGGATGTTAGCTCAGGGCCGATCTTCCTCAAAAATAAATAAATAAAATAAGCAACAGTGGGACCTCAGCAGACATCCAGGTGACAGTGTCTGCCCACATCCATTCATTCTGGGCACCTACTGTGTGCCAGGTCCACGCCAGGCCCTGCTGAGGACACAGGACTGACCCTCGGGGGCCCCCAATATTAGAGAATAGATTCATATATATGTACTTGGCCCAGACCTGGGAGGCTTTGGTGGGAGGGGGTAACTAGGCCTGGAAAGGCATTGTTGGCTTGGTGATCTGGGGGCCCAGGCTTCCCCACGCCCCCGGCACCATACCTTCTCAGCCAGGGTGCTGAAATTCTGGCCTGACTCTTGTATCACATAGCCGAGCTTGAAGACAGGGCACAGCGGGTGCAGGGTCTTGTGGTAGAGGCAGGTCTTCATGTAGGCGGCATCCACCACCTCCACCAGGTTGCGCCTATGGGAGCCGAGGGCGTTTGTGGCGGTGTGCCAGCTGGGAGGGTGCCCACCGTGCCCTGAAGCTCTGGGGCTGCCTCCCGGGCTCCAGAAATGCCCCTTGCACAGCCCCTGGAGACTGAAGGCGGCCCACCCGGGGGCCCGGCCCCGGCTGCGGCCTCGGGAGTGAAATTAGCAGGAGTGGAGGGCGACAGCACAGCCTCGGGGAGCTGCCGGCACTGCTGCCCGCTCCTCCCACCAACCTTTTGACCTTGAAGCGTGGAAAGCTGATGCTGTTCTTGATGAAGAGAGTGAAGTTCTCGGCCTCTCGGAGAAGGGCAGGGCTGGAGGAGACCACACTCACTCACCGCCCGCTCGCCCAGCGTCCCCCAGGTGCCCGCCCAAGCTTGGCGCAGTGTGGGGCTGTGAGAGCCCACAGGATCCTCCTGTGGCCTTGGATGGGTGGAGGGGGGGTGTGCTATGATGGTGGACTCTCAGGCCCTTGACTGGGGACCAGGGGGATCTCTGGCCTGGGCATGGATGGGGTGAGGGTAGGGCTGGAAGAAGAGGGACAGAGCTTTCCCAGCACACGGATCCAGACGCCCCTCTGTCTGGGCTGGGGACCTGCTCCTAGCTCCCTGGAAGGACGGGGCGTTACCGTGGGATGTCATCGTCCACCTCCACGGGGCACCAGCCAAAGATCTCACACGTTTGCACGGTGTCATTGAAGGCCACACACTTGCCCGTGCGGATGCCTGGAGCAATGGAGGAACCCATGGGTGCCCACTCCAAGCTGGGGGTGCAGAGGAGGCCGCCCCACGCCCCATCCCTAGGAGCCCCCGGTGACGGAGCACCCAAGAGCAGAAGCCTGAGGACAGAAATGTGGTTGGGTATGGGAAAGGGCACGCCAAGGTCAGGGTGGCAGGAGGGGAGAGAGCAGGAAGGACCTCCTGGTGGAGGAAGCCTGAAGCTGACGGGCTGTGGAGGGGAATGGGAGGAGACCGACCTTACCTTGGGCCTTCCTCTCTGCCTTCCCAGGGATGCAGCCGCTATCATCCGCGCACGTGCCGCCTTCCGGGTGCTGGGGGAGGGGAGAGCTGCTGGCGCCAGGCCTCTTGGGTGGGGTCCTGAGAAGAGCCCCTCCCGCCCCCAGGGCCCTAGGGAGGGTGTGGGGTAGAGTCTCAGACCCCTTTGGGGTAACCTTTGCTGGCAGCCTCCTTCCCCAGTGCCCTCCCAAGACACACTCTGGTCTCATGCTCAGCTGCTCCATTGCCCATGTCAGCTGACAGGGGAGCGGCGGCACAGAGGGAGATTGGGCCTTAGGAGTTGGGCAGGCACTGAGGCTCAGCATCCTGCTTGGCACACAGCTGGGAGGGAAAGCTCAGCACTGTCCATGGTGGACAGTTACTTTGTGTGAATCTATGCTTGAAATTCCACCATTGTGGCCTTTGCGGGAAGCCTAGCCAGCTTCACCTCCAATGCCCAAGGAGACCTCCTCCTCCATGTTATGTTTCCCTGTGGGTCCAAGAAGGGGGGATGGGCAGCAGTTCTCACCTCTGCACAGTAGCCTTGAGCCTGCTTTGGGGTCGCGATGAAATTGGTCATGACCACAAAGGAGTTGTCGCCCTGGAAGTGAGGCGCACGGGGAAGGTAGGGCAGGGCTCTGAGCTGGGAGAGCAGCCTCGAGAACTCAAGCACAGCCCCAGTAGACCCCTAGAAGTCACATGACGCCCCGCAGCCTCCACACCCCTGATGTCAGAGTGGGCTGATATTACGAGGCTGCTTCTGCCTCATTCGCAGTGAGGAAACTGAGGCCCAGAGAGAGAGAGGAGCTGGACTGGCCCACAGGGAGGTGGGACAGAGCCCCACCTGGCTCTGAGCCAGCTCACCTGAGCTGGGAAGACGTAGTCAGCCACGTCCCAGACCTGGGGGCCCAGGCCTGGGAGCTGCGTCACTGCCAGGCCCTTGAGTTTCACAGACACGCTGCTGATGAGGCTGCTGGAGGTCTGGTAACCCTTCTCGTAGACAAACACCCACCTGCGGGGGGATGGGGGGGTGGAGCTGGGCAGGGCCATTCAAGGATGGCACGTGGCTCTGTGGGCTGCTGCCCCCTCTGGCACCAGCTGGACATGTCGGGTCCTGTCCCTTCCCCTCCCTGGATGCATCTCAAGCCACTCTCTGCTCCTAAAGCTGCATCTGGGGCTGGAGGCAGGAGGGCCTCCCCCGCCTCCCCCAGCTGGCCTGTGCCAGAAGTGCCACGGTTCTTTTCACTATGAAAGTAGTAATTGCCAGGGAGGAGACCCCCTGAAGGATGCTTTCAGATCCTTTTCCAAGAGCACGCTCTGCTGGGGCCTGGGAGCCAAGCTTCTTGGACCACAATCCTTGTTCCCAGAGCGCTCTTTCCTTCCTGAGGTCCTCCTACCTAGAAACAGCAGATCATAAGGGCTGAGAGCCTGGCCTTTGGTGCCCGAGAGCCTGGATTTGGATCCCAGCTACACTACTCATGGGCTGTGTGATTTTGGGGGAGCTGTTCAATCCCTCTCTGCCTCAGTTTCCTCATCCGTAAAATGGGAATAACAATAATAGTACCAGTTGTTCTTGACTTGTGGTTGCAAGTTACTGCATGTAAAAGCACTTAGAATGGGGCCTGGCACTGAGGCAGTGCTATATAGATGTTAGCTAGTGCGATCTCAGCCATGCTGGAGCCCCTGGGAGGGGGACTCAAAGGGAAACCGGCCAAGTGGCCCTCTGAAGGACTTGCAGCATCTGAGGCCCTTGTGGGAGTGGCTCAGGCTGGAGGTCTCCCAACTTTCTTGGGAAATTCTGGCCTTCCCTTCCCAGCATTGAGAACCCCTGTTCCTTTGGGTTCTCCACTTTCAATCCGGGAGGTTCAGTGGGGCTGACCTCCCTCTTAACTCCAAGGTTGCAGGGGGAGCACATGACCAAGGTTGCTAATCAATGTTCCATCACCCTAGCAACAGTGATGGGTCTAAGGATGGATACATGACCCAGGGAGTTTCAGCAGTGAGGCCAGGGTTTTTCTGGGAATTACTGGGAAAGAGACATTCTCTCTGCTGAGTGGCTATGCAAGGTGGCTACAAGACCAAAACTATGGTTAGTCATGTTTGCTACGTCATGGAGAGAGCAAGCCTGAGAATGAAGCCAACTTAGAAGACAGCCAAGCAGGGAGATGGAGAGGGGCAGACTTCTGACAGTGTTGTTAGAGCACCTGGATCCAGCCATACCTGAAACATCTTGAAAAAATCTACCTCTGGACTTTTCAGTTATATGAGCTAATAAGTTCCCTTCCTTCATTCAAGCCAGTTTCAGTTTGGTTTCTGTTGCTTACAATGAACGCCCTGAATAACACTTCTCTCCAGGGTGTGGTCCCCTTCCTTCAGGAAAGACTCTCCATGGAGATTCAGTGTAACTCTGTGTGTGTGTGCCTGTCCCTGGTGCCCATCAGAGTGTGTAGCTGTGTATCTCCAGCGCGAATCTGTGAGCACACCTGTAATTGTGTCTGACCATGAGGAGGTGTGCTTATGCCTCTGTCACCCCTCGTCTTACACTTAGCCCACTGTCCAAGCAGAGCTCAAAGCCCCTCTCCTGTCCCCCAGAGCTCAGGAATAGAATTCTCCAGGCCTCCTAGTCCCAGAGTCACTGCTGGCTCTCTGGGGCCTGTCTCCCTGCTCCAGGCCCACGAAGGCAACCCATCAAGGTCCTCCCTCCTCTCCCCTCCTATGGTCCACGCCTCTCCTTCTCCAAGCGCCTCCCCCAGCCTGGCGCTGGAGCCAAGCCACCCCCCCCCCCCCCCCCCCCGCCCCAAGCCTAAGCACAGTCACTGCTGCCCCCTGCAGGTCCCAATGGCAGCAGGTGAGGCTGACAGAGGTTCCCAATTCTCAGTGTCCTGAGCCTGCGGCCTGCCTCCCGCCCTATCAGGGAGGGTGGGCATTCCCCATCCCCCCACTCTCCGTAGGTTTCTTCCTCCAGGAAGGCCTCTGGCTCCACGCCCAAGTTAGAAGTTGCTGTTAAGGGTGATGGGGGAGCCGCTCCGCATTCTGAACCCCACTTTCAGGAGAGGTCACTGGCCTCACTCTTGGCAGCCCCCACTCCTGACGTCCCAGCTGTACTTCTCTCTTTGCCCGATACCAACTCCTCACAATACAGATGGGAAAACTGAGGCCGGGGGAGTGTCCCTCTCGAGCCAGAGGGCAAGAAGGGCAGACCAGGCTCAAGGTTCCCAGCCCTGTCCCCCTCCACTGAGCAGCCTGGCATCAACGTGTCTGCCAGGAGCCACACTGAGGCTGCATGCTGGGGCTGATGCAGCCATTCTGCGCCATGTCTGCTCCTGGGGGCTGTCAGTCCTGCGGGTCAGAGGGAAAAGTCAAATCTGGGAATCTGGCATCAGTGTCCTTGGTTCTGATAATAATAGAATGACCATGGCACCAGGCCCACCCCTCTAAAGCCACACTCGCCTTGACCTGGCCTTGCGGTCACCACCCCTGGAAGGCCACCAAGGGGGTCGGATGCCAAATGCCCCGGCATCTTCAGAAGCCCCTCCTCTTCTAGAAATTCTCATTCCCATTCTTTCCTCCTCGTCCTCAGCAGCACCCCGTCCTGAGTCTCTCTTCTCCAACAGCTCCTCACGGAAGAGGCCACATGAGACAGTGGCCGAGAAGGTGGCATCTGGGCTCACAGAGGCTGAGCTTCAGGTACTAGCACTGCAACTCACCAGCTGTGTGGCTTCAGGCTAAAGACCAAACCTCTCTGAGCCCTGGCTTTCTCGGTAAAACAGAGGTGATGCCATCTACCTCAAGGATGCTGCTTGATCAACAAATACGAGCAAGGCCGTACCACGCAGTGGGCTGTGGGCTGGGCCCCAGGGAGAAAAAGTCTAGGTGCTTCTTTGGGGGAACATTCCCATGAGTTCTCTCTGAGGAAATCAACACAGTGCCTGGCATGCAGTAGGCACATAAGAAATAATCCTCTTCTTGTCACTGTCTCTAGTCTTCCTTCATTAATTCCTCTTTAAATGTCGCTCTGCCCTCATCCTCCTGGCTTCCATTCTCAGCTCAGGTGGAACTTCATGTGAGCTGTCGCCGACATACTAGGGCCCACGGATTTCTCTCCACTTCTGCACTCTCCTCCGAGATTTAATTCCATACGTTCATTTAGTCATTCAACAAATCTTTATCGAGCCCCTGTTACCTGCCAAAAACCATTCTAGGCACTAAAAATAAAGAGATGAACAAAACGAAACAAAATCCTGCACTCAAAGAATTGTATAAATGTCTCCATCTCCCACAGCTCGGTGACACAGATTCCTTCCCCCTGCCCTGGCCCCTACCCCAGACATCTCACAGGTCCCTCAAACGCGACTCAACTCTTTGGAAAACGGTCTCGCAATGCTTCAAAAAGTTAAAAATGGAAGTACCATAGGACCCAGCAATTCCACTCTCAGGGACATACTCAAGAGAACTGAAAACATACACTCACACAGACACCTGAACACGAATGTTCACAGCAACGTTATTCATAGGAGGCAAAAAGGGGAAACAACCCAGATGTCCAGCAACCAGTGAATGGATAAACCAAATGTGGCATTTCCATACAATAGGATATTATTCAGTCATAAAAAGGGATGGAGTAGGGGCTGGCCGGTGATGTATTGGTTAAGTTCTCCTGCTCCGCTTCCATGGCACGGGGTTCACCAGTTTGGATCCTGGGCACGGACCTACACACTGCTTGTCAAGCCATGCCATGGCAGGAGTCCCACATATAAAAAAAAAAAAAAACAGAGGAAGATGGGTACAGATGTTAGCTCAGGGCTAATCTTCCTCAAAAAAAAAGAAAAGAAAAGGAATGGAGTACTGGTACACGCTACAAGAAGGATGAACCTTGCAAATATTACACTAAGTGAAAGAAGCCAGACACAAAGGCCACATATTGTACGATTTTATTTGTATGAAATGTCTAGAACAGGCAAAGTAGGGTGTGGGGAGGGGGAATGGGGACTGATTGCTAAGGGGTGTGGGGTTTCTTTTTGGAGTAGTGCAAATGTTCTGGAATTAGATAGTGATGATGGTTGTACAACTTTGTCATTATACTAAAAACCACCAAATTGTATATTTTACAAGGGTGAACATTATGGCATGTGGATCCTATCTGGGAACAAAAAGTCAACAGGCCCACCTGAGAGCCTCCTCTCCCCAGAGAACTTGCTCCTCTGGTGCCCTCATCAGGGAGGATGGGGCCCTATCTATCTACTCGTTCCCCAGGCTCAAAGCCTGGGCGTCATCCTCACACCCTCCCTCTCAGTCATGCCCACGTTCTTTGGGTCCCTTTGTCCTTCCTGCCCTCCTTCGGTTTTCATCAAGGGACCAGAGGGGTTCTTGTGTGGAGGCTGAGACTGGAGAGGGGCTGGGGCAGCTCTGGCATGGCGCTAGGAGGACAGGTCACGTGGCTGGTGACACAGGGTGTGACTAAGGGCCGCAGGCAGGAGTTGAGCAGATGGGGTACATGCTATTGGACAGAGCAGCCTTGGGGAGGGGCAAGACCAGACTCCAGGCCCAGGAGGGACAGAGCGCAGAGCCGGGCCCACCCTGGGGTCTCAGAAATTACCCGGCAGGCAGTCTGTAGACAAGTCAGGCTGACGATTCATGTTTTGAAAGTTTTTGAATGAGTCATCAACCTCTAAAAACCAAGAGGTTCCTTTCACCCGTAAATTCCAATTTCCCACTGCTCTTGAGAAGTCAGAAACTCTGGCTATGCTGGGCGCGTGTCCCCTGCAGCACTGATGGGCAGAAGCCGAGCAGCGCTATCGCCAGGGCGGGGCCCACCAGATGACCATCTCAGTCTTCCATGCTCACTGCTTCTGCCTCAGCGCGGCCTCATCCTCTCCTCTTGTCACTGCTGCCTCTTCGAGGCTGTTCTACCTATGGCCTCCAGCCCCATTCCAGTGTCTGCCTGGCCCAGGCCTTTCCTTGCTAGACACCCTCCCATGGCTCCACACTTTCTGCAGGAGAGAGCCCACGTTCCACAGCTTGGCATTCAGAGGCCTGAGCTGGTGGCCCTGCTCACCCCCCCCCCCACCTCCTCTCCCTTCGCTCCTTTCATGTTCCCTAGCTGTTCTCTTGCTGTTCCTTCCCTGCCCCAGGACCTTTGATCACACTCTGCTTTCCAGCAGGAGTGCCTGGAACAGTGGGAACATACAACCAGGCTCCACCAATGAGGGCATTCCCTTTCCTTGGCCACGATGATTGGTTCTGGGATGGGCACGTGACCTAACCCCATCTGGTAAGAGCTGGACCTGGGACTTCTGCTGGAACTCGGGAGAAGCAGACACTCATGGGCCCAGGGGGTGGCTAAGCTGGTGGGATGTCAGCCGGGAGCTGCTGGTAGCCATTTTGCCACTCTGAGGACAGAGAGCCTACCTGAGGATAAAGCCTACACAGAAGAAAGCAGAGCTAAGAAAAGGAGAAGATCATGCCTAGCTTCCCTAAGAACCGAAATGGGACCAGCCTGAACTCCTCATCTCCTCATAGGACTTGCCCTTCCTGTGCCCTCCTCATGGAGGATCCAGCCAGTCCTGAAGCCTGCACTGACTTTTCAGTTACATAAACTAATCAATAGCTCTTCTCTTCACTAGCAACCAATCAAAGGAGCTCTGGCCGATTCATCCTCAGCTCCTCCCTCTCCCTCTGCCCACTCTGTACCCCACGTCGGTTCCATGGAGCCTGCCACAGCACTAGGCACAGAGACGATGCAGTAGAGATGTCCTGGGACGCATTTCTCCCAGCAATAATTTGTATCTATCCTTATCCTTGATTGCTGTGCTCCAGGATCCATTTGGAAATCTCAGGAGCAGGTGATTTCAAGAGCTCTGTAGCGGTGGGGGGTGTTCAGGGGGGCCTAAGGGAAAGCCAAGAGCAGGGCTGCCTGGCCTACAGCCCCCAGGCCTTTGTTCAAGGCAGGTTCCACTACTGTGTCACCTCCTCCAGGAAGTCTTCCCAGGCTCTCCTTCCCAAGCAGCATTCACAGATCCCCTTGGGACCCTCCCATGTGCTACAGCCAGTCCTCTCTCCTCACCCGAACAGACCCCTCCAGGGAGGGACATCTCCCAGGACATGTCCCTTGTAGGGGCCTGCTAGGTCACGGATGACAGCCCACTGCCTGCAGACCTCCAGTCACAGAGAGCTCATCGCCTCCCAGGAGACAGCTCTAACTGCAGATTAACCACTTTAATTTGAGCCAAAAAGAGCTCAGCCTTAGCTCATCCCACCAGGGTGGCCCACCCACTCCCTCCACTTGCCCTGGACTTCCTGGGAGAGTGTGACCAAGAGAGAACACAGCCTCAGTTTCCCCCCTCCGAGTCCATTTGGGTTGTCAGCAGCTCAGCCTCCTTGCCTCTGTCCAGTAACTCTCCACCTCAAAGTCTCAGCGTCTTTCCCTCCATCTGAGAGGTTGGGCTCCAACGTCTGTCCCTCTGTCCTACTCTGTCTCTGTGTCTGCCCCTCCCCCGTCTGGGCTGTGCCCCTGTCTCTGGGGTCCCGTCCACCCCTGCCCCGTGGAACAGTTGGGAAACCGAGGCCTGAGAAAGCAAGACCAAGTCCAGGGTGGTTTTGCTCGGCAGCTGTGGGCTCCTGCCTGACGGGCAGTGCAGCCATGGGCAGTGGCCAGACGAGGGCACCAGAGACAGCAAGAGTCCCAGCCCAAGCCAGAGCCAGAAGCTTGCGCTTGAGGGTGGAGCTGGGGGTATTGCCAGGGACCCTGCCTTCCTCCCTCTGCTATGTGACTGGGCAAGTCAGTGCCCCTCTCTGAGGACGTTTCCCTTCCAGGATATCAAGGCTGACTTCGGAGCCACACAGCTCGATTCAAATCCTGGTTCAGCCTCTGTCTAGCTGTGAGATCCAGGCGAAATCACTCAGCGTCTCTGAGCCTCATAGATGCTTAGAAGGCCACATCCATTTGGACACTGAGTAGACTGTCTTGGGAGGGAGGCGGGGAAGGAAAGATGTAATGAGGTCTCCATCACTGGAGGTATGTGTTCAGGACTGGATGGTGGCTCAGGGTGTGTGCTGCAGCTGGAGTGGGATGAGAAGACTGGCCTTTCCTTCTGACAGTCTATGGCCAGCACCTAAGAGGGCACTGATGCTGCTGCCAGTGCTGACCGGTCAGCAGAAATAGGGAGCCCTAGGTCTCAGTGAGGACAACACTCTCCCAGCCTCTTTGGGCAAGGGTCGGGCTGTGCCTTGGCAGGCAGCCTCTCTCTCCCCTGGCAGGTCCAGAGGGCAGCGAGTGGTGGACTTTTAGGCCTGTCCTGTGCCTGGTGTCACACCATCAGTGTTCCATTAGAAAGGTTCTCAGAGCCCTCATGAGGTGGGAAAGGAGAGGCAGAGCCAAGGCCTGGGGGTCAGGAGGCCTCAGTTCTAACTGGAACTTGCTGTGTGACCTAGAAACCCCATGGCTCCTCTCTGCACTTCAGTTTCCCTCACAAGCTCAAATAACATTGCAGATGTCAAACTGGTTTGTGAACAGGAGGGAGGCAGAGGCCACAAGGTGTCAGAGGGCTGAGTCCTCCTGACCAGCTCTGAGGCCTTGGCAGCCAGGTGGGGCCGAGGAAAGGCTGTTTTGGATGCCAGAAGCCCTGGGGAGAGCAGGACTATGTGGTCACTATCTGGCCTCTTGGTCAGCCTGCCCTGGGTGCCAGTCAGAGTCCTGGTTTGGTCCCACGGCAAAAATGAGGACATGGAGACCAGAGGGGCAGGGCCCTTAGAATCACATAGTAAAGTCAGACCAGGGCTGCCAGGTGCCCCTCAACCCCCAGCAAGGGCTGAACCCCTTCAGTGGCCCTGGGGCCTCCAGGAGCCCTCTGCAGTCACTGTGAGTGGGCATGAGGCGCCCCCCGCAACAGGCACATGCATCAGGTACGCAGCCACTTCAGCCACAGGGAATGCACATGTGGGCACCCAGCGTAGGGACACACCCAGCAGCCACAACCACTGGTCACACATCCAGATGCATGAGGGCACGCGCACCCACACAGAGCTTCGGGTACACACACATCCACACACACACACACGTGCTCACACAAGCATGCACGCGTGCAAGCCCCTGCCAGGCTTGTCTCGGCTCCCAGGACAGCTAGACTGATTTCAGGGAGACGGCCTTTACACGGTCCCCAGCACAGACAGATTGCAAGGGAATCCCACACTACTTCTGCCTCGGCATTCTTGGGACAGTGGGACAGGTCCCAAGATGCCAGAAAGAAGCTGTCATCCCTGGGACCGGAACTGACCTCCAACCTCTGCCTGACACACCACCATTAAGGCACCAGGGGTTCCAAATTTGAGGGTTTCTCTGCTCTGGGGATCTCAAATGTCCCAGGGTGCCTCTAATTTAGGCAGAGCAGGTGGGAGCAGGGCCTATAAAATGGGATGTGGCCTCCACTTCTTGGTAGCCTGGTTTGGCTGGGAGGTCACAGGTGGACGGACCCTGGCTGTGTTCGCTGGGGCCATGGCCTCCAACTCACTCACCACTTGCAACTGTTAACAGTCAGTCGGTTCCTCAGAACGCAAGAGGTTTGCCTCCGGTTCACCAGATGGCCCAGTGCAGGGCTTCCCCTCTCTGCCTCAGTGTCCCCATCTTGACTGTGAGTTAGCACGTGGTTTTCAGGAAGGACGACAACGGATGAAGACAAAGAGGGGCTCTCTGGGGGCATGGGGGGCATCCCAGAGCCTGGAGGACAGGCCCAGGTTGGGGGCTGGTACAAGAGGGCGGCAGGGAGGGGACCCAGACTCACCCAATGACGTAGACCAGAACCACGAGCTGGATCAGGCGGAAGACGACGCCCACCTTCTTGTTGCGAACCAGCACCATTCGAGGCGTGTCGTACTCAAAGAAGAAGGAGGCTAGCTCATCCTGGAGGCGCCGTGCCATGGTGGGCCAGCTTGGGGGGCTGAGAACTGAGCCCCCTGCACAGCCTTTGCTCTCGAGGGGAGCCAGGCGTCAATACCCACGTCTACAGCAGAGCTTCTAGGAAGGGCAAGGCAGTCGGGGCCAGAGGTCAAAAGTCAGAGGTCAGTGGAGGCGCTTGGGATGGGAGGGAGAATCCTTGGTGGTCAGAGCAGCTTTGGCCCCTGGCAGGCAATGAACTGTGGGCCAGCGGAGCCTGTGGACAAATAAATTCCCAAAGATAGATGGAGGCGGGGCTGGTGCGGCCACCCAGGCCCAGCCCCTCTGCCCCTCCTGGCTCCGCCTGGGCTGTGCTGGGCCTCCGGAAACAGGAGCTGTTGGCAGGAAACCACATGGGCCACTCATCACAACGCAAAGATAAAGCTGTCAGCCCCCCCACGAACCTGGTAGAACAGGGCTGGGGGCTCGGGCCAGGGCCTGGGTGGAGTGGCCTCAGGCCGGAGCCCTCCCAAAACCAGGGACACATCCCCATATCCAAACATTCTCCCCACCCTACCTCCATCCTCAGGTGGGGAGCACAGCCCCTGGGGGCCTGCAGCCTGGAGGACAGAAGAGAAAGGAGCCCGAGCCCACAGCAGGACCCCCCCCCACCCCACCTTGTAGACGACCTTCCATCCACTCATCTCCGACCTGTGCCCTATCAATCTCCATGTCTGGCTGGCGTCTCCATCCCCCCATCCCCCCTCTCCCCCGATCTGTCCTGCCCCAGTCATACCTCCACTTGCCTGAAATGTGCAGAGGGATGCAGGTGCCCAGACAAGGTAAGGGCCACCTCTGTTACACAGTGTCATCGGGTTCCCCGAGACCCAGCAAGAAAGCCTGACAGGAGCCCACCTCGGTCACCATCCCTGGCTCTGCCACTTGCTGCCCACGGGGCTTGGGTAAGTGCCTCAGCTCTCCGGGGCCGCTTCCTCATCTGAGAAATGAGGACGATAAGGGGACTTTCCTCAGAGGTAGAGGCCCCTGGGGGGTGGGTCCCGACAATGCTGAAGACAGAGAACTTGAGCCCACTCCTGATCCTGGAGTACAGCCCCCTGCAGCCCCTGTCCTCAACCTCAACCCAGGCCCTGAATGCAGGGTCCCCAGGGCCTGGGCAGGGCAGGGGTCCTGTGTTAGCTCTCCAAGCACCAGAGCCAGAGGCCTCCCCCAACCCCCTGCTTCGTTTGCTGGTGAAGAAACTGGAGCTCAAAAAGGGGAAATGGGTTGCCCAAGCTCACCCTGGGTGGTCCTGAAGGCCCCGGTTTGAAGCAGGAAGGCCTGCCTGGCCGGGCCTCAGCCCAGGCTGGGTCTCAGCCCAGGCTGGGTGTCCTCGGGGTTCCCTCTGGAGGTGGGAGGTGGAGGCTGGGCGTCCTCGGAGCCCACACCTCCTGCTCAGTCCAAGTCGCTGCGCCCCGAAGGCTGATCGGAGTCTTCTTCCTGACAGGCCCTTAGCTGGGAAATCGCTCTGGGCAGGGAGCCAGGCCCCGGGCTGGACAGCAAGAGGCCCCCACAGATGGCAGGCCCACGGCCCCCTCAAGCACCCCAGCCAATCCCCCCATCAAACAGATCAGCCTTACCCCATGCAGAGTTCCCACCAATCTCAGGCTCCACTGTTTCGCCACCTTTAAGAGGAGCTGTCTTTTCTAAGGAAAAACTCAAGAGCTGCTAGCAGCCAGAGCTGTGGTGGCCACATCCCCTTGGCCTGGTCTTGACCTCAGACAAAAAGGCCTGTCCACTTCCCAGCTGACCCCATGGCCCTTGGAATAGCAGGCCCCGGGCCATGAACTGCTTGTGCTGGGGACTGGGGTGGATGCTGACACTGCGTCTGAGCCATCTCTGTGTCCTACTCTACCTGCCCTTCTCCAGACACTCAGGAGGGGACACTCAGTGGGGCGGCAGGCACTAAATGAGGAGGGGAGGGGGGAGGGGGAAAGGAAGGGATGGAAGGAAAGAGGGAGAGAGGGAAAGAAGTCAGGCAGCCACTTTCCAATCTGCGTCTGTCCCTTTCACATCATCACCGTGTGCTCCTCCTGCTCCTCTCTTCTCCTCCAAGGAGCCAGGCTTGCTGAAGGGCAGATGGACCAATGGACAGACAGACTTGCTTGGAGCACACACATGTGCTCCTGTTACAGTCTCAATTCTGACCCTAACGCTCAGAAAACAGACTGGCACGGAGGACTGTCTCATTCGGGATGTTATCATCTCCAAAGCGTGCCCCAAAGGAAGAGAAATAAAAGCAATCACATTTCTCTTCCCAAATTCCGTTTCTTGCGAGTAACTCTGCAAGACTACGACAGGCAGCTGACAGGGACACTGTCCCTTTCACTGGTTCTAGCTTGCATCTTTCCTTCTGAGGCCTACGCATTGCCCCCCTGGGCCCCGACTCCAGCTTCCCAGGGACAGACACTTGTGTTTGCTCTAGGCATTTCGGGGGCAGGGGTGAGCAGGGCAGGGCTCAGAGTTTACGGGAGATGCAGCGCTTCCACACGCTGGAACTCGGCCCTCTGAGGTAGAGACTAGCATCCCCATTTTACAGATAAGGAAGCTGAGGCTCTGTGACCTTGCCCAAGGTCATACAAGAAGTAGCTCCCGTGTCTGCTGGTGGCTGGAAAGGAGGCTCCCCAAAGTCTGAGAGCTTGGCCCAGAGCCCACCCCGAGACTCCAGCACTTGCGAGCCGCCAGGCCTGCCTTATAAGCCCAAAGGCTGGGCGGCCGGCTCGGGCACCAGGCCGGGCCTTGTAGGGAGACAAGGCTGTGCTGCCAAACGCTCGGCCCAGGACGGCCGCCCCTGCCTGGCTAAATTTAGCCGCTCTGTGAAGCATGGAAAGGCCCTTGCCCATCCTGGAGGCCAGCCCGAGCCCTCAAGGGGGTCGGCACAGGCTCCATTGGGTCTCCTTGCCTGCTCAGAGTCCCAAAGCTGCAGGGGTCACACCTGTGCCCGCAGAGGTCAGTCCAACTCGCACACGATCTGGGCCTCCCTGGTGTCTAGGGACTCACCAGCGCCAAGTAGCCCTCAGGCGCCGGCTGGAACAGGGCCCTAGGCCAGCCTGACAGAGACGGTCAAGGGCGGGGGGGCGGCACGCGTCCATGTGGAGGTCGCAGCAGGGGTCCCCAGGGTTGGCTTCTCCCCACTGCCTGGACCTCACGCTGCTTCTCCAGCCGTTCTATCCACCCATGCTACTATGGGCCACAACCCTCCAAGTGTCCGAGGCATCTCTCCCCTGGTTCTCCCCCATCCTTTGGGGCCATTTCTGTTGGTCCCCAGCCTCTTCCTGCCTCTGGAATCTGGGGACTCCATGGGCCTGGCCTAGGCCCTGCCCCTCAAACACGGGGCACCTGCTTGGGAGGCTCGTCACCTCCCTGCCTCGCGATGATGCTTAAACTGCTGCCCCCACTTGGCAGCCACATGCCCACCACCTCCTCTGGCTCCCACCGCTTTTTCTCTTTGTCTAAATCAAACTGCATGGAGGTATAATTACATACAATAAAATGTACCCATTTTAGGCACACAGTTTGACGAGTTTTGACAAATGCATGTAACCACCTGCAATCCAATCCATCACTCTGGAATGTTCCCTCTTGTCTCTTTGCTGTCAATCTCTTCCCAAACCCCTCGCGCCCCACCCCAAGCAATCACCCATCTGCTTTGTCACTACAAGCTCATTTTGCCTTTTCCAAAACATGAAGGTGGCATCATGTGGTTTGAGCTCTTTCTGGGTCTGGCTTTATTTACTTAGCACAAGAATGTTAAGCCTTATCCATGCTGCTGCATATGCAGCATGCTCCTCTTTATTGCTGAGAGTATTCTGTTGTATGCACACGCCACAGCTTGTTCATCCTTCCCCTGCGGATGGACATTTGGGCTGCTTTCATTTTGGGGCTACAATGGATATAGCTGCTACGGACACTGAGGTTCAGGTCTGTGTGGACGTATGTCTTCATTTTCTGTTTTTACTCCTCCATGTCTCCCAGTGCAGCCCCAACAGGATCCCTCCTACCCCTGTGAGGAGTGCAGCATGGGGAGCATAGGCCTGGCCTCTGGAGGGGACAGGGGAGGCTGTGAGCATTTTGGCAGCCGCCATCCCCTAGCCGGTGAGAAGTGTGCCGGGCTTGCCCCGGAATTCCCTCCAGGGCGAGCGGCCGTGAGGTAGGAAACCGCTGTTTACCTTGGCAGCCCCATCTTGGCCTGTAGGGCCCCATGCTGTGGGCCGGACAAGGCTGGACTTGGGCAGGCCCGGGTAGGGGTGGAGGCCAAACAGGCCTGGCCATGAGCCCCAGGGGCTGCTGGGAGCACTGGAGCCCGGTGACCTCCTACTCAAGCCCCCAGGCCCAACTTAGTGCCACACCCTGCCTGCCCACCAGGAGGCCAGCTAGACGGTCAGACTCTCAGAGGGCTTCAGGCCCTTCATCTGTAAACTGGAGCCCTAACCCCTGCCTGTCCCGTCTCCTGGAGCTGGTTGAGGACCCTGGGAGATGAGGGGCAGGAAAAGGTTCTGTGATGTGACAGCTCTTATAGCTGGACCTTGTAGAAGGGACATCCCTCTGCCCATCCCTGGCTCCCACGGTGAGCTGTGTGCCCAAACCTGACGCCCCTCCCCAAATAAAACCTGGGAGCTCCTAAGAGTCGGTCCTGTCTCCTCTGGTCACGACTGGCTTCATGCATGTGTGACCTGCCGACTGCACAGGGCCCTGCGCTCCGAGGCCCTGCACTTGGTTTAGCGCTCTGCTGTCACTGTTAAGAAATTCTTAACTTTTGAACAAAGAGCTCAACATTTTCATTTTGCACTGAACCCCACAAATTATGTGGTTGGTCCCTGGCTCTGGCCCTGTGGGCAGGCCTGAGTCCCCTTCCCAGGGCAGCTGGGGAGAGGATTAGATAGAGGAGCCTCATGAGCAGGTCTTCCCTTCAAAGGAAATGAGATAGGGGGACGTGGCTATTCCATCCCCAGAGCCCTGGCTCCCAGAGGGCAGGGCCACCTGGGCAAGTCAGGAATTCATCTTGGCAGTGTCGCAAAGGCCCCTGGACAAGGTGAGCTGAGGGAAGCCTCAGGACGTGCATTTGAGCTGGGCCTGGAAGGACAAGAGGTGGATGGTATCCTGGGGTTTGAGGAGGGGAGAGACAGGAGCAAGAGAGAAACCTCAGGGAGACACAGGAGCCACAGAACAACCAGGGCTATGGGCCCCTCTGTGGGTGCAAGGGGCCCCTGACATTCAGGCTCTAGGACCCGCCCTGCCCCAGGCCAAGTCAGGAACCCCTCCCAGCCTGTTTCCTCAATGGTGACATGTGAACTGTAATATGCATAACAGGCTTTGAACACATTCACAAACTGTCGAGTGCTGTCCCTCTGAATCAGCACCTCTCCTCAGCCTTGTCTCAGAGGAAGACCATGACCCCTGGCTGGTGATGCGGGAGCCCCGCCTTTGCTCATGTTTCCCGGGATGGGGGTGGGTGCCGATGGTGGGGCCCAGGCAGACACCAAGTGGGCAGAGGGTGGGACCACTCTCCAGGAAAGCAGACACTGATGGTCCTCCGCTGCCCCAGACATTCAACCTTTATTTCTCTACCAAACTGCACGTCAGCAGGTGGGAACAGGACCCTGCCACCGCCGAGACCTCCCTTCCCCCAGCAGAAAAGCAGCAGAGAATCTCTGTGGGCACGAGGGGTGCCCTCCCCAACTCTGCTCCTCGCACAGGCCCCCTAGAACCTGTGCGAGAGGGGAGTGGGTGGGGGAAGGGGCCACAGAAAGTGAAGCCCATCTGTCTGCAAGATTCTGGGGACCTGGATGGGGACATGAGTCTTGATTTACATATAATCACTTTATACACTGGCTAGGAGGCCGAGGACACAGTCATTTACTCAGTTTTCTTCTATGCCTAGTTAGTTCTTGCCAAAGGGGCAAAAGCTGAGTTATTTCTGTCCAGCAAATGCTCTTTCCTATGATCTGACATGATCCACGTGGACATGAGTTCCTCCAGCAAGGAGGGAGGGAGAGGAAGTGCCCTTGGGTAACTGGCCGTTCTTCGTGGCATCCTTTTGGCTCACAAGTGTATGGGACTGGGGGCAAAGAGTTAGGCCAAGAGTCCAGGGGACTCAGAATCACCCCCCTGTGCAGACCGCGAGATGGCTGCGCACTGGGTCAGGGTGGGAGGCCACAGTGGTCAGAGACCCAAGGATGTTTGGGTACATCCGGTCCCTGCTTGGCAGAGCAAGCAACACTGGGATAGCATGTCTTGTGTGCTTAGGACAGAGAAACCTGAGTTTGGGAGTGCACCGATCTGAGGCAGGCAGGCTGGCTGTCTCCCAGGAAGGGGGTCCATGCTCAGCCCCCCTCCTCCACTCCTCTGTCCCCCTCTGACCCTTCAACTCCCTGCACATATAAACAGAAACAAGCTCAAGCCCTCATGAGCCGACTTTGTGGAAGCAGAGCAGAGTGCGGGGGCTGCCTGACCTTGCTGTGCACAGCTGGGCCCAGATGTTTCTCCCACTATCCCTGGCCAACCAGGCCACAGATCAGGCACTAAAGGAGAGGTCACAGTGGCCCCCAGGAGTCCTCCGTCAGTGCAGAGGCACTGGTCACCAAGAAAATGCCCAGTCTCCCAGCAAGGGGGAGGAGGTTCCAGAATGTGCTTGTGGATCTGGGGGTGGAGGGCTCTGCCTCTCTGGGTCTGCGGCTAGCTCTGGCTTCTGGGCAGGCCCCTTCCAGCTGCAGCTCCTGGGCTGGAGCTTCAGGGGCGAACTCCCCAGGAGAGTCTCAGAGACACAAACTACAGAGCCCCCAGGCAGATGACGGCAAGGACAGAGACCCCAGGCCTGGGCCTGGAGGTGGTTGTTCCGGCCTCAGCAGGGCCCCGTGAGCAAGCGGGCGAGCATGGTGGTGGCGCGGGGAGTGGGGGGGAACGCTGGGCACCATCAGTCTGAGGTACACACGGGAGACTCCACTCTGCTTCCAGCACTCACTTCTGGTCCTTTTCTTCTAGAACAAAAACCGAGAGGATGTTAAGATGTGTGTCCCTTCTGGTCCCTTCCATCCTCCATTTCTTCTAGGACAGCCCCACTCTCCTGCGGCATCACTCAGTCAGCCCCCAGCCCCACTGCATCTCCTCAGCCCCAGGTACCCAGCTGCCACCTGGACACATTCCTCTGGATGTCTTCCAGGCCTCCTTCACTCCACATGTCCCACCAATGCCCCCAGCCCACCCCAATGCATGTTCTTCTCTTGGGTTTCAGTTTGGGGAACCACCGCTCACCATCACAAGGTCCAGAAGCTGGGGTGTCCTTGACTCCTCGCCCATCCCATAAACTCAGGCCTGCTGATTTCACCACCTACATCTCTCAAGCTCATCTCTTCCTCCACTGCCTTCTCTGCCGAGGCCTCAAGGCCTCTCAACTCTGCTCTCAGCCCCATCTGACCTCACCATCACCTTACTACTCCTGGCATCACATTACACACCCAGGTCATCACACCGTTTGATGGTTCCCCGCTGCCCTCAGCATAAACTCCAAGCCCGCCTCATATCCTGGGCCCTCCCAGATCTGTCCCCACTCAGCCTCTCCAGGCCTCCCCTCCCCTTAGCCCAGCCCACAGGCCTCTGCTTGACAGCTGCTCAGCCACACCTGGGGAGAGCCAGGAGGCCCCCCACCTCCCTGGGGCTGACCCAGCATCCACATTTCTCCCCAGGACACATCCCTTGTAAATCATGGGGGAGCCATGAGCATCGGGCCTCAGGAGAACTTCCCTAAAAGGCCACTAGGCTGGCTTGGGAACATAACGCCCCGTCTGGCTTTAGGAGGCCCGAGGGACTGCAGCTACACGGAGCAGAGCCGTCTGGGCTTCCAGCGGGCACACTCCACCCCACCTCTCAGATGTGGCCACAGAGGCCCAGCCTGAGTCCATCCTGTGGGCCCCACAGCTGCTCCTGACAGCAGGGCACCACTTTTCAAGCCAAACCTCTCCGGGACCATGGTCAACATCTCAGGTCAACGGTGGAGGTGGAGGTGGAGGCGTTGCCCAGGACCAGCTCACCCTGGGCTTGGACTCAGTGTCTGCCCCCCAGAGCAGCTCAACACGGCTCCCCAGCCTCCCTGCCTTTATTCTCACCCCCTCCTGTCTGTCCTCCATGGGCACCAGCCCCTCCTACACTTCCACCCTTCTGTGGCTCCCACTGCCCTGAGGAGAATGTCCAGGGTCCTTACCTTGGCCTTCGAGGCCCTTGCCATGTTCCGGCCTCACCTCTCTCCCCTGCATTCCCAGCCCCAGTCCCCCTAGAGATGCCAGGCCATGCTCACCCAGCCCCTCTCCACCAGGTTCCACCCTTCTCTTTCAACCTCAGCTCAAACCCCACCTCTCCTAGAGACCACCCCCAACTCCAGCTCTGCTAGGGGTCTGCTCCCTCTACCCGGGCCTGGAATCCTCTACCGTCCAGCAGCCAGTGCTGGACAGTGGCCAAGACAGGCTTTTCCCCGTTGGCTGAGAAATTGTCTCACTTTTACATTTTCTCAAGAAAATGTGTTGAACCCCTTGGCAGTTACGGTTGCTGAGGAAGACGCTTGAGGATGACAGAGAAGCTGGCCCAGTGGCCACGTCCCCAGGAGGCCTGGCTTTGCAGGTGAGTTACCGTGGCCGCGGCTGGCCAGTGGATCTTCTAGCAGACTACCCCTATATTCCAGCTGGAGCTGGGGATGCCTTGGCTCTCACAGATGGAGTTCTAGGCGACAGACCCATTTCCCCCTCTTCACCTCCCTGGAGTGTCCACAGAGGGTGGACCAGAAAGAACCACGCAGGAGACAGAATGTCTGGTCCAGCTCCCCCCTACCCCACCCACAGGCTCCAAGGGGCCCTGCTGTGGCTGAGCACCCACTTCCACACTCGGGTGAGCCCCCCCACATGTGTCTAGTCACCCTCTGGACAGACCTGTGGTGGGCCAGCTTCTCCAGAGAGAGAAGGCCAACTTTTTCTGGCCTTTTAATAAGAAGAAATATTTGCCGTGCCCTGGAGGGCTGGCCAGTGTGGGAGATGGGGTTCAATTGATTGCCTTGGGCCCTGTGGAATGACAGGCACGTGATCTATTTATAGCACCCCCCCCCCCAGGCACCCTCCCTTGGGGCCAGGACACATTCCTGCCAGAGGTGGCCCTCTAGGACCCAGCCACTCCAGTGCAGGCCTCAGCCATTGCTGGGCCTAACCCCAGTCATAGCGCCTGGCCACGGGGCAACTGCCTCCATCAAACTCCCAGGGACCGCGAGTCTCTTGCCCCAGCTTCCTCCCTCTCTTGGCAGCTGTGCCATGAGAACTGAGAATGATGCTGCCTCCCTTGGTCTGGGGAGGTTCAGTCGCCCACCCGCTGAGCACTGCCCGGCAGAGGCAGGCAGAAGGATGCCAGGCCCCAGCCTGCTCTACACGCTGCCCCCTACCCCCAACTCCTGCCATTCTGTCCCCCGCTCCTGGGTTAAGGCAGACTCAGAGATGTGAACTCAGAAACAGAGAACCCTGCTTCCACCCATCCACAAGGTGACACCAAAGAGGCCAACCCGGTGTGGTCTGGGGTCCAGGAGGTGGTCAGCTGCTGCCCACTCCATGCCTGGGAGACTGTCCTGAGAATGCCTGGATAAAGACAGGCCGGATTCAGAGAAGTCAAAGGCCAAGGGCCAGAGAAGAGCACAGCGGGCCTGGCCATGCAGGGCTGGTGGCAAGTGAGGAGAGCGAGGTGGCGTGGCCCGATGCAGTGCTCCCGCTGGCTGCCCAGTGAGCCTGGGGCCCTGACCCCTGCAGCACAAGACCCTGCAGGCACCATGTGTCACGGCTGCCAGAACCCCTTCGTGTCCTCCACTGGGCGATCCAAGAACCCCTCCCTCTGAGGCTGAAGCCTGCATGGCCCCGGGGGGGGGGGGGGGGGGGGGGGCGGTCCAGAGCAGAGGCAGGCGGGGAGGCGGTCGGGGGTGGGGCCTCGCACTCACCATCCGCGTGGTTCCGGGACAGGTACTTGAGGGCCTCGTCCAGCAGGATGACAGGGAGAGATATCTGGAGCACCACCACCCACTGGCGCCCACTCAGTGGGGTCACCTGGAAAATGAGCTGGAGGGGGCGGACTCGTTAAAGGAAGGACTGGCCAGTGCCCTCCAATCTGCCCGCTTCACATGCCCAGCCACAGCAAGTGCTGCATGAGCACGTCCAGGATGCCCCTCGAGGTCCCACCTCCAGATCTCTGTCCACCTGTTTGCTCTGCCTGAAGTGCCCTCCCGGCCCTCACTCACAGGACCAAATCCCATTGGTCCTGTTGGGAAACGGGAGGGCTTCCACACCGGGAAAGAGCACAGTCTTTCCTCCGGCCCCAGCCTTGGGAGACTCTCCACCTCTTCTTTCCTCCAGTCTGGGCGCTCTCGAAAGAGGGGACACACCTGGAGGACGGTGGCTGGCCCGGGTCTGAGCACTGGCTGCAGGCACTGAGCACCTTCAGACCTCCCCTCCCCCAGTCCTCCAGGTAGTTTCCATCGCAAAGGGGCCCAGAAGGGCCAGTGACCAGCCCAGGGCCTTAAGTCAGAGGATATGGACACTGTCACCCCAGGAGCCAGCGCAGGGGAGTGGGTGGCACGGCAACTCACAGGCAGGGGCGGCACCAGCAGGATGAGGAAGTGCAGTGCCATGGACATGGCCACGGCCGCCAGCAGCCAGGGGTTCAGCCAGGGCGGCATCCGCAGCAGCGACTGGTTCTCTGAGACGCTGCCAAGGGCACAGGGCACTCACCTCGGGCCAGGATGCAGGCAGGCCCTGCTGTAGGCACCCACCCATCTGCCGACGTGGAGGTGCAAGGGGCGGCCCGAGCCTCAGCATTTCCTTAATTGGGCCTAAGCACTTGAGCCCTTCTGGGAGGCCAGTGCAGCCCGGATGGGTGTGTCACTACTTTCTGCTCAGCCCCCAGGAGCCTCTCCTAGGGCTTGGACCCCATTTCTCTGCCCCTCAGACCCAATTCCTGGCCCTTCTATTTCCTCAGACCCCAATCTTGGCCCCTTTGTCTCCTGATCCCAATTCTGTCCCCCAAGGCCTCTCAAAACCTTCTTCTGGACCCTCTGCCCCTCGGACCCCAATCCAGGGCCCTCTGCCCCTCGGACCCCAATCCAGGGCCCTCTGCCCCTCGGACCCCAATCCAGGGCCCTCTGCCCCTCGGACCCCAATCCTGGACCCTCTGCCCCTCGGACCCCAATCCAGGGCCCTCTGCCCCTCGGACCCCAATCCAGGGCCCTCTGCCCCTCCGACCCCAATCCAGGGCCCTCTGCCCCTCGGACCCCAATCCTGGGCCCTCTGCCCCTCGGACCCCAATCCTGGGGCCTCTGCCCCTCGGACCCCAATCCAGGGCCCTCTGCCCCTCGGACCCCAGTCCAGGGCCCTCTGCCCCTCGGACCCCAATCCTGGACACCTCTGCCCCTCGGACCCCAATCCAGGGCCCTCTGCCCCTTGGACCCCGATCCAGGGCCCTCTGCCCCTCGGACCCCGATCCAGGGCCCTCTGCCCCTCAGCCCACAATCCTGGACCCTCTGATCCCAATTCTGGGCCCTGCCTGACCCTCAGCCCCCACCCCTCACCCCAGCTCCAGGCCCCTCTTGCCCAGCCCACCTGTTGAGAGCATTGCACATTTCAATGGTCACCAGCACAGACAAGGCCATGGTTGTGGGGAAGCGTGAGTCGAAGACCTCGCAGTCAATGTTGGCAAAGAGAGGGTTGTCCTCGGAGCACTTCAGGAAGTTCCTCTGAGGGCACCACAGCCGGGTCGGGTGGGGTCGGGGAGAACAGTGGTCAGGGGCGGGGCCGGTGCGTGGGAAGAGGGAAGCCTCACTCCGCCCTCAGCCCACATCTGAGGACTCAGCACAACCAGCAGGCCAAGCGCTGCCACAGGGAGGGTCCAGGAAGGGTGCTCACCCAGGATGTGGGCAGAGGGGCTGCACGGGGCCAGGGAGAGAAGCATGTGCATCAGTGGGCAGACTGTTCTGGAGCAACGGTAGGGAGGGACACAGGGAGAGCAGCTGGCATTAGGCTGGGGAGGACGGCATGGGACCCTGGGACCAGGGGCAGGTCCAGGCTTTACCCTGAAGGTGCATGGGGGGCCCTGAGTATCGCAGGGGCAGGGGAGTGGTGGTGATTAACCAAGACCCCTGAATAAGGAAACGCATATGAAAACCAATCAGCAAAATGACACTTGAAGAGAATTCACCTGCAGTGGGGAGAAAATGGAGGCTACACATGCCCCACCCACTATTAATCAAGAAGACCCCATTCACACCTCCCTCCATTTCCGCACTGGAATCGAGCTCGCCCAGCCCTGCTTTACACCTCCGACACGGACTAACAAATTGCCAGCTGCAGGCTTGCTACACAGCTTCTTCATAACTCACAAGGAGCTCTCAGGGCTCGAGAAAGGAAGTGGCCCTCGCCCCAGCAGCCCCAGGGGACAGTTTTCTTCCTGCGCATAAACCTTGCCCACAGAACCTGCTCTGATAAGATGCTGAACTGAGGACATGTGTGAGAGCTTCCGTCTTGCTCTCTTCCACATCATGGGGAGGCGTATCAACGCTCATAACCATTAAACAGCTCCGTTCTCCAATAATACAAATCTGTCCTCTGGAGTCGCATCTTTTAAGGTAAGAACACAGAGATCTCTTAAGCTAAGGGTTTAGAAACTGGGGCCACGTGCTTTGAAAATAACCCTCAAAGAGAAACCTATAAAATGACAGGCTGTCTGACCTCCTGTCCAGTAAAAACATCTTTGTTTTCCCACACCGCGTGAATGCCAGTAAGGAGACTGTCAGCCAGAAGGGGCCGCTGGCACTCTCCTCTTCTCTCTCACGCAGGATGAAAAACGCTAGAAGACTATGGCTTGGCTAGATTCCTTAGTTTAACAAAGAAATGGAGAATCTCATCTCATTTAAATCAACAGTGGGATTTTCTCCAAAAACCAAGCTCCAGTATTTGCGGCAAGTCACGTTTTTATTTGGCGCTGAGCACAGAGCAGAGAAAACGTCCTAAACTTGAACCCACCCATGACCAAGGGGACCAAATGCTCCTGTCTGTGCTATCACCATGAGTCCCCACCTCCCAGATCTTAACAGCCTAAGTGTACACGTACACGCACGCACAGACACCCACACACACACACACACAGTGCACACACCTCCCACTCGAGCATGTGCATGCTTAGATTTTCATGCACGTGCACGGGGAAGACAATGTGAACAGAATCATATCAAGAAGTTCCAACAGATAAACGCCCAGCCCAGGTCAGACCTCCTGGGTTTTGCCAGTGAGCACCTGCCACAAACACATTATGCCCCAGGTCGTGGGTCACAGTACAACCTCCCGCATCGTTTATCAGAAGACGTTCAGGGCTGGGACTTCTCTCTCAAGGGTTCATCAGGAGCCCTAGAGGGGTGGGGGCCTGTTTCTTTGAGTGAAGCCGCTACTCTGCCTACTCCCTCCTTTTTGCCTCCCTTGCTGGTTCTTATTTACCTTATCCTGCAAGGCCCCCTCTGGGTTTCTTTCACTTAATTAACACTTAGTAGCTCTTGCTATGTGGCAGGTGTTGGTCTAAACACTTAACAAGTATTGACTCAGTTAATCCTCTCCATAGCCCTCGGAGGTAGGGACTGTTATGATCCATTTTACAGATGAGGAAACCAACAGAGAGGTTAAGTAGCTTGTCCAAAGTCACACAGCTAGTGTGTGGTGGAACTAGAGAGTGAACCCAGGCAGCCTGGATCCCAGGTCCATGCTCTGCGCTCATAACCACTCTCTGCCCTTTGGCAGCTTCCTCCAGGAATCATAGGGCTCTGGGCTCCTCTCCTGAAATTCCAACCGGAGTTGAAAGTTCTACCTCAGGTCTAACCTTGACCACCTGCGAGTCCCAGAGCCACCTGCCGTTTCTCTGCAGAAGCACCTCTCACCTTGAAATGCGACTGCCCATTTCCATGGCTCTCTCCCCTACCAGTCTGTAAGCTCTTTGCAGAGACCACCTGCTCAGTCACTCTCACGGCCCTAGTAATTTGTGCCTGGCACACAGTCGGTGCCTAATACCCATTTCGTGATCAAGTGGATAAATGAGGAAGGGAATGACCCAAGGACAGTTGAGAAGGTGGCACCAAGGGGACTGGGGGCTGAAGGGTAGTGGGCGTGGGGTGTGTGTCTCGCATGACCCGAGGTGCCTGGCTTGGGTGACCAGGCAGGCAGTGGACTCCAGAGAGGATGGAGGAGACGGGCTGTTTGAGGGAAAGCTGATAGATTCTGGACTTGGTGGGTGCAGTGCGCCTGTGGGACATCCCAGAGGAGGTATCCAGCTGGATATATGGGACTTTGCTCAGAAAAAATGTCTGGTTGCTTGGGGGGGGTCCTTTGGAGATTCAGGGTCCACAGTATAAGGGATGGTACGGAGCGACGCCTGGAAGGAGGCAGCAGCTGGGTGATGAGCACATCCCCACTCTGCACTCCACTGCTCCCACAGCAGCTAACTGAGCAGAGGGGTCCGAGGCTGGGACCTGACCTCTGCCGAGGGCTGGGAACACCAGCCTCTGGCATGAGAGCCTGGGACCATGCTCTGCACTGCAGCCAGAAGGGAGAGCCTCTTGGACTGGAGGGCTGGGAGGTGCCAGGAAAGGGTCCCTGCGCTGCCTCAACCTAGGTGTGACCCTGCAGAACCCCGGAAAGAGCCCTTATGCCACCCTCAGGGTGGGGAGGACTGTGCAGGGAGAAGCCGCTTGATCTACTCCCCTGACGCTCCGGTGGATGGGCAGGAGGCCAGGGTCCCTCCCTTGAGGCAGGCACACCCAGAGGAAGAAAATTCCGCATCTCTGCAGCTCTCGGCTTTAGACGAGAAACCCAGAGCCGGCTTTGCTAGAATCACCGTGAAGACTCTTTCAAGCAAAGGAGATGCACTGGCTGCTCAGAAAGAAGGACAGACTAACAGACAGCAGCTGACGGGTCTCCTGGCTTGCTTCCAGGGCTGTGCTGAGCTAGGCCAGCCCCATGGTGAGCACCTGCCAGCCAGGTGACTTCAAGAGGTCAGTGGGTCCCCTCACCAAAAAACATGTTGGCTATGGGAAGCAAGGGAGCCTGGCAGACTCCTTCCCTCCACTCTTCTTTTCTGAAGAAGATTTGCCCTGAGCTAACATTGGTTGCCAATCTTCCTCTGTTCTGTATGTGAGCCATTGTCGCAGCCTGGCCATGGACAGACAAGTGGGGTAGGTTCGCGCCCGGGAAGTGAACCCGGGCTGCCAAAGGGGAGCATGCTGAACTCAACCCCTAGGCCACTGGGGCCAGCCCCCTCCCTCACTCTTGATCTCCTCAGTTCGACCCTCTGCCCGAAGTCCCGTCATTTAGGGGCTCATATCTCCGAGCCCTCAATGTTCGGGGGTTTCCCAAGAAAGGTACTCCTGGGCAGTTATGCCCTTTGGTCGCCCCTAACTAATGACCGGGAGAGGGAAGTAGCTGCTTCCTGGCCCGGGGGCTGGGCTGCCATCTCTAGGTCTCCCATGGCTTTGGTGCCTGGCCCCTTCGTGGTGGATGTCTGTATGTGTGTGTGGGGGTGGGGAGGGACAGTGCTGGCCAACCTCAGGGCTCTACACCCCTTTCCGCTGGAACGCCAGCAACAACCCGGGCTGAGTTCTACCTCAGAAATAACTCTAACAGGCTCCCCGGCCGCCACTTGCTCACCAGCTGGTAGAAGGTGACGTGAGGTCCCTCGGCATCATACAGGAACCACCAGGTGGCGGCAGCCACTGTGGCCAGGCCCACGTACACTGTGGGGAAGAGCAGGGGGAAACCGGCTATGTGGGCAGCTGCGGTTTTCTGGCATCCATTTCTCCCTCCTCATAATGCCCTGTATTTCCATCAGGGAATCACCCTCTCCTTCTCCAAGCCATGTGGTTTGCAGCACCTGCTCTTGGTGCTAGTGGTGCACACTGACGTGGCAGATGCTGATTGCCAACCTCTGGCAACAGTGATTGGCTAGGAGATAAACAGGTGACCCCATTTAGGCCAAGAAAAGGCCTGAGACTTTTATCATACTACTGAGGGAGTAGTATGATAAGAGGCTCTCTCTTCTGCTGAATTTGGGGTTATAATGGAGTGACCATAAGGGCTAGAGCTGCAGCAGCCATTCTGCCACCCCAAGGGGCACTTGCCTAAGAATGGAGCTGAAGCAGAGCCAAAATATGCCAATGATACTGTCTGAGTCCTGGATCCAGCCATGCCTGAGGCATGCGCTAGCCTTTTCAGTTACATGAGCCCACACAGTTTCTTTTGGCATAAGCCAGGCTGAGTCACACCATCTGCAGTTGGCAAGCCTAACTGATAGAAAGGTCTTAGGAAGCTCCTGGAACCCCACTGAGGGCTGGGGCCCTCCACTCACCTCCAATAGCCAGATATCGAAAGAAGAGCCAGCCACTGATGAGGGCCTCGCGAGGGTTCCGGGGCTGCTTCTCCATGATATCCAGGTCTGGGGGGTTGAAGCCCAGGGCCGTGGCGGGTAGGCCATCCGTCACCAGGTTCACCCAGAGCAGCTGCACAGGGATCAGGGCTTCGGGCAGGCCCAGAATTGCCGTGAGGAAGATGCTGGAACCAGAGTTATGGGCTCTAGCCCCCAGAAAACGGAGGGTCCAGCTCCTACTTGCACCCCAAGTCGGGGTCTCCACAGCAGCCCCGCCTCGCTCTGCTAGTTCTGATGTGTGTGCAGGAGTGAGAGGTCTGTGTACATGGCTCTGCCTCCCACTTGGCCACTCCTGTCGCCCCCAGTCCCACCTCTGGAGCCGGACACATCTGCACTAAATTCAGGCCTCTCCTGTTAGGACACAGCTCCTCTTTAGGGCATGCACACACACATGGGGACAGTGCGTGCCCAAGCATACACACATTTGTTCACAGGCATGTGCAAAAACCTAGCACAGGCCACACAATCCCCCAACACAAGCAGACACTGACACGCTTGCTCCAACGAGCAGAGATGCAGGACTCACAGGTGTCCAGGCAAACAGGTGCTCCCCATCCCCACAGGCACCTCTCACATGTGAAGCTAAGTGTGTACACGATCACACACTGGCACAAATCCTCTGCACTTGTGTCCATGCCCAAAAATGCACAAGAGCACACACGCACACGTGTACATACACCTCTCATTCAGGCATGCACACCAGGTGTACACACGAACACATCACTGTCCAAAGGTGGGGAGAGTTTTCCCATCTGGCGTGACTCTGAAAGTGGGAAGAACGTTATGGCTGGAGGGATGTAGGGGACTTTTCAGTCACCTCCTTGGGGACTGGGGTGCACCAGGGCCCCTGGAGAATGATGAGGTGTCCCTGCCCCTGCCCGCCATGAATCAGGACCCTGGGAGGCTCGAGCCAGGGCAGGGTCTGTGTCCTGCCATCCCTGCAGCCCCATCCCAGGAACACGCATTTCCCCCGTCTCAGGGATGCAGAGCTGGTCCAGAGGGCTGGGAGGAGGGAACGCAGGGCCTCACCACACGACCTCGCCGACGTTGGAGGAGATAAGGTAGCGGATGAATTGCTTCATGTTGCTGTAGATGGCCCGGCCCTCCTCCACCGCAGCCACGATGGAGGCAAAGTTGTCGTCTGACAACACCATCTCTGCCGCTGACTTGGCCACAGCTGTGCCGGAGCCCATAGCAATGCCAATCTCTGCTTTCTTCAGAGCCGGGGCATCGTTCACCCCATCCCCAGTCTGGGGGCCAGATTAGGTAGGATCACACCTGAGAAATTTCCCATCTACCTCCCCTCCCTGACCCCCTCAACTCAGCCCATCCCCACGCTCAGGGGATGTCCCCGAAGCAGACAGCTGGACAGAACAAATGGAGAGGTCAAGAGCTTAGAAGTGGCTGGGGACGAGGCTAAGGAGAAGGTAAGGAGTGCAGACAAGGACAAAGTTGGGGAGAAGATCAAGCCTAAGGTCAGAGAAGACGGTGAGTGGGGGACGGGGATGAGGCTGGGCCAACGATGAGGGCGGGGATGGAATTCAGGTTGGATGTGGAGTAGAAGACGAAATTGAGGTTAGGGAAAAGTTAAGGTCAAATCAGGGACAAGGTCAAGGTTGTGGCCCAGGTCAAGCACCACTTAGGTGTTGTAGTCAAGGTGAAGGTTGGGGTCAAGGCGAAGGTCAGGGTCAAGACTGGACTCAGGCTAAAGATTAAAAAATTAGATTAAGGTAGAAGTTAAGTCAAAGGCAGAGGCTGAGTCAAGGTTATGGTCCACATCAGGAGTGACGTCACAGTTGAGGCTGGAGTTGCAGTCAAAGTGAAGATTGGAGGCCAGCTCAAAGTTGAGGTCAACATAAAGTATTCGGTTGGGGGGGTCAAGGTCAACGTCAAGGATCAGGTCAGAGTCCAAGTCAAGACTGGACCCATATTAGGTTGAGCTCAAAGTAAAGAATCAGATTAAGATAGTCAAGATCAAGGTCAGGGATCATGCCGACAGAAGGTCAAAAATAAGGTCAAACACCAGGTTACAGTTGTAGTCAGGTCAAGGTTGGTGCCTAGCTCAGCATCCAGGTCAAGGCTGGGCCACAGGTCAGGATTAAGTTCAAGGTAAAGGACTGGAGAGCAACAGAGGCCAGGACAAAGGTGAGGTCAAGGTCAAGGATCAGATCATCAAGAATGACACAGAACAAAAACTGAGCCCAAACCAAATGTCCATCCAAAAGTGAACAAATAAACAAACTGTGGTATAGTCACACAGGGGATTGCTACTTAACAATAAAAACACAACCATCTACTGATACTGCAACGACAGGGATAAATCTCAGAAGAAAGAAACCAGACACAAAAGAGTAGATGCTCTATGATTCCATTCACAGGAAAATCTAGGACAGGCAAAACCAATCCACAGTGAAAAACAATAGGATGGGCGGTTGCCTGCTGGGGGAGAGGGGCCTGCTGGGGAGGCAGCGGCAGGAGGGAACTTCACGGGTTGATGGTGACGTCCTCTATCTCACCAAGGGCTTGCCTGACATAGGCATGTGCGTTTATCAAAACTCATCAACTGAATGGTACGCTTCAGACTTGTGCGTTTCATGACAAGCAAGTTTTACCTCAAAGAGTAAAAACAGAACCACAAATACTGCTCTCTGGCGTATGCATCCTAAAGTATGTGAGGGTGAAGTGTACTGACGTCTGCAAGGCACTCTGAAGTGCATTTAAGAAAAGGTGGATTAAGGATGGACAGATGGAAAGGCATGCGATAAAGCAAATATAACAAAATGTTCCTGGAGAATCCACATGGTGGACATACAGGCGTTCACTATAAAATTATCTCAGATTCTGTGTTTAAAATTTTTTGTAATAAAATATTGGAAAAAATAAGAATGAAGCGGAGGCAGGGTGCACGGGTTGGTCTTTCCAAGCCCTGTGGCAAGTGCCCCCCAGCCAACTCCTCACCCAGCCTCCCGTCCTGTGGCCTCACCATGGCAGTGATCTCGTTAAAGGACTGGAGGTTCTCCACGATTCGGGACTTGTGTGCAGGTTCCACACGGGCGAAGCAGCGGGCCGTGCGGCAGGCGTGGCGTTGCTGCTCCGGGCTGAGGTCATCAAATTCGCGGCCCGTGAAGGCCTTGCCCGTCACGTCCTCCGTCTCCTCGAAGATGCCAAGCCGGCGACAGATGGCCACAGCTGTGCCTTTGTTGTCCCCTGTGATCATGACCACACGGATGCCCGCCCGGTAGCAGCGTGTGATGCAGGCAGCCACCTCGGGCCTCGGAGGGTCCAGCATGCCCACGCAGCCCACGAAAGTCAGGTCCGTCTGTAGGAGGGGGCAGGTACAGGTGGGGCCGGGCCCATCCTCAACCGGCTACCTGCCCAGCCGCTGCAGGTAGACCCCCGGCTCCCAGCCCTGGCGCCCTGCCCCAGCACCCACCTCGTACTCCACAAACTTGCTGCAGTCGTCCAGCTGCATGTCCTCCTTCCTTGGGGGTGCATCTCGGGTGGCCAGCGCCAGGCAGCGCAGCGTGTCCGAGCCTGAGCCCCAGTCGCGGATCTTGGCCAGGATCTGCTCCCTAGAGGTGGCGTTCAGGGGCACTGTGTGGCTCCCCACGCGGACTGATCTGCAGCGCTCGATCACACTCTCAGGGGCCCCCTGCAGCGTGGGGGAGAGGGGAGGGAAGTCTATCAGTCAGCACTCCTCCCCACCCTCCTGCCCAATGGAGAAAACTGAGACACAGGGAAAGGCCACCCAAGGGGACACACAATGAATGCCAGAATCCATTCTTGGAAAGCCCAGAGTGGGAACCAAGTGGGTCCCACTGTGAGAAAACCCAAAGGGAACAGGGGGCAGATCACAGCCACCCATGAGGTGGCACCCTCCCCACACCAGCCTGGTGCTACCAGGATCCCAATTCTGTAGGGCGCTCAGCAGTGGTAGGCAGGCTGAGCTCTGCCCGGACCAGAAATACAGCCATGCTGAGGGTATGGTGGGTGTGGCTCTGGGAGGGTGGGCTTGGCGGTGACAGGTTGACCCTCAAGCCTTTTCATTTCCAAAGGGGCTAAAACCTCCACTGTGGGGTGAAGTTAGGTCTGTGACTCCTACTTCAGGTTCAAAAGCAGCGACAGGCGGTGCTGTGGGCAGGTCTGGACGGGAGCTGGTTCCTTCCCTCCCTGGGACTCGGTTTCCAAAACAGAAAGCACCAAAGATGGGCACCAACCACCCCGACACCCCCCCACCCCTCCTCAGAGGCAAAAGGGCTTCTGAGACCTTCCAGCCTGACCCTGACGCTCAGATGGGGAGACCGAGGCCCACGGAGGAACATGGGGGACCCCAAGGTGCCTCTCAGCCCAGAGCTGGGACCACGGTGAGGGGCAGGCCTCGGTGGCTGGCCCTGGCTTTACCTCCCCCAAGCCTGGAGCCTGCTCCCAGTTCTCCACGGCAGGCTGCCCACCCTCGCTCTGGATTCATCGCTTTCACAGTGGGCCGCACCCCTCCCTTAGTCTCACACCTCCCACAGCTGCCGTCTCCGGCTGCAGGTGCCCCAGGGACCCCAGGAGTGCATGCGTCCCAGGCCGGTCAGGCAGGCCCCACCTTCACGAACATCTTGCTGCCCTCGGCCGCCAGGCCAGGGCGGGTGGGTGTGCAGTACACCGACATGGACTTCCGGTCTCGGGAGAACTCCAAGGTGAACTCCTTCCGCATCAACTGCTTGATGACCTGCAGGGCCCAGGTGGGTTAGGGAGGGCGGGGCAGAGCCAGCCACTCCCGCTGCCTTCTCCCCAGCTGCTCAGGCCCGGGAAGTGTTGCTTGCTCCCTGTGGGACAATGTCTGTCCTCCTCTGACCCTGGCATTCAAGGCCTGCATCTCCCTCTCCTGCCCCAGAAATGCCAAGTTGCTATTTCCTGACCATGCTGTGCCCTCCCCAGCTCCAGTCCTTGCCCACACTCGGCCTTTTCCTTTCTTTTCTCCCTAGCCAGGTCTAACTAGAGTCTGACAGCCTTCCTCTCCCCAGAAGCTTCCCAGGGCTTCCTTCTCCTCTCTCCCTTCTCTGGATGCCCCAGGAGCCCCAGCCGCGTGGCCTGTGGCCTGAGCCCCCCGGCCTGCTCACCATGTTGCAGGCGCTGGCTCGCTCCACCCGCGACAGGGCCTGCAGGTCGGTGTCGAACACGTTCATCTTCTCCACCAGGCAAGTCAGGGCTGTCTCCGTGGCCTCTCCCACCTTCTCATACACACCCTTGGCCTGGTGGGGCCCAAGGTACAGGGAATGAGGGGCAGGGCAGCCCCCACGGGCCCCCCAGCCTCGCCTCCCACTCACTCCCTGCCCCCTGGGCTCCCTTTGCCGGAGTTACCTGTAACTGCCTTTGCACCAGCCCAGCTGACCTGGGGTCTGAGCAGTGTCTGGTACTGATGCTCACCTTCCGATCCGACCCTCCCTTTTCCCCTGACATCGATGGCCACACACTCTCCCTGTCCTCCGCCTCGTTCTCTGCCTGCTCCGCATCAGCCTCCTTCACCAGATTCCTCTTTCTTTCTTTTTTTTTTCTTTGAGGAAGATTAGCCCTGAGCTAACATCTGCTGTCAATCCTCCTCTTTTTGCAGAGGAAGACTGGCCCTGAGCTAACATACGTGCCCATCTTCCTCTACTTTATATGTGGGACGCCTGCCACAGCATGGCTTACCAAGCAGTGCCATGTCTGCTTCTAGGAGCCGAACTCACGAACCCCGGGGCTGCCGAAGCAGAACGTGCGCACTAAACCGCCGCGCCACCGGGCCGGCCCCCAGATTCCTCTTTCTAAACCGTGCTGTCTGGGCCCTGGTCTTTCCCTCCCACCTTCTCTCCCTGAGGCTCACAGACCCATGCCTCTACCACGTCTCACATGCTCACCACTGCCCGTGCCCAGCCTAGCTGCGACCTGTCTCATGGGCTCCAAGCCCACATGTCCAATTGCTGCCTGTTACACTTTTTACCTTGGGTACCCTCAGGCCACCTCCCCTCTTCCTATATTTGCCACTCCAGGGACAGTCCCAGCCAGGACAGCAGCTACCCTAACCGTCTCCTTCTCTTTCACCTAACCAGTCACCAAGTCCCAGGATTTCGGCTCCCAAATCTCTCTTCAACCCATGCCTTCTCCCCTCTCCCTGGGGCTCCAGCCAGGACTTAACCCGGATGACCACACAGGGCTCTCTGGCTCCAGGCTTGCCCTGTCTGTCCTGTCCTCCACACAGAAGCCTGGGTGATCTTTCGTAAATGCAAATCTGACCACGTCTCTCCTCTGCTCAAAACCCTTTAGGGGCTATCTACTGCCCTCAGCTTGGCATGGGACCTGACTTGACCTGGCCAAGTCCTTCCTCTCGGGCAGAAGCATCTTCCAGCACGCTCCATTCCACTGCTCCAGCCACAGGGAAGGGCACTCAGTGGCTACCTCACATCAGGTGCTTATGATCTGTGAGCCTTTTCTAGGCTGTGCCTTCTCCTTTAAACAGACCCCTAGACCTGCGCCCCAAATCTCTTCCCCCAGGCACCCCCGGCCCTTCAGCCCTTTACATTACAGTCCCCCACAGCCCAAGAGCCCCGGGCAGGGTTCCGAAGCCAGTGTGAGGAAGGAGTGGCAGGGGAGGGTGTGCGGGGGTGGCAGTTCTCCTGGAATGTGGCACCCCAATGGGGCAAGGACGGTCAACCTGGGAGCCATGAGACTCTGAGAGAAGGGTCTGTCCTGGGCGCCTGGATACCCAGGATACTGCAAAGGGACGCAAGGAAAAGGAGTCGGGGCCCACCTCGTTGTAGTCCAGCGCCGAGTCGTTGCACAGGGCACAGATGGTCGCCAGCTCCACCAGCCCGTCGAACTGTCCACAGCGCACACGCTGCTCCGCCTGCCTCCTGCAAGACCCGGCGGCAAATTCAGGGGCCTTGACCCCACCCCTGGGAGGAACCCAGCCTCTTGTCCCGCCCCCAGGAAGTCTGGTCCACCGACAACGCTCAGAGCCGTCCGGGCAGCCCCGCCCACCAGGGAGCCCCGCCCACCCGCGCCCCTGCGCCCAGCACTCACACTTCGCCCTCAGGGGCGTACGTGGTACCCGAGATGGTGAACTCGTGCAAACGGCAGGAGCCCGCTTCGGCCTCGGCTACCACGAACATCTGGGGAGCGCATGGGCACGCTCAGGCGGGGCCGCGCCTCCCTCCTCCCGGGCAGCCAGTCTGATAAAGCCTGACCCCAGGGTGGGGTCCTGTGGGCCCGCAGAGGAGCCCCCGGCCTCCCCTCCCCCAGGGTCTGAGCGGTGCTGTGTGAGTACAGAGTCCAGGCTGAGGCGGGCCTCTGCTCTGCCCAGGTGTGTCCAGCTCGGGCTTGTCCATTTGCTCTGGACCCCTGAGGAGTTTACGGCAGATTCTTCAATGTCCTGGGGCAGCTCCCAGCTTGACAGAGCCCTGAACTGGGGTGGGAAGCCTGGGTCCTTAACCATCTCCTTGTGTGATCTCTAGCTGAGCACCTGAGCCTCAGTTTCTCCACTGGTAATATGGGGAGAAAGTGGGACCAGAGTCCAGCTGCCCCTCCTTTCCCTCCAAGGGGATGAATTCCTGGTCCCCAAGGGATGAAACCCACACCCTGCTCTGAGGCACACACCCCTCCTGCTCAAAGGTGTCCCCAGAGAGTGCCCTCCTGCCCGCAGGGCCTGCTGGGTCACGCGGCCCCCACCTGTGTACCTCAGGGACAGGAGGCTCACCCCTCCCAGGGTAGCCCGTTTCCTGGTCTGTCTGCCAGCTCTGCCAGGGAGACAGTTCTTGCTTCCTGGAAACTGCCTTGCTGCACACTCCCAAGCCGATGGTCAGCCCAGCACCTGGCCGCGGCTCCATAAATGGCCCTTCCTTTGTGCTCTCCTACCTGCCCTGGGGGAAGCCCTCCAGCCAGCACAACCCCTGAGAAGCCCAGTTTCTCAGCCCATCATCCAGCGTGGAAGGCCTCTCTACAGCTTCCCTACACTGTGTTTTCCCAATCTTCTTTTCAGTCAAGGATTACTCCATTCAAATGAAGTTGAATATTTGCAACGTTTAGCAGGTCAGGGGCTGCAGGCAGCAAAGCATGCCACTGCCCCCTCCCCTGTGGCAGCCTTGGATGGGCTTCTGTGGGTCTTCAAGGTCTTAGATACAGAGCCTGGGTTTCTAAGGGCCAGAGGGCAGATGATGGGAACACGGAGAAGAGTGACGGGGGAGCCCGGGAGGGGTGGGAAACCCACAAGCTTCACCATCTCCCCACCCATCCCTCTGCCCCATGGGCCTGCTGGAATCTCAGCCAGAATCCCTGCGGCATTTGGGCAGCACGCCCGGGATCTGGGATCGGGTGCCAGGGAATGAATAATTCCTGCTCTGGCCCTTCCCAGGTCACTGGAGCCGGCATATCTGGTGACAGGCATCGACTGCAGAGTCATGGTGAAGCAGGACAGCACCTTGACCAGGCCCAGCTCCCTCAGATGCCAAGGCTGTACTTGACCCTCTCCCATGTCCTTTATGGAAGGGCTTGCACACCCGAACTTCAGATGAGGAAACCGAGGTTCATAAATGAGCAGTGACCTACCGGGGCCCTACAGTGACACAAGGGTCCTAGTGACACATGTCCAGCCAGTCTTTGCTGCTCTGTCCCATGAAAACCTGAATCTGCTCCCCACCATGAGGTGGCCCACAGGTTCTCTCCTCCATCCCCAGCCCAGAGACGACGCCTAACCTGCTGAGCATCACACAGCAACACCAGTGGAACCTCAAGCTGGCCGTGGCCACTCACCCGACACACAGACATCTGATTGGTGGTGAGCGTGCCCGTCTTGTCGGAGCAGATGACCGAGGTACAGCCCAGGGTCTCCACAGAGGGCAGACTCCGCACAATGGCGTTCTTGCGTGCCATCCGCCGGGTGCCCAGTGCCAGGCATGTAGTGATGACAGCTGGGAGGCCCTCGGGGATGGCAGCCACAGCCAGGGCCACGGCAATCTTGAAGTAGTAGACGGCACCACGGAGCCAGGAGCCACCATGGGCCGGGTCAGCAAAGTGGCCGATGTTGATGACCCACACAGCCACGCAGATCACGGAGATGGCACGGGACAGCTGCCGCCCAAACTCATCCAGCTTGTTCTGCAGGGGCGTCCGCTCCGGCTCCACCGCTGCCATCTGGCTCCGGATCTTACCCAGTTCCGTGTGCAGGCCCGTGGCCACTACCACGCCCAACGCCTTGCCCGATGCAATGTTGGTGCCCTGGCCGAGGGAGGGACAGGGAAGGGCTGCTTAGCACCCCGGCTGGGGCCCAGGACCCCTGACTCCTTCAGGCCTGGGTAGGGCTCTTAACCCCCTACTCGGCTTTCTTTTTCTCCGTGTTACTTAGTGCTCCCAGACTTATGCAGCTATGGAGTGCTGGGTTATTGCTCTCATCCCCAGGACAGTGTCAGCTGCGTAAAGTCAGGGACTTGGTCCAGCACCATATCCCCAGTGCCTAGCATGGGGCCTGGCACAGAGGAGGCACCAGGCCAATACGGACGATATGATCAACCAGCACAGCACAGCACCAACCCATTAAAATGCGAGTCATAAACAACCAACACTCCTGCGTGGCTGCCTGTGATCCCAGGTACACAGTCCGTAAATATTTACTGAAGAATCCAGAACACTTGAGCTTAAGTCCATCCATTCCCACAGCCCCGGGAAAATCCCTAAGTCCTGGTGGAGGGGCCGGCCAGCCTTGAGGCTCCATGTCCTCTTCTGTGAAATGGTCCAACAGAGGCCCAAGACACGGCTGCTCCGAGAAGGCTAATACCCCTGCAGACAGGTGCCCCGTGCCTGGGCTGGAGAGGAGGTGGGTGCCGGTGGCAGCCCCAGCTTCTCCTCTTCTGCCCTGCGCCATGCAGCTCCTGCCGCCCACTTGCAGGCCCCTCAGCTAGGCAAGCGACCTGCAGCTGGCCAGAGCATCCTCCTCAGAAAGCTTCTCAGTCCAGCCGCGGATGCCTGAGCACACAGGGCGCCCTCCTTACTGTCTCCGTTTCTGTTCCCTTCCAGGAGGTCTTCCAGCCCCTTATAACTTGGTGCTCTGGGCCACTGCCAACTGGCCTGACCTGTCCTTGTGGCCTCCGTGCTCAGCTTCAGGCTCTTTCTGGGCAGCCTGTGAGCATCACTGGTTAAGACCCTCTGAGGCCACAGGGGCAGAGCGCTCCCACCAGGGCTGAACCCATCACTCTGCCTGAAAAGAGGCAGGAGGGACTGGCATCTTGCCTCAGGGGTCGGCTTTCGTGTCCAAGAAATGGACTGTTCCTGCCACCCTCCACCACTTTGGCAATCCTCTTCCCTCCAGAGGATTTGCTGTTGAGTGATAGAGGCAAGCTCTGCTCCTATCCAGATCAAGGCAGGATAAGCCTAGCAGATAAGAGGAAAAGCTCTGGAGTCAGAATATCTGAGTTCACATCCCAGCTCTGCCATTCACTGGCTGTGTGACCTTGGGCTACTTACTTAACCTCTCTGTGCCTGTTTCCTTGCTGGAAAATGCAGATAACAGGAGTGCTTATTTCAAAGGATTTGTGAGGATTAAATAAATTAATACATGTAAAGGGCTTAGAACAGTGCCACACACACAGCCTTCAGTAAACACAAGCTATTATTATTACCATAAATTTGTATGTATTGTCAATAATTGACAAAGTTCTTTCCTGTAGGGCTTTGATTAATCTAAATGTTATTATTTTCATTATCAATTGTCCAGAAAAAGGCCCCAGCCATCCCAGGGACTTACAGAAAACAGCATGTTCTTCTTGTCCTGGTTCACAGCTCTGGGATCAGGAATGGCATCTGTGTGCTTGGTCACGGACACGGATTCACCTAGTCGTGGAAAGAGAAATGAGACGCCCCCTGTGAAGACACCCCCATCCCCTCGCCCGGATCCCACTCGGCCCCGACCCCTGGGCCTCACCCGTCAGGATGGACTGGTCCACTCTCAGCGTTGTGGACTTGATCTCGATGAGGCGGAGGTCGGCAGGCACTTTGTCTCCCACTGTGGAGGGAGAATGGCTTGGCTGAGTGTGGCTCTGGGCGTGACCCCCAGGAAGGCCAGGAGGGCTCCTAGGAACCCTCTGAGAGGCTGGGAGGCAGGGGCCTGAGCTGTGGTCCCTCAGGCAGATCGGGCTGAGGTCTCCTTATCTGTCCAACAGGGTTTTGGCCAAAGAGCTTTGGAGGGATCTGCCAGCCACTCTTCTGTACATACAGCCAGAAAGATGGCCGCACAGAGAGGGACAGGCTCGCCAGTGTCACATAATAAAAGGAGGAGGGCCCCAACATACCAGCCACTTCCACAATGTCTCCGGGGACGATGTCCCGGGCACGGATCCTCTGCACGCCTGTGCGGTCTGAGCGGACCACCTTGCCCATCTCAGGCTCATACTCCTTCAGGGCCTCGATGGCGCTCTCGGCATTGCGTTCCTGCAGAACATGAGGCAGGTGGTCCCTCCTGATGGCCCCTGCAAGGCCACCCCTTGGAGTGATACCCTTGGGGCCTGGGCTGGAGCTGGAAGCCATAAGACCTACAGGGACTCTAGCACCAGGTGGAGGTCACATCTAGCAGCCAGGAGACCCCGGGGCCCGGCCCCACACCCGTGCCTCCCACCTGCCACACGCCCACGATCGCATTGGCCACGAGGATCAGCACGATGACCAGGGGCTCCACGAAGGCTGTCGTGGTCTCCTCGCCCTCCTCGAACCAGGCCAGGACCTGCCGGGATCACAGTTGGTGAGATGCGGCCATGCTGTGGGCCAGGGTCTGCTCACCATTTCCTTTGTCGCCTAGGGCTCCTGCCTGCTCCCCTGCTTTGGAGGACGCATCTCTGGGAAGCCCTGGGCTCGGAGAGGGCGGCTCGGAGAAGGCCGGAGCTTAGGACACCCAGCCTCTGCAGGGAGTGACCGCCACAGCCCACGTCCCACCAGCCAACTTTCAGGGACATGGGGCGGTTGCACAGCTGCTGGCTGGAGGCCTCACTGCCGGCCTGGCTGCCGTTCTCCGAGGGTGGGACCCAGATCTGCAGCAGTAGCAGCACCTGGGAACTTGTCAGAAATGCGAGTCTCAGGGAACTTCCCAGACCTCCTGAGCCAGGAACTCTGGGGTGGGGCCCAGCAGCCCATGTTTTAACAAGCCCAGGTGGTCCCGCTCAGGCTCACGCTCCGGGTCCCCCCGCCAGAGGAACATGAGTCCAGCCAGAGCCCAGGCCTGGAGGCAGGAGACCCAGGTCAGGTCCCATTCCCACCTCTTGCCTGAGTGGGTACTTGTCACTCCCCTCCGTGGGCCTCAGTGTGTCCGTCCGTACCGTGGAGGGGTACCAGCACCCTCTGGGCTTAGCTGTTTTAGGCACCTGCATGGATGGACTTTTTTTCTCTGTAAGGGTCCTCAAGGACTCTTATTAAGCTTCCACAAGGACAGTGGCCAGGAGGGCCAGACACAGCTAGCTGGGCCCCTGCTGGCTGGAGAAAAAGAGTCGGTCCCACCAGCACCCCTGCTGCCCCGAACTCCACGTCACCAAGATGAGGTCTCCCCGCCAGGCCCCGTGTCCACCCTCAGGGTGGCCATTTCCCGGCAGTACCCTTGGATCTCTGCTGCTCAGCCACTGAAGACAACCACTGTCCCCCTCCCCACTGCTCCAGCCCGGCCCCATGGCCCTGCAGGTCCAGCAGGGGTCCAGGCAGTGGGGACGGGGGACAGGAAAGGGAAGCCGCAGCCATGAGGAGGCTGCCAGAGGTTAAGGCCCGAAGTCTTCTGAGGGCTCCCAACAGGGGCGACTTTGCCACCCGGGGCCCCGGGACATTTGGCAACATCTGGAGACTGTGGATTGTCACAACTGGGGAGCGCCACTGGCATCTGGTGGGTAGAGGCCAGGGATGCCACTAAATGTTCCCCAGGGCATGGGCCAGCTCCCCCAACAAAGAATCAGCTGGTCCAAAACGTCAATTGTGCTGAGGTTGGGAAACCCTGCGCCAGGACAGGAGGGGCGGGTCAGACTGGTGCTTTTGCAAGCTCCCTCTGACAGTTGGGGTGTGAGATGGGCTGGAGGGGACAGAGGGGAACCGGGAGTCCAGTGGGCGGCTGCAAGGGTCCTGGCAAGGGAAGCTGAAGGCTGAGCAGGGCAGGGGGCAGGTGGGGGCCCAGGGACGCCCAGAGCTGAGGGGACAGCCCTGTGGTCCAGAGCCTGGGCCTCTGAGCCCTGCCCCAACCTGGTTCTCCCCTCCAGGCTGCCTGACACGGTGGGATGGGGGCTGTGGCGGGCGGGGCCCTACTTACGAAGGAAACCAGGGCGGCCAGCATCAGGATGCGCACCAGGAGATCGTCAAACTGCTCCAGCACCAGCTCCCACAGGGACTTTCCTGGGAACAGGAGCAGCGTGTGAGGCCAGGGCCCTGCTCAACCGACCTGCCCCCATCCAGTGCTGGGACGGCCTCGGAGACCACCCGGCCCACTCCCTCCCTCCTGCTCGAAGAGGGAGAGCCTGAGGTTCTGAGAGGCACAGGTGGGTGATGCTGGTGGGCTCAGCAAAGCCCCACTCTTTTGGGGAGGGGAGGACACAACCTGACAGTGAATGGCCCAGAGATGTCACAGCCCGCCCTGCCCGAGCCTCACCTTCCTCGGTCGGGAGCTCTGCAGGATCCAGGCAGCCACAGGAGCCATGAGGAGACAAGAGACGGCTGGGTTATGCCCTGGAGGAGTCTGGGAGCCCCTCCCCACTGTGCCCACCCGGACCACCACAATGCTCTAGACATGTCCCCACTGCTCTCTGCAGTCACAGAACGGATGGTCTGAGCCCAGATGCTTCCACCCCACCTCCACCCCACTGGGGCTGAGGAAGGTCTGGTGTGGCCTGGCTCACCTCGGGACAAGACCAGGGCCAGGAGGCCCCTTCCAGCCCCTCCAGTCCAGCCCCTCCCTCACTGCACACGGGGGGACTGAGGCCTGGAGAAGAGAAGGGACCCCCGAGGTGACACACTAGTTCTCACAGCTCCCCTTGAGGGCTCAGTCCTGTTCAATGTCCCCCACCCCCATGGCAAGGTAGCCCCTCCCTCCAGTTGAGAACATTGGCTCGGGCTGCCTCTGACATACCTGCTCCTTCAGGACCCCCAGGACTTGGTGGGCAGCAGGGCCAGACCTCTGAGCCCCACCCAGCCCGGGGGCTTCCCCTGGACATGACCCCAGCAGCCGGCATGGCAGGCAGTGAGGAACCCTGGCACAATCTCAGCCCATCCCCTCCCAGCCCTGCACTCCAGGCAAGCTCGCTGATGATCCCCCAGCCCCACCCGCGCGCCCAGGCTGAGACCACAGGGCGTTTTGAAGAACAATGTTTCCAAACACCACCAGGCCCTGCCCTCACTTTCTGGGCTCCGTTTTTACCCCCTACGTTTCCCAAAGCATCCTTTGTTCCCGGCGGAGCTGGCTGCCTGAGTACCTGAAGTCTCTGAACCTTCCCACCAGCCTCAAGGGGAGGCAGGGCAGGAACTCCACCCGTTTCACAAGTGCAAGAACTGAGGTTCAGAGTGGTGAAGCGGCTTGAACGGGTCACACAGCAAGTAGGCGTGTCTGTGTGGGTCTGTGGGAAGGGGTAGGAGCTGGGCCCAGAGTGGAGACTCCCGTGGGCTTCTCCCTCCGAGGGCCGAGCTCAGGCCCTGCTGGGGCCTGTCTGAGGCGCTCCTCGAAGGGGCCTAGCTGAGCCCTGCCTCCTCTTGCCCCTGGGTGCTCAGAGGACTCTCTGGGCCAGCAGCCCTGGCCTCACCGGGAGCTTGTTAGCAACGCCCCCTCTGAGGCCCCACCCCAGGCTGGCTCTCCCTTCCTCCTCCTCCTCCTCCTGCTTCCTGACACGGGCCTTGCACCTGTCCACCTGTTTTTGGCTCAAGTACCCGCGGGCACTTTTTCCCGTGGGAGCAATTCCCAGACCACCTGCTGGGAAGTTCCGGGGTCTGCATCTGGCAGCTGAGCTGTGGAGAGTGTCAAGCAGCCCACTGGACTACAGGAATCCAGGAGGGAAACATAACCTAAAAATACACTTTCTAGCATTTTCTCCAAAGTCCTATTTTAGGCAACGGCTGACATTTTCCGTGGAAAATGTAATCTCCAGTGTCCTGCGTCGAGATTAAAATCAAACAGACTTTTTCCTTCTGATCTATTTAGCTGAAGCGAACAGGAAAGGCGGGTGGAGGGCCAGGCCTGCTTTCTGGGCCAGTTCTCCAGCGGAGCAGGGTCCCGTGGAGGCCACCCAGGCCATGCCCCAGCCCCCGGACAGAACAGCGCCAACCTCATCAGCCGGCTTCTGCCAGGCTCTACCCAGGAGTCTCCTAAACCCCCCACTTCTGTGGCTGTCTGCAGGGTTCCTGCCCAATGAGAGTTCACCTCTAAGTCTCACCTGAGTATCTCCTGCTGTCTCTCCCTCACCCCTCCCTCAGTCAGGCACACAGCCCCAGGCCACCTTATTCCTCAGGGCATTTTTTCTGGGCAGGGGCAAGGCCTAGGGTTGGGAAGCATTTACAGGGCCCCCACACCAGCTCCAGGCCCCCCACGCTGCCCTCTGCCTGCCTCGTCTGATTTCCCAAGTTCTCCTTTCTCTACCCTTCCACCTGGTCTCCCCTTCTGCTCTCTGACCCAGAATCCACGCTGTGGTGCTCATTATGCTGTTTCCCAAACACTCCTGATTCTCCCCACCTTGTGGGCACACAGTAGGCCTGCACTTCCTGGCCCGCCCCTGAGTCTTGGAAAGAAGGACAGGTGTCAGTTTCAGGCTGGAGCGCTGAGCTGCTGGTGGGAGACTCAAGGGCACGTCCAGCAGAACCTTCTGTGATGACGGGAGTGTCCCCATGCTGCCGGATACAGCAGCCACTCGCCATATGTAGCTACTGAGCACTGGGAATGTGGCTAGTGTGACCGAGTAGCTAAATTTTAAATAACTTTCATTCGTTTAAATTTAAATTTAAATAGCCACACGAGGCTAGCGGCTGCGTCCTGGACAGCGCAGGTCGGGAGCTCTTTGTCCCTCTGCTACGGCCACCAGCAACCTGGGAGATGGCATCTGCTCTGTGCACCTGGGTCACAGAGTGCAGGGGATACAGAGCCCTCGGACCACCCGCCGCTGACAGACATGGGTGTGGTGGGAGCAAGAAATGACCTCTGTTGTCCGAAGTCATTGAGATCTGAGGGTGTTACTGTAGCATCACCCAGCCGATCCTGACTGGTACCCACTCCTCCCCAGACCTGGCCTCTACCTCCCCTTTCTCCCCCACCCACTGCCTCTGGGGAGGCTCAGCCAGCCCTGAGGTCACAGCGGATGCGCTGCCCATCCCTGCACATGCACTACACACGCACATACTTCTAGTCCTGCCTGAGCAGCCAGCTCGCTGTGAGGTCCTGAGCCTCATTTGGAAGATGGGGTACCCACCCCCACCCGGAAGGGCTGCTGTGAGAATTATCATTGTCATTATTATTATTAATAAGAGCCACATGTATGGAGCACCTACTTTGCACCAAGCAGTGCGCCAGGCCCTGCCTACATTATCTCCAGAGATAAAGGGGAGGGCATTGTGGGCCGAGCTCGCAAGAAGGCGCTCTACAGGTAGACCAGTCACAGCAGAATTATTAGTGTTGAGCGTGCCAGAGGCCATGCTAACTCCTCGCGTGCATTACTCTCTTGTGATTCTCAAACAACTGAGCACAGGAGGATACAATTATTCTTCCCATTTTACAGAGTAGACAACTGATGCACAGAGAGGTTGAGCAGCTAGCTCACGGTCCCACAGCGGGGAAGCGGCAGGGAAGGGTTTTGAGCTCAGGCCATCTGGCTCTCGACCCCCTGCTCAGGACCTCCTGCGCTGACTCCTAAGCTGTCCTGGCTTCCCACCCCGGTCCTCCTGCCTTCCCTAGCCAAGGTGTTACCTGAACAAACTTGGTGTCCCACGTCCTGATTGTTGGACGGGATGCCCTCACCCCATCCACCGGCCGGCCCCTCTCTTGGGACCCCAGAGCCACCAGCCAAAGTCATCCCTGTCCAGAGGCTCTGCTGTCCTTAGAGCGGGCATTTTGGGGGTTACTGGGTCCTGCCTGCTCAGGCCTGGTTTGCTTCAGACTCCAGTCCTGCCAAGACTCTGGACAACCTAATTCTCCCCTCACATGACTGAGTCCCAGGGCCACGGAGGGGGCCCAGGGCTGGGAGAGCCCCACTTCCCAGCCATCCCTGGAGGATGCTGGCTCCCACTTGCTATCCCCAGGCTGCATGTGGGGGTGGTGACCAGTTCCCCTTAAAATGGTGGCATTGGGCCCTCAGCACTGCCAGATGCCCCATTTGTAAAACGGGGACAATAACCGGGCCCTGCCCACCTCCTGGTGCCATCCACCGGGCAGCACAGGCAAAGTAACTCCTGCAGGTAACAGGAGGTGCTGCTCCCTCCCAGATCCTGGCTGGGCTAGCCCAGGGCATGCAGTCCCCCACTCTTCTTCTGGAATGGTGGACCCCTGGGCCTCTCACATGGTGGCCTCTCCCAGCTGACCCCTGCCCACAGATGCCCGATGTGGGGCTGGCCTGGGAGGTAGCCTGTGCATCCTGGGGCCACAGGGGATGTGATCAGAGAAGCTTCATGACTTAGAGCAAGGATCTGGTCCAGGGGGCTTGAGTTCAAATCCTGCTCTAGATCTTGGTACTTCTGTGGCTACAGACAAGTCACTCAATCCCCTCTGTGCCTCAGTTTCCCCATCTGCAAAATGGGGATAATAAGAGTAACTATTTCATAAGGTTGCTATGAAGATTAAATGACGTGCTGTGCATAAAGCGCTTAGAACACGCCTGGCACACGGGGGTGCTCAATAAACACCGGCTGTAACAATAGTTTTGAGAACATAAGTCCATGACGGTGGGATTTGGTAAGTGCAGTGTCCTCGGCACTTGGAACAGTGCCCGGCACATGGTAGACAGATGCTCAATAAAGACTTGTGAAGGAGTGAATGGCCTGTCCCCGCCCCGCTCAGGGACCGTCGGTGGCTCTCCTCGGCCTGCAGAATAAAGACCAACCTTAGCACGGCCTTCAAGGCCTTCCTGGATCTGCCCAAACCTGCCCTTCCAGAATCACTCCTACATCTTAGACATATGTCTGTCCGTCTGCCAGCCAAGTGAGACGCCTCAGGATGGCCACTACCTCCCCTGGTTTTGCTAAAGCTTTTTCTCCTCCAAGATTTTGCTTGGGCCCTTCCTTCTGTGCAGCATACCCTTCCCACTTTCCTCATCTAAAGGCCAGCCTTCCCGGAAGGCTTCCCAGAAAGCCCCCTGGCCCCCATCACACTGCCCTTCTCTTCCGAGTCAGCAGTACTGGGGCTGCCCCCACCTGCCTGGAGCACCTCCAGGGTGGGGAAGGGCTGAGTCATCCCTGGCTCCACACAGGACTGTTTACTCAGTTGCCCCAGGGTTCAGGCCAGGGCCCTGGGCCCACAGCCCGGAGCCCAAGCAGGGAGTCCAGAGAAGGGGGTGCAGGGCCAGGGCTGCCCCCAGGCTCCACGGCCCACCTGCTCCTCTAACCCCCTCTGGACTCCTTCCTTCTCACTATGCTGGAAGCTGGTATTTCGGCTTGTAAATGTTGCTTCCAGCAGAGGCAGGCAAGTGCTTGCCAAGGTCTTCCTCAAAGGTAAATTTACAAAGCTATTAAATCATCACTTGCAGATTCAGGGAGAGGCCCCAGCTGCACAGACCCCGCCCAGCCCACCTGGCCCTGCCTGGGTCTCCAGGGTCCATCCAGAGTGGACAGCCTGGCCTCGCTCTGCAGGGGGCCTTGGGAAGCAGGGGCCGATGGTCTACCCGGCTGATCGGGCACCAGAAAACCCCGGCAAAAGGTTTGCTCAGCATGTGTGTGCCCGGCCGTGCCGCGGGCAGACCTGACCCCGCCACAGGGAGCTCCTGGTACAAGGGGTGAGGGGGTTCTGCAGGAGCAGGCCTGATGCTGGGAGGGGGTGCTAAGGCTGCCCAACAAGGGCGAGAAAACTAGGGTGAAGCCTCGAAGACCCAGAGCTTCTGAAACTCTGCAGGCAAACCACACCCCCTCAGATCGAAGAGTCATTTCACACCCACAAGGCCCTTGGGGGATCTCTGGGTCCCATCTCTGCTCCACTGAGGAGGGCCCCCAGCTGCCCCAGGCCACCCAGCGAATTGGGCCATTCAGCTCTCACCCCCTCCTCCTGCCTTGCCTTGCTGCTCTTGGCCTGGTTTCCGTGGGACACACAGTGGGTTTCCACCGGCCACTGGGGGCCTGGGCCTAGGACAGGAGATCAGGCCACAGCCGAGACTCCACCAGCAGGAATCTAAATGCAGACTGTCCCTCCCACCTGGCAGCCCTGGGGCCTTTGCACCCGCTGCACAGATGGGCAGCTTGAGGCCCAGGAAGGCAGGCTCCACCTCCCCTGAACAGACCATCCCCGGAGACCTCCTGGGACCTCCCCTGACCCCCACATCACGGGGCTCTCCAGGGGCCTTTAGGTGTTGGCCCACTTGGCAGGACATACCCAACCCAGTCCTGCCCCGTGCCTGGGCTCATGTCCAGCAAAAGCGATGGGCAGCCCCTTCACAGACGCACGGAAATGGCTCCTAAACATATGCAAAAATGCCCAACCTGACTTGTAAACAGAGAAATGCAAGGTAAAACTACGAGAGGACAATTTCTTATCAGGTTGGCACAGATGAAAATGACTGATAACGCACCGTGCTGGACAGGCGGTGGGGAAACTGGCGGGTCCGTTGGTGCAACTTTATGGAGAACAAGTCAGCAACAGCTGTCAATATTTAAAATACACACACCCTTGACCCAGCAATTCCATTTCTAGGAATTTATCCTTTGGTGATTTTCACAAGTGTGGGGACAAGGATATGCCTTGTAACCCGTGTGTGACAGCAACTCAAGCACCCATCAAAAGCCGGGGTGAAGAAATGCTGGAACAGCTGCATGGTGAAACCCTGCGTAGCCACTAGGAAGCCCAAGGATGCTCCACATGGCACCATCTCCAAGAGTGATTGTCACGAGGAAAGCAGGGGCAAAACGGCATCGCAATCCTCTCCTTTCAGGTAAAAAAGGTCATAGATCCCAGATACAGATGTGTATGTGCCTAGAGTATTTTGGGAAGGAGACAGAAGATGCTGGGGACACTGGGAGTGGGGGGTTGGGGACAGGACTGGGGAGACTCTGCTGTACACCTTTGTATCTTCTAAATGTTGTACCGTGTGCACATTTTTATTCAAAAGATAAACTAAAAGGATGCAGAAAGCCCCCCGAGGAAGCGGAGTCCTGGGCCCCTCTGGGAGCTGCAGAGAAAGGCGGGCTCTGGAGAGGCGCTCAGCACCCTGTGGGGCCTGAGGAGGACACACCTACCCCAGGGGTTTTGTGTGTCTCGGGGCTTCAGGCTGGCTTACTCCTGAAGGTACTGCTGAGGTCCCCTCCCCCAGCTGAGGAGGGAAGAGGACGAGAAGGCGGGAGGGCTGGCTCCCCAGCCCCTGCCTCCCTTCCTCTCTCTGCCGTCAGAATTTGCAAACTTCAGGACTTAAGCAAATGACTTCCTTGTGGTTTCCAGCACTAACGCTAACGACCTTGCAGGTGTGTAGACTCCTGGGGTGGGGATGGCACTAGTCCCTGGGGTGTTCCCTCCACCTGCAGGTCCTGCCCACCCCACCCCCCAGCTTCTGCCGGGGACCACAGCCCAGCCTCTTCTACTACACTCACAAACAACCCTAGGACAGGCATCCTAGGGTAGCTTCACTTCAGAGGAAGAAACCGAGGCACAGAGAGGCAAAGTGGCTTATCCACGATCACACAGCTATGATGGGGCAGAGCTAGTGTTCAAAACCCCGTCTGCTCCACTCCAGAAGCTGTGCCGGGATGGACTGCAGGAGACCCATGCCTCCTCCTCAGGCGGGGCTGGGCGGGGCGAGCACGAGGCAGGAAGGGCAGCCGCCTCCCCTCTCCTCACCTGACGACTTCCAGAGCCCTGGAATGCTTCCTAAGGAAGACGCTGATCTTGACGTGAGGGAAGAGCCCTCGTGGGCCCACGGGGACTGGGGGCAGAGCTGGACTAGCTCCTGCCCAGCTGACCCCAACTCCCAGCACAGGCACCAACACCGGGGCCCGGGTCCTGCAGAACCTGGGACCCCCTTGTTCAGACAGGGAAAGCGAGGCCCGGGGAGGGGCGGGCACCCAGGACCAGCTCCACCGCTTACTGTGTGACCTTGGGCAAGCTGTCTAACCTCCTGGTGCCTCAGCTACCTCCCCTGTAAAATGGGGGTGACAACAGTTGTTTTCATAGAGTTGTTTTGGGGAAGAAGGGAGATAAGAGATGAAAAGTGCTAAGAACAGTGCCTGGCACATGGTGAGCGCTCCATGAATGTGAGCTTTTATTAGGACTGCTGTCAAAGCACAGAGGAACTGGGCAAGCCCATCAGCAGCCCCCCAACTTTCTTACCACCCTCGCCCACACACATCCCCCTCTCTGTGGACCTACACACCACACCAACGTCCTTATCCATCACTTCGCACAGATGCTCAGTGGCCAGGGAACCCAAAATCCCCTCACCCAGACAAAACAACATGGGGGAGAACTGGGGACTCCTTCCTTCCCACCAGCCCCTCCTCTGCTGGACTGATGAAGACATGGAGGCCAGAAAGCACAGGGGTGTTGGCCACGGTCACACAAGACAGAATCTGTGTGATTCTGGAGGCAGAACCAAGGGCTGGGTCTCCAGCTTCCCTGGGGAATCAGGACTCCCAGGCTGGAGGCCACAGCAGCACAGAGGGGCTGCGGAAGCCCAGACCTGCTGCCCTGACCCCCACCCACACCCCAGGGCTTGGGGACAGGCCCTGCCGCCCTGCTCTCCTGCAGCAATGACACCCTCCCTGCCAAGTCACTAACAGGGGATATTCAATAATATTTATCTCCTAGTTCCTCCCACAGCTCAACTAAATATAGCAACTAATTTTTTTAAAAAAGGATTTCTGCTCCAGAAAGATAATATTTATATAAGAGGTGGTGGTCATAAACCAATGCAAACCCGAAGCTCCCTTTCTGACAGCTCTTTCGTAATTTTCAAGCCAGCCCTGAGGAGTGACGCTCAGGCCAGAGCATCTTCCCCCAGCTGGCTGGGAACCCCGAAGGGTGAGGCCCCAAGTCCTGAAGGGATGCAGGTCCAGGGCGCACGTGAGGGCTGGAGCGGACATTTCTTTCTGGACCCCTAATACTCTGCCCAGTGCCCTGGGGGTGGACGCAGGGGGTGGCAAGTCCTGCCCGGAAGCCACTTGGGGAGGGGATCCCTACATCTTCCGCCCTCAGGGGGCCTTCAGATGGGCCAGGGCCACATCTGGACAGTACCCGGCACTTGCTGTGCCTTTTGGCAGATGGAGGATCCCGGACTCCTTCGAAGATGAGGAAGAAATGATCCCTCTCCCACCCAAACAGCAACAGCGTGAAGCCTCCCTCCCTGCCCAGAGATGGGCAGGCACTGCTCCAGGTCACCCAGGAGGGAAAGGCGTCCCCAGGCAACTCCCTGAGTGAGGCCTTGAATCTGCCACCCCCAGGGAGGTGGGTCTCCCGCCTCAGCAGTTTAAAGCCCCCACCGACTCCCGCCAGCCACATCCGCCCCAGGCTGCAGAAAGAGGAAGACCTGGGTGTGGGGGTGGGGGTGGGGGCACCAGGGCGGCCAGCTGCAAGCTGCACCTTCTGGGAGTTTTCTTGAGCCCTTCGGGAGACCCTCGGGGCCAGCTGGGAGGCCGGGCCTCAGAGTCCCTGGCTGGTCCCTCGCCAGCCATCTCAGTGTGTGCACTTGCACGACGATGCGGGCGGGTTGCAGGGCGGCGCGGGGACCCAGCGCTGACCGCCGATGGGGTGGGCTAAGCTTGCAGGACTGGATGGGAACGGGGTGGAGGTGGGAAGCCCGGAAGGACCGCACAGGTCCCTGGGCCTGGAGGAAGGAGAGCGGGGAGAGGGAGCCAGGCGTCCGGTCTCCGAACCCGGAACCCGCCCCCGCCCCCGCCCCCCGCGAAGGTGGCCGCGCGCGCGGCCGCGCCGGGTGCCCCAAGAGCATCTGCAGAGGTTTCCGGAGCCCTCGCTTCCTGCCCGCCCGCGGGGGCCGAGAGCTGGGAGGAGGGAGGACCGCTCTGCGGCCGCGGTGCAGGAGGGGAAACTGAGACTGCGGCGCGCGGTCCCCGCTTCCCCGGTCCGGCCCGGCCCGCGCTCTCACCGTTGGGGCCATAGCGCTCCCGCGCGCCGGTCACCTGCTCCGGGCTCAGGCCGCCCTCGGCCGTCACCGAGAAGCGGCGCAGCACGTCGGCGGCGGGGAGCAGGTGCGCCGCCTCCATGCCGCCCGCCCGGCCGTCTGCGCCGTCGAGGCCGCCTCTCCGCGGGGCTACTGCGCGGGGCGCGGGGCGCTCGGGCGCGGGCGGGCGCCGCGCGAGGCCATGTCCGCGCTGGGCCTTCCCCGACGGCAGTGGCGGCGGCGATCGAGACCCGCGCCAGGATGCTGCGCCCCGGGCTCCCTCCCCGGGGCGGGGCGGCGCGGGGCCCGCCCCCGCACTCACACCCCTTCCGGCCGCCCTCGGAGCCCGCCGCCCCGCCCCCGCAGCGCCCCGGGGCGCCGAGCCGGGCCGACCGCCCATTCTGCAGAAGGAGGAACTGAGGCCGTCTGCGCGAGCGCGCCGAGCCTGGGGGCGCCGAGGACGTGGGCCTGGAAGGGCCTCGGTCCCCGTCCGCCGGGCTCGGGGCGCCCCCGAGGGCGGAGACCCGGGCAGGGCTGCGGAGCGCGGGGCTCGGAGCCGCCTTCTTTGAGCCCTCCTGGGTCCTGGGAGGTTGCAAAACGGAGGTGTCCATAGAAGGGCTTCCTATTCCCCAACTCGGATTCTGCAGAGTGTGACCCCGGGTCAAGAGGGAACTCAAAGCTTGAGAATAAATGTCTCCTCCTCCGGAGATTACTTGACGCTTTCTTCTTTTGGTGTTTGTGCTTTTTTATTCTTTTCCAAACGTCCAGCCATGAGCGGTTATTCCTCATGGCAACCAGACTGCTAACAATGAACCAGTTTATGAGACAGTAAACCAGTCTATTACCTTAGACTCACACCCGCACCCCAGCAGGAAATGGGACTGCAGGGCGGGGGTGGGGCTCCCCAGAGAGGCGTCAGGGTTGAGTGGAGGCCTCTGGCCAGGGTCCCCAGGGAGAGAGGCCCAGGCCCAGGGAGGGGGAGGGAAAGAGGAACCCCAACTCCAGCGCTCCCAGAGTTCCAGCCACGCCAGGGGTGCCAGGAGCAGGGGCCGCAGGTCAGGGGAGCAAGCTGTGGGAAAGCGGACGCCACGGGCCTGGCCAAGAGAACAAACTGCTCGGCTCCCCCTCCAGCTCACAGACCTAGCCAGGCACCCCACTCGCCATCTTATCCCCCACCAAATTGGCCTCTGCTGTCCAGAGCTTCAGTCTCTGGGATCCTCCTTGGCTGCACAGGATCGTAGGTGGCAGGATGGAACCCCTCAGCGAGCTGTCCAAACCTGGAACCCTATATGCCTCTGCAGCCAGAAGGCCTTCCTAGATCCTGCACTGCACGCCCGCCTCCCCCCCCACCCCCCCACACACCTCCCCAGCCTCCAGCCTGGCCCCTGGCTGCTGACCCCCTGCCACACCATGAGTCCCCCGGCTCCTGATCTCCCAGGACAGGGCTGTGGCCCTCCTCTTCTGTCTCCCCTTGGTTGGGGCTCCTTGAGCATAGAGACAGTGAGGATTGGCTGTGAGGACCGGCTGGTCTGGCGCTTCGCTGCTTTTGAGGGCTCGTCCAGGCTGACTCCCAGGCCTCGGCTGGGCTCAAGCCTGCTGCTGTGGAGGGAGGGGAATGCTGCTTTGCTGTCTGTGGCTCCTTCCAGCCTGACATTTTAGATCTTAGGCTAGGTGGGGACAGAGCCCCATAGCTCCCCACTAGAGACCTCTCCCCCAGAGACGTGAAGCCCTAGGCATTCAAGCATCTGGGAACCCCTACTCCCCTGGTCCACACACACATCCTGGGGTCTGACTCACCTTTGCCAGCCCCAGGGACCTTAAGCCTAAATCTCTCCCATTCCACCCCGCCTTCAGCTGTCAGCTGGTGTTTGCTAGAAGGTAGGGCCAGAAGGCCTCCCTGTTTGCTCTGGCAGCCTGGCCTGTGTTCCTTTTCTCTGGCCCACCCCACCCCACCCTGCCTCCAAACCACCCCAGGCAGGGCAGACAGCTGCCAGCAACTGTGGCCTCCACCTGGCAGGCTCACACACCTGTCAGCGTGCCCACCTGCTCGGTTGCCCCCATGACGACTTCCGGGCATCCCTCCGGGATCCTACAGAATGCTCCATGGTCTAGCTACCTGTCTAGTTGCTTGTGTGCCCCGTATTGTGCCCTCTGCACCTGGGCAAGCAGCTCTGGCCAGGGGGACATGGTCACAGGGATGCTGTCCAGAGGGCGGGTCTATCCTCGTCACCTACCGGCCACCATGTGCTGAGAGCTCCAGGCCTGGCACCCGGTCCCAGCTCTTTCTAACTCCTGCCAAGACAGATGGTGGCAGAGCTTACCACCTCTCTGACAGGGGGCGTGCCTACCCACCTCACCTGAGGGGGCCAGGCTGGAGCATCGGGGAAAGGTAGGTCATCCCTGGAAGGATTTGGACACATGAAGAAGAGGGTGTTGCAGGCAGAAAAAACGGCCTGAGTGGAAGGTATGCCAGGAACAGTGATGCAATCCCTTAGAGTGGATGGATCATAAAGAGCATGAGCTCAAGGATCAGGAGGGTAGATGAGAGAGGCAAAGCTAGGCCACTGAGAACCTTAACTGCCCATATAATGGCTTAGGCTTTGTACTGAAGGATTTTTAGGCAATGAAGAAATGGGGTCAGATTTGCCTTCTAGAAAAGCTTCCCCCTGGAAGCTGTGTGGGGAAGGAATCAAAGAGGAGAGCAGAGGCTGAATTGTCCTGAAGAAAAATGAGGAGGTGTGGCCCAGGGCAGAGTGGGGCTGCGGTGGACAGGGCCTGTGAGGGGTCGCATTCAGGGGTGAGGGAAAGTGTGGATCACAGTGAACCCCCAGTTTCTGGCTTCAGTAGCTGGGCCAGGGAGGGGTTCAGCCTGAGGAGGGTGAGGTGTCAAGGAGTGCATTCTGGGGCCAAGTGGAGAGCGAGGGGGCTGGGAGGTCACCATGGGGAGGTGACTAAGGCGATTGTGTGTTTGAGGCTGCAGAGGGAAACCTGAGAGGCAGCCCCCAAACGCTGAGTGGCCGGAGAGGGCCCTGGCCCAGGAGTCGCTCTGCCATCGCAGACGAGCTGAGCCAAGCACACTCTCTGCTGAGAGTTTAAGCGCTGAGCCAGAGTCTGTGTCCGGAGGGCCGTGGGCGCTGGACCAGAGTTCACAGCATCTGGGGTACAGCAGTGGGAGTGCAGCAGGGGGACCCAAATCCCCACGAAGCAAGAAACAGACAAGACACCGTGTGGTGTCAGAGAGACAGAGAGGGAGAGAGGCGTAGACAGAGCTTGCCTGAGGGTGCCAGGCTCCTCAGAGCTTCTCCTGTCCTCCTGCCCTTGGCTCTCAGGTCCCAGTGGACACAGTTCTGGATCATTCCGTAGACCTGCCTTTATTTGTTACAGTTTGAGCAATTTCCCATCTTTTGCACCCAAAGGGCTGTGACTAGAAAGAGTCAGATGGGCCCAGCTTTGAACGGAGCTCTGCCGCTCACAAGCTGTGTGGCCTTGGGCCAGGCACTTCACCCTTCTGAGCCTCACCTTGCTCCTCTATAATTATCCGTCAGGGCAAGCCAACTGCTGTAACAAGGTCACCCCCAAAGGTGTACGGACTTAAGCATCATAGAAGTTTATTTCTCAGTTACGTGGAGTCTGAAGCAGGTGTTCTGCTTGGTGGAGTGGTGATCCTGAGACCCAGGCTCCCTCTGTTTTGTGGCTCTGCCATCTTCAACAGGGTTCTAAGCTCACCACACTCCTCCGCATCAAGCCAGGGGAAGGAGAAAGAGCATGGAGGGTGGTGATGGGTGTATGAGCCAGTCCAGGAGGTCAGACCCTCATTTCCCCTCAAACTCCATTGGTTAGAATTCAATCACATGGCCACATCTAACTGCAAGGGATGCTGGGAAATGTAGCCTAGCTGTGCTCAGAAAGAAGAGGAAACAGGTTTGGTGAACAGGTGGTCTTAGCCATATATGGAGATAATAACAGTCTGCTTCCTGGGTTGATGAAGTGGGTTGCACAGCCAGCATCCATCCTCCTTGCTTGGTTTTCTTTATAAGAATCTTCCGGGCTCCTCTCTCAATCCTTGTAGTCCCTGTAGAACTGATGCCATCTCCTAGATCCAGGGGGGCGCCTATGACTCTTTCCCAGCCCATGAGGGGCCTACATCTCCCTGGCCATAGAGATTGATTGGTTCAGCATGAGTGTGTGACCAGAAGTCAGCCAAACAGAGCCATCGACTTGGACTTTTGTTAGAATATTGGGAGAAATATTCTTCTTCTTTTGAGGTAGATTAGCCCTGAGCTAACATCTGCCGCCAATTCTCCTCTTTTTTTGCTGAGGAAGACTGGCCCTGAGCTAACATCCGTGCCCATCTTCCTCTACTTTATATGTGGGATGCCTACCACAGCATGGCTTGATAAACAGTGCATATTTCTGCACCCCGGGTTCGAACCAGCGAACCCCAGGCCACTGAAGCAGAACGTGCGAACTTAACCGCTGCGCCACCGGGCTGGCCCCTGGGGAAAATATTCCTATCTTATCCCTAAAGTGGTGGTGAAGCTAGTGCAGTGTAAGCTTGGTACTGCTGGCAGCCGTCCTGCCACCATGAGAGTAGAATTTGCCCATGAAACTACCACGGAGAGAAGCAGAGAGAGAGAAGGCAGATTTGTGATGACGTCTACCTGGAATCAGTCCACCCCTAGTTTTTTCAGTTATACGAGTCAGTAAGTTCCCTTTGTAGTTGGGTTTCTGCCGTCTGAAAATGAGAGAGTTAGGCCTTAAGGGACTGTTGTGGGAGCTAACTCATTGATGTTGGTGAAGCACAGAGTCTAGAAGTAACAGATGCTCGCTATATGGTTTCTGGTATTATTCTTATTGTTATGGGAGTGGGGGACGGGCCTGCAGTGGAGACTAAGAAAGAGCAGCCAGAGAGGAGGGGAGAGGACGTGGGGCCAAGAGAGGACATTTTCCCACATGTCCCTGCCCCGGGCCTCTTTCTAGAGCCCCCTTGGCTGCCTCTAGGGCCTGCCCGAGCACCCTGATCTGCCTGCCCCCAGGGTTGAGCACTTGCCATGTGCCAGGCCCTGTGCTAAGTCCTTTTCGTTCATCATCTCATTGAATCCTCACAGCAGTGCTGGGGAAAATACTGTTACTACCCTACGCAGGGCTGGCATCATGGGCACACAGACCACGCCATCACACGGGGCCCGTGGTCCAAAGGGCCCTGCGCTCGGTTCATTGCTCTGCTATCACTTCATAATTTTCTTTTTCTCTCTGAACGTGTGCTTTGTCAGTGAAGTCAATGGAGCATGCGTGTGAGCAGGGAAGACACACGTGATACGCTGGCCCGCTCCACTTCAGAGCTGGCGATGCTCTGTGAGCACAGAATTCTGCAGGACTCCCGGTGCGTGGGAGTTCCATGATTCTCCAATCGAGCTTAAGGGCAGTGTGTTTCGTCTACAGCCGAGTATGTGGGGGTGCCGACAGCCCTGAGAGGCCGTGCTTTCCCTTTGAGCCAGAACCTACTTCAAATGCAGAAGGAAGGCCCTAGTGCTCTAAGAAACACGAAAGATCAACCCTATTGTACGCTTCTCACGTTATTTCCCGGCGTCCGCCAACCACTTATATCAAAACTGATGCCCTGGAAGGAAAGGGACAGAGGGCGGCCGGAGTCCCCCTTCCTCTCAGGCCTTCCTTACTCACCAGGGAGCCCAGGGCAGAGCGTGGGGGGTGGCTGTGTGTATGTCAGGGAGGGAAATCCAAGCAGCTGAGTAAGGTCGTGCAGCATGCCCACTGTCCTGCTCACAACTAGCTACATGCTACACACTCGGAAATGCAATTTATGTGATTTCAGCGATTGCACGTATGAGTGAAATGCTCTCAATTTTGCGTGTAAAACTGGCACTGCACAAAATAAAGATGAGGGGTAAAATTCATGCTAATGATTCAAATTTTGAATTTTTTCTTTATTTAGAATAAAGAAAGCACAGTGACCAGTAAGGGCGAGACTGTAGAAGAAAGGAAAAGCTTTGTATTTTAGTACCTTTAGGGGCACTTCTTTTTTCCTCTTTTTCAGACAGGGGCCCACATTTTCATTTTGCGCTGGGCCCTGCAGATTGTGTAGCCAGCCCTGTTCTCATTTTGTAGATGAAGAAAGGCTCCGAGGGGCTCAGAGCCTCAGTGACTTGCCCAAGCCCTCAGCTGGGATTCAAAGCCGGGCTAGTCTGACTCTGGAGCCCAGGCTGAAGCCCCCCACCAGCCTGCCTGCCTGGAAGCCCCTCCCAGAGCACCAGGGCAATGGGGCGCCGTTATCTGCAGCACCGCCCGCCCCCCGAGCCTTGTTATCCCTGCCAGAGCTCAGGCCCCCCCTTCTCTCCAGCTGGATCTTTCCAGCAGCCTCCTCCCCAGCCTCCTTGCCTCCAGCCTTACCTCTGTGTGTCAACATCGCCTGACTGATCTGGCACTTTCAGTACTTCATCCCTCTGCTCAAGAACCGACCTGGGCTCCCTATTGCTGGCAGGATGAAGTCCAAACTCTCCAACCCAGCATCGCAGCCCATTACCAGTCGGCCCCTCTCTTATCCAGGCAAACTGGTCTCCTCCAAAAGTCCCCCAAACTGGCCTTGCCCCTTTTAGCTCTGCCCCTTTTTTCATGCTGTTCCCTGCCCTAGGCAGCTCTTCCAGCTCCTCTCCCTAAAATCTCTCTGCACTTTGGAAACTCATTTCCCTGGCTGCCCCAAACCCGTGCATTCACGCTCTTCCCTGCACACTCTGACGGGCTCTGAACCAGGCCCCATAGATCCATGCCCACCTCCCCAATTGTATACAAGGGAAACTGAGGCCCAGGGAGAGGGTGGGACTCAAACAGCGACATGGAGGCAGGGGGGCCAAGACAGAGCTTCGCCTGGAGCTCCCAGGCCAGGTGTTCGGTCCTCCGTGTGCTGATGGCTGTCCTCTGTGTTCAGCTACTGGGATGCCTCTGCTGGGCCAGTGCCAGGGCCAGGGAGGTCTCCCCAAGGCCAGGCAGTGAGCCCAGGACAGCGTGGCCTCGTGGGGCTTCACCCCTGCCCTGGGGAAGGGTCTGCAGCAACGGTTCAGGGTACAGGTACCGGGCCAGAGTTCAGAGGGTTGGAGGCAGCGGGACTGGGTTCTGACCCTGCTGTTGCCCCAGCTTGCTCCCTCCCTCCCTCTCTTCCTCCCTTCCTTCCCTCCTTCCTTCCCAAATATTTTTCAAGGACCCAGTGTGCACCAGGTGCAGAGCCAGGCCCTGGGGAGATGGTCCTTGTTCTGCCTGAGCTCGCACCCGAGGAGGGAGCAAGTCGCTAATACCAAGTAACCGCACACAGAAGCCGATGCAGGGGCCAGTGGCACCTGGGGAACCTGATGGAGCGGAGGGCTCCTCCCAGTCCAGGAGGTCAGGGGCCATCTCCTGGAGGAAGTGACTCATCTGCTGAAATCTGAAGGAACAGGGGAGGGAAAGGTGTTCCAGTCCGAGGGAGCAGCCTGTGCAAAGTCAACTTGGCTGTGAGGGCTTGGAGGTGCCTGGCCGTCTCTGGGCCTCAGTCTCCCTGGCTCTCATGTCAGTACGGGCAGTGGGAGTGGCTGAGGCAGCTGCTGTCCTTGGAGAAGACAGAGGCTGGGGTGGCCCAGCCACCACCCCACTTTGGTTTATAAATAGGTTTGCCTTGAGATGCAAACAGCCCTGGAGACCTGGGAACCTCGCTTCCTCTTCCCAGGGTCACGGGGCCCAGCTGGCAGGTGTCCCAGGCTCCCTGAGACCTTGCTCTGAGCATTGACACCCAGGTCACTGTCTTAGCCCCTCACCTCAGCCCACCTGGATGGTCCCCTCTGCAGAGAGGCAGGGAGGACTGGCTCCCAGCTGTTCAGAGGGGAGACCCTCCTGTCTGTACCTGCCCTGGACCCCAAGTTCTTTCATTTTGACCTTCAGGCTTAGGGACCCGTGTGCAAGTTCCTGCTGCACCCCCACCAGTCCTCCAGGGCCGGGGCCCCACCTGGCCTGGAGCTGCCCTCACACCCTGCACCTCCAGCCCCTCCCTGTGCTCTAAGACGGGGACCCCAGCCACCCTCCCCTCAGCCCTGCCCCTCAGGGGTGTCCGGCTTCCTCAGCCCGCCGTTCCTCCTCACCACTTCCTGCCCCCCCGTGGTTGCTACGCTGGGGCTACATCTAGTTCCCTGCGCACAGTAGGAAGTTTCTTGCCTCTGGATCTTGGTTCATGCTGTTCCGTCTGCTTGGAACACCTCCACCTTTCAGTCCTCCTTCCTACCGGTCTTTAGGGCCCCGAAGCCGCCCCGAGGCCAGCAGGGCTCCCGTAGCCCACGTGACCCCATCAGGCGCACAGCATCCCGGGCTTCCCTGTCTGCAGACCCCTGTCAGGGCAGGCACCTGGTGAGATTCCCCTTGGTTCCTGGGGGTGACAGGGAGGGGCTTTGAATGACTGAGTTAAGACGGGAAGTCTCCGGAGCCTACTCCTGGGAAGGGAGCACACCTGGCCTTCCAGGACAGGGGGAAGTGGGGACTTGTCGTAGGGGGACAGAGCTGGCACCCAAGGCCCCTCGCTGGTCCAGGACACCTGGACCGTGGCATCTTGACCCGAGGGGCCCAGCCTCCTCCTCTTGCATCCACCTCTACAGGAACCCCTGCACAGCATGGGGGGTGGGGCCTGGGCCAGGCTGCTCACTCCTCAGCAACTTGAGGCAACTTCCTGTCCTTGCCCCCTTATCTCCCCGGCCAGGCTGAGGAGAGGAAGTCATTCTCTCCCTCCCACCCCACGGACCTCAGGAGGGCGGAGAATATCATGTGAGGATGTGCCTGCTTCTTCCAGGCTTGCCTCGTCTTGCTGCTGCTACCAGATCCCTCTTCCTAAAGCAGCCATGCTGCTACTCTCCTGCTCAGGTGCCTTCCATGGCTCCCTAGGGTCTCCCCAATTAAGATCAACTCTGCAGCTTGCCAGCCTTATCTGGCACCCCTGCTCCCTCAGCACCTTAGGCTTCAGTCACTTAGACATGCCTTCTCTGACCCTACTGCAAGATTCCTTCCCTCCCTGCCTTTGCCTCTGCTGTTACCAGTACTAGGAAATTAGTTCTTCTCATCTTTACTTGTCTAAACCCTTCTCCCTCTTCAAAGCCAGGCTCAAATGCTACCTTCTCCAAGAAGTCCTCCTTGATGCCTCGGGAGCCTCCAGCGTTGGTGTGCTCCTCCATATTTGCCTGGATTCCCATATGCAGCACCCAGGCTGTGTGTCCCTCCAGGACAGGGGCTGTGTCTGAATTGTCACAAGGTCTCTACTGGGTTGCCCAGTGCGTGAAGGTCATTATAAAGTTGTCCCCTAGATTGGGAATCTCCTTGGTCCAAACTGTGTCCATAGAGCTCATCACGGCATCTCAGTGCCTCTCACCTGGTCTGGCACCTGCTAGAGTCTCGAAGATATTGGTTAAATGAACAAGATTCTAGCCAATGCAATAAGAGAAGAAAAGGAAATGAGGTACCAATCCTGGAAAGTGAAAGAAGGAATGAGTATATCCACATCATGAGCTGTGACATTCTCAGTATGGGAGACAACAGAGTTAGCATTCCCATTGTATTGCAGGAGTTTAAGGCCCAGCAAGGGGCTGGAATTTGCCCGGGGTCACACAGCAGATTGCCCTCCTAGCTCTTTGCTTCTTTCTCTGCCAGAGTGTGTGGCAGAAATGCAGAGGGGCTGTGCTCCAGGCCAGGCTTGACCAGGCTCCCTGTAGGGCCTCAGCTGGTAGTAGGTTGTAAGAAGACAAAATACAAAAGCCCTATTTGCCTTGTAAATTGTTACACCGACGAGGCTTGTCAGCCGGAGACCCAACTGGATGCGGAATTTGGAATTCGAGACCTGGGACTTGCTCCCTACTCTGGGGAAAGGCCTTTGGCCTGGGGGCACCTGAGGATAAGCCTAGTCTTGGTCAACTCCTCAGCCTGGAGGACCATCCCTGCCTTCTGTGTGCAGAGAGCAGGGGCCGCTGGTTCAGCCTCACCCAGAGGGGGCCCCAGGCCAGGGGCACGGCTAGGGGGGCTGGTGAAGTCCTGGAGCAAGGCTGGGCCCTCCTGGGCAGCACCCTGGCCATGGGGGTCTGAGAAAGCCCCTTCCCCCTGGACGCAGAGCCTCTGTGCAGTGGGGGTGGGACAGACGGTATCTGGGGTTCATTGGACCCCCAGTGGGAACTGGGTCACACCGCCCACCCGAGAGCAAAATCAGGACAAAGTGACAGGAGACCGGGGCCTGCCCTTGGCTCCCAGGCTAGGGGCAGAGGAAAAACTCAGGTCTCTGCTTGTGGGCCCCTCACTGCCCATAGTCACGGTTTCCGTGACAACTCTGGCTTGTTCCTTACCCTCTCAGGGCCGGGCCGTCCTGGCTTTCCCTCCTCGGTGCCCTTTTGGGCCTCTCGTCAGCTGTGCCAGGTCTCCGCCCCGGTGTTCCCTGTGTGGCGGCCAGCCCAACTCCCAGGGGAGATCCTGTCATTGTGGCCCAGAGCCTAGCCCCTGCTTCCTGCCAGGTCAGCCCCAGGGCTCTGGGTCCCTTCCAGGTCCCCAGGTGGGGCCCAGGAGCCCAGGGAGGTTAGGGAAGTTGGCAAAGTCACCCAGATCCCCAGCGTGGCAGAGCCGGGCACTGTGCCCAAGACACCTGACGCCTGGGCTGTAGCCAGCCTCTGGACAGACGCATGGGGTGGGGCTCTCTGCCCTGTTGCTGGCCCTGTGGGTGACCTTGGCGTGTCCTCAGCTTCTCTGGGCTCCCTCACTCAGGCCGTGACATCCGCAGACCCAGCCCAGGCCCAGCAGACCAAGGAAATTTATGTGACCAGTGAGTGCGGTCACTTCCTGATGGCCAGGTCTGCCGGCTGCACTCGCTGGGCCTCGGGGCACCCCTGTGGTTGGAGATCAGCCGGGCTCCATCCCCTGGCCCCCAACAACCGCACTCCATGAAAATGCCCAGATTTGCAAGTCGAGTTCCATTTGCCTTTAATTCCCTGGAGTCACACGCCCCTGGTTTGTGTACCCAAATCAGCCCAGGCCCTCCCGGGTCCCTCATTCACAACGCCAGCTGCGGGGTGGAGGGAAGGTGGGACGGGAAGGGGATCCGCCTGGGGCACCTCACAGCGTCTGCTCTGAGGGTGTAAGACAATAGCTAACCAGAACCAACTGAGCGCGCTGTTGACCCTCAGCGAGCAGCCTTCAGGCGGGCTCTCATGTCCCTCCCGTTTATCAAGTTGCACGATCAGGTTAGGGCCACATGATTGGCACCCGGGAGAGCTAGGGTTTGAACCCAGGCCGTCTGGCCCCAGAGCTCAGGGTTTTGGCCACTGTGCTACAGGCAGCAAGAAAAGAGAGCTATACTGCTTGTCCCCAGTCCCCAGGCAGTTCCAGGCTGGGCTCTGAACCTGGCTCTGACTCAAAGCCCCTGCCTGTGACCACTGAGTTAGACGGCCTGGGGAAAGCTCTGAGGCTGGGCCAGGGACCTCCTTGGCCCCCAGCATGCCCTCAGCACCCTCTTCAAGGTCCCTGAGATAGCAGTCACTCCTGACTGGGGAAAGAGCCCCACTTGAGAAGTCCATGGCTTTCGTTTTTAATGTTAGCTCTGCTGTGTGACCTTGGACAAGGGATTTCACCTCTCTGAGCCCTAGTTTTCTCTGTTGTAAAGTGGGAAACACAGTAGTCCCAATCCCACAGGTCATCATGAGTGTGAAGCGCGCTAGTGTGTGCAGAGTGGCCGGCATGGGCCTACTGGGCTGCAGACGCTCAGGGTCCATCTTTTTCTCGAATTCACGCCCAAGGACCCAGCCTGGTTCTGCCCTCTGTTCCCCAGGACACTCCCCCTCTGATTGGACTGTCTGTGACCTGACCAGGAAGCTGGCCAAGGGCAGCACCCACCCAGATCCTGGAGGCAAGACGCCAACAGGCGGGAACAAAGGATTTTCCACGGCTCCACAGTGAAGGAGGAACTGACAGTCTTCGGGCTTCAATCGGTCTTTCACCCTCCTCTGCTTCCCCCAAATTTCCATCACCCGTGATATTTACCTTGGACGTCTCCCCAGGGCTTCAACAATGCGGAGGAGGAGACAGGGGCATTTTTTAAAGGTGATGTTGGCAAGTTGGCACTCTTGGATTTAAAACATACTACAAAGCAGCCAGTCACAAGACAAAATGATTTTGTGTTTAAATCAGTTTGAGGGGGCTTCTGTCAACTTCAGGACGTTGCAGAAATACAAAGAAGCAGTAGACGGGGTCCCTTCCTGAGAGAGGGTGGCAGCCTGGGGTGGTTGGACCCAGGCAGCGGGTCCCTAAGGGCAGGTGGTAGTTAAGAGACACTCTCGAGAGACAGACCTGGGATTAACCCCCTACTTACCACTCTGTGATCTTGGGCAAGCTACCAAACGGCTCTGAGTTCCAGTTTCATCATTTGTCAAATGGGAATGATAATAAGACCACCTCAGTGGACCGCTGTGAGTCTAACCGGGAAAATACATGGCATTGCTACCTGGCTACACCACAAAGATGCCCCCTTTCTGCTAACAGAGCCCTGACTTTGCTCCAGGTAGCAAAGTGCCCCAGCCCAGTGCATGAATCCTGAATGGATTAAGCCAATCACAGCAATGCCCTTCCTCTTTGCCAGATACTGGCTTCCCCAGTTCCCTGGCAGTTGAGGACGGCCATGTGACCCACTTATGGCCAATGAAGTGTAAGGGGAATTCTGCTGGGGGTTTCCTGAATGAAATACAGAGGATGAAGACTTTGCTTTCCCTGCTTCTTGCCTGTGAAGAGTTATGATGCCTGGAGCTGCAGCAGCCATTTTGTGGCCATGAGGCATCCAGCTTAAGGATGTGAAGCCGATATACTGAGGATGGCCTAGTGGAAGGAGGTTGGGGTGGGGAGGCATTGCTGAGCTGCGGAACAGCCTGAGAATACCTACATCCAGACTTCTGGTTCTGAGACATGATTTTAAAAGCCTTTATTCAAGGCAACTGGGAGATGGATTGTCTCCTCCTTTCAGCTGAGTGTGCCCCACGATACAGGCCCTCAGCACCATGCTTAGCACATGGTAAGTGCTCAATAAATGCCGGCTATGACCTCACAGAGAAGTCACAGCATAATCCAGTCATCTACATGGGCCCTGTAGACAGAGGGGGAAAGAGGAAAGAAGGATGTACGTGGTGTGGGTGACCCCACTTGCCTTTCCACTCAACGGGAGGGTCTGCCATCCCCGAGCATCTCTCCGGACCTCAAGGTGTAGAGATGGCCTCTCATGTGGGCTCCACTGGAGAAACCAAGACTACCCCAGGCCCAGCAGGAAAGCCAGTGGGCTGGAACCACAGACAGGTGGTGGCATTGGGCTCCCCACCCCTTCCTGGAGAGTTTCCGGGGTAATTTCACCCATGCTTGGTTTCTGCCTTTTGCCCCGACTTTGGAATGGCGGGAGCAGCAAACCTGGGCGTCGTGTTTGACTCAGCAATGCTGGAGGTGCCCGTTGTCCCAGATGGATGGAACAGCTGGAGGGAAGCCAGCAGACCACGGAGCTGCCCCCCACCAGACCTTTCCCAGGGAGAACAAAGAAGGGAAAAGGGAGAAACACAGCTCGCTCAGAAAGCAAGTGATTAATTACAGGCTTAATTTATGAGCAAACGAGATTCCTACACCAGGCCCGCCTGTGACTTCACGGACGTCCCGGCCCAGGGCTAACACAAGCTCAGGACGAGCCGACCTGACGTCTCAGGAGCTGCCGCGTCGCACAGTGAATGTCAGTGCGGAGGGGAGGGTTGGGGACCTGTGATAAGGACGGCGCCCAAGCAGGATGAATCTATTCGGGGTCTGGGCCCCCAAGGCTTTCTGGTTAGTTTCCTGGGTTGCAAATCTTCCGAGTTGGGTTTCTTGGCGGTTTTTTGTTTTAAACAGGAGGCAGCGTGGCGTGGAGGTAAAGGGCCAGGCTCTGCTGTCTGTCCCGCTGTCTGAGGAATGCGAAGAGGGCTGGAATCCGCCTCAGCCGATGCGCGTGGCTCTGCGAGGTGCACGGGGACTGGCCTAGGGGATGGCGCCAAACCCCTGAAGCCATGGTCGTGGTGCTCTGCCCTATGAGGAGAAAGGCCTCCAGAGCACAGATGGAGGTCCTTGAGCCGCCTGCCCTCTCGCAAGGTGTTAATGGACCCAGTTGGAGACGGATTGCTGCCTGTGGAGCTGTGGGGAAGGAGGCCGGGGCTCCTTCCCTCGCCCTAGAGATGGTGGAATAGTAGAACCCAGGGCACCTGACCTGGAAAGGGTTCTGAGTCATCTCCTCCCCCTCGCACAGGTGGGACACCGAGCCCGGAGAGGCCAAGGGCTTTCCTAAGGTGAAACAGCGAGGCCTCGCAGGGAGGAAAGGAAGAGACAGCGAAGGTCGTCAGCAAGAAGATAAATGGGGGCAAATGGAAGCAATGCACATTTGCGTGATGCTGTCTTCTGCCACAAATGCCGAGAGAACCGCCACAAGGGAACCACACGGGGTGGGGCGCCCGGGTGGCAGCCACACACTCTTACTCATATATTGGCAGTGTTGGGACTTGGCACCAGCTGGACGGGCGCCCGTGGTGGAGGGACAGCCTGTGCCCCAGATGCCCACGAGCAGGTCGTTGCTGGGGACAGTAGAGATTCTCCCTTGCGATAAAAGAAATGTCAACGTATCCAGCCTGGAGGGCCTTACGTGCCTATTAAACTAACAAAAATTAGCCGAGAATAATGCAACCCCGTCCTGTCAGGGCTGCAAGGAGACAGGAGCCCTGGCAGGCTCTTGGATGTGGTCATTAAAACCTGTTCTTGTCCTTCTAGAAAGCGATCTAGCCCTGTGCGACGTGGTCTATACCCTTCCATCTGGTCTTTCTAACCTGAGAAAATGTAAACTCTCCCCCTCCCCCTTCCCCCATCGCCCTCAACTCCCCCCACCTCCGCCCGCCCTGTGCTGCCCAGGAGATGCTTGAACGATTTTCCCAGCCGCGATCCCAGGCTGCGTGTGGCTCCTTTGGCCTCTGGAGCTGAGTCTGCTCTGGATCTTTCCATCTGAGCCAGGGCTCAGCTCAGATCCCAGTAGATTTGCATCATGAAGCCCCAGTGTCAGCCCCAGGGTTGAACAGTAAGGTGCCAGCCTCGGGCCAAGTCAGGACACCATGGGCCCCGCCCGGCCAGTCCAGCCCATGGGCACAGCATGAGGAACCACATCCCGGGGACATGGGCCCCTCGGGATGGGGCAACCCTTGAGGCCTGGAGAGCTGCCAGGTGCGCCTGCTGCCCCTTCAGTAAACTCGGCCATCACGAAACCCAGAGGAGTGCCCAAGCAGACATCCCTGCCTGGGAACTTCTTGTCCTGCCCCCTCCGCTTTGGAGAGAAGGGCCAGTCAGCCCTTCGGAAGGGGAGTCCCCTGCAGACTGCAGGGATGGAGTGTCGCTTCTTGTGGACATGGCCCGGCTGGGATGGGCAGGTGACCGGTTGGGGAAGCCTCTGCCAGTTGCTGGAGAATGTACCCGGCCTTCCCAGGGGCAAACTGTAGTTGTGGCCCTAATCAGGGGCAGGGGCGCCCTTGCCCTAAGCTGACAGTGACATAACCTGCCAGTGTCACGTGTCTGTGTCAGAGCCTTACGTTGGCTTCCTCCTTTGGAGTGAAACCCCCTCCCCCAGGAGAGGTTAAACAAAGTCCCCCCAGGGAACCCAGAAGGACAGGATGAGGGGAAGAGCTGTGGGGGAAGGGAGGAAGCTGGGAAGGGGGACAGACGCCCCCACACCGCTGCCGTCACCTTGACCGAGTTGCTGGGGCTCCCTCAACCACAGCTGCAGGGGCCAGCGGCTCAGGTCTCAGCCCAGCTTCCCATTTGCTGTGTGACCTTTGGCAAGTCCTGCCCGTCTTTGGGCTGCCTTCTTTTCTGAGGCGTCTCCTTCTCCAAGAGGACTGGGAGCATTTGTTACAGAATGCTTGGATCCCTGCCCAACCCAGAGAAAGACACGCAGACACGCGATCAGACCGACAGCCGGCCCTGGCCCACCCTCGGAGCCCCTCCCCCACATGTCCCCAGATGCCTGCCCTTTCCCCCAGGCCTCGGGAGTGGACACTGGCCCTCCTGAGGCAAAGCCTGGCCTGGGAGCCAGGGGACCCCTGTTTTGGTCTGTACCTTGGACCACACCTGCCGTGCAAATTCTGGCAGGTCCCAGCCCCGCTCTGGACCTCAGTTTCCCCTCTGGCTGGGGGGTAGGGATGTATAGATGGGACCAGGTGGACTCCCTCCAGATCCAGGTCCAGGTCCCTGGTGTTGTCACACTCTTTTAGGCAGCACCTTTTGCTCAAAGCCCAAAGAGGCTCGGCGAGCTGCTCTGGCTGAGTCGGCTGCGCTGGGGGGTAGGGACAGCCTCACTTGCTCCCCTGCAATCCCTGAGTGGACAGAGCCCTGCCTGGCTGCGGGGCCCTGCCCAGCCCCTGCCCCTCTGGCCTCGGTCACCTGTCAGCACTGCAGGGGCCGCACAGGATGGTCTCACCAGCCCTTTGAGTCTCACTCACTTCAGGGCCTCACAAAACCTCCCCAGCTGTGCCCTGGGCCTCCTCATGGCCCCTGGGACCAAGGCTGGCCCCCTGCCCCAACCCCCATGCCTCCACCAGCCCTCTCCTGGCTTGCCTCCTCCCGCTCTGGCTCGGCCTCCTCGGTCCCCTCGGCCCCCGAGTGTGTGTGCCTGGAGTGGAGGTCTAAGTGAGGAGAGAGTGACGGAGGCGAGCAGGAAGCCAGCCACATCCCTGGGATCTACCAGAGGAAAGCAAAGGGGCATCCGGAAAGTCCCCACAGGTCCAGCAGCGTCCGAGCTGGACAAGTCAAGTCTTTTTCAATTGCAAGGGAGAGGAGCCCAATTTAAATGGGCTGGAGCACAAATGGGAAATTACTGACTCATTTCACTGAAAAGTCCAGGGGACAAGATGGCTCCAGAAATGGCTGAATCAAGGATTCCTAATTATGCCTTTAGGAGTTTGTCTCTCTGCTTCCAGGCTCTGTTTCCTGGGTGGTGGCTCCATTTTCAGGAGAGTTCTCTCCTCATGGTGGTAAAATGGCTGCCAGCAGCGCCACCGAACATCCCACCTGGGTGGCCACCCCAGAGGAAGAAGATTCTGTTTGCCAACAATTTCATCAAAAGCCCCTGATTTGAGTCTCATAGTAGGCTCCCATGGGACAGGAGTCCTGTGCCCATTTCTGAACCAATTCTTATAATGCTCCAGTTGGCCACCAGGAGTCACACGCTCTGAACAGGGCCGGGGTGAGGTGTGTGGGAGGAGGGGGGAGAAGTCAACATAGGGACTGAGGGGGGGGTCCCCAAAGGACAGTCAAGGTGCTGAAGCTGGAAGAAGGGATGCTGAGCAGGCAGGAACATGGGAGGACACCACCGCTAGCTGGGAGCATGCCAGATGAGGACATCCTCCCACGGGTGCCAACAGGGGCCCAGCTTTGTATGAGCTGCTGTGACAGTCCCAGAGAGGAGAGGAGGAGGCCACAGGCCAGCCCCTGGCTCCAAGGAGCCTCAGCAGCTGCATACTGCCTTGGGAGAAGGCATAAGGGCATAAGGCCAGTGCCGAGCACAGAACAGCCCAGAGCCGCAGCCTCACGGGATGACGGGGGGCTGGGTGAGGGCCTGTGGCCTCGGTGGAGAAGTCCCTCTCCCGGGAGGCCAGGAGACTCTTGAGGGAAATGCCATTTGATCCTTATTCCTAGAAGCAGGAAGTGGTAGCTTCCCGAGAGCAAACTGACCTCATGCCCTGAGATGGCTCGGGGTGCAGCTGCTTCCAAAGGCGCGTGGAAGCATGATTAGTAATCCACAGCTTACCTCTCTTCCCACTTCTATTCTCAAAGTGGCTCACCCTCCATTTAAATAGAGGTGCCCTTGCTTAATTAGGCCCTTAATAAGGGAGCATTGGTAGTGAGTCATAAGTTTTATCCACCCCACTGAGTCTTTCTGATTCTGATACCTCCCGTCTGCTGATACCTCCCATGTGCTAATATCTCCCATGTGTTGATACCTCCCATATGCTAATTCCTCCCATGGGCTCATACCTCCATGCACTCATACATTCTGTGTGCCAATGTCTTCAGGTAGTAACATCTTCCTGGGGATTGTGAAGGGCTTTAACTAAACAGCACAGAGTAGAACTTGGAACTACTCAGTTTCACCTGGGCACTGATGGCCCCATGTCTGGGCGTCAGTGAAGGTCAGGGTCTGGAGGATGAAGGATGAGGGCTGTCCCCACAGCCTCCTCAAAATGACAGCTCAAAGAGAAATTCCTGCTGTTTCTCTGCCCGCCTTCTGGCTGGGAGAGCAGGGAGCAGAGGGGCCAGAGCCGAGAGGCCTGGGAGCTGCCCTTGGCCCTGGCCCTGGCTCGCTGGGTGACCTCGGGGAGCTCCTTGGGCTGCAGACCTCCTCAGGCGACCCCTTAGGCCCTCCAGATCCGTGTGAGCAGATTCCTGGCTCCGAGGGGAGCCTGGGCCTAGCCCCAGCCTCCCTCCACCGGTCTCCACTGCCCCCTCCACCCAGCGGTTCCCATGACGGCGGCCCCGGTCCTCTGTTTACTCGCCTCTCTGTGTGCAATTTTTCCACAACCGGCCGCTGAGAACACAATGCCAGCTTCCCCCCAAGGAGGTGCGGCAGACCCACACCCGCGGCCAAACAGCGGATGTGACTCTCCAGGCCGGGGCAGACCCTGACACCTGGCATCTTGCACTCCTGTGGGCCCTGGGCCTAGGCCTAGGCCTTCGGAGAGGGGTGCAGACAGCCCGGGGCCATATGGGGTTCCACGCCCAGGAACACGCGTGAAACCCTGACCCAGTCGCCTCCCCTCCGAGATGACTCCTGGGCTGGAAAATGGCTCACAGACAGGGCTGGGGGCAGCCACGAGGCTCCAGGAGCCTGTACCTGCCAAGGGTCTGCTCGTGCCTTCAGAGAGGCGGCTGGCTGCCCCTGCCCCCCAGCCCCAGACACACAGAGTCGGGACTCCCGGCAGCAAATGCTTCCTGCAGCAGCCGGCTCGGAGCCAAGCACAGCCGGCCACGCTCAGGTCAAACCAATAGCATGGCCTCTGCCCTCGGCCTCCTGTCCCCAGCTGGGACCAAGACTGGTTCAAACACCAAGACAAAAATCCTAAACTACATTGGGTTTTGTGCTCATAATTGTATACATCCTCGTTACAAAAAACTTGAATAAGGGAACAATTATAAAATAAGTGTCATTAAGCATCTTGGGTACTGGTTCCTAGGTCTTCCTAGGCAGAAGGTATGAACAGATCCTTGGCGTGCAGTATGTACTGGGGACGTTCCAAGCATTTTGCATGACTTCACTCACTTCATCCCTGCTGAGGTTTCCCTCCTTTGATGATTTATCCAGGGCTCAGAGGCTCAGCGAGATTAAGTGACTTGCCCAAGGTCACACAACTTGTTTGTGGGAGATCCAGGAGCTGAACTCTGACAGAGAGGTCCCTGAATTCGTGAGCATGCCCAGTGCACGATGTTGCCTGGAAACACTGCCATCCATTGTTCTGAGGTGAGGGGTGGGACCAATTATTTTTCCAGGAGCTGAGAACAGGCAGCCAGGCACTCTAAACTTATCACCCTCTGAGGATCCTTATCCTCAGGGCCATCCAGGTGGGGCGGGGGAGCCCTCGGCTCCAGGCCTCCTGTTGTCTCCTGTCTCAGCCTCACACCAACCCCAGCCGCTGGGCCCTCGGCTCAGCCGACTTGTCCCCGTTTGATCAGCGGTGGGCTCCCCCTCCTCCCCAGCCAGCCTGCCTATCCTGGTCTCCTCATTTCAGTGCCCTCCCAGCCCCCCAGCTTATTTCCCTTCTTGCTTTGTCTTCTTGTCCTGTTTTTCTCACGATGTTCCTTTCTCCTGGTCTGTTCTTCCCCATCCTCCCAGACTCAAATCATCCTGGCCTGAACTGGGTCTGGCATTGAGTAGATCTGTCCTTTCCAAAATGGTGTGAGTGTGCCCTCTCTTCAAGGTTCTCAGGGGACCTGGGGGATGTCCCCTTGCCCCGGGGTCTGTGTAGCTGGGACATCTGGACATCCACGTGCAAAAGAATAAAGCTGGACCCTTGCCTCACACCAGATACACAAATTAACTCAAAATGGGGCCCCATGGCCTAGTGGTTAAGTTTGGCATGCTCTGCTTCGGCGGCCCAGGTTCAGTTCCTGGGCACAGACCTACACCACTTGTTGGCAGCTGTGCTGTGGTGGTGACCCACATACAAAACAGAGGAAGATTGGCACAGATATTAGCTCAGGGCAAATCTTCCTCAGCAAAAAAAGAAAAAAATTAACTCAAAATGAATCAAACAGCTAAAACTATAAAATTCTTAGAAGAAAACATATGCGTAAATCTTCATAACCTTGAATTTGGCAATGGTTTCTTAGAAATGACACTAAAAGCAGAAACAACAGAGGAAAAAATAGATAAACCGGACTTCACCAAAATTAAAAACTTTCGTGCATCAAAGGAACTATTAAGAGAGCGAAAGGACAGCTTGCAGAATGGGAGGAAATCTTTGCAAGTCATCCATCTAGTCACGCTCTAGTTTCCCAAAGTCACAGGAGAAACAGGCTCTATCTGATTTTACTCAAAATTTTTTGGAGAAAACATTCTTTAAATGTTAAGACCTAATAGTAGACAATGTAAAATTTACACTGCTCTTCTTCCAGTGAGGGGCTTGGGTGGGAGAGCTTCCAAAACCTGCAGGGCCCTGTGTTTCAGAGGACCAAGAGGGTGGCTCGCCGGGCACGCTGGTGGGGAGACCACAGGCAAAGGCAGCCACCAGGAGGAAGCCTGGACCTGACTGGGCTGTAGGCCCTGGGAGGCAGAGACAGGGTCTGCCTGTCATGCCCATGTCCCTGGGTCTAGCACAGTGCCTGGCTCCTCGCTCACTGGATTAGGTCTAAGGATAGAAACCCATCTCACAGGGGTGGTGCAAAATGGCAAACTCTTGGCTTATGCAACTGAAAAGTTCAGGGTAGCTGGCCTGAGTTTGGCTGTACCAGGGACAAAACATCAGCGGACTTTCTCCTTAGGCTCTCAATGGGGCTGCAGAAGGGCCACCAGCAGCTCCAGGGTGCTGTTTGCTTCTCCCAGCAACCCAGTGGGGAGAGAAGTTCTTTCTTCACAGGGGTGGCAAGAGTCCTGGGACAGGGTTTCACTGGACTGGGTTGGGTCACATGCCCAACCCTGGACCAATCACTGTACAAGGGCACAGAAGGCTCTGATTGGCCAGGCCTGGGTCACATGCCTCCTCCTGCTGGGTTCACCACAGGGAGAGAAAATCTATGAGAGGAGGGGAAATGGCAAGAGCAGAGGCTCCCGTTACAGTGCTCACTACACAAGGGTAGAATTAAATATCTAGGCCTGGATGCTTTGCTCGGTGTGGAGGGGGCTTGAGGCCCAGCCGGGCAGCAGGGCGTGCATGGGGGGCTCGGTGTCCAGGGCAGTGTGGTAACCCAGGCCCGAGGGGCTGCCCAGGCTCAGGGCTCCGTGAGAAACGGGCAGCTCCTGTTTGTTTCAAACTCCCAGTGCCTCTCAGGCAACCTGGAAAAACACAATTCCCCAAGCAGGAAACCCGCCGCATATTCCAGCCCGGAGCCCAGAAAGCCAAACCCTGTGACAAATTTCAAAACAAAACTTGAAAAAGCAAACTCTCACAATAGAACGTTTAAAAAAAAAAAAAAAAACAACCCTTTATTTTCCGTTTTTATTACATAAGTACTACACATTTATTGTAGAAAAAAATTTCAAAAGAGATAAGCAAGAAGAGAGAAAATTCCCCATAATCTCACCACCAGTGATGACCAATGTGAATATTTTACTGTAAATTTTGTCAGATTCTTCTCTATCGGTAAAAAATATTTTTTCTTACATAATGGAATTGTTGACATTATTGATAACTTGTTTTTTCACTTAGTAATGTGTTGTGAACATTTTTACATGCCAATAAATATACATGTACAATGTTACTTAAAACACCTGCATAGTATTTAATGGCATTTAATAAATTCCCTGATGGGAATGTTTTCAGGGCCTCCTGTGCCTAAAAGATGCATCTCAGTGTGTCGGCCAATTATTCCATGGGCGAATGTTTAGAAAGGGAACAGCAGGTCCAAAGGGCTCGCTCCTTCAAGGCTCTGAGCACATGGCCAAGGCCACTCGGGGCAGTGGACAGGGAGACTCAGGCTGGCTCTCCACCAGCACAGCAGTGCCTGGGGGTCCACACCCACTGCGAGCAGCTTTACCCATCTTTTTAATCCTGCCAATCAGGTAGGCGAATGTTTGTATCTTGTTTGTCTGTCTTTTTTTTTTTTTTTTTCCCATTTCTTTGCTTACTGGTACAGATTAACATTTATCATTTGCTTTTTAGGCGTTTGTATTTTTTCTTTGGGGAATAGTAGTTCCTGGCTCTTGCCCATTTTTCTGTTGGCGGGTTGATCTGTGTCTTATTGATTTGTAAGGGTTCCTATGGATTATGGAAAACAACCCTGTATTGTATATGTTGTGGCTATTTTTCCAGTTTTTCATTGATCTATACATCTATCTTTATCCCAGTATCAGGCTGTCTTGAAATTCTGTTGCCTTGTAGTAAGTTTCAAAATGCAGAGTGTGACTTCTCTGCTGTTGTTCTTTTTCAAGATGGTTTTGGCTATTTAGGGTCCCTTGTAATTTCATATGAGTTTTAGAATCAGCTTGACAATTCTTCAAAGAAGTAACATGGGAATCTGACAGGGACTGCACTGAATCTATCGATCAGTTTGGGGACTGTTGACATCTTAATAGCAATAGGTCTTCTGATCTATAAATACAGGGTATTTTTCAGTTTATTTAGGTCTTTAATTTATTTCAACATTTTGTCGTTTTCACACTATAAATTTTGCCTCCTTTTTAAAAAATTTACTCCTAAGTATTTTATTACTTTTGATGCTATTGCTACTGGAGTTGTTTTCTTAGTTTCATTTTTGGATCGTTCACTGAAAGTGTATAGAAACACAATTGATTTATACATATATTGATCTTGTATCCTGCAACCTTGCTGAATTATTAGTTCCAGTAATTTTTTAGTAGATTGCTTAGGATTTTTCATATACAAGATCATATGATCTGCACATAGAGAGAGAGTTTTACTTCTTCCTTTCCAATCTGGGAGCTTTTTATTTCCTTTTCTTGCCTAATTGCCCTGGCTAGAACCTCCAGTACCACGTTGAGTAGAAGTGGCAAGAGTGGACATCGTCGTGCTGTTCCTGACCTTAGGAGGAGAGCATCCAGTCTTTCACCAGTAAGTATGATGTTAGTGGGTTTTTCATAGATGCCTTTATCAGGTTGAGGAAGTTCTCTTTTATTCCTAGTTTGTTGAGTGTTTTTATAATGAAAGGGTGTTGGATTTTTTTCAAATGTTTTTTCTGTGTCTTTTGAGATGATTCTGTGGTTTTTGTTGTTTATTCTTTTGATATGGTGTATAACATTAATTGATTTTTGGGTGTTAAACCATCCTTGCATTCTTGCGATAAATTCACTTGCTCATGTGTATAATTCTTGTTATATGATGTGGATTTGGTTTGCTAGCATTTTGTTTAGGATTTCTGTATCCATATTCATAAGAAATTTTGGCCTATAGTTTTCTTGTGATGTCTTCACTGGTTTTGGTGTTGGGTAATACTGGACTCATAGAACGAGTTGGGAAATGTTCCCTCCTCTTCTATTTTTGGAAGAGTTTGTGAAGAACTCTTCAGTATTAATCATTCTTTAAATTTTAGTAGAATTCCCCAGGGGAGCCATCTGGTCCTGGTCCTGTCTTTGTGAGTAGTGTTTTGATTACTTCAATCTCTTTACTTGTTACAAATTTTCTATTTCTTCTTGAGTCAGTTTTGGTAGTTTGTATCTTTATAGGAATTTGTTCATTTCATCTACATTATCTAATTTATTGGCATACAATTGTTCATAGTATTCTTTTATAATTCTTTTTATTTCTGTAAGGTTCGTAGCAATGTTACCTCTTTCATTTCTGATTCTAGTAATTTGAGTAGTCTCTGTTTTTTATTTTCTTGGTCAATCCAGCTAAACGTCTGTCAATTTGGTTGATCTTTTCAAAGAACCAGCATTTGGTTTCATTGATTTTCTCTGTTTTTCACTTATTTTCACTCTAATCTTTATTCTGCTTTCTTGAGTCTTAGTTTGCTCTTATTTTATCATTGTCTTAAGGTGGAAGTTTAGGTTATTGATTTGAGATCCTTCTTCTTTTCATGTAGGTATTTACAGCTTAAAATTCCCTCTAAACACCACTTTAGCTGCTCTTTGATATTTTGTTTCATTTCCATTTATTTTAATTTTCTAACTTTTTTCCCAATTTCATTTCATGATAGTTGGAGAATATATTTTGTATTACTTCTATCCTTTTAAATTTATTGAGGCTTGTTTTATGGCCTAGCATATGGTCTGTTCTGGAGATTGTTCCATGTGCACTTCAGAAAATGTATATCCTGCTGTTGTTGGGTGGAATATTCTATAAATGTTGAGTCAGGTTGGTTTATAATGTTGTTCAAGTCTTCAGTTTCCTTTTTGAACTTCTGCCTGGTTTTTCTATCCATTATTGAAAATGGAGTCAAAGTCTCCAACAATTATTGTTGAATTATCTATTTTTCCCTTCACTTTTGTCAGTTTTTGCTTTACGTATTTCAGTTTTCTATTATAGGTGCATATATGTTTATAATTGTTATATCTTCCTGATGAATTGAGCTTTTAGCATTATAAAATGTCCCTCTTTATCTCTAGTAGCATTTTTTGTTTTAAAGTTCATATTGTCTGATATTAGTATAGCCGCTCCAGCCTTCTTGTGGTTGCTCTTTGCATGATGTATCTTCTTCAATCCCTTTACTATCAATCCATTAGTATCTTTAAACCTAAAATGTTTTTCCTATAGACAGCATATGGTTGGATCTTGTTTTTTATCCAGTCTGACAATCTCTCTTTTGATTGCATTGCTTGATCTGTTCACATTTAATGTTACTATTGATCTAGTTGGATTTATGTCTGCCATTTTACTTTTTGTTTTCCATACGTCTCATGTCTTCTTTGTTCCACTGTTACTCCTTCATTGTTTTCTTTTTCATTAAGTGAATATTTTTTAATAGCATTTAAATTTCTGTAATGATTTTTCACTATATATTGTTTGCATTATTTCCTTAGTTGTTGCTCTAGGCCTCACTACATATATCTTAACTTAGAATGAGTTTCAGATTTATACCAATTTTAATGCCAGTGAAATGTAGGAATATTACTCCTGTATGGCTGTATTCCCTTTCCCCTCTTTTTTTGTGGCATTGTTGTTATACATATTACATCTATAAATGTAACAGATTGTTATAATTATTATTTTACATGATTTTATGACTTTCAAGGAAGCTGGAAGAAGAAAGGAGAGCAAGTATATATTTATGGCTTTTGTTACATTAATCTTTTATTTATAATTTCTGGTTCTCTTCATTAGTTCCTGTGGATTTGAGTTACCATCTGAAGTCATTTCCTAAGCCCAGTATGACTTTGCTCCCACCCACCTCCTTTTCCTGTTACTGGCAATTACATTTCTATATGTCATAGGCTCCACAGTACATTATTACATATTGTTTTATACAATTGATTTTTAAATCAGTTAAGGAGAAAAAAATATTCATTTATATTGTCTTTTGTAATCGCATAGTTACGTTTACCAGTACTCTTTGTCTTTTCATTCAGATTACTGTCTGGGGTCGTTTGCTTTCAGTCTGAAGAACTTCCTTTAGTAAGTTCTTGTAAGGCAGGTCTGCTAGCAACAAAATTCTCTCAATTTTTATTCATCTGGGAATGTCTTTATTTTTGCCTTTATTTTTGCAAACCAGCTTTGTTGTATATAGGATTCTTGGCTGACAGTGTTTTATTCTAGTGCTTTGCATATGTTATCCCACTGCTGTCTGGTCTCTATTGTTTCTGATGAGCAGTCAGCCATTAATCTTCTTGGGGTTACCTTGTAAGTGATGCATCATGTTTCTCTGCTGCTTTCAAGATTCTCTCCCTGTCTTTGACCTTCAGCACTTTTTCTGTGATGTGTCTGTTGTGGATCTCTTTGGGTTCATACTACTTGGACCTCACTGAGCTTCCTGGATGTGCAGATTGTTCTTCAATAAATTTGGGAAGTTTTCAGCCATTCTTTCGTTGAATATTTTTTCTGCCCCTTTCTCTCTCCTCTCCTTCTGGTACTCCCATCTCACGTATTTTAGTGCACTTCATGGTGTCCCACATTTCTCTAAGTCTCTGTTCATTTCCCTTTATTCTTTTTTCTCTCTGTTCTTCAAACTGCATAATCTCTATCAATCTATCTTCAAGTCCACTAATTCTTTCTTCTGCCAGGTCAAATCTGCTGTTCAGCCCTTCAAGTGAATTTTTCCTTTCAGCTCTTGTACTTATCAATTCCAGAATTTCTACTTGGTTCTTTTAAAATAATTTATATTTACTTACTTATTTGAGGAAGAGCAGCCCTGAGCTAACATCTGCTGCCAATCCTCCTCTTTTTTGCTGAGGAAGACTGGCCCAGAGCTAACATCCATCCCCATCTTCCTCTACTTTATATGTGGGATGCCTACCACAGCATGGCTTGATGAGCGGTGCCATGCCCACACCTGGGATCCGAATCGGCAAACCCTGGGCCGCCAAAGCAGAATGTGCACACTTAACTGCTGCACCACCGGGCCGGCCCCTATCTATTTATGGATATTCTCTATCTTTCACTGTTTTAACTGAATTTTAGTAGATTTTCTTGAATAAATGTTTCTGTATTTGCTATATATCCTTAGGATCTTTTCTACTGAGTTAAAATTTTTTTTTAATGATTTTTACCACTTTCACTGGGGAGTGGCTCCGTGGAGCTCCTCATTCTGTCATAACAGGAGAACTCTCCATAGGTATTTATCCGATCCTCCACTGAGGACATTTTTGTCTTTTTGGGTTTTGCCCTCACAAACAAGCTTCAGTGAACATTTTGAGACATATTTTGCGCATGTGCTAAGGCTCCTGGAGGATAAATTCCCGCGTGTGAAACTGCTGGGTTATGGGTGAATGCACACGACATTCGAATGGATCCCGCCAAACAGTCCCCCAGAAAGGTTGCACCAGTTTGCACGCCCACCAGCAATGTGTGAGAGATCTGAGTATGGTAGAATTTTCTAGTTTTTGCCAATCTCATGGATAAAACAATTGTATTGACTTACATTTCAATTACAAATGAGATTGCACACCTTTTCACATGTTTATTGGCCAGTTATATTTCTTTCTCTGGAATTTAGATTGATGCAAAGTGTGAAGTGGGAATCAAACTTTATTGTTTTTCAAACACAATCCAACACGTTTACAAGCTTTCCTCCCCTTTGCCATAGTTCTAACTTGTACTGTCAATGTTGTCCATCTCTCTTTTATGGCTCCTAGTTTTGCTATCATGCTAATTGTCATTGTCCCTGCTGGGCAGAGCTCCTTATGGCTGGCTATCCATGGGCCTCCCTTGGTCAGTTCTTATCAGAGATTGCCCTTGTTTAAGGAGCAGCACAGGGCCAGCTCCCTCAGCAGAGAGACAGGGATGGAATGGCTATTTACAGGGAGGACGGTGAACCTGTCAGTATTGTGACTGACATGTCTAGGATCCACATTTATCCACTTTGCTTTTTCTTTTTTCTAATTCATTGCTTTATTTTTACTTATGTATTTTTTTGGTGAGGGACATTGGCCCTGAGCTAACAGTTGTTGCCAATCTTCCTCTTTTTGCTCGAGGAAGACTGGCCCTGAGCTAACATCCGTGCCCATCTTCCTCTTATATGTGGGATGCCTACCACAGCATGGCTTGCCAAGCAGTGCCATGTCCACACCCAAGATCCAAACCAGCAAACCCTGTGTCGCTGAAGCAGAACGTGTGCACTTAACCACTGCGCTACTGGGCCAGCCCCTTGCGTAGGTTTATTTTCATTTCTGACTTCTTGACATGAATATTTAGTTCATTAATTTTGCTTTCTCTATATTAATAAAAATGCACCTATGATTTTCCTTGAATAAAACTTTGACCATCCCCCTACACACAATTTTTATATTTTTTCACTGTAATTAACTTCAAAATAGTGTCTCATTGCAGTTTTGATTCTCTTTTTCACCAAAGAATGACCTAGGATAGTTCCCTTCCCTTCCCTTTCCTTGTTCTGGTGGTTAGATTTCTAAACCTCTTGTTAATAACATCTGGTTTTATGGCATATAATTTCTGCTTAAATTTTTTATCGATTTCATATAACATAAAATTCATCATTTAAAAGTGAAACACAATTCAGTAGTTTTTGGTATATTCACCATATTGTGCAACCATCCCCACTATCTAATTTTAAAATATTTCCATCATTCAATTTCTGTTTCTAAAATATTTATTGAGAAATCCACTCCCATTAAGTCAAGTAAAAAGGGGGACTCTCCCAGAAATGAAGTGAAGAACAATGGCTGGACTTCAAAGGAAAAAGAAAGTACCAGGAAGCGACTCTGGGGTTGTGAATCTCTTACTGTACCTCTCTCTTCTCATCTACTCCCATACCTACTCTCTAGACAGCTTCCTTTCCTTTGCTTGAACATGGCTTAACGTGACCACTAGCCCCAATTTTATATAACTCCGGGGTTTGCCACAGTCTTTGTGTCATAAAATCCAAATCTCCAAAAGGATCTGATTGCTCTAGCTTGGGTCAGGTGTTCACTCCTGGTCCAGTCACCTGGGTGGCCATAAGGGATGGTTACTTGCTCACTCCTCCAGCTGGGCTAGGAACAGAGTCAGGGGCCCTTAAAAAGATTATATGGGGGGCTGGCCCAGTGGTGTAGTAGTTAAGGTTTGTGCCCTCCACTTTCGCAGCCCAGGGTTCACAGGTTTGGATCCCAGGTGCAGACCTAGCACCACTCATCAAGCCAAGTTGTGGAAGCATCTCACAAAAAATAGAGGAAGATTGGCACAGATGTCAGCTCAGCAACAATCTTCCTCAAGCAAATAGAGGGAGATTGGCAACAGATGTTAGTTCAGGGCCAGTCTTACTCACCAAAAAAAAAAAAAAAAAAAAAAAGATTATATGGGGAGAAATGCAATGTCCAGTATATCTGATACAATGGCCTGACATAGGATCCATTTTTAGGACTCTTCCACAGGCACTGGAAAAGAAGGCCTTCCTTGTGGGTACAAAGTATGCACATACACTCACAAGCACAGATAATACACCCACACTTGCTTAAGAACAGATTAGATCAGCGTTATTAACTGCTGTAATTATCCCTTGTCGGGATAGATCGTGGGTGATTGTGTCGTGGTTCAGCCAGTCTGTGAGCGCCTGGAGTAGAGTTGTGTGGAGAGCGTCCCTGTAGGAACTGGCCACTCCCACTGCCCATCAGTCTGAGAAGAACTGGACCTGCGAGAGAAGGTGGGGCCTTGAAGCAGCGGCTGATGTGAAGTGCTGTGGATGGTGGGAAAGGCAATTCCTCCCCCTGTGAATCCTGGAGGGCATGCGGGAGCTGGAGGGCACTCCCGCCCAGTGGGCAGTCCCTGGACTGATGACAAGAGCCAGTCAGTCACCTGCGGCAGATTCAGCTGTGCTGTGACTCCTGCCTGTTCTGCCTCGGCCATCTGACAAGCCTTGATGAGCGTCCCAGCCCGGCGGCGGCTGTGTTGCAGGGAGTAAGGGAGAGGTCTACGTCCACACTCAGCTTGAAGGGCAAAGGGAGCACGGGGCCGCCCAGCCAGCGTGACACGGCTGCAGGGACTCCCGAGGTATCCCCACCAGAAGAGGACCCTGAGGGACAGGAGGCGGGCCTGTGAGGGTCCACTGCCCCTCTTCCCAGGAGATTCTCCCTCCACGGCGGGTCTCAGAGAAGAGGAGCTTTGTCCTGAAGGCTTCCTTACAACGCTGCTGTTTGTTTTCTCAAATAACCTGTCGTCACTGAGAAAGATGTCACCTCCCATTACTATTGAGTTTGCCCAATTCTCCACATATTTCTAGCAATTTTTGCTTTATGTAATTTCTTGCGAGATTTGGTACAGAAAGGTATTATCTTTTTAAATTGCAAATTACACCCTTTATCCACAGAAAATGTCGATACATAAAACGACTTTTGGTCCAGTTTAATTTGGTCTTGAATGACATTGCCTAACACGGAATGACCCTGATTTTCTGTTGCATCTGCTTGGTATGCTTGTGCTCATTTTATCCCATTTAACCTTTGTGCTTTTCAATTGCTTGTTTCTGGTGTTTCTCTCCACTTTCGTATGGCAAATTTCTACGCTCGCTAATGGCCAAGCTGCCGGCCACCGTCTGGGGCACCTGGCCTGGCAGGGCAGTGGAGTGGTCGAGTGGAGGTGACTCACAGCAGTGCGTGGGGACCTCCCAGGCACATCTTCGGCCCCGTTGTCACGGACGTTGTGTTGCCCAGCAGTTCTGGGATGTCCACCTGCCGACTCATGGGTCTCCCAAGTAGCTTTTCAAACATTCAGCTAAATCACGGCTGGAAAACATCCGTTAACCACCTGGGGAACTGTCACAGGACGTCACAGTGAGGGGCTCTCTCCACCGGGGAGTCAGCGGTGGCCAGCAGTGGGGGTGAAAAGGAGAAGAGAGCGGTCACCTGGTTCTTCACCTTCACCTTCGAGAAAGCCCGGGAGGGCGGGGGAGGACTGGGGATGGTGGATGGGGACAGACAGACAGACTGACCTGACATCTTGAGCCCCTGGAATCCAGCTTTGCCTGGAGCCACATGCAACTCTTGGGCCTTTCGGGTTTGCACGTCAGTAAACTCTCGTTTTACATTGTTAGTTTGCAGTGGGTTTAACCTGCCTCTGAAGAACGGCGGTGAAGCCGGGGCCGCCCCGTCAAAGTCAGTCTGAAACGTCACGGAGCGCAGGCAAAGCTCGGAAGGCGACAATCCCTGCAAAGAAGGACAACTGGTAATGGCTGCAGCTTCACGCCATCTGCGGCTTGCCTGGACACTGTCGGGGACCTTTTGTATTTATTCCAGGAATTTTTACATATTTACTGTTTCATATTAATGGGAGGAGACGAAGATTTTTCTCAACCTATTGGAGCGAAATTGTTGCCGAAATCTGGGTCAGCAATGCTTTCAGCCGTACGAGGCCACCCAACGACAAACGCATTCTCTCTCGCACACAAATACGCCTGCAGGGTGGTCAGCGCTGGCTGGCTCAGCGCGCTAACGACGCCACTAAGGAGGCGGGCGGCCCTGGGCGCCCACAGCCTCGTGTGTCCCCGACGCTGGCCGGGCGCGCCCTCCGCGCACAGGGCACGAGCAGGGCCGCGAAACCCCTCCCCGGGCCTCCCGGAACGGCGTCCCACGGGCCCCCTGGCCGCAGGAGCGGCGGGCAAAGAGGGCATTCGGCGCGTAGAAGGGACGCGACCGAGAGGTCATGCCCTTCCTCAGCAGGTGGTGGGAGGTCCGACCTTTCTTGACGTGAAAGCATCTCCAGTCCCATCGGCGAGAACTGGGCTCTGCGAGCAGGGAAGGAGCGGGAGGAAGCGGCCGTGGGGAGCGAGCACGTGCCGCGGAGGGCGCCCCGGGCCGGGCCGGCGACGGGAGAGCGGGCCGCCCAGCCCTGCCGCCGCGGCCTGTGCGCGCCCCGCCGGCCCCTCGCGGCCCCTCGCTCCTCAGCAGGCGAGGCGGCTGGGCTGGCGCTCGGCCCCGGCGGGCGCGTGGCGACTCCCGGCAGGCGACCTTCGCCGCTCCGCTCGCGCCTTCGAGCCCGGCGGCCTGTGTGCGCAGGCGCCGCGGGGAAGCGGGGCGGGGGGCCCGAGGGGGACTTGGGGGCCGCGGGGGCCCTGGGGCCCCGGTGCTGCGGGCCTCACGCTGAAGCGGCCTCTGCCCCGGGTTGTCGGAGGGCAGGCTGGGCGCTCGGGAGGGCGTGTCGGGTGCCGCCAGGCGGGACGCGCGGGCCTGGAAGGCTGGAGGAGCCGGCGCACAGGAGGCAGCCCTCGGCGCCAGGGCCGAGCGGGACGGGCGAACGGAGCCGCGGGCGAGGAGCCGCGAGGAGGAGGCCGACGGCAGGGACAGGCGGGCGTCAGCCCTTCGTTCCGTCGGGAGCAGGGCCCAGAGCAGCAAGGAGGACGCCGGGCCCTGGACGGGGCCCCTGCCGGCCTCCGCCCGCCGGCTGCACGCAGTGTCACCAGAGGCGAAGGCTGGGCGGCGCGGCCGGGGGAGCCGACCCGGGGACAGCAGGGCTGTGTGCGGGCGTCTGAGGGGCTGCGCGGAAGGGACGGGCCGGGGGAGCCCCGAGGCCCGGGGACGGCGGCCAGGGCGCCCCTGCAGGGCCGCAGTGCGGGGCTGGGGCGAGCGGGGGCGCTGGGAACCCTCCTCATTCCTTTCGGCCTAAGGCCTCGAGCTTCTAGAAATCCCAACAGTTGGGGCCTGGTAGAGACTCCAAGTTTAATCCTCACAAGAGAGACAGAAGGAGGGGAAGGAGGGGGAAAAAAGGACACACACAATTGTACTTTTTTATATAGAATTTGTACAATATATTTCTCTTCATTTGCATATTTTACCCACAACTTAACATCCTTTTTACAGGCTGAACTCACTCAGCTAATATAATCAAAATTCTTTCTTTCAACCAAATAAGAAAAAGTCAAAATCGTAAACCCGTAAGAAAACAAATTAAAAACGATGATGAAAATAAGTCACTCCTCTCATTAGGAACAGTGTCTGTTTGTACAATATATATGATTTGAACAGAATTTCTTTAGAGATTAGGCACATGTTTCCACGACACCTTTATTCCGCCAGTTTTATCTCGCTCCAGGCAGTCCTGCCTCCTAGGAAGGAGGAAGCGTGTTGGTCTTGATGGAATCGCTCCTTCGCTGCCGCCGCCCAGCTGGGCACGGGGAGCGCGGCGGCCACCGGCCCGGGAAGGGCTCGGCAGCGCCCCCGGTGGCTGGAAGCAGAGGCGGCGGGAGGCAGGGCCGCCCCGCGCGTGAGGGGAGACTTAGGCTCGTTCTATGCAAACGGAAGTACGGAGAGCCCGGCAGAGCAAGGGCGGCGGGAGAGAAAAGCTATGAGGAGTCCAGCGTTTATTTACAGTTTATCTTCTGATGGGAGCACGGGGAGCAGAGCGGGCGGCGACCGCCGTGAAGGGGCGAGACCTGCTTTACTCAGTCAGCCCGAGGGACGGAGGGTGTGGGTGGCACGTGAGCTGAGCAGTCAGCTGCACCGTCTCGTCTGTCTTCCAGGCAGACGGTGAGAGTCGGAGCCCCGGGTGGGGACTTCTCGAAAACACTGACACGTTCTCTGGTTTCCCTCCTCACTGCCAGACCTGCTTGGTCTGCGTGGTACAGAACACCGGGCCTCCTCTAGGGATGCAGGCAGAGCAAGACATGAGACGGGCTGTCTGCCAAGCCGGCAGCGCAGTTTACTTGCATCCCACACCATGGGAGGCCAGGCCAGGCCCTGGCCTTGCTGACCACGTCGGGGCGATGGGCCTTAGGTCACCCAGTTTCAGGCCCTGCCCCATTTGTTTGCCGCCCTTGAATTCTCCCTTCCATGATGGCTCCACACGCAGCTTGTGGCTTGGCTGAGAGTCTAAATCTAGGGCTGCAGAAGGTCGGAGGGCAAAGTGCTCCAGCAGTCAGATCCTCCTGGGACCTGCAGTCCTGGCCCTTTCAAATCGGACCCCTGCAGACCCCGCAGAGGGGCTTCAAAGGCCATGGCAGTGCTGACCTGCTCAGCTTGGCCTTGACTGTGACTATGAGCCTCCCTCGGGTCTGGCCTTGTGTGGTGGTACATGCTCGGCCAACACCACCCTTCAATGGCAGTGGCCTCAGGCGTTCTTCATGCTGATCAGTCACGCTGAGGTGTGTACACAGCCCAGAGGCCAACCCAGCTTCTCATTCCAAAGCGTGGCTTTGGAAAGAGAATGAGTCAGCACTTCAAGGCAAGACTACAACCAGAAAAAGAAAAATGGAAAACAGCATTGATTACAATGAATGTAGTTATTGCCAGACAAGTGACATTCAGATAGCCAGGCAGAGGTGGATGGGATGGATTACCATGACCATGGAGCAAAAATAAAATCCTCATGTGTTTCTCTGTTTTGTTTTTTTACTCCTCTGATAACACTTCCGGGCCTTAGGTACAGAAGCTAGAGTACTCTTCAGGTTCTGCTACTTTCACACAAACCGGTTTGTCCCCCCGAATCACTGTTCCACTGGTCATTCCTCTCACGGAAGTCAGCGTGGTTGTTCTAAAAATGTGAGGGGGAAACTGAAATATGTTAAAACAACACTAACTAGAAAAACGCGGACGTGCTGGGGTCAGTGCATGCGCAGACACTCCCGGGAGGCCTGCTGGCTGTTCCCAAGGGCACTTGTTCTCATCAGGATTTCTCTGGGACAGCGGTGGCTGTGCAGGGAGCCAGCGCACCACCTGGTCCTATACTGAACGCTTGGGGACCAGGTGGCGGCCAGGAGGGGCTCTCCCCGGTTTTGGTTTGGATTGCCCAGTCTCAAGAAGCAGAAGCGGAAGAGGCGCGCCCAGGCCAGGCTGCTGCTGGAGGTCTCGCTGAGGACGGCAGCTCTGGGCAGACTGTCTTCACCTGAGGGCAAGTGCGGGCGGCTCCAGCTCAACCAAGATGGCACCCTTTCCAGAGAGGCTGCTTCAGGTCTTCCTGGGGCTGTGGCTTCCGCAGGGACAGACCCTGGAGACGGCTGGTCTCTGGACAACCTTCTCAGGCCTCCTGCCTGCCCTTTCTGAATGGGTCTGCACTGCTCTGCTTATTCTCACATGCTCAGTATGTGGGGTCTAGCCTGTGACACAGAAGTTCTTGGAGACATGGCTGCTTGGCATTTTAATTGGAGTGGAAATGGGAGCTCAAGGAGAGCTGGGCGCTGACGCCACAGGAATTTTCCAGAATGAGTTTAAATATCTGCCCTAAAATCCCTGTGGGCAGAGTAGCTAGTTCCATGCACGCCATACCAAGGACTAACACTCCACATTCCAGAGGCGGGTTGCCTTGTTTGGGTAGTTGATGGCCAGGCTGATAGCAGCAATGTTCTGCAGAGCCTGTGGAGGAAGAAAGAGTCATTGCTAATGTCAAGAACCGTTCACTTGCTTGTTCATTAAGTGCTGACTCAACGAGACCCTCAGCTGAGCACCTGAAGGGGGCAGGCGGGAGGCAGACATGAGCCAGATGTGGCTCCCCTCACCTGGAGCACCACAGTCTAGAGCGACAGACAAAAGCTGGAGACCACAGGAAAACTCCAAACGGAAGGGAGAAATCATCACCACCCTGAGAGAGGGGTGGGTGCAATGCTGGGGGGCTCTGTGGACGCAGGACACCACTGCCGGGGGTCTGGGAGAGCTCTTCAAGGAAAGGGAACAGCACAAAGGTGCAGAAGGAAAAAACCAGCAGTGCTGGGGAGCCAGGGAGCAATGCTGGGGAGGAGCTGGGAAGGCGGAGGCCCTGAAAGTGGGCTGAGGCTGGCCTTCAAGCTAAGGGCAGGAGGAATGGAGGGCGGCTGGGGAAGTGGTAGGCAGGGAGAAGAGGCAGAGCCCAGGTCCAACAAACTGGACGGGCTGTGGGGAGGCTCAGAATGAGGGTGAGGAGACTGGACACGGGGACGGGCAAGAGGGAGGAGCCCACAGGAATATGTACTGTTGAGCTTTTGGTGCCAAAATGGTCAAATCTCAAAATTCTATTGTTGTCATGAAACCAGGGGTGGTGGACTGCAGTGCTGGTAGCTATCTGTTAGGAGGGGAGGAGTTTTTACTCTGCCTCCAGGTCTTGGGAGAATTCACACAAATCTGCGGCAGCTGAAGGGGGGACTCCCGCCTCTAAGCAGGCACTCCGACCTTTTCTTGCAGGGAGGCTGTATGTTCACTGAGAAAACTTGCCAGGAACAGAGTGCGAGGCTCTGGCTGGGGGTCCCAGCTCGATGCCCACTCGACTGTGACCCTGGGCAAACCTCTTCCTTCTCTGAGCCTCAGGGTCCCCATCTGTCCACTGTGGGGTTGGACCACATGCTCTGTGATATCCAAGGAGCCTGTGAGTCTGAGGTTCTCACAATGTAGTCTGGGGCCTGGGGGCTCCCGAGACCCTTTCAGGGACTCTGCAAGATAACAACTACTTTCACAATGATACTAAGACATTCTTTTGCCCTTTTCACTTTCATCCTCTCTCGAGTGCACAGTGGAGTTTTCCAGAGGCTAATGTATGATAATATAACAACGGAATGCAGAAGCAGACATGCGAATCCAGCTGTCTTCCATTAAGGCAGACAGTAAAGAGATCTGCACAAACAGAACACAACGCCACCCTTCTCAATAATTATTTCATTTTGAAAAATACAGTTGTTTGTCACAAAACATGTTATTGATGTTAACACAGAATGGGTTTATTTTTTAAAATGAATTGAAAAGTAAATGTTTAAAATTTTTGTTTTAATTTCTAAATTTGACATCTAATTTCTAATGGTACATATCACTCTATATAAGGCACATAAACAAAAGCTTTTTGGGATCCTCAGTAATTTAAAAGTATAAAGACAGGTCCTGAGACCAAACAGCTGTCATAAGATGAGTTCTCCTACCAGGGAAGCAAGTTACATCCAAAAATATCTGAAACCTAACTCTGTGGAAACTTCAGGGATCAGCCAAACTGTAAATTTAAGGCATTGGTTGTTTTGGTTTAAAACACACAAATTCTTGCTAGTGTCTTCTGACCCCACAGTTTAATATGAATGACACTGACAAATGGGGCTTGATGGCTCTCAGACACCAGAAGGAAGTGGCTGAATTGGAACAGAGCTCTGTGTAAACCCCGGGTGGATTCTGTACAGAGGCTCTTTGTCCTGGCCACAGTGATGGGGACAGCCAGCCGGCGGGGGGCAGCCGCAGCGGCCAGCTCCTTGGGGGAGAGAGTACCTGTGCTGTGCAGCGGAGAAGGTGGTCGTCGGTGGTCAGGGCCAGCAGGTAGTCCTGCAGCAGGCCGAGCTCCTGTGGGGAGAGTAGGGGCATGCTTTAACAGACCACCAGCCTGAGGACAGTCACCCGCAGCCACAGAAGCCTCCAGGGGCAGTCGGTGCTCGCTCCCCGGAGCACCTCACAGCACCACCTCACCCGAGAGCCATGAAAGGAGCTCCAGGGGGGCTCTGCCCCGACTTACCCACCACGTCAGCAGGCAGGGGACCCCCTCCTTGAGTCAGTTTCCTCACAAACCAAATAAGGGAGATAAACTAAAGAACTCTGAAAGGCCCTTTCATCTCTCCCACTCAATGAGTCTATTGTGCTGAGGGGAGGGAAAAAAGAGGAGGAAGAAGAAAGAACCTACCTGTTTCATTTTCCAAAACTCACTGTGGTCAAGGGCTGACCCAAGGCAGTGTTTTTCCCCCTTTAGCTTTAGGCCTAAATTAGCTATCCCGGTGCTGACCCGAGGGCTTCCCGGGGCTGGGGGACTGAGGACCTCAGACCTGAGGCCGCACCTGCCTCGCTGTGCAGGTCTGCTGAGACCCAACGACACTCCAGCGCTCAGGCTGGGCTGTGGTCTGACCCTGACCTTTGGCCTGTGCCTCCTGCCCGCAACCCCGGGGCGAGGCAGGCAGGGCCCTCACCTGGGCTCGGTTCTCGGTGACGAAGAAGAGCTCGGTAAGGGCACGGTGCAAGGGGAGCAGGATGACAGGCTGCGTCACGTCCTCGGAGAGGCTGTACTCCATGTGGGTGAAGAGCTGCCACAGGGGCTTCAACAGCGCAAGGTCACAGAGGTCGCTGCGGAGGAGGGGCAGGGGTCATTTACTGAGGACCACGCCACTCAGATTGTGAGAAGCCGGCTGATGGGACCTGCCACTCTGACTCTCCCTCCACTATACCTAGTAAAGTCATTACAAGATATCCCACTCACCCGCCCCCAAAGCAGCCCAAATATTCACCAACCGAAAATAAGGAAAGGGGCAGAACCTAAACTTCACCACAGGACTCCGAGGAAACAGGAGATCCAGAAGCATATCCACATAAATCAACTGTGCATCTTTAAAGATGGTTGTTATGAAGAACTTCCGATGACAGCGGAAAAATCTCAAGATAAATGTTAAGTGGAAAAAAGCAAGATATCAAACTGCATATACAAAATAAAATTTAAACGTTAAAAAAACCTGCATATGCAGTATTGTGTAACCATATTAAAAACAACAGTAAACAGGGGCTGGCCCTGTGGCCAAGTGGTTAAGTCCGCGCGCTCTGCTGCAGGCAGCTCAGTGTTTCCTCAGTTCGAATCCTGGGCGCGGACATGGCACCACTCATCAAGCCATGCTGAGGCGGCATCCCACATGCCACAACTAGAAGGACCCACAACTAAGAATATACAACTATGTACTGGGGGGCTTTGGGGAGAAAAAGGAAAAAATTAAAAAATTAAAAAAAAAAAAACAACAACAGTAAACAAACATATCAAAAAATGTTTATCAGTAGTTATCCCTGTCAGTTTTCTAGATTTTCTACAATGTTCATTGCTTTAATAATCAGGAAAAAAAAAAGATTTAACAGACAATGATGACAACCATTATTATGATCTTACACTCATAAAACACAAGAAATATGCTTTTATGGTTGCTTAGGCCAGAAATCTTTCTAAGTAAAGCAGAATCCTTTCCAATTAAACAGACCCCTGTTGATTGCACTGAGTTTTTCTTTTCTTTTCTTTTTTTTGTTGAGGAAGATTAGCCCTGAGCTAACACCTGTGCCAATCTTCCTCCACTTTATATGTGGGTCACCACTACCGTATGGCTGATGAGTGGTGCAGGTCCGAGCCCAGAATCTGAACTCGCAAGCCCTGGCCACTGAAGTGGCGTGTGCCAAACTTGACTACTATGCCATGAGGCTGGCCCCAATACTGATGTTTTTTTACTTAGAGGGAGGTTGTGTTTTAATTCCAGTTCAAAATCCTTCAGAGAAAAATTATGAAATAAATAATATTCTGGGATAAATACATGGTTTTTATATATTTATAAACTTAAATTTTGTTTTTTCTCTTTAATATGACCTTAAATCTTGGAGCTAATCACTTTCTCCCAGAGGACTAAGTCTTCATGAAGTAAACCAGTGGGAAAATTTGGTTTGATTTAGAGGCAGCTTCACAGCTGAGTTTCAGGAAAGCACTTAAGAGTGTGGAGTAAAATGCACCTGCATGGCTGGTGCCTGTGGCACTTCTCCCACCTGCCACCCTTCCCCTGGGGCTTGCTTTTCCCCTCTGCTCCCTCCAGTCTGGCCTCTGGGTGAAGTCCACCAACTCGGCACTCTCCAGGCTCTCCACGGTAAGGAAGTGTGGAACAGCCAGGGGCAAGGAATGCTGGGAGCTTCTTCCAGGCTCGGGGACCAAAGGGGTGCAGGAGTGTCCCCACTGGAAGGAAGGCTAGAGATGGCCAGCAGATGGCAGGAGCGCATTCACTTTGCAGCCAGGAAGGGCATTCCAGCCTGAAGACAGCAGAGATGTGACATGTTTCATACACATCACTCAACCAGAAAGTGCTCCCTGGAGGCCACTCTCACAAGAACAGAGCTAAGCCCCGTGGGCTAAGTGATCCCTGATGTTTGTGTATGAGGAGAGGGTAGTAAGAGCAATCACACCCACCTTTCCCTCTCTCTCTCCCTTCCGCCAGCCCATGGACTGACTACACAAACCATCATTTCTTTTCCCTGACTTGGAAAGTCCTTTATTTTTTAAATAACCGCTCCATATTATATGGGAAGACAACCTGTTACTGTACTTTGAATATCATCACTCCACTCTGATGAGCATTCTGTGTGTCAGTGTGCCTTAAAAATGCCAAAAAGAAGGGCAATGACCTCCTAACAGGTGGGGGGGTCTAAGCAAGGAAGGTGGGATGAGCGTATGGATGATTAGTGTGGCACAATCACCAACCATTTCCTTCTGAGATGGGAATAAGACAATTATGTGTGCAATCCCCACATCTATTCAACACTCTATTGGAGGTCCTGGCTAGTGCAAAAAGGCACTAACAGTTTCTAAGGATTGAGAGGAAGAAATGAAAGATTATTTGTAGATGACATGACTGTGTGCTGAATAATCTACAAATATACTTTTAGAACTAACAAATTTAGCAAGGTCACTGGATATAAGCGTAATATACAAAAGCTAATTATATATCAGCAAAAACAATTAAAAATAAAAGTTTTAAAATACCAATTACAGTAGCATCAAAACATTAAATGCCTAGGAATAAATCTAACAAAATGTTGTGTAAGTCCTCCATGTAGAAAACTATAAAACATTACTAAGATCTAAATAATGGGGGATTATGGATTAGAGGAGTCAATATATAACAGTTGTGGATTAGAGGATTCAATGTTCAAAGGACCATGATTCTTCTCAAATTGATCTAAAGAGTCAATAAAAATCTCATCAGGTGAGAGGGGTGTGTGTGTGCACGTGTGTATAGAAATAAACAAACTAACCAGACACAAGATAAGGATGTCCACTCTTGCCACTTCTATTTAACACAGTACTGGAAGTCCTAGCCAGAGCAATCAGGCAAGAAAAAGAAATAAAAGGCAGCTAAACTGGAAAGGAAGAAGTAAATCTGTCTCTGTTTGCAGATGACATGATATTATACATAGAAACTCTAAAGACTCCACCAAAAACTATTAGAATAGAATTCAGCAAAGGGACAGGATACAAAATCAATACAGAAAAATCAGTTGCATTTCTATACACTAATAATCAACTACTGAAAAGAGAAATTAAGAAAACAATTCCATTTATGATAGGATCAAAAAGAATAAAATAGGAATAACTTTAGCAAAGGAGGTGAAAGATCTGTACATTGAAAACTATAAAACACTGAAAAAGAAATTGAAGAAGACACAAATAAATGGAATGATATTCCATGTTCATAGATTGGAAGAATTAATATTGTCAAAATGTTCATACTACCCACAGTGATCTACAGATTCAACGTCATCCCTATCAAAATTCCGATGGCATTCTCCACAGAAATGGAAAAGACAATCCTAAAATTCATATGGAACTACAAAAGACCCTGAATAGCCAAAGCAATCTAGAGAAAGAAGAACAAAGCTGAAGGCAACACACTTCCTGATTTTAAACTACATTACAAAGCTGCAGTAATCAAACAGGACGGCATTGGCATAAAAACGGACATGTAGATCAATGGAACAGAAAAGAGAGCCCAGAAATAAACCCACACATATATAGCCAATTAATTTTCCACAAAGTCTCTAAGAATGTGCAATGAGAAAAGGATAGTCTCTTTAATAAATGGTGCTGGGAAAACTGGATATCCACATGCAAAAGAATGAAACTGAAACCCTAACTTACAGCACTCACAAAAAACCACCTCAAAACGGATGAAAGACTTAAATATAAGACCTGGAACTGTCAAACTCCTAGAAGAAAACATAGAGGGTAAGTTCCTTGACACTGGTCTTGGTAAGGATTCTTTGGATTTGACACCAAAAGCAAAAATAAACAAGTGGGATGACAAACCAAAAAGCTTCTGCACAGCAAAGGAAATCATCAACAAAATGAAAGGGCAACCTGTGGAATGGCAGAAAATATTTGCAACCATATATCTGATAAGAGTTAATATCCAAAACATACAAGAAACTCATAAAACTCAATAGCAAAAAAATAAGCCAATTAAAAAATAGGCAAGCATAAAAAAAGACAAAATCATCCTATTCACAACATGGATGGACCTTGAGGGTATTATGTTAAGTGAAATAAGCCAGACAGAGAAAGACAAACACTGTATGATTTCACTCGTATGTGGAAGGTAAACTATTACATGGACAAAGAGAATAGATTAATGGTTACCAGAGGAGAAGGAGGTTGGGGGGTGGGCATAGGGGTGAAGGCGCACATTTATGTGGTGGCTGACAAATAATAACCTACAGCTGAAATTCCACGATGTTATAAATTATTAGGGCTCAATAAAATAAAATAAAATAAAATGGGCAAAGGACCTGAACAGATATTTTTCCAAAGAAGACATACAAATGGCCAACAGGTATATGAAAAGGTGGTCAACATCGCTAATCATTAGGGAACTGCAAATCAAAACCACAATGAGATATCACCTCACATCTGTTAGGATGGCTATTATCAAAAAGATGAGAAACAACAAATATAGATGGACCTGGGGGTATTATGTCAAGCGAAGTAAGCCAGACTGAGAAAGACAAACACCATATGACTTCACTCATATGTGGAAGATAAACACATGGACAAAGAGAACAGCTCAGTGGTTACCAGGGGAAAGGGGGGTGGGGGGTGGGCACAGGGGGTGAAGGGGAGCACTTATATGGGTACAGACAAGAAATAATGTACAACTAAAACTTCACAATGATGTAAACTATTATGAACTCAACTAAAAAAAAAAGCTTGAAGATAAAAAAAAGACAAGAGATAGCAAATGCTGGCAAGGATGTGGAGAAAGGAGAACCCTTGTGCACTGCTGGTGGGAATGTAAATTGGTGCAGCCACTATGGAAAACAGTATGGAAGTTCCTCAAGAAATTAAAAATAGAACTACCATATGACCCAGCTATCTCACTTCTGGGTCTATGTCCAAAAGGAAACTAAATCACTATCTCAAAGAGATATCTGCATTCCCATGTTCATTGCAGGCAAGAAACAGAAACAACCTAAGTGTCAGTCATATACAATGGAATATTATTCAGTCACGAGAAAGAAGGAAATCTTGCCATTTCTGACAACGTGGATGAACCTGGAGGGCATTATGCCAAGTGAAATATGCTAGGAAGAGAAAGACAAATACAGTACGGTATCACTTATATGTGGAATCTAAAAAAACAGTCAAACTCATAGAAATAGAGAGTTGAATGGTGGTTGCCAGGGGCCGGGGAATAGGGGAAATGGGGAGAGGTTGGTAAAGGGTACAAACTTTCATTTATAAGATGAATAAGGTCTGAGGATCTAATACAGAACATGGCGACTACAGCTGATAATACTTCATTGTATAACTGAAATTTGCTTCGAGAGTAGAACTTAAGTGTTGTCATACATGCATAAAAAGTATGTGAGGTAATGGATGTGTTAATTAACTAGATTGTGGGAATCTTCACAATGTATACATTTATCAAATCATCACATTCTACACTTTATGTTACAGTTTTATTTGTCAATCATATCTCAATAAAGCTGGAAAAAATAAACAAATCAATTCTAAAATTTATATGGACAAGCAAAGTCAAAAATAGCCAAGATAACCTTGAAGATAAAGAATTAAGCTGAAGGATTGGTATTAGTAGATATATAAAGCTACAATATTTAAGACAGTGTGGTACTAGTACAAGAATAACCAAAAAGATCAATAGGACAAAAGAGACCAGAAAGAGATCCACGCTTATATACACGGACACCTTCTTTGTGACAAAGACAGCACTGGAGTGTGCTCAACGAAAAAGGGGCCTTTAGAGTCAAGTGGAGACTCGTGTGGCAAGAAACTAATCTTAACCCCTACACTTCCTATCATGCACTAAAATTCGTCCCATGTGGACTGTAGACGTAAATGTGAAAGAAAAAACAATTAAGCTTCTAGCAGATAACAGAGGAAATATCCTCATGACCTCAAAGGCAAGTAAGGCAAAAACTTCCTAAACAGGACAAGAAAAGCACTACCACAAAGGAAATGACCGATGACCTGGCAGACACCAAAATTAGAAACTTCTTTTCATCAAAGACACCACTAAGAGAGTGAAAAGGCAAGCCACAGAGTTGGGGAAGACATTCGCGATACAAATACCCAGCAAAAGACTCGCGTCCAGAAGGCAGCTTACCTGTGGGTGCAGCACCGCACCATCCGCAGAAGCAGGTGGATGGCTTTTAACCGCTGATGACCAGTCTGGCGACAGGCTACGCCTACCAGCCATTCCCAAATTTTGGCCAACGGGAGGTGTGGCACAACTCTTTCTTCTGACAGCATCTGCTTCAAAATCTCGAATCCTGGCCAATCCCCACAAAACACAGATATCTTAAAAATATAATCTGCTCAAGTTTTAATAAATAGGATGAAACAACTGTGATCATTTACATTTTGCCTGAAATTATGCCTTTTGTAAAAGCAACATATGAACATTTTCAGTTCCTCCTTTCTGCAAAATGCCCCAGCAAATTCTAAGAGACAGCATCTTTTTTGGATCCTGACAGATGGCTCTTCTATCTGGCTGTTCAAGTTTACAACTAGCCAACGACAGCATATTTAAGAGTGACATGTGTGGGGTTTGTGAGACAAATTTGTGGAAGTCTTAAAGAAAGTATCAGCTTTGATTTTAACAAAGGTCAGTGACGTAATGGCACCTCCACCCACAGAGTACCCCTGGCAGGGAGGTCATGCGAACGGCAAGACCAGGGCGCGCACCTGTCTGGAAGCGCCCCAGGTGTCCGGCCGTCACAGTGAATCTGTAGCCCCACTCGGTGTTGCTCATGTCGGAGGTGAATCGGTAATACAGAGTGTCTCCTGGGTCACACAAGAATCAGAAACAGGTCAGGACATTGCAGCGAGAGGGAATGGCAAGTTGAGGTGCTTCTGATGAAATACATTAAACCCGGTTTTAAATCCTCCAACGATGTCCCTTCTCAGTATTAGAGTCTACATAACCAAGTACTTATTTGCTACCTGGAAGCTCAAAATCTTTCCATTTCTGCTGAGACCCACTGAAATTGTGCCGATCCTGCTGGAAGTCGCTGCTGCTGGACATGGCTAATTCGTCACAGCCTTCCTCTGTATTGCACTGCGAATCGAATTTGATTGAGAGGTAGATTGCACCCGGAATGTGAACTTTATCCTAGGGAGGGAAGCAGAGGACACTTCTCTCGTTACTGTTCACCGGGTAGTGGCTGAGGGCTTGCCTCACGCCTAGTCCTGCAGTTGAGACTGGGGATGTGAGAACAAGTAAGTGATGGCCCTGACCCCCAGGATCTCCCCCTCCAGCAGGGACGGGGAGCACGCAGACGGGCTGCAAACACGGTAGGAAAGACACTGCAGACGGGCACAGTGGGGCAGGCTTCACTTGAGCAGGAGGGGAGGGCGGGAGATTCCCAGTAAAGGGATGCTCAGGTCATTGTGAAGAAAGACAAGGACGGAGCAGCCTGTCAGGGAGGAAGGAACGGTCAGAGGCAAGGTGAGAGGGGCATGGGAGTCATGCAGGGTGCGTTTCAGGTAAAGGGAACAGTAGTGGAAAGTCTGCCACGCTCAGGGAATGGTAAGGAGCTTGATGTGTCTGTGGTAAAGGTGTGCACATATGCTAGGGAGGTGGGGACAGGGGTGATATGTGACCCTGGAGAGGCTGTCAGGGACAGATAGTGAATGCCTCATGTGCTAAAATGAGGTGTTTAGACTTTGGACAGCAGGGGGAGCCCTGGAAAAGCTGTAAGCAGGAGAAAGCCTTGGTTCAGTTTGTGCTGTGCAAGGATCACTCGGACAGCTGGCGGCAGGAGGCCAGGGCTGGGGCAAGGCCAGCAGTGGGGACTAGAAAGGAGCAGCTAGAGGAACCCAGAGAAAGACAGGAGAGTCTGGCGGTGGTGGAGAAGACGAGGTGACCTCCTTTGAGGTAGAACTGGAAGCTCACTAGATGTGTCTATGTGGGGACAGGGGAGTGGCGACAGAGCCCAGGAACATGAGACAAGAGGCTTCACAACAAAATCGCAGCTGAGCAACAACCAAGTTCTAGATTAGTTTCTCTGCTGTCCACCACTGTTGCTGTAGGGTGCTGTCCACTCATAAGCTTATGCCTTGCCAGCTCCAACATTTTGAAAAGGGCTAAAGACATGCAGGTGGCATTAAGTCAGTGAGAATAACTGAGGTCACTGCACTCCTGCCTCATCCAAACTCCTACCTCTCTCTGTCCAGGTACAAAGTTAAGGAGGGAAAAGATGAGGCTTTTCAGTTCTGGGTAATTAAACAAAGGGGCTGGCATCTCCAAGGTGTGGCCAGGTCATTAGGAGATAGAGTGAGGGTTGAACCCAGACCCACACTCAGACTCACTGCTGGAGGATGCCAAGGATTCACTCCAAGGAGCCTGCTGAAGGAAAAGTACACTCTCCTCCAGGGCCAAGCGGCCCACTGCTTTCTATGAAAACCAGGTCAGGAGAAGAGAAGATGTGGTGATACAGAATCCCTGGCTCAGGGAGGCAGACCAGAAGCACGTTCTTGACCAGGGCTGTCCAGAGGGGAAGAGCTGCTGAAGGAGCTGCTGAACTTCTTGCTACTCAGTAACCCCTGAGGGTTCTGCCAGCCATAGACCCTGAGGCTGGGCAAGTCCGGCTGACGCTGGTCTTACCTCAAAGTTGGTGTTGTTATTATATGGGTGTTTCGACTCCCTCACTTGCACCTCCATTCCTGGCTCCTCCATGAACTGGCAGGCAGCCAGGGCCATGGTCCCCAGCATGTTCTCTCGGCAGCCTTGGAGCACTTTCTGCAGGATCTGGTGGGACACAAGGCAGGGAACGTCAGGGGCTGCCAGTGGCAGGGCCATGGAGCTGATCCATCAGGAAGAAGGGAGGGTCTATTTCAACCCAAGACCCACCCAAAGGAGCTGGCATCATCCTGGACACTGACCCCAGCCCCTAAAGCCAACCCTACCAGCCACCTCTCCCTGGAAGGGGCCCTTGCTGTAAACCACAGTCCTTTCAGAAGAATACCACTTCGAGGAGGTCTGAAAGACCAAGAGAACCAATCAGAGACGGTCATGGCCCCTGGAGAGTTCTGAGCCGAGCAGGGGGGTGGAAGTGCAGATCAACAATTACAGCACAATGGGATAAAAGCCCAGAGTGAGTGCAGAATTAGGAGCTCCATGGGGCAAGAAGGGAGGAAGGACATATTCAAGAGAGGGACCAGCAGGGGCAAAAAATGCTCCCTTCTGCCACCTTCAAATGAGAAATATAGCTCTGGCAAATGCGTAGAAATAAGGCTACAGCATCTCCAAGCCTGCGAGGGCTGGGAAATGACCTAGGGTACTTAGAAACTGGTGGTGTTCTTCTACGGGAAAATTAAGTATTAGAGGACAAATTCACTTCCTAACGAACCCTCAGGTGCTGCATGTTGTATTAAGTGGGTGAGGGTTAGACGGTGTGTGGGGTGATAAGGTTGAGAGGGATGAAAAAGAAGACAGCAAATGTCCTCAAGATTTCTGCACTTGGAAACTGGGAAGATGGTGACAAAACTTTCTGGTTCGGATGGAGAGAGTGCCCAGGGCTTGAGTTCTAGACCAGGACATTTTCTGCCACGTGGGCTCTCCAGTCCTACGCAGCAGGAAATGGAAGAGATGGAAGGTTTGCTAACCAGCACTGCTTTAAAAGACCAAGTTGAAGATTTGATTTGAAAACACAACACAAAATAGCCTCCAACTATCAAACTGAAACTTAAAATTTGAGAATTGGACTTAAGAGAATGCACAGACACTGGTGAGACCCCAAGTTAGCCACCCAGAAGCTAGGAGCCTTAGACAAGCCTCCCAGGCTCGATTTCTTCACCAATAAAACTCTCCCAGGGTCACAACACATCACAAGTGTAAATGCTGGCAGAGTGTCTGACCTGGGGTAGACATTCTAGAAACACTGACTTAAAACAGAAGACACACCTTCCTGGAAGGCCTCCTATATTACGAGAACAGAGTTGTAATTAACCCCGTCCCCTGAATTTTACATTATGTGAGACCGTAGGGGACATGAGAAGGGACAGGCTAGCCAGGAGAGTTAACTTATACGTGTGAAACCAAAAGGAAAATCTTTACAGAGGCAGGTTTCACTGGATCATTATTTCAAACACTCTAAGTACCAAGTGTGTCCTAGGCCATAAGTTTGGCTCCAGGAGGGTCCTAGAGTTCAACATGATCCTACTCAGCCTTTGTTGCATCCACATCTGTCACAGAGGTAAGCTCACTCCAGGAAGGCGCTCACTAGAGGAAGCCTGTTCCAATCCCGGAGCAGGGGGAAGGGACAGAGGAGAACAGTGAGTGCCCAGCTTGGCCTGCTTAATTACCTTCTCCCACTGGTGCTTTTCTTCCAGCTGCATGAACATATCCAAAATGTAGGTCATATGGGCAGGGCCACTTAGCTCCAGGATATCCTCGCTCACTGGCACATGCCCAGGCCACTCAGCAAGCAAGGATGCGAGCACGTGGCGGGCATACAGGACAGCTGTGGCCTCATTCACGCGGAAGAGGTAGTCTCGGACAGCCCTCTTGCTCTTGCAGTTCAGCTCCTTGTGCAGGAGGGCGGCGCTCTTGCTACGCCGCTGCTTGGCATAGCTCTGCTGCAGTTCACTCTCGGTGCTGGAGATGAGCTTCTGGGTAACAGGGTTTGATTCAGCAGTGGCCTGGTCACAGCGTGTGGGCCGGGACTGCAAACCCAAAGACCACCATTACAGAGGCCTGGCTTTCTCACAATGGGGTGGAGGGGGGCAGACATTTTGTTTCCAAGGTGGAGGCAACATACCAGGCATGGTAAGATAATCATGTCTGTATCCACAGCTTTGGCGCTCTGCTCATCCATTCTCAGACTCCTGCTGGGCTGCCACCTCTGAGCCAGGGTCCGTATCCTTTCATCCGTGGTGAGCTCATCTCCATCAAACCTGAAGAGGAGCACAAAGTTGGGTACACATGCAAGAGTTTAACCTGCAATGAAACTTGTCGGAAACATTAATCAGAGTTATTTTCCTGCACTTTGCAATTACATTATTACTTCCCATATTTTGCAAACTAGAAGGTGTTCATTTATTCATGCATGCAGTTGTACACATATGCCCTTGTGGCAGAGAAGGCAAGTTGTCCCTCAGGACCATTCTCCCTTTCTATCTTTTATTTTTATTTACTTATTTTTATTTTATTTATTCTTACTGAGCAAGATTTGCCCTGAGCTAAGATCTGTGCCAATCTTCCTCTATTTTGTACGTGGGTCACTACCACAGCATGGCCGACAAGTGATGTAAGTCCACGCCCAAGAACTGAACCTGGGCCGCCGAAGTAAAATGTGCCAAACTTATCCACTAGGACACAGAGCTGGCCTCCCTTTCTATCTTTTAGAAGTTCCATGAAGTTTTAACAAGAGACACAATCACTCAGCTAGAGACACGGTTCCCAGCTCTCCTTGCAGCTAGATGTAGTGATGCAACAAGGCTCCCGCCGAGGAGAATTGGGTGAGGTAATGTGTGCCACTTCCAGAGCCTACCCTCAAATGACTGGCTTAAGGATATGCTCCTTCCTCCTTTCCTCTAGGCTGGAACAGAGAGGTGAGGTGGGTGAGCCAGCTTTGACTCCACAGATGAGAACAAGACTCTTGGGGCTGCGGGGTCACTTTGTAGAGGAGAGCTGCCCTCTCACCCGGCATGGCTGCCTAGCTCTGCGCTGTTCCATGAGAGAAAAAAAATTCCATCTGCCTCGACTCATGATATTTCTAAATTTCTTAGTTACAACAGCTTAGACTGTCCCCTAACTGATGCAACCCTGCTTCATCTCACAAAGGATTTAAGTCAATATATAAGGAATACATATGGGAAAACAGAAATACGGAGTAAAAAAATAAAGAAAAATTAAGGTGGAATTGGATATAAATTGGAATAGGAAGTCAAAACTAGGATATGGGGGACAGACGAGGAGATTAGTTGAAGATAGGTAAATTTAATGTGGCTCAAGAACTAGCTCAAACTTCCTGGCCACGAGAAAGGGAAGACTGTTAATTTTATAATAATCCTTGAGGAAAAAACATGAAAACAATGTACAGTGGTGAAAAAAACAAAAAAACCAACGCTTTTGACCAGAAAGTCGTGCTCTGCACTGTGTGCTCCCTTGGTGTCTGCCTCACTTTCTGCAGCCACAAGGAGTGGACTCTAAGAGGCAGACTGCAAATGTGAAGTTTCCAAAAGGAACACACAACCCGACTCAAAGACGATCCACGCGGTGTTGCACTGTCAGCCTCCCGATCACTTCATGAAGAACAACCAGTTCCACGTCTGCTTCCTGGTTTTTCAGGAGTTTTTATCCAGATCTCATTGGCAGGAGGCAAACACTGGCCTGCCTTCACTTGTCCTGTCACTCACCACACTTGAGCCACATCTAACTGCCCCTTACCTCTTCTGAACCTCCAGGAAGAAGGAATCGGTCCTTTTCATCTGCAGTTCGTATATGGCCCGGAGAATGTGCAGAGGGGCATTGAGGGCATCGTGGGCCATCTGAAGGTCACAGGGAAGAAGCAAAAGAGGGACAATTTAAAGTGTTTCAACACATTATTGACAATTTGAACTCAAAAGCGATAAAACGATTTTTTCTAAAGTTACCACAGGTTACAATTTAAGAACATCATACGGGTACTTAAAAATTTTAAGCACATAAAATTATAAGCCCTAAAACATGGATTGTAAAATCTGCATTACTGTTATAAATTCAAAGGAAAATATACAACACAGAAACACCGGAAGAAATATCATGCCAAAAAAATGCAATGCTAACAGTCAATAATTGTCCCCCACATTGTATTCACTGCTAGCTTCTCTGCGGCTGCCTTGCACTCAAGTTTGACAACTGGACATAAATGTAAGTATTGTAATTTCTTTTGACTTTTTAAAAACTGTACTGGCTTTCCCGACATCCACCCCATAATCTCTGTTTACTCTTCATATGGTTAGGCCCTTTGAAGTCCAAGCCTTTGCCCATTTTCATATCATTCTGAGGAAGAGTGGATTATTCAGGCAAAGTCAGAGAGCATGTCTGAGAAACTGTGTGGAGGGCCTAACACTTGGGGTTTATTGACGGGCCTGGAAATTACATGCCAACTTTTACACGCATACCTGAATGTGCATTTTATGGGAGAAATGATCTGAAGCTTTTGGGTCCATGACCCCTAAATGTTGAGAACTACTGCTAAAAGGGCTTTTCCATCCTTCTGGATCAATTCTGCACAATACAGACTGAGCCTTCAGGAACTGAATTCTCAGGACATCAGACTGAAGCATTTTCACATGGAGGCTCACACATGGTCTAAGCCGTTCCTTAGAGTCCCTTTCTCAATCCACACCATGATCCAAGAACGTACCAAGAAACATATTCTGGTGGGCTCATCCAGGCTTTCGAGAGGGTCTAGCTTCTTCTGCTCTGGTTCACTGGGGCTGCTGACTGACTGTTCCACCTCCTCTTCTTGGCCCCCTCGCTCATCCAGCTCCAGGTCTCCGTGCTCGGCCAAAGTGCTGATCTCCTTTTTTGAGGAGTACAGCATGATGGACAAAATCTATACAGAAAGAAAATCAGGCCGGGCAGGACTGTGAGTGGTTATGGGTGAGAAGACAACACAGATCTTTACCCCTCAAAGTACAGAAAATATTGACCGAATTTTTCAAAAGACATCAGAATTCACAAAAAGAATGTAAAATTAGAAAAGAAACAGGAAAACATGTTCAATTGTATTTGTAATCATGGAAATGCACTAAAACTATGAGGGACCTTAGTGTTTATTAACTTTGCCAATGATAGTAGAAATTGATATTATCCTTTTAGAATGCATTTTGGTGAAATGCAAAAGCTATAAAAATGTTCATACTCTTTGACCCAGTAACTCATCTTTCAGGAGTAATGTAAAATACATAAAAAGTTGTATCACGATATGGTCAGTGAAGCAATAATAATGGCAAAAAACTGAAGATCACCTTCATGTATCATACACAGCCATTAAAAATGGTGATTGTGAAAACTACATGGCAACAAAAATGGTCACCACATGATCTCAGTTTATTTGATTCAACCATGCTTACTGTGATAAATCTAAATCTATATATGTAATACAGATACAGAGGAAAAAATTAGAGTAAGGAAATATATAAAATGCTGATGGTAGTAGTCGTGCATAGGGGGTGAAATTTGGAGTTTTTCTTTCTTTTCTACTTATCAAATTCTTTGCAATGTGGTTCTATTATTTAAATAATAAAAAAATTTTAATTTAAAATATTTCCTAAGAGCTCAATGCTCTCCAGGTTATCCATTAATATGTTTCAGTATATTTTCCTTAAACCTAACCAAATCCTCTTGGGGCAACTAAGAGCTACTTCTCTGAGCTCAGCCTGCGTGACTGAGAACAGTCGACTCACCCCCCAACTCCCACAGAGCAGCCTTTCCTGGACCTGAATCTGGCGCTTGGCACAGAAGCTCCACAGGGAACCACAGTACTTCCACTAAGAAAAACCCAAGGCCTATGGGGAATAGCAATAAACTGAAAATGATCGAGTAAAATCCCACATAAAATAAACGTAAGTGAGGACAAATTTAGAAACTGATTTTAGCTCACAGGAACTTTAAAGGGAAATAATAATTCAGGGGCACACTTTATTACCATGATATAATGATAAAGAATGTGATCCACAAAATACTTCTCTTCTAATGTTCTGTAAACAAACATCAAATTCATTTTCCCTGGCAGAGGAGGACAGGTGTCATAATCCCTATTTCCAAATGAGAAGACAGATATAAGACACAGATCTGAAAACTGCACACACGGGAGTGTGCAGGGCAGAACGAGTTGTATCTTACTAACTGAGGAGTCTAACTCCCAGGCCAGTAAATCTGCACCGGAAGCAGTAGCAGGAACCACCCTCATCCCTTACTTCCAGGTCCCGGAGCAGCCACGTTTTACTGAAGCCAGTCCCTTTGCTGCACTTTTTCACCAGAAGCTTCAACAAATCAGTCTGAAGGAAGGTAGCATGGGTCTCTTCAAAACTGTGAGCCTGCCAAACAGAAAAAGAATGATTTGCAACTGCCTTAGCGGGAAGAAGGGTCACTCAGGGAGAAGCAAGCCTCTCTCAGAGCCCAGTCTCAGCTGGTGGCTCAAGTGCACCTTCTGGTGAAAATTCCAGAGTCAGCAGGAAGGATAAAACTCTGAACTTTCGCCATAATCCAAGTCTGTTCATTCACTCTTTAATTCATTCACTCAACAAATATTTCCAAAGCCTAGCATATTCTATCTGCTAAGTCCCACGCTAAGAATAAAGGTTTTACGTCCCTCTCCTGCTCTTTACCTTTCAAAAGCTTCCCACTGCTCTTCAGACTAAAATCCAAGTGCCCCATCACAGCTGACAAGGTCCTGCAGGCTCCCGGCCTGCTTCTCATCTCCCTCTTCCACGCTATCCTGAAGCCCTGGAGGTCTCCTTCTGCTCCCGGACAACCATGCCTGCTCCTCGCTCTGGAGCTGGCTACTCTCCCCGCATGCAACGCTCTACCCAGACTCCTCATCTACCACCTCAAATCCGACCTTCTCAGAAAGGCTTTTTCTGACTCAGGGTGGTTTTCCTTGCAGGCTCTCTGTTGTCTCTCTTGTAATTTAGACTGTAAGCTCTATGAGAACAGGGACCTTCTTTTTAGTTCAATACTACCTACTCAGTTCCATGTGGCACCTGGTGCTCAACAGATATGTACCAAACGAAAGATTCAAAGACAGAAATGGCCTCTGCCCTCAGAGAATTTATTTTCTCTTTCTCACTGTAATGCAAACAACTAAAACAAAAGCAGATTGTGATACATGCCATGAAATCAAGAAACAGCCTATGTATGGTCTCAATTCTAAAGCTACAAACTCTCAGGGCAGGCAGAACTGAAATGCCATCTAGTCCAGTCTCCCTGTGGTGCTTAAGTCCCTCCATGGTCTCCTTGCCAGTGTTGCCAAAGTCAAGGAACAAGCAAACTTTTCTTTCTTCTTCTTCTTTTTTTTTAAAAGATTGGCACCTGGGCTAACAACTGTTGCCAATCTTCTTCTTTTTTTTTTTTAAGGATTGGCACCTGGGCTAACAACTGATGCCAATCTTTTTTTTTTTTTTCTGCTTTATCTCCCCAAACCCCCGCTGTACACAGTTGTATATCTTAGTTGCAGGTCCTCCTAGTTGTGGGATGTGGGACGCCACCTCAATGTGGCCTGACGAGCGGTGCCATGTTCGCACCCAGGATCCGAACCCTGGGCCACCGCAGCAGAGCACGCGAACTTAACCACTCGGCCACGGAGCCGGCCCCGCAAACTTTTCAAATTAATCCTTCTTTCATGGCTAGTTCTGTTGGGAAGATCATCCTAAAAGTGATCCGTTCCTCCCCATCAATGCTCCTCAGGTAGCAGAGGAATCATGTTCCTCGCAAGTTAAGGCTTCTCACCTCCACACCAACAATCACTCAGCTCTTTAACTCGTCTGCCTCCTCCCACCTCAACTGCCAAACCTATTGCTCACATATCCCATGGGATGCTAGCCCCTTTTATTGTTCTCTTCATCTTATCCTATGAAGAAGCAGAAGGAGCTGTGGTTCAGAGGGAAGCGAGAAACTGTTCAGTCCATTTTTCTTCTCATCTTCCAAGGTTACGAGCCCATTAGATAGTAGTACCTGGTTCCAGGAAGCAGTACTGATAAAATACAGAGTACCAACTATTGGGAAAATTCAATGTTTCTTCCTTAAAGTTATCCTTGGCAACGCCCCAACCATTTCTAAAAATAATCAAGATCCCATGGTCAACCATCCATCGAACTCAGATGGCATTTCCTCCAAGTTAATTCTCTGCAGATGTTAAAACACAGCCAGGTTCATTAGGAAATGGAAGAAGGTCACCATTACCTTTAGTGTTTTATATAACCCTTTGAGGGCCAGGGACAGCACCCAAGTTGCTTCCACTGCCTCGGAACAATGGCTGTCCATGCTGGTTTGCAGAAGGTGACTGGCGATAAAGGCAAAGTGCTGTGAGTATTGGCTCAGCTGGGTCTGAGAGCTGCCACATTCCTGTCCTCCTCCTTTCTGGACCAGTTGGTAGTCCTTCACTGAAGGGTGATGTCAGGCAGGAAGAGAAAGGCACAAAAAGTATAGTTAATGCTTCTTGCAGCTAAGTTTCTTCCCCAGAAATGTGCCTTACTGAAGCAAGAACTGCAGACGCCAAAAGACAAATCTCCCTGGTTTCAATCTTAGCCATTAGATGTAAGGCCAGTTTCTCTGTGAGCACAAAAATGATACTGGGCCACCTATCTACCAAGCAACTGAGGGAGGCAATTCCCATTCCTACTAATGTGCACAAGCAGGCTGTCTCTAAAGGTGTTAAAGGAAGTTCTTAGATACAGTGCACAAGAGACTTCCACTTCCAAACAACACTGAGTAAGAGGGATTGGCTTTACTCTCCTACCATAAACAACCACAACACCAAAAAAATACATGAAACCATGATTTGGAGGCATTGAGCAATAGGTAGAACAGGACTAAGATTCCTGAGAGAAAGGACGTAAACCAGGTGAGCCCTCCAATAGCCTTGGCTATCTGGAGATAATTTCCAGGCTGCAGAGCAGGGACTGGAAATCCAAGCAGAGTCCAGCAGTCTCGATGAATTGAGGAGAGAGAGCTCAGAGTTCAAGGGAAGCAAAGGCAGCTAGAGTTTATGGGGCAGACTATCACATACAAGGGAGACGCACAAAGAGAGAGAGGGTATGGGAGACCTCTCTAGATAGTCACAGAGGGTTCCTCATGAGTCTTTGGCTGAGTATTGATCTGCACAAATATGAAAGGAAACTATCTAGACATTAAACTATCTAGTTCTAGGAAATAAATACCAAAAAGCAGGGGACAGAACAGTTCTTGGAGCTCACACAGAGCTGGAACTATTTTGTCTTCCAACCAGTGAGAGTAGAAGTGTCTGGTGGGGGGCAAAATGACTATTTGAAGATGTAACAGTTGAAATTTTTTCCAAATTTGATGAAAACTATAAATCCACATATACAAGGAACTCAATAAACCTCCACGCGGAAGGAACATAAAGAAAACTATGCCAAGGCACATCATAATCAAAATGCTAAAAACCAGTGATTAAGAGAAAAATCTTAAAAGCAGCCAGAAAAAAAAGACACATTATGAAGAGTAACAAAGAATGACAGTAGAGTTTATGGCAGAAACTATGCAAGCCAGAAGAAAACGAATCAATATCTTTAAAGTATTCAAAGAAAAACTCCTCAGCCTAGAATTTTTCTACCCAGCAAAATTATCTCTCAAAAAATGAAATAAAAATAAATATTTCTTCAGTGTGATAGGACAAGCCAAAACAAAGATTTTGTAGCAGCAGAACTACACTACAAGAAATGTTAAGTGAAGTTTTTTTCAGGTCAAATAAAAATGATACCAGATGGAAATCTGAACCTGCACAAGGAATGAAGAGCACCAGAAATGGTAAATATAAAATAGTTTCCTATACTGTGAGGTTTATATGATGTAAAAGTAAAATGTGTGACAACAGCACAAAGGATCAGGGATAGAAATAGAAAATCTACAATGTTTCGTCCCTATATGTGAAGTAGTATAGTATTATTTGAAGACAGACTATGATGAGTAAAGGTGTATATTATAAACCATAAAGCAACCCATAAAAAATTATTTGAAAGTAGACTACTGTAAACCATAGAGCAACCACTAAAAAAATAGATACAGTTAAAAAGCCAATAGTGGAGTTAAAATAGAATCATTAAAAAAATAAAAAATAAAAACTCAATCCAAAAGAAGTCAGGAGAAGAGGGAAAAAGGAACAAACAATAGATGAGACAAACAGGAAACAAGCAAGAAGATAGTAGATTTAAATTCAACCATCTTGCTAAGTGCATTAAATGTAAATGGTTTAAACAACTCAATGAAAAGACAGGGATTTTCAGACTGGATTGAAAAAGAAGACTCCACTATGTGTTACCTACAAGAAATCCACTTTAAATGTAAAGGCACAGGCAGGTTAACGTGAAAAGGACGGAAAAAGATGTATGATGCAAATGTTAGTAATAAAAAAAAAGCTAGAGAGAATACATAAATATTAAAGTAGATTTCAGAACAAGGAACATTATCATGGATAAAATAGGACATTTCATAAGGAAATGAGAAATAAACACATGCACAGTTACAGTTGGAGACCTCAATACTCCTCTCTCAGTAATTGTTAGAAGTAGAGAGAAAATCAGTAAGAGCACAGAAGACTTGAACAACACTATCAACTGACTTGACCTAAACGACATCTATAGGAAACTCCACTAAACAACATAGTATATGCATTCTCTTCAAGCATACACAGAACCTTCATCAAAACAGACCACATTTGGATCATAAAAATAAGTCTCAATAACCTTAATATGATTGAAATAATTCAAAGTATGTTCTCTGACCACAAGAAAATTAAACATGAAATCAATAACAGAAAGATATCTGGAATATCCTCCAAATATTTGGCTACTAAAAAACAAACTTTTGGGGCTGGCCCCGTGGCCGAGCGGTTAAGTTCACACGCTCCGCTGCAGGCGGCCCAGTGCTTCGTTGGTTTGAATCCTGGGTGCGGACATGGCACTGTTCATCAAGCCACGCTCAGGGAGCGTCCCACATGCCACAACTAGAAGGACCCACAACGAAGAATATACAACTATGTACTGGGGAGCTTTGGGGAGAAAAAGGAAAAAAATAAATCTTTAAAAAAAAAAAAAACCAAACTTTTAAGAATACACAGAGCAAAGAAGAAATCACAAGATAAAGTAGAAAATATTCTGATGAATGAAAATGATAATACAACATATCAAAAATTATGGATGCAGCTAAAGCCATACCTAGAGGGAAATTCATAGCATTAACATACCACCATTAGCAAAGAAGAAAGTTCTCAAATCAGTAATTTAGACTTCCACCTTAAGGAATCAGAAAAAGAAAAGAGTAAATTAAATAAAAAGCAAGAAGAAATAAGGAAATTAATAATGATAAAGGTAGAAGTCAATGAAACAGAAAACAGAGAAATACAAAGAAAAATCAATGAAAACAAAAGCTGGTCCTTTGAAGAGACAAATAAATTGATAAATCTCTGGCTAGACAGTCTAGGAAACAAAAAAGAGAAGGCACAAATTACCAAAATCAAGAATGAGAGAAGGCAGCTGATACCCAATGCCAAATTGAGAGGAATTAAAGACAAATTTTAGAAGAACTAAATTTATTCCCTAAATAAATGAAGAGATATGCCATACTCATGGGTCAAAAGACTCAATATTGTAAAGCTGTCAGTTCTCCCCAAATGGATCTACAGCTTCAATGCAATCCCAATCAAAATCTCAGCAGGTTCCTTAATAGATACTGACAAGCTGATTCAAAATTTTATACCTTTCTGCAAAGGAAACAGAATAGCCAAAACAATTCTGAAAAACAATAACAAAGCTTAAGGACCTGATTTTAAGATTTAGTATAAATCTATAACAGTTAAGACAGTGTAGTATTTGAGTAAGGACAGATATATAGATTAATGGAACATAACAGAATCCATAAATGGAAACACACATATGTGGGTCAATTTTCAACAAAGGTGCCAAGATAATTCAATGGAGAAAGAATAGTCTGTTCAATAAGTGGTCCTACAACAAGTGGATATTCATATACACATGTAAAAAAAGAACCTTGATCTTTACCAAGCACCACACACAAAACAGCACAGACAGTGTCTAATGCTGAAGCTGAATGAGAAAGCAGATTGGTTCAGAAGCAGAACGGCGCAAATAACGGTTAGATACTCCTGATTGTTTGGGGTTTGGCAAATTAAGCCAAAAGGGCATTTACAATGTACTTTCACTGTTTTATTAATGAAACAAAATGGAAGGTGACATGAATGCCAACACAATTATTTGAAGTTATTTTACATTCATGTAGCCACCTGACTCCATATGTTTAAATTATCCATTAGAAAACAAATGAAACCAGCAAATGCAGAAATTAAACGTTCAGAACCTAAACATCTGGCCAACCAAAAAATCATATACACAACCATATACAGAACCACACACACAAAATAAAAGCATGGCAAGAGTCTTCAGAATTATCCCAATTCAACCACATCAATTCAGAGATGAGGAAAAAGAAGCTCAGGGAGCTATAAGTTGCTTTTAAAAAAATTATACACAGAGGCAAGAACCAAGGTATCTTCATTGATTTTAGGGTATGCAGAGATGAGGGACCTTTCTTCCATTCTTAGAAAAAACAATTATGCTTGAGACCTGTTTTCCTTTTCCGGGTTTTGACATCGACGACCACAGCCCTGTTCTTCTCAGTGAAGTGCTTCAGGATGATCACATTATGTGGTTCATTGGCATTATCCATATAAACACAGCGGGTCCCCACACAGAGGACCTAGAGCATGACACAGACAGACAGAAAAGGTAAGTCAATAGCACAACGAGACAGGAAAGAGCACCTAATTAGACACAAGCCCCGTCCCTTCTGCTTGTGCCCCAGACTGCAACAAGCACTCAAGGATAGGGTTCTTCTCATCTCTAAGTCCAGGGCCTGGCACGGGCCTGGCACAGACTGGTTTAGGTGCTTGCTAAAGGATGAAGCCATGTTTTCACAGTCCTCCTTGTCCCAATCAGTTGAAAGGCATGGAGATTAGAAACGAGATCAAGATGAATGTCAAAGTGAAAAAGAATTGTACTGTGAAGGTCTTCGTAATTTATTGCAGTTACATATTATTCAAAGCCAACTACCAGCTAATAAAGTAAATTACATGGCTAAACTGTTGAAAATGCAAGTTGAGGGGCCAGCCTGGTGGCATAGTGGTTAAGTTCGTGTGCTCCACTTTGGTGGCCAGGGGTTCACAGGTTCAGATCCCAGGCGCGGACCTACGTACCACTCATCAAGCCATGCTGTGGTGGCATCCCACATACAAGACAGAGGAAGATTGACATAGATGTTAGCTCAGTGACAATCTTCCTCAAGCAAAAGAGAAAGATTGGCAACAGACGTTAGCTCAGGGCCAATCTTCCTCACCAAATTAAAAAAAAAAGCAAGTTGAAGAAACCATCTCATAATCTTGAAAATATATCAATACTGTAAAAGCCAATTATCTAAGTGAAGAAAATAAACTTCCAAAGATATATGCTATAGAGGCTTTCATGTGTGTGAGGAAGATCAGAGGGGGAGGTCAGGCCTTCAGATTGATGTACCTGGGGGAAGCCGACCAGCACCAGCAGGGTGAAGATGTTGGTATGCTTCAGCTGGAAAGGCAGCTGCTTGATGCAGTGGTCTGTGAAGGTGGCAATGACATCACGCCACAGTGGGGCACCGTTGAGTGACCGCAGGATCTCCGCCATGGAGCATGCCCAGTCCAAGCCCACCCGGCTGGAAGGCAAGAGCTCCATTAGGCGGCTGTGCACAGGCTCCAAACTCAACTCATCAGAGCTCGCTACACTCCAAGGCAGACCCAGAGGCATGCCAAAGAGCCGTGCGTTAATTAGCTTAAAAACAATGGAATGAGGCTTTTCATATAACGGTAAGTGGAAAAAAAATCAAGATGTTACTTATATACTCAGTCTACAACTATGTCTTTAAAAATATATACATTTTTAAAATGTTGGTTGACAGCATTTCTAATATAACTAATTCTATTCTCACAAAAAATTCCCTGACAGCAGCACTGAAATCAGTCAATAGTCAGACCTCTGACTTGCAGAAATGAACACCAAGGTGGGGTAGAGTGGGGTGGCTACCTGTCCAGACACACAGCTCCCAGGCTAAAAAGCAGGTGGGTGGTCTTCCAGCCATCTGGCATGATGGAACTGTCCCCTGCCGCAAACAGGTTATGTTTGGCTGAGAGGACCTTGATCACCGCGGCATCCACCTCTGCTGGTGAAAGGCGGATGATTAACTGGCCGAGAAGACCCAGGGTGAGGTGGTAGGTTTCATTCAGGTGGCCTGCGTTTGAGATGACAACCTGAAACATGAGTGGGAGGACGTGCTCCAGGTCTATCAGGGGGACTGTGGGACCCTGCAAGGGAAGGAGAGAAATCTGCTCAATCCAAAGTCCATGTGACCACACCAGCTAAAGACTCCACCCCTTCACGTCTAGTTTACAACTAGCCTAGTGCCAGAAGAATTGTGCAGCAGCTTTCATGAAGGGCTTGTGTACAATCAATTGTAAAATAAATATTCTCAGCTATGACCTTACAAGCCTACTTCTAATTTTCCTTCACCATGAGAAATAAACTCAGTTTTTTGTCCTGACATGCCATTGTAAAAGAATTCAACTAATCTGGAAATATACAAGAGTTAAGGCTCCCCGTAATCTACTTCCCCTCAAGACCAGGAGATAACAATTGTGAACAGTTTGATGAACAGTCTTTCAACTTTTTTCTATGCATATTGACATATATGTAAAATAAATTTAAAATTAAACATTTTTGTTTCTTTAAATGCTGTCCTGCAACTTACTTTTTTCTATTAATATGCCATTTCTCAAACCAATAAAAACAGAGCTCCTCAATCATCCAAATGGTTGCACACTATTGCATTTTATAGTTAAGACATAACTGACTTCATGGCTCCCCTATTGCTGGACACTTCCTTTGTTTCTAATTCTTCATTATTATAAACACCTTTTAGATAAACAGCCTGGTACATTCATCTCTATACATTTATACCACTTGTTATTTTCCATAAGCAAGAAATGCCCAAATCTGGAGAGAATATTTAAAAACTTTGTAGTTATCTCAGTGTGATTCCAGAGGTCACTAAATCTATAATACAAAAACAAAGCAATTAAAGAAAAAAAGTTTTTGAAAATAGGGGCTGGCCCCGTGGCCGAGTGGTTAAGTTCGCGCGCTCCGCTGCAGGCGGCCCAGTGTTTCGTTGGTTCGAATCCTGGGTGTGGACATGGCACTGCTCATCAAACCACGCTGAGGCAGCGTCCCACATACCACAACTAGAAGAACCCACAACGAGAAATATACAACTACGTACTGGGGGGCTTTGGGGAGAAAAAGGAAAAAATAAAATCTTTAAAAAAAAAAACGTTTTTGAAAATAAAAAATGATTCTCAAGAATGCATCCTCCTGGAGGCGCAGCCTAATATGGGGTGTCAGAGTCCAAGAAAAATGAGGAGGCTGTCCATGCAGGGGGCTGGTCCTGTGTGGGGTGTGGGAACCCGAGCAGGATGAGAAGTGTTTCCATGGACGGGTGGCCTGGCAGGGGTGTCAGCATGAGTGGGGCAAGGAAGGCATCCATGCAGGGGAATGGTCAGCCATGGGACTCAAGCTTGAGCTCTCAGAGGGGTGAGGAGGGCATCTATAAGGAAGGGCAGCCTGATGTGGGGTGTTGGAGCCGAGGTGGTGAGGTGAGGGCGTCCAGGTAGGGAGTTCAGCCTGGCACAGGGAATCACACAGAGTTCTAGCAGCACAAGGAGATTGCTGCCACAGAGTAGCAGCCTGCAGTGGGTGAGGGTGACTCAAGGCAAGGGGGCAACCTGATACAGGAAGAAACACACAAGTGTAGTGAGGAGGCATCCAAGTTGGGGGAGGCCCAGCAAACAGTGTCAAGAGTCCAAGCAGGGAGAGGAGGTCACCCACAGAAGAAAAAGAAAGGTGGCAGAAATGCAAGATTGATCAAATAAGTATATTAAGGATAATGGGATCCAGGTTTCTCACTGTTAAAGACAGGAGTTATAAATATAAAAAAGGAGAAAACTAGAATAAGCCTGTGGTTCTAGATGGGAATTGGAGGGATTGGTATGAACTCATGATTCACTCACTTTTTCACTCTTTCTAAATCAGGGTTTCTCAACCTCAGCACTACTGACATTTGGTTCTGATAATTCTTGTGTGTGTGTTGTGGGGGGGGGGGAGTCACATGGGGGCGGTACCTGAGCATTAAAGATGTTTAATGGCATCCTTGGCTTATACACACTAGATGCCAGTAGTATACCCCCAACTGCGACAACTAAAAATGTCTCCAGACATTGCCAAATGTCCCCCTGAGGGGAGGGGAGAGAGCCTCCAGTTTGAGAACCACTGTTCTAAATATTCAAATAAATAGGAAGATGAAGCGTGCACACACAGACAGACACACATACACACACACACCCTAGCTCTGTCCACTGAGAGAGCCTGGTTGGGGTGACACCCTGTTAGTAATGAGCCTATCTAGTGCCCAAACCTCAGTTTCTACTAAAAGGAACAAGTTCAGCTTAGAGAAATGACTGATTCCAGGCCTAGGGAAGGGAGAATGTGAGGAGAGCATGAAATATTTTGTGTCAGAAAAGAGAAAATGTTCAAAAAAACTATGGGAGTATGTCAAAAGGACATAGAAGACAGCCTGAATGGGCTCCCATTGGCCAAATCCAGGTCAACTTAAGCATCAAAATAAGAAGAATAATGGGCTATAAATGAGGAATTAAACAGGAAGTCGTGTACCCATAATGATATAACTAAATGAATAAATTGCCAGTTTGATGAAAATTTGCATAGCTTCAAAGACTCTCCCCACTAAATAATTACTAATAACAAAGGGGAAAGATCAACTTTACAGTGGAGAAGGCTAGCTGACACCACTTAATCAAGTGATCAAAGTGAACATGATCAGTAATGAAACAAATCAAAATTGGGTTCCACCTGATAGGCTGCAATGTGAATCTGTGACACTCCTGCAAAAGATACAAAACCTGAATCTACTCCTGAGGATACACCCACCAAACCCAAAGAGGACATTCCACAAAACAGCTGGCCTGTAACCTTCAAAAGTGTCAAGGTCATGAAAGTTAAGAAAGTGCTGATAAACTGCTTAAGACTGGAGGAGAGTAAAGAGACATGATAACAAAACGCTTCATATTAATTCCAATCCTCTTGCTATAAAACATTTTTGGAGCACTCTGGGAATGTAAATTGGTATAATTTTTGTGGAAAAATTGTTTGGCAGGCCAAGCTTGGCTTCATTCATGTGTTTACTTGAAAACAGGTACAAGCATGATCGTGGTACTACTACGACGTGGAATAGCTCCAAACTGGAAATTTCCCAAAGGCCCAATAATCGTAAAATGAATTTTAAAATTAGGCTATATTCACACAATAGAATTCTAGATAACAATGAGAATGAATAAGCAAAACTATTCACAGCAACATGATGCATCTCACAAACACAATGTTGAGTGAAAGCAGCTAGACACAAAAGGAGTACACAGTGACTTACCCCATCTATGAAAAGTTTAAAAACAGGCAAAACTAATCTATGGTGATAGAGGTCTTTTTATTATTGGGTTGTCAGAGTTGTTTATATATTCCAGATACAAGTCAATCTAGGTACTTCTTACACTAAAATAAATCTAATAACTTGCCTTCCAAAGAGTGTTAAAAAAGAAAAGATTGTCAGGGGTCAAACCTCAATAGAGAGAGCAAGAACAGAAGAGACACTGCTAAAAATCAAAGAGGTGATTCAAAAAACTACTTAAGGAATTCTCTCCGAACAAAAGACAAAGATGAAAAGTATGACCAAACTGAAGAGAAGACGGAGGGTATATCTAGGAGAGTCACTATGCACTCCAGAAAATGAAAATGGGGTGGGAAGAAGCAAACAAACAAGAGAAGAGCAATGCCTCAGCTGAAGTAAAAATTGAGTTTTTATCAAAAAAGCAAACAGGATGCAGGGAAGGAACACAGAAAGGGAATTCTATTTTGACATGGTCTGATGAATGTCTGAATTCTAAGGATAAAGGGAAAACTTTTAGATAAAAAAAATCATTCTTAACATTGGACTTTTTCTTTTCTCTCTTTGATTTATTTTTGTGAGAAAGATTGGCCCTGAGCTAACATCTGTTACCAATCTTCCTCCTTTTGCTTGAGGAAGATTGTTGCTGAGCTGACACCTGTGCCAATTTTCCTCTATTTTATGTGGGACGCCATCACAGCATGGCTTGAGGAGCAGCGCTAGGTCCATGCCCAGGATCTGAACCTGTGAACCCCGAGCTGCTGAAGCAGAGCACGTGAACTTAACCACTACACCACGGGGCCGGCCCAATACTGGACTTTTTATCAGTAACTCTAGGTTGCAGAAGCTCATTAAGCAACATTTACAGAGTTCTGAAGGAAAAAGACTGTGTTACTATAATTGTGCTCCCAAAATATCTCCATGGGTGAAAGGAAAAGACAGACATGCAGCCTTTCTTAATATCTGAAGAAGTATTCTAGCACAACAAAAAATGAATTAGAATAAGCAATTCAAGAGGAAAACAGTAATCAACAGACAATAATGTGCAATCAAAACAGTAGCCATCAACAATTAATTACAACGTGGTTCTGACATTCTAAAGAAAGTAATTTTAAGAGAGGTAAAATCTAAACACAATAAAAAAATGCTAAACCAACCAGCCAACCAAACCATCTGGAGCTGAAATTACAGATAATTTGAACACTTGGGATACGCTGAGGGAAAAAGAAGTGTGAGAAAGGTCTCATCTTGTTTGGAAGAAAAAGCAAAGGTTAAATTGTTAGTTGACAGAGAAATACAGATTGAAATAAGTGGACAAAATTTAACTACAACCACAACTATGATCAGACTTAGTAAACCATTAAAAAAAAAAGGAAAAGAACTTGGGAAGGGGGCAGGAAAAAATGTGTACTGGAGCTGGGCTGGGGTGGGGCATGGGGAGAACCACGGTTGACTGGCACAAAGCAATTAATTAGCTCATCTCATAAGAAGTAAGCTAACTGACTACAACACAAATGCTTACAACACAGTGAGACCAAGTTAGGAAAAGGTCACTCTTACAGAGAAACTGGTAAAATCAACACAAAAAAGATGAGAGTAGCCAACTGCAGAAGGGCCCCAACTTAAGAGATGGTTTCTCAATGTGCTGCCCAGTAAGATGTGGAAAAGATTAGTGTTGGGGAGGGAAGGCAAAGGCCAAATGGTGACTGCTCTGTGCAAGCCCGCGGGTGCTGATTTCAGAGGCACAATAACAGCTACCCAGACAGACCTGTTGCTGCGTGAGGCCAATTCATCCAGCTTCATGGAAACGCATCTTCGCAATATCCTATTCTCCTAGTTCCAGTTCCACACGCATCAGACAACCTCCTGAACTACAATGTGGTCTTCAGGATGGATTTACACACCAAAAGGGAATACATATTCATTTTCCTGCCAGACACAAACCTCTGCGAGTTGTGACCGATTTATAAATCAGTCCAGAGTCCTATGCAAGAGGTGATTCCCCTGAGACTATGCATCTGTGGTCAAACTGCTAAAAAAAGTCCTTGGATCCAGAGACCTGAGGACCAAATGCTGGGTTCTGGGGACACTTCTCCTTCCCCACAGCCCTGCCAAGTTGGGAAGTCCTGTTTCAGCAGCTGTCTTTGATTACTTTCTGATTGCTCTCTGTTTACTGAAAAAAACAGGAGACTATCAGAAAGATGTCGGCTACTTCTAAATTAATATATAAATTCAACACCAGCCCAGTGAAAATACTGACAACATCTCTTTAACTTGATAAAAACGATTCTCAAGTTTATGTGGAAAAATAAGCATGCAAGAACAGTGCAGGAAATTATAAAAAAGAATAAAGAAGACATAGCCAAACTGTCTAGGGTCTTTAAAAATGTCAATGTTATGAACGTTAAAAAGAAAAAAAAAGGCAAGGAAAGTAGATTAAAGGAGACTAAAACAGTATGACATCTAAATGCAATGCAACTCTTAAGTGGATCCTGATTTTAAAAACAGAAGCTGAAAAGGACATTTGGGGGATAAATTAGGGAAATTTGTATGTAGGCTATATAGAAGATAAAAGCATTCCATCAAAGTTAAAAATTTTAAGTGTGATGATGACACTGTAGTTATATAGAAGAACACGTTTTAGGAGACAAATGCTGAAATATTGAGGGTGAAGTGTAAATGAGATGGTTTCAATTTATTTTCAAAAGTTCTGCAAAAAAATAGATATACATATGTAAAGAGACAGATAAACCAAAATATTAACTGGTGAATCGAGGTAAAGATAATTGTTCATTGTTCTTTTCTTTCAAGTTTTCTGTAAGCTTAAATATTTTCATTATGAAAAGATAGAAATGCCATTTGTCTCTTACCGACTTTAAGGGAGGTAACATGGCTGCAAGCAATCCCAAAATCCTCTTCTGTGAACATTCAGCAAACACCTGCTCAGGGCTTGGAGTAACCGCCTTTTCCTCAACGGGCTTCTCAGATGATGCCTCTGAATTTTCAGCATCTGAGTTGTAAAACACCAAACTTTCAGATTTTGCCAGGGTCTATATATGTCCGAAGAGGTAAGTAAACCATGCACTGTCCCTGCGCCACTACTAGAATAAAGCTGGGACTTTAAAAATCTACTGCTGGACTCGTCTTGCTCAAGGAGGCCTATGCTCATCACTCCATTTATTTTTATTTTTTAATTTTTTTTAAGATTGGCCCTGAGCTAACATCTGTTCCCAATCTTTTTTTTTTCTCTTCTTCTCCCCAAAGACCTCCAGTATATAGCTGTTTATTCCAGTTGTAGGTCCTTCTGGTTGTGCTATGTGGGACGTGGCCTCAGTGTGGCCTGATGAGCGGTGCCATGTCCGTGCCTGGGATCTGAACCAGTGAAACTCTGGGCCACTGAAGCGGAGCACATGAACCTAACCACTCGGCCACAGGGCCGGCCCCTGATCATTCCATTTAAATGTGGAGCCTTCCCTCCCATCGCTCCCAACCCCTCTGCACTTCCCATTCCCAACCCTGCCCTTCTGTGCTCAGAGCATTTAACCACCTTTTAACAGACTGTATCACTGATATTTATTGTGTTTGTCTGTCTTTCCTTCTAGATTTTTGCTTTTTTTCAGTGAGCTATCTCAAGCACCTAGAAATGCTCCTGGAGCATAGCAGGTACCCAGTAAAAAATTTGATGAATTAATAAACTGCATGTGAACCAGGATGCTAATCCTCAAGGGAATGAACCTAGAGTGGATTTTGATGACCTGGACTGACGTGGAGCAACACTGTTTTCTGGAATGCAGAATTATACGCACTGCAGAGATGACCATCAACCCCTTCCAAGAGCTGGCCCCACCGAGAGGGCAGGATGCCAGGTGTTCACTCTTGTCTCCATCACAGAGTGGGCACATGGGAAAGCTCCTGCCTTCCTGGGCTGCCATAAAGAGGGGGCTCAGGTTTGCTGCCAGTCTCTAGCCCACAGTACTGCGATCTCTGCTCATCAGTCTTCCTAAAACACAGCTCTGACCTTGCCACTGCTATCCCCAGGCAGCAAAGTGCCACAGCGCCCTCCAGTTTCACATTCCAGTGCTCCACTCCATCCCTACACACCTGCCCAAGGGACTAACCCCTGTATTCTGGGGTTTCCCACTCTGAGGCCTTTGCTCATGTGGTTCTTTCTGCCCTGAATGCCCTTCCTCACAGCAGACCCTAGCACATTCAAGGTCCCTGTAGCCCTTCCCTTATCAGGCTTTATGTGGATGCCAATCACTGTCAACACTCACCTACACTTCTCTCTGGACAGAATCATATTCCACCTCAAATTACGGTTATCTGCTCCTTTGTCTTAAATCCTCCCAGACTGTAAGCTCCATGAGTTTACAGGGCAGGAGCTATCTGTCTATCTGTCTCACGTGGTCCCTATTTCAACCCCAGGGTAATCCCTAGCACAGTACTTGGCACATAGAAGGCACCCAGTAAATTAGGGAATAAAAAAGGTAGGAAAGGAGGCAAAGTGGAGGAAAGATGACTCTCAAAGTGTTATCAGCATCATCTGATACAGAACTGAAAAATCATGCACCCTTGGTTGCTAGCCAATTTTAAATTGTGTGCAATAAACAGATCAGCGCTGGGTATGTGTGCATTTTAAGATGAAAGAGGTCAAGGTCATGGTCAAATAGTCTTTACCTGGAAGTCCTGTAGGTGTGCTAGCATCTGCAGGTGAGTCTGAAATTTGAGTCTGGCATGAAGGATCCTTCATTAACAATACACCTTCATCTGCCTTACTTCTCTGCTTGAAATCTAAAGGAACAACTGCCTTATGAACATCTCTCTTTCCCTAAAAACAAAATAGTGAGCGCAAAAGAATTCAGCTTTCTTATAACAAAAGTTTACTCATTAATATTATAATACAATTTTTTAAATCATTGGCAAATTAGTCTTCACAGACTAAAATACTTTTGAATTCCACTAGAAAATGTCCCTCATTTCTGATAAATCTATATTCTAATTAAGACAGTAATCACTGCATCACATCCCCCCAAAAATCTTCCAAATGTCAGAGCCTGCATCACATAAGCAATGGCTCTATTACAAATCTCTAACACATTCTATTTAGCTTTTAGAAGCCAAGTATGGAAAGTTCTTCTCTTGGGAAAAAGGGAAAAAACAAACTTGGGGTTTCTTTCTGGTATACTAAATTGACTTACACTTTTAAGAATTCCATTTTGGCAAGGAGACTTGTTAAGGGGGCCCTCACTGGAGCTGAGAGGGTTTTCTGGGCTCAGGAGGCTGGCGGAGAGCTGCCCAGGCTGGTGGGGTGACAGTCCTCAGCCTGAATTTCCTCAGGAGTGACTCAGAGTCACCCAAAAATCACCTGCACTCCTTAGGCCCTCAGGGTGCTTTTCCCTGTCATCACACAGGCTTATACGTGCAATCTAGGCCACTCAGGATGTCCTCTGTGCATGGTGTCGGCAGCCTAACTCCAAGAAGTCTGGGAAGCCCAGGATGCTTTGGAGCCAAAGATGGAGCGCTGCTCAACACCACCCACTCCCGAGAAGATCCTGACATCTTCCAGTGCAGCAAACTTATCCTCCCCTCTCTGGAAACTGTGACCCTGACATCGCTCCCACCCTCAATCCCCTCAAAAGAAACAAGGGTTTATAAGACTGTACTAGGAAGGGACCAAGACTGAGAGAGTTACTTGCCTTGTTAAAAATGTACCCTCTGAAAAGACTTTCAACACCATACTCTCTGTACCATGTGGCACTTTGTGAGGACAATATAATTCCAACGTTCTGGCTAATAACTTTAGCTTGATCTTCTTTCCTGGTTTAACAGGGCTCCAAAGAGCTACTGCTGTTGCACCACGTGACACCCAGGGGCCTCAGTGCTGGCCTGAGGCTGTTGTACACAGAATCCCCTAGATGATGCCCCTGGCTAAGGTTGGTTTCTCAGTTGTATAAAATGAAAAGTGTCTCTACTCACTGGAGGGAGAGAGGGCAGTTACCCTTAATAGGGCCTGGGATTGCTAGAAGCACGTGAGTTCAAAAACAAGCAATTTGTATTCAGGGCCCAAATGGGATGTGGTCCTTAGGGCCATCATAGTGGGGACAGTGCTGGAAACTGCAGCTTTGCTAGAAGACCAAGAGACTGAGCCAGAGGCAGGATACCCTGGGAGCACCCAGCTGCTGATGACAAGGGGACCCAAAAGGTGGGGACACTTCAGAAATAAAAATAATGCCCTGGGCGCTACTGGAAAAAGGCCAATTCCAGTCCCTAGGCAGGAAAAGCCCAAGACAAGCCTGAAACATCTTTTTGTATCAAAAATTAAGGAAGTACTCAAAGAATAATGGAGACATATCAAAGGACACAAAAGCCACCTGGAAGGAGCTCCCATTGGCCAAACATGGGATGATTTGAGCACCTAAATAAATACTGAAAAGTAATAGATTTTAATCCATTGAACAAAAAAAATCTGAGTCCATTCTGATAAATATAAATGAATAAGTACATAAAAGGGGAGGACAGTGCTTACAGGCAGCATGTTAAAGATTCTAGGAGCTCACGAGAAGATACGAATATTCCTAGGCTCAAAGGTGAAGATTACTGACTTATCCTGTCTCTGCTGATAAGGTTCTCTCTGCCCCACAGAATCCACGGGTGGTTAAAGTGCTGCCTGGAGAAGGGGTCCTGTGATCAACAATGTTGACACCTCAGAGACAGGCTTGAAGATTGCTATGCCACCTGTCTTGTGCTGACTCTGCCTGAATGAAGCTAGTAGAATTTTCAAGTTTTCGCTAGCCATCTTTGCTTTTGTCTTCCTCTAAACGACAGCAGGATCCCGGTGAGCTAGAATCACCAAATAGGGGATCCTTGAACTAGTTAACATGATGGAGATAAAGGACAGAAACACTAGCAGCTCCTGAGGCAGTCAGGGGCACTGACAGTATAAACTCAAGCTTTGGAGGCAGCATCACAGAAGCGATGCTGTGCTCTGCCACAAGACAGTCTTTAATGTCACTATCATGGGGTATGACTGGATCCAGACAGGCTCTTCTACTTATACAAATATATGTTGAGGGGGAGCAGAATACATGACCCCAAAATGTGCCAGTTTGGCACGCAGATTATTTCAAGCTGAAGGTTATCAGGACTCAGCAGACTCAAGACAAACTTCTACCTTTCCCTCAACTGCCTAAAAGAATTTAGATCGGCAGCCTGACCCAGACAGAGCGCTATTACCAGAGACAAGCTCTTATCTGCAAACCCTGTCTGCATGGCAGGACAAACAGCTGATTACCTAACATCTGCTCCTCTGATCACCCTGTGAACTGCCCTCCTCCCCTTGGAAGCCCCAGGCCCCTGTCCCATTCCTCAGCTCAGGCTGGCATGTAAGCCTCAACTGTCTGGCTTATCCTTGGGTCTCATATTTTTATGGGGCTAACCTACTTACATAATTAAATTTGTTTTTCTCATGTTAATCTGTTTTACATTGATTTGATTATTAGATCAGCCAAAGAACCTAGAAGGGTAAAAGGAAAATTCCTCCTCCCCAACAATGTGAACTACTACGTGTACTTGGTAAATAGTAAGCACTTAGTATCACGTATTTGTTGGCTGAATATAACAGCTACTCAGATAGTGTTCACCATGGGCCAGGAACTAATCTCTTCAGGTGCATAATCCTGTTCAATCCTTATAAAAACCACCAGGAGGCAGGTAAAAGGAGTAGTTAACACAGATATGGAACTTGCGACATACAATGTTTTAAGCACTTTACATACATTAATTCAATGTGTGTAATATATGTAACTCCTCACAACAACCCTATGGAACAGGTATTATTATTATCACCCCTATCTTACAGATGAGAAAACTGAAGTGAAGAGACTGTAGTAACACGCCCAAGGCCTGACAGAGCAGGGATGTGAACCCAGGCAACCTGGGTCAAGAGTCTGTGCCCTTAACCTCTCCGCTCTGCTCTCCTGTGTGACGGGCTCTCTGAGTTCAGCCTGGGATTCTGCCCAGTCGAGACTGTTATTTACATTGCAGTGCACAAAACGGTCTGTGTCTGACGGCTCCTCTGCAACCTCGACAGCTTTCTTCTCTAGCTGCTCCTCTGATGTTCCAGTGGGCACAGTGACTGACAGGGCCTGGTTTTCTGGGGTAGAGTCACCATCTGGCAACACACCAAGAAGAGCTAGAGCTTTCAGACCTACATGGGAAGCAAATAAGAGAACGGTGAAAAGTTTTCTAAGAAGGGTTATTTCCTGCAAATTCCATAAATCACTTTGCTACTATGTGGAAATAGACGGCTGAGTCCTCCACAAATCAACCTGAAGATTACTCAATACAAATCCCCTGGCGACCCAAATCTCTCAGTGCGTGATTTCAGACCCCAAAAGTCTGGATAGGAGGGAGACCTACACTTTATGAACAAGAGAAGACAAAAGATACAACAGAACTGTCTAGTCAGAAAATCAGTAACATTAAAATTTGACAGTAGCCCCACACAACTGGATTTCTAAATCCCCACCGACAAACAGATCACAAAATAGCTCTTAAGCACTGGCATCATGCACCTGCTACCTAACACAGGTCTGACTTCCCCAACGCTTACCAGAACGGGGAGGCCCTTATTCTGAAAGAAACGGAAATGTCCCAGACAGTCAGCACACAAGCTCTTTTCTCCTTAGCACCCCTCAGTAAAGTCAAAATCATCTAGGTATTTTATTAGTCAAACTCTTTTAGTTATAAATAGCTCTCACCTAGAATACAGTTGTGTGGGAGTAGATTTGCACCCCAGGTTTAAAAAGGCTGAATTCCTTTGGCAATGTTAAGTCTGTTAGATTCAAATATTACACACTTTATCTACAGACATCAAGAGTTTTAATTATTAATATTTTTTATATCCTCATGTAAATATTTTAGGGAAACTAAAGCTACTTTAATTTCTCTCAAATGCATTTGGGAATTTAACATTAAGTTCCACACTGGGGTGAGCACCTCTTATGGAAAACTGGATTTTGCTGCCTCTAAAGCAAGCACGGTATTTCACTTTTGCTGGGGCTTTTCATTCCCAAGCAGCTGGGGGTCGGTTTGGTTTCTGTGCATGAGGAACAATTACCCTTTCCCTGGTGAGCCTTCATCAGACAGTCCCCGACAAGCTGCATGCACTGGCTCCGCAGGGTGGTGGCACTGCTGCGGGCCTGGGGATCCAGCTTCTCGCCGTCCACGTCCTCTGCGCTGGCCAGGTGGGCACTATAGAGAGCCAGGGCAGCAAAAAGCAGCCAGGCGTAGTTGTGAATGTAGGGCTGGATGAGCCTCTGCCGGTCACTGATCCGGATGGTCACCATCGGATGGGCTGTGATGCTGTGCGTAGGCAAATGGCTGCAAAGGCAAGACATTTTTAAGGCCTACAAGCCTTTCTGAGGCTCCAAAAGGCAGAACAGGGCCTCAGGGGAGTGCATGTATGGTCAGGACCAGGCATTAGTTACCTCTAAGGCTGTGGCTATTGAAAATTTAAAGAGATGTTTGGGCCCTTTCCCCAGAGAAATGAAGAAACACAAACCTTGCTGATACCATTTCAGGATTTCACAACCCCCAGAAGACTGTCTATGGAAACCAGGTGATATGAGAATTCCTTATTGTGAAATTCTGCAGGGTGTGGTAAGAGCACTTTGGTAATATGAGAAAACATCCATGATTTTTAGAGTTGGATATAAAGTATGTAGGAAGGAAATGATTTTAGATCTGTAAGTTGCTTTTTAAAAAAGCAAAACAAAAGAAAAGCACACAGCAAAATCTTCCTAACTGTTGAATCCGGGTAATGGGTATATGTGGAGAGTCACTGCACCAGTCTGTTTACTCGTGGGTGTGTTTGAAATTTTTTATAATAAAAATCCTTTTTAAAAAAAGAAGCCCCCTTTTAAAGCAAAGGAATACATGAAGAAAAGGCTACAGGGCCAGAGGTCATGTGAGACATACCCATAGGAATATTTCTTTGCTGCATAGCATCCATAGCAAAGATCAAAGTCATCGCACACATTGCAATTCATCCTCCGGCCTATGATCAAACCCTGGCAGTGGTCACAGGTAAACTCCATGTTGACCATTTCATGGTCATCTCCGTGGCCCTCAGGCTTCACCCCACCTGGGAGAAAAATAGCAGTGTGAGGTGAACTGGGCGAAGGGCTCACAGAAGGGCTAGTTTCCAAATCCAAACCAACCCCAGAAGCAAGGCTGTTCCCAATTTATTGCTAAGGACATCGGGGGCCACAGCAGAGCAAGCCCAGGGACAGAGGAGCAGAGAAGTGAGCATCTGTAGTATGTTAGACAGACATGCTCAAGTGTCTGTCCAGCTAAGTGATGGGTGGAGAGAGGTGGGGTCCAGATTGTGGGACCGTGAGATACTGGGCTAAGGAACGTGAATGAGTCTACAGACAATGGGGAAGGTTCTTCAAGCAGGGTACTAACACGATGAGAGCTATGCTAGAGGAAGGTGGTTCTCTGTAAGAGTTTCCTTTAGGAAATCAGTCACAGCAGTGACAAGTAGATTAGTACATCTAATCCACATCTTCAGGAGACCAGGGCATTCTGCCCAGTAGTTCTGAGCATATGAACGATATTCTCAGCACAAAACTTCTTAGCAATGGTACCGTGGACTGACCCCCCCCCCTCCAACCCTTTTCCAAGGCACACAGAGTCTGAACAACTAGATCACCAAGTCCCGTCATGACCACCGTTTGGCAAAAGTCCACATGCTAATTTGTGAGCTGGCTCCCATGACCTCTCCTCTGACAAACATTAAGCATCTATTGTGTATTCCTGTTAACAAGCATTGAGGAGTGATCAGGCTTTTGCTCTTACTTTTTCATTCCAGAATCACAGATGAAAACAGACTTCATAACCCCAGACCCAGTGAGTGAGAAAGAATGTTAGTCACAGAAGAGACTGACGCTCTGGTCTCCTCATGCTAAGTCCCGTGGGTCTCCGAGCCCTGTAACGGACTCTGCTAAATGCTCCTCATGTCTGACCCGCTTCTGTTCCCACTGCCATGAACCTAGTCCAGGCACTAATCCACTTGTCACCACTGTGACTGATTTCCTAAGGGAAACTCTTACAGAGAACCACCTTCCTCTAGCATAGCTCTCATCGTGTTAGTACCCTGCTTGAAGAACCTTCCCCATTGTCTGTAGACTCATTCACGTTCCTTAGCCCAGTATCTCACGGTCCCACAATCTGGACCCCACCTCTCTTCACCCATCACTTAGCTGGACAGACACTTGAGCATGTCTGTCTAACATACTACAGATGCTCACTCCTCTGTCTCTGGACTTGCTCTGCTTTGGATGGTGACGCACTCTTCAATGTTTCCTTCAATCATCCTATTCTAATTTTCTTCAAAGACCGACTCACATCCTACCTCCTCCACAAGCCTTCCCTGCAACAGTGATGGCTACTACTTCAGAGCTTTTCTAGAATAATCTGTACTGCTCATCTGTAACTCAGCATGTACACTCTTTACTGGAATATACATTTTGTGGACATGTCCAGTCTCCTGCTAAGACTGTAAATGCTTCAAGGACAGGGGCTGTATCTTTTACAACTGGACCATGCACATGAAGAACAATCAACTGCTCACTACTGTTGATCTGCTTTACCTCAGCACCTACGAGTCAACAGTATTCAAGAATTCTGAAGTTTGCTGTGCGTGTGTGTGTGTATTACTACCTGTAAATACTGCATGATTCACAAGGAAAATAATTTCTTGGAAACTCAAATGAAGGTACATTCATTGGTCCTGAGTGTTTATCAAGTGTCTACACCCAGCACAATGGAAGATGGAAGCATGTCAGATAACAGAGCTCTGGAGCTTATTATCCAGTTGGGGAGACATGGCTCATATTTGCCAACAAATCAGAGAATACCACTGAGCAGTATTTTTATGTAATACAATGGGAGTTTAAAAAATGACAAGATCATAGAAAATAGAAATGATTATTACTTTTGGGTATGGCATACTCAGACCATGAAATTTACCTAAGAAGCAAGTTTTGCAGAGATCCATGTCACTGCACTGCAGACACCGGTAGCGATGCCAGGGGGCAATCTCATCACATCCATCACAAGAGATGTCCACGTTCAACAGGTCACAGTAGCGAGCAATAAACATGTGCATCTGTAAGGTGAAATCGGCACAATTAACCAACAGATTTTCTTTCTTTCTTTTTCTTTTTTTTTTGAGGAAGATTAGCCCTGAGCTAACTACTGCCAATCCTCCTCTTTCTGCTGAGGAAGACTGGCCCTGAGCTAACATCCATGCCCATCTTCCTCTACTTCATACATGGGACACCTACCACAGCATGGCTTTTTGCCAATCAGTGCCACGTTTGCACCCGGGATCCAAACCGGCAAACCCCGGGCCACCGAAAAGTGGGACATGCGAACTTAACCACTGCGCCACTGGGCTGGCCCCCCAACAGATTTTCTGATGTGGCCACTATTCATTAATCAAGCCATCACTCAATGGGTACTTAATTTATTCCAGGCATTGTACTAGGTGCTAGGCTTAGACGATAAAGGAGCTTAGTGGCTAGTTTGGAATTCCCAAGTAAACAGCTGACACCATACAGTATGACAAGGGCTTTAAGAGGCAAATTCAGGAGGCTTAGAGAATACAGAAGAGGGATATCAGTGGGTGTTAGGAAAGTCATGGAGGTTTTCGAAGGGAAATAATTCCTCCCTGAGACCTGAGGGACAAAGAGGTATTAGCTGGGTAGAGGTAAGGGTGTGGGCATGCCAGCTTAAAGCAAAGGCAAGCTGTACAGGAGGCAAAAAGGAGATGATGGTTTGTGAAACTGGCAATAATTCAATATGTAGAACACAGTACGGGGGATAAGCAAATAAAGTTAGAAAGGTTAAACCACAGAGCGTCTAAAATAATCGTCTAAGGAGTCACCAACTGTTTTTAAGCAGAAGAGTAATGTGATCAGATTTGAGCATTCTAAAGCTTCCTCTGGTTACTGAGTGACGAGTGCACTGCAGGGGGCAAGACCAGAGTCAGGAAGCCTAACCAGGAGAGAAGCTGTTAAAGTAACCCGTGACAGATGACGAGGGCTGGAACGAGCAGCACACGAGACGGCGAAAGTCGGGGAGATTTGAGAGGTGTTAGGAGGCACAAGTGAAGAATCTTGGGACTGACTGGGTATGGGGGTCAGTAAAAGCGAAAGGTCAGGAACAACATCCAGATCTCTGGCTTGGGTGCTTGGTTGGACAAAGGTAGCATTCGCGGATACAGGAAACACTGCATAAGAAGCACTGTTTGCTGGCACTTAGAAAAGTTTTCTGGGGAGATAGTCCTCAGGGCACCGCTTCATGAGCAAACCAATTGTTTTACTGAAAAGTACCTGAAGACTTACAGTACAGTTTATGTTTATGGCCTGGAAATAGGGAAATAAATCACTAAGTCATCAAACAGTAGTAGATCAGAGCAAATATGCCCAGTTACTTTAGAACTACAGAATGGCTCCCAGTAAGATATTAAGATACAAGACAGAAAAATCGCAAAGGCCAAGTTGGTATGCTCCATCCAAGCACCACAGAGGCGCTGGAGGAGCAAAGTAACTGGCACATAGTAGGCACACAATACTAAGAAAACAATGAATCTGAGGCAGCAGATGCCTGGCACAATGTGGCGGTGACAGATAAATACCTAACGTGGAGATGGACATGGCAGGCTGGCTGAGCCTGAAGCCTTTACACATTTGAATCACGTAATTGACTCTGTGTACATGTGGCTGCTTCCATGCTCACCAGACAACCTTCTGATTGAAACGTGGCTTCCCATGCTGCTGCTTGCCTACAGGAAAAGAATGTGTTGCACCAAGGACACCAGAGCCCAGGGCCTTCAGCAATTCTATTTCTCACTGTAAATTAATAAAGTGGCATCTAATATTATACTTCAGCCTCATGAGCCAATTTTCTGTGAGTCTAGTTCTATGGGAGGGAGCCATTCTCTGAGTGTGGTCAAGTCAGGATTCAGGACCCCTCAGGTTAAACACCAGACTCAGCAACAGCTGACTCCCTAAGGTGCTGTCTGCCACCTGCAGCCCTCTCGGGAGACAACCTGCTGGCAGCACCCCACCCCAGGCAGCCTGTCCTCTCCAAACTCCTAGCAAATCACTTCCGATTACTCTAGTTGAGAGGTCTTACTTTCCTCTGCTTCTCTGGATCTTCCTGGGCTATTTTTTCATACCAAGCCTCAAACATGCCATCCTGACACTCATCCATCCATTCTGAATTCTGCTTCGCATCAGCAAGCTCATCTTCTTCACTCCATTGGCTGAAAGAAGGACATAAAGAGAGAAAAGCATGCCTCTCCCAATAATCAAGGAAAGCGCCGGTTAGCAGACTCTGTCCTATGGGTCTAATATGTGGGGCATTTTTAAATTTCTGAGAGGAAGAGGTCAATTTGGTTTTCAAAGCCCCAGGACGTTTGATAGATATATACCAGTGAAAAGGGAGAAGCCCTTTCTGGAGCAGACTACGATGGGTGAGGAATTAGAGCTTGAAAGGTTGTACCTACACGGCATAATTCCTCTCGACAACCATTTGCGGTGAACCTACTATGTGCCAGGCACTGGAGCCAAATAAAGTGATTTTCTTTTAAAGTCTGATTTGGACACGCTTAGCATACCCTAGTGGTATCAGCATGAGAAAGGAGAGACCCAGGTGCTTTGGCTCTCCCATTAGCTGCCGTAAGACCTTGACACAGCACTCAGCCTTGGTCCTCAGTTTCCTCATTTCAAAGTTTCATATAGATAATCTCGTGGACTCCTCTTAGATGCAAAATTGTAAATTTCCATAATTGCAGTTTATAGTTTGTTTTAGCAACCAGAATTTTTAAAATGAAAGGATTTGCTTGACAGCAAATGCAAAATATTTACCAACCAACAAATGTAGATATGTTCACTCATAAATCCCAACAAACTGACTTTAGGCCTACTCACACTTAGCTTTGGGCTAGGTGCTCTGAGGGACTGGTAGTGAAGGATGCGGCCCCATCCCCAAGGACTATATCATGCAGGGGCAGGCAAAGCTTCAAACAACAAGCAGACTGACAGCTAAAGAGCTGGCATGTGGATGCCCCACCACACCTTCCCCATTGTTGTCTCCCCTCTCTCTGCAAGACAGCCCTCTGACAGCAGGGCAATGGCTGAGGTTTGGTAAACAAGGAGACAGCCTTAATTCTTCTCTTTTCCCCAGAATATCTCTTCTGAGAGAGTGAAAACTGTCCCAACGTTGACTCATTCATTTATTTCCTCTTAATTCTCTCTCCTCTTGCTTTTCACCTCCCATTCTCTTCTTTCTTTTCTACAGACATGAGTGGACTTGAGTAGGGTGGAGAGACACTCATTAAAAGTGGAAAGAAAAAAAACACTTCACGTACTATTTTTTTCTCATACCTTAATTCCTTATAATGTACATGAGATTATAGTATCTAAAAATCACACATAAATTACAACAAAAAAATAAAGAAAAGAATTCTCCAATTCAACAAAGTACAGTAGGATCTCCAAAAATGTAGGGGGTCTTCACTTTCCCTGTTTACAACACCACCACCACCAACTTACATACACCACCATGCACCAGACTCTGTTTTCAACATTGACAAACAGAACTCATTTGTTCTTCACAACGATCCTGTGAGGTGGGTACCATTATTATCTGCAGCTCTAAAGATGAGGAAACTGAGGCACGGAGGGATTAAATAAACTGCCCAAGGTCACCCAGCTAGTATGTGGCAAAGCCAGGATATTACACATAGAGTCTAGCTCCAGAGCCTGCGCTCTGAACCCCTAGGCCATGATGACTGGATCTCATAATCTACTTTAGGGACTGCAGCATGCAGGACTGTGTTCTTACCTGATCACACTGTCATGGACACTTATATTCTCTTGTGACATTTTCATGAGGAGATCTGGTAACTGAATGTCAACAAAGAAGGCAAGATCACTGGGTTCCCAGCCCATATCCAAAAGATGAAGCAGGGCTGTCTGAACACAGGATAAGGCAGGCAGCAAGGACCTAAAGAGGCCATGAAGGTGAAAATTATCAAAGCTGCCCGTCACCAATGGAGACAAGAGAAACAAGACATGTCAGTCAGAGACCTGGTCTGTTTGTAAGTGGAAAGCAGAAGCAAACTCCAGATGGCTGGTTTGGGTTCCTTATAATCCCTTTCAAATTTCTCATACTCCATACAAACCCTCTTCAAAGGACAGCTTAAGCAAAAGAGTTCTGAAAGAGTAAAGTAAGGTTTCTATCCTGCCAGAACTACCATAGGGCACATCGCCTCCTGATAAATAGCAAGATCAGGGCCGTCCCAAATTAGTCCAGGTCATGAAACTTAGACATAGAACAGAACCATCTGATTCAAGGTTTACGTCTAAACCACCTACTATGGAGGAGACTGGGGAACGGCTTTATACTCTAGTTTTAAAACTGTGCCCAACAGATCAAAAACAGAAAATAAGAGGTTACCAATTCTTAGATAAACCAAGACCCAACCCCTTTAGAAAACTGTACACACCATACAGAAAAAAGGCTGGGAGACAATATACTAATAAATTAACATTAGCAATTAGCTCTAGAAGGTAAGATTAGGAGTTATTTTTATTCTACTCCTTGTACTTTTCTATATTTTCAATATTGAACACGCATTTCTTTTAAAATCAGAAAAAACAGAAATAATTTTTTCTCTAGAAATTATAAAGTTATCCAGTACCTGTCATTTATGCTACTAAATCCTTTAATTGCTTTGACCAAAAACAGAACAAATTGATAGTAAGTGTCTCGAATTTCTTTGTGTAGATCTGCACCACAGGCCTCCAAGTGTCCAAAATAACTAGAAACAGAGGAAATCATCGATCACTTAATTGCTAGAACATCATTAACTTAATCATCATTATTCCTTACATGAAAAAGAGCCAAGAAGCAGCGAGCTGAACGAAGTAGAGCAGAAACTTAAGTAAATACAAATATAATGACTGCAGAAAGCAGTGGATAAAACAGCAAATGAGTCTGTCTGCCTGACAAGAGGGCTGCCCACCAGGAGTATGGAGATGACAATTATTTATCTTTCTTTGTTAATATAAACAAATATAAACCCCTTTGAGCACTACCTGAGTGCCAGATACTGAGTAAAGTATTCTTCCAAAATTACCTCAATTGATCTTCTCCACACAGGCATGCCCACCCCTCTGCTGCCTTTCATTGATGACTTCAGCACCAAGTTGTCTTTTCTACCTTGATAAACTCATCACCTTGGAGACTTCAACATCCATGGGAATGATGCCCCAGTTCCTGTCTCCAGATTCTCTGCTATCCTCACCTCCAGTGATCTTCTCCTGCATCCCCTTAGCCATCCTAGTCTGATAGTTATTTCCTTGACCTTGTCATCACAGTAATGGCATTACCTCTGAAATCCTGACTTCAGAGCATCCTACTCTGACCACGACCTCACACCCTGCTCACCTACTCTCAGACTCCCACAACAGACTTTCAATCCCAATGAGCCCCAACCCACGACGCTGCCTCTTGTTCACTATCTACTACTCTCGCCACACCTTCTCTTTGCTCCATACTCAGCTTAGATTCCATGGCCAAGCACCATAATCACACCTTAGCAAGGACCAACTCCCTTGCTGCTTTCTCCCTCCACATACATGCCTGAGAAATCTTAAACCTGTACCAAAACAGCTAAGTGTTGATGGAGGAAACACCATACGACCAAGCTGACTAGTATCACTTTAAATTCACAACCATAATTCTCAAACAAGCACTCAAAATTCTCAGGCAACCAGATCAGCTTTCTCAATTTTCATTATTATTTAAACCTTCTTGCCTCTCCTTAAACTGCCACTATTTCCTCCTAAACCTTCATTTTTAGCTGATGACTAGTCTTCATATTTCATTTTTAAGAAATAGAAATGATCACACAAGAATTCCCTCATATTTGCACCACCAAACCTACCAACCATCTTGCATCTCTATCCACACTCTTTCCTCTTGCTACCACAGAGAGTCTCCTGGCTCTGTCAAAGGCCACCTTCCCTACTTATCCACCTGCTACTGCAACTGATCACTCTCTTCTGGGATCACATTTTCCTCATTACTATGAGGATACAAATATACTCTAATTATCTCTTAAAAACCCTCAGTTGATCCCACCTCCCCTCTAATTACTGCCCTATTCTTCTGCTCCCCTTTAAGGCCAAATTTCTTAAAATAATTGTTTATAGTCTCTCTCTCCATTTAATTACTACCCCAATTCACTTCTCAATCCAGTCCAATTGGGCTTTTGGCCCCATGGCTCCAGTGAGACTGTCGTCAAATCCAACGTGTTCTTATCTCATACATCCTCTTGCATCAGCATTTGACCCAACTAACCATTCCCATCTGAGATACATTCTTCTCTTGGCTTCTAAGACATCACCATCCTCTGCTTTTCACCCTTGATGGCCACTCTTTCCTGATCTCCTTAGCTGATTCCTCCTCCTCTGCCTGACTTCTAAATAAAGAAATGCCCCTAAGGTTCAGTCCTGAGCCGCCTTCTTGTCCATCTCTGCACTCTTTCTAGGAGGTCTCACAGCTTTAAGCGCCATCTATATACTGACAGCATCCAAATTGTATCCCTCAGGTCCAGCCCTGTGGCCAAGTAGTTAAGTTCATGCGCTCCCTTCGGCAGCCCAGGGTTTCGCTGGTTCGGATCCTGGGTGCGGACATGGCACTGCTCATCAGGCCATGCTGAGGCGGCGTCCTACATGCCACAGCTAGAAGCACCCACAACTAAAAATATACAACTATGTACCGGGGGGCTTTGGGGAGAAAAAGGAAAAATAAAATCTTAAAAAAAAAATTGTATCCCTAGTCTGGCTTCTTTCCAGAACTTTACACTCTTACCTGTTTTCTTGCTATCTTTACTTGGATGTGAAAGAAGCAGTTCAAATTTAATGTGATCAAAACAAAACTTTTGATTTTTGCTCCAATATCTTTCTTCCATACTCTTCCCCTCAGTAAAATGCAGTATTATCCACACGACTGCTTAAGCCAAAATCCTAAGAGCTTCTCTCCCCGTGATTCCTTTCATTCACCTACTACATCTAATCCATCAATAAGTCCTGACAATTCTACCTCCAAAATATGTCCTGAATCTCACCCTTTTCTCTCCATCTCCAGTGCTATTCCCTAGTCCAACCACCACCATCTCTTGCCTGGACTACTGGCACAGTCTCCTAACTGCTTTTCCTACTGTCACTCTTTTTCGTAGTAGCCAGAAGTACCTTTTATAAATATAAATCACTGTGGTCCTCCTGGGCTTAAAGTCCTCCAGGGGCTTCCTGTCTACAACTCAGTATGAAACCCACATAGCTTAACTTGTATCCAACAAAGCTTTCTATGATATGGGCCCTCCCTAGTTTTCTGGCCATGTCTCCTCCCATTCCTCCTCATTCAGGCACACTGGCCTTCCTTCTGTTCCTCGGGCTAGCCTCCCACCCTAGCCTCACAGCTATTCCTTCTGTCTTAGTGCTCTCCCCCCGATCTCGGCTGGTCACTCATTTCTTAGTTTACGTGTCATCTCCTCAGCTGGTCTTCCCTGACCACTCAAACTAGGTCACTCGGTATGAAAATCACCACATAGCAATATCACTATCTGATATATACAATTCTTACTGTCTGTTTCTCCTCAATAGAATACAAGCTCCTTTAGAGCAAGGATCTTGTCTGTCATGTCCATGGCTGTATATACAACACCTAGAACTGTGCCTGGCATAGTCAACACGCTGAAAATACTTATTGAGTGGCTGTCAGAACAACCTTGCGCGGTGCTTAAATTAAGGTCATTACTGTAAATGAGCATTAAATTTAGCTCATAGCTTCCAGGAGCCTAATGATGAGTATGGGCATATGGGGAATACAATCCTTACTGTCTGGGAAGATAAAGCTGATAAACTCATCACGAGGAATGAACAAGTTCCTGGTATTTACTTACTAAAAGGACAGAACCCTTTTTCCCTTAGGATGAAAGAATGAATTGACCAAAAATGTAAATTTGTATCCTATATGGAAATAACAGAGTTATTAATTAGGGAAGACAATTAGGATTTCTTTAAAATGAGCCCTGCTTGTTTTCCTTGCAGGCTTGTATTTGTACTTACTTGGTAAACTCTTTCTGGCAGGTCAGCAGTTCCAACAGGAAAAGTATATAAGGCGGATGGAAGCAGTGAGGCTGTCCTAGGGATTCGGCACAGTACTGAATTATCCTCAGCACTTCGAGGATGCTCCGGGCTTGGGCTTTCCTCAAGGAAAGAACCTTTACAACACTGGAGACAGAACTCAAGTCAGGAACACTCAGAAAACTCTTGAGCTGGGGCAGAAAGAAAACATACACCCACCCAAGTTCTGACGCCATAGTAATAAAAAAAGAAATACTACTGTGAGGTATCAGAAATATCATTCAGGAAGGATATCAATACCTGCTTGCTACTTTTAGTCATTACTCAGCAGCATCACAAATCAGTTCATACCAACTGTTCAGAAGCCAAACAACTCAGATTAAAAAATTAATTAATTAAAAAGGAACTTTAATATCTTTACTCCCCCTTAGAGACAAAGACTTAATTCTTAGGACAGGAAATTAAAACATGCAATCCTTCCAGAGATGTAGGCTCACTGACAAATAATTTTGTCATAAAATATCAAATCCTAAATTTCTCCCTGGGTTAAAATATGATAAACTTATGAGTTGTAGCTACCAAAAGAGATGTTTCTTTCTTTATCCCAACAGTAACTTACTGAGTTATAATTTACAAACAGTATAATGCACAAATCTTAAGTGAAAAAAATCCTTCTTTAAAAGAAAAAAAACAATCACCAAATTTTTTTCTTGAACATTCTAAAACAAATCTTAATATATCCTTCAAGTATTATTTGCTCATTTTTAACATGAACTTCAAGTCTTTGACTAGACTGGGTTCCTACAGCTTGAAAAAAGAAAGTGCCAGGAAGGTAACGCCCGGCTCACCTCTCGTGGGAGAGTGACTGATCTTTAATGAAGTCCATGACATCCTTCAGCACAGGGTATTTCTCTTTCACTGTGGGCACTGGTCTGGCCTCCTCCATCGACCGGAAGGAGAGCAGCCGGAGTCGCCCTCGCGTGAACGGAGGCCTCCGGGTAGGAGTGGAAGGTGACGAGGGCTCTTCGGCTGTGGCAGAGGACACTTCTGCGGCAAGAGGGCCACTACTAGGTGGCAGCTTTGGATGGACATCCAAGCCAGGACTCCTGTCTCCTGCAGCAGGGGTCACTGCTTCAGTGGGAGATGCTGAGGCTTGGAAGTGTTCTTCCACCACGGAGCTTGTCCTCTGGCGCTTATCGAGAGGCTGCAGGTGATCGCTTTCATCTAAAGTCACCAACTTGTCACAGCTTTCTTTCGAACTTACACCCATGGGCAAAAATTTTAGTAAAAGAAGACTCTTCTGAATACACTCTTTTGCTAAATGCAAAAAGCAAGAAGATAATGAAAAAAAGTCAAAATCAAACTTACTGCCTACTTTTGGAGAGAAAATAATCTATTTAAACTATATAATTTAGGATGAGAAATACCTCCATTAATACAATGATATACACATCTACTGACAGAATGGAATCAAATTTTATCTCATTATACAAATCAAAATCTCCCTAGCACCATCAGCACACTTAAAAAGTTTTATTGTGGACACGTTCAAACACATACAGGGAGAACAGTATAAGGACCCCTCCATGTACCCCTGACCCAGCTTCAACAGTTATCAACCCAAGACCAGACTTGTTTCACCCTCACAGTAGTATTTCTTTTTTTATTACTATGGCGTCAGAACTTGGGTGGGTGTATGTTTTCTTTCTGCCCCAGCTCAAGAGTTTTCTGAGTGTTCCTGACTTGAGTTCTGTCTCCAGTGTTGTAAAGGTTCTTTCCTTGAGGAAAGCCCAAGCCCGGAGCATCCTCACCCACTCCCCACTCCCTGCACTATTTCCACGCAGATCACAAGCATCACATTTTTTCAACTGTAAAAACTTCAGTATATTTCTCTAAAAAAATAAGAGTTTTAAAACATAACCATGATATCATTAAAAAATTATAGCAATTCCTAACTTCACTGAATATTCAGTGTGAGCATACTTTGAAAACATAGTAAGATATAGTTAAAAAAAGGACTTGATGTCTCCTAAGAGAAGCAGTTAGAAAGGTGCTCCATTTGGATCATGTTAATAAACAATTGTTCCTCTCTGGCATTTTTCTATTTGTGCTATATCCTTGGAAATACATTTAGCACCTGTGTTACCTTCCTAGGTCAACAGTGTCAATTCAAATAATCTAGAAGATGGGTTGCTGGTTTTCTGTCAAACAGAAACAAGGCACAGTCATGACAGTCATGTCGGCACACTCACCCAGGCTCTCAGGGTTGGCCTCAGCAGCTTCTGACCCGAGTTTTTCTTCTGCCTCGTTCCCCAGGCTCATCAGGGACTTCTGCTTCATCTCTAACTGGGGGGAAGATTTGAGCCACACAGTTACGCTGTCCAGACAGGGCAGCAAGGGCAGCCACAGAAAACTACTTCAAAAGCACACAGCACTGAGATCATGGAGAACTTTATGGTATCGTCCAGCTGTTGCGGACACAAGGTTGAGCTGTTTTTGTTTGTCCTAGGAGTACTCCAGCCTTTGAAGCTGTCTAAAGGTGTACTTGCAAAATTACCTTCTTTTCAACTATGTGTTATTTGGGAAAGTTTTGTACCCATGACCTTATTATTTAAAAAATTCTAGAACACTGGAGCTGGAGGGGCACTTATCTTAAGCCAACCTAGTATAGCTAAAGAAGCGGAGGTCTAGAGAAATGAAAGACCTTGCTAGGTCATACACCCAGTTTGCTACAGAGGTTGGACCAAAATTTGATCTCTATTCTATCCTGAACAAGAGGACACTGCTCAGCGATGCTAAGACTGCCAGGCAGAGGACGATGCTCCCAGTACCAGCACAGGCAATGGTCACAGTGGGGGCCACAGTGCCAAGAGCCCAGGCAGAAGGCCACGTGTGATGTGCAAGAGGCCAAAGTCTTAGAGAGAAGGGTGGCATCTTGTCCAACTGTCGGCAGTCTGTCCTACGCTAAACCAGAAGGATAATCTAAGACGTGCCCTGTCAAGCGCTAAATCCTTTTTACTTGAACTGCCTGTGGCAGGTGACTTTATCAGACACTCTTTTTCTTAAACTGCTAGTAACTGTCATGGTTTCTCTGTCAATGCACTCTCCTGATTCTCCTCCTACCATTCTGATGACAATATCTTTTAGTTTCTTTTGAGAGATCCTGTTCATTTTGGTTTCCATCTACCTATCCAGTATATATTGGGCACCAACTATGTTCTAATCATTGTGGAGTCTGTCCAAGGCAGTCCGTTCCTGGAACTCAGACATTTTAAAAAAACTATTATCAATGAACTGAAGTTATTCTTATCTCTGCCCTGACATTTCCATGAAGCATCAGCCATTTAGATTCTTTCACATTTACTAAATTCTCCAGCTGAATGTCTCAGATAACCTAGATGTCCTCGCACTCAACATGTTCCAAACTGAACTTACCTCCCCACTTCCAGATCCAAGACCATTTTTCCTATTCTGGTCAATGCTTCTACCACCAAGTCACCCAAACCAGGAAGATGGGAACAGTCCTAAATTCCACCCTCCTGTTCACCACTTACATGGATCACAAAGTCTAGTTAGTTTATCTCCTAAGTATCACAAGCGATCCTTATCTAATTACCACAATTAGTCTCCTGCTTTCAATCTCATTATCTATCCTCTACTCAGTTATTTAAAGATTTTTGCCCCAATTTCTATACAATATATAAGATGATTGTGAATATTAAAAAAATAATAATATATAGGTATTCATCTCCATGCCTAAGAAATAAAAACAATTCTCCTGAATTTGGTGTTTATCCTCTCCACGCATTTGTATAATTTTACTACATATTTATGTATACAACACACAGACTTGATTTGTGTTTAAACTTCATATAAGGAATATCATACTTATGCATTCTTCTACAACTTGCTTTTTTTAGCTCATCACCATGCTTGTGAACACCATCCATGCTGGCACATGCAGCTCTATTTAATTGACTTTCATTATGATATAGTATTATATTTTCATTTTACATTGTAATATAGTTTTACATAGTAACATGTAATCTTTTTGTCCATTCTCCTATTAATAGACATTTGTTCTTCCAGTTTACTGCTGTCACAATCAAGGCTGCAGAGCCACTTTTCTAGAAGGCAGAGAGGCCTCTCCCTTACCTAAAACCGTCACTGGTTGTCCAGTATCTAAAGCAGGGCTTTTCCTCCTGGTCTAAGAGGTTCCAGAGTGGCCTTTGGGGTTAGTGAAGGATGTCAGGGGGCTCAACTGAACCCCCTTCACTCCGAATGTTATCAACACTCACCAAATTATGATTTCAAGGGTTCTAAATTATTTTATATGCATTCACTCACTGAACTTTAGTTTAAAAAACATTCCTAAAGTTATATTCTTGAGAAGAGATCTACTTACCTTAATTTCATGATACCATGATGGGAAAACTCAAAATATATAAAAATCACATGCAAAGGAAAATCTTACCATCCATATTCGAATCCCATCTGCCAAAGAATACACCTGTGCAAACTCCTCACTCAGGGCTGTCTTGCCCCCACTGTGTACTGGGGAAAGGAGAGACCAAGAGATTACATTCAGTTAACACAATTCACCACTGCAACATGCAGCACAAAACAGTTTCCAAAGCTCCTAGTGCACTAGAAAAAGTCCTTGCCCTGACACTCACACAGTGGGGGTGGCAAGAGAGGCTTGGGGGGAAAAATTATCAGTTAAGACACAAATACCTGTAATGGGTTCTGTGTGTTACTTCAAACTAACTTTTTTCAAAGCAACAACATCTGAAATGGATATGCTATTAAAGTGAGTGAAATACTAAAAGTAAAAAATAAAAAATATTAAAATTAAAATAAAAAATATTAAAAGCGAATAAAAGATAAAATTATTGACATGCCAAAAAGTTCATGATATATATTAAGTTAAAAAGACTGGTTATGAAACAATATAAACAAAATTATCTTATCTAAAAAGGGAATATATATTAAAAACATGATGTATATAAACGCATATACACACATATAAATATAACTAGATAAAAGGACAGGTAGATATATAGAAAAATGTTAATAGAGAGGTTCTTGAAGTCTCCTGAACAGACATGTTCTTGAGAATACAGCTGATACTTATTTAAAGCTTTTCTGTACTTTGTAAGTTTCTACATGAATGGGTATTATTTTTATAATTAGAAAAATAATTTAAAAGTTGTGTTTTTTTTTAAAGGAAGACCTGTAAGGCCTGCTCCTTCTCTTCCTCTAAAAACCAAAGGATAATACACTAGAAGAGTGTGAAGCTCTCTGCCGAACCAATGTATAATGCAACAAGTACTCTGTGAATACCTAGAATGGGCCGGGCTCCATACCAGGCACTGGGAATGCAATGTTGAGAAAACAGACATGGTCCCTGCCCTCAAGTAGCTTATAGTCTAGTTGAAAAACTCCTCCTGTACATTTCTAACGCAAAAGAGTGACCAATTTTTAGACAAAGATGAGCAAATTAGCTAGACAAGGACCACTCCCAAAGCAGGTCAGTCTTGAAGCACCCATGAATAGCCCTTAAAGGAAGGAACAGAAAGAAGTGAGACCAACGGTGCCTTCTTCAAAGCCACAGTGGTAGGTATGTACAAACAACCTGTATTCAGTCAAATAGTTCCAGTTCCCATATCTAATTGTGTATTTCTCTACTGCAAGTAGGTAAGTGATATCTGAACATGATTTGAAAAGGAGCTGGGGGAACTCTCCCCCGACTAGAAACCCTCTGTTTCTCAGCTCTTAGCTCACAAGAGTTTTATCCCTCTACTGAAGTTCCCACAAGTAACAAAGATTGTCCAGCTTTCTTACTACAATTTGATTAGAAAACTGTATATTGAGGGGCCAGCCCCGTGGCTAAGTGGTTAAGTTCGCGTGCTCCATTTTGGCAGCCCAGGGTTTCGCCAGTTCAGATCCTGGGCGCAGACATGGTACTGCTCATCAGGCCATGCTGAGGCGGCATCCCACATGCCACAACCAGAAGGACCCACAACTAAAAATATACAACTATGTACTGGGGGGCTTTGGGAGAAAAAGAGAAAAAAAAAATCTTCAAAAAAATAAACAAATAAAATCTTCAAAAACATATACTGAATTTTTTCAAAACCATACAGGTCACCTTGCCCCCAACCCCCCAGCAAAGATATACTCTTACATATGACAACTGTTTCCATAAATCACTCATGCCTCTCTGTAGTTTTATTTATCTGAGCAGCTTCTTACAGGAGATATTAAGATTTGAGGAAGTAATCGAGATGTTTTAGAAATCAGGAAATAAATTCTGCAATGTGAGATCCAAAGGACTCAGCAGTAAAGGTAGTAGTGATAATAAGACCAATAATAATAATAATAATATCAGCAACAGTCAATTCCCTCCTCCAATGGAAGGAAGCATTTGTCCCTGCTTATTTCATCTGCACCATGGAAAGAACCCATATCCTGCCAAAGTGCTTGGGAAACCCAGATCTCATCTTTAGGTAGGGTTAGAAAACTTTTCCCCTCAAAGATTATGAGTAGAGAGAGACTCTCCCTCTTGGTGGGTCCTGTCAGGCCGCAGGCCACATATACAGTTAATGCACAGAGACAACATCGCTTGGGGACAGGAGGAAAAGAAATGGTGAAGAGCAGGCTATCACCAAAGGAAGCTGAGCAGGGCTGATGCTACACAGAAGCTGTAAGTCCAAAGACGAGAGTTAATAACTACATTTTCCCCCTTTGTTATTAGCACATTCAATTACCTAAACATCTCAGGTTTTAACTGGAATTTCTTAGAATGTTAGAGCTAATCAACTCTAAACTTTTACAGATAAAGATACTAAGATGCAGAAATGTAGTCTGATTAACCTGAAGCTGCACAACATCTAGTTTTTGAGCTGGGACTATAATCAAAGTTAAAGTTTTTTCCCATTAAAATTCTTGGCAATTTTCCATGAGAATTTTGGATAAAGACAAATCATCTGCTAATTAGGAAACCCAAGGCTACCCTATATTACAATCTGCTAACTATAAATTGGTCATGAATCTTTGACTGGTAAAGTGGGACTAACAAGATGAAGTCTACAGTTATAGAAATATGTTTATATTTAAAATTTTCACTTAAGATAGGCTTTCTTAAAACTTAGCAATTGGCCTTCAGATCAAAAATATTCCCTGTAATATAAGTTACCATATTTTTGCAGCTTCTCATATAAGTCTGGAGTGCGATACACCAGAGCAGCAAAGGTGGCGTTCACAGCTTGATCAATAGTGGAACCAGCAACTATATCTGTCTTTGGGGCCTGTTTTCTACATGCCTGTATGAATCCTTTGAAAAGTTCTGAATATGGCCCACAGAAGTTCTGGGCAGGATCTGACTGTGCAAAATGAAGAAGAAAATGATGGCAGGGATCATCACGGACGTTCTTAATCTGGAAACAACAAAAAAAAATCCATCATGTTTAACACACTCATTCAAAAAATAACATTTACTGAACACCTACTAGGCCAAAGCCAAAGTATAAAACACAGTACATACTCTCAGGAAGTTTAAATCTATTTTGGGGAGACCAGATAGATATATGGGTTAAAAAAAGGTAAACATAAATAAAACATTAAAAGCATTAAAACTAGCACTACTATAAAGCAAAAGATTATCAAGTGCCAAATGCCTAGAAGGGACACCCAGTGCTGAGAATTCACAGGAGAGAGCTCCCGGCGGGTTAAAGTAATTAAGAAAAGCCTCCTGGAGGATATGGGCTTTGGACTGGACCCTGAAGACTGGGCAGGTGTGGCCCTGAGGAACATAACCATTAGCAGAAGTTAAGAGTCAGTAGAGAGACTGACCTGGCCTGAAGTCTCAGCTGGGGAGTGGTGGGAACTAGAGTCAGATAGGTAAGGTGAAAGGAGACTGTAGAGAGCCTTGACTGTCACACTGAGGAGTTTAGACTTCACCCTGTGGGCAACGGGGAGCCATTAATGGTGCTTGGCAGCGGAATGACAAGAAAATGCAGTGATTAAAAAAAAAACTTGGTAGGTACCAATGTAACAATGCATGTGCAAGATGAGGGCCTGGATAAAGACGGAGACAGAGGAAATGGAAAGAGATGAACATCACAGGGAAGAATCCACAGGGCTTGCAGCTGACTAGATAGAAAAGGTGAGAACAAGGTGGGGATAAAGGTGATGCTAGGGAGCAGTGGCTCCATGCTAGGAAAACAATAATGACGATAACAGGAGTGAGCAGTCAGGGGAGACATCCTGGTTTTACACTTCTGGGTTAAAGGGAGTCAGAACACTGAAATGGAAATACCTAGCAGGAAGATGGAGATACAGGATTGGAGCCTGGGAGAAGAACCAGGGCTCGAAACTGATATTTAGGAATTATTTACACAGGTGTGACAGCAGAAGAGAGAAGAGAGGATAAAGTCTTGGTGGGCTGTGGGAAAGGGGAGAAAGCCTGAACAAAGCCTATTCTTTAGAGAAAGAGGAAGAAGAGAGGTCAATAAAGCAGGCAGATGGAGTGGTTACATGTAAGAGAAGACAGTGGACTACCATGGAATCAAAAGAAGAGAGGGTCTGAAGGAACCAAATTTAACAGAGAGGTAAAGGAGAAGAGAAGCTGAGGAAGAGTCCCTGGATTCTGCCTTTCACTACTGAATAACTTGGCGGTGGGGGAGGAGAGGAGAAGGGAGGCAAAGTAAGAGAGCAGGGACAGGGGAAGGAGAGATGAAAAAGAGACAGCCGGCAAACTTGCTTAGTTTTTTAAGTATTCTAAGCCTAAATAATGTGCTAGCATTCCATGGAGAACAAAAGGTGCAGCATAAATCATTTACTCTAAAGTTTGACTCAGTGGGCACTAGAAATAGACTCGACTTCTTTGTTTAGTAACTCCGTCAAGAGAGGTTTACTGAGCACCTACTACATTTCATGGAAGAGTCATTCATTCAATAGTTTTGAACACCCATAATGCACTGGCTCCTGTGGTACACCATGGGGACATCCAATGAACAAGAGAGAGTTTCTGCCCTCAAGGAGCTAACAGCTTAGTGGGGGTGATAGGATATAAACACAAATGTTTATAATTTAAAGTAATAAATATTAGTAAACATTTTCCATTCCAAATAGAAAGACAAGAGAAGAGTAAATACCTCCTTACTATCCTGGTGTGGGTGAGTGGGCCAGCTTGCTTCTAATCCCAACTCTGGACATATCTGATGCCTGAAGACAGGTTTCCACAAGGGAGAGTTTAGGACTAAAGCCATTTTTGCCTGAGGTACAGCCATGTTACTTCCTAACTCTGGAAAAAGAAGGCTTATGAGAGTTCTGTTTTTTCCTTAATACACCGAGACTGTTTGAACTGATAAAAGGTTAAAAAACAACTTGGACATTATTAAGACTTAGAGGGAATTCACCCACATTTATTAGAATGTTTAATTGTGATACTTCATAAACACATACCCCAGACGAACCCAAACCATAAGAAGTCCTGAAATGCTGCCATTCTGTGGAACGGCCTCAATTACGAGGTATCTTTGAAATGACTAATCTGTATAGCAAACTGAAAACAGAATGCAAACCACCTCTAGGGTATAACAGGAGACCATCTAGGAATGTGTAATTATGGGGAAATGTTCACAATTTGCAAACTTAAGTTTGTGAAAAAAGATGATAATTAAATACCCACCATTTAGGCATTTATGAATAGACACAGAAAAAACACCAGGTGGAAATCAATTAAAATGTTAATAATAGGTATTTCTGGGTGTTGGGATTAAGAATGGCTTTTCTCCTTGGCTTTTCTCCATTATGCAATTTTTCTATGATATTTTACTTTTATAATCAGAAAAATTCAAGAAACAACATAAAAATAAAATACACTAGAAAGTTTATTCTATAATTCTTGTTTCTTGGATAAATTTAATAAATAAGTTGAAGAAATCACTTTCAGACAAAATCCACGTATATTCACATAGTTAAAGGGTATGCAATTAATCTATTCTATATTTCTGCCTTCTTGTTGGAGTATACCAAAATTCACCTAAAAAAAAAATGACAACAATGCTGCTAAAAATCAGCTCTCCCCCACAATTTGTCCTCCATTGATGGGAAATCCACAGCACTCTTTGTGATGTGTTCCAAAGTCTGAGTTAAGAAACTTTATGAAAACGGTGTCAAGTCAACATTTTATTCTGGTTTGGTTTAAAGGAAACTGAAAGGGAATTTTATCAATCCCTTTGCTCTGCCATTCCATGGACTCAACTCACACGAGGGAGAGCACCACATTGCTCTTCAGCGTGGCTACAGCAAGAAAGGAAGGGGCAGAAATGTGAACTTACGATGCACAGACTTGAGTGCCATGCACTGGGAGGCAAGGCGCCCCATGAGTCGGGAAACAAGGAGCTGTAAATCCAACCCCCAAGACACGGCGACATCAGGCAGCCCATAGGCAGTGACAGTGAACTTGTAGCCCCACTCATTGTTACTGCTGTCAGAGTGAAAGAGAAACTGCAGCCGAGGACCAGCCTTAAAGGTCACTTTCTAGAGACAAACAAAAAAGTCATGTGGTCAAACAGATTTGAGAAGGCAGCATTTCAGTACTAAGTATGTTCTTCAGGACTCAAAAGAAATCTAAATTTAAAACTGGTGTATTTTCTCACCATTATATCTTATCACCCCCACCAAAATAGTAAAGGAGTAATGTACAAGAGTAACTGAAAGAGAAAATTCATGACTGCACCTCATGAAGAAGCAAAGTTGGCAGAAAACTGCTGGTCAGTTGTTCTAAACCTTGGATGCCCATCCACTCACTACCTAGTCAGCCAGAGGTCACACTCGCCCATTCCTTTGCTCCCAACCAAGACCACTGACAGCAGAGAGAAGGTCAGCAGTCTGAAGCAGCACGTAACCTCCCAGCCCCAGAGATCATGCAGACCTAACTGTGAGGTGGACTCCTGGCATTCCCCACCAAGGTCTGGGCCCTCCTGGACCCATCAAGCCCTTTCGTGCTAAGGATTACAACTTCCCATTTACTCTGAACAATGTGCTAGCAACCAGAGGGTGGCAAAGTTTTCCTATGAAGAACCAGACAGTAAAGTGCTAGACTTTCTGGGCCATACAGTCTCTGGAGTGACTACTCAACTCTGCCATGGCAATGCCAAAGCAGCTATGGATGACACACAAACAAATGGGTATGGCTGTGACCCAGAAAAATTTTATTTACCAAATAGGTGATGGGTTGTAGTTTGTGAAACTTGGAGATAAATGCTTCCTTTTACAAAAGTATAATATAAATGCTTTCCTTCAAAGACCATACCTCTATTCCCCCTTGAGGGCTGCCAAAAGGAGAACTGACGCAGAGGAGGCATGTCATCTCTTTCTGGGAATACCACTCACCTTGGGCCATTTATCAGTGCCCACTTTAGTGTCATAACGTGTTTTTCCACCTCTAGCGTCGGTAAATTCCAGATAATCGTACCTGGGAAAGCATAATCTCTATCACTTTCCTTCTCTCACTTTTGATCATTATTGCTTGGGAAAAAAGAACATGTGAGTCTTACCTTTTTTCAGTTTCACATCTCTCATCAAATTCCACCTCAAAATAGGTTGCCCCTGGGCTAACAAAGACAGACACCTCATGGCAATTATTTTCATAGTTGTGGGCAGACTCCTTAGTCCACGTATGTAACACCACAGGCTGCTCCTGCTGCCAAGTCTCGACATCCAGCTATGCACATAAACGAGTCAAGAAAGAGAGGTGTTAATCACTCTACAGGCAGCCACATGCAGTAAACTGTGTTTCTGTATTGGTGCTGCAGACAGATAGCCTTTGACATCCCTATACAAATCATCACACAAGCTAAAAATACACCTGACATTTCCACCTACATATATAGATCAACATACAATTATCATTCAGCAGAGTAGACATGTGGTTTTTATTGCATTGTAATAACTCTGTGCTTAGCTTTTATTTTCTAACTACAATAGAAGTATTTCTTACATTTTTCTACTAGCATGAATTTCCAGTGGGAAAAAACACTGAATTAGGAGTTTAAACAGCTTAAACTCCTATTTGAGACCTTGGCGAATCTGAGCCCATCCCCTCTTCTCCCTCCTTTTTTAAGTCTTTGCTTTTTTACCTTTAAAATTGGCTTTAAATATCAAACCTTCTAAATGGCTTTTCAATATACATTTTCTCTTCTAGACTTCAATCTGGTTATTCACTTACACGGTTTTTATATAACTTCATGTGCTACAAAATGATGAAATTAATCTATGTCCAGCTTCCTCTGTGTCCCCTTTCTAACACTGGCCATGCCAAATCAACTCAGACTGGCATTTATCCTTGTTGGCAAAACCACTACTAAAATATGGTGAGTCTTCTAGAGGCAATTTATTTGTGTAGATCTATATTCAGTGGCATGTTTCATTAAGTGTGGTCACACCACTCCTAAGAGGGGATAGAAAGCAGGTTCCAGTGCCAACTCGAGTTACCTTATCCAGTCCTCCTTCAGGGTCACTGCAAAGCTTCTTCAACAGTTCTGTTAGGGTACTAAACTCTCTCAAGAGTGTGCAGTGTGAAATGTCTAAAGTGCAAAAGTCCAGCAGAAAGATTACCTAAAGGAAGATGAATGAAGCACTCAGTGCCCACCCCAGACTCCGCCTGGGGGGCAAGTCTCCAACCCCCACCCGCCCTTTACAAACAGCTGCCACTTTTTCTTACCAGTTGACGAGCTGCCATTGAAAACACCGAATTACATAATTTTTCTACTACTGTTTTTCCACTATACTGTGACAAAAGGGATTCCAAGATCACTCTCATGCTTGTCAGAAACTGTCCCACATCTACCAAAACATAAAGGAAACAATTAAAATTTATATGGTAGAAATATCACTGGCTTGGTCATCATCAAGAGCAAAGCAGTGACCACAGCTGTGGAGGGAGGTCCACATCTGAAAGACCACGAGGCCATTAAGTGCCATACAAATCCTTTCCTCTGGGAGGGAAAAGCAGTGCAAATCTCAGTAAAAGATTACTTTTAAAGTGGGTGATTTATTCATTTTTTTGACTTTGCTGCTTTTTGACGAGGTGGAGATATCACTTGTATAAGTAAAGTCACATGGCTGGCCAGCCCAGCTGCCCGTGGGCCTTTCCCTTTGTTTACAAAGGGCCCATCATCAGGTGCACCATCCATGGGCCAAGCTTTAGGAGGCAGGGCTCAACAGTGTAAGCATTTTTGTCACAGCTGCTGAGAATAAGTTTAATGGGACTGAATTTTCCACATACGATTTCTCGAAACCTGTTGAGTTTCATATAATTTTCTGTGGGTTTACGGGGCATGAAGCTGAGTATTTTCAGTAATCAGCAAAGATCTCAGCAGTACTCACAAACTTGAGACTTTGACAGTTTAAGACTTTCTTTTTTGGGTGGCTTGAGGAAAACAAGGATGACAGACTCTACTGAAGAGTGCGACAGCATCAAAGAGTGCTGTATGATTACAAAGGCAACGTTTAGGCTGCGAAATGACCCAAACTCCAATAAAATACTTAGGCACACCCCCACATTCAGACAGGAAACTGGACAGAAAGACATGCTACAGAATTCTATTTTAAGAAAAAAAGAAGAAAAAACCCCAAAGACAGATCTGATTTGTATCAAAGAAAAGAAAATCATATGTACACTCTAGGCACGAGGTACGAAAGCAGAGAGGACACACACAGATTCAAAACCCAAACACCTGTCTTCATAGATTTTCCTCTGAAACTCACATTTTTCAAGAAGGTCAACAGCAAGATCTTTGGCTCCAGAGTCCGTGCTCTTCAGCTGCAGGTAGCACCAAGAGAGCAGGCTGCCTTGGACGGACCAGAACAGGGAGAAGAGCACAGAGTGAACCTCCCCTTGGGCCCCATCGAGCATCAACAGCTCACACTACAAGGGAGGAGACAAACAGAAAGTGTTCACAACAAGGCCATTCACAGCCAAGGGCATTCTCTAAGACAGCAGCTGTCACTGGCAAAAAAACTTCTAGAGAAATGGGGAATAGTCAGGAAAGAGCTTTCAACCCAGAAGTGACCAAGAAAGATGGTGTTACGAAAGCTCCTCTCCTGCTCTCAGCTTTTCGGAACCTTTACAAATGGTTTTCGCTCCATATGTCACGTCCTTCTGCCCCTCAGGAACCTTAGCCCACCGCTTATCTCTTTTCTCTCTCACATCTTCAAATCCCTCTTCTCTCTGGCTTCTTCCCCTGAGCCTTCAATCAAACCTATCCCACCTTAAAAAACAATTCGCCATCCCTCTGTGGCTCTCTAACCATCAGCTTTCTTCTCTGGAGTTTCTCTGAAGAGCCACCTGAGCTCCAGGGATAAACTCTCATAAATAAGAACCACGAGATATGTGCACATCATTACTGCTGCATAGTTGCCCCAAACTGGAGACAACCCAACTAACTCTCCAAAGTGAAATGGATGAACAAACTGTGGCACACTCAAAGGGGACACTGTGAGCGAGTGAAAATAAATAAACTATAGCATATACATCAACATGGATGAATCTCAAAACGCTACTGAGCAGAAAAAACATGCCACAGAATCGTCCCCTCACTCATTTGCAGGAGCTGGCTGATTGGGAGCCGAGGCAGCTGGGAAACCTTTGTGCTCCTTTGTAACGGTCACAGGAACAAAGTTACATTCATGCTGTAAATGAGGGCTCAAAGGGGAGGCACAGTGACAGCTGTATCTCGTGCTCCTAAAAGCATGAGGCAAGGAAGACAGGGAGCAGCCCCCAGTTACCTCTCGAGCAGCAACAGAGAGGAGAGTGCTCATGACTGCCAGTACTTCGCTGACGTGCAGGTCTGCCAGGTCGCCTTTCTCAGGTAAAAGTAGAAGGCCACCTGGATCCTTATCACTGAAAGGACACAAATGAGTCATGACACCTTGTTTCAGGAAGGGGATTTTCATGCTTTCTATCTTAAAAGACAGAAAAGGTTCCAAAAAAAGAACCTAGCAAGATTTCAATGTGAGTTCTATGGGATGTGAGGAGTTTGGGTCAGGAGAAAGGGCATGGTTCCAGCTGGGTCTGTGCCACTGTCTGTCCACATGGCCTTATGCAAGCACAGGCCCACAAATCCTTAAGTCCTTAGAAGGATTCTGAGGAATAAATCCCCTTGACCACCAATGGGAAAGACACCTAATCTCATGACTGCTATTGACAATCCAGGCTAAACATTCCCTGTGTCTTCAATGTTCTTCACATGACAGCCCCAAGGCTCTTTCATCATCCCTGATACTCAGCTCTGAACACATTTTATAGAGCCCTCTAAGTCTGGCATCCATGCCAGGTATAGTCTGACTCGCAGACAATAGCTTGGGCTATTAGTTGCTTCCCTCCTTCAAGAGTCTGTAGTCAAGGCATGCAAAAACCTCCAACGCATCCCCTCCCAGCACAGTCTTCTGCTAAACTACCATTCTGTGCTTCTGCAGTCAGGTTTTAACGTAATTGGGGTTTTAGACTTGAGTACAGGACCTCAAGCTCCTTTGGCTTCAATTTTTTGTCTTCAAAAAAATCACTTAGAAACCGAAATGTTCCAAGAGATCCTCAATGGGTTCAACTCGAAATTTTCTAATGACTGGGACTCGGATTAAGCTCTGCACAAGATTCTTATTCTACCACTATTTTAGCCACTCCTGTGACTCTAGAAACTTGGCTGAGAAGAAGAAAGTTACTTGGTTACTCCAAAAGCACACGAAAAGGAAGGGATAGCTAAAGAAGACAGCTTTGCAAAGATGGGAATATTGGACAAGTGAAATGAATTATAAACTTACCTAAAATACGTGCACAGTGAGCGGAAAGTGAGCTGCAAGGACTGCTTGTGGTCCTGCTCAGTGACATTCCTCTAGAAAACAAGAACCTGCACATTCAGAAAATCTATTCCATGACATTCCAGACGCCTAGAGCAGCACGAAATGCCACTGCTCACTGTTCTCAGCATGAGGAAAGCCGGGGTCAGCAGACCACCTCACAGCACCCAACTAAGACCTGGCTTGGCTCTAAGAGGGAGCAGAACCACCCATCTAAAGAGAAGATGGCCAGTTTACTGTTGTTGACTGCTGGAGTTCCATCTTCAAGTTTTCCTGCAGGAAAGCTTAATGCAAATGTTTAGGAAGATGAACCCCAACAGATGTGTGCTTTTCATCACTGGCACGCCATCACAAGAGGAGAGGGCAGGGACAGAGTGCATTTCTTGTGAGCTTTCTGTTTGCTTTTAAATAGGATCTAAGCTTTCCCTATATATGCCAGAACAGCCTATGGCAACAGGTAAAGGAATCACACCCCTGATGGGGCACTTTTTTTTCCCCTTAATTCAATACATGTATTGAACAACTGCTGCTACACAAGGCACTGAGGGGGATTTCTAGAGGCCCTGCCTGGCACAGGTGGGTGGGAGAGATAAGCTATGGTCACAAATGACAGCAGTGCTGTTTAATTCACCAGCATGAGAAGGGAAAATATAACCCTTACCACTGCTGTCAGAAGGGATGGACAAAGGGAAAGTGACTGGGTTGCTCTGTTAATAGACAGCACTGTCATTCAAGAGGTCATACGTCCTCTTTCTATTTTTCTATGTGGGACACATGCAACAAAAAAATCATTTGCTTAACTGCCTGGTAAATGCTTCCAGCAAACAAGTAGGACAGAGACCTGCCCACAGTCCAGTGGGTCAGGTCAGCTGATGCTGTCAACGGCTATAACTCACAATGTGAAAACGGGTCTCTCGAGCTGATATGCCGATTTTGCAGACAGCTGAAATGCAACCACAGATCCTTCCTCCTCTCTGAAGCCTTCCTCATGCAGCCTCAGCACGACTCTCCTCTAAACGCCCAGTGCATGTGGGACCAGATTTCCCTTGTGGCAGGTGTTCCCAAGTGGGCCGCAGTCCTTTGACATCAGGGGTCACATTTTACACTTCTTTTGCTCCCTCTCATTTCTACAGGCCTTTACACACCCCACAGAGCACTTTTTTCTTATGTTTGCTAACTAGCTGCTGTACATCTTTTTAAAATGCTCTGTCTAGTTTTCTTTGTCAAACTCTTACAAGTGATTCTATTAGTTGCTTGTCTACACAGACAATAAAAAAGAATCTATAACCATATCATCTATAAATAATTATTATTTGTTTTATTCTTTCCAATTGTTATTTAAAAAATCTCTTTTCCTTGTCCTATAGCACTTGCCAGGCCCTCTAATACATTTAGGAAATTGAAACTGACAAGATACACAGAGAAAACAAAGACTAACAAATTTTATCCCAATAAACTAAAGAAATAGAATCCATACAGTTAACGTAACTAATTACCATCATGGTGAAGAGATGGTTCCGCCGGGTCTGTCGATCAGGAAAGAAGATGGCAGCCCCGTTGAGAAGAGTATTCCTGACTTCTTGTTTCAATATTTCCAGAGGCACAGAGTCTCCATCCACCCTATCCACCACTGACAAAAATAAACAATGGAATCGACTTCAACATATTCCATCTATTCACTTTCAATATATATGGTATCTACTTTAACTAGCCTATAAGCTCACTACTCTCCATTTTGTAGCTAACAACAGAGCAAAGAAATACTTCAGTATATGCCAGGCAGTATAAGGAAATTATTTTTTGTTTGTTTGTTTACATTAAAATAAAGACTATATACACCAGTTTTTATTTATTTCCTTGTTCTTTTGAAACACAACTTGGCAAAGCCTTAAAAATAACTTCAGATGATCACATGCGTTTTATTTTAAATTTATCATTACAATTTCTCCTCTTCAATCTATCAGCCTCATCCCAGTGTCTTAGCTGAAGTAACGACTGCAGAGTGCGATAATAATTGCTCTCAATATAACACATCTGTATATTAGAAAGCAGGAGGAAGATGTTGAGGAGGAAATTTCAAATAATGATTCAAAAGAAGATCAAGAGAAATACTCATTTTCCAAAGAAGCGGTCTCTTCCCTGGGCTTGCATAATCACAGGACCCCCCTGTTCTCCACAGCAAGAGGCCCTGCAGGCTACTAGCACAGAGTCACGTTAAAGAAAAAACCCCAGCTCCTACCACCACATAAGTGTGTGTAGAGCTCCTTGGCAGCCTCCACTCCTCCCGGGCTCGGGCGTCGAGCCTGTGCATCCTCAGAGGCAGCCGGCGCGTCTCTCTGCAGCACTGAGAAACAGCTCTGGAGGAGCTGCAGAAGCAGGGCCTGGGCACAGATGCATTCTTCCCTCGAGCTACAGAAAGATAAAGAACATCAGAGTACAAAAAGGCACGTTGCTTTTACCCTCCGAAGCCAAATAGCTGTCTACAAAGGACTTTCCTCTAGGCATCAGGCTCGGCAAAAAGAATGCCAGTTGAGAGGAAGGAAGGGGGAAAGGAAAGATTTCTGCACTAGGGAGAGTCTGAAGATACAGACCCCATCTGACTTAGCCCACCATGGAGGCGAGGAAATGCACATCTGATCCCGTCTCTTCATCTGTAAAATAGGGATACTACTCTAACACTTGACCCGTTCACCCCATAAGGTTGCAGCGAAGATCAAAGGAGAAAACATTTGTGAAAACATTGCCCAGCAATAACACGTTTCTATAATACTATTACATTTGTTATTTCTAGGTGCTATTTCCCATAACCAAATCTTTCAAATCAGAACAATATAAACTAGTGGAAAGTAAAGAATCTTAGAAGAAAAAAATTGTCCATTTAGAATAGCAAAATTCAGTGTTTTCAGTTGTGGTTATATGATTATCACCTTGTAACAAATTCTGACCTACTTTTGCTTTAATTTACTGTAAAAATTCCAGAAGATCTGCAAGTCAAGACCCGCGAAGTCCAGAAAAGATTTATATTTTAAGCCACTTTCTTTCTGCTGCACCTAAAAAATTATAGACCAGAAAAAAAAAATTGAAAAATGCACTTAGAGAAATATTGTAATGGCTCATTTACTTCTCATTGTTAAGAGATGAAGTGGCTCCATGTGGGTAAAATTCCCATATAAGTGATGCTTACTCTTAACTGCTAAAAAGTCTATGAACAACTATTTCTCGTGTGAAACTTTCTAAAATATATACGCGCGCGTGGTGTGTGTGGGTATGTGGCTATGTATGTAAATGTACACATACACCTAACACACGCACACACATCCATGAAGGCTCCCACCGCAGCCAGAACACAAGTGAGCCTTTCCTCGATGACGATCACTGTCCAGGACTCTAGCATGTTTCGACCCCTTCCCTGCAGAGTAGGCTGAAAGGTCAATTCCACTGTAAACGCTCCTGCTGTCCCTAAGCACCTCCCTCTCATTTGCTACTTTCTGCTGTGATAGCAGAGCTTGAACAGCAAAGACCAAACAAACCACATATAAACTGAGTCACCCAAATGTGCCCTGAAGCAGAATGAAGGTCAAGAGTGGACACTGCTGCATGCCACACATGAGAGGCCACCACCGGATTCCTGAGGTAGGCCGTGTTCTCTACAGGGATGGCTGCAAGAATATTCCTTTGAGTGAGCTGTCACTATGCTTTTATTAGTGACTGCAGAAGTCAGTATCAAAAACACAAATGACTTCAAGTCCTGACATCATTTTGGCACTTTTAGTAAACAAACAGAATTCACCTACACTTCAGGAATAATTCTCCTAGGACTTAAAAAAGACATAAACCCCATAAACTTGCTTTCTCTCTCCTGTCTACCATCAGCAACTGCAGGTGGGAATCATTAAGATGTGTCTGTAGTTCTATTTCAGGAAACCTCACAGGGATGGCACATGCTACTTAGTCTTTGACTGATGCCATCAATGCCAACACCTTACTCCCTTTGGCCTTCCAACATCATCACAGCAGCACGATGCAGCCATGCTCATTCATACTGCGTGGCTTCAGCAGGACCACATTTCACTGGTTGGTGTGCATTTCCCTGAACACCGTTATTTATTTTTCCCAAAGGAACAAGGTCTAACAACCGAGGAAACAATACCAGGTCATGGGCGAGCTGCTGGATGAACTGAAGAGTCCTGAGGAGCAGTGTGGCCCCACAGACACGCTCCTCGGCGTCCTTTCTGCAGCGAGCACAGACAACGCTCTGTTCTGCTTCTGTTCTCGCAGGCCGGAGGTACCCACTGACGCTCAAGCCTTGTACTCCCAAGCGCTCTGCCGACTCCTGACGGGTGCAGAGGAACTTCACCATCAAATACTAGAAAGGGTAAGAGAGATTTAAGGAGAAAGACTCAGACGTCCTGGATACTGATGAAAGGGAGATAAAGGCTCTTCTGGGAAGGTCTCCCTGTGACTTTAATAATATGTTAGGTACCACTATGCCTAGCACTAGGGATACAAAATATAAGTCCAGCATCCACAACAAACAGAAAAAAGACAATACAAACGCTGAACGAAATCAGGTTTAGGGAAAGATCACAATAAGAGAAATGGCATCCCTGCCCGTTCAAGGCAAAAACAGGATAAGAGAGGACGAATAAGAGCAGCACGCCGGCTCTGTGGCACAGCCAGTTTTAAACAGAAATCAGACATATGGTGAAAACAGTCAATGCCCTAAGGAATCATCTCAAATCCCCCAAATGACATCTGCAACCCATGCGCTGGGAGTCCAGGACACAGCCTTGTCTGCGCAAAGCTAAAGCCATTCTAAAGCCCAGCTTCTGTGCAAACTATCTGCTCCTTGAGTGAAAGCTCCTTTGTTGAGGGCCTTTCAGAATTCACTACTCAACTGCATAAATATTTACTGAGCACCTACTATGTATAAGCCCTAAAGATAGTTCTTATTTCTCTAATTTAAGCTTCTTACAAAGATTTACACTAGAGGTTAAAAAAAGATTAAGAAGCCAGATAATCACTGTTTCTTTCACAGCTATGGAAACACATCTCTCTTGCATTGATGCCTGTGTACTTGCTGTTGTCTCAGCCTGTGAATCCCTTCCCAAACAGCTCAGCCTGGCTAAGATGGCTTAATCAACTTCCAACACTTGGCATCACACCACCTTTCCTGGGAAGCCTTCCCTAGTGAATTCCAGGTGAGCTCAGTCTCCCCTGGGCTGCAACAGCCTCCTGTATGCCCCTTTCTCACAGCCCACATCACAGTGTCTCACACAACTGGGTCTCCCACTAGATCATGAACTCCCTGAGGGTCACAATCACGTGTGATTCACCTCCAGGGTTCCAGTGCTGACACAGGGCTGAAACCGAATACCCCAAATCAACACTTACAGAATAAAAGGAGGGGAGTGGGCAAATATGTGAGGGCCACAACTCACTAACGCTTACTTTGGCAACTCTGCACTGTTGCAACTTGAATTCTGCTTCATCCCACTCTTCTTCCAGCTCAAACCAGCCAATAGGATCATCCTCTCCAAGGTCATCAGGTGAGCAACCAATCCTGTAAACACAAGGGTAATCACAAAATATTTTCCTATTTCTAAACATCTCAAGGGTCTAACGAATAAGGCACATTCTACATGGAATTTAACTTGTATACGTGGCCTGTTCATTAACAATCAAGGACTGGGTATGGCATGTGGTGCCTCTTTGAACCTATGAGGTAGTCGGAGGTAATTTCTTCCCTATTTCTCTGCCTCCTCATCTGTAAAATGGGAACTATGACCAGTCCAAACTACAAGCTGAGAAGGGAGAGAAGTCTGCTTCTTTAGATAACTAACTGGCTTATCTGAAGAATGAGACATGACGTCAAGGCATCTCAGATGAGCTAGTCAGGAGTAAGGCACACTGAACAGCTGGTGTGTGCTTCGGGAAAGATCCAAAGGAGAGGGAGGTTTAGTTTTCTTCCCCTAGGTCAGGCTAACGTATGTACAACCAGCCTGAGGTGTGGGCCACTTGCCACAACTGAAGGGTAAAAGCTGAGAGGGTTCAGACCCTGGAGCTCCAAAAGGAGAATACTTCAGCCTTCACAGGCCTCAGTGTTCTTCCCTATTCCTTAAGAAGTCCCTCCAGGAACACATTTCAGCCTCGAGGCTGAAGAAGCACAACTCTGTGCCACTTCTTTTTAAAAACTGGATACTTGAATGGTACTCCCTTTTCAGGAAGTAGATAACTAAGAAGGAGAAGAGGGCAGTCCTTTCCAGTAACATCGCTAAAACTTTATATGATTTAGTTAGTGTTACAGCTAAGAAGCTTGCAACGCATGAGGATTCTGTATGGATAAGTAAACATGGGGAATAATGGCAAGAAGAGAAAAAAAATAAAAGACCCAGAGTAGGTTCTGTAAGAGGGAAAAAACATTTCTTCTAACCTAAGTCTTTGTTAGCATAAACATTTCATGATATACTTAATCCTAAAATGAATGGGACAGGTGTACTCTGTCTTAGCCCAAAACCACGTCAACGAGTTTTATCAATATTGTGTGTTTAAGAAAATTTTAATTCAATCTTCAGGAGGCCACAAGGAAATCTTTGAGATACAGAGAGCTGGCAGGGTGTCAGAGAGCAGAGACAAGCAATCTTGTTCACTACACCACGTGGCAGGCAAGGTGGAGGAAAGAGAGCTGAATACTAGTCCTCTTAAGTATGCACAGCAAGCAGCTAGCCCCGGAGCATGCTGACTAACCAACGTCTGACCAGAGGGAAAGGAAAAAAAAATGCAGGAAGATAGATGTATGCACATTAACATTTTATTTCCAAAATGGAGAGGGACTGATAATATGTAAGCCAACCAAATCTGGATTTCAGAGTAGTTCAGGCTGAAACCAGGAGCTAAAATCAACAAGGGAGTAGTGAATAGGCTTGCATTTAGGTTTAAAAAATCATCCTATATAAGATGTAAAGGATCTTGTTTGATAGCAGGTTTAGGGAAAAGGACCTATTTTAATATGTCCCAAAAGTGGGCCATAGCTGCTTAAAAATAAATGTAATCTCTAATTAACATTAAAAAAGAAAAGCATCTTTCAAAAGGGCATATATGTGTGATGGGAGGGAGATTTGTTCTAATTCATTTAGAGGGCTGAAATTAAGACCACTGAGACGAAGTCACAAACATAGATTTCAACTGAACATATTCTAATTACTGAAGTGCCTTAATATGCAGTGAGTTCCCCATCATTAAGAGTATTCTAGAGCAGTTGAAAAATCATTTGTCAGGGATGCCACTAAAGGAAGTCCAGCAGAGGTAGGCAGTTATTCTAGATCCTTGCTATTTGAAATGTGGTTCATGGATGAGGAGAATCAGAGTCACGTGAGAGTTTGTTAGAAATGAAAGTCTCAGGCCCCACCCAGAACCACTGAATCAGAATGCATATTTTAACACAATTCTCGGTGGTTCATACGCACATTAAAGTGCAGCACTACAGTACTGGATGACAGTCACAGGCTTCTGTTAACTCCAGTACCCCATTACAAGTGAGATACAGTAGCAAAAACAGCAAGTCTAGGGTTCAGCTCCATGAGTTTTAACGTGCTACTAGTAATAAGGGAGGCAAGACTGTCCAAGGGTCACCAACAACCTCTGAGGCTAAATGCAACAGGTCTGCTCCTAGACTTGATCTTATTGGTTCCAGGTAACATGTAACACCCTGCCCACTCCTTCCTCCTTTAAACATTATTTTTCCTTGGCTTTATGATGACACATTCCTGGTTCTCCTGCTGCTTCTCTGGCTGTTTTTCTCAGTCTTCTCTTCTGTTGCCCCTTAAATGCTGGTGCCTCTCAGCATGTTGACCTAAGGTCTCTTCTCTTCCCAGCCCACACATTTTTCCAGAATGATCTCTTCTACTCCATTTTAAATTATCAGCTAAATATCTCTCATATCTATATCTTTAGCACAAACTTCTCTTCCAGGCTCCTAATCTGTTCACCCAACTAGTTACTGGATATCTCAAAGGCTTCCTAGAACCTCAAACTCAACAAGACCAAAACTGAACTCATCATTGTGGAAGATCTCCACAAACCTGTTTTTCTCAGGCTATTTTCTATCTCAGAGAAAGGCACTACCAATGTCCCCACCTGCGCGAGACAAAAGCCTAGAACTCATTGACACCTAACTTTCTCCTGCTCTACATCCAGTCACTCACCAGGTCCTGTTTCTTCTACTTTCTAGTTATCTCTTACATGGGTCCACGTCTCTCTATCGCTGCTGTTGCTGCTCTTGTTAAGGTCAGCCCTACCTCTGGCTTCCTAGGTGGCAGTGACAGCCTCACCCCATTTTATCCTCCCTCCATGCTTGCTCTGCTCCAATCCATGCTACATACAGCATGATCCAGAGTAGTCTTTCTACATCTGATCTCATTCTTCTTTTCAGCTTTTTTTTTTAAGATTGGCACCTGAGCTAACATCTGTTGCCAATCTTCTTTTTTTTTCCTTCCTCTTCTCCCCAAAGTCCCCCAGTATATAGCTGTATATTCTAGTTGCAGGTTCTTCTGAATGTGCTATGGGAGACACCGCCTCAGCATGGCCTGATGAGCGGTGCCATGTCCACATCCAGGACCTGAACTGGTGAAACCCTGAGCCACCAAAGCGAGCATACGAACTTAACCACTAGGCCTGGGGCAGCCCCAAAGTTCTTTTTCAAACTCCTCAAGAACGCACTCTACCCTATTCCCTGCTCACCCCTCCACTGCTTTAAGGATAAAGTCTAAATGCTGAAACAGAGACAAAAAGACCTTTAATGACCTGGCCCTTTCCTAGCTCTCCAGCTTTCTCTCTCACCCCTGTCTACCTCACAGTACACCTCAGCAACATGGGACTTGCCAGTTCCTTGAATATGTCATACTTCACCTCTGAGTTCTCATACCTGCTCTTCTCTTTGCTCAGGACACTCCTTCCACGTCTTCAAGTGGCTAATTAACTCTAACTCATCCTTTAGTTCTCACCATAAACAATACTTTCTCCAGGAAGCCCTCCCTGATCAGGTCAGGTGCTCTGTCATGTGCTCCCAGAGCACTTTATCTCTCCTACCTAGCATTATAATGCCGTGACACTGCACATTTTATCATCTGTCTTCTGAGCTAAACAGTAAGCTCTACAGAGCAGGGATTGTGCCAATTTGCTCATTATGGTATCTTCAGTGCCCAGTATCAGGCCTAGCACATAGTAGGTGCTTAATAAGTATTTTCAAGCAAAGCATGACTAGAAGGAGGAATGTTGGGGGACAGGTCAATTTCCCAGTGGCTAGGTAAGACTGAAGATGTCAGGTTGCCCATAATTTGGTCGTGTATCATTACCCATCCATGTTGAAGATGTGTGCGCCTAGTCACAGAAGGGACTGAGTAAGAGTCTACGAACAAATTAACAAACACGTCTTCAAATATGCTGTTAGAAAGCAATGAATGCTCATGGCCACTGAGGATGGGTTAGTGGCACCTTTTCTATAAAGACAAGAAAGCATATTTCACCAATAAGAGAATGTATACAATCTTAGTAATTACAAAGATTTTAATTCTTCTTCTTACCTGCTTTTTACAAATTGCCTGAACTCCTGCAGCTTCCATTTATCATATTTTTCAAACCTTTTGAAGTGTTCTTCTGCGTGAAATTTATCAGATGATGAGTTATAGGCAAACACCAACCCACACTGGGCACCAATGCCGCCACGCCGAACCTGGAAACAGAGATCTGGATAAAGCACGCCAAGGGGCAAAAGTTCTGTGACTGCTCCATTTCCACAGAATATGGTTAAAGTCGAAGAGCTTGAAGCAAAATCAAAGGAATGAAACGATATTTTAAATACATTGTCTCGTAAAAGCAAAAAATCTTCTTTCTAAGAAATAATTCCTTACCTTTTGCAATACTCATATTCACACCATTCATACACAACAATTTATTCATCTTTGTGACCCTGTCTTCTGCTACAAGCCTGACACAGAGTAAATAATCATTAAATGTTCAATAAGAAATCAATGATGCGGACCTCTGAAACGTAATCTTAGTAAAAAAAAAAGGTAGTAATATTGCTTAAAGAAGGTAGCTTGAGAATTACCATAATTCTGATCTTTGTAACTTGAAAGGCAGATTCAGTTCCTGTAGAAAAAATAGTACTTGCTCTGGTTTTTCCAGTCTCTGTAAGAAAACCTGAAAAAAGGAAAAACTAAAGTTAGGATGACTGACTCATTTGTTATAACACTAAGAACTAAAATCAACAAAAACAAACCACATCCTTTGAGGCAGGGGGTAACTAGTCTATCCAGTTCTTCTGTGAAAATTTTCAGATAAAAATCTCCCCTCTGGACAGATGCAACCCCACTGACAAACCCCTAGGTAATAGACCACTGACCAGATACAACTGCTTTGGGGCATAATCTTCTCAGCCATATAGGTAGCCCTGCTCTGAGGTAATGATAAAGGAATAAAAAGTTTTAGAAAGATAGTGACTTTAATTCAAAGAGACAAACGACTGAATAATCAATTATATTCCTGAGCCACTTCTAAAACCAGGTGTGATGTTTGGATGGATAAAGTCAAGCACGCTCAGAAGCTGAAACAGGGATTTGACAGCTTCTAGAATATTCTGTCAGGAAAGATTGTGAAAAACTTTGAAATGGGGAAAAAAAGATTACTGGGTGCTCTGTTTAGCACACTCTTTGAGTAATCTCCATCTTTCATTGTCTCTGAGCTATTTTACAACTCTGTAAGTTGTAGAAGAATAACAATGCAAACGATTTTTGTCCACAGGAATAAAAATTGTCTCTAGAAGTGTAGCTGATTATTCCTTATATTGACCAAGTTTGTATCTATTTGTAAATTCGTTTCAGCATTTCTATTGGTCTATGGATATTTTATGAATTCTCCTTTGATCTGTTTGTAACATCTTACTGGTTCCCTCACTTTAATTAATGAGATAAACAAAAAGTGTGATGTTTTCATTTTATATTTTTATAAGAGTCATGATTTATCTTTTTTGTCATTAATTATCCTTTAATAATCAAAAAAATGGTCTTCTGCTAGACCCAAGGCTGCCTTTCTCTCTCAAATCTCAGTAAATGATATAATTCACACATTTGCTCAAGTCACCACTGACTAACCATTCTTCCCGGGACCCTGATCTGCTCTCACCCATTCTGTCTTATCAAGATAAAAAGACTAAAACAAATCTTGTGCTTCATACTTCAATACACTAAGTTCAATAAAATAAAAACTTGCGAAGCTGAATCTCCCTAACACAATATGCAAAATTTGTCACCAAACCAAGAAAATTAAATCCAAAAGAAGCTTTACTAATTCCCAGAGAGAAGCTATTATACAATCTAGTTCTATCAAATAGTAATTCTGTAGACAATTTTAAGAAATCATGTAGCCAGAAATTCACACAACTTCTCTAACAGTAATACTAAAAACTATCCCAATTATTGAACTGTCACCTTTTCCCAGAGGTCTGGATGCCTCTAATTACATCTATTGTAAAGGCTGAAATACTAACTAGAAGTTAAGTTATTAGTCAGCACTTTTAATTAGTCTCAAAGCAGCTGAAACAATAATTTAAGTCAACAGAAACAGACTCTTTTGAAATAGCATTGCTACCAAATACACATTTAAGATATTTTTTAAGGCCAAAATAAATAAAGTTTAAAAAGTAAATAAAACCTTTGTCCTTTCTTTTCTTGATGAGAAACCAGCTCACGTGTCTAAAAGTGCTATTTTAAGCCTACATTTGTTTTGACACCCTGCCCTCCCCTGAAAAATTTATTCTCTTAAAATGACAGGAAAAAATATCAATCACAGATTTAAAGAATTTAATAAATCTATCCCATCAGTTCTATTGGCAACATCCAGGATTCCTTTAAAATACCAGACCAGTAGCCACAGCTCACAGGAACGGTAGCCCCCTGGAGTGTCAATGTTTGGGTTCTCCTGTCCAGAATTGGAACTCCCCCGTAACTGGGGAATTTGAACGGTACCAGCGACCAGAGCCCTTCCCCCTGAAAGGGGAAGAAACAAATTACTCTCGAAATCCAACAGTTCTGCCTGGGGGGACTCTCCCACATCTCATCTATCTCCTCAGGCTCATTTTTTGCAGTGGAGAACGAGAGACTAAAACCTAACCTGAGTTATAAGAAACAGATAGCGATAGTGCTGAAGGGAGTGAGCGGGAGAAACTGAGTCTCCTCCTCATACACGGTCATCATATCCCATTCTCGTGCTTATCAGAAACCCAACAAAATAACAAATCCACAAACTACAACTAGTTTACAAAATCCATTCATCCAAGGGAAGTGGAAGGCAGGGAGGAGAGGTGGGCAGATAAGACATAAGGAGAATAACAAAGTATTCAAATCAGACCAGGCACAAGAGCTGGCAGATGCTTCTAATAGCTGCAGAAAAACCTGTGGTCCTTTCAAACTTAGAACAGCGTTAAAAATCTATACACTCAATTTTTATGACAGTGAAAATACTCTGTATATTATACTGAGGGATTTACGTCATTATACATTTATCTAAACCCACAGAATGTACAATATCAAGAGTGAACCTTAAGGTAACCTATGGACTTTGTTCATTATGATGTGTCAATGTAGATTCATTCTTGGTAAAAAATGACCACTCTAGTCACAGATGTGGATAACGGGGGAGGCTATACTTGTGTGGGGGCAGGAGGCATATGGTAAACCTCTGGACCTTCCTCTCAATTTTGTTGTAAACCTAAAACTGCTCTAAAAAGTTAAGTCTTTAAAAAAAAAGAATAGATACACGATCTGAAATGGCTATAAAAGTAAAAACAATAAGATAAAATAAAAGGGAGGCCTTTCAGTGGATGATAAGAGCGTAAAAAAAAAAATTTCATATATGGTTTCAGGAAGATTCTGCCTTAAATGTGCCAGAGATAAAAATTCCACTTCTTCAGAGAATGAAGGAAAAATGCAGAGTGCCCGTGGCAGAGTAATCTTGCCCTTCCAGTGGGGCAGAGACAAGGAGTTGCCACTGCCTCCTCCTAACCCCATCCATGCACTTTGAATGGCAGGCGAATCAGCAGCCGGCAGTGGCCTTCAGTGTGGCAGGAGATGGATGTGGCAAAGGAAACATCTCTGCAGAGGCTGAGCTGCTCAGGGAGGACTGAAGGAAGATTGCCTTAAGACTACCAAGGAGAGGAGATACAACTGAGAAAAGCACATCTTCCCAGAGGTCTTTACTTCACTGGTGCTAAGAATGAATAGAGGAAACAGGATAGAGGAGAGGTGACCACTGAGAATGTGTGAGGACTGAACTGCTGTGAGGAAGGCCAAGGGGAACCAAATCCAAAGCAGTAAGGCCACTTCCTTTCAGTGTTTGATAACTGCTGGAACATTCCACTTCCTCTACTGAATCAGCAGTATCAAAGCAGTATAGTGAGTAGAAAACGGCCATATGCAGGAGACTGGCTGGCCAACAAGATGGATGAGGAAGAGACTCACGAACACCCCCTGGATGAGGAAAGGAACCTGCTGCATGGGCCGGCCCTGTGGCCGAGTGGTTGAGTTCACGTGTTCCACTTCGGCGGCCCAGGGTTTCACTGGTTCAGATCCTGGGCGCGGATACGGCACCGCTCATCAGCCCATGGTGAGGTGGCGTCCCACATGCCACAACTAGAAGGACCCACAACTAAAAATATACAACTATGTACTGGGGGGCTTTGGGGAGAATAAAGAAAAATAAAATCTTTCAAAGAATCTGCCACAACGTTGAAGAGATTACATCAGCAGTCATCATGCTGACATTAGGGAAGGAGTGCGGCTTCCTCCCAGGCACCTCGCATGCCAGATCAGCCATAGCAACACCCTTCTTTCTCAGCAGTAGAATGCTGCTGATCCACTGTTTCTTAAACTTTAGGATGCAACAGAAAGACAATTTGAACTTAAAGATGGTTAGCTTTCTATACTCCAAGAGGAGGAGTCCTTGCTTTTCAAAACCGAAGGCTCTCAGGGCCTGCCCAGTGGTGCAGCAGTTAAGTTCACATGTTCCGCTTCTCGGCAGCCCAGGGTTTGCTGGTTCAGATCCCGGATGTAGACATGGCACCTCCTGGAACACCATGCTGTAGTAGGCGTCCCACATATAAGAAGAGGAAGATGGGCATGGATGTTAGCTCAGGGCCAGTCGTCCTCAGCAAAAAGAGGAGGATTGGCAGCGGATGTTAGCTCAGGGCCAGGATTCCTCAGCAAAAAGAGAAGGACTGGCAGTAGTTAGCTCAGGGCTAATCTTCCTCAAAAAACAAAAAACAAAAACCAAAAAAACCCCTGAAGGCTCTCAAGTACTTTTAAGGTGTTACAGGTGATTGACACCTAGTAGATTACAACACTATAATAAGGAAACCATGAAAACGGTTTAGGAACCACTGCCAACTGAAGGACAGACAACCCAAAGTGAAGATTGTATATGCTGAAAATTTCAAAATTCAAAATTTCAAAAGTCACTAGAAACAGACAGATCCACCACTCACCGTCCCTCGTCCACGGTTCAACAAGGAGGTTTTCAGGTCCTGACTTCTCTTCTTTTCCTTTGACATCACAGGCCTGAAGAGTCAACTGGAGAGGTTTACCTGACCAAAGGAAAGACAGAGAGCCTTAAGTTAGTGCTATGAAAAAATAAAAACTAGCATGCACATCAGCAGAAATGGAGTGCCTGTGGCCACCCAGACTGCCGATGAAGAATTTACCTGTCTAAAAGCTAAAACAGAGAAGTGATATTAGACAAAAGTTGACATCATCCTTTTGTGCTTTCCTGAAACAAAGTAAAGTACAGTGATTCCAAGAAGAGGTCTCTAGAATAACCACTATTTAAAAACAAAGCACATTATAAGATATAGATTAATAAGCTAGATTCAACATATTTGCAGGGGGGGAATTCCTAAAATACTGTTTTTGAGCCAATAATTAATTTTATTGCAATTGCATTTAAATATATAAATAATGTCTTAGAGTTTTGGGTCTTGTTTCTTTAAAATGCCTTCAGGAAATTTTGAAAGTTTCAAGAATTATAAAGATCAACTTTTGCTATAATGACCTGAAAACTTTTCTTTTTTCTTTTGTTTTAACAATATAACGAATACCTATTAACCTACAACCCAACCCAGAACTCGAGCATTACCAATAAGGAACATCCCCCGACACATTCCTCCCCAGCCATCCCGTGCTCCCTGCCAAAATAACTGCTAAGAACTGAAAGCTTTTCAGGAGAATATTTTCCAGACACTACATATCCCTCCCATCCAGTCATGCCTGCTACAACCCCCCTACCCCTCCAAAAAATGACATTTCCAAATTTAGGGGGGAAACTGGATTTACTGAGTTCAAAAATTAAACATAAATTATTAAGTCATATTAAGGTAAAGGTACAAATATCATGGCAGAAATATCACAATAATGCCTCTACTACTGAAGAGGATGGGATCTGATACTGTATTTTGTGGACAGAAACTTTAGCACTTGAGGCTGGGATGGCACATCAGCTGTTCCTCATGCCAACTGCTGTCATCTCGGAGTAGCTATATGGGCTACTCCATGTTGAGAAGGATTAGGAGGCCCCATTCTGGGTCAGCAGAAAAGTGCTAAGATGGATTACTGCTGGGCCCAGGAGGGGAAAGCAGCATCAGGCATGTATGTATGTCCACATATGTCCTTCCAACCAACTATCATGGGGATTCAGAGGGATGTGCTCTAAGATAAGGATCCTTTGCACCATGTCTGGGCTAGTTTCCTCCCTCCTCCAGATGAAGGTACTCCAACTTTCCAACCCTCCTGGCCTACACAATGAATGTGACACTACTGTACTTCACCAAAGATGGCTGTGATCAAATGGCCACCAAGCCTAACTGATTAGGTCAGTAAATCCTGGGAGTACAGCCTGGTGGACATTCAGGTCCTCTTCTGCTGATGCTGCCATAAATGAACCAGTATCCCCCTTCTCCCTACCAATCCCAGTCAAAGAGGATATGTTCATCCAGAAATCATGGTATGATCACAACGACACAGTCCAAAAACTACGCGAAAAGATAACAAAATTCCAAAATGTCACATGTTAATGATGGTCTCATGACTTGTCCATTGTGCTTATGTCATTTACCATATTTAAGGAGGAGGTTCTGCCTGACTGATGCCATGGATGAGATGAGGGATGAGGCATCATAGTGTGTGTCCAGGTGGTCAGTGACAGTACACAGAGAGCTCAGCACTTTCGCAACACTTCCTCTAGCTAGTGCAAAAGCCAGAAGAGTCAGCTCCACCTCTGGAGTAGAACAGCAGCTGTAAACAAAGAGCAAAAAAATTTTCACTTCTTAAAAACATGAGAAAATCTAGGTAGTTCAAACCCCATGTACCTAATCACCGTAAGTAAGATCTACCTGCCAGGGGCTTTCTCTATGTTTACCAGAGGTACTTTTTCAAAGTCCTTTGAAAAACTAAATCAACCCAGAGGACCAGGAAATAAAATCCTCACTTTCGTAACCTTAATCTATGATTAAATAATACTAATAATATCAACGTTAACAAGTCAAACTTTATAAACAGACAATAAATAAGCTGCTGCAATAAGCCTCTGCTATTAAGAAGCCTAGTGTAATGATTTGGCTTGGCCAGAGGTAAGGGTTTACTCTTTCAATCACCAAAAACGTATTTGAAATCTACTCCACATCACACTTCTCTGGCTTTTTTAACACATTACACTGAAACTTTTAAAACTGTCTAGACGGCTCAGGGCCTGGTTTGTACTCTAATGCAGTAGGTCCTCAGGGCTTGCTGAGACAGAGCTGAGGGTCCCTACATTAAGCAGCCCTTCTACCAAGCTTTCAAAGAGCCCTTCCCAGGTCAACGGACAATCAGGCCTGTTAGACGTAGTGGTCAGCAGATGCTGAGCAGGGCCACGGCTGAGGACAGAGTGATGTGAGAGGGTCTGCATTTGGGACTTTAAGATATCTGTTCCAGCCGAGACGGAGGATTACTCCCCACTCGCCCCAGTTCCTGAGGTCAGGTGATATTGCTAGATAACACAGTTTAGATGGGTGAACTATTATTTCATTTTCTCTTCACTCTCTAAAAATGAATCATTTTTAGTGCTGATCTTTAAAAGATTAAAAATTAAAAAACAGAAAAAGACTTAGCAAACACATATGCCCTCCATCCCCCACAAACCCCACCTTATCAACCCTGATTTTACCTAGTTATCCTTATGAGGAAGCTGTCCACCTCTTCCAGAACGTTGGGAGACAGGAAAGTGGAGAAATCCGTAGATCCCGGTGAAAGGGACAATGGAGGCATGTGCTGCAGAGCCTTCCTAGAAGTGGAAACGGTAAAATTAGAACAACAAAGGCAAAAACAAATTTGATAATCTAACATTAGACATAAAGTAAATTGTTAGAAGCGTGTTTTGATTAATCCCTTATAAACAAAGAGTGTTCCTACAGAGAACCTGGTAAATAATATAAACCAGACTTTTTCTCCCCCAGGAGTAATGGTGCTAAGTAGTTTAATGGGGTCTCTTTCTTTCTTTTCTCTTTCTTTTGACAGTTCCATTTCCCTCTGTAAAAGCTTATTCAACTCTCCGGAATCAAGTATTCATTTGAAGTAGTGTGAGCAAAATACATACATACTCTACAGAAGAACTCCGGAGTTCTTAGAAAACTTGACCCCAGAGGCAGAGCAGTTTACAGCACAGTTAAAAATTCATCTCACACATGCAATCTTAAGAGCTATGGTATCTAAAGACACGTCACGCATTTTATTTTCTTCAAAACACACTGGCACCCATCACCTTCTCTATTCCTGCCTGTTTCTTGGCCTTCTACCTTCGTTTCTGCTTTAACGTTGCTCTTTCCTTGTCTCCTCTTAAGTTTATCTTTCGGATTCTCCCAACGGCTTTACCTCCTCTGGCCTAGCAGTCATCTAACAAATTTATGCAACAAATAATTACTGAGTCCTACTCTGCACCAGCAACTATGTTAGGTGAGTATACCATGAACAACTTGAAGGTATGCATAAGTGTATCAAAAAAATAACTCAAAATTCTATGTTTGATAGCCACTTTATAACAATAATGACAATTCCTGAAACACTCTTATTTCTACATTTCAAAATAGAGACAATACAGCAAGGCTAACATTGTATCAGCTTCCACTCTCCTCTGATCTCTTTTCCCCTCTATACAACAATCTGTATCAGTATGGCAGCCACAATGAGGTCTAATGCACATGAGCGGCATGCAATAATTTATTGAATTTATTTCCACTGATACAAGTAAATACCTTTGTTCCAAACTATTTTTTTCTTACTTATTTTTCCTCATTGATCTTCTTTCCAATATTTTTTAAATTTTAGACTAGTTTTATATCACTGGTATTTAAAAGGGAGGAGTGAAAATATCACTGCAGATTAACTATTACAACTGTTTAGGGATATAAACTTTAAATATATCCATTCTTCAAACAACGTGGCATATCTTCACAAAAGTAAGGTTGAAAGCTTTTCCTCTTCCCCTTCCTAAAAATTCAGTCCACACAGTGGGGCTGTGCAAGGGAGGCACCAAAGTGTGCTTGGGCGGGTGGCCCAGAGTCGGGTACTGGAGTAGGGCACGAAGCAGGGTGAGAAAGCCATCTGCATGAAGGGACAGCCTGGCATGGAATGTTAGCACCAAGTAGGGTGAGGAGGGGGGCCTGGCACCAGGCAAAGGAACTTAAGGATCACAAAAAGGGCGTCTGTACACAGGCAGCCACAGCAGCAGCCCTGCAAAAGGTACTGGGGTGGGAGTGGGGTGAGGAGCATGTCCAGACCAGGGCAGGGGAGATGGGAGACTGGTTACACAGAGGGGGTTGATTAAATAAGTAAACATATTAGGGATGATGGGAGGTCGGTTTCTCACTGTCAGAGAAAGGAGTTACAAATACAGAAAGCGAGAAAACTAAAATGAACACTGTAGTGCTGGATTAGAATTGGAAGCATTGGTGTAAACTCAGAGTTTTCAGTATTACAGAAATAGAAATAAAAAAAGGTGTAAACGTGTGTACATATACACGTGTGTATTATTTATATACAAACATCTATTTCCTAGCTGTGTCCACTGCGAGTGTCTGAGAGAAGCAACACTCCCAAAGCACTGAGTTTAGTTTCTAAATACCATTTTCTACTAAAAGGGACCAAGACACCTTAGAAAAATGGCTGACTCCAGGATTAAGGTAAGGAGCATTTAAGGCAAGCCTGGAATATCTTGTTGTTCTAGAAAGGAAGGAAGTGTTCCAAGAATGATGAGGACATGTTAAAAGGACACATGAACCAGACTCAAGGGATTCCCATTGGTCAAATCTGGGACAATCCGAACATCAACACTGTGATGGATTATAACCCAGTAAATAAAATAGGAATCCATGAGTCCATACTAATATAAAGTTTGATGAGGAATGGGATATTCACATAGTCTCAAGTACTTCCTTACAAAATACTTATTAATCACAAAGGGAAAAAGAACTCTCTTACAAGTGGAGAAGTCTGGCAGACACTACTTTCATCAAGGGGTCAAAGTTAACACCACCCAGCATTAGTAACAGGGCAATCTGAAGTTGTGTGCCACATGATGGGACACAATGAGAACATATCATCACTTCTATGATATTCCTGCTAAAGATACAACATCTAAATTTAATCACGATGAAACATGAGATAAACCAAAACTAAAGAACATGCTTCAAAATAACTGACCTATCATTTTCAAGTGTAAAAGTCATAAAAGTCAAGGGAGACTGAGCAATTTTTCCATATTGAAGGAAACTAAAGAGACATGATATTGAAATGCAAAGTATGTTTCTGGACTGGATCCTTTTACTATAAAGCACATTACTGGGACAGCTTGAAAACTTGAATGGGATCTGAGGATTAGATGGCAGGAATGTATAGTGATGTTAACTTCCTGATTTTGATGGTTGTAGCGGAATGTTCCTGTTTAGGAAACACACACTAAAGTCATTCAGGGACACTGAGGCAACAGGCTGGCAAATTACTTTCAAATGACTCAGGAAGAAATAAAAGTTCTTTGTATTATATTTGCAATGTTCTTCTAGGTTGGAAATGTTTTTTAAAAACATTTTAAAACAGGAAGGAAGAAAGGAGTATGGTCAAATATTACCCTTCAGACCCAGCACTGCCAGCAGCAATATTTGCTGAAAAGTTTTGTTTAAGAGCAATAAAAAATCTCAAAAGACATTTAGAGAATCAAATATTAGCAATCTTTTTTTTGTCTGATATTTTGATAGCCTACAATGTTATCAGTGTATTATATAACTGGGATATGTAAGTAATATAATTACATATAATACTAATAGAATACATATCAGTGTATTATATAACTGGGATATGTAAGTAATATAATTACATATAATACTAATAGAATACATATAAGACTAATGCTAATACTTCATATAATACTAATACTTCATAGCTACTGAAGCTGGTTGTTTTTACCTTGTATGTTACTACTGAGCCTTTTTGACCTAACAGTTTTTTAAAAGAAAATTTTCAAAGGTGTACATTTAAAAATAAATTATTTTAGTATCCTCAAAAATATTTCATTTATTAGTGAAAAAAGTCCTCAATCTGGGGTCCAAAGACCTGGGTTCAAACTGATCCATCACTCCCTGGTCATTCAACTCAGGGATGGTCATAATTTTCTCGTCTATAAAATAGGGATAATTTCTACATGCACATTTCACAATATAAGTAGGTAAATAATATATAGCATCTGAAGTGCTTTATCTAACATAAAGTGCTGGATAAATGTGAGTATTTTTCCCCAATGGATAAGGAACAGGAATGGCATGTGTGACCCCGTCATAAGACTGGAGCCGATAGCACAAACAGGAAACAACAGGGCACCCGCAACTGAGCTGTTGACAGAATCTGATGATCAAAGACTGCTCAGTGACACACTCTAAAGGGTTAGAGAAGAATGAGTGCACCCTGATAGGACTGGAAAGCAGAGAGAGTGACTTACTGAGTATTGTGGAGCACTGTCTGCACGAAGGCGGGATTTGTCTCCATGGAAGCCGTCACCAGAGATGTGAGCAGAGACCAATACCATATTGCAGAAGCATCTGAGACTGAGACCCCAGGCTTCTTGACTCTCTGAAAGCCAACAGCCCTCAGACCATGAATCCTAGTGTCACATCCATCGCTAAGACAACGCTTTATGTTAATCTGGACATCTGTCAAGCACAAACAACAAATTCAGTATTGGATTAACTTCTTCAGTTCAGCAAGTGCTAGGCTCCCAACTAAAAGCAAAATAGTAATTCACATTTGGAAGAGAAAATTCTGAAGATATACTTTGGTGCTAGAAATAAATAAGGTGTACAATGGAGCTAGTATATAATAAACTTGTCAAAAAAAGCATTGACCAATCTAAGAAGTCATAAGAATAATGTGTAAAATTAAGGGTGACTTAAATCTTGACATTACAAAGTTTCTTAGGAATTTAAAGTCTTAAAAACTTACACAGAAAGTATTTTTTAAACCCTAATTAAATATATGGTCAGAAAATTTCTAGAATTTTTCCTAGAGTTCTGAAATTTGGATTTAGTTATAAAATAGTAGCTGGCTCATAGGAGTTGTAAGATTTTCTTTTTAATAATTAAGTCCAAATAGATGACACTGGCATGACTCACTTTTAAGAGCTGTCACAATTTCATATTTGGGTTGGAGAGGAGGAGGTGAGAAGTTAAAAAGGACACAACTTAGAGAAAAGATCACCACAGTATAAGACAGGAAGCTTCTACTCCACAAGCTTAACTACTTCTTTGCCTAGGGGTGAGACACAAAGACTCTACCTCCCTAGGCCTCAGTTCCTTTGAGCAAAGTAAGAACACTTCTTTTGGCCCAGGAAAGCATTAGAAGAAATGAGACAAAACATGAAGCATTCCGGCTCCCTGAATGAAATAAGCCTGGAAAGAAATCACAGAATTGTGATTATTTCCAAAATGCTATGTGTGAAGCAAGGTTATAATAGTATAAAAATGGAAACAACCTAAATGCCCAAGAATAATGGGCTGGTTAAAATTAAGGCATATTCTTACAACACTGAATAAAAGTGAGCATGAATATACGATAGGACAACATGTTAAAAAATTATAAAAGAGCACATACAGAATATCACCATTTCTGTAAAAAGATATGTATAGAAATATGTAAATATATATACACAATCCTATTATTTATTTTAAAAAATGTGTGTGTATATATATGTGTGTATGAGTAAACATACACACACACACACACGTATAAATATGTAAACACCAGAAAAGATCTGGAAGGATCCACATCAACATGTTCAAAGTGACAATCCCTGGGTAGTAGGACTTTGAGTAATTTTTGTTTATCTATATTCTTCTAATTTTCCAATAAGAAAAGAATAAAATATTTTTAATTAAAAAAGCCCTTACTGCTTTTCTCTAACTTTTAAAAACACTGAACAGATGAAATAATGACCACTTTCACGTGTACCATGAGGAGCAAATCAAATCGCCAAAGAAAAACCAACAGCTTCTCCACTTCAGAGGTCTTCCTGCTAACATATATTACTTCCTTCTTCCCCTCCCCATCCCCTTAGCTAGAAGGGCAAGGAGCATCTTGGTTGACTCACAGAGCTGACTGACGTTGGCATTTTCCAGCAGTGTCACGTAGCCGGTGACATTGCTGGGAATGTGCACATCACGAATTTCCTGAAGATCGCCGGCAGTCCTCCCCACAGCTACTGTCACCTGCTGCGGCATGTAGCTCTGGTCAGCGGCAGCCACCGCAATGGACAGGTGCCTAAGCACAACATCTGGCTTCATTTTTAAACTGGAAAACATGGAGAGCAGAAACTACAAATGTTTATATAAGTCGAGAACTGGCAGGGTCCACAAGCCCCATCTCCAAGGTCTGGTATTTGATACACCCAAAGACTGATTTTCTTAAAAGCAACTAACTTGAGATACTGGCTATCAGTTTCAAAGTCCTTATGATCTTGCCAAGCCTCTAAAATTCCTCTCAGTTCAAGATTAATCTTATATTTCCTTTTAAGCTATTAGCATAGGAAGGAAAGTACAATATGAACATTCCAACAAAATCCTTTTACCTGGCAAGAAGCAAATTCTAACCTGCATCCAAAGAACTGAGTACATTTTCTCATCTATAAATTAGACGGTTAAAGGTCACATATATCCTCTGTGAGAAAACAGGACAATTAGGTCTGTTTCCACCAACTGAAATTAGCCCATTCTCTGAAGGGACAGGTGAAAATTTAGATAGCAGCTTCAGAACTTGTGGAAATATTACAGTTTACTATCATCAATTCCACCCCATATTCCCTGACCATCCCATGCCCTCCTCCTCTTCTAAACTGGCCAACTTAGTTGCATATAGATTTTTAAATGTATAGAAAGGATCTTAAAAAGTAAAATCAAATCTGCCATCAGAAAAGTACTTGCCCCTTGTGATACTAATTTTCCTGAGAAACTACTGAAAAAGATCTGAAGTCAGTATTAAAAAGACTAGTCAAATGCTATTTTCTCCCTTAAAATACCAGGTAAAGAAATCACTCATGTTTATGAATATATGAACCAGGTTACATGATTTTATGATTCTTTTTACTTGATTCTTAAAGCACCTTCACAGATAGTCACTTACAACAAGAAAAATACTAGGCAGTTAAGTAGAAAATATTCTGAAATCTTAAAAAATAACTTTATTTTTAACACATTGATGGGATAAGAGAAAGAAAGCAGGTAATTTTCTTGGACTTTCACTCAAGACTTGGCATTATACCACCCACCGAATCCAGTGTGAGCGGGCACTGCCATCTGACTGCCAGTAGGAAGACGTTTCTCCATTTGTCATCTTGTCAATGTCTGCAGAGTTGGAGGACGTTTCTATATAAGCGTAGCACTTTGCTACTGACTTGAGTTTATCCATCTCTGGGCTTCTAGTTAGATCTCCAGGGCTTTCTGTGGGGAAAATCAGTTTTAATCATACAACATCTCTTCCACAAAGGAAAAGAAAAAGGAGTCATTTAAAGTATCTAACAGAAATATGCTTGGCACTTTGACCCTAGAAAAATAAATGTTCCTTAAAATCTCCTTCCAAAGAACCCAAATAAAACAGAAATTGGCCAAGGATTGCTCCATGAGCTCATTACAGTATAATAATTAAATGACTTATGTATTTGCAAAATGATGCCAAGAGAAGAAAATGGTGTCTTATGGTCTGCATTTACATTTCTTTAATTATGAGTGAGACTTTTTAAGTACCTGTTTGTAAGTCACTTGTGTTTTTGAGTATGACCTGATCCAACCCTCATCTATTTTCGACTGGGTCACAAGGCTTATCAATTTATATATTTTATGTAGATTATATAATGTATATATAAACACATGTAATAGGTACTATTTACTGAGTTTTTACTGTGAGCCAGGCAATCTTCTATGCATTAATTCACTTTAGAGATAAGGAAACTATGGTGCAGAGAGTTAAGTAACTGCCCAAGGTCAGAGTCAGTTAAAAATGCAATCTGTCATAATACGTTACAAAATGTATTTCTGCTCCCTAGAACGTCATTTGTCTTTTGGCTGTGCTTATGATATTTTTTGCAGTACAGAACCTTAAATGTGCATACAGTCTAATTTATTAATCTTTTATTTTGTAGTTTCTGAGTTTCATGTCTTGCTTAGACAGGTTTTCCTATGTCAGGATTTTTACAAAGTGGAACTCTTTTCTTCTAGTACTCTTACAGTTTTCTTTTCAGTTTAAGTTTTTGATCCATCTGAAATTTATTTTAGTGAATGGAATGGGTTAAGAACCTAGTTTTATTTTTTCTTCAAATGGCTAACTAGTGGCCCTAATCCCATTTGTTGACTAATTCACCTTTCCATCATGATTTGTAGGCTGACTACATCTGGTACTACATTCCCACATGTACTTGGGTCTATTTCTGGACTCTGTGATGGTCCACGGAACTGTCTATTCATTTTATCAACTTCTCTTGCCGTCACTAAGTGAGTCTGTAGTGGCCCTCCTCATTCATTCAACAACTACTCATAGAAGACCTAACATGGCAGGCACAGTTCTAGGGGCTAAGGAGAATGAGTCGAATGAGACAGACAAATGCAAGTAAATAATAACACTATAACTTCAGATAATGGTAAGTGCCATTTAGACCATTAAACCTGCAAAGGTGATAGAGACCAGAAGGTAGGGAGTGGTGGGGTTAATTAGAAAGAGTAATAAGGAAAGGCCTCCCTGAAGCCATATCTGAGCAAAGATCTGAATGATGAGAAACCAGTTGTGTGGGACACTGCCACTGCATGGCTTGACGAGTGATGTATAGGTCCATGCCCCAGATCCGAATCCGCGAACCTGGGGCCACCGAAGCAGAGTGCATGAACTTACCACTTTGCCACCACGCCAGCCTCCCAGATCACATTCTTAGGTTACAAACTGTTCACTATTATATTTTCAGAAGTAAAGGCAGGTAGAAGGGTTGGCCTATCCTATTAGTAAATACTATGTTTGGAAGAAATAATGATAGAGCATTTTCAGGAACCCCCACCAACACACACACACATATACATACCCTTTTCTTTTAGTACCAGTTGATCCAGAGACTCCTTCAGAACAGAAGCCCTCATGGTGCACACGTTATTGCAGTGGTCCAACATGGGGTAGGGGACGACTGCGCTAGGGAGCCGATTGCGATGCAGGAAGCGCAGAATCATTGATGAGTGAACACCCAGGCCCTCCTTGGACTCTGAAAATATGTCTATGAAACCTACGCAGACAAAATCCATTTTTGATGTTTTCAGGAACCCACCACAATAGTTTCCACATCCCCTGCCTGGTGGCCTATCTAAGTTGGCTGAATTAAAAGCAGCCATTAGTAATCTTCATTGATATTTTCAGCTTTACTCATTTAAAAATCTAAACAAGTTTTTAAGATACAAAAGCAGAGGTAATCTCAATTTAAAAATTAATTTCATTTTAGTTTAACAGAATTTTGGAAGACTTAGAATAACGATTATCTGTTTCACTCCAAGCTTTAAAAATTTATAAGCACTTAAATACTAACTAGAAGTTTTTAAAGAAGTTTTGCATAAAGAATATGAGCTAGGAATAAAGTTTATTGCATTAGAGAGTGAAAACATAACTGCTTTTATACTAAACTATGTAAGACAATGCTAATGATGATACAACCACTACCCTGACCACAGTTTCCGATGGCATGCTGCAGTTTATGAGATACTTCCAGATGCGTCATCTCATTCGGGCCTCACTATAAGTGGGGGGTGGTGCAGGACAAGCACCAAAGGTGCTGCTATCTTGTTTCATAACTGAGGAAAATGAGGCTCAGGCAACACACCAAGGTAACAAAACAGGCGTAGACCGGAAACAGCCCCTTGCACGGCCTCCAAGCGCTCCTTCCACCATGCCAGCTTTTTCTCTCCAGTGTGACTCCTCTGGAGTCTGCCCCATCTGTCCACCCCTCTGGCCACCGCCCAGGCCCTGGCCTCAACATCTCCTGTTCATACACCTACACAGACTTCCTAAGTGGCTCCCCTGGCTACCTTTGTCTGGTATTAACCTGAGTAATCCTACAAAAACACAAAACAGACCACGTCCACCCCTGTTTAAAGTCCTTTCACAGCTCCTCATAACCTACAATAATATGCCTTGAACTGAGGTGCCCATAGCCCAGAGGACTCCCAGGGTTAAGTGAAGAGGCTAAACATAGCAGCTTTTCCTGGGGCTCAGATACACTTGTAGATTTGGGGGGAATTTTTTTTGTTTGTTTTTACTTTCTAATGAGTCATAACATACATAACAAAAAGTACATATATTATAATTGTATCACTTGACCAACTTTCACAAACGGAACACACCCATGAAAGCAGCACCTAGAGCAAGACTCCAGAAGTCCACAGGAGAAATTGTTTGTAAATGTAAACCAAAGAGATTACATTAGAGCAGAATGAAACTTTGCATTAATTTTTAAGAAAAAACATGAGGCTGAGGAGAAATTTTGCACTAAAGCAGCCCATTTTAACTATGCCCCTACACAAACCCTGGAGACACCAGTTTGATTTCCCAAGACTCAAAAGTCTCTGCCACCCCTTGCCCTCCGTTTAGTTTCTCTTCTCTTAGCAGACTCCCGCTGTCATACCCAAACCTCACGTTATGACACTGCTGATGCTGCACTGATTTGCTCACAAAACATGTGAAAAACCAGACTGATTCTTGGAATGGGAAAATGTTTTCCACATGCTGAAAGAAGCAATGAATTTAGTAAAGGGGCTGTTTCTCTTGAAACACTAAGCACCCATACAATGAGATACAAAAGGAACAAGTTTCAGTCTAGGTTAGAAAAAGGGACTAGGAAACTAAAATCCCACTCAGTTTACCAAGGTTCATCCTAAGACTGTGATAAAACAATTCTTTTAGGTTGGCTGTTGATAGAAAATTTTGAGTAGAAAGTCCTAAGTCACAACCCTGCTCTGCAAGTGCCTTGGGATCTGGACCCCGGATGCTTCTAACCTCATCTCTGCCTCTCCCCACAGTTACCCAGGGCAACAGAGCACTAAGTATTCTGTTGGTACATTCCCTGGTCTCCACTCCTTTCCTCTCCTCCCAAAACATCTAAATAAGGCTCCCAAAACATCTCTTTGAGGTGTTAAATAAAGCAATAAAGCTCCTGATGCTAGCCACATGCTGGTAATGCAAAAGTGGGAGTAATACATAAATGTCAAGATATAAGTTAGCTAAACATAATTCAAACCATAATTTTAACTGCCATGAGTAGGAAAATGGTTAACATGTAGAGACTACCTATAATGTTCTATAAAAAATTACATAATTGAAGACAATTTGAGGAAGACTGGAAATATGCATTTTTCATTAATATACAGAAACCACCCTTGTCTAGCTCAATACACCCTCAGCAGTAAGCCAGAGAGGTCAAGGGCAGTGAGACGTACATTTACGTATCCATCAAATCTGTTTTGCTTCCACTGCTGCCCTAGCTAGGCTCTAGGCTGGGCTGTAGGACACCAAATGCACAGAGCAGGAAAAGTTCTTAGATAAGATAAAGTGAGACTGAAAGGATGATATGCAAAGTGTTTTTCCTTTCAAACTCAATTGTTTTCTCACTGGGGAAAAAAAAGGGGGGGTAATTTTATTTGATTCTATCTTCTGAGCCCCCAAAAGAAACCATACAAAAACACAGACAAAGTATCTTCGTCAGTACAATAAAGAAGTATTGCTTAATTTTAATCTATTTTTATCCTTACTTAAATTTCAGAGTGATAACTTCTCTAAAAAAAAACAAACACTGGTTGCCTACAATGTGCCAAAAAATATGCTAAATGTGAGGACACAGCAGAAATAAAAGAGAAGGGCCCCACCCTTAGGGAGCTCACAGCTCACAGAGTGAAGAAGACATGTAGCCTTCAGCACTCAGAGGAGAGCCTCACCTGGAACAAGAGAGCAGGCCTGCAGTTGTCTGATGATGTGGCTCAGCTCCCCCTGGAGGTTAGCGCCACTGGAATTCTTGAGGGCCTCCAACATGTTCTCAGCATCAACTGTACCATCACCCTCGGCATCAAACTGGGCAAAGGCCTACAACACAGGAGATGCAAGAAAATCAGGTCTGTTCTAAATCTTGAATAATTTTTTCTTTTTTCTTACAGTTCTCAAGACCAGTGGATTTGTGTGGGTGTGTGCGGGAAGAGCCCATATATATCATTCAAAGAATAAATAAATTCAATATGGTAACCCAGTGTGCTTTGCAGAACGCATGCATATAAGTACTACCATATGTATACACAATTTTTTCATCTCATCTCTCCTTCAAGAGACTTAACTCCCCTCCGTAATTCCCCTTCCCCAAAACAACTTCAGAAGAAAGCAACCACTGCAAAATTTTTCAACTGGTTACAAAGTGCCAAATAAAACGCTACAATGAGAAGTAACTGGCTTAGAGTAGCCCCTCAGGTTTCGCTGGGTTTTTCCTTTTAAACATTCTTTGGACACAACAGCTAACTTGATTTGTCTGCTCCTCAGTCCTGTTTTCAGTAACCTTTAAACATAATCTAACTTGTTCCCTGCCCAGGGTGGGCATCTGGGGAACTGGGTACAGCATGGGATTTGGTTTAAATCCTGCTCTGTCACTTACTGGCTATGAGACTTTACACACATTTCTTTATCTCCATAAGCCTCAGCTTCTAGATCTGAAAGATGAAGCAAATATTACCAAACTCACAGGCTGCTGCCTGGATGACGTAACATTTGAACAGGGCCCAACCGAGTGAAAGCACATTAGCAGTGCAAAGCACTCCCCTTCTCCTTTCTAACCCACTATGTTACCTCCTCCAGTGTCCCTGACCCCATTCCCTCTCACATCCTACAAGACTTTCCTTGCTTAGCAACTGCCTCCTCTCCCCAGGTCTCAATCCCTCCCTCATCAGTGGCTCCGATACACTCAACTCACAGACATCTCTCACTACGGAACACTTTAGGAGACTTCTATGCTCTTTTCTAAGTAATCCTCTCTCTTCCTTAAAACTCCTGCCCCTTTTCTTTATTTCCCTCCTTCATGAAATATGGAAATGTCCCATTGAGGTTTCATGACTGACACAAATACCCCTATTTCCATCACAGACCTCTGATAGGAACATAGCAAATTCCTGAGTTTGGGTCCAAAACCATAGACATAAATGCAGGATGGGGGACAGAGTTCAGAGGCAACATGTGAGAGATGGACTGCAGCATTCTTCTGGCCTCTACTCAAGCTGACAAGATTATCCAACAAGTTAATAGGATCGAAGGCTACACTAATCAAAGTATCATGTTCAAAAGGAGAGAAGATAGCCTTGTGTTCTTTTCTGATTAGACTCAATCAGGAAAGCTGAGTTTAGTTTGGAAGCTACAAAGGGAAACAAAATAGAAGAGATTAGAGGAAAGAGACCATGAGGGAGGGAAGACTAGAAACCGCCCTGTGAGGAAGAGCTGAAGGGCCATGGAATCTCTAGTGCAGAGAAAAGATGACTGGGAGGAACAGAATCCCTCTGTTCAAATATCTGATGGGCTGTCATGGGAAGGAGCAGTCAAAGTTAAGGTCAGAAGTTAGAGGAAAAGCTCATCATAAACATGGACTTGTCTGTTATCAGCGGGGTATAAAGATGGGTTAGGAAGCTCTGAGAAGGAATGCTCACCCCATCCCTCAGGGCTTCAGAGCAACAGCTGGACAACAAGCCATCAGGAGTGTTCAAAGAAGTCATACTGAACAAATGCATGCACCTCTGCTCCCTCCTGAAACCCCACTAAGACAATATCATAAAGGGATTTATTTTTTTAAAGCACAAGGACAAAGAGAATAGGAAATGATGCAACAGCAACAAAATTCTGAAAGCTGGGAAGCAGACGAACGAGTAGCACCAGGTTGGTCAGCCCAAGAAAGCAGAATCCTAAGCTGGGACAGGGTAAAGTTGAGAAGCAAGCTGCTTCACACTGCAGGACTCCAAAAGACTGAAGAGTGAGTGGCAATAGGTGCTGCTGAGAGTGGATGTAATTGGCAGAAAGACTATTTTAAAAAGCAGTTAGCCATGCTATGGCAGCGTCCCATGTATAAAATAGAGGAGAACTGGCACAGATGTTAGCTCAGGACCAATCTTCCTCACCAAAAAAATTAAAAAACAAAAAACGCAGAACTCACTGGATAAATGCTGATCTTAGAAATCATTGGGGATTTTCGCTTTTTTTTTTTTTTTCAGGGGAAGAGGGTGACAGTGGGATTGTGTGATTTTTTTTTAAAGAGTTCTTATCTTTTAGAGACATATAATGAAATATTTATGGGTGAAACGAAATATTTGTGGATGAAAAAGATCTGCTTCAAAACAATTTGGAGGAGAAAGTAGGTGGGGTTTAGCTGAAATAAAATTGACCTTGAGTTAGTAATTATTGAAACTGGCTAGTAGGTTATATGGGAGTTCTTTCTACTCTTATCTCTATTTTCTTATTTACTTATTTTATTAAGATTTTATTTTTCCTTTTTCTCCAAAATCCCCCTGGTACATACTTGTGTATTTTTAGTTGTGGGTCTTTCTAGCTGTGGCATGCAGGATGCCACCTCAGCATGGCCTGATGAGTGGTGCCATATCCGCGCCCAGGACTTGAACTGGCGAAATCCTGGGCCACCGAAGCAGAGCACGCGAACTTAACCACTTGGCCACAGGGCCGGCCCCTACTTTCTTATGTTTAAAAATTTCCATTGAAAAAAAAACCATACCCAGATACCCAGATCTTCTCCCCAATCTCGGCAGAAGCCTGGGAAGTTGATTCTCTGGAAAGAGTAATACAGAGAAGAGTCTCTGGACTAGGAAATACCAGGCACAGCTGAGAGTGTGAATGCTACACTGAAAACAAGGGGATTAAGATTTACATGCTAAATTTTTTTTTTCTTCCCAAAGCCCCAGTACATTGTTGTATATCCTAGTTGTAAGTCCTTCTAGTTCTTCTGCATGGGATGCTGCCAGAGCATGGCTTGACGAGCGGTGCATAGGTCCATGTCCAGGATCCAAACCAGCAAACCCCAGGCTGCTGAAGACGAGCACGCCAACTTAACCACTACGCCACCTGGCCAGCCCCACACTAAATGTTTAAGACTCACCCTTCCCCTAGAGCTCTCAGAATGCTGGCAGCTAGTCTCACACCCTCCAGGCAAGAGACTGGAAGAGTCTTCTCTGGGGCACCCAACAAGCCCAAGAGAAGGGACCTAGAGATCCTGGCACTGGAGAGCTCCCAATGAAAGGGCCCAGCCAGTTCATCTCACAGTGAGGTTCCCCAGTCAACAAGCCACATGCACTGAGCATCCACCTTTTAGTGCCACACTCTTTGAGATGAGTGGACAGCCCAGGACCACCAGACATTTGAGGAAAGCCTTAACATGAAACAGGAAAAAATGCAACTTGGAGAAAAGAAAGGACTATGCAAGGAAAAGAAAACATCAAAAGGATTATGATTAGTATCTTCAGAGAAATATTTTAAAAGATATTTCTAAAACCAGCTTTACTGAGATATAACTCACAGAACATAAAATTCACCCTTTTCCAGTGTACAATCCAGTGGTTTTCAGCATATTCAGAGTTGTGTAGCCACTACCACCACTATCTAACAAAAAAGGATATTGCAATCATGAGAGAACAGGACACTATTAGTAAAAACAGGCAATTCAGAAAACTTTTACAAGTTCTTGAAAATGAAAATATCATGACAAAATGAAAATCACAATAGATTTTGGAAGATAAATCTCAATAGGCCACAAGATAAAGTTGACTAAAGTGCCCAGAAAGTAGAGCAAAAGTACAAAATGATGGGAACTGAGAAAGAAAAGAGAAGGAAAATCAGGAGACTAGGTCAAGAGGTCCAACATCCAAACAGTATACGTTCCAGAAAAAGGGAACGCAGAAAATGGAGGGGAGAAAAATCACAATCATTACGATTCAAGATAATTTCCCCAAACTGAAGGACATGAGTTTTGATAATGAAGAGGCTGAATACTCTACACAATGGATAAAAGCACATCCTAATGAAATTTCACAACATCGAGAGGAAAGAGAAATTTCTAACTCCAGGGAGACGACAGTTTCCATGTAAGAGGTCAAGAATCAGAATGGGACCGACTCAGCAGTAACACTGGAAGCCAGAAAGCAGTGGGAGCAGTCCTTCAACATTCTGGGGGGGCTCTTTCTAACCCAGAAGTCAACGATCAGCCAAAATACCAGCAAGTGTGAAAGAGTAAAATAAAGACATTCTTATACATGCAAAGTTCTCAAAAAATGAACTACTTAACGCTCCCTTATTCAAAAAGCTACTAGAAGATTTGGCTACCAGAATGAAGAAATATGCCAGAAAGAGGAAGAACAGGATCTGACCAAGAGAGAAAATGAATCCCCAGGACGACGGAGATTCCAAGACAACACCTGCACAGCAGACGTAGAGAACACTAAGTCCAGAGTCAAGTAGGTCGGAAGGCTCTGGGAAACAGAACTTAGAGAAGATGAAACTGAGAGAACACCAGGTGTTTGAACATATCGAATGCTTGTGTTAGAAGAGATTTAGACAACTGGCAGAAAATCTGAGATTAAATTAATGATAAAAGACAAAAATTAAGCAAAAGAAGGGTACCAATTCAATTGTTAATCCAGAGAAAATAAAAAGATGTTTGACAAAGGAAAAGTAATCATGGAATACTACACAACTCAGTTACATATAGAATTTACATAATCATAATGACATAAACATCAAGAACAATTAAACAAAATTGAAACAAGTCCACTGGGAGGACAGAAGATGTGCAGGTTTAGGCAAGGACAGGAAGGTGAAAGACAACTAAAGACGCATCTTCTATGGTGGGAATAAGATGGATAAAGCCTAAAACTGAAAACTGATAAAGGAGTAACATAGGGGCCGGCCCCGTAGCCTAGTGGTTAAGTTCAGTGCACTTCACTTCAGCGGCCCAGGTTTGTGGGTTCAGGAGCAGACTTACACCACTTGTCAGCCATGTTTTGGTGGTGACCCACATATAAAACAGAGGAAGAATGGCAAGGATGTTAGTTTCGGGCTAATCTTCATCAAGAAAAAAGAAGAAGAAGAAGTAATATAAACACGTTATGTGGTGATACAGAGGCAAATACTAAAGAAGCAGAGTTGAAGAGGGATTATTCTCGGGGAGCGAGACACTGGAGTAGGAGAGCAGGGGACCGTTGCTTTCATGCAAGTCTCACGGACTCTACACTGTGTGAGGGATAAAAAGAAAAAACAAAATTTTAAAGAGTACCTACGTCAAGCATGAGATGGACTGGATAAGTAGTTTAAAAATGTTTCTTTAAAGCAGTAGAATACTTCCTCTTACTAAATAAACTTTTACACACACTGGATATATCAGCCAAAAAAGGAGATTTCTGGGACAACTGGATACATCTGAACACGGACCGGGGATTAGATTAAACAGAAATGAACTGACATGGAAAAGTGAAGACCATTAACTAAAAAAAGTAGGCTACAAAAGAATATTAGAGAATGATCTCATGCTAGTTTGAAAAAAAGGCAAATATGCACTTTCCATCTTGGTACAAAAAAAAACTACATAGATATATTTTTAATATATGCATTTATAATAAGATATATAATATGCATAAAAAGAGACCTGAAAGAATAAATATCAAGATGTTAACAGTGGTATTAGGGCAATCTATATATGTTGCTTTTGCAATAATAAAGGGGAATTTTTATTTATTTATTTTTTTAAAAGATTTTATTTTTCCTTTTTCTCCCCAAAGCCCCCTGGTACATAGCTGTATATTCTTCGTTGTGGGTCCTTCTAGTTGTGGCATGTGGGACGCCGCCTCAGCGTGGTCTGATGAGCAGTGCCATGTCCGCGCCCAGGATTTGAACCAACGAAACACTGGGCCGCCTGCAGCAGAGCGCGCGAACTTAACCACTCGGCCACGGGGCCAGCCCCGGGAATTTTTAAATATTAATTTTTTAAAATTATAAGCACAACCCTAATACAAAAAGTGGAACCAATGGGTGAGCAGGGAGGTGGAAAAGAAGCACAGCCTCTGTCTGCCCTGAGGCCTCACAGTGTGAACACTACCGTACCAGATCACAGCTACTTCCCAACTTTTTCACATTATGGCATAGTGAGAAAATAATATTTGTATGACTCAAAGTCTGAGAGAATTAATGCAGCTGTAACCCATTCAGTTGGCAGTAACATACAGTTTGGGAAGCTCTGAATTACGAGCACTTGTTAAATTCCAAGCACTGTGCATAATATCATTTATTCCTCATAAGAGTAACAGGACTTACTACTAACCTCCCCATGTTATAGTTGTACAGAGAGGTCAGACAACTTGCCCGAGGTTCCACAGCTAGAATTTGAATCCAGGTCTCCAGAGCTCATGTTCTTCACCAGGACTCCCTTCTCCTTCGTTTTATGAGATAACCCCTTGGGTTCCTTGCAGTCTGCAGACCAAGTGCTGCAAACCTCTCTTTTAGCCCCATCTCTTTCCTCCATCTATAAAATGTGCTCTCAATGCCTTTTGCCCACGTTAACTCAGTGTCAACCTTAAAACTGAGACTCGCCCTCTCTAAATCCCCAGGTAGCACTCAAGCCCCACTTCCACCAAAACTTCTGCCCTTCAAGTGCTACCTGCAGCTCGAGTGCTGCTGGTTGCCAGCCTCCCACTCCACTCCCGCTGCTTACTGCTGATAAAAATTCTATATGAGCAAGGCTATAAAAATAGGGACATTTTTGCTATTTCTAACAGACTCTGTTGATCTGTCAATAGTCAATGAATACGATAAAAGGAATTTTCAAACAAACAAAAACAAAGACATTTTGGGTGAGAAAGAAAACCAGAACAGTGTTGCTAACAGCTTCACCAAATAAATACGTAATTTCCTAACACTCAGAAATTGTACTTAAAGAAATGCACAGGTTTTAAAATCTAACACTTAACATCTAGTTTGTTTCACGGGACTTCACAGAACCTAATCTACTCATGTACTCATTCCACACTAACTGATAGCAGCCATTACAGACCTGATCCCGGGCTTGGCTCTGTGCACATTAAGGTGAGCCGGGCATAGTCCTTGCCCTCCAAAATCCTCACAGCCTAGGAGAAGACAAATCTGTAAACCAACAGCAGCAATGTAATAAGTATAGCAGAAGTAATAGCACGAACAACTATAACAGCTAATATTCCCCGACCATTTACCAGGTACCAGGCAGAATACTAAGCGCCTCACCTGGATCAACTCATATTTCCCACAACAACCCTAAAGGTCGATACTACCCCTTTACTAGTGAGGGACAGAGAGCTTAAGTATGTTGTTCAAGGCCACATGGTTAGTACCGGTAAATGATGGAGCTGGGATTTGAATCCTGGTACGATTTGAGACCCCACGCATCAACCACGAGCTAACAGACACTCCAGACGCCAGAAACCTAGGAGTGGGAGGGGTGCTCAGGGCAAAGAGCCCTGTGAAAATGAACCTTGAACTGAGCTTTAATGAATAACTAGGAATCTGCAAGCATATGAAGACGGGGAGGCCATCTGGATAAAGGGGACAGAGTGTGAGCATAGATACTAAGTACACAGCAAATTGTGGGGACTACGACATGCTTGGTGTGGCTGGAACGGAGGCAGGGGCAAGAGACGAAGAGATGGACAGAGGTCTGAACAGAGAGGGCCTGGCTAACCAGGCTGAGGGGCTCAGGTCTTACAGTAAGAGCAGCATGAGGCCACCGGAGAATACTAAGGGTGGAGGGGGCTACTCAGCCAAGATCTACGTGAGCTCTCATATTGGAATGGACCTACGAACCTCTTAAAATATATCCCTTTGTACTGCTTGAACCCCTTCTCCAGTGTTTCTGTGACACACTTTGGTGAGGGGAATCTCAAGTCTTCTGGCCAGTTCTGACAGCAACAACCCTCTTCTCTATATAATGAATGGAAGTCTGCCTCCCTGATGTTACCATCCTTTGGGGCCATTCAGAACACCTCTGCTCCCCCTCTGCTCCTCCTCTGCCCCCAAACAGCCCGCAGACCACTGAAAACAGTGATCAGGTCCTCTGAGCTTCCCTGAACGCGCCATTCCTTCAACCAGTTCTCTATCTGGTATGGTTTTAGTCTCATTCCCATCCTGGTTGTCCCCTCCGGGATCCCTCCACTTTGACAATAAACCTCAGAGCAGTGCCTCTCAAGTTTCATTGGCTAATCCACTATAAGAAATACATTTTGTATCATGACTCTGTGTACATATAATTGATATAAAAGTTTCGGGAGACAATGTAATACTTTCTCCTATTAGATATAATGTACTCTGATATTTTCTATTCCATTCTACTCTGTTTTATTTTTTAACATGCAGGGTAACACTCACTAAATATATTTCCAAGCCACTGAAGGGGCAATCTGAAACTCATTGCTCTGGAACATGGGGCTCAAAACTTAACTGGATGCACCAGGTCTAGTCTAACAGTGCAAAGTAAAGCAAGTCAACCTTTGTCTCTCCAAAAACAGAGCAAGCCCCCTGTTTCCAGGGAGCCAACACCCACCTGTGCAGACAGCAACCTGATCTGCTGTATTCTTCCTCCTCCTCTCCTGACTCAGGTCTCTCCCTCTCACACCTGCTGTGTGCTTTGCCATCCACACAGCAGCAATTCAGGCAGCAGCCGAGTGCAGACACCATGCCAGGCAGCGAGTGGAGGTAAGAAGTCTCACACAGACTAAAGGGAAATCTGGATTTGAGTATGGGGCCAGATTTACTGCGTACTCTCCACAAGACCTGGGACAAGACCCTTGGCCTCTCTAAGTCTCAACTCCTCTTCCTGCCCAAACTTTCTTCATGGGTTGTCGTGAGGATCCAAATGTTTCACGAACAAGACTATCCCTAGTAAACTGCAAAGAACTGGTATTCCAATCTAGTTAGAAGGCTGTTATTGATCCACCTTACAGACAAGAGACAGAAAAGTGAGTTGGCTGACTGCAGATTTCCACCCACTTGCCTTGGCTGAGGGCAGCATGGGACAGGGCTCAGACCATTCCTGTTTAACCTCCTTAACTACTACTGGGATCAAGACCACAGTATATACATAAGACTGTGCCAAAATCATCACAGACTAGAAGTGTGGGCTCAGACCAGCAGAACGCAACGCACCAGGCTGATATAGGTAAAGTTGCATGTGGGTTCAACTTGGGAGGAAAGAAACATCACAAGTCAAAAGATCTAGATCTGGTCCCTGTTCTGCCACTTGTTGGCTGAGAGGGTCACCTATCCATTTAACCTCAGTGTACTCCTCTGTAAGACTATCTATATTCCATGTGTAAGTACTGAAAGGGCTGTCACACCAAAGATGGAGCAATCAATCCTAGTGCAGAGCTGGAACAACAGAGAAAAGTAATACCACCGCTCGTAGCAACATTTATTGAGCATTAAGCATGTGCAGGAACTGTTCTAGATGCTTTACATGAACCAATTCATTTAATCCTCATACCGACTATATAAGGTAGAAACACTTATTACGCTCGTTTCATAGGTGAGGCAACTGAGACACAGAGTGATCACATAAGTCTATCAAGGAGGGTGGAACTAGGATCTGCCCACACAGCCCACACAGGCTGACTCTAGGGCCCAAGGCTCCAGCTCAGTCCAAAGAACAGAGGAACGGGTAGACTCATAAAGCAGCCAACTCACTGATACTGTTAACGGGCTAACTACACATCTGTCCAGGATGTTACACAAGGGATGCCTTCATGGGGAAAGGGAGGGGACAGGTTGTCTGCAATGGTTACTAAGGTCCCAGTCAACTCAGAGTCTAGACTAGGCACCAAAGAAGTACCATTCCCCAAATTTGCCATGCTCTCTCTCACCTCACTACATTTGCACATGCTGTACCTTTCAAGTGGAATATCCTTTTCTTCCTCTGCCTGGAAAATTCTTCCAGCTTCTCAAGCCTTGGTTTGGTGAAGCATTTCCCAAACTCCATGCTACTGTTAAATGTTTCTCTGTGGTCCTTGAAAGTGGAGAGGCTTAGAACAGAGCAAAGGGCTGAAGCGGGGAGAAAGGGAGCAAAAGGACAAAATTCCCACATATATGGGAAAGAGTGAACAGACCCGGTTGGCTAAAGAGCACTGGGAGATAAGAGTGGAAAAGTATAAAGACCTAAATGTTAGACTAACATTTGATTCTGAAGGCAATGGGGAGCCACCGAAGTTTCTAAAGCAAGACAGCACATGATGAAGTGGTATTCTGGAAATCAGGGAAAGACAAAACAGAGCTGTGACCTTTCCTCCATAGCTCTCTTGGGTCATGAATTTCGCCCCTCCCCCCTGCAAAGCACACAGGGCCAAAATAACCTCCAATTCACCCAGGAGCTTTCTCTTTTATACTGCCTCACCACCATGAATGGCCATCACATACTGAAAGCTTCCTGTGTGCTGGAGCAGTGCAGGCAGGTGGCTGGGGGGCCTCACAACCTAGCTGCAGAAAAAGACCAGACAATGTGCTCTATGTGCCAAACGATCTGTACAGAACAGGAAACAAGAGCCTCAAGGGTAGGGCTGAAAACACCATTAAACAGACGCCATCTGAATCACGCCACAAGAAAGGCTTGGTCCTGATCAGGTGATGGTGCCAAGGCAGGGAATCTTGAAGAGCTGAGAGAAGCAAGGTTCACACACAGGACAAGGCAGTGTCCCACTGGCTAGGGCGCAGAGCTCGTGCAGGAGGACAGAGGTAGATGAGGTCAGACAGGGGGACAGGCCAGCCTGTGGGCTCCAACCCATTCAGAGGAATGCAGACGTGGTCCCTCAGGCACGGGGGAGCCCCACAGGCTCTGAGCTGAGGGTAAGCAACGCCTGCAGTCTGTTTCATCTTCCTGGTGCAGACATACGTCCCTCACCGTTGGGTCTTGAAAGGGTAGCGAATTACTTCTGGATATTTCTATTTGCATAGTTCTTGGGCTCAGAGATATTCTAAATTAGTGGATTAATACTTTGACTTGATAACCCCAATAAGGTACTCTTCTCCAAATTTCCTCTAACCTAACAGTGACTAAGAACCTTTTTAATTTTCACTAAAACTATATTTGTTTCCTCCAACGTCAAGAAATATCTTATTCTTAAAAGGTTACAGATTGAATATAAAATACGAGGTTGGAGAAGGAGGACTGCACCATGTTCAATCTGTTAAATCAAACTGAGGGCACTATGGGGGAAAACACTTAATTGAGCACTGGCTATGAGCCAGGACTGTGCTAAGAAAATAAATAAATGCATAAAAAAGGTCTTTCCCTCAGAGTTTACAGCCCAATGAATTTCATAAAGTAGGCACCAAAGCTAATTTGGTAAATTAATCAAATAAGACCCATCCATATAAAATCCCACCTTAAAGCCATCTGCCGTCATCCTCTGTTCAGCACTTCTTTCTGCCCTAGAGTCTACCTGATTTTCTGCAGTATTAAGAGCATATTAGGAGCACAAATATCTAATCTCTAAATTCTGATGTCAAATAAGAATTTAATTTTAAATCTCTTCCTCTTCTACATAGGAGTCAATTCAGTGTGGCTCCCTGTGAGCAAACCAAAGAGTCCTTCTCTGTGGACCACGCCCACCATGAGAAAAGGTGTGTTGTACTATAAAATGATAATCTTTCAGACTCTGGTCCATGGTACAACTCCCAAGAACTGCTACAGGACACCACTTCAAGCAACTAAGTTCACAGGAATGTGAAGGCAAGACAGCTGGGTAGACATGGATAGCTATGCAAATCAGGAGCCCAAAGATGGCACATGTGAAACTTGGAAACGCTTAGCATTATAATAATACATAATATACACTGACGACAGCTTGCTAGCTCTCGTAAAGTGAATGAAGGGAACTAACTCACCATTTTAGTTGCTACTATAAAGAAATTTTGTTATTATTTCACAAAAACCCTTCTACTTGTATTAGAATATCACAATGCATTTTCAGAAGCTTAGATGTAGAATTAACTAAGACACAGAAATGTATATTTATCTAAGTCAAAGGACTTAGACTTTACAAAGACTTATTTGTAAAGTACAGAATCAAATGCATGGCTAATACTTATTTTCTCGGATATTACTAACATAATCACTCCTGACCTACAGACAGGACAAGCACTGTGAGATTATCCCAATCAGGCTATCAAGCCTTCACTTTGAGTCAGAATTGCTCTCTTTAATTAATCAGTGCTAACCAGTGGCGGCGGGGAGGGATCACCAAATTTTAGTAGCAACCCAAGCTCTAAATCTAATAAAGGTAAACAGGCTTCAAGAAAAATACATGATGCTTTTTCTCCAATTTGGATTACCCATGCCAGGCCTCCCTTAGCATGAAGGGAAAAGTTAAAGAATTAATTATGTATTCTTGAGACTAAAGAATAACAAATAAAGAGAATCAGTTCCTTAAAGGAAAAAGGGGGCAGGATCTGGAGTCAGAAGACCCACATTTGAGTGTTAGTGCCAAAACTTAATTTCCAATCTTACTTAAGTGAGTCGCTGAACCCTGCAGAGTCCTCGACTTCCTCCTCGGTCCGGTGGCTGTTGTCACTGACCTGCCCCGCGTGGCTGGCCTAAGTTATCAGACACCATATATTTGAACATGCTGTAGAGGGTGCATTAAGATAATTATACAGATGTGAAAGAAGACTTTCGAGCACACCTTTTGTGAGTTCTGTGTTTGGATACTTAATACCCTGTGACACAGCTCTAGATTGTCCCAGGGATTTTTATAAAAATAAAATAAGAACTCAGAACATTTTACAAATCACCAGTTCTTATTGCTGTACTTACGACTCCTTAATGCTTATTTTTGCCACATATGTGACTATCATGATTTTTTGTTTCACAAAAGGAAGGTACAACCATTCACAGCTTTTTCTTCCCATAAATTTCTTTAGTTACAGTGGCTGAATGACCTCCGAATTTAACTATGTTAAACAGTCCATAAAGTACCTCTAAAGGACTTAAATTCTTATAGAGCACAATCTTTTCACTCTTGGTCACTGAAAGAAAAAAGAACAACTCTCCTCAGAATAAGAGGAAACGATATAGCTATTGTCTCACGAAACCCCAATGTGCAAATAGATAACTCCATATCTCGTGCAGTCTTCTCTCCTAAGCTCCAGACTCATATACCCAACACCTAAGAGATGTCTCCACTTAGCTGTCTCATGGACACTTTAAACTCAACATGGCCAAATCAAACTCATCTTCCCTCTCCAGGTCTTCCCTTCCTGAAGATGCTTCCTTTCCCAATAAACAGCACTATCATCTTTCCAATTGCTGCAGTCAGTAATGCTGGAGTCATCCTTGATTCCTTTCCCCTTCTAATCCTCTACCCACACCTAAGTCTCAAGAACTGCTTATTCTTATACCTCCTAAACAGCTCTCAAAAATTGTCCACTTCATACCATTTTACCTGCCACCACCCTAGTCCAAGCCACCCAGTCTCTTAACCAGACTGTCGTAATAGCCTCCTAACTGCTTGGGTCCACCCTGCGGCCCTTTGACAACTGGTTCTCACAACTATCACGGCACTTTGCTTAAAACTCCACTGTTTCCAAACTCCTATTTAAGAGGCTGCAAAGGACTCTTACAATCTGCTCCCTGCCTACTCCTCTAGCCTTGCTCTCCTCCTCCTGCATTCTATGATCCAGCCATGTGAGTCAAAGACTGATCATTGTACCCCAATCTCCTGTTCCCCTCTTCCTCAGTAATTGCATCCTAATCCTGATTTTTAGCTGAATAAATGGCCAGGAAATAAGGCTCCTTCCCAGTCTCCCTTGCAGGTAAGTGTGGCCATGTGACTGGGTTTGGGCCAATGGGATGTGAGCCATGCCCCTAAGAGAGGAGGTGTGGCCCTCTCCTTCCCTTTTCCCTCTCCTGCTGGTTGGAAAGTGAAAAGTGACAGCTGAAGGAGCCATTTGGATCACCAAGTGGAAGGTGCCTGCAGAGGATGACAACACAAGATGGATGGAGCCAGATTTCTGATGACTGTGAAACTGCCATATCAACCCTGGACTCTTACATAAGCAGCTTTATTGTGTAAAGCATTGATGCACTGAGTTTTCTGTCCCTTGAAGCAGTTTTGCCTAACCCTAATACATCATACCATCCTTCCAGATTCTCCATTCTCTGGACTCTGGACTTGTGCATGCGATGCCCTCTGCGTGAAACACTAACTCCTCCTGCTCTTTGTGTGCTTGCATCCTTCAAATCTGAATGTTACTTCTCAGGCCAGTCTTCTTCCACTTCCCGGATGAGGTTAAATACTCCTGCTATTTTTTTCCTTACGCTTTCCCTTGGATAATACTCACCACACCGATAATTGCCGGGTTAACGTGAGTCTCTTTCAGTACCACATACTCTTTAGGAGCAAGTCATCCAAGTGCTTGGCACTCAGTATAGGCCCATCAAATATTTGCTTAATGAATGAATGAATAACGTCATAGCCCTTGAGTGATTTCTGGACCACACCTTGAGGACTTCCTGATCTCACATTAGAGGACTCCACTAAACTCCACCTGTAGCTCTATTCCTGTCAGACACTCTCACAATGTAAATAGTGTTTCTCTCCATTCTCTTCTGGACAATTCCAAAATGTGTCAACTCCTTCAGCAGATCTGCAGAACGCTCTCTGCACTGCTTCATTTTCTCACAATACTCCTAGGACTAGAGTGGAAAGTAGTATGTGTTCTCTTAAAATTAAAAAAAAAAAGAATCGAGACCCATCACTAACTAATATGATCATTGTTTTCAACAGCTGAGGTGACTTAAAGGTATTTGTTTAAAGGAAAATATAAGAACCAAATAAACCACATTATTTGGATTCTGGCCAAGTACAGGAAAACATTCTTAAAATATTTTAGAAGCCTCTGGTTTTAGAGTGCACATCACTTTTTAATGGCATTATAGGTACTGTCACTTCACTGCTTTATGTATTCACCCTTCATTGACACTAAAGATTCTACATGGCTTACTCATTTCCACAAATTAAGCACCTGTTTCTTATAACATTGTGGTGTTAATGAAATAGGGTCTCAGGAAGGAGAGAGTGGGACATAAGACAAACAAACATTAAGAGATCTGAATGACAGTCTCAGTTCTGCCAATGACTCACTGGGTGACCCTGGATCGGTTCTCTTCTTAACTCTTAAAATATTCAGTACAGATAATTCCTAAGATCCCTTCCAAGGAAAACATTTTGTTACCATATCAATTTGCTGCTACTGATTTAATAGAGATGACATTAGTGATTATGCCAAAGACTATATAATTACAAGTATTCACAGGAAACCTGGTACTTGCCTATCAGTTCTATGGAGGTTTAAGTAAGTCTAAAATATGGTTCTTCAAGGATCTAAAAACAAACGTGTATTTTGGAAAAGCAAATTTTTGCAGGACGAGAATGGCCTTTAGAATATGAGTTTTTCCAGTATATGTTATTCTCCTCCCACATTTGTCAGGCTCCCACACTGGATTCAGAAGGTGCTGTGCAAAAAGCCACTTGTCGGTAAAACAGAATGGTTTTCACTGCCACTCCCTTGATTGCTACATCCCTTTTCCCTTAAACTGTTCTGGAGCCTGATCAGGAAGCTCCAGAGAGCAGGCGATCCAGCGTCAGGCAAGGGCACAAATGTCTGTACTACAACAAGCAAAGGCATCTGGGCTTGTCCAGTTCTTCACAGCAAGGACGGCCTACTCTAGGCTTTCCACACCTCTAGTAACGATTAGAGAGATTCGTAGCCATCTCCCGGAGTGAACAGGCTGGAAGCGTCCCATGTGGGTCCCGGCACCCCATGCTCCCATTCTTGGAACCTGCGGATCCTATGGGTTCCTGCCCGGCCTCTCCAAAGACACCGCCCACCCCTTCACGCCCTTGGGGGGGACCGCCCTGCCCCCGCCGTCGCCAGCCAGCTCTGACCTCCTCGAACTGCTCGCCCGAGCAGCCAGCGCCGCGAGCCTCCAGCAGCTCCCGGAACTGATCCAGGGTGACGGACTCTTCGCCGCGGCCCAGCCGCTCTTCCAGCCAGCGCAACAGAGCGCCGTGGTGCCTAGACACCAGAGACTCGAAGGGCGGAGCGGGCCGCAGCGCAGCCGCCGCCTCTCGCAGCCGGGCTGGCTCCAGCAGCGCCGCGGCGGGCGGCAGCGCCGGGGCCGCGGGGCCCGGGCCGGGAATCGTGCCCGAATCCGCGACCCAGTCCTGGTGCGGGCCCCAGCCCTCACCCCCGGCGGCTCCCGCTTCGTCTTCACTGCTGTGACTCGAAGCGTTCCCCATGGGGTCTCCGTCTCGGGCGCCCGGCTCTGCAGCCGCCGCCGCCGCCTCCCCGCCTCGACCTGTCAACCTCCCACTGCACCCGGCGGGCGGGGACTGGGAGGGGACGACGGCGGCGGCTGTGGCTTCCGGCTTCCTCGCCGTCAAGTGAGGACTGCTGTCGCAAAGGCGCCGTCAAGCGGACTCTACCAGCTGTCGTGAGAGCTAGCCGAGGACACCCTCAGCAAAGGGTGGAGCCTTGATTTCCAAGAGGGCGCGTCTGTCATGACGTCTGCATCATCCCGCAGCCTCCTTTGCCACCATCTTTGTTGGGGGCGGACGAACTGCAATCCAAGGAGGCCTTTCGCTGTTCATTTTCGCGGCGTCCCTCCATGTTCAATAGCTATGCTGAAAAAGTAGGAGGACGAGTCGGCGCCAGGGAGTGAACTTTTCACCAAGACTTTTTCCTTTCAATCCTCTGATGTCCCCTTAGTGACAGGAGTACATAGGCGTCGCGATGGTGACGTCACGGCTGCGTTTCCGCCGTGTTAGTTATGGACAGAGAGGCGGCAACTTCGGAAGAGCGGAGGCCTGCGGCTGGATCGATGCTGAGGCTCGGCCGGCGTGGGCTCCTGCTGGGCCTGGCCGCGGCGGCGGCGGCGGTGATGGCAGCGCGGCTGATGGGCTGGTGGAGTCCCCGCGCTGGCCTTCGCCTTTTCATCCCGGAGGAGCTGGCCCGCTACCGCGGCGGCCCTGGGGACCCGGGCCTCTACTTGGCGTTGCTCGGCCGCGTCTACGATGTGTCCTCTGGCCGGAGGCACTACGAACCTGGGGCCCACTATAGCGGCTTCGCAGGTATCAGTGAGGCGGCTCACGCCTCTTCCAGCTCCGACGCGGGCCTGTAGCCGCCTGCGGGTCGTTGGTTCATTCATTCATCATTCATTCATCTGTATTTTTCCTCCCCACATTCATCAGAGTAGTCTGGGGGCCAGGCTCAGCTGCACCATCCTTCTGGTCTGTTTGACTTGGGCAGACTAAGGCCAACTCTTAGCGGCCTCTACCCTCCCTGTCGTTCCCCACCGCTTTTCGTGACTTAGGTTCGAGAAACACGTCTCCTGCCTCTGTTGATAATTACCCATCGCCCACCAGGAGAAGCCCCCGATACCTGCTTGTGCCAGACTGCATGGGTCTCGGGGCACAGAGATGAATGAGACCCTCTCCCTGCCCTCAGTGTTCTTCTGATTCCAATCAACTCTTGAATATGTCCCCATCCGAAGTCACCTTCCCCCCCGCACACACAGCAAGTTTCCCTAAAAGTAGTGGTTCTTACTTCTAGTACGGTTGCATTTGTCTGCCTTCCTTTAAAAAGAAGAGGAGGCTAGAGCGCAGGGAAGGGCTCTGTTCACTTTTACAGTCCTTCAGTACTTAGAACAAAGCTGTGCGTAGGTTAGGACTCAACATTTGTCAAGTGACGTTTGCTCTGCTGTCCTTATTTTACAACTGAGGGGACTGCTGGATATGCTTAGCCTAAAGCCCTCACAACTAAGTACTGACAGGACTTGGACCGGGACCACGAGCCGGTTACTTTTAGAGATGTTGCCTTACCAGCCCAGAGGAACGACCAAGCCTCAGATTAAAAAAGAAAAAACAAATGCCAAGCAAGCTTAAGAGTAGTGACTGGGCTGATATTAAATAAGCATTTTGCACTGATGAGGGGAATCGGAAAGCTGCCTCTGGTGCTTAAATACAAGTGACTTCCCTGTCTCTAGGGAGAACTTCAGAAATAGAAGCATAGGCAGAGAAGGAATTAAGTTCAGTCGGTGTTGCCGGGCTCCTCAAACAGTCCAGCAGGAGAAGGGACTTACCCAGGGCTACACAGTCAGTCAGCAACGCAGCTGGGACTGGCATCAAGGGTTTTATTTACCTGCCAGGTGAGGGCACTTTTTGGTGTGCTGTCCTGCCACACCCTGATGCAGCTGTCAGTTTTATGCACAAGTATGTGCATAAACTCCATTTCTGATGTGATTTTTCTTTCACAATCTGCTCTACTGTCTGTTCCTTTGTGCCCAATATTCATTCAACATCCATTTCTTGACCACTCCCATGTAGCCTGCCTTGTGCCAGGTGCTGAGGACTCAGATTATAATATGCGCCCCACCGCCCACACAGTCTAGCAGGGAAGCAGATATGTTCATTTATTCATTCGTTCATTCAGTCAATGTTTTTATTATTTTTTATTAAGATATAATTCACATAATATAAAATCCACCCTTTTAAAGTGTACAATTCAGTGGTTTTTAATATAATCAGAAATTTGTGCAAACATCATTATCTAATTCTAGAACATTTTTATCAAACCAAAAAGAAACCCCATATCCATTAGCATCACTCCCCATTCTTTCCTCTCCCCCACCCCTGGCAACCACTATCTACTTTCTATCTTTAAAGATTTGCCTATCCTGGCCATTTCATATAAATGGAATCCTACATGTGGCTGTTTGTGTCTGGCTTCTTTCACTTAGCATAACGTTTTCAAGGTTCATCCATGGTCTACGCGCATATATCACTACTCCATTCCTTTTTATGGCCAAGTAATATTTTATTGTATAGATAACCACATTTTGTTTATTCATCATTTGTTGGACATTTGGCTTGTTTCCACTTTTTCCCTATTATGAATAATGCTACCGTGAACATTTGTGTACAAGTTTTTGTGTGGACATATGTTTTCAGTTCTCTTGGGTATACACTTAATGGAATTGCTGGGTCATATGATAACTCTGTGTTTAACTTTTTGAGAAACTGCCAAATTGTTTTCTAAAGTGGCTGCACCGTTGTACTTCCCCATCATTAATGTATTAGAGTTCCAATTTCTCCACATCCTCACCAAACTTCTTATTGTCTTTGTGTGTGTGTGTTTTTAAGATTGGCACCTGAGCTAACATCTGTTGCCGATCTTTTTTCTTCTTCTTCTTCTTCTTCTTCTCCCCAAAGCCCCCCAGTACATAGTTGTATATTCTAGTTGTGAGCACCTCTGGTGTGCTATGTGGGACGCCGCCTCAGCATGGCCTGACAAACGGTGTCATGTCCGTACCCAGGATCTGAACCCATGAAACCCTGGGCCACTGAAGCATGTGAACTTAACCACTCAGCCATGGGGCCGGCCCTTGTGTGTGTCTTTTTGATTATAGCTATTTCAGTGGGTTTGAAGTGGTGGCTCATTGTAGTTTTGATTATTTGCATTTCTCTAATAACTAATGATGTCGAGCATCTTTTCATGAGCTTGTTGACCATTTATATACCCTCCTTGGAGAAATGTCTATTCAAATCCTTTGTCCATTTTTCAGTTGGGTTGTTTGTCTTTTTATTGTTGAGTTGTGAGAGTTCTTTATATATTCTGTATACTAGACCCTGATCAGATATATGATTTGCAAATATTTTTCTCCTATTCTGTAGGCTCTTTCCACTTTCTTGATAGTGATCGTTAATGCACAAAATCTTAAAATTTTGATCAAGTCCAATTTTTTTTTTGGTTGCTTGTGATTTTGGTGTCCTCAGAAACTACTGCCTAATTCAAGGTCACAAAGATTATACCTATGTTTTCTTCTAAGAGTTTTATAGTTTTAGCTCATACATTCAGGTCATTGATCTATTTTAAGTTAATTTTATCTATGGTGTGAGGTAGGGGTCCAGTTTCGTTCTTTTCCATGTGGCTATTCAGTTGTCCAAGCACCAGTGTTGAAGACTATTCTTTCCCTCACTGAATTGTCTTGGCACCCCTTACTGTAATTGTAATTGTAAATATATGTATTGTAATTGTAAATATATGGGTTTCATTCAGTTGATGTTTATTGAGAATTTACTAAATATCAGGCACCACCAGACACTGGGAAATCAATACTAAAGGAATTTGATGTGTTCTCTTTCCTGATGAAACTTGCAGACTAGTAGAAAAGATAGACATTAGTTATCACATAAACAATCAATGAATTATTTTTGTAACAGGTGTCAAACGGAAAACATATTGGTATTACCAGAGGTCCTAACGTAGTAGGGGAGGAAGGGGGAAAGGAAGGGAGCACAGTGGCAAGGCGAGCTTGGTGGTGGCTGGTGCAGGGCCCTGAATGGCATGTTAGGGAATTTGGACATTATCATAGGGCAAAAGGAAGCCACTGATATTTAAGCAAGGGAATGACATGATCAATTTGTGTTTAAACTATCAGTCTAAGTGTTATATGGAAAATAGATGAGTGGGGAAAGAGTGAATGTAGGGAGACCTCTTATGGGTTTACTGTCATAGTGCAGATGAGAGATGATGGCAGCTTGAGCTTGCTTAGTGGTAGATGGAGAAGGGTAGACTGACACAAAAACTATTTAGGTAGAAATTGTAGGACTTCGGGACTGATTGGATGCGAGGGATGAAGGAGGCATCCAGGACTGCATTTCTGGATTGAGCAACTGGTTGATGCTTACTGAGACAGGGAATACTGGAACAGATGCAGGTTTCTTGGGGCTGGGGGTACTGGTGACCATTAGTTCAGCTGGACATTTTGAACTTGTGATATCTGTAAAACATTTAAGTGATGTTGAGTAGACAATTGGATATACAGGTCTGGAGCTCAAGAGAAGTCTGAGCTAAAGATACAATTTGGCCGTCTTTAGCATGAAGGTAGTATTTGAAACCACAGGAGTGGATAAGGTTGTCAAGTGGAGGGTGTGGATGGACCAGAGAAGGTGGACAAGAACTGATCCCTGAGGCTGACAGAAAATGAACAATCAGAGGTAGGAGGAAAACCAAGAGTGGAGTGTCATGGGGGCCAAGGGATGTGGTCAGCTGTGGGAAATGTTGCTGAAAGTAAGTGAAAGAATGTGATCGATGCCAAAATGTGTGTTCAGGATCCAGGAGCATCTGTCACCGATTAGGGGGCATTAGCTATGCTTGCAGGGAGTGAGGGTTTTCAGGAGATGTTTCTCAGAACATAGATTCTTAAGTTGGCACAGTGTCGGTGGTTTACAAGTTAATCTATCGGAAACATCTCTCCCGCAGGCCGAGACGCATCCAGAGCGTTTGTGACTGGGGACTACTCTGCAGCAGGCCTCGTGGATGATGTATCTGACTTGTCATTTTCTGAGATGCTGACACTTCAGAACTGGCTTTCATTCTATGAGAAGAATTACGAATTCGTTGGTAGGTATTCCACAGGTCGTTCCATAGATTTCATGTAGTTGTCTTGCAATTTTTTTAACGGGCTAGAATTCTTTGGGGATTGGACTCAAGGTTAAAATCTGAAAACTACCCATTAGTTTTTCACCTTAAACTCTGGTTGTTAGTGTGGCAGTGAGCACCAGAAGGAAATGGCTGGGACACTTGTTTCCCTCACTCTTAATCTTGAGATAGGATTGCCTGGCCATTTACGTTGTCCTCTGTTACCCGAGAGCCAGTGGTTGCCTGTGCCACCCTTGAACAACCGGCTCCAGGAGGACAGCTTCCCTGTCTTGCTGTGTTCCAGGCATCAAGCCTCAGCAAACAGTCAGGAAGGCTTGAAGCCTGAGTGTGTGTGCAGTTTTGACAAATACCCTTTTATTTTGTCCTCTAAGGAGAAAAACATTAGCCTGTGTCCTGAATTAGCCTGAATGAATTGTCTCCCAGGTGGAAGTTAGCTAATCAAATCTTTGTTAAGGCCAGTTGTGTAGGGCACTGCACTTGCTCTGGTGGGACGTGAGGAAACTCCCCTTTTAAATGAGAAGACACCTAACGGTGTCCTAAAGAAATGTTAGACACTAAGCATCCCACTGGGATGTTTGGGGCCCTCTTTTCCCTCTCCTGCAGCCCTGGCCTCTCACTGAGCCCCACCTGGACACAGCTAACTTCCAGGGGAACATCAGTGTCCCTTCGCCGTTGGAAGAGGTCTAAACTGGAAGAGTTCTTTTTCTGCCCCAATGCCTCTGAATGTCTGCTTCTGTCATTACTACTTGTGTCACCTTTTCTAAGAACTTGGCATTTTTACTAGTTCCTCTGTTCCCTCCACATCCAACTGGCTAATGCTTTTTTCATAACATCTAAAGTTCTTTCTGTTTCCAATCTCCCCTACACCCACCATTGTTGGCCCTTGTCATTCCAACCTGTGGCACCCCCTTCTTTGTTTTCACCTAGTCTGCCCCAGGTCATTCGTGCGACCAGCACCACGACTGCCAGTGAAGGAACTGACCTCTCTCCATCTGCCCTTGAGAAGGCTTGCTTCTCTCTTTTTCCCATGAGGTTGCCAAACCAAGGTTGAGACATTACCGAGTTAATAAGGAAAAGAAAACCCAACACAAAAGAATAAGAATGGAGTCCTGTGAGTGGGCAAAGGATGCCAGACCAAACATGTCTTACTGATATTTGGGGAGCAAACTAGTGTGTTGGGTGAAATGAGTGAACTGGTCTTGTTTGAATAATGCTAATGTATGTGTTTGGGGGTGGGCGGGGGGCAAATGGTTGGAAATGCTCCAGAGGGATTTTAGTTAAAGTCAGGATACATATGAATACAGTAGTCCCCCCTTAGCCATGGGGCATTCCAAGACCCCCCAGTGGGTGCCTGAAACCACGGATAATACCAAACCCTATAAATACTACATTTTCCCCTATACATACATATTTGAAGTGTGACAGCAAAACTAGCATGAATTTCTTTTTCCTTCTTCACAATTCCATGGATAGATCTGTTCCTACAGTCGATCTGAGCAACCTTAGCATACGATTTTTTTTCTTTCCTTATTAAGTCTAGAACTTTTACCTTTTCACTTAAAGGAAGCATTTTATGGCTTCTCTTTGGCATATCTGAATTGCTAGCCTCCCTACTCTTGTACTTTGGGGCCATTATTAAGTAAAACTAAGGTTACTTGAACACAAGCGCTGCGATACCCAACAGTCGATCATGCTAACCGACGCCTACTAAGTGACTAACAGGCAGGTAGCGTGTACAGCGTGGATACCGTGGACAAAGGGGTGATTCACATCAGGGGCGGGATGGAGTGAGACAGTGTGAGGTTTCATCACACTACTCAGAACAGCACGCAATTTAAAACTTATGAATGGTTTATTTCTGGAATTTTCCATGTAGTATTTTCAGAGTGTGGTTGGCCACAAGTAACTGAAACCACGGAAAGAAAAACCATAGATAAAGGGGAACTACTGTGTGTACTATGGGTAAGCTACTGTCTGGTCCTCAAGGGAGCGAGGGATGAGTCGAGCGCAGTTCCTGCCCTGTTAGCTCACTCTGGAGGAGGGGGGCTGTGTTCGTTTCTTTCAGGGCGCCAGAGACCCTCAGGACACGTCAGAGGATTAAGGTTTATTATATGGGTACACACTGAAGTGAAGACAACCAGGAAGCCATCTTGGCAGCCACATGGCCAGGGCTCAAGGGAAAAAGAGATGTCTTTTGTAGTGTTCTGGATACAGCGTTGGCTTGGAGACCCAGCCAACGCTGACCACCATTCTCACCACACAGCTTCTGCAACTCTTTCTCTGTTGCCTGTACTACTACTGCCCTCTCTTTGGTCTCACGTCTACAACCCAGCAAGACAGGCTTGTCACCATGCATACAGGGACCCTCTATAGGAGAAAGTTTTGTGCCAGGCCAACTCATAGACTGTAGGCTTGGGACAGGGGCCCTGAGGCCTTCATTTGTTCTAACGAGCATTTAAAATGAATGCTCTGTACTAAGCTGTTTTGAGCACTGGGCCTCACTGATGGGGGAGATATATCATAACCAAGTAAAGAGATCAGACAGTTCCAGATAGGGCTGTGAATAAAAGGAAACGAATCTGATGCATGTTTGGGGGTGTGCGGCACCTTCGAGCAGGCGGTCAGGGAGGATTCTTGGAGGAGACGACAGTTAAGCTGAGACCTGGAAGGTGAGCAGGAGCCAAGTGTACGGAGATCTGGGAGAAGAGTTTTTCAGGCTGAAGGAACAGTAGTGCTGGGGTGGCGGCAGCTAGGCATGGTCACGGAATAGAAAGGAAGCCCGAGTGCTGGAGCCTAATGAGGGAGGAAGTGGCTCCAGAAGAGCTGAAGAAGCAAACTGAAGTCAGATGCCTGTAGCGTCTTGGAGGCCTTGATAAGAAGTGTGTATTTCATCCATGTGCTTTTGGAAGCCATTGAGGGTTCAAACCAGGCATGGAGGTGACATCATAGAATTCAGGTTTTTAGGGGCCGGCCCGGTGGCGCAGCATTTAAGTGCACATGTTCCGCGTGGGCGGCCCAGGGTTCACAGGTTCAGATCCCAGGTGCGGACATGGCACTGCTTGGCAAGCCATGCTGTGGTAGGTGTCCCACATATAAAGTAGAGGAAGATGGGCACGGAGGTTAGCTCAGGGCAGTCTTCCTCAGAAAAAAGAGGAGGATTGGCAGATGTTAGCTCAGGGCTAATCTTCCTCGGGGGGAAAAAAAGGATTCAGGTTTTTAAAAGACCGCCCCCCCCAGCTGCTTTGTGGAGACAGAACTGTAGGAAGGCACGAGCTGAAGTAGAGACCAATCGGGAGGCAACTGCTGTAATCCATGGTTTGGGTTAGGGTGGCAGCAGTGGAAATAGAAAGGAGGGGACAGAGTCAGGGTGTCTCAAAGGTCGGACTGACAAGATTTGCTAATGGACTAGACGTGGACACAGGGATGGGTACAGGTGGATGTGAAGGAGTCTGAGAGAGCCCAGGCTCCTGATCCAGGTACCAGAGACCCAAGTGACGTAAAGAGAACTGGAAAAGTCAGCATAGGGCATCGGACTTGAGAGGATGAACTGAATCTTAGACACACCGAATGGAAGCGCCCCTGGAACCTAAGCTAGGTGGTTCTCGGGGCCTGCGCAGGTTGGACAGACCAGCTGGGGCGGGTGTGCACTGCTGCCTCCACCACTTGATCAAACCTGGAAGTGACTGCTGCTGCTTCTTTTGCCCCGGGCCAGGTGCTGCCTGGGAGGGCCATGTGCCCTCGGGACTTGGAGATGAAAGTCCCCGCACCTAAGGTGCACTGATCTGTTTTTGGCTCTGGCCTGTAGGCTTGCTGACCACTTGCGGGCTGCTGCCACATCTTAGACCTTTACAAACTCTGACAGCGATTTTAAACTAAACCCGGTTGCCACTCAGTGTGTCCACCGAAGGACTGAGCCAGAGGAGAGTGGTGGAGAGCATGAGCTTGGGGCCAGACCCACTTAGCAGCTCTGTAGATTTCCCCGAGTTATTAATCTCCAGGCTCTCTCCTGTGAATGTACGGGAGCAGTGATTTCTCTCTCGGAGGATTAACAAAATATTGGTAAAGTGCTAGCGTAGCACCTGACACTGAGTAAACGCTCAATAAGTGACCTATTTATAGTTAATATTAGACAAAATAAGTCATCTTGGGAGGAATTGAGCCACGAAAATGTTACCCAATAAGCCATTCATTCGTCAAACACTTATTGAGCACCTACTGTGTGCCCCAAGCACTGTGGAGCACCATCAATGAATCGCACATGGTTCCCCTCTCAGGGAACTGATTCTACAGGTGAGAAAGATTTTATGATTTCCGTGCTGGAGGACTCTGCACTAGAACAGGGCTGCTTCTCTCTGGAGTCTTGTCCCTCCAGTACGAGTTCTTGCTAAGTCAGCACCAGCAGGCTCCTGTAGAGCCCCGAAGTCAGCAACCCCGGAACCTGAGCTTTACTACAACCGCTTCAGACGCTAAGCATCTGTTCTCTCACTGTTGCTCTGACGTCAGCTTTCCTGTCACCGCAGGACGGGTGATAGGAAGGTTCTACGGAGAGGATGGGCTGCCTACCCCAGAACTGACCCGGGTAGAAGCCATGATCACCAAAGGCTTGGAGGCCCGTCAAGAGGAACTGAAAGAGAAGCAGAAGTTCCCACCATGCAATGCCGAGTGGAGCTCAGCCAAGGGCAGCCGGCTCTGGTGTTCCCCAAACAGGTAAACACTTCTGCCCCTGCCCGCCTCTCTCCCTCAAACTGCTGGGCCGTCCTGTCTGTGTTATGCAGTGAAGCAGTGAATTCACTGTTGACCCAGGGGAACTTTTTCAAAATACCTGTACTCTGAGATAGTGATTCTTAACTTTGGCTACATGTTAGAATTTAAAAAATTACTCCTGGTGGGACGTCACTCCAGACAACGGGATGAGAACATTAGGATTGATATCTGGGCATCTCTCTCGCTCTCTTTGTTTTTTAATTCCCCAAAGACTGCTGGAGAAACCCTGGCCTGGGAACCAGAAGGCACAAGTACCATTTCTTGTTTGCTTTGGCCTGTCCATCCACCCAAGGGCCTCAGTTTCCTATTTGTCAGCACAAAGCCTTCCTGCCTACAGGAGAGGGATGGGGAGGTGCGTGGGGCCTTGCAGTGATGCCCTGAGGTGCTGTCTTAAAAACATTGCATAGTCTGAGTAATTCAGGGAAGTACAGGCTACATGGAGAAGCCCTTCCCCGTAAGAATAAAGTGAGGTGAGCCAGACTAGAACAGGGCTTATTCCAGGTCGCTTTGGGGAAGCTGGAGAAAAATATTTTTTTCCTGCTTTAATCATGCCAGCGTGGACTCAAATGCAGCTCAAGTCCCTCAAATCTCCTTTAGCTCTGGTAAGGGAAAAAAGAAGCCAGACTGGACAAGCCACCTGGGCCTCAAAGTAAGGGCCCAGCTCTCACTGCGGAGGGGCAAGGAAACCTGCTGTCAGTAGCGGAGAAGGGCCACTTCCCTAAGGCTAAGCTCTGAGAACCCACCCTTCTGAAGGGAGAGGCCAGCAAACAGCCAAAGCCACCAGCTGTCTCTAGGCCCGGCCACTGTATCCAGCACACATTTCCTCCGCCTCCATTCAGGGGAGCAGGGGCGAAGGGAGCGGGAAGGAAAGCCCCTTCTCTCCTGGCCATGAGTTTTGAAGAGACACAGCTTCTCCAGTGTCGTCGTGTCTCCAGAAAGAAGGAGGCTATGAGAACCTGGCCTGCCCATTTCAGGGGGTGGAGCTAGGACAAAGGTGGGCCTTGCTGGGACACAAGGCTGAATGCAGGTGGCCTCAGAGAGCACTGGTCCTCCATAGGAGGGTACCTGGAGGCCTGTGTGCCTTTAGATGCTTGACTTCGCTCCCTTGAGAGCCTACCTCTACCCACCCTGCCCCCTACAAGCCACCCCCACCCCCAGTCTTTGTAACCCCTTCTGGCTTTCATGACTGTGTTGCTTAGGCTCTGCTTTCCCCACAGTGCTGTTCCAGACCCACCCAGTGAGTTTGGCCCCGTCTCTATGCCTCAGCCCAATGTGTTGTGTTCTACTCACACACATGGTTCTCCCTTTAGACTCGGAGAAATGAGGAGTCCTGAAGGCAGGGACTGGGTGTGGAGCAAGAATGACTGATCATGGGATGGATGGCTGGAAGGAGGGAGGGAGGCAATTCAGTGCCTGACAGCGTTGTTCTTGGGAAAGCTACAAGTGGGAAGGTTTCTAACTGGGTGGCAGAGTTTCTCTGACAATAAGTGATCCTGGTCCCAGACAATGGAACCTATATGGGGCATCAATTCCAAGAGTCTCATTTTCCTTTTGCAAGGCCTGTGAGTCCATGGGAGACTGAACTCGGTATCCTAAGATGAGTTAGGACCTTCTGCCCAGGATAGGAGCCTGCTCCTCCATCTCTGAAGCCTGGCAACATCAAGTACTGGGCCTGCGCAAGGGAAAGGACAGCTGAAACTACCCCTATGCCAAGGGCCTCCCAGAGCAGGCTGACCCACCGGGCCTTGGCTTGTTGCCTCAGTTGCCCACCCCACCCAAGTGCCCCAGACCCCAACATCAAGTTGCAGCCCTGCACGGGATGTAGTGAGGAAGCGAGAAGAGAATCAGACCCAGACACTGCTTTTGAGAAGCTCACAGGCCAGTGGGGGATAGCCTTTCACAGGTGTTATCACCAATGCAGGGAAGCGGTGCTGCCTCCTAGGAAGGCACAGGGTGTGGGTGAAGGGAGCTGGAGGAAGTCAGGAGAGAGCATGAAGGTTCATGGGTGGAACCCTGCAGACCACCGCCTTAGAAAAACACCAAGAAGGGAAGTGGCATGGCTTCTACTTTTCACAAGCCTTGGCTCACTGCTTCCTCCTCTCCCCTTCCCAGAAAGACTCGTGAGTTCATGTTTTTAAGAAGCCCTCTTTCTTTCTATCCTTAGTGGAGGTGTGAGCAGAGACTGGATTGGCGTCCCCAGGAAGCTGTACAGGCCAGGTGCCAAGGAGCCCCACTGCGTGTGTGTGAGAACAACTGGCCCCCCTAGTGACCAGACAATGGACAACCCTATACATAGAAATCGTGGGGACTTGGACCACCCCAACTTGGGGGAATACACAGGCTGCCCACCCCTAGCCATCACATGCTCCTTCCCACTCTAAGCTGATGCCCTGTATGTTGATAACACACAGAGAACCCTGCCTAGAACCCTCAGAGGCCCTTGACTCACGTGCCCTAGGATGTTCCTGACATGCAACAAGAGGGCCTGGAAACACTCTGATCATGCTCTGCAAATGTGACTCATGCCCCCACCATGGGCTCACCATTCTGTGACTGAGGCTAGAGCCTGGCAACCTGCCTAGTACAGGTCAGCCTGTTTTTGCCACTGTCTGCCTAGATCCACTTGCCGTTCTTCAGAGCCCTCAGATATTAATGGGCACGAATATGACCAACTCGAAACTAACTGGGCAGACAAGCTAAAGGGCTCTGAACTCCCACAGCTTCATTCCCAGACTCCCAGGCTGCCTGGATCACCTGCCTATAACTCCTGACCTGCTCACGGCATCAGGGGCACTGGCAAAAAGGGACTTTGTCCCTTTACAACTCAGAAACAAGAGCTGCATAAATTCACAGCATCAACAGACCTCTGTTCCGTGTTCCTCACTGGCTAAACTTGTGACCCCTAACTTTTATAAGCTTTCTTATATGTAAGACCTCAACCCTAAGGCAAACTTGAATTTACAACCAAAAGTCACACAGAGTTGATTGAACCTGCGCCAAGACAGTGAGAAGTGACGATAAAATAGGAGAGTCTAATTCTGGAAATGGAAATGCTTTTGCTTAGATCCAGCAAATCCAGATACCTCTGAACAAAGCAACAATTTGAAGCTAGGATATTGTTTCTCTTTTAAACACTTAAAATTAGGTGTGGTGTGTTTTCAAAGGGAGAGGTCTGCATTTTGAGCAAAAGGTAGTTTCACAGCTCTCACAAGAGGACTGGCTAATGCAGCGTCCAATCTGGGCAAGCCTGCACACGCCAGCACACACAGCCTTGGCCTAGCGGTGCTGGGCTCGCACCTTTTCCAGTGGATCCTGTGTCCAAGGTCACCTGTAATCTCCTACACTTGACAAACTGCATGCCCATGACCTCTTGGATTCTTAAGTAGTTGGAGGCAGGAGTATTCCTCCTTTACAGATAAGGAGATGCAGACAGTCCATGTCTCTCCTCTGAGCCTTCCCCTCAGCTGCTGTTCCCAGCCCCTCAACTCTTATCCTAAAAATTCTCTATCCTTCTTCCTTTCTCCTTTTTTCTCTCCTTTATCATTCATCTCACTAAATAGCTTTCCAGATTCACTGACTGGAAAATGGAGGCTGCCCCCGCTTCACTTGCAGACTCATAGCTCCCTGCCCTGTGGCCACAGCGTTCCTGACGCCTGGACTTGACTCTTGCCTCCTTTGCCACCCCAAGATCTCCTCACCTGCCCTTCTAGTACGTGTGACCTCTCCCTGCCTCCTGGCTCTTCCCCCTAAGCAAGCATTAAACAGCTCACTTCCCTCACATCATAAATACACTCTCCCTCAATGCCACATTCCTCCGGAGCACCCTATCTACGTCCTGTCACGGCTAAGCTTTTTGAAAATGCTGTGCATACTCACCATCTTTGCTCCTCAGCCCCATTTACTGGGCAGCACAGCTGCCCGGCTTCTGCCCTTCTCTGCTCAACAGCAGGATAAACTCTGTGTTGGCAAAGCCCACGGCCACACTCAGTTATCACCTACCTGGACCTGTCACAGTCGAGGCCTCCACAGAACCCTCCCTTGCCTTTTCTCCCTCAGGCCTTTCCTTCTCAGTCTCCTTGAAAGCCGCCTCTCCTCTGTGAACTCCTTCCCACCAGCTCTCCTCACACCAGCTTAGACCACCAAATCTGTGTCCAGTCCAGGCGGCTTTCCTGGCATTTTGGTGGGCACCTCCAACTCCACACTTCTGGCGTTCAGTCTTCACCTGCTCCCTCGTGATTCTTCTAGTTCCCCTGGTGATGGTTCCGCCTGGCAACATCCTGGCAATCATCCACAACGCCTTCCTCTCCTGTTCCCTTCTCCCGTCCAGTCCCCAAGTTTTGGCCATTCTACCTGCTTATTCTCTCCTCCCCATTCCCTCTTGTCTGTCCCCAGCACTCCTCCTCTGGTTTAGGCTGTCATTTCCCACCCAGATTGTTGCAGGAATGGAACTGCACTCCCTCCTTCCAGTCCACCCCCCCGCCCCCCCGCCAGCTATGTTTGCCATCAGGGCATTCCCCACTTAAGCCTCCTCAGTGGCTCCCCATTTCTGTAAGGAGCAAGTGTTCACTCTTCAGCAGCGCGGCACACGAGGTCCTTCTACGGTCATCTCCTCTCAGCGTCTGTCTCTCCCGCCACAGCCCCAGGCGCTGCTCCCTCCAGCCTCCATCTCACTGCATTATGCCTCCACGGCCCTCAGCCAGGCTGGCCCTTCTGCCTGCAATGACCCCTCTTCCTCCGCTCAACGTGTCCACCTCTCTTCTCTTCAAAACTCAGCCCAATCAGCACCTCTTGGGAACCTTCGTTAATCGCTGGCCCGCCAGTTGGGTTTAGATGCACTTCTCCCTAGGTCCCCGTAACACCCTGTGTTTGCGTCTAAAATAGCAAAGATCACAGTGTTCTGTGACCACGAATTTCCTGTCAGCCTCTTGCACTGGACTGCAGACCCTTTGAGGACAGGAACCAAGAGGCATTGAGCTGTGTACCCCCATATCCACTGTACTAGCATGTGCTAAGTGCGCAGTTAGTTCTTATTTTGGAGATGAGGCAACCAAGGCCCAAAGAACTTAATAAGGACACAAATCAATGGAGCTGAGCCTAGAACTCAAGATTCTTGTCCAGATTCACAGTGCTATTTTCAACTCCTTCATAGTTCAGTGTGTCTCTGCCCTCCCTGGAGCAGGAGCAAACAGAAAGGAGAGCTGAAATGAGGACCTTGTTCCAAGTTCCACCCAGCCCTTGAACTCGGTGCCTGAGGCATCCCTGGTAACTGGCAGCAGCCCTCAGCTCCAGGCTAACTGGGACCTAGTCACTGTCACTGCTCTGGTCCTTAGTCACTCAACAGATATTTACCAAGCACCTGTGTGCCATGGGGCAGGGGCTGGGGGAAGGCGAGGCCGCTGACCTCAAGGAGCTTACAGTATGGCAGAGGAAACCCCTGGTGGGAGCACTCAGAGGCCATTCCTGGGGTAGGAATGCAGGGATAGTGTGGGGCCAGGTCCAGAGATGTTCAGACCTTTCCAAAAACAGGCTGAAAAAGAAAAGGAGCAAAACAAGGCCCACTTACTGTCATCCCAGCCAAGTATGGACTTGGGAGGCTCCTAGAGGGGCCTCATCTGACTGATACGAGACCCTTGAACTGCAGGACACAGTGCAGGACGCACTCAGCCAGCCCCAGCAGGTTGCTCACCGCCTTGCTCAATGAGAATTCATTTCCTCTTTGACGCCAACCACTTACTTCATAGTAAAAAGCCTCTTCACATCGGGGCAGTGGGTGAATCTTCAAAAGGATTCAGCAAGAGTAGGTTTAATGGTCATTTTAATGGTCCGAAGAGGTCAGCCATGAGAAGCTAGTGGTTACTGGAGGAATGCCTCTAGTTTCTCCCTCCAGTAGAAGTGGCTCTGGGCAAAACTATGGAGGAGGAAGGCAGCCCTCTCTGATGGAAGCCACAGAAAGTTCAGCTTGGGCAGTTAAGACTGGCAGTTAAGGCTGGCAGAGGGAAATGAAGCAAACTAGTATGTGTTGGGCAATTATGCTGGGCAGGACCTTCACCTCTTCTCATTTAACCTCTATGCCAGCCTTGAGAGGGACTCATTTTATGGTCCAGAAAAGGGCATAAATCTCCTCCCCCACATCTTCTACTGGTTACAACAGACATCGCACAACAGAGCTGAGCTTTTATCCCACGTCTGCTCTCTCTGCCATACATACCAGAGTTCAGTGTTAAAGCTAAGGCCGGGCAGCTGCCCTCCATCATGCCGAAGGAAACTGTAACATCTGCCTTTTCATTCTGAGATTCCTGTTTTCTATAAACACAGAACTAAGAGCAAAGAGCCTGGGAGTTTTTGCTCACAGCTCAACTGTACAGCAAAGGGAGCCGTATCAGACCACCACACCCATCCCTTGCTGCTTGGCTCCAGGACAAGCTGTGATCTGAAAGACATACCCTATGAACAGGCTGGAGATGTGTCTGTTCACAATCTGTGGGAGGCTGGCCCGGTGGTGCAGTGGTTAAGTTTGCACGTTCCGCTTCTCGGCAGCCTGGGGTTTGCTGGTTCGGATCCTGGGTGCGGACATAGCACCGCTTGGCAAGCCGTGCTGTGGTAGGCGTCCCACATAGAAAGTAGTAGAGGAAGATGGGCATGGATGTTAGCTCAGAGCCAGGCTTCCTCAGCAAAAAGAGGAGGACTGGCAGTAGTTAGCTCAGGGCTAATCTTCCTCAAAAGGAAAAAAAAATCTGTGGTGCCCCTCAGAGGAGGAGGATGACCTTGGGCTGACCCCCCGCCCTTGAGAGTACTTCCTACTACCAAAGCCCCCAGATTCCTGCAAGGAGGCAGCAGACATTGCCCCCGTGAGCCCTCATGGGAGGGGACTCTTGGTGTGCACATGAGGATCTGTGTACTTGCGTGAGAGGAAGGACACATTACTGAGCAGCTTCCTCAAGGCAACCCTGTGAGCTAGGAAGGACCACGGTCACTTCCATCTTACAGATATAGAAACGAAGGCACAGAAATTATGAACCTTGCCCAGTACTGTCACCTGATCAATGACGGAGCAGAGCTAAAACCCAGTGCTGTTCTCTGGCTGGGCAAAAACATGTGAGTCGATGCATGCCTGGTTCCTGTTTGTACTCACATTACGACGTATGATGACCTGTGTTCACCTCAAGGACGGCTATTAGGATTACTTGGGATTATGATGTGGAAGCACTTAACGGTGCCTATTATTTGTGAGAAAAGCCACCAGCGAATGAGATCTGTCACCACAGTCAGTCTGAACTGGGGGTAAGCGAAGTGGAAGACAGGTAAAGAAAGGGAAGGTTAGTTGAAGGGTGTGCGGCCAGGTGAGCTACTAGACTGTACGATTTGTCCAGGGCCTTCATGGGCCCCCATTTGCAAGCCCTGAAAACCTGCCTTAGTCTCCACTGCCACCCGCAATGCCAGTCCTCCCTTCAGACTGCGGCCAGCAGAACACTCCCCAGGGGCGGATCCTCTTGAGTTGTTCCTTAATAATGGAGTCCAGGAGGGAATTTCCAGCGTCCGCTGGAGAGCTTCTGTGGGATCGGGTGACTGGGACTGTGCAGCTGTGGTCACAGGCATTGCCATGAGCTGAAGTCTGGGCCAAGAGCACAGTCAATCCAGGCAGCTGGTCATTATGCCCCAAGAGCTACTTTTTGACTACTGTCAACAATATGTTTCTGAAAAGTGTTGGAAATTCAAACTTTCCTAGAAGGTAGCTGTTAAAGAAATTTATTCACATATTGGAAGTTTAAAATATTTGCTTGTTTGTTTTTAATGCTTATTGGTACTTCTGCATTAAAAGTAACTACAAATGTCTTATTAAAGTTTCCACTTTAAATGCACAATTTTACCTCATTTTATTATAAGGAATTGTTACAGAAAATGCAAATATCAATATTTGAAAAATACATTCCATTACATGGACTCCAAAGAAACAATGCTGATAAGCGCCATGGTCCTGTATGATGCCATCATCCCACCCTGAGATCACCCTGAACGGCTTGGAAGCCAAGGTGATCAACTCAAATGTGTGCTTGAGTTTCTGCCCGGCTGCTGCCCTTCCCCTTGGTATCACACAAGTATGTCATGGTAACAGCCAACTCCACACATTTGCCAAAAAAGGACAAGTCAGTAAGTTGAATAGTCTGCCAACTCAAGACTCCTTAGCTACAGAAAACCAATGTTGTCAGTTGTAACAGGTTAATATATTATTTATGCCACACAAGAAATGAACTGTACAGGCAATGATCTTCCAAAGGAAGTCTTTAAGGCATCTGTAACTTCTGGGAATTTAGTAAGTGTTTAGTTTATATCTTGTGAAACAGTCAGCTCTTCACTAAAGTACTTCCACCCAATGAGAATGTGGCTTCCAAACCCCTTTAGAAAGTTGTTTCCCCTCTGCTCCCTCCTCCCCCCGGCTAGGGGTGGGGAGCTTTGGTCCTTCAGATGAGGAGGGGCTGGGCTTGCCAATGCCACGTCCAGTTCTTCTGGGGCTCGTCCTGGGGGGTGCAATCCCAGGACCTGAAGAAAGCGTGTTTCAGGAGCTCTTCCCCAGTCTCAACCTGCGCGCTCCAGGTGAATCTGTCATGGAGGCATTACATTTCCTTGCTCATGCTACTGTCACCTGGGGACTTAGTTTGCCTTTCAGGTCTAAGCATTCCATAGTTCAATAGTGTTTTTTTTCTCCAGCTAAAAGAATTCTAGGTAGAAATCAAGGCTCTCCCTGCTCCTAAGACTTTCCCTCCACTTCATGCCTACAGACAAGATTAACACAATACCATCTAGTACGACAGGTGGGGGACACGAATCGGGAGTGGTGGTGAACCCACAAGCACGCTGAGCTCCAAGCAGGGACCCCATTCAGGGAGAAGAGTGAGGAAGCTGAACAGGGCAGTCAGAAATGACTCAGGGCTCTGAGGTAGAGGACTAACGGTCACATGGACCCCACTCCTGGAGAGAATGTGGCAGGTGAACTGAGCAATCTAACCCAGCCTCGACTGAACTGGTAGTTGGGCTTGACAGTGCACAGGCAGCAAACTCCAAATGGAACACATGTTCTAACACGTCATCCAGTGAGACACCACTAAAAAGATAACTGAAAGGTAAAAAGTCCTAAGAGTAGGCACTTACGTTTGTGGGAAATTCCTGTTCGAGGATCACAGCCAGTTAGTTTTAGCCATTCGATTTACATGTAGCACATGGTTTGTACCTTCATCTTTAAAAAAAGGATTGTTAAGAATATGCTGTATAATAAATACAGTGATGAGCAAGAGGCAGTTAAAAAGCTAATTCAGCGTAACAATGTTGACTGATAACAGCAAATTATATTGCAGTAAAATTTATTCTTCCTGCTCTACTCATTCACAATTGGCAACTTTCTGAATGAAGAAAATTGAGTTTCTGCTACTTAGTATTTAAGCTATGGATTAAAATTTAACAGGAGCAGCAGTTCTGTCGTCAAGTCTTGGCGGCTTGGAGAGGTGCGTGAAGTCCCAGCCAGGGCAGGTATGAGGGAGTCTCACCCGGCAGGGCAGCCGCTGCTCAAGGGGCCTGCTGAGTGCAGCTGGCGGCGGCAGGGAGGGCCTAGGCCTGGGGAAAGGCGCTTCCTCGAGGTCTGCAGGAGCGCCCCTGACGCCAGCGCAGAAGCCACAAACGCTCCCCAGTCCACGGCCGCTCAGAACCAGAGCTGGCCCGGACGCTGGAGAAAGAGAAGCTCCACTCAACATACGTGAAACACGATTTTAAGATTTAAGTGCAATTAGAGGCAAGATTGTTACTGAAATTGGTGTGGCAGGGCAGGGGCAGGACAACCAGCCTCATCCCTGATTGGATTCCCGTCCTCCTCCCTCCACCATGAACGTTAAGAGAACAAGAATAAAAGTACCGAGCACTTCACTTCATATCTGAAGCAGAATCATCTTACTTTCCAATTAAAGAAGCAAGCCACCTAACTAAAGCCTGACTTCCTCGGGGCCGTGTTCGGGCAACAGAAAATGGAAACTGACCACATGCCTCACCGCTCCAAGACTAGCTGTTTTTCTATAAAAATTCTATATGAAATATGTCACAGACTTTGGAGGACAGGGGAACTCTTCTAATTAATTTTTTCTTTTAAACATTGTACACAAGCTCATATTAACATAGAAAGCATATATATCTTATAAATCACAGAAATATTTAAAAAAAAAGTAGCACTCTGGTTTATCAGCTCATTTTACACACATATTTAGGCAATAGAATGTATAAATCTACAGCAACATAAAGGACATACCACTATCCAAAAAAACAAGCTCTTGGAAAAAAATATTTAGTCCCTTTTATACATGTATCCGTACTTCATTAATGCAAAAAAACAATGTAGTGGTTATTAAATGTCTGAAAAAATCAGTATGTATGATTGAGATTGTTAATCTCCGAGTATAACTGTACAACACATATTGTTCATCTCAGAGTTTTGTTTGTTTTTTCTTTAAAGCAGTGGTAGAAATTTCTCTTTAAATGTGCATTTTTAAAAAACTGGCCAAACCTTCAAAAGAAAAGAAGTTTAACACCTCAGGGTTAATATATATACTAGCAGCGACTAAGGCCAGTAAGCTCTGGGGGCCTCGTTCAGTACACAAGCCAGAGCCTTCCAAAATGGGGCCACTCACGCTTGGCCGGGGCCTTTGGCTGTTGGCTCTAAAGGGGCAGGGCAAGCTACACAGAACGGGGACCTGGGACAACAGCACTCACAGCACAACCAGGGAAGGTTCCAGCAAGAAGCATTCACGTCAAGGAAATGGGACAGACTGAGGCTGGAGACTTCCCCTCTCATCTCTGGGCCTGTGTGATTCACTCTCTTCCTCCAAATGACACTCGACAGGGGTTTTTCTTTCAAGACTTAGTGTATGGGGAGGCCCAGTCAAAGCTGACCATTAGAATCACTGATGCATGGACATGTGGGGATATTTTTGAATATGGATTTTTAAATTGGAATTACCAATAATGCAGCTATATAAAAAGTGCAGCACAAGGTGCATTTCCTCCACCACTCCCTAGTGGCAGAGGGACCGAGGACTCCACAGACAGGACACAGCAAGATGAGAGAATGAGATGGCTGCTGGGAGGTGTCAAGCTGCCAAACTGCACCTCTGACACCCGAGGAGCATGAATACTGGTAAAGCTTTCAGTTGTTAAGGCCACGATTTTTCAGCTCTCATCTTTGAACCCTGTTTAGAAAGATTTCACCTTTTTTAAAGGGGTAGCTCACTAAAAATACAGCTTAGCTTTTCAAAAAAAAAAGAAAAAAAGACTTCAGGGCTAGAGGATCCTATGATCTTTATGAAAACACTGTGCAGAAAAGTCCACAGCCACTTACTCTAGAGCAAAGCGAGCTCTCCTGGAGCAGCCAGACGCCAGCTTCCTCCTGTTAGGTTCTTCCTAGTAAGTCCGCGCAGGCAGGAAGACTTCATGAATGCTCTGAGATGGACATTAAGCTACTGGAAGGGAAAATGGTTTTCAAGGTGTCCTTATATGCTGCTAGCAGAATGGGGTTTAATTCCTAATACATTTACCACTTAGGCTAAATGGCCTGGTCCAATGAGTGAGATTTCTAATGAACTCTGTCACAGTCTGACACACCAACAATCATACAGAATCATTTGAAACGGGATCTGTCACACCATGGTCCTTAATTGTTCCAGTCTATTGCCGCAGGAAGACAACTGCCAGCTCCTGCTCTGGGTGGGTCAGGCTGGTGAGCAGAGCAGCTGCTGGGGAGATGACCGGAGATATGGCCTGGACCCTCCTGGGGGCTCACTAAGAGACCCCACCCAAAGTCAGTACATCAAAGCAAATGTTGCAAACTCGCACAGGCTTGTTCAGATCAAACTTTATAATAGGAATCTCCTTGGTCGAGCATTTATGGCAAAGAAGACGTCCGCAGTGACGACTGTGGAAGCAAAGAAAGGAAATATGAGAGTGGTACTAAGGAGCAGACTGCTTCCCAGAACGTGAGGATGGCCACAGCAGCACCCTCGGCAGACAGGCAAGCCCATGGCCGGAACTCTGGGGTCAGCTCTGCCCCCTGCCAGCCAAGTTCTACCAATACATGTATAATTAGTCCATGAAAACAAAATCCCAGCCAATACTTAAAATGATACTGGAGAAGGCTTTTTGTTTCAGGATCAAGAGGGGCTCAGCAGTAGCCAAGGAACTGTCTCGTTTTAATGGGAACAGCTCCTCAGTTCTCTGCGGAGCGGCCGTGCTCAGGTTAGAAGCACACTTCCTCTGAGGGAAGTAATTCAGTCAGCTCTGCCGCAGGCAGGAAACCTGGGGTCGATGACACAAGGCCTGACAGGCTGCCTGGGGCCTGAGACCCCAAAATTCAGCAGGAAAGTCACCAGTCTGAATGCCCTCTGCCCTCCCTACATCACCACCGGTGTGCAGAGTCGTGTCACCTCATCACTCCATTTGGTCAGGTTTTACCCAGGAGAGTGCGGGGCCCTGGCAAGTTCATGACTTATCATGGAAAAAGGTAGACACAATGACATCAGCAGAAGTCCCCTCACTCCTCTGGTAAGTGTGTTGCAGGGTCTTACCAATGATGTTTGCGAGTTGTGACTCCAAACTTGGCAGTGCACTCGTAGCAGTTGGAGCCGTCACACCACGGAGGCTCCTTGGACAGCATATCTGTAACACAGGCAGGAGAAGACTAGTTCCTGTCAGACAGTGACTGTGCCAGGCAAGACTCGGAGCTCACAGGCAGCAGGGAAACAGACCAGTAAACAGAGCAGCATGTCGCAGAGTGACAGCAGGGATGAAGGAGGAATATATCCTAACTGGATCAGGGACAGTGTCACAGAGGAGAAATCTGGAGAGCCAGCGTTTGCCAGGCCGACTGGGGAGAGGGAAGCAGTGTCCAAGGCAGTGAAACAGCACAGTGTCTGGGGGAATGCACGCAGTCAGGGATGGCTGGAGCATAAGGCATGACAGGGAGAGTGCAGAAACCAACAGCTATAAAGAATGGCAGGGCCAAATGGCAAGGTGGGGGGGGACGGACGACCAAGACAGGAGGAAGTGAGGAGGCAGGATCTGTGAGATCTGGTGGCTGAACAGAAGTGGGGGGTGTGACGGGAGGTAGGGAGCAGGAGGAAGACAAAGGTGATTCCCAGGTTTCTGGATGGAATGATTGAGTCTGTGGTGGCACCACCGTCAGACAAAAGACGTAAGAGAAAGAACCAGAGCAGATGAGGAGTTCAGTTTTCAGTTTCCGGAAGCTGTGGGGCATTCAGGTTAGGATTTATCAGGGTAGATAACCGCAACAGTCACTAGTACTTATTTACTAAATGCTCAACTCTATGCCAAGCATAGTTCTTAACACTTTCTACACAGAAGGAGCCTGAGCTCACAGGGAGGAAGCAGCACGTGAGTCAATCATTATCCAGCAACCACACAGCGGCACTGTGATAGGCTCCTGTTCTGAGCTCTGAAAAGGCTGACCAACTGCACGGCCAACAGTAGACTGGGTATGGCAGAAACACTGTGCTTTAGCACTAGTTTGCTACAAACTGGCTCTGCGACATGGGCAAGTCACCTACATCAAGACCTCATAGCTACTAAGTACTTCTGAGCTTGTTTCTCTGCCCTTACCATGGGGCTAATAACCCCCATCTGTCTCCACTGCGGGTGATGACAACACAGTGACATGCAGGCACTTGAAGCATTCTGATTCTTTCTGCCACCTCAACAGGGACAAGTAAACACTTGCTAATATGAAATCTTCAAGAGTGACGCTCTCCTCTTCATAAAAGGAACACAGAGAAGGAAGAGTCAGTGGGGGCTGAAGCAGAAGGCCATTCTGAAGGATGCAGAGAATCTGAATCAGCTGAAGGACAAGGGTGTACAGGATGACCTGCCTGGAGCTTATGGATTTCTGGTAGCATCAGGAGACATGGGAAACTGACAGGGGCCCCAACGGGGAGCACTCTGAAAAGAGACTGCCAACAGTGACCTTCCCAACATTGCTCAAGGGCCTTTGCAGCCTTCATAGAAAAAGTCCTATATGGTGCCTGGAAAACTACTGGTTCAGCTCTTGGAGCAAGTCACTATGAGATTTCAAGATCACTAATACATCTAGATAATCAAGGTTATAACTGTGCATGCACTGAAAGAGCAGAAAGTGAGCCACTCACCTAACAGTCTAAACAGAAGTTGCTTGGTGGCAACCTGATAGTTGAAAATGTTGACTCCTTGGTTATTGTTCACCCCAAGGCGAGCCCCGGATCGGACGATGGCACGGCACAAGTTGGCATTCCCTTTCATGTATGCTAAGAGCAGCACTGGAAAACAAAACCACAGGCAGGGCTAGTTCCCACCCGGGCCCAGCCTGGCACTGCCAAAGGGTTGGTAGAGGATAGCTGAGCGCAGGACAGACACCTGGCAGGACATTTGTTAGGAAAGTCGCCACTGACAAATAGAGGCCCTGTAGCTCTGGTGAGACCTCCGCAGAGGGTCTGCAGCATTTTCCAGTTAAGGACCCGGCCACGAGCCAGGGGACTCCAGGCAGCTCCAGCTCCAGTGACATATTCTTACCCACTTAGAGCTTCAGCTACAAGAGAACTGAGGAGGGATCAGACACTGAAGGAAAAATATACCAGTCTCAGGTGCCTTCCTCGGGCATGAAACACTGGGAGGACAAAGCTCTTTTTACACAATGTAACTAAATCTAAAGATCCGTGAAGTGTGTACACATGGAGAAAAAAATTAGTTTGGGGAACATGCTCCAGAAAGTTCTTCTACCCCATGAAGCCTCTCTTTGGTGTAGGTACAGGCCCAGAGGGAACCAGGCTCTGGCCAGGCCATCCTGCTGGCCCTCCCCGCTAACAATTACAGCTAACAGCAGCTCCCCTTTGCTTACCTTGACCAGACACTTGATTTAAATTCTTTCATCTAATTCCTTAAATGATCCAGTAAGATGAGGGTTATTATTTCAAATGAAGAACAGGCATAGAGAGGGTACAGAATTTCCCCAGAGTCATCCCACTAGAACATGACAGAGCTCGGTACTTGAAACCAGGTCTACGTACTTCAGAAGCCTGGGCAGGAAGCACCTGCCTGCCTTCCTGTTTACCTGCTCCTGGACACTGGGGCGCACTGGAGTGGGTGCTGGGTCCAGCAGCTCACTCCCAGGGCTGACTCTTCTGAAGCTCAGGCTCATCACTGCTGGCTTAAAAACATGTTCATGTATCAAGGCCAAGGCCTAATGACAAAATATTTGGTCCCATGCTAACCTTCAGGACACCTTGGTGGCTGCATTTCTGCTAAAGGCCGTGGAGGCCCTGTCTGGCATGAGGGCAAATGAGTGGGACTACAGCAGCAGCAAAGTGCTCAGACAGCTCTGGTTTCACCTTTGTTTCTTATTTAAAAAAGGGGTTACACCATCTACGCTGCACACCTTACAGGGCTGTTGTGAGTATTACAAAAAGTACATCTAAAAAACTATGAAAGCTACACAAATTAACATAGTGACCATGTAGCCACAGCAACACCATCAGAGAGGCCTATTTATTAACCCCCTCAATAAGACATCAGCCCTTATCTGTATACAAACATGTAGCGCTTAATGACAGGGACACGTTCGGAGAAATGTGTTGTTAAGCAATTCTGTCATTGTGCAAACATCAGAGTGTACTTACACAAGACAGTATAGCCTACTACACACCTAGGCTATACAGCACTAATCTTAAGGGACCACCATCCTACCTGCCGTCTGTCGTTAACCAAAACGTCGTTATCTGGCACATGACTGTATAACTTGCCACTCTTTCAAAGCATGTTTACACAGACTGCAGCACATTTCTTCCTTCTGAAGCATCTGTGAGGTGGTTATAGCCTTTCTCTCTCTTGGCATGTGGGAGCTTGGGCAGGGCCCTAGCTGACCCGGTAAGAGGTAGACGAGGGCAATAAGAACAGGTGGGCAGGCCTGTTTGGACATGGGCACGGCTTTGCAGCACTAGATACACTTCAGATGTGCTTGTGCCTAAAAGCAGACACTGCCAAATTCCACGGCAGGGATCTGTGACAGATGCAGTGATGCAGCCGAAATGCATTGGGCTGAATGCCCACAAATAAAGACATGTGTGCCTGGGCTCTTGTTTCTCTAGGAAGCAAGGAATGCAAGTGAGACAGGACATACGAACACCTCATTACATACCCGTGTTGCCTTCTGCATCTGGTTTATCTAGAGGATACTCAGGCATGCACTCTAAGAAGAGATCAAAGATGGCTGCTGCGTTCTCTTTGCCATATTGTCCCAAAATGTGCAGTGGTGACTGGCCTCTGATAAAACAAGTTGAAAAAGTTAGGTATATATCTGCCACACCGTCATGCACAAAAGAAATGGAATTTTCTGAACTCTGTGATGCTGGATAAATCTAAAGCACACATAAAAGGTCGTAAAAGTTTTTTCAAAAAAGTATTTTTCAAAATGAAAAATTTCAGGGTTCCAAAGGCTGGTCAAGTGCCCTATGGCCAGTTCTGCAGTGTGTACTTGGGGCTAATGCAAGGCAGCAGTGACCACCAGCTCTGAGGGGCAGCCAGGTGACGTGGAGCCCTGGCCTCTGCTCTGGACCACACACACTCACCTCAGATTAAAGGCTTCAGCATCCACAGTGCACTCTGTCAGGAGGACCCGGATGTTGTTGAGCCGACCGTGCATGACAGCGAGATGAAGAGCTGGGGAGTAAATCCTCTTACTGTGCAAGAAGCACATGCAGAAAATCCCAACTCCTCCTCACCCTTACAAACCTCCTTCTAAATGGGCCTTAGCCAGAGCAGCCACTGTCCAATCACAGAGCCATCCTTTCTCGTCTTCACCACCCCCCAAGAATGAGTGATAAACGCAACCTTGTAAGACTTTGCTTCCCGCTTCTACAGTTATCCAAAGATGAGATTTAATGGTTTCACAAGAAGCCACTTCAGGCCTCTAGGGTTACCATTCAGATTGGGAAGCTGCCCAGGGCCTGGTCAGTGACAGACTGGATGCCCCACTCAGAGCATTTCCTGTCACAGCTCTGCCCTTGTAAAAGCCACCCTCCTTGAAGGGGGAGCAGACTCAAGGGTGCAGTGCACCTCCTGCCCTAGAACGGAGGGACTGCTTAAGGCGATCAGTACCGGACACAGGGAGTGCCTGGGAATTACCATTATTTCCATTCTCATCCACAGCAGCAAAGTCCACGCCATTCTCCAAGAGGACTGAGCAGATGGTGGGCAGGTCCTGCTGGGCAGCGAGATGGAGGGCGGTCTGGCGGTGCTTGGTTAATTCATTCACTTTGGCTCCTGCAAGAAGCTGTTGAAGTTGATCACATGAGCAGCCTCTCTACCACAACCAACCAAGGTCCCACTTAAGGGAGCCAAGCCTGTCTGTCTTCTGACATCCATGGAGTCTGCCCTGCTGCCAAAGCTGGGAGCATAAGGGCCTCACACACACTCCTGGTGAGGCATAAGCCAGCAAAACCTGAACCAAGGACAAACAGGCAATTATCAAAATGTTACTAAGCCATTCCTTAGGACACAGAAATTCTACTTCTAAGACTTTGGTATATAAAACTACACAGGAGGGGGCTGGCCCCATGGCCGAGTGGTTAAGTTCGCTCGCTCTGCTTCTAGCGGCCGAGGGTTTCGCCAGTTCAAATCCTGGGTGTGGATATGGCACCGCTCATCAAGCCATGCTGAGGCGGCATCCCACATGCCACAACTAGAAGGACCCACAACTAAAAATACACAACTATGTACTAGGGAGCTTTGGAGAGAAAAAGGAAAAATAAAATCTTTAAAAAAAAAAAAACTACACAGGACTGCAATGATGTCCACTGCACTATATAAGGACGCCCACTGCTTATCAAAGTTAGACCAGACTGCAAAAAGGATTTAGTTATGAAAATTATAATATATACAAACAATAGAATAGGTAGCCATTAAGACGATAAAAATTTATGGTTTAACATGGAAGAATATCTATGTTACAGTAAGTTAGAAAAAGGCAAGTTAGAAGACAGTATGATAGTATGATTCCATTTGGAGAGAGAGAGAAAGAGAAATGTATACACACACACAAATATATACAAACTTTGAAGGTGTACAGGATATACCATAGAGGGGTATTCACGGTCACGAGTGCTGTACTGGGGATCACAGCTGACCCCAAGGTTGGTTAACTGGGCAGAGGGGGAGAGGTCTGCGTAAAGGTACTGTTTCAATATGAGCAGGTTCCCACATTAAGCTGCACCAATTCACAGAGGAAGGACTGGGTGGCCATTGGAAGACCAGCTGTTTGTAGGGCCTCCTATCACCTCCAGGGTCCTTAGGAAGGCGGAGGCATGACCGTGGTGAAGGGGCCATGGTCTTCAAACCTCCCTAGGCTCTCAGGGTGGCAGGCAAATTAATGAACACATGGCCCGATTCCCTACTACTTCAAGGCCCATCTCTGCCTCCTGAGCTGTTTGCCCCATGTCCAGTCTGTGCCCGGAGTCCATCCACCTCCTCCATCATTCTCCAGTCCATCCCTCACTGCCATTGCCTCCCACAGGCCTCTTCACTGGTGACCCCACCTCCTCCATCATTCTCCAGTCCATCCCTCACTGCCATTGCCTCCCATTGACCTCTTCACTGGTGACCCCACCTCCTCATACCCCACCCCCAAGGTAAATGTCTCTCACCTCTAACACCTATCAAGCCATAAAGGTTTTTCTAAAAAGTATTTTTCAAAAACAAAAATGGCAGGGGACCAAAGGCTGGTCAAGTGTCCCAGTGTCCAGTTCTGCAACATGCACCTGGGGCTGATGAGAGGTACCAGCAATTGCCAGCTCTTAGGGGGTGGCCAGGTGACATGGAGCCCTGGTCTTGGCTCTGGACCATGGTCTTAGCTCGAACGCTTACAATGGTTTCTCCACTCCCAAAAGGATCAAGGCTGCTCACAGTTCTTGGTCTGAAACATGACACCCCACAATCTGGTCTCTACCTCCCGTTCCAACCAGGTCTCCTTCTACTCTCCACCCAAATTTCAACCACACTTTTCTACTGAAACACGCCCCATGCACTTTGCAGTCTCCACATCTTTGCTCAGATCCTTTTCCTGCCTGGGTAGCATCATGTTGTACTGGAAAAGGCAGGCTTTGAAGTCAAATAGAAATGGCTAAAATCTCAGCTACACTACTGACTAGCTGATAATCTTAGGGGAAAAAAAATTCTTTCTGAGCTTAAATGTCTTCCTTTGTAAAATATAAAAAATTCCCTACACCCCTCCAGCTGGTTTTGAGAGTCAGAGGGTCGGTAAGCTCCCTGACATCAGGCTTGGTGATGATTTTCTGGATCTGACTCCAAAAGCAAAGGAAACAAAAGCAAAAATAAACAAGTGGAACTACAAACTGAAAAGCTTCTGCAGGGCAAAGGAAACCACCAACAAAATGAAAAGAGAACTTATGGAATGGGAGAAAAAATCTGCAAATTATATATCTGATAAGGGGTTAATATCAAAATATAAAGAACTCATACAACTCAATAGCAAAAAATCAAACAATCTGATGAAAATTGAGCCGAGGATCTAACAGACATTTTTCCAAAGAAAACATACAGATGGCCAATAGGTACATGAAAAAGGGCTCAACATCACTAATCATCAGGGAAATGCAAATCAAAATCACAATGAGATATCACCTCACGCTTGTTAGAATGGCTATTATCAAAAACACAAGAGGGGCCGGCTCCGTGGCCGAGTGGTTGAGTTCGCGCGCTCCGCTACGGCAGCCCAGGTTTCGGATGCTGGGTGCGGATATGGCACCGCTTGTCAGGCCACGATGAGGCGGCGTCCCACATCCCACAACTAGAAGGGTATACAGCTGTGTACAGGGGGGGTTTGGGGAGATAAAGCAGAAAAAAAAAAAAAAGATTGGCAACAGTTGTTAGCCTAGGTTAAAAAAAAACAAAACACAAGAGATAACAAGTGTTGGCAGGGATGTGGGGAAAAGGGAACCCTTGTGCACTGTTGGTCGGAATGTAATTTGGTGCAGCCACTAGGGAAACAGTATGGAGGTTCCTCAAGAAATTAAAAATAGAACTACCATATGATACAGCAATCCCACTTCCGGGTATTTACCCCCCAAAAAACTAATTTGAAAAGATATATGCACCCCCATGTTCACTGCAGCATCATTTACAATAGCCAAGATACGGAAACAACCTAAATGTCTATTGATAGAAGAATAGATAAAGAAGATGGGGTATATATAAATGGAATCCTATTCAGCCCATGAAAGAGACAGAAATCTTGCCATTTGAGACAACCTGCATGGTTATGCTAAGTGAAATAAGTCACAGAAAGACAAATACTGTATGATCTTACTTTTATGTGGAATTTAAAAAACAAACAAAAACCAAGCTCACAGATACAGAGAACAGATTGCTGGTTGCCAGATAGGGGGAGTTTGGAGGGGGTGAAATGGGTGAAGGGGTTCTAAAGGTACAAACTTCCAGGTATAAAATAAATAAGCAAATAAGTCATGGGGATGTAATGTACAGCATGGTGACTATAGTTCAAATATGGTATTGTATGTATATTTCAAAGTTGCTAAGAGACTAAATCTTAAAAGTCGTCATCACAAGAAAATTTTTTTGTAACTATGTATGGTGACAGATGTTAACTAGATTTACTGTGGCAATCATTTCACAATATATGCAGATATCAAATCAATATGTTGTACACTTGAAAACTAATATAATATATGTCAATTATACTTCAGTAAAAAAAGACTAACAAAAAACAGGAGAGAGACAGCTCCCTGGAAAGCACTGGCTGAACTCCTGACACAGAGCAGGCAGACAATAGAAGCGGGTCTCCCTTTCCTTCCTGCTCCCACTTGCCTCTGCCGTCGAGTCCTGCTCTCCCTCAAGGCCTCACTCCAGCAGCTGCCTGCTCAAGCAGCCCCCTGGGCACTTAGGACATGCTGCCGATTGACACCCTGCTTTCCTGAGCTTGCTGGCTTAGCCCCCAAATTCGTGCTGGCCTTTCACAATACCTGGCAAAACACCTGTGACGAGAGACTCTGCACACACGCTACACAACATGCTTTGCCTACAAGTTACATGCAATAACATTTCAGCGACACTTACCAAATTGCGGACAATAATCTCTGAGCCTGCTTGGACCGCAAGGTGCAAAGGGGTCAGCTTGGAGGCATCCTGGACTCTGGAATTCACATTAGCCTGGACACTGATCAGGAACAGGACACTTTCAATATCAGAGTTCTGGACTGCCACATGAAGAAAATTTCGGCCCTTGTTATCCACCTAAGGCAACAAGTAGGAACCAATTAGTGGGCTCTCCCTTGCAAGAGTGCCTCATGAGCACCTGTAAGCTGTGCTAACCACTGCAGAGGTCATGGTCTAGTCCTTTCCTCAGTTCCAGGAGGCTCCCTTCCAAGAACCAACACTAAATGTGCCTCCCCCCCACACACACCCATTCTACATATTTGTGCACATGACCACGTGTGCATGGTCACATTCATGTGGTGAGGGAAAGGGACCCACTACACTGATCCAAGCTGCCCCGGCATCCTCCTGCTACAGGAGCTGGACTTGGAAAGCCAAGAAAGAGACAACCCGAGGGACAGGGAAAGGAAGGCACCAAGATCCTGGGATGCTCAGGGAAAGGCAAAGCTGGAGACTAGCCTTGGGAGTCTTGCTTTGGCTTAAACAAGCACCCAGCCTACCATGCCAGCCTGACCCTGAGCAGTCAAACAAATCTTCAGAAATTTTCCTCTTTTGCCGAGCCACAGGATAATAGCACATGTTAAGGGAGGCAGCCAACAGTACGTCACAGATGCTGCTCCACTGACGTAAGGCATACAAAAGCTCACTCAAAATCAAACCACGGATGAAAATGGAGTTACAAGAGCTGTCATGTCAGCATGAGTGCTCAGTGAGAAGTGAGGGAGACACCAACATGGCACACACACATCACATTCCCTCACACACACACACACGTCCACAGCATGTACTGCTATCACAGGCAATCAAAGGACTTTGATCAACAGAACCAGTTTCATACTAGATGGAGAGGAAATGTGAGACGACTGTCTCCATCCACGAAAATTTTATGCTACCTGAGCAAGGGTGAGGTTAACATGTGCACAATTACACAAATGCTGAAGGAAAGTGATGTACCGAAGACTGAAATAACAAGCAATGGTCTTCAACCATGTTAGGATTCCATTTTGTTCAGGCCCCAAGTTTCCATCTTACCTTCATAAATGGCTATTCACAAATCTTGGCAGTATTCTAAGTGCTGGATGGAGATTCAAGTGTCTGTAGGACTGACTTAAACCCATCCCTGCTCCCACCTCACATCAGCTACTACTGTCCTTTCCCACCCAATCTGCTGTTGCAGGCCAACAGTTCACCAACCAGATTTAGCAGCTGGTAAAGAACCACAAATAAGGACAACTAAACATGCTGAGCTGAATGATAACAACTGAACTCTAAAACACTGAGAAAGTTGCCCCAACATCACACCAAAAGCTCCTCAACTTCAGTTTAAATTTTCTTAAGACATTCACTACCAGGGCAGTTAAACAACCAAGCAAAAGCAAAGAATGACTTCAGCTGTACATGCCACAGAATTCCTACTACTGGGCCCAGCCACCCCCAGCTTCCTTCTACATGGGGTACCATCAGGTGGCTGACATACAGGGCAGAGCAGTTAAATCTCATCCAGCACTGACAAGACATCTGAATGGCCAAATTTTAAGAAAAGGGGATATAATTGCAAAACAAATGTCTTTATATAGAAGAGACCTGTTTAGCTGGTGACATCTGTTTAGTCTCCATTACAGGTTCTGCTGTGTTCAGCAACATGGAGAGTGCTGGGTGTTGGTCACTCACCTGCTCAGCAGCCCCAGATTCTCGTTTCAGGATGGCCTCGGCTGCCTTGTTGTTCTTGTAAGTCATGGCGCAGGCAAAAGGGGTCAGCCCTTGTCTGTCTCGTACATTCAAGTGGATATCAGGGTGAGAAATCAACAACTGAATGATGACGCTATGTTGGTTGCTGATGGCCACATGAACAGGTGTTCTTCCTTCTGCATCCTATGGGGACAAGGCACAGATTTCAATGTCCAAATGAAAGATAAAACTCAGGAAAAATATGAAGGGGGATAACTTTTAAATCAAAGTCGGTTCTGAGAATCAACACTGCCATCCTGTGTTTGAGATCAGCTTGTGAAGAGGCCAGAGATGTCCGAGAGCCACTCATCATCCCTCCTGCTCCAGTGGCCCAGGCAAAGACACATTTGGGTTAGAAGGTATGCAGGCAACCTCACCTCTAAGTTATACTACTCAGATCTTATCTGACTATAGGGCTGCGTACATGGATCTTCACAGGCTGGAACATTGAAAAGCATCAAGGAACATAACTCAGGGGTGCTCAGTTGAGCTATGAGGACATCTTCCTAAACACAGTGCTCAGCTTGGGACTAGAATAAACTTTCAGTGGAAATCTATAACAGGGATAGGAGGCAAAGAAAAGTCGACTGGACAAACCTTCCTCACGCTGTCAAAAGGACAAAGAAGAAAAGTCTTAACTGAAATCATTAAAATTACTAGGCAGGCTGTATGACCCAGAGAAAGTCACTTCATCTGTCTGTATCTTATCCCCATTCACAGTAAATCATAGGCCCAGGACCAGAAAATCTGCAAGGTCCTTTGCCATAAGAGGAGATTTCCCTAATTCTGAGGTTACCATCTATCTCTCTGGAAAAGAGAAACTCTCCATACCTGTGCGTTTACATTGGCACCAAACTCCAGAAGACACTGTACTGTCTCTTCCAGTCCCCAGGAGGCTGCCAAATGCAAGGGGGTCTGCCCATCTCTGGCCTCTTCCTCTCCTTCTCCATTAGCACCGGGTTGTCTGGGACTATTCAGATCGCAGCCACTAAAAGGAAGGGGGCAATAAAAGGAAGGCTTCGAGAGCCATGCTTCCACCTAGTCTAAAGGCATGCTGACAAATGTACAGCAGCAGCTCATCTAATCCAACAGGAAAGCTGCTGCCGCCAGGACTGCTGGCCTGGGCCTGGGCCTCAAATACTGGTATCTAGCTCCCACTCCCATAGATTCTTCTGCAGTTGGTCTTGGGGGCAATCTGAGTATCAAAATTCTTAAAAGCTCCCCCAGGAGATTTGCATGCATTTAAAGTCTGAGAACCACTGTTCTAAAGGTTTCCTGAATAACCTTGCCTCCCACACATCCTGACTCTAAGAGGCCATGGAGCCTGTTATGGCTCATACATGTTGCTGGGGCCCTGCAGAGGCCGCCCCAGCCTCCTGGCTTCACTGTGTGAACTGGTCTGATTTGATTACGGGAGTCTATATGACTCCCAAAGCAGGAAGCTGGCTTAGCTTTTAGATTCTTTGATCTGGGCACACGAACCCCTCTCCTCACAAGTGAGTCAAGCCCCTTGACTGACTTGACTTGACAGAAGAGTGACTCTCTGATAGCCTTAATTATGAAAGTAAATTACACAGGCATGTCAAGACTGTAGTTGGATTAAATGAGAAAAGAGCCAGTTTGCAACAAGTTGAATAAGATCTGAAGAGATACTTAGGGTTCTCGGACCTGCGAATAAGAAAGCAGGCAGTGGATTCATTGTTTTCATCAATGGCTCTGTGAAGGAGTGTCTGAAGGCACCCACTAGGTCCTGGACCCCAGAATGTGGCATCACAACCATGTCTGACCTGCAGAAAAAAACAGTTTACTCATAAATGCTACTTAGCAAAGGTGAAAATTTTTATCATCATCTCTGAGCTCTATGCACATTATTAGATCCATTTTTTCAGGCAAGATACAGTTGATAATTAACTGATAATTATTTTAATCTCTTTCATTCATTAGTTTTACAAACACTGATTAGAATCTGCTTCTGTGCGGGCCAACCCTGGTGGCCTCGGGTTTAAGTTCAGTGCACTCTGCTTTGGTGGCCTGGGTTTGGTTCCTGTGCGTGGAGCTACACCACTCTGTTAGCAGCCATGCTGTGCTGGCGGTCCACATACTAAAAAATAGAGGTAGGGATTGGCATGGATGTTAGCTCAGGGCGAATGTTCCTCAGCAAAAAATAATTAAAATCTGCTTCTGCGTAAGTTCTTGCACTAGGTTCTGTGGGATGGGTTTGGGAAATACAGGAAAGACATGTTTAATTAATGCCTTCTAGAACTGTGTTCTAGAAGGGACAGAAAACACACGGAAGTGCATGCACACACACGCATAAGCCCCCAGTAATACATACCTGTAATTAACAGGCAATTTCTTTTTTTTTTTTTTAAAGATTTTATTTTTTTCCTTTTTCTCTCCAACGCCCCCAGGTAGATAGTTGTATATTCTTAATTGTGGGTCCTTCTAGTTGTGATATGTGGGATGCCGCCTCAGCGTGGCTTGATGAGCGGTACCATGTCTGCGCCCAGGATTCGAACTGACGAAACCCTGGGCCGCCTGCAGCAGAGCACATGAACTTAACCACTCAGCCATGGGGCCAGCCCTTGCTCATCCTTGACCCAATTTGTTCCTTGGCAGATCTCTTGCTCTTGTGATTGCAATGTAGGCACTAAATCCATCTCTGACACAAAATATCCCCATGCATAAACAGAGGCTAAAGCTGAGCTTCTCTCACCAGCGTGGATGCGATGTCCTCTAGATTATTTGCCAATGCGAGCCACAGAGGAGGGTTCCCCTTCTCATCTGGCACCGACATGTCAGCTCCTCGGGTGCATATGGCATCCACCACCAGGGGAAGCTGATTTCTGATGGCCAGCTGAAGGGCTGTCTCCCCATCCTGGGTCCTGCTAGGACATGAACGCCAAAACCAACATTCGTAGCTGAAGCCAAATGACAAAGGGTGCCCTTCTGGGCACTCCAGAGGCCAGAATCCACTGTATCCCTCAAACACACTTCACTCACATTCATTAATATTCTTTCAGAGAAATTTAACCTGTCAATAGCATCTGTCCCTTCTACCTTTTAAAAAAAACATAGCCATGCCATCCTATTGCACCCAGAAAATTAACTGACCAACATCCAAGTGTTGAAATCCTACAAGTATACAGCTGCTTTAGTAGCATCTTAATAAAATGACAACTACCCACTTGACAAAACACTTCTTTCACCCACAGTCATTCAGGGTCTCTTGCCATTGGAGACAAAGATAAATTCCTTTGAAAATATAAAAACAATAAAAATTTAACTCTATACTTTTTTCTCCTCAAGTTTTTTTGATAGCCCATTTGTTGGAATGTTCTTCACTATAACTGAAATTCCTACTCAAATAATTGATTTAGGATTATCCTGTTTAATGAGACGTGCAATATTGTGCACTAGTTTTGAAAGGTTCAAACAAGCGCAAAGTATAGTTCCCCTTCTCCATCTCGTGAGTCCACAATTATATTCAGTTACAACATTGTATTTGTACTTCTTGAGGGTCATTGTTTCCCTTCCTTTATTTAAAAAGGAACAAAAACATTGTCTACAGGCAATGCTATGCTTTTGAACCATCTCAATTAAATGTGACCTAGTGTTCAGTGGAGAGCTGTGCCGGCCCACCTGACGTTTATATCCGCCTGGTGCTCCAGGAGAAAGAGCGCGCTCTTGCTGTCCTGGCGCTGCATGGCCATGTGCAGCAAGGTCTGCCCATCCGACATGGTGTCATTGATGCAAGCCCCAGAGCCCAGCAGCTGGGCTGCGATGGTGTGCATGCCTTGGAAATAAACAATGCAGGCTTAGCTTTGCCCACTGCCTCAACATCTTACTACAACATACACTCCCTCTCAACTTCTCAAAGCCAGCAGTTTTCTGCTGGATATGACAGTCTTAACCCAAACAGAAAGGTTTACAACCAAATGATTAGCTCCAACCCTCCACACCTCCCTCCCTCCCTCTCTCTCTCATCTAATCTTCTGCCATCTGTCTGTCTGCAGGCGTCTAACCCCTCTGGCATCGCCTTACCAGTCCATAATGCCAGGCCCAGCACAGTCTGGTCTCGGGAATCCTTGAGGCTGAAGTCCGGAATAATTTGCAAGTTGTTGGTGGCATGAAGAGCATTAGCTAAATTTTTTAAAAGGAAAAGAACACTTGATTTCACCATCCCATGGATCACACTTAAAGTATTCAAGAGAATAAGAGCTCAGTGTCAAACTGACTAAGTGGCTATAATTCGATCATTTCTATACAAACAGAACTGATAAATTTTATGGGGAGTGGAAGCCCAGAAATCTGATATTTTGGACCCAAGTTTATGGGGGAAAATGAATGTTTTTAAAGCTTAAAACACTGAATCTTCACAAAAGGAAACCAGATTCCACTATGGAAATACACATTAATTACTAGATTACTGAAAAGAGGATCAGAACAGTGCCCTGGTGATGTTTTCCTAACACCTACTTCCTACCATCTTACAACTCCTGTGACGACCAAGAACAAGGCACTCTACTTAAAACCCCACTTCCTTCCACAAGCACAGTGCTAAAAATGCAGGCCTTAACAAGGATGCAGGCAAGAGTAAAAGAAATAGCAGGACAGAACAAAGAAAAATCTGAGGATGACTTTCTGAGGGGAATGGGCCTGCCCTACTGCGCGGGCTTCCCTTGGCCCCTCTTTGCAGCTCCTCTCTCATGGTTCACCTGCCAGGGAGGCTCAGAGGCAGAGGAGAGGACTGACAAGCTCGTGGAGGACTGCCGCAGCAGAGTTCTCCAAGACAGTGCTCATGTCAGGGCAAAGCTTTGCCTGACCTACACCAAAACAGCCTAGGGAAACACTCCAAAGTAAGAGAGAAGTAGTCAAAGGTTCTAACACCTTAACCCAACAGGTGAGATGGGCAGGCCCTGTTCTGAAAATGTACACAGGGAAACACAGTAGTCAGGAGCCAGACTATAAGCTTATCTGGTTTGAACTGAAAGGACTTTTTGGGTAAGAAAACTCACCAATGGAAGAAACATCAGCTCTGTAACTACTCAAAACCACTGTCTGAAGCTCCAAGTGATGGGCAGTAATTCCCAACTACCTACCTTTTTGCTCCAGAATGACGGAGACCACGTCTGGATGATTATAGGCAATTGCCATGTGCAGCGGCGTCTGCAGAGAGACCCTGTCCACGGAGCTGGTCAGAGAGGCAGGCTCCTTTGGCAAAGGCGGAGCCTCCTCTGTCTGCAGGTTTGGGTTGGCACCTTGCTGCAGGAGCTCTGCAGTGAGGCTGGCCAGGCCATGCCGACAGGCTGTGTGCAATGGGGTTTCTCCCTGAACAGAAACAAGGGGCCCAAATCAAAGCACTTTCAGAGGCAGGGAGTTCCCTTCACAAAGGGATAATGACAACCCAAGTGTTGAAACCCAGCTCCCTAGCTATCTGTCACAGCCCTTGGCTCACCCCGTCACCAGCTGGCCTCCAGGACTTTTGTCCCACTCTGCCCGGCCTCTCCTTCCCTTTCCCCTGTGCCATCATCCTGTTTCTTTAACGTCTTCCCAAGCACCCTCCAAACGCCCCTGGCTCCTCATCTTTTGCATTTCCAATGACCTTCTTAACCACCTTTCACTTTGTTTTTATAATTATTTTGCTAATTATAAAAATGACCTATGATTAAACAACAACAACAACAGATGACCTCCAAGTGGCATTAAAATCAGCACTGTAGAAAGTGGCAGAGCCTCACGCTCACGGCCCCGGAGGGAAGCAGGGCCGTCAGTGTAGCCATCACTGCTCTTTAACCCCCACCAGCACATCTCGGCCTTGTTTCTTTGACCTGCTCATAGCAACCTCACCTTGAACTCTGGTCAAGGCTTCCTTCCCCTACTTTTTAAAATTAAAAGCATTTTAAATTGGTATTACAGGTACTTGATTTAATATTCAAAAGGTACAAGAATATACAGTGAAAGTAAGTTTCCTCTCACACCTTGCCCCTACCACCCGATTATCCTCCCCTAAAGAAACCATTATTACCAGTTTCATGTGACAGAATATTCACAGAAAGGCATATACACAAGTGTATGTATGTGTATGCGTGTACGTGTACACACGCACCCTTCCCATCCCACCCTGCATGGAGCTGTTTCACAGTCACGGTGAGAGCCCTCACAAGGATGTCCTCCTCCTCCTCAGGGCTCCCTTCTGCTCCTGCACATTCTCCACATTCTCACTGGGTGTGCTTATCTACTCCCATGACTTCCCCCACTATCTACTAACAGGAGACTCTCAAACCCAGATCTCCAGCCCTACTTTTGCATCCAGTTTTCCCACTGCCTGCTAGATATCCTTGCCCAAGTGTTTTAAAAGGAGTATAACAATCACGACATCGAATTCACTCTCTCCACAGCCGTCCTCCCTCCTGGCCAGTTCTCTCTCTCTTCATGGGTACACTACAACAGTTTTAACACCTCTCTCGCTCTTGCTTCTGAGAGCCACAAGCAGGTATGTCCCATTGACTGTAATTTTGTAATTCCTCTAAAACCCGCCCCTTTGGATCCAAATCCAGTATCAGAGGTCAAGACAAGCCACTGCTTGTCTAGATGACTCCCACCTGGCTCCTGCTTGGGCCTCAATGGTGCATCCATGCCAGCTATCCCAGGAAGCTTTCTCAATTGTAGAATGATCGTACTGCTTATCTACTCAAAACCCTCCTACGCATCTTCTCTTCCCATAGGATAAAGTCCAAAAACCCTAAACCAGCATTCCAGACCCTTCTCCAGTGTCGCTCTTACTTGCTTTCAAGTCAGGTTTCCTCTGCGCCTCAACATCTTAGGTTTCACCCAGTTTTTCTATGAAGGGTATCACAGAAGGAACAGCTGGTAGACAATGACAATGTAGGTTCAAGGGAGGAATTTTTTTTTCTTTTTTGTGAGAAAGATTGTCATTGAGCTAACATCCATACCAATCTTCCTCTACTTTTTTTATGTGGGAGGCCACCTCAGCATGGCTTGACGAGAGGTGCTAGGTCTGTGCCCAGGATCCGAACCTGTGAACCCTGGGCTGCTGAAACGGAGTGCACAAACTTAACCACTCAGCCACCAGTCTGGCCCCAGGAGGGATTTTTTAAGTTGGGAGATAGAAAAGCATGTCTGTAAGCTAACAGAGATGAATAGTGGGCAAAATTGATGATACAGGAGAGACAGACAGACAGACAGAAGCAGAGACACGTAACAGTAGGAGCCACATCAAGAAACCAGCTCCTAGTGTATACAGGGACATGCCATCATTCCAAGTGGAGAGCGGGCCATGTGTGGGTCTAAGTGCAGATAAACAAGCAGATTTAATGGTGCAAAGAATGGCAATGCCCTCTCCGCTGAGTTTCCCAGACACTTTGCGTATCTCCTATCCCAAGCTCACTGTTTCCTGCCTTGTCCAGAATTGTTGAGAGTGTCCAACTACGCATTCTAGTATCCGAGTTTTAATACTGGCTCCATTATTTATGAGCCACTTAACCTCTTGGAACCTCAAGGTTCTCTACCCTGAAATGAGGGTTTTATAGATGTCGACAATGTCTCTTCACCACGTGCTACTTCTAGGTCCATTATGAGGATTAAATGGGATAATATCCTTAAAGTTCCTAGCACAAAGTAGTTGTAAAATAAATGTGATCTTAAAGATAAGTACATCCCCCCGTCTGAAAATAATAAAGTAAAATAACTATCATTTAGAAGTTAATGTTCCAGATATTATACTATACGCACTTAAATATATCGTTTCTTTTTATCTTAACCAGACCCTATGAAATCAACATTAACCTAAGTTTATAGATAAGCTAACTGAAGCTCAGGAAGGTTAAGTAATGCGCCTAAGACCACATATGGTGGGCTGGGAAATGGAAAATCTCGTAAAACCAGGAATGTCCGACCCCAAAGGCCATGTTTTACCCCTAACACTATACAGTCTACCTTGCTAGCTTGAGATACAGATTTAAAAGGCACTCACATAGGAAAAGCTCAGCAAATGTGAAATGTTATAGACACTAAGACGCTGTTAGGTAGGTTTTTGTGTACACGTTTGCGAATCTCTACTAGACCATCAGTCCACAATATGCTTTAGGAAACAGTGGCCGAATGAATCGATCGCCCAATATTTGAGGATAAAAGCATCTGTTTCACTCTCGTTTTTTAATCATGTGCATGTATTATTTTGAAAAAAACTGAAAAATGAGTCCGTTCTTCTTTTTTCCTTACACATCCACCACCGCCATTTCTTCCATAGACCAAAGCTGCTGCTGGGCTGCCCTGTCACACTTACCCACTTGTTTCTGTGGTTGACGTGGGCACCATTGGTTGCCAGAAAAAGAGCTGCTGCCTCATTTCCTGCTTCAGCTGCCCGCTGTAGTAAGCAATTTCCTAGGAGAAAATGGGCATACTCATTCTTCCATTTGCATAAAAATGAGGGCAAGTTCCACAGTGCACCACACCCTGCCCTTCCCCACCATCTTTCACAGTTGACAAGCCCACAGCAGAAGCAGGTACCATTTAAGTCCACACAGTCCTTGTATGTGGACAGAGAGACTAGGATGAGCCTGGGCGGAGCAACAACTTGGTCTGGAAGTCGGGAGACAGCCATTCTTCCCTGGGTTTGCCACCAGGCACCACCCAGGACCAGAGGTAAGTTATGTCTCCTTAGCGGGGTTGGGTTAGAACACTGTGCCTCAACAGCAGTGCTACTGACATTTGGGGCCAGATGATTCTTTGTTGTGAGGGGTCTGTCCTGTACACTGTACGATATTTAGCAGTACACCTGGCTTCTGCCTGCTAGATGCCAAGAGCACCCCTGACCTTGTTGTGACAATCAAAAATGTCTAGATGTTGCCAAATATCCAGCGGGGAAGTAGGGAAGGTGGCTCCTGTCTGAGAACCTCTGGGCTAATGACCATTTTGAAGACATCGTGAGCTGAAGTTCTACCAGAAAACACCCCTTAACACTTCGGTTTTATTCCTAGGACCTTAAATACGTTTGTTCTTGGCTTAGAAATGTTTTCCTTAGCAGTATCACTCTTTTCTAAATAAAAATCTTGGAAAGAAAAAAACAAAATTTGTTTCTTCTTTTCCTCTAGAAATGGTTTTAGCCCTGGAGCAGTGTTTCTCTTTCTGTTAAAATCCATTTCCTTTTTGGATAAACACAAAATCTCATGTGCTACAGCCATTCTACTTGAAACTCAAATTAAACTAAATACCAGGACTAAAAACATGGTAAAGAAACGGGACAAAGCACTGCTTTGCTTTCATAGCATTTTTTCCTTTTCTCTCCAAGGAAGTGATTCCACCCCTAGCTGAGTCATTCTAATTGAGAGACTCCTAATGAGAGGCCCATTTTCACTTCAGTAGTCATCAAGGGTACACATGACCTAAATCATATACCTCCCTATAGAACAAAGGTAACCCGTGACTGCTAAAATGTGACTGAAATGTTGAAAAACAGGGGACTAAGGTTATTACAGGTATAATGAAAGATGGAACAAGGAAAAAAAAAATCCTGAACTTGTATTAAAACAAACTATAGAAAGTAAAACTGGCAGAGTTAGAAAGAAAAAATGGACAAATCCATAACTACAGTGAAAAATTTTAATATACATCCCAGAAACTGACAGATCAAGCAGTCGAACAGTTAATAAGAAAGTTAATGAGTAAGATTTGAACAGCATAATGAAGAAGCTCGAATTAATGGACATAGAGCGTTCTGCGTTCTACAATTGAAGAATGCACATTCTTTTCAAGTACATGTCAAGCTTTTATAAAAACTGGATCTGTTAGAGTCTAATATTCAAGTCCTAAATATCAAAGAACCAATCTCTCACATGCCACACTCTTATACAACGCTATTAAATTAGAAATCAGTAAAATTATGGCCAATAATTAACACACATTATCAAATTAAAAGCAATTTAGTAACCATCTCATTTCCAGAAGGTCTTTAGTCTAAAACACAGTTCTTCCTGTACTTCCCTTCCCATAGTACCACTACTTTTAGTTTTATGTCACCCAGAGGGGTGATTTCATTTGACTTTTGTTTTAAAGAAGTTAATTATTGGGGCTGGCCCCGTGGCCGAGCAGTTAAGTTTGCACGCTCGGCTTCAGCGGCCCAGGCTTTTGCCCGTTCGGAACCTGGACGCAGACATGGCACCACTTATCATGCCATGCCGAGGCAGCGTCCCACATGCCGCAACTGAAAGGACCCACAACTAAAAATATACAACTATGTACCAGGGGTCTTTGGGGAGAAAAAGGAAAAAAATAAAGTCTTTAAAAAAAAAAAGAAATTAATTATTAACTTCTTTTAGGGAAAGGGCTGTTTAACATCCATCTTTTTTTGGTTAATTCCCCTCATAAGTGGCACCCACCCATGCTTTATACATTGCTAGTAATCAATACTGAATTATATGGGATCTCTTCCTTAAAATATCCCCAGGTTTTACTTAGTCAGATCAAGGAAACATTCACATTATTAAAACAGTGATTCTCAGGGTGTGGTCTGTGGATTTCCGTGGGATCCTGAGAGTCTTTCAGGCGGGTCCATGAGGTCAAAACTATTTTCATAATAGTAATACTTGATGTTATTTGCTTTTCCCCACTGTGCTGACATTTGCACTGATGGTGCAAAAGCAAAGGTGGATCAAACTGGAGAGCCTTAACACAAATCAAAGCACGGGCCCCAAAGTGTACTAGGAGCTACTGTATTCTTCACCACCATGCACCCAGTCAAAAAAAGAGCCAGTTTCACTTAAGGCAGGCCTTGATAAAGCAGTAAAAATTACTAACTTCATTAAATCTAAACATTGAATACATGTCTTTTTAAAAGTCTATGTGACAAAATAAGTATGCATAAAGCCACATTTGCTGTGTACCAAAGTACAATAGCTGTCTTGGGGGGAAAAGCAGTTGTGTCATTGTTTACGCTGTAAGGTGAACTGCAGCTTTTTTCACAGAACATCAAATTTTTACTTGAAAGAATGACTGATTAATAAACTATGATTATTCAAACACGAGTACCTGGCAGATATTTTTTTTTGAAAATGAACAAAGTAAGCCTGTCTCTTTAAGACAAACAACTGGCAATATTTGTACCGAATGATAAAACTTGATCTTGCAAGTGAAAATTAGAATTTTGGAAAAATTTTATCAGCAAGTGTGACTTTAACAGCTTCTCAAGACCGAACGACTTTTCTGGTGAGATCAGCGGTGATATTAACAAATGCGATTCTCACATAAATGAACATTCTGAAGATCTGCAGAACTCAGTGAACCAACATTTTCCAAACGACTAAGGCACGATGTGACAAAATCACGCACGGAGCAGAGATCCATTCAAAGCAGAAACAGACCATAGACGTTAATATCAGAGAGTAAAAAAGTTCACTGTTATGGCTTCAGATTCCACACTGCAACTAACCTCAAAGAAATTATCACTTGATGAATTTTGCTTGCTGTGGTATCAAAGAAATATATCTGCAATTATCTGAAAAGGCTCTTAAAATCCACCTCCCTTTTCCAGCTACATAACTGTGCGAGGGTCTATTTTCCTCATATACTTTAACCAAAACAACATATCTCAAAAGACTGAATACAGATGCAGATAGAAGAAACCAGTCACTCTCCCAACTCAATTTATTTTGTAAGTCATTCTTTATAAGAAATGTTATATGTTGGGGCTGGCCCCGTGGCCGAGTGGTTAAGTTCGCGCGCTTCGCTGCAGGCGGCCCAGTGTTTCGTTAGTTCGAATCCTGGGCGCGGACATGGCACTGCTCATCAGACCACGCTGAGGCAGCGTCCCACGTGCCACAACTAGAAGAACCCACAACGAAGAATACACAACTATGTACCGGGGGGCTTTGAGGAGAAAAAGGAAAAAATAAAATCTTTAAAAAAAAAAAAAAGAAATGTTATATGTTAACATATAAGGGCTTGTTATTACTAAATTAATACATCTCTTAAATTTCTCAGTTTTAATTTTTCATACGGTAAATATCAAACACACAACCCACCTAAACAAAAAGCTCTTTGGGATATAATTTCTAAGAGAGTAAAAGGAGCTCAGAGACCAAAACGTCTGAAACTCACTACACTAAACAAATGGCAGTGTTTTAGCTTTATTAAAGGATTCAACTCGGAGTCTGGCTAAATTTTTTGAAGCACAAGATCAAAAATAATAAACTCAGGCTTTTACCACAGTTAACATTAAGTACAAAATCACTCTCACAACAGTATGCCATTCAGTCTAAATTTTTGGGAAAAAACACGGACACGATATTTCACGGAACCTCCAGACTCGAGCATTAGTTCTTAGGGATCTGTGCTTTACCTGTTACTGTATCAGCTGCGTTGGTGTTGCTGCCACGCTGAATGAGTCTGGCTGCAAAGCTGTTTTCGTCAAATGAAGTTCCATTTACCACGGGGAGGTCTTCGAAGGGGTTTACGGACTGGTCGGAGGACACGGTGATGTACTGCACTGCAAGCCACAGGGCGGTGCTGCCCTCATGATCTTTCAGTTCTAAATCTAACCTGAAATAACAAAGCCACGTGAACTGCCAACAGTCCTCTTCAGACACTGTACTGCCAATACTCTCACTCGTTCTCTTTATACTTTTTGAATGACACCTTTTTGTTTTAATTTTACGTATTAAAATTTATAACACTAAAAGACATTTCGAAAGAATTATTTTTCCCTCACAAGCCCACCCTCACAACTGCTCTTTCATTTCTCCATGTATCCCTACGTACTGTTTACACTGCAGCAACTGATTGAACACGTATTCATTCCTGGCCGTGATGGACAAGTGTAAGGGAGTCCTGCAGGATGAAAAGGAAGAGGGGTCAATTCAGGACAGGCCCAGGCCGGTACTGCTCCTAGTGGGAGGCGACTAGAATCCTAGGCAGGATCACCATCCGCAAGAAACTCCACCCTTCTGCAACAGTGTCTTTTTCTACTCTGGCAAGCAGTTTTCCAAAACCATGACCACGTATTAAAGAATGAAGATGGATTTGCTTATATATAGTTACCATTTACTCAGTGGCCAAAAGGACAAGAATTGATAAAAGGAAGGGATATAAAATGCTCTCCAACCAAATTCTGACCCTGCCTGAGTGTGTATAAACTCATGTTTTTAAAACAGCAGTTTCTGCCATAGGTATGCATATTTTCCCTTACCTATCCTACACAATTCTGAAAAGAAATTTTTTCTCCCCATAATTCTCTGCTATACTCAAACACCTTCAGGGTGGCAAGAGATAGGCAGTGATTACAGTGGCATTTAACTGCTCTTCACTGCTTTTATTCAGCCTTTGAGTGCCGTGAAGGAGACTGCCACTGCAGAGCACAGGGACCCCAGCGGCATCTGTCTGAGAGGTACAGACTTCCAGAGTTTACTGCAGTTGGGGGAAAAAAATGAAAGAATCAACAGAAGAAAAAAAATGGATGCAATTAGGTAGGGAAATAAAGTAATTATCACATGATATTGAGAGTTCACGGAGATCCATCTTATTTAAGTAATTTATCCTTCACATAAATCTATTTTCCTATTCTGACAACTTCACAGAACTCTTTTCTTATTTTTTGAGAGGGTTTTCAAAGGTATAAAATACTGAGCTGCTTTGATGAAAAGTGGGTCCCGTTTGTTGGTGATTCAGGAGGCTTAACCCCCCTTCAGTGCTTCCCACGCTGCTGTCCCAAAGACAAGAAGCCCTTTCTTAGATTCTAAACCACAAGGAATCCTCAACTAAATATTTCTGGGAAAGGGCAAAAGGAACAGGACAGCTACTGTCAAATATGCAGAGGGCTGTGCTGTAGGAGACGGCAGGCTGTGCAGACAGAGTCGTCTGAAGTGGGAGTACTTACAAGAAGGTAGAATTGGGTTTAATACAGAGAATTTCCCAACAATAAGACCTCATGGAAATAGAACAGGTTGCCTTGAGATAGTGTAACCCTCTTCAAAGCATCCAAGCAACGCTAACAAAGCTGCTGGAAGAAGGTTCCCTGGGAAGAGTTGGACCAGATGACCACTCTGAAGATGCTTAAAAATCCAAGGACCTCAGTTACCCAGGATGGAAATAGTTTCTTCAAATGCTTCTGGCCTTAGCTGTGCCTCTCATTTGCATAACAAATCAATGTTTGTGTCTTCAATAAAACTCAGATTGAATAATGCTGAACTAAAAGACATGAAGAAGTCCCTGTCCACCAGTCACATGCCACTATAAAATAACATTCTGAGATTAGTGCTAAGAGCAGCCTATCTGTTCCCCAACTTACCTGCCCTTGTTGTCCTGCATGTTGGGGTTGGCACCAGCCTGCAGGAGGGCCTCTGCAATCTGTGCCATCTCAGACATCACATCTGCTGAGTGTTTCTTTGAACTGTACAATGCCACAAGGTGCAATGGTGTCTCCTGGGCACCCAATGTAGCAGCATTGACATGGGCCCCACTCTTAATGAGGAAAGTGGCAGTGAAGAGATCTCCTTGAGAAGAAACAATAGAAGAAATGGTCACATATGAGACCACCCAGGGCAAGCTATTCTGGCCAATGCTTCCTCAAAAAGGCACCAGTAGGGGCCGGCCCTGTAGCCTAGTGGTTAAGTTCAGTGTGCTTCACTTCAGTAGCCCGGGTTTGTGGGTTCAGATCCCAGGAACAGACCTACACCACTCATCAGCCATCCTGTGGCAGTGACCCACATATAAAACAGAGGAAGACTGGCACAGATATTAGCTCAGGGCTAAACTTCCTCAGCCAAAAAAAAAAGGCACCAGTAACTACAGACAAAGAAGAGAGACAACAGGCATGTCTAAAGTGGAACCTCTTGGGACACCTGTTAATGGTAATTCATCATCAAGATCATGAAGTTATAATTTAAATTCAAAAAGGGCTTTTTCTGACAATCAACCCTCAAAAAGGGTTCCAAGATTCCTCCCCAACACAACTTATCTCCCTCTCTCATTTCCTGACCACATCTGTACCTAAGCTACACTTACCCCCAACCTGCTGTACTTGCACACAGGTTCCTGTTCAGAGCAAGACCATGTCTAATTGATTTATTATCATTACAAAGATTCTCTGAGTTTCTCAATCTCATTACATACAAATATAACAGTCTTAAAAAGAAGTTTGTAATTGAGTATTTAATAAAGAATCTGTACACATTACCATTTACAGAAAATTCACATTAAATTAACTGGTTGTAAAAACAAAACTTCTTTCTGAGTCCCTTCCATTGCCTTAACTCTTGGAGCAGTACAGGCAGAAGAGTCTATCTAGGACTACTTACAAATACCAAATTAAGACTGAATAACTTACATAAAATCCCATAATTTCAACAGCTCAAACTACCATCTTTGACTATTCCATGTTCTGTATGAGGGGAAAAAAACTACCCTGACACCTTGAGAAAAGGTCAAGAATTAACTTTTTGCAAAGATATTAAAGGTATACAATTCTGAAAATACTCTGTCAGATACGAGCAAAGAAAAGCTGACTCTAGATTGATTCTGTGAATATGTGGTTAAATTCAGAACCAACCAACCTAACAGGTGGCAATTCCATGTTAAAAATACTATGGAAAACCAGTTAAAGTATATTTGTCAAGTTAACTTGGAGGATGATAGGGATTAAGCAATTAAGTTTGTTGTAAAATTACTTAAAATTCAATATTCCTTGGATTTAGTTCCATTTACAATTTAAAACATGCAAAAAAACTCACTATACATAAAATTAATGTTTCCTAAGAAAATAAGGCACGATAACAATGCATCACAAGATAATGAACTATTAACAAAGAAATCATCCAGTTATAAACGCACAACGCCTACTCTAAGGCATTCCATCTAGTTGGGTGAAAGCAATTGTTTCTTTCAGTGGCCTCCAGGTGGCACCACTGAGCTCATGGCCTGGAAGTCTTTCAAATCAAATTTATCCTTTCCTGGTCAGTCCACATGTCTCATTTTGATAAGTGTGTCAGAGTACACATCTAAGTCTTCCCAAAAGCTCATCTGGGATTCAGAGGTACTTTCTGTAGATTCTGTCCCTTTCACCAAGATCTACGGAATGAATTTCTTGCAAATTACTTCCTTCTTCAGGTGGAAGATCCCAAAGATGCAGAGCAATCTCCCAGGTTGATTTGCTGGCCCCACGGTCCTTGACCCCACTTCTTAAATTTGCTGGAGGTCTTGGGATGAATTCCAGGCTGTTGAAGGTGCCGTGGAACTTCTTTACCATATCGATCATAGGCAACGGTGTTGTCTCTATAGCTGGTCTGTCTTTGTCTTTGCATCAGCACACTTTTGTCTATGTCTAATTCTGTTAGCATTGCAGATGCACAATCCTTTGAATCACAACTTCCAGATGATGATTTTCTCTTACAAAGTCACTTATAAGTTTTCTTTTATATCTTGCAATAGCATTTCATCTTCTTCAACTATACTTCTGCAGTATAAACATCTAGAATTTCAGGAGTGATGGAGCTCTCAAGTCTGTTATCAGTACAGTCATGTGCCGCATAATGACGTTTTGATGTGGACGTCAATGATGGACCACATATATGATGGTCGTCCCTTAAGATTAGTACCATATAGCCTAGGTATGTAGTGGGCTACACCATCTAGATTTAGGTAAGTACACTCTGTGATGTTTGCACGATGACGAAATCATCTAATGATGCCATTCTTAGAATGTATTACTGTTGTTAAGCAACACATGAGTGTATTCCTATGCTCATTTTCATCTGAATATGTGGGTTTCCTCAGGTCTTCTGTGGACATGGAATTTCAAAATCACCTAGTTTTCAACAATTCCCACCTGCTCTAACTTTTGTCCAAGGGACTATCTTGCTAGAGAATGTGAGCTCTGGCATTAAGGTGGCTAGGCCACCACAGGCCCCTCAGATGTTGATTGGTCCATGTCTGATTTATTTTTGTATCCACTACTGTCTTGTACAAAATAGGCACCAGGGAAATGTTTGGGAAGGAAATGGATTCACTGGTTAAGGCTGTTAGGTTACACTTTAACATACTGGTTCTAATTCCAGTCAGTTAGAACTTTAGATAACTTAAGACTTCTCTAGCCCCTCCCGAAATATTTTCATTCTTCTGCCCCCAATCTTTTCTTAGGGGGTGGGGGAAGGTGCAATCTTTACACACATCATGTGCAAAGGATCAAAGCTTAGATTTCTTTACAATAGGATGTTGGATGAGCTCTGAAAGCAACAGGTAACATGCATACCAGGGGCCTAGGCTGCGTCAGGCTTTTGCTATCTGTATATACATACACATAGTAGGGTTCTCAGTAGAGCCTTAATGAGTAGTAGGAACAAACCCCACAGAGATTCAGTCTAGGAGAAAATATGGAAAAACAACACATTAGTAATAGAATAAGATATCCTAGAGAAAAGTCACTTACATTCTGGAAGTGGAAAGAAAATTTAGAATTATTAGGACAGAGTGCCTTAAAATGAAAACTCTGATATATAAGATACTGGGAGAGAGGTGGAATATGGTTTCATTACCCTTAAGCTTGGCATATATTCCACACTAAGAGATAAACAGATAGCAAAACAAGATAGGTCAACGAAAACTTATAATATAGTATACATGCGGAAGATAAACCGGGCAATACTGCACAGAGAAATAAGAGCACAGGAAAACCTACCAATGGCTGGATTCAGATGGAAGGAATAAAAAAATTTTCTATCTTAAGCCCTCTTAAAAGGATTATAGCTTTTAGATTAGATTTCCTTTATTAATACAAGCCAATTTTTTTTTTTACTTATACATACATACACATATGCACCTCACACAAAAAATTATTTAGGAATTATTGGAAATTGAAAATTGATAATGTTTTACATTAAAAGAAAGTCAGATGGGTACACAATCTAGAGGAATAAGATAACTGACATGAAAGGTGCTGAACAAAAGTGGGGAACAGAGGACACCAAGAGCACCACGTATAAAGTTTGTCATGAAGAAAATTTCTAATACATTTAGAAAGATTTCCACCAAAAACAGTTAAAAACTGTTTGGTGCTTCAAACTTTCAGTTACTTCATCACTTCATTCATTGAGACTCACAGGTAAATGAGGCATTACTATAATGACTTGTCCACATCAAAACATTCCTAACAAGAGAGGGGGCAGAGCAAAATGGCGGGGTGAGCTGACCCGGGATTCTCTCCCCTCCAAAATACAGCAAAAGATTGGAAGAACTGAATTTCAGAGAATAAACATAATGCCAGCTCATTAGAGACCTACAATACCAAGAAGGCAGAGATCATAAACCTTGCAGACAGCCTTGGAGGCGCTGGAACGGTAGGAGAGAACATCGCTCCCTCCCCTAGAGTCTGCGATCGCTGCGGCGAGGGTCGGGAAGGAGCAGGGGAAGGGCTGTGCGACCAGGGGATCATCCAGGACTCCTGCCGCTGATTCAGTGGAGACCCGCTGATGGGGGAAAGCTTCCATCCGTGGGGATCCCATAAATCAAGGGCTTTGGGAGATCAGAGAACAGAACTGATCTGAACCCAGACCGGTGCGTGTGAGTAACAGCCCCCCCCGACCCCCGCGCAAAGCCAGTGGGCGCAGCCATCTTGCCCCAAGGCGGAGAGCTCATAACACACCGCTCTCGACCCCCATCTAGTGGCGACAGGCTGTAACTGCCACTGAATTCTACCACCATGAGAAAAAACCGCTCCTCTACCATCCAGCAATTTATAAAAGCCCCAGACCAGAAGGAAAACAATAAAAACATAGAATTAAGTCCTCAGGACTTGGAAGTAGGTAAACTAAGTGACAATGAGTTCAGAGCAGCTATAATCAAAAAACTCAATGAGGTAGACAGAAAGATAGAGAAGGTGAGTTCTGGAGTTACTTCACAAAAGAGATTGAAATCATAAAGAAGAATCAAACAGAATTACTTGAGATGAAAAACACAATGGACCAGATAAAACAGAATACGGATTCCCTGAATGCCCGTGTAGACAACACAGAGGAGCAAATTAGCATAATCGAAGATAGACAGGCTAAATGGCACCAGACAGAGGAAGAAAGAGAACTAAGAATTAAAAAAAAATGAGGAAAATCTCCGAGAGATAATGGATTCAATGAGGAGTAAGAACATAAGGATCATAGGAATTCCAGAGAATATGGAAAAGGAAAATGGAGCAGAAAGTGTGCTTAACGAAATTATTGAAGAGAACTTCCCAAATCTAGGGATCGACGGAGAAATGTGTGTAGAGGAGGGTTTTAGATCTCCTAGATTTGTCAATGTAAAAAGACCTACAGCAAGGCACATAGTAGTAAAGTTGGCAAAAAGGGAATATAAGGAAAGAATACTCAGGGAAGTAAGAAAAAAAAAGAGAATAACCTATAAAGGAGCCCCTATCAGACTGTCAGCGGATTTCTCTACAGAAACCCTACAAGCTAGGAGACAATGGAGTGACATATTCAAAGCTTTAAAGGATAAAAATCTTCAGCCAAGAATACTCTATCCAGCAAGAATTTCCTTCAGATATGAGGGAGAAATTAAATCTTTTCCAGACAAACAAAAGTTAAGGGAATTTGTAACCAAAAACCCTCCATTACAAGAAATCCTCAAGAAGGCTCTCATACCTGAAAAAAGAAAAAAGGGAGCAAGGGGACACAATCCACAGACTAGGGAGAGCGATGGATAGAACCAGAACAGGATAGCAAATATTCAATTATAGCATTAGGGTAAAGGTAAGGAAACTACCAAAACAAGGGCGATCTTAGCACTCTAACTACCAATTAATAACATGAGTTGGAATAAAAAATGAAAATAATTATTTAGGAGGGGAAGAGCAAAGGGTCTTAATCAGTATTGGTCAAGTAAGTAAGAGACCACCAGAGAATAGACTATATTATACACGAGATTCTAAATACAAACTTCAAGGTAGACACTAAAATAAAGTACAGAACAGGGTCACAAATCATAAATAAGGAAAAATCTAAGAAACCCAGCATAAGAAATCGCAGTATTAAATGGGTAGTCTAAAGCAAACAGGAAAAGAAATGCAGGAAAACAAGATAATGAGCGACAGATTAACAGCACTAAGTCCACATGCATCAATAATCACTCTCAATGTGAACAGATTGAACTCTCCAATAAAAAGACACAGAGTGGCAAAATGGATTAAAGAACAAGATCCAACAATTTGTTGCCTCCAGGAAACACACCTCAGCCCCAAGGACAAACACAGACTCAGGGTGAAGGGGTGGAGGACAATACTTCAAGCAAATATCAAGGAAAAAAAGGCAGGTGTTGCAATTCTCATATCACACCAAGTGGATTTCAAAATAAGACAGGTAAAGAGAGACACAGAGGGACAATATATAAAGATCAAAGGGACACTTCATCAAAAAGAAATAACGCTTATAAATATCTATGCACCCAACACAGGAGCACCAAGATTCATAAAGCAACTATTAACCGACCTAAGGAAGATGTTAAAAACAACACAATAATAGTAGGGGATCTCAACACCCCACTCACATCAATGGACAGATCATCCAGACAGAAAATCAACAAGGAAATAGTGGAGCTAAATGAAAAGCTAAAACAATTGGACTTAATAGACATATACAGATCACTTCACCCTAAAAGAGCTGAATACACATTCTTCTCAAGTGCACATGGAACATTCTCTAGGATAGACCATATGTTGGGAAACAAGGCAAGCCTCTACAAATTTTTAAAAATTGAAATAATAACAAGCATCTTCTCAGATTATAGTGCTATAAGGCTAGAAATTAATTACAAGAAAAAAGCTGAGAAAGGCACAAAGATGTGGAGACTAAACAACACACTACTGAACAAGCAATGGATCATTGAAGAAATTAAAGAAGAAATAAAAAAATACCTGGAAACAAATGAAAATGATAGCATGCCATACCAACTCATATGGGATACAGCAAAAGCTGTATTAAGAGGAAAATTCATCGCAATACAGGCACATCTTAACAAACAAGAAAAATCCCAAATAAGCAACCTTAAAGCACACCTAACTGAACTAGAGAAAAAAGAACAAATGAAGCCCAAAGTCAGCAGAAGGAGAGAAATAATAAAAATCAGAGCAGAAATAAATACTATTGAAACGAAAAAGGCAGTAGAAAGGATCAATGAGACAAAGAGCTGGTTCTTTGAGAAGATAAATAAAATTGACAAACCACTAGCCAGACTTACAAAGAAAAAAAGGGAGAAAGCTCAAATAAACAAAATCAGAAATGAGCGAGGAGAAATAACAACAGACTCTGCAGAAATACAACAGATTATAAGAGAATACTACAAAAAACTATATGCCAACAGAATGGATAACCTAGAGGAAATGGATAAATTCTTAGACTCCTACAATCTCCCAAAGCTCACTCAAGAAGAGGCAGACAATTTGAACAGACCAATCACAAGGAAAGAGATTGAAACAGCAATCAAAAACATCCCAAAGAATAAAACCCCAGGACCAGATGGCTTTCCTGGGGAATTCTACCAAACTTTCAAAGAGGATTTAATACTTATCCTTTTCAAGCTATTCCAAAAAATTAGGGAAGATGGAACACTTCCTAACACATTCTATGAGGCCAACATCACACTGATACCAAAACCTGACAAGGACACCACGAAAAAAGAGAACTACAGGCCAATATCACTGATGAACATAGATGCAAAAATTCTAAACAAAATTTTGGCAACCAGAATTCAGCAATTCATCAAAAGAATCATACATCAGGATCAGGTGGGATTCATACCAGGGACACAGGGATGGTTCAACATCCGCAAATCAATCAACGTGATACACCACATCAACAAACTGAGGAATAAAAACCACATGATCATCTCAATAGATGCAGAGAAGGCATTTGATAAGATCCAACAGCCATTTATGATAAAAACTCTGAACAAAATGGGCATAGAAGGAAACTACCTCAACGTAATAAAGACCATATACGACAAACCCATAGCCAACATCATACTCAATGGGCAAAAAGTGAACGCCATCCCCCTGGAAACAGGAACGAGACAAGGATGTCCTCTATCACCACTCTTATTTAACATAGTACTGGAGGTCCTGGCCAGAGCAATCAGGCAAGAAAAAGGAATAAAAGGAATCCAAATAGGGAGGGAAGAAGTGAAACTCTCGCTGTTTGCAGACGACATGATCTTATATACAGAAAACCCCAAAGAATCCATTGGAAAACTGTTAGAAGTAATCAACAACTACAGCAAAGTTGCAGGGTATAAAATCAATTTGCATAAATCTGTAGCATTTCTATACTCCAGTAGTGAACCAACAGAAAAAGAACTCAAGAATACAATACCATTCACAATCACAACAAAAAGAATAAAATACCTTGGGGTAAATTTAACTAAGGAAGTGAAGGACCTATATAATGAAAATTACAAGGCCTTTCTGAGAGAATTGGATGACGACATAAGGAGATGGAAAGACATTCCACGTACATGGATTGGAAGAATAAACATAGTTAAAATGTCCATTCTACCTAAAGCCATCTACAGATTCAACGCCATCCCAATCAGAATCCCAATGACATTCTTTACAGAATTACAACAAAGAATCCTAAAATTCATATGGGGCAACAAAAGACCCCGAATTTCTAAAGCAATCCTGAGAAAAAAGAACAAAACGGGAGGCATCACAATCCCTGACTTCAAAACATACTACAAAGCTACAGTAATCAAAACAGCATGGTACTGGTACAAAAACAGGTGCACAGATCAATGGAACAGAATTGAAAGTCCAGAAATAAAACCACACATCTATGGACAGCTTATCTTTGACAAAGGAGCTGAGGGCATACAATGGAGAAAAGAAAGTCTTTTCAACAAATGGTGCTGGGAAAACTGGAAAGCCACATGTAAAAGAATGAAAATTGACCATTCTTTTTCACCATTCACCAAAATAAACTCAAAATGGATCAAAGACCTAAAGGTGAGACCTGAAACCATAAGGCTTCTGGAAGAAAACGTAGGCAGTAAACTCTTTGACATCAGTATTAAAAGGATCTTTTTGGACACCATGCCTTCTCAGAGAAGGGAAACAATAGAAAGAATAGACAAATGGGACTTCATCAGATTAAAGAGCTTCTTCAAGGCAAATGAAAACAGGATTGAAACAAAAAAACAACCCACTAACTGGGAAAAAATATTTGCAAGTCATATATCTGACAAAGGCTTAATATCCATAATATATAAAGAACTCTCGCAACTCAACAACAAAACATCAAACAACCCAATCAAAAAATGGGCTGGAGACATGAACAGACATTTCTCCAAAGAAGATATACTGATGGCCAATAGGCACATGAAAAGATGCTCATCATCGCTGATCATCAGGGAAATGCAAATCAAAACTACACTAAGATATCACCTTACACCCGTTAGAATGACAAAAATATCTAAAACTAATAGCAACAAATGTTGGAGAGGTTGTGGAGAAAAAGGACCCTCATACACTGCTGGTGGGAATGCAAACTGGTGCAGCCACTATGGAAAACAGTATGGAGATTCCTCAAAAAATTAAAAATAGAACTACCATACGATCCAGCCATCCCACTACTGGGTATTTATCCAAAGAGCTTGAAGTCAGCAATCCCAAAAGTCCTATGCACCCCAATGTTTATTGCAGCACTGTTTACAATAGCCAAGACGTGGAAGCAACCTAAGTGTCCAGCAACAGACGAACTGATAAAGAAGATGTGGTACATATACACAATGGAATACTACTCAGCTGCAAAACAGAACAAAATCATTCCATTTGCAATAACATGGATGGACCTTGAGAGAATTATGTTAAGTGAAATAAGCCAGCGAGAGAAGGATAATCTGTGTATGACTCCACTCATATGAGGAATTTAAAATTATGGACTAAGAACAGTTTAGTGGATACCAGGGGAAAGGTGGGGTGGGGGGTGGGCACAAAGGGTGAAGTGGTGCACCTACAACATGGCTGACAAACATTAATGTACAACTGAAATTTCACAAGATTGTAACCTATCAATAACTCAATAAAAAAAAAAAATTCCTAACAAGATAGTGAACAGAAAAAAAAAGGAACTCGAACAAGACAAGGGTGCCCACTCTCATCACTCTTACTCAAGATTGTACTGGAGGTTTTGGCCAGAGCAATTAGGCAAGAAAAAGGAATAAAAGGAATCTAAATAGGAAATGAAGAAGTGAAACTCTCACTGTTTGCAGACAACATGATCTTATATATAGAAAACCCTAAAGAATCCATCAGAAAACTATTAGAAATAATCAACAACTACAGTAAAGTTGCAGGGTACAAAATCAACTTACAAAAATCAGTTGCATTTTTATACTCTAAGAACTAACAGAGAACTCAAGAATACAATCCCATTTACATTCGCAACAAAAATAATAAAATATCTACGAATAAATTTAACAAAGGAGGTGAAAAGATCTATACAATGAAAACTATAAGACATTATTGAACGAAATCGATGATAACATAAAGGAAAGATATTCCACGTACATGGATTGGAGGAATACACACAGCTAAAAAGTCCATACTGTCCAAAGCAATCTACATATTCCATGCAATCCCAATCAGAATCCCGATGACATTCTTCACGGAAATAGAACAAAGAATCCTAAAATTCATATGGGGCAACAGAAGATTCTGAATAGCTAAAGCAATCCTGAGAAAAAAGAACAAAGCTGGAGGCATCACAATCACTGACTTCAAAATATTCTACAAAGCCATAGTGATCAAAACATCATGGTAATGGTACAAAAACAGACACACAGATCAATGGAACAGAAATGAAAGCCCAGAAATAAAACCACACATCTATGGACAGCTAATCTTTGACAAAGTGGCTAAGAACATACAATGGAGAAAAGACAGTCTCTTCAATAAATGGTGTTGGGAAAACTGGGCAGACACATCCAAAAGAATGAAAGTAGACCATTATCTTATGCCATACACAAAAATAAACTCAAAATGGATCAAAAGGTAAGACTTGAAACCATAAAACTTCTGGAAGATTATAGGTAGTACACTCTTTGACATTGATCTTAAAAGGATCTTTTCGAATGTCTGTCTTCTCAGACAAGGGAAATAAAAGAAAAAATAAACAAGTGGGAATCAGACTAAAGAGTTTCTGCAAGACAAAGGAAACCAGGATCAAAACAAATAGACAACCCACCAAGTGGGAGAAAATATTTGCAAATCATATATCTGACAAGGGGTTAATCTCCATAATACATAAAGAACTCACACAACTAAACAACAACAAAAAACAAACAACCTGATCAAAAAATGGGCAGAGGATATGAACAGATATTTCCCCAAAGATGATATACAGATGACCAATAGGCACATGAAAAGATGTTCAACATCACTAATCGTCAGGGAAATGCAAATCAAAACTACACTAAGATATCACCTTACACCTGTTAAAATGGCTATAATCACTAAGATAAAAAATAACAAATGTTGGAGAGGGTGTAGAGAAAAGGGAACCCTCATACAACTGCTGGTGGGAATGCAAACTGGTGCAGCCACTACGGAAAACAGTATGGAGATTCCTCAAAAAACTAAAAATAGAACTACCATATGATCCAGCTATCCCACTACTAGGTATCTAGCCAAAGAACTTGAAATCAACGTTTCAAAGTGACTTATGCACCCCTATGTTCATTGCAGCATTATTCACAATAGCCAAGACATGGGAGCAACCCAAGTGCCCATCGACGAATAATTAGATAAAGAAGATGTGGTACATACATACAATGGAATAATATTCAGCCATTAAAAAAAAGGACAAAATTCACAACAACATGGATGGACCTGGAGGGTATTATGTTAAGTGAAATAAGCCAGACAAAGACAAACACCAGATGATTTCATTGTGGAAGATAAACAAACATATGGACAAAGAGAACAGTTCAGTGGTTACCAGGGGAAAGAGGCTGGGTGGTAGGCACAGGGGGTGAAGGGCAGCACTCATATGGTGATGGATAAGTAATAATGTACAACTGAAATTTCACAATGATGAACTATTATGAACTCAATAAAATAAATTAATTAAATTAAAATTTTTAAAAAACCCACATACAATTTTTCTTTCAACATAGCTTCCTGACAGAAATTTATTCAGGGAACAGCCTGAATAACTTTTGTTATTTAACTAATACAAACTGTTATCTCATGCTGCTCTAGCTGGTGGCTTTGTCTGCAAATCTACTACAAATGAATAGACAGGAGTATCCTATTTAAGAGACCCATTGACTGATGTTAATTATTAAGTAAAATAAGCACAAGAGGAACTAGATTTTTTTTTAAAAGGAAGGATTCATCTTCTTGCCCAGATCAAGCTCATCAGAGGAGATGGCATCCCTCTGGTCACATGTATGTCTCCTGTGGACTCTCAGACACTGGCTGCCTGTTTCGTTCTTCATACAAACTGAATGGTATACTTGGTTCTTAGGAGGATCACTTACTATTTCATTTATGGATTCTAACCTGTCCAGAACCAGACCTAAATCTCAGATATTAAAGATGTTCACTCATCTTATAACAAAATTTAAGTAAGGTTAACAGGTAAATTTAAGTATATTACTCATTTTAATCATTTGGACAGGTCAACAGACTGACAGCTCAAGTTGAAGAAGGAAAAGTGAAAAAATTTCTACAGGAAATGGAGCTGGGTATGGCAATCCAAAACGGGAGCAAGGTAAGACCCACAGGCTGACCCTACCACATGGCAGCCATTGTGCTACGTATGCTACTAACTGTCTCTCACTCTCCCAACCACCAGTAAAGCAGAAATGAGTCCCGCTTTACAGACGAAGAAAAGGAGACTCAAGCGTGGTTAAGTGACTTGTCCAAGGCCACAGAGTGAGTGGATGAGCCAGGACTCAAACCCCGGTACACCCAAGCTCCAACGCCAGTGCTCTGTCTGCCACACCGCGCCACACTCTCCTAAGTTAGCAACGATCAAGTTTATCACACCCACACTGTAATCCACAGGCTTGCAGACAACTGATAAATTCTGAGTGGAAGATTAAATTGTCTGAAAACAAGCATCAAAATGCATCACCAATTCTTGGCAATTCTCGTAGCTAAGCAATCACCAAAATATTTAATAACTCGTCAAACATGTTTTTTCATCACACATAAGAATTTAGCTCCGTAAGAGGAAAGAAACATAATTCTGAGATTGTTTTTTTAGTAACAAGTGTATTTGTTTCCAAAATAAACATCTCAGACACTAAACAGTATGGGAAAGAAGAATTCCCTATGTGGTGGAAACTCTCCCCACTGAACACCCCCCCAGCGCTGAGCACCGGATGGTGTTACACAGTGCAGAGCAGCGCCTGGGAAAAATGCATCTGCTCTTGACACTGACACACTCTAAGGATTTCCTTCCCAACGATGAACAAAATTTTCCTCTTCAGCAGCCAGCAAGCTTAACACTCTAACACGTGGCTCCGAGGGACATTTATATTCAAACCTATGCCCAAAAAGGGCAGAGCTACAGCTGCAACAGGACCATATTTGAAGTAACTACATTCCACCAATTAGGAACAACTTGTGATGCTAAAAGTACAACAGAGACAATAATAGTAAAATAATGCCTAATTGGAGGAGTAAATATACATGATTAAGATGTGGGGAAACCAATATATTGTTGCTGTTGCTGTTTTGCTGAGGAAGATTCACCCTGAGCTAACACGTGTTGCCAATTTTCCTCTTTAAAAAAATTTTAACAAATTTTTTATGTGAGCTGCCGCCACAGTATGGTCACTGACAGACAAGCAGTGTGGTTCCACGTCCGGGAACTGAACCAGGGCCACAGAAGCACAGCATGCCAAACTTTAATCACTAGCCCATCGGGGCTGGCCCTAATATATTCTGCTTATGATGTCGACATGTAAACAAAAAAGTAGTCATGGCTAAGTATTTCAATCAAATCATCTATCCCTCTACAAAATAAGGCTTTCACTTTGAATACTAGAACTCTACACCTAACAGAGCTTCCCACTCTGTCTAAAAATGACTAATGCAAAGTAGAATCAGGCAGGATCCATTTGGGACTTAGGAATTAATAAGACCATGGGGAAAACAAAACAAAACAAAACTAGCACATTTTTCCCTTGAAGAGTTAATTCATTAAGATTAAAATGTTTTGATCTTAATTCTATCACTTCCATATTCTTCCCACTACTCATGGCAATATACTCAAAATATAGCTACAATTTCAAATAACTTTCCTGCAACAAAATGAAATTTTATCACTTTGCCATGACAGAAGGGAAGTCTAGTCTGTAAAACTGAAAAATCTGAAACCAAGAATATATCTAAACATTCATGGTTTTGACACTTTCCCTCTCTTACAGTAACCAATACAAGTACAGTCTTTCTAACACAATTCCTGGAGAAAGCGATGTATTGAATGAGCAAACACATCAACTGTTTACAAGTAAAAGGTATTTCTTCTGAAAGTACCATCTTTCCAGCCCTTCTTCTGGGGGCCCTACTGACACTATGAAGAGCCTAACCAGCAAGGCATAGGCAATAGCTCTTCAGTCCTTCCTCTGACCCACTGATCACAAATTCTAAATCATGCAGCTTGTGAGCACACATGCAAGAAGCCTTTGAGAAGCTGTGGAACAGGGTCAGAGGGTCATCAAAAATCACTTGGATAAAAGTAAAATTGCCCACAGAGAAAAATACCCACTTCTTCCTACCTCTCTGGATTCCTTTATGTAACAGGCTCCAGCCATTCTTGTCTACCATGTCCACATCAGCTTTGTGACTAACCAGCGTGGAGGCAATACTCTCTAGTCGGCGGGAAAGCGCGAGATCTAAAGCAAGATCTCCATTATGATCCACTTCATTCAGCTTCCCAGGGAGCTGCACAGATAAATTTGTAAATTAGCACCCGGCCAGTAGAGAATACAAGTGATTTTAATCTCTCCCACCTTGACTCTTAAATATCATCTCTTATAAAAATGTCAAATTTTAGCGCTCTAACACAGCTTACTCCCCAAATTCAACTCAATTCACAAACTTCCCTAAGGCTTTCTCAGGGCACATGCCTTTTGGGGAGCACAGAATTAATGGGGATCACAGAGCAGACCAAGCGCCATGGAAGACAATATAAGGACTAAAGGAGAAGGCAAACAGTGCTGTAGGAACACGAGTGCCAGCGCAGAGGTTCAGAGAGCCTGATGGAAAACAGCTAACATTTTTACAAAAGACTGCAGCTTAGCTATCTAATTCCTCCCAGCAGTTTCATGTCTTCCCCACACAGTGGACAGCCAAGATAAAACACACTACACTCCCATCTGGCAAGAGCAAGTGCCTTTCTTCTAAAGCAACGTGGTAGAGAGAATAATAGCTCCCAAAGACGTCCATGTCCTAACCCCCGGAACCTGTGAGTATGTCACCTCACGTGATGAAAGGCACTTTGCAGATACTATTAAGGTTAAGGACCTTGAGGTGGGGACAGTGTCCTGGATTATCCAGGAGGGCCCAATCTGTCTAATCACATAAGTCCCTAAAAGGGAAAGGGGGAAGTAGAAGAGTAGGTCAGAGAGATGTGACATGAGAAGGACCTGATTCACCACCATAGGCTTTGAAAATAGCGAGCGGGGGCCATGAGCTGGGGAACGTGGTGGTCTCTAGAAGCTGAAAATGGCCCTCCACGAACAGCCAGCAGGAAACAGGGACGTTGGTCCCATAACCACAAGGAACTGCATTCTGCCAACAACCCACACGAGCGGGAAACGGATTCTCCCCTAGAGGCTCCAGAACGGAGCACAGCTGCCGACACCCTGGCTTTAGACGGACGATGTCTGTACCAGACCTTCAACCTACAAAACCGGAAGGTAATAAACTGATGTTGTTTTCAGCCACTATGTTTGTGGTCATTTCTCACAGCGGCAAAAGGAAACTACAACAGATTTTAGTACTGGAAATTGGGTAGTGCTGTAACAACAACCTAAACATGCAGACGTGGCTTTGGAATTGGGCAATGGGCAGAAGATGGAAGAATTCTGAGGAGCATGATAAAAAAACTCAGATTTCCTTGAACAAACTACTAGCAAAAATATATACATTAAAGATTATGCCAGTGATGGCTCAGGAAGAAGTGAGGAGCATTACAAATGAAGTATAGTTTTGGGAAAAGGTAAGAAAAATGGCAAAAACAGCTACAGTACCTGTGAATCCATTTCGATTAGATAAAGGAAGACCACATCTTCTCTCTCTACTTTGATAGCTTTATGTAATGGGTACTCAGTCTTGGATTTGATCATTTTGTACAACAACTGGGCACTCATGCTGCTGAAGTCCTCCTTTCGTAAGTCATCCTAAGGATTAAAAAATAGTGAGAAGCAGAACAGATTCAACATAACAATAACAACAACTGACATCTACTAAGAAGCCCTTAGAATGTGTCTGGCCTTACTTTAAAGGGCTTAACGTTTCCCAACTCATTTAATTCTCAAGGAACCCTTAGGAGGTAGGTACTGCTATCACCCTCACTTTACAGACGAAGAAAGTAAAGCATCAAGAGGCTCAATCACTCGCCCAGGCTCACACAGTGAGTCAATGGCCGCGCCAGGATCTGGAGCCCAGAGGGCCCCCTCCCGAGCCTGCTGTCTTTCCCACAGCACTGCGGTGCCTCTCAGTGAGACGGCAAAGCACAAGCAACGCTGACGCCCACGAAGGATGCAGTCAGGAGGAGCCCTCCACAGGGGAGAGAATACAGTCTCCCCCACCCCACCCTACAAAGATGGCAATTACAGAACTAACCGGAACTTCCACAAACAATTCACTCCACCTAGTCACAGCTGGTCTCTACTATGGCAGATCCCTAAGTTTCTACTATTTTAGCAGAAAGGTTACCATTTCTGTTTCAAATTTTAAATCCAGTTCTCTTAGACACTTTTCCTCACAATGTTACTGAATACCAAACAATTTGCAGAAACTAGGTTATAAAACATAGCACTAGCCACGACTTTTTTAAAAATGCAAAATAGACAACATATCAAAGAAATGCAAAAGCTGTTCTTTATGATGAAAGCTACCTAAGAAGGGCAAATCTACATTTAACAATGCTCTCTTCACGATGGAGAAAGCCAGGGAAAGCCCCAAAATGGCGCTGCACCTCCGGCCTGCTGCCCCGCCTTTTCCCAGCTCAGGCACAGCTGCAGCTTCTGCAGATGGAGGGTGAAGGCAGGTGTGCCCTCATTCCAAGCCTGTTTCTTGACCTGAGCTATCTTCTGCCCCTCTACTCTGGAATCAGAACTACGAGACTTCTATAGCCAAAAAGAATCTCACAGATCATCAGATGCAACTACTTAGCCTTCAATTTTGTAATAAGAGGAGATTAGGAGATTAGGTCTTTTGACTTGCAGTGAGGGTGCTTTGTCCACACGCCTCCATCTCTCACTCACCCAATGACTGGCAATAATCTCCGCACAGTAGTTCATCAGTGTGCTGGCGTTCAGCTCCTCTGCAGTCTGGTAGAAGCGAATACAGTTCCTGACGTTCACCAGAGACATAACACCCTTCTCACATCTACAAGAGAACATTAATAATGAACAGTATTATTAGGACAAATACACTCATAAATGAGCAAACCAAATCATCTGTGTACTGGCTGGCTATGTCCAATAACACTAAAATGTAAGGTTAAGCAAAGAAGTTAAGAATAAATTATAGCTGAGCTACCATATTTTAAAAGTATTAGAATTTCATTATGATATTATATTGTTCATTCTGGTCAGAATCAAAATAACCTGTAAATAAACACGCTAAGCACAACCCCACAACTGCCTTAAAAGTAATCACATGAAACTCGCTGATCATATACACAGGAAATTATAAAATCAAACACACAATGGATCAAATCCAGAACTTTGGTATTTAATTGTATAGGACGTGTTTGTAGTTCCCACTAGCACAACTCCATTATGCAACCACTGTGGCGTAGAAATAGCTTCAAACACAAGGCTCTATGTCTCAATACATTAACACCTCCTTAAAAGTCCTCCCGAAAGGTGAACTGGGTGGTATGTGATTATAACTCAATAAAGCTGTTTTTTCAAAAGCCCCCTTAAATACCCTACCATGTATAGAAACAACTGAGTTAAGAGAGTCAAACCATACTAGACCAAGACAGAGAAAAACTGGCTACACCGGATGTCCCACAAAGCTTGGTAACAACAACAATGGGACTCTCACAATCCTTAATAAGAAAGCACCAACCATGTCAGGCAAGAGAGGGCTGCACGCAGGCGAGGAGGCCTCTCTCCGGTAGCACAAAGCTGGCACACATCTTAGCGTAGAGGATGCAGCACTGGCAGACAGACCCAGGCCTCTACCGCCCTAGAATCCCCGGGAACCCTAGTGAGCCTCCACGGACCAGGCCTGCGGGGAAGGAGGCCGGCGGCAGCTCCCTCCTCCCCCCTTACCTGCACATCTCCCTGCAAATCAAGTTCCCCTCCAAGCGCAGCACAGAGGTATTCCCCGACACCCCACCATTGCTTCCTCTGTCCCAGAGGCCCCACGAAAACCTTTTTCTGATCACATAGGGTGGAATGTAGTGATGAGAGCAAAATGAACTGTGAGGTAAGAAAACCTGAGCTGAGATCCACTGAATTCTACAGGTCAAATTATATGTGCTCTCATGCCCCATCTCCCCCTCTGTAAAATGAGGATAATACTCTATTTCAGAGGCTTAGAAGATCTTTGTGTGTCCTGCAAGATAAAGGAAAACCATATAAACTGCACAGCATGAGGTGCACAACAGGCGTGCTCGTAAGTTTGAGGTCTTTCTCAAGGAAGTTGCATAATGTAATAACTAATATGAATGGGTTTTACTACTACTATAAATAAGAATGACTGGCTAGCAGATAATTCCCAATTTTAACAGATGAAGTTTAGTTAACAGAAGCTGAAAAAACCATGGGAGTGGGAGATGGGGGGAGAAAGGAGGCGAGTCATGAGAAAGACCTAGGAAGAACGAGGAACAAACTCCAAAACCCTGTGAGACCATTGGTTAGAAGCAAGAATAATCCTGGAGTCATCTGTCCAGCTAGCAGTAAATGTAGGCACCTATTTTATTACAAGACCTATGCTTAAGTGCTTTGTTTTTAAGTAACACAGCTGACTTGGTGGAAAGAAGCATCTCCCTCAGGGCACTTTTAACCATATTGTTAAAGATCTAAAGAAGTTACTATAATAATGAGTAACAATGTTCTATTTCCAGGCCTCCACTGTACCACTAGTTTCCCTAAACTCACAGCCGATGAAGTCATTCTGACCTCGCCTATGAAGTCAGAGCATTCCAGGCGAAAAGTCTTCTTTTCAGATATACCAAACTTTTACCACTTTTAGAATGACAAATATCCACGGTCTTGCCATTGTAACGTCCTAACATGTGGTATAACCTCGGGGAGCATGGACTCACATTCGTAGAGCACTTTACAAAGCACATTTACAGACAGATGCTAAACTCCATTCTCTTCCTTCCTACTGCCAAATGACACTGCATCAAGACACTCAACTATGCTTCCCGAGGACAGATGTTTTGTTACAACTGGCAGACAAGTCATTCTCACTAAACTCTGGGATCCCCAGAGTGCCATTCACTATGTGGACAGCCTATTAATAGTAACTGACATGATTTACACAACTGAAGAACATGTAATCTTATTTAGAAATTCAGATTTTTACTTCATATCTTCTCTTTGAAAAGTAGCCAGACAGACTAACTTTGCTCTGAAGGGATTTTAGTGTTGTTGATACATCTTTTTCATTGTAGAGGACAAAAACGATACTCTGGATGCACGAAAACAATAAACCTAATTTTTAAAGTATAAAATCAAGCATATATTTAAGCATCTCACAAATTCCTGTCTACTTTTGCTATCAACCCCATGTGCATGAATATGAGAGACATGGAAAAATCATTGAAAAGCTAAACAACAAATGGTTAACAGTGGTTTAATTACAGATGGCAGTGTTTTTCTTTATATCGTTCTATATTTTCCAAACACCATACACTGAACATGTACTTTATAATCAGGAAAAAAATTATATTAACTGTCAATTTTTAGCATATACTATTAATTCTTCTTTTTTTAAAGAGTATTTTCCTGATAATAGTTACTAAAAAACTTCCTTTTCATCAAACTGGTGATAGTATTCCCAAACCGAGATCCCTACATTACAAAAATGAGGGACACCTGCCTCATATGTAACTGCACACATTTGTGTGGGAGCGCTTTTACTGTCTCAAATGTGTAATTTCTTCTGCAGGCGGCAGTGGGCACTCTACGCCCTTTTAAAAGCCTACACTTGAATCCACTCCTGGGTCTCTTCCATCCCAGCTCTTAACAAAGCCACAACAGATAACTTAATGCCCACATCCAATAATACAAAATTGAGCATCTGGCAATGTTGATAGTTATGAAGTCTAATCAGCCAATAAACAACAAACATTTTAATTAAAGAATCCATTACACAGATTACAATTAACTAAACTAGTCCAACCCCAGGGCATTTTTATCAAAGCAATTTAATTTATAAGTAAGTTTGACAAGGTCAATGGGAGAAAGCTCAGGAAACCTGAGGAGGAAAAAGATATAAATCACACTCTAATTAAAATTATTCTCATTTCACTCTCAGATGGTTCAAAAACTCACCCAAACAAAAAAACAAAAGAGTTCAGTGCAAGGCCTTGACAGTAAAGTTAGCTCTGCTAACCTAATGCTGTATGTGCCTACCAATCGTAGACCTGTTCGATTGTTTCTTAGTCATTGGATTTAGGTATTAAAATGCCTCAAGCCCGCATCAGTCACAGGTACTTAGGAGAAACCCGTGCACTGACTCACGTGGGCATAGTGGGCCATCCCCTGGGAAACATCAGCCCCACAGTGAAAACAGAGCAGGCAGTCTCGGCAGCAAGGTCTCTCCTGGCTCTCTGAGGGCAACACAACAACAGGCAGAGTGCGTCTTGATGGCTGAAACTATTCCTTCACACACCCAGGAGAATACAAAGATCACTAAATGAGGTAAAGAGACCCTCCATCAACCAAGCTGACCTCCAAGGGCCACATCTCCAACAGAAACAAAAGGGCATTCCGCCTGACACTATTTGGTGAACGTTTTGTTTTCCGCTGTTCTAAAAGGCCAACTTGGGAGAGCAACTGAGAAAATGAAATATAAAAAACATAGCAGGCTATCTCCTTGGGAACCTAAAAAGCAGTAACAAACGAAGTGAGATCTCAGAAACACCGGCTATAAAACTTATTAAGCCATACTCTCACATATTAATTTAGGCATTAATGTGCTTCCAACAAAGAGGATATGACCAGGGACTCCATCCAAGCAGATATATCAAAAGGCAGAATAAAATGTCAAAGGAAAAGGTAGAGGAGGGAAAGTTGAGAGTTTGGACACAGGATTACATTATTTCATATTCAGTTTATCAGTTCACACAATTATGAAATCTCAGCTAATAAACCAGTAAAGAAAAGAGAATACCTAAAAGCTTTGGCAAAATTTAGCTTACAAGATAACACAAAGCAAGGGAGATAAAATTCTCTCCCCACTATCGCCTTTAAAAGAACACCTTGCAAAAGTTATTTACATTAGCAGAAGAAGCTGTTTTCCCAGAGCTTGGCATAATTAAAGCTCAGCCACCACCATCTGAGGTGCTTGAATATATCTGCTGTGACTTGCCTCTCCCTAAGGAGCTGGAGCTGAAACCGATTGGCTAGTTTCATCAACTCAGTCAGGAACACATCATCTTCTTTGAACTCCAACTCGTCCGTATAGATCCAGCGAAGCATTGTCATTGTCACCTCAGGGTTCGCATCTGGTTAAAGAAAGTAGAAAAGCTGAAAACTAAGCACCGATGACACACTTAGGCCCTCTTGAGGCACCTAAAAACTGAGGATAATAAAGTAAATTCTGATACGCAGCATCTAACTCCAGAAAAGTGTTAAAGTTTTACAAGGGGCAGGAGGTGGGGGAAATGAACCCACTAAAGACGTAAGTCAAACAAACTGTGGGAAAATATTTTAAACATATGACAAAGGATTTACATTCTAACAAAAAGATATTACAAATAAAAAATGAAAAGATGGACAGCCAACAGAAAAACGAGCAACAGATATAAACAGGTAATTCATAAAAATGGCCAATAAACCTTACTAATAACTAAATACAAATTTAAACTAGAATACATTTTTTTGTCTCTCAGACTAGCAAAGATTCTTAAAAGTGCATAACCTTTCACAAAGCAATTATATATGTAGATTATTATCCTAAGAAAATAAGAGTAAATATAGAGAAATATATGTACTAAGCCAAGACAGTACTATTTTTAATAACAAAGAATTGGAACAAAAATCTTTAGAGTCAAATAGAGAACTAAATAAATTATAGCATATACACACATTAGAAAATTTTGCATCAATTAAATTTATATCTATATTCAACATAAAAAGATATTTACTATATAGCAGGTAAAAAAAGTAGGCTAAAAATATATGTATTAAATGATCTCATTTTTTGTTAGCCATATTTGTGTGTGTATATACATACATAAATAAATACATACACATAGAGTGTTGTTTCTGTCTCCCACCCAAGTACTAACCAGGTCCAACCCTGCTTAGCTCCACAAGATCAGACAAGATTGAGGACATTCAAGGTGATATGGCCATAGACAGACTGACTGTTCGCCTGTCTACCTACCTATCAATTGAACGATTGCAAGGATATACACTAAAATACCAACCCTGGTAGAATTTGTAACTAATGCTTTTTTCAGCTTATTTTTTTCCTGATTTTTATTTAATGAGCATGCATTACTTACGTAATTTTTAAGTTAAAATAAAGACTATGGCAACTTGGGGAAATGCTTGAGATGAAAATTGTAGCATAAAATATCTAAACTATTATTCCAACTAGAGTGAACTCTTGATTAGTGAGAATAAGGACAGTGATAGTCAGAGGATCACTTAAAATAATGGTCTACAACCAGTGGTTCTCAAAGTGTGGTCCTGGGCTAGCAAAGTCAGCACCATCTGGGAACCTGTAAGAAATTCTTATCCCTAGGCCCACCCCAGATCTACGGAATCAGAAACTCTGCGGGTGAGGCCCAGCATTTGTGTTTTCACAAGTCTTCCATGTGATTTCGATGCTTGCTAAGGTTTAAGAAACTATACTCAATTCTTGAGTATCTAGAAAAGGTGTAACGTTGACCAGGAACATCTTAGTAACTTAGTAATTAGGCAACAACTGACTAGCTCTTATTAACCCTTTCTCTTCCATTATAGTAGGGAGGAGAGGGTTGGAGGGAGTAATGTTAAATGAGTGGAAATTGAAGGCCCCTGATTTACTTGCAACCACATCAATTCACCATCATCCCCTAAAACAGCCAGATATTAAAAGAAAAAAAAGGCATAATGGAAAGAAAATACACCAAAATGCTAACAGTGATTATGTTAAGGTTCATTTTTTTTCTCTCTTACCTGTTAATGTAGTAACAGCACTTTTTAAATGTTTTAAGAAAGAGAAAAACACTCTAAAATCAGACAAAAACCTAAATCGATTTATTTAAACAATCTACTTGAAGAAGGACTTCAACTAAGCTGTGAAAGGTATACAGAGCGGATCCTGGAAGTAGGGTAAATTTCTTTCATTTTTTTTCAAAGATTGGCACCGAGCTAACATCTGCTGCCAATCTTTTTCTTCTTCTTCTCCCCGAAGACCCCCAGTACACAGTTGTATATTGTAGTTGAAGGTTCTTCTGGCTCTGCTATGTGGGACTTCACCTCAGCATGGCTTGGTGAGCGATGCTAGGTCAGTGCCCAGGATCCAAACTGGCGAAACCCTGGGCCGCTGCAGGGGAGCACGTGAACTTAACCACTCAGCCATGCAGCCGGCCCCAGTAGGGTGAATTTCTAAGCTAGCTCTGTAAATTGGGTTTAATACCTTGGTAGTCATATAATGAAAAGAAAAAACATATAGGCCATGTGATTTGTCCAGAGTCGCCCAAAATGCCAAAACCTGTATACAACTCTTCTCATACAGCCCTATCTTGGAAAGATAGCTCATTCCTAACAATGACAGCATCCCCAACAACAACACCCTCACTTCTTCTCTGTGCTAGTTTCTTTAATTCTGTTTCAAAATTTGGCTAATTTCCTTTAACAACTCTCCCTCAATTGTCCAAACCAATAAACTTGACCTGTACAATTGATAAAACAAAATCTAAATAATTTTCTTAAAAACTACCATCAACACGGATTTCCTGGGAGCCCTCCAAATTTCAAATAAAATAAGATTCAAGTAATCCCCAAGCTTTCCCACTCCTGCCTTGACTCTTCCCTTAATCTCCAAAATATACTGAGAATAAATCTATTTTGAGACTCGACTAAGCAGCCAGTGGTGTAAGGTGGGCAGAGAACACTAAACAAGAAGCAAGGTGTGTGTGCTTCCAACTGTGTACTTTCAGGCAAATCATGCAGTCTGTCTGCTTCCATTCTACTTAAATAAGTGGCTGTAGAAGTCAGAGGACCACACAGACCAGGAGTTACCTTTACAAGAAGACTCAGAAGTGAATCCAGTTGGCCTCCATGACCTGCACGGTGTACCTGCCGCTGGAGGCAGTCACCGAGTGGGCCCAGCACACAAGCTGGTAAAAATCTGTGACTGCAAGGATGAAAAGAAAAATAACACCGACTTCTGACTTCACTGTAGTCCAGGATACATATAGTCCCAGTTTGAAGAAACTGAGATTTTCTATGTGGCCTAGTCTTGTTTTTGTTTTGATTTGATTTTAAATGTTTTACAAGACATTTGAAAAGAATGGGAATAAACTTGGGGCTGGCCCAGTGGCATAGTGGTTAAGTTCACACACTCTGCTTCGGTGGCCCAGAGTTTGCTGGTTTGGATCCAGGGTGCAGACCTATGCACCGCTTATCAAGCCATGCTGTGGCAGGCATCCCACAGATAAAACAGAGGAAGATGGGCACAGAAGTGAGCTCAGGGCCAAGCTTCCTCAGCAAAAAGAAGAGGATTGGCGGTAGATGTTAGCTCAGGGCTAATCGTCCTCAAAAAAAAAAAAAAAAAAGAATGGGAATAAAATTTATCATCATATGAATTAACCATTAAATGATCCATCCTGAGGAAATTAATTTTGTTATGTAAATCCTGTATTTAATCCATCAAAAGCTGAGAAAAGTGTTTTGAATCTCCTACTATGACTCTGGTTTAATTAAATTGTCTTTAAGTTTCCAACTATTTTTTCTTCATCTACTTTACATAAAAGTTTTTGATTCATAAAATTAAAAAATAGTGATAGACTGCATCTTTCATCAGTAAAAACATGGTCTTTGGTCAGTTTAAGGATGCACCCTTAAATATAATTTCTTGGAAATTATAAAACCCCAAACCAACCTCTAAATAATCCCTGTGTCAAAAAGAAATAAAAGGATAGAGGTTCTAGTTTTGTTACGGCAGTGTGGCAACCCATCCTATTTTAACTGATTATAGCTAAAAACTCTAGACAGAGTACAAAAAAAGCAACTACCTGAGGATTCTGAAAAGTAAACAAAAGCAGCTGAATTGCAGGGAGCAGCAAAACTTGAAGCAGCAGCTGCGCTGGATGAGTTTCCCAATTTTGCTTTTCTCTCTACAGCTTTGCCCTGAGGGGGACCCCAGTCAAGGAGCAACACTGCTGCACTGACCACGGAGATGCCTAAAACTTCATCCTCTGGCCAGATGAACCAGGAAAAGGAGCCCCAGCGGGGGCTGAAGAGGAAGGGGAGAAGCCCAGGGTAAAGAGAGCCAGAGAAGGAGGGCTCCTACTTCTGTGTGTGAACCGACACAGGCCTCAGCTCACTTGTAAGCTACTCATGCATGGAATAGTCCCAACCCAGCCTTAAGAACTGAAGTGATATTTGGTCCACAACCCACAGAAAGTGAAATAATACCCCTAATACATATATAAGCCCCTACCCTTTAGAGTATATTTAAAATCTATGTACAGTCTATAGCCTATTTGTACTATATCATGTAAAAACTTGGCCAACCATATAGGTCCCTTTAAATCCTCCACCATTGACCTCCATGCTATAGTTGTCATTTACGTTACATGTGCATACATTAAAAATCTCACCAGTGTTTAAATTTTCCTCTTAACAGTCATATATACTTTAGCAAATTTAAGAGAATAAAAAGTCATTTATATTTACTCAGATATTTCCATTTCTGTTCTCCTTCATTCTTCAAGATCCAGATTTCCTTCTGGTATCATTTCCCTTCAGCCTGAAGAACTTCCTTTAGCACTTCTTATAGACAGTATCTGCTAATGACAAATTTTCTTCCCTCCTCTGAGAACGTCTTTATTTTCCCTTTATTTCTAAAGGATATTGAAACCTGAGTTGACAGTTCCTTTTTTTTTTTTTCACTTTAAAGATGTTATTCCACTGTATTCTGGCCTCTGTAGTTTTTAATAAGAAATCTGTAGTCATTGGAATCTTTCCCCTGTATGTAATTGTTGCTTTCAAGATTTTTTCTTTTTTTTTAATTGTGGTAAAATACATGTAACATAAAATTTACCATCTTAAACATTTTTAAGTGTTCTGTTCAGTCATGTTAAGTATATTCACATTGTTGTGCAACCAATCTCCAGAACTTTTTCATTTTGCCAAACTGAAACTCTATACCCATTAAACAACAACTTCTCATTTCTCTCTGTCCCTAGCCCCCAGCAACTACCATTCTACTATCTGTTTCTATGGATCTGACAACTTCAATTACCTCATATAAGTGGAATTATGCAGTATTTGTCTTTTTGTGACTGGCTTATTTAACATAACGTTCTCAAGATTCATCCATGTTGTGGTATGTGTCAGAATTTCCTTCCTTTTTGAGGTCAAATAATATCCATTGTATGTACATACCACATTGTGTTTATTCATTCATCCACTGATGGACATTTGGGTTGCTTCCATCTCCTGACATTGTGAATAAATGCTGGTGTGAACGTAAGGGTACAAATATTTCTTCAAGATCCTGCTTTGAACTCTTTTGGATCTATACCCAGAAATGGAATTGCTGGACCATATAGTAATTCAATTCTTAAATTTTTGAGGAACTGCCATACTGTTTTCCACAGCAGTTGCACATATTACATTTCCACCAACAGTGCACAAGGGTTCCAATTTCTCTACCTCCCCACCAACACTTTTTTTTTTCTCAAAAAACCAGGAATACTCAAATTGATAAACTACATCTACAAAAAACATTTATACATAATGATTAAAGATCTCATTGTTTCTCCCTGAGATCAGGAATAAGGCAAAAATGTGTGCTCTCAAACAACCTGTAATGAGAACTTTTAAAATTCAAAATTGAGGCGACAACCCAATTTTCAAAAGGGTAAATATGTGAACAGACACTTCACAAAAGAAGATATACAAATGGTCGGTCATGTTCAACATTATTAGCCATCAGAGGAATGCAAAATAAAAGAACAATGCACTCCACATCTACATAATGGATAAAATTATAAACAAAAACCAACCTGACGTGGGGCCAGCCCCGTGGCCCAGTGCTTAAGTTCAGTGTGCTCTGCTTCAGCGGCCCAGGTTTGGTTCCCAAGCACTGACCTACACCACTCATCAGGGGCCATGCTGTGGCAGCAACCCACATACAAAATAGAGGAAGACAGGCACAGATGCTAGCTCAGGGACAATCTTCCTCAGCAAAAAAACCCCAAAACCAAAGCAACCACCTGACCATACCAAGTGTTGGTGAGGAGTGGAGCTATGGGAACTCCTCTACACACCGTGATGGGCATGCAAAATGGAATATCTATTTTGGAAAACAGTTTGGTAGTTTCTTAATATTAAACAGTCACTCCTATATATTTACCCAAGAGAAACAACAACATACACCTACACAAAGATATACACAATTGAGTACAGTAATTTTATTAGTAATAGCCAAAGACTGGAAAGAACACAAACATCTACCAATAGGTAAATGAAAACAAAATTGTGGTAAATTAATGCATGGAATACCACTCAGCAAAAATAAGGAACGAACAATTAAAACCACAACAACATGCCGATATTTTAGATGAATCTCAAAATCTTTATGCTGAGTGAACGAAGCCAAACAAGAGACTATATGTTCTATGATTCCATTCTTATAAAAGTCTAGAAAATGCAAACTTATCTACAATTAGTGAAGGCAGATCAGTGGTTGCCTGGGGACTTGGAGGGAAAAAGAGATGAGGAAAATTTACGGAGATGAAAATGTTTGTTATTCCATGTGGTGATAATGGTTTCCAAGTTATGTCTAAACTAAGCAAATTGTACACTTTTAATGTAGGCAGTTTATTTCACCTCCTTTATATTTCAATAAAGTTGGAAGAAAAAAACCCCAAAGTGAGAGGCAGCGTGCATTGTGGTAAATGGATTCTGCAGCCAAACCAACTAGGTTCAAACCCCAGCTTGGACACTTACTACTGTGTGACCTTGGGGGAGTTATTTACTACTGCTGTGCATCACGGTTTCCTCATCTATAAAACGGAAATAAACAATAGCACTTACCTCAAAGTGTTGTTCTAAAGACAAATGACTTCATACATATGAAGCACTCGGAATACTACTACCACATACTACTTGCTATAAAAAATTTGCTATTATTATTAAAACAAACTATTTTAAACCAACACACAGACAAACTTAGCATTACCAAAGACTGGGGAGAAAAACACAAAAGTAACATTAGGATTGAGTAAGGGGATACAACCACAGATAAAATAGATTTTTTGAAGCTCTAAGAGGTTCTTTGGGAGGGGGTCTCAGCTGTTGGTAGGAAGCCACAAGGTGTTCTGTCCTCATGACAAAGGAGCTAACTTCTCCCAAAATGAGCAATCCAAAAGACAGAGCAAGGAAGAAGTCACAACACCCTCTACGAACCTATCTCTGAAGTAACATATTGTCACTTCTACCATGATCTATTCATTAGAGCTCAGTCAGTTATACTCAAGGGGGGGAATTAGGACCCACCTTGTTTTTTCTTTTTGCCGAGGAAGATTAGCCCTGAGCTAACATCTGTTGCCAATCTTCCTCTTTTTTTTGGCATGAGGAAGATTAGCCCTGAGCTAATATCTGTGTCAATCTTTCTCCACTTTGTATGTTGGTCATGGCCATGGCATGGCTGATGAGTGGTGTAGGTCCACGCCTAGGATCTGAACCCAGGCTGCTGAAGCAGAGGGTGGCAAATTTAACCACTACGCCAGAGGGCAGGCCCCTAGGACCCACTTTTGAAGGAAGGATTATCAAATAATTTATGAACACATTTTAAAACTACGGCAGATATCATTAAAAGGAATATAGCATGATCTGATATTGAAACTGAACAACCGTGAGCTAGTAGTTCACATGGAATCCAGCAGACATCTAATATTGCTGTATTTCTCTTGAAAACTTAAAGATCCCCTGTGAGTTTGACGTAGCATCTTAGTGTGCCTCAGCACAGTTTGGGAACCTATGCTCTTTCCACTGCACAGCGCAAACCTCCCAGGTGGTGTTTTAGTGCACAGCTTTCCAAACCAAACTGAAAAGGGGGGAAGGAGGATGGTTTCTATTTTTTCAAATGGCTTGACAGGACCCAGGACACATTCCAGGAAAGCTGAATGACTCACCATAAAACGCTTATGCCAGAACAGTAAGATCTTCGCTGGAGAAAGCATGCAAGAAATTCTAGCTTCAAAACAGCCATTCTAAGGCATTGGAACCTCTCCGAGTGTTAGCTGCTGTTGCTAAAGTGCTACAGAGAGGCTATAAACAAGACATTTTGCCTGAAGCAAACTGCTTTCCTTCACAAAGAACCAAACACAGTGCTCTCCTCCTGGCCTCAAGATTTGTTATCTGGCGTTGAGCTAATGATTATATTCTTACTCTTCCCAGTTATCGATCAGCATCCTTACAAACTTATATTTTTATACTTAAAATAATCAGTAAAAAATAAAAAGCAAACTTATACCTTTTTTATCTTTATATTATATTTGAAATAATTTCAGACTTAGGGAAAAGTTGTAGAGTTCCCATATGCCCTTCACTGATATTCCCCTAATATTAACATCTTACATAACCATAGTACAATTATCAAAACCAGGTCATTAGGACCACTACAATACTATTAACCAATTATAGACCTTCACAAATTTTGCCAATTTTCCCAACAATGCCCTTTAAATGGGCCAGAATCCAATTGAGGACACCACATTGCACTTAGCTGTCATGTCTACTTAGTCTCCAATCCGTAACAGTTCCTAAGTCTTATCTTGTCTTTCACGACCTCAACATATGTGAGTAACACTGGCCAGTTATTCTGTGGCACGTTCCTCAATCCGGGTTTGTCCGATGCTTCCGCACAGTTAGACAGAGGCTATGTGTTTACAGTAAGGACTCTACAGAAGTGACTGTGCCTTTGTCAGCGCATCCTATCGGGCACAACACATTTTAGTTTTCTGAACAAGGTCTATATTAAGAAAACTTTCATATATCCAAATATGTTTTAAATGCTTAGTATATAATTCCTATTGTATCTTCATCCATGTGTGCTAAATTCTTATAATAATTAACATCATTAAAGTTGTGTTTGTTTTGAATTTTAAGAAATACCGATTACACGAGAACTTCAAAAGGAAATGTGGAGCTCAGAAAGTCAGTCTCTCTAAGGACACAAGTTCCACACAAACAGGAATTTACTTTTGTTCACCGCTGTATCCCTAGCACCTCGAAAAGTGCCTGCCACTCAACACTGTGATACAAATGGAATAATTCTGAAGAAACAAAACACAGTTAAATTCATAAAAGGATTTTATTAAGTCCATTAGTGTGGAAAAAGTTCAACCATTTAAAGATTTTATTTTATTTTTTTCCTTTTTCTCCCTATAAGCCCCCTGGTACATAGTTGTATATTTTAGTTGTGGGTCCTTCTAGTTGTGACATGTGGGAACGTGGCCTCAGCATGGCTTGATGAGCAGTGCCATGTCCTCGCCCAGGATCTGAACCGGCGAAACCTTGGGCCGCCACAGCAGAGCACGCGAACTTAACCCCTCGGCCACGGGGCCGGCCCCAAGTTCAACCATTTAACATAGCTCTTACACTATTTATATACTTGTTTACCAGAGCCTCTTTCCAATCTCCCTCCAACTGCTGGCCAGCCATGCAGGTTAGTGCTCCCAGGTATCGCATAACACACAGGCCTCTGAGGCAGTTTCAGCCGCTGCAACCCAAGATTTAGGCAATCACACCTACACCCACCAGGCAATTCAGCAGGACGGCTGGGCAAAACATACAATTAAGTACGAACAGGTCCACAACTGCTACCACCTCCCTGGAAACCCCCCTCCCCAGGACACACTTCCAAGATAAATTTATAAAGAAAAGCAAACACGCCATAGGCTCTACTATCAGCTATCTTGGTAGGTGCCTCATCTACCAGAGCCACAAAAACGTTTGCTCTGCAGCAGACCACTCCTGAGAGCAAAGCTTACAGCAGGACAAACCATGCTTCTTATTTACAACAGGAGAAGAGGCCAGGGATATTTAAAGGCATTAACATTCCACTTTCCTAAAACTCTAGAAAATCTCCTGATTCACAGTGATGCAATCTTGTGAACAGTTACTGAGCTAAAGCTGCTCTTAAATGTTATGATGTACTAAAAAATCAAAAGCAAAATTCTAAAAATCAATGTTTAAATTAAGCTTTTTACACCTTAATGCGATATTCTGTGTTCTGAAGTAATTTTGTTTGTTCCAGGGAGCAGTCACATTGCCTTTCTCCCACTCTTATTCCTTTTGGTTGCATTCAATATTTCCCAATTACACAGAAAACTAAGGTGAACGTCTACACTGTCTGAATTACCTATGACACAATCCATCTGACAGAAGTCAGAGGATGAGGTAAAAAAAGTAAGACTATTTCACAGCTCAGCTGCCTAACTGCTTTCTAAAACTGTCTTACCCAGTTATAACGCGACTGGCAAGGGTATATAAAATGTGCAAGGGTGCCAGTTTCATTAGCCTCACAACTACTGGGATTATCTATTTTTGAAATGTAGATATCAAAAGATGGTACCAAACTTTTTTCTAACAAAGTTGGACATTTTCCATATTTTACTATCTCTTTTAATCTTTGTAAACTGTTCATGTAATCAAGATCCTATCATGCATTTTGTGAAGAACACTTCATGATCTAATGGGTTGTAAAAGTGATCCAGAGTTCTGTCGTATATAGAGTCAAAGATAAACGGTTTCAGAAGATTATACTTTTGAAAAAGAAAAGCTCTGCTCAGAGATTTCAATCATGTAGACTGGTGCCCTTCCAGTAAAGAGGGTTTCCCAAGCAGACGTCTGAGCTACAGGCATGAATGCATATGTATGTGTGTATATTTATGTGTTTACAACTCTGAATTATGGACCTTAGGTTAAACCCCTAGAAATAATCACAAAGAGACAGAGTTCACTCACCCTGGGGAAGGATGAGACATCTGCTCCCCTAAATCCTTGCAATAAATGCCTACTTAACTTCGGCAACACTACTCAGGTGTTGGCCACCTCTGATACCACAGCAACCCAAGTTAATCTCTTTGGGACCTTAGACATAAAGCAATTATATTGATGTACACATAGCCCTGGCCTGAGATGATTTGTTATTAGCCCATTTCCTCAAACAGAGTATGAGCTCTTCATGGCAAGGACCGTGTTATAATCATCTCAGTGTTCCTAGCACTGCACATGGAAAACAGCACCTTCTGAATTGGCAAGCCCTTTGAACAAAGACATAATTCAGCAGAATTTTCACAGCCGATCACTTCTGCAAGTTTTTTAATGCCTGGCTAGTCTCCTTACCATATGTTATAACTCTCACGACTATTTTTTTTTTTTTGAGGAAGACCAGCCCTCAGCTAACTGCTGCCAATCCTCCTCTTTTTGCTGAGGAAGACCAACCCTGAGCTAACATCCGTGCCCATCTGCCTCCACTTTATATGTGGGACGCCTACCACAGCATGGCTTGCCAAGCGGTGCCATGTCCGCAGCCAGGATCCGAACTGGCGAACCCCAGGCCGCTGAAGCGGAACCTGCACACTTAGCTGCTGAGCTACCGGGCCGGCCCCATCTCACGACTATTAAGAGCAGAATTAAACTTAAAATTTTCTTTTTTGTTTAACAGCAGTTAGGCAACTACTAAATGAAAATGCAATTTTGAAAATGTTTTTAAGTCTACTTACCACGTTTACCCAACTTCTACACAACATAATGTTGCATAAGACAATTAAATAAAAACACTAAACAGCTCAATGCACGTATTCAAATTCTGAAGAATACTCTTATTCTTTGGAGTCACTGTGACTTCTGAATTCAGTTCTTGTAGGCCAGGAGAAGTACTTTGGCAGCTACGATTAATATTTAAGCAACAAACAGCAGGACTTTCTTGGAGTGGAAGAAAAATTATTTTCTACACATGCCCCCATATTTATAACATACTATTATACAAAAAGAGTTTCAGGGCAGATTTTATATTTTATAAATTATAAGAATATTGTAGATATTCAAATATTTATGATTTATTAGCCAGGTATTAAACAGAAGTATCCACAAAGTACAACCTACTGATTTACTATTTAACTAGTTCATGGTCACCATCAACTGATAAGAAAAGTATTCCACTTTCATTAAACCACAAATATTTCAAAATGACACACCATAACCTTCTGCCACGAGTTCTTGTGCTGGCAGGTTTGAGTCCCCAGCCAGTCAGAGGCTCACCTGACAGGTCCAGCTCCTCGATGGAAGACAAATTGGCCAGACTCCAGCTGTCACTGCGGGCCGCCAGAACAAACTTGTGAGCATTGATGTGCCTGCCTCCAACCTTTATCTTCAGATCACTGATGAAAAAAAAATCCAGATATAAAAAGAAAAATGCCATCATAACTAGATATAGCTAGGATTCACAGCTAATACATATATGGGTATTGACTGATCAACATGCATCTGAAAAAGAAAAAGAAAAATCACAGCACTGAATTCTGATGGGGCACGTTTATAAGATGTTGCTCTAGACGTGTTTTCTATTTCTAACTTCTGGCTTTAGTTCACATGGGGTGTTCTGCTTTCAAAGACATCCCCTAATGAGATTCTTATGGTGGTGAACCTACAAGTTAAATAGGATGATTAATATCCATATAAAAAGTTGAAGAAGTTTTATGCAGAATAAATCAAGATAAACCACCAGGGAGAGAAAGACAGAAGCTTAAAGATTGTGATTACAGCTCTGAAAGTACAGCGCTCCTGTGCTGCACACCATATTAAGGCTCAAGCAAGTTTAAACAGAAAAATTATGAACAAATAAGCGTTGACAAAGCAGTCAAGAATATGAAACTCAATATCCGGACTCCTGTTCTCACCAGAAACATTCAGACTTACTATTGGCCACTTTTTACTCAACCATTTATTAAGAAATGGGAGAAATCTTCTTTTCAAACATTTCCATATTTATGACATATTTTATGAAAGGAGCTTTCCAAATAGTTATTTACGTTTAACTCTGAAACATCAAATGCTAAGGGAAGAAAGCATATGGGCAGTTAACAAAAACCTAAGGATGACCCTCTGGACTGACACAAGCATGTATGTGCCATATGGCTATGGTGGCAGCGATCCAAAGTCATTAATTAGCATCATCCTGCTTGTATTTTTGTTTTCTTATTTGCATACTTCCCTTTAAAACAATTTAAGTTGGAAAGCCTTTAGAAACTAAACACACAAAAACTATTACACGAAAAAAAAATAACTGTTACATGAATTAACTCATCCACTTAAAAGGAGACCCAAACAGAATACTGTTTCTTTATATAATGCTTGATGCAGTCACATTTTACCCCACAAAAGCATTGTCCGGAACACACTTTATAATACGTAAGCATATCAACAATTGTAGTTCTATTAAAGACCAAGTTGCAACTAATTATGTTAAATCAGAAGAGTAATAAGGTACTTATTATTTCAAATTATTACAAACTACTGTTAACAAAGTAGAACATTATTAATCAATTAATAAAGAAGAAATAAAATTGATATTCTTTTTAAAACAACATAAAACTCTGTCTCAAATTATATTGTATGATAAAAAAATTTAACGAAAACAGGAAGCTGGCTATTTACAAAGCACAAATAATTTCTAAACTCTAAATTTATTTATAAACTATTCTAATAACTTAAATGAATATTCAGTGTTTACTGTCTCAGCTACAAGTGTGACTTTTAGCCACAAAATTATAAAAATGAAGTTTTATATAAAATTCCTACTATTCATAGATGTCAGGTGAAAATTTTTTTTCTTTTGTAGTCTATCATACCAAAGGGTAAAAAGATAAGGACTTCATGAATAATTTCTAATAATAATAATTTTTAAAAACACAACTCGGGGCCAGCCCCATGGAGCTTAGTGGTTAAATCCGGTGCGTCTGCTTCAGCAGCCCGGGTTCACAGGTTCAGATCCCAGGCGCAGACCTACACCACTCATCAAGCCATGTTGTGGTGGCGACCCATATACAAAATAGAGGAAGACAGGCACAGATGTTAGCTTAGGCTAATCTTCCTTAAGTAAAAAAAAGAGGAAGATTGGCAACAGACGTTAGCTCAGAGTGAAGCTTCCTCACCAAAAAAAACAATTTCAAAAATGGACAAATCAATTCTATGAAGACTCTGTGTAAAAACAATTAGGAGGCTAGTAATTTTTTTAAAACTTCATTTGAGTCAATTAAAGAGTATTTACTTTTTATTTTTGGTGAGGAAGATTGACCCTGAGCTAACATCTGTTGCCAATCTCCCTCTTTTTGTTTGAGGAAGATTGTCCCTGAGCTAACATCTGTGCCAGTCTTCCTCACCACAGAATGGCTTAATGAGTGGTGTATAGGTTTATGCCCAGGATCCGAACCTGTGAACCCCAGGCTGCCAAAGCAGAGCACGAGTACTTAACCACTACACCACTGGGTCAGCCCCAACATTTCCTTTTAAAATATGAATACTAGGATGTTGTTACTGGAGAGGAGGCATAAATAAAGAGCTTCTTACTAGAGTTTCTCAATCAAACATTTTAAGAGGAAAAATTATAAGCTTGGTTGCTAAAAGAATGAATGCAGTAACTAACTACATATAACAATCATTTTTAACTATCGTATGGGACAACACCTTCTCTTGAACTTAAGTAAAAATAAATGTATCAATGTCTTCAACATTTCTCAGTTTAAACATTTTAACACCGACTCTTTAGTTACTCCAGTTACTGAGATACTCATAAAAATTCTATTTAAAAAAATTTTTTTTTAAAGATTTTATTTTTCCTTTTTCTCCCAAATCCCCCCAGTACATAGTTGTGCATTTTTAGTTGTGAGTCCTTCTAGTTGCAGCATGTGGGACGCCACCTCAGCATGGCCTGATGAGTGGTACCATATCTGCACCCAGGATTTGAACTGGCGAAACCCTGGGCCGCCGCAGCAGAGTGTGTGAACTTAACCATTTGGCCATGGGGCCGGCCCCCAGTCTGATCTATTTTAAACGTCGTAATTTATTTTGAAATTTTACTAAGTCTTATCTAGTCCAATTATCCATCTCTGTAGTAGCCAAATCCTTCCTCTGATGCACATTCACACCCATGTTTCTTTTCTATATCCACTGCCATCATCCAATTCAGTCCTCCATCATTCTGGTCTGGACTATTTGCAACATCACAGCTGCTCCCCTGCTCTCTTGTCTGTATAACTTTGCCCATATAATGTTAGCAGGTTAATCTTCCTAAAACACCACTTCGATTATGACAGTCCTACAACTCAAAAACACTCTGTTCCACACTTCCTAGAGGGTCACGTCCCAGTTCTTCACCCTGGCATCCCAGTGCAATCCACCCTATCTTTCCCACCTCTCCCAGTGCTCCCCTACATGAACTTGTACCCTAAAATAGGCCCCTCACTGTCCTCTAAATCCTCTGCACATTCCCACGTTTCAGTCTATTCTCGGTCACTCCCTACTCACAATAGCATTGTCTTTATCTATTAAACCCTACCCAGCTTTTAACATTTTACCTCAAAACTCACTTAATAACAACAGCTAACAACTGGGTACTTATACTTACTATGTGCCAACCTCTGTTCCAAGTACTTAAGACACGTTTTAATTTAATCCTCACAACAACCTTGAGGTAAGTAGTAGTACTATTGTCCCCATTTTACAGATGAGGAACCTGAGGCACGTCACATAATTGCAGGTCCCTTAGCCAGTAAGTGGCCAGCTGAGCTTCTAACACAGGCTATGTGGCTCCAGAGTCCACCCTCAGCCATCATATGATACTGTCCACTAGTTCCAAGACTCCTTCCTTGACTATCCCAAGAGAAAGTGGCCTCTCCCTCCGAAGCCCTGGCCATGTAAGCTAATTCCCATCTGCATTAGCGATCCTATAACCATGACTCCTACATTCTGTGCTAAAGATAAGCAGGGAACAAGTGACAAAAATCTTCCCTCCAGGAGCTTATATTCTAGAGACTAAAGGTTTGCTAATATCCTGATAAGAAAGAAAGAAGCTTGGGAAGAAAGTCAGTAAGAGAGGAGAAGGTGCAATGTGGCCTGGGAATAAGGAAAAGGGCTTGCTTCCCCAAACTGGCCCTGTGTGGAGCTCACCTGTACTGCTCCTGCTCATAGAGGTCGGCCACGATCATCAGCAGGCGGCTGATGAAGGACTCACTGCTGCTTTCCTTGTTTGTTTGCGCGGCCAAAAGAGAGCATCTCTTCTCTGTCTCTGCCAATTTCTTCTGCAGCTTGACATACTCTTGTCGGAGAAGCATCAAGTGCTTCTCCAACTTGGCCACCTCCTCTGCAAGGGAAAAAAAGACTCAAATTTACCATGGCAGGTGTAACGCAGATGGCATTCACGAATCTCTCCTCCTCACAAAATGGCTATGAAAATGACCAGACACATGACATTTCCACTATTTCTTAGTGATAGTCCCATGGGACTAAAAATGGCTTTGTTTCAGGATGCCACTGGGTCACTGGGTCAAAAAGACCATCATAGTCCAGGGATTTCTCTTCTGAGTTTCCCTGAAGATCAATATTCAATAAATAACAATGAGCAGATACACATAAGATGCTAGTTTTTTCAAAAGTAATAACTTTTACATGTCACATGCTATTCTAAAAGCTTTCTGTGAATTTTCTCATGCAAGTTTCATGACAACCCTATGAAGTAGGCACTAGCCACACTTTACAGAGGAGGACACTGGGGCACAGAGAATTTGCCCAAGGTCGCGATGCTGGTGAGAGGTGGCGTTGGCATACGAGCCCAGGCATTCTCATTCCGGGGCCTGTGATCTATTAACCACTACCTCACACTACCTGACACCTGCTCTCCTCCAGGAAAGGGTCAGACGGAAGCAAGTCATGTCCCACAGGTGTGCTGGGGCAGATTAAAATGGTTGACAACCACTGTATTTGATTGATTAAATTCAACAAACACTTAGCCAGTGTCTACTAGGTGCCAGACACTACACAATGGTAAGCACAATCAGACATATCTTTCCTCAGAGCTTTTAGTTACTAGGGAAAGCAAACTTTTTTAATAACAGTTCCAACAGTCAAATGCAAAGCTACAACTCTAATGAGTACTAGAAGGAAATAACAGAGCTATGAGAAGCCAGAATAAATTTAACTTAGGACGTCAAGGAAGGCTTCCCTGAGGAAGTAAATAGTCAAGAAACTTCTCTCCTCCTTTACCTGGGCTCTAGAAGCTTGGTGAGGATTCCGGCAACCATGCAAATTAGTACCTCTGTAAGTCAAGGTCTCTAATTACAGAACCACAGTGCCTCTATAGTCATCCTATGGGCCTGGGTCCCTTCACCCTTCCACTCCCCAGTATAGATGGTCCAAATCCAGACACTGTCCTCAAGCCCATCTCCCACCCAATCTGCCTCATTCTCAGCCAATGTTTGGAGAAAACTGAGCTACTGCCAACAATTCCCACTGTACCAGCAAACACTCCTACCGACCTCATGCTTTCTCAGAGAAAGTATCCCCCTCCTGTCCAAGTTTAATCCCTCCAACCATGCTCCAAACAAACCACTCTCCTCAGGTGTCTTGCTTTATCACCAACCATCCCTTCTCCAGCAACTTCAATCTGGTTCAACTAGGTCCTTTTGGTCAGCACATAAGCCTGTTCAAGTCTCTATTAAAACAAAATCTCCTGCCACACCACATCTGACAACCTCTGCCCTTCCATCTTTAGCTACCACACACCAGTTCCTCACCCACTGTTCCCCTGTCATTCTCTCCTTCTGTCCCCAGCACTGCCTTGAAACTCTTCTCACCAATGACCTTCTAACTGTCAAATGCAACAGACACTTGCCAGAGGTTCTCCTCATGGATACAGGTGTCCATCCCTCTTTTCTTCCCTTCTTTCAGCAACCACAATGCCACCCTCTCAGATTCTGGGTCTCTGTCTCTTTCACATGCCTCTCTGCATCCCTCCCAAGCCTTGACCACCGACAATTCCCACAGTGCTATCCTTCACCCTCTTCTCAACTGTATGACCTCCCAAGGCAGCTCCACTAGGTCTTTGGTCTGTGTTTGATACCACAATCTAGGTGCAAATGATCCATAGATCCATCTCTTTAGTCCAGGTCTCTCTTTTTAGCTTCATCTATGCATCTGCTCAACAGACATTACTCCCCAGTGGCCCACAGGCACCTCAAATTCACTATGCCCAAAACCAAACTTCAAGCAAATCTGCTCTTCCCTTGTATGGTCCCTATACTAATAAAATGACACTACCATCTATCCATTTACCCGAAAAGGACATGTAGGGATAATCTCAGATGTCTCCCACCCACTCACATGGCCCCAACCCTACCCCAGCTCAAAAACTCACTTTCCCACTTAAACATCTCTGGGAATCCTTTCTATCTTCTGTAACCCCCTCTCCATTATGACTTTACTTCAGACCCTCACTCGTCATATCTGATCTCCAGTGATGCACGTCTGCGTCTGAGAGCCCATCACAGGGCCTGACACGCAGACGCTCACTAAACATTTGATCAATTCAATTCAACAAGATCGAGTTTTATCCAAGAGGATTTCTTTCCTCTCCTCAACTTCACGCCTCCTCCACCCACTGCCCAGTAGCTAATTCTTTATAAACATGGAGACAATCAAAACTGGTTCAAAAACACAGGAACGGTTAAATAAACTAAGTGATACATGAGTTTGAAGTTATTATGCAACTATTAATGTTTGCAAAGAAATATGTAATACTAAATATGCATATTCAAGGAATAAACTTTAACAGAAAAAAGCAGACTATGAAACTAAATATACTTTACAATTTCAATTTTATTATAAATATTCAAATTTATTATAAATATATGAGTAAAAAGACAGAGTAAATACCACAAAATATCAGCAGGTCTCACTGAGAGGGGGGATTATGGAAATTTTTCATCATTGCACTTTTCTGCACATTTCTGGTATTCTATAACAAATCTGTTCTGCTTTCATAATTAGAAAAAGTATTTTAGGAGAAATTTGTTTAAATACTAATAGATTATCTTCTTCATACATGTAGTAGGAAACTTTTTTCTCCTCTTCCAGAGGATTCACGTTAAATAACTACCTGGAGTCAAAAAAACTGGGTGTGTCTCAGGTGTAAACCAGTACTCCCAGGAAAACAGAGTGGGAGGCACTTGCAAGACGGAAATCTGCTCACCGCTGCTAAACTGACACTGTGTCCATGAGTTACATATCAGATGAGAATTCCCATAACACTTTTTTCAAAATATTCCAATTATTTGGCCTACTAATATTTAAACCAAATATTGCTTTTAAAAACACTGGCTACAGGAAAAGAGAATTTACAACAATCCTATTATAATGTTTTTTAAATCTCAGCAAGTAGCATTTACAATTACACAAAACCCCTTAGGTAGGACCCAGCTCTATGCTTTTATTCTGGTGTGAAAATGTACAGAGGTCACTGGTTTTAAAGAGCTCTTCACAGTGACTCAGACTAAAAATCAAAGAAATTGCGATTATTCACCTTAAAGAGGAAGCATTTAACACAAAACGATAAGTTCATATGAAGGTACAAAATTGATACTCTTTTTCTCCTGTAAAGAAAGAAATGGAAGCGATTGGCTTCTTTAAAGAAAAATGGCGCTGAATTTCTAGGTATAGTAACAAAATGTAAAAGGACATACAATTAAGAGTAACATCAAATTTTGTTCAAAAACTGCTATCACCTGGAGCAGAATGAATCTGCAGTGTCAGAGATGACAACAACGGTTATCTCTGGAGGAACGGCAGGGAGTGGTAACTGGGAGGGAACAGGAGGGAGCCCTCTGGGGTGCTGCTAACATCCTTTTTTGTTGTTTAACTTAGGAGTGGTTACAGGCATGCTTCATTTTGATAATTCACTGAGCTCTACACTTAGGGTTTTCTCTTTTCTGCACAGATCTTATGCTTCAATTAAAAAGTTTTTAAAAAAACAATATATATCTGTAGTGGGTTCTTCAGGCAAACTGATGGAGATCTAAACCCTTTTAGTAACTAGCCTTGGGACGATGGGCAAGTTTGTCTCTCTGAGCTTCAGATTCCTTATTTGTAAAGTAAGGGGGAAAATCTACTTCTCAGTGCTGCTGTGAGAATTAAATGACAGAAAGCGTCACTGTATATGCACTCAAAATTGTATTTCCTCCACCCTCCTTGCATTCCACAATCACATAATTACTGGATAAACAGTTTAAACTATTATAACAATTTACACAACATTTTTTATGGAGTCATGGAAAGGAGAATGGGATTCAAATGTTTTACTGACCTGGGAACTAAGATTGATCAATTAAAGTCACGGTAAATTAACAGGACATTATCAGAAGTATGAGGCGAAGAACAAAAGTAAAACCAGAATGGAGACACTGGTAAACGCTGAACTAGCTACTTTAAAACATTGTGTCACCTCATACAGCTAGTCTGCACTGACAATTCCCAAACCAAAATGCGAAGCCTAACATGCTTTAAAAACCCTATTATTCATTTGGAAGAGGTGCAAGTTAGGCGGTCCTTTAAAAAACTCTCAGGGGCTGGCCCTGTGGCCAAGTGGTTAAGTTTGGCACGCTCCACTTCAACAGCCTGGGGTCGGTTCCTGGGCGCAGACCTATGCCACTCGTTGGCGGCCATGCTGTGGTGGCAATCCAAATACAAAATAGAGGAAGACTGGCACAGATGTCAGCTCAGGGTGAATCTTCCTCAGGCAAAAACAAAAACAAACTCAAAGAAGCAACTCCTAATCTACTACAGCAAAAAGTCAGTCAACATCTACAGTTGATCAATCTAGAAACGGTATTATAAGCGTTATCACTCAGAGGTAAACAGAGAAGAGTGGAAAGTAGTCTGAGGACTGAGAGGCGGCAAATTTATCCTTTGTTATAAGTCTTACAATATTACTTGAATTTTAATCTATGTGCACTAATAAAGCAAATATATCGTCTAAATACAAGTTTTAAAGATTATGAAAAATAATCACAATTATGAGGAAAAATAAATACTTTTCTAATACCCACATGTAAGGACTTTTATATATCACAAGATGTTAGGAGGGAAGGAGCCCAAAGACTATCTCCTTTAGTTCAAGCCTCAGACGATGAATCTGAAGGCAGACAGGGGACAAGCCGACGACCAAGCAGCCTACCCACCTCTTGCCTCTCAGCCCCGGCTCGACGACATTACTCCCAGGCTGACTGCGGAAGAATCACTTAGGCAGTTTGAACTAGAGAGCATGCATCCAGATTCAGCAGATCTGGGGTGAGGTTGGTAAAAGTATATTTTTAAAACAGCAAATTTAAAGATTTGCCCTGGAGAAAAGTTCAGCCCCCAGCGCACACCTCCCCCAGTCACACACAGTTAGACTGCGCTGGGAAGGCCACTGTTCGGATAGAAGACCAACTGAACTGCAATTCTTTTTGTGCATTCGTTGACTTGTTCAAAGATTTTCATCCCTTAAGAAGACAACTGCAGGGGCCGGCCCGGTGGCACAGCACTTAAGTGCACACGTTCTGCTTCAGTGGCCCGGGGTTTGCCGGTTCGGATCCCAGGTGCAGACATGGCACCGCTTGGCAAGCCATGCTGTGGTAGGCGTCCCACATATAAAGTAGAGGAAGATGGGCATAGATGTGAGCTCAGGGCCAGTCTTCCTCAGCAAAAAGAGGAGGATTGGCAGCAGATGTTAACTCAGGGCTAATCTTCCTCAAAAAAAAAAAAAAGAAGACAACCGTATAACCTGGTCATTGACTAAAAGTTTATTAAGCACCTATGCAGTGCCAGTGTCAAAGTAAAGAACAGCATCTTGGCACATGTTTTTTACAAAGTTACAGGGCCATGGAGAAGATAGGCAAATAAACAAGACAATTCACTAAAACCTGACAGCACTCTGACAAGGGACACAAACAGAGCATGAAGCAAGATCACCTGGCCTAAGCCAGTGCAAGGAAAGACGTGCTGGAAAAGTGGTGTTTTACTTCAAAAGATGTAAATAAAGCCTGTAAGTGTTTGTAGCATATTGGGCCCAGAACAGGCAAGGAAAAGGCTTCAGTCTTTTACTTTCTTGGTCAGATTCTCCTTTTAAACTAGTATCAGTGAACAGGTTTGTGCAACAGACATAACACTTGGCTCTATGAGAAATACAACCAATTAGAAGACAAGGCCTAGCTTAGTCCTTCGAGAGCTCACTGGCAAAAATGCCGGCCACTCCACTGCCTCTGCCCAAGTCGACTGAAAAGGACGGCCAGAGGCTGCCTCGTCCTGCTAGTTCACCCTGGTGGTTACGGTTACATCCCACTTGCCCAAGAGACAGCTTCCAGGTTTTCCAAGGCCTATGGCTATGGGTTGCAGATTTTTCTTCCGCAAAGCAAACTGAAACCTTTAACCTAGGTTTCAATTACACTATTTTCCAGCCAACCTAAGAATTTTGCTCCTCAAGAGCTCCCTCCCATCAAGACCATAGCATCAGCAAATAACTGCATTTTCATTTCACTTAAACTATCAATCTGCAAGTATTTACGAAGCACCCACTATGCACTAAGAACTATAATAGATTAGGAGCTGCCTCTTTGGGTTTCTTAAAAGGGCCGTCTAACTTGCACCTTTTCTAAACAAATAATGTAGCACCAAACAGCATCGAACGTAGAAGCAAAGTAGAATCTACGAGGAATGCACAAACAGAAGGGGCCACAATAAAACTAACAGTCATAAAGAATCTGGACACTGATTTATGTGGGGGAATTACGAGGACACTTGCCTTCAAGAGCAGAAAGTTGTTGACTCCTTTATCTACCCCATAAAATGAGATCCTAAAAGTTCGGTTTCAATCATCCTCTCAAGGAATCCCCATAAATTTCTTTGGACATCAGTTATACACATATAATTCCAAAATCTACAGCAATAGCTCTAGTCTCTCCTCAGAATTCCTGACTCAAATTTTTAGCTGCAGCCTGAACATTGACACAAGATGTATACTACAAAGGTTATGACTGGGGAAGAAGCCATCAGGAGAAGAGGCAATTGGGATGATTTAGGGCTCTTGTTCTGGGAATCACAGATGCTCCCCTGCCCAGTATCTTTTGTAGGGGGAAACCTGCATCACAAGTGTGCCTACCAGGGGTCCTGCAATTACCACAGCACTTCACGGTGTAATGGAAACAGCACCCACCCGGGATGTTATTCTATGGGGAATACTGCCTGCTTGAAACAGCAATGCAAGTGTGTCCTGAAGCCTACCAAGCTGTAGAGTTCCTACAGGAAAAAGTATGAAATGGCCATTTTGAGCAATAATGGAGGGCCAATCTACAGCACAGTGCAGTGGTGAAGTGGGCAGGCTCTGGAGCTGGACTGACTGGGATAGAATCCCGGCCCACATTTTCTAGCTTTGACACGTTAGGCAAGTGCCTCAGTCGCCTCATCTGGAAGGATGCTGTAAACATTAAATGTGTAATACAGACAATGGCCTTAGGAGAGTACCTGCCCTGCAGTAAGCGGTCGATAAATGTTAGCTATTATGACAATTCTTAGAAAGGCCACACAGCATAGTCCTTAACAGCGTGCACTCTGGAGCCTCACTTGACTGGACTGGAATCCCAGCTCGCCCACTCACTAGCTGCGTGACCTTGGGCAAGTTACCTACTCCTCTGCGCTTTGCTTTCCTCACGTGGAAAGTGGCAATAATAACAGCATCTCAGAGTGTTATGGAGGAGTAATTGAGTCAAGATAGGTTAAATCATCTAGAACAGTGTCTGGTTTAAAGGTTTACTACTGCTAGTACTTTTTACCAAGTGGCTAGTTTTCACCTGTGGTTCTTCTTTCTTTTCCTCCAACTTTACTTTTGAAAAATAAGCCTAGAAATCTAACAGATAAAACCTATAGTTTCACCAAAAGAGCTATGCAAAGTATCAGTGAAGAATGTCAGCAGCTTGCATTCTAATTTTCATGTTTCTTCCCAAATAACACCCATTTGCTCTTCACCACTGTGGTCTCAGGTCAGACATTCTGATGAGCCTTCTCACAGTTCATTAGTCTTGACTTAACTAAGGATGCTTGAGACAAGAAGAAATCTGCATTCACTATGAATAGCCTAAAACAGAGAGACCAATAGCTACTGAAAAAAAAGAAACAACCAGAAAACTTCTTCAGCAAGTCATGGGACTCAGAAAAGGAATCAACTCTGATCCTTGTAAGACTATTCCATCTGGGCCAGGAGTTGGCCGACTTCTTCTGTGAAGGGCCAGATGGTAAGTGTTTCAGGCTTTGTGGGCCACAGAGTCTCTACGGCAACTATTCACCTCTGCTCTGACAATAAATAAATGAGAGGGGCTGTTCCCCTCAAAAATCTACTTATGGGCACTGAAAATTGTATGAAATATAATTTTCACATAATCTTCCTTATATTTTTTTTAAATGGTTGAAGAAAAAATATATATATATAATTCTTAGCTCAAGGGCTGTACAAGAACAAATCTCTGGTCAGATTTACCAACAGACCATAGTTTATCAAACCCCTGTTCTAGGTGATTTGTTTTTTCAGTGAGGAAGAGTGGCCCTGAGCTAACATCTGTGCCAATCTTCCTCTGTTTTGTATGTGGGATGCCACCACAGCACAGTTTGACCAGTGGTACGTAGGTCCATACCCGGGATCCAAACCTGCAAACCCCAGGCCGCGGAAGCAGAGTGTTACATCACCGGCCAGCCCCTGAACCAGGTAATTTTTAAAGACGCAGTATACTGAAATGATGGCAAGGGCCAAGTGAAAAGGGAAGAAAGCAGTTAATTCATCCCAAATGCCTCAAACTCCATATCCTCTCCCTTCCCCTTACCAAATTCGGCGCCACTAAGCCCTCACATCTTGAAGACATCCTTCTCTCCAAGCTCACCAGCTGACCCTTGTAAACATGCTCACAGCATCCCCCTCCCAAACAAATATTTCCATATTGTTACACTCTTGATGCCTAGTCTATCACGCTCTTTTCCTTCTCCACCAATTTCTGAAGACAGTCTCTGCTCACCGCTTCCTTCCTTACCTCCCGAATCTTTTGAAACTTGGCTTCTACGCACACCACTCTACTAGAGCGACCTCAGCCACAATGATCCAATCACCCAATTGAAGTGGGTGATCATCTTTCCTTACCCTTCAAGGTCCTCAACCTCTGTGCAGTGTCCACTTCTCAATTAGCCCATTCTTCTTGAAATTCTTTTGTCTTCAGCTTCCTAACTCTGTACTCTAGGGTTTCTCCTCCCTTTCTTACAGATAACTTTAAGGTCTACTCTGACTACCCACTCTCTAAAAGGAAAGCATCGCACAAGCTTCAGACCTAGAAGTAAACTTTTCCTAGACTTTCTTTCTGGGCAGTCTCATGCACACCCATACTTTACCGTCACCTCTATGCAAATGGCTCCAAATCTCTCTCAACAGCTCCTGCTGGCAGGATAACCCACTGCTACTACAAACTCAACACGTCCAAAATCAAACTCCACTTCCTACTTCCATTTCAACTGTTGTCCTGATTTGAAAGCTCTGGGTTATCTATGTATATAGGCTGTGATAATCCACTTATAACAGCATAGCGAAGACATAAAATACTTAGAGATAAATTTAAGAACAATGCGCAAGACTTGCACACTGAAAACTCTGAAACATTGCTGACAGAAATTAAAGACAACCTAAACAGATGGAGAGTTATACCACGCTCATGGACTGGAAGGCTCAATATTGTCGTCAGTTCTCTCCAAATTGATCTACAATTCCAAACCATTAGAACAAAATTTTCAGATTTTTTTTGTAAACTTAACAAGATGATTCTAAAATGTATATGGAAATGCAAAGTACCTAGAAGCCAAAACAATTTTGGGGAAAAATATAAGAAAGGTGTAGCACTTACATGACTTGATTTTAAGACTTGTTATAAAGCTATAGTAAATGAGAAAATATCACACTGTGATCAAGACAGACATTCAGAGCAAAGGCACATAATGGAATCCAGAAATAGACCTATACATATATAGCCAAATGGTTTGACAACAGTGCCAAGGCACTTCAATGAGGAAAGGATGGGGGACTGGACAAATGAGTATCCACACGGAAGGAAGTGAACCCCAACTCTTACACTACACTATATACAAATGTTAATTCAAAATGGATCGCAGACCAAAATGTAAGAGTTAACACTATAAAACTTCTAGACTAAAACAGAAAAAAATATTAGTGGTCTCAGATGAGGCAAAGATTTCTTAAACTGGGCAAAAAAAAAAAATTATAAAAGAAAAAATAGAGATGGGGCCAGCCCCATGGCATAGTGGTTAAGTTCAGCATGATCTGCTTTGGCAGCTCAGGTTCACAGGTTTGGATCCTGGGCACAAACCTACACCACTCACCATGCTGTGGCGGTGACCCACATATAAAGCGGAGGAAGATTGGCATGGATGTTAGCTTAGGGCTAGTCTTCCTCAGCAAAAAAAAAAAAAAAAAAAAAAAAAAAAAGGCTAAATTGGACATTATCAAATTTTAAAAATTGTTCTTCAAAACACACAGAAAATGAATAGGCAAGCCACAAACAAGGAGAAAATATTTGCAAAACATATGCCCAACAAAGAACTTGTATCCAGGCTATATTAAGAACTCTTACAACTCAATAATAATCAGACAACCCAATAAAAAAAGGACCAAAAATTTGAACAGTTCACCAAAGAAGATAAATGCATGGCAAATAAGCACATAAAAAGGTGCACATCATTAATTATTAAGTAAATGCAAATTAGAACCACAATGAGATACTACTACACTCACTAGAATAGCTAAAATTAAAATGTTGGCAAAGGTGTAGAGAACTGGAACCCTCATACATTGCTAGTGGGAACGCAAAATGGGACAGCCACTGTGGAAAACAGTTCGACAGTTTCTTAGTTACACATTCGCTTTATGACTCAATGATTCCATTTTCACGTACCAAGAGAAATGAAAACATATGTCCATAAAAATTGGAAACAACCCAAATGTTCAACTGGTGAATGGACACAAATTATAGTGTGTGTGTGTGTATATATATATATATATATATATATATATATATATATATATATATATATGTATGTATAATAGAATACTACTTGGCCATGAAAAGGAACAGACTACTGATACAGGCAACATAGTATCTCAAAAGCAATAAGCTAAGGCAAAGAAGCCAGACACAAAAGACCAATACTGTATAACTCCATGAGAAACTGTAGAGAAGGCAAACCACAGTGATGGAAAGCAGATCAGTGGTCTTCAATCCCAGAAGAATGGGACTGACTGCAAAGGAGTTCAAGGGAACTTTTTAAGATTACAGAAATGTTCCATATCATGATTGTGGTGATGGTTACACTACTGCAAATATCTCTCAACTGACAAGTCAAAATTGAATTTTATTGTTTGTCAATTATGCCTCAATAAAGCTAAAGACAAACTCCCTCTGGGATGCACCTTGGTATCTTTTGTTTTCTGAACACCATCACACTAACGTATCTCCAAGGCCTTAGCATCATTCACACACATGTAACCAGTCACCCTTCTCATCCTTCCACTCCCCATTCTATTCTATGCACACCATCATTAATCTTCCTAAAACTCAGCTCAATTAACCAAACAACTTCAGCCGGGTCCCCACTGTCTGCAAAAGTACAAGTTTCTGACTGAGGCATTCTGGCTCCTCTAAGAAGTTTCTTGAGGGCAGGAGATGTCTTATTTATTCCTGTATTTCATCAGCAGTACTTTGAACTGTGTAGCATGGTTTTTGAGCATTCAGAAACCGCAAACAAATGCAGAAATTTTGGAAATATTATGACTTAATAGGTCAAATTACATAATACTGCCTACTGTGGCAGGCTGAAAAATGCCCATCATAATATCCATGTCCTAATCCCTGGAACCTGTGAAAGTTACATTATGGGGGTAACTTTCTGCAGATGTGATTAAGGATTTTTTTATTTTTTATTTTTATTTTTTGCTGAGGAAGATTGGCCCTGAGCTAACATCTATTGCCAATCTTCCTCTATTTTATATGTGGGTGACCACCCCAGCATGGTTGAAGGTGTGCGCCAGGGATCCAAACCTGTCAACCCAGGCCGCCAAAGCAGGGAACACCAAACTTATCCACTATGCCACGGGATTGGACCCAAGGGTTTTTTAATTGAGGTAACATCGGTTTATAACATTATATAAATTTCAGGTGTACATCATTATATTTCAATTTCTGTGTAGGTTACATCATGATCACCACCCAAAGACTAATTACCATCCATCATCATACACGTGCCCAGTCACCCCTTTCACCGTCTTCCCTCCCCGCTTCCCCTCCGGTAACCATCAATCTAATCTCTGTATCTATGTGTTTGTTCTTGTTGTCGTTTTAACCTTCTATTTATCAGTGAGGTCATACGGTATTTGACTTTCTCCCTTTGACTTATTTCACTTAGCATAATACCCTCAGAGTCCATCCATGTTGTTGCAAATGGCAAGACTTCATCTTTTTATGTCTGAGTAATATTACACTGTGTATATATACCATATCTTCATTATCCATTCATTCCTTGAGGGGCACTTATGTTGTTTCCAAGTCTTAGCTATTGTGAATAATGCTGCAATGAACACAGGGGTTTGTGTTTTCATGTTCTTTGGATAAATATTCAGCAGTGGAATAGCTGGATCACACAGTAGTTCTATTCTTAATTTTTTGAGAAATCCCCATACTGTTTCCACAGTGGCCGCACCAGTTTCCATTCCCACCAGCAGTGTATGAGAGCTCCCTTTTCTCCATATCCTCTCCAACACTTGCTATTTCTTGTTTTGTTAATTATAGCCATTCAGATGGGCATGATGTGATATCTCATTGTGGTTTTGATTTGTATTTCCCTAATAAATTAGTGATGTTGAGCATCTTTTCATGTGCCTGTTGGCCATCTGTATATCTTCTTTGGAGAAATGTCTGTTCAGATCTTTCGCCCATTTTTTAATTGGGTTGTTAGTTTTTTGTTGCTGACATGTATGAGTTCTTTATATATTTTGGATATTAACCCTTTATCATATATATGGTTTGCAAATATCTTCTCCCAATTGTTAGGTTGTCTTTTCACTTTGTTGATGGTTTCCTTTGCTGTGCAGCCTTTTAGTTTGATGTAGTCCCATTTGCCTATTTTGTCTATTGTTTCCCTTGCCTGGTCAGACGTGGTATTTGAAAAAACACTGCTAAGGCCGATGTTGAAGAGTGTACTGCCTATGTTTTCTTCTGGAAATTTTATGGTTTCAGGTCTTATGTTCAAGTCTTTAATTCACTTTTAGTTAATTTCTGTATATGGTTTAAGATAATGGTCTATTTTCACTCTTTTGCATTGGCCTGTCAGTTTTCCTAATACCACTTATTGAGGAGACTTTCCTTTCTCCACTGTGTGTTCTTGGCTCCCTTGTTGAAAATTAGCTGTGCATAGATGTGTGGGTTTCTTTCTGGGCTTTTTTTTTTTTTTTGAGGAAGATTAGCCCTGAGCTAACATCTGCTGTCAATCCTCCTCTTTTTGCTGAGGAAGACTGGCCCTGAGCTCACATCTGTGCCCATCTTCATCTACTTTATATGTGGGACACCTATCACAGCATGGCTTGCCAAGCGGTGCCATGTCTGCACCCGGGATCCGAACCGGTGAACCCCAGGTCACCAAAGCAGAATGTGTGCACTTAACCGCTGTGCCACCGGGCCGGCCCTCTATTTCTGGGCTCTTGATTCTGTTCCACTGACCTATGTGTCTGTTTTTCTGCCAGTACCATGCTGTTTTGGTTACTATAGCTTTGTAGTATATTTTGAAATGAGGGAGTGATGTCTCCAGCTTTGTCCTTTTTTCCTCAGGATTCCTTTGGCTATTCAAGGTCTTTTGTTGTTCTATACAAATTTTAGGATTCTTTGCTCTATTTCTGTGAAAAATGTCATTGGAACTTTGATAGGGATTCATTGAATCTGTAGATTGCTTTAGGAAGTATGGACATTTTAACCACATTTATTCTTCCAATCCATGAGCACGGAATATCTTTCCATTTCTTGTGTCTTCTATTTCTTTCAACAATGTTTTATAATTTTCAGTGTACAGGTCTTTCACCTCTTCGGTTAAATTTATTCCTAGGTATTTTATTATTTTTGTTGCAATTGTAGATGGGATTGTAATCTTAATTTTTCTTTCTGCTACTTTGGTTAATATATAGATAGCGTATAGTTAGTGTATAGTGTTACTGTATTTTTGTATGTTGATTTTATATCCTGCAACTGTACTGTATTCATTTACTACTTCTAAAGGTTTTTTGGTGTATTCTTTAGGGTTTTCTATATAACACCATCTGCAGATAGTGACAGTTACACTTCTTCCTTTCCAATTTGGATACTTTTTATTTCTTTTTCTTGCCTAATTGCTCTGGCTAAGACTTCCAATGCTATGTTAAATAAGAAGGGCAAAAGAGGGCATCCTTGTCTGGTTCCTATTCTTAATGAGTTAGCTTTCAGGTTTTCTCCAGAGTGTGATATTAGCTGAGGGTATGTCATATATGGCTTTTATTATGTCGAGGTATTGTCCTTCTATACCCATTTTATTCAGAGTTTTTATCATAAATGGATGCTGTATCTTGTCAAATGCTTTCTCTGCATCTACTGAGATGATCAAGTGATTTTTATTCTTCATTTTTTTAATGTGGTGTGTCACACTGATTGATGTGTGGATTTTGAACCATCCCTGCATCCGTGGAATAAATCCCACTTGATCATGGTGTTTGATCTTTTTAATGTATTATTGTATTTGACTTGCTAGTATTTGGTTGAGGATTTTTGCATTGATGCTCATCAGTGATATTAGCCTGTAATTTTCCTTTTTTGTGTTGTCCTTGTCTGGTTTTGGTATTAATAAGGGTAATGTTGGCTTCATAGAACGAGTTAGGAAGCTTCCCCTCTCTTCAATTTTTTGGAAGAGTTTGAGAAGGGTAGATATTAAGTCTTCTTTGAATGTTTGGTAGAATTCACCAGGGAAGCTGTCTAGTCTAAATTAAGGATTTGAAGATGGGAGATTATCCTGCATTCGATGGGTAGGCCCTAAATGCATTTACATGTATCCTTATAAGAGGAAGCAGAGGGAGATGTGACACACACAGAGGAAAGGACCATATGAAGACCGAACAGAGAGAGACTTGAAGATGCTTGCCTTGAAGATTGCAGTGATGCAGCCACAAGCCAAGGAATACCAGCGGGCACCAGAAGCTGTAAGAAGCAAGGGAGAGGTTCTCTCCTAGAAGCAGAGTATGGCCCTAGCAACATGTTCATTTCAGCCCAGTGATACTGATTTTAGACTTCTGGCCTCCAAAACCACAAGCAAATACATTTCTGTTGTTTTAAGCCACCCAATTTTTGAAAATTTGTCACACCAGCCATAGAAAACTAATACATCTACCCTTATGACCAAAAAATTCTGCATAGTAAAAGATTTTAAAGTCCTAGCAGCTTCTTGCTGGATTAGTGTCAATTACAAAGTTTTATAGAGTAAATAAAATGTACAGTTTCTTGTAATATTTTGCAATAAAAAAGAATCAATATTTTTAATGTGTCGTAATTAACAGCAGTTAATTCTTCATCATCTTAAATTCTAAGCAACATACTCAAAGTAGTACAGTACTTAACAAATAGAATTCACTTAGGTTAAGTGGATGGCCCAAAATTACACAATTAGCAGGAGCCGAGTCAACATTTAAGATCTTAAGCCAAAGTCCATGCTCATCCCATTGTACCATGCTGTGTAATTTCATCTCCAATGTCAAGACACCAAACAAATTTTAATTATTAATTAATTCATTAATCCAGGAACTAAATGTGTTCTTTCCATTCCCCATCTTAAATGCAATTTCTACTGCCCTCTGCCTACTCCAATTCTAACCCACACTGTATTGTTGTTTTAGATTAACAAAACCCTGATATTTCCTTTCTCCACACTTCTATAGTTCTTACATTCCAGCTCCAATTTTAGCAGTGAATTAACGTTCTTTTTTTTTTTTTAAAGATTTTATTTTTCCTTTTTCTCCCCAAAACCCCCTGGTACATAGTTGTATATTTTTAGTTGTGGGTCCTTCTAGTTGTAGTACGTGGAACGCCGCCTCAACGTGGCCTGATGAGCGGTGCCATATCCGCACCCAGGATCCGAACTGGCAAAACCCTCGGCCTCTGTAGCAGAGGGCACGAACTTAACCACTAGGCCAAAGGCTGGCCCCAAATTAATGTTCTTTGTGTAATTCTTTAATGACTAAATGATTTTATCCATACTCTGCTTTAATTATGTCCATTAGATAAAATAAAAATGATTGTGAAAGCTGTGATATCCTATTTTGAGAATTACAAGAATAATTTTTGTTTCAAGCACATATTAGGCTTTTCTGAATAAGAGTATTTCATTAAAGTATCATCTCCCTAGAAAATAGTAACTTCCTGTTGGCATCAGAATAGATAGGCTTCTCACTGGTGATGAATTACTACCACTACTACTTTCCTAAACCTGTCCTGGTGCAGATGGAATTTTTCTTCACTGGGGTTACCGAATATTCATTAATCAAGAGCGCTAAATATAGGAAAACTGCTTAATGGGGAATAAGAAATAAGTGGATATATTTACCGCTGAGAACTCAAGTCCACACATACCCTAATGAAAAGAGGAGGGGAAGGGGAAAGAAAAGACGATAGCAATACCATCTGGAGGAGAGTGCAAACGAATAGCGAGGGTCATAGACACCCCTGACGGTCTGCTTCACTCACTCTCTCTCTCTCACACACACACACACACACCCCGTTTGGATATTATTAAAAACATGATGTGCTAAAAGAGATTTCATATTTTGACTTTTCACCCTTTTAAAAATCTAGCAATTGTAACTGTCATAACTTGAATGCTTTGACAAAGTCCAAAATCCATTATTTAAGCAAAGTTTGCTTTAAAAAACCCTTTTACTCCAGTTACAGATAAAACTCACTATCCATGACTTCTTAGATAGGAAAGATGATCTTATTTTATATATATAAACAATTACATTTGTTTTTAAAAATGGATTCAGTAAAACCATGTTTTATTCAATATTAACTCAATTTGAAAAAAAAGTTTTACGGGAGATGTTGATCTTCACTGAAGCTGAGTGATGCCTAAATTTGGGGTTTTAAAGGCTCCCCAAGTGATTCTCATGTGCAGGGTCCTCCGGGTTGAGAACAACTAGTCTAAACTAATGGAATGACAGCAGAGAGGAAAGAACACATGTGAGAGCTTTATAGGATCCACAGGATTTGGTGACTGACTACAGAGGTAGGGGGAGGTCAGGGATGACTTCTGGGTTACTGACTTGAGGCTGCACTGGACAGTTGTGCCACTAATTATCAATTCAAAAGATAAAACTGAGTAAACTGAAAAGCACTATATGCATGCCTTTTTGAGAAACTTTGCCTTTCTCTCTCTGTTCCACAAGTTCCACTACAGGTGAGACTGTCTTGCTCACTCTGCCATCTCTAGCACAGCAGCTTGCACCTAATAGAAATGAAATACATTTTTCCTGAATGTAATTCAACTCTGTTAAATCTTCTCTGCAAGTCAGTGGTGTGACTTATACATCTTTCAAAACCTCACTCTGTCTAGCACTGATTACAGAGCCGGCTTCACGGGAGACACTCAACAAATATAGCTCACTAGCAAATTTTCACCCTAACAGCAGTCTAACTAGAAATGCTTCCAACTGACTGCTAAGAAAAACCACCTAAAGGTATACTGGGCATGGCAAAGTCATGGTCAAGATATTTGTTCTCAAATCTGTTCCTCCTCTTCCTGTTAACAGCCCAGCCATTAACTGAGTCATCCAGCCCTAGAACCCTTGAGTCATCTTTGATCTCTCTCTTGTCAATATGCAAACAGGTTTCTAAAGTCCTGACTTTTATACCTTCTCTAGTCTCTCTCACACCAGTCCTCACCAGGCCCAATGCCCCTTACCAAAGGACTCATCAGTTGCTACAGTCTCCGCTCCAGCCTCCCTTCCTCCCAAATCCATCCTCTACACTGCAGCCATTTCAACACACCGCAGACAATTTCAGTCACAGCCCTTCCTTGGCTGATATCTTTCAGTAGCCTCACACCATGGCCCAGAGTACACAATCCCTTCATAATCTGGCCCTTAACATACTTTTCCAACTCTCTATCTCACTACTCCTTCCACTGAGAATAATGACCTCTTCCCACTTCCATCTCTCAACATCCAAAAGAGGCCTATTTTGCAAACCTCAGCTAAAACACCATCTCCTGCGGCAAAGGCCACCCCTGACCACCCAAAACACACTCCCCATCGCTTCCCTAAAACATCTCTTCCTATTCTGAGTTTTCAGAACTGCTAAGCATCTTTCACCTTCCACCTTACAAAAGTTTTTTTATTTTTATTTTTTTTCCAAAGATTGGCAGCTGAGCTAACATCTGTTGCCAATCTTCCTTTTTTGTCGTCGTCGTCTTCTTCTCCCCAAATCCCCCCAGTACATAGTTGTAGGTCAGTCTGGCTCTGCTATGTGGGACACCACCTCAGTATGGCCTGACGAGCAGTGCTAGGTCCACACCCAGGATCCGAACCTGTGAAACCCTGGACTACCAAAGCAGAGTGGGCAAACCTGACCACTCAGCCATGGGGCCAGCCTCTAACAATTGTTTTTTTGTTTGTGGGATTTTTTTGCTTGAAGAAGATTAGCCCTGAGCTAACATCTGTGCCAATTTTCCTCCACTTTACACGTGGGTCACTGCTGCAGCATGGCTGACAAGTGGTGTAGGTCTGCACCTGGGATCCAAACCTGCAAACCCCAGCTGCCAAAGCAGAGCATGTCAAACTTAAACACTACGCCACCAGGCTGGTACAATAGTTTTTTATACACATGCTTTTCATCTCACCACCTAGACTGGAGTTCCCTGTGAACAGGCTCTAGGTCTGGCTATTCTTTTTTAACCACTCACTATTTCTCCCTCCACTCCTACTCCATGGTCATCCCATCCTCCACCCCACAGGGCCTTACTAGGCGGAGTTCAAGAAATACCATAGGTCCTTGGCCTACTCAGATTCAACAAAAGAGAATGAGGACACAGCAGTTTCTCATTTTGTTGGGCAAGGCTGTAAATCAGAATATCTCAACTACAGCAACTCACCTTGCCAGTGACTGAACTCTGCATATCTAAACAGGATTCACTATCTCTACTCTGACACATCCACAGTCACTGCAATGAAGAGATAAACTTCTTTTGAATAAAATCCTCAAGGAGAAAACAAACAGCTACTGCTGGTGACAAGTGAAAGAAAGGAAAGGAAGAGAAAAGAAATGAATGGCGTAGAAAGGGATAGTGCTGGAGAGGTCTCCAGACTATACATAATTATCAACAGCCTGGGACATTTGTTAAATGACTAAAATAATAAATGAAAAAATAAATTTCAAAACTGCAAAGAGAGCAAAGACTGAGCTCTTAAGCATTACACTTTAATTGCAAAGACTAAAATGGCCTAGAGAAAAAGTAGGCTTGGCAGCTCCCAGCAGACCGATCTTATTCAGAGCACATTAAGAGCTGGACCAGCCAGCTTACTTGACAAGAGACTAAGGGTGTATCCAGGCAACCTTTCCTGATGTCTGGTAACTGATGCTCAATATACTCATCCGTTCCTTCAACCACAGGCATGAGTCTAAGTTGGGAGGTACAGCAGTAAACAAAACAGAGAAACTCTCTGCCCTCATGGGGTTTATATTTTGATAAGGGAGTAAAAAAAATTAGGGAAGATTTCTGAAGAGGTAAGAACTGAACAGATACCTGAACAAAAGTTGGTTAGTTGTGCGGAGAAGCTGAGGAAGACTGTTCCAGACCAAAGGAACTGCAAGGACAAAGACGTAGAGGTAGAAGCAAGTTGGGAATGTACAAATAACAGCAAGGAAGTCAGTGTGGCAAGAGCACGGTGAATGAGGAGGGAAGTAGGCAGCAGGCTGCAATGCTAACCGGGGGCCCAACCCTACTGGGACCTGAAAGTCGCTGGAAGGCTTTGAAATATATCTCAAGACCATGCAGAGCCATGGGAGTGGGGAAGGGGGTGCGGAGGGGTAAGTGTATTAAGAGTGGGAGAGACATGATCTGATTTATATTTTAAAGGGAACACTGGAAACTGTAAAAATAGACTGTGGGAAGCAAAATCAAGGAGAAAAAGTAAAAAGCAGGAAGACCACGTGGGAGGGACTTTTTTGAGCAATGAAGGAAGCTTAGATTAGGATAGCTGCAGAGATGCAGAGAAGAAACGGAAATTAATTTTAGGACAGACTTTAGCTAAATATATACGGTCAAACCAATCCATGGATGGATGGAAAGAAAGAAAGTTGGTTTCTAAAGAAGTCACGTTAAGAAGTCGTCATACACTCAGTCTCTCCAGGTTCTGTTTACTATTCCTAGAGGCTATTTCCCACATGCTCACACGCTTATACCACCAAAAACCAGTATCAGGGAAGTTCCCACAGAGTGTGCTTACAGATCATGGAATTGTTACACGACACAGATTTTTGCTATTTGTTTTACATTTAAATGAATATCTCAGAAGTGTAGCCAGCTCTGACGAAGTCTGATTAAAGTATAAGCGGCACTAAAGTGGACACCCCCTGCAAAACGTTTTCTTGTTAATCTGACCTTCCTTCGCTTAACAAACAGCTTCAGTTTAATGAGCTAACTAGACTAGAAGCCTTCCCTCAATTCTTCCTAGTCAAGGTTGCAACACTGTTTCCAAAAAGCTTAAAGCAGAACATAGGCTAGGAAATTGGGACACAAAAAAGGTAAAAGAAAAACTGTCAAGTCACAACCTCAAGACTGCGCCTCCCTAGCTATCCTCCCTTGCCAATTGAACCCTGAAAGGATGTTTTGTTTGCTCAAGGTGCATACTCCACTGGCTAGATGTCTCTCAAGGCTACCCTAAGACATGTTTCAAAGCACTTGCAGGACAACAATCGACACACTCAGCAGGAGACACTCCAGAGAGAGCTCCTCATGGCTGGAATCTGACTGCAAAGCACAGCAGGTGCTCAGGAAAACTGCTGAAAGAAAAAGCAGTTGCCCTCCACAATTTCAACCCTGGTAACGCTTTCCCAAAACACTCCTCAACCTCTCCACCTAGCGTGAAAGCGCCGGACTACCCCATTACCCCACATAGGGCCTTTCTGAACCTTTCCACCTCACTGTTGTGAGCAACAAGCTCCATTCGCTGGCTACCTGCTGTGTTAGGCAATATTCTGTGATTTATCCAAAAACTAGCTTCATGGGATGCCTTAGCTTTCTTTCTGTTCTTTTTATTCCCCCTCTGCTTTCATACAATATTTAGCTGATGGTCTAGCGTGGTAGAAAGAGCAAAGACAAAAACTGGGTGCCAGTCCCAGCTACCCTTATAACTGTGGCCTCAATTCCTTTGTCTATAAGGTGCAAATAACACGACGCCAGGCTTCCTTCACAAGGTTGTTCCGAAGTCTAATTCAAATGAGAAAAGCCTGCAAACTGTCGTGTGCCGCCCAAATCTAAGATCCCAGTAAAGATGGGTTCAAAGCTTAGTTCTAAAGCAATAGGACGGGCTGTGACCAGCACAAGGCAGTCACTCAAAAAACATTAATAAGTATTTTCCTCCGATAACGGGGTGAATAGGAGACGGACGCCGGCCAAGTCCGACAGTGTCACTATAGAGTCCCTGGCAGGTAACTCCCCATCTCTGGGCCTTCTTTCCCCCTACCTGTACAGTAAGTCTTTGACAATGAAGGATTTTGATATTGCTGCGTTAAGGGAGGCAGACCCTGAGATGCCAAATTGCCTTTACCTGCAGTGCCATAAGGAAAGCCCCAGAAGAGAGGGTAATGACTGGACTGAGAGGCAGAGGAGCAGATGTCTGGTTTACGAGGAGAGTGACCTTGGCCAACTCCCTTACCGAGCAAACCCCCTCCTCCCCTGCACATCTGGAACCTGCGGAAGGAATCCCAGCCGGCCCAAATCCCGGGATGCTGGGAAGCCCGATCACAGGCCCGGCTTTCCCGCACCCCTCACCCCAAGAGCAGTCCCAGGCGAGGAAGGTACCCCTTCCGGATGCGAGACGTGCCAGGACAGCAGTTTCGATTTCCTAAGAAGGGTTACTTCCCCCGCCGCCTCAGAGCTGCCGGCAATCAAAGGAGCGTGCCCGCCGCCCTCGCGATCCCCGCGGCGCGCTCGGCCCGGACACGGGACCTCCCCGCCCCGCTCCGCAGCCCGCCGCGGTCCCGCGGGGTTGGGCGGCCGGAGGGGCGTTGCCATAGGAATAGCGCTCAAGACCCCGGCCCGAGGCGCCCGGGAGAGGCTGGAGAGGAAGGCTCGCGAGACCCGCTGTGCCCCATGCGACCACGCCCGGCCAAACCCTCTCACGGCTACTTCGCCCAGCCAGCAGCGCCCCCACAGCTCCACGACTTCCCGCGCGGCTCCACAAAACCCCTACCTTCCGCCATGTCGGGCCCGGCCCTGCCTGCAGCCTCGCGAGAAGTGCGCCGCTCAACTGGGGCGGTGCGTAACGGAGGTCTCAAGTCTCGCGAGAGTCACGGGAACCTAGGCAAAGAGAGGAGTCGAGGTTAGCAAAGAGCGGTGAATGAAAGTGGAGGGAGTAGCTGGGCAGAACCGAGAGCCTGTCGCTCTCCACCTAGTACTTTCGAGGCTCGGGACTTCTCAAGCACGGACTGGGCTCTATCATATTCCACGCCCTAGGGAGGGCACTGAGAAGGATGGATACAGCGAGCATAGACTCCTGTATTCTTTGGAAACACCAGACTATAAGAGGGTCGAGAGAGGGATTTTGTTGGTTTTTAGGTTTTTTGTAAAGATGTGAGAGGCTGAGAGAAAAGAGCCAAAGGAGAGGGAAAGGCTAATGACGTTTCAAGGTTCCTGAGGAGGCAGAGAGCCCTCCAAGCGAAGGCAGAAGGACTTCAAAAGGGATTAACTTTAGACTAGAGGCAGCTCTCTGTTATGCTACTAAAACATTTGGAAACAAGAACACGCATGCAGAGAGATGTGAAAGGGAAAAGAGATGCCAGGGAGATCGCTTGATGACATCAGTTTTATGGTGGAAGTCCGTAGGCAAGGGGAACAGAAGAGAGTGAAGAAAATTTGGGAGAGGAATCTGAGGTTGGAAAGCCTGGTTTCAAGTGTTTCCTAGGTGTGGATGGGTCACTTTTTCTCTAGCAGAACTAAACCACTTGGCTGCAAGAAGCAGAGAATATGGATTATAGCATTTGCCCAAGGCTTGGGATTTATTGTCAAAAAGAAACTGCGAGTGCTATGATAATACAGTTCAGGTGCAGACTGAGTAGAGGCCGACGTGGAGTCATAAAACCCCAGGTCCCTGTAATATTGAAGACCAGTGCCCTGCCAACAAGGTTGTGAGAGCCCTGTGGTCAGGATGGCAAACTGGAGTTCATCAGTTAAATAGCACTAGGAAATGATGAAGTCCAGGACAGGGCCATGAAATACAGTAGCTGAAGTGGAAGTGAGAAGCTAGGAAAATTAGGTATTGGAATTTAGATGTAGGGAAGGAAGAAGACCATAAGCCAGGTGCTAAAATCTTTAGTGAATATGGGGATGACTAATAAAAAAAAAAAAAAAAAAAAAAAAAGAGGCCAAAGAGTATATAACTAACTGAATAGCATGAGACCTTTCAAAAAGATTTTTACTCAAAAGAAGGCTGATTGTACCCACTCCTAGAAGCATCAACAGTTAAGGACTGCAGGGGAAGTGGGGGTCTTGGAGATGAGCCAAGAGTAGGAGACATAGGTTGAAAGAAGGACCTGAGAACAAGATAAGGGTGTCAGAACAGAAAAGGGGAGGATTTGAAGCTGGAGAAGTTTTAGGTGCTGCCAAGGTTAAGCATTAGTGGGTAGTGAAGTGGAATGGTGAAGGAATTTAGACTTCAGTTCATGAAAACATAGGGTTATGGAGTTAAAATTTGGGAGAAGAGGGAGGAATTCTGGTTGAGGAACACCTGGGAGATAGAAGGGGAGGGGATATTGAAATGTGTGAGAACAATGGTGTGCTCAGGGAAATGATGTTCCAGTGTGGTGGGAAACTGAAGATGTGAAGGAAGTCTAGGCTGGGAGGTGCTTAGAGGAGCTGCTCTGAGCAAGCAGCACTTAGACTAAGGAGGGTAGGGGAGTATTGCCAGGCTCAATGGAGGTGCCATAGAACCAAGCTTCCCGGCCTGTCAAGAATGGTTTATAGGTATGCCAAATGGTAAGCCCTTGGGGCCATCAGGGTGGCCACAAGCAGCCTCATCTGTTTATCTTAAGAGTACCCTATAAATATTTTCTGGGTAATAACATAAACATGACATAAAAGTGGTTGGGAAGTACTGTCATAGCTGATGCATTTTGCACCATTTGACTTATCTTTGCCTCACCAGCATCAGCCTAGCATCTGACATACAGCCAGTGCTCAAAATGTTTGATGAGTTGTTACCACTGTGAGCTATAGCAGAAGTCAAGAAAACCTGAGTTCAAGTTTGGCTCTGCAACTGATTTGCTGTGTTGATCATGGGCAAGTTCCTGCAAGCTATCTCAGATTCCTCATCAATTTCAAGGAGTTGGACTAGAATTCACGGTTCATAATGATTTGGAGGGTCATGACCCCTTTTGAGAATTTGAAGACAACCAGGGACCCTCTCCCTTAGAGCAGCACATGCAAGAATAAACAAATTTGTGCCCTTTCGGTTTGCTTGGACTAGATGCTCACAATCAAGTGAGAACTCACCTTAAGGGATTCAATCAATTTATGGGCTTGACTATCTCCTCATCACAACCTACCTTCAAGAAGCCTCTATCAGAGGAGAAAGCATGCCTCTTAGAGATACCATTAATATACTAATATCTCTGAACCTTTGTCTTCTGAGGGGACTGTTATTGGTTGAAACCCCCAAGCTACAGAGGACTTCTTAATAAAGCCTGTAAAATAAAGCATCTGTAGTATTCACTGCACTGTAACACCCAACAGGCTTGGATGGAGCTATCACATTAGATATGACCTGAAATATAGACACTTGGAAAAATCAGAGCACTAGAACGTGGTTCATTTCAGACCTAATTCAGGTTTTGCTATCAGATTAAGAGGAACTCAGTGTGCAGTTGTCTCGGACAGGGACATGAAGTGCAGGACGGGATGGATACTCACAGCTTTCAGAGCACAGGGGAACACTCTTTTTGGGGAGACAGTGTCCTATCACGGTAGAAGAGGGAAGGGAGGGCAGCACTAGACTGGTCGTCCAATGAATTGGGTTCAAGTACCAGCCTCAACACATCTGCTCTCTACATGACCTTGGAAAAAATGTTCCTGAGGTCAGGGGTCATGGCACCCAGCACGGAAGGAAGGTCATGGAACTGAATCCCAGGTGCGAAACTTACTTGCTCTACAATCTAGACAAGTTAACTGAACCTGTTGCCTCATGAGAAACTATTACTTCGGAGGATCCTTCTAAGAATTTGACTAGAGCCTTTATGAAACTTGCCTAGCACAAGCCTGCCACAAAGTAGAGGCTTAATAAATAGGAACTTGATTTCTGGTGCTCGTTAGGAATAAATGAGATGTCACTGTGAACACACAAGTGCCATTATACTTTTCCTAATGGATACTGCTGGGAAGGGAAAAAATTAAGTATCTTGCCTATAACTTTCTGTGCAGCTCCTATGTTTAAGTTGTGTCTGGCTGCCTTGTGAAAGCCCTTTTCTTCTCCATTTTATTCGACCTATGTGAACAGGATTCAAAGTTCTTTAATCATTTCACTACAGCCCAGTGTGATGTGCTGACTCAACAAGCCAAAAACCCCTTAATCCTACCTTGGCAGTCAGGTTACACACATCTGAAACTGAGCAACCAAAAATATTTTTTCCTGGAAATAATTTGCTATGCAAACTGAATCCTGTTCTGGTTTGCAGTCTTCCAGAAGGGAAAAAACTTAAATCTGATAAGATGGTTACCAGCTCAACTTTATAAGGGAGAGGGAGAAAATCAACTGGTTCTTCTGCTGAAGCCCAATGCCTTGCACACAATGGGTTGAAAACCTGTTCATTTGCATTTTTTTCTTCTCCCCAAAGTCCCCCATTACATTGTTTGTATACTCTAGTTGTGAGTGCTTCTGGTTGTGCAATGTGGGACGCCGCCTCAGCGTGGCCTGGTGAGTGGTGCCATGTCTACGCCCAGGATCCGAACCAGCGAAACCCTGGGCCACCGAAGTGGAGCGCGCGAACTTAACCACTTGGCCATGAGGCTGGCCCCTGTTCATTTGCATTTGAAGCAGCATGCAAATAAAACTTTTTTGCTATATACCTTGAGTAAATGATTATGCATAAAACTGATATTTAACATTCAGGGACATCATCTAGGCCCTTGTATAATAGTTTTATTTCAAATATATTTATCAGGGAAAATAAACTCTGAAAATGATCCCCAATCTTCCCCAAACTGCTCTCAAGGACGATTTTCTTGTTTCTAACTCAGCTCTGATTAAAAGATCTGGCTCCATGTTTTTTTCTGAGTTTGTCAGGAAGAAGCCTTAATAGCCACTGGCAACTTATATCAAGACAAAGAAGCTTTCAACACCTAACACTGTAACTCCATATGCACTGTATGTAAGGATGCAGGGTGAAAAGCTGGATATTGACATCCTATTAAGAAAAAAAAGAAAGGGAAAACGTCTTGCCTCTTTTGCCACTAACTAAGTGATCCTGGGCAGGTATTTGGGCCAAATTTGCCCATCTGTTTAGAGGAGGGAAGGTGGTGACTGAGATGGTGCCTCCAGTCTCTTCCAGTTCACTTTTGAGTCTGGGTCCTTCACCTTTTAGCTTATCTTTATCTTTATGGTCAACCCAGTTAAGGCCAAAGACAAAATCCCCAAAAATGCTCTAACATGTGCTCACGTTATTAAAGTTCTAAATCAGCATGAACATAAACTCTGATTAAGAACGGTGCTTGGCCCAGTACTGGAAATTTTAAGACCATTATGTCAGGTTGGAAGTTAACTTTCCACCCTCTGGTTCCTTCTTTAAATGAAGTTAAAATTCTTCATCAAGGTTCCCCTGTGGACCCTTTGATAACATGTGCTGTTTATATAGAAAGAATCCCACAACTTGCTTTTGAGACCTGCATCCTAAAACCAAAATAGCTCATGATACAGCCTCTAAGTCATCATTTATTGATTTATAGAGCACCCATCACATGATCGAGGTGCTTTACAATACAGTAAACATCACAACAGAACTCACATAGTTAAATACAATCAACAAATTACAGAACTAAAAAAAACTGGAATGAAGCAACATTATGTCAAATTTCAAAGATGCTGAGAAGTGGCAGTACAAAAAAGGTAATTCCACCAACTGTAGACCAGACGGGCAAAAATACACAGGCACCACAACCCAAAATGGGCAGATTTGTAGAGGGTGAGTGAGCATATAAAATAAAATTTCACAACCAAGAATGAAGGCCATTAAAGATACTATGACACCCAAGTGATCATAGAACTAGTGGAATAACCTCACAAAGATATTACCTTATAATGACAATGAAACCAACTTCATATGGATTTTATACTCACAAAAAGAGGCCAGAAAGCCACTGAGATCATCCATCCCATAATGAGCAGAGACTGAAATCTGTAAGCCTTTATAAGAACTTGGAATAAATTTAGGAAACAGCCAATACTTCTACAGTCCATTAGACTATGTAGATGTTGATAGTTGGCACAAGGTTAGGGACAAAAATCCTTTTCCTAAAGCAGAGAGGACTCACCTCACACTAATGATGAGGCACTGGTGGGACAGAAGCCACCTGGATCAGTGTCACCTGAGTGTGGTTTAATATAAAATGTAGAGGCATTTAAATTCACACTGTCAGATGAACACTGGGAAAGGCACAGATGACACCTCTGACAGAGGAAAGGAAGTCAAAACATCTATCGTGGCCTGTGTTTCCCTATGTAGCACTGTCAGGCACTACATGGAAAGGAGTGTAAGAGAGGGGTACTCATTCCTGGCTCTCCCTTCTACTTCCCCTAGACCTAGCCCTAAATAACACGTGGTTATACCAAAGTCACTGCATTAAAGTGGCACTTAAAGTTCAAGAATAGCTGTCCCTGAGTTACTAGGTCATTTGCTACTCCCTCAAGAGTCAAATCCCATGTTTTAACTCAACAGATTGCTAGCCAAATTACAGCAATAGGAGAGCAAAATTCAGACTCCATTTTGCCACGAGCAACCACCATGTGAACAATTTCTGATTTAAGAGTAAAAGGGATTGCGTTCAAAGTCCCAGATAGGTGTGCAGTACTGGCACTTTGGGGCAATAGTTTTTTTACAGAGTCTTTGAAAAAACAAAGTCACAAACGAACCTCTTGAAGAAAACTGGGCTGCGATGAATCAAGTCAGACAATTTTCACATTCAGTCATTACACATTTATGGGCTTTTATTATGCTTCAGAGTGGAGAACAGACTGGGATTTAGAAAAATTACTCTCTACTGTGACTTCATCCTCAACCATTTAACTTCTGCTTAAAAAGGGGCATGCAAAGCCTGTCGAGGACTGGTCTACTTGCAGGAATCCTTGCACTCTTCTGCCAAAGCACTTCTCCAAACCCCACAGAACAGTGATGCACCACTTCTCAGTGATCCTCACAATTAACACCATGTCCCATCTGACACTATCTCAAGTTTTATCCCTTACGTGCCAAAGACTACTTCCCAATCCCAACCTCACACCAAACATAGAGGAACCTGGGCCTGCCTTTAACACTGCACATGCTCATTTTACCATTTCCTGAAGTTGTTTCAGAAAACTTATGATATGAAATATACTTATGCTCAAACACTAATAAAATCCAAGTGCACTATGTCAGTGACAGATCTATATGTCAAATAGCAACGCATTTACACTCCTGTAATGCTTTGAGATTCACATAAGAATCTAGATAGAGCCCAATACATAGACTGCCATGGCCATGTGATTTTCAAGTATTAAGTTTGCATAAGGAATCAACCTGAGATTTTTCTAAACTGCACTTCTCTGGCATTCAGTATTATAACCTTCATTCAATACAATAAAAGCCAACAACTTGACAATTATTGGAAAAAAATTATATTTTGGAAGAACTCACTACATAAGGTGACAGAATTCCAAAATCAAATTACATGAAAATATACATCGCAATTTCTTTGTACAATAGGTGGGAAAAATCTGCAGTGTAGAAGAATAGAGGCAAAGAAATATGAAGGGCTAAGGAGAAGGATATGAATGTGAACAGTATTTTTAATAGCAAATCCAAAAGTTAAGTAGAAAGAAAGCCTGTAGCTGTGCATGCTTTACTCATCCAACCTTAACATTAGGCAACTGGAGGGCATAAAACCAAATCAGAATTTTGTATTGTTTGGGGTAAATTTGAAGAAGTTGAATTCAGAACCAACTCTTTTAGTTTTCAGGGATAATGACTGAATTCAAGAGCTCTCAACAGCCAAAAAATGTTATTGCTACATCCAATCCAAGAGATGGGTGCAACTAGAATACAAAAAGGACAAAGCACCTAGTGATGACCACTCCTCTGAAGTCATCTTTAAAAATCAAGTAGTTGCTTATTAAGTATTTCAGTATTTGAATTAAATGATTTGAAAACTTTCTGACAGACGAGAGGAAAAGCAAAGGGGAGTGTCAAAACAAAGAAGATACAAAAGTTTAGTAAGTGAAAAGAGTTTAATGAAGCCTCAATGGTTTAAAGGAAACTAAATGGAAACTTTTAATCCTAATTGCTTTTCATCTGACATGCTTTAAGGAGTCTTTTAAAACTGATAAGAAACAATGAATAGGGAAAGAAAACCTGCTAAAATCTTTTAGAATTTACACGATTCTTATTCTACTACAAGAAAGCATTATTTGGTACAAGGTGTATTTGTGGATGTACATGAACAGTATATATATTATCCGGATCATGTTGTGCTATGTACAGGTCTTTACAATTCTTCCTGAAGGTTAAAACAGTTCATTAGAATTCAAAATGCGTAATCATCGGTAAGTTGGCACTTGTTAGGCTCTTGTCAGCATTGATACTGGCATGTTTTATTGCAGCCCAGTTCCAGCCAGTGTTTGCCAACTTGTTACAACAGAAGTCCAGCAATAGGTGGGTAGAGTGCAGGAAAAACAGTGCCATGTTTCTCAATTGGAGACCTACAACAAAACAAAGAGCATTATATAATGAACTTATAAATTACAAAAGAATTAACTGATTAGAAACTGTTACTCATATTCTATTTCTTTGGAAACGAGTTATTAATTTCATTTTAAGCTCACTTTTGTGCTTGTCCAGTATGATAGCCACATATGGCCATTTCCTTTTAAATTTAAATAATAGTATATAAAATTTAAAATTTAGTTCCTCAGTCATACTAGCCACACTTCAAGTGCTCAATATGGCTAATGACTACCATATTGAACAGTGCAGACGCAGAATATTTCCATCAGCGCAGAAAGTTCTATTACACAGCTATAATTTAGATTTTTCAATACTCTAAATGTCTTTCAACTTATATTATAGCTAGAGTCAAAAACAGAAGAACTACTTAAAAGTTAAGTGCTCGGGGAATTTACAAACATTTAAGGATACTCAGAGAAACAATTTAAGATTGCCACACTTCTCAACTTTCTAAATTTTATCCAATTCTCTAGGTTCACTCCAAACCCATTTTCTCCACGAAGCCTCCCATAACTGACCCTCCATCCCAGTTACCATTTTCTATTGTTTTGTATCTTGGAGTCTCGTGTCCTCAATTTGCTTAGAAATCAAGAACCACATCTAAATAAAAACAACTACCATCTTATTGAGTGCTTATTATATGCCAAGCAGAGTATTTAAGTGCTTTTACAAACTTATCCCATGGAATGTTCATCATCACTATATGGAGTTTCCCCCTATTTTACAGATAAAAGTGAAACAAGGTCACACAGCTAATAAGCGGCAGAGTTTCTTGCTCAAAAAGTTAGGAAAACATCCCACTACTGGGTATCTATCCAAAGAGCTTCAAGTCAGCAATTCCAAAAGTCCTATGCACTCCGATGTTCATTGCAGCATTATTTACAATAGCCAAGACGTGGAAGCAACCTAAGTGCCCATCAACAGATGACTGGATAAAGAAGATGCGGTATATATATATATACAATGGAATACTACTCAGCCATAAAAATGAACAAAATCGTCCCATTTGCAACAACATGGATGGACCTTGAGGGAATTATGTTAAGTGAAATAAGCCAGATAGAGAAGGACAATCTCTGTATGACTCCACTCATATGAGGAATTTAAAAATGTAGACAAAGAGAACAGATTAGTGGCTACCAGGGGAAAGGTGGGGTGGGGGGTGGACACAAAGGGTGAAGGGGTGCACCTGCAACACGACTGACAAACAATAATGTACAAGTGAAATTTCACAAGATTGTAACCTATCATTAACTCAATAAAAATTTTTTAAAAAGTTAGGAAAACACTAGGCTCAAGTTAAAAAAAACGTATCATTTAATGATTGGACTTTTCAGAGACTTTATTATATTAATGTGTACTTTTAAATACATAGGGGGAGCAGGGAGGAGAATGCCTATTACTATTATATAAGATCAAGTGTTTGAGAAACTCAGAAACCTGTATTGTCTGCCAAGCACAATGTTGGGCACAAAGAACTCAAATAAAAGATGACTGGGAATTCAAGGGATAGAAGTTTAAACTCCTAACAAAGAAGCCAAATGTACTTAGAATTATGACAGATATTTAACTCCTATTAGACATGTTAAAAGTTCAGTGTGCCTTCTTCTAAAGCCCAGAATGAATTTATTAACGTTACAATCACCCAAATTCAACCATATCAAAGCTGTTGTGGGCGGAAAGAAAGCTGTGGGCCTATGTGTGGCCATACATGTGCCTACTTCCTTAATTTAGACTACCTCCCTAAGATAGCTCCTCAGAGGTAGAACTGCTACTAAACTTCTTTCCAAAGGGGTGGTAGCAGTCAGCGTAAACGGTCCCTAGCAAAGCACTGAAGGCACCAAATATGAACACATCACCTTCACCAGAGTCAAGTTCTACCATTTGCACACAGATACACATATGTGCACACATATTTTATTAGAAAATCTAAAGACATATACTGAAACTGAAGAGACATTATTATCAAACAGGCATTGCAACTTTTAGGTAATGTTACTTGAATGTTTTTTCCAAAGATTATACAACACCCAAATTAATCCCTGGCCAATTAATCTCTCAGGGCTGAAAGAGGACTGGGTATATAGAGTTTGGGCATTCAGTAATCATTCCCCTATGGTATGAATAAGAAATTTCAGGGCCACAAAAGAATCATTTAAAAACTGTTTCCATGAGAGGTTTCTTTAAAAAAAAAAATACTCCAGGGCCCGGCCTGGTGGCTCAGCGGTTAAGTTCCCATGTTTCGCTTAGGCAGCCCAGGGTTCACCGGTTCAGATCCCGGGTGCGAACACGTGCTGCTTGGCAAGCCATGCTGTGGTAGGCGTCCCACATATAAAGTAGAGGAAGATGGGCATGGATGTTAGCTCAGGGCCAGTCTTCCTCAGCAAAAAGAGGAGGATTGGCAGCAGATGTTAGTTCAGGGCTAATCTTCCTCAAAAAAAAAAAAAGAAAAAGAAAAAATACTCCAGAGAGGACTGACCACAGAAAGTCATTAAATACCTAAAATCACGCAATCCAGCCTTTTAATAATGAGGATTCAACTTTAAGTAGCATTAGCTTCTTCAGCAGGAATAGAAAAATCTATTCTCCCCTCTTTGAATAAAACATATTCTAAACAGAGAAAAGCCCTCAGTACAGAAAAAGCAAGTTTGTTGTTCTTTTCTCTAGAAAGACAAATGTGAAACTGAATTACCTGCCTAAAACCCTAAATAAGTGGCACAGACCTGAAATAGTTATTTACATTTTTGTAAGCATATCCCATTTCTAAGTTAAAATATTTCTGCCTGTTATTAAAATCACACACTTTTATATTAATTGAAATTATATCAATTGTATGTCTTTATGAAATAATTTAAGTATCTGTCTTTTGCTTCAAACTTCCTCTTATTTCTGATTTTTAACCTACAAATCTGGAGATAGTTCACCTCTAAAGGATGAAAATGTCTTATTTCCTAAAACTAGAATCAAATCATTAATTTTTTTTTCAAGATTGGCACCTGAGCTAACATCTGTTGCCAATCTTCTTTTTTTCTTCTTCTTCTTCTCCCCAGGGCCCCCCAGTACACAGTTGTATATTCTAGTTGTGGGTCCTTCTGGTTGTGCTATATGGGACACTGCCTCAGCATGGCTTGATAAGGGGTGCCATGTCTGCGCCCAGGATCCAAACCAGCGAAACCCTGGGCCACCGAAGCAGAGCGTGCAAATTCAACCACTCAGCCACGGGGCCGGCCCCAAATCATAACTTTCTATGTGGCTACACAACTTAATCTTTTTAAAAGGCCTAAAAAATACAAAGCAGACAACTGTCTTTCCAAATAAAAACCGCTTTTTTTATGTTAAAGACAATAATAAAAGTAATTCCTCTCTCAGGGTAAATGTTCCAGTAACCTCAACCATTCTTAAGTGAAAGCAGTCCATGAGTTAAATAGCTTAGTATCAAGGAAGTTTTCCCCATTACCGTTCACAAGAAAGCTTCTAAAATTTGCAATTCATCTTACACTGCCATCCAGTATACTATGAGACAACTCTCGCCCCATCATCAACCCTTTGGCTTTTCCCCTCAAACTGAACTATTCTTATTCTTTGCTCACGTCATGTCATTAGTGACCATCCACACCCACTTCCTTTCTGAGCTCTGTAGTACTTCACTCTCCAAGCTCTCCTCCCTGTGACCAAGCAGCCCACATGTTTCAGTCTCCATTTCTTCCTCCTGTCCTCTAATTGGAAATTGTGCAAGATGTTGTCCTTGGCCCTAGTAAGTACTACTCTCTACACCAAATGAGTCTTTCTCTCTACTCTGGAGCCTTCCAATCTCACCAGCAGCTTTATGTCTACCTCTGTTCTAACCATTCAATATTTGGTCATGTGCTGACTTCTGAAAGCCATGCTCTGCTTCTATTCCCACCAGAGCTCATAAGGTGGTTTAATCTTACTTTTACTTTTTTTATGCCTGATCTAACTGACTAGAGGAACAGCTCTTTGCTGGCAAAGATAAGAGCTCAGGGTCTCCGGTTGTTGGTGTTACCTCTCATTTCGAGATATTTATTTTAAACCTTAAAAATATGCAACTGTTAAAAAGGAAGCAGACAGGGGCCAGCCCAGTGGTGTAATGGTTAAGTTTGTGTACTCTGCTTCAGTGGTCTTGGGTTCACAGGTTCAGATTCCAGGCACGGACCTAGTACCAGTCGTTAAGCCATGCTGCAGTGGCATCCCACATAAAACAGAGAAAGACTGGCACAGATGTTAGCTCAGGGCCAATCTTCCTCACATAAAATAAAAATAAAAAGGAAGCAGATATATACTATAGAGCTAGCAAAATATCAAAAGACAATGTTAAAAAAAAAGAGGACAGAATGTATGCTATGTATACACTTATGTTACACACACAGACACATATATCGCACTTGTGTGTACATGTGTGTTGGGAGGAGAGTTAGACTTCAGAAAGATTAAACCATTATCAGTGGTCACTTGTGGGAGCAGCACTGGGGGGCTGAGATGGGAAAAAGATTTACTTTTCCTTATATATAGAAGTTTCTGTATTCCAAATTTTTGTAATGCCTGTTTTATTCCTGCAATTGGGGATGAGGAGGGGGAAGTGAGGAGAGAAAGAGAGGCACAACAACAATAAAGATATTTCCAGAAGGGATGATCAATAGTGTCAAACACTATGGAGATTAAGAATCAAAACTAAAATTAAGCCTTTCCAAAAGGTAGTCCCTGGCATCCTTTTTAGTTTAGTTTTCTGTGGAAAGCTAAGAAGATGAGCCAAGTGTTCTCAAAGACTGAGAGTTGAGGGAAAAAGGCGAAGCCCCTTTGTTCCCAGTCCCCTTTCCTCCTCCCTCAAGTTAAACACTATGGCAAATTTTATGAATTTTATGTATTTCTTCAAGTCTCTGGTGTTTTTAAACTTTTATTCTACCATATAGCTATGAAGAATAATATAGTGAGTTTTACTTTTTAATTTACATAAATGGTATCATACTCTGTGTTATTTCTCCTTTTTTTGCAAATTGTTTTTCCTACTCAAGACTGTGGTTTTTTTTTTAAGACAACATTTTATTTTTTATTTTTTTATTTTTTTATTTTTTATTTTTTATTTTTTAATTTTTTCCTTTTTCTTCCCAAAGCCCCCCAGTACATAGTTGTATATTCTTCGTTGTGGGTCCTTTTAGTTGTAGCATGTGGGATGCTGCCTCAGCGTGGTTTGATGAGCAGTGCCATGTCCGTGCCCAGGATTCGAACCAACGAAACACTGGGCCGCCTGCAGCGGAGCGCACGGACTTAACCACTCGGCCATGGGGCCAGCCCCTCAAGACTGTGGTTTTTGAGATTTAACCATGTGATTATATATAACTGTAAGTGTATATTCTGCATTTTAGTTGCTGGATAATATTTTATTGTACCAATCACAATTGATCAATACTGATGGGCCTCTTAAAAATGACACACGATACTGCAAGCAATATCCTTGTTATATGTCTCTCTGTACACATGTGCTAGAGTTTCTCTAATCTATACACCTAAATCACAGGATATGTTTTCAAATTAACTAGATATTACCAAATTGCTCTCCAAAGTTGGCGGAATAGCTTCACTCATGCCAGTATTTCAAGTGTACTGTTTCCCCAAATCCTTACACTTGGCTTTCTCAGACATTTTGATTTTTGACCTGATGGATTTGATGGTATCTCCCTGTAGCTTTGTATTTCTGATTACAAATGCAGTTGAGTTACTTTTCACATGCATAACAATCAGCTTTCTTTCTTCTTCTATTTATTATCTATTCATATCATTCTCCTTTGTGCTGATATTTTTCTTACTGATTCGCAGAAGCTGATTGTAGATTCTAGATGGAAATCCTGAGCAGTAGATAGTCACTAGCTTTTGTTCATTTTGTCTCATCATAATATTTAAGCTTTCAGTTTTGATATAGCCAAACTTGTAAAATTTTTCCCTTTTATGGGTATGTTACTTGTGCCTAATAAATCCTTCTCTACCTTGATATTCTCCTTTATTTTGTTCTATAGTTCTGCTTTTCATATTTACGTCTTATGTGTTCAAAGTTTTTTGGAGATAGCATAGCTTCTTCCCTACCTCAGTCAACAAGATCACTCACTACAGAGCACCTGCACCAGTGGGAGTGAAAGGAATAAATCCTTGCAGCAGATTGGGTAGATTTTTCACTTTTCTTCATAATGTTATTGTATCACAGGAGATCAGAAAGGCTCAACATCTCAGGAGCCTTAATTTTAAGGAGATATGGGTGAGATGTGGAGGCTAATCCTTGAATGATCTGAATAGATCCAGCAAGGATGTGGTCATCTTGTGATAAGCACCTACTCCAAATGTGATCTCAAATAAGCAATGGAGAGAATATGGCTGCTTTGGAGGAACAGAAGCCATATACATGGAGCCATATATACTCCTATTTGTGAGAAATGACTGGATTCATGCACACACATCTGCAACTAGGTATGGCAGAAAGTCTTCTATCTTATTGCGATGGGTTACACAATGCTAGTATGCTGAGTTGAGTTCCCTAGGAAACAGATTCTAAGGCAGAGATTTGTACAAAGTTTACTGACAACTGCTTCCGAAAACAAGAGAGGGAAACAGGATTAAGCAGAAGATGAACTGAGGGGTCGGTTGAAACAAAGGTTTCAGTTAATCCCACATTGGGATGGCCTTTCAGAAAATTCCCAAACTAAGAAAAGAGAGCCAGTGGTCCAGGCCTTTGTACCAGCTCATCTGTTCCCCAAACCAACCAGTCACTGGATGCAGGCGACCCCCAGGTAAGGGCAAGTCATCTCTTTTAGCTGAGGGCAATTCCTAGAGAGCAACTCAGTTATGAGTTATCAGCAGACACCATTCCCAGAAGGCTGCAGCATGACTGCTTCCCTCTGGGCAGGAGACAATTAACATTCACTACATTTAGCACATCTTCTCTTATCTCTTACTCGTTCCCTCTGATGAAGCCAACCACCACGTTGTTAGCTGACCTATGGCGAGGCCCACATGACAAAGAACTGAGAGAGGACTCTAGCCAACAGCCAGCGAGGAACAGAATCCTATCAAGAACCACTTGAGTGAACCTAGAAGCAGATCCACCAGCAGCTGAGCCTTAAGATGATTGCAGTGCCTAACCAACACCTCGGCTGCAGCATTACGAGGGACCCAGAGCCAAAAGACTTAACCGAGTCATACCCAGATCCCACATTTATGGAAACTATGAGATAACAAATGTTGTTTTAAGCCACTAAACTTTAGATGATTTGTAACATAGCAATAGAGAACTAATACAATCCCTCTAGCCTTGACGCAGAACAAAAAGTCCTCTTGTCTAGTGGTATAGAATGTGGCCATGCTGTTGATCTGTGGGAAAGGGAAGATTTGTTTCTCCCTTTTTCCTCTCTCTTCTTCCCATCCCACAGCTGAATTAGAAGACAGGTAAGGTTATTAATAATCTTTATATAGGACAAAGTATAAACACTAGGAAAAAGTGAAATACAAATACTGCATCATTCCATTTATATGGGGTATCTAAAGAAGTCAAACTCACAGAAACAAAAGCAGAATGGTGTTGCCAGGAGCTGGAGAGAGAAGGAAACAGAGTTGTTCAATAGATATAGAGTTTCGGTCATGCAAAACAAAGTTCTAGAGATGTGTTGTACAACAACGTGCGTATAGGTAATACTGTAACGCACACACAAAAATTGTTAAGAGGGTAAATTTATGTATGTGGTTTTTACCATAATAAAAAAAAAACAGTGAAATAAAGAAAGTCTGGGTGAGGTACATCAAATATAATACTTCCATTTTCAGAAAACATTATATGTTATGGATTTTGATGTAGACATTTAAAAAACAATTTTAAATTAAATTTACTTTTTGTTCAACCCAAATAAGAGTGCACCTTTTACAAGTGCTTACTGCGGGTTTTATTTCACATCTACATCCTCCAATGACTAAAGATACTGAGGATATTCAGGAAGTGCCTGCTGACAAGCTGTGAAAAGAGCGAGTCTTTGAGAAGAGTCTGAGTGATAGGCTGTGCTAAACCTGCTACAAGCCAACAGGTTTCTACGGTATAGCCTTAAGTATTAAAAATTATGTAATGACAATGACATTTAAAGATTATGTGGGCACTTCAATTCTACAGAATACCATGCTCTGTGCATCAGGTAATGAGTAAAACACAGACCCACTTTTAGAAGACATGAGTTAAGTCATGGATTTTGATGTGATTTTTTAATCCAATTTTGAAATGATTTCACTTTTAGTGCAATCCAAACAGATGAGTGGGTTCAGGTTCTTATTGAGGTTTTTGTTTCTCAATTGCACCAAATTATATGTAACAAGAGGAGTAGGACAAATTCATAAATGACTGAAAGTTAAGACTCCTTAAGTGCTACAGTGCTTCAGAAAGGGAAGAATTTGCTCGAGGGAATGCTTGCTGAATAAATGGTGAGATGCATTTTAGAAAGAGGCGGACTATTCAAGCAAAGGAGTAACTACTAGTAATTTTAACGAATACACAATAGACAAGACTGGGTACCTGAATGCTGATTTAAGAAGTCTGTGTTAATTACTCGTCAATCAACGTTTCCCAAAGAATGTTTGTCTCTGCCCATACTGGGCCAAAGGATCCTCCTGATGAGTTACAAATGACAACAAAATACAAATTCCTTTATTGAGTTCTTATCAATGAAAATCACACAGTTAAAGGACTATAGATTTCTACACAAAAGCTTCAGCTTAATAAGTAACATAAGTTCGGAATAGTAACTAAAATTAATCATTCAAAAAATAAGCATATTAATTTCACTTAAAATTATGTTCTATCAAGAACTCCAGGGGCCATACCCTTTCACAATAGAGCAAAGCTGTTACAAGGCAAGTACGAACAGATCTGGGGTACTTGCAACTTTAAAAAAGGATGCTTTAAAAAAGGATACTTTGTGGCGCGCCAGCCCAGCCGCACAGCAGTTAAGTTTGCGCATTCCACTTTGGCAGTCCAAAGTTCAGATCCCAGGCAGTGGCGCTTGACCGCTTATCAAGCCATGCTGTGGTAGGTGTCCCACATATAAAGTAGAGGCACAGATGTTAGCTCAGGGCCAATTTTCCTCAGCAAAAAGAGGAGGACTGGCAGTAGATGTTAGCTCAGGGCTAATCTTCCTCAAAAAAAAAGGATGCTTTGCTACTTATGTGTGAACAGTGCTGACCAACGTTCGTCAAGATTTCCAATCACTGCTTCCTTACTCTTTAATTACAAGTTATTAGTTTAGTTTCATCATTAACATTATATTATTTTTCAATTAACCTATTCTATGCAAAGAGGTATTTTACTTCAACATTATTTTTTGCCTCTCTCTTCTTGAAAGTGAACTTTAATCTTGATAAATATACTTTAAAGAGAAGTGTATGTTATGATCAAATATAAATTAACTCTAACCCCACTAGCAAAAGTGATAATATATAATCCCTTACAAAATTTGTCTGTGACGCTGCATTAGTATTTATTTATTTAACTAATTTCCAATATACTGTCAAGGTAAATATAATAAAATTCTTGGTTATTTCCTAAATTTATAAAGTACTGTTTTTAAGGTAAAATCACACATAAGCTTAGGCTTCAATATTTGTTATTTTGTTTCTCTTCAATTCTTTGTTGTCGCCAAGCTCTTTTCTGACTGGAAAATGGTATGGGGTAAGGAAAACTAGCCCTCAGAGTGTTTGTCATTCCTAAGATGTCGTCATACCCATAAAGAATCAATGCAATGACATGAGTTTTCTGAAGCCTAACATGGCAGTTGTATCCAATTTGATCTAAGGTGGTGGGAAGCAAGAGGCAAAAGAAGGGAAAAGCCACGGACCCTTGACTAGATGTGAGGGAGGTATCACAGGTAATGATAACAAAATAAGGATTATTAGCAAAAATAAACAGCATAGATATAAATAAGATGGTGAAAAACAGCAATAATTTGACAACTGCAAGGTTATTGTTGTATCTGGTGGCAACGGAAAGAAGTAAGGTTAATTTTCACCATTTCAGATTATTATAAGGAGATCTAAAAGTAGATATGAGTCTTTTCAGAAACAAGAGACACCAAACACGAACACAGAATAAGTGGTGGATAGATCTTAGCCTTACTTCTAATTTGCACCTCTGCATTTGAAATGTTTAATCATAAAAATAATAAATAAAAATTAAGACAGTGTGATACTGGTTCAGGGACAGACAAGCCATCCAAAAAAACACAGAAAGATCAGAAACAGATCAACGCATACCTTGAAATGTAACTTTATAACATAACTGACACTACATCAGTGGGGAAAGGATGGACTTGTCAAAAAATGATGTAGTCAACAGCTATACATTGGGGGATGGGAGGGTAAAGTTGAACTACCTCACATCATACACCAAGCAATTTCTGTGGATTCAACACATAAACGAGAGGCAAAATTAGAAAACTTTTAGAAGACAACATACAAAAGTAGTTTTCTGATGGCAAGGAAGCAACTAAGACAAAAAGTAAAATCCACACAGGAAAGAACTAATAAATTCCACTTCATTAAAATTAAGAACCCCGGAGGCCAGCCCCGTGGCCGAGTGGTTAAGTTCACACACTCCACTTCGGCGGCCCAGGGTTTCACTGGTTGGATCCTGGGTGCGCACATGGCACCCTTCATCAAGCCATGCTGAGGCGTTGTCCCACACAGCACAACCAGAAGGACCCACAACTAGAGTATACAACTACGTACTAGGGGGTTTTGGGGATAAGAAGAAGAAAAAGAAGATTGGCAACAGATGTTAGCTCAGGTGCCTATCTTCAAAAAAAAAAAAAAAAAAATTGAAGAACCTCTGTTCATCCAAAGATACCATAAAGAAAGTGAACTGACAAGGATACAAACCAATAACCTAACAGAAAAATAGTCCAAAGGCCAGAACAGGCATTTCACAGAGCAAACATCAGTGATAAAACACATGGAGCAATACCCAATTGCATTGGCAACTAGGGCCATGCACATTAAGACCATAATGACAAATCATCTTACACCTTTCAGATTAAAAATTTTGCAGAAGTATGATAATATCAAATGTTGGAGAGAATATGGAGCAAATAGAACACGTATCCTTGCCAAAAAAGAGTATAAATAAATGCAACATTCTGGAAAGCAATTTGGTATTATCTAGCCAGTGATGTGCATATACCCTTAACTCAACAATTCCATCCTTAGGTACACATCCTAGAGAAACACTGGTAGTACGTGTGCACCAAGAAACAAGGATAGCCGCATTTTCTATAACAGCAAAAGCAAACAAACAAAAAACCCCACCCCAATTCAAAAAATACCTGCAATGAGAATCAAAAGTAGAGAGGTTATTTATCTAATGAAATACCACGTAACAGTAAAAACAGATGAAATATAGCTATACATAACACAGACCTATTTCAAGAATATAACATTGAGCAATAAAAGTCACAAAAGAATGCATACACTATAATTCCGTGTATATATATAGTTCAAAATCATCAATACAGTGTTTGGGAATACACACGACAAAATTATGAAGAAAAGCAATGGTAAACACAGAATTGAGAATATGAAAAAAGGATGGGACAGAGGAGGGGAATATAAGGGATGTAAAAGGTAACAGTAAAGTTTTTTTTATTAAAATAGGTAGCAAGTACAGGGATGTACCATAAATTGGGATTCTTTAGAAGCTATATTTCATAAATGGTTTTTATCACCTCAAAAAAAAACCCCAAATAACTTTAATGTCACACATTTGCTCAATTCATCTACACCATGTCCTCTTTTAAGCCAGATGAGTGGCTTCAATATTTGACTCATTGCTGGATTTGAGATAAACTTGTGGACAGATGACATACAACAATAAAAGGGAATTTTTCCTATTGGTACTATGAGTTATGAATGAGGAGATAAAGACCAATTAAAACAAGAAAGGTAGATGTTTAACGGTCTTGCCAGTATATTCCAAAATATGATTTTTCTTTTAAAAAGTTAGAAAACAAAAATTTAAGTCATCCTTTACCACATATAAGTATGAGAAGATAGAAAGAAATTTCAGTGCCCAGCAGTGGTCAACAAAATGGTAGGCCAAAAGGTAAAATGGAAGAAACTAAACTGAAATAAGTACTTTATCATTAGAAATTTCACCATCAGCAAAAAAGAATACATTGTTACCATACTAAATAGTTTAACATACAATATTTAGTTAAAATCCACTGGGTCTACTAAGAAAAAAGTAAGCAAGCTACAATGTTTCTGTTGAGAAACAGCAGACTACTGAATACCACCACTAAAAAATGAAGCCAATGCCAATAGGCACATGAAAAGAGGCTCACCACCACTGATCATCAGGGAAATGCAAATCAAAACTACACTACGATATCACCTTACACCCGTTAGAATGGCTAAAATAACCAAAACAAAAAATAACAAATGCTGGAGAGGTTGTGGAGAAAAAGGAACCCTCATACACTGCTGGTGGGAATGCCAACTGGTGCAGCCACTATGGAAAACAGTATGGGGATTTCTCAAAACATAGAAATACCACATGACCCAGCCATACCACCAGAGGGTATCCATCCAAATAACTTGAAATCAACAATTCAAAGAGACTCATGCACCCCTATGTTCATTGCAGCATTATTCACAACAGCCAAGATGTAGAAGCAATCTAAATGCCCATCAACTGATGATTGGATAAAGAAGATGTGGTATATATATACAATGCAACACTACTCAGCCATAAAAAAGGATAAAATCGTCCCATTCACAACAACATGGATGGACCTTGAGGGTATTATGTTAAGTGAAATAAGCCAGATAGAGAAAGACAATCTCTGTATGACTCCACTCATATGTGGAAGTTAAACACGTGGAAAAAGAGAACCGATTAGTGGTTACCGGGGCGGGGCGGGGGGGGGGGGGGGGGGGGGGGGGCGGGGGCGGGGCACAAAGGGTGAAGTGGTGCACCTACAATATGACTGACGAATAATAATGTACAACTGAAATTTCACAAGGTTGTAAATTATCATAACCTCAATTAAAAACAGAATAGAAACAAAAAAAAAGCCAATGAAAACAAGCCATTAAAATACTCAAATCACACAATTTCCAAAAACAGATACAATATTTATAAAAAGGCAAAAGTAGTATGACTTTTAAAATGAACTTACCCTGAAATAAGTGAAGTTACAGCTGTTGAATAAATGTCACTCAAAAGCAGTCTCTTGGCTTTTTCTTACACAGCGGGCAACTTTCCTTTTGAATTCTCCATTTCTGTCTTCCCTCCATTCTTTCTGTAGGTATAAAAGTAACATCAAGTGAATTTATGCAAACTCCTCTTACACTCTCAAATACTAATTTTAATATTGAATGTAATGCTTTGGCAATATGCACACTTTTAAAATGTTAAAAAGTTGAAAAGGTAGAAAAGCAGTCAAAAAATACTTCTGCAAGGCACTCTACTTATAAGAGCAGAATTCCCCTATGCAAAGTACCTCCACAGACAAAACTATCTTAAAAAAAGGAAAAAGCCATGAAGAACATTAACAGTTTTGTATTACACTGAAAGAAAACTACAATTTACAAATAAGATACCAAAGCTATCTAAAGGATTGCCAACTCCCCCTGTTGGAACCAACCAGAAAATAAAGTACTCATACAAACGCCACCTCCTATACAGAGTAGACGGGTGGAGTGCATCATACTGAGATGATATTGAGTACAATTCCAAATTTCAAATTTCAGTGACAATATCACTATCACTAAAAATGGAACACAAAACAGCACCAGCACAGTTTCACATGAGAACAGAACTGATTTACCTAGCGTGTAAATAGCAAGAAATTCTCATAAAACTGCCCAGTCTTTTTTTCCATTTTTTAATATCATCCATTTAGGGATAGCAAAAACTACAGAAATCTTTAATCCTTGCCTTCGCAGAGGAAGAGATCTGAAAAACAATTTTTGCCCTCAAAGCAAGGCACCCTAGAAAGCTAATCATTACAACAAATTATGATATAATCTATAATGCTGACATATACAGAGATGTGGAGATGTTCGCTCAAGTATTTATGAATAAAATATTATGAAGTCTGTAATTACCTCATTATCATTTTTAAGTAAGAGGAAGAAAAGGGCAACAGGGCAACTCCAGGCAAAGAGGGAAGGTCAATCTTAAGAAAAAAAATCACCTAAAAATAGCCCTTAGCAGACAGAATTAAGACTGAGAGAAGGGAGATCAGACAGGAAGCCTCTACAATAATGCAGGTAAGAAATAAAAAAGACCCAAGTCAATGGCAGGGGAGTGGGAATGACTTTAGAGAGACAATATAGTATGACTGACATTCTCTGGTGACTAAGACAAGATTGGACAAGGAAGTTTAGGTAAAAGGATAGATTGGTATTGGTAGATGATGCTTTCAAAGCAGGAACCAGCTAAGATAACCACCATTTGTTGACTGCTCTACGCCATACACCGTGGATGACCAGAAAGGTGATAGTATCATCTGCATTTTATAAATGGGGAGCCAGTGAATTCAACAGAGCAAAAGGCACATACATTTCTTTCTGCTCTCCTGAGACCCTATTAAAATGACCATATTGGAACTTTTTTTAAAGGTATAAATCCTCAATATCAAAACAAATGGCAGGAAAGTCACCTAAAAATGGGGGTAAATTTTTTCTGGAAGACCAAAAACAGATGGAAGAGTGAGGAAACGTACAGCAGAGAAGAGAAAGTAGCCTGGAGAAGTCTCAATGGAATCAGACCAAAGGAAGGAAAGGACCTATTGAACAAAACCCTAAAGAAGTTAAAGTTTAGAAAGGGCAGATCTGAGAAGAGTCAGTAAGAAGTAGGGCTGAAAACAGATTAACAGAAAGTCTGTGTAAGTCAATAGTTTGGCATCCTTCTCCCACCTATATCCAAAATTTAACACACCCTCCTAAGATAACAACAGTAATGATGATGATATATAGGCTTTACATAAATATACTTAAGAGCACTCGAACTAGAACTAGAACTGCTAGTGTAGGTATTGGTACTGAAAGTAATTACTTCTTCATTTTGGCATTTAAATGACACCCCTCTTCCTCCAACTCTTACTCTTAGTTTAGTATCTGGCTTTGTACCCACATTCTAAAGTGGAACAAATTTCTGCATGCATGCACACACCTACACATACCCATGCACACAGCTCCAATTTGCCTTCCTAGACCCTCATTTCTTACCACTTCCTTTGTTTTTTAAAGATTGGCACCCGAGCTATCAATTGTTGCCAATCTTTTCTTTGATTTTTGGGGTTTTTTCTGCTTTTTTCCTCCAAATCCCCTTAGTACATGGTTGTATATTTTAGTTGCAGGTCCTTCTAGTTGTGGCATGTGGGACGCCACCTCAGTGTGACCTGATGAGTGATGCCATGTCCATGCCCAGGAGCCGAACTGGTGAAACCCTGGGCTGCGGAAGCAGAGTGCGCGAACCCAACAACTCGGCCACAGGGCCGGCTCTCTTTACCACTTCTTACTCATGAACAGAGAAATGTGTAGAAAGCCTACAGAGTTCTGAAGTAGACTTCAAAATACAAAACAAAGTGTCATTAGTCTTTGGGTGGTGAGCATGATGTAATCTACACAGAAAGCAAAATATATTGATGGACACTCGAAATTTATATAATACTATAAACCAATGTTATGACAATAAAAAAATTTAAAAAGAAAAAAGTACAAAAGAAAAATCGACGTCAGAGAAAGAGACTTCAGAATTTAACTTTTTAAAAATCTCTAATTAGAATTCCCAAAAGTCTAAAGAACTACTACGTTGATTAAACAGTGATAAGATTTTATGGAAAAGGAATTAATGGAGAGAAGAACAAGTTATTTAAAATCAAAAGTAATACTGCCAAAATGAAAACTCAAAATCAGCACTATTTTAGATGAAACAAGGGATCAATCTGGGTAATAGCTACAACTTCAAAAAAGAAAAGAATACTAAACATGGGAAAACTCTCAAAATGAAAAAGAAAATTCCCACAGCTGAAGTCTTCAAAGCATACATCAACTACAATGAAGGAAAATTTTAAGGTGTATATAACAATGTGAAATTTCAGAAAACCAAGAATCAAGAAAAGGACCTAAAGGGAACGGTGGTGGGGGCGGCACCTACAAATGGAGAAGAATTAGCCTAGCATCAACTTCCTCATCAACAAGAATAAATGCTAAATATAAATTCTTTAGCAATTTGATTCTCTCCCCTACAAGTCTATAAACAAACTATCAATCAAATATAAGGGCAGGATAAAAACACTTCTAGACATGTAAGGACTCAAGATTTAATTCCCATACACCTTTCCAAAACATTACCCAAGGATAAAGTACAGCAAAAGGAAGTCAACCAAGAAAAAAAGAAATAGGATCCAGGAAACAAATGATCCAGTTCAGAAGAACAGGAAAGAGAAATCCAAGGATGGCAGCGAAGCAGCAGACTGAGTTAATCTAATCTGGAAACAAAGGATGGAGGGACCTAGGAATTTCCTTCCTGGAATAGGTATCAGTCATTGAGAGGTTAGAAGAACATATGAAAATATGATAAAAGGAATACAGTGCAAGAGGGAAAAGCAAGTAAGAAAGGTAAAGAGAACTGTTTACAAGAAAGCTATGGTTTAAATATGAGACAACTGGTTAAATCAGAAAAATAAGCAGTGGGTTTCAAGAAAAAGGATATAGATTCTGCACAAATTGCAGTGTTGAGATCAGAAGTCATGTTTGCATATTTCAAATTCATATTAAGGCCCATTTCTACCCTTATGGAAATGTTTAGCATCAAGAGAATGACCCGTTGTTTCACGACTCAGATGTTTTGAGGAGATAATTTTTGCATATTCATATTCTCAAGTATTTGCTCTTAATTTATCCTTCATGAAGATTAAAACACAACTTGTCAGCTCTGATCTTATTAAAAAGAGCTAACAGTCGACCATAAATCAAATGAAACAGTAATTAGTTCTCTCAATATATGATTTCACAGGACTTTTTAAAAAAACTATCACCTCTTCTCCCTTACTGCCTCTTATGTTGTCTGGACTAATACTTGACTAAATAGAAAGAATGATTTTCTGCCAGTTTTTCCTTCAATTTGATTACTAAATTCAAAAATTCAAAGCCACAAATTTACAAGGGGGTTATCCATGTAGTGTTTTTCTACATACAAAGTCTCATTCAAGTTTTAATAGATTGACTTAATAGGTTCTTGAAGTAACCCAAGAAAAAAGGTGAATTTAATCTCCTGGCTTTCATATATACTTACAAAAGTTCCAAGACCTAGAACAAAAAGTATTTCAAAGAAGGAGAGAAGGCTGAGGAACTAGGACTATTCTAGATTAAAGGAGTAATAAAACATGAATACAAAATATAATGTGTATTCGTAGAGTCTAGATTTTCAACAGAAAAAAGCAGCTATAAAGAACAATATTGGAGAAAGTTGAGTATGAACTGTATATGTACATTCAATAACAGTACTGTATCAATGATAGACTTGTACCATGCTTATATGGAAAGATAACCTTGTTCTTAGAAGATATAGGCTGAAGTGTTTAAACGTGAAGACTTAGGATATCTGTAACGCATTCACACAATGTTGTAAAATCTCCACAACTGGTGAATCTAAGTAAAGGGTATAGAAGTGTTTATTTAACTAATGAAACTTTTTCGTAAATCTGAAAGTTTTAAAAATAAAAACAGGAATAAAAATATAGACTTTAGGTCTGGCCCGGTGGCGCAGCAGTTAAGTGTGCACATTCTGCTTCTCGGCAGCCCGGGCTTCACGGGGTCGGATCCCAGGTACAGACATGGCACCGCTTGGCAAGCCATGCTGTGGTAGGCGTCCCACATATAAAGTAGAGGAAGATGGGCATGGATGTTAGCTCAGGGCCAGTCTTCCTCAGCAAAAAGAGGAGGATTGGCAGCAGATATATATGGACTTTAATAGGAACTTGATACTAAATTTCCTCCAGCATGATAACAGTATTATGAAAGAAGGTGTCCTTATTCTTAAAAGACCTAGGTTCAAGTATTCAGGGGTGAAGCTTAGTTATGTCTGTAACTAACTATCTATCTACCTAATCTACTTATCCTGTCTATCCTATCTATCTATTTATCTATCTACCTATTTCTGAGGAAGATTAGCCCTGAGCTAACATCTGCCACCAATCCTCCTCTTTTTGCTGAGGAAGCCTGGCTCTGAGCTAACAATATGCTCATCTTTCTCTACTTTATATGTGGGACGCCTGACACAGCATGGCTTGATGACTGGTGCATAGGTCTGCATCCAGGATCCAAACTGACCACCAAAGTGGAACATGCGAACTTAACCATTGCGCCACCAGGCCAGCCCCTGTAACTTATTTTTATACAGATTCAGGAGAAAAATAAATGGATATAAATATACAGATACACACATACAAATATTCACACACACAAATATACACATAAAGATACTATAGTTCTCATCGAGTTTAATTAAAGGGAAGCACAGATGTATGCATGTGACCACCTTACCGCAGCATCAACGTTAGCAGGTGAGTCTCCATTAGGGTCTGCCAGCATAGAAATGACACTAATCATGATGGTTTCCACAGTGTGAATAGGGAGCCAGCGTTCCTCTGGCTTTTCATAACCATATTTATCTTCTCCAGGCTCATGAAGAATAGAAATGCATACATCACCATTTTTATCAACTGCAAAATTAGAAAATAAGAGTTTTGTTTAAAATATTTAAAATAATTTGGTTATACATAAAATATCTATTATAGATGTGGCCTTGATTCCCACAGTACTTGTATAAAACACTGAATATAAACAGAAGTTAACTTCCAAAGTGGAACCTACTAACCTTTTAGGAAGACAACAGATTTTACAAAATAGGATCCATCTGGCAAACCCAAAAGGAATGTAAGCTATCTTTTTATTTGTGCAAAACTTCAAGACACCTAGCATGTAGAGAGTGCCTAGCACTTACATGCAGTAAATACGATGAAATGAATAAATGGTAACTATTGAATCTGTTCTTCATTTGTGAAAAGTAAATGGTCTAAATACCACAACTGAATTTCTATGTAAGGAGTTCCTAGCTTGCCCACTAACTTATTAATTTAAATTGGTGATAGTCAAAGGTCTAGAGACTTTCCTAAGGAAAAAACTGAGAAGTTAACATCATAACATACTTTTTAAATCACATACAGGCAAAATTATATTTTTAGGGAAACGAGTATACTCAAATTCACAAAAGGAACATGGCACATTGCCAGTGAAAATTCACCAATGTAAATGACATTCATGAGGTCCCTTTTCTATAAAATTATTTTAAAATCCAAGCCACAAATTAATTGATCAAAAAAAGACAGGTATCTAAAGTCTAACAAATTTGTGATAGATATAATTTTAAAGCTTATTTTTCATCTTATAAGTTAAGCACTTCTCCTGTTGTTATAAAGCTGGGTAACCAGAACCAAAGTTTACATGTATCACTGCTCTACAACAAATACTTCTCGAATGCATGTTGTGTACCAGGCACTCACTGACACAGGCTGCAGCAGCGAATGTGACAGACAAGGCTCCTGCCTTCTGTGTCTTTTATGTGAGCTTTTCTATAATTAAGGTTCCTCTTCCCAACCCACTCCCACCTCCCAGTAAAATCTGTTAACTAGATCATGAGGCAAGAATAACACAACAAAACTTTTAACAGCACTATAAAGTTCAACATAAAATGCTTATACAGGATTATTAAGATGCTTTCCTCACTTATTTATTACATAGTAAGGATTTTTTCCAAGTCATTTTCTTTGAAAACATATTAAGTGTTTGTAGAGAATTCTATCAGAGAGAATCAACTTAAGATACATTTTCCTTTTTTAGAAATCATTATCATAATCTAACATCTTTAAATTTTTTAACCTATGTCATTTCATTTTAAACATACAGTCTAATTTTTTAGAATAAGGTTTTTAGGCTTTCTTGCCACTGGCAATATGTGAGATGACAGTTTCATTGTCTCTTCACTCAGAATTAAGATTTTTCTTTATCGATAGTTTTTAAATTTCACAGATGACATCTAGTTTAATTAGCATTTCTAAATGCTTTTGGGAGTGAAAATTTTCCATGAATAGAAATGTCTTTTGTGAAATGTCTGTTCTTATCCTCTTCTCATCTATGTACTCAGTTTTTAGTTTTTTATTGCCAAACTGTCTTAATCTTCCCTGTTTAATTTTTGCCTGTTACTTTTTCCATTTATTTCAATGCCCCAACAAATGTTCTTTATAGCTGGCCTTGTTATCTGATACAAGATCCATTTAAGAATCCTATTATCACATTTAGTTGCCATTTCTCTATCCTCTTTTAGTCTTTCAATATTTATTACTTTTGAAACAAGAAAATTCTTACCTCTAACACCCAGCAAATAATTGATATTCACTAACTTTTTTTTTTTTAAAGATTTTATTTTTCCTTTTTCTCCCCAAAGCCCCCCAGTACATAGTTGTGCATTTTTAGTTGTGGGTCCTTCCAGTTGTGGCATGTGAGATGCCGCCTCAACATGGCCTGATGTGCGATGCCATGTCCGCGCCCAGGATTCGAATCGGTGAAACCCTGGGCCACCAAAGCAGAGCTCGCGAACTTAACTGCTCAGCCACGGGGCTGGCCCCTCACTACTATTTTTTTTAATCACTTGAAACTTTTTATTCCATTTAGAGTTTTAATTCACTTTGCTGTTTGGTGTGAAGAAAATTTCTAAATCAATTTCCCTTCAACAGTCTCAGCATCAATTACGCAAAAGAAAACACATTTCTTCTTCCTTGTTAACACTAAACTACCTGAACCATGCATACCCTTCAAGCTATCTCCTTTCTCTTGAAGCTATGCATCTAAATTCATGAAAATCTGATTTACCCTCATCTTCTCTATTTACTCACTGCTTGGGCACAGTTTCTCTTTTATCTTACTGTAAACTGGCTTCTGCTCCCCATCAAAATGCTATGACTGTTCTCACAAAGTGGTCTGGAGAACATATTCCCCTGGGTGCTTTTAAAGTCAACCCTTCTAGGACAAGACAATACTGTTGTATCAGTATCTAGGACTGATACTGTTAGGACATCTTCCTGGCCACATTTTCCTCTCTTGCCTTCTGCGACACACTATTTTTAACCCATTCTCTCAGTCACTTTCCAGTTTTCCTTTGCTTTGGTCTGACTTTTGATGTTATCCTAATCTCCAAGATTAATCATTTTTTCCCTGGGTAAAATAACTCACTCATTATATCACAATGTTACCCATCATCTTTTTTTCCTCCAGCTTTATTGAGAGATAAATGACGTACGACATAGTATAAATTTAAGCTGTACTATGTGATGATTTGATATACGTTACCCATCATCTTGATGCCAGTAACTTCCAAGGCCCTAAGCTCACTGCTGAGTCTTGGACTAGTTTTATCTAGGTATCTAACTAGTGTACCTCAAGAAAAACAAGTCCAAAACTGAATACACTAAGCCACGCCAAGCTAGTCTTTACCCTATAATTTTTATAACAGCTTTACTGAGATATAATTCACGCATTTGAGTGCACAATTAAATGGTTTCCAGTATGTTTACAGAGTTGTAGAACCATCACCACAATCAATTTTAGAATATATTCATTACTCCAGAAAGAAACTGTACCCACTAGCGATCACTCCCCATTCCCCCACAACCCTCTTCCCAAGTCCTAGGCAACCACTAACCTACTTTCTATCTCTACAGATTTGCCTATCCTGGGCATTTCACATAAACGGAATCATACACTATGTAGTTTTCAGTGACTGGCTTCATTTGCTTAGCATAATGTTTTCAAGGCTCATCCATGTTGTAGCACATACCAGTACCTTATTCCACTATATGGATATGTTACATTTTGTTTTCCTGCTCACCAATTGATAGATATTTGAGTTGTTTCTACTTTTCAGCTACTATGAATAATGCTGCTATGAACATTCATGTACATGTATTTTGTGGACATATGTTTCCAATTTTCTTGGTTATATACTTAGGAGTGCAATTGCTAGGTTATAAGGTAACTATGTTTACCGTTTTGAGGAACTGCCAGACTGTTTTCCAAAGTGGCTGCACCATTTTACATTCTTGCCAGTAGCGTACGAGGATTCTAATTTTTCTATGTCCTTGCCAACACTTGTTTATTATCTTTTTTATTCTAATCATCCTAGTGGGTGTAAAGTGGTATCTCACTGTGGTTGTGATTCTATAAATATTTTGTAAATGGTCTGTGAATTCTAAATTCTCACCTCTCTATTACCACCCATATCTTGTAGTCAACAAGTGAGAATAACTAAATTTTCCTTCCTGCCACTACTCTCAAGCTTTCATTGTCTCTTACCGGAACTATTGATAAAATCCTCTATCTATCTCCTGGCTATCAGTCTGGCTTCCTCATCCAATCCTTCCTCCCTGAGTGTAATCTTTCTAAAAGGAAATAGAGTCAAGATGAACCTAGTATATAGCTTTAAAACTCATTAATTTAATGAGTCCCCATAGCCTAAAGAACAACGTTCAAGCCAGGCATTTACTAGTCAAAATTCTGTTCAAGAATCATATTCTCTAAGAATCATTCCCTCACTCACTCTTCTATGCTACCAAACACCTTTATAACCACATCACTGTCATCTCTCCATTTCAGCACTAAGTTTATGTGTCTATCTTTCCCTTATAGACAGCATAATATCCTTATAGAAAGAGATCATAACTCATTAATCATCATTCTATCTCCAGTGCTTACCAGATACTCAAATGCTTGCTTTTCCTCTCATTCTTATTTCAGAATGACTTTTCTTTCCTTCCTAAGCCTAATTCTTTCTGTACTTGCCATCCCTGCCCCATCACCTCCTCAGGTATCCTTCTTTCAGGAAGTATCCCCTCTATCAAATCAAGTCTTAATTATTGCATGCTGCAATGCCTTCTCCATTATGGCCTGCAAAACGAAAAGTCTCTTCAACTTCAAACAAACAAAAAAAAACCGCACTCATTTCATCACTTGCCCTCTTAAACTACCTAGGCCATTGGTAGCCTTCCTCTTAACAGGAGAGAAGTCCCATAAATTGCTTACATATATACTCTCATTTAATTGTCACAGAAAGAGATAACCAAGGCCCAAAGAGTCTTTGCCTAGAGTTACACAGCTAATTTGTGGTGGAGCCAACATTCCAAAGCTTTGTTACATCTTCTTTAGAAACAGGTGCAAAAAGATTGCCTATTACACATCAAGTAATTCAAGCGAAGGCAGGAGAAACTGCTAAAAGCCAAGGAAGAGACGGAAAAAATGTCAAACCAACAAAAGGCAGATATCAATTCATGCATCCATACATCATATAGGACTATTGTTAATGCACTCGACCACAAATAAATTGTTAGAGATATTTTTCTTCCCTCCTACTGGTAGAAAAAATAACTGTGTCTTTTGTGATCAATGCTATCTTAGATGCAATGAAATATGGTGGCTCCCTTGGTTCCCAATAGTTCCCCATTCACCAATTCAAGTCTCTCATAAGACCCATGTGTTTTTCAAGCCATTGAAATCCTTGTAATAAACCCTTAATTTATCCATTCATCCATTACTCACTCTCTGATTTTTGCTTAAACTAATATATAAAGGTTTCTCCTCCCTGCAACCAAAAGAGTTCTGACTATGAGAAGCAGATTCTTGTAGTAATCTAAAAACACAACTCTGATTACAAAATACTTAGAAAAGAAATCCTTGCGTGCTCTATCATACAAAGCAAGGCCAAAAGTTCAGGGAGACTGAGTACAAACATAGCTTATCTAGCCTAACCTTTGGCTCACAAAATGCATTTTAAATGGTAGCACATCTTTGGGTAAAAAAGTCAATGTCGCCATTTCATGCACAGCTGTATTGGATGCTTTCCAGAGGTTAAAATACACAGTATTTTCTCTCATTTGACCCTATCAGTCAACTTATGATGTAGGTAGGAGGACATTCTTTTTTTAAAGCTAAGAATATAGATAAAAAAGTTAAAGAGTTGCCCATGGTCTAAGAGCTAAGATGAGAAAATATAAATACAAAATCCAAGTTTAATTACTTCTATGCTCTCTGTAATAGCCAACAAGTCACTGAATACTTTGGAAATTATCTCCTCCATTATAAGAGTTCTCTTACCACTGAATATCACCCACCAAACTTGCCTCTAATTTGGAACATTAAGGGTCTCAAAAAGAGCTGGAAACTAATAAAAATTATTTTTTCATATGATCTCTGTTACTCCCTCTCTTCTAAAGAATCTAATACAAGGCCATGTGCATAATGAACACAATAAATTTAGTACAAAAATTCCAAAGCAATTTCATTGAGAACTACATCTTTGTTAACCTTGAAAACTTCAGTGACAGGCTATCATATTTGTAAATGCAAAAGTAGAGCTAGATACACTTACCATTTGGGTGCCAGATTTCTGTAATGAATTTCATTTTAGGAGGCCGGAGGGGATAATCTTTTGGGAAAGTGAGATGAGCCTTAAAAACACCACCTTCACTGGAAAAAAAACAAAAACAAGTTCTTGCCTATAAGTTCCTGCTTATAAGTAAGGAATCAAAAACAACAAAAAACAAGGGTGCCAGTGCTACCACTATAAATGAAGTAAATGAATAACCTGGATTTCAAACAGTTTACTTACTCAAATGCCCAGTTTAATAAACTGGCATACCTACCATCTTATTAAACTCTCAAAACACTAGTAAAACAAAAGAAATCACTTAAAAAAGGCATCCAGAGCAGATCACACTATTGCTGTGTTACAAACCTTTCTATCACTTCTCAATGCACTTCAAACAAAATTCAGAAGGTTTAACATTGCCTATAGAGGTCAAGTTACCAATTTCTCTATGTTGATCTCAAACTATCACTCTTCTCTCTGGTCCAGCCAGTCTTCTTTCCCTTCTTCAAACATATCAAGCTCTTTCTCATTTGTCGTTCCCTGTCTGGGAACAAATATGCTGACCTTCCATTCATGTATCCATTTATTCACCTCATTATTTAACAAATATTGATTCAGCCTTTACATGTCAGATGCTAGGTGTATAGCAGTGAACAAAGTATAAAGCCTCTTACTGAATTTATATTCTAGTGACTTTCCAAAGTAGCTCTGTGCAACAAAACCTTCTGCACATTGGAGATGTTCCATATTCATGCTGTCCAATATGGTAGCCACTAGTCACTTGAAACACAGCTAGAGCAACTGAGGAGCTGCATTTTTTATTTTATCTAATTTTAATTTTAATAGCCACAGGTAGCTACTGACTGCCTTATTAGTACAGTTCCAGAGCAATGCCATTTACTTAGGAACTGCTCTTCAAGAATTATCACAACAATAGAATGAGTTGTATATGCTAACAACAAAAAACAATGAGATCAAGTCAGTTTCATGGGGCAAAAATGACTAAGTTCCTGCCTTGTGTTCTTTTCCTCTGTTTGAAATACCTTTCTCCCCTTGTCACCATTCAGAATTCAAGCTTATATGTTATCTCTTGAGAAAGATTTTACTTGACTACCCAATCTTAACTAGCCACTGTGTCCCTCTATCATATCGACCTCTTTTCACTTATTTACTGCAAAAGCAATTTGCACATCTGATTCTTCTAATGTTCTATGGACACTCCATCAGAGCAGGGTCACATGATTGTGCTTAAGATCAGTGACAAATGGAATTCTCAGTTCATTAAATGGTTTTCATTCATTGAACAAATATACATTGATTATCTACTTATGTGAGGCACTGTTCTTTGTACAAGGATACAACAGAGAACAAGACATTAGAGATCATTGCTTTCATTTATGGCACTTACCATTCTAGTGGCAGAGGAAAATATCAAGAACAGTATCAGCAATAAATAGTGGAATGATATGAGCAATCTATTGTTAAATTTGAAAAAAGAGGTATCTATAGAATAAGCTCATTTGTCTTTTGATTTTTTTTAAGTATGCTTTTTTTGGTGAGGAAGATTGGCACTGGGCTAACATCTGTTGCTAATCTTCCTCTTTTTGTTTTTTTCCTCCCCAAAGCCTCAGTACATAATTGTATATCCTAGTTGTAAGTCATTCTAGTGCTTCTCTGTGGGATGCCACCACAGCATGGCTCGATGAGCGGTGTGTAGGCCTGTACCCAGGTTCTGAACCAGCAAACCCCAGGCCACCGAAGTGGAGCATGTGCAAGTACCACTCTGCCACCGGGCTGGCCCCGTCCATTTGTCTTTAAGAAGAAAAAGTAGGGGTTTGTTTGTATACAAATACAAAAATGTCTGGAAACATGACACCAATACATAACAATGGTTAACTCTGGAGTACAGGATTATGGGATCTTTTACTTCCTGCTTTGTACGTCTTGATATAGCTTGAATTTTTAACCACAAGCAAGCATTAATTTTTATTGCCTTTTTCTGAAAATAAAAGGAAAATGGGGTGGGGGATTAAAAAAAGAGAGGTAGGTCATTAATACCAAATACCTTCGCATACTTAAGAAAGGCCACTGGACTCCAAGTATAAAAAGTAACTTCGATAATACAATTTTGGTAAAACCAAGAGGAAAAAGACTGCAAAGGATTAAAGAAAGAATGGGGAGGTAAAGTACAAGCATAATGAATAGGACAATTTAAGAAGTTTAGGAATTAAAGAAGATGGTAACTAGATGGGGAAATAGTACAAATGAAAGGCTTTAAAAGAGTAGGAAAAAAACCTAATTTGTTTGCAAGGAGATGGGAAGGTGCTGGCAGAAAGTCTAGAACAGCTGAGAAATTGGAAGAAAAAATAAAATAAGGGTAGTAACAGGCCTAACCAAGAAAAAGAAGGAATATCTTTCCCTTTTGCACAGGAAGAAAAATGATTTGAATGTAGTGCAGGTATCCAGGAAGTAGAAAGGAAGAAAAATGACAAATTTTATGCTCGCCTTATGGCTTTAATTTTCATAATTTATAAGATTATCTGTTGAAGGGAAAAAAAACATGAAGACAAGAGAAATGGAGACTAGAATAGCTGTTGAGGAGAGTGCATTACACTAAGAGATAAGTCTACCTTCTTAGCCTATGTTACCCCAACTGTTTAAGTTAGTGCCAAAATTGGCCTTAGGACACATTAACTATGTGGACTGGTTTTTCAAACTGGGGCTGCACAACCAATTAAGGGAGTCACTAACCAGTCTTCTTTTTAAACAAATAAAAATAGAAAACATAGGGGCCGGCCCGGTGGTGCAGCGGTTAAGTGTGCACATTCTGCTTCAGCGGCCCGGGATTTGCTGGTTCGGATCCTGGGTGCGGACATGGCATCGCCTGGCAACCCATGCTGTGGTAGGCATCCCACATATAAAAAAGTAGAGGAAGATGGGCATGGATGTTAGCTCAGGGCCAGTCTTCCTCAGCAAAAAGAGGAGGATTGGCAGCAGATGTTAGCTCAGGGCTAATCTTCCTCAAAAACAAAAAAAGAAAAGAAAAGAAAACATAGGCACTTATCACAAGTAGTTTGTTTCAATTACATAATCTACATATATGTTTCTATTCACTAAAATGTATACAGATAAGTACACACTGGGTCATGATGTAAAATATTTCTGATAATGAGTAGTGGAAAAAAAAAAAGTTTGAAAGCCACAAATACAGAAAACAACCAAGAATCTACATAAAAAGACATCAGAACAGCTGCCACAAAGCCCATACACTTTATCTGGTAAGGCTAATATACGTTATTATATTACTCCTTGATATTAAGTTAGCTTTCCTAGGTCCTTTAATTTTGATTGATTAGATCCACTTAAAATTTTATATTAGCTGATTGGAATCTCTATCATAAAAATTTGCCTTAGTCTCTTAAATTATTTTCAATCTTTAAAATATCAATCAAATTTAATTAATAGGACTATCCTAAAAAGTATAAAGCACACAATTTTCACTCTGTCTGCAATGCCCTCACCCAATCTGAACCAATTATACTAGTCCTTACAGTTTTTCTCCTATAGCTGGACTCCTCAACATCTCTTTTACCTGTGGAAATCCTATCTAGGTTTTTTCATGGGTGTTTTTTTTCTTTTCTTTTTTTTGTGAGGAAGACTGGCTCTGAGCTAACATCTGTGGCAATCTTCCTCTATTTTGTATGTGGGATGCTGCCACAGCATGGGCTTGATGAGCAGTGTGTAGATCCACACCTGGGCCTCCGAAGCAGAGTGTGCAAACTGAACCACTATACCACCAGGCCAGCCCCTCCTATCTGTTTTTTAAAAAGGCTAGATCAGTAGTTCCAATTTGTGGGTGCAAACGTCTAGTGAACAGCCAAGTTAGCAAAGAGGAACTCAAAAATCCACAGGGTACAAAACATTGTAGACTAAACATTAACATGTCACTTACTCACTACTTTTCAAATATACTAAGATGCTACTGTGATAAGCAAAATGAAAGTTTATTAAAAAACATCAGTGAATTAAAAATATCTTCCCTTCCATTGTATATTCTCTTCACCACAGATACTAATAGTACAATCAACAGCATGATGTTAAAAAGAGGACCCAGGGCCCGGCCCCGTGGCTGAGTGGTTAGGTTCATGTGCTCTGCTTCAGCAGCCCAGGGTTTCACCGGTTCAGATCCTGGGCACCTACATGGCACCGCTCATCAGGCCACGCTGAGGCAGCATCCCACATAGCACAACCAGAAGGACCTACAACTGGCATATACAACTATGTACTGGGGGGGCTTTGGGGAGAAGAAAGAAAATGAAGATTTGTAACAGATGTTAGCTCAGGTGCCAATCTTTAAAAAAAAAGAATAATAATAAGATAAAATTTAAAAAAAGAGGACCAAGAGTTTAACGTACGAAAAGGTTGAGAAACCTAGGCCTAGTTCAAGTGTCTCCCACAAGGCCTACCTTACTGTTTTTGTATTAAATTACAAAAATCTTACAAGGATCAGATCCTACCATCCCACTTTGTCAGATCCTATCATTTACCAGATTTACTTTACTTAAATGATATCCTGTATGCTGTCGTCTGATATTTTGTTCAACATAGTTCTTTTATATATATTCCTTTCAATACCTGTCTCTTGTTCATTCATTTTATCTGCCACATTACACTCATATTTGATTGCTTCCAATTTTTTTTTGCTATTACAAGCAATAAAACATTGAACATTCTGAACACTTTCTAGACATACGGTTTTTACCCTAGAAATGAAACTACTAAGACAAACTTTAACTAATTGTTCAAAGACATATAGCTAAGAAAAGTGGTAGAGTCAGGGAGCTAAACAAGGATAGTAAAGCCCATGTTCTTGAGCACTAAATGATAACTGACACGGCACTGCCACTGGCCAATTAATTTCTAAGCAATGCAGGCACTAGGCTTATTCCCTCCAAAATTTCATTACACTTGTACCTCTTAAACAGAACTGTAAAAGAATTTTGTTACTATAAAAGAATATTAATCAGAGTTTGGTTAGCCAACTCCTCATTTTCTACATCCACTCAAGGTAAGGTAAGACTACAAAACACATATATAGTCACGCATTGCTTAACAACAGGTATACATTCTAAGAAATGCCTCGTTAGGCGATTTCATCTTTGTGCGAACATCACAGAGTATGCTTACACAAACCTAGATGGTCTAGCCCACCACACACCTAGGCTATATGGTACTAATCTCATGAGATCACTACCATATATATAGTCCACCGTTACCTAAATGTCATTATGCAGTGCATGACTGTAATCTAAGATTCTCTGAATTTTTCACACCGTTACCAGTGGTAAAAACAAAGCATTCTTCTTGAACAGACTAACCACTAGTGATGAAAGAAAAAAAGAGATATCCACATTACTTGATAACCAGTAGTCTGAAAACAGCAGGTATATCACACCAGTTTCAGAATGTCTTTCAGAGAAAGACAGCTTCAAGAATCTATTCTTACCAGCACTAGAAAGAATAATTAATGGACAAAGCAGTAACAAAAACTTAATACTGTGTGAAGATAAATATAACGGCAAATTAATACTCATGGCAACTATCAGTCTCAAATAAACTAATGCTTGAATACACCATTATTGATTACATAGATTTTTGTAAAGAGTGTGGAGCGCCCTCTAGTGACTAAATGAAGGCTAACGATGCCACCATGAGATATCACACCAGCTTTTAAAGAATTTTAGTACAGTATTAATTCTTCCTATTGTTGCATAAATGATCTAATTACATAAACCTAAATGAATGAATCACTTAGGTCTGGGTACCATCTAAGCTCACATTAACTTATGTTCAAACACTCCCCTTCCCCCCATTACGAGCCTCTCTGTTTCTCGTCACAGGTAGTTATTTAGACTTAAGGTCTATATATTCACTCCCATAATACTCTTCAAATAACTCTAAGATGGCTTCTACCCTCTTCACTCCACTAAAATAACCACAAGAACAGCAGTAATTTCCTTAGCATTAAATCCACAAACACCATTAAATACTTGATTCTTGGTAGCATTTTAGAAAATTTACTTCTATAAAATCTCTTCTCTCCTACCTTCCTGACTGATTGCCTCTCCCTTTCTCAGCGCCCTGCCCTGGCACATGTGCTCTCTCCATCCCCTGAGCAAAGGCTGTTGAGCTCCCTACTGCAGGAGGCCAAGGTCAGCCCCCAACTTCCAGTCCATTTTTTGCACTACAAACAAAAAAATTTTTAATAATATTGTTAAAAACATATTTTTGTTGTACCAATAAACTAGAAGTAAGCTGAAGGGAAATAAAATCCATAATCCCAAAGTTATGGTACTTATTTGATGCACATTCTAAAATATAAACCTAACTGGTAACTCCTGATATAAAATTCCTCAATGGCTGTGCTTTGTCCTCAGAACAAAAGAGAAATCTCAACTCTTTAACAGCGTTTATAAACTTCAACTAGCGCTCAACCCCCATCCAACTCCATTTCTTGAAATTCTTTATACTCACTTTACTCAGTTGTCCTACCCTTGTTCGATCCCTATTCCAGGCCCTATGTATACAGAGTCTTCCCTATGAAATGCTTACTCCCTAGCTTTCCTTCCACTTACCCCCACATCTCACCACCACTGCCAGAATATCTGTCTAGTTAATTCTTACCATACCTGTTGAAAGCCAAAATCTCTTCCATTCCGGAATAATTAATCTAATCCAACTGTGGCAATATCATTCATCTTGCCAGTTACTGGGTAACGAGTGAGCAAATCACTCAATTCTGACAAATGAGACAAGAGGCAGTCTGCTGGAGAGCTTCCAGGAAAGAAAGGTTTCCACATTGCATAAGAAATACATAGAACACAGAAAGAAACTACCTTCTCTGTGTCCTTTGGGTGATATTCTGAAATGCTCAAAACTGCTGTACCCATTTTGCTACCACTGTTAGGACAACAAATTTCCTTATTTTCTAAGCCATTTAAAATCAGCTTTCTGTTGCTTGTAGCCAAAAGCCTACTAACCAATACAGCTACTAACTCTTCAGTTCCCACTTCAGACATCTCTTCCCATGGGAAGAATTCTCTGACACATTCAAAACCTGCCACACTCCCAATGAATTCTCATAATACCACACGCCTACCTCCTTCATGGCTGTCATCAAAGTGAATTAAATGACTACGCAATGATCTGTTTTGCCAACTAAAGTGTAAACTTTTTGGAAGCAGTGACTGTTAGCTAATTCAAGGTCATGTTTGCAGCATCTGGCTTAAGAACGTTCAAAAAACAGTTGAGATCTAAATGAATGAGTAGCATAAATGCCAGTGTAATGCTTTATTTTTGCAACCATCCTAAGTAGGTAGCTGCCAAAAGGGCTGGCCTACGCTCAATAAATCTTAAACCTTTTTTCGAGGGCTTTAAAAACAATTTTATAACTTCCAGCACATGAATTTTAGAAAAGATCGTTAATAAAAAGGAATTGTATCCAGATAATTTTAGATGATTATTATAATGTCTGTCAACTGCATTAAGGCTCCATTACTCACAGGATGTTCAAAGTATGTGTGGCAGTCAGGTTAAACTATAGACCAGGTGCCAGTGGTGCTCTCATCAGGAAGGGACAATGCAGAAGTGGCTGCCAGTTGTCTCATCAGCAAGTCCACACTCCAGAGGAGTTGCCACAAATGCTTCTGCTATCCACATCTCAGACCAACAGCCAGCATTTTTTAAATGTATACTGAAGGCTAGAAATAGGTTTTCATTGGTGAAAAGAATGGCTTGTTAATTAGTACAACGAGTATTAAAAAGTTTTTCTCTTTAGTGAAGCTGAAGGTATACACATGGACAAGTTAATAATATTTAGAGATACCTGCCACCAGTGCATGGAAAACATGTAAGAATTCTGTGAGGTCCTTAGAGATGGAGCTGATGCCTGGATGCCTAACCAATCCTCTATACAGATATCAATTTAGAAGAATTTCTCTCATTATCTCACATCAACTGTAAGAGTAACAAGATTCTGTCACTGGAATGTCACCGTGTCTCCCGAGTAAACCTTCATGCCATGTGTTTTAATTGAAAAACCTAGAAGAATAAACCTGAACTTCATCAGATTCATAAAGCAGGTTGTATGTATGGTTTTGTGTGTGTAAAATCTGATAATAAATTTGCTTTCAAATAATATTAAGGTTGTCGGGGAATATCTCTAGGATGGTTTTCAATGGCTACTGTTATCTACCAAACTAAAATTGTGGAATGACCAAACTGAGTTATTTTAGTTTGCAACAATTACCAATGCAAACATACCATTGGGAAACATAACAGCAAAAATTTCGATTGGCAATAGTTACAACAAAACATAAATCACCTTTTCAGACTACAGAAAAGCCAAAGTCCACACTACAGCTCAACTCTATATGCCATATACCAGTGTGCTCTGGTATACAAGTAGCTCTGAATTTTCTCTTCCATCAGGTGTTTTATGGGAGGAAAAGGAGTCACCATCTTAGAACACCTAAAACAAAACTACTTGACCCTCACAAAAAACACATTTGGGGGCTGGTCTAGTGGTGCAGATGTTAAGTGCACAAGTTCCACTTCGGTGGCCTAGAGCTCATCGGTTTGGATCCTGGGTGCAGACATGGCACCGCTTGGCAAGCCATGCTGTGAAGGCGTCCCACATACAAAGTAGAGGAAGATGGGTATAGATATTAGCTCAGGGCCAGTCTTCCTCAGCAAAAAGAGGAGGACTGGCAGCAGATGTTAGCTCAGGGCCAATCTTCCTTAAAAAAAAAAAAAGTTTGATGTAAAAAAAGGTAAACAAACTCTTGCCTGTTTAGTACCATCAAGGACCACAGCTAAGTGAGGAAGTATAGTCCCCAGGAAACTCAGATCTAGATCTGTCCCTGCTGTCCCTCAGTTGTATGGCTTTGAGAAAATCGCTGCATTTCTCCAATACCTTGACTTCTATAAAAAGTATGGAACTTGAACCAGTCGTTAACATCAGGCAGTCATGATCCATCTTATAGAATATTAAATATTCATAAGTTTAAGTTAGTCTGCAAACACTCAGAGCAGAAAATAAGACTGTGGTCTTTGAATCTAGAAACGTATCACATAAAACATTTAAGAAATTCCATCTCTCTTTTCCTATTGCTTTTTTTTTTTTTAAGATTTTATTTTTCCTTTTTCTCCCCAAAGCCCCCCAGTACACAGTTGTATATTTTTAGTTGTGGGTCCTTCTAGTTGTGGCATGTGGGATGCCACCTCAGCATGGCCCAATGAGCAGTACCATGCCCCCGCCCAGGATCCAAACTGGTGAAACCCTGGGCCGGCACAGCAGAACGCACAAACTTAACCATTCAGCTACGGGGCCGGCCTCCTATTGCTTTTTGATACCACTACATTCTGCTGTCTATCTTTACATCAGTTAATATTGATTAATTTAAAGTGATTAACTGTAACAATCACTTTTATAAACTGGGAAAGCATGACCATTAGTTCATTTTAGGATGAGAACACCTTGATTCTGACCAGTATTCTGTGGAGACCCAATTAGAGAATCACTAAAATTAATGATCTTGAAAGTTCTTTCTAGCCTGCTTAAGATACTGATACGTACCTTATGCTCTGTATAAAAAACTCCCAGATATAATACTATGCTTTAACTAAACTGATAAAGTGTTAAGAATGGTAAAGTCTTGTCTTTAAAATTATAATGTTCCCTTTGGGGGTCAAGCACAGTAAGCACAAGGGAATGGAGGAGGGAGAGACATTTCAATAACGAATTTGCTTCTTCCTCCTATTATGCCAAAACCAATCCAATTTCTGGGAGACAAGTAAAACATATATTCTTTATATATAACCTCACGTAAAAGACAGCTTTTCTGTAACAAATTTATTGCAGGTATCAAGAATATCTGAATTTCTGAAACTATTATATATTTAAGAAAGCAACACATTTTAGACATTAGAGTATGAAGCAGAATGCAAAAACCCTAGACACGATCATTCAATAAAAATGATCCTAACCACAGCCATTTGACCTGCTCTTTAAAAAATAATTTCACTTCAGTTTGCCAATAGTTTACATTTCAATTAATTAAAAGACCTCCCCTTTGATGTCAGTTCCATTATACTTACTAAAGTGTATCTGGAGGACCAATAATAAGGACTTCCCATCGGTAGAGATCATTATCATCTATTAGACCTGCCGAAAAGCCTTCCACTGGATTTTTGTTGAGTTCTGTGGAAAAAGGAAAATTTAATCAAAACTTTTAAGCACATAATTTTCACCCAACAGATAAGTTACAAAACTTGAATATACATGTCATAAATTCTAAACTACTAAATGGATATACCTGAATCCATTAGCAAAATACTACCTGACGGCCAAAATATTTCCATTTCTGTAACACAAGGAAGCAAAAGCAAACTATCCAGAAGGCTCAACTGCTACTGCCCTCTTACCTCCACCCTGGTTTCCAGCTCCGTTCTTACCATTCTAGGTTGCCCTGTAGTGGTATAGGGAACTTGTTTAAATGGAGATATTCAGGCGAATTCCCCCTCCTCTGCCTACCCCCAAGATTCTGGTTCAGAGGACAACCAAACTAGTACTTCTGGTCATTCTTATGGTCTTTAGGATGCACTTTCAGAAACAGCAAAAGAGTACCTAATACCTTTTCAGTGGAATTTGCTGAGCTTAACCAACCTTCATTTATACTAATATCCATATATCTATTTGACAAGTCCTCTGTAATCTTGGGGATACACATCTACAGCTGGTGTTCATGTGTAGCCCATCAGATTCTGAGCACAGAAAGAGGAGAGGCTCCATCTGTCCTGCCCGTGTGTGTTGATCTCTCTGCTGGCCACAGCTTCCAGCACACAGGAGAGGCTTAAGAATAATAGCTGGAATCTACAGGAATGACAGTGGCATCATGAGATTTTTCTCTTCCAGAGAGAGTGTTCTGGTATGGACGATGGAGGGTGGGGACAAGAACAAAGGCAACGGGCTAGTGAGGTCAGGGGACAGAGGCCAAGAGGGGACCTCAGAGGAGCAGGTGAGGTGGAATACAAAGTCTGAGTGGTTCTGGAAACACAGGGCTTAATAAAGTAATGACCTATTGATGGTGGGTATCATGTAAGGACTTTTTTTTTTTTTTTTAAGGAAGATTAGGCCTGAGCTAACATCTGCTGCCAATTCTCCTCTTTTTGCTGAGGAAGATTGGCCTTGAGCTAACATCTGTGCCCATCTTCTTCTATTTTATATGTGGGACACCTGCCACAGCATGGCTTGCCAAGCAGTGCCATGTCAATACCTGGGATCCGAACCAGCAAACCCTGGGCCGAAGCAGAATGTGCGCACTCAACCGCTGCGCCACCAGGCTGGCCCCATGTAAGGGCTTTTTAAAATAGCTTTAATGATGTATAACTGACATTCAGTGAGTTGAACATATTTAAATTACATAATTAGATATGTACTGATATATGTGTATACCTGAGAAGCCAATACCACAATCATGATAGTAAAAAACACACACACATACATAAATCACCAACAGGGAGCTCAAATGGGGAGCACCAATTGGCTCAAACTGAGAAGTGAAGACAAAGCACACGCAAGAGGAGAGCAGTCAGAAAGGACTTGCTGGGAGTTTGAACAGGTTTGTAATTCTCATATAATTCCTGCCATCATTCTCAAAGAGTTCAGTCTAATGATAAAAGTAAGTGTAATACAACTCAGAGTGTTATAAAAGACTGAACAAACTGTGTTAGTACTTGAGAAGAAAACATTAGTTTTTTGAGAAATCAAAGGTGGTATCATTTCAACAACTAGGATTTAACACCCTAAAATGCCAGTGAAATACAGAGTGCCAAAAGTGAAAGTTTATTTATATTTAAAGATGAATGGCTTCTTTTCTCAAAATTTGAGGGGAGATTTTTTTATAAGTCTAATATTTTTGCCTACTAGGCAGACTTTTATAAATACTTTTAAATCAGCACTGTATTTCAAAACACAGAAAATGCATTTTTACTTTTAAATAGCTATTCTAAGATATAAAAATACTGAAAATGCAAAGACATTAAGATAGTAATTGCATTTTAATCTTGTTACTTTGTTTATGTATGCAAATATTTACTGAGTGCCAACTATGTTGCAGACATACTAGGAAAGAGCTGAAACTTCCGCTTTTATTGTCAATTGAGGGATGGAGTAGAGCACAGACAACTGCAATATGGGCAGTTATTTTCTACACTGAGTTATCTCATTTCCAACCTTTTCCTAGATGAACACTATAATATCACTCAGACCATGTTCTCCAACACTACGACAGTCTTGTGGAAGATTCTACAACTTATCCAGAAATCACCTAGCTGTTGCATTTTCCATCAGAAGTCCAGTGGAGTTTTACACATGTAGGTAGCTAAGCTCTGAAATTAGCATATATGGCCAAAATCACCCTTGAAAATTTCCTTACACTTCCCATAAAGTACAACCTCGCTTCTCACTTTGGTCAATATCCGATAAGTTTTTCAAATCTTCTGCACATTCTTTCCATGCTTTCCTTCTATAGGAGTGAATGTGTCTGCTGTTTGTTTCATGTAAGTAACACAAAAGCAATGCTGAGGGAATGTCCAACATCTCACTATTGTCATGGCTTTTGCCCCTGGCATGGATCCTCATAGGTCTAGATCCATGGGTATTTAACAGGTTTTGTTTTGTTTTTTTTTTAAAGATTTTATTTTTCCTTTTTCTCCCCAAAGCCCCCCCAGTACATAGTTGTATATTTCAGTTGTGGGTCCTTCTAGTTATGGCATGTGGGATGCCGCCTCAGCGTGGCCTGATGAGCGGTGCCACATCCACACTCCGGATCCGAACCAATGAAACCCTGGGCAGCCACAGCAGAGTGCGTGAACTTAACCACTCGGCCACGGGGCTATGGTGGCAGATCATTCCCATACGTTCCTGAATGCTTCCCTCAAGGTCCAGTTCAAGTACCACCTTCCTCCATGAGACCTTCCCTAAATAATTTACCCAATAATCATCTTTTGACTTCTGCTAAATTCCTATTAATTATACTTTCAGTCTGCACTATATCACCTGACACTTGACTATCAGGTCCTGATTCCCACAGAAGTAAACAGTCAATTACAATGTGTAGTAACTTCTCCAACATTAGTACAACAATTTGGAGGGGCATAAAAGAAGGGTACATTATAATCACGAAGAGACAGAACAGGTTTCTGAAAACAAAGGCGACATCTGAAATGAGACAAAGGATTTGGATGGGGGAGGTGCAAGGTTCAGACGGAGCAGAATACACAAAAACTTGAAATACGGAGATCACTATAAGCTAGAACAAAACGGTGGGGGAGGGTACAGCTGAAACGAGACAGAACGTCAGAAGCTGGGCAGCAAAGGGCCTTTGTAAGCCACGTAAGTTTGGATTCTATCCAGAGGGCAATGATGAGCCTTTGAAAGGTTTACATTTCGTTTTGTTTTAAAACAATGAGGTGACCTCATGAGATTTACATTTTCAAAAACTAATCTTGCAGTGTGTAAGAGATGACACAGAATAAGGCCATGGTGATGACAAAGAAACCAAAAAGGAAGCTATTAAAGTAATCCTGGAAAGTGTACCTTTAGTATATGGTAGTGAGAATAATGATGGAAAACAGGAATATTTAGAAGATAGAACCAATCAACCAAGCTTGGTGATGTGATGGTTAAAATAATAAATAAAAACTGACACACAATTCCTCAAAAGCTAAATATCGAGTTACCACATAACTCAGCAATTCCACTCCTACGTATATACCCAAGAGAAATTAAAACATCTGTTTACATAGGAAGTCATACACAAATGTTTATACGGCAACATTAGTCATAATAGTCAAAAGGTGGAAACAATCCAATGTCCATCAATGAATAAATGGATAAACAAATGATGGTATATATATTCAATGGAATATTATTCAGCCATAAAAAGGAATGAAGCACTGATGCATGCTACAACTTAGATGTATCTCAAAAACATCAAGCTAAACGAAAGAAACCAGACACACAAGGTCATATATTGTGTGACTCCTTTTATATGATATATCTAGAAAAGGCAAATCGAGAGACAGAAAGTAGAATAAAGATTACCAATGGACTGGGGAAGGAGAAATGGGGTGTGATTACTTAATGGGTATGGGAGTTTCTATGGGGTGATGACAAAGTTTTGAAACTAAAGAGTGATGGTGGTTGCACAACATTGTGAATACACTCACTAAATACCACTTAACCGTACACTTTAAAAAGGCTTGTTGGCAGCCCCTGGCCAAGAGGTTCAAGTTCCACGTGCTCAGGTTCACAGGTTTGCATCCCAGGTGTGGATGTGCTCCACTCATCAGCCATGCTGTACAGGCATCCCACGTACAAAGTAGAGGAAGACTGGCACAGATGTTAGCTCAGGGCTAATCTTCCTCAAGCAAAAAAAGAGGAGGACTGGCAAAGGATGTTAGCTCAGGGCGAGTCTTCCTCACAAAAAAAAAAAAGAGAAAGGCTTGTTGGGGGCTAGCCCTGTGGCCCAGCAGTTAAGTTTGGCACACTCCACTTTGGCAGCCTGGGTTTGGTTCCCAGGCAGAGACCTAGACCACTCATAAGTGGCCATACTGAAGCAGCAACTCACATACAAAATAGGGGAAGACTGGCACAGATGTCAGGTCAGGGTGAATCTTCCTCAACAGAAAAAAAAAAGGGGGGGGGGGGCTTGTTCTGTGCACTCAAGTCAACTCTGAGTGACCCTATGAATGAGTGATGGCCACAATGTCTGTCCTCACCCTACTCAGCTTGTGTAGACTCACGCCTATGGCTGTCCTTATGGAGTCAGTCCATCTCATATTTGGTCTTCCTCTTTTCTTGCTGCCTTCTACTTTTCCCAGCATTATTGTCTTTTCCAAGGAATCCTGCCTTCTCATGAAGTGCCCAAAGTTGGACAGCCTCAGTTTTATCATTTTTCCTCCAGCGATAGTTCAGGCTTAATCTGCTCCAGAACCCACTTGTTCATCTTTCTGGCAGTCCCAGGTATCCGCAGAGCTCTCCTCCAACACCATATTTCAAATGAATCCATTTTTTCCCCATCAGCCTTCTTCACTGTCCAGCTTTTTCTCACCCGTACATAGTAATTGGGAATACGAGGGTGTGGATAATCTTGGCCTTAGTCTACAGTGACACTTCCTTACACTTGATGCTCTTTCCTCATTCTTTCATTGTACGTTATTTTAAGTTTACCTCAATTTTTAAAAATGACAAACAGATTCTGTGCAGAGCAACTGGGTAAGAGTCTGTTCATTCTCCAAAATGGGAAATACAGGAAGATGTGCTGACTTGAGGGATGAGGGGAAGAAATGATGATAGGTTTAGTTTTAAATGCCTAACAGGCATAAATTCATTGTTTTAAAAAGAAATCTGAGCTAACGATAGAGACTTGAGGGTTATCAGAATATTGCTGATAACTGAAGTCCTAAGGCTGATAGCATCATCCAAGGATGAGCATAAGTGTAAACCGTAGAGAAACTAACTGAATTAATTCTAGAGAATACCAATATTTGGGGGATAAAAAAGAAGAGGCTACAAAAGTGACTGAGAAGGGTAAGAACAAAGAAGTAAGAAGAAAACCAGGAAAAAGCTTTATCAAAGAAGCCATAGGATACACATTTCAAGGAGAAAGTTGCCAACAATGATCAATACACTCTGCTCAGGAATGAGGGGGGTCAAAGCTTCAGTATACTGGGTTCAGTAAAAAGAAAGCCAAGGGTGCCCTAGGAACAAGTAACTTCAGTGGAAAGGTTAGGCAGAGGCCATGCAGGCAACACTGAGTTGACAAAGAAGGTGAGGCAGAAAAATACAAGTGGGAAACTTTTTCTAGAAGTTTGTGGATGGACAAGTGTAGTAGCCATAGGTACATAAAATTCAAGCAGGTTTTTTCATGGCAAAGGCCAAAGAAAGATGTTTAAACATTCCATCTGCATTTAAACGTTGATGGGGGCCAGCTCGGTGGCGTAGTGATTAAGTTCAGTGGTAGAGTGGTTAAGTTTGTGCGCTCTGCTTTGGTGGCCTGGAGTTCACAGATTTGGATCACAGGCATAGACACAGTACTGCTCATCAGTGGCCATGCTGTGGCAGCGTCCCATGTAAAATAGAGGAAAACTGGCACAGATGTTAGCTCAGCAACAATCTTCCTCAAGCAAAAAGAGAAGGATTGGCAACAGATATTAGTTCAAGGCTAGTCCTCCTCACACACACACACACACACAAGACAGAAAGAAAGAAAGCAAATGTTGATAGGGATACCTCACACTACATTCAGATCCAGATGGATTACAGATATAAACAAACAATAAAATTTAACTAAAAGAAAATAATTTTTTTAACATAATCTTGGGTGGAGGTGACCTTACTAAGCAGGACACAAAATTCAATACTCAGATGACACTACACAAAATATTTTAAATCTAGTAGAGCAACAAAATTTAAATACAAATGAGAGACTAGGAGAGACTATTTTAACATAATAATCAAAGTCTAACATCCCTAAGACAAACAGAGTTCCTGTAAATCAAAAGAAAGGGGAAACATGCAAAGGGTACAAACACAATGAGGGGGTTGGGGGGTGGAAATAGCCACCAAACACAAAAATCTAGCCTGCTTAAGACAAATATTGAAACCAAGAAGTGTCCATGTTTGGGTCTCTACTTACATTCCTAAAGTACTACAGAGAACTTTTGAATGTGACAAAGATGAAGAATGAACTTTTCTGAATGCTACCTAGACATAATTAGAGCTGGAAAGAGCTAGAAAGAGCTCTCTTCCCCACAAATGATGAATGCTAAAACAAAATTTTAAAGTTCTAGAGCCAGCCCTGACAGCTTAGGGGTTAAAGTTTAGCACACTCAGCTTCAGAGGCCCAGGTTTTGTTCCCACGTGTGGAAACACACCACTTGTCTGTCAGTAGCCATGCTGTGGTGGTGGCTCACAAAGAAGAACCAGAAGAACTTACAACTATACACAACTATGTGCTGGGGCTTTGTCAGGGGAGGGGGAAAGGAAGAAGAAGCGAGGAAGACTGGCAACAGATGTTAGCTTAGGGCAAATCTTTCCCTGCAAAAAAAAAAAGAAAAGAAATTTTCGTAAACTTCTGAAGCAGGCAAAACTAATCAATACCATTTGAAATCAGGACAATAGTTATCTTTTTTCTTTGTTGTTTGAAGGAAAAATTAGAGTAGTAATCTGGGAGGAAGTATGAAAGAGACTTCCGTGGTGCTGGTAATGGCATGCTCTACATAATATTTATGCCTTTTTCTGGGTGTATGCTATACTTCAATTTTTAAAACTCAGTACATCCTAGAGTGTCACGATTGTTAAATGAGAGTTATGTACACATGCTATGAATCTGGAAATCACTGTGGGCCAGAGTGGTCTACAAACCATGAATAAAAAGGAAACCAAGGACAAGGAAATGTCCTCAAAAATAATAATTTGGATAGGTATAAGAAATGGTGGGCTGGCCCCGTGGCCAAGTGGTTAAGTTCGCGCGCTCCGCTGCAGGCGGCACAGTGTTTCATTGGTTCGAATCCTGGGCGCAGACACGGCACTGCTCATCAAACCACACTGAGGCAGCGTCCCACATGCCACAGCTAGAAGGACCCACAACGAAGAATATACAACTATGTACCGGGGGGCTTTGGGGAGAAAAAGGAAAAAAAATAAAATCTTTAAGAAAAAAAAAAAAAGGAAAATAATGCATGAGCAGACTTGCTATGATAGAGTTATTATTCAAGAATAAGACTAAAAGATAATGAAGAGATCATATGAAAAGTAAAACTCCATAGATCTGAATTTGAACTGGAAGTAGCAGTATGAAGTCATGATATAGCTTTAAAAATTCTGAGCTCTGTCTACTGAAAAAGTCTACAAAAAATGACCAACCCTGTAGCAACGAGCATCCCTAGTGCCCAGAATATGGTCTCCAAATATGATTTACCACTTAAAGGAACCATGGCTCTTTAGAGAAACCGCTGATTCCAGATCTAGAGCAGGAAATGCCCTAGGCTCATCTCATACATACCAGATAAAAAAGAAGCTATCAAAAAATACTACGGTTTTGTTAAAAGGATTCAGCCAACCTGAAAAGGCTCCCATTGGCCAAATATGGGACTAAAAAATAACACAAAGTTTATAAACAGTGATATAAACAACAACAAACTGGTTACCATTACAGGATGCCCGTAAACTGTTTTGTTATTTTGAAAACCAATTAAAAAAAATAAGAGAATCAAAATTTATTCTTCCTTTTCTTCCCAAATTGTATTGCCAAGTAATCAAATAATAACTACTATTTGATCAAATGAGGGATCGCTCTATAGAAATAATCCAGGTAATAAGTGGAAAATAATTCAAACATTGCTATTATGCCATTTTAAAAAGAAAGACAACCAGAAATTATGTCTTCTGATAAACAAACCACCACTTATGAAATGATCTCACTTAACTCACAAACCTGAACCTGTTCAGGCCCCTCAACACAATTATCAACTTCCAGAAAGTACTGACAGAGAAAGGCACTAAACGACATCCCTGGGTCACAATCAGCAAAATCCACCCTGCAGGCCAGGCCTGGGGTCTTCAATAAACACATTGCAGGGGCAGAAGGAGGGCTGAAGTCAAACTTCGAAAACTTTATGACAAGTAAAAATCTGAAGGCTGACTAGATAATTAGCTAATTTAACATTTTAATATAATAATAATATTAAACAATTATTAATTTTTTAAAGTGTGGTAATAGTAATGTATTGACTGCTTATCCCCATTTTTTAGATATATCTAAATATTTAGAGATACTGAAATATTTATAGACAAATGATGATGTTTGGGATGTGCTTTAAAATCATAAGAGATAAGGGTAGAGATGGATAAAAACAAGATTGGTTGTGACCTAATAACTGCTGACGCTGGGTGAGTACATGGAGATTCCTTATACCAATTAGTCTACTTTGCTATGATTATATGTTCACAATTTCTCAATAAAAGTTAAAAGAATGCTAAAAAGCAGCTTAATCTAGTTAAAAACAATGTTTGACAATATTTTGTCAATCACGTGAAAAGAAAACTTCATTGAGCCTCAGCAAAAATATGAAGCCTCAGGATAAGAACATTCAAAGACACAACTATATTTCATTTTATACATGAGTTTTAAGGAAATCAACCTCCTTTAACTACAAACATATCTTGCCAAGACTAAGTCTAACAGCTACAAAGCCAACTACAAACTGCTATTTATAGCCTAGCACTGATTCCCCTTTGTCTCTGGGAGGCTGTGGTCTCCCGCTCGGGGGGATGTGCATTCCTGTCCAGTTTATTTATATAACACACAGCTGGCTGTAAGGTGCATTTTTGTAGAGGGATTATTTTTATACTGGCTTCATTTTGAACTTTTGAAATCACAGACAGAATCTTTATCCAGACACTATCTAATTACTCCTCCTAAGTATTGAGATGATTTGTCAAAATAGTTTTGACCTTATTATCAGAGGAATAAATTGCCATATTACTTTAAAACATATAAATCACCACAAACCAATTCACCAAAATTAACTGGGAAAACATTCCTTTCCGTCAAGCTTCCATTAGTTAATCAATTTTGAAAAAAACTAATGTATCAGCAACAACTGCAAAGGTTTATTTATATTTCCTTTATAGATTTTAAAATGCATCAATTTAATCATCTTTACAGATTTCTAGTAAACTTTAAAAGTTTGCTTAAAATTAGAATTATTTTCTGGGCCAGCCTGGTGGCACAGTGGTTAAGTTCGCACGTTCTGCTTCAGTGGGCCAAGGTTCGCCGGTTCAGATCCAATGTGCATATGTACGCACTGCTTGTCAACCCATGCTGTGGCAGGTGTCCCACGTATAAAGTAGAGGAAGATGGGCACGGATGTTAGCTCAGGGCCAGTCTTCCTCAGCAAAAAGAGGAGGATTGGCAGCAGATGTTAGCTCAGGGTTAATCTTCCTCAAAAAAAAGAAAAAATTATTTTCTTTACACCATGCCATGGGCTAGGACTGGGGCTATCCGATTTCCTAATCTAAAACATTTTCCACTCAGATGAATTTCTGTTACCACGTTTCAAAAACATAAGGAACCCAGAGGAGATAAGCACAAGAGGACAGAGATCCTATCTTGCAAAGATTTTGCCAATATGCTTCTGAAAGGATTTGCTTGGCAGAATTCTGGACCACATTCCTAAAATTACTCTTTAGGAAGTTCTGCTACCTGCAGTATTTCACCTTACTTATACCCTCTTCAAACACTTATCTAAGGGTTCTTCAACAGTAAGTCCTAAATATGTTGTTGTTTGTGCTTAAATACAGTAGCATCATCATACATCTCTGCCAAGATACTCTACAGCAGGAATTGCTCATAGTTCAGAAATTGTTATGCCTTGACACTATAATCTGTAGTTTTATATAAACTCCAACCTACTTTGTGATCTCATCTATTCTTTAGAAATAAATTTGATAAAGACAAGATTTTGGAGGACTTCTTCTTCTTCTACCAAAGCCCCCCAGTACATAGTTGTATATTCTACTTGTAGGTCCTTTCAGTCCTGCTCTGTGGGACTCCGCCTCAGCATAGCTTGATGAGCGGTGCTAGGTCCGTGCCAGGATCTGAACCGGCGAAACCGTGGGCAGCAGAAGTGGAGCATGAGAGCGCGGGAACTTAACCACTCAGCTACGGGGTAGGCCCCCTTGGAGAACTTCTGAATTTCATTTCACAATACAAAATTTGAGCCATAGTTTTGGGCACAGAGCATGGTATTAAGTCAATCCGACCCAGGTGGAGTGCCAAAATAAATTTAAATAAGGAAAGTAAGCAACAGGAAGAGAGGTCCTAACAGAATTCTAGTTTTCTACCTGGTACTACTCCTGGCCCCCTCCCACAAATTTGGTTAAGAGTCAAATTTCTTTTGTCTAAACTTATTCTAGTTCAATTTCTATTGCTAAGAGTCCCTTTTTCTCCATTCAAAGAGTCATATTTTTAAGCTTACATCCCAGTTGGTCTCCAGCCAGTTTCCCCTCTAATACTTTACAGAGGTGGTTCTCAACTTTCCTTTTACCCTCAACCACACCACAGAGGGGCCACAAGCGATTCTCAGCAGGGAGGGCAGAGCAGGACTGCCCTTCCATGGCAAGAGAATGGGGGGAGTCCACCCCTACTGCCACCGACTGTGGCTGAGAATCATTAACCACTTTACTTCATCCTGATTTTAAGTATTGCTCACATTAAAGTTTCTGAGCAGAAATTTTTCAAAAGCCGGTTTCCTTTTACTTACTATCTAACGGTTCTACTCTCCTTATCTACTTGTTTTTGCACAATAAGACTAGGTAAATTACTTCATATATCAATACACGGAATTTGCTTTCTTTTGGATTCACCTACTCCCATGGTTTCACAACCTCAAAGTGAATTTTGATGTCTCCTTACCATCCCTTGTGTCATCAACAACATGAGTAGTCTCACAATCAAAATTCTCCCGCACAATAAGGAGGCTGTTGAATCTCCATTCCAATTCACTGCAAGTTCACTTCAACCACCTAATAATACATATAAAACCCCAGGAAGCCTTCGGAAAAACAGTCTCAAAGAAATTACAGAAATATGATCTCTTTTTTAAAGAAGACATTATAAAGCAACAGAGACCTTAAAAACAAGTAGAAAACCTTAGAAAAGAAATAAGAAACAGAGATTACCATCCTATTAGAAATGAAAAAAAGAACACTCTAAAAATAAATCATGGTCATAACTTTAAATAAAAAACAAATACAGAGATTACCACCATATTAGAAATGAAAAAAATTTTTGAAAAAACAATTAAAAACAAATCATGGTCATAACTTTAAGAAACCATACCTTAAATGAAAAGATAAATGATTATAGAGTTGAACACGGTAAAGATAAAAGAGGTTTGTATAAGTTAAACTGGTATTCCTGAAGAGATTAGAATATAAAAATATCATAAATACAATAAATATATAAAACTCCTCTGTAATAAATAAGTAAATACGCAGGTTGAAAACATAGTCCACAATCCAGGAAAAAACTGGTACAGAATAAACAATACCAAAACATCTCTCAAATGAGAGGTAGTGAGCTTGATTAAAGATAAACAAGATCATGGGCACCCAGGAAGAAAAAAAGCAAGTCAAATATTGGCAGGCAGGTATAATCAGCTTGGCCTCAGATTTCTCCACAACACTCAACACAGGTTAACAGTAACAGTAAGTGAGTAACTACAGAATTCTGAGGAAAGGTGTGATACAAAGAACATGAAACCCAAAGAAGAGGTCAAAATAGGATGTCAATAAGCATTCACAACTATTGTGAACTTAAGGACTTAAGAAGTAAGTGGCACTTCTTGAAATAACTGCTGGGAAATAATCAAAATAAAGAATTCTGTAATAGAAACACCAAAGTGAAAAGAACAGTGTAATTACTGACCTCATCTAAATATATAACTAAAACTAAACAACCATAAATAGTTAACTTTTAAAAATATTTTATAAGGTGCTGGCCCAGTGGTGCAGCAGTTAAGTTTGCACATTCCACTTTGGCAGCCCAGGGTTCACCGGTTCAGATCCTGGGTGCGGACATGGCACCACGTGGCAGGCCATGCTGTGGTAGGTGTCCCACATATAAAGTCGAGGAAGATGGGCACAGATGTGAGCTCAGGGCCAGTCTTCCTCAGCAAAAAGAGGATTGGCAGATGTTAGCTCAGGGCTAATCTTCCTCAAAAAAAAAAAAGAAAGAAAAGAAAAGAAAAATTTTATAAATCCTTATAATCCTGTAAAACTAGAACCAAATATATATATATATATATATTTTTTTTTAAGTACATTTTTAAAGTATATATATACACACATGTAGTCAGGAGAAAAGAAAGAATATATGTATGTGTTTATTCCCTCATCCTGGTTATCAATAAGTCAATGGGTTCTGCCTAAAGAGACTCAAAACTATTTAGAGGTTTTTTTTATAATTTTCTTCTCTCAACTTTAGGACTTTTTTAGGAATTCATTTTGTCTTGTAGTAACAAACATCTATCTGTAGCTTGATCATGTTTTTCAATAATAAACATTTTTTGTTTATTGGTTTGTTTTTTGTTTTTTTTCAGTCAAATGCAAACAATTTAATTTAAAATTTATAAATGGCATGCATAATATGACTCCATATTTCTACATGCATATATGTATTAAAAGTATCTGGAGTGATGTTCGTCAAATGCAGGTGATGGTGGGGGAGACAAGCGGCACAGTGGTTAAGTTCTCAAGTTCCACTTGAGTGGCCCACGGTTCGCCGGTTTGGATCCTGGGTGCGGACATGGCACCACTTGTCAAGCCATGCTGTGGTAGGCATCCCACATATAAAGTAGAGGAAGATGGGCATGGATGTTAGCTCAGGGCCAGTCTTCCTCAGCAAAAAAAAAGGAGGAGGATTGGTGGCAGATGTTAGCTAAGGGCTAAGCTTCCCCTCCCCCCCAAAAATATGTAGGTGATGGTTATTACTAAGCCGTAGGATATTTTCAACTCTCTTCTTTACTTTGATTTTTTTAATTAGGAAAATGCAATTTATTATAAATTAAATAAATTTAAATTTGCCATTTAATTATGAATAAAAGCCATTTGTTCTAAAATAACACAGGAAAATAAAACATTAGCAGTCACTCTACCTCCTCATCCTCCAAAAACAACCACTGTGAACAATTTGCTGTATATTCTTTCAGGTTTTGAGTATAGAGTACAGAAAACGGGACCATATCATTTTATACTTTACGGCCACTTAAGTATGTTATGAACATTGGACACTTGGGTCCTTCCCACATTTTTTTTCAATTATAAATAATACTGCCACAAAACGTCTTTGTACTGTCCTTGTACATTTATGAAAGTATACCTAGAATCCAAACTCCTATAATTGTGAGTCAAAGGAACATGCATATCACCCACAAAAATTTTATTTTAATTGATATTCCCAGAAACATTGTAGGTACCTATTTCTTTACAGCCTTGCTAATATGGGGTATTATCCTTTTCCCATTGACAAGCTATATTTCTCACATGCATTACCCACTAATATTTGTTGCCCTTTTTTACATTAAGTGGTACAGCTTTTTCTTATTAATGTGGGTGAGTTTTTTTAAGTATTATGGCTCTTTATAACTGCCATTTTGTTTTTAAATGTTCTTGATTTGTTTCATCTTTTTAAATTTTCATTTTTTGCCAAACAGAAGTTCAAGCAAATTTTTTCTTAAAAAAAGTCAATCTTCTTCATGGCTCTTTGGTTTGTCATGCTTAGAAAAGCCTTCCTCCCGTAAGCCCAGACTAAAAGACTATTGATGGCTTTCTTTTAATGATCTTACTTTTGTTTTATTTCAGTATTGGCTAATTGTTTGGCCAAGGTCAGGTTCCTCATCTGTAACATGAAGCTAATGATGTCTACTTCGTAAGGTCTGTTGGAGGAATACATTCATGAGCACACAGTGTCTAACCGAGTAATTAGCACACTGTAAGCACTCAAAAACTATCATAATCTTTTTACAATTTATGTAAACATAAAGATATAAATCTAGCTCCCACCCACCTATTCCCAATATGATTAGCCAGTTGTTCCAGGGCATTTTATTAAGTAATCTATCATTTCCCCAAGATACGAAAGCTAGCTATTTATTGGTAGGTCCTGGACTTGAAAGCTGGTCACTGAACTCTAAATTCACTGCTTCTTTACACTACAGCAATGAATCTTGGCTTTGGTTTCAGACTTGCCTATAATAGCATTTCCTTATTAAGTATTTAACTCACCTTAAAATCTACCAAGAAACTAACATTACCCAAATTGATAGTCCCATTCTTTCATCTGTTGTACACATAAATTTCTAAATTGGCCAAAGAGCACCTAGAAAGAAAGAATCTCAAATAAATTATTAAAAATTAAACTCTCAGGCCTGGCCCCGTGGCCAAGTGAAATTCCACGTGCTCTGCTTCAGCGGCCTGGGTTCACAGGTTCTGATCACGGGTGCAGACATACTCCACTCACTGGCCATGCCGCAGAGGTGTCCCACAAACAAAATAGAGGAAGACTGGCACAGATGGTAGCTCAGGGCTGGTCTTCCTCAAGCAAGGAAAAAAAAAAAAAAAAACACGAGGAGGATTGGCAATGGATGTTAGCTCAGGGTGAATCTTCCGCAACAACAACAACAACAAAAAATCAAACTCCCTAAATTTCTGCAAATTTTCTACACTACTTGTTTTAATGATTGGAAAAGGCTATTTTAGGTCAAGAGAAAGAAGAACTTATTGGTGGCGCGTCTTTTTAAAAATAGTCATAAAAGTTGATTGTGTGTGCATGCATATGTGTGTTTTCAAGTCTCTACTAGCTTTTCAATGGATCTATGGATACAATAAATACTTAAGACAAATATTACACAAAGCCCAGATAAAATGTTTGATAGACAGTCAAACATGTAGACTATTTCCAGTTGAGAGGAAGAAGAACAGACCCCCTAAGGCAATACATGGAAAGGCTGAATTTAAATCCGGAAGATAAAAAAAGCAATAAGCACTGAGGCTAGAGGTAGATGGCCATTGACTATCTAGAAAGAAAGTAAGCGGTTCTTAGGGCAATCTAAGGAAGAAGCTAGATCCAAAGCCAACAGAAAACATTTCTCACGCTAACTGGTGGTTTGGCTTAACTGCATTCCACTGGCTTTAAAAGGATGAAAGAAAACTTCACAAAGAAATGAGATGCAGTAATATACAGATGCCATCAGATGAAGTTTAGGATAACATATTAATTGAACCATGTAATATCCCCTTCCCATTGGTGTCTCCCTTACCCCCTCCCACTTTCATGATAAACTCTAAACTTAAAGTTACAGAACTGTGTGTAATTTAGGGCCAAATGCAACTGATATTTACAGCATCAAAACTCTCATCATTTACTTAAGTCAGCAGCCAATGATTACACTATACAAATCTGAGAAACAGGCATGCAAAAGTCAAAATCTCTTGCTGTGTCCTTAACTCTTCCATTGAAAAAGAAAAAAAGAAAAAAGCTACATGTTAGTGCATTATGAATCTGAATGATGTGATGAGTCAAATTTAGTTTTTAATTATCAATGAAAATTTTCCAGAAGTTAAGACATTCATATCCGTCCTGCACTTACTTGCACTCTAAGCAGAAAGTCCTTCATAGTCTGCCTCATAAATGAAGAACAGGTAAGCAGGTATTTTTTTAAATTGTTTATATAGATTTAAAATACATTCCAGAGTTTAAAATATTTCACTGTGGATATGTGCTAAATTTTAATTAGTGAAACCCTACTTATAGCTGCTTTAAATTCACTACAACTACAAATAATATTTTGTATTCTAATCTAGTAGGAAAAATAAAACTTACTGTTACCTTACTAGTGAGGTGAGCTTTATTTTACATGCTAATTACAATTAAATGACATGCTATTCTTGTCATTTACCTGTTTTTAAAAGATTTTCATCTTTTTCTTAATTCATTTATTAAATAAAATTACCAACTTTTAGATATCATATTCAGCTATCTATCTTAGCTCTTGTTTCTAACTTTCAGCTGATTCTCCCAGATTTTTAAAGCAGATCATTGTTTGGTGACAAATCATTTGTTTTCTTTGTTTCCATTACTTGTGTCTTGCTTTTTGTCTCCTTTTCCTGCACCGGCCAGAACATTACCAAAAACTATGAACAACAATAGTGACATACATCCTTTTATTATTCCTGACTTTTAAATACACATATAATTATTATTATTTCCAACAACTATTATTTATTTATTAAAGCAGCTTCATTCTTTTCCTAGGGTTCTAAGTTTTTTTTTTTCTGTTTGGTTTGTTTTTAAAGGTCAAGAATGGAAGTTGAATTTTTACAAATGCCTTTTCAACATATGTGTGTATTATTATTCATCCCACCATCATAGGACTATTTCTTCTTTAATGTATTAATACACAGTACTAGTAGTAATAGGAATACATTATCTTAGCAATCCTAAATAGAATCCCATTTGTCACTTACTATTCTGCTGATTTCAACTTGCTAAGATTTTACTGAGGATGGTGGCATCTATAATGGAGATTGGTCCAGAGTGTTTCTGTGCTCTGCCAGATTTGGTATCAGGCTTATAACAGACTCCAAATGAAACAGGAAGCTTTATAATTGTTACAATAGAGTAACTAAAACAAAGTGGGATAAGTACCAGAATAAAAGGGTCAATAAACATGCTAGACAAAACAGGCTCTTCAGGAATTTATCTAATTGTCCACTGTATGAGAAAGAAGGGAAGAAGTTCAAAACTTATATCATATTTTACTAAAATAATTTAGTTTTAATATTTTTTTATCCTTTGGCTGGACTAAGCAAGACACAAAACTCAAAAGTCATAAAAGTCTGAATTACAGCTTTGTCTACATAGAAATATAACTACTTGAATGACAGGAAAAAATTAATAACATATGACCAAGTGTTAATCTACTTTTTAATACATGTATTAAGTGGATTCACATAACAAATACAAAAAAAGGCAATGCACAAAGTGAACTGGAATGAGTAATACAAACGTAAGATGCTCTAACTCACAAACGCATATTAAAATACAGTGCCGATCCCTGGTTCTTCCACAACTCGTCTAAGTAGATCCAATCCCCCTCTCGCCAGAGGGAGAAAACATAATCTAAGCAGCAGGCCATGCCAGTTTCAATCCAAGATTTCTTCCAGAGAGGAGAATAACAGGTGTGGTTATGTGGAAATAGCAGTGACGCACTGCTATTAATTCACTTTCTGGTATATCTCCCCATCATGCCTTAAACTCCTCCTCAAACCTTTCCCTAAGGTGGTACTAACAGATTATGTTTCTCTAATTCTAATCACTATTTACTTTAGTTGTATTTGCTTTTTTTCACAATAATCCCATTAGTAAAAGGAGAGACCCCTGCTGGCTTGATCAAAAATGGCATACATGCAATATAACAGTTACTGAAAGGCATGTTGTGTGTTGTATGTTATAGTGATCTTCTCCACATTAAGTAAAAATGGCTTCTAAGACAATGGAATGTCCTGTGAAAATACAGGTGAGCCTAAGTAAGAGGCCTAGAAAAGCACATACATTCAAACGAAAAAGTTGGTAGTGATAGGCTTATTAAGAGAACCAAAAGACAAGAGCCTGACTATGACCACAACCCCATCTACCATACATAAGACGGTTCTATGCAAGAAAAGTAAAAATGAAATTAACACTGATGACTTGCGGACGGCATGGTGTCTTTCCGAAAGGTAGAGACATGCTTTGTACAAGAGATTTACAACCATAATTAGCATGGAGCACTGTGTGAATACAACAATCGGCATTTAGTATCTTCAAAGTTAGGAAAAAGGGAAACTCGAAGAAGAACAGGATCCGGTAGAAAAGCTGTATCACAAAGCAAGTCCTGAATGGTCTCCAAAGTTTAAGAACAGTGCAAGAATGGATAAATAAATTCACTGGTAAACAGCTTCTGCCGATAGCGAGGCTACAATAAAGTTTCCCCAGGGAAGTGCAGAAAATATTAATAAAGATGGTAATATTGGAAAGCAAACTGGTAACCTTGATGAAAATAGACCTTTTCTGGGAAACAAAAGCCATCTTATACTTTCATCTCATAAGACAAGAAAAAATGCCAAGCTAACATTGCTTTTATAAAGAAAAACTTAAGGAGATGTTAAGCTAAAGTCTTTGTTGGTATACTCTGAAAATACAATACGTAAGAAAATGTGGATTTTTTAAATATATTTTAATATTTTCCAGGAAAAAACTGGGGAAGGTGGCACTTACATTTTTATAATCAGAAAATAAAGCTCTTCTCCATGGCAGGAGGGCCTTCTCAACTTCCCTATTTTCCAAATCAATCATGCAAGGTTCAAGACTTATCTTCAATCATTTCATTTACTGCCAGTCTATTTGATGTAAAGATTCATCTATTTATCTATCCCTTGCATTTCTTTCTTTCAAAATGTCTCTAGCATCCATCAACTTTTAGCACTGCTACTGTCAACATCATTAGTCTAGGTTTAATCTTGAAATATGGTAAAACTATCCAAACTGTTTTCCACACATACTGAAGACTGTCTTCTGTATTTACTATAATGATGTTTTTTAAGGATGTTAATTATTATATTCAAACAGCAGCTTCCTTATGAGGGGACACATTCAGGAGAAATAATTTTCTGATCTCAGTAACACTGAGGCTTCTTCACAGTATGTGGTCTATTTTTATCTTATTATACCATATCACATCTTATCTACACAATTGTGTAACTGATCAAATCTGTCACTACACTTTGGCTGTGGGAAAACTTGAGAGCTAGTTTATGCCAGCAATAAGTACACAGAATTATTTGGTATATATTTTTATTATAAGCTAATTCTAACAAATACTTTATGCCTGTATCCATTTTTTCTTTTTGCTTCTAATGATGTCACCTCTAATGATGTCAATTTGTTTGTATTCATTCATTTTTCAAAAATGTATTTAAGGGGCCAGCCCCATGGCCGAATGGTTAAGCTCATGTACTCTGCTTCAGCAGCCCAGGGTTCCCCGGTTTGGATCCTGGGCATGGACCTATGCACCGTTCATCATGCCATGCTGTTGTGGCATCCCACATTAAAAAAAGAGAACTAGAATGTCTTACAAGAAGGATACTATGTACCAAGGCTTTGGGGAGGAAAAGAAAGAGGAAGACTGGCAACAGATGTTAGCTCAGGGCCAATCTTCCTCACCAAATAAAAAGTATTTAAGTATGTGCTAGGCACTGGAGATACAGCAGTGAACAAAACAATCCCTGGTCTCTTTGCTCTTGAGACAAAATAGCCTCAAGGATCTTTCATTCTGGTGGGCAAAGACATACAAACAAATACATAGTATATCAGCAATGATACCTTCTCTAAAGAAAAACCAAGATAAGAGAAAAGGAGAGGGATAAGGCATGTGAGTGGGGGATGATAGTTTACAAAACCTTCACGTGGAAGTGCATGTACATGTTTAGGTATTCCAAGAATCTCCATAAGCCACTATAAATCACTTTTTGAATAAGACAAAGGAAAAACAATAGTCCAATAACTCATCAAACCAAAAAATACTTAAGCAACACTTTATCTGATCATTTCCCCTACTCAAACACCTTTCTGGATGATGGTGATGGTTGCACAACAATGCGAAATGTATTTAATGCCACTAAACCATACACTTCCACATGGTTAAAATGGTAAATTTCATGTTATACATATTTTACCACAATAAAAGAGCTTTTCTGATCCTTTACTCTCTCATGGTATATAACCAAACTTCTTAGACAAACCTTCCCTCTAAAACCTAGCTCCATCTCAGTCCTTTCTCATCCTCTTCTTGCCAGAATCACTGACACTTCAAACACAATCTGGGCTTATGAACTACACTCCCCCTTCCCTTCAGACTCTCCTTTCATTCCTAGTTTTCTCCTCCCTCTCTGAACACCACTTCTCAGTGTCTGAATGACTCACTTTCCTCCCTCTGCCCTCCAAACACAGCCGTCAAGAATATCCCATCATTTGCCCTTTTCTACTTACTCGACATTCTAGGAACTTGCACACCCCAAAGGCTTCAAATACTACCTTCTATGGGGGATTACTTCCAAATTTACCTCTCATGAGCTTCAGAATCCATTTCCCAACAGCAGATGTCTTACTAGGACCTCAACCTAAATTCATCCTCCCTCCCAAACCTGTTCTTTCACTTGATTTTACTTCATTTATTTCTCCTCAGTCACCCAACCTTGAAACCTAGTGATCATTAGCTATTGCTCCCTCTTCCTCACCACTTACATCCACCTAGCCTACAAACTGATACCCCTACTTCCAGTGTCTTCTTCAACAATCCAACCTACAAACTGCCACCAGATTAGTCTTTCTTAGACATAATTTTGGTCATTAACACAGCACTCACGGTCCTCTATGACCTGACTTCAAAATAAACCTTTCCATCTTTATCTCTTACAATATATCCTCCCCACTCCTGAATACACACACAGTGGTACTCAAGCTGACAACCACTGAACTAATTCTAAACCATATCTTACCCCTTTTATTCATGCCAGTTCCTTATCCTTGAACAGTAATTCAACTAGCCCCTTACTTTTACTTGTTGAAAGCCTATCAAATCTTAAAAGGCTGATTCAAATGTCAGATCCTCCTAAAAACCTTCCCAAATCAAGAATATAAATTAACTTTTTCATCTGTGCTCCCTGGCACTTTAATATCACCGAATTTAGCACATTCTGGCTAAGTACGTTAATTTATCTTTGTCCTTATAACTCAACTATGTTGTAAAATGCTCAAGCGGAGCCATTTATTTGGGGGAGGGGAAGATGCAAAAACTCACCTGACTGCTACCAACATATGAACCCTAAGTATAAACTCTATACTTTTAAATAAGAACCATGCTAAACATCTATTTCATATAGGATTTTTTGACTTACAGAATATTTATCATCTACCACAATATTTTGCCAAAACGACATTTAAATCTAGGCGATTCAACTGTATATACACAATTACACTCGACTCTAATTATGTAGAGTTTGGAGTCTGAACAGTAGTGATTAGGAACAACCAGATTAACTTACTTTGGGTTTCAAAACAGCTTCAATTCTTATTACATTATGACTCAGCTTTAACAGGCACTGCTTTCTAGCTATATTACTCTTAATCCCATTCCCTCGTAATCCCGGGCAAAAGAGATTACAAATTTAGACTCTAACTCTCTCTAGAGCAAAGTACTTTCAGACTTAGGCACTCAAGTTCCCTACTCTAGCCACACCACCAGGCTCTAAGAAATCCTGTCCTCTGTGTCCACAGGGCTCTAATATCCCCCAGCTAATAACACACACCCAATATAGTATTATTCCTAGTGCATCCTGAGTAACATGGTTGTGTTTTCTGACTTCGGCTGACAGAACCAATTCATTATCCATGCGCTAGTTCAGTGATTTTAAAACTTCACGTAACTATTTCTTCACTTGGATAGTGGTTACATCTTGCTTTATAACAAACTAAACATGTTTTATACTGCATATATCACAAACACATACTATTCTGTATGTGTGACCTCATAGCATAAGAGTAAAAAAGACAAACCTTGGAAACAGACTGAAAAGTAATAAAATTTTTTAAAAAGAGAGAGCTTTAAACAACTGAATTTTTTCTTCAACCATACAAAAAAGTCCACCCAAAGCGATCTACAGATTCACTAAAATCCCTATCAAAATCTCAAAAATGTTTTTTGCATAAAAAGGAAAACCCATCCTGATATTCATATGCAATCACAAGGGACTTGCAATAGCCAAAATAATCTTGAAAAAGCAGAACAAAATCGGAGGACTCACATTTTCTGATTTAAAACTTACTACAAAGCTATAATCATCAAAACAGTGTAATACTGGCATAAAAACAGACATATGGACCAATGGAATAGAGTAAGACTCCAGAAATAAATCCTTGCGATATACAGTCAAATGCTTTTCGCTGAGGGTGCCAAGACCATTCGATGGGCAAATGACAGTCTTTTCTACGAATTTTGCTGGGAAAACTGGGTACCCACATGCAAAGGAATGAAGTTGTACTTATACTGTATGCAAAAATTAACTCAAAAGAGCTCAAAGACCTAAACGTAAGAGCTAAAACTATAAAATTCTTAGGACGTAGGAGAAACCCTTCATGACCTTAGATTTGGCAACAATTTCTTGGATATAACACCAAAGGCTCAGGCAACATAAGAAAAAAAGAGATAAATGAGACAATCAAAATTAAAAACTTGTGCATCAGAAGGCAACCACAGAATGGGAGAAATCTGCAAATCACATTATCTGATACGAGACTAATATCCAGAATATACAAAACCCACATAACTTAACAAAAAAAATATTCAATTCAAAAAAGGGTAAAGGATTTGAAAAGATATTTTTCTAAAAAACACATACAGATGGCCAATATCCACATAAGATATGCTCAACATCACTAATCATTAGGGAAAGAAAGGCAAATCAAAACTACAAGTAGGGGCTGGCCCCGTGGCCAAGTGGTTAAGTTCGCGCGCTCTGCTGCAGGCGGCCCAGTGTTTTGTTAGTTCGAATCCTGGGTGCGGACATGGCACTGCTCATCAAACCACGCTGAGGCAGCGTCCCATATGCCACAACTAGAAGGACCCACAACGAAGAATATACAACTATGTACTGGGGGGCTTTGGGGAGAAAAAGGAAAGAAAATTTTAAAAATCTTAAAAAAAGAAATGACAACAAAGACAGCAGTGTAGCAAGATGGAAAACATTTATATTACTAAGTAGAGTAACATGCATATGATTACAAAATATGTAAACAAATGCATATTAAAAGGTTTGAGGAAAAAAAATATACCAAAACCATAAGTAACTGTGTTCAGGTGAAATGAAACGGAGATTTTTCTCTGTCTACAATTAATCAACTTCTCATAAATAGGAATTTATTTCTATGTTTAAAGATCTTAAAACACTGAAAATTCAAGCCATTTTTATAATGGTTAAGGATTTCAACAACCACAGAACACAGAGATCCTTTCAAAATACTATTGATCTATCTTTTGCAGCCAATTCATAAACCAACCTCTGTCTTTCCAATATAACTCCTTTAACTATGATGCCTGGGTCCACTGTCATTTAGGCTTTTTAAAAGGTATTTTTTTTAACATTTTTATAACATACTGCTACCTATAAATAGCTTAAAATGTCAGTAAAGTTCTCTTAGTCTAAAATTAAGTTAAGGGCTGGCCCCGTGGCCGAGTGGTTAAGTTCGCGCGCTCTGCTGCAGGTGGCCCAGTGTTTCATTGGTTTGAATCCTGGGTGCGGACATGGCACTGCTCGTCAAACCACGCTGAGGCAGCGTCCCACATGCCACAACTAGAAGGACCCACAACGAAGAATATACAACTATGTACCGGGGGGCTTTGGGAAGAAAAAGGAAAAAAATTTAAAAAACTTTTAAAAATAAATAAATAAATAAGTAAAAATAAAATAAAATTAATTTTTCCTCAAAAACGACTAAAACTATCACCAGTAGAAGTCCCTAATGATTCTATGCCAAACAGTGACAAATTCCCTGGTGACAATCCATGACTTATTAAAAGAAAGCTTAAGCATCATCCCTTTTGAGTAGAAAGACTAGTTTAGCCAGATTACCCAGAGCAATGAGTTACTAATACTAATAATGTCTCATATTATCTAAAAAGCTTTACATATTGTAAAGTACTTTCATGGAAGTGCCTTGCAAGGTACAAACTTTCACTCATAAGTCAGCCAGTCCTGGGGATGTAATGCACATCGTGATGTCTGGAGTTAACACTGCTGGATGGTATACTTCAAAGTTGCTAAGAGAATAGATCCTAAAAGTTCTCATCTGGAGGAAAAAAAATCATTTTCTTTTTTTTTTTGGTAACTATATAAGGTGATGGATCTTAACTAATCTTATCGTGGCAACCATCTCACAACATATGTCAGTCGAGTCACTATGCTGTACACCTTCAACTTACACAGTGCTGCGTGTCAATTATATCATAATAAAACTGAAAGGAAAACAAAGAACCTCAAAAAGTGTTTATCTTCTTTGATTCAGCAATGATCACTCCTAGATATTTATCCTAAGAGAAATAATCAAGGTTATGTGTAAATATTTTTCATAAGGAAAATCCACAGAAGCATTAGCTATAATTTAAATAATTTATTATTATTTATAATTCAAAAGCAACCTAACAGTCAAAATTTGGGGAATATTATGGTACCAGCATATGAAGAATGCTATACATCTATCTAAAATGCTTTGAAAGAGTATTTAATGATATGGGAAAATATTTACAATTTGTTCTAAAAAGACAAAATATTGTAAATAATATCTAACTTTAAAAAACACACACTACACATATAAAAACAGAAACAAAAAACAAAAATCTTTGGCCTAGACCTCTGAACTATCTTCCAGTTCAAGGTGCCAGTATGAGCATGTGTTTTTCTTCTCGCCTTCCTAATAACTTAATTAAATAAATTTTTCTAAAGAAATTTTAAAATAACTTTTTAATTAAAAATGTATTTTTAAAAGACTAGGTAGTTTGCCCATGGTTCTAAGATGAAAAAGGGATGCAGACTGTGAACTGATTAAGCCGAGTGGAGGGAGCAGAAGAGCAGAATACTCACAGAGGGGGCTGTGGAGAAGCAGGAAGGCTAATCCTCTGGGCGGAACCCCAGAGAGGCGCCAGTTCAGGGACCGTTGTACAAGGAAGGTCAGTAGTGAGAAGTGGGACTGAACACTTCTGTCATAGCAAGAAGTCAACAGAGAATGTCTAAATTTGATAATCAAAAAATAAACACTACAAGTATATTATTTAGAAACATGGAGTTAAGCCCCAGGAAATCCGAACTGAAAAGGTTTTTCAAAATAGTTGCCTCTGGGGAGTGGGGCTCCTCATTATTAGGCCTTTTGTGTAAGTGATATTTGATTACTAACTTTTTTAAGCTAGGTGTGGGTATAACATTGATTTTAAGTTTCTATTCTTTTTCCTCTAATACACAACACTGTTTTACTTCCTTCCCACTAAGGCAGAGGGTGTATCTCATTCAGCAGTGTTCTTCAAATATACGTCACGCAGTCACAAGACAGATCTAGTGGGACATAAGCAGCACCTCTTTTTCCTAATAAAAAGGAAAAATAAAATAAAGATATTGTTGGTGAAGCTTTCATTCCAATTATAAATGTTTACTTAAATGTGTGTCCTAAGGGACTATATAAAATCTCTTTCTTATTGTATCTATTTTCTCAACCCAGCAGCCAGAGGGATCGTGTAAAAATGTGAATTTAGATCATGTCACTACTGCAATGGCTTTGAGTTCTTATTCAGATTAATGGCCTGCATGATGGCCTAAAATGTCCTTCAGAATTAACCAACATATCTCTTCAATGTTTTACTTGCCTCCTCATTCACTTGACTTCAGCTAACTGCTCTCCATCTTCCTCCAACATTCGAGTCTGTCCCCATACTTCAAGGCCTTTGTGCTTGCTGTACCCTCTGCATGATTCACTTCCTTACCTAACTCAATTATTCATATGCCACCATATTTTAAATTATAACCCCACACTCGTACACACTCCCAATTTTATTCCCTTACTCTTTTATCACTCTTACACACTCCCTATTTTATGCCCTGTTTTACTTCTCCCATAGCACTCTACAACTTTCTGTTAATTTTGTTTATCTCCCCCACCCCCACTAGAATACAAGCTCTGAAAGGGCACAGATTCCTGTTTGTTTACTGGTGTAGCCCCAGCACCTGTTACAGTCCCTAGCATATAGAAGGCCCTCAAGTAAGTTTCTGTTGAACCAATGAATAAGTAAAAAAATATATATATCTTCTTAGGAAGATGCCACATTACTGGCAATCAAGCCCAACAGTTTGGAACCCTTAAGAAATTCTGGTAATTTTAATTATAAGGATAAGCTATGATTTAGACTCTGGAGTAGTAAACTCAAGTTATTCACAAGCCTGAATATTTTGCTGGCATACTGTGCCATATTGAACATGCAAGTGCACTGAAATAATGAAAATAAACTTTGTTAACACCAAAAGTAACATGAAGAACACTTGTATCTCAGCCATGATTTTAAAAAAAATGGGAGAACCCATTCCCTAAATGGCTAAGATATTTTAAAGTGCAGACGTCTTGTACCTTTTTTTATAAGTCACAGTGAAATTCTCCTTCTCAGTAACAAGAATTTGTACACATTCACAATTTTCACTATTTCCTTCAACCCTGAATGGAGACCAAGGGGCAACTGTTCATCACCCTCATTTCTTCAGAATAAAACAAGGAGCAAATTGGCTTTTGGTGAAATTCATATACCAAGTCTTTTATTGTGGCACACATGGATGACAGAGCCTCTGTCAGTCAGGATTTCAATGAATTTTTTTCTAGCCTACATTACAATTCATTGAATAAAAAAAAAAATCTTCAATAGATTTTCAATGATTAACAGGAAAACGGCCCTTGAACTCTTCTCCCTCATACACCAAAACACACGTGGGAAAAACATTTCTACTCTGTACAAAAGAAGCTTATCCGCTGCGAAAGGAAATGTCTTTAAGCCTACAAATGAATAATGGCTTTTCCATATTTCATGCCATTAATAAAACATCTAACAGCATGACTTGATAAAGAAATTTTACTAGTCACCTATTTTCTGTTCTTGCAGAATAAATTTTGATATTAGCTACTTTGCAACTGGTTTTATTCCTCTTCTCAAAAACAATGTGGTTTTACCTGTTTTCATCATAAGAAATAAAGGATTTTTTTAAAAGAGGGAAATAAACAAGACAAGTTGAAAGGGCAGCTTGCAGACATAAATAAATAAAACTGAGTGAAGTACTGAAGCCACTGGCAAAATGCAAACTACATCACAAAAAGGACATAGTAGACCCGATACTGATGAAAACAAATTTATGAAATGAATAAGAATCTCAAGAAAATTACATAGAACACAGCAGAAACATTTATAAAAATAATAAAATGAAAGACAGGAAATGAAAATGATCATAAAACTAATGTTCATTGAGGAAAGAAAAATAAAAATGAAAGCATATTAAAAAGATTTTTAAGAAAATATTCCTGAATCACAGATTGAAATGACTTACCATGTAACAGGAAAACATAATAGACAATCACACCAAGACCGAGATATATCCTGGTGAAGTTACTGAACTTCAAGGATAAAGAAAGAATTCTACCAATACCCAGGCAGAAGTAGGTTACCTTCAAAGGGGAAAAAAAAAGGTCAGGCTGGCCACAGACTTCTCTAGAGTAACCCTAGATGTCAGAAGATAATGGAATAATGTCTACTGGGTATTAAGGGGAAGGTAATGGAGCTCAAAAGTTCTATAACCAGCCAAAATATCACTTCACTTGTGAAAGCTACTGACAGACATTTTTAAACATACAAGGACCCAGAGAACAGAGCATTCAAACAACCACTCCTCAAACAGAAAAGCTTATTTGATAAACATAATAGATTTAAATATATTAAAGCTACAACATTATGATAATAGCCACAGAGCTATAAACAAACTACCATATTTCATCCGTTCTAAGATGCACTTTTTTTTCACATTTAAGTATATCTGAAATCAGCATGCATATTACAATCGATGGCATGTCATAGTCTTTGATAGTGCTTAACCATATTAGTGGTTGTCACAACAATGAGGCATCTTACAATCAAGAGTATCGTAGGGGCTGGCCCCGTGGCTGAGTGGTTAAGTTTGCGCACTCTGCTGCCGGCGGCACAGTGTTTCGTTGGTTCGAATCCTGGGCACAGACATGGCACTGCTCATCAAACCACGCTGAGGCAGCGTCCCACATGCCACAACTAGAAGGACCCACAACAAAGAATATACAACTATGTACTGGGGGGTTTTGGGGAGAAAAAGGAAAAAAAAATTAAATTTAAAAAAAAGAGTATCTTAGACATAATGTAATACAATACATAACACCAAAATGAGAGACAGGAGGGCAAAAAAAGAAAACCAACCACGTAGTTAAAAGAAGAAAAGAGAAAATCAAGCAAAAAGACAGGCAATGAAAAAAAGAGTATCACAGAAGCAAAACCAAACATACAACATTAATGTAAATGATTAAAAGCATCTCAGATTGGGTCCAAAAAGGCTAACCTTTGTCCAACTACATGGGGGCTACATAAGACAAACCTAAAACAAAGACTTTGAGAGGTTAAAAGTAAAAAGTTAGACAAAAGTGTACAAGGCAAGTATAAATACTCTTTTAAAGCTAGTTGAATTCAAAGTAAAAAAAAAAAAAATTAAAGGTGGCAAAAAGGATCACTCTTTATAACGATCAAGATTACAATCTATAAAAAAGATATAATGTTTATAAAACTATATATATACCAAAGCCTTCAAAATATATATATGGAGCCAAAACTTTAAAGAAATACAAGAAAACCGGGCAGAAATAAAAATAAAAGTCAAACCATTTCAGCCCTGAAAAATCAGACAGACAAAATAATAAAATGGCTGAACATATGACACGATAAGATCAAGTCCTTATGGAACAGTTATAAAAACTAATCATCTAGGGGCTGGCCCCGTGGCCGAGTGGTTAAGTTTGCACGCTCCGCTGCAGGCGGCCCAGTGTTTCGTTAGTTCGAATCCTGGGCGCGGACATGGCACTGCTCATCAGACCACGCTGAGGCAGCATCCCACATGCCACAACTAGAAGAACCCACAACGAAGAATACACAACTATGTACCGGGGGGCTTTGGGGATAAAAAGGAAAAAATAAAATCTTTAAAAAAAAAAAAAACTAATCATCTATTTAGGCCATAATACTTCAAAATTCAAGAAAGCAGAAATAGTAGAGACCACAATCTGACAATGAGGAAATTAAACTATTCCCCTTAGCGGAGAAGACCTGACCACTTACGTACTCTCTCCCCCTAAACTACTCCATCCAAAGATGAAAATCAAAATTAACACAGATTATGTAGTAAATAGCAATTAGAAAAGCTGCCTATATAAAAGCCTTTGGTATACAAATAAAACTACACTCAGAGGAAGATGCACAGCCTAAATAGCATCAATTGATCAAGAATTAAAATTAAATTTATTACACATTCAAGTTTAGAAAATAAACTAAAAAAAAAAACTCAGAATAAAAGAATTAAAGAAATTCATAAGTTACTCAATTAGAAAATAGAAGTAGTAGATTTAATTCTAAAACCTAGGAGCTGCATTTTGAAGGGAAGGAAAAAAAACAAACATAAACCATTAGATGGACTTAAAAATATATCTATTAAATTAGGACTGAAAAAGAAGAAATAAGATGATGCAGAGAAAACCAAAATAAGTATAAAATAAGTTTCCAGTAAACTTCAAGCTATTAAATTTTAAAATGTACATAAAATGGATGGCTTTCTACAAAAATACAAATTGTCAAATGAAATCAAATAGATTTAAAAAACAAACACCTCAGTAACTTCCAAAGAACCAAGTTGTCAGAGTAATTTCCCCAACCACTCCAAACACCAGTCTCATACAGTTTCATAGTAAATTCAAAAAGTAATTCACAGGTAATTTCAAAAGGTAATTCCTTTATTGAATTATATGTAAAAAAAAGGAAAGTTTCCTACATTTCATGAAGCCAGTGGTGCACAGATAGCATAGAAAATACTCTCGACAAAAATTTTAAATAATAATAGCAAACTATTATATAGTATTTACTATATTTCAGACACTGATCTAGATAGACAATGTACATAACACCAATTCATTTACTCTCAAGATAATCTGATGAGCTGGAGGGTCAAAATATTTAACAGCAGGTATAGAACAGTCACCAACCCACTGGAAGGATGCCAGAGCTCAGCTATCCCGGAGCCTGGTCCTAAAGGCCCTCTTTTGGTGGCACACATTACTCCACGTTACTCCAGTGGCTAGATCAAAAGAGGAAGAGTAATAGCAAGGAAGGGGTAAGTATTTTCACAACCTGTACATCACAACACGAGTGCTAGCTCCTACTGACTGATTACCACTCCTTGCCTGTGAGCTGAGAACTATTTATTATCTCCACTTTACAGCTGAGGAAACAAACCCAGAGAAGTTAGATAACAGAGAGGCTGGGGCTTGAACCCACACAATGAGGCTCCAGAGATCAGGCACTTAACCTCTATGCTATATAGCCTTTCTAAAATACAATATTAGTAAATATAACCCAAAGATAAATTTAAAAGGTGTCACTCTTCCACAAATTCAAGAAAGGCTTGATCTTTCAAGCTAACATATTAAGGTCAAAGAAGAAAAGGCATTCATTTTTTTTTTTTTAAGATTTTATTTTTCCTTTTTCTCCCCAAAGTCCCCCGGTACATAGTTGTATATTTTTAGTTGTCGGTCCTTCTAGTTGTGGCATGTGGGACGCTGCCTCAGCATGGCTTGATGAGCAGTGCCATGTCCGCGCCCAGGATCCGAACCGGCGAAACCCTGGGCTGCCGAAGCAGAGCTGGTGAACTTAGCCACTCAGCCACGGGGCTGGCCCCAAAGCATTCATTTTTTTATTATTGTTCAAAATTTTTCCATAAAATGCGATATACATTCCTGATATTAAAAAGGAAAGAGAATCCCAATAAAAGAGGTGGATACAGTACCAATATTTCCAAGAAAGACATATCACATAATAAACATTAAGCTGTATATATGTATATATTTATTAAAGATTTTATATACACACATAATATATTAAGCCAGTAAGGTGAAAACTAGAAGTATTCCCATTAAAGTCAGGTAGGTAACAAGACAAAACAAGGATGCCTGTCATGACAACTACTATAGAAGACAGGAAATGAAGACAAACAATCACAAACTGGTGTTCCTTGAGGTAAGAAAAATAAAAACAAAAGCATATAACACTGTTAATAGTTAAGTACTATTAGTAACAATAAATTTTTAAATAAACATTTAACACCGTTTTAGAACAATCAGGGAATGTACTCAGGTTAAAAATAATATTTAAAAAGGAGATTTGAATACGATTATTTTATAGCTAGGAAAGCTAATAAAACCAAATGAAAACCCAGAACAAAGCAGCCAATTACAAAATTAAACAAGTTAACAGCTTTCTTACACATAAATACTAACCAACCAAAAAATACTGTGGAAAATAATCCTGTACCCAGCAGCAGCAATTAAAGTCTAATGGAAATTGTAGAGCCCATTTTTTTAAATAAATAAATAAAATGTCCACTGAAAGACATGAATATGCAGGAAGTCAGATATTTTGCTTTTGAAAAAATAACTCAACATTGTAAAAATGTCAAATCACCCTTAATCAATCTATATATTCAATGCAATGCACTCAATCAAAACCACAGGGTTTTCTGGGAGGAGCGAGGGGGGTGGTGGTAGAGTAAACTTTGACAAGATGATGCTAGTGCTTGCAATTCTGGAGCAAAAAGATACCTGTATTTTTTCACTTAATGCCTAAATACCAGTATTAGTATTTGCATTTTAATTAAGTGTTCAGAATTTTTAACCACTTTTAAAGTTTGTAAAAATAATCATCTCAGTGCAAAAACTGTTCATCGCAAAATATCAAGAAAATGTAAACATTAAAATAAATGTTAAATGCAATCCAATATTAATTGATAAAATTAAAATAAGCTATTCAAAAATAAAATACCACATTAAAAATCTACTTAAACACACACAAAAAGAAAAATATCTTAAGTTTGATGTTAAAAAAAAAAAGTGCAGCTATTGTATCATTTGAACTTCTAAGTATTCAGGGACAAATTTTTCCAGCTGCTGAAACAGTGCATCTGAACAACTATTCTAGTCTAACTACATCTTCAAATAACCCCATCTCTTAGGCTGAGAATCGCAGTTTTTGCTTTAAAGAGTGATCCTATAGGTGAGATCATACCTCTCCTCTGCCGAAAACCCTCCTCAGCTCTCCACCTCACTTAGAGTGAAAGCCCAGGTCCTTACAACGGCCCAAAGGACCAAGAGGACCTGGCACATACCTTCCCCTCTAGCTGTCTGACTTCATCTCCTACTTCTCTCTTCACTGCTCACCTTAAGCCTCACAAAGGTATCAACACCTAACATCCCATTAACAGAAGTTCCAGAAAGAGAGAATAGCAAACAGAAAGGAGATGGATAGATACATACAAACACCCACATACACACACACACACACACACACACACACACACACAATTTTCCCGGAGCTGCAAGACATAAATTTATAATGGAGCTTTCAAAATACCCAAGACATTAACTGAAAGGTTCATACAAAGATATCAAAATAACATTTCAGAACACCAAATCCTACAAGCGTCCAGACAGACAGAAAAATAGTCGACTTTTCTTTTAATCAAAATTTCAAAATTGGTATTGAACTTCCCAAGTGAGAAGGGACAAAGGCAGCTGTTTGTTATAAGCCCTTCAGAATTGATTTTTTAAATCTATTTGCTCATTATTGATAAAAACCATATATAAATTAAAAACTTTCTAAAATTATAATAATTAACACAGTATAATCTGGCCTAAGAATAGACTTAGAGATCTAGAGAACAGAATAAAGTATAGAAATGAACCAAAATATACATGGAAATCTGGGCATATAACAAATTTGATTTCAAATCAAGAGGGGGGGAATGGATTAGTAAAAAACGGTGTGTTAGGACAAGTGGTTCATTAGAAAAAATAAAGTCAATCTCTACTCAATTCCTTACAACACAAAAAGGTCCAAATGGATGAAAAATTTAAATTTAGAAAACAAAACCATAAAAGTATAGAAAGAAAATATGGGCGGATGGGGTGGGAACATTTTTATAATCTTGGTTTAGGAAAAGTCTTAAGTCAGATACAAAGCCTAGAAGCCACAAATGAAAACACAACCTTGACCACACAAAGACTTTAAATTTCTAAAAGCTTTAAAAGGGGGAGGAGGAGGAACCCAAAAGACAAAGTGGGGGGAAAACATTTACACATACGACAGGGTTAATCCCTAAATAAGTAAAGGGCACTGACAAATTAATGAGAGATTAAATCCGTCATCTGTACAAAGGAGTAAATACAAATGTCCAACAAACACATGAATAATTGTTCGACCTCACTATTTACAAAATGCAAACATATCTTAAGATTGGAAAGTGATTCTCAAGAACTGGCAGAGACATGAGCCAACCAGCTGTAGATGGAAACGTCAACTGACACAGGTTTTATAGAAGGCAATTTGGCATTATTAAACTTAATTTTTCACCCTTTCATTTAAATTCCACTTTTAGGAATTTATTCTACAGAAGAACTAACACGACTAACAAAATTACCACTCAATTTCTCCTAATGCACCATATTTTTAAAGTTTTTAAAACTTTCCAAGTAGTTATATTCACACACAGTATTCGCAAAAACTTTTACAATTCACTCCTCTTAAAAATATTTGTTCCTCTTTTACAGCGTCCTATTTGTTGTCATTTCTGGAAGATTTCTCCAGTTTTATCCTCTAAGGGCTCTTTTCCTTTTTTATAGAACTCTGTTCCTGTTTGCAAACTTAAATCTTCAGTTTTATCTTAATTTTTTTCTTTTTTAAACGTATTCTTCTCCTTGCCTGAGGTATATTTCCTCCTAGTTGTCTTCTATCTCTACTGATTTCTTTCATATAAGAAAGCATTATTTGATGGACCGAACTTGGGACTGTCCATATTTAAGAGAAGACTAAAGGAATAGGAGGGCTGGAAACTGGGTCATGGGTAGGACTTGAGGACTGGAAGCTTAATTCACTCTAAGACAATCTGGGGGCCGGCCCGGTGGCACAGCATTTAAGTTCAGACGTTCTGGTTCGGTGGCCCGGGGTTCGCCAGTTCGGATTCTGGGTACCAACATGGCACCGCTTGCCAAGCCATGCTGTGGTACGCATCCCACATACAAAGTAGAGGAACATGGGCACAGATGTTAGCTCAGGGCCAGTCTTCTCAGCAAGAAGAGGAGGATTGGCAGCCAATGTTAGCTCAGGGCTGATCTTCCTCAAAAAAAAACACAGTCTGGCTTATGTTTGCGTGAAAAAGAGTCTCTCAATGTACTTGTGCAATTTGTGTTTTTATCAGTGAGGTCTACCACTGTCAATATTTTTCAAACCCATCTGCAGTTTTCCACAAATAGGCTGTTCATGCCCTTGTCCATTTTTCTACTGGGTCCTGTGCTCATTTATTTTTAAGAAATTTTACTTCAAGAAAATTTAACTTTGAATGTCTTGTTGCAATTTTTAATAAAATTAATTTTCATTTTAAAAACTAAGAACAGGGGCCAGCCCCGTGGCCGAGTGGTTAAGTTCGCGTGCTCTGCTTCAGCAGCCCAGGGTTTTGCCAGTTCGAATCCTAGGAATGGACATGGCACCCCTCATCAAGCCACGCTGAGGCGGCGTCCCACATGCCACAACTAGAAGGACTCACAACTAAAAGTACACAACTATGTACCAGGGGGCTTTGGGAGAAAAAGGAAAAATAAAACCTTAAAAAAAAAAAAAACTAAGAACATAGCAACTTGTTCACAGTATTCTTCTCTGTGCTTATAGCTTTTTTTCTTCATTTCTATGCTTTCCAAGCAGATTCTCTTTCATAATTAAAATAAGGAATTTCTTTATATAGTTGATTACTCTACCATAGCTTGTTTCTTCTTCACCCTCTCACCCTTTTCCCTTTCCCATCCACCTTACCCACAAACCTCCAAAGGGTACACTGGGGGGAAAAAACTGCCCTGAGAAATTTACTTGGATTTAACTTTAACCTGAACTATTTATGCCATGTACAGACACTACTCTTTCCTACCTAATAATGCATGCTGTTACCTGAAATATCCTCACCAACATTTCCACCTTCCACCTGCAAGGGCCATCCCAGAACACGACTTCCTCCATGAAGCCTTTTTCACTGCAGGGAGTCTCTTCCTCTTATGAAAACCTACAGCATCATAACCTTTATCTTTCTTATATTACTTCCCTTAGTTTGATGTGCTTTCACAGGCTACAAGATCCATGTCTAAACATTTATTTTACACCTTAGGATACTGTTTTCAAATGCTGAAACATTCAGTTATCAAATGACAGGTGCTGGAAAGCATAATTTTATGAAAATAACTGAGGTCCAAAGGTATTTCAAACAGTACAGTTTCAATTCTTTTCAATTACCAGCCTTTGATTCAAATGAACTCCTCTTTAACCTTCCTCTCTCTAGTTTCCAACTTCCCCAGATCATTTAAAAGCCTCCTAAAGGTTTTTACATCCTAGATCTTGTCTTACCAAATCTACCTGCCTTAGTTCTATTACTTCTTACCCAACAACCCAGTCAGAACCTAGGATTCTGTATCACCAGACCTGATTCTCCAAAAGAGAAACTATGTCTCTAAAAGCAGCTCCGGGGTCTCTGATCAGACTTCATACCTTGCTTTTCACCTTGCATCCCTCACATCACCCTAAAATGGTACTGACGTACATCCAGATTTTAAACATTCTCCATCTCATTTTCAAAACATGAGTATACCTAAAGCCAGTGAGAGTTTGAGTAGGTTTCCCAAGTATCTCCAGGTTCCAATTCTCCCTCTAACATTCCTACATTAACTGCCCTAGCTTTACAACTGCTCCTAAAACTGAATTACAATTTATATGAATATATACAGATTTCTCTGCTACTTCTATCCAAACCAAAGTATGAAAAGAATTCTAGGGGCTGACCCAGTGGCATAATGGTTAAGTTGCAGATTCGGATCCCGGGCACAGACCTACATGCGGCTCATCAAGCCATGCTGAGGCAGCATCCCACATACAAAAAATGGAGGAAGACAGGCATGGATGTTAGCTCACAGACAATCTTCCACAAGCAAAAAGAGGAAGATTGGCAACAGATGTTAGGTCAGGGCCAATCTTCCTCACCAAAAAAAAAAAAAAAAAAAAAACCACAAACAAAAACCAGACTCTTTATAAACCAAAATGACCTCAATAAAATAATTTTTCAAAAAAGAATTATATTTTCTATTACACAATGTTACGATTTTGCTAAAGGGAGTTTTACTCACATATTAAAGAAAACCAAACACCTTCAAAACCGTAACACATAAAACTACAATGTTTATGATTATAACTATGAAAATCTTGTCTTTCTGAGATGTGCTTTAAATTGATATTCTGTGTGAGCAGCACCTCTGGCAGCCAACATTTCGCACAGAAACATGGCATAACCAGAAATTACTGACTAATCCATCTGGCTCAAGTGAAAAGCCAGTATTTCTAGAGTATTACACATACACAAGTGATTTAAGGAAACTGGTCAGGTAAATAACATTGTAACTCCATAAACAAATATTACAAACCTTAACAATTTTATACACCAAGTCATTTACAGTTAACTCTACAAGTGATGATGATAACAGTCAACACTTACTGAGCACTTACTATGTTCTATAATCATCCCTTTACAAGTACTAACCTATTTAATACTCACGAAAATCCTATGAGGTAAGTACTAAAATTTTCCACGCTCTACACAGATGCATCCTCTTCCATGAATCTCTGCCCATAACACTTATTACTCCACCTTCTCTCATGCTACTCTGGATGAACTGCCCATGCTCCTAGCTAAGGCTTCCAAACTGGGCAGAAATTAAACCCCATCTCACTCCCCCACTCACAGAGATTTGCTTCAGAAATTCCCACCCTCTCCTGTGTCATCAATTTTCCCTCTCTGTTGAATTCAATCCTATCAACAAACACGCTATCATTTCTCCAACCTTTACAAAAACAAGCACACACTTGCTCCAGTTACTGTCCCATTTCTCTACTCTCCTGTTTTATAGCACAACTTTTAAGAGTTATCTGCATTCCCCGTCTCCGCCTCCTCTCCTCCCATTCTCTCAAACTCATACCAATCTGGCATTTGCCCCCAACACTGCACTGAAACTGTCCTTTTCAAAGTCACCATTCATCTCCAGTGGTCATTTATCAGTCCTTATTTTACCTGACCTCTTATTTGACACAGCTGATCTCCCTCCCTCCTTGAAACGTTCTTCACTTGGCTTACAGGCTACCATATTCTGATTTTTCACTTACCTCCCTGACCACTCCCACTCATACTCTTTCCCAAATTTCCGGTAATTTCTCTCACTTCTTAATACTGGTGTGCTCCATGACTCAGTCCTTAATCTCTACTTCAATATATAATAGGCAATTCAAAATCAGTGTATTCACAACTGAGCCCCTGGTAATCTCTCCTCCTTGTCCTGCAGTCTTTTCAATCTCAGTTAATACCAACTCCATCCTTTCAGTTGCTCAGGCCAAAAACCGTGACGGCATCCTGCACACATTCTTTCTCACACACACAGCACTCCCCTAAAAATCTAGTCCATCAGTAAATCCTGGCAACTCTATTTAGAAAACTCAACCATTTATCTCCACTGCCACCATTCTCGTGGCACCATCATAACCAGAGTATTTGTTTCTACCCTTGTCTCCCTGCGGTCTATATTCTCAGCATCACAAGCTAAGAGTGATCCTGTTAAAATGTAACTCAGATCGTGTCACTCCTATGCTGAAAAACATCTAATGGGTTGTCTCACTCAGAGTAAAAGCCAAAGTGTTTACCTACAAAGACCACACTGCCACCCTCTACCTTGCTGCTCCGCTGACAAACCAGGCCTCTCCTCCCACCTCAGAGCCTTTGTACTTGTTATTCCCTCTGCCTGGAAAGCTTTTCCCCCAGACACCAATGCTCCACCTCCAACCTTTCATTCCCTTTGCCAGCTTTATTTTCTCTCTAGGGCACTTATCACCATCTAACACACCACATTTTAACTTAATTATCTAGTTTATTATCTGTCTTCCCACACTAAATGTAAACTGTGCCAGCAAGATTTTTACATACTGTTCTTCAAAGTACTACTAGGCTTAGAAAAGCAGGCGCTCAAATATTTGTTAAATGACTGTAGAATTAAATTTGAAGATTAAATTTGATTGTCAGCACCTTAAGTTGAAGGTGCTATATAAGATAATTTTTACATGATCTTATCACTTAAAAGCTATAAAATTTTAAAACAAGGCAAAGCCTGCTTTTCCTATCTAACAGGGTGAGAGATTTCACTATACTCTTCTTCAAACCTTTTTTCCAGAGGGGGAAAATATATATTACTGGTAAATTTCTCTTCAGTTGCAACAGATATAAACTCTGGAGACTAAAGCTCTGGGGATGCCTCTGGAAAAAAACAGCAATGACTGTTAGCCAAAAGAGAAAACCGAGGCAAAGAAATGAGTACTCCAGCAAGTTTCTAAAATAGCACTAAGTCCTTCATTTACTGAGGGCAGAGCCAAGGTTATCCTCAATAGTAACGCAAGTTAATACGAGGAATAAATAGTATAACAAGAAAACAAGCAATAAAGAATAGCAAGTCATTGCTGTTAGCACTGAGCACGCAACAACATAACAGTTTGTACCTCAAAGAATCTACAACCAAGAAGCCCAATCAATAACATGAAAAACAGTTCTCAGTACGGCTTGCCCTATTACTGCAGAAAACGTCAAATTAAAAGGAATGGGTCTCAGAAGCTATTTTAATGCTATTAAAAAAAAATCCTGGGGCCGGCCCCGTGGCCGAGTGGTTGAGTTCGCGCACTCCACTGCAGTGGCCCAGGGTTTCGCCGGTTTGAATCCTGGGAGCGGACATGGCACTGCTCATCAGGCCACACTGAGGCAGCGTCCCACATGCCACAACTAGAAGGACCCACAACTAAAAATACACAACTATGTACTGGGGGGCTTTGGGAGAAAAAGGAAAGATAAAATCTTAAAAAAAAAATCCTTAGCCCAACCACAAGGCACATGAATAAACTATGAAGTTGACAAAACAAAAAACCCTAACTACAGAGAACCATGAATAGCTTCAAATAAAATTTCTTTCAAATCTCAATTTTATCTTAAAGATTAAGGCAAAATGTTCATTTTAACTCTATAACATATATAGCCATGTTTAATTCAATGTTCAAGGTTTTTCTTGAATCTTCAGGTAAATTTATAGTTCTGGGGTGTTTACACCATGTTTTATACTGTAGCTTTGGGTACTCTCTAGTAAAACGTATACCAATAGATAGGCATAAATGGATGATAAATTAGAGTAACCCTACATTTGAAAAAATGAGGCATAAATTTAAGCTTCACAGATGATTTAAATTATAAATACCATTGCCAAAAGGTCTACTGGTCTTAATCTGAGTAGACAGCTCAAGAAAGAAGTTAACAACTGAGAAAACTCATTTATGTCATATATAAAAACTGAATTTTAGCAATTCAGATAAGATGAAAGCATGAACATATACAACCCTTTTTAAAACTCAGCAAATTTTCAGCAGAAAATTAGAAGAGTAAAATGACCTACCATGTACCCATCATCCAGGTTCAATTATCAACACATGGCCCATCTTGTTTATCTATATCCCTACCCATACTCTCTCAACCTAGACGTTCAAGAAAATTCCAGATGTCATACTTTTATCTGTCAATATTTTACTATAAGTTCTAAAACATAACCACAATATTATCATCACATCCTAAGAAAAATGAACAATTTGCTAGTATCAAATATCCAGGGTTCAAATTTTCCCTTTTGATCCAAGACTATTTTTACAATTAGTTGGTTAGAATCAATATCCATCCAAACAAGATCTTCATATTGTAAGTGGTTAATATGTCTCTTTTAATTTATAGGTTTTCTGAGCCTTTTTCTTTTGTCACTTATTTGTTGAAGAAACCAAGACACTTGTCCTACAGAATTTCCTTCTAGATTTTACTAACTATATCCTCCCATGATGTCTTTGAACATGTTCTTTACCCTGTATTTCCTATAAATTGGTAGATCTAGAGGCCTGATAAGATTCAGATTTGAATTTTTTTTTTTTTTTTTGCAAGAAAATTTCACAGGTGGGGCCACTGCATCACATCAGGAAGCACATGTCTGGTTGGTCCCTGTTTTTATAATCTGTGGGTTCAGGTGCTGTCAATCTTTCACCTACTGGCTTGAGCAGTTGTTAATGATCACTGCCTAGATCTATTTCATTGTAGGCTGCAAAATGGTGATACTCTAATTCTTTTGTTTCTTCATTTATTAGCTAGAATACTATTATAAAGAAAACTCTACCAACTATTTGGTTATCCAAAAAATCTTGAAAGATGAATGCTTGATTCTTTTCCCTTGTCATCAGAATAAACTGGTTACACTGCATCTTCTAAAAGAGACCATTAAGATGTCTTCTTGTTGTTACTGCTGTTGTTGTTATCAGTTTTAGTATTACAAAGTCATGGATTTTAACATAGTTGGTGTGTTTCAATCCACAATTATTACTCTTTTCATATACCCAAATTGTCCCAGTGAGCAATCTGTCCAATGGGAACCCTACCCAGTGATGAAGCTGCCTGCCCAGTGATCTCTGATAGCTTTTTTGCTTTCCACTATGACAAGATGCTCTGAACACTGCCAGTCCCAGGCGAATCAGTCATTCCTTTATGGAGCTCTGGTTCCTTGTAGTAGGAAATAGTAATAAATACGTGACCACATCCTGTGGCCCATTCTCCTGAAATCTCCTATCTATCCTTTTTCTCCTCAAACACTCCAGTGTCAATATAAAGTATACCCAATTGTCTATCCAATTAAGAATCCAAGTTCCATATGGCTATCCGCCCAAGCCTAGTAAGCCTACCTTGCCACAGATTAAGAGGGAAGAAGGGAGAGTGGGGAGCAGGCAAAACTCAGAGAAAAAATGCTACAACTTAAAAAAAAAGAAAACCGGGGGCTGGCCCAGTGGCCGAGCGGTTAAGTTCATGGCTCCGCTTCGGCAGCCCAGCGTTCAGGTCCTGGGCACAGACATGGCACTGCTCATCAAGCCATGCTAAAGGCAGCATCCCACATGCCACAACTAGAAGGACCCACAACTAAAAATACACAACTATGTACCGGGGGGATTTGGGAGAAAAAGGAAAAATAAAAATCTTTAAAAAAAAAAAAAAGAAAAGAAAACCTTAGGAAACCTTAGAAAAAAATAAAGGATTAAGCATACGAATTTCACAGAAAATATGACTATATAGGCAAACGAGAATTTAAAAAGTAAAAGTGATGATACTTTAAGGTGTGGGAAAAAATACTGAGTAAGTATTTTATCTGTCCTTAGAAATTTCCTACAATTCAAAATTCAAACAAGTTTTGCTTTATTATATGCATTCATGTGCCCAAGAAATAAATCAAACTTCAACTTGAAAACATAATTATTTGAAAATCTTAAGTCAGCTTTGCAAAATAAATTGATCCATAATTAAAGGATGATAGGCCAGAGATCCAGAAAAAATAAGTAGAAGGATAGCATCAGATGGGCAGCCAAAAATACAAGCCCTAGCCTTCTAACAAGAAACTTAATGTTCATTACTCCAAGGATAAAAAGCATCCTTAGATCTTCACTAAAATGTTTAGCAAAGTTAATCTTCCAACAAATAATCAGATAAACTTTTCAATCCGAGCCCAAGCAGATTCTAAAATGCCTTGAAAAATATAAATGTTGCTCAGGGGCAGGCCCCGTGGCCTAGAGGTTAAGTTCAGTGTGCCCTGCTTCTGTGGCCCAGCCCAGTTCGTAGGCACGGACCTACACTACTCATCAGTGGCCATGCTGTGGCAGCAACCCATGTACAAAATAGAGGAAGACTGACACAGATGTTAGCTCAGGGCAAATCCTCCTCAAGCAAAAAGACGAAGACTGGCAACAGATATCAGCTCAGGGTGTATATTCCTCAGCAAGAAAAAAAGTTGCTCAATTTGAATTTTAATGTACAGTACTGTTTCACTTTCCTTTTATAATGAAAATGTAGACAAAATTTGATTTGCAAAACTGTTTTTTAATTCACAGTCCTGGCATATTTCCAACAATTTGTAAATATGCCATAATATTACTTTCATTGACCCCTTAAAAAGAGTTAAGAAACAAAACTGGGAAAATAAAGTTTCAACAATATTCCAAAAAATTACTTCTGGCAATTACTTAACAAGAATAAAGCCAGCGACTGAATTTATTATTGAATTATCTTTAGTCATGGTACCAAGAGACATTTGGTATAACATTGCTTTTACTGAAAAAAATCTCACTCAGTAAATGTTTACCAACTTACTAAGGCTTGTTTACTCTTCAAACAGTCACCTATTACAGAATTCTAATCTTACAAGAGAAGATCTCTTGTTGATCTTCAGAGCATAAAATCAGAGACAGTTTCAGTATCTAGATCCACAAGTAAAAATAGAACAGATTCCAGAGACTCAAACTGAGAATGGGGAGGAAGAATACAGCAAGCCTCATTTCAGAAAACAACCTATGGTTCTATTCAAAATCACAAAATAGATATTTCCCATAATTTGAATATAAAGCGTTGAATAATTCACGACTGCACTTTTCAAACTAGTTTTCCATTAGGATTAGTAACAGGATGCTAATATCTGCTATTGATATTTCAGTAATATCATATTCAGAACTGCGATACAACTTACAACTTATTCTCTTTATAAAAGCGACTATTTTTTTTTTTTGCCTAAAGATTGGCACCTGAGCTAACATCTGTTGCCAATCTTTTTTTTCTTCTTCCTCTTCTCCCCAAAGCCCCTCAGTACATAGTTGTAGATTCTAGTTGTAAGTCCTTCTGGTTGTGGCATGTGGGACACCGCCTCAGCTTGGCTTGAGGAGCAGTGCCACGTCCGCACCCAGGATCGGAACCCTAGAAACCCTGGGCTGCAGAAACAGAGCACGTGAGCTTAACCACTCTGCCACGGGGTGGTCCCTAAAAATGACTATCTTTAAAATACAAATATCATTTACTGCAATTAATGTGAAGATCAATTTTAATTCTCATCTTAGATATATTTTCTACCTACTGAAAGAAGGCTTTACATGTAGCATGTAGATCATTCTTTATACTAATCCAACGAACATCAAATATTAATGCTAGTCAACAATAAGTATGAACATTGTATCCAGACCTAAACTAAAATAATCCTAAATATACGGATTAGATAGCCAATGAACTCAAACAGTTTTATGGTCCTTCAAAGTAGGTAAGATACTGCAGTTTCATCTATACAACTTATATTTTTCAATAGGAGCCAAGAAAGGAGGAACAGAGAAAAGGAATAAAGATGCTTGAGGAAAGGTACTAATGAAGAAGCAAATACAACTGTAGAAATTCAAGAATAAAAAGACTGCTTAATTCTTCTGATATAACCTGCCAGCAATTCCCTTCCTAACATCCCTTACAGAGATTTAAATTCAGTAGCTACTCAAACAATGCCATCCATTCAACATGTATTCACTAAGTGCCTACTATACGTCAAGCAAGTACTATGTTAGGTGCCAGTCATATAATGTATAGTCATCAGTGCTGCTGTCAAATATTTCCAGTTCTCTCCCCTTGCAGGCACACAAGATTACATTTCTTGGCCCCCTTGTGTTTGGGAGGCACAATGTGACTAGATCTGACCAATGACTCGTAAGTGGAAGTGCCTCCATTCACTTCCGCCCCCGCAGCATTTAACTTTTGGTTAAACAGAGCCTGCAGAAAAACAGTGCCTCCCTCTGGCAATATTTTAAATGGCTGCTGCACTATTACTGAATAAGCCTCAGTGAGCAGAGACCCCTGCCAACCTGCGTCAATGAGAAATAAACCTTTGCGTTTTATGCCACCGAGATTCCAGGGTTGTGTGTCTGTGTTTTAACCACAGCATGACCTAGTCTATTCTGACTAACACAAAAGGTGATCAATATAGGTCTTTTTCTCACAAGCTATCTATTGCTAAGCTAGGTCCCCCTAACTTCATGCTGGCAAAGTTTATTTTTTAAGACAAATACCATTATCTATTACTTTAGCAAATTTTCCACCCAACTATGGAAAATTTTCTAAATCCTCATTTTATCAACTAACCTAATAATTATTCAATTCCTTGATTCTGACAAACTTAGTATATACACTAATGTCTTCGTCCAAGTGATTATTTTTTGGAATTAGATCAATTAAGTTCAGGAACCCTGATGCAAACCAGCACAATGTCCATATTGACTAACACAAATGAATTAAATACCACTAAGGTTATAAACTGTTCAACTATACAAGCATACAGTCTTGCACATGGATTCCATGAACCATTCTGTCAAGTGTCTTAATAGAATCACTAACAAAGGATTATACATGACTGAGGAAGGAAATGGGGATTAAGAAATAGGACACTGGGGGGCCGGCCCGGTGGGGTAGTGGTTAAGTTCATGCACTCCACTTCGGCAGCCAGGGGTTCACAGGATCAGATCCCACGTGCAGAGCTAGCATCGCGCATCAAGCCACACAGTGGAGGCATCTCACATAAAATAGAGGAAAACTGGCACAGATGTTAGCTCAGCAACAATCTTCCTCAAGCAAAAAGAGGAAGATTGGCAACAGATGTTAGCTCAGGACCAGCCTTCCTCACAAAAAAAAAAAAGAAAGAAAAAAAGAAATAAGATACTGGGACTGGCCCCAGGGCACAGTGGTTAAGTTTACACACTCCGCTTTGGTGGCCTGGGTTCTCAGATTCAGACACCCAGCGCAGATCTACACCACTCATCAGGCCATGCTCTGGCAGCGACCCACATACAAAATAGAGGAAGACTAGCACAGATGTTAGCTCAGGGCCACTCTTCTTCAGGCAAAAAGAGGAAGACTGGCAACAGATATTAGCTCAGGCCAATCTTTCCCACCAAAAAACAAAAGAAAACAAAACAAATAGGATACTAATAGTAGACTGACCAGTTAATATCAGACAAACAGGCAAGGGCAAACACATACATAAAAGTCACAGACAAGTACAAAATGATAAATAACTTAAGCATAAAGAAAATATTAAGTAGAGAGGGTAAAAGTTCATTAAAAGTATGCCAGGCCCGACTCTAGACATATTCTCAATGCCAACAACCTGGAACAATTATTTTGCAAGGGACAAGGTGTCAAAGAAGATTCTAAGCAGCAACAACATTTGAAATGGTCCTTTACCTTAAAGGATGAGTTTATTTTACCACGCAGAGACGGGAAAAAGGGAAACCCCCAAATAAAAAGTATGTGTTATAGGGAAAGGAACACATAACAGGAGAGAAGAAAAAAATTTTCCAAAGGGGAAATTCCTAAACACAGAGGGTTTATGGTTTGTTTTTAAATATCCTATCTTGCCCCTAAGTATAAAATGCTTTACAGAGATGCAAAAAATATAAAATAATATAAATTAGAGACAGATAAAAAAAGAGAAACAAAGGGACATTAAATAGAGTCAGAAACATGGGTAATATAAAAATGCATTAAAAACGCATATTAGAGTTCTCTATATTCACAAGGTTAACAGCCTACAATTTCAGCTCTAACGTTAATTTTTTTTTACTAGCTTTTTTTTTTGTAAGATTGGCACCTGAGCTAACAACTGTTGCTAATCTTTTTTTTTTCCTGCTTTTTCTCCCCAAATTCCCCCAGTACACAGTTGTATATTTTAGTTGTGGGTCCTTCTGGTTGTAGCAGGTGGGACACTGCCTCAACATGGCCTGGCAAGTTGTGCCACGTCCGCACCCAGGATCCAAACCAGTGAAACCTGGGCTGCCTAAGCGGAGCGAGTGAACTTAACCACTCGGCCAAGGGCTGGCCCCTCTAAGGCTAATTTTTGATGAAAGTCTAGTTCAATGTATTCAAGATTTCTAGCTGCTAACATGAAAACGGAAATAACTAAATGCCACTGAGGCTGAAAAAACTATTTTTCTGATTAAAGAGAATTATTTGCATTGCTAACAACAAAAGTGAATTTACTCCTGAAAGTCCCCTTAAAAAGGACACTGTAATGTAACATCTTCACAACACCCAGAATTAGTCTTACAGGGCTGCTGCTGATAGCATACCTCCACAGGTGGAGACATCAGTGCTATCACTCAAAGCACAATTCAGTAAAGACAGCTCTAGGTAGGGTAGGTGCCCAGTGCTCTGCAGTCTGAAGTAGCATTTAAGGGTATCCACGACAATACTACTTAATTTATAGCAGGGCGAGGGGAGTAAAGGAAAATCAGCAAGCAGGTGGTTTCAAAACCGTATGAGAATCTGAATGAACAGAAACATCCTCCATTCCATCCACCAAACACACAGACAATTCTGAATATAATTTCAAGAAATTCCAGACAATATCCATCCAAGAACCCCCAGAGGAAAGGACTGACTGCAGAGCCTACAGTCAATCCTCAAAACATACAGTTTAATCTAGCCAGAACTGAATACGGCAGCAGCAAATCTCAGACTGTACTCACTGGCCAAGTACCTACAGGGTAGTTACATATGTTCTATGTAGCCAACTGAGAGTAAACCTAGGGTAGAGCAGATGGCCACTTACGAGCCCTACTGAGGTCTTGTGACTAAAGAGAAGACTATCCCAATGGAGATTTAAAATTGCTTAATATCCTTCACTGATCACGCCACCACCACCCCCAACTGTTATTCTGGACCTCTTTTAGTTTCCCCAATGTCCTGGCCTTTTCAAACTGGCTAGTTCCTATTAAATATCCTTTAGTCTTAGCTTAGATATCACTTCTTCAGTGATGCTTTCCCCAACTCCTCCTGCTGTATGATCCTCATATTTTACAGCAGTTACAAACTTCACTGTCTTCCCTGCGAAACATATGTACTTCCTATAAGAAGCAATTTCTCCAGCATCTCCTAAACCCAATAGTATTTAAAGTCAGCATTCAAATATTTACCTGAAGAATGAGACTACCGATAAAAAGCAATGTAGCCTTAGAAACTTGTGCATCTCCTTTCTGACACACAAATGAGCAAATTTCTACCCTATATAGCGCAGTTCAGGTAACTAGCTGAGAACACTGTCAAGAGAGTAAAACCAAATGTCACCTTGAACATTTCAAAATAAAACTAAAGCATTTACAGAACGTCTGGCTTTGAGCAGTGTTACTTTCTGCTGTACTCTCCAAATTAAAATATTTGTAAAAATGTACACCCAGGGACCAAAAGAAGCACTCAATTAAATGGCAGGGTCATTGTTTATTTATTTAAACTACTCTTAGATAATACAACCATATCATCTTCACAATAATGCTGCCTTCCCATTCTCTATAGAGAAAATGCTTTTATCTAGCTCATTCAAAAGTGGTACAGAGGGGCCGGCCCAGTGGCGCAGCAGTTAAGTTCAAACGTTCCGCTTCTCAGCAGCCTGGGCTTTACCAGTTCGGATCCCGGATGCGGACATGGCACTGCTTGGCAAAAGCCATGCTGTGGTAGGCGTCCCACGTATAAAGTAGAGGAAGATGGGCATGGATGTTAGCTCAGGGCCAGTTTTCCTCAGCAAAAAGAGAAGGATTGGCAGTAGTTAGCTCAGGGCTAACCTTCCTCAAAAAAAAAAAAAAAAAAAGAGGATTGACAGGCATTAGCTCAGGGTTGATCATCCTCAAAAAAAAAAAACTAAATAAAAAAAAAGTTGTATAGATCATGAAGAAATCATTAAAAAGAAGACTGGCCAGAACACATTCATTTTTTCAATCCAATGTTAACTGTTAATTGATTCATAAAGAAAAAGTCTCCAAGGACCCTAAGAATGATCCATAGGGTAAATGGAAGTGTATCAGTCAACATTTAGGGTAGAAAACGAAAATATGTTAGGCGTTTTAAGCAGAACGAATTTAATGAGGAATTAAGTGCTTACAAAGTTATTGGAAGGGCTAAAAGAATGAGTTAGAGAAAGAACCCCCAGTATGACAACCAGAGAAATAGAGAACTGACCCACCAGCAGCCCTAGAGCTAAGAGTTCAAGAAGAGAGTACAGCAATCGTGATCCAGATTCAAAAAGATGAAATCAAGAAAAAAATCACTACACCACTTCTATGCAACATTGTACTGCAGATCATAGCCAGTGTAATAATAAAAATAAAAGGCATACAGACCTAAGATGTACAACTGTTTATTTGCAGACCATAATTGTGTAAGTGGAAAATCCTAAGGAAAATATTAAAAAGTCACTAGATCTAATAACTCAATTTAACAAGGCTGCAAGATACAAAGTCAAAATACAAAAGTCAACTGTATTTCTATATATAAGCAATGAATAATCAGAAAATAAAATTTTAAATAAAATAATTTACAACAGCATTTTAAAAAATATGAAATTCTTAGGGATACATTTAACAAAGCAGGAGCAAGATCTACATACAGAAAACTACATACTTTGCTAAAATTTAAAAAGACCTAAATAAATGGTATGATATACCATGTTCATGGAATGGAAGATTCAACATTGTTAAGATGTCACTTATGCTTAAATTAATCTATATATTCACTGTAACTCCACTCAAAATCACAGCAGGCTTTTTTTTGTAGAAACTGTCAAACTGACTTGAAAAGACCTTGAAAAGCCAAAACAATTTTTAAAATGAAAAGAAAATTTGGAAGATTTACACTACATGATTTCAATACTTACTATACAGCAATAATAAGAAACTGTGATAATGGCATAAGGATAGACATAAAGATCAATGTAACAGTACGGAGTCCCCAAAGAGACCTACGCAATAGGTTGGTCAATGGATTTTCAACAAAAGTTCCAAGGCCATTCAACAGGAAAAGGACAATGTTTTCAACAAACGCTGCTGGAACAATGGATATAATATGCTACAACACAGATCAACCTCAAAAACATTATGCTAAGTGAAAGACGACATACTCTAAAGAACACATATTATCTCATTTATATGAAATATATAGAAAATATATATCCAGAAAAAGCAAGCTCATAGAGACAGAAAGTAGATTAGTAGTTGCCTAGGTGTGTGGCTGGGAAATGGGAATGACTGCTAATGGGCTCAAGGTTTCTCTCTGAGGTGATGGAAATGTTCTAAAATTACACTGTGATGCTGGTTGCAGAACTCTATGTATTTAAACACTGAATAGTACACTTAAAATGAATAGGTTTGGGGCCGCTCCGGTGATGCAGTGGTTAGGTGCACACGTTCTGCTTTGGCAGCACGGGGTTCACCAGTTTGGATCCCGGGTGCAGACATGCCACCACTTGGCAAGCCATGCTGTGGTGGACATCCCACATATAAAGTAGAGGAAGATGGGCATGGATGTGAGCTCAGGGCCAGTCTTCCTCAGCAAAAAGAGGATTGTCGGCAGAAGTTAGCTCAGGGCTAATCTTCCTCAAAAAGAAATAGACTTCTATGGAAAAAAAAGGAGAGACTAAGTTCTTGGAAATTAGAAATACAATGGATAAAATGAAAAATTAAATGGCAAGTCTAAATAACAAAGCAGGCATAGCTGAAGACCAAGTCACTAATAGAAAAGAGGAAGAAATCTCCACAATATAGTAACCAAAAACAGAAAACGGACAATATGAAAATAAAGGGAAAAAGAAAGATTAAAGAGTTCAAATATCTGACTAATAGAAGTTCCAAAGACAACCTAGGGGAATGTGGAGGATAACAAAAAAGTAAAAGAAAGAACTTTCCAAGCTAAATAAAGACAGACCTAAGCCTTCAGCCTAAAAGAGCCTATTGAGAGTCTAAAACAATGAATGATAAAAAAATTATACTTGAGACATATATGGGTAAAATTTTAGAACTCCAAACATACAGAAAATCCTTTAGACTTTCAAAAAAGTACCTCCACAGGAACAAAAATAGAGTCATGAGTCATTCTTCATTCCCTGTCTTCTCACGAGGAATTCTGGACACTATAGACCATGGAACAATGACATCAAAGTTCTACGGGAAAAATATTTTCAACCCAGAATTCAATTCCCAGAAAATGTGAGGACAAAATAAAGGCATTTTTCAACATGACAAGGACTCAAACTTTACCACCCACACACTCTTTATAAAAACTAACAATACTGGAAAAATGGTAACATGGGATGGGAGAAAAATGGTGGTTGGACAGGAGCCAGAATAACTAAGTGAAGGTAGAAGGAAGTACAACTTTGACACTTCAAGATTCTCCTTCAACAGGCAAAGTTTCAATAATGAGAATTACATCTCCTCTTTAGGTCCAAAATCATTATTTGGTATTATAATGAACACATTAACATAATCATATAAATGCTGTTTTCTGGTTATCTTTGAGATTAGACAAAACACAGAAAATTTATTTCAGTTATAAAAAAGAAGATAAAGGGTATAAACCCTGACAATATAAAAATAACAATTAAGAAAATTTGTAGTGGGAGTCAAGGGTAAGTGAGGTAATTTATCTTTCATAGCAAGAACTCCTATGTAAGGTTGATAAATCATTTTATTAATAGTAGTAATGGCAATCATTAGTAGAGCTACAAATATATAACAAAAATTATAGTGAGAAGTTAAATAAATTCATGAATTAAGAGGTATTATATAAATTATAGTGGTAACCATAAGCATGAACTATAAAGTCCCTCTGGAGAATGGAAAAGGGGAGGGGGGAGTGGATGGGAGACCTACTTTTCATTTTATTCTCTTTGGTAGAATGTATAGTTTTTACCATAAATATGTAATGTTTTTATAACTTAAAGAATTGTTTCAGGGGCCGGCCCTGTGGCAGAGTGGTTAAGTTCCTGCGTTCCGCTTAGGCTGCCCGGGGTTTTGCCAGTTTGGATCCTGGGTACAGACATAGCACCACTCATCAAGCCATGCTGAGGCAGCACCCCACATGCCACAATAGAAGGACCCCCAACTAAAAATATACAACTATGTACTGGGGGGCTTTAGGGAGAAAAAGGAAAAAATAAAATCTAGAAGAATTGTTTTAATAAAAAGTGAATTATGTTTTAGCCTTACAATGGAATACTGTGTAGGTGTTTGAAAAAAATAAGTCTCTATGTACTAATACACAAGGATGTCTACACTATATTAAATGAAAAATCAAGATGAAGAACAATACATTAAGATGGTATTGTGTTTAAAATAAAATGTGTGGTACAGCCACTCTGAGAGACAATGTGGCAGTTCCTCACCAAGTTAAATACAATCTTAACATAAAACCATCAATCATACTCCTAGGTGTTTATCCAAGTGAACGGAAAACTTACATTCACACAAAAACCTGCACACAAATGTTTACAGCAGCTTTATTCATAATCACTGAAAACCACCAAGATACCCTTCAACATGAGAACAGAGAAGTAAACTGTGGTACAATGGAATGTATACAGTGGAAAGCATACAACGGAATATTATTCAGTGATGAAAAGGAACAGGCTACTGATTCATGCAACAACATGGATGATTTTTTTTTTAAGATTGGCACCTGAGCTAACAACTGTTGCCAATCTTGTTTTTTTTTTCTTCTGCTTTTTCTCCCCAAATATCCCCAGTACAAAGTTGCATATTTTAGTTGTGGGTCCTTCCAGTTGTGGCATGTGGGACACTGCCTCAACATGGCCTGACGAGTGGTGCCATGTCCGCGCCCAGGATCTGAACCAGCGAAACCCTGGGCCACCAAAGCGGAGCACACGAACCTAACCACTCGGCCACAGCCCCTGGATGAATTTTTTTTAAGATTTTATTTTTTCCCTTTATCTCCCCAAAGCCCCCCAGTACGTAGTTGTATATTCTTAGTTGTGGGTCCTTCCAGTTGTGGCATGTGGGACACTGCCTCAGCATGGCCTGATGAGCAGTGCCATGTCCACATCCAGGATTCGAACCAGCGAAACCCTGGGCCGCCCCAGCGGAGCGTGCAAACTTAACCACGTAGCCACAGGGCCGGCGCCCCGTGGATGAATTTTAAATGCATTTTGCTAAGTGAAAGAAGTCCGACCCTAAAAGCTATATATGACATTCTGGAAAAGGAAAAACTATAGGGACAGAAAACAGATCAGTGGTTGCCAGGGAGTGGTGGAAGAGGGAGTAGTCAACTGCAATGGGGACACAAAGGGAAAATTTTAGGGTGATAGAACTATTCTGTATGGTCTTATGGTGATGGATACAAGACTTCACGCAATTGTCAAAACCCGTAAAAATGTTCTCTCAAAGAGTGAACTTTGATGTATACAGAATAAATTTAAAAAATCAATGAGGATGGAAGGAAGACTGTGACAAATGAATCTAACTGTGTTACAAACGTACGACAAGCTCATCGAAGGCGGTGGGGAGGGGGCTGACCTAAGTAACGTTGAAAATCAATGTTTTGACTGTAAATTGAAAAGACAGGGATGAAAAGAACTTTATATAAACACTGTACTCTAGTTGTAAATTTGTTTACCACAAGGATACAGGCTAACAATTTTGAAATTGCTTTTAAATAAATGGTAGAGTCAGGTTTCTCACTGTCAGAGAGAGGTTACAGAAAAACAAGAAAGGAAGGGTAGAATGAACACTCCAGTACTTTTATTAGAGTCAGAAACATCAGTATGAAAGTAGGTGTAGCTTAATATAGATACAGATGGATATAAAGTCATGTCCCACTTGACATTTCAGCCAATGATGGACCGCAATATGAAGGTGACCCCATAAGATTAGCACCATATAGTCCAGATATGTGGTAGGCTACACCACACAGGTTTGTGTAAGTACACTCTACATTCATACAAAGCTCTATGTTCATACAACAAACTGCCTAATGATGTGTTTCTCAGAATGTATGCCCATCAAGCAACACATGACTGCATGGAAATGTTACAGATATGTATACACCTGGGTCAGTATACACACACATATTGCATACCTCTGTCCTATAAAGCAATGACACTCCAGTAGCAACAAGCACTTCCAATGCTCAGATCTTGGTTTCTAGATACCATTCTTGGAGAAATAGCTTATTCTAGGGCTGGGATAGAGAAAACACAAAATAGGTCTGACACATCTGTAGTCATCACAAAATAAGGAAGTGCTCAAGAACTAAAATGATGAGTGCATAGGAGCCAACCCGAAAGAACTCTCAGTGACCAAAGCTGGAACAATTTAGGAACAAAATAAATGACATAAGGAACAAAATAAATATGTGGTTAATTTTATGTGTCAACTTGGCTAGGCCACAGTACCCAGACATTTGTATTTGGTCAAACATTATTCCAAATGTTTCTGTGAAGGTGTTTTTTACATGAGATTACAATTTAAATCAGTAGACTTTGAGTAAAGCAGATCACCCTCCATAATATGGGTGGGCCTCATCCAATCAGTTGAAGGCCTTAGTTTTAAAAAAAGACATTCCCCAAGAGGAAATTCTGTCAGCTGACTGCCTTTGGAGTTGAACTGCAACAAAAACTCTTCCCTAGGTCTCCAGGTTGCCATGTTACCCTATAGATTTTAGACTTATCACTCCAAATCAATCACGTCACACACACACACCTCCATCCTACTAGTTCTGTTTCCCTGCAGAACCTTGACTAATACTGATTTTAACCCAAAATACAAAATAAAATATACAAGTCCATCCTGAATAGATGATTGAGGGAGAAGTGACAAATCTTCCTCATAGAAGAATTCCAAATAACATATAAGGAGATATTCTCCCCTCCAGAAGGTGGGATCCAATCTCTTCTTCCCACTTGACTTTGGGCTGGACTTACTGAGCAGCTTACAAAGAAATGGGTAGGAAAAAGGAAAAACAGTAACTTTACAGAGGAGAAACCTGACCAACACTGCCTTCACCAAGTGGTCAAGGTTCCCATCACCAGTGTTGTCGTGTGGTTACCATGAACGACCAACATGATGTGACGAGACGGGCAATTCACCTCTGTGGTATTCTTTCTGAAAACCCATAACCCCAGTCTAATCAGGAGAAAAACATTAGACAAATCCAATTTGAGGGACATTCTACAAAATATCTGACCAATATTCCTCAAAACCGGAAGACACAAAAAACAAGGAAACCCTGAGAAATTCTCACAGGACAAAGGAGACTAAGAAGACATGACAACTAAATGCAATATGGTATCTTAAATAGGCTCCTGGAACAGAAAAATGGACATGAGGTAAAAACCATGGAAATCTGAATAAAGTATGGACTTCAGTTAATACTCTATCAATACTGGTTCATTAATTGTGACAAATGTACCACACTAATGTAAGATGTTAATAGGGGAAAGTAGGTGCAGCATATATAGGAACTCTCTGTACTATCCTTACAATTTTTCTGTAAATCTAAAACTGTCCTAAAATTAAAAGCTTATTTTTAAAAAAACTCTATCATAGTGGTATTGCTTCCCCAATAGCCATACCATATGCCTTAGACCCTGAAGAGGGCAGCAGAAAGCACAGTACGCTCACCCGTGCCACTGCTGCACCTGCAAGAGTTAAATATAAATCAAATTGGATAACGACAGTTTTGTTTTGTTTCCACCAGGCAAATGCTAAGTGTAGAAGCAGCAGCAAAAGTTTAATCCTAAGGGAGAGATGTAAAAACAACCAGAGGAGACATTGAAAATACAATATTTCCTCAGGGAACTACCACACCATAGCATTCATAGCAGTTTGGAAAAAGAGGTTAGCACAGCCCAAAGTCCAAGTCTTCTAATGATGACACTATAAATCACTCTATGCACTGCTAAACACAAAAAAAGATAAATATTATCCTCGACTTACCTGGGGTAAAAGAGTATTAAGGAAGGTCTCAGAGTAACATCCCCCTCTATATAAGGAGCTTTGAAATAGATATTTTAGTTTTAGAATCCTACAGCACGGAAGATGGAGAAACAGACACACTAAAAATATCAGGCGAGGCCATGAGCAATAGTAGCTCCTCTTCCAAAAGTCACAAACTTTTCAGAGTCTAACGAACAGTGTGCTATTGTATAAAAAGCAGCAGTCTTAGTAATAAGGTAACCTGGGTTTGAAACCTACTTCTGCCATTTACTTGCTAAATAAATTTGAAAAAATAACTTCTTGATCTTGTACTAGGTTTCCTAAAATCAAGTATGTGAAAGAAAGTTTAATGAACTCAACTTCAAAGAGTATGATTTTCACTAAAACCCTTAACACTAAAGGTTCTTCCTTTCAAAATTTCAGTTTACTAAAAAGGCAAAACACAATGAAAAGAAAAATAATCAAATGTTAACAGAGGCTGTAAAGGGAGGGCTGATGTTTATATCATATATATGTTTTATCTTTTCCAAATCTACAACCAACATGTTCATTTATAATTAGAAAAATTACTTTAAAACATACATGTCATTTTCCTCTAGCATATCTTGATTTAGATTATCTGACATTTATTTTAAATACATTTGACTCACTCCCAAAAAGTAAGAAAATCAAAGAACATATGAATCCAAAGACACCCCAGGACCTAAGCAGGAAAGGGATAACTGAACCAACACATTTTTATATTCTCTATGTAGATCTAGTTTAAATACTGTTAAAGGACAGGCTTAGAGATTAATGAAATGTAGTTGTCTCGGTTCTGCTATTGCGAATAAGCCAAACTTAGTTTCCTCTTCTGGAAAATGTGGTCAGCCACCTGGATAAGAAGCCCAAGGTAGCTAAAGTAGAGGACCAGAGAGAAACTGTGAAGCCACAGGGAAAAAAAAAAAAAAAACTAAAAAGGTGAGAGAAAAAAGCTTTAATTTATAAATTATAAAGAGTGAGAAAAACTACTCATAGTAAATAGAGTTGTCCATTAAAGAAACTTCTTTGAGAGAAAAATAAGGACCTTACTGAGACACTGAAGGTATTCCAGCAAGCGTCATTTGGTCAAAGTTACTGTCATTTCATCAAGTAAATGAGGGGGAAACACAAAAAAAGGGCAAGAATGTCTATGCTACTGTGGTGAAGAATTTATATTCTACTTACTGGCCAATATTTGTTTATAAAAGTCTACCTGTCCCACTAGAAGGGGAAGTCAGGGATTGTATATGAATCTTTGCATCCACAGGGCCTGGCATATACAAGGAATTAAATGTTTAGTGAATGCAAGCATTCTAATTGCTTTACTTTCTACCTTAAAAGATTTAGTTCACATGTGCTTAAGTCCTCAGGAAAAAAAATCGAGTATGATAGTCCTAATACATTCAATAAATATTTACTGATTGCCTGCTATGCTTCAGTTACCCTTCTAGGCATCTGTGACATGTCAGTTAACAGGCAAAACCAAAAAACCTCTGCCTCATGAGAGAACGTAGTCTAAATGTCATTCTCTACCCTGTCCAAAGCAGTGCTACTTAAACCATGGTCCATTAACTGGTGCCAAGCCATCCAACTGCTACTGCCCCATGACAGAGCAAGCCTAGAGTAAGCATTTAAAAACTTGTACATCAATTTGATAGTCATGTTATATGATGAACCTAATATTATAAAGTATGGATTTGAATTTGTCTATTTTATTTAACTTTTCTAGTAATTCATTTATATTATTTTTCAAAGTATCATTACATAATGAATTGGAAATTTTTTTAAATTGGTCTTTCACCACAGATAATCTGAGTAGCACTAGTCCAAACACACTATGATCACATCAATTCGCCTCTCCTCAAACAGAATTCTACACTTCAACATTTTTAGTCTTCCACCAATACCAACCTTTCCAAATAGTTTTCTCACCAGTTCAGTTTATCACATATTCCAACCACAGTGAATTCCTCTCAGCACAAGCCTTCTGTCTTGCTTGTTCTTTTCCCTCAGCCTTAATTACTTTCCCTATTTCTATGTGATAAAATTTTACATATCCTTTTAAAGTCAAGCACAAATGCCACCAACTCCTCAAAGCCCTCCATGAACCAGAGAAAAGCAAGCTTTCCCTGACTTCCTCTAACACATGCTTTAAAGCAGCCCGCTTACAGGATTTTCTGGAGACTACAAGGTCCTGGAATACAACAGTATTCTTTCAGCATCCCACCACCATACAAAACAGGCATCAAATCTGCTGAATGAATGATGGAAGAGACAGCATTACATGTGCATAAATGAGCTTGACTCAAGAGATCAGAAAACCGTCTGAAATTATACCCCAAATGGTGAGTGTGCACTGTTCTCAGGAGGTCTTTAACTCTTACTAGATTCTCAAAGGAGTCTAAGAACCCCTAAAATGTTAAAGAATCACTGATAAGGAAAGAGCTCAAGTTTCATCAGCAGACAGACCTATTTCTGGCAGGCAGCTCCATCAGAGCCAGCTTGGGGAAATTACCAGATATAAACCCCAATTTCCTTATCTCAAAAAGGTGGTAATATTTACTTCAAAGATTTGCCATGAGAACTGAATGTGACCATACTGAAAGTCCTAGGATCATGAAGAGTGAGTAACAGGCACTCAGTGATTTAAGTTTCCTTTCTGCCCTCCTCCCTGTTTTGAATAAGTTTATATATCCATGAAGTGAGTAGGCTTACGTCCTTTATATATTTTTCTTAATGACAAATTGCTGCCATCCCTTGAAAGTTGTGTTCAGACTATTTTCTTGGAAATCTTCAAGAGGGTTAGTTGTCTCTCAGAAACACTTATTTGTTTTAAATCTGTCAACTTTAGATTTCTGTCTGTCATGTCAAGTAAATCCAATTACTGTTTTCTCGACACTGAGAAATACAAAGATTTTTCTTAAAGTATAGAACCTAATGCTCTTAAGAGAAGTGACATCTTGATTCTGCTGTATCCAAATACAGGCCTTTTCCTACGAGCCTTCCCTAATCTCACTGTACTCCCTCATAATTAATCACTCCTTCCTCAGTGTTCCTTTCTGTTCCTCCAATGGGTATATATGTATTTATCATACTGCATTATAGCTTTGTTCACATGTACATCAATCCCTACTAAATGCAGCACCTGGAGGTAAGAACACCAGATCAATTATCTTTGCGTTCCCCCAGCACTGCTCAATGAAACTGCACACAAGAGCTCAATAAATGAACTTTTGACAGCACAAAAAGTTTAAATAAGGAGTTAAAATTAAGATGGAATTTCTCTCTCAAACTACAGATTTCTCTATTTCAACTTCCTATTCCTTGAAAGTGTTAATATGGCAACTATGTTGCTATGTTTCTAACTGTGAAGAATAAGTTTAAAGAAGGAGATCTCTACATGAAAAACAATTGATAAAAATGCTCTGGTTACAAGTGACTTTTTAAAAACTTTTATTTTGAAATATAGATGTATAGGACAATGGAAAAAATAGTACAGAAAGGTCTCCTATAGCCTTTACTCAGGAACCGAGTAATGCTAACATCCTGTATTACTACAATATCAAACCAAAGAAACTGACACTTGTACAGTCCATACACTTTATTCAGATGTCATCACTCATTTGTATTTGTATGTGCTTGCAGATCTATGCAATTTTATCACATTTGCAGATCTGTATAACCAATGTAAGATACAAAACTGTTCCATCACCACAAAGATCCCTTATGCTACCATCTTATAGCCATACACCACTACTGTCCCTAATCCCTGAAAACCACTAATCTATTCTCTATACCTAAAATGTTGTCATTTCAATAATTTTATAAGGTGTCAAGACCATTCAAGGGGGAAACGGCAGTCTCTTCAACAAATGGTGCTGGGAAAACCGGATACCCATATGCAAAAGAATGAAGTTGAACCCTTATCTTACACCATATACAAAAATTAACTCAAAATGGATTAACGATCTAAACATAAGACCTAAAACTATAAAACTACTAGAAGAACATATAGGAGAAAAGCTTCATGACACTGGACTTAGCAATGATTTCTTGGATACAACATAAAAAGCACAGGCAAGAAAAGCAAAAATAGACAAGTGAGACTACATTAAATTTTAAAACTTTTGTGCATCAAAGTACACAATCAACAGAGTGAAAAGGCAATCTATGGAATGGGAGAAAATATCTGTAAATCATATATCTGATAAAGGGTTAATATCCAGAGTGTGTAAAGAACTCATATAACTTAACAATGAAAAATCAAATAAACGGATTTAAACATGGATTAAGGATTTGAATAGACATTTCTTCAAAGATGATATACAAATGGTCAATAAGCATGTGAAAAGTTGCTTAACACCACTAATCATCAGAGAAATGCAAATCAAAACCATGAGATATCACCCCACATCCACCAGGACAGCTACTATCAAAAAAACAGTTAAGCGTTGGCAAGGATGTGGAGAAACCGAAACCCTTGCGTACTACTGGCGGGGCTGTAAAATGGTGCTACCACTATGGAAAACAGTATGGAAGTTCCTCAAAAAAATTAAAAATGGAATTACCCAATGTAGGTTTATCAATTGTTAACACATGTACCACTCTGGTGGGGGATACTAATAATGCGTGAGACTAAGCATGTGGTGGGGGCAGGCGGTATATGGGAAATCTCTGTACTTTTTGCTGGATTTTGCTGTGAACCTAAAACTGCTCTAAAAATAAAGTCTATTTTAAAAAATAGAACTACTATATGATCTAGCAATCCCACTTCTTGGCATATAGCCAAAAGAATCGAAAACAGGGTTTTGAAGACATATTTGCACATCCATGTTCAGAGCAGCAATAACCGCAACAGCCAAAAGGTGGAAGCAATCCACATGTCCATCTATGGATGAATGGATTAACAAAATGTGGTATATACATACACAATGGAATATTACTCAGCCTTAAAAAGGAAGGAAATCCCGTCACATGCTACAACATGGATGAAACTTTGGGGTATTATGCTAAATGAATAAGCCAGTAACAAAAAGACAAATTCTACTTATATGAGGTATCACAAATCAAATTCACAGAAATAGGGGCGGCCCCATTGTCAAATGGTTAAGTTCACACACTCCACTTGGGTGGCCCAGGGTTTCGCTGGTTTGGGATCCTGGGCGAGAACACAGCACCCCTCATTAGGCCATGCTAAGGCAGCATCCCACATGCCACAACTAGAAGGACCCACAACTAGAATATACAACTATGTACTGGGGGAATTTGGGGAGAAAAAGTAGGAAAAAAAAAAAAAGAAGAATGGCAACAGTTGTTAGCTCAGGTGCCAATCTTTAAAAAAATTCACAGAAATAGAAAGTAAAATGGTCAGTGGTTAGCAGGGGCTGGGGGAAGGGGGAAAAGGGAATTGTTGCTTATCGGGTATACAGTTTCAGTTTTTCAAGATGAAAAAGTTCTGGAGATCTGTTTCACTATTGAACTGTACACGTTAAGATGGTCGATTTCATGTTATATGCTTTTTTACTACAACAAAAAAATGAATTTTATATAAATGGAATCATACAGTATGTAACCTTTTGAGATTAGCTTTCTTTCATTCGGCATAACTCCCTTGACATCATCTAAGTTGTTTTGTGTATCAACAGCCTATTTCTTTTTATTGCTGACTAGTATATTCCATGATATGGATGTACCACAGTTTACTCACCCACTGAAGAACATCTGGGTTGCTTCCAGTTTTTAGCTATTACTAATAAAGCTACTATGAATATTTGCATATAGTTTTTACGAGGACGTAAGTTTTCATTTCTCTCAAATAAATGCCCAAATGTGTACTCAATGGATTGTATGGTAAGTGCATACTCAGTTTTATGATAAACTGCAAACTGCTTTCCATAGCGGCTGTACCATTTTACATTCCCATCAGCAACGTATGAGAATTCTCCACATTCCCTAGCCAGCATTTGGTGTTATCACTTTTTTTTTAATTTTAGCTATTCTAATAAGTATGTGGTGTTATCTCATTGTGGCTTCAAATTACATCTCCCTAATCTCTAATGATGTTGAACATCTTTCCATTTGCTTATTTGCCATCTGAAATATCTGTTCACATTTTTTGCCCATTTTCTAAATGGACTGTTTTAGTGCTGAGTTTTGAGAGCTCTTTACATATTCTAGATCAATCCTTGCAAATATGTTCTAATTTGTAGCTCGTCTTTTTGTCTTTCACAAATCCAAGTTTTTAATTTTGATCATGTCCAGTTTACCAATATTTCCTTTTATGAATCACACTTATGGCACCATGTCTAAAAACTCTTCACCTAGCACTACTGTGTCTTGAAATGTGAACTCTAATAAGTACACCTTACATAAGAATAAGAAAATGATAACACAAAGTGTAAGCACATTCAAAAGCAAATCAAAATTGCGTCTTCTAATATAAAGGACATTTTATAAAGATTTCTATCGATAAACTGTTCTTTAAAAGCAATGCTTGCTTTACAAGATCAAAGCAAAAATAGCTGCCAGGTAAAAATTTAAACAGGTTCTTTGCTGTTTCTACTTTTAACAAATTCCCACCCAACGGAGAGGCGCACAGGAAAGTCTAAGAAAAGCAGAAGCGCAGCAGTAGCGGTTCTTCTAAGTTATTAGACGCTGCTATAAAGCACAGATAAAAGATAAAAATACCTACTTACAAAATTGACTCTTCACACATTTTCTAGAACTTAACATCTAAGGAGAGGTATACATCTCTATAGCAATAGCAATAAATTACAGTATTTTTCCCAGCAGTTTCTCTGAGGGCCAAAATCTATAAATGGAACAGCACTGGTAAAAATTTCTGATTTACTTGAATAAGCCTAATACTAACTTGCACTAAGAAAAAAAGTTTAAAATGCTGTATTTTAACACGTATATATCTTATTTCCTAAAAATGCATTTTATTCTTATTCTCTCAACTGTTCATATCAATAACTCACGTTCTTACCAAAAGTTGCAAAATATTTGCTTTTTGTTATTTATACTTTTCTGTACCTGAAATGCCATCACAACCAGATATAACTACGCTACCTCTACCTTGCCAGACTGCTTCCATAAGCATATATCTGTACTACGCTTTCTTCTCTGAAAAGTTATTTCCTACAAACCAATTAAAGATGGCATTAAACAGATCCTTGGAGGTCATCTATCTAGTGTTTTAAATTCTAACAAAAGTATTTCTCAATAATTAAGAAATGCAAAATTCTTCATCCTAAATTGAACTGAGGCCATTAAAACAAAAAAATGAATAACATTTTACTTGCTTGAAGCAAGAGCACATTCACACTACAGTTTACCATAAATCAGCATACCACTCCTCAAAAAAAACTTTCACTGAAGTACCCAAGACCAAATAATCCAAAGACTGAAACATCTTAATAATACAAACACTCTTCACAGAAGGAAAGGAAGTCAAAAAGCAACAATATAGTGGTAGTGAATGAATTTTCAGATTTTCCATATCAGATATCACTCTATTAATAATCAAGGCATCGAATTTCACAATTATGTGCATTCACCAAATATAATGTGTATTAGCTTATGTAAACTATATGATAAAACTATATATTTTGGTATTACTTTACAGTAAGTGCAGATTATACTAATATACTAATACCTACACATTGTAGAGTATACTTTGACATTTTAATATATTTAGCACTATTTTAGAAAGTGAGCTCATCCATTACAAAAGACTAATGTAGAAAGTATATTTCATTCTGAAGTAGTTTACAGAAAATTAAACTCCTGTTATTTATAAAAAACTAAATTTCATTATATATTATCAAATATATTCACTGAATAAGAGAAATTATAACTTAAAAACCATTTACCCCCTAATAGCAATTCATATCCACTAAAAAATTAAGACTTTTTTCCAGCTTTACTGAGATATAATTGACATATAACACTGTGTATGTTTAAGGTATACAATGTAATGATTTGAGGTATGTATATATTGCAAAATAAGACTATCTACTTTAGATTCTGTAACACAATACATCGGAAGCATAATTCCTTGATGCTCCTTCCACTACAGGGCTTATAAATGATCCAACACCTGTCCCTCAACCACAATGTTTACTTCATTTGTGTTTTTTTCTGCCAGCATATCCAGTACAATATGTAGTAGCTGCATTAGTTCTATAACAGCGTAATGATTTCTGGACACAAAAATTCCCAGACTGTGTTAAACAATTAGTAGGTTGATACAATGTAAATTACTTTTAGATTTCTCTTCCATTTCTAAATATGTGGGTTAACAACTATTAATATTAAGAGTATTGATATTATGCTTATCAGCTAGAATCTTCTACCACCAGGGTGGTCCCTGTCAATAATCAATTACTCTGTTTCTGCTTAAGATTGTTAACGGAATTGTATGTCGGAGTGCCAATATATTCTAGAAAGGTCAGTAAGAAATATTAAATCTTTCTAACTCCTCCTTTTAAAGCGTATTCTTTGAATATCCTAGGAACATCAGGGGTGCTAATGAAACAGCGCATCACAAAAACTAGGAACTGGGCTACCTGCAGGTGGCCCTCCAGAGGGAAAAAAAACAGTTTGGGGCACCTATTGCACTGTGGCTCAACACCAGCTTCAGAGCCACCAAAAGCGCTGCTTTAAACACTGGGTTTTCTTGGGCCCCAGCAAGACATTTAGATGAACGCTCTGCGCAGGTGAGGCCAGGAATCTGTATTTTTAACAGACTCTCAAGTGATCTTATTGCACATTAAGTCTGAGAAACACACATAACGCACTCATCAAAACAACCTACTTACATGGGTAGCCAAGCTGACAAAGATTTGGCAATTTTCCAGATTACTTTAAAATACACAAACAAAATTCTACAGTAAAAGAAGCTCAATTATTTTATCATTATTGCATAAAGAGATTTTTCTCCCTAGTTCTGGAATGACAAGTGCCTACAACAACATAACTAAGGGAAATCTGTTATCAATGTTAAAAAACCTCAAGTGATCTTTAAAAAAAACCAAAAACTTCCTCTATTCCTTATAAATGCTTGTCATATAGTAAAATTTAGTATGGTTAGAGTAAAGAATAAGTCCAATTAGCCCAATTTTTTCCCTCAGAGTTAACTGCCAATACCAAAAAGCTTAGTGCTACTTCCAGTCTGTGACATTAAATTCAAAGATACTTTCCTTGATAGTGCAGAATGTTGGTCTTAAGTTGACAATAGCTAAAATATCTTTTTATGATGACCTTAAGAATATCACTTACGAGGGGAGGGCGAAAGGGATAAAGGAGCACATATGTATGGTGACGAATAAAAACTATACTATTGGTGGTGAACACGATGCAGTCTATTTAGAACCTGATATATAACATTGTACACCTGAAATTTACACGTTGTAAGCCAATATGACCTCAATAAAATAACTTTTTTAATTAAAAAAAAGAATATCACTTAGATATGTGTATTATTTTGTACAACAAATTTTATTAAGATGAGAACATTTCCCAATCATTTTGGTAGCTACTGGATAAATTAACTTTGAATATTTAAATTTATAAAACCCAATTACATGATTGAATTAATTATTGCTCCCTGGGAGTTAATATAGCCAATTAAAAACAACAAAATAGGACGCCAGCCCAGTGGCCAAATGGTTAAGTTCGCGCACTCTGCTTCGGAGGCCCAGGGTTTCACTGGTTCGGATCCTGGGCACGGACACGGCACTGCCCAGCAAGCCATGCTGAGGCGGCATCCCACACAGCACAACCATAAGGACCCAGAACTAGAATATACAAGTATGTCATGGGGGTCCTTGGGGAGAAGAAGCAGGAAAAAAAAAAGATTGGCAACAGATGTTAGCTCAGGTGCCAATCTTTAAAAAAAAAAAAAAAGAAGGTCCAGTATATGAACGCAGAAGCGCCACTCAGTACCTTGGGCAAGTTACTTAACCTCCCTACCCTCTACTTCCCTAGTGGCAGGATTCAACGAGATAACGTATGTAAAGCACCCAGCACACTGCCTGCTACATGTCAGTCCCTGATAAACATCACCCCATGTAAACACATAAACAAGAATCTCTCTGAACAGACACACAGAAACTATCAATGATAGTTGCTTCCAAGAACAAAACTTGGGGTCAGGGTGGAAAGACTATACCTTTTTGTACTCTTTGCATTTCTAACCAGTGTGATAACAAGTTCTCAAAAAACAAAACTTTTTTAAATGATCTCTTGTGCTGTGGGACTTCTTAGTGTCTAGCATGCTGCACTGCAAAAGCTGAAGTGTCACTGCTAAATTTGCAAAGGAGTAAGTCATAGTCTAATAATATCCACTCCACAAAGAAATACACAACCTATCTGATTTCACCAACCTCTTAGGTGTTCTTGCTTGCTTCACCCACCATAGCCATAATGGTCTTATCTAAAACACCTTAAACCAGTGATTTTTCAACCTGGGATGATTTTGCTAATCAGGGGATATTTGGCAAGAGAGACATTTTTGGTTGTCACCACTGAGGGGGTGTACTACTGGCATCTGGTGGGCAGAAGCCAAGAATCCTGCTAAACATTCTCTTATGCACAGTATAGGCCTGCACAACAATAACTGGCCCCAAATGTCAGTATTGCCAAGGCTGAGAAACTCTGCAGCCCACGGGACCATTCTGCTCAACTCTGAAAGTAACCAGGTTCTTCATTACAGTTACCAACAAAACAAAACACACACAATAAATTCTCCCCTCAAGTAATGAAGTAAAATCCTTAAGGGCTGGCAGACTAAGAGCTCGATAAATGTAACCATTGTTGGCCACTGCCGTTGGAAGTCTCTGAAATTCTAGCAGCTAAAATCGCTTACAGGTTTGTGTGTCTACTCAATTCAATACATTTCAAGATTTTTAAAGCATTTACTATTAAGCCTTCCAAAAGTTCACTCTAAATGCTTTCAATAGATTACAGTTTACCATTCTTTCCTGTGTTCAAATGATATTTGAAGAACCACAAAGCTCAAACAATGTACTGCTAAAATACAACTGGGCCTTTAGTATGTAGTTATCAAGTCTTTCCAATAAACTTGATATTTTTACATTTCACTTAATGCACTGCCTTGGTCTACTATTCTGTACATTTTGAGCAAGTTAATTAAAATCCTTCAAAATTTTAAGAAAATATTAAGAACAGTCCATTGTTTCTGATCAAGAAGAAAAATTAATCAGCAGCTAAGTAACTCTATAATAAGGCTTGAAAAATTACAAACTAAGTCATTCTCTCCTCCAACCTTAAAGCATATTTTAGTGTGCCTTATCAAAAAGTCAACCACTAATAAATAGCTTTGGGAAATAGTTCATCACTATTTGAGATTAATCTTGTCAAAAGAAGAGTGCAAAACTGAACCAAGTGGCTATCAAAAGCTATACCTGGTTCACAAGTAGGTAGGAAACAGTTTTGAAATATTGCTACTGCTAGCACTGTTATTAGTCATACTTTCTCAGTAACTGTGTAACATCTTTTACACCTTTTAGAATACCTATCTTTACCATTGTGTAAGAGTTGAGTACTATTTTAATATTTAGTATTTTAATAGTTTAATAGTTCACCACATAATAACATTCTGATTAAAGAATTCTTAGAGAGACAAAAGAAAACCTTAACTCCTTCCTCCAAAACAAGTCGAAAAAAAAAATACACAAAAAAGTAAGATGTGTTTGCAAATACAAGACGCAATAAAGTCGTTATTCTCTGACTGCTTTTCCAATACATTATTCCTGATGGACACAGGGATCACTAGAACTTCTCCATACACTTCAAGTCACTCCCTCTGAGAACCCAGAACTTTAATACTTGTCCAAACCTGCTTGCTCATGGTCTAATAATAAACCTAATTATACAATCTGTAACAGCCCGACAACCTTTTCCTTAAGAAGCCGTAAAGGTGATTTAACTAACACCTCAAACTCTTAGTAAATCTACTTCAAAAGTAGTTCTTCACTTCAGCCTTTGGCTTCTGCCGAGGGCTAAGGACTGCTGGCTGGAGAAGGGGGAGGTGAAGATCCGCCTGAACTCAGAAGGACACACGCTGGGCGTTGGACAGCAGGGGTAACTGCTGGATCATTTCTCTTTAAATCTGGCAGCACGTGGGGCGGCATTGTGAAGCCACCAACCCGCCTCCCCCCTTACACTCCGCACACGTACGTCTCCACTGCGCATGCTCCGCTCACACAGTCCTAGCAGAACAGGAGCCAACCCCCTAAAAAGTCAACCTGGAAGCCGCAAACGGCCGGAGGCTGGGACAATGGGGGAGGGGGGACGCAGGCACCTCTGGGGAGGCCGCCCCGGCCGCCGCCCCGAGCCGGAGCCCGCGGGCCGCAGCCCCGGGGCTCCGCGGGCCTGCGCAGGGGCCGGAGCTGCTCGGAGCACAAAGCCCGGCGCCGGCAAGCCAGCGGCTCTCCCCTCTGCCCGCTCCACCCTCCCCCAGCCGGGCGGCGCGGCCGGAGCCCGTGCCAGGCGGAGGCAGGAGAGCCGCCGTCCCGCTGCCCGCCAGGTCCTCGGAGCCCCGCGCGAGCGCGACGAGGCCGCGGCGGCCGGCGCTTTTGTTGTCGCCCACAACTCCCCGGACCCGGCGCTGCCCGGGCAGAAGTTTTGCGCGCCTCGCCCCTCCGGCCAGGGGCCAGCTTCGTCGCCCACTCTCGCCCCCACCGCCCGCCCGCAGCTCCGACACCCGAGCCGGGACCCGCCGCGGGCCGGGCCCAGACCTCCCTCTGCCCCAGGGTCCGGCGGCCTCGGCCGCACCTGAGGCGGGACCCGCCCCTCCGAGGAGGGTCGCCGGGCTGGGGACCCGCGCCCCTCCCCCGCCCCGGCCCACCGAGCAGTGGGGGCGGGGGCGGGCTCCTCTCCTTCCCCCCGGGCGCCAGGCCCGTCCGGGCGTCCGGGCTGGGGCGCGTCCCCGCCCCCAATGCCCTCCGAAAGCCGGGGAAGAAGTGCTGGGCCCGGCCCGGCCCGGCGCCTCGGGCTCCCCACCCTCGCAGGCCCGCACCCGGCCTGGCCGCCGGCCGCTGCTCCCCTTCGGCCGTCCGGCAGCCGGCCCGGGAGGCGGGGAGGCGGGGAGGAGGCGGCGGGCAGCGGCTCGCGCGATCGCGGCCCGGCCCGGCCGGCGCCCCGCCGCCCGCTCACCTGCCAGCTGTCTTCGCAGTAGCAGTGCAGACTGCAGCTCCGTCATCCTCCCTGCCGAGGGCCCGGGCTGGCGCCGGGGCTTCCGAAGGGCTGGGGACAGGCTGTGGGGGCTGCTGGCGCTGGGTGTGCTGAGGAACCCGGGCCCCCACGACGGGAGCGCCGAAGCCGAGGGAGGCCGGGCTGCGGCGGCGGGAGCGGCGCCTCGCTGCCGGCGCGAGTGCGCTCCGTTCAGCTCTCCTCACAGCGCCCGGAAGGGGAGGGTACCGGGCCGCCGCGGCGCGCACTGGGACTTCGCTCGCCCGCTTCCCTCCTTCAACCCGCCCGTCGGCCCCACTGGTGCCTTCCCCCGCCACAGCCTCACTGCGCGCAGGGCCGCTCCACGCAGGCGCGCTGGGGCTGCCTACTTCGCCGTAGGCCCGCCCGCAAGCCCTACCCCTCGGCCTACCTGCCCCGCCCCCGGCGGCGGAGTCCCGCCCCCTGTGCGCAGTGGCCGCGGCTGCCGCCATCTTGGGAAGGTCGACGCCCGCCTGCCTGCTAAGGCCTCAGGTGGTAGACGCCCCGCGGACGCCATGACAAAGAGGTCGCGGAGGGTCAAGACGCCGCCTCCGGTTTGAAGCAGGTGGCCTGGAAGTGAAGGGGCCAAAAGAAGTAGTAGACGTTTAGTTGTTGGCGAGCAGTCAACACACATGTGACACCCCACACATGGTGGGCGAGTCAGTCATTGTTAAAGCCGAAGTTAGTACTGGTGTGCCCCTTTTTAAGCAAACCCCCGAAATAGACTTAATATATGCTGATAATTCACTTTACAGAAAGAATGCACAAAGATTCTTGAAATAAGCAAAATGTTCTGCATCTCATAGTGTGCAATGTTTAAGCGTTGTTAATAATAATCTCTTTTAGTAAGGAGAGTTGAGATTAGCAAAATCGGATACAGTATACACAATTCAAAATGTCCAGAAAGGCGTCGATTATGTAAAGTGGAAGTGTGGGATCTAGGGTTTGGGAAAAACAACCTTTCTCCGCTCTGCTTCCTCTTTTCCTCGTTTCTGCAGCCTTCTGTTTGTGTAAAACAGTCTCAATAAAGAGATGGAGCAGAAGGAAGAGTAATTCTTCACGGCACTCAAATTTATCTGTTTCTTCAACAAATATTTATAAAACCTGTATTAAGTTTGTACCTGAGCTACAAAAGACACAGAGAAATACAGTTCCTACCATCAAGGGGCTTACAGTTTCGGTGAGTTCTAGGTAAGGGGAAAAGCCCGAGGAGGAGCAAGGTCCAATACAGTTTTTTTATTTAAAAAATTACTGAAAAAGCTGTCCTTACTCTCCCCTTAGAACAAGAATTAAAAGGAATAAACAAACACTGTGAATGAATCCGAACTCTTTGGAATAACAAGTCCCACCCCCCCACCCCCCCCCCCCCTCGGGAGTTAACCTAGGTTTTGTGAAGCCTCAAGCTTATGGAATTTGAAGGACAGACTCTCTTTAAGGAAAAGAGTAAAAAAAATAAAGTTCGAAATGACTATTTATTTAGAGTGAGAAAATAAATCACAAACAGGCTTGGGGAATCGGTCTTTTCTTCCTCTGAGATCTCTTTAGGCCGGTTATCAGAAATGCTGCCTGGTTGCGACATGGCTTCCTCTCTCGCCTAGAAGAGATTCCAGCCCTCACACGGACTCTGAAGCTTCCTTAGCTTTCCCATTAAAAACTCCATTTCCCTCCTTTCTAGACCAAAAATCTTTCTGTTTGAATGAATTTTTAATTTTATCAAAGTAGTAAATACACATAATTCATAATCAGTGTATTAAGGCTTACAGCAAAAAATAAACATGCTTTGTCACGCTCCTTCCCCATTCCTAAATCCTGCTTGCCAGAGGTGATCCCTTTTAACTCTTTCAGTTTCTTATCATTTATTCTAAATGATATTCTTAGAATACATTATCTTGATTTACCCATTATAGACCTTATATATTTATTCTTGTTGTAACTGATAAGAATTTTTTTCTTCTTCTTCTCCCCAAAGCCCCCCAGTCCATAGTTGTATATCCTAGTTGTAAGAGCAGTGCTAGGTCAGCGCCCAGGATCCCAGCAGCAAAACCCTGGGCTGCCCAAGCAGAGCGTGTGAACTCAACCACTCGCCCCAGTGGGCCCCCACCGATAAGAATTTAACTATCTTGTTATTTCCACCCTTTATTCTCCTAATATCATTAAATCATCACATTTAGTTATATCGATAAATAGTTTTTACACCATTGTGACTTTATAAATGTTGACTAAGAGAGCCAAATACTATAATGGATTATAATAATATTTATTCCTTACGCAGATTTTTTTTTGGCCTAGAGTTTCTAATTATAAGTTTTTTCTTGCAGTATCTTGATTATAATCAATATCCTTTCCTTCCCTATCCCACCCCATTGCTATCATATCCTATCAAGCCCTTTTGCTTGGAGATCTGCCTCCTGGAAGCCTCTGTATTCCCTCTCTAATCTGGGCTGATTGCTTTGGGCCGTGCCTGCCACATAGAAGTCTTCCTAGGATTCCCTCCGGCTGCTCTCCTGGGCTGAGTCTACCACGTCCCAGATCTCCAGTGTAAGTCTCTTTTGTTTACTCCCTTGTTTTGCTGGAGCATATTATCACATAACATTGATGAGTATATATGAGGCAATTTTTCTAAGTCCTTATATGTCCAAAAATGTGAAAATTTTAAACATCTACATTTTAATGCCAGTTTATCTGGGTATCAAATTTTATGTTTAAAATCAAGTAATTTTTCTTCAAAAATATGAAATCATTGGTCCATTACCTTCTAGCATCCACTGTTGCTGTTGATTCTTGTTCCATTGTAAGTGGCCTATTTTTTTTCTTCTTGGATATTCTTAGGGTTTTCTTGTTATAGCTGGTATTTTAAAGTATCATGATAACATGCCTTGGTATGTCTGTAGGGTGTTTTCTCTTTTTAATTCACTGTGCTCACAGTGAGTTTTGTAATGATATAATGGTTGTTTTCATTTACATATAGAGATAAGCTCAGAATAATGAGATAGTCTGCATTTTCCTGGTGTATAAAAAATTATTTTAAAAAGCAATTGACTTTTGTAGGTTAATCCAGCAAACCTCACTAAACTCTAAATTAATCATTCATCTCTAGATTATTTTGATTCTCTACCTAAATAATACTTGTCTAAATAAAGGCATTTCTAGTTCTTTTTTTGAAACATTGTTTCTGTTTTTTGCCTCACTCCAGCAGAGTGGCATAGAAGATGTGGTAGTGGGCCCCCTTGTCTCCTTCCATTCTTAAAGGGACAGTTTCAATGTTTCCTTATTAAGTCTCATGCTGTAGATTTTTTTTGTAGCTCCTTTTGGCAGTTAAGGAAGTTCCCTTCTATTCCTTGCTTATTAAGATTTATTTCTTATAATTCCCAAACCTTTATTTCCAGTCCAGATCTTTCACCAGAGGTTCATAATCTGCACCCCCAACTGTCTAACCCTATATTCATTTATTAGCAAATGTTTATTGAGCACCTACTGTGAGCTAGAGGCAATTTGATGACCTGGGAGTAAACTAGGCAGACCACATCCCTGCCCTCATGGCACTGATGTCCAATGGGAAAGGACAGTCAGTAAAAAAGTAAACAAATGTTACACGAGTTAGCATTGTATTATGATAAGTGATATGATGGAAATAAATAGGGTGAGTGAATAACTGAGGAAAGTGGTCTCTTCTAGATAAGGTAGTCAGGGAAGTCCTCCCTCAAGAGATTATACTTGGGCTGAGATCTGAATTACAAACACAAGATGCAACTTGAAGATTCTGGGGAAGAGTATTCCAGGTAGAATAACGGCTACTTCTAAGCCCTGAAGTAAGAAAGAACTTGGCTTGTCCAGAGACTAGAAAGGAGGTCAGCATGGGTGGGGAGGCTCCACTGGAGCCTAGTGAGAAGGGAGCCAAGAAGAGTTGGAGAGGCACACAGAAATCATCTTACAAGGGGCCTTGTTGACCACAGCAAAGAGTTTGGATTTTAGTTTAGTTGTAGTGGAAGACTTGAGGGGGGTGTGATCTGATTTATGTTGTTTAAAGCTCCCATTGGTGCTTATAGAAAAGAGAAGTGTTTGCTGGAAGACCAGTCAGAAGGCTATTGCTGAAGATGAGGCAAAAGATGGTGGTGGGGACAGGGATGGTAGAGCAGGTGTTGGGGAGGGGGGAATGGATTTGAGATAAATTTTGGAAGTAAAATAGAAAGGGCTTGCTGGCAGATTGAACGTGGCTGAAGAGGAAAGATGACTCCTAGGTTTGTGACTCCTGGCATAACTGGCTTGATTTCAGAAACGGAGAAGGGAACAACAGGTCTGGGGAAGTATCAAGAGATCTATTTTGGATGGGTTCTATTTTTGCTGTTTATTAGACATCCAAGCAGAGATGTCAAATAAGCATGTGCATACTTCACACTGGAGCTCAGAGAAGAGGCCAAAGCTATAGATACAGTTTTGGAGAGATCAGCATTAGGTTTCCTAGGGGAGGGTGTAATGAGATTTTTCTTTTTAAGCCTAAAAATGAGCCCAGAAGCAGCCAGACATTTGGAAGTCAGGTAGAAGAGGAAAAGCAAGCAATGGAGGCTGAGAAAGAGTAGGGGAAAAAGGAGAAAAAACAATGTGTAGTGTTGCAAAAGCCAAGATAGGAGAAGATATTCTCAGGAGAAAGGAATGGTCAACTGCCACATGCTGCTGAGAAGCTGAGAAAGATGAGGGCTGAGAAGCGTGCACTGAATTTTGAAAATAGGAAGTTGTTGTTGACCTTGATAGAAGGCATCTGATGGAGCAGTGCTGACAGCAGGCGGAGCAGAGCAGGCTAAAGACAGAATGTCAGGTAAGGAAATAGAGATCTCAGTGTTGAGTGCATATGTGAGGTTTGTGGTCGTGAACTGAAAGTGGAGCCAGTAGTTCCAGTTCAGTAATTTTTTTTTCTGCTAACTCAGGTGCAGGTCTGGAGAAGGCTGATAGTTGTGTACATTTAGGGTTGAAGGTTAGCCAGTCAAGCAAATGGAGAGCAAGATGGAGACAGACAAGCCCATTTGTTGAGGGCGTATGAAGCGAGTGACTGTTGTAACGGTCTATTTTCTAAGCTGAGTAGAAAAAGAAGTGAAAACAGGAAGGTTAGGGTTGAATAGTGAAAAAGTGATACAAATAATGGGGTCTTGATGAGGTTGAAGAATTGTGTAGTGTAGACACTAAAGCAAGTGAGCTTGAAGGACAGGAAATGGTGGTCAGGGTGGATGGCTTGAAATCCAGAATTCGGTTGTGGTGTGGTTGTGGGTGGTGAGGTGTTCTCATGTGAATGTGGGAGAGGCTGGCTGGTGGGGAGGGGAGGGGAGGTGTCAAGGAAGGGACAGCTAGAAGTACTAGATAGGTCATCCACGTGGGTAATTAAGTCCCCGAGGACAAGGGCCCAAGAAATATGAAAAAGGCTTTGAACCAGGAGCCAAAGTCACTGGTGAATGAGTCCATAGATAATAGCAATAAAGGGAGCAACAAGTGGTAAAGCAGATGGCCTTAGCCTCACAAGAGCTAGGGTTAGGGAAGGAAAAGGAGGAGAAAAGGAGAAAAGCAGCAATGGGGAACAAGAGAAGATGCTAAGCCTATGGCCATGAGATCCAGGAAGTATGAGAGAAGACAGCCTTCCCTTGAGAGGGCTGAAGAAACTGAGTCTTTAGAAGAGAGCCAGGTCCAAATAAGACCATGGAGAAGTGTCCCATGAGCACCTCAGACTACCCTGCTGGGAACTCCTTGTCTTCTCCCCAGACCTGCTCTGTCACAACCAGTGGTGCCCAGGCACCCAGGTCAGAAACAGGAGAGTCAGCCTTGTTGCCCCCTCTTTTTCACTCCTACATCTGGCCTGAATGTTCCCTCCTTTCCATTCCTCTGGGCACTCCTTAATCCAAGCCTGTATTAGTGCCACAACCTCTGTAAGGTTCTCCTGGCTTGACCTCACTGGGCTTGACTCTCCTTCTCCTCATCTACTTTCTGCAGCCACAGCACAACTTTCAAAATGCAAATCTGCTATTGTACCACTCCTACTGAAAACTCTGCAGGGGCCTCCCAACTGTTTTAGAATGAAGTCTAAGCTCCCTGATACAGTTTAATTGCCCTTTACAGTCTACTCTCTGGGAACTCTCCAGCTTCATCCTGACTCTCTCATCCTGTGCCTCTTCCTGACACTCTCTGCTCCTGACACACTACACTTCTTTTCCTTCCTCCAAAAGGTCAAGGTTTTTTTTACACCTCTGGGTCTTTCCATTTGCTATTCCAATGGCCCAGAACACTCTTTTCTGCTATGTACTTGGCAGACTCCTACTAATTCATCTTTCAGGTCCTTGAAAGAAGCAATTTCCTTCAGAAAACATTTCTGAATCTGAAAATTAATCTTACTCCTATGTTTCCTGTTTCCAGCAGATATTATACCTCCTCTCCTAACATTTATTGTGCAGTATTGCAATTTATTTTTCTTTTCAAATGTCAGTAAGCTTTGTGGTGGCAGGACTCTATTTCGCTTCTCTGTTCTCAGAACTTAATATAATGATGCTATGCAGTAGGCACTTGACAAATATCTGTTGAATGAATGAGTCGATCCTATTAAATTAATAATAGGATAACCTTTCAAGATTAGTACAGGCCCATGCTTATTAAATTTGGATTTGTGTACCTGGCAGAGGGTGGTACAGAGTGATGTGCCAAGGTGTTCTTGAAGCCACAGAATAAGCCTCTCTTGGGTTGTTATTTTTACTAATTTGGGGGGGATTAAAAAGTAAAAAATACTTAAAGGAAAATGTATAACTTTAAATGCTCATATTAGACAAGAAGAAAGACTGAAAACTTAATGAGCTAGCATTTATTGTAAAAAGTTAGAAACAGAATAGCAAAATAGGGGCCGGCCCCGTGGCCGAGTGGTTAAGTTCGCACATTCCACTTTAGCGGCCCAGGGTTTCGCTGGTTCAGATCCTGGGCACAGACGTGGCACTGCTCATCAAGCCATGCTGAGGCGGCGTCCCACATGCCACAACTAGAAGGACCCACAACTAAAAATATACAACTAGGTACTGGGGAGAAAAAGGAAAAATAAAATCTCTAAAAAAAAAAAAATAGCAAAATAAATCCAAAGAATAGTACTGGGATAACTGTATATCCACATACAAAAGAATGCATTTGGACCCCTACCTCACACCATATAGAAAAATTAACTCAAAATGGATCAAAAACCTAAATAAAAGAGATAAAACTATAAAACTCTTAGAAAAACATAAGCATAAATCTTTGTGCCCTTGGATTAAGCAAAGTTTCTTAGATAAGACTCCAAAAGAACATGCTACAAAGGAAAGAATAGATAAATTGGACATCATCAAAATTTAAAACTTTTGTGCTTCAAAGGACAGTATTGAGAAAGTGAAAAGAAAACCCAAAAAATGGGAGAAAAGCTTTACAAATCATGTATCTGATAAGGGACTTGTATCTAGAATATATAAAGAAATCCTACAACTCAATAATAAAAAGATAACCCAATTTTAAAATGAGCGAAAGATCTGAATAGACATTTCTCCAAAGAAGATATACTAATGGACAATAAGCACAAGAAAAGATGTCAGTATCATTAGCCGTCAGAGAAATGCAAATCAAAACCACAATGAGATATTACTTCACACCCGGGAGGATGGATAGAATCAAAAAGAAAGATAATAACAAGGGTTGGGGAGGATACAGAGAAATTGGAACCTTCATACATGGTTGGTAGAAGTATAAAATGGTACACTCACTATGGAAAACCGTTTGGCAGTTTCTCAAAAAATTAAACATAGAATTATCATATGATTCAGCAGTTCTATACCTAGGCATATACCAATAGAATTGAAAATGTGTTCACACAAAACCTTGTACACAAGTGTTCATAGCATCTTTATTCATAATAACAAAAAATTAGAAACAATTCAAATGTCTATCAACTAATGAAAGGATAAATAAATGTGGTATATCCATACAATGGAATATTATTCAGCCATAAAAAAGAATGATGTACTAACACGTGCTACAACATAGATGAACTTTGAAAATATTATTCTAACTGAAAGAAACCAGACACAAAAGGCCACATATTATATGATTTGATTTGTATGAAATACACAGAATAGGCAAATCTACCAAGACAGAAAGTAAATTAGCTGCTGCCTAATGATGGGGTTGGCAGGAAGGGAATGGAGAGGAAAAACTAAAGGGTGCTTTTGGAATGATGAAAATGTCCTAAATTTAACTGTGGTGGTGGTTGTACAACTCTGTGACTATTCTAACCACCACGGAATTGCATTAACCCACATGGGTAAATTGCATGGTATGTAAATTATATCTTAATAAACCTGTTATGAAAATAATAATAAATGTAACCAAAGAAATAAGAAAATAATAAAAACAAGAGCACAAGACAGAGACTATAAACAATGAACAGGAAACCCAGCAAAGAAGAAGAACAAAGCCAAAAAATGGTATTTTGAAAAGTCTAACAAAGTTGACAAACCTCTGGCAAACTTGACAAAGAGAAGAGAAAGCACAAATAAAATTAAGGATGAAAAGAAGCAAAAACCACATGGATTAAAAGATAAAAAGAGGATTATGAGCAACTCTGTGCCAAAAGTTTGAAAATTTAGATGAAATAACTTCCTAGGAAAATATAATTTACCAAAAGTGACTCAAGAAGTAACAGAAAGCCTAAACAATTCCATTACTGTTAAATGAGTGAAATTGGTAGTCAAATGTCTTCTTACAAAGAAAACTACAGGCCCAGATGGTTTTACTGATATGTTTCACCAAATTGCAAAAATCACATGGTTCTAATTTTACACAACTATTCCAGAGTAAGAGACAGAGGGTCCACTTTATAAGACTAGCATAATCTTGATATCAAGACCTGAAAAGGGCAGTCTAAGAAAGGAAACTGCGGGTCAGTATAAATCATGAACATAGATGCAAAAATCTTAGAGGAAAAAATAGTGAATTGAATCCAGCAATATGTAAAAAGTTGTACATCACATCCAAGTTGGATATGTCCAGGAATGTAAGGTTGGTTTATCATTAGGAAACCAATTAACATAATTTGCCACGTTAATAGATTAAAGGTGGGATGGGAGAGGCATGTGGGTACAGAAAAAGCATCTGATAGAATTCAACATCCACTTTTTATAGTAAGTGTTGGTAAAGAGGAACTTCCCTCAGCTGTTAAATGACAGCTACTGAAAAATCCTCACCATAAGGGTTAGATAGACCTGGAAAGCATTCCCGGTAAGAACAGGAGCATGAGAAGTGTGGCCACCACTGTGACCATTCTATTCAACTGTGCTGGAGATCCTGGCCGGGTAGTAAGGCAACAAAGAAAAACAATGTTTCAAATGGAAGAAACTTGGATGATGGTCAAACAGTTGGGGCAGAGGAGAACAGGATGGTTCCAGGAGAGGGTAAATCATAAAAGGGCCTAAAGAAGGTGAACCTCCAAAGGTATGGTAGAGGGAAAGGAACCTGCAAGGAGTCTCAAGAGAAGCTAAAGAGGACAAAAACCTGCAAGGGTTAAGCGAAGGAAGTGGGTGCTGGAGGAGGTGAGTCAGCATGTCTTTATGAGGACCTACTATGCTGGTGCTATTTTAGGCAGTGTTGAGTCAGTGGAAAACAAAAAGACAACATACAATCTTCAAGGAGTGAACATTCTAGCGGGATCTGACAGTCAGTCAGCAGACATGTCAACAAACTGAAAAGATAGTTGCAGATGCTGAGAAGTGCTGTGAAGAGACTAAAATAGGGTATCAAGAAAGGCTGACCGAAAAGTTTACCCTAGCTAAGGCAGTCAAGGAAGGCTTCTCTGAGGTGGTGACGTTTGAATTGAGACTTGAATGGTGAGAAGGAAGTGGCCATGTGATGACTTGAGGAAGAGTGATTCAGGCCTAGGACAGAGCAAGTGAGAAGGCCTCGAATTGCTGTGAGAGCATAAAGGAGGCCTCTGGGGCTGGGGCCAAAGGAATGAGGGGAGAGAATGGCAGGCTGTGACGTCAGAGGTAGGGAGGGGACACACTGTGTAGGCATCCTAGGCCAAGGCGAGGAGGGGATTTTATTCCATTTGCAATAGGAAGTCATGGCAGTGCTTGAAGGAGTCTCTCCTCTTTCAGGAAGTTTGACTCTGAAAGAGAAAAGAGGCAGGGCCATAGGTCGGGGGAGGGATTTGTATGATCACTAGCAAGCCAGGCTTGATCTTAAGTTTTACTGATGTCCCCACCTCGCACCCTACCCTCCCAGCCACTCTCACAGGTTTGAGCAGCAAACACATCACTTTCTGGACCGTGGTGGAGGAACCAAGCAGGCATAGATGCCTGCAATTCCCCCTAAATAATACTTAGCTTCTTCATCCCTCGGTTCCTTAGTTCTCCCATCTATAAAATGGGATGAGACCTATGTCCCCTCAGAAGGTGCTGAGTGTAAGGCCTTTGAGTCCCACAAAGGAAAGGTTTGCCAGGACTCCAGGCTTCCCGCAGGCTCCTGAGCAGCCCGCTCACCCTCAGTGCTTGCTGAGCTCCTCGCAGTAACCCTGGTGGTCCCATCAGAGAGACTGGGGCCCAGAGAGGGGAAGGGGCCCGCCAAGTTCCCAGGGAGATGGAGATAAATCCAGAGCTAGAAGCCAGGCCTCAGCTCTCACTTCCGGCTGTTCTCACAAAGCCCCTGTGGCCAGGAACGGTGAACTCGAGTCTCAGAGCTTGCTAAGATCTAGTTCCCTGAAAACCTGACCTCTCCTCACCTGTCCTGGATATTTAGGACTCCAGGAAGTCCTTATCTGTCCCAGGTGCCACCCATGCCTGAGCCCTGGGCTCCTCACCTGTCTCAGGTGTTTGCCAGGCTTAGCAAGAAGGAAGTTGTTGTTGATCTTAGTGAGCATGCTGCTAATGGAGCTGCGGGGGTACAAACCAGAGCAGAGTGCGGCATGACTGACCACAGGTGACCATTTTCAAGAAATAGGAGTATCAAGGAGTCGAAAAATAGAAGGCAATGGCTCGAAAGTGGGGCCAAAGGAGTTTTTGTTGTTGGGTTTTGGCTGTGTTTGTCTTTTAGGATGGAGTGGAGAATAAGCGGGAATGCTGTCAGAAAGAAGTCAGTGTAAAGAAAGGTGATAAAGATTCAGGAGAACAAGGGGGTAATAAATTGAGCAGGGTCCCAGAGGAGGGGAGGGGGTATGCCCCAAGGCACAGGTGGAGAAGTAGGCTTTCAACAGGAAGGGGAGTACTGCTTCCTTTGTAAAGCGGGAAAGAGGAAGGAACTAATATGGATGCAGGTGAGTTTGTAGGTGTGGGAGCAGGAGGCTGGGAGAGTTCTCTTCCCTGTGCTCAGTGAAATGGGAAACAAGGCCATTTGCTGCGCATGGGGGAAGGTGCAGGGGAGTGGTAGGAAGCAGCCACTGTGGAGAACAGTAGAGAGTTTACTAGGGAAACAAGGAAGGATGGCCAGGCAACCTTCAGAGCCCAGTTGATGTTGGAATAAATTTGTGCTGGTCCCAATCTGTCCAGAGGTATGATTTTTTTCAACAGTGCTCACTTGGCCATATGTAGACACAGAGAAGATGGTGAGTTGGATTGATTAAAAGATGGTATGACAGAAAGACAACTGGGCAAGAGAGGTGAGGATACTGGTGAAAGGGTCGACGTGATGGGCCAGAGACTCCTGTTATTGGAAAAAACCACTACACTCTAAAACAGAAGAATCTTTGTTGGCATCATTCTTCCAGGTTGATGTAAAAGCTCAGATAAGGTTCTTCAAATGTGTGTGTGCCTATTCCAGGATTAGGAACTTCATGATCTGGTGATCCACATGCTGCAAAAAATGTTTCAGGACAGCGATTGGTGCATGTATTGGAATTTGTTACATGTGTAGCCACTCAGCATCTTTTGAACCCACTTTTTTTCTTTCTTTTTTTTTTTTTTGAGGAAGATTTGCCCTGAGCTAACTACTGCCACTCTTCCTGTTTTTGCTGAGGAAGACTGGCCCTGAGCTCACATCCATGCCCATCTTCCTCTACTTTATACATGGGATGCCTACCACAGCGTGGTGTGCCAAGCAGTGCCATGTCTGCACCCAGGATCCAAACTGGTGAACCCAGGGCCACTGAGAAGCAGAATGTGTGAACTTAACCACTGTGCCACCAGGCTGGCCCTGAACCCACTTCTTATATTGTGGTAATTTCCCAGTTCCCAAAGGTAGATGCCAGCACTTGCCTGCCCAAGCTCCTTTGCAGCCAGGGCCCAGATGTGTGACCTGGCAACCAATCAGATGCACCCACATCAGACCTGAGTTCAAGATACAGTGCCGTGAGGAAAGGAGCCTGGGCCTTGCAGAATCCCTTTACTGGCAAGGGTGGCAAGGCTGTCAGGGGCAGTAGGGGCAGAGATCCTAGCAAAGTGACAATGCTCAGAAACTGCTAAGTGAGCTAATTGTGCAGCTGTCCGGGGGTGCTGGGGTCCAGCCTAGCTGTGTAATTGGCATATTATTCCTAGCTCTAGAGCAGTGCTGTCCAATAGAAATCTAGAGTGAGCCACATAAGTAATTTTAAATTGTCTGGTAGCCACATTTTTAAAAAATTTAAACATTGAGATCATTTTAATAATATATTTTATTTAACCCAATATATCCAAAATACTAACGTGTAATCAAAAGAAAAAAATATTAATGAGATAATTTACATTCTTTTTTATACTAAGTCTTTGAAACCCAATGTGTATTAATACTTAAAGTGCATCTCAGGGGCTGGCCCTGTGGTCCAGTGGTTAAAGTTCTGCATGCTCTGCTTCAGCGGCCTGGGGTTCACAGGTTCGGATCCGGGCAAATCTTCTTCATCAAAATAAATAAATAAAGTGCATCTCTGCATAGACTAAGCCGCATTTCAGGTGCACCTGTGGCTAGTGGCCACCCTACTGGACAGTACGGGTCTAGAGGCTCCAGCCCAACTCTGTGGCCATCCCAGACATTCTTTAAGCTACTAAATAACTTTCAATAAAGTCCTCTTCTGCTTAAATGCATTAGAAGAGGTACTGTGATTTGTAACCAAAGGTCATTTTGGGAAGTTAACCACAATCCAGAATGCAAGCTCCACGAACACAGGGATATCATCTTTCTTGTTTACCACATATCCCCAAGGCCTGGATGAATGCCTGGTTCTATTTAAATATTGGTCACATCAATAAATGAAAGAACGAAATGAAGGAATGATGACAAAGATGTTCTCCCCCCAATAAACCTCCTGTACGAATGCTTGACCAAGGCTTCCTTTGACAAATTGCCTGGTGGCTGCTATATCCCTGTATGGCTTTTTCATGATCAAAACCAACTCCAGGGCCGCCCGTGTGGCTTGCAAGTGTGGCCTTGGTGGCACCAGTTCCTGGTGTGTTGTGGGTGACATGGGCAGGAAAACACGACTTCTCCCTAAAAGATAACCTCCATAAGCAGGTGACTGAAGCCAGTGGCTCATGAGGGGCTTGGGGACTCAACCTGAAGGGTCCGTGGACTTTCCAGGGCCCATGGCTCAAGGCGTTGGCATTGGATGCCACTTTTCAAGTCCATAGATGTACTGGAGACAATGGAGTGAGCAGAGAAATTTGTCACTGCCTGGACTAAGAAAATCACCCCAGACTCTTGGAGTCTGCGTGGACTGCAGAAGCCAGAGAAGCAGTGGTGCTCTTCCTGGCTGCTGTGATGACAACCAAGGCTTCCTCGTCCTCCTGGCAGAGGAGGTCCCTTCTGGGGCTGCCAGGTTTCTGGTTTGTGAGCGGTTGCCGAGCACTGGCTGGTGAGTAGCACTGCTTGTGCTGAAATCGCCTTTTTACTCATCTTCCTTCCCCAAATGGCGGCGCTGAGACCAAAGGCTGGCTCTGAAATGTAGACACCCTTGCTCCCTGCCTCCCACCTCAGTTTCTTCATCTAATAAAAGGGGAGGACAACATCATAGGGTTACTGTGAAGATTAAATGAGAAAACATAGGTAAAGGCTCAGCACAGTGCTTGGCATGCCGTACACCCTCAGAAATTCCTTTCTTGCTTTGTCCTTCAAGGCCTAACACAAGAATTTCTTCTACAGTAACTTTCTCTAATACATCACCCCCACCTGGACACAAGATCAACCCTTCTCCGGGGTCCCAAGGCCTTTTGCCAGTTGTTTACAGTAGCTCACACACACACACACACACCACACACACACACACACACAGAATAAAGGAAACACACGGTGTGATGACTAGGAAGAGACTGGTTGTTGATTTCTTAGTGATTTAAATGCTGAGGGCCGTGGCTGCTGAACTTAACATTTCTAGGGCCTATTTTTATTTTTATTTTATTTATTTATTTATCTTGGTGAGGAAGATCAGCCCTGAGCTAACATCTGTTGCCAATCTTCCTCTTTTGCTTGAGGAAGAGTGGCCCTGAGCTAACATCTGTGCCCATCTTCCTCTATTTTGTACGTGGGACGCTGCCACAGCACGGCTGGATGAGTGGTGTGTAGGTCGTGCCCTGGATCCGAAACTGCGAACCCCAGGCTGCCAAAGCAGAGCACACGAACTTAACCACTATGCCACCTGGCTGCTAGGGCCTATTTTTAAAAATTGTTCACTTCAAGGGGGTCAAAGGAGGCTGATAGATGATGACCCTGTTATATTCCGGACACAGTTAAAAATTCCCTGATTCATTCCTTCAGACAACCACTTGTTTATTCATTCATTCACTTATTTTTCACACATTCATTGGGCAGGTGTGTGCAAATGAGAAAAGGCTGGAGGAGAAAGGCAATCTTGTGGCCTTCAGGACCTAATTCTTACCTGATATGCAGACACAAATCTTGCTCTTAAGAAGTTATCATTCCCAAAAGAAATCAAAGGCATTTAACCCAATGCCTTAAAGACTCTGATTAAGATGGAATTTGTACCTCTGCTCTTCAGCAAGAGTGACCTTGAATGGTGGTGTCCCTCAGCACAGTGCATGACTCTGGACGGTGCATGTTGAATTGCACAAGAGCAAGCTCACGCTCACTTATCTTTGGCAAAGTCCTGTAAACACTCAGTGTACTAAAACACTGCCTTCCAAAAAAGCATAACCGCACCTGGGTACCTTGTTTCGCTATACTTTGGCGATGTGTGTGTTAATATAATTATGCAATCAAATCACTAACAATAATTCTTCCTAGGGAACTGCAGCAGATGCCGCAAGGCCCCTCTGGGCTCACCGCGGTGGAACATGGCCAACGCCACTCTCGGCATCTTTTTGAGGGGGCAGCTTGCCCTGGCTGGAGTTGGGTCTGCCAGCATGGCCAGCCAGAAGTGCGGGAGAAATAACCTGCTCTTCTGGCCTCCAGCAGTTCTCAGTTGGTGACAGATAGAAGTTGGTATTTCCCCCAATTCATCACCCCTCAGGTGGGAAAATTCTGAGGGACATGTTCTGTGTGGCCCCCAGAAGTCCCCCACAGCACTGAGCACTGTTGCCCACAGAGGTGACCTGCCCGACAGCTCTTTTTACTGGCTTTCTTCCCTTCCGTGCTTCACATCCCCACTCCTCTACAGGTGCTCCTGGGATCACCTACCAAATAAACCTCCTGCATTCAAATCTTTGCCTCAGCGTCTGCTTCTGCAAGAATCCTAACTAAAACATGGGCACATCGCCAAGTGTCAACAAAGGCCCTTGGAAATCCAGGCGATACTTGTATCAGAAGCAGTCTCTCTTACCCCATAAAGTAATTTAGCCTCGCAGTAAACTCAGAGGGTTTTTTTTTTTTTTTTTGAGGAAGATTAGCCCTGAGCTAACATCTGCCACCAATCCTCCTCTTTCTGCTGAGGAAGACTGGCCCTGAGCTCACATCTGTGCCCATCTTCCTCTACTTTATATGTGGGACGCCTACCACAGCATGGCTTGCCATGCAGTGCTATGTCTGCACCCGGGATCCGAACTGGTGAACCCTGGGCCACCGAAGTGGAATGTGCACACTTAACTGCTGCGCTACCCGGCCGGCCCCTCAGAGGAGTTTTTTACTCACTCATCCTGTACCTCGTGGGAGGAAAGGTGACTGGAGGCAAACTTAGTGGATGCTTTATTACTTCTTTCACTTAGTTTGGACTCTTTAAGGCAGAGACAGAGTGTGACATCTAAGGTTGCGGGTGGGGATTGGGTACAACCTGGCATGGGAATGGTGCCATTCTCCACATCACGAAGTTCCTTGTTTGTTGGTGTGTAGCTTCTTGTTACAGAAAATCTCAAACATATATAAAAGTAGAGAGAATAGAATAATGAACTTCTATGGACCCATCACCAGGTTTGACAACTATCAACTCATGGCCAGTATTATTTAAACTATACTCCCAGCTACCTCTCCTCACTCCACCCCAAATTATTTTAAAGCAAAACACAGATATATCATTTCACCTGTAATGTTCGATATCTCTAAAACATAAGGACTCTTTTTTATAAGCACAAGCATAATACCATTAGCACATCTAAAAAACTAATAATTCCTTAATATCACCAAATCTTCAATGTTCAAATATCCCCAACTGTCTCATTATTATTATTTATAGTTTATTATTATTGCTATTCATAACTGTAATCTATTTGCTAGTTTACAATTTGAATTGTCATTTAAATAAGGTCTACATCTTTTGATTGGTTACATGTCTCTTAAGTCTTTTTTAATTGGTAGGTTCCCCTCCATCTCTTTTTCTCTTTCCTTGCAATTTATTTGTTGAAGAAATCAGGTGATTTCTTCCTATATAGCTTCCTGAGATCTGGATTTTACTCATTACATCATTGTGGTTTCATTTAACTTGTTCTCCTGTTTCCCCTATTTTCTGTAAAGTAGTAGTCAGATGAGATCTGATTAGATTTGGGTTCAGTTTTGTTCTGAGGCTCGTTCATATGTGGTATAGGGGACTTCCATCGGGAGGTATATCAGTCTGGTTTTTGTTTTCTAGTTTCTATCTTGATGAAAAAGCTGTGATGTTCACATTGTCTTGGGACAAACAGAATTGTGACTTAGCTTTGGTAACTTATGTGGCTGATTTCCTGGGCTCTTCTGCAGTGTGTGCTAGCCTCTCCCTGCCAGTTACAATGTTTTCCTTCTGGGATGCTGGGCTCTGGGTCAAAGGCAGAGCAATGGTCTTAATGTGAGAGGGGCTGGTGAAGGTGGGGCACAATCTGTCTCCATTCCTCCGACCTACCCTGGCTCAAGCTGTGGACACAGGAAGACCTCCTAGGGCAGGGCTCAGCTGGGTAACCATGGATAAGCAGCTTAACTTCTTTGAGTCTCAGTTCTCTCAACTGTAAACTGTGATAAACAATAATCTCTCCCAAATACGGTTTATAGTGGACCTTTTTTATCTTGTGGTCCCCCAGTATCTTTTGAAAATCCATCCTATGTATGCCAAGACAATTTCCCATTGGAGGGGAGTTCTGCTTGCCCAAGGTAGAAGATTAGCCTCCTATGTGGCTAGGGCACAGTATGTGGTCCAGGCTTGTCCACTCAGATGCAGCTGACTTTGATTCAGAAGAGAGCCATATGAGAAAGAGGATGCTGCAGAGAGTGGCAGAGACATGGAGCTTTGGGGGGTAGTGGGAGCAAAGGTCCTCAGAGTAGAGACCCCTCTCCCTTCAGTGAGCCGCAATGCCCATTGGTGGCGAAAAGCAAGCTGATAGCAGTCCTGGAGTAAAATCGGGACATTGTTCCTGGCTATGGAGCCTCTGAGCACAATTCCCTATCCCTCTCAGAGGCTGTGTGAGCTATTTATGTCTTTAAATACATTCCTTTGCTGCTTAAACCAGTTAGAATAGATTCTGTTATTTGCAGCGAAGTTCCCTGACAATTATGGGGATCCCATGATGTAGCTAAATGTGGTGTCTGATAGTAGGAGGGGATCAGTCCAACTATACCTGTAGCCTCTGGCCTTCCAGGTAGATGAGCTAATTCACACGTGTCATTATTGTTTATGCTACTTCAAGTTGGGTTTTCTGTTCTTCATGTTGAAAAGCATCCAGATAGATTTCTGTGCAGCTGCAGTGCCTGGTTGCACCTAGATATGCTCAACACATGTTCATTCAGAATCGCCTTTTAAAAGTTACAACATAATGTACATACAATAGACCCTACCTATTTAAAGTGCATATGATATACGTAAACACCCATGAAACCATCACTTCAATTAAGATAAGGAACCCACCCATCACACCTAAAATTTTCTTTGTGCTCATTCATAATCTCTCCTGCTTTGCCTTCACCCTGGCCCCAGGCAACCCCTGATTCCCTTTCCATCACTTTCTAGAATTTTACATAAATGAAATCAAACAGAATGTGCTCCTTATGGTCTTTCTCTCAGCATAATTATTTCGAGAGTCATCCATGTTGTGTGAATCAATGGTTTATTCCTTTTAATTGCTGAGTAGCATTCCACTGTATGGAGACAGCACAATTTGTTTACCCCTTCATCTGTTGGTGGATATTTGGGTTGCTTCCCGTTTGGGATTGTTACCAGTAAAGCTCCTACGAACATTCGTGTAAAGTCTTTCTGTGGATACATGTTTTCATTTTCTCGGTAAAAGGAGAGAATGGCTGGGTTGTGTGGGAGGTGTTCAACTTTTCAAAGAAACTGCCAGACTGCTTTCCAAAGTATCTGCCATTTTGCATTCCCACCAGCAGCGTGGGAAATTTCCACTTGCTCCACATCTTTGCCAATGCTTGGTATGGTCAGCTTTTAAAAGTTTTTAGCCATTCTAGGAGTACATCATTATGATATTACTTTACATTTTCCTAATGAGTAATGATGTTGAATATCTTTTTCAAATGTTTATTTTGTATCCATAAATCTTCTTTGATGAAATATCTGTTCAAATCTTTTGCCCACTTGGGGACCAGCCCGGTGGTGCAGTGGTTAAGTGCGTACATTCTGCTTCTCAGTGGCCCGGGGTTCACGGGTTCGGATCCCAGGTGTGGACATGGCACTGATTGGCAAAAGCCATGCTGTGGTAGGCGCCCCACAAATAAAGTAGAGGAAGATGAACATGGATGCTAACTCAGGGCCAGTCTTCCTCAGCAAAAAGAGGAGGAGTAGTTAGCTCAGGACTAATCTTCCTCAAAAAAAAAAAATTATGTTATTTGTCTTATTGAGTTGTAAAAGTTCTTCATATGTTCTGGTTATGAGCCCTTTGTTGGACATACATTTTGCAAATACTTTCTCACCTTTTTATTTTTGTTATAGTGTTTTTTGGAAGAACAAAGTTTTTATTTTGACAAGTCCAATTTATCTATTTTTTCTTTTACAGTTTGTATTTTTTGTGTCATATTTAAAAAATCTTTGCCTAACCCAAGGTCATTATTTTCCCATAAGTTTTATTTTAGAAGTTTTGTAGTTTTAGCTCTTACATTTTTCAGGCTTATGATCCATTTTGAGTTAATTTTGGTATATGGTGTGAGGTAAAGGTCAAGGTTCATTTATCACAGCAATGATTTATTGTGCACAATTTTTTTAACCTTGCTCCCCAGTTTTATTGAGATATAATTGATATATAGCATTGTATTAGTTTAAGGTGTACAACATAATGATTTGATATATGTATATATTACAAAATGATTACCACAATAAGTTTACTTAACATCCATCACCATACATAGCTACAAATTTTTTTCCTTGTGATGAGAACTTTTAAGATTTGCTCTCGGGGGGTGGAACCTGGTGGCGCAGTGGTTAAGTTTGCACATTCTGCTTTGGCGGCCCGGGGTTCGCCAGTTCAGATCCCTGGTGCAGACATGGCACCGCTTGGCAGGCCATGCTGTGGTAGGCGCCCCACATTTAAAGTAGAGGAAGATGGGCATGGATGTTAGCTCAGGGCCAGTCTTCCTCAGCAAAAAGAGGAGGATTGGTGGCAGATGTTAGCTCAGGGCTAATCTTCCTCAAAAAAAAAAAAAAGAAGATTTACTCTCGGGGCCAGCCCGGTGGCCAAGAGGTTAAGTTCGCGCACTCCGCTCCGGCCAGTTTGGATCCTGGGCGCAGTAGCACAACCAGAGGCACTCACAACTAGAATCCACAACTATGTATTAGGGAGCTTTGGGGAGAAGAAGAAAAAAAAAAGATTTACTCTTAGTAACTTTCAGTTACTAAGTAACTAGTAACAATCCAGTATTGTTAACTAGTCACTCTGCTGTACACTAATCCTCAGAACTTATAACTAGAAGTTTGTACCTTTGACCACCTTTACCCACCGCCCCCCATGCATTATTCATTATTTGGGTCATCTCATTTAGTCCTGACAACAATCCTTTGAAGTAGGTATTATCATGCCCATTTTACAGTGGAAGGAACAGAGGCTCAGAGAGTGTGAGTACTTTGCTGAAAGCCTCTCCTCTAAGCTGCTTTGATAGAAATTTGCAGTTCTCCCTACTAGATTAATTTCCATCATCTTGCTATTATTAAAAATGTGAATAGAATTGTGTCTCCATTAGGATTCTTTGGTTGCAAACAACCAGAATCCCCCAACACCTAACACTACTACCTAGGCTTAAGCATTCAGTCCCCTGACTCCAAGAGGTAGGCTGTCTTCCCGCGCTAAATCAGGGCTTAGTGCCGTCCCTAGGCCTTGGCACATATCTATCTCTCTCTGCTTGGCTCTGCTCCCCTTTCATTGGCTTCCTTCTCAGGCTTCAGGTAGAGGCTAAGTGATGGCAGCAACTTTCAGAGTCAAGGCCCACCAAGAGGATTACTTGCTTGATTTGGACCCTTGGCTTCTGAGGGCACACTCAGGAGGCATGTGGGACAAACCTTTCTGGAATGAACCAGAGGGCTACTTCTTCAAGTCTGTCCACTGACCACCTGCGTCAGAGCCACCTGGGGGCACCTGGTAACATGCAACCTTCTGCGCCCACGCCCCTCTTCTTGCAGGTGGACTGTGAGGCCCGAAGAAGGGGAGTGACCTCGTCAGGGAGTGAGTGCTGATCTAGGACAGAAGCCCGAGTCCTCTGATTTCAAAACCCAGGGAGGAAAGGACAGAGAATGAGGGCAGGAAATGCGTCCAGCTTTGACTCCTCCGATTCCCATATATTTTCCCTTTAATTCTCATCATTAGGAGAAAAATCCAGTACCGACCCGGCAGGAGCCTTTGGAGGGAGGTGGCTTCCTGCTAATCGGGCCTCAGTGTGCTCTGAGAGCTCGGATTGCTGCCTCTCACCTCCCAGGGAGGCTCAGTGTAGCGGGCATCTCAGGTCTCCAGCCTCCGCACAGACGTCCTCTGTTAAAGGAGGAGGCCTGGCAGGGGAAGGAGCTGGGTGGGTCAAGCTGTAGCCTGGTGTGAGAGCTGCCTCCTTTGAATGGGCACTGGGAGGCGGGGAGGAGAGTCCAGGCAGATGAGTAAGCGAAGCAGAGCTTGATCCAGAAGGGAGGGAGCCAGAGGGAGCCAGGACCTCAGTCAGAGAAGAGGTATGCACCTTCCCTCTGCACCACAGAACCTGTTCCACTGCTGTTTTTAGCTCCTCCTCTGGGCCAGGAAAGAACCTCAGGGCAGAAGCAGGTGGGCAAAGAGGTGATGAGAAGAGAGGCAGACAGGTGATGGGATGGGTCTGGGGAGGGGCGGGATGTGGCCCGCGGCTCTGCATCTATTTAATATGCTCATCACCTTCTCTCATGCAGTACTGTGGTAGAAAAGTTACCTGCTTTTAAAATTATTTTATACACACTCATATACATTATGTATATATGAAATATGTATTTCATAATATTTTGGTTAATTTGATAATATTTCACAAAATTCAAAAGGAACAAAAAAGTAAGTGTCCCTCCCACTGCTATCTTTGGTCTCCCAGCACCCCACCCTAGGACGCCATTGTTGAATGTTTCTTTCTTTTTTATATTTCCGGAAGTATTCTACACATATCAAACATTCACATGTTTTTAAATCACAAGCTTTATACGCTGGACTCACTGTTTGGCATTTTGCTTTTGCGCACAATAAATCTCAATTAAGATCACTTAATTTAAGTACCTAGCTGCCTCATTCTTTTTAATAGTGCATTCTTTTTTAGTATAACATTTAATTGTATGGCTGGAGCATAATTTATTTAACTAGCCTCCTATTTAGGTTCCAAACTTTAACTGTGAAAACAATGGTTCAGTGAACAGCCTGGTGCCGATTAGATTGGTCTTTGTGCACCTTCACCGCGTGAATTCACTTTGTTGGTTTTTTGTTTTGCCCATCTGATAGGTGAAAATGGTATCTAGCAGTTTTAATTTACATTTCTTATATTATGAATGAGGCTGGGCATCTAGGGTAGAAACCCAGAGGAGGGTCGGTAACTGGAGTGGGGTCTGGCCCCTACCCTAGGCTGAGCCACTGTGTCTCCCACACCCTACCCAGTGATGAGAGGTGGCCGGCAGCCTGGGCCCCCGCCCTCCCTAGAGCTGTCTTCCCGCCCCCTCACCTGGGATGAGTAACAGTTTCTCCCCGGTGACTGAAGAGGCATGTTTTATTCAGGCACCCTGGTTTGTCCTGCTTTTCTGTCCCTGAGGGCTGGGACTTGGCCTCTGTTGCGAGACAGACGGATGTGCAGCAGGGAGTGGCAAGATGAGACCTGCTTTATTGGAAACAGAGCTCAGCTAGATGGGGAGCGGGGAGGAGGCCGCAGAAGTTCAGGTGACCGCTGATGAGTCTGAGCCAAGCGGTGGGGCCTGGTGACCCTGAGAGACAGCAGGGGTGGCCTTACGGGACTGCCTGGGTGAGGTAGAGGAGGGATAGGCAGACAGATGATGGGGGCGGGGTTAGGATGGAGGATGAGATATGGCTTGGAGGTTGCCTGTGGGATGGACAGAGGAAATGTTTGTTGGATGAATGTCCTCCCAGTGGCTGTAGGAATGGAGCGGTCACGTGTCCAGCCAAGGGATGGTTCAGTTGGCCAGTCTGGCCACAGCAGGTTAAACCACCTCTGGGGTGTGTCTTGCTCCTGGTTTTCTGCAATGACACAATCTGGTTCCCTGGAAGATAATTAATGTAGACCTAGCTTTACTCCTGGTTTACCACCTTGGTCTAGCTTCTTCTGTGGTGCTTCCTCCTGTCCCTCTGGCTTGGGGGAGGGTGGGTTAGGGAGTGGCCTGGTGGCCAGACCAGCAGAGCTGGAGGAGGAGCTGGTAAATTAGAGGTGGGGGGAGGGGACGACAGGGGCCCACTGAGCGCAGCCCCCATCCAGGCTTCTGGATGTGTTTGCTGCTGGCCTGAGAGCAGAAGGTGGTCAATCAGGCCTAGAGTCCATTGCCCTTGTTCTAGATCCTTCTACTTCTGCCCGTGTTTCAGCCAGTGGCTTTCACCTTGTCTCTCCCAGAGTTCTCAATTCCAAATGAAGACTTCTCTCAGCCGGCAACAAGAGAACCCATTATAAGCACCTAATCTCTCTGTTAGGGTTGGCAGATAAATTTGAGTTTCAGGTAATGAACAATTTTATTGCATGAGAAATACTTAGATACTAAAAAAAAAATCTGCTTATCTGAAATTCAAGTTTAACTGGGTATCCTTTTTTTTTTTTTATTTGCTAAATCTAGCAACCCTGCTAGTCCTCCCACTAGCCCTGGAAACTGCCGCCTCCTGACCCGTCACAGGCCCCGGTCCTGCAAAGCTGGTACGATCGGCGCCCTAAGGGAGCAGCAGGGCCTCCTCCCCCGTTTCAGAGGCGACCATGCTGAGGCTGGGAGAAGTGCAGTGCCTCGTCTGGGGTCAAACAGTGATCCGGGCGCAGAGGAGGAATCCTAGCCCTGACCGGTCCCGCTCCAAGTTCAAGGTCTCCGCGCTCACGCCCCTGGGCAAACCCCGGACCCCCCGCGCGGGCGGGGCTCGCGGGCGGTTTCCGCCCAGCGGATCGCGCCGGAGGAAAAGGCGAGCGCGAGCCTGCGGGCGCGGGGCAGGCAGCATTTGGGGCTAGAATATTCTAAGTGGTTTTGAAACCCAGCGCCTGTGAGTAATAATCCCAACCCTCGTCATTTGCATAGCTCTTTCCGGTTGACAAAGGGTGTCCCCAGCAGTGCATTAGAATCATAAAGAAAGCAGACAGGAGAGGGCTGGCCGGCGGGCCCCCGCGGGCACTGGGCCGCTTCCTGCGCGCTCCTCGCGCTGACCCTGAGCCGCTTCCCGGGCCCCGGGCTTAGAGACCGGGACCCCCAGGCTGGGGACGCGCATCGGGGGTCGGGCGTGCGCTCCGGGCCCGGTGCGGGTCCCAGCTCTGCCGCCGCCCGCGCGGGGTGCGAGCGTGTGAGTGTGTGAGCGTGTGCGGTCCCTGCCACTTCCCCGGCCCGTGCTTCAGGCCGCGGGGACCTGTCTGTGCGCCCGGCGACCGGCCGAAAGGTGGCTGGGCCGGACTTGGATGTGGGGACCTGAGAGCCCGGCCCGGAGGTGAGGTAGGGACGGCTGGCGGGAACGGTGGGCACCCCTCTGGGCCTGGGGGTGGGGGTGGGAAGACGTTGGGGGAAAATCTGGTCAAAACGAGACTTATGTAAATCAAACCTTGTTTTCCCCTTGACTCACAGGATTCTTTCGGATCCTTTACCTCAAGTTCTCACCTGCAGTTGGCAGAGGCGGCGAAATACTTGAGTTTTGAGTTTTTCTTCTCCTTTTTACGTGTCCTGTGCGGCGGGGGGTGGGGATGCGCTTTGGGCCACCAGGGTTTTCAGGCTGCCCGGGAACTCTTAAAGGAACATTAGGGGATCTTTCTGAAAAGCTAAAAACAAACAAACGCGTTTGAAAATAAAGTCCTGTGGATAATCTCCCCACACAATTTCTGTTTGGCCAACTTGAGTTTTTTTCTTTCTCGGTTTTCTCCTCTAATCAGCTGTGTGGAAAAGAGTAGTGGTGTTAAAGCTGATGAGGAAAGAGGGCCTGAGAAGGCACACTGATGAGACCACAAGTTACGGTTTTATCACATATCTGCTGCAAAGGGAGATGCTTGGGAAAAATCCAGCTGAAAGATTCCCTCTGGGAGAAACATTTGATATGAAAAAAATTATTAGATAATCATCATCAAACTGGATTTTAAAAGTCTGGGTAGACATCATTAGCCTGTTTGCCAGCTGGAAGGCTGGCTGTGTGTGGAGCTCTAACTTCCGGAGAAGGTCTTCATCTCAATCAAAGCTATGTAACACTACTCAAGTATTTTTTAATCAGGAATGCTAATTATTGAAGGGTCAAGGATTTGCATCAGGCAAAAAAGTTCTTCCCCAGATGAGGTGAGGGACAACTGGCACTGTAAGGTCCCAATCCAGGCAGGCCCCAGCCCTCTGGTCTCATCTATAAAAGGCGCCTGGAGGACGTGGAGTGGCTGGACCACTGGTGTAGTGTGGTGGGCAGTGGACATAGGGACAACCAGCCTGGAAAGCATTTGGGCAGTTTCTACAAAGCTATGCCTAGCCCCCTCTGTAGCCCGGCAACCTCATAGGTCCATCAAAAGACATGAGCAGAGGCCGCCTTGTGACCCAGTGGTTGGGTTCCCATGCTCCGCTTTGGCAGCCCAGGTTCACCAGTTCAGATCCTGGGTGTGGACCTACACACCACTCATCAAGCCATGCTGTGGCAGCGTCCCACATAGAAGAACTAGAATGTCCTACAACTAGGATATACAACTGTGTACTGGGGCTTTGGGGGCGGGAGGAAAGAAGGAGATTGACAACAATTGATGTTAGCTCAGGGCCAATCTTCCTCAAAAAATAAAGAAAAAGAGACATGAGCAGCATGCATCCCCAACCCCCTTGGGCACCCCCAGCCCACCCATGCCCTCACCACCTGATGCTACATGGCACACCAGCTCCTGCAGGGGCCCCCTCAGCCCCAGTGGGGAGCAATTTTTCTTTCATTTCGGTTCCCAGCGCCCCCTCCTCCCCACCCACCCACTCACCCTCCTAGAGGAGCAGTAGACAGGAAGGGTGAGAGAGAAGGCAGTCCTTTCAGTGTCTGTGGACATCTGAATCCACAAGCCTCAGGCCTGGGAGCTGCCACCCAGCCTGGCTCAGCACTCCCCTTTGTTTCTGCAGCTTTCTTGCTGGTCCCACGGGCTTCTTCTCTTCTGGGCTGAGCCCCTTGAGTCTTTAGGAGCCCCACCAGCCCGCCGGACACACCCACACCTGTTTGGTTTGTGAGGCCCACCACACAGCAGCTCCTGGCCTCCTAGGGGCACTGTGAGGCCCCAATGAGTGGGGTCAGCCCTTGAGTGGCCCCTGAGGGAGGACTGGGGTCAGCCCTTGAGTGGCCCCTGAGGGAGGAACTGGGACTAGTGACGTGGGACTTTCTCTCAGGTAGTGCTGTCTGTGGATGGGGTAAGTGGCTTCAGGAGGGAGCCTGCTAACAATTCCTTGGGAGTTTAAGAACAGGGGCCTGACCATTTCCAGAGATTCTGTGGAGAAAATTCAGCCACTAGTAAGGCCTGGAGTGTCCTCACCTGGGAATCTACTGTCCCACCTCCACAAGGTTGGAAACCTGTGGGGGGCATTTCCGGGGGTCACAATGACATGGGCTGCTACTAACATTTTGTGCCTACTAGAGTCTTGGCACCAGGCATACTAAACTCATGCGTGGGCTGGGAGTTGGTCCCATCAAGGAAGAATTACTCCTCCCGAATACCAGTAGTGACCCGCTGAGAAGCACTGTGTGTTGAACTGGATGACTTCTAGGGGACTTTTCAGTTGTAAGTCACTGTCATTTTAACATCCATTGTAGGGGTTGGCCTCGTGGCGGAGTGGTTAAGTTCCCGTGTTCCGCTTCGGCGGCCCAGGGTTTCGTCAGTTTGAATCCTGGGCGTGGACATGGCACCACTCATCAGGCCATGCTGAGGCAGCATCCCACATGCCACAACTAGAAGGACCCACAACTAAAAATACACAACTATATACCGGGGGGCTTTGGGGAGAAAAAAGGAAAAATAAAATCTTTAAAAAAAACAAACATCCATTGTAGGTGATATGTGGAATACTGGCAAAATAACCCCAAGAAAAGAGGATTCAAGGTCTGGGCACACATGGTTTAGACACACACAGTGTGTATGTATGTGCCTGTTTAAGCGCACACGGGTGTGCTCATTACCTACAGGCACACCTGAGTGTGCACAGGCACGGACAGGCACACTCAGGGTTGTACGTGGACTACAGGTGCATGTGAACACTCACAGGGACTCATGTACCTAGTTGCAAGTAATCCTCTGGGAGAACTCTGACTACCTAGTGGTGGATGTAGTGAGCTGGGCAGGGCAATGTGGGGAGAGAGGACAAGAGAGGGGAGGGAGTCCTGGGGACAAGGTGAGTGGAGAGGTCAGGCTTCATTTGGGGACCCTGGGAGGCTCAGTGGCCCCAGCTCCCTTTCTTGGAACTGAGCATTTCCGTGGTCAGCTAGAATCAAGCCTCTCCTTGGGGTTCTGCCCAGTAGCAAACATATTTGGAGTCAAGAAAATGCCATTTGTTCTGAGTGATGGAGTCAGCTGGTAGTTGGCAGGCACTGGTCTCTCGGGTTGATTTAGACACGTGTCCTTCTGCTGCCTCCACAAGCCTGTGTGCAGTGGGGCCCAGGGTGCGTGCAGGCAGAGGGCTGAAGGGCCTTTCTGCTGGTCCCGAGCACCCGTTCCTGAACAACTGGCTCTGCCCTCTGTGCTCCACCCCCACCGTGCCTCCTTCCTGCTGACAGCCTGTCCCCAGCCCCCTGGCTTTCTCTCACTCGCTTCCCTCCCTGACCAGGATTCCCACTCACCTGAGCATTTGGCTATAGCCCATGAACCTTCACCTGGCTCAGCCCACCCCCAGGAGCTGGTTTCTAGCTTTGTCTTGGGCCATATGTGGGACCCAGGCTGGACCAAGTTCTGGTGCCCTTAGGGACGGAGAAGGGGTTCAGAAGAGCAGAGGCAGAGAGAAGCCATTTGTAATTAATAGCTTAGGACCCAAGTGTGGGCATTGTTAGCCCACATGGGTACTTTTCTAAGAATCACATTTAAAAAATCACCACTTACAGTTCCATGTTCTGGTTCAACCTCAAGAACAGCCCCCAAACACACAGGTGTATTCATGCACGTACAGCTACACATGAGTGTGCATAGGCGTGGACAGGCACACATGGGTCTTGCATGCACTGCAGGTGCATGTGAACACTCAACAGATGCATCTCTTGTCTCCAGCAACTCGCTCTTTCAGCCTCAGTTTATCCCACTCTGACAGGCTGTATCTTCGTAGCCCTAGCTGAAGGGCAGAGACTACCCAGAAGGAGGAGCAGGAGGAGAAGCGGGAGGAGGGGAGGCACGAGGTGTCTGCACTCCACTGGGAAGGCCCAGCCTCCGGAAGCAGCTCCCACCTTCCGCTTGGCGGACTTCTCCAGCAGGGAGTAGGGTGGTACCTGGAGCTGGCTCTTCCCAGCTTGTGAGAGCTGTTTGGGTGCATATCTTCCCAACTCTGAGTTGCGATGTGGGGAGATGTTGACAGTTTGGCCTCGGTGGGAGTATTACCACGGTAATTGGCAAATGCTCCAAGACTCCCACTCAGTGGGTGGTTAAACACTTCCCCCACGCCCCTCCAGAGCAGAATCACCTCCTTTCCCGGATTCCCGCCGAAGCTCTCAGCCTCACCCTAGTGTGCATGTCACGGGCAGGAGAAATACAGGGGGACGGGGAGGGGAGGGGGGAGTGAGGGTGGGAATAGGCACTTCTACACCTAGGGTGGGCTAGGTGGGTGGGCAAGGTGGGTGGGCTGGGTTCAGTGGAACGGGGGCCCCACCCTCTTGACCTTGATGCACCTTGTCACCCGGTTGTGACTGTTCCCTTTGCCTGGAAAGCCTTTGCCTTCTCTACTTATTATAATCTGATCTTCAAGTTCCAGCTGGATTTCTCCCCACTCTGGAAGGGTTCCTGGATGCCCCTGCAGGTAGTGGGACTGGGGTCTGGAGCCCAGCCAGGGCCATGACTGCCGCTTACTAGCTGTGTGACTTTGGGTGACTTCACTGTGCAGAGCCTTGAACCCTTTCTCTATAAAATGGGAGTACCGATGTTTACGTCAACACAGAGCATTGAGCAAGGCCACCTGTGGGACACACACAGCAGAGGGCTGGCACAAGACTCACACTTGATAAATGGCCATTGCTTTTCCCTGCTCCCGTCCAGCCCGTGGCAGATTGCAGGCACCCCCGATTTGCCTGAGTCACGGTGACTGTAAACGCACCAACGTGGCCAGATTGGCTGTCAGAGTGGCTTCTCAACGAGTCCAGCTTCATGCTGTTTACGAAAGAAACGCCTGAAACAAGGATATGGAAGGTTTTGAAAGTAGAAAATACTAACCAAAAGAAAGCTGGTGTACCTCTACAAATATCAGACAAAATATTATTTAAGACAAAAATATTTGTGAAGGAAAACAAGTGTCTACATCATGTTTATAGGAACAACCTAGCAAGATGAGACAATTCTCAAGCTGTGTTACCTAATAATATATCCTTAAAACATATAAAGCAAATATCAAAAAAGTAAAAAGACAGCCCATGGGAGGATGGGAGAAAAATTTTGCAAATCATGTAGCTGATAAGGGATTTGTGTCTAGAATATATCGAGAATGCTTACAACTTAAAAATAAAAAGGTAAAGAATCCAATATAAAAATGGGCAAAGGATTTGAGTAGGCATTTCTCCGAAGAAGTTATACAAATGACTAATAACCACATGAGGAGATGCTCAGCATCATTGGTCATGAAGGAAATGCCAGTCAGAGCCACAATGGGAGACTGCTTCACGCCCACCAGGATGGCTAGAATCAAAAGACGGATGACAAACATTTGAGAGGTTGTGAAACAATGGGAACCCTCACGCCTGTGGAGGAAGGTAGAAGGTAGGATAGTGCAGCTGCTTTGGAAAGAGTCTGGCGGTTCCTCAAGCCGTTAAACCTGGAGCTGCCCTTTGACCTAGAAGTTCTATTTCTAGGGACAGACTCAATAAGTTAAAAACCTAGGTTCACCCAAAAACTTGTCCACAAATGTTCACAGCAGCATTATGTGTTACAACCAAAAGGTGGAACAACCTGAATGCCCGTCAGCTGAGACTGGATAAAAAATTGTAGTGTTTACAATATTAGAATATTAGAACAATAGAATGTTATTCAGCCATAAAAAGGAATGAAGCACTGACTCATGCTACAACGTGGATGAACCTTAAAAACATTATGCTAAGTGAAAGAAGCCAGACACAAAAGGCCACATATTGTATGATTCCATTTATATGAAACGTCCAGAACAGGCAAATCCATAGAGACAGAAAGTATATCAGTGGTTGCCAGAGCTGGGGTCGGGCAGAAGGGAGAAGTTGGGGAAAACGGGGAGTGACTGTGAATGGATACAAGAATTCTTTTTGTGGTGATGAAACGGCTTAATGTTGATTGTGGTGATGGTCGCACAACTCACTATCCTGAAAACCATTGAGTTGTACAACTTCAATGAGTGAATTGTATAGTATGTGAATTATATCTAGATAAATCTGATATATAAATGCACACATCCATACCGACATTTATGTATGTAAACTTGTCTCTGTTTTATTCTGCCTTCTGATTTCGGGTTGCTCCCCTGGAGAGGCCCAGCCTGGGCTGTCCCTCCTGTGTTGGAAGGGAGCTCCTGCCCTGCTTGCCTGGGTGTTTGACAAGGACGACCAGGAGGCCGTGTACCCGGGTCTCTCATTAGCTCTGGGTCAGAATATGCCCCTGAAAGCATGCCCTCCCCTTCTTTTTGGGGCTGGCTGGAAGCAGGCTGAGGATGAGGATGAGGGTTCTGCGAGAGGCGTAACCGGCCCACTGTAACCATTTAGACCACTTTGATGTGTGCAGTGAAAGTCATTCTTACTGGAGATTTGGGCTTTGGGACAAGTCTCCCTGGAGCCCCAAGCATTTCTCTCCGCCTCCCTCCCTCAGAACCCCAACTCTCTCTCTCAGATCTTCTCCCCTGGAGTCACGCATAGCAGTGTGTTGAGCATATTTTTTGGTGTATGTTTTATCTGAAGGAAGAAAGGGAAGATGTTGGAAAGTGGAGACCTCTCCCTGAGGCTCTTCTGTTAAATTGATGCCAGGGACCCTCAATGGCTTGCCATGGGGTTTCCTCTAAACCAGGGGTCTGCAATCTCTGGCCTGCTGGCAAGTCTGGCTGGCGGCCTCTTTTCGTTGAACCCTGAGCTAATAATGGTTAACACTTGTTTGTTTAGAAAGATACATTTCCCCTCCTCCTCCAGGAACTCCCCAAATCCCATAAGATCATATTCCTTTCCACCTCGTCACAGGCGGAACGATGATGCTCCGCCCTGTCAGAGGCAGCTTCTCGGTGAAGGTGTGGGCACCGGGAGCAAATCCAGGAAAGGGCATGTCCCTGCCCTGAGGGAAGGGCCCCTGAGAGCAAAGGAGGGAAGAAAAGGGGACCTTCTTCTCCTCTCCTGTCTTCTTTCCTCCCACCCCAATACTACCACAGAGGAAGAGTCTGAACTAGAAGAAGCTGGGCAATGACTCTACACCCGATGGACAGATGGGTAGACTGAGGCTCAGGGACAACCCAGCATCCAGCCCTGGGTCCTTTGCCTGGCTGGCTGAGTCACTGGAGACCCCTCACTTCGGGGGCATCCCTGGAAGGCACCTGCTGACCCCGTGTTCTTGGAGACCCTCTCAGTGGCAGACCATTTAGGTGCTTGGGCCCCGCTGTAGGACTGCAGCTTGGCCAAGAGGGGTCTCGTCTTAGTCTTTAGCGACACCTGGTGGTCACGGACCATCATAGCTCTGACTCTCCTTAAAGGCTGATGGATCCTCAGAAGCAAACAGCTTATCCAGTCCCTTAAGTTCATTTCATAGAAAAGGTTCAGAGAGTAGCACTGCTCCACCTGAAGTCACACAGCAATTCAATTCTTTCTTATTTAAAATGTGAATGGGCAGGACCTGAGTGCCAGGAACCGTGGCAGTGGGGATACAGCAGCTACCAAGACAGACAGTGGGGGAGAAGAAAAAGAAATAAACGAACAAGAGAACTGTCAGATGGTGATAGGGACTAAACAGAGTGGTGGACTATGAAACTGGGACAGAGAGTGACTGGGTGACTTTTTTTTTGAGGAAGATTAGCCCTGAGCTAACATCTGCTACCAGTCCTCCTCTTTTTGCTGAGGAAGACTGGCCCTGAGCTAACATCCATGCCCATCTTCCTCTACTTTATATGTGGGACGCCTACCACAGCATGGCTTGCCAAGTGGTGCCATGTCCACCTCTGGGATCCGAACCAGCAAACCCGGGCCACCGAAGTGGAACATGTGAACTTAACCACTGCGCCACCAGGCCGGCCACGTGGGTGACTTTTTTAAATGAGTGGTCAGGGTGGGGATCTTGGAGGAGGTGACATTTAAGCTGATATCTGAATAAGAAGAAGCCGGTTGTGCAAAGATCTCAAGGAGCAGCTTTCCAGGTGGAGGGGATGTTTAGATCCCTGAAATGGGGATGAGCTTTCGTGTTTGAGGAACAGAGAAAGCAGCATGGCTGTAACAGGGAGAGCCAGGGGAGGGCAAAAGAGATGCGGGGCCAAGACAGCAGGGCCAGATCCCCGGGGCCTGAAGGCAGGGAAGGAAATTCGACTGTACTCTGCATGCGGTACAAGCCTTTGGAAAGTCTCTGCCCTAGAGTGTTTGAGGCAGGGGAGTGACTTTGATGTCCATTTTACAAAGTTCACTCGGCTGCTGTGGACTGTGGACTGTGGACTGATGGGGGCAGTGGTGGAAGCAGAGGGGCCAGTTAGCATCCCACTGCAGTGGTCCAGGCAAGGGATGATGGTGGCCTGGACTATGCCGGTAGTGATGGAGATGGAGAGAAAAGGATGGCTTCAAACTGTGTTTAGAGGTGGAGTCAGCAGGGTTTGCTGAAGGACTGGATGTAGGGGGCAAAGGAAGGAAAAGACTCATTCAGCTTTTTTTTTTTTTTTTTTTTTGGTGAGGAAGATTGGCAACAGATGTTAGCCCAGGTCTAATCTTCCTTACCTCTTTTTGCTTGTGGAAGATTACCCCCGAGCTAACATCCATGCCAATCTTCCTCCATTTTGTATGTGGGACGTTGCCACTCATGGCTTGATGAGTGGTGTGTAGGTTGGCACCCGGGATCCAAACTCATGAACCCTGGGCTGCCAAGGCGTAGTGTGGGAATTTAAACCCGACGCCACTGGCCTGGCCCGTCATTCGGCTTTTTACTTGAGCACCTGGGTGCATGATGGTGCCTTAAGGGGTGTGAGAAGTTTGAGAGAGGAGGAACCAAGAATTCTGTTTTGGCCGTGGTGAGTTTGTGATGCCTGTTGGACGTCCGGATGGGGATGTCAGGGAGATGGTTGGAAATCTAAGTCTGAGGCTGGGGGAGAGGTCAAGGCTGAGGATTCGGATTTGGAAGTCATAGAGATGACCTTTAGCCCCATGATGCTGGCTGAGATACCAGAGAGAGAGGAAGAGAGGGAGAGAGAGAGAAAGAAAGAGAGAGGGAGGGGCCGCCCGGAGGCGCAGTGGTTAAGTTCGCATATTCTGCTTCCGTGGCCCAGGGTTTGCCGGTTCAGATCCTGGTGGACATGGCACTACTTGGCAAACCATGCTGTGGCAGGCATCCCACATATAAAGTAGAGGAAGACAGGCACGGATGTTAGCTCAGGGCCAATCTTCCTCAGCAAAAAGAGGAGGATGGGCAGCAGATGTTAGCTCAGGGCTAATCTTCCTCAAAAGAAAAAAAGAAAGAGAGAGGGAGAAGCGGGGAGGGAGCAGAGAGGGTGGAGAAGACGGCTTAGGGCCATGCTCTAGGTCTGCTTACAGAGCAGACAGCAGAGGATGAAAACCCAGCTATAGGAGCAGAGAAGAGCCAGGAGGCAGGAGGGAAAGAAGAGTACGTGGGGCACAGAGGCTGGGAGAGGAAAGTGCTTAAAGCGGGTGGGGTCATCTGGGTGCCCCACTGCCCAGAGGCCAAGAGCAGTAAGACAGAAGCAACCATTGGTCTGGCTAGAAGGAGGCCATTTGGTGACCTTGATCTGCCGATACCCTGAGCAGTCTCAGCTGAGAAGTGAGGACACACCGGAGGGCAGTGGAGGAGGATGCAGGCCAGGAAAGGGAGACACTGTGAAGGGGAGCAGAAAAAAGCCTGGTGACTAGAGAGGGGTGGGAGTTCGGAGAACTTTTTAAAAAAGGTAGATGGTGATTCCGTGCCTCGGGAAGGATCTTGTGGAGAGGAGGAGATTGACGAAGCAGGTAGTTATAGGAAACAAAGTCACTGAGAAGGGGAGAGAGGGTCGGCCATTGATTGGGGGCGGGCCGTCTTCCTCCGAAACTCCAGGAGGAAGGGTGATGGACTGCGGGGGGCCAAGATGAGGGAGTTCTTTTTTATTTGCTGCGTCTCCTTGCCCCCATTACGTATGAAGTGAGGGCATTAGTTGAGACCGAAGTGGGCACAGAGTGTGGGGATGTGAGGACGTGACATGAGATGGTCTTTTGGAGGGCGGGAAAGCGAATATTCTAAGGGTATAGGAGGCTTTCTGGGCACTGCCCGCTGGCCACTGTGGTCTGTGGGGTGAGTTTAAAACCAGTTTCCTTGGCATGGTCTGTGTTTCTGTTTATTCCAGTGACATCTAGCTGTTCAGGTGCAGGTATGAAATGCAGGGTCAGGCCAGGGCTGGGGCTTTGGCAGGTCAGCCGAGGGAGGGAGAGAGGAGTGAAAGAGTTAAGGGCGATGATGGCCACGCCCACGAAGGCAAAGCTGGCTAAGGAGGGCGCTGGAGGCACGGGTAAGTGATCATTTCAGAGGCGGTGCTGATGACAGTGATGACTACAGAAGTGATTGCTGAGATGGAGAAAAAGACTCTTACAGGAGAAGTGGAGGGAGCAGGGGGCCCAGGTGATGGTGAGATCATCCGCGTGGATGGCGAAGTCACCCAAATGGTGACAGGAGCAGGGAGGACAGAAAGAGGATGAGTCAGGCGTCCAAGTCTTGGGTGAATGAAAGGATGCCCAGGAGGCCCACTGAAGACGTGGGCAAGGAGAATACATGGCTGAGGCTGATGCCATGAGCGTCACAGGAAGTGGGGCTTTGAAAGACAGGGAAGGAAAATGGTTTGGAAGTAGCAGTGGGCAGCAAGAAGGACATCCATCAGGCTCCCAGGTTCTGAGAAATGAAGGGTAGGAGGGGAAAAAAGCCAGCACCTTCCTCCTAAAAGTTTGCAGGGGAAACCATGTCATCATGTGATGGTCAGGTTCACCCAGGGCTTAAAGGTGTAAACGGATTGTAAAAGAGAAGAACTTAAGAGTGGAGGGGAATTTGGTGCTGGTAGACTATGGGTCTCACAGGGATGAGGAGCAGGAAAGTGGGTCAGATTAGGGGAGGTAGAGAGTAGGATAGGAAGATCAGGGTTTAGGGGATGATGGTAACCGGCGGTGGGGCCGAGGGGTGTGAGGAAGGATGAGATGGGTTCTGTGGTCTCCTATGGGAAAGCTGGGAAATTCGTCATAGTAGCCACTCTTCAAGATGGCCCCCAATGAGCCTCACCTCCTAGTGTTCATGCCTTTGTGTATTCACTCCCCCAGTGAATCAGGGCTGGTGTGTGTGACCAGTGGAATATGACAGAGGTGATGGTAGGTGATTTACAAGGCAAGGTCATAAAAGGCATTGCAGTTTTTGTTGTGGTCTCTTAGATGGCTCACTCCAGGGGCAGCTAGTTGCTATGCCATGAGGATAATCAGTCCTGTAGAAAGGCCCACGTGGAGACGACCTGAGGCCTCCCACCAACAGCCAGCACCATCTTGCCAGCCGTGTGAGTGAGCCATCTTGTAAGTGGGCCCTCCAGGCTCAGTCAAGCCTTCGGATGAACGGAGCCTCCTGAGAGACTGAGGCACAGCTGCTCAGCCAACCTGCTTCTGAATACCTGGCTGGGTGAAACTGTGAGATAATGAATTGTTAATATTTTAACAACTTTATTGAGCTCTAATTCACATAGTGTACAATTCACCCACTTATTAAAGTCTGCAATTCAAGTGTTTTTTGGTATATTCAGATGTGGGCAACCATCACCACAGTCAATTTTAGAACATTTTCATCATCTCAGAAAGAAGCCCTGTGCCCTTTAGTTCTCACCCCTACCTCCACGTCTCCCCATCCCCAAGCCCTATGCAATCACTAACTTACTTGCTGTCTCTGTAGACTTCTCTATTCTGGACATTTTGTCTAAATGGAATCATATGATATGTGGTCTTTTTGGACTGGTTTCTTTCGTTTAGAATGATGTTTTCAGGCTTCATCCATATTGTAGCATGTACTTCATTCCTTTTGGTTTTTTTTTCAGTGAGGAAGATTGTTGCTGAGCTAACATCTGTGCCAGTCTTACTCTATTTTATGTGGGATGCCGCCACAGCATGGCTTGATGAGCAGTGTGTAGGTCTGTGCCTGGGATCCGAACCTGCGAACCCTGGGCCACCAAAGTGGAGTAGGTGAACTTAAGCACTGTGCCACTGGACTGGCCTCCATTCCTTATTTTTAATGCTGAATAATATTCCATTTTATGTATATACGATACTTTGTTTATCCACTTGTCCACTGATGTACATTTGGGTTATTTCTACCTTTTGGCTATTATAAAAAATGTTGCTTTGAACATTCGTGTGCAAGTTTTTATGTGGATATATGTTTTCGTTTCTCTTGGGTTTATAACTTGGGTACGGTAACTATACATTTAATTGTTTGAGAAACTGACAGACTGTTTTCCCAAGCAGCTCCATCATTTTGTATTTCTATCATCAGTGTACAAGTGTTCCAATTTCTCCGCGTCCTCACCAACACTTGTTATTATCTAGCCATCCTAGTGGGTGTGAAGTGGTGTCTCACTGTGGTTTTGAATGGTATTTCCCTGATGACTATGATGTTGAGCATCTTTCCATGTACTTATTGGCCATTTGTATATCTTCTCTGAAGAAATGCCTATTAAGATTCATTGACCTTTTTTTTTAAAGATTGGCACCTGAGCTAACAACTGTTGCCAATCTTCTTTTTTTTTTTTTTAATGCTTTTTCTCCCCAAATCCTCCCAGTACATAGTTGTATATTCTAGTTGTGGGTTCTTCTGGTTGTGGCATGTGGGACGCTGCCTCAGCATGGCCTGACGAGCGCTGCCATGTCTGCGCCCAGGATCCAAACCAGCAAAACCCTGGGCTGCCAGAGCGGAGCGCCTAAACGTGACCACTCGCCCATGGGGCTGGCCCTGACCATTGTAAAATTGCATTATTTGTCTATTTATTATTTAATTGTAAGAGTTATTTATAGTTTCTAGATACAAGTCCCTTATCAAATGTATGATTTGCACATATTTTCTCTCATTCTGTGGGTTGGGTTTTCACTTTCTTGATGGTGTCTTTTGAAGCATGAAAGTTTTTAATTTTGATGAAGTCCAATTGATCTATATTTTACTTTGTTACTCATAATTTTTGTGTCATGTCTAAGAATCCTTTGCCAAATCCAAGGTCATAAAGATTGACCCCTATGGTTTCTTTTAAGGGTTTTATAGTTTTAGCTGTTAAATTTAGACCTTTGATCCATTTTGAGTTAATTTTTGTATATGCTGTGAAGTAAGGGTCCCACTTCATTCTTCTTCTTCTTCTGAGCTAACATCTGTTGTCAATCTTCCTTTTTTTTTTTCTCCCCAAAGCCCCAGTACATAGTTGTACATCCTAGTTGTAAGTCATTCTAGTTCTTCTGTGTGGGACGCTGCCACAGCATGGCTTTATGAGAGGTGTGTAGGTCCACGCCCAGGATCCGAACTGGCGAACCCCAAGCTGTCGAAGTGGAGTGTGTGAACTTAGCCACTTGGCCACAGGGCCAGCCCCCTATTTTATTTGTTTTTTGATGCTATTGTGAACAGAATTGTTTTCTTCATTTCATTTTGGATTGTTCATTGCAAGTGTATAGAAATACAATTGGTTTCTGCATATTGATCTTGTGTATTGTATTCTGCAAACTTGCTGAACTCATTTATTAGTCTGAATAGTCTTTTAATGGATTCTTTAGGGTTTTCCATATACAAGATCATGTCATCTGTGAGTAGAGATAGTTTCATTTCTTCCTTTCCAATTTGGGTACCTTATATTTCTTTTTCTGGCCTAATTGCCCTGGCTAGAACTTCCAGTACAATGTTGAGTAGAAGTGATGACAGCAGACATCTTTGTCTTATTCCTGATCTTAGGAGGAAAGCATCCAGTCTTTCACCATTAGGTATGGTGTTAGCTGTGGATTTTTTTTTTTTTTTTTGCTGAGGAAGATTAGCCCTAAGCTAACATCTGTTGCCAGGCTTCCTCTACTTTATATGTGGGTTGCTGCCACAGCATGGCTGATGAGTGGTGTAGGTCTGCACCCAGGATCTGAACCTGTGAACCTGGGCCACAGAAGCGGAGTGCACTGAACTTAACCACTCGGCCACGGTGCTGGCCCCAGCTTGGATTTTTAATAGATGCCCTTTTTCAGGTTGAAGAAGTTCCATTCTATTCTTAGTTTGAGTGTTTTTATCAGGAAAGGGTGTTGGATTTTGTTAAATGCTTTTTCTGCACCTGTCAAAATGATCATATGATTTTTTGTTTATTGATGTGATATATTACTAATTAATTTTTCAGATATTAAACCAACTTTGCATCCCTGGGATAAACCCTGCTTGGTCACGATGTTTAATTCTTATAATAAAAAAAATCATTATTGTTTTAAGCCACTAAATTTGGGGGTCATTAGCTAAGCAGCAATAGATAACTAGTTCAAGCTGCCTGGTATGAGGCCGTGGGCACCTCTTTGCCACCTGAGCTCCCAGGGGACTGTGGCCACGAGTAGGGCAAGTGCCCTCTCTGGGGTCTGCTCTCTTATGCACCTTCTAGGGCCTCTTCTTTCCAAGGCTTGGGGGTGGGGTAGCCTCACGGAGCTGGAACCCGGGGACGCCCTCTTCTCTCTCTCTTCTCTCTGGTGGCAGGGGATGACAGGTGGAGCACGGGACACCTGGGGCAGAGCTGGGACTAGAACCTGAGCCTCTTGTCCCCTGGGTCTCCAAGTTCTTTCACTGGGAGTGAGGACTCACGCTTGAGTCTCGGCTATGTCCTCCTGTGGCTTTCAGTTGTGCTTGGATACGTGAGGAAGACGCGTGTTGTCTATTTGCACGAGGGTCTAGGTTGTCCTCTGGAAAGTAATTCACCCTAAATCCTAAGAAAGTCAGGCCCTCAGGCTTGGTTGGAGCAAACCTCCCGTGCTGGAAGGCAGAGTGATGCCCTGAACAGCCCTGCCCACCGCTCAGGTCGTGCTCTGCTCTTCAGACCCCAGTCCACGGCAAAGGGGAGGGAGCTGTGAACACTGCTACAGGAATGGCTTCCCCACATCTCTGAGAGATGCTGGAAGCCTCACGGAGAGGTTCCCCGTGTACAGAGAGAGCCCAGATGTCATGTACTTGAGAGGGCATTCTGTGCACACGCAAGACTCCCTCTGCACAGTCCCAAAAGAAGTGTGTGGAGTCATAGTTTCAGATGGGGACAGAGTTCTAGCTGCTTTGCTGGTAAAGGCTAGAGCGACAGCAATATTTTTGCTGAAAGTGAGAGCCTGCTGTTACTCCCAGGCTGGCGCAGCTGGTGGCCTGAGAAGCAAGGTTCATTCACTCATTCAGAACAGCTGTTTGTCCTGCTTTGGTCAAAGCCTGGGCCAGACTCTAGGGGAGGCAGAAAGGGCTCACACACTGCCTTCCCCTTAAGAGGCTCGCTGACCCATGGTGAGATAGAAAATCCTGGTAAGGTGCAGTAAGTATGAAAACGATAATCACTCAGCCAAGCCTGCGGGCTTCCTGGAGGAGGTGACCTCTGAGTGGAGTTTGGAAATATCAGTAGAAGGCGGCAACAGGAAGTGGATGGGGTGGGTGTCGAAAGCTCAGCAAGCAGTGAGAGCCTAGATCGGGGGGCGTTTGGAACATTCTCTCCCTCCTTTTTTCATCCATCTCTGCCCACTTCCTCTTTCCCTTTCCCTGTCTTCCTTTGCTCCTCTGTTCCCATCTTCCCACCAGTTTGCCAGCCTCCCCTATCCCCACCCTGCCCCCAGTCCTGCCCCATCGCTCACCAGGGCTGGGTCCCTATGAACTGCTTGTCCCTGTATTTACAGATTCCAAGGGAAGGAAGGAATTTTCAAAACTGCTGCCAGGGGCCGACCCCGTGGCAGAGTGGTTAAGTTTGTGCCCTCTGCTGAGGCAGCCCAGGGTTTCACTGGTTCAGATCCTGGGTGCAGATGTGGCACTGCTCGTCAGGCCACACTGAGGCGGTGTCCCACATGCTGCAACTAGAAGGACCCACAACTAAAATATACAACTATGTACTGGTGGGATTTGGAGAGAAAAAGCAAAATAAATAAATAAATAAATAAATAAATAAATAAAGATTGGCAACAGTTGTTAGCTCAGGTGCCAATCTTAAAAAAAAAGCAACAAAAACCCCCCTTAAAACTGCTACCAAATCAGGAGAGCCCAGGTGAAGAGGAGAGTGGACTTCTTTTTTTTTTTTAAAGATTTTAGTTTTTCCTTTTTCTCCCCAAAGCCCCCCGGTACATAGTTGTATATTCTTCGTTGTGGGTCCTTCTAGTTGTGGCATGTGGGATGCTGCCTCAGCGTGGTTTGATGAGCAGAGCCATGTCCGCGCCCAGGATTCGAACCAACGAAACACTGGGCTGCCTGCAGCAGAGCGCGTGAACTTAACCACTCGGCCACGGGGCCAGCCCCCATTTGCTTTTTTTTTTGAGAGTGGACTTCTGCAGGTCCCCAGTCCCAACCTTTCTGTGGGGCTGCACCCACGTGGCACTGGCAGCCCGGACCCCTGCAGCCACACACATAGCACACAGTCACGTTTATTTGGTTTTGTTTCATATTTTTTTGTGTGATTAGAAAAACTATACCTGCCACTACTTTTTCTTTTTTAAACTGTTCCCTAAGCGATACACTGCAGAAAAATTAGCATATACAAATAAGACAAGAAGGTAGTACTGCAAGGAGGTTAGGTGCACAGAGTTCAGAGCCAGATGGAACAGTTACGTAGCCTCTTTGTGCCTCAGTTTCCTCGTCTAGAAAATAAGTATAATTATCAGACCTGCTTCGCAATTGCTTGTAGGTCTCAGCACATGGTAGGTGCTATGTTAGTTTTTGCTATTATTATTATTGGTAAGTAAAGAAAAAGTGAAAGGGAAGAAAGGAAAACGGTTCCCTATAATTCTCTGAGCCTGAGATAAATACTGTTGACCCTCTGGGATATATCCTTCCACTCTTTGCTGTGTGTACAGTATATGCTCTATAAATATGGTGGGTTCCACAATGTGGCATACCATATGGTCACAGCCTTTATTTTCCCAATTAATTGCACGTGCTTGCCCACGTTTTATTAGCAAGAAGTCCAGGATCTTGAATCTCGGACTGAATCCTGAATGATCCAGGAAATTTGAGGGCTTACTCCCTGCCTGGAATAGTTCATGACTGCTGTGACTTCTTATGGCCACATGGTGTCGCTATTGAAGTCTGGGCCCTACCCGTCCCCAGGACATGCTGGTGAATGATGCTCAGCTCTGCTAGGGGGCCCCCAGGCTTGAGATCCCAAGCTTGCAGCTCTCAGCGGCTCTCTTTCCTGCGCTCTTCCCTCTAACTGGGGTGTCCACTAGCTGCAGGAGCTCTGGGTTAGGATAGTTTCTGGCATCTGCCGCCTCCTAGATTCAGAACCTCGATTTTCCTTTCCTCCTTGGGAATCCACACCAGGAGCTTGTTTGAACCCTCTGCACGTAGTTGGTCATTCTCACATTTCCTGAGAATGTGGTTGCTCAGTCGCTCTCACAGGGCAGACGACTCTCTCGGGCGCGGAGGTGATTAGCCATCTGCTCACCCAATGCCTGCCTTCCTCCCTCTTCTTCCTCACTGACAGAGGCAGCCTTCCATGGCGCCCACCTTCCCAGCCTCTCCTGCAGCTGGGCACGGACGTGTGACTCCAACCTGGCCAGTAGGTCCTGAGGAAATGCCAGCTGGGGGATTTCTAGGAAAGAATTTCCTCCTTGATAAATACACGTGAACACATTTCAGGAGGAATCTCCTTCCTTTTTATATGTGAGATGACAGCCACAAGACGAAGGCTGTGGGAGCCAGCCTGCAAGGTGACCTCCGTGAGCTTCGCCTCCTGGTGTTCATGCCTTTGTGTGGTCCTCTCCCACAATGAATCTGGCCTGGCCTCTGTGACTGATAGAATACAGCAGAATACAGACCTAGAAGGCTAAGTCATGAAAGGTATTGAAGTTTCTGCCTTGGTCCCCAGTGGATTGCTCCCTCTAGAGGAAGCCAGCCACCGTACCAGGAGCACATACAAGCGGTGCTGTGAAGAGGAGCCGACAGCTGGCACCAACTTGCCAGCCGTATGTGTGAGCCACTTTGGAAACGGACCCTCCAGCCCCAGTCAAGCCTTCGGATGACTGCAGCCCTGGCTGATAACTCACTGCAGCCACGCAAGAGACCCGGAGCCAGAACACCCAACTAAACTGCTTCTGGATTCCCGACCCACTGAAACCATGAGAGATAATAAGCGACTATTGTTGTTTAAAGGGGATTTTTCCTACAGCAATAGATAAAAAACCCAAAGGCCAACACTATAAAAATTTATATAAGATTTATGAAGAGGAAAGGCAGAAAACACTGGAGTCTTTGATGATGTCATGGTGTCAACAAGTTAACCAACCCTGAAACCTCCTACTTCCTGGCTTCTTCTCATCTGAGGTCATTAATGTTTAGCTGCTGCTGGGTGTCCTTGCAGCCAAAGCCATCCTTACTGATTCATGCTCTACAAGAAGACTCCCCGGGAATTTCTGAAGTATGATTCTGGGGTGATTTCCTCTCACCTTCTCTTCTCTGAGGCTGGAAATTTCTTTTGTTAAAAAAACAAAAAGGACACAAATTTAAACTCTAATGGGAGTCCTTCTGGAGGGGCTTCGCTAAGAATAATCTCAAATGAACTTCTGTGTTGGTCAGAGTTGACGGGGCAAGCAGCCAAGTGAGTTACGATGGGCCAACTCGCAAGTTTTTGTTGTATTTATTTTTGTTATTTTTACTTCAATAGGGTCATACTGGACATGGCTTTTGTACACTCTTATTTGCGATTCACTGTCATATCCTGAACACCTTTCAGATCAACGTAGACTAACGTTCTGTAAAGGGCTGTCGGGTGCTCCGTTGTATAGAAGTACCATTGTTTATTTGCTCAATCCCCTGAAACCTGGAACCTAGCATGTTGCCACTTTTTTGATATTACAATCACCACCTTTCCTTTTTTTATTCTGGCGAAATATACCAAACATAAAATTTACCATTTTAACCATTTTAAAATGTGTAATTCAGGGGCATTAAGTACATTCACCTTGTCCTGCAACCATCTCAACTACTCATCTTTAGAACTTTTCCATCGTCCCAGCTGAAACCCTGTACCCATTAAACAACTCCTCGTTGCCCCCACCCGCAGCCCCTGGGAACCTCTATTCTAATTTCTGTCTGCATGAATTTGCCTACTCTAGGTACCTCATATAAGCAGAATCATACAATATTTGCTCTTTTGTGTCTGCCTTATTTCACTTAGGATAATGTCCTCAAGCTTCATCTGTGTTGTAGCATGTGTCAGAATTTCCTTCCTTTTTAAAGCTGAATAATATTCCATTATATGGATGTACCACATTTTGCTTATCCACTCATCATGTGTTGATACACATTGGGGTTGTTTCCACCTTGGCTATTGTGAATAGTGCTGCTATGAACATGTTAGTGCCGTGCAGTCGATTCCGACTCCTTGCAACCCTGTGGATGGCAGAGCAGAACCCTGCTCGGTCTTTTTGCGCCATCCTCTCACCTTCCAGTGCTGTATCAAACAATGTTCCCCTGCTATTCATAGGGTTTTCGTGGCCAGTCTTTTCAGAAGTGGGTGACCAGGTCCTTAGTCTGTCTTAGTCTGGAAGCTCCACTGAAACCTGTCCTCCATGGGTGACCCTGCTGGTATTTGAAATACCAATGGCATAGCCTTCAGCATCACAGCAACATGCAGCCGCCATGGTGTGACAACCAACAGACGGGTGGTGTGGTCCCCTGACCGGGAAATGAACCTGGGCCGTGGCAGTGAGAGTGCCGGATCTTAACCACTAGACCACCAGGGCTGGCCTCTGCTGTGAACATGGGTGTACAAGTATTCGCTTGAGTCCTTTCCTTCAATTCTTTTGCCTATATACCCAGAAGTGCACATTTACTTTTAAGGGAAAGTGATTTTGAACATATTATGCTTCAATTTGCAGAGACTGATGACTCTGCCATGCCAGACAGCCTGAGTCTTGCTGCGGCTGGGAGGGGGCTGCCACACGCGGTGAAGGATTTGCAGCCCGCATGGGGGTGACCCATCCACTTCCCGTGTCCTCCTCTCTCACTGGGGACTCCAGATCATGCACCACATCGTCTTCCCCAGTCTATGCTTTTCCCTCAAAAACTGTTTCCTGTCAGTGTCCATGTGGAAGTTTTTCTGTTCTTTGAAAAGCAGGACTTTTGGGTCCTGGCTCCCATGTGGAAGGTCAGAAGGCAGCAGCATCTGCCCGGAGACTTTGGAGAAATCAATGGGACCTACTTCCAGGGCCCCTCATGGGGATGGTGGCAGGATGCCTGCCCTCAAGGAGCCCGCAGCCGAGTTGAATGAGGGACACACATGCAACCACGAAGCTGAGTGGACCTTCTTGGGCCGTCCAATCCCTTCATCACCATGACCACCGGTCTTCAAATGGGCAAGCGGAAGCCCAGAGGGCAAAGAGTCCTGTTGGCTCCTCTAGGGGTTGGAACCCAGGCTTCCTACCTGATGGCCCGTGAGTCTGTGCTGCCCCCTGCTGGCCTCCTGCTCCCGGGATGTGATGGTCTTCAGCTTTATTCCTAAGATGGCTCTGGGGCAAAGCCTCTTCATCCAGAAGCCCTTGAGGGGTCAAATCCTGGGCCCCTGGTGGGAGCCTGCACTTGGAAGCTGAGGAGTCTCAGCATATAGCCTGGGTGTATATAGTCTCAGGGCGGTTGGTCCTCAGCAATTTTGATGCTGCCCTCCTGGCCAAGACCCGGCCTCCCTGGTCTGACAAGTCCTGGGAGTTCTGACCCGGGAGCTGCCCCCTTGTCCCTGCCTGGCTCAGAAAGCCAAGGCAAGGTGGCGTTCTGGCCTGGTGGAGGTGAGGGCTGGACCCAGGAAAGGGGTGACCGTGACCAGCCCTGAATGGGGCAGCAGCCTCCGGATAGGGGGCAGGTCTGTCTTGGTGCTCACTTGGCTGTGATGCTCTTGTGCGGTTTGCACAAGAGTGTCTGTGTGCATGCTTGTGTGCCTGGGTTTGTATGCATACTTGAAGATGTAGCTCTGCCTGTCACTCCTCAGCTCTGAGGGCAAGGCTGAGACCAAAGTCTCATCTACATGTGCAGGGAAAGCCCATTTGATTTAATAAACGCATGGCACTTCCTCAATACCAGGCAAAACTCTAGGCACTTTTCAGACAATCTCTTAGTCAAGCCACAACAACCCTACGAGGTATGTACTGTTATTATCCCCATATTATAGATGAGGAAACTGAGGCACAGAGAAGTTAAGTGCCTAAGATGAGATGGCCAGTGAGTGGTGAGTCCAGTTCCAGGTACAGGATCTTAGCTGTGATGCTAACTGCCTGCGTGAGCTCAATTGGAGGGCTGACTTTGAACCTCCCTTTGTTTCACCAAGACCATTCACATGGGGCGTGTGGTTGAACCGCATGGCAGAGGCCAAGGACCCATCACCACCACTATCCCAACAACAATAATAACAGTTAACACTCAGTGTGCCGAGCTCCATGCGGGAATGTCACATGCACTCGCCTTAGCTCATCCTCACAATTAACCCCTCAAGCACTCACTCTTCTCTGTATCACATGTGAGGACACAGAGACTGTGAGGGCTTGGGGACCTGCCCAAGGCACACAGCTAGGAAGAAGCAAATTGGAATTGGAACCCAGGCCCGTCAAACAGCAGGGCGCACATTCTTGTGATGTCGCCAGACTGGGTTTTTGTTTGTTGGTTTGCTTTAACTTAAAAAAAAGAATTGAGGTGAAATTCACCTAACATAAAATTTTCAATATTTTGAAGCATATAGTTTGGTGGCATTTGGCACATTCACAATGTTGTGCAACCATCACCCCTCCCTAGTTCCAGAGCATTTCATCATCCCCCTAGGAGACCCTCTACCCAGTAAGCCTTCCCTCCTCCTCTTGGCCCTGACACCACGAGCCTGCTTTCCGTTGCTGTGGACTTAACTATTGGGGACATTTCACAGAAATGGAATCATACACTATGTGACATTTCGTGCCTGACTTCTTTCACTTAGCATAATGTTTTCGAGGTTCAACCATGTCGTAGTGTCGATCAGGACCTCATTCCTTCTCGTGGCTGGATAATATTCCATTGCATGCACAGTCATGTGCTGCATCATGACGTTCCAGTTGACGACGGAACATCGGATGAGAGTGGTCCCATAGGATCAGTACCATATAGCCTGGGTGTGTAGCAGGCTGTACCGTCCAGATTAGTGTAAGTACACTCTAGGATGTTTGCACAATGACAAAATTGCCTAACAATGCATTTCTCAGAACGCATCTCCATTGTTAAACGATGCGTAACATTTTGTTTCCCCAATTGTCACTTGATGGACCTTGGTTGTTTCACCTTTTGGCTACTGTGAGCAGCTCTGCTATGAACATTCATGTGCAGGGATTGGTTCGAGCTCCTGTTTCAATTCTTTTGGACACGCGCCTAGGAGTGGAATTGTGGGGTCATGTGGTAGTTCTATGTTTAAACTTTTGAGGAATGGCTATACTGTTTTCCACAGTGGCTGAACCATTTTACATGCCCGCTAGCGACAGATGAGGGTTCCGGTTTCTCCACATCCTTGCCAACATTTGTTACTTTCTGTATTTTTTATTAAAAACTTTTTTTATTCTCTCCATCTTAGTGGGGATGAATTGGTATCTCATTGTGGTTTTGATTCTCATTTCCCTCATGACTGGTGATATCGAGCATCTTTTTGTGTGCATGTTGGCAATTTGTGTATCTTCTTTGGAGAGCTGTCTATTCTGTCCTTTGCCCAACTTTATTTGGATTATTTGTCATTTTGTGCTTTAACTTTTTATCTAGAAATAATTTACAACTTACAGAAAAATTACAATATAGTACAAAGAAACCCAGAGAACCTTTACCCCCAATTCATCTATTATTCACATTTTGCCCCATTTGTTTTGTATCTATCTATTTTTTTTTCCTGAGCCACTTGAGAGTAAGTTGCATACATCATGGCCCTTTACCCCTAAAAACTTCAGAAAAAGGACTTCATTATATAACCACAGTATAGTTATCAACTTTAGTAAATTTGACACTGGTATGATATTCTTTCCTAATCTACTATCTGCATTCCAATTCTATCAATTGATCCAACAGTATGCATTTCCCCTTCTGGTACAGGATCCAGTCTGGGATCTCATGTTGCACTTAATTATCACATCTTTTTAGTCTCTTTTAATCTGAAACAATCCCTCAATCTAAAAAAGACATGAATAACCTTTTATGACTTTGAAATTTTCAAATAATACAGTCCCTTAAAAAAATAGCATTCCAGGTTCTTGCCATATGATCCAGCAATTATGCTCCTTGGTATTTACCCAAAGTAGTTGAAAGCTTATGTCCACGCAAAAACCTGCACACGGATGTTGACAGCAGCTGTATTCATAATCGCCAAAACTTGGAAGCAAACAAGAGGTCCTTCAGTAGGTTGATGGACAAATAAACTGTGGTACATCCAGACAACAGAGTATTATTTAGCCCTAAAAATAAATGAGTTATCAAGCTAGGAAAAGACTGGAGAAACCTTAAATGCCTATTAGTAAATGAAAGAAACCAATCTGAAAAGGCCGCATACTCTAGGATTCCAATACGACATTCCGGAAAAGGCAAAACCATGGAGACAGTAAAGAGATCAAGAGTTTCCCAGGGTTGAGGGGAGAGAGGAATGGATAGGTGGACCACAGAGGATGTTTAGGGCAGTGGAACTACTCTGTATGCTATAATGGTGAATACATGTCATACATTTGTCCAAACCCACAGAATGTGCAACACCAAGAGTGATCCCTAATGTAAGTGATGGACTTTGGTGGTAATGATATGTCAATGAAGGCTCATCGATTGTAACAAACGTCCCGCTCTAGTGGAGGATGTTGATAATAGGGACACTATGCATGTATGGGACCAGGGGATATGTGGGAGCTTTCTGTATCTCCCCCTCAATTTTGCTGTCAACCTAAAACTGCTCTAAAAAGTAAAGTCTAGGGGCTGGCCCCGTGGCCGAGTGGTTAAGTTCGCGCGCTCCGCTGCAGGTGGCCCAGTGTTTCGTTGGTTCGAATCCTGGGCGCGGACATGGCTCTGCTCGTCAGACCACGCTGAGGCAGCGTCCCGCATGCCACAACTAGAAGAACCCACAACGAAGAATACGCAACTATGTATCGGGGGGCTTTGGGGAGAAAAAGGAAAAAATAAAATCTTTAAAAAAAAAAAAAGTAAAGTCTAGGGGCTAGCTTGGTGGCATTGCAGTTTAGTTCCTGCGTGGTGCTCTGCTTCGGCGGCCCAGGGTTTGCCGGTTCGGATCCCGGGCGTGGACCTAGGCACTGCTTATCAAGCCACGCTGTGACAGGCGTCCCACATATAAAATAGAGGAAGATGGGCACGGATGTTAGCTCAGGGCCAAGCTTCCTCAGTAAAAAGAGGAGGATTGGCGGTGGATGTTAGCTCAGGTCTAATCTTCCTCAAAAAAAAAGGTAAAATCTATTAAAAAAAAATAATGTCCCTCCATTTGGGTTTGTCTGGTGTTTTCTCATGATTAGATCGGGTCGTGCATTCCTGGCCAGAATCCTGCAGAGATGATATTGTGGCCTCTTGGGGCCTCACGTGGGGGCACACAGTGCCCAGTGTACCTCATCAATGATGTTATTTTAATCCTTCTGTCAAGATGTTTCTTGATTCTTCTACTGTATAGTTACTCTTCCCCTCCTTGCTGCTAATAAACAAACCATCAAGAGACACTTAGGACCACACTAATGTCTTGCCCCTCATCAGAAATTTCCTCCTAGATTTGGCATCCATCGATGGGTTCTGCCCAGGCTGTCTTCCTGCAGGCAGCACCTCTGCTGAGTCTGTTTCTCCAGGTAGGGTGGTAGACAGGAGCGGGCGCCAGCCTTCCGTTATAGTCCCGTCCAGTGCTGCTCTCCTGGCCAACGCCCAGGCTTCCTCATTCTACCCGAGTTCGAGTCCCTCCCTCGTTCACAGCCCACCTCTTGCGTGAGCAGCCAGACTCTCTTACAGTGAGCGGGACTCTGGGAGACTCATCTCGTTTCCTGTCCTGCGAAGCTTCTCTTCCTCATTGTAGCCACTGTAGCCACCACAGCTAGACCAAGGGGACCGTCCTGTGTGTCACCAACGGAGGGGGGTGCCAGGAGCTCTCCTCCCCTCTAGCAGGGCTCGGAGACTGGGGATGGTGAAATCTCACCGACAAGGCTGCAGTGGGCTCGGCAGGAACCTGTGATAAGATGCCAAGCAGTTAAAGCAGCTGCTTTGAGGTTGAGAGGCTGGAGGCCACAGGAAGTGAGCTCTCCGTGCAGAGCTGATGTGCCTTCAATCGGCACTTGTCCCGGGACAGCGGCTGCGGGCTGGCGAGGCTGGGGGCATGTCTGTGGAGTGCCGGGAGCCCGGGCCGGAGGGGCCTCAGGACTGGTCTGCGGGGCCAGGCGGGCATGCCTGGGCCTCGGGCTCAGGTCGGTGCCCCCGTTCAACCACACCCACCCCCTGGAGCCTGCCCCGCTGGAGAGCTATCGTGGCCGCTGCGGTGCTCTGCTATATCAACCTCCTCAACTACATGAACTGGTTCATCATCGCAGGTGAGGAAGCGGACGGGCCTCCTGGGCAGCGCCTGCTCATGCATGTGTGCGCGGCCTTGCTACCGGCCGGCACTGCAAACCCATTGTGGCCTCCCGTCCTTCAGACTTTCTTCCTGTGGAACGCATCCCTGCTGTTCTCATGCCTGGAGGTGGTTTCAGCCATGCCTGCAGGTGGGAGGGCCTATCAAGTTCGCAGTGCAATCCCAAACTAAGGGTGTGCACATGGGTGTGGGTGCATGATGGCGAGTGGGTGGGTGAGGACAGCAGGGAGGACCGGTCCTGCAGGCAAAGGCCTAGAGGCTCTGGGTGGAATGCTGGGGTAAGGTTGTGGAAGACAGGGTGGCCTGGCCCAGCTCCCAAGCAAGAAATAACTTGCTGGTTGTTTCCGGGACAGCAGGCTACGTGCAAACCTTGCATATTTTGCCTTCCTTCCTGCGGACACTGGGCTTCTGCTCTGTCTTCTTGTCACTCACTCATTTACTCATTCATTTATTCAAGGTTCAACCTTCTTTACTTTCTTCATCACGGATTCATTCGAGATTGATGGAGCACTAACTGTGGGAAGGACCCTCTGGTGGGCCTGGGGGACCCAGAGGAGGGCCAGTCAGTCTTGTAGCTCCTGAACTCAGGAATGACTATCTCATGGGGCAGAGGGAGAAGCTCATTAACAGGACTCCTGCAAGGCAGAGAGATGTGGCCAGGCGAGGAAGGCACAGACCGGCCTGGGGAGCTCAGAGGGGGTACCTGCAGTGACTGGGCATCCCTGGGGCCAGGATATTGATTCATCAGTTGCCAGCTGGGCACCCCAGGGAGTGGCTGTGGAATGAACAGAACTTGGAGTTGCAGACAGCCCCTGATCTGGTGTCCATCTTTGAGGAGCTCAGAGGGACACAGAACACCTGTTCAGGTACCTCTAATACAGAACAGAGTAGGGTGAGACTCAGCGGGGCAGCCCCAGGGTGAATGGCTGAGGGTTCTGGCAGAATTCACAGAGGAGGGGGATCTAGTTTGGGCCTTGAAGGCTGAGAAGATTGGCAAGGCAGGAATGGGGCGAGGTGAGGGCATGCAGAGAGAGGGGTCAGTGTGAGCCAAGGCATGTGGGGTGAGCGTGCACGCTCTGATCAGGGATGGCAAGAGGGAAGGATGCAGGAAGTTATTCTAAAAGGGTGTTGGGGGCCAGATCATAGGCTTCTTGGTGCTAGCCTGGAAGCTTGGACTCTCTGCTGAGACAAAGGGGAGCCATGGAAAAATATCTTAAGTGGAGGGACTCGTAGTCAGATTTGGGGCCCTGATGGAGGCCAAATGAGACAAGGAGGTCAATTCAGAGGCTCCTGCAGTGGGTTAGGCGAAAGCTGAGGAGGCCTGGGCTGGAGTGTGGGTCTGGGGCATGAAGAGGCGGTGGGGGCAGGAGACAGAGGGGAGCAGGTAATGGTACGAGTGGAGCTCTTTGAGCCCCTCAGGCTGGGTCCCTGCTTTCCTACCGCTAGCCCTGGGAGGCCCCTGGCTGGGCCGTCAGACCCTGAGTCCTGCCTGCCTGAGGCCCCTTCCCTGTCAGGACTTCCTCTGGCAGCGTGAAGGGGGCAGGAGAAGTGAAACCACGCTGAGCGCTGGGGACTGCTGGGGGCGGGTGAGCCACTCTCAGGGCAACTACAGTTCTCTTGTGGGAAGCAGCTCTTTGGGAAGCCAGAGTGACACATGGAAGGTAACAAGGAGGCTGGGTCCACACCTGGCCCGGGCTGTCCCCAGAGTGCCACGGGGCTGGGAGGAGCCCAGGAGCAGACCAAACAAGGGGACAAGTCCCTGTTTCTGGAATGGAAGATGAGTGCCATGACAGAGAAGTTTTATAGAGCTATATACTTTGCTTATCTGCGTTAACTATTTTTTTCTTTCCAACGCATATGTCTTATTCGTGTAATTACCCATGTTAAAAGGGAAGGAAAGACACGCAGGGTGCCCTGCCTGGATGCTGTGGCGACCGGGCCCAAAGTCAATGTCTGAACCCAAATCTCCTACGTTGCTTCTCCAATTCTTTGATCTGTCTTCGCCTGCTGGCAGGTCTTGGGGGTGTAGATGTGGGGTTTCTACACCCTCACCGTGTGGGTGTTTCTGCAGGGCCCCATTTGGGGGCTTCTGCCCCCTTCTGTGACCCTAGGTGGGAGGGTGAGCTCCCTCTGGCCGGGATTCTAGTCCCAGCTCCTATTCCAGCTGTGCTACCATGGGTGGCTGGAACCTCTGTTTCCTCATCTGTATGATGGGGACAATGACAGTCTCCACCGCTTAGGCCCATCTCATAATTCAGTGAAAGTGGTGGTTGCTCCTGATAACGACAGGCCAGAGCCTCCCAGCTCGGTAAGCAGGTGCCTCGTCCTGACTAACTTGTCCTGAAATACGTCAAGGAGCTGAGGGGACTTCAGTGAAGAGAGCCTGGTGTCTGGGGGCCCGCTTCCTCTCTCCGCATTGGGCTGAGCACCACTGCACTGGCCCACGGCCTAGGCAGATCTTGGAGGGGTTTTGGAGACCCAGCTGGTGCAGGGCAAGAGCCGGCCACCCTCGGGGAGGTGAGGCCAAGGTCAGACCTAAGTGGGACCTGTCTGTGAGGCAATCACGTGCACTGTCATGTTGGTGTGTTTATGCCTCTGGGAGAACATGCTTGTGTGTGCACATGTGCAGGCCCGGACACACGTGTCTTTGCATGTACATGCTCGTGTGTATACGTACACCTATGAATGTCTGGAGTTTGCACATGAGCAGGGCTGCTGTGTTGCACAATCCCAGGGACTTCCATTTACACTATAGTCTAAGTGAATGGCTGTGCACTGTGCAGCGGTCACTCTGACTATAATGCACATGTGCACATGCATGCACGCCTGTGGGTGCGTCTTTATGTGTACACCTCAGTATATGTGTATGTGTGTCTGGGTGTGTGAGACTGGGCTTACACACCTGTGAGTGCAGGCTCGTGTGTGTGTATGTACATCTGTGCCTCTGTGAGGGTATTCCTCTGGGTGTGCCTGTTTGTATGTACCTGTGTGGGGCTGCATGTCTGTGTGTCTGTGTGACTATGTGTCCATGTCTGGGGTGCATGCTCGTATATGAATGTGTGAGTCTGTGCCTTTGGGATGTGTGTTTCTGCATGTGTTTGGCTCCTGTATCTTGTGTGTGTGGTTGGACACATGTGTGGGAGAGAGGGGAAGAGAGCAGTGGGCCCAGGTGCCACGCCCTTTGCGGTGCGGGTCAGCGGTGGCCCTGTCTCAAACGCGGGGGCAGCTGCCTTTCAAGGCCTGCTGGGCCACTTCCCATTTCCTGAGTACTGTCTGTCTGTCCACAGGAGTACTGCTGGACGTGCAGAAGTTTTTTCAGATCAGTGACAGCAATGCTGGTCTGCTTCAGACGGGTAAGGAGGGCGTCAGGGCCTGGAGCTGGGGCCCTGGGTTCGTGCTGGGCGGGGTCTTTCTGCAGGTCCTGTTCTGAGCCCAGCCCCGGCTGCTGGGAGATGGGGCCAGGCTGAGCCCCACTAAGTCCCCTGGCACAGAGGAGAGGGCAATGAGGATGGGTGGTATGTGCGCATGAGGGCCAGTCCAGGTGGGAGATGAGACGGCCTGGGCTGAGACCTCGTGCTTGGACAGCCCCTTCGGGTTTGAGGGCGGGGGCTACAGGAGGAGCAGAGGGAGAGGAGCTGGAAAGGCTGCTGGGCCTCGCCTTCGGATCACAGCTGTGGAGTCGGTCACTCATCCCTTCACGTCTGCTCAGCTCAGCTGGGAACCGGCAAATCAGCGGGGCTGAGGAATCCTGGCCTGTGCTTTCCTCTCACGGACCTGAAAAATCTGACCTCCAGGACACACACAGACAGACAGACAGATAGACAGACACAGACACGTACCCACCATGGGCTCAGATGAGGTGTGGGCCCACAGAGCTACAGTCCAGCAGCAGAGAGCAGCCACATGTCCCGTTCCAAGGTGGGGGCTGTTGAGGTCACGAGGCACTACCTCTTCCCCTGTGGGTGCCTGGATGGTGACACACACATACCCACGTGTGTGCACACACTGCCACAACTCAGGATACACACGTGTGCACACACCCTACCTGTGACTGGCGCATGCATGGTTCCTCTCTGCAGGCCCCTCCGTCCTCCTAACAGTCTGCCATCTCCCGCCTTAGAACAAGCCTCTCAAACTGGAGACGGGGACCCTGGGGACACATAAGAACTTTCCAGGGCTACATGAGCAGCGTTTTGAGAGCATCCATTTACGGATATTCAAGGCCGTGTATTTCTTCCCTAAAATGGATCTGCCTGAGAACAAGCCTCTGTTCTCTTTTCTCACCTCCCCTTTAATAATCACCTGTCCACCCTCTTAAGCAGAAAAATACACCTTTCTCCCATTCTGAGGTTTTCTATGGTGCACTGCCCTGGGTGTAGAAAGTTCCAGGGTGCCAGCCAGAGGGAGCCCTTGGGGATGCTTAGCTTCTGCTGGGGAGACCCTGGGAGCGAAGCAGAGGGAGTGTGAGCAGAAAGCCACCGGGGATGTTTCCTCCAGGCCACAAGCCCATGGCAGGGCGCCAAGCCCTATCTAGCTGTCCTGCTGGTGTGTGACAGTCTACTATTTATCTACAATTTAGAATTCAGAAGTGAGATGTCTCAGGGATGGGTGTCAACACATTTATTTCAATAAAAAAAATGAAGCCAACATTTTAACATCTTTCTTACAGACAGCCACTCTGACCTGCCTGATTGATTTGGCAAATAAGGACTGGTTTTGTTCATTAGACCCTACAGCGACATTTCCCATAAGCGAAATGACCTCGATCTGCAGTTCCAAGGATTTGGATGAAAATATAGCTAAAAGAACACAATAATGCTGGAAATCACATCCTTTGGAACTGTTTAAACTTACGATAAAAATGTTTTAAATGTCAGCTGAAAGCTCTTGAAGGGGTGCCCAGTTCTATAAACTTCTTTAAGAGGCACCCGAGTGAAAGAGTTAGCAGAGACTGCTCTGGACCAGCGGTGTTTTCCTGGTGCTTCTGTCTCGGGGCTGAGCCAGGGCTGGTCCTTCGGTCATTTCCGTAGCCGGAGTGAGGCCATCTTGCCTTGATACTCGCAGCCTTGTAGGTTATAAACAGACAGTGGTAGCTGAGTCAACATGTCCCTTTTCTGGTCCTTGCCACGGTGAACACGATTATTACTACCAGGTCCCTGATAAGTGAGAGGCCGTGGAGGGAGGAGTTTGTGCGTATGTGTGAGAGAGAGAGAAAGTACGTGAACATGTGCATGTGGATGTGTGAGTGTGCAGCGAGCATGTGTGTGCGTGTGTTTGGGAGTGGGTGAAGGGGAGCGCCATCTTTGCAGAGGAACCCCAAAAAGATGCGTGGGCAGGGCAGTGGGGCTGGAGGCCTGATGACCAGGCTCGTCTCTGGTGACCGCAGGTGAGTCTTTCCATGTTTCTGGGGCCTGTGCAATGGCCCCAAGACCCATCCTGCAGAATGGAGGAAACCAATGATGAAGACAGGGGCTGGCTGAGCTATAAGAGCAGGGTAGGGGTGAAGGGAAGCAGTGGTCAGACCCCCGCCCATGGGACAGAGAGGCTGCTGGAGTTATGTAACTGAGTAAGAATATTTACAATGAACACTGATGTGGCCCTTGCCGTGTGCCAGGCAGGGTTCGAAGTGCTTTATAATATTAAGCCACTTAATCTTCATAACAATCCCATGAGGCAGGTATAATTCTTATGCCCATTTTACAGACGGGAGCCTGAGACACAGAGAGGCTGTGGGGCTTGCTGAAGGTCACCCAGCTAGTAAGCGACAGAGCTGGGCTTCAGATCCAGGCAGCTGCCTGTAGAGTCCTTCTCTTACCCCAAGCTCCTTGATCACTCCCACCTTGTCGCAGAAATGATTTGAATTTAGAGAGGCCGGGAATGAAGGCTTGCCTGCCTTCTCTTTGGGGGCAGGGCTCTCCTTCCCAGAGCATCTGGGAAGGTTTAAGGTGTTTGTATCCTGTAAAGGACCCTTGCCCCAAATCTCATAAAAGTATGAGAAGATTTGAGGAAATATTTTTATAACCTTTGTGTAAAGAAGATATGCATTAACAAGGCACGGAACAACCTCCCTAGAGGAAGAGTGATAAATTTGATGACATCAGAGCTAAACTGCCTTGTATAATGGCGACTGAAACTTAAACGCAAGGAGTAATAATAACGGATAACATTTATGAGGCATTTATATAAAGCCAGTCACTGCCTTTTATAGACTTTATTATATTTAATTTACTCAATAACCTTGTGAGGGAAGTACTGTCTCATTGTACAGTTGATGAGAGGAGAACAGAAAAGTTAAGGAATTTGCCTAAGGTCACACAGCTAGGAAGTGGTGGGCTCAGGATATGAGCCCAGGTTGTTTGGTCCCAGAATTTGCATTTTAAATCCTTAAAACAAATGTAAAGGACGGGGAGAAATTATTTCCCAACAACAAAGAGGCCAACAGGAAAATGAGCAGAGGATGCGAACCTAGGAAGGGCTGCTGAGCCTCGCTGGGAACAAGGACAATGCAGATTAAAACATCAGTGAGACATCATTTGTTTTTCAACCATTAGATGAGCAACAATCATACGATGGATCATATCAAGTGTCAGCAAGGGTGCTGGCAACGCTTGCTTCTATGCAAGTGTAAACTGATACAGCCTTTTCCAAGGCCTCGTTTGCCAGTAGCTATTAAAATTTTAAATGCTGTTGACACCAAAGACCATTCTCTGTGGAGTATTAGATGGAACCATATTAAATTGCTGTTTTTGTAGGTCAAAACTGGCCTAATTTCTGCAATTGCATATGGCTCAACCCAATACTAAAGCGGGTCAGGGGAGAGCGGGAGGGGCTGGAAGCTGAGCCAGGACGAATCTGGATGCTCATTAGGCTCAGGAAATGTCAATCATCTGTGCTCAATGAATGGCGACTCAGGCACTGGGCGGGGCCCTCCAGAGCCTGAGGCCCTGGGGTGGTGGGACCCGGTGGAGGGGGGGTCCAGGCTTTCCCTGCCACCTGCTCTGGGAGGCGGCGGACATACCCTCCTCGGAGGGCGGAGGTGATGTCATTTAGTGAACAGAAACAGTGAGGGTACTGATCCCTGTGGCATCGTCATGCAAATCTGTGGCAGTTTCTTTGTCTTCACAGAATAATAAACGTCTTCATTAATCCGGTCACCGATTTATAAGGGTTTCCTTTTAAAAATGGGATAAATGCAACTGACAACATCAGGGGAATGCTGTACCTACTTAGGAAAACCAAGGCGTTTCCAGGTTCTAGGATTCGCTGTGCTAATTCTAAACCCTGCTCATCTGCTCAAAGCAGGCCCGGGCAGACCTCCCCTCCCTGCTCCACCCCCAGCCCCAGCAGGGGTGTGAGAGCAAAATCAGACCAGTCCCAACACCAGGCTCACAGTGGGCAGGATGCTCTTACAGACAGGGCACTGGCAGGCACTGAGTACTGGCAGCCCCATGCCAGGCTCCATGTTCACTTCTGTCTCACCTTTACACAGCCTCGGAGGGCCTGTTGACTTCTCCAGTGTTGGGGTGATGCTCAGAGAGGTGGAGTTAGTAACCTAAGGCCGCACAGTGAGCAGGGAGCAGAGATGGGATTTGAGCCTGGGCCCAGCCCCCCACTCCCCACTTCCCAGTCCCCTGAGTCTGGGCAGTGGGTTACGTTAGGGAGGAACTGAGGGTTCACCTTATCTTCTCCTCCTTCTGGCCTTGACCCACTGTCAGGGTGCAAGATTGTGGCTTCTGAGCCAGGCCCTTTCTGCGGGCCTGCCGGCCGTCTGCCCGCGCTCCGTTGTGGGGGGATGCAGGCTGCCCCTCACTGTCTCCCCCAGTCTTCATCAGCTGCCTGCTGCTGTCTGCACCCGTGTTTGGCTACCTGGGCGACCGACACAGCCGCAAAGCCACGCTGAGCTTTGGGATCCTGCTCTGGTCTGGAGCAGGCCTCTCCGGCTCCTTCGTCTCCCCCCGGGTAGGTGCCCTCACCCCTGCACAGGGCCCAGGGGACCTTCCCCCACCTGCTTCCTCCCTGATCCAGTCCCATCAGAGCTGGGTGCAGCTGCTTCTGCTCCGTTCCAGTCTCCAGGCTGGCTCAGGGGTTGCCTTCCAGGGCTGAGAGCGGAGCTCCTTAGACTTTCTTAACGGGAACCTTCCTCTCTTACACCTCCCGCTGCTGCCCGTGGCTTCATTTCTGCCCAGCTGTCCTGGGGTGGGGGTGGGGCTAACAGCTACTGTCTGGGGGACCCGGCCTGGTTTGCAAAGGCGATGCCCAGGGAGAGGGCTCCTTGGGCATGGGGACAGGCAGAGGCTGCAGGCGCCATCAGGGGGCACCCGTGTGGTTTGGGGAATCTGGGATGGGTGGATATGAGGTGTTTGTAGCCCGGATGCCCTCTTCCTCCCGTGGGGGCATGTGTCCCCAGGTGCCCTTGGCCCCTCTGACAAGTCCTCAGGTCCCTTGCTCCCTGAGTGATTTCTGGAACTCACCATGGTCTTGTGCCTGCTTGCCCAGTATTCCTGGCTCTTCTTCCTGTCCCGGGGAGTCGTGGGCACTGGCACAGCCAGTTACTCCACCATCGCGCCCACCATCCTGGGCGACCTCTTCGTGAGGGACCAGCGGACCCGGGTGCTGGCCATCTTCTACATCTTTATCCCTGTTGGAAGGTTGGTATCACCCTGGATCCACTTCCCTGGATGGTAAACTGAGGCCCAAAGGAGTCAGAACAGAAGGTGGGCTGGGGTTAGGAGACGTCAGACCAGGAGGACTGGGGTCTGACTCCCAACTCTACCCCTTCCTTACCGTGTCACTTTGCCTCTCTGTGCCTCGGTTTCCTCATTTGTAAATGGGGGCAACAACACCCACTGACAGGCTATGTGAGGATTAGAGATGATAAAGATGCTCCCTGCGTGTTAGTGGACTCCGGGGAGGGTGAGAAAGAGCAGCGTGGCAGCGCGGCCCACTCAGGGAGGGCCGGCTCTGGGAGGTGAGGCAGGGAAGTGTGTCGGGGCCGGCCGAGCGCCAGCACGGGGTAGGACACAGTGGGATTTGCAGTCAGGCCTCTGAGCTCTGACGCACGTTTCCTGGAATCGCCTGACTCAGGCAGGGCTGAGCGTAGGGAAGGGGGCTGGGGTCCTCGGATAGGGAGACAGTGGACAGTGGTGCCGAGGATGGGCCAGGAGCCAGAGGTCACCAGTGACTTGACCAAGGTCAGTGGACATCTGGGCCTCACGTGGCTCACTTTTCCCAGTGAAAGTGCTACGGGCTTCAGAGGGCCAGCTCCCTGGGGTGGGGGCACCCTGGCTCAGGCTGGCCTTGGGCCTGCCTCCCTCCCCTCACTGCCCACGTCCCCTGCTCCTCTGTTGCAGTGGCCTGGGCTATGTGCTGGGGTCGGCGGTCACGGAGCTGACAGGGAACTGGCATTGGGCCCTCCGAGTGAGTCTGGCTTCCTTTCTTCTCTCTGCTTTCCCCCTGGGCCAGCAGGGACTTTCCAGCCTCGAGTGGCCTTAGCCACTTGGCACAGTACCCAGCACCATGTGGGGATGGGAGTGGTCAGAGGTCGGCAGCTTCAGACATTCGGGGCTTAATGTGCAACGTGGACGATGGAAGCCGTGGCCCCGGCTTCAAATCTCGGCTGCTCAGTTTGCTGGCTGTGTGACCTCACGCAAGTCACCTCCTTCTTTGGATCCTCACTTGGCCTGTCTGTAAAGTGAGGGAAGTAAATGCTACCTTCTGGAATCTTGAGGATTAATGAGACAAGGGGTGGAAAGATGCCAGGGCAGGGCTGATGGGGCAGGAGGACGCCTGGGCTGGGAGAAAGGACAGTTATGGAGGCAGCACGTGCTGGATAGTTGGGTCTCCAGTGCTCAACCATGTCGGGCTCGTTGATCCCAAGAGAGTGGAGTCTGTGCTGGACAGATAGGTATTAAATCCAGCCCCCAGGGGACCCCATGCCCCGTGTACTCTCAGGGGTGAGGGGGTGAGAAACAGTTGTAGGTCAAGCTTTGTGGATAACCAACACCCAGGAAATGAGCCGTGCCCCCGCCCCCCCGCCACCCACCCCAGGGAGCAGAGCATCCCAAGAGCCTGCGCCGCAGAGTTCAGTCACCCCCCCGGGATCTCCGGGGGCGCAGGAGTGTGTGGCCCTGAGTTTCCTGGGCCCTCATGTCCCCAGGTCATGCCCTGCCTGGAAGCCGTGGCCTTGATCCTGCTCATCGTTCTGGTTCCAGACCCGCCCCGGGGAGCTGCTGAGAAGCAGGGGGCTATGGCCATGGGGGGCCAGAGGAGCAGCTGGTGTGAGGACGTCAGATACCTGGGCAGAAAGTGAGTGTCTCTGCTCCTCCCTGTATACCACCGGAAACCCCTCTGTTTGCCCCGGCATCACTGACCTCCCTTTCTCTACCTCCAGGGAGACCTCCCTGAGGGTCCAAACCTTCACACCCCTCTTCCTCTCCTGAGCTCCCACTCACCAATGGAGATGCCCTCCCTCCCTTGGAGGCCCCCTCTGCCTGGCCATGTGATGGAATATGGGCCGGGAGGGAGGGAGGGAGCGAGGGAAGGAGGCATCTTGGCTCTGCCCTGCCTTATCCCTGAGTGACCTGAGACTTGGAGCCTCACTTCCCTCATTTATTCAATGGACATAATTCTCCAGCCTTGCCGGCTTCTCAGGGTTGTGGGGACTATGCCGGGAATTAATCACTCCCTTCTCCAAGTCCCGTGGGAGGGTATCTGCGCTCTCTCCCGGGCCTGGTTGGGGAGGCAGACGGGAGTCAACTGCACGCCCAGGTCTCATGATTTACTGAAATGTGGGGCACAGACAGGACCCCACTCTATCCTGGAGCCATGAGACCGTGGAGGGCACTCGGAGGAAGGTGGGGGCAGCAGGCACAGCTTCCTAGGAGCAGTGATGTTGCGTTTGGACCTTTCAGGAGGGCAAGAGTTGGTTCTGCAGGGAGTGGGGAGGAAGGCACAGCATGAGCAAAGGTGTGGAGGTGGGACGTGCAGGTTCTCAGAGAATGTCGGGAGGGTCTGGAGCCTGGGGCCTGCCTGAGCGCCCAGTGACCGGAGTGCCCAGGACGGGGCAGGGAGAGATAGGAGCAGACAGGCCCCGCAGCCCCAGCCCTCTCTCCGCCTCAGCCAGGGCGCTTTCTCTTGCAGCTGGAGTTTTGTGTGGTCAACCCTTGGCGTGACAGCCATGGCCTTTGTGACTGGAGCTCTGGGCTTCTGGGTTCCCAAGTTTCTGTTCGAGGCCCGTGTGGTGCATGGGCTGCAGCCGCCCTGCCTCCAGGAGCCGTGCAGCAGCCAGGACAGGTGAGAGGCCTCTGGGAGCCCTGGACACCCGTCCTGGGTCGGTGGAGGGTCTTGGTGGGGAAGTCCTCAGCATGTTCCGAGCCCCCAGACTCTGTGTCTCTGGGCACACAGTGCTCTGTGATGACACCAGGCTTGGGCCCCGGTTGTCAGGCAGGAGGCCTTGTTCTGGCTCTGGTCGACCTGCTGTTGTTCTGGGCGGCCGCAGGCATTTCCCTTGTCTTCTCTGGGCCCCAGTCCCCGTCTTCCCACTCTTGGGGCTGCTGTGGGGTCCAGAGGCACTAGAGAGGGGTGAGGCTTCTGTGGAGCCCGTGGGACGATGGGAGTCTTAGGCAGCCTTCCTTCGGAGGGACCCATGGTGTCTTCTGTGAGGTCAGCCCATTTTACAGAGGGCAAATTGAGGCTGGGGGATTTCACACCTGTATTCACTCATTCTCTGTCTCGTTGGGGGCCCTGAGCATCCTGGGGAAACTGCTGGGGGTTGGGTACGGTGGAGAACAGAGCCACACACAAGGAGGCACTCTGGCCTCAGGGCATGCCCCCCTCCCCGCCCTGCTCCCCCTGCTGTGCCCCTGTCTGCACCACCTTTGACCCCAGTCTCCATGACCTCCTGATCGATCGATCGAGAGGGCACATCCTCATGCTCTCTTACCTGCTTTCTCCTCCTCCTCGAAACCCTCCATCCTGGTTTCCTCCTCTCTGCTGGATGCTCTTCGGTCTCCTGTGGTCCCCTGCTCCTCGCCGATGCTGCCCCCTGGGCTCCTCGAGTTCCTGGGGCCCCTGCTCTTCACCGGAGCCCCGTGTTCCCTGAGACTTCAGTGACACCAACTCTCCACTGGCTGCCTCCTTCTCCCCAGCCTCCCCTCTTGCCTCCCCCTCAATCCCTGATGCCCAGAGAGAGCTTCATGTAATTTCCAGAATATCCCACGCCCTCTCACTGATCTATGCCTTTGCCCAAGCTATGCCGTCCACCCATAGCTCCCTTCCTTTTTCTCGTTGTTACTTCTTAAGCTTTAACTTTAGTTCAGGCCTTCTGCTAAGCATTTTCATGATAAACTCTCTGAGGTTTTGTAATAATAAACTCTATTATTCCTGTATAACAAATGAGGAAGATGAAAGATCAGAGTGGTTAAGTGACTTGTTCAAGGTCACACAGCTAACAAGTAGCAGAGCCAGGATTCAAACCCCTCTGACTCCAAAGCTGGTGCTCCTGAGCCGCATGTCCTGTTGCCCCTGGGGACGGCCTGTGCCTGTGAATTGACGTGAACATCTCCCCACTGAGCTGGGAGTGGCTTTCTGGCACAGGCTTTCTGGCACACGGCACTCAGGGAAAGCATCCAGTGAATGCAGGAATGAATGCATCGAATGAGATTGTGATGTCTGTCTCGGCTCTACAGCTAGATTCTTATCTCTTGGGAGGCAAGACTGAGTCCTAAAAGTCCCACAGCAGCTTGAAAAAATGGGAAAAGAAACAGGACTTAAGTCCACGTCAGGCCTTAAGTGGCTGTGTCCTCCTGGGCAAGTCACTTCCCCTTTTCTTAGCTTCAGACTCTTCCTCTAACTCAATTTGTGTAACAAATGATCACACACCCCGTAGGTTAAAATAATGGAAATTAATTTTCTCATAGTTCTGGAGGCCTGAAGTCCAGAATGGTTTCACTGGGGCAAACTCAAGTCCAGCAGGACCACACCCGCCTTGAGGCTCCAGGGGAGCCTCTGCCAGCCTCTTCCAGCTTCTGCTGGCTGCTGGCATTCCTTGGCTTGTGGCTGCACACTCCAGCCTCTACATCCACGGTCCCACTGCCTTCTCCTCTGCCTCACCTCTCCCTCTGCCTCCCTCTTATAGGGACACTAGTGACTGCGTTCACGGCCCATGTGAACAATGGAGAATAATCTCCCCATCTCAAGAACCCCAATTTAATCACACCCACAGGGTCTATTTCCCCTGTGAGGTGACACAGGTTCTAGAGAGTGGGGCGTAGACATCTTGGGGGGCTATTTGAGCCTACTGCAGAGCGGGTAGAAGGTCCCAGTGTTGGGGTTCTGCACAGACCTCAGCTATTAATACACTCTCCTTGCTTAGGATAAGCCCCAAGGTGAGGGCGGGGCAGGGATGGGAAGGAGCAGGACGCAGGATTCCAGCTCCGCCAGAGGGAGAACTTCCAACTCTCGGAGCTGGCCCAAATGGGACTGGCTGCCTGAGGGGGAGTAGTGAGCTTCCTACCCTTGGGGGCATGTAAGAAGGAGTTGGACAGCTGCTTGCCAGGGCCCCTTGTGCAGAGGATCAGTGTAAAACTTGCAGGCTTTTTTTTTTTTAATTGAGGTAACATTGGTTTATAACATTGTATAAATTTCAGATGGACATCATCATATTTTGACTTCTGTATAGACTACATTGTGTTCACCACCAGAAGTCTAGTTGCCATCTGTCACCGTACAAGTGTCCCCCTTCACCCCTTTCACCCTCCTCCCACCCCCCTTCCCCTCTGGTAACCACTAATCTGTTCTCCTTATCTGTGTGTTTCTTTGTCTTCCACGTATAAGTGAGATCAGACGTGTTTGTCTTTTTCTTACTTGTTTTCTGTAACTAATACGCTCAAGGTCCATCCATGTTGTTGCAAATGACAAGATTTCATCTTTTTTTTTGTGGCTGAGTAGTATTCCATTGTACACACATACCACATCTTCTTAATCCAATGATGGGCACTTAGGTTGCTTCCAAGTCTTGACTATTACGAATAATGCTGCAGTGAATACAAGGGGTGCATTTATCTTTCGAATTAGCATTTTCATGTTCTTTGGATAAACACTTAGAAGTGGAATAGCTGGATCACATGGTAGATCTATTTTCAATTTTTTGACAAATTTCCGTACTGTTTTCTATAGTGGCAGCAGCACCAGTCTGCATTCCCACCAGCAGAGTACCAGGGTTCCTTTTTCTCCACATCCTCTCCAACACTTGTTATTTCTTGTCTTTTTAATAATAGCCATTCTAACGGGCGTGAGGTGATACGTCATTGTGGTTTTGACTTGTATTTTCCTAATAATTAGTGATGCTGAACATCTTTTCGTGTGCCTGTTGGCCATCTGTGTATCTTCTTTGGAAAGATGTCTATTCGGATCCTTTTTTATTTTATTTTATTTTATTTTTAAAGATTTTATTTTTTTTCCTTTTTCTCCCCAAAGCCCCCCAGTACATAGCTGTATATTCTTCGTTGTGGGTCCTTCTAGTTGTGGCATGTGGGATGCTGCCTCAGCGTGGTTTGATGAGCAGTGCCATGGCCGCGCCCAGGATTCAAACCAACAAAACACTGGGCCGCCTGCACCGGAGCGCACGAACTTAACCACTCGGCCACAGGGCCAGCCCCATCCTTTTTTATTTTTTAATCAAGTAGTTTGTGTTTTTTTTGTTGTTGAATTGTATGAGTTCTTTATTTATTTTAGATATTAATACCTTATCAGATATACAATTTGCAAATATCTTCTCCCAACTAGTAGATTGCCTTTTTGTTTTGTTGATGGTTTCCATTACTGGGCGGAAGCTTTTTAGTTTGATGTAGTCCCGTTTGTTTATTTTTTTCTTTTGTTTCCCTTGTCTGAGAAAATATATCCAAAAAGAAATTAAGACCCATGTCAAAAAGCGTACCGCCTATGTTTTCTAGAAGTTACATGGTTTCAGGTCTTAACATTCAAGTCTTTAATCCATTTTGAGTTGATTTTTCTGCATGGTGTAAGATAATGGTCTACCTTCATTCTTTTGCATGTGGCTGTCCAGTTTTCCCAACACCATTTATTGGAGAGACTCTCCTTTCTCCATTGTATATTCTTGGTTCTCTTGTTGAAAATTAGCTGTCCATAGATGTGTGGGTTTATTTCTGGGTTCTCGATTCTGTTGCATTGATCTGTGTGTCTGTCTTTGTGCCAGTACCATGCTGTTTTGGTTACTATAGCTTTGTAGTATGTTTTGAAATCAGGGAGTGTGATACCTCCAGCTTTGTTCTTTTTCCTCAGAATTCCTTTGGCTATTCAGGGTCTTTTGCTGTTTTGTATACATTTTAGGATTCTTTGTTCCATTTCCGTGAAAAACGTCATTGGAACTTTGATAGACATTGCATCGAATCTGTAGATTGCTTTAGGTAATGTAGGCATTTTAACGATGTTAATTCTGCTAATCCAAGAGCAGGGAATATCTTTCCATTGCCTTGTGTCTTCTTTGATTTCTTTCAACAATGTTTTATAGTTTTCGGTGTACAGGTCTTTCACTACTTGGTTAGATTTATTCCTAGGTATTTTATTCTTTTTGTTGCAATTGTAAATGGAATTGTATTCTTGAGTTCTCCTTCTGCTACTTCGTTGTTAGTGTATAGAAATGCAACTGATTTTTTCTATGTTGATTTTGTACCCTACAACTTTACTGTATTAATTGATTGTTTCTAACAGTTTTTTGGTGGATTCTTTTGGATTTTCTATATATAGAATCGTGTCACCCACAAATAGTGACAGTTTTACTTCTTCCTTTCCAATTTGGATCCCTTTAATTTGTCTTTTTTTTTCTCCCCAAACCCCACCCCCCCGCCCCACCCCCACCCCCCGCAGTACATAGTTGTATATTCTAGTTGTGGGTCCTTCTAGTTGTGGCATGTGGGATGCTGCCTCAGCGTGGCCTAATGAGCGGTCTCATGTCTGCACCCAGGATCCAAAACGGTGAAACCCTGGGCCGCCAAAGCTGAGCGCTCGAATTTAACCACTCGGCTACGGGGCCGGCCCCAATTTCTCTGTCTTGACTGATTGCTTGAACTAGCAGGCTTTTAAGGACCCTCTTAGCTCTGAGAGTCTGACTGTGGGAAGGCCCGTGGGGGTGACAGGACTTGATGGCCGGGTATCTTCTGGCCACACCTCCTGCTCAGGAGCCGGTGGGGGCCCTGTCTACACTGCCAGTCTGAATAATCAACCCTAAGTCCCCCCAAGGTTTTGAGAACCTGCCAAGGCCAGCTTAGCCCAGGACTGGGAGGCGGATAGCATTCATCCAGGATTCAGGGTCACTTGACTGGGCTGAGCTGGAGTCTTGCACAGCTTGGAAGGCTGGGAGCACCTTTAAGCTGCCTAAGGACACACATGCTTTGTCTGGTGGGCAGAGGGCCAGAAGGCCCTGGATCTGCCAGTGAGGGGCTGTGTGACCCCAGGCAGGTCCCTGCCCTCTCTGGGCTCTACACTCTCCCCTATAAAGCAAGAGGATGGGGCAGGGGAACAAACTTGTTAGTCCTCAGCCTGTGGGATGGACGTTTCAGAGAAGTTATTTCGAGGAAAGGTGGGCTCTTATGACACTCAATTTGTCAGTAACCATAGTCTTGCATCTGTCATCTTCTTCCATCTTGGTGGGAGCCATGGAGGTAATAGCAGGGCACCTGGCCATCCTACACTTCCAGAAATGTTTGGGTTTGGGAGGGGATCCTGGCCAGGTGGAGAAGAGGGGGTGGGGGCAGCAGTGCTACAGGCCAAGGGAAGAGAGCGGGCCAAGGTGAGGAAGCCACAAGGCATAGGGTGAGTTTAGAGAATTCCCACTATTTGTGTCGTCCCCGCAGATGGCAGGGAGCCACTGAGGGGCTGGAGAGGGCCTGGTTGCATCCGTGCTCCCCAGAGTTCATGCTAGTCGGTCGCAGCATCCCTTTGAGCTCCTTTAGAAGGAGGCCTGGGAGAGCCGGATGGACCAGGAGAGTGAAGATGTATATTCAAATCCTGGCTCTGTCACTTACCAGCTGGGGAATCTTGGCCTTAATCTTTCTCAACCTTGCCATCTTCTTCCGTCTACCTGGGAATTCTGGGATGGATCAATGAGCTCATTTGCTCCACATAAATCTCTTGTGTCCCAGGCTCTATGCTCCTAGCACTGAGTCAGGAAAGTCAACCAAACCTGGTCTCTGTCCTCCAGGAATTCACAGGCTAGTGATTGACCTTGATGATAGAGACACAGAAGGTGCTATAGGAACAGAAAGGAGTAGAGGAATCGGCAAAGGGACAGGGGAAGACATCTCCAAAGAGGGGATATTTGTGATGGGTCTTGAAGGATGAGTAGGAGTTCAGTAGGTGGAAAAACTAGTGAAGGGTGTCCAGATAGAGAAATAAAAGTATGAAGTGAGGACAACAACCAGTCTGGGGTCAGAGGAGGATGGAGCTGGGGGTTGAGGTCAGCCCGTGTCAGATCATGAAGGGCCGTGTACACCGCAATGACTTGGCACCAAATCTGGTGGGTGTTTGAAAGCCAGTGGAGAATTTTAGGCAGGGGGTGGACAGGGGCACGGCCAAGTCTGTATTTTAGAAAGTACCCTCTGGAGACCTCTATGGAGGTTTTCCTGGAGGGACAGGTTTCCACAGGATGGAGCTGTAAGCGGGGCCGAGTGCAGCTGAAGTGGGTCTAGGAGCAGGTGGGGGAGGGAGTGAGTTAGGAGGGGCTGCCTGAGAAGTGTCCAAAGACAGAGAGTGGGAGGATGGGATTCGAGGAGGGAGGGTGTGTGCAATGCCAGATGAAGCCTGGGGGGATCCTAGGAGCTCGGTAAGTTAATGTCACTTGCCTCCATTCCCATTAGGATTGGTGGCTAGAAGGTGAGGTGGTTGGAGCGAGTGGGACCATAGAGTTAAGATTTCTGAGTGGGACGGTTTTGGGTGGTGAGAGGTTGGAGAAGGTTGCTGGAGAGGAGGCAGGTTGGGAACTGGGGTGCTGGGGTGCTGGGCAGATCACCCACATGGCCGGTGGCCTCCCCAGGATGAGACGGGGAAGGGGATGGGGGAGGGCAGGAGGGGCACACGGTCCTTGGTCAGAGTCCCGAGGACCCAGGAGCACTGGTTAGGAGGGAGGGGAAGGGGCCCACGGCCGCATTCCCTGTAGGTAGGAGATCACGCACCAGGGGTGGGTGGCTGGATCTCCATCCTGACCCCACCCGGCTGACCAGCTCCTCTCTGCTCTTTCCCATCAGCCTGATTTTTGGGGCACTGACTGTTGTGACGGGCATCGTTGGGGTCGTCCTGGGAGCAGAGGTTTCGAGGAGTTACAAGAGAGTCAACCCACGGGCTGAGCCCCTCATCTGTGCCTCCAGCCTGCTCGCCGCAGCCCCCTGCCTCTACCTGGCTCTGGTCCTGGCCCCAATCACCTTCCCGTTCTCCTATGTAAGTGGGGGTCCCTGTGGTGGTGGGGCGGGGCGGGAACTCCTGTTCATACAGGGTTACGCTGTGCCAGGTCCTTAGGTACATTGTGTATACCATCTTCTAGGTGCAGCTTCTTATCCCCATTTTACAGATGAGTAAACTGAGGCTTACCAAGCGTTACACAGCTAGGAAGGGGCAGAACAGGGAGAGTGTAAGCCTTTCTGACTCTGAAGTGTGCCATCTAAGTTCCTGGTTAATGCTTTGATTGGAGATAACGGGACTCATTTACTCCCAGGACATATTGCGAGCCCGAGATGAAATAGGGTGACTCTCCTCAGGTTACAGATGAGGAAAGCGAGGCCCAGATTGGTCATAGTTGGTGCAGACACTGCTTTAAAGGTGACCATCATGATAATATCACGTCTTCCAGATCCGTATCCCGTCACCTCCCTTCATGCACCTCACACTCTGGCTGTACCAACGACAGGCGCTCACCCCCCCAGCCTTTGGTTGTGTCCATTCCTTCTGCCATGGCCACCATTTCCCTCTTTTGTGCATCCTGACATCCTTCTCCTTCTGCAAGATCCAGCTCAAAGGCCACCTCCTCCAAAAGCCTTTCCAGATTACTCCATCCTCGCGTCAGAATTCGTTCCTGCCTAGGCTCCGCTTGTGTTTGGGTCCCCTCGGGCACCTTGGTGTATGGGTGGGGCTGTGTCCATAGACAGAGAGCCTGAAGGGCAGGGATGAGATCCCGTGAATCTCTGTGTGCACCAGCGTCCCTGGCTCCCCAGAGCCCCAGCCCTGCCTGTCCCACCGAATGGGAAGGGGCCACTGATCCTGGGAAGATAGCACTAGCCCAGCTCTGGCTAGATGGGCCCCAGTGCCGCCACCACCCCCTCCCTGGTTCCAAGGTCCTGGGGACCCACCACAGCAGACGCGGATGCCCTTGCATGTGTGTGCGGGGTTCGTTGAGCAGGCTGGACTTGGAAAGAAAATCAGTAACAGCTTTCGTTCTCCTGCTGGCTTGGGTGGGTCTCCCACCCATGGCCAGGTCCCATAGCTTTTCCAGTCACACTCACGAACTAAAAAGCCTGGTCCCATTTAAACCAAAACTTTGGTTCTACTTCCAAATAAAGCTTCTATCCAGGCCCAAAAAACTGCGTTGGGGAGGGGGGAGCTCTAGTTGGTTCGATTCTTCTTGTTCCATCTCCATCCCTCATCCCGACACCACCCTCCCTGGAGCTCCTGACCCCTCCAGGGCTGGGCAGGTGAGGATGACTGGAAATGAGCCAAGTATCACTCGTGTCCGGAATTGTTTTTGTTGACTGTCGGTGCCCTGCGTTTGGCAGATGCCCAGATGCTGGCTGACTCCTCTCTTGGGGGCACTTTTGCGGGTTTTTCTTGCCCCCGGCCCTGGCTTTTGCATTGTCCAATTCCCTGAGGCAGGTGACATCGGCACCTCTGTCCTCTCACTGCTCCCCTCCTCTCCCCTTCAGGCGTTGCCCTTCCAACACCTTCTTGCTGGACCCTGTTGCCCTGGGCGGGCACCTGTGGGCCTCCCTCTCGTGACCCTCAAGCCAGTCTCCCCTTGGTGTCCCTTTGACACCTGAATGAGCTCGGGAGGTGCGGCCACTCCCGCTTCTGCCCTCATGCATCCTCATGCTCCCAGGTGACAAGCTTTGAGATACCGCGAGGACACCCTTTGTGGACACCCCTCAGGTGGCCCTGGCGCAGGAGGGTCAGCATTTCTCAAAGGTCCAGCCAGGGAGAAAGGCCAGGCTCCTTCCTGGCATGCACTGTCCTCTCTGTGGGTGGGTTGCCTGAAGCCCCTCCCTTGGCTTTCTCGCTCTTCAAATAAATCCTCCCCAGGTCTCTTCTCTGTGAGCTGGGGAACCACACAGGACAGTTTCGTTTCTCTCTCCAAGCCCTGGGGGTGTGTCTGGTGCCTCTCTGAGGGTGTGGGCGCCTCTCACCCGAGTCCTCAGCCTTGGCTGGGCGTCAGCTGTGCTTCCTGCAGAATGAAGTCCTGTTAGCGCTCCCCTCTGCACCTGCTCTTCTTTAGTTCTTCTGACTTCCCTCGTGGTGAAGGGTTTTTCTCATCCCCACTTGACAGATTGGGAAACTGAGGCCCAGAGACAGCAACAGACAAAACTCAAACTCAGCCCCGGAGACTCCAAGGTCTGTGTCCTTCATGCCTTACTGACCCTTGTCACCCCCATGGGAGAGAAACAGAGCCAGGCATACACTAGGCGCTAATAAGTGCCTTAATGCTTATTGGCTGAGGGAGCAGAAGAGTGACTGGGACCATCGTCTCCAGCCGGTGGGGGCTAGAGGGGCCTGACCTTGCAGGCGGACTGAGGCCCAGGCAGATGGAGGCCCCATCAAAGGCTGCCCCTGCCTTGGCTGGGGCTGCGGACCCCCTGCCAGCTCTGCTTCTGCCACTATCTTGGTTGGCTCTGGGAGGCAGCTCCTTGGCTATGTTTTGGGGACACAGCTGTCCCCCCTCTGCAGCCTGGCGCATCTCCAGAGCTGGATGGCTCATCTAGAAGTGACATTGCGCTCTGGCTGGCAAAGCCAGCTGGAGAAACTCTGCTCTAGGCCTGCCCCGGGGGGTGAGGGGCTGAGGGGCAGGAAGGCGGGCAGGGCCTGGATGCTGGGAAGCCGCTGCCTCCCTGTGGCTCGTGTTTGGGCCTGGTGTGATACCCAGCGGCGCTGACTCCCCACGGCCAGGACTCCAGCCTTCCAGACGTGGGGCGGTTCCTTCCGGCCCTCCTGACTGGATCCCTACCTCCATGCTCTGAGGTCCACCTGGATGTTCCGACTCGAGATCCAGGTTCCGGATCCTCCCCCCTGCCTACACCAATGCCAGCCATTAAACCGTAGCACCTCCCAACCTGCCCACTTCTCTCGGGCCCCCTCTCCTGTCCTGGCTCGCACCTGGCCTTCTTTCTCCAGACTGCTCCGGGAGCCACCTCCCTGGTCTCCTTGTCTTCCTGTTCACCCATCACGATCTGTTCTTCCCACACCGCCAGAGGGATGCCATGGACCTGCCCTGCTCAAAAGCCTTGCGTGGCTCCTTGGTGCCTCTGGAACTAAGTCCAGCTCCTCATCCTGGCATTCAAAGCCCCTCACGAACTGCCCTGACCACCTGAGTAGGCTTATCCCCCAGGTAGTCCTGCTGTGTGGGTCTCCTCCTGATTCCCAGGACATGCCCCATGCTTCCCACACCCAGGCGCTCCCTCTGTTCCCTCTTCCCCCACCCCTTGTCCTTCAGCCCAAATCATTTTGGGCCTTCAAGGGCCAGCTGGAACACCACGTCTCTGTGGAGCCTTCTCTGATTGCTGGGTCTGACAGCCTCTCCATCCTCCGTTCTCCTCAGCGCTGTCTTCCTCGGGTCGTGGTCACTTATGCTCTGCCCCCTCTCCCAGCTGGGCCCGGTTGCTTCCAATCTTTCTCAGCCCAAAGCACGGTGTCCGGCCCTTGGGGTGGGGTGGGGTGATCACTGCCTGCTGAGTGAATGATTGACTAACCAGCTATTTGCAGTCATTCGTTTATTCAAGTATTTACTGAGAGCCTGTAGAGTGGCAGGCTAGTTTAAATACCACAGATATAGTGGTGGATAAAGCAGACTGAAATAGCTCTGTCCCTAGGGAGCTCGCATTCTAGTTGGGGAGAGAGATGACGGGCAAGATGTATAAGTAAAGTTCACAATATTTCAGATAATAAAAGCTTAAGATAAATAGAGTGGAGAAGGGAGATAGTGGGGTGCGGGGGTTGGGGGAGAAGGCTGTAATTTTATGTAGTGTGACCAAAGGGGCCTCATGGAGAAGGGGGGTGTTGAGTAGAGACCAGTAGGAGGTGAAGGAGTGAATTACGTGGATATCTAGGAGAGCAAGTTCCAGGCAGAGGGAACAGCAACCGTAAAGGCCCTGAGGCAGGAGGATACCTGGTGGGTTGAGGAACAGCCAGAAGGACACTGTGGTGAGTGTGAAGTGCAGGGAGAGAGGAAGAGGAGGACAGAGAGGTGATGGGAACCAGATCACGTGGGCCTTGTGGGCATCAGGTGGAACTGGCTTTTCCTGAAAGTGAGATGGGGTTTTGTCCTGAGGAGTGGGAGATCCGACTTACGTTTTCTGCATCCATTGAGATGCTCATGTGGGTGTCCTTTCTTTTGCTAGTGTGGTGTATTACATTGATTGCTATTTGTGTGTTTAACCAACCTTGCATTCCTGGGATCAATCCTCTCTTGGTTGTGGTGTATAAACATTTTTAGGTGTTGCTGAATTCAGCTTGCTAGTATTTTGTTGAGGAGTTTTGCATCTATATTCATAAGGAATGTTATGATGTCTTTGTCTGGTTTTGGTATCAGGGTAAGGGCCTTACAGGATGAGTTGACGAGTGTTTCTTCCTCGTCCAGTTTTTGGAAGAGTTTGTGAAGGATTTCTGTTAATTCATCTTCAGACGTTTGGTAGAATTCACCAATGAAGCCATCTGGTTCTGGGCTTTTGTTTGTGGCAAGTTTTTTGATTACTGACTCAATATTTATTTGTTATAGGTTAATTAAGGCTTTTATTTCTTTTTAAGTCAGTTTCGGTAGTTTGCAACTTTCTAGGAATTTGTACATTTCGTCTAGGTTATTTAATTTGTTGGCATACAATTGTTCATACTATTCCTTTACAATCCTTTTAATTTCTATAATGTTGTTAGTAATGTCCCCTTTTTCATTCTTGATTTTAGCAATTTGAGTCTTCTCTCCTTTTTTCTTGGTCAGTTTAACTAAAAGTTTGTCAATTTTTCTGCCAACTTTGGTTTTATTGATTTGTCTCTATTGTTTTCTGTGATTGGCTTATGTTTAATAGAGTCACTCTGGCTTTGTTGAGAATAGACTTGGGGTGGGGAGTCAAGGGCAGAAGCAGAGAGAAGAGTTAGATTACTGCCATAATCCAAGTGGCAGTGATGGCCTTGGACAGGAGTGGCAGCAGTGGAGATGGTAAGAAGTGGTGGGATTATAGATGTATTTTAAAGGTAGAGCTTTTGGAATTTCCTGATGGATTTGGTGCAGAGTATGAGAGAAAGAAGAGTCAAAGGTGAGTTCTAGGATATTGGTCTGTGCAGCTGGAAGGAGGGAGAGGCCATGACCTGGGAGAGGAAAGTGAGCAGTGGGGTTTTTTGGGGGAAAAGTTGACAGCTTGGTTTTATAGATACTGAGTTTGTGGTGGGAGGCCAACACCCAAGTGGAGGTGTTAGTAGAGAGTTGGATACAGGAGTCTGGTGTTCATGGGCCTGACGTCACCCCTAAAACTTCAACCGGTAGAACTGCCTTCAGTCCACCATGAAGGATTGTCACCAGGTTTGGGGGAACCATAGGGTCAGTATCAGAAAGGGCATCCAAAGGGGGCTGAGGAATTGACCTGTTCAAAATAGCTTCAAAACAGGAAGAGTTACTTGAGTCTCTTCCATCTGTCTAGCCATCCATCTGTCAGTCCATCCATCCCTTCACCATCTCAGATTGTAGGAACCAGAGTTCTTCCTGCACTTTCTCTGAAAGTCCTGGGGAGATTGACAGGCTCCCAGGGAAATTGACAGGGCTTCTTGGGAAGGGCCCATGGGAATGTGCGCATGTGTGCATGCATCTGAGTGTGAATACATTCAGGTGTGTGAATATGAGTGTGGATACGTGTGCTCTTGTGTATATACATCTCTGTGGGGCTGTGCAGTCGTGCTATATGTGTATTGCATATACATGTATATTCATTCTATATATGCACCGTGTATATGAGTGTGTCCACGTGTGCTGTTTTGTATATATATCTGTGCACATACACGTGTATAGGGGAAGTAGATAATTGTGTGTGATGTGTGCGCACGGGAGTGTCTGCAGCTGAGTTAGCTTTTCCCTCACTGCTTTTGTGGCTGGAGCTGCATTGCATGGAAAGGAGGGGTTTTTGGCGGCATCGTGTGCCTGCCTCCAAATTTCCCGAAGTAGGGGCCAAGTCGTGCTGTATGTTTCATGGTGATGAGGTTTCCTAGGCATATAAAGTCTGGTCTTGGGCCTTCCCTGGGGGAGCCCGTGCCCTGTGGCCCACCCGCAGGTGCAGAGTGTTCCGTCTCTTCCCTCCTTCCAGTCCCCTTGGCAGGGGAAGTGGACTTCTCGGCTGTTAATTGGGATCCAGACACGCACAGCAGGTCTTGGCTCTCACCCTCTTGCTTGGCCTTCTTCCCAGAGTGGCTGCCCTTCAGAGGAGAAAGCGCTTGTGCTCAGAGGAGGAACTGAACCCAAGGAAGGGGCTCTGCCGTCGCTGGCCTGGTGGTTGGAGGACATGGCTGAACACTGCCTGGTCCCTCCTTGGGTGGGCCTTGTGGTCCAGATGGAGGGGCAGGAGTCGGGGGATGGGCATTGAGGCGTCTGCAAGACCTAGACATTGTTCCTGCTTCTTTACCTACTAGCTGTGTGAGCTAGGGCAACATTCGACTTTGCGGGTCCTCAATTTTCTCAGCTATAAAATGGGAGTGCTCATCTTTACCTCTTGGTTTCACGGAGAAGCTAAATGAACTTTTGTGCTTGTGCTAGTTATTATGGATATGTAGTGAAACTTAGTGGCTTGAAACACTTATTTTGCAAGGTTGGGGGCAGGGATAACATCTCTTTCCCATTTGGGGTTAACTAGGCGGGATGTGAGGGCCGGATCATCAAAGGCTGGGGCTGTCTGGTGGTTGATGCTGGCTCTTGGCTGAAACCTTAGCTGGAGCTACTGGCTGAAACACCTGCCTGTGGCCACTCCATGTGGCCTGGGCTTCTTCACGACGTGGTGGCCGGGTTCCAAGGACTAGTGCCCTGAGAGAGCCAGCCAGGTGAAGCCGTGTTGCCTTTTCTGACCCAGCCTTGGAAGCTGCACAGCATCACTTTCGCTGCATTCTATTCCTCGCTTGAGCCACAGAGTCTGGCTTACATTCGCGGGGAGAGAAGATGGATCCAGTCCTTCGATGGGGACTAACAGCGATCTGAAAGAGCACGTGGAAATACTGCAGTGGCCGTCATGGGAACCTACAATCTGCCACAGTGCAAGGGCTTCTCCTCCCCCGTGCTCTGGGTCCTGTTGATGTCCAACACTGCGGGGAGGGGTGTCTGCGCACGCGGCCGTGAAGCCCCCGCAAGTGTGGCCCCCCAGGGTTCTCTTGTTCCATGCTGCTCTTCCAGTCTCACGGGTGAGAAACCTCGGCGGGGGTTGAGTCTCCACCCTCAAACCCTTGCTGGGCCTCAGAGGCTGAGGGAGCAGAGGCTTCAAGGGGCAGAGCCGAGGCCGTGGGGAGGTGGCTGGGAGGCAGGATGAGCAGAAATGGTCCCTCACTTATCAAATATTTTCCAAATACTTCCTGTGTGCCAGGCACTGTTCCAGGCTCTGAGGATACAGCATTGAACAAAACAGGCAAAAATATGTATGTAATAAACGGTATGTTAGATGGGGACAAGTTCTGTGGAGAATAACAGAGCAAGGAAAGAGGACAAGAAGAGGGCCAGGGGCAGGGCAAGGTGGTAAGGGAGGCCTCACTGAGATGATGATGCTTCAGTAACAACCTAAAGCAAGTGAGGGAAGGACCACATGGATATGAGGGTGGGGCAGGGAAGAGCCCTCCTTGCAGAGGGAACAGCAAGTGCAAAGGCCCTGAGGGGGAAAGCATGTCTGGTGGGTTTGAGGAAACGTGATTGGAGTGGGGCGAACCAGGGAAGAGCAGAGGAGAGACCATCAGAGGTGATGGCAGTGGGGGTGCAGACAGTGTAGGGGCCCGTGTCTGCAATGACTTTGGCTTCAAACTTAAGTAAAATGGGAAACCGCTAGAGGATTTCTAGTGCAGAAGTGAAATGATCTGACTTATGGTTTGTATCAGTTAACTATTGCTGTGTAACAAATTGTCCCAAAACTTAGTGGCTTAAAACCATGGTTTATTATTTCTTATGATTCTGTGGGTTGGCTGGATGGTTTCTGCTGGTTACACCTGTGCTCACTCATGTGGCTGCCTTCACCTGGCAGATTGGCTGGACTGGAACATCCAAGCTGACCTCACTCATGTCTGGCTGTCGGCTGGGGCTCCTCGGTCCTCCTCTGGGTGGCCTCTCATTGTCCACTAGGCTGAACCAGTCTTGCGTGGCAATCTCAGGGCAGGAAGCACAAGTGAAAGCTGCAGACTCTTAAGGCCCAGGCCGGGAACTGCCCAGTGTCACTTCTGACTTGTTTTGGTGGTCACAGCGAGGTGTCAGGCCAGTGCCGTTTCTCTGTGGGAAGAGACTCTACAAGGGGGTGAAGGCCAGGAAGCATGATTAATTGGGGGCCGTTTTGTAACTATCTGCCATGTGGTTCAACAGGGTCTCTCTGGCTGCTGTGTTGATAATAGCACGAAAAAGGAGAAAGACAGAAACAGGGAAACTGATTGGGAGGTTTCCAGTAACACAGGCAAGAGATGACTGCAGCTTGGACCAGGGTAGGAAGTGTGGGGAAGTGGTCAGATTCTGGGTGTATTCTGGAAATAGAATCGACAGGATTTCCTGAAGGCTGGGGTGTGGCGTGCGAAAGAAAGGGAGGAGTCTGGGATGACTCCGGAGGTGTTGGCCTGAACCAGCAGAAGAAGGGGTTGCGGGTTACAAAGATGGAAGATGGAGGGAGGGGCAGGGTTTTGGTTTTGGAGGGAGCCGGATTAGGAATTCACTTTTAGACTGTGGAATTTGAGATGCCTCTTAGGACTTTCAACTGGAGGTGTTAAGAGGCGGCTGGATATATATGAGTCTGCAGTTCAGGAGAGAGGTCCAGCTGGTTACTTAAAGCCACGAGACTGAAAGAGACCACAAGGGAGCAAGGAGCAGGGAGCCAAGAGAGACAGACCAAGGACTCAGCTCTGGGGGACTCCACCTGCCCTGGACGTGGGCACAGCATTCTGCCACACGGAAGCCAAGAGTTGGGACCAATTCAATCCACCACCTTGTATCAAATGACCTTTCTATTTGTATTCGGGGGGAATTTAAAAACAAAAGCATGAGCAGAAAAACACAAAGAAAATAACAATGATCCATGTTCTCATCCCACAGATTAACTACTCAACATCTTGGCCTATTTGCTTCCGCTTTTGTTATTTAATTAGGTGACCATCATTCTATACGTTTCTCTCTGTGCAGATACACAGATTTATGTTTTTAGAGATATTTTTATTAACCTGGGGTCATATGATCGTATAATTTTGCAAACAGATTTATTGAGATATAATCAACATACCATACAATTCACTCATTCCAAATGGACAATTCGGGGATTTTTAGTATATTCACAGAATTGTGCAATCATCACTACATCAATTTTAGAACATTTTCATTGCCTCAGAGGGAAGCTTCATAGCTATTATCAGCCATTCCACATTTCCGTCCAACCTGCCCCTCCCCCGGCCCCTGGCAACTCATCTGCTTTCTGCCTTTATAGTTTGCCTATTCTGGACATTTCATGTAAATGGACTCATACAATGTGTGTAATTAATTTACGTGAATTTACCTGGAGAAACTGAAGTGAAATCAAAGGAAGTGTTGAACCTCAAATTAATTTTAAAAGTTTGGACTCACTGATGCATCCCAACCATGAAAGAGAGCGCCAGCCTTCTCATCCTTCCCCTCTTCTTCTCTCCCCAACTTCCTGATAGATGTTAGTTGTACTATTATTTTTATGTTTTCTAGATTTTTTAACCCTCACAGCCTACTCTCTAAGCATAATCCTCAGAGTTATTGGACAGTATAGTCCCCGCTTTAAAAAGATGCGATGCTCATTATGAGTCTGTTCACATAGATTCGCCACTCCTGAGTTCTTTATTCTGCTTCAGCTCCTAACTGGGTAGATTTCGTTAAGAGATTTTTTTCCCCCCGAGGAAGATTAGCCCTGAGCTAATCCACTGCCAATCCTCCTCTTTTTGCTGGGGAAGATTAGCCCTGAGCTAACATCTGTGCCCATCTTCCTCTATTTATATGTGGGATGCCTGCCACAGCAAGGCACGATTAGCAGTGTGTAGGTCGGTGCTCAGGATCTGAACTGGCGAACCCTGGGCTGATGAAGTGGAGTGCGTGAACTTAACCACTCAGCCACAGGGCCGGCCCCCTGAAACAGTATTCTTGAATCAGTCTGAGTATCTTCCTTCCCCGTTTTATCTCTTTGAATGATTTCTTACGTTTGTTTATTTGTTGGGTTTTTTACTTGTGTCAGATCATCTTCAGGGCTAGGGCTAGGGTGCATCAGGCCAGGCCCCTAGGGCCCCAGATTTAAGGAGGCACCCACTCTCAGGTACAGACTCTGCACTTGTGCAACCCCAAGAGTGAGCGCCTCCTTAAATTTGGAGCCCTAGGGGCCTGGCTTGCTGCACCCTAGTCCCAGCCCAGGTCATCTTTATCTGTCTTCCATGTCATTTACTTCTCTCTAAATGCTTTTTTCTCTTTGTCTTTTAAAAAATCGTCAGTCAGTGGGATTATGTCAAGGCTTTTCTCTTCATCAGCAGCTCTACCCTCATTGATGTCTATTCTGTTTCTGGCTGTTTTTAATTTACTAGTTCTGTAATAATGTTGTTTTCTGTTTTGCTCCCCTGCCCCTGCCTCATTTATTTCCTTACATCTGCATTTCCCTTTATATCTCATCCTATTGGGTGTTCATTTCATCTTTGAGCTCTTTCTTTATTGAATTAATGTTCAATATAGTTTGAAGCAACTAGAAGGAATTTCTTTTTGCTCCTTCTCCTGTCATCTGTCTTCTAGGTTGGGTTGTTTTTTCTTCCTACCTCCCATTCTCTCTTCTTCCTCTCACTGCTTTCTCTCTGTCTCTCTCTCCTTCCTTCCTTCCTTCTTTTCCTTCTCCCTTACCCCCACCTCCCCCTCACTTCTCTCTTTCCCTCTTTCTGTGTATTTGCATAGTTTCCGTGCTGAATGCTTTCCCCCAGCCTGGGTGTGGGCAGCTCTGCTCAGAAACTGAATTTGCTTTGACACAGTGTGGGTGACTCTGTTCTTGACTCGCCTCCAGCCTTCCCTGTGACCATTCTCTTCTCCAAGGGGGCTGCAGTTTGAGAGCCGAACATTAGGTTTTTCTGTCACCTGAGGGAATTGCAGGGCTCAGGTGAGGCCCTGAGACGTCTTTGTTCAAACACCTGGGCTCTGCTCTGTCTTCTAGGATTTGGGTAAATGCTCCATCACAGGGTGCATTCTACTTAATTACTAGGTGGACCCCCGTCTGGGATGAGGGCTGCGCTCAGGCCTGGAGTGGAGTCAGGAACTGGAGTCCTTGTTCGTTTTCTCCACTTTTGCCCATTTCTCCCCAGCAGCCTGTCCCACTGGTTCTCAGTGAGGAGCAGGAAGAAAGGACCCCACTCTTTCTATTTCCCTCCAGATCCACGGGTTTTGTAGGATAGCTTTGGGGAGGGGGAGCCGGGAAGGGCTATACTCTCTACTCTGGAATCGTCTGTTTTTTCCCTTGGCTGCCAATATTTAGTGCTTATCTCATTAGGTTTTATTCTTTTCTTTGGTGAAAAACAGTGTTTTCTGACTTAACTATTTTTTAGTTTTGGGGAGAAGGGAAGTCTGTGACGCAATTTCAATCCCCCATCTTTACACAGGAATTGGCCCAGATGATCTTTAAGGCTATAACTCCGAGTTCCCTTCCCACCCAAGGAGGGATGGGGCCACCCCCACACAGAGCACAGTCAGCTTGGCTGTCACCGAGGCCTTTACATCCTGGAGGGGATGTGGCCCTTCTCAGCCTTGAAGACTCCTGGGCAAGGACCAGGGCTGGAGGCCCATGATCTGCCCAGCCTGCGAGGGAGTTGGCAGGGATCAGCTAGGATGTGTGTCCACCATAGCTGCCGTCAGGGTCCCCTAAGGATTCTGGGGATGGCTGTGGGATCTGCTCTCCCGCCTGTGGGTGGCCCAGACAGCTGGAGTGTGCAGGCACCGCAGCTCTGGGTGGCTCCCCTACCACTTCCTAGACTTGGCCCTTGGGGGGCTTCTTGGATAGATCCTTTTTCTTTTGCATCTTGGGCTGGAGTAACCAGCCTTGCCAGGGACTGCCTGAGAGGGGCGAAGAGAGGCCCACCCGCCCTTCTTCTGAGGGCCCCTCCCTGCCAGGATCTAGCAGGTGTCTCTGCTTGGATGGGCAGCAGAGCCTATGAGGAGAGCCCACAGTCTCAGCTGAATTCTCCAGGACACCGGAGCTCTGCTCCCTCACTGCCTCACTCCCCACTTGCCTGCCTACCAGGCTGTCAGGCTGCTGCCAGCCTCCGGAGCCGGGCGGTGCCCTTATGCCCTGAAGCCAGTCCCTGCAATTATAGTCTGGCAGGCCCAGGGGGCAAAGCGTGCCAGCCAGCACGGCAGCTTGCTGGCGGCCAGTCTGTGCCTGGGACCTGTGTCCTGAGTGGCTCAGCCATGCTGGGCAAGGAGTTGATCCCTGAAAGAGGAGGATGGGGTCCTAGCTCCACCCTAGTCTCTGTGAGCCCGGGGCGGGGGGACATTTGCCTTCTCCATTCCTGGTGGGGCCCAGGATCCATTCTTTGCAGTTCAGAGATCACTTACTGCCCAAGTGGAAGACTGAGATGGACCGAGGTGAAGACACTGCCCCCTCCACCCACAGGGGCTGAGCCTTCTCTGTAGCAGGTGCCCTCTCTTTCCTTCCGCTCCCTGCCCATGCCTACCTGTGTGTGCAGGTGTACATGAGGAGAGGTGTGTATGAGTGTGTGTACATCTGTGTGCATGTGGTGGGTGCTTGAGTGCAAAGGCATGAGCATGTTTGTGTACATGTATACTGGTGTGCACATGTATGACTGTGTGTGCACAACTTGCTGTCCATATTATGAAACTACCAGTGTGCACGTGTCCATGCCAGGCTGTTTTCAGCCAGTTCACCCGAGCAAGCCTATACCAGTGTTTACAGTCAACGCCTGGTTGGTTGGTATTCTTGCCACACATGTTGTAATATTTTAATGTCTTACCTGTTACCTGCATATGCATGTACTTATGCTGTGTGAGTCCCTGCGTGTGTGTCTCAGGTTATGAGTGTCCATGGATGTGTGCATGAGTGTGCACGTGTGTTGAAGCCCCTGTGCATGAGGGATGTGTGAGGTCTTGCATATGCACGTGTCTGTGCATGCTGGTGTGGCTGCATGTGTGTGTGAGTGCATGTGCATGTGTCACAGTGTGAGCATGCGTGTGTATGTGTGCACGCCTCTCTGGTTAGGGGTGACTAAAGCCAGGGATATGCATCATCGTTGTCCCAGCTCGAGAGGGAAATCCTCCTGAGCCTGGAATGGAAAAGGCCAGGGGCTGAGGGGCTCCAGGGTTCTCAGGCTCCAGGCAGTGTTCCCAGGCCCTGTCACCCGCGGGAATAAGTCAGGGTGCAGGGAAGCATGCACAGGCGCTAAGGGGACAAGGGCACAGTCAGATTTCCCTTTCGGAAGTCCCCTCCAGGGCTGGCGTCAGGAGGGATGGTGGGGCCTGGGAAACTGGCGAGGAAGAGAGAGAGGGAGGAGGCCTGGACCGGCCAGCAACAGTGGACGGGAGGAGGGAGCAGATTTGTGGGACATTTAGGATGCAGAAGGGACAGGAATCTGGAGGGGTGGGAGGGCGAACAAGGCATGTGGGAGCCTCCCCTCCCCCTCCCTGTGTCTGGCCTGAGTGACAGGGGACAACCGGCCATCCCAGGGAAGAAGCAGCTTCAGCATCTTTCTGGCAGCCAGTCTATGCCTGGGACCTGTGTCCTGACTGCCTCAACCACCCTGGGCGAGGACAGCGATGTCGGGGTGGGGGGACCAGAGGAGAGAATGGGTGTGAGGACCTGGTCAGTGAGCGGTGCCTGTGGCCTTCCAGGGGATGGTGTCCAGGAAGCGCCTGGGACTGTGGGCTGAGGCAGCCATGTGGGAGAAGCTTTGAACAGTGCGCGAAATTCCTCACGGTGACTTTACTGCCCCCCAGGGCCCTTTGTGTTTTTATTTTTTAATTGTGGAACCCAAGTCCTAATTGGTCATGGAAGACACTGCTCTCTGAGACCCAATTTGCACGCAGCCTGGGGGGAACACAAATAGTGCCAAGGAGATTCCCAGCTTCAGCAGCTCAGGTTGTTGGGGCTGGAGGAGGCTGGCAGAGCATCAGGGCCACCCTATGGTTGTCCGGTTGGGGAAACCAAGGCCCAGAGCCAGGTGACCTCCCCAGGGTCACCCTGCGGCAGGGCAGGGCAGGGCAGGGGCCCGTCCACCCCAGGAGTCACAGCCCTTTGTTGGGGAGCCCCTCCCTGGGCCCCGGCAGGCGGCTGCCTCAGGAGCCTCGGTAATTATGGGATTAGGAGGCGGCTGCCCGCTGGCCCCTCGCCCCTCCAAGCCACAACGTGGAGACGGGATTTGGTGTCGCGGGCCGTTTCCAGGTGTGTCTGAGGAAACCTGGCATCCTGGGTGGCTTGTTCTCCTGAAAGGCCCCATTGTGGCTGCGGCCTCCCTCTGATCGGCTCTATTTTGGGGCTGAGATCCACCCTGCTCTGGCTGGAGGAAGGAAAAGGTATATTTCAGTATGTCCTGTGGGTGTGTGGGGGGGGGGAGGACAGGGCAGAGACGAAAAGGGGGCTGGCTGGCGCCCACTGCGTGAAGGGGAGGGGCAGGTGTTGGGGGCAGGGCCTGGCAGTGCAGGTGGAGGCGGAGTCTGGGCAAGAGGCAAGTGAGGGCTTCTGTGTGGCCCCAGGAGGCCGGGTAGGCAGACTCTGTCAAGCTGGAATGCCGGTCTGCAGCCTGCTTGGGCCCCACCTGCCGCCTGCCCGCCAGTGACTTCCTGATTCCACCCCTGTGGGTGCCAGCCCCACGCCCTAGGCCAGGAGGGAGACCCGCCCTGCCCTCAAGGGTCCCCCAGATTGAGTGCGGGGAGCCCCAGAAGACACACAGTTCCTCCCCCTCCTTGGTCCATTCTGCCCTCCCTGGCAGCACTGGGCCATATTCCTGCCTCACCCTGCACAGTGGGTGCATCACTGCCTCCTTACCTCTGCTCACGAAGGTTCTCTGTCTGGTGGCCTCGGGGCTCTTATCGGCCCATCCTGATCCTGCCCATCCTTCAGGGCTCTGCTCAGCGCCACCTCCACCTGGAGGCCCTCCCCTTCCTGGGCTTTCCTCTGACTTCCCTCGTGCCGGCCTCACCTGGCACCATGGCTGCTGAGGCCCCCTCCCGACAGCCTCCTGCTCCTCACCTTGCCCAGGGCCAGCCGCAGAGGTGAGGGGCTCGCTGAAAGTTTGGCATGTGACCTTGGGCCTGAGTCTCCTCATCTGTGGCATGGGTGTAATGATGTCTGCCTTATGAGGTGGCTGAGAGGTTAGACAGGTGCAAGTGGATGTGGCTGGCACATAGTAGGTATGCAAACAGTGGTCCTCCGGTTCCTCTCTCCTGGGTGCCCGCAGGCCTTTGGGAGCCAGAGCCCCGTGACTCCAGGAATGACTAATTCCACTCCAGCAATAAGCTCTTAGAAGCTCTGAGAAATGAGACTTTATTCTCCTTGCTGCTTCATTAGACTCTTCTTGAGTGAGCAGCGTGAGGATTGTCCTAATCCTTTGGCACGAGGTGGAGGGTTCGGGGAGAGACAGGCCCACGGCTACCTCCAGTCACTGCAGACATGGGGCAGGGCAGGGGCTGGGCACACAAGGGCACAGTACCCCATAGGGGCCCGGGGCAGGAGGTGGGTGCTGGACAGGGGCCGGCAGCCTCTGGTTCCAGGCTGGCTTGGCTTGGGCCAGCTGGTGGCCTCAGACAAGCCCTGGCCCTGCCCTGGGAGCCGTTTCACTGTCACGGCCTTGCTTACCTCCCCACCTTCTCTGGGGGTCTGGGATGGGGATGGCCTGGGAGGGCTGTTGACGGGGTGCCTGGGCAGGGCAGGCGGGCAAGCACACAGTAGGCACCTTATCAGTATCCACAGCCTTAGGGGAACACAGAGGAGTAGGGGCCAGCCCTGAGCAGTGCCTTGCCTTTCTCCTCTCAGAGTCTGTTTCCCACCTTTGAAAGTAGCCTATGGTCCCCTGGGGCCCCACGGGTGACCTCAAGGGCTGGGCCCTGGGGGCCATCCCTCAGGGAGAGTGCTGTTCTCCACTCTGGGTCGTGCCTGCCAGCCTGCCCAGATGGGAAGGTCTATCTCCCATCGAGGCTGCCAGAACTGGAGAAACAGCTCCGGACCTCACCCACCCACCCCAGTAAGTCTTAACAGTGCCCTCCTCTGCGCAGCCTCAGTCTCCGTCTCCCCAGGTGGGAAGCGACAGTGTGGGGGGTCAGTGACTGAGGTCTGAGGAGCCTCACCTGGCCGCCCTTTGTCCACAGGTGTTCCTGGCCTTTGGGGAGCTGCTTCTGTCCTGTAACTGGGCAGTGGTTGCTGACATCCTGCTGGTAGGTGTGGGGGCTGGAATGGGGGGCTGGTCCTGGGGTCTCTTGAGCAGGGGGAGCTGGAGTCTGTCCAGCTCAGGGCTGAATCTCTGCTGTTGTGTGACCTGGAGGTTGGTGGTGGGGGTGCTTCAGAGACTACGGGGTAGGAGACCAAGGTCATGGAACACTTACCTTGGACCAGGGCCTCGCTGACTCTCAAACATCTCCTCTGACCATCACCCCCATTTTGCAGATGAGCAAATGTAGGTTCAGAGAGGCCAGGTGCCTGGACCAAGGTCACACAGCATGCAGAGTCACTAAGCCAGGACTGGGCCCCAGGCTTTTTGACTCCGGGGCTCTCTCCGTTCCTCTTCTTTGACCACACTCAGCAAGCAGGCTCCTTGGCCTCCACTCTGGTCACACAGATGGGGATGCCAGACCTTGGGGCTATTGCCACTGAGCCCAGGTGGGTCCAGGCCACCCCAGCTCCCATGTCACAGGCTGCAAGGCAAGCGGCTGGCTCAAGCTGCCATGAGGACTGATGCTGTCCCGACCACACGACTCTCCTAGGTCCAGAGTCAGCCCCGCCCTCCCTGAGCCTCACTCTCTCCATCCAGCCTCCCTGACTCCTAGGAGACATGGAGGAGGGACTTTGAACACTGACGGGCTGTACCCTTGTGGATAGCATGGGGTCCCAGACCTAGGGGCACCCTGAGAGCCCCCCTCCTGCCTGCTGGCAGCCTGCATTGTCCAGTGCTGGGCACAGAGGACCCAGGGTGGCCTGGCGTCAGCTGAGCACTGTCCTGAGGGTGAACCTGGATTCAGGAAGCAGACACAGTTTCAGCCCTGCCTCTTCCACCACTTACTGGCTGTGTGTGACCCAGGCGAGTCACTTGGTGTGTCTGAGCTTCTCTGAGCCTCAGTTTCCCCGGGTGGAAAATGGGGATGGAAATACCTCATGGATCGTCATGGGGGTGAAACGAGGTGACCTGTGTGAAGCTTTTGCGCAGGCCTGGCACAGAGCATGCCCCGCCCGCGCTGGGCACTGACCCGATGCAGAGCTTTCGCTTTCTCGAGGTCCGTCTCCTGGGGAAACCCTTGCGTCCTGGGATCTGAGTGTGGCAGGGCTATGGGGAGGCGTAGTCATTTGATAAGCCAACAAGGCCTGCTTGAACACTACTGTTGCTGAACACTCCCTGCCTAGAGGTTCTGCCCCCTCCCTTGGCCCAGGCTCAGTGGGTGTAGACAGGGCTGCCCCGTCTTTGACTCCTGGGTGGGTGTATCAGCTGCAGGCCTGGCAGGTCTTCTCCAACCTCCAGAAGCAGACTCGGGCTCCGGCCAGACAAAGCTACAGACCTGATGAATGGCCTTGGGCCTCAGTTTCCCTGTCTATGAAAAGGGGTGATCATAACTGGCCTGGCAGGGTGAGCGAGACAGCCCGTGGGGAAGGCCTCCGCGAACGGGAAAGCGCTGGCAAACGCTTTGGGTAGTGAGGGGCCCACTGTTAGGCACAGGGAGCTTCACTCCCCGCCCCCCACCTCCATGGCCCGTTCTCTGTCTCTGGAGGTTCAGACGGAGCTGACACCTGCCCCTCCTTCTTTCCCCGCCTGCCCCGTGTGCTGCTCCCTTTTCCACATGACAGCCCTGCAGATATGTGAAGATTGCCCATGTCCCCCCAGCGTCTGTGCTTTTGACAATGATTAACCTGGCAGAGCCAGGCTCTTCCAAGAGCTGTGTGTGTGTTGGGGGCAGGGATGTGGTGAGGAGGGGAGGGCCTGTGAGGCTGATCAGCCATAGTTTCACCCATCTGTCTGGGCTGGGGAGCTGGCCGGAGTTGCCCAGGGGGCCAGGCTGGATGTGATCCAGCCTACCCTGTGCTCTCTATGGTCCTTCCCTGGGTTGGAGGCCTCCAGCCCTCATCTCAGCAAGGCTTGTCTCCCCAAGAGGTCTTGCCCACCTTCCCCTGCCTTCCCCCTTTCCTGAAGCCACGTAGCCAAAGATTTGGTGGTCGGAGCTGAACCAGTCCTTGCAGTTCTTGGCGCTCGGTACCTTGGCAGAGACAGGGATGGGCTCGAGGAGGGAGGGGTCTCTGGCAGATGCAGGCGGGGGACAGGCTGTGGAGGCCCGGTCTGTGGAGTGGAGGGGCAGGCGCTGGCTCAGAGCCGGGTGAGGACAGAGCAGGAGGTGAAGAAGGAGACCCTGAGCGGAGACAGCTCCTCAAGAAGCTGCGCTGAGTGGGGAAGAGAGAGAGGATGGGGGCTGGAGTGGGCAGAGGGTCCCAGGAAGCTGGTTTTGCTTTTCTAGAGGTGAGACGGGAGCAGCCTGGGGGGGGGGGGCAGGGCCAGGGCAGGAAGGGAAGAAGTGGAGAGAGGGCCAGCAGGGGATGGGACCGGGCTGGGAGGAAGCAGGGCAGGGATGGGAAGCCTGTGGGGACCGGGTGTGGCAGAAAGTGCAGGAAGGTCCCATCTGCTGTTCTGCTCTTGCTCCTGAGGCACAGGAGCTCTCTCTGGGCGGGGACCCTGGCCGTGGCTATAAGGATGAAGGAGCTGGTACTTGCTCCCTGCATCTTGCCTGTTCCTGAGGGGGCAGAGTGGGCTCGCTGTCCTCAGTGTCAGTCCTGTCTTGGGGACACTGCTGTCTTTGATCCGCTTACCCACAAGGAGGGGAATCCAGATTCTCTCTGGGGAAGAGACCTCAGGAGCTCTCTGGTCCAGCGGTTCTTAAACTTCACTGAGTGTAAGAACCAGGTTTGGGGAACCTGTTACAAATCGGCTTCCAGGCCCTGGAGCCTCCGAGCCTCATTCAGTGGGTCTGTGTTTGGGTTCAGGGGCCTGCATTTCTAGTGCTTCCCACGCGATCCTGACATCCATGATCCTCAGAGCATACTTGGAGAACACTCGTCTAGCGCAGCCAGCTCCCCTTCCACGAACCCTCTGCAAACTTCTGACCGGTGTAGTCCACCCCCTTGTTTACATACCCCTCTGATGGGAGCTCACTCCTTGGACCCTGAGAAGCCCCTGCCTCCTGGCAGCTCTGTTGATGAAAAGGACCTGGCTCTGTCACAGCCAAGGCCCAACTCTGACCCGCCTCCAGCAGCCTCCCCCTAGCCCGGCTGGGCCTCAGAGGGTCCTGCTCCCTGGAATGCTGACACTGTGTCTCCTGAGGCTGCATCCCCCCAGGCTGAGCACCCTGCCTCCCCAAACCCACTGATGGGGTCTCCAGCTGCCTCCCAACCCTCTTGTCTGTCCGGGCTCCTCCTGGGGTGGCCTACAGCTGGCTCAGCCGCCCCCAGCAGTGAGGGGTGGAGCAGAGGAGGAACTGACTGCCTCTCCCAGGTCTGTCCTCTGGGGTTCGGGAATCCAGCCACCAGGCTCATCTCCCACCTCCTCAGCAGATTTCCCCTCCCTCTGGCGGGTCATCACCCTCCTCTTCTCCCTCCGCCTGTGTCTCAATGCTTCCCCTGCCCTCTGCCCCCAGGTAGCCGTCTGCTCGCTGGCTCGTCTGTCTCCCCCTCCCAGGGGTGTCTGAAGGCTGAGTGAGGCACGCAGGAGGCAGGCTGCCGAGGAGTCTGCACGTGGTGGTTGCGACCCTGCCTTTCTGCAGGCCCTTGGTTGGTGCTGGCTATGCCCCGGGCTATAAAGGGAACAGCTCTTCTAAGAAAGGAGAGTCAAAACTGAGGTGTTTTTGTCTCAGAATAGAGTAAGCCTGGATTTTTAGGAACCCAGAAGCCTCTAACTTCTTAAATTACCCGCTGGCTCTCCAGCTGCTGGCAGGTCCCAGCCTTGGCCCCATGGCTATATGGAGACAACGGGGACCCATAACAGGCTGGGGGAGACCTGCCTCTCCTGCCACTGGCAGCGGGGGCTGGTCCAGGCCCAGCAGGTTGGGGTTCCTGGGAGGGGAGGAAGGGGCCAGCCTGTTTGGGCCTTATTCCGAGGGTCCGAGCAGCCCTGGCCCCTGCATGGACTTTTTTGGACATTCAGGGCCCACCCTCTGGGAGGCCCTGCCCTTCTCCCCAGAACCACCAGTTAGTAATCACATAATTATGGGGTGAGAAGGAAGCACTTCTGGAAGGTGCAAAGCTGTGGTCAGTTCCTTCTTAGGCCTGTTGGCAAGTCTGGGTGATGGGTGGGAATCTCCGCTCCTCTCAGCACCTGGGCAGAGTGGCTCAGCGCCAGTGACCCCGGGACCAGCCAGTCACCCTCTGACCTGCCCCCCACAAGGCCCCCCTCCCTATCCTGCGGCTCCTGTCCCTGGGCTCCTGCCTCCACCCCTTTGCTGCCTCCATCCCCTGCCCGGGATGAAGGCCTTCCCCGCGCTCTGCCAGAGACCTGTCTGCAGGGCCACGGACGAACTCGTCCTCTTTATCCTTCTCTGCGTTTTCCCGATGTTCTGTAACAAACACTTATACATTGCTGGGAAGGCTCCTAACAGCAGAGTGGTCAAAGGTCAGACCCTGGAGGAGGCCTGGGATCAAATCTCAGCCCTGCTATTTCCCGGCTGGGTGACCTTGGGCAAGTTACTTACCCTCCCTGTGGAGGGTTTCCTCTCTGTAACACGTGGATAATAATTGCATCTCCCTCACGGGTTGGTTGAGTGGATATATAAAATGCATACAGGAAGCATTTAACAAACGTTAGTAATTATTACTGTCATTGCTGTTATTCTCTGGTGACTCAGATTACAGGCACCTCTGTCTTGGGGTCAAGGCTCTGGGGTGGGAGGCTCCCCTGCGGCTGCCATGTTGGGACTGCATCACTGTGTGGCTTCTGTTTGAACCCCCTCCTCCCTCCCTCCTTCCCTCCCTCCCCCGCTGCAGCCCTGGGTTCTGGCAGGGTTTCTCCTGGGACCTGTCTCCCATACGGTTCTACTTGACTTATTTAGTTGGCAAACTTTCAGCTAGTCCCCTCTGAGCCTGGCACCTTGCTGTACCTCAGGGACCTCAAGAGAAATTAGACAGGAGGTTTGCTGCTCAAACAAGGTAGGGGTAAGGGGAGGTGGACAAGGATAGACCCCTCCCAGTTGTGCGGGACGTGCACTCAGTTAGGGGTGCACACAGGGGCTGTGGGAGCTCAGGGCAGGCACCTGAACTCTGGGAAGGCTTCATGGAGGAGGTGACCCAAAGATCAGTCCTGAAGGATAAATAGGGATGCTCCAGCTAGATGGGAGAGGGAAAGGCTTGCCAGGCAGAGGACACAGCATGTTTGAACGCCTGGAAGCATTCTGCCTCCTGGAGTCATAGAACGTTATTTCCGTCTGATGTCCACATGAAGGCTCCGGGTACCACAGGCAGGCATGATCATGAACCTAACCCTCCATGAAGGTGCTATTGTTATCCCCACTCGGGATGAGGAGACTGAGGCACAGACAGGTAAAGTGACTTGCCCAAAGTCACACAGCTAGTGAGTGGGGATCTGGGATTGGAACCCAGATGATCTGACTCCAGAATTCATCTTCTTAAACTCTCTCCCCTCTTCCACGGAGTCGTGTGGGCCTCTCCAGCAAGGCTGCCTTTGCTGTCTGCCCAGAGGGGGCTTGAATTTCCTGCGAGAAGGGCTGAGCCCTCTGTGCCACCCACCTAGGTGCCCACACATGCAGACACTTGGCTGTGCACCCGCCCTTCACCCTGCCAGCCTGCACTGCTGTCTCCTGGGCCCTGGAGCTGGGATGCCCCATTACTGTTGTCACAGCCATGCCTGGTCCCTGCCCGGTTCAAGAGCAAAGCATCAAGAGGGTGGCCCTCATCAGGGGCCTTGGCCTACCCATCCTGGGGGACTGGGGAGCCTTCCTGAGCCTTGGAGGGGCCTGATGTTCTGGCTTCAGGCACTGGGGGTGTTGACTCCCTTCCACGCCACTCAGTTGGCCAGCCCGTCCCACCTCCAGGCAGGTCCTTGGCAGGTGGGAGCAGGAGGTGGGTGTGAGGGAGCACCCGCTCTGCCCTCGCTCAGGGAGCTCCCCTGGTGCTCCTGTGTGTTGCAGTCCGTGGTGGTGCCCAGGTGCCGGGGGACAGCAGAGGCACTTCAGATCACGGTGGGCCACATCCTGGGAGACGCTGGCAGCCCCTACCTCACTGGACTTGTAAGGCTGGGTGGGTGGCTGGGCTCCGGGTGTGCCTAAGTGTGTGTTGGGGGGAGGTCTAGGGGAACACTGCACAGGCTAGGCCTGGAGGCTGGCCCGCTGGGCCCTGCAGACCCAGCCTCTCTCCTCCGCAGCTCTCCAGCGCCCTGCGGGCCGGGCGCCCCGACTCCTACCTGCAGCGCTTTCTCAGTCTTCAGCAGAGCTTCCTGTGCTGCACCTTTGTCCTCGCCCTGGGGGGCGGCTGCTTTCTGCTGACGGCCCTGCACCTGGAGGGGGACCAGGCCCGGGCCCAGCAGCCCTGCACAGGTACCCCCGCCCCTCGCACCCATGCCAGGCTCAGGGCTGAGCCCTGTAGGAGCCGGGAGCACTGGCCACCCCCTGAGCCCCCAGCCAGCTCATTTATTCATTCAAAAAGAGTTATTAGGCCCCTGCTCTGTGCCAGGCAAGGAGCAGATGCTGGGGAGAGAATGCCAGGTCCAAGCCCTTGTGGAGGGAGAGACAGACAGAAACAAACAAAAAAGCAAAGATGGAGAATGTTCGAGGTGATGAGTGCTATGGAGAGACATGGAGCAGGAGAGTGGGTGGAGAGGAACAGGCGGGGCAGCCTGCAGTTTTTGAAAGGGTAGTCAGAGGTCCTCAGTGCACAGGTGACAGTGGAACAAAGATTTGGAGGAGGTGAGAGAGTGAGCCATCTGGGGAAGGTGCTCCTGGCAGAGGGAGCAGCTGGTGCAAAGGCCCTGAGGTGGGAACGTACCTGATGTGTTTGAGAACCAGCAAGGAGGCCAGTGTGGCTGGAGCGGGAGAAAGGGGGACAGTGGTAGGGATGAGGGTGGCAGCAACAGGGCCAGAGCATGGGGGGCTGGGGAGGCCCTTGGAGGACCGTGGTCTTAACTGAGTGAGTTGGGAGCTGCTGTGGGGTTTCCATGGAGGACCCCCGAGGCATCTGATTTACACTGTAAAAGCCCCACTCTGGCTGCTGCGTTAAGGACAGACTGTAGGGGGTCAGGGTTGAAGCAGAGAGGCCATAGGAAAACCTGTAGCCATCAGGTGACAGTGCTGTGGCTGGGACCATGGAGGTGGATCTGGAACTTATCCTGAAGACGGAAGCTAAGGGATTTCCTGACAGGCTGTACCGAAGGCCTGGTCCCAAAGCACCTTCTGGCTCCTGTGGGGCTGGCTGAGTTTCTTTTCCTCCCACAGTGACCCCGGACAACAAGGACATGGAGAGCCAAAGCCTGCTTTTTAGTACCGGTGCCTCCACAGAGGACCCCTGAGACCCCTCACTGCAGCAAGGAGGTCCCACCCACCCTGCACACACCCCTCCCCTCGGCCTCCACAGTACCAGCACCTCGTCCCACCTTTGGCTGTGGCTCAGGGACCCTGGCCGAGCCGCACCTGCCACTTCTTCGCTCCCAGCTAGAGAGCTGGCAGCGCCCTTGGCGGGGCTGGGAATTGAGCTGTCAGCACCCTCCGCGGGAGGCCTGGGCCTGCGCCTGCTCCCGGCACGAGGCCGCTCCAGCTTGGGGTCCTCAGCCTGGCTGCTGGTGGCCCTGATTAAAGTGGAGCCTGTTCAAAGCCTGTGGATTTCAGGCCTTTAGACAATCATGTTATTTATAGCCTCAAGGTGTCTCTGCTGGGAGCGGGAGCAGAAGGAGAGGTGGGCAGTTTGGCACAAGGATGCAGGGGAAACCCAGGGGGCTGCTGAGCATGGGTCTCGAGGCCTGGACCTTCCACTCTGATCAGCTTTCCCACTGGGCAGGGTCAGGAGGGCCCAGGACACCGCTCTGCTTGAGTTCACCCTCTGAACAAAAGGTGGGGGAGGCAGGGCAGGAATCAGTAGTCTTGGAGATAGGTTTCCCCTCTGGTGCTGGCTTCAAGTTCCAGGGAACCCCATGGAGGAGTGCCCAAGCCTGAACCGACTCAGCCACGCCAGAACCATGCGGAGGGGCCCACATGGCTGTGCATGAACATTCCTGGCTGTGCCCTGCTCTGCAATTCGGTCCCTCGCTCCCACCACCCATGCTGGAGCCCAGCACAGCCCAGGGAGAGGGCTGGCTCTGTGGGACTCCCGCTTGCTGCTGGGTTCGGAGCAGCTGGGCACAGCAGGCCCTGCAGGAGATGGACAGCTTCCAGGCGGGCAGCAGTGGGGAGGCCTGTTCCTTCCGCCCACAAGCATGAACTTCTCTCCCCTCCCCTGGGGCCCCACCAGGCGATCCCTTGTTCACCTGCTGGTGGCCACCTTTGCTGTGACAGGCCGTGCCTGCCTGCCAGCAGCTGTGGGCAAAGCAGTGACCCAGACTTGCGCTCACCTGCTGACCCTCACCTGCTCCGTCCCTGCCCACTGTGGTGTCCCTCCTGCCCCTTATTGTTGGATGGGACACCGCCAGGAGCTGGACTCCAGCTCAGCCCACGCTTGCCACCCCCAGTCTCAGACGTCCCTCAGGAGTGGCCATCGCCAGGCTGGCCAGCCCTTCAACTCATGATCTGATGCTTGGAACTCATGAAATGGGTGCCCCTGAAGTTACAAGGAAAAGGATGGATCCATGAAGATCCGTGAGGGTAAGGGGTCTGTATTACAAGGTGTGTGGGGGTTCCCACCCCACCAAGCAATTTTCTGACACCAGCTGGGTGTCCTACAATTCAATTCAATTCTGGCGCTGTCTACCCACAGATAGCATCAAATTCCGCAGGTTAAGGACTCGGTTCTCCAAGATTACCCCACCACCCCGCCTGCCCATGTCAGATGCCAATCACAAGCCCAGGTTGTTACCTGTACTTCTGACCCACTGGCTATAAATCAGAGGTTCCCATGACCCCTCCTTGGGCTCAATTAATTTTCTAGAGTGGCTCACAGAACTCAGGAAACCTGTTTACTCACTAGATTGCGGGGTTTACTATAAAAGGATATAACTCAGGCACAGCCGGATGGAACAGAGGCACAGGGCGAGGCGTGGGGAAGGAGTCGAGCTTCCATGCTGTCTGCAGGCGCACCACTTTCCCCACATCTCCGTGTGTTCACTAACCCCAAAGTCCTCGAACCTTGGCCTTTTGGGTTTTATGGAGGCTTCATTACTTAGCCATGATTGATTAAACCATTGGCCATTGGCATTGATCTCAACCGCCAGCCCCTCTCCTCCCTGGAGGTCAGGGGGGCAGAACTGAAAGTTCCAACCCTCTAATCACATGGTTGGCTCTCCTGGCAACCGGCTCCCATCCTTAGGTGTGGTCCAAAAGTCATCTCCTTAACAAACAAAAGACACATTTATGGCCCTCATCACTTAGGAAATTCCAAGGGTTTAGGAGCTCTATGCCAGCACTTGGTTTCTCCTGAGAAGGAGGCAGCCAGTCTGTGCAGGAGCCAGGATGCCATGATCCCCCTTGGCATTCACTGGCTCTGTGACCTGGGCCACTTCCTGTCCTCTCTGAGCTTCAGACCCCCCAGCTATATTTAAGAGGTATGTTGGATGTGGCTTTTCCTGCCCAGGCCTTGCCTCATGTGATTCTCACAAGCAGGGGCTAGGCCCACAGAAGCCCAGCTCTCGGGTCTGGACCTTCCTCCCTACAGCCCTAGGGGGCACCCCCGGGAGGCTCAGCTCCCAAAAAATGGGCAAGGGCTTCCTAAGAGTTGGAACATCAGCCACCCCCACCTCGCCCACCCCAGAGTCCAGAGGCTGGGGAGAAAGATCAGAAACCTCATTCCGGCCAGTTCCAGAAACATGTATTGTTATCAGTGGGCGCACATCTTGGTGTTGGGCAGTGACTGACTCCAACCTGGCCGTTGGACCTCACAGCCCAAGACTGGGAGGGGGAACACACCTGTGGGCAGAGGAAGGGATTACATCCCTCAGAAACCTTTGAGGAAGTGGCTTAGAAGTCGGTAAACAGCCAGAGAAGGTGTGGGGGAAGGGAATTCCTGGTGAAGGGAACAGGATGGGCCAAGGTGCAGGGGGGTGGGGCAGAAGATATGTGATGAATCATGGACGGGTGTGGCGTGGCCAGAGAGGAGGTGGGGGGGGTGTGTGTTCTGGGAAGGGAGAGGAGGCAGGAGAGACTGGTGGGGACCAGAGGGGCTTCAGATGCCAGCTGAGGAGCTGGGGCTTGGACCCTGTCATTCGGGTAGTTTCTTCTGACTCAAGTGGATTCTGGTGTTTGGGTTGCTGGGCAGGGCAGGGTGGCACTTCCTAGGATTGAGCTAGACAAAATGCCCAGCCAGGAGTTTATAGGATGTTATCATGCGAAGTGTTTCAAGGCAGAGCAGGAGCTCCGGGGCCTGCGGACTCTGGGAGTGAGAGACCAGTATCTGCCCTGCAGCCAACCTAGAACCCAGTTTTACTCAGCTCCTACCCTCTGTCTCACTGGGGCCAGTCACTCGGACCTCACTGGGCTGAGGTCACAGGTGTAGGTCTATGAGAGCTGGCCACTCAGGCTGGAGCGGAGGAGTGGTCAATAGAACACCCCTTTCTGGCCTAAAGCGCACTAGGTAAACCCAGTCCTTGATATTCTGGATTTGTTTGTTGGGAATGTGCTGCTCAGCAGGACGGGGCCCTCAAGCCTGACCCGCTCACTCCATGTGTTAATTGTTCTTCCCAGTCAGACATTGCATTCCAGCTCCTAGGTGTCATCCTGGCCCACAGGTGTGCCTGTCATTGTGCAGGAGCCTGGGCATGATCATTTCCGTGTGAGCACGAGAGGATATGTTTATAGGGTATAGACAAAAGAGCTTCTTCCACCCTGACCTCAAGCTTGGAGGGTTGAGCAGGTTCATCGGGATGATCTCCCCAACCCTGGTGTGTTCCCCTGCAACACCAGACATCAGTTCATCTGTTTCATTCCCTGAAGTGTCTATCTGTCCTCCATGCCTGGGTGGGCCTGTAAGCTTGTTTGGTTTAATGCAGCCTCAAAAGACAGAGCTGGCAGGAGGTGGCCAGAAGTTGCTGGAGCCAAGCTTTACCCAACACAGGGAGGTTACGTGACGGCAGGTGCTCCTTCAGTGTGACTGTATCAGTTAGGATTGTAGGGTTGTGTGCAAGAGAAACTGACTGACTGCTGTAAGCAAGGGAGGGATTTCTTGGAAGCATATCAGTTGCTCACAGAATTGATGGGCAGATTGGAGATTCGGGAGCCAGGGCTCCTGGGCCATCTCACTGGAGGTTTTCACCAGAGCTCCAGATAATTTTTCCCTATTTTTTTGCCACCCAACTCAAGATTTAAAGCCCCAGGTGAGAGAGTCCAGTTGGACCCTATGCCCATGCCTTGATGTATAGCCCCATTAAGACCAGAAAAGCAGGGTGCTGCTAGGAAGGTGGACGGACTCTGAGCATCAAGACAAAATGGCAACAAAAGAAAAAAAGACAATCCCCCGCAAAACAAAGATGGTGTCCGTGACAGTGATCTTGGGCAGGCGCTGGCCCTCTCTCAGATGCCACGGGACAGGGAAGGGGCTGGACTCACTGTCCTTCAAGGAATCGTTCATTTCTGATCAAAGGAGACTGAAGCTTCTCTAATTTAGAAAGTGTTAAAAATATTGAAATGAGAACAGGAACTTCTGTGTTAGTGGGGACTCAGAGCCATCTGTTCTGAGCAGGAGAGGGAGGCAGAGACGAAGCGTTCTAAGCAAAACTCGTGAGGCAAGCCCAGGAGGAAGGATGGAGGGGCTCCAACAAGTGCCCAGCTTGGTGCCAGCAGGAGCAAAGAGAGAGGAGGTGCCTTCTCCCTACCTGTGGGTGGTGACCTGTGGAGAAGGGAATCAAAGGTTGGAGGCAAAGGGCACATAGACGCTAATGGAGGGTGGAGTCAATCAGGGAGGAAATGCCTTTTCCAGAGGGGCCAGGAGAGGAATCTGGCTGGTTTCTGAGTCACTCAGAGCAACAGACACATGATGCAAATCAACACACACTTCCTGAGCACCTGCTAAATGTCATTTACTCATTCAATCAACAAACATTTTCTGAGCACCTCCGCTGTACTGGACTGCAGAGATGAATCAGACAGGCTATGGGCCCTGGAGGCTCACTGTCTGTTGTGGGGCGGGTTGGGGGGTGGACTCATCTACAAATATAATCAGTATAGTGAGTTCGGTGTGATGAAAGGATACACAGGTTACTCAAGTAGCCTAGAGGAGGAAATGACAATTGTTCAGGTGGATCAGGGAGGGCTTCCTGGAGGAAGTCATGTCTGTGCTGAGTTTCTGAAGGACAAGCAGGAGGAGTGAGTAGGTAGACAGCGTAGACAGAGCATGATAAAGGCCCCAGGGGAGGTGGGGTACACATGCGACGCTCTCCGTGGTCCTGAACCATCGTTGCGTTAGTAGGATGAGGGCTTCTGTGTTGAGTGGAGAGCAGGGTCTACAGACAAGCCTCCAATTTCCCCCACTTCTCTCACCTCCGGGAAGTGTAATAACTGTGAGTGAGTTCAGGGAGCTCACTTTTCAGTGTGATGGAGTGTAATTTTGGGAGATGGGCAGTAGGGTCTGAGGCTAGAGATTGGCATGGGTCGTGAAGAGTCATGACGGGTTATGAAGGGTTTGGAGATCATGTTAAGGAACTTAGATATTTTTAACCCTATGGGCAGTGGGGAGCCATGGAAAGGTTTTGTGCAGGGTAGTGATGGAGTCATACGTGTGTGTGATTTAGAAAGTTACTGGCAAGAAATATGGAGAAGAGACTGAGGGGCATGTTGGGGCAGGTGGTGTGGAGCTTTCAATGGGTCCACGTGAGAGATAGAGAGGTTTGTGCTAAGTCAGTGAGCAATGGGGACATTGGGAGATATTACAGAGAAAAAATGCACAGGCCCTAGACGTGGGAGTGGAGGGAGAAGAAGGAGTCCCAAATGGTTCCCAGGTTTCCTGCTTGGTGACAGTGTGGATGATGGTGCTATTTGTCAAGAGATAAATGATACAGGGTGGGAGAAGATTTAGGGGAAAGGTGATGAGTTCGGTTTTGGATGTGTTGGGCTTAAGGTGCTGTAGGATATGTAGCGGGGGAGGAGTAGGAGACTGCATATGGACCTAGTGTTTGGAGATGAGGCCACTTCTAGAGATGGAGGTTGGGGTGTCATGTGCACATGGATGCTTATTGAAAGCCCAAGCATGGGTGAGAGGCTGCCGAGGGAGAGTGTGCCTGGTGAGAAATGGAGAAGCTGAGGCTCAAGCCTGGGAGACACTTCCTTGTAGGCGATGGGCAGAGGGCAGATGGACTGAGCTCCCCGTTATCCGCCTTGGGGGAGCCAGTGTTTCTCAGAGCGTGTTCTGCAGAGCTCTAGTCATCTTACAAGATGTTCTGTGGTCAAGTACACATGGGGACGTGGCAGCCTATACCTCCCCCTGGGAGACTCACAGTGTACACTCCCAGATTAAAGCCTCTGAAAAGTGCCTCAGTAAGGAAACCTCCTTCTCTGTGTTTACGCCATTGGTCCCAAATATACTTGCCCTTGGAACACTGGCCACTAACTGTGCCCCATTGGTTTTGAAATTATGGTCTAGACCTAATGAATGAATATCAGAAGACCATTTAGCCATTGTGTTCAGCCTGCCATTTTGCTGATGAGGAAGCTGTCCGGGAGAACCTAGGAGCAGCATGTGGGGCAGTAGAGGAAACGCTGGCTTACGGGTGGACACGCCTGAGGTTAGTGCAAGCCCATCCTTTACTAGGTATGTGAGCTTGGGCAGATTCCTTCTCTTCCCTGGGCCTCAGTTTCTTCATCTGTGAGATGGAGGTAAGAACTCTACAAATCTTATGGCTGATGATCCCATAATACAGCCTGAAGCTCTCAGAAGCTGACTGGAACTTGCCCAGGGCCACACAGCCAGTAAGGGCTTATTGTCCTCCTGATCGCTCTCCCCTTGGTGGCCCCTTATCCTACTCAAGGACCTGCTCTAGGGAATGCCTTTGAGTTAAAATTCCAGAAAGGCCCACATGGTGGAATAGCTGGCTTGCTTGGTGGCAGCTCAGAGGTTCCCCAAATTTGAAAGGCTCCAAACTCTGCCATCTTCTCCTGCTCTGGGCCTACTCAGTGGTGGAAAGGGAATGCTCCCCTCTCTGGTCAGGGGCTAAAACTGTCTCCCAGGGCAGGGATGAGGAATTTTGGGGAGTGGGAAGGGGAACTTGGGGTTGGGCCTAGAGCCATGGTTGCACCTCCTTCACAGCTGGACACAGTTCTATGCCGGGGCAGCATCCCATAGCTGGTCACTGTCCTTTAGCTGGCACCATCATACAGTTGTGAGAGTCATTGCCGGGACCCAGTCTCTGCTCCTAGGTCTATCCTTGCTTGTTAATCACCTGTCATCCCAGGCCACTCAGCAGAACATCCCCTATTCACTTTGCAGGCCTGAGCTCAGCAAGGTGGAAAGATGCAGAACGAAACTTTCAGAATGAAATCTGTTTCCCAATGCTCCCATCACAGTCATTCATACCCAACACGCCAAAGCATATTTTTAGTTACTTTGCAGAATTTAAAATACACCTTGAAGGTGCCAAGAAACACCAGCTTGGGGATTAACTCTGCTCACAAGAAACAGTGGGGTGAGGTGTGGGGTGCCTCGTGCTGTGTCACCCATTGGCTATGCCATGACTCACTGTGGCTTTCATGAGATGCACCTGCCTGTGGACGTGGGGTCCAGAGCAGCCTGCAGTGGGGACTGAGCTCCCAGTCCAGGGGGTTGGTATCAGAACCCTGGGTCGGCACCAACCCTGCCACTGCCTAGCTGCATGTCCATGATGGGGTCATTTCTGGGCCCTGGGACCTGCCTTTGAAACACAGGGCATAATTCTGATTTCCCAGGCTCTGTCTTATTCTAACATTCTGCCCTCAGCACTTTGTACAGGATTTTAGTTTCATTCAAAGCCCTAAACATATGAATGGGGGCAGGTGGGGGGTTTCATAGACCGCAGCACCTCTGGCACAGGTGAGAGTTGTGACTGTGGCCCTGAACACCGAAGCTACCACACTTCCGGGCAACCAGTCTCCAGGGGAGACGGGACTCCCCCTCCCCCAGGAGGGAGTGGCTACTTGAGACTTCCAGACTGTCTGAATCCTATCCTCCTGTTACCCCTAGAGAGAGAAACTGAGACCCAGAGAGAGTTAGGGGTCTTGCCCAGGGTCATGCCACACACGAGGGCAGAGCTGGGCCGGGACCTAGCCTCCTGTCTTCCATTCAGGGCTTTGTCCCTTGCCTAGTGCACAGTTGGAGTCTGACGCTTGGGGAAAGGAGGCCCCTTCTTAATGCCCTGTTTCGGGTGGGCCTCAGTTGGGGCCAGGCCCTCCCTGCCAGGAGCTGCCTCTCCGTGGAGCCGGGTAGGTTCTCGCTGAGCACACAGGAATGGGCCCAGAGGGAGGTTGGGGGCTGGATCTCCCTCCCTGGGGAGATGAGCAACATAGCCTTCTGTGCCTGGCAGAGGCCTGGGTCCTGGGCGAAACCCCCACTGGTCACGTTCTTGGTTCTTACGCAGCCCTCCCTGAACTGATTATATCAGGAAGGGCGAGTAGCTGCTGCAGCGGCCACAGGCTCTCCTATAGGCGCTCCTGACTTGACCATCTGAGACCCTCTCTCCAGGATTTCCATACGCCCTGAGCTCCAGCGCTCAGCTCTCTCCCAGAGTCTCCGCCAGGAGCCCACTCCCCTGGTAGAGAGTGGGGAGCAAGGGCATTGAGTGGGTGCCGAAGAGTCCTCGTGCTTCCTGAACCCCACTCCCAGCTCCCTGTCTCCCCACAAAGCCCCTCCCGAGCCCCGCAGGCCTCCGCCGCTGCGCCGCTCCGGCGTGACTGCGCCCCCGTCGGGCGGGAGGGGCTCTGCGGCCCGCCCCCCTCGCCCCCCGGGGCAGCACGTGCGGGGCGGGGCTGTGGCCCGAGCCTGGAGCCGATTGGGCGCTGGCCTGGTGGGAGGGGCTGGGCCGCAGCTGTCAGAGCCGCGGCGGCGACGGCGGCGCATCGGACTGAGCGGTGGCAGCGCCGCAGCCGGGGCCGGAGCGCAGGAGCCGACGGGGCCCGGCCGGGATGGTGCAGCGGCGGCTCCGCGGCGCACACACGCACTGAGCGGGCCCAAGCTGGGCCCCGCGCCCCCCGCGCCCCCCGCCGCCCCGGTCCCGGCCGGCATGATGTGCCTGGAATGCGCCTCGGCGGCGGCGGGCGGCGCGGAGGAGGAGGAGGCGGACGCGGAGCGGCGGCGCCGGCGCCGGGGGGCGCAGCGAGGGGCTGGCGGTGGCGGCTGCTGCGGGGCGCGGGCACCGGGCGCCACTGGAGTCGCGGCCGCCGACGACGAGGTGCAGACTCTGTCAGGCAGCGTGAGGCGGGCCCCGCCCGGACCCCCCAGCACCCCCAGCACCCCCAGCTGCGCAGCCGCTGCAAAGGCCCCCGGCGCGCAGCAGCCCAAGCCGGCGAGCTTGGGCCGCGGGCGCGGGGCAGCAGCCGCCATCCTCAGCTTGGGCAACGTGCTCAACTACCTGGACAGGTACACCGTAGCAGGTGAGCTAGTGCCCCACCCAGCCCGAGAACCAGAAACCCCACCTCGAGGTACCCCGGGGAACCTTTGGTCTCAGGCCCCCTATATCCAAGTCTTACGTGGGGTTCCTAAGGGCCCTCTGCTCAGGCACAACTGGGCAAGTGATGCCCCGTGATCCACGGGTCCAGTCCAGAGGTCGCCCCTGCTCTCTCCCTTAGCCAGGGATTGGGGGAGTCCCCACCCCTGGAGTAGCTCGCGCGTCCTCGCCAGCCCTTGACGTCCCATCCGTTGTCCTCTTCTCCTAGAGTCTCCTCTGCGTCTCTCTGCGTTCTCGCCTCTGCGCCCCCTCCCGCACCAGCCTCAGGTTCCCGGGCCTCTCCTCCCCTTCCCCCAGCCCAGGCGGTCTGTCGGTCCGTAGCCAGCCGGTTCTTTCCTTCCTCCGTCGCCTCCACTCCCCTGCGTGCGTGCGACGAGTGCGCGCGCCCCTTGCGGGTGTGCGCCAGGGGAGACCCTGTGTGTGTGCGCGCGGGCGGCGCGGCTGTGTGTGTGAGCGCGTGGCTGACAAAGGCTCGGGGCTGCGGGGAGCGGAGGGAGGGGCGGGGCGGGTCCGCGGCGCCTGGGGACCCAGGATGCGGTTTGCAGCTGGCCCTGGCTAGAGGCCTGAAGAGGCCTCCCCCTGCTCTATGGCGCTTGAGGCTGGGGTAGGGCACAGGCTGCTGGGGCTAGAGAGGGGCTGCCTCATCGTCTGTGAGCATCTCTGGGAACCAGCCTGGGGATGGGGTGGTGTCGCTAGAACAACTGGGTTTTAGTGCCGGGTTTGCCCCGCATGTGCTTGGTGCGTGACCTTGGGCCAGTCTCAGCTCGTGTTTAGGTCTGTTTCGAGGTTTGTGAGGTGACTGATTCCTGGGCCCTTTGGGGATGGACAGCGTTCTGAGACTCCTGGCTGCTTGCTCCCCCTCCATGGGTCTCAGGGGTCTGTGAACAGGGACCTTCTCTAGATTGAGCTGTCCCTAGGTGGGAAATGTGCAGCTTGGAGAGAAAAGGACTCTGGTCAGGCTGGCACAGGTGGGGGCTCCCTGCAGGAGGAGAGCAGTGACTGCATACCTGGCATGGAGACCCAGAACCTGCCTAACCACAGGTTAGTAAAATCTGGAACCACCAGAAAACAAAAAAGATAGCAGGAGGAATTTTGGACAGATTCTAAGGAGAACTTTGTGGTGATCTAGAGAGGAGAGCCCTGGCATAAACCACAGGCCACCTGGGTCCCCTTCTCTGGGCCTTAGTTTCCAGCTCTGTTGAGTAGGGTTTTGTGTCAAGCGGAAAGGAAGAAGTCTAATGGGAGAGCGGATGCCTCCCCCTCCCCCCTCCCACTTTCCAAACTCTTGGCTCTCTGCCCCTCCACTGTGGGGGTTGAAAGTGGATACCAGTGGCCCCAGTTTCTGGGTTGGGCTGTCCCCAAGAGGCTCTTACTTTGGTCTGGGGAGCAGGAATACCCAGCACCGCCCAAGTGCACCAGCCCCTGTCATGCATGTGCCATGCTGCCTGGGACCTGGGAACTTAGGTGCCACCTTAAAGTGGGGAGAAGTCAGAGAACATTGGGGACCTGTAGTCAACGCAAAATAGACTTGTGTATACAGATGGGGAAACCGAGGCCCCTGTCCAACCCTTGTCTAACACGGCCTGGAGAGTGCGTGGCCAGGCTGGCGTCAGATCTACCGGTAAGCCTTGGCCTGGGAAGAGCTCGCCCACCCTCTCCCAGCCGGGCAATGAATGGCCGGCTTCTGGCCCTGCAACTCTTTCCAACTTGTTTTTTCCGGCCCCTGATAGTCTTAGGGAAACTGACGCTGCCAGGGGCTGAGGGGGAGAGGGTGGGATCAGGGAGGTCTGGTGCTTATCTGCCCCCATCCCTACTTGGGTCCCAGAGTCAGAATGTCAGAATGGGGGAATGAGATAAGAAATTTCTGGTATTTGGTAAGGCGGCATGGAGGGGTGTAGGGCTGTAGGGAGGAAGGCCCGGAAAGTCCTGTGCAAACAGCTGCCTAGGCTGTGCATCCCTTTCTGTGCCAGCCAGGGTGGGAGCTCATGCACCGCCCCATCCCCCAGCACACAGCACACACCAGTTTCCTCACTGGCCAGGGTGGGAGCTCATGCACTGCCCTACCCCCCAGCACTCAGCATGCACCAATTTCCTCACTGGCCAGGGTGGGAGCTCATGCACTGCCCCATCCCCCAGCACACAGCACACACCAATTTCCTCACCGGCCAGGGTGGGAGCTCATGCACTGCCCTACCCCCCAGAACTCAGCATGCACCAATTTCCTCACTGGCCAGGGTGGGAGCTCATGCACTGCCCCACCCCCCAGCACACAGCATACACAAATTTCCTCTCTGGCCAGGGCGGGAGCTCATGCACCGCCCAGCCCCAGCACACAGCATACACTAATTTCCTCTCTGGATAACCCTGTCTCCCTCTCCCTCTCTTTTTGGCAGACTCCCCCCGCACCCCTTCCCCCAAGTGCAGTTTTTTGGGAAGACTTACTGTCTCTATGGCAACCACTATGGCTTGATGTGTCTGAAGGGGAGGGGCAGGGGAGCGGTCATCGCAGGCCTGAGTCCACCTGTTGCTGGCTGGCCCAGCTGGAACAGAGGAGGGGATGCAGACACTCTGCTCTTCAGTGACCTTTGAGGTTCACACCCACCTGACCTCTGACGACCTCACAGTCTGGCCCTGGCTCTCCCATCAAAGAATAAAGGGAGTCCCATTCTCCTCCTTTAAATCTGTCCTGTGCATTTTTGTCTTCATGGTGTAGACCAGCTCTGTCCAAAAGGAATACAATGCAAGCCACACATATAATTAAAGAATGTCTAGTCGTCACACTAAAAAAAGTAAAAAGAAATAATTGAAATGAATTAATATATTTTGTTCAACTCAGTCTATCCAACGTATTTCAACATGGAATCAATATGAAAGCTGTTAGTAGGATGGATGTCCTGCCTTCTTTTTCATACAAAGTTTTGAACCCCGGTGTGTGTTGTGCGTTTACAGCACAGGTAGGTATGTTCTAGCCACATCTGAGGTGCTCAACAGCCACGGCGGCTGGGGGCCCCTGCAGCGGACAGCACAGGGCTGGAGCCGTTGATGCCAGGTCCAAGTCCAGGCTCTTCACCTTACCAGCTGTGTGACCTTGGGGGATGTCCCCTGAGCCTTCTGGGGGATCCTTGCCTCCTTTCCACCTCCTGAGTCATGTAGAGTAAATGTGAATATCTCTTCAGTGCGCGGGACAAGGCCAGACTCCTAGGAGACCTCACAAATGCCAGCTGCCTTCTCTTCCACGCCTCTGCGTAAGCTGTGCCTGGGCCATTTTTCTCTGTTTCAGGACAGTTCTGAGAGCCCCTCCCTTCTCCACCAGGGCTGGTCTCCATCCTGGGAACTCCAGTAGGTGCTGCCCATGCCCTAGCATTCCCAGCGCCACCCAGGGATCATGCTAATTATGGCCTCTCCTCCTGCCCATGAGAACCCCCTGAGGGCAGCAGGCCTCAGAAGCCGGTGAGGAGGGCCTGGCCCTGCTCTTGCTTTTCTTCCTGAGCCTGGCTTCAGTTGAGGTAGCCCAGAAACCACCTCTAAGCTGGTCCCTTCTCCTCCTTGTGCGGACAGGGACACTGACGCCAGGAGAACGCAGACACTTACCCAAGGTCACAGGGCAGGATGGAGCGGGACCAGAACCCCCTACACAGCATTCTCCTGGTGGAGAGGGACATGCCCCCTGCTTCTGGCCTGGAAACTTGGAGACTCCCCTGGCCAGGGCACAAGCCCTCTGGGCAGATGAATTCCAGCTCAATTTAGCAGAGGTGGTTTGAGCTCCCCTAGTGCATGTGGCTCCTGCTCCCATGGCCCCAACCAGCTGGCAGGCTCCCACTCTCCAGTCTGAGCCCACTCACGGCTGCCAGGTCAGGAGGAGGAGGGAGCCCCTCAGGCGAGAGTCCCAGGTCCCCTCACCCCAGCTCTGCTTCCTGGTGCCAGAGCTGCCTCTGCCCCTGGGCTCCCATTCCTCCATCTGTGAAATGGAAGCAGGGCTGAGGGTGGTGTCGGTGGCAGCACCCTGCTCCTGGAAGCAGGCCTAGCAAGAGGGAGCTGGCGCGCCCTGTTCGTGGTTGGAGGACTGTTGGAGAGCTGAGAGCCTTCCCTGACTTCCCTGGGGCACCTGTCCCTTCCTGAGACCTGTTTTCTTTTGACCCAGCCCATGGCAGTTTGGGCACCTGAAACTGGGTAGGGCAGGGGCTGGTGGGGAGAGGCAGCGCCCTGCCCTGGGGGAGTCCTTTCCTGCCAAAGAAGCTGAGACCGGTAACCATGGCAACCACCCACTAACACAACCCAGAAGGAGAGGAGCACAGGGCCCCGGGCGGGAACACAGGCCTATCAGGGACTGGGGGCTTCCTCAAACACCTGAGCTGGGTGCAGGAGGGGGCTGCCAGGCAGGGGCTCCTGGCTCTTTTTTTTGTCTGCTTGGTCGAGTCTGTCCAGAGCTGACAGATGGGGAGATGAAGGCCCGGGGCCTTTTAGAGGGTCTCCTGGGTGTGTAGAGGCCAAGTGGAGCTCCAAGCTCTGCGGCTATCTTCATGGATAAGCATAGTCAACATTGCCCTCGCCCTGCTCTCTCAGGTGGCCTTGTCCCCTTGGGTGGTCCTGCCCTGGCCACCGCCAAGTCAACATTATCTAAGGTCTGTGGGGCAGGGTGTCCCAGGGCCGCATTCCAGCGCACCTGTCTGGCAGGTCAGCACCCAGGTGAACCGTGAGCCGACCTGGAATGACTAACCGCCAGCTGCCCATTTTCTTGCTCCTCTGCCTCCTCAGGCACCTTCCGGCTGGTTCTGCCAGCACCTCAGCTGTGCCGTTGACCTGTCAGAGGCGGTGCCTTGAAACTCACTGTCTTGGTCTGGGAGTCAGGGCCGGTTCCTGGCGCAGCCTGTGCCTTACTTTCCCATCTTGTGAACAGGACAAGAAAGCTTCAGGGCTGCAGGTTACTCCTGGCCTGGGAGTGAGGCTGCCCGGTCCGAACTGCTCTAAGAGGAGGAGCCCCTTTTCCCTTCCCCACACAGGAGGTGGCTTTTGTTTCTGCCTGGATGTGGGGCCTGACATCCTGAGGGTAGAAGGGGGATGAGAGTGAGGGAGGCAAAGAGGACACTGGCTTGATCCCCAGGCTCCCGGGGCTGGGCTCCCTCTTGGGCCCTGAACATCTCCAGGGCTGAGCTTCCCGTTCCAGGCTTTGCCAGACTTGCTGTGTGACCTGAGGCAGATGCTGACCCTCTCTGAGCCCTGAATCCACAACAGATGATTTTGTTCCTCTCTGTGGTCAGGGTCTTGCTCCCAAGGGTAGTGTGGGGGCACTTGTTCTCAGGCACTCTTATCTGCTGGCCCTGGCTCTGCCTGCACCTCCCTTCCCCAGGATAACCAGGTCTGCTCCAGAGTTGCTGCAGCAGCCAAGCTGTTTCCCCTGGAGCGTCTCGGTGGTCCCTCTGCTCTCCTTCCAGGAAGTCGTCCCCACCTCTCTGGGCTGAGCCAGGGGCCTAACTCCTGGTTTTCAGCTGCACTCTATTCAGCATCCATCATATCACCTACCCCTGTGTAGGGCGGCCATCTCCCTCCAGCTTCGAGGGGCTGAGCCTGGTCATCTCTGTGGCCCCAGTATGCATGGGGCGCTGGCACAGGCTTGGCACTTGCTGACTGACTGAGTGGCAGAGTTGGGTTGACCCAGCTCTGCCTGACCCCAAAGACCATTCAGGGCTGAAGGGGCGCTGGCAGGTTTGGATGGTTGCAGATAAGGACCAAGCCCCTGCTGCCGAGGCCAGGGCTTCTCTCGTGGTGGCCGATGCTGCCCCTTTGTCCTGACCAGGGCACACAATGGGCTGCAGGCCTCGTGTCTCCGGGAAGGAAGTGGGGGAAGTGGTCAGCACAGTCCCTGTCTGCCCAGCCCGCAGCCCTGACAATGGGGCCTCCTGGCCCCCACATTGGGCAGAATGGCTTCTGGACATTCGGGAGGGCACTGGGGTGGCTTTGCCCAGTCTCCTGTGTAGATAGGGCACTGGAGGCGAAGGGCTGGCCCTAGATCACACAGTGTGGTGGCGTGAAGCAGAACGCTGTCTGCTCCGGGCCTGGCTGTCTCCTGGTAGCTGGGAGGCTGACGAAAAGAGTCCTAGGGGAGATGTGGCCGAGGGCAGAGCATTTACATTAGAGCCAGAGGTAAGTGGAACAATGCACTGGCCAGAGCTTGGAGGCTAGGGATGGAGTCTCAGTCTCCCACCTCCCCCTCGGTTCTCTGTACCATGCAGACCTGGCTCAGGTCTCCCCCTCGACAACCTGGTAGCTCCAAGAGGTCTTGGTGGTCCCTCCACTGTCAAGCGTGGATTTGCTGAATGGGGTCCCAGGAGGCAAGGCGCATGGTTAGGCTTTGTAAACTGTAAAGGGCCGTGCCTGGGGAGGGTGGTGTTACTTGGTCACACACTGTGTCTAGCACCCATGTGAGGGCCATTGGTGTGGATGTCGAGAGAGGGCTGGGTGCAACTGCTTTTCTGGAGGTTGTTGGGGTGAAGGTGGGGAGCACAGGCCGGGTCTGGGAGCTTAGAGGCCCGCTCAGCCTGCTTAGCTCCTGCCTGCTTCTGCGGCCCCTGTCCCATTCTCCTTCTGAATCTCAACTTTCCATCTGAGAAGTGGGAGCGGGAGCTGCTGGGCTCCTTGGCCACTGAAACAGCATGCGTGGAGAAGGCTGGGAGATGGAGGGCTTAAGCTGCGCCGTCCTGAGGTCTCTTATCTCCCCCTCACCCCCCCATACCCCCAGGCTTATCCTATGTCTGTGGCCACACAGGCCACACCCTCTGTGGGTCCTGATAAGGGTGTGGCCATCTTGTCCCTGGCCCCTGGGGGTCTTGGGAGCCCCCGAGGCAGGACAGGGCCGGGGAGGCTGAGCTGGGAAAGGAGTGGCTGTGCAAAGCCCCCAAATTGCTAAGGCCGAGTCTTGTTCCGGGAATGCTGGCCCCAAATGATAGACTAGAATCACAGGACAGAGGCCAGGCTGCCTGTCCCCGCCCACCCTGGGCTTAGAGACTTGGCAGGGAGGAGAGAGGGCTCTCCATGCATGCACCCGGGAGGGGTTCCTCTCTTGGTCCTGGCAGGGTCCGCAGGCAGGGCTCTTGGGCAGGGAGGGTGTTATGGTCTCCAGCTGGAGTGCTCTTTAGGGGGACAAGTTCAAGTCTAGGGGTCCCTCTGCGGGGCTGAGGCCCTGGAGCTGGGGACCTCGTCCTCATGGTCCTGCAGAGATGACCACTAAGCTGTCCTTACATTAACGACTCAGATTTGTAGTGCGATGTGGAGATGGGAGGGTCGGCATATGTAGAACAGATGCGACTGAGATTTAGGATGGACTGGCAGGGAGGTATGGGGATCCTGGGTCACTCACAGATGGGCAACCTGAGGCTCAGAGTAGGGACGAGATGCCGCGAAGCTCACTCAGTTTGTCCCTGGGGCACGGGGGCAGGATCTTGCCCATGGAAACTCTGGGGCAGGTAGAAGTGTGTGTGCTTGAGAGCCCGGGCCCCGGGTCAGGGACTGCCTGGCCAGTTCCCTCAGGCTGGGGGGTGCTGGTGGGGCCAGGCAGTGGTTTCCAAGACTTAGCCATCCAGAACCAGGCAAAGCCAAGCCCTCAGGCCCTATAATTACTGGGGCGGGAGCTGCCGCCAAGCCTGGGAGTAAGGGTGAGACTTCCAAAGTCAGCCAGCCCTGAGGCCTCCACAGGGGGACTAGGGTCCCTCCAAGAGGGGCTGGCCAATGGCAGGCAGGGCCCATCCCTTCAGATCCCCAGGCCCTGTCTTTCCAAGCGTCTGCCCCTATTTTGGAGAAAAGAACACGGAGGTGGGAGTAGCTATGTTCTCTGGTCATGCCCAGGGACCTGCCTGGTGAGTTAATGATCTGTGATAACGTTTATAACATTTAGACTACCTACTATGTGCCAGGCGCCATTAAAGTTCACAACAACCATATGAAGCAGATCTTAAAATTAAGCCTTATTACAGAGGAGGAAACTGGCGCAGAGAGATTAAGTAACTTGCCTAAGGTCATATAGCAGGGAAGGTGGAGAAGCCGGGATTTGCGCCCAGATGGTCTGGCTCTGGAACCCATGTTCTTGGGAACTCAGCTGAGTTGTCTGCTGCTCTGAGAGAGGCAGGGTGAACGTGGGGCGATGATGGCAGCTTGGGGAGTGAGCTCGAGCACCTGGTGGCCTGTCCTGGCTGAGTAGGCAGGAAGAGGCCTCAGGATCATCTTGGCCCAACCTTGCATCTCAGGCTGACCTGAGCTGGGGGGGGCCCAAGGTCAGTGTGGGCTTCCTCTTACACCTTGGCCTTTTTGAAGACTCTGTGACATTGGCAGGTTAGGATCTGGACCTGGCTCCTGCGGGGGCTCATGAGGGACCAGCAGTGATGGGGGATCCTCATGAGTATCTGTGACCTACCAGCTGGGTGAGTCGGGCCAGATTCCATCTAGCTCTGGGGGTGCCCTCGTGGTTACAGGACCTCTTCAACCAGAGCCACAGAGGAAAGAGCTGGGGCGACACCCAGGTAGACGTGACCTTGGATCTGGGCCCTGGATGAGGTGGATCTTAGCAGGTGGAGATGGACAGCCCTGGAATAGGGTGCAGCTGGAGTCAAGGCTTGCAGGCCTGCGGGCTGCGAAGTGCGAGTCACAGGGCCCTCAGCCCAGCCAGGCCAGTGGTTTCCAGTCACCCGGGCAGTGTGTTAATAGATTCCTGGGTCTCACCTCGAGACAGGCTGATTGTGTACATCTGGGTCACGGAGGCCTCGAACGCTGCAGGAAGTCTGAGCTTGATTTGGGTGGCAATGGGGAGCCACCGAGCATTACTGGGCAGCCGCACTCAATGAGCTAATGCGGGCGACACTCTCAGAACAGTGTCTGGCACATAGCGAGCGCTAGGTACGTGTTAATACCCACGTCGTTGTTGTTGTTGTTAGTAGCAGTATTTCTGACCCAGGGGCCTGGGCCTGTGGATTTTGAAGAACTCCTGGGTGACTCTGAGCCCTGGCCAGAGCTGACAACCGCTGGGCCATGGCTTTAGCTCCTGGAGTCCAGAAACCATCCTGGGGTCTCAAAAGCCCGGGGCCAGGACTTGGTGGGAGATCGATAGGTGCTTATGAGGTCCGGCTGCAGGAGGGATGGTGGGTGGGCCGGGAGAGGCTGGAGGCAGGGAGCCCAGGGAGGAGGCCAGGGGGTGAAGAAAAGAGAGAGAATCACTGGGGCCCATTCATGGGGCGGAGGGAGGTGAGGGGATGTCGTGGCTGACTCCCAGGGGTCTGGCCTGGGTAGCACCATGGTGCTGCTGGGGAATGGGGATCCGGGGGGTGGAGCCACGGAATCAGAGTCCCGGTGGCTGGGACTCTGAGGGCTGAGAGAGCCTGTGGGGCTGAGCCACTAGGAGGTGGTGGTTTCAGGGCAGTGACGGAGGTGCGGGCATTGAGAACTTCAGCTGTGAACTGGGGAGAGAGAAAGAGCGGCTGGCAGAGGGGACAAGTCAGGATTGCTTTCCCCACGGGGACAAGAGGTGGGAGCACATTTGTGGGTGAGATGTGGGAGATGGAGGGGAAGGAGAGGCCGAGAGTTCAAGCTGGTGCCGGGGGCTGACCCAGGGCAAGACCCCTGGGAAGCAAGAGGGACAGTTGGCTGTGGACGGGAGGGGAGACCCTCAGGGGCTTGGGAGGGGTGTACCTGGGGTCAATGGATGAGAAAACTCAGATGTTCCTGCTGTTCCAGAATGTTGTCTTGGCCCAGGGAGGAGGACCCTGTGGGCAGAGGGCGATTCTGGCTGTTGATTTCGGGTGACTGCCTGGTGAGCCTGAGTTGGGAGCCATGACTGGGGGATGCCTGGGGGTTGTGTTTGGGATGGGAGCCCCACCTTGCATTCCCTGGGCTGGTGGGGCTGGTGGAATGGGCTTGGCTTGAGCTATAGGAGGCTGCTCCTGGGCGTGAGTCCCGTCCTGTGACCCACCAAACCTCAGCCTCCAGGAAAGAGGCTAAAAATAAGGCTGTGGTGAAGAAGGGAGGGGTTGTGTGGGCCCAAGCCAGGCTGGAGCCCAGAGGAAAATCTGAGACGACCGGCCGAGCTGCTGTGACACACGCTTCCCGTGCCAGCGGTCAGCGGGCTCTCGCCCGCCTGCGGCCACAGCCCCCTCCAGACCTACAAGAGGGAAAACAACCTAGAAAGTCTCAGGCAGGGCCTGACCTAGGGCCTTAGGGCCTGCACAAGGCCCTGCTCCCTGGGATGGTTCTCTCTGGTCTTCGGCCTGGAGCTCACAGGGTGCCAGGGTGGGGTCATCCAAAGCTTCCTGTGTCTTGGGGTCTAGCTGCCCAAGAGATCCAAGGGACCCTGGATGCCCAGCTGGCCGTGGAAAAATGTTCCTCCCCCTTACTAGCAGCTCTGTGTAGTAGAAGAGATCCAGGCAGGCTTCCTGGAGGCAGAGGCTAACACTGGGCCTTAGAGTCATGGGATGGGGACCGTTCAGTCAGGTGGCTAGAATCTGCCTCAAGGAGGAAGCAGGAGTGTTTTGATTTGCTGTGGTCACATGCCAGCTTCACGATGACCGTTTTGGTGTGGCCTCCCTCCCAGAAAGTGAGCCTATAGTTACTGCAGATCCATGTCCTCCTCTTGGCTGTGGATGGGGACCCACCGTGCAGGGGCCGGGGGACTTTTACCCTCCTGCCACCTCCGGACTCCACTCATCCTTCCCCAGTCCCTAAATGGTGACAGCCCCTGCTCTCTGTTCTGGAGACGACTTGCCACGGCCCCGGCCCTCGAGGGCCTCATGGTCTGGTGAGGGATGAAGCGGACACTCGGCCGTCTGTCTGCGCATCCACTCCACAGTCACTGTGGGCTGGCTGTGTGCCGGGCCACAGGCTGGGGCACGGGCACGAACCACGCGGAGGCAGTGCGGCAGAAGCTTTGGTTTGGGGGTGGCAGACCTGGTTTCAGATCTCACCTCTGACATCTTATGACAAGTTATTTCACTTCTCAGAGCCTCAGTTTCCTCATATGTAAAATGGGGACGATGATCATAGATAGCAGCATAGGCGTCAGGGATAGAAATGCCACCTGTAGAGCTTCCCATAGGACCTGGAACTTAGCAGGACCAGTTACTGGTGGCTCTTAGCTCCTGGCCACAGTGGGTCCAAAGAGCCCATATCCACGTCCCTGTGTGTCTTCCCTGTGGAACTAACTAATCCTGGTGTGACAAGTGCTAAAACAAGGAGGGACAGGAGAGCGTGCGGGCAACTGACTTGAGTGGTGTGTGGTGGGAGGGGGAGAAATCAAGGAAGACTTCCCAGAAGAGGAGGCATCTGAACTAGTCTTGAAGGCGTGGCGGGGATTAGCAGAGCCAACAGAGTTGTGCTGTAGAAGAGGAAGCATGTGTAGTCGGGGGGCCATGAGTAGTTTGGGGTGGCTGGAATATGGTGAGGAGGGGTGGTGTCCTGAGAATTGTGGCTGGAGGGGGGATTTGCAGGGCCAAACCTGCAGCCCTGTGGCCTGGCGAAGGGCCTGGGTCCTCCCCTGAGGCCCTCGGGAGCCACAGGTGATGGTGACTATGAGAGAGAGGGATGTGATCAGACTCACATATCAGGAGGGGAGCAGTGGCCATTTCAGGAGTGGGAGGGGCTGTGGGGCTGGGAAGAGGGTGTGGGTGCTCCTCAAGGTTGGGCCCAGCCATGCCACTCATAGGCCCCAATGGAACTCTGGGCCTCTGAGGCCAGGTCGGGGCACCACACAGGTTCCACTTGGTGGCTCCGCCATTCACAGATCTAGGACCGGTCCCTGGCTTCGGCCTTCCGGGCAAGACCACAGCCCGCCCTGGTAATTAAGTCATTAACTCAGCCTCTCACAGCCTCTTCATTATGGGTAATTATGGCAAATCCACTTTGGGCATTAACAAGGAGGTGGCCAGCTTCTCTTGGCCGTCAGGCTGTTGGGACACAAGCCGGTCTGACCCCACATCCTGGGAAATAGCTCAGCATTCTGGCCCTGGGTCTTGAGAGGTCTCCCCACTGCTATGGCCCTGGTCGCCAGACGGGACCCCATATAGTGCGTGGAGATCCCCCCTTCACCCCACTTTCCTGTTGTATGACTTTGAACACACGGCTTAACCTCCTGTGTCTCGGTCTCCTTGTCTGTCCAGTGGGATAATTGTGCCAGCTTCCTAGGGTTGTGTGAGGATCAAACCAGGAAAGCACTTAACGTTCAGTAATGCGAACTGTTGTCATTTGAAATGCGGACAGCATCGTCATCGTCGTGAAGAGCCCTGGGAGTCCCCGGAAGGCAGCGTCCAGTCCGTTCCTCTGCCCCCTGCATGGGGCACTGCTGAGGCAAGCCCTGTCTCCCCCAGCTCTTCTCGGTGCAGGTGTGTGGTGGCCAGGGGGCCTCTGGCCTGCGGCCCAGCCTCCTGCTGTCCTCGGAGCTAAGCTGAGGCAGGGGCCCCCGAGGCCTGCAGGGCTGGGGTTTGTCCTCACTTAGGGGCCCTGTGGAGTGCAAGGGGTGAGGGGATCCAGGAGCCAGGGCTCTGTCTGTCCACAGCTGCTGGGGCTTCTAGGTGTTCTAGTTGCCCTCTTGACTTGCAAAGTCCTGATGGGAAAGCAGAGGTGGCTGGGACTTGGGAGAAGGGCAGACGTGGCCTCGAGGGGTCCTGTTCCCCCAGTAGAGCAAGCCTGGAGCTTCGCCTGCATCCCTCTGCGTCTTGGCTCTGCGCTGGAAATTGGGGGTCCACGTTATCATCCTGAGGACAGTGGCGTGAGCATGTGTGTTTGCGTGTGTGTGCACACGTGCTCCTGCAGGTGAACAGGCATGCGCGTTGCCTGGAGCCCCCTCTGCCTTGTCCAGTGGCTGTCCTCCCGCCCTCCGGGCTGAGGGCTTGGTGGTCTCCCCTGGGGGCAGGGCACATGTCTGTTAAGGTCCCGGCACCCAGGCCGGGGCCAGGCCACAGGTGGGCAGGAGGCCCAGGTGGGCGGATAGGAGACTGGGCTCCCCCGTCGGGCTGAGTGACCACTGGGCTGAGTGACCGCCCAGGAGACTTGCCTGTCTGTGCCTTGGGCCCCTGCGGTGGCCAAGGGAGGGGTGGGACCCTATCCCCAGGGTGAGCACAGGAGGCCCAGTGGGGCGAGATGGAAGCTTGGCCTCCAAGGCCCCCAGTGGCCTGGCTAAACTGGGCAGGGTGGAGTTCTCTAGATAGGGCTGGGCTGGGCCCTGCAAGGTGGAAGGAGGGCTGGGCTGGGACCGGGCGTCACCTAGGTGGGGTGGTCCAGTCATCAGATGTCCCCAGTAAGCGCCCTCTATCTTGCCCTTCCAGGCGTCCTTCTGGATATCCAGCAGCACTTCCGGGTCAAGGACCGCGACGCCGGCCTGCTGCAGTCAGGTGAGGCCCGCCTCCCGCCCTTGCCCCGTCCAGGTCTCCCTGGTGCTGGGGCATTCCCGGCTGCTCTCCTCCCTGGTCCTGACTCACTGGAAAGAGCACGGGCTTTGCATCCAGATCCCACTGTGGCCACTCACAAAATGCACTACTTCTCCGAGCCTCTGCTTCTCTTCTTGTGAAACAAGACAGGTAGCCGCCTGCCCAGGGGGCCGTGGGAGACAGACGAGAGTGTAGGCCGATCACCCAGGTCCTTGGAGGTGAGCCTTCCTTGGGCTGGGCCTCCTTGGGGCCCGGTGACCCAGGTTCCCTCCGGAGGCTGGCTGCTGAAGGGAACTCCTTGGGTCAGTCAGTTGGGCAATGTTGACAGAGCCTTAGGGACCCCGTTTTCATGTCCTCCCCTGCCTCTGGTTCCTTCCACTACCATCGACTTGGGAACCACCTCTTAGATGTCAAAGCAGAACACTCCTGCTGGTCCGCCCCAGAGCTGGCCCCAGACTGAGAACCTGGACCCTGGGCTAGTCCTGGGCCTGAGGCTCTCTGCCCTTGGCCGGCAGGGAGGCAGGGCCCAAGCCCCTCAGGACTGGGCAGTGTGACAGGTCATTAAGCAGCTATCCCAGCCTATCTGCCCCTCCCTCCAGGGTCCATGTCTCCCTTGTCCCTGCCCTGCCCGCTACGTGGCCACATAGGGTCTGAGCTCCTGGCTCCCTGGCCCTCCCACTGGCTCTGGCCATGCTGGTCGTGCCCTCAGCAGGACCCTCAGGCCTGGGCAGAGACTCAGAGCCGGCGCTGCATCCCAGGGCTCGTCTGGTCCGGACTCGGCCCCAACCTTGCTGCACGGCTGGTTCCCTTGGCCCTGGGGTCTGTTTGGCTGTGAGGCCCAGTCGGGTGTGTGGGGAAAAGTCCACGGTCTGCATTCCAGTCTGTGCACCCCTTCCCCTGCCCATGCTCTTTGGGGACGGAGGGGTGGAGCTAGCGGCTCTGTCCAGGAACCTGCCTGACATGTCTAGGTGGCATTCCAATACGCACAATGCCAGGCCTCCTGGAATGCCACAGCCACTGGGCCAGGCTTGGGGCCAGTCCTCATGTCCCAGATGGTGTCTTTGGGTCTCAGAGAAGCAGCTGTGATAGCTCCAGGGCTCAGCCCTAACCCGTGAGAGTTGCTGGAGCTAGGACTGAGGCGAGGCTGTGTGGTCCAGTGCCTCCTAAGGGCAGCCAGCTCCCTGCCCCTGCAGACATCACCTCCACCCAGGAGGTGAGCCCAAGTCCCTCCCCTGTCTCCTTCCCTCTTGCTGGGCCTTCTTGGCCAGGCCAGCGCAAGTCAGTCTGCCCCGGGGCCTGAGACAGGTCCTTCCAGCCTCCTGGGCTCTGTGTAACACAATGCAGTGACCAGTGCTCGCAGCCAGCAAGACAGGGTTCAGGCCAGCTGGGAGCGTGGGAGGGAGCAGGCTGCTGGGCTGGTGAGGGAAGGGCAGAAGAGAGCTGAGCTGCCCAGCCCCTCCCTCCGTGGCCCCTGAGTCACTGGGGACCCAGCCCGGGCCTCATCCCCTCCTGGTCTTGGCCTTGCTGACTGATCGGGAGCCTGGCTCTGCCCCAGCCTCCTCCACTCAGCTCTGCCTGAGTGTGATCAGGGCCAGTGCAGCTGCGTGGGGAGGGAGTGGGCGGGCTGGGGGTCATGGCACTGCCTCAGTCATGTCCTGGCTGCCTCCTTGGCCAAGAGAGAAGTCACGGGAGTCCCTGGTGACCTGGCTGGAGGTGGACAAATTGCCCACGGGCATCGTCTCGTCTGATTCGTCCTCTACAAGCTCCCTTTGGTCAGCTTCACTTTCAGATGAAGGGACAGAGGTCCAGAGAGGGGAAATGACTTGCTTAAGGCCTCATGGTGAGAGTGCAGCAGGACAGGAATGAGGACTCTGTGTCTGCTGTCCTCTTGGCTTGGGGAAGGTACACAGATGGCCACGGGATTGGAGAGGTTCATCCCAGTGTCTGAGAGTCCCGGATCTCAGTGTTCTTAGGGCGGGTGCCTCTGGGCCCTGGTAAGGGTTCCATCACCCTCAGAGACCCTCTGGTCCTTACCCCATGGCCCTCGGCCTGGCACCTACCCCTGGCACAACTGAGATGGCTCCCGAGTATCCTCACCCCTTTGGCCATCTGAACCAAGAAGCCAGGCGAGCTAGACCGGGATGTGACTCAGTGGGCAACCGGGCAAATCAGCTAATTGGCCTGGGCCCCGGGCACCTGTCTCTTCCCCGAGCCCCGATAAGGTCAGAGCCAGGTGGAGGGCGCCAGCCAGGTGTTGCTGCTTGCCCAGATCAAAGGACCAGGGCTGTGGGGCCGGTTGCCTGCTTATTTGTGGGCACCAGGGGCTGCGGGGCCATGAGACAGGGTGGGAGGTGGCTGAGGGTTAGGCCCAGACCTGCCCCTCCTGTCTCTCCTTGGGACTGGAGCATGGGAGCTGACTTTCGGCAGCCTGCTTGAAGATTGCCGCCAGCTCTGAGCTGGCACCTGAGTCCCCTGCTGCAGCCATAGCTTAGCCTCTGCGGAAGCCCACAGCAGAAGGACAGCTCTTGGGTCGTGCTGTTTTGGGAATTCAGGGGCCCCCACAGCCTACACCTAAAGGGGCAGCTGCTGCCGAACCTCCTGTTGGCAGGCCCTGTGCTGGGCTTGGCCACAGACTCAGTCTTTGCACTCAGGTAGACTTCCTCTATCAATGGGGACAGAAAACATATCCAGTTCACACCCAGCCACAGGGGTAGCCCCGGGGGATGGCAGCAAGTGTGCACCCAGCTCTGCCTGGTGGCAGGTGGAGAAGACTTCCCCGAGGAGGGGAAATTTGAGTGGGGTTTTGAAGGATGAGTTGGAGTTCGTCCAGGAGAAAGGACTTGCAGTTTGTCAGTAGATGTGAGTAGCTCTCTTTCTCCCTCCAAGCTGGATAGAATATGCCAAGAAAACATTTAAATTACATAGCTGAGCTTGAAAGCTAAAGCTAGCAGGGAAATTTTCAGGTGCCAGAAGCAAAGAGTTGAACTCAAAAACAGGAAAACAGGACCTAATATTGAAGCCAAATGATAGACTTCGGGGACCAGCATATGTCTTAAACGCTGGTTGCAGTATTTTTAATGTAAACATTTTAATGAAAAAATTTAAATACACATAAAAAGTAGAGAGAGAATCTCCACGTGGCCATCACCCAGATTTATCAAATTGTCACTAGCCCAGCCCAGTCTCCAAGCTCGGGGGTTTCTTTGCTCTGAGGACTGGGCAGTGCCGGCTAGGGTTCTGGTGTTGCCTGGGTGACTCAGTTTCCACCCAGAGCCCAGAGCAAGCTCCCTGATTTCAAGATGTGCCCTCAGTGGGCGGATTTTCCATCCATGAAAGGACATCTCCTTCCCGGCTCTGGCTTTCTGCAGACAGCTTAGTCTAGCTCCTGCTCTGCTCGGGCCTGCGATGGCCACCCCTTTGCTGCAGGCCTCTGCTTCCAGGGACCCCAGCAGAGGCAAGTCCAAAACTGCTCCTTAGGGACACCTTCATGACCCGGGGCCTGCATGGGACATGGACGCCAATTCCTGCCTTCATGACCCGGGGCCTGCATGGGACACAGATGACAAGTGCCACGGAAGACAGACTCAAGTTCAAAATGAGCAGAGCACACAAGAAAGCCCACCTTTGTGGGACGGAGTCAACCAGGCCAGAAAAGATAGGAAAACTGACTTCTGAAGAACTTCAGAGAATAGGCTTATCTTACAGGGACTTGATATTGGGTATGCTTAATTTTCAACGCTCAAGAGGAAAGAATAGAATTTATGAGCTAGAATAGCACATTACTAAAAAAGAACAGGGAGGTGTCTAAGAGACCTAAATTCAAAATCCTAGAAGTGAAAAATGTAAGTATTAAAATTAAAAAATCTGTTGGGGCAGCCAGATGACATAGTGGTGAAGTTCGTGTGCTCCACTTCCGGTGGCCTAGGGTTCGCGGTTCTGATACTGGGCGCGGACCTACACATCACTCATGAAGCCATGCTGTGGCAGCATCCCATATACAAAATAGAGGAAGATTGGCACAGGTGTTAGTTCAGGGTGAATCTTCCTCACCAAAAAAAAAAGTAATAATTAGATGACTTAATTAGACTAGATTGAAGAGAGGAAAAGCAAATTAGAAGATGGATGCAAGGAAATCGGCATATGTGCAGGTTAGGGAAAGGGAAAGCGAGGCTGAAGGCCTGGCCCTGGTGACTTGTGGTTCATGGGCTGTGGGCTGGAGTGTGGGAGAATCAGTGAGAGGACGCTGCACAGTAGTCAGGATTTGATGGTGAGAGGCATCTGGGTTTTGTCTTGGGGCAGTGGGGAGCCACAGAAGGTTGTGAAGCAGGGCAGGTCCCTATAAGATATGTACATCAGGATGTTCACTCTGGGGCTGCGTGGGGGAATGGGTGGCAGAGGAGGCTGGAAGGCAGCTCGGGGCTGGGGTTTGGGGTCATGAGGAAGTGCCAGGATCGGGGGTGGGAAGGGAGAGTGGGGACAGAGGAAGAGCCAGCTCAGACTGAAACCAGACAGTGCCTCTGCTTGGGGCCGAGTCTCCTTCTGGCCTTGCTCGCCTCTCCACTTCGGCCTGTCCAGCAACATCCTCCTGCTTCGGCAAAGACTCGGGTTCTGAAGGCAAAGCCGGGCAGCCCCTGTGACTCTCCCCACAGGCCCTACTATTGGAAAGGGGGTCCAAGAACCCCTCTTTCCCTGAGGCCTGATGGGCCAACCCAGGGTGTACATCCTGAGCGGGGGTGGAGGAGGCAGCTCCCATTCTTCCTGCAGGAAGTCTGCCGGCCTTTCAGGCGCCCACGGGGCCAGGCTGTGCTGGGTGCTCCCATCATCCTTGCTGGCCTGGGCTGCCATCCTCCACATCCTGTGGGCAGGGAGGGTACCCAGGCAGAACCTGACCCCCGCCTGGCCCACGCCTGCCTGAGCACCCTCCCTGCCCACAGGATGTGGAGGATGGCAAGTCTTCTCCAAATAATAGGTCGGCCGGATCTGGACTTGGTAAAAATAGCCCTGGTTCAGCTCAGGCCGAGGTGGGGGCTGGATGTGGGCTCCAAGGCCACAGTGTGGGACCCAGGGCTCCCCCAGCTCAGACCTCACCCGGTGCTGCTCCAGGACCCCCTCTGGGCGCAAAAGCCCCACGGATGGGGGTGGGGTCCTGGGCTGCCTGCCAAGGCGCAGAGCCCTCGGTCGGGGTTGTTCTGAGCTTCTGGGCGCTGGCCCCTCTGTGCGCCCCTAGGGGAGACGGCCTTTGGCCGGCACACCGAGCCCTGGGACGGCCATGAGAGTGGGCAGCACCTTAGGGCTGTCGGCCAAGCCCTGTGGCGCAGAGGACCTCCCGCCAGCCCTATGCAGAGGGGCATCGCCAGTCTCACGGAGGGAGGGAGGCTCCGGCCCAGGTTCTCCGCCCCTACCCGCCGTCTGTCCGTGGCCCTGCCCCCCCACCCTGGCTCCCTGCCTGCAGCTCCATTGTCCAGACCTGTGGGCTCAGCACACGTGAGCTGACCAGGGCTTCCCCACACCCCGGCCACAGGATGTCCTCGTGCGGGAGGTGCTGGGAACGCCACCACCCGCCGAGAGCAGGGTGGGGCAGCTGGGCTGCCCAGAAAGCTCTCCTCCAGTGAACAAAGACTGCGGGGTAGGGGCATGGTGGCCCGGGAAGCTTCTAGCCCGCCGGTCTGTATTTCCAGAGAGCTACTGGCTGCCGGCTGGTGGGGTAAGCCTCTGCGCCCCCATCTAGGACAGAGTTCACACATCCAGGCCTTTGCCTGTGCTGTTCCTTCTGCCAGGAACATTGTCCCTCTTGTCCCTACCCTGGTTGTGTTCAGGCCCCTGCACTGCCTGGGGCATCCCTGAGGTCCAGGAGAGGTCCTCTCTCATCTGCCCCAAGCAGGGGGAGGTCTGCGAGGATGGAGCGTGTCTCCCTCTTGACCCTGGACTCCCTTGTCCCCACGGGGGAGGCACTGAGGGACAGGCTGTGGTTCATAGCATCCTTGCCCAACTCGCTGTGTCCTCTTGGGCAGGTTCCTCCAGCTCTCAGTGGCCCCGGCTGTCAGGGGGACAGACACCGTGAAACGCAACCTGCAGCAGGCTGGGGCCTGGCGGTGCGGACGGGGCGTGACCCCTTCGACAGGGGCCCAGCTATGGTCTGGATGCCTCTGCCCACCCAAATGAGCCGGCAGACCACCAGGGGAGGGGCCGGGGGGCCGCCCTCCTGCTCTCCTGCGGGCAGGAAGGTGGGGATGCGCCAGGATGGCCGAGGGCTGGCCAAGGCCTGGGTCCCCTCCTTCGGCTCCTCTCCACCCACACAGTGGGGATTTTCCAGGGCTCCCCTTTGGAGGGCGAGAACAGAACATGCTGGGGCTCTCCACGGCCCCTAACTAAAGGCCACACCGGGTCCTAGTGCCTGGACCCCAGTGTCCCCCCACGGCCTGTCTCCTGCTGCTTCCTCCAGAGCCTTCCCGTGCTGCAGCCCGGCGCTTCTGGCTATTGACAGACCCTGAACTCTCCCTGACCTTGGGGACATCAGCTGGGACCTTCCATCTTCCCAGCCTGGCAGTCCGTAGCGTGATTTAGAGCAAGGGCTCTGCAGTCAGACAAATTGGGGTTTAAATTCTCGCTCAGCCACACACTAGCTGTGTGACATCACTTCTTTCAGCCTCTGTTGTCTCCCCTGTAAGATGAAGAGAAGGAATGAGACTCGAATGAGGTAATCTGTGCTTATGTCCAGGGCGCATCCCTGGGCCTTGCCTGTAATAAGTGCTCCATCGATGATAACTGCAGGTATTATTAACAATAAGCATTATGCCTCATTAACCATTATATAGTATTGCTTATAGGATCCGTAATTTATATTTTAGTACATAGTCTTGGATTTAAGTATTATTGTCATGGTAAACTCCTATGCATCCTTCAATACCCAGCTCTGACTTCACCACCTCCATCAAGTCTCCTTTCACTATTCTGGCAGGAGTTGACCCTCCTTGCTTGTTCCCTGGCATTTTAGGGAACTGGGCAACTCAAGGATGGGATTTGTGCCCTGGCCAGACAGGGAGCAATTCCTACTCTGATTCTTTCTGCCCACTCGCCACCTAGCACAGACGGGCACAGAGGGAACAATTCTTCCTCCTCCTGTAAGTCCTGATGAGGCTGACATCTCTTTCCTGTCCATATTCCTATCTGATCTCAGGCAGGCCCTGGGAGGCAGGCCCAGCAGGAAAAATTCTTTCTCTAGATATGAGGAAATGATGTTTGCCTTGACTAATCTGAACAAGGGCCCCGTGTTGCTGGAGGCAGTCCCCTCAGGCAGGGCAGGGCAGGGCACGAGGCGCCTCGTAAGCTTTACCCCACCCAGCGGTCGCAGCACCTGCGAGCTGATATTTTCATCTTCATTTTGCAGACGAGGAAGTGGCCGCGTTGGCTCAGGCTGGCTCCTGAGAGTTGACTGTTCAATTTTCAGGAATCGAGTGAGCGGGTTGTCAAACACAACCATTATTAAAAACTAAGCTATGGGGGCCGGCCCCACGGCCCAGTGGTTGAGTTCCCACGCTCTGCTTTGGCGGCGCAGGGTTCACCGGTTCGGATCCTGGGCATGGACATGACACCGCTCATCAGGCCACGCTGAGGTAGTGTCCCACACAGAGGAGCTAGAACGACTTACAACTGGGATATACAACCATGTGCTGGGGCTTTGGGGAGAAAAAAAAAAGAAAGAGGAAGACTGGCAGCAGATGTTAGCTCAGGGCCAATCTTCCTCACCAAAAAACAAAAACAGACAAAAAACTAAACTGTGTAAACTTAACATGAAACAATTTATATTAAAACAAACGTAATAAATACTTAAAAGTCATCACCCTGTAATCATTTCACCATGTTTTACTATGCTCTAGTTCCTAAGGTGGTTTACGTCTGCTGTATCTGTGTGGTAGAAATACTGCACACACAATGCCGTGCAACTGCTCATCGCTTCCCGGCTCTGAGCAGTGACGTCACATGGGATCAGCCGCGCTGGGAGCATTTACCCCATGAAGACTGGCAAACACTACAAACACTACACATCAGGGCTTCCTCTCTCCACTTGTTCAGAGAGCCAGTTGTTAAACATTTATGAGCACACCACTGAACGGAGGCACAGAGAGGTTGTTGACCTGCCTGAGGTCACCCAGCTGGGAAGGAGCAGAGCTGACTTCGAGCCCAGGCGGGGTGTCTCTGGTGCCCAGGTACACGTACCTCCACGCTGGCTCTCCCCGAGGGCCCCGTCACACAGAGTTGGGATTAGCAGGTTCCCCTGGCACCCACACATGCTCACTGTCCTGCCCACTAGGATGAGAGAGGGGCAGTCACGTTTCTGCAGCCCAGCCGTCTCTCCGCCTTGCTCTCCTCCTTCCCTCCTGCCTCCCCTCCCTGGTCCTCCTCCCTGGGGACTCAGGTCTGCACGGGAGCCGCAGAGCCCAGGCATGCTTCAGCCTGGCGGTCAGAGGCCGGCCAACTGGCCACCTTGTCTGCCCGCCCCCGCCTTTGTCTGGCCATCTGCCTGTCAGCTGTGGGACTGGCTTTTAGGGGGAGCAGTGGGGGGCTGCCTCGCTGCATGATCTAGGGCCTACCCTGCCTTGCTGGCCTCCTCACCCCACCTGGGACCCCAAGGCCCCTCCCATCACAGGCAGTGTGACCCCCACGGAGTCCTCTAAGACTGCTGCTCTCCTGTTCCCGAAGAACAAAACCAGGTCATATCACTCTCTGCTCAGCATCCTCTGGTGTTTTCCTTTCTTGCCCGTTGAAGCCACAGTCATCGCAGTGGGTCACGGTCCCTACCCCAGCCGGCCTCTCCCGCTCGGTCCCTCTGCTCCAGCCACTCTGGCCTCTTTATTGTTCCTCAAATATTCTAAGCACGCTCCCGCCCCAGGGCCTTTGCACTTGCTGTTCTTGGTGTAATATTTGCATGATTTTTTTCCTCACCTCCTCCAGGTCTTTGCTGAAATGTCACCTTCTCTGACCCTTCTATTTAAAATTGTAACATCTGCTTTCTCTCTCTCACACACACCTTTCCTATCTTCTGTTTCTGCTCTTTTACTCTGCTATCACTTGTTACCATCTGGCATACCGTACTTTTATTTTATTTTCTGTTCCTCCTCATTAGAACAAAAGTCCAGAGAGGGCAGGAATTTTTGTCTGTTTTGTTGAATGGATGAATGAATGAATGAACAAATGACAATGTTTCCGAATGTCAGGAAATGTCTGCAGCCTGCTGGGATTGAGGGTGGTCGTGTGATCTGGCAGGTACGAGACCTGGGCTTCTAGGCCCAGTTCTGCCCTGATTTGCTGTGTGACCTTGGGCAGATCCCTTCACCTCTCTGAACCTCTTTCCCAAGTATAACAAGGGGAGCAGTGTGGTGTATAAGTATAAGGAACGCTGGTCCTGGAGGCAGACAGGCAGGGGGTCATTATTCTCTGAGCTCGTCTCCCCGTCTGTGCGGTGGGATGGGGTTGGAGGGGCACACAAGACGCTGCGTGGTGAGCCTCTAACACAGCTCCTGGCATGTAGAAACCGTTCAGAGAATAAATCTTTACTGTTTTCAGAGTACCCCAAAGGCTCACCCGGCGCTGGGCAGCCCGTGGACATGAATGGAAGAGGATGGGGCCGTCCCGCCTCCCCGGGGCCCAGGCGGGCCGAGGCCGCCCTCTCTGGGGCTGCTTCCTCAGGCCCTGGCCCAGGCCGACCTTTGTCTCAGGGGCACTTGGCCGCGAGCTGAGCGGTAGGGGCAGGCGGGCTGGGCCACGGGGACCCCGCGCGGCCCTCAGCCCGCCTCTCCCTGCACAGTGTTCATCTGTAGCTTCATGGTGGCCGCCCCCCTCTTCGGGTACCTGGGTGACCGCTTCAACAGGAAGGTGATCCTCAGCTGCGGCATTTTCTTCTGGTCGGCCGTCACTTTCTCCAGCTCCTTCATCCCCCAGCAGGTGAGGCCTGCCCCGCTTCCGCCCAGCAGCCCTGCCCAGCCCCTCTGCGTGGCCTGCTTCCCCCAGGGGGCGGCTAGCCTGATTGACCTGCCATAGTCTGGGTCGTGGGTTCCAGCCCCTTGGTTCGAACCCCAGACAGTGTCTTCCATTCGCAGTGGGATGAGGGCGTGTTTGGGTACTTCTGCAAACTGGCCCTGCAGACAGGGCCTTCCCCATGTCAGCCTGACCTGAGGGATTCACAGCCCTGTGTGGTATCCTGACTCTTTCTGAGCTGCCTCTGATTTGGGGAGGACGCAAGGCATAGGGGGAGTGAGTCTGCCAAGGAGTCAGGACCCTTGGGTTCTAGTCCTGGCTCTGCCTTCATCTTGCTGTGTGACCCTAGGTAAGTCACTACTCTTCTTTGGGCCTCACAGTTTGCTCTTTGACTGACCACCAGCTAACTCTTAGGGTCAGAGTTCTAGGGAGGCAAACATCAGTTCAACACGAGGAAGATGTTTCTTACTTTGTTCCCACAGTTCTGGGTTTGACTATCCCAACTTTGTTGCCTACTAAGCTTTGTGATCTGGAGAAACTTACTTAACCTCTCTGAGCCTCAGTTTCCTCATCTTTAATATGGGGATAATGCTTCTCAGCTTGAAGGTTTGTTGTGAGAAATAACTGAGCTAATGAATGCCCAGACCCTGGAACATGGCAGGTGTTCAATAAATCATTATTTCTGTTCTTTCTTCCAAAGAGGAGATATGTTGCTTTGTGAGGTAGTGAGTTTCCCATAACTAGGGGTATTCAAGCAGAGGAAGGACAATCACAAGATGACAACTGTAAAGGGAGATAGAAGAAGGAGGGAGGACCAGGATCTGTCCTCATGGAGCTTTCAGCTTAGGGGACAAAGGAGGAGACCTCAGCCCTGTCTTTGGGAGCACCCAGGCTGGGAGTGGGAAGATGTGACAGGAGCTCCCATGCTCAGACCTTCAGGATGAGCAAAGTGCTGAAAGTGCTCACTGAAGAGCGCAGTCTCTGGAAATTCATGTGGTCAGGGAAGGCTTCCTGGAGGAGGCAGCATTTGGGTTGAGCAGGCAGGACAGGGAGATTAGGCCTTTTGGTGAAGATAGCATGGGCACAGGGAGCACACTCATGGATGGAGAATTGGGAGAGGGTTGCGAGAACGAGGCAGAGAGGGTTTTGGCTGGAAAGGAGGCAGGCACCAGGTCGTGGGAACCTCGAATGCCAGTTTGGGGGGCCTGGGCTTGCTCCTGAGGGCAGTGCTGGACTCTGGAAGAGGCTGCAGAAGGGAACGGTAGGTCAGGTTTACATTGATCGAGAAGAGGTTGGAGGCGAGGGCAGAGAGAATGGGCAGGTTTGGGCGGTACCACTTTGCTTCCCGGGGCAGCTGCACAGAGGAGGGTCAGGCCCAGGTAGGCTCCAGGCCCAGCATGTCAGGTGGAGCCTGCGGCCACAGTCGAAAATGGAGCCTGGACCAGAGGCCTCTAGGGCCCCGTTGTTCTGCCCCTGGCCAGGTTCCTGGTCATCCAACCTCTGGGATTGGCCAGTGAGGTCAGGACCATGACGCCAGGGCTAGGCCCCGCTCTGGGTGCGTGGAAGGGAGGGAGAGGTGGGGGGAGAAGCAGACAGATCACCCCCAATTTATCCATACATTCATTGCTAGCACAATCTGAGTCCCACGGGGGTTTTTGCGGACCTTGGCAACGTGATTCTGAAGCTAATTTGGCAGACAAAAAGCCCAGGAACAGCCAAGAACATGGTGAAAAATAACAGTGAAGGGGAACTTGCCGTATCCGTCATCACAATCTGGCTGTTCTAACCGAAACCAAGGGGTCGATGAGACGGAGTCCTCTTTTCCACGGGAGCTGGTGCGGGAGGAAAGTTGCATCTCAGATAAATGGTTTTGGGGGAACTCACTATCCATCTGGAGTGAAAATAAAGTTTAGTCTGTATTTCAAATCATCCTTCAGAGTAAATTCCAGATAGGCGAAAGTAAAGTAAAAAGCAAACTGTAAAAATCTAGAACTGTACGTCAACAAGAAAAAGACAAGTAAGACAAATAATCCAGTAGAAAAATGGGCAAATTACAGGGACAGGCAATTCCAGGAGAAGATGCCCAAGTGGGCGATAAACGCAGGAAAAGATGGCACTCTGCCTCTGGAGTAATCAGGCTCGTGCAAATTAAAACAACAGTGAGATACCGGTTCACACCCAACAGATTGGTGACAATTAAGGCTGACGATACCAAGTGTTATTAAAGCTGCTGGTGGGAGTGTAAATTGGTGGGGCCTCTTTGAAGAGCAAAATGGCAGGATTTGTAAAAGTCTGTGTACAGCCCAGCCTTGTACTTCGAGGTATGTACCCAAGAGAGAAACTCCAACTCGTGGACATGAAGTGACATGTGCATACAAGGATGTCTGTTGCAGAACTGTAATAGAAACAAAGGGAAGCAGTCTAAAGGACCATGACTGGGGAATACCCAGGTCAAACGGGATGTATTCACACTATGGGATTCCTGACAGCAAAAGGATGAACTAGAGCTATATTAACCAGCATAAATCGGTTTCCAAAAGATAAGAATGGGGGAAAACAGCAAAAATGTGGGATCAGATGCACAGAACGGTCCCTTTCATGTTCATGTTTTAAAAGCACACAGAAGACACTAAGTGTGGTTCACTGGTACATGTATGTATGTTCACACGTGGTACATGCATGCAGAGGTAGAGACGGGTTCACACCAACACACGACACGGCGGGTTCCTGGGGGGAGAGGGCCATCAACAGGATCCCCATCAAAGAGGTCTTATCTGCTCTTTACCGAGGAGGATGACTGAGGAAACTGCTCCCATTCTCTCTCTCAAATATAACAACCATAAAATATTAAAGAACAACTATAAGGACCCACAATTAAAATATATAACTATGTACTTGGGGGATTTGGGGAGAAAAAGCAGAAAAAAAATATTAAAGAATATTTTTACCATTTTGGGATGGAGTAGACTTTCTGAATAAGACATGAATAGTCCAGAACCCATTAAGATTGGACAGCATCAAATTAAACAGCACGACATAAAGCTTCTGTTCGGTGAAACCACCCATAAACAAAGCGGGAGGAAAGATGACGGAAAATATTTGTGTCATATATAATAAAAGATCAATACACATGATAGATAAAAAACTAACAGAAATCAATACAAGAAAGACAAACAACCCAACAGCAAAATAGGTAAAGGCTGTGGGCAGATGATTCCCAGGAAAAGCAGAGGCAAGGGGCCAGGGGAAGACTCGGAGAGGGAGAGAGTGAGCGAAGGAGCCTCAGAAATGAGGGGCACAGAGATGGATGGGCAGGGCCAGTGATGCAGAGAGAGGGCCGGGAAAGAGATGTGCAGATGCAGAGAGGGAAACAGGGAGATCCTGAGGGGGGCTGCATGTGGGCGATGCTGGCCGGATGGGTGGTCAGGGTGGGGCTGGGGAAAGATGACCAGGCTGGGTTCTCAGGCCCTGGGCAGCTGGGGGCACAGAGGGGCCGGGTCCACATCAAAGGGGTAGCACCACGGGCAGCTGGCACTGCCCCACCCTTCCTGGCTCAGCTGGGCTTTCCTCTTTGATGTGTGTATCGGGGAGGGGGCACTGAGCCCACTGGGCTGCCCTGCCCACTCCCCACTCACACCGTCCTCCGTGCTGGCAGAGTCAGCCCAGCTGCCCTGCCCAGGGGTGGGAGGCAGAGTGAGGGGTGACTTGAGGTCCCCAAGCTGGGGCCAGAACCCAGAGAGGGGGTCTCCCAATTGGGGAGAGGCAGTGGAGACACAGGCCTATGCCCCACATGCTTATGGGGACAGAGGGGGATCTGTCTGGGCCGTCCTTATAACTCTCAGCCTGTGCAAGTGCAGTCCCATCCCAGCACTGGGCCAACCGAACTCTATCAAATCCGCTATACAGAGGGGGAAACTGAGGCCCAGAGTGGCTTAGGGATGTAGTCTTTGCTAAGGCAGGGGTTGGGCTCCATCGTCTTCCCTGGCTCCTGGACCCTGCAGGGGTGAGGAGCAAAGTGGGGACCAAGGACGAGCAGACAGAAGAGTAGGACGGTCCCCCAGCATCTTCCGCCCCTCCCCACAGCACTTCTGGCTGCTGGTCCTGTCTCGGGGGCTGGTGGGCATCGGCGAGGCCAGCTACTCCACCATCGCACCCACCATCATCGGCGACCTCTTCACCAAGAACACGCGCACGCTCATGCTGTCTGTCTTCTACTTTGCCATCCCGCTGGGCAGGTGAGGATCTGGGCAGGGCCCACTCGGACTTCTGACCACCCCTTCTCCCTGAGGTCCGGCTCTCTGTGACCGAAGCATGCAGGTGGTCAGCTCCCTGGCTGGCTAGGGGGTGGGGGCGGGAGGCCGGTGGGCATCCTCTGCGCCCGCCCATCCCCACCTGACTGTGCCATCTTCTCTGCAGTGGCCTGGGCTACATCACTGGCTCCAGCGTGAAGCAGGCGGCTGGAGACTGGCACTGGGCCCTGCGGGTAAGGACACCCCAGACCAGTCCTTGCCCAGAGTCACTCAGAGATCCGGGGACACAGCCCGGGCTAGGACGCAGGCCTCCGCCTCCAGGCTTCCCAACTCTCGGGCCTGGGCTTTTCTAGATTAGTCCACATTGAGGTGTCGGGGCCCAGCTGTGAGGGGAGCCAGACTCAGCCCCACCACCCCCAGGGCCCCCAGTCGGAGAGGACGGAGGACTCTCCCACCATGTCAGGAAATTCCAGGTCCACGATGGCACTTCCTGCTTCGAGCCCTGGCACTGTGCTGGGGTGAGACTGAGACCAAACCTCTGTGTGGGGGCCCCCAGGGTCTGGAGCCACTTCCTGTCCCGCAGGAGGATTCGAGGCAAGTCTGCCAAGACCCCAGGACAGTGCAATCAGAGGAAACAGAGATCCCCAGTCTCCCGGAGGAGAGGAAGCTTAAGACAAAGTGTTTTTTCCTCAAAAGCAGGAAGGAAGCAGCCTCCGTGGAATTTCTGGTTGGGGGGTGAATGGAGAGGAACTCTCGAGCCCCTGGGCTCCCTGGCCTGGTGGGGGTGGGGGCAGATCTCCCTGTTCTCATGAACGGGGGGCAGGGAGGAGTGGGTATATCGGAATCCAGGCTGCCAAGATATCCTCCTTCCATGTGGGGAGAGGCGTGGGGCCGTGGAGAGTCTGTTCTCAACCCTGGGCTGGACACAGGGAAGACCTGAAGGGGCCCCTCAGCCTGTGTTCTCCTGGGGCCCATATGGGCCCCTCCCAAAGGATATCCTACTTGATATGTTAGCTGGAAGATTCATGCCCAGCCAGTCCCCTCCCAGTGCCCCCCAGGGTGAGGAGCCAGCCTGGGGAACTTTTCCTGACCCAGGGATGTGGGCAGGGCTGGTATCTGGCTCCCTGTCCCCAGGAACTCTCTCTCCTCCTCTCCTAGTCATCTTTCCATATGTCTGTCCATCTATCTGTCTTCCTTTCTTTCCACCCATCATCCATCTATCCATCCATCCTTCCATCCATCTGTCTGTTTCTCTGTCCATCTCTCCAGCGATCTGTCCTCCCTTCTCCGTCCATCTGACCATCCATCCCTCCTTTCTGTCTTCAGTCTCTCTTCCTATCTTGCCCCTGGTCTGGACAGTTCATTTTGAGCCCCCAAGACTTTTTTGCTGACTTCATCCCCAGGTGGCTTTTCTCAGCAGCCCAGTCAGGAAGGCTGGGCAGACACCAGCCCAGAGGAGGCGCTCGGAGCCAGAGAAGGCCTGGTTTGCCTACGCCCCCCTCCTGGTGCAGAAGAGACAGGACCGACTGGGCACTGGTGTCCTAACCTGGTGCTCCCTGCCTTGCCAGGTGTCCCCCATCCTGGGCATGATCACAGGAACACTCATCCTTGTCCTGGTCCCGGCCACTAAGAGAGGCCATGCCGACCAGCTCGGGGGGCAGCTCAAGGCACGGACCTCGTGGCTCCGAGACATGAAGGCCCTGATCCGGAAGTGAGTGCTGCTGGGAGGGGTCTGGTGGGAGGAGGGAGGGGTGCTGAGATGAGAGGACCCATTCCCCAGCATGGTGGCCCACCCAGCACCCTCGGCCAGACCTCCCGCTGTCTCCACTGCCCACAGTGCTGGGATTGACATCCTGGCCACTTGCGTTTATTATTCCTGAGGGCTGAGCCCTCACCCCCAGAGCCCAGAAGGAGTCGGGAAGAAAAGGCTGCCTCCTGGGTCCCGACCCTGGGTTAAGTGTCGCCGCCTCGGCCTCTCCCCAGCCGCAGCTACGTCTTCTCCTCCCTGGCCACGTCGGCCGTGTCCTTCGCCACAGGGGCCCTGGGCATGTGGATCCCGCTCTACCTGCACCGCGCCCAAGTCGTGCAGAAGATGGCAGAGACGTGCAGCAGCCCACCCTGTGGGGCCAAGGACAGGTGGGGCACGGCAGGGGGCGGGGTGGGTGGCAAGGGATGCTGGACGAGAGCGCCAGCCCCTCTGCCCCAGCCTTGGCAGCCACCAACCCGTGCTCTGCGTCCTCTGTCCCACAGCCTCATCTTTGGAGCCATCACTTGCTTTACGGGCTTTCTGGGTGTGGTCACGGGGGCAGGAGCCACGCGCTGGTGCCGCCTGCGGACCCAGCGGGCTGACCCGCTAGTGTGTGCTGTGGGCATGCTGGGCTCTGCCATCTTCATCTGCCTTATCTTCGTGGCCGCCAAAAGCAGCATCGTGGGGGCCTATGTGAGTGCAGTGGAGGGTGTGAGGGTGGTGGGGGGAGCTGGGCCTGGCCCAGGAGGCTCTGGAACAGGAAACACAGTCTGACTCGTGGGGCCCTCCCTCCCTGTGGGAGGCTCCAGTCCTCTGCCTGCCCCTGCTTTGTGCAGGGCCTGTCCAGGGCTCTGGGGGTCCTTCAGGGCTGTGGGCATGGCTTGAAGTCTGTAGATAATCCACAAATTCCTCATGGGCCTACTGCCAGGAGAGCGGCCCCACAGAGAGGTGGGAGGGTTTTGGGGGCTCCCTGCCAGCACCCAGGGTTCAAAGAGCAGCCCGGAGCCACTGGCGGGTGGAGGGCTCCCTAACGGTCGCTCTGGTCTCTCCTGGACAGATCTGTATCTTCGTCGGGGAGACGCTGCTATTTTCTAACTGGGCCATCACTGCGGACATCCTGATGGTGAGGCAGGCCAAGGTTGCCTCGTGCTGACCCAGGCCTCTTGACCTCTTGGGTCAGCTGGGGAGGGTGGGTGAAGAGGCAGGAAAGCTGGCAGGGCGGGGGTTGGGGTGGGAGTGGGGGCGGGGGGCGGGGGGGAGGAAGGCATTCTGGGAAGGTGAGCCTGGAGGCAGGGAGGGGATCAGAGGTTTTGGGGTCTGCATCTGAAATCTGAGGGTTGAGCGGGCAGGAGGGATGGATGTGAGGATGGGGCGGGGAGGGGGATGTCTGGACGCTCAGGTTTGTGGCCCAGAGGCTGGCAGTGCCAGGCTGGCACGGAGGTGGTGCTGCCTGCCAGTGCTCCTCCCCCAGCGTCTGAGCTGCCATGGACCCTGCCCTCCCAGCTCAGCCTGGGTCCCAGGGCGCCTGCCGGGTGCCTGCGGCTGGGGCTGGGTGGACAGAGGCTGTCTTCACAGGGTCAACAATGGGCTGCAGACCAGCCGGCCAGGGACAAAGGGCCGTCTGAGCGCAGCAGGGGCTCGTGTCCCTGGGCAGAGACGGGCGCAGCCTGGGAGGAACCGGGAGGGGGCTGTGGCCCTGATAACTTCAGCAGTCTGGGGGGGTTGGGGGGAGTGACACGGGGCCCTGTCCTTGGGGATCCTGCAAAGTCAGGGTCAGGAGAGGATTGGGGGAAGGGAGTACAGAGCACCTGCGTTAGAGAGAGTGTCTGGGAGCTGCCAGGCAGGCTCTGGGGCCGGGGAGGAAGGACTCCTCATGGGTTGGCCCTCAGGACGAGAGGGTGCCTCCATAAGGGACAGCTCAAGAGATCAGAATCTGCCTGGCTAGGGCCTCTGCTGGTCCTCTCCTCCGGGAAGCCTGCCTTGCCCCACCCAGCTTCCCTGCATATCTCTCTGCCCCACCAGGCCATGGGTGGGGACAGGTGGGGGGATCTGACACAGCTCTGTGCCTGAGCATGGAGCCAGGTGGGGTGGGGGGCCCCGCACATGCCCTGAGTGAAGGGAGGGATGAGTCTGTCTGAATCAAGTGCCCTTGGCAATGAGCAGGAGCCCCTCCTCCGCCTCCCCTCAGCCAGGGGCAGCCCCAGCTGCTGACAGGTTTGGGTCCCAGGGAAATCATGTCCCATTTTAATAAGTGTCACAACCGAGCGGCTAATTATTCTTGGAAATGGGGTCACACAGTCCCATCAGATCCAGGTCTCCCCGCCCCAACCCATCCTGGGGTGCCCAGTGGGCACTGGCTGCTCTCACAGACTGTCCACAGGGCCTGGAACTCTGCCTAGATGAGGCAGCTGGAGCTCGGGCCCAGGGGCCTACACAGGGCCCCCCCACGGAGCTGGCTGCTGCCTGTCCCACTGCCCCTCTGCTGACCTTAGCCTGCCCCACTTTGGAGGTGCTGCCCCTGTGAGTCAGGCCTCCTTGGTCTGAGCGGGGTTCCTGGGGCCCAGCAGCTCCCGGCTTTCGGTGCTGGGGGTGCCCATGGGTAAAGTGGAGGCTCTTCCAGGCAGGGTCCTGCTCCTCCCCCAGTCCCTCAGCCCAGGCCAACCTAGGCCTTGCCAGGTCCTCATGGAGGGGGGACCAAGATGGGTCTTTAGCAGCGAGGAGATGAGGGCGAGAGACCCTTGGGGTTCTGGTCCCTGCAGTGCCTGACTCCCTGTGTGATCCCTGAGGAATGTCCGCCTCTGGGCCTCAGTTTCCCTTGACCACTGTGCTTGGCTCCCCACCAAGAGCCAAGCGCAGCCCCTGAGGCACGTGGTCCCACGAGTTGGAGAGCAGAGGGCCTGGCTGGAGGGAGGGGCGCGAGGAGGGAAGGGCCCAGGAGACGGAGGGGTCAAGACACCAGGGCAGACTGAGTCTGAGGGTATGGGGGCTTCAGAGCGTGGTGACCCCAGGGATGAGGCCAGGTGGGGGCACCTGGCTCCTGTGGCCTCTGACCTGCCGCCTCTTCTGCAGTATGTGGTCATTCCCACAAGAAGGGCCACCGCAGTGGCCCTGCAGAGCTTCACCTCCCACCTGCTGGGGGATGCCGGAAGCCCCTACCTCATCGGCTTTGTGAGTACCCTGGGGGCGGGAGAGGCTGAGGTGGGTGACGGGCTTCGGGAGGTGGCCCCGCCCTGATGGTCACCCACAATCCTCACAGATCTCCGACCTGATCCGCCAGAGCACCAAGGACTCCCCGCTCTGGGAGTTCCTGAGTCTGGGCTATGCCCTCATGCTCTGCCCCTTCGTCGTGGTCCTGGGTGGCATGTTCTTCCTCGCCACTGCTCTCTTCTTCCTCAGTGACCGGGCCAAGGCTGAGCAGCAGTGAGTGGGGGTGGGGGAGGGCCTGCCGCCTCGGCCGTGACAGCTTCCGCCTGGGGTGGTTCCAGGGTGAAGTGGGTGGGTCACCTGGCCGAAGGGGTCCCTGCCCGGCCCCAACGGCTTCCTGTCCTTGTGACGCCGCCTCCGGCTCACAGGCTCCGTCACACATGCAGCGGTGGCTGGGAGCCCTCGGTGGCCGGGCTGTGCCTGGCGGTTCTGGGCCTGGGTCTTTCTCTGCAGTTAATGGTTTTCAGAGCTGGGACCCCCTCCTCTTCCTTTTCCTCTCATTTTCTGACTTCTTTCTCCTCTCCTCTTGACTCCTGTCTCTCTTTCTCTTCTCCCCACCCCTGGGCTCTCCCACCTCCCCCTGGGCCTGACGAGGTCCCTGCCCAGCACGTCCGGTCAGCCAGCCCCCGTGATGCGATGCGCCAGAGCAGTGCCCGGGCCGGGCCCCCGCTGATCCGCCACCTTGACCCCCGCCCGTCTCTCCCCCAGGGTGAACCAGCTGGTGATGCCGCCTGCATCCATGAAAGTCTGAGGCGGTGAGTGTGAGTGGGCCATGGGTGGGGGGCTGGGGCTGGGCCTCCCTGTGGGAGGGAAGGGCCAGGGCCGGGGGAGAGGGAGCACTCAGCACAGCGCTTGGGGGATGTTCTGAAAGTAGGAGCAGCTCCTCCTGAGTCACCTCCTGCCTTAGCACATCCCACCAGCCCTGGGTTTCGTCTTCCTCCTGAAATGTTGCCCAACTGACTGGTGGATCCATGGGAGGGGGCAGGCTCCCTCTTCCAGTAAATCAGCTCCCCCTTCCTTCCTCAGAAGGGCTGGGGGCATAGGTCAGGGCTGGGGCTGGCCAGAACTGCCTGCTGTCCCGGATTCTGTCTCCTGATTCCTCCTGGAGGTGCCAGGGGCCAGCTCCTTCCTTGACCTTCCTCTGGGCCTGGCCTCTGGGGGCTGTAGCTTCCCAGCAGTGTGAGACCCAAGGTCACTGCCCCCATACCCCGGCCCCAGTAGACCTACACCCTTTCATGCCCCCAGAGCCTAGAGAAAGGCCTGTTTCTCCAAACAGCAAGGAAAATAATGAAAAGAGGGAAGCTGGAATGGCCCCTCCCAAAGGCCCACCTCTGACCTCTAACCCTCTCCCTCCAGGTGCCACTGGGATAATGAAGAACCATTGCTCTCACCTAGTCTGGGAGGTGTCCTATGGCATCCTGGCCCTGCTGGGCTGTCCCAAAGCTTTCTGTGTGACCCACAGCGGGCCACTGGCCCTCTTTGGTCTGGGACTCCTGAGTGGCCGTGGCTCCAAGAAGAGGCTGTGTCCTCAACTAACCTGGAAGGCTGTCAGTGCTGGAGCCACATGCTTGGACAGACTCCCGGCCCCAGGGGCCCAGGGAGAAGACGGCCCCTAGTGGGTGCGTGGGGAGAGCCTGGCCTGACACCAGCTTATGTGATCCTGGGCAAGTCCCTGCCCTCACCGGACTGCGGGGCCAGGGGGCTGGACTTTCCCACGCAGCTTGCCAGGCATGGCACTGTCTACAGCTTAGAAGACCTACCAGCTCCTGGGCCACCCAGAGAAGAGGTGGCCCAGGCCTTAGAGTGGCATTTCAGGCTCTGAGGCTCCCCGAAAGGCCTGCTGTGCGAGGACCACAGCCTTTCAGCTGGGCCTCTGACCTTGGGGACATTGGACTCAACCTGGCAGAGGTGGGCACTCAAGTCACTGGGCACTTCCCAGCCTGGCTGGTCACTCTGGAGGACATCTGTCTCCACTGCCTTGAGCTAGCTGTCCGCTTGGAGGTCTCCCAAGTGGGGACCATCCCAACAGGGAGCTGGCATCACCAGGGGTGAAGGCCCTGGTGGCAGCTACATACCACCTGTATCCCCAGGCTTTGAGATCCTTGGGGGCTGCCCACTCCTACAGGGCTCCTTCCAGCCCTTGCAGCATTTCTGCTGTCCATCTCCTCCCTGACTCCCCCCACAGAAGCCAAGAACCACCTCCTGCCCCCAGGCCGGGCCCTTTCCAGGAGCAGAGCCCAGGGGACTATTCCCAGAATCCATAGGGCAGTAGCCAGGGTGCTGGCTGCCAGAGGAAGCAGCCATCCACCCAGCTTCCTGTCCCAGGGAATAGCCTGGTGGAGGTTGAGGCCCACCGGGCGAGGCCAACACCCCAGAGCCACCTCCAACCAAACGTTGGCTGCTGTTGCTCTCACGCATATTTCCACACGGCCCACCACTCCCCCAGCCTCTGACTGCCCCATGCTCGTCCTCAGCACCACACCAGAGAGCAGCTGCTAACTTCACACCAGACCCCTGCCCCCTGGCAGAGCTTATCCTAGCCTCCCTGCTCCACTCCCTCTCTGCAATGTGCTGGAATCACGGTGGTTCTGGTCTGGGGGCCCCTGCGGCCAGTAGGAAACCCTGAGAGCCAGCTTAGACAATGCTTTGCCCCATAGTTAGTGGCTGGCGTGGCTTCAGTGGTATGTAAGCTAGTGGAATACCCACTCCCCGCCGAGCTCTGGGGCACCCTGGGGGCCTAACAAGGGGGTGGGCTGGGGGAGGTATCCCCCGAAGACCAGCCTGGCCTCCACTCCCACCCCAGCCTCAACTGGGGCCCCAGCGATGTTTTCTTGTTGTACAAGAACCAGGTCCAAGTGTTGCCTCCTCTTCCTTCCGGAAGCCAAACTGCTCCTTTATTTTTTAGAGCTGCTGATTGTGAATCTCAGAATCTTAAGAGAGAAACCAAATAGATTCCTCTTGTAAATGAAGAAATAAACCTATTTAAATCATGCCCTGGTGGCTCCCACAGCAAAGCAGCCCGGGGATGGGGGGACATGAGGAGTGGTCACACGTGCGCCCAGCCAATGTGGGCGACCCATCTGAACATGAGCCCTGGCCCACACTGCCCGGAGCCAAGGTCCCAGCTCCACACAGGTCAAGTGTGTGCCGGCCAGAGAGCAGAGGCAGGGTCCAGCCCAGGGCCAGGGTCTCTGCTCCCCCTGGGACCAGTGGGAAAGGGACCAGGCTGTGCTTGCTGTGGCAGGACTTCCGGGCAGGCTGGCAGCAGACCGACCCACTCCCCCCAGTGCCAGAAGATAGTACACAGTGGCTTGTTTATTAAAATCATGGTGGAAAAAATAGGAGTCTTCAGGGCAGATGGGGGAGAGGCTGAGGGGCTGGGCCTGCCTTCAGGGCTTTCTCCCCTTCCTCAGCTGCACTTTTTTTTTCTTGGCCCCACTCTGGAGGAGGCTGGGGCTCCTGCTGGCCAAAGACACTCTGGCCTTTTTCCGTGGCAGCGTGGACTGTGGCGACTTGCCTGAGACACACTCTTTGGGGAGAGCCTTCTGATGCTCCTCTATGTTGGCAGGCTCCGTGGCGGTGACAGGAGTGGCTCCATTCACCTGGGACAGCTTCCGTTTTTTTTTCTGCAGCTTTGGGGTCTTGGCAGGAGTACTGGGGCTCGTGGCAGGGGGGTCTGGAGCTGGACTCTTGGCAGGCTCCATGGGGGACACGGGAGTGGCTCCATTCACCTGGGACAGCTTCCGTTTTTTTTTCTGCAGCTTCGGGGTCTTGGCATGGGTGCTGAGGCTCGTGGCGGGGGGGTCTGGGGCTGGACTCTTGGCAGGCTCCGTGGGGGATACAGGAGTGGCTCCATTTACCTGGGACAGCTTCCGATTTTTTTTCTGCAGCTTTGGGGTCTTGGCAGGGGTGCTGGGGCTTGTGGCAGGGGGGTCTGGGGCTGGACTCTTGGTGGCAGGAGTCCCATTCACCTGGGACTGAGCTGGGAACTTGGCCTTCACCCTGTTCCTCCTCTTCCTGCCAGTGCTGGGGGGCTGGTTCCCACTGGTGACTGCAGGCTTGGTGGCATCCTGTTGCATGGTGCCCTCCGACTTACGTTTTTTACGCTTCTTGGTCTCTGGCAAGAATCCCTTTTTCTTCCGCTTCATGCTAACGGGGCTCTGCGTGGCACTGGGGACTTCCTTGACATCCTTCTTCTCTGACTTGGGGCGCCTGGGAGGAAGTGAGCAAAGTGAAGGAAGCGTCCAGTGAGGGCAGGAGTGACTGCCACCTCCAGGGTCCTGTGGGACCCAAGCTGCCCAAAGCTACCATATCCGAGCACGTGCAGCCCAAGGGTCTCTCCAGCCTTCCCCAAGCTGTGGCCCCCTCCCCGGACGTACTGGACTCCAAGGGTCTTCATGGCCTGCCAGTAGAGGTTGTGGAGGCGGCCAGACCCGGTTGCGCGTTCTCCCTGCTGCAGCCTCGCCTGTCGGCTCTGCAGCACGCCCCGGACGGCGGTCAGGTCCGTGGTCAGGTTCTGCAGAGGGGCAGAAGGCTGTGGCTGCAGTGGGGAGGGGAGGCAGGGCCTCTCCTCAGCCCTTGGTCCCCAGTCCTCCCACCTTTGCCCAGTCAGTGTCTCTCCAGCGACCCCAAGCTCTCTTCGGGACCCTCAGCCACTCCTTCTGCCTATAAATCACCAGTCTCTCTCACCTCAGGAGAAAAAAAGAGCCCCAGATGCCACCTTCATTCCCCCTTCCCACAGCCAGAAGGCCCGCTCTCCACCTCCTGACGTCCCACTCTTCCTCGCTCAGTGGCTCTGGCCGGCCCACCTCTAAGGGCACCATGCGATGGCCTCAGGGCTGCAAAAGCCCTTCCTGTCTCACTCTCCCTGCCAGTGGGTTATTTTTGAAACCCAGTGACTTCCAGAACACCCTTTTCTCCTGGCTTTTTACTACCAGGCTGACCCCTGTCTGTCAGGCCCACCGGCTGTTCTGCAAGGCCCCAGCCCAGGCTCGGCTCCTCCCTCCAGCAGCCTTGGGCAAGCTCGCCCTGCCCGTGGGCTCCAACCAGTTTCTATGCTAAAGACTCCCAGACCTTTCCCTCTGGGCCAGACTGGGGAACCCCTCACCCGGAGCTGTCTCCTGGTCCCACCTGATGGCCCATGAGCATCTCAGGCCCCCGCACCCGCCTGGAAACCTGGGCTCCTTCCTAATAGCTGCCCACGGGGAATCTTCCTCCTCTCCTCCCGTGGTCTGCCGCCTCCCGCCCCGTCCCAGCCTTCTGGCTGCAGCGCACCCTCATGCCACCCTGCCACGCACGGCGGTGGCACTCTCCCCTCCCAAGTGGCTCTCCTTCACCCATGGCTCTCCAGCCACCCATATAGAAACTGCCCAGATTCCTCACCCAGCCACCCGGAACCTGCCCCACGTGGCCCCCCACCAACCCCCTAGCCTCTGCTCAGACTGGCTCCTCTGTGTGCTGGTGACGTCCCTCCGCAGCGCCAGGCTCACCTCCTGGTGGACGGTCCTGAAGAGGACGTTGAGCAGCTCCACCGAGGACAGCTCCCTCTGCTGCTCCGACTTGGTCTGGGCCTCACCCAGTGTCCGCAGGTTCTAGGGAGAAGGCGGCCAGGCTGAGCCGCTCTGGAGGGCTGGCTGAAGCCTCTCCATTTCCCGTAGGAGAGACCAAAGCCCCGAGGGAGGACACGTCTCCCGGGCAACCAGACACCACCCGAGGATCAGGAGCCTGGTAATCCTCGCGCCTTGGTTCCCAGAGAACCGCGCCTGATGGGGGTGTGGGAGGGGAGCTCCGGGGCCATTACCTCAGTGACCTTTGCCAGGATCTGGCCAATCAGCTGCTCCCACTCGGGGTCCTCAAAGCACAGTCTCAGCTCCCGCGTGGGCAGGGTCTTCTGGAGCAGCAGGCAGGCCTGGGCCTGGGGTGGGGGAATGTGGTCACCAGAAGCCTTGGAGTGCTGTGGCAAGGCTTAGGGGACCGCAAGGGGACCCTGAGAGCTCTGGGAGCCTGCTGGGCACCGAGGGGCCACAACTTCAGGCTCTCTGTGGGGGCTGCCTGCTGCTCGGGGTCTGACCTGCCTGGGTTGTCACCACAGAAGCTCTGGGCCCCTTAAGCATCTGTTCCTGTGCCCTCTTTTCAGGCAAGTGGGGGAACTGGGACCTGGGGGTCAGCAAGGGCTCCCGGCTACATAGAGCTGGCAGCCCCTCAGGCTGAGACACTTCCAGAGCCTCTGACTAGCTCAGTGCCATCTTCCTCCAGCCTCCACAGGCCTGTCCCTGTCAGCCTGGCACCTGAACCAACCGCCAGGGGATTCCTCTGTGTAGGCTGGAGCGTGAACTCTAAGGAGCTGAGGGCTCAGGCCACACGGGCAGTGGCAGCTGTGGGAGCAAATCTGCCCCTCCCCTGCCCCCAGAGCTACTCTTGTGCCTATAGGAGCAGGGGAAGGGCTGGCAGGTGAGAGAGGCAGTAGTGGGCCACCCCTTTCACCCCTATCCCTTGGCCTCACAAATAGCCAGCTAGTGAGGAGTCAAGTGGGAGACCCCGAAGGCCTGGGCTGGGATCCGGAAGTCCCTCACCTGATGGCGGGGCCGTGTCTGGCCTGTCACATGCTGGACCATGACGGGGAGCAGGCTCTTGCAGAGCGCCTAGGGAGGCAATGACAGGGCTGGGAAATGGGGACTGGGCTGAGCAGGCGCCCCCAGGGGTGGGCTGTTACCACACTCACCGGGTGCCGGGAGAAGAGGCTGAGGAACATGGGCACGGTGAGCGGGCTGTTGCGCTTGGTCAGGAAGGAGCTCAGCGCTGACGAGTAGATTGGGGTCACGAGGCTCAAATCGAAAGAGCTGGGAGCCTGGGTCACGTGAGAGAGCTGGTGTGATGCCAGGGAGAGGGGTCCCTGGTACAGGGGCAGAGGCTGGCTGCCTTCAGAAGGCTGAAAGGTGGGTCCTGCGGGAGTCATGGCCTCAGCTCCCCACCTGTGAGATGGGTGGGGGCCCTGGCTCACTCACCTCTGGGCCCCTGGGCTTGGTGCTGGCGTCAAGGCCAGCCTCCTCCTTCCTCTGGGTCTTGTGGACGGACCCGTGAGCACTGTTGCCCTTCAAGACCCGCAGGAGGTAGAGGGAGGCATTGAAGTAGTAGAGGGAGATGGAGGAGTCGGCCTGGTGGCCGGCCTGCTGCACCAGCCGCTCCACCTGGCTGTACAGAGTCTCCATGTAGTTGCCCACGTCATGGCAGTAGTGCCGGGAGCGGCACAGGTGGTGTCTGTGGGGCAGTAAGAGGCACAGCTGGTGCCAACGTTCCCTTTCCACCCCTGCTCCCTGCCAAGCAGAGCCCACCCCAAGAGCAGGGACCCTGAGTCCCATTTCACAGGCAGGGAAACAGACATGGAGAGAAGGGACCTGACCAGGGCTGCCGAGGGAGACACAGGACCACCCACGGATTTGCCAGAGGGGAAACCGGCTCCTGGGCTGAGGCTGCACCATCGGCCAAACGCCCCAGACCTGGTCCACATCTCCCGTCTGCACCTGTCTCTTGTGGGACAGTAGCTTCCAGACCCTTTGCAAGGCACGACCAGGGTCTGTGTGCTCAGAACCCAGCGTGGCCCCGCAGGGCTGGGAACAGAGTCGGGACGAGATTCAGGACACTCAACAGAGTCAACGCTGTCCAAACAGGTGGCAGGAGAACTAGGTGAGAAAGTGTGGCCTGGGGCTGGCCTGGGAGACAAGCTAGGGTGCACTGTCCATCACGCCTCCCCATCCGCCCTATGCTGTACTCTCGGCACCCCAAGTCCCCTGGCCTTCGTCTCCCTGACCTCTGTGCTCCGGAGGGAGGGCAGGCCTGTGCCTGCCGCCTGCACTGTCTCCTTGCCGTCTCACTGCCATTGCCTCCGTGCTGGGCTCCCTGCTCTGGTACAGCCCACCCCGCCACCCCACCCTGCCCACGTCTTGCTGAAAACACCCCTGTGGCTCCCCAATAGTGCTAGAGTCGATCTACGAGGCCTCTCATACTCCAGCTGCGTCTGACTGGCTTCCATCTGGACCCGCCTTTCTGCCCTGCCTGTGGGCTCCAGGCCTGATGAACTCTACAGCTCCCAGCACTGCTGTCACCTTTCCCAGGAGACTGGGTTAGGGGCCCCCACCACTCTGTGCCTTCAGTATCTCCTATCCACCCCCTGCTATAGTCCCAGGATGTCTCTGTTGGACGACTGGTCTGGTTTCCCAAGTGCAGTGATCCTGAGGGCAGGGATGGGACTGGGGGACCATGGGTCTGGCACAAAGCTGGTGCTAAGCATCAAGGACGGTGTGAACTACTGAGTGCCATGTGCCCCCAGGGCAGAGCAGCGATTCCAGAGTCAGGTGGGCCACTTCGGAATCCTGGAGCCCTAAAGGCCTGGTTCTCCTCTGAGTGTTAGTCTGGGGTCTGTCCAACAGCCCCCGCCGCGCCCTGCCCCGTGCTCACGTGAAGATGCGGGCCGTCTTGTGCAGGAGGTCCTGCTCCTGCTTGGTGCTGCTAGTGCGCATGCTGCGCCGGATGATGTTCAGCAGCGGTTCAAGCAGCTCCAGGACCAGGGGATTCTCAGGCTGCTTGGTCACCAGCACTTCGATCAGATCCAGGACCTGTGGCCGGGACGGGTTGGCTTAGCCAAGTGTGGGAGTGCGTGCAGAGGGTGGGGGTGGGCTGTGGAGGACAATGGTGGTGCTCTGCGGCTCTCAGCCTCACCCTGATTTGGAAGTCTCGCCGGAGCATCTTCTCCTTCTGCAGCTTGTTCTTCTCATCTTTCCGCGCCTGGATGCGCAGTTTCTGCTCAGCAAAGAGGCTGGCAAGGTTCTGGTCCAGGGCCATCATGGCCTCATCCCCCAGCTCCTCATCGTCGTCCTCGCTATCCACTCCACCCTAAAGAACAGACGCCCAGTGAGCAGCCTGGCCTTCTGTGGGCAGATGCAGGCAAACACAGGTCGGGGAGCCCCTCCCTGGCTCCCGCTGCTCACCAGCGCCTTCCCTGCCTGCAGCACCGCCATCAGCTGCTCCCGGAAGCCCTGGTCCACGTCTCCATCCCGATCCTCCTCATCGCTCTCCTCCTCGTCACTGTACTCCTCATCCTCCGAGTTTTTGTTGTCCTCGCTGTCCTCACTCTTATCCTGTGGGTGGCAGGTGTGTCACACTTCCCACTGCCCACCGCGTGTCTGCCCACCCTGCCCTGCCCCTTGCTGGCAAGTACCTCCACATTCTCTAGCTGCTTCTCGGAATCATCCATGACCACCACATTGTCGTCCTCGTCCTGGCTCTTCTCAGGGTTCAGCACCTGAGGGGATTCCCAGACAGCTGGCTCATCTGTTGCCCTGGCCCCTTAACCCTCCTCAGACCACTGGGCTCTCCTGACCACACTCCCTGATCGTGCCCCGTCCAGTCTTCACCAAAAGGTCCCATTTCAGGGAGGTAAACGGAGCCCAGGAGAGGCGGCCACACCCTCCAGTGCCCAGGGCCAGCACCTCCTGGACAGACCCGACGAGGCCAAGACACGCTCGGATCAGGCCTGCACAGCAGCAGTTTGAGCGAGGCCCCCACCCACTCCGCAGATTAAAACAAAGATGATGGGGTGACGTGGCAGCCCCGGTGCCGCCCGGTCCTTGGAGAGCCCGGTCCCGGCACCCACTTCCCCAAAGGCCTCAACTCACATCCAGGATTAGCTGCAGGGCACGTGGAGTCAGGTGGGAGCAGATGTGGCTAAACACACTCCGGGCCACCTGGCGCATGAGGTGACTAGGCTGGGCCAGGAGGGCCAGCAGGATCTCCACCAGCACCTCCACCCACGGTGGCTCCTGGGGGTCTGCAAGCGGGGAGAGGGCTGAGCCCGGGCAGAGAACCGCCAGCCATCCCGGGTCCCTGCTGTCCCCAGGACGTGCCCCGCCTGCCCTGCCCCAGGGGCGATGACCCACTGACGGCCTTGGAGCGGGTCCGACGGGTCTTCTCCCCCAGGCTCTTCTTGATGCAGGTCTGGATGTCGCCTAAGAGGTCGCAGCTCTCTGCGGGGGACTGTGGGCAGGACAGAAATCAGGGGGTAACCCAAGGAACAGCTGGCATCAGAGACCTAGAACACTCCAGCCACCAGCCTGCCTTAGCCAGTCTCTCTCACAATCCAGAATGGAGGACCCCGCCAGACCCCAGGGGGCAGCCCAAGAGCAGATGACCTCTTACACCTAACACACAGTCATAGGATCTGAGAGCCCTCAGGGAACATGGAGCCCAACCTGCCCATGGACGCCCAGTGAGGCAGAGCCTGACAGGGACGGCCGGGTTACGGCCATAGGGAGCCAGCAGGCCCCAGCCTCCCGATTCGTAATTCTAGATCACTCCCCCGACACCTGACTTGGCGTCACAGAGAAAGAACTGAGAACCGTTAGTTTTAATGAACTTAGCTTATATTAATTAAATTTAAGCCAATTTAAACCCAACTTGGGGATAAGCCCAGACTCCAACCGCCAACCAGTGACTCAGGGGGGGCCCTCTTGAAAACATCCTGTGCGATCTATGGTACCAAAAGGGCAGGCTATTCCCTCATAATGCAGTGGGCAGCTTCGACGTGTGGCCCAGAGGTGGTAGAGTGAAGGGCTGGAGAGGAGCCCAAAGCCCTGGCCATCTTTCATCCAGGCGTCTGGACACACCCGGGTTCCAGTCAAGCTCAGAGATCCCTGGGTCTACAATAGGCCCCAAATGTGCCCCATAATCGTCACAATCTGCTGCTATCAGAGATGCACTGCCACGGATGCGAAGGACATCGTGGCCAACACTGCCCACACAGCTTGTCCATGGGCTGGACTCGGGGTCCCTGAGGCCTGGAAGCCCAAACCGCAGCCAAGAGGCCAGAGGGAGAAACCGTGAGCCCGGTCTACTCAAGCGCCTTAGGACCCAAAGCAGCCCCGTAGGAGCCTCATGCAAAGCGAGAGGAAAACCTCTGGAGAAACCAGGGTTCAGAGTTCATGAGAAACCACGAGGGGCAGAAGAGTTGCTGGCACTAAGGTCCGAATGTGACCAAAACCTCTCAGTGGGAAGTAGAGAAAGGGAGACAGTTGGTTCCAGAGAACCTGTTGTTAGAAAGCGCGAGTGACGCCGTGAGCAGTATAGCGATGGGCAACGAAGCCGGTGCTGGGGAGCGACGGAGGAAAACCTACTAACCTCAACCCATCACCATCGATTCTGGGGAGGGGTGAGTTAAACAGAAAAATCGGGGCCCCTCTCCTAACGGACCACCAGCACAGAAGCAGCTGACCCGTGGGGGCCAGGTCTGCCAGAGGAGGGCCCTCCCGGGAAGGCGGGGCTTCTCCTTTACAGCCCGCCTTGGTCTGTAAAGCATGTTTGGACGGCCTTGGGGGGCAGTGGAGTCAGGTCCCCATGTTTGATCCCAGCCAATAGCCTGGGGCAAGTGACTTAGCCTGAGTCTCAGCTGCCCCGCCTGACAAACAGGAGGAAGTGCCTGCCTCACCGTGTTGGGGACTGGAAACAAGAGACGACGTGTGGAAAGCTCTGGACGTAGCTGGTGCCCAGTAAGAAGATGGAGTGATTTTTTCTCTGGCTGTAATTCTACCCAGGACCAATCAGCCTAGGAAACCTGCCAATTTCAACTCCCTGGCCGCTCACAGCTTGTCCACGGGCTGGACTCAGCCCTCAAGCCTCTCAGGAGGAAGCCTGACACGCCCTAGACAGCAGGTCCATAACCCCCTCCCTGCCAGGCCGCTGTACCTTGAAGAGGTGGATGCCCACGAGGAGTATCAGGTGCTGGAAGGCAGCGGCCTTGGCCTTGGCCTCTGAGGAGCGGGCCTCCAGTTCCTTCAGAGTCTGCAGCATCCTGGGATGAGGATGGGTATGCTCTCAGGGCACTGCTGCTGATATCAGACCCCAGAGTGTCCTGCCCATCCACTGGAAACCCCGCCCCCCTCACCGGTCCCAGGCCTGGCGCTGGGGTGGCGTGAACGGCGTCAGGGCGGCCACGTTGCGGCTGTGGTTCAACAGCATGTCTGCGAACTGGACCAGGCGGTAGGTCCAGGGCTGCCCATCCCGGGTCTGCTCCGGCGCCTGCCTGAACTGTGTGCTGAGGGTCTGCAGCAGGCTGGGAAGGGTTGGGTCGCGGTCACGGGCTGGGCTAGTGAAGACAGCCACCTGTATCCCCCCCTACACCCAGAGCCACTGGAACTCACGGGGCCCCTGTGGTTTTCCCAGCTTAGAAGTGGAGAGAGCACATGTCCTCAAGACCACTTTCCCACCTGGCTGGCCCACCTTCAGACCTCCCCCGAGCAGCCCCTGGCCCACCTGAAGAATGCCCCGCTGACGACCTCTCGGGCCCGGCTCTCCAGAGGGAAGGAGAACCGCTGCTCAGTCTCCGGGATCTGTGGGGTGGGCTTCTTCGTTTCAAAGAATGCGTGGAAAAAGCAAAACCTGGGGAAGGTGGGAGAGTAGCCAGCGCTGCTTCAGGCAGGGCCATTTGTTTTTCCCAGCCCCTCCCTGGACGGCAGCACTGAGGGCGTGGTGCCAGGGAGGAGGGAGCCACTCTGGCGATGAAAAGGAGGGGACGTTTCGCAGGTCTGGATCCCAGCTGAACACAGCTTGGCCCAAAGTGGGGCGAGAACCAGGGCCCTTCCCTGGGAACCAAGACAGGCACGAGGCTGTGCAACCTCAGCCAAGTCACACCATCGCTTCTGCAGACGCACGGCTGCCCCGTCTCGGGGGACTATGGCCAGGGCTGAGGAGCAGCTGGCAAGAGGAGGGTGGTGCCGAGGCTTCCCTGACACCATCAATGTGCAAAAGCTGCCTGCGGAACACGTGGAGCTAGCCAGAGCCTCTCAGGCCCCCACAGCCCCACACTTTCTGGCTCCCACGGCATTTCTTTAAATCCCCTTCTGTGTGAGGGACAAGAAAGGGTGGCCTGCTCCCCACGGGTGACTTGACCCCAAGGCTCTGGCTCCAGGGGGATCCAAACTAGGACTAGGCAAGAGGGCCCATTCTTGGCCCCCCACCCATGGGGAGTTGGGGCTCAAGCACATCTCGCACCTGGCCACCTCCTCAATCAAGGCCTCCTCCTTCTCCACGTGCACATTGTCCACAATGCTGACCAGGCGAAGGATGATCCACTTGCGTAGCCGGAACACAGCTCGCTCAGGCCTGCGGGGTAGGAGGCGAGGTCACAGAAAACACTGAAAGGTGGCAAAAACGGTACTCCTTTGCCCTATCTTGCAGACAGGAAAACCATGATCTCCCCACTGCTTATCACAAGCGTGGGACCATAAATAAGAAAACTGAGGCCTTCTTTGAGAGCTAAGGCTCCCCTCCTCCCCTCCTGTGGTTTGGCAACAGGACGCTGTGGGAAGGAGAGCCCAGGCTTTCGGGCTCAGCGACCCCAGCCCTGCACCCAGGGGCCCTTCCCTGCCAGGCCCACTCACCCATGCAGTGAAGCGTCTTGAGCTTTCTTCTGGTTGTTGGTGCTGAAGTCCACCAGGGACTCCAGGTCGGGCTGGAGAAACATGTCCCGCAGCCAGGCCACGTAGCCCTTGAGGGCGGGGGCACTCAGGGACTGCACGACCCGCCAGAAGGTAGGCACGACCGGGAGGCCCTGGTTGGTGATGGACGTGAAGGCCACCACCACGGCCAGCTGCCGCTCGGGGTCATCCCGGCAGCCTTCCAGGAAGGCTCCCACGTACTCATTCATCTCTGGGGCAAACTTGAACTGGTTCGGGAACTGCAAGAGTCAGGCATAGCACTGGGGTCACCAGCCTGGAGGGGTCCAACAGTCCCACCAGCCTCTTCCGCAACAGGTTAAACCAGGGCTCAGAAGCCCCCTAGCCGTACACAGCCAGGCTGCGGCACCCTCCCGCCCTAACGCTTCTGTCCAGCAGCAAGGCCTGCCTCCATCAGACTGCTCCAGCCTCCACACCTCTGGCCCCAGAAGGCCCCTCCTGGCCGCCTCCCACTGGATCAGGAGAAGCTGTTTTCCAGGCTTGAGGCAGGAAGGAGCAGCAGCTCAGAGTCCACACTGGGCCATCAAACCGCTGTGTGTTCAAGCCCCACTTCTGCCAGCTCCTAGCTGTGTCATTGTGGGGCTCAAAACCTGCCACCTCTCAAGTGCTCACTTCGTGCCAGGTTCTGTGCAATGTGCACCCATGCAGCAGCTTATTTAACCTCTGTAACAACCCTCTACACTGGGTCCCTTTGTCATTTTCCAGACGAAGAAAATGAGGCACAAAAACACCTAGAAGTAACTTCTCGGGGTCACAGGGCTCCGAGCAGTGCAGCTGGGATTTGGACCCAGTTGGTCTGGCCTCCCAGTGCGCACTCGTGATCACAGACCTACACTTTCTGAGCCGCTCCCTTACCCAGGAACCAGGGACAGCAGCTCTCGGGAGCCGGCTGTAAAGATGAAATGCAGGAACGCAGCCGCACTTCCTGTGTGCCGTGCGTGTTAACATGCTCATCTTCACAACAGCTCTGAGCAGATACTGCTCCTCTTGTCTCACGGACAAGGACAGGCGGGCACAGGGAAGGGAAGCCAGCTGTGTCAGGTCCCACAGCTAGCGAGCGGTGGAGTCAGGACCAGACCGACAGTCTGCTCTGGGGCCTCCAGGCTCTTAACCACCAACCGATTCTCCTGTCAAGCGCTTAGCTGAGTGTGGGGCGTGCGGAAAATGCTCCAAACGTCAGTGATGATGGCTAGTCTCACTGTAACACCACCTGGGGGTGGCGGGAGGTCTGACGGACTCCTGGCTGTACAGGCCTCTGCTGAGGGGCCTGAGGGCAGAGGGGCTGACCTTGCCCAAACTCCATTCAGAGAGGAAGAGAGGAGACGGGGTTCAGGCAGCTGACTTTACTCAGAGGGAAGAGACACCCAGGTCCCAGGCCCCTGCCAACAGCACCTGTGCTTGCCCTCCCAGACGGGGCCACTGAGGTAGGAAGACCACTGACACCAGAGCAAAGAGCAACCCTCTTTTCCAGAAGCTGAGTGACGCCTGAGGCGGCCCAGCCCCTTTCTTGGCAGGAAGCATCCTGGTTGCCAGGCCCTTTATGGCAGTGTTGGGCTGCAGGGTGCGGCACCCACCTTAGCAGTGACCAGGTGCTCCCCATATTGTCGGATCAGGTCCCCCCGCATCACCAGCTGCAGCTGCTCCTTGGACAGTAGAGGCAGGGCTGCGCCCAGCAGGCGGAAACACAGGTAGCTAAGGGGCAGAGGACAGAGCCTGGTCAGAGCCCTCGGCTCCCCGGGTGGACTGTCAGCCCAGCCCCATGTAACAACTGAAGCAGCGGAGTGGAGCGCAGCGAGTGCCACACGCACCTGGCCGGCCAGAAGTGCTTCTTCAGTAGCCCTTGCTCCACGACTTCCTTCCAGAACCGCGGGAACTTGTCCTCCTGAAGTGCCAGGCGGAGCAGGTCCAAAGCCACGGTGGGCAGCCTGCGCTCCTTCTTCACAGAGGCAGCGGCCATCTTCAGGACCGTCACCAGTCTGCAGAGGGGGCAGAGGGGACTCAGGGGGCACCTACCAAACCGACAAGGGCCAGGGCGCCCGGGGTAGCAGGGACACCCCCAGGCTGCACTGCAAGCCTGCTGAGGGCCAGCTGCAGCCCCATGGCCCCAGGGAGGGCCCACCCACCCAAGTCCCTCACCTGGGGATGTTCTCATCTGAGAACAGGTTGACCGATCCCATCAGCTTCTCGAGCTCCGTGGGCACCTTCTGCTGGGCCAGGAGGAAGAGCTGCAGGTGCTCAGGGGAGCCAAGGACTGAATTCAAGTCAGCCCTGAGGACCTTTGGCAGGACCTCCTGCAACGTGGCCTCTGGGACCTGGAGTGGGGAGACAGGTTGAGGAAGGGTGGCTTCCTCATGGCATCCTTTGTTTTTCCCCCTGGGGTCAGCCCTCTGGGTTGTTCCACCTGCCAGGCTCCCATGAGGCCCCTGGCAGTGCCAGCCTGAGGCAGCAGAGCTACAATCCACCTTGCTGGGCATCAGAATCACCAGAGGGCCACTTGTTACAAATCTCAAATTCCCAAGCCCCCGGAATCTGAGTTTTCAACAAGAACCCCGCTGATGCTAACCGGCGCAGGGCTACCCTTTTAATTATTCCTCTTTCGGGTTTTTCAGGACTAGCCTATTTCTTATGCAAGAAACCCCAAATGGAGAGCTAGGATTTGAACCCAGGTCCTTCTGGCTTCTGCAGCCTGGACTGTGCAGAAAGCCCCTGCCTGGGAGGTGCCAATCTCTGTCTTTTCCTCAGGAGCAAAGGATTCTAGGTACTAGCCTACCTCTATTTTTCAAGTAGGGCAGTGGGGGCCCCTGAGGGGTCAGCTCTGCCGCAAACATGTTTAATATACTTGCCGCACGCCAGGCGCTATTCTAGAACTGCACTGCCCAATATGGCAGCCACTGGCCACACGTAGCTACTGAGCACACGGAATGTGCAAGCCTGAATCGAGACCCGCTGTACATGTAAAATACACACCGGGTTTTGGAGACTTAATGTAACAAAAAATGTAAAATATCTCTACAATGTTTCATATTGATTGTATGTAGACGCATTAGGCGAAGTGGAATATGTTACTAACTGCACTCGATTCTTTCTACCTTTCCTAAGGTAGTTACTAAAGATGACAAGTTACTCACTTTTATATTTCTATGGGATAGTGCTGCTCGAGAGTATGAACTCAGCCTTCTCCATGTTTCTATAACAGGGAGTGCTGCCCGAGGTCCCACAGCTGGTCAGCCCGCACGTACCTCAGAGAGGATGTCCACCAGCGCCTGCTGGGGCTGCTCCTGCAAGTGGTTGTAGTACTGGGCCAGGGTCTGGAGCAGCTTCACGGACTTCATCAGTGCCTCCGAGTCCTGGTACCCACAGAGGGGGAGAGGGTATGAGCAGGGCATGCCACTGCCCCCCAAGGCAGTCCCCATACCCTCTGTACCCCCGAAGCTCTTACCTTCACCAGCCTGCCTGACTGAAAGAGGGCTAGCACCCCAAACAGGTTTGCGAAGAGAGCGGGTCTCATCATTGTCTAGAAAAGGATTCCAGGCACCAGTGAGAAGGGCCGGAGGATTCCCCACCCTGGGGCTGCTGACCTCCCTAGGCCACCAGCTCTCACCTTTTTAACTTTCTGCAGGTCATGCTTCTCTTGGATCTGCTGCAGGATGCTGCACAAGGGTATGTCTTCGAAAGACTGTAACAGCTGCCAGGAGTTGTGGCAGAAGAGAGAGAGGGGTTCAAGGAGTGGTCCAGCCACACCGCAGCAGACCTCAACTCCCTGCCACTTCTCCCTTCAACTTCTGCCCAGGGGCCTTGGGCCCCGGCTCCCACCCCAAGCATGCCTCTGAAGCTGCTCACTCTCCTCTGAGCAGTGCGGATGATGAGCTCTGCTGCTCCACTGCAGCTGAATCTTGCCTCCCTGCCCCATGCCCCCTGGGGCTCAGAAACTACCTCCTTTGGCCCCTAGGTTGCTAGACTGAGACTCCCAGACACTATCCCCACAGCCTGCTCTGAGCTCCTCCCAGGCTGATGCTAAAGGACTGGATCTTTATTGCTCTTCCAGTGGTCCAAGTTCCTCAGCCTAGTGCTCCTTGCAGGGCAGAGGGCCCTGAACCTTGCAGATGTAAGGGAACGCATCCCAAAGCTTTCTACTCCCAGTAAATGTACCTAAGAGGCCAGTCAACCCATGTACAAAAAGGAAACTGCTCACTCTCCTGCCCCACTTGCCTGGGCTTCTCTGCAGACAAGCCTTGCTCACACTTTCTCCACCTCCACGTGGGGACGCCTCCCATCAGCTCAGGTGCCACCCGCAACTTCTCCCTCGGACCACTGGCTCCTCCCCTGCAGCAGAGACATCTGCTCCCCTCACCCCTCACCGTTTTGACCAGCATGGCTGGGCCCCTTCCCCGGAGCCACTAGCTCACCTGTGCCAGGGCCAGACTGTAGCAGGGCCGGGCGGTTTCTCGCCCGACCCCGAGCCCAGTGATCAGGCGCTTCAGAGCATACTTCATCTCGGATCCCTGTGAACCAAGCGCATCCTCCGGTCGACCAGTGAGAAAAACCGTCCCGCACTCGCCCGCTCCCGCACCCCGACCGCGCTCACCTGGGCATCCAGGTTCGCGATCACGTGCCCCCTCCCCAGCCCAACTCTTGGAGCCAGCCGCCACATCTTTACCGGGATCTACGCGGACGCCTGCCACCATACCTGTGGCCTTGTGCGCAGATACTCCAGCAGCTTCTCCGTGGCCTCAAGCCGCGTCTCCTGCTGCGGCTTCGCAATGTCCCAGAAGAAGTCCAAGAACTCGCGACTGTGCTTCAGCAGGCCATGCGGGTCGGCAGGCCGGGCGCCGCTCTTTGTCGCCTCTCCCAGAGACATGGGCTCTGCGACGTCCCGACTCTCCATCTCCGCCATGCTCCCCGAACACGTGGGCTCCGAAGACAAACTCTTCCAGGTCAGGTCGCGGCGCGTGCGTACTAGATTGGGTCGCCTGGGAGGCGGGGCCGGGGCGGGGGCGGGGCCTAGGGGCGGGGCCTAGGGGCGGGGCCGGCCCAGTTAGTTCTGCTCTCGCTCCGGGAGATAAGTGTGGGTTTTATTCTGTGTGTGGTGGGGAGTCATTGGAGGGTTTCATGCAAGCGCGAGCCTTGGTCCCATTTACATTTTTAAAAGATCGTCCTCCCGTTGTGTGGGGGATGGATTGTAGGAGCGCGAAGGCAGAAGCAGGAAGCACAGTTAGAAACAGTGGTGGATTGGCCAACGTAATACGGGAATAGGTCGGGTTCCAGCTAACTTGGAGCCGGTAGGGGGGTGATGGATATCGGGGGAGAGGAAAAGAGAGGGATGCCAGGTTTGGGGCTAAAATAACTGGGCAGATGGTGGTACCTTTAACTGAGCTGGGGCAGAATTTTCTCTGCTTGCAGGAGATGGAGGTGGTGGGGTCAAGAGTTCTGTTAAATGAGAGATACCTTTTACAATGAGGGGAGGAGTGCACCCGCTTGAGACTGCTTGAGAAGCTGTCTCTGGAGGGCTGTAGTCCAGAGAGCCCCCTGCTCTCTGGGAGATGGGGGAGGTCAGGCCCAACCCCTACCTTAAAATCCCACACACTCAGCTGTGCTCCCCTGGGCACCTTTTCCTGACCCTTCCTTGCGCTGCTGGATGTTTTAGAAACTGAGAGTAAGAGGTTTACCGTATGTATGGTGCCCCAGGAAGCAGAAGGTGCGCAGAGCAGGGGAGCTGACCGACACCAGCCCCGGCTCTGCCTCTCTGGATGTGGGTCTCCTGTGCTGCCATGGGGAAGCCCTGGCACCAGGCACCTCAAAGGCTGATGGGAAATTAACTAAGAAGCAGAAATGGCACATGGCATCCAGGAGACTTGATCTTTATTTTGTTTCCAGCCCAGTTGAGGGAGATCAGCAGAGGATGGCCCGAAGGGGAGCATGGAGATGCCAGCAATAGCCTGCAGTCTGCCTGCCCTGCTCTTGGGGCCCAGAGCCTAGGCAGGGGCTTGGCGTTCTTCCACCTGTCCGTCCCAGGGCTGCATCTAAACTCAGAGCTGGCCCCAGGCCCTGCTGCTCTTTCCGTATCATCCTCAGTTTCCTTAGCTGAAAAAAGAGCCAGAACTCGAGTCTGGGTCACTGACCGGGCCAGAGGTCGAGGCCCTGAGCCAGCAGTGAGCACATAATTGATGCACACTCTTTATGTGCTCCATGGCTGCTGGGCCTGCTCTGCCACTGCCTCCAGGCTCGAGACCCCACGCCCCATCCCCTGCCAGACACCTCTCCCCGCTTAGAACCCCTGGAAGGGGCAGCAGTCATGGGGGACACTGGAGACATGGGCATGCTCTGCATGGGCTGCCACCTGGAGCAGGGTCCCTTGGCCACAAATGCTGGGGCTCTCTGTTGGTCCTTGCTGGGCCTGGGTTTGGGACCCAGCCAGGTGGCTGAGCAGGGTACGAGTCATGACTTTGGCCACTGCGGGGGTCCCTGAAGCCACCAGCCCCAACACATCAGCCTCTGTGTCATCCAGGCTGCTATGAAGGATGAGGGGGCAGGCCCAGACATTAGGTGCAGACTTCACCACCAGGTTGCTGAGTAGAACCCCAGTGCTTGGGGACAGGTGTCCAGAGCCGAAGGAGCTGTTGAGCGAGGAGGTGAGAAGGAGCACAGAGCCGCTGCTGTCCACAGTTGCCAGGACACTGCTCACGGGGGTCACCGTTGCTTGAAGGAGTGGTGGGCAGGGGTCAGAGCTGGGCCCTCTGGAGTGTAGGGCCGCCTGCAGCAGTGTCAGCAGTTCTGGGCCAGCTGAGGGGCTGGGGGTGGTGAGCAGGATGCCCTGGGGCACAGGGAGCTGCAGTGCTGGCTCCAAGGTGGGCATGGGCCCAGCTGAGGGTCCCTCCAGCCCCAGGTCTCTGGCCAGCAGACCCAGTAGGGCCTCCCCAGCAAGGTCTGGGGTGGGGGCGAGGGCTGCCCTGCGTAGTACAGCTGCCAGTTTGGGGTTGATGGCTCGGGCCCCAGGGCCCAGGGGCCTCCCATCAGTGTGGCAAAGGAGTGGACAGAGGCCCTTTGTGCCCTGGGCTGCCAGAGCCCTGGCCAGAGGTGCGTCCACCAGGAAGCCCTCCTGAGCCAGCGTGGTTGGGCCCACCAGCAGGCGTGGCCAGGGCAGGCGGCCGAAGCGTGTGTGCAGCAAGCGCAGGGTAGGCAGAGCGGAGGGCAGCCCCAGGCCGGGGACCAGGGTCTGGGCTGGGCCTGACGTCAGGGCAGTTGAATTGCCTGAGGAGCTATTGTAGAAGAGTCCCCAGAACATGGCACCTGGGGGAGACAAAGGGGTCACCCAGGGGTCAGTGGCACTAACTGGGGTCAGGGTTACTCAGTAGCCCCAGATGGAGGGTCACTGACTTAGCCTGGGATCAGGAGTTCCTGACTAGGCCAGGGGTCAATAACCAGGCCTGGGGTGAACTTCACATGGACCTGGGATCAAGGTTCACAGCCAAGTTTGGGGCTACTGCTCAAGTCCTAGGTCCTGCTCACTCACCAGCCTTGAGGTCAGGGCCACTGACTCCCTGAGTTCTAGGTCACCCATCAGGCCCAGGGTTGGGGTCTCTGGGGTTGTGGGTCACTGACCTAGCCCTGTGGCATGAGGATGCACCACTGCCAGACACAAAGCTGCTCCAACTCCGGCGTCCACGACATTGCCCCCAGCAACAAGGAGCTCTCGGCCCAGGTGGGAACATGTGGCTGCAACAAGGAACGGACTGTCACGGGGAAGGGCCTGGGACCAGTGACCCTGGCTCCTCCCCTCCCCTGAGCTGCTCCCAGCACTGACCTGCAGGGCTGATGATGGCTCCATGGTGGTATACTCCGGGGTGGTGGGCATGCCCGCTGGGCGGAGGGGCCACAGAGCCCAGGGTTTCTGTGGAGCCACCCTGGGTGTGGAGTTGCCTCACAGCCAGGGAGAAGCCAACGGCCAGCAGCAGCAGGGCGGCGACTAGTCGGGCCCAGGCTCCGGGCAGGCCACCAACCTCGTTCCTGTCGAGAGGGGTGTCCTGAGCCAGAGCTGGGGCAGGGGACACCCAAGAGCCCCAAGAGACCCCAGAGAATATTTCCCACAAGGTTTGGTCTTGCTTGCAGGAGAAGTACAAGTTCACCAAGGAGGAGGGCCTCCTGGCGGAGGGCACAGCACGGATGGAGACATGGAGTTGGGAAGGAGCTTGGGGAAACTGAGGACAGCTAGGGAAGAAGTCTCTGGAGAGGGGGTTGGAGAGGCAGGGTGGGCCAGTCGGGAAGGAGGCCTGAGGGGGTCTTGGCAGGCCTGAGGAGCAGGGCCCAGCCAGGTGTATGTAGCCAGGTCCAACCTGCCCAGCAGGTGCCTCTTGCACCAGCAGTGGGGGTTGGGAACTTTTGACAGGGCAGCTGGCAGGGCAGGCCTGGCACGAGTATCTCTTCAGATGCACAGACCTTGGGTTGACGGTGCTGGCCAGGTCTGGGGCTGCAGCCTAGGTTCCTGGCATTCAATTTCCTGGAGCTGAGTCGAGACAAATTTGCCTGGCCCCACCGAGGGGCTCCCGAGGGAGAGACTTGTTAGCCTCAGGCCTGAGTTGCTGGGTGCCCAGACCCCTCCCTGACTCACCCAGAGGAGTCCTGGGGCCTCCAAGTGTCGAGAATGAGTGTCTCTGCTGTCCCCTCCTCTTCCTCCTCAGACTCCAGGCCTGGGTCCCAGAGCAGCAGCTTCTGGTAGCGCACAGGCCCTGCTGTGGGCTCCATGGCCCCGCCGTGCCCGCCCCAGCCCTCCTGCCTGTCAGCTTTCCAGGCTGAGTCTGTGGAGGCCCGGCCGGAGCCGGGCGGGTGGGAGGTGGAGGCAGCCTTGGGGAAGGGTGGTGTGGAATCTAGAACAGGTCTGGGCAGAACACTGGGCCAGGGAGGCTGCCTGTGAGCCTGCCCCATTAGGGCACAGGCCTGCTCCCGGCAGCGGACCCCGCCAGGAGCCGGAGCTCAGCGAGGTAGGGGGAGCCCGGTCCTAGGGCCATGGCCACAGGCCTGAGACCCAGGCTGCCCGCTGGTCCCCTCCCTTTAGGGGATGGCGCCCTGGATCCCATGGCCTATCCAGGACTCTGATCTATGGACAGTGGAGCTCGAATTAGAACTACAGTCACCTTGTGGCCTGGATCAGGGTTCAGCATGTGACTAGGTTCTGGTATGGGAGCATCTGGTGCCAGGCTGGGGCAGGGCTCAGCCTGAAGTCACTTCAGGGGTCCAGATTTCTCTATCTGGGGAGCAACTTGGGTGACGAAGGGCACATCATGTGGCTCCTGTCCAGCAGGTGGCGCCACAGACCTCTTGGCAAGGCCCAGCCCGGAAACCACCAGTTTCCCAGCTCCTTCACTCTGGGATGCACAGCAAGAACCTGTTCTGTGGCAAAAGCATACAGCCTCAGAGAGTGCTGCAGGACTAGTTACGGACTAGTCTCATCCGTTCTCTAGTCATCCCTCTGCTGACCACTCTCTACCATGACTACCTCAAACCTCCGTCTCCCATGCCTCAAACCCCGAACCCTCCGAATGGCACTCTTAGCACACATCTTGCCTCCTGCTTCCCACAGATGAGTCACAGCCGACACAGGAGTCCCCATAACCACCCCCAACTACAGACCTGTGGTCCACGCTGCTCTCCCCTCCCCACCTGCTGCAATGGAAAAGCCCTTCCCCGCCTCTGCTCCTGGCTCCAGCCCTCCCACCTCTTGCCTCCTGCTTCCCCGGGGACCTCACTCTCTCACTGACCCTTTCTCTCTTGTAGCTTCGTGTTTTCTTATTAGTTCCTTCTCAACAACGTTTAAGCAGGGTCGAGTGCCCAGAAATTCCTTTCCTAGGCGTGCACCCAACAGACATGTCCCGGGATGTTCATAGCAGCACTAGTCGGAATGGTCCCAAATCGGAGCGTGCCCACACACCCACCCGTCATCAGAGGAATGAGTGGCGCAGGCACACGATGGAATACTCTGCAGGGGAGAAGGAGCGAGCTGCAATCGTATGCCATAATACAGGTGGAACTCACAAACACGACAAGTGAAAGAAGCCAGACCCGAAAGAGCACATACTATTTGCTTCCATTTATATAAAGTACAAGAACAAGTAAAACTAGTCTCTGCCATTAGAAGTCAGCTAGTGACTAGGGGAGGCACAAGAGGCCTTCTGGGGTGCAGGCGATGCTGGTTTCTTAATCTGATGTCGGTTACATGGGTTCCTGATTGTGAAAGTGCATCCACATTTACGACACACGCACTTTTCTGGAAGTATATTGTGTTTCAATAAAAAGTTAAAGGAAAAAAACCTCAAGTATTTTCTGCATTAGAACAACCACCATAAAAATCATCCCTTAATCCCTCTCGGCCCTCCAGCCACTTCCCTTTCTCTGGGCCTCTTCACAAGCTGTGGAGTGGTTCTCTATGATGAACACCGGAATCACTGTTAATTCAGACTGCAGGCCTCTGTTCCCAGAGATTCTGACTTTGTAGGTCTGGGGTAGGGGCCAGGAGTCTGCTCACCCAGCCCCCAGGTCATGCAGCTGCCTCCAGGCCAGGAACCAACTTTGAGTAGCACCCATCTACAAAAGATCATCGTGTGCCCCTGCTGTCTGCACTTCCTCGCCTCCCTTTTTTTTCTCTCAGCCCTCTACAAGCTGGTTTCCACCCCCAAATGCCTAGAGAAAACTTTGGTTTCCAGATTTTCTGATTTCTTGGACCAATAAAAAACAAACCAACCAATCAAATGGAGATACCAGTGTACAGTTGCCACCTTTTTATTTTGCCAAAGGTGTGTGTGGGGGGGGATCACAATTAACATCTGCTCTCATTTCATAAAAGAATTTGATTTCATTTCCCGTTAACACAGTGTGGGAAGGTTATAATCTGGGAGTGAAGGTCAGTCCTTCCTTCCTAAGAAAAGGCGGTTGGGAACCTTGTGTGTCTGTGCTGCCCCCATCTCCTGCCCCATCCTCAGCCTGGCCTCTGGGCTCCTAGCTCGGGCTCCCTTTGTCCAGCAGACATGACTCTTTGGCCCCTGTCCAGCCAACATTCCTCTGCTCTTAGAGCTGTGTCCCGATGAGCTTGTTGGGCCCAAAACTTCCACTGATTTGGTTCCAGGGACTTTTCCCTCTGTGGGCCTTCTCACTGCTGCAGCTCTGGGCCTGGACAGAGCTGCCCCTACCCGCCCAGAGATGGCTGCTAGCTAAGCTCCCGTGAGATGCCAGCCAGGCTCTGGGGGTGAACGGGGGTCAGGCCAAGGCGGCTCCAGGGGCAGATGGAACCACTCATTTTAGTGGGAGCTGGGAATGGCATTGGCTTCTGGAGATCTGAATCTGGTCCAGTTCCTGCCACTGATTCAGTGTGTGACCTCAGGCGAGCTGTTTAACCTCTGGGAGTCCTGACTCCACTTCTGTAAAATAGGGTCCAACACTGTTTATCCTTCCAGGGTTGCTATGACAATTCAACAAGGAAATACATTTAAAGCATCCGGGCCAGTGACCAGTACAGAGTGGACCCTCCAAAAACATGAGTCCCTTCCTCTCTGTTCTATGGGCCTCGATCTCACATGCTAAAATGCTGTGGATAATCCCCACGCCTGCAAACACACACACACACACAAACACAGTGTGGCTCTAAGGCTGAAGTGTAGGGCTGTAGATTCATTCATGCCTTTATTCATTTCCTCATTAATTCCTTCATTCACTCTCTCACCCTAAGAATTCTCAAACTTATCCTAATGATTCTGTACCTTAGAATCACCTGGTAAGCTTTGCAAGCTCCTAATACCCAGGCAGATCAATTAAATAATTAAATCAGAATCTTTAGGCTGGAGATTCATCAGAATGCTTTTAAGGCTTCCCAGGTGTTTTCAACATGCAGCCAAGGTTGGGAACCACTGCCTTATCTAGCCCGTTAGTCCAGTGATTCCACAACTGGAATCACTTTGCGTGATACTTTAAAAATATGAATATGCTGGCCCCTCCCCTCTCCTAGTCCCACCCCGAGGGAGTCCGTATCTCTGGAAGCGAGCCTTAGTCATCATGACAGTTTTGAAAGCTCCCCAGGAGATTCTAATGTGTAGCCGGGTTTGACAATTGCTGCTTAGAATAACACCCTTGCAGGTGGGTTGATCATTCATTGAGTCCCTCTTCTGAGGTTCGTGGGCTGCGGAGGGCCTTGAGGAGCCTGGCAACAGCTAAAGGCTGGCTGTCTCCCAGGCCACAGGGTATCACCTCTGACCTCCACAGCCCTGGCTGCTCCTCCAACCAGAAGAGATCCCGGAGGTGAGGGCCCAGCAATCAGCTTTTCTCCAATCCCTTCAAGCTGACTTTCCCACTCAGCATCTCTCTGGCTCAGACCTGTTGTGTGTGTGTGTGTGTGTGTGTGTGTGTGTGTGTGTGTGGCCACGCACATGTGCAAGCCTTTCTCCAGGCTGACTTTCTAACTGGCCCCTGAAACATGCTGAGGTTTGACTCTGATTATAAATTTGGAGACAAGGAAGTGTGATGGGGGTAGAAGAATGGGCTTTTCCTTGCAGGATGACTCTCTGGAATGTGGCAGAATATTGATTTTTGTTTTTAAATCCACTCCAGGTGATTCCAGTTGCAGAAACCACTGGAAAGTGTTTTTGAGCAAGCTGGGAACAGCCTAAACAGAAAGAGGAGGCAGTATTAGAATGAGTATATGCCATTTGCTGGAGTAATTTGCATTCGGGAGAGAGAAATACCCCTATGTTTCAGGGATTATTGGATGCTGGCTCTAAGCTAATAATTTCTGAATGCTACTGTGGTGCACTAGTTAGAATGGGGACTTATGATGATTAGGTGATAAAGGGAAATTTGACCTATGTATTCTTCATGGCAAGTCTTGGCGAATTCTTACCTCATCCTGTGGCTGTTTCCACCCTTTCTGAGGATGCAGTTGGAATAAATACACTTTGCAACTATCATAATCTTCACATTCTTTCTCTAATTTATAGAGAAGAGACTTTATCATGGTAAGAGCCATGTGGAAGCCGCTGGAGGGCCCCCTCTATCCGCAGAACAGCAAACCAAAACCAATACTGCATTCCTGGTGGAATTGCAAAGATGGATGCTACCATTGAAGACTTGAAAGATGAAGGGATACCGAGTCCTGTCATATTTCAACTTAATTTGGTGGATTGTACAATGCATAAGCAGACGGGTCTTGGAAAATTACAGTATATTTAGTAATCAGAGGTAAGTCAACTTGCAGTGCTATTCCAGGTGTTTCTTTATTGAGGAAAATCAACACAGACCCTGGCAAATGCTTTGTTCTCTATCCCAATAAGCAGAGAATCCAGAAGTCATTGTTCTTGCCTGGTAGGGATGACAGTACACTTTCACAATCCTGCCCCACTCATGGTAACACAGCATCCAACGTTCGGTGTCAGGGATACAAGCTGTGGCATCTGGTGCCCAGGTGAGGTGGAAGCAGGGGTGCCTTCCCAGACAGCTCTGCAGCGTGATTTTGGATGTTGGTCCTGGCTGCCTAGCCCCTGAGTCAGTTCTCAAACAGCCCCCTCTCATCCCCTTTTTGGAGACCACAGACCTTTCATAAATTTATTTTCTACTTAATTCAGGCAGAAGTGTGTCTTTTGCTTATAAGATGTGGCCCGCAGCTGCAAAGGGCAAGGAATGACAGGTACTGCCAAGGTTACTTGGTTGTTTAAGTGATCAAAGTTTACTGATAAAGGGAAACAGAACAAGGAGCAGGGATAAAGGGGAACAGCAAATCGGTGCTTACAACATCCACACCACAATCAGCCGGGGAAGTCCCAATGGTTTGTACGGCAGGCGGGAGTGCCGATTGTCCGGGTCTGAGGCAAAGCATCCTTTCCTCAGCGAGACTTCCAAATATTTTATGCCTGTGACTCCCTTTTATCCTAAGGTTTCTCTGGGTTCCGACTCAGGCTTTTAGACATTTGGATATTTTGAGTTATTTCTTCTTGTTTCCACTGATGGGGTGTTTTTATCTTTTTTGTTCCCACAGATGGGATGTTTCTAAAGTCCTGTCAGGTACCCATCAGGGTGGCCAGCCCAGACAAGGAACATGATGCAGGACATATTTTTTGTAACTTGTGCCTTAGAGTCAAGGCCGAAGTGGCCATCTTTGGCCCCGAGCCCAGACGCTTTCCTTTGTGTGGGGCCCAGGACCAGCGTACTCTGTACACAGGAGTAACACTGAGTGATGCGCATACTTCCAGCGGTCCCTGGAGAGCAGCACGCATCCCACGCAGCCTGCAGTGGGGAGCAGGGTGCTGGTGGGCCAGGTAGAAGCACCTCATCTGTCACAGGTGCAAAGGCCCTAGTCATGTAAATAGGCAAAGAGGACATTTGTGCTATCCCCACTCTGCTGGCTCCCAGAAAGAGTGTGTCTTAGACCCAGACTTAGAACGGGGGGCCGTCAACTCCAGTAAGAGGTCATCACTAGGTCAATTTTTTTCGGTCTGAATATTTCTGAAGCAAAAGGCCTGATCAGGAGGCATGTCTGGTGTCCCTTCCCTGGCTTCCTCGAGTTCTGCATTCACAGCATTTATCTCTTGTCCAAAAGTGCTCCAGTCGTCTTTGGGACCCACCTTCTCCGGCTGCTGGGAGCCTTATTGGTCTCACACATTACTGACTGTAGTGCGTTTGTCAAGTTTCCAGCTGCCTACTCTCTATTCTGATTCCTAATGGCATCCGAATGTTCTACTGGGGAATTATTTCCCCCTTATTGTGTGGAGTCCTGATGAGAGGTTGTGGCGAGTTTGAATATGGGGGCCAATCAAGATAAAAAAAAAGCAGGACCACAAGATGGCAGTAGCAGGCAACGAGCTGCATTAAGGCGGCTCCTGGACAGGACTGGAGTGGACGGGAAGTCCCCCAGAGCAGGACACCTTCTAGGGATGGTGCTGCTGGCCCACCACCAGGCAGGGGATGAGAACAAGGCACCTCCCTGGGAAGAAGGGGCGCAGAGAGAGAGTTTATGTGTCTAGGCGAGTCTCTGGGTCAGAGAACTCCGAAGGGCAGCAGTGGCTGTGGGTCTTTCATAGACCTGGCGTTTGTCTTATCTATGGCCAGCAGATATCGGGGGCAGTTTTGCAGGGTATGCAAAGCAGGCAGATGCTAAGTGGCTAAACATATGCTTGTTTGGGCTATATTTAAAGCATCTGGATGTATACAAATTTGAGCTTGGCTCCAGCAGGGTTTTGAGGTAATGGGTCCCAGCCTGCTGTGAAGAAGTAAAGTTCACAGGAGCCAATACACAGGAGGCATCCATAGCCCGTTTATGTGACAGAGGCTAATGACATCAAGGGCCTGCCTCCCACCACTCTCTCCCAGTCCAGAGCGGAGGGAGCAAGGCCCTCTTCAGCCTGCCCTGCTGGAATAGCCAAGGGCTACGTGTGGCCTGAGCTCAGCTGGTTAAATAACTGTCCTCAGGTCTTTTAATTTGAGTGAGTGACTGAGTATTTGGAGATGAGAGTCATTGACCCGTCTGGTTCTACCGAGAGAAGCTTCTTGCTCCTAGGTCTTTTAGAGCTGGTTTTGTAACCAGGTCGCTCTTCGGAACCATAGAACACAGAAAATGATTGCGTGACAATTCCCTCAATTCTCCCCAAAGTCTTTGCCTTTTCTCTTCCTTTCTGCCTAGAACTCAGACTGGAGACCTGGACACGGGGATAGTGGGGTGTCTTAAGGATGGTGTGTAAGGAGCTACAAGGAGGCTGTGCCTTGATGACTTTTCAACCAGCTCTGTTAGCCCCCGGCTGTATACCTTTAGATTTCTTGTCATATGAGAAAGATAAGCCCCTTATTTGTGTAGCAAGAGGTTGAACAAATAGGACTCACAGGGTGTCATCACAAGGCAATTTTATTTTTATCTCCCTGTCTCCATTCAAACTTGTTCTGTGCAGATGGTTCATGGCCACCCCGTTGAAATGAATATAGGGCGGGCACTCTCCATTGGCAAAAAGTTCCTGGCTCACTTGAAGTCATAAAAGTCTCATTTCAGTAACTGCAATTTAAAAAAACATATAGAGTGGTCAGATTCATGGAGACAGGGTGGAACAGCACTTGCCAGGGTTGGGGGAGGGGCAATGGGGAGGTGTGGTTTAGTGGGTGTGGGTTTCAGCTGGGGCTGAAGAAAAGGTTCTGGAGATGGATGCACAACAAGGCAGGCATACTTGGTGCCACTGAATTGTACATTTAAAAATGGTTAAAATGGTAAATTTTGTGTTCTGTATATTTCACCACAATAAAAAATGAAAAAAAAAATACAAGCCAAAAAAATTAAAAACTCATTTAAAGTTGAACACGTTTCCCTTGCACCTTCTCGGTCCGCTTTGAGTAGGCAGCTTGCAACCGGGAAAAGTGCTTGAGAGTGTGTGTGTGTGTGCGTGTGTGAGAGAGACTGTGTGTGTATCTGACAAAGTCTTCAGTTTCCCCTCCCCCACTGCCCTCACACTCTGAGATTCTCTTCCTCACTCACTTCCTAGGCTGCTTTTGCTTCCTCTAGAGTTGAAGTGGGGGAGAGAGAGGAGGAAAGGGGCAGGAAAGGTCTTATTCTGACTAGTGTGGTGTGGGCTGCCACACAGTCTCCCCAGGATTGGCATGTGTATAGAGCTGATTCCTCTTCTAGCGGGGCTGTTTGGCAAGTTCTTCCCAAATCCTCTAGCCCACACCATTGTCCGGGTCCCTAACTCACAGGTGAGTCCCTTGGCGTGGTCTGGCAGCTGACTTCTCCTAGGCTCACTCGCAGCTTAGACTTCAGCTTCTTGCTGCTAGGGGCTCATCTTCCCTCCAGGGGGCGCTCTTGGACAGGTTTTAATATGGCGCCGGGCAGGTCCTTGCTCTGCCGTGGCTCACATCTGGTCCGTGGGAAACAGTCAAACATCCTTTCCTCCCAATAGATTTCAGGGGTACCCGTTTCCAAGGCGGCAAACTGTCTTCACTTTACTATCAAAACCACTGTGAGCCAGCAGGTCTGTCATGAATTTGACTTTTAAAATCAGATTTATTGAGGTATAATTTACACAAAGTAAAATTCGCCTATTTTGATGTATGCAGTCCTTTACCAACACCACGATCAAGATAAAGAATGTTTCCGTCACCCAAAAAGTTTCCTCGTACAACTTTGCTTCACCTGTTACCTCTGGCCCTTGGCAACCCCAATCTGGTTTCTCTCTCTACATGTTTGCCTTTACCAAAGGAATCATGTTTTGAGGATTTACATATTATAAATGGACTCATACAATATATAATCATTCATATCTGGCTTCTTTCATGCAGCACAAAGCTTTTGAGTAACACCCACATTGTTGTATGTTTTAGTAGTTTTTTCTTTTTATTGCCAAGTAGCATTCATTGTATCTATATACTACAATTTGTTTTATTGTTATGAATATAGCTGCTATAAACATTTGTGTACAAGTCTTTGTGTGGACACATATTTTCATTCCTCAATGAAATAGCTAAGAGTGGCATTTAAATAGTAAATATCTAAGAATAAATAGGATTTCTGGGGTGAGTAGGTAATCCCACTTACTCTTACCCCAGAGTCATATGGGTCATATGGTAAGTGTATGGTTAACTCAATAAAAACTACCAAATTATTTTCCAAAGTAGCTGTATCATTTTGTATTCCCACTGGCAATAAATGAAAGTTCCAGTTGCTCTATGTTCTTAACAGCACTTAATATTGTCTACTTTCAAAGTTTTAGCCACTCTAGTGTGTATACGTATGTAGTGGTATCTCGTTGCGGTTTTAATTTGCATTTCCCTAATTTCTAATGATAGTGAACATCATTTTATTTGCTTATTTTCCATTCATATATCTTCTTTGGTGAAGTGTCTGTTCAAATCTTTTGCTCATTTAAAAAACATAAGGTATTGTTATTGAGTTTTAAGAATTCCTTGTGTATTCTAGATACAAGTCCTTTATCAGATAAGCGGGTTTTGCAAATATGTTTTCTCCCAGTCTGTAGCTTGCCTTTTCATTTTCTTTCTTTCTTTCTTTCTTTTTTTTTTTTACTGAGGATGTGATAGTTTATAACATTGTGAAATTTCAGTTGTATGTTATTATTTGTCAGTCACCATACAGGTGTGCCCCTTCACCCTTCATGCACACACCCCACGCTTCTTTCCCCTGGTAACCACTCAGCAGTTCTCTTTGTCCATGTGTTTGTTTATCTTCCATAAATGAGTGAAATCATATAGTGTTCGTCTTTCTCTATCTGGCTTATTTTGCTTAACATAATACCATCAAGGTCCATCCATGTTGTTGCAAGTGGGAGGATTTTTGCCATTTTTTATGGCTGAGTAGTGTTCCATTGTATATATACACCACATCTTCTTTATCCAATCATCAGTCAATGGGCACTTAGGTTGCTTCCAAGTCTTGCGTATTGTGAAGAATGCTGCAATGAACATGGGGGTGCATAAGCCTCTTTGAATTGCTGATTTCAAGTTCTTTGGATGGATACCCAGTAGTGGGATAGCTGGGTCATATGGTATTTCTGTTTTTAGTTTTTCGAGAAATCTCCATACTGTTTTCCATGGTGGCTGCACCAGTTTGCATTCCCACCAGCAGTGTATAAGGGTTTCCTTTTCTCCACATCCTCTCTAACATTTGCTATTTTTGTCTTGGTGATTACAGCCATCCTAACAGGTGAAAGGTGATATCTTAGTGTAGTTTTGATTTGCATTTCCCTGATGATCAGTCATGTTGAGCATCTTTTCATGTGCCTATTGGCCATCTGTGTATCTTCTGTGGAGAAATGTCTGTTCATATCCTCTGCCCATTTTTTGATTGGGTTGTTCAATTTTTTGTTGTTGAGTTGTGTGAGTTCTTTGTATATTATAGAGATTAACCACTTGTCAGATATATGATTTGCAAATATTTTTTCCCAGTTGGTGGGTTGTCTTTTCGTTTCAATCCTGGTTTCCCTTGCCTTGTAGAAGTTCTTTAGTCTGATGAAGTCCCACTTGTTTCTTTTTTCTTTTGTTTCCCTTGTCTGAGAAGACACGGTGTCCAAAAAGATCCTTTTAACACTCATGTCAAAGAGGGTACTGCCTATAATTTCTTTGGGAAGTTTTATGGTTTCAGGTCTTACCTTCAAGTCTTTGATCCATTTTGAGCTTATTTTTGTGAATGTGTAAGAGAATGGTCTACTTTCATTCTTTTACATATTGCTGCCCAGTATTCCCAACACCATATATTGAAGAGACTTTCCTTTCTCCACTGTGTGTTCTTGGCACTTCTGTCAAAGATTAGCTGTCCGTGGATGTGTGGTTTTATTTCTGGGCTTTCAATTCTGTTCCATTGATCTGTGCACCTGTTTTTGTATCAGCACCATGCTGTTTTGATTACGGTAGCTTTGTAGTATATTTTGAAGTCAGGGATTGTGATGCCTCCAGCTTTGTTTTTTTCCTCAGGACTGCTTTAGCAATTCGGAGTCTTTTGTTGCCCCATATGAATTTTAGGATTCTTTGTTCTATTTCCATGAAGAATGTGATTTGGATTCTGATTGGGATTGCACTGAATCTGTAGATTGCTTTAGGTAATATGGGCATTTTAACTATGTTTATTCTTCCAATCCATGTGCATGGAATGTCTCTCCATCTCTTTATGTCGTCATCAATTTCTTGCAGTAAAGTCTTGTAGTTTTCATTGTATAGGTCTTTCACTTCCTTGATTAAATTTATTCCGAGATATTTTATTCTTTTTGTTGCGATTTGTGAATGGGATTGTGTTCTTGAGTTCTCTTTCTGTTAGTTCGTTATTAGAGTATAGAAATGCAACTGATTTTTGTAAGTTGATTTTGTACCCTGCAAATTTGCTGTTATTGTTAATTACCTTTTCATTTTCTTAACGGCACCTTTTGAAGAGCAAATCTTTTTATTTTCGATGAAGTTCTATTTAACATTTTGCTTTTGTTTCCTATCTAAGAAATCTTTGCCTAATTCAAGGTCATGAAAATTTTGTCCTATGTTTTCTTCTAGAAGTGTTATAGTTTTAGCTCTTACATATATAGATCTATGATTTATTTTGAATTAGCTTTGGAGTATGATGAGAGGTAGAGGGCAAGTTCATTTTATTTTTGCATATATATCTCCAATTATTCCAGCACCATTTGTAGAAAAGACTATCCTTTCCCCACTTTTCAGCCTTTGTTGTAAATCAATTGACTATGTTTGTGAGCCTATTTCTGGCCTCTCTGTTCTGTTCCACTGATGTCTCTGTCTATCCTTACGCTGAGCGAGCGCTATCTTGATTACTGTAGCTTTATAATAAGTCTCAAAATTGGGTAGTTTGATTCCTCCAATATATTTCTTCTTTTTAAAACACTTTTTGGGCTAAATTTTAGAATTATCTTGGCAATTTTTAAGACTGAAAGCCTACAGGAATTTTGATTGGAATAATGATAATCTACAGATTCATTTGGGGTGAATTGACAATAATTTGAGTCTTGTGATTCATGAACCTGGTACATCTCTCCATTTACTTAGGACTTTAATTTATCTCAGCAGCATTTTATAGTTTTCCACGGACAAGTCTGGTATATAGTCTGTTAAATATATCCTTGAGGGGCTGCCCCGTGGCTGAGTGGTTAAGTTCGCGCTCTCCACCGCAGGCGGCCCAGTGTTTCATTGGTTTGAATCCTGGGCGCGGACATGGCACTGCTCATCAGACCATGCTGAGGCAGCGTCCCACGTGCCACAACTAGAAGGACCCACAACGAAGAATATACAACTATGTACTGGGGGGCTTTGGGGAGAAAAAGGAAAAAAATAAAATCTTTAAATATATCCTTGAGAGTTTTGAGTTTTCTGCTATTAAAAACGGTACTGAGTTTTCTGCTATTGTAAATACTATTGTAAATGGTGTTTAAAAAATGTCAATGTCTTACAACTTCTTGCTGATATAAAGAAATGTAATTGATTCTTATATATTGACCTTGATCCTTGTATTCTGAGACCTTCTTAAACTTATTAGTTATACTAGTATTTTTGTGGAGATTGCTTATGATTTTCTACACTGACAATCATGTTTTATGAATAAAGAGTTTTACTTCTTCGGCTGGCCCTATGGCTGAGTGGTTAAGTTCGTGTGCTCTGCTTAGGCGGTCTGGGGTTCATGGGTTCGGATCCTGGGCATGGACCTAGCACTTCTCAAAGAGACACGTGGAGGCGGCATCCCATATAGAGGAGCTAGGAGAGCCTACAACTAGGATATTTAACTACGTACTGGTGGGTTTTCGGGAGAAACGAAAAGAGGAAGATTGGCAACAGATGTTAGCTCCCGGCCAATCTTCCAAAAAAAAAAAAAAGTTTTACTTCTTATCTAACCTGTATGCCTTTTTTCCCCTTGCCCTTTTGCACCGGCTAAGACCTCCAGGCCAATTTTGCATAGAAGAGATGAGACAGGAGATCCTGGTCTTGCTTCCCTCATCTCAGGGGAGACACATTCAGCCTTTTATGGTAAAGTGCGATGTTAGATGTAGGTTTATCTCGGCTGCTGTTTGTAAGGTTGAGGAAGTTCCTTTCTGTTCCTAGTTTGCTAAGAATTTGTTTTTTTTAAAAAATCATGAATGGATGTTGCATTTTGTCAAATGCTTTTTCTGCATCTGTTGAGATAATCTTGCACTTTTTATTTGCACTGCTAATTTAGGTTATATGGATTAATTTTCAAATGTTACACCAAGCTTGCGTTCCTGGGATAAACCCCTTGGGGTCATGATGCATTATCTTGTTGTATATTACTAGATTTGATTTTGTGTCTGTGTGCATGCGGGGTATTGTTCTGTAGTTTCGTTGTAATGTTCTTATCTGGGTTTGGTATCAGGATAACGCTGGCCTCGTAGAATGAGCTGGAAAGTATTTCCTTCTCTACGAATTCCTGGAAAAGTTGTGCATGATTTTTATTATTTCTTCCTTAAAGGTTGGGTAGAATACATCAGTGAAGTCATTTGTGTCCGGAGTTTTCTTTTAAGAAGGTTTAGAAATCCTTTCGAGTGAGCTTTGGCAGTTTTCGTCTTTTAAGGCATTTGTACATTTCATCTAAGTCGAGTTTATTGGCGTGAAGTTGTTCACGATATTCCCTAATGATCTTTTTCATGTCTGTAGGATTTGTAAAATGTTCTCTTTTTCATTCCTGATAATTTGTTGTCTGTCTTTTTTCCTGATCCATCTGCCTACCATTCCCCCCCACCCCCCCCCGCCCCCGCCCCCGCCACATTTTATAGATCGTTTCAAACAATCAGCCTCTGGATTCATTTCTGGTATAATTGACTTTACTGTTTTTCTGTTTTCCACTTAATTAGATTCTGCTCTTATATTTCCTATTTTCTTCTGCTTGTTTCAGACTTCATTTGCTCCCTTTATTCTCCTTTTCTGACTTCTTTTGGAGCAATCAAACATTATTTATGATTTCATTTTTATCTCCTCTGTTTATTGGCTATAGCTCTTTGTTTTGTTACTTTAGTGGTTGGTTTAGGGTTTACAGTAAACATCTTTAACTATTACAACACTGTATTATCAACCATAGTCATTGTGCTATACTGAGATCCTCAGAACTTTCTCCTCTTATATCTGAAACTTTGTACCTTTTACCAACATCCCCGATTTCCCCCACCTCCAAGCCCCTGGCAACCATCATTCTCCTCTCTGTTTCTATGAGTTCAACTTGTTTTTTTTTTTTTTTTAAGATTTCACAAAAAAAAGATTTCATGCAATATTTGTCTTTCTTTGTCTGGCTTATTTCACTTAGCATAATGTCCTCCAGTTTCATCCATGTTGTTGCAAATGGCAGGATCTCTTTCTTTTTAAAGGCGGAATAATATTTCATTATATATATATATGTATACACATACACACCCATATACATATATTCACTTATATATACCACATTTTCTTTTTTTTTTTTAAACCTTGGCACCTGAGCTAACAACTGTTGCCAATCTTTTTTTTTTTTTTCCTGCTTTTTCTCCCCAAATACCCCCAGTACATAGTTGCATATTTTAGTTGTGGGTCCTTCTAGTTGTGGCATGTGGGACACCACCTCAGCATGGCCTGATGAGCAGTGCCATGTCCGCACCCGGCATCCAAACCAGCGAAGCCCTGGGCCACCAAAGCGGAGTGTGTAAACTTAACCACTGGGCCATGAGGCCAGCCCCAGTACACCACATTTTCTTTATCCATTTATCTGTTGATGGACACTTTGGTCATTTCCATATCTTGGCTATTGTGAATAACGCTGCAATGAACATGGGAGTACAGATAGCACTTTGAGATAGTGGTTTAGTTTCCTTTTGGACATATACCCAGAAGTGGAATTGCTGGGTCATATGGTATTTCTATTTAAATTTCTTGAGGAACCTCCATACTGTTTTCCATAGTGGCTGCACCAATTTACATTCCCACCAACAATGCACAAGGGTTACCTTTCTCTATATCTTTGGCAGCATTTATCTCTTATCTTCTTGAGGATAGTCATCCTAACAGGTGAGAGGTGATGTCTCGTTGTGGTTTTGATTTGCATTTCACTGATGATTAGCGATGTTGAGCATCTTTTCATATACCTATTGGCCGTTTGTAAGTCTTTTTTGAAAAAATGTCTATTCAGGTCCTTTGCCCATTTTTTAATTGGGTCATGTGTTTTTTTGGCTGTTGAATTGTATGAATTCTTTATATACTTCAGATACTGATCCCTTATCGGATTGTGGTTTGCAACTGTTTTCTCCCATTCCCTAGGTTGCCTTTTCTTTTTGCTGAAATGCTTGACCCTTCTTTCAGACTCCACCCAATGCTTGGCGTGTTATGAGGTCTCTCTGTTCTGACTGGTGGAAACAGGGACTAGTCCTCCTCCTGTGTGAGCTCCAGAAATTGTCTAGCCTATTACGTTATGGCGGTTCTTTCCTTTGCCTTGGGTAGTTTCCTCTCACACTGAGCATGTCAGTTCTTAGCCCAAGCCTCTCTGCAGACGCCCGGAGCTCTTTCTCCAGGACGCACCTTCCTCAGTCCTTAGCCCTGCAGATTCTGGCTGCCTTGGCCTCTGACCCCAGGCTTTGCCTCCTCGACTCGGGGAGACTGCCGGGCTCTGTGCGGGACAGTCCCCCCTGCACTGTGGCCAGAAACTGCCTCCAGGCTCTGAGCTGGGGCGCTCACGTTGTTTGTTTCTCTTCACTCAGGGATCATGGTCCTGTCACCTGTTGTTCGATGTCTGAAAATCTGTTTTATACATTTTCTCCCGTTCCTAGTTGCTTACAGCGGGAGGGGGCAATTTCTGAGGTGGTTAATCCTTCACAGGCAGGAGTGGAAGTCCCCCTTGTTAGATTTTTGAGGCATGAGTCAGAGACTAGTCCACAATGTTCTCTGAGTTACTGAGGACCCCCACCCTCAGCCGTACCCCTAGTTCCAGGAACAGTCAACAGCTTGTTGACTGACTGCCTGCCGGACACCTATCGAGCTATCTGGTCCTATTGAACCCCTTTCCCTAGACCTGGGGTGAGGGACAAGCACGCCCCACCTCTCCCCACTGCTGGGGGCTGGTGGTGGTGGCAATCACTGTTTAGATCTCTCCAAAGAAATCCTACCCAAAGTTTTTTTAACCCCTCTTAGCCTCTCCAACCTTTTTTGTGAGCTCGAGGAGGTGGTCAGCTAAGGGTCACAAAACTGGTTTTCAACCACCTCCTTTCCAAGGCCTGCTTTGGTGGTCTCACCCGACTCTGGAATGTGGGAACCATTAGCACCTGTTGTCTTGGGGTCTCATTCAATACCAGACAAGACCCAGCCCCATTCCCAGATCCTATTACACTTGTTTAAACCACTGCAGGCAGGTTTCTGTCACAATTCCTAACTCAGATGAGCCCAGAGGGGAAAAACAGCTCCTGGGACCCATCGATAATTCTGCCTGAATCAGGACGATTGAGTGGGACCAGGGCAGGGGAGTGGCAGAGAGCTTCTGTTGGACTGGGGGCTGGGTATGGTGGGGAGGGGCACGGAGTGCACACGGAGGGACGTGATCTAGGGGGCCCGGGGGTAGTGGGAGTGATGAGAGCACGTAGGCAGGCTCAGAGGGCCTGGAGGTCGTGGAAGGAAGGGGAAAGTAAGAGGGATGGGAGAGCTGGGGAGGCTGGGAGGACCCGGAGAATGGATGGGACTTAGTTGATTTGGGGCAGGGAAGATGTGGGAAGAGATGGAGCAAAACAGCAACTAGGGGGAGCTGGAGAGGACTGGGAGGGACCGGGAGGGACCAGGAGGGACCAGCAGCGGTTGTGTACAGAAAAATTTTTAAAACATTTTCATTGTGGTAAAATATACATGACATTTACCATTTTAAGCATTTTCAAGTGTCCAGTTCAGTGGCATTAAGTACATTCACAATATTGTGCAACCATCCCGACCATCCATCTCTAGAACTTTCTCATCTTGGCAAACAGAAACCCATTAAACAATAACTCCCTCTGCCCCCAGCCCCTGGGAGTGTCTACTCTGCTTTCCGTCTTGTAGAGAGAAAATTTTAAGGCATAATTTCCTTGTCCCTACCCTTGTTCCTGATGGAGGTGTGGGGGCTGGGGAAAATGGGGGTGAAGGGGAGAGACCAGGAAGCCCTGAGGAGAACTGGAGGGTCAGGCGGGAGGGGCGGGGCTCAGAGGGCCTGGGGCCTGGGAGGGACCGAGGAGCTGAGAGCAGCTGGGAGGAGTTGAGTGATGATGGGGTGGATGGGAAGGAGGCCAGAGCTGGCCATCTTAATAGGTCATTGCCCCTCCAAAAACAGGGCCTTCTGGTCCCCCCTCTGTGACCACCTGCTGCAGCAGGTGACACTCTGGCCGGGTCTGTGTGGTGACAGCTGCAGGTCCACTGGCTGGACCTGGAGCTCCCTGGCTGCCAGGATGGGCCCTGCCCCCAGCCTATGGTCAGCACACTCTCATCATACCTGTGATGGGGAGTGAAAGGGGGCCTGGGGGACCCCGCCTTTACTCCTCACTGGGTCTAGGGGTGGCTAGAGGCAGCATTGAACCTTGTTTGTATTTTATTCCTATCTGGCCAACTGAAGGTCTCAGTGCACTGGTCCTTCTAGGAAGTGGGGAAGTAATCTGCTCATGGTCCCCCATGAGGAACTAGAAAATGAGTCTCTAACCAGGCTAGACCAGAAATACGTTGGGGGGACGCAGAGAGATGGTGTGAAACGGGAGGAAGTTGGGGGGTGCTGGGGTATAAAATGGTTGAGTGCCCGGAGGGCTTAGGAAGAGAGTGGGGGAGCTGGAGGGAATAGAGCTGGGAATGATGTGGGGATCGGAGTTGCTGGAGAGGGATGGGGATAGAAGGACCCCGGGGAGAGGGGAGGAGCTGAGATTCCGCATGGGATGGAGTAAGAGGGACTGCGGGGAGGTGAGTGGGGGATAGAGCAGGACAGAGGTGACCTGGGGGAGGCTGGAAGAGGTCAGGAAGTCACTGGAGGGATGTTAGGGTCTGGAGTGAACCTGGAGGAACTGGCGGTGACATGCAGGGACTGTGAGGAGCTAGAAGGCTCTGAGAAGAAAGGGAGGTCTGTAATGGGATGAGGTGGGGTGCGGGGTGGGAGGGACAGCCACAGAGTGCTTGGGGAGGAGTGGGGACTACAGGGCCCCCTGGGAGGGGCAGAGAGACACTCCTTCATCTCGAGGTTAAAACTCCCCACTGTGATGAATAGATTTCTCAACTTCTTGTAGTTCTACCGGTTTTGGCGTTCCCACTTCAGGGCTGAGTCAGGTGAGGACTAACTGCAATCCCCACCTCCACGCCGGTCCCACCAAAACCCCTCCACGTTGCATTAAAGCGAATCACAACCTCTCCTTGCTTGAAACCCTCCAAAGCTCCCAACCCTGCACCACTGCCCTCAAGGCCGGCTCTTATTTGGCCCCACCCCCCACCTGGCCCCACCTGGCCCCACCTGGCCCCACCTCCCCCACTGGCCCCACCCCTCATCTGGCCGCACCCCCTCACCTGACCCCGTCTGGCCCTCAGTCCTCAGGCCTCCACCCACCTCTGTGCTGTCCTACAGCCTCACTATCCTCTGCTCTCGAATGCTCCAAACTGGACCCTGGTTCTGGCATCTACTCCTGCTGCTGCTTCTGCCTGGAATGTTCTTTCCCCCACAGGACTTAGCTACCTTCTTACTCCTCGAGCCTCAACTCCAATTTCACTTTCTTTCGACAGGCCTTCTCAGACCGCCCCGCCCCGCCCCCCCCCCACCCCCAGGATAAAGCAGCCCTCACCTGACCAGTCGCTGTGAACCATAAAATGCATTTAATGGATGTAAACTATATTTCAATAAAAACTAAACAGTCCGTCTCTATGAATCTTCTGAAGACGCCAAGAACCTTAGTCTGAGCTCAGAGTCCTCTTGAAAGCAAACCTGAGATGAGGATTTGAGTGTTAGGAAGTTGATCTGGGAGGTGAGGGCAGAAAACTGGAGAAAGGAACCAGGAGAGTGAGGGCTGGAGAGAATGCCACTGGGAGTGTGTTACTGAGGGCAATTTGGGCTCAGTTCCCCTGGGGACCCACTGAGGGGTATAGGAACTGTCCAGTGAGGAGCTAGTGGGAGAAGCATTTGTCAGGTCCCGTTCCCCACTGGTTGAGAGCTGCCTCTCGAGGCATTATCTCCAGAAGTCCTGGAGCAGAAAGTGCAACACTCTTGAGGTGAGAGCCTGTCATCCTGAGCCCCCCAGGAACAGTTGGCCAAAACTTCGGCTGAAATCGGAGGTGAGACGGAGAGGCCGTGAGTCACCAGCAACATCTGATACGTGGGGCTCTTGACTGCCCTCCACGTTCTTCCCTTCCAGTTTCCGTGTTCTTGTGATCTGAAATTTTAGTACCAGCAACTAAACATCATAAAATTAATGCCAGTTATTTAGATTTGCCTACATGTGTAACTGAATCATTAGTGCTCATTCGTGCTTATGGCCACCCACTGCTTCTTTCTAGGTCCATTTTTCCTTTTAAGTGATGTCTGAAATGTATTTAATTTGCCATTACTCTTGAAGGGTAATATCACTGTGTCCTCAACTCTAGACTCAAGTTTATTTTCCTTTATCCCTTTGAAAATATTATTTTATTATCTTCTGGCTTCCAGTGTTGCTGAGGAGGATGCTGATGTCACGTTCTTGTTTCTTGTTTGTAGGTAATCTGCCTTCTTTCTGGTACTAGGATTCTTGTTTTCTTGATCCTTGATGTTCTGAAATTTTAGTAAAATGTGAAACTAGTATGGATTTTTTGTTTGTTTATCATGCTAAGTGTGTGGTGCGATTTTCCCCAACCTAAGGATTTATGGTTTTTTCATTCCTGGAAAACCCTCAGTTGTTACCACTTTAGCAATTTCTCTCTATCACTCTTTCTGTCTGTTCTGGATACGTCAATTTCTATTCTCCTTGGGTCTAATTTTTTCTTTCATGTTTTCCATCTCTTGATCTCTGAGCTGTGTTCTTGGAGATTTCCTCAGTTCAGTCTTCTGGTTCATGATGTCTCTCTCCAGCTGTATTCAGCTCCCCTTTTGAGTTTTTTTAACTGTGATTTTAATTTCCCATATTTCTTTTTTTTTTTTTTGAGGAAGATTAGCCCTGAGCTAACTGCTGCCAATCCTCTTCTTTTTGCTGAGGAAGACCGGCCCTGAGCTAACATCCATGCCCATCTTCCTCTACTTTATATGTGGGATGTCTACACAGCATGGCTTGCCAAGCAGTGCCATATCCACACCCGGGATCTGAACTGGCGAACCCTGGGCTGCCAAAGCGGAACGTGTGTACTTAACCACTGCACCACCACCGGGCCCCTAATTTCCCATATTTCCAATGGGCTCTTTGTTGTTTGTCCCACTCTTATTTCATGACCTGCTTTTATTGTGTTGTGGTTGCCATTTTGCTCTGATTTCTTCAAGGACTTTAAAGATCCCTACTTTAAAGGGCTTTTCAAATTGCTGTAAAACTTTGCTTCTTCAGCTATGGGTTCTTCTGTGTGCCGGGTTTGTTTGCTCCCTCAGTGCCCTGTTATTCCCGGCTGTGGGGTTATCTGGAGATTCTGTAAAACCCAAGGCTAGTGGCCTCGGCTTGGTCTGTCTCTGGCTGGGCTCCAGACCAGGGTTTTCTCAGAAGTGTCCAGTGTGGGCCTCCGCGTTGTGTGAGTGACACATTTCTGGGACAGTCCCTTTGAGCTTGGTGGCTCTGTTGAGGGCCCAACCACAGGCATGTGGCTTTGGTTTTTGCCATGACCTTGAAGGTGGATGTAGCTGCCCTGGTTTATGTTCCCCAGCTGGCAGCACAGGTCCCCAGGCCAGCCAGGCTCAGGCTCCAGCCCGGCTTAGCGTGTGCACCGTGGCCACACCCTCCACACTCACCCCTGCTCTCTCCTCAGCCCCCCGGGGCTGCCAGCCTCGGCCCCTTCTCTCCCTGCAGCCTCCTGTCTCCTTTCTTTTAAGGAGTAGTCTCCATTTCTTGTCTACCAACGTGGCCCTCTCATGTCATTCATTTTTAAAAATTGTGTGTTTGGAGCAGAAGGAGATGGTTTCAATCATCTTTAACCAGAAGCATCTTTTAGCCACGTGAGATAGAGCTGCTGTTACCTAGATGTTCCACAAGCAGACCTGTAGAAATGGACACACCCAGAACCATATGTTGTTCCTTGCCTTGAATTCTAACGCCTCACGTCAGGCCTGCCTGGACCTGTCGGTGACCGGGGTCTGGCTGCGCCTGGGGCAACAGGATAAAGGGGAAAGCAACCTGTAGTTTTTATCAAGAGTCAAGTTTGAAGCGTGTACGCGTATCTATTAAATTTATATAACTAACATGTATTTGTATAATGCTCTCTATGTGCCAGACATAAAGGGCTTTGTATGTTAAAGCCTCATGAACATGAACTAATTTAATACTCATAACAATCCTAAGGTGCAGGTACTATTATTATAAACCCTGTTTTACAGATAAGAAAACTGAGGTGAGCCATGAATGAGATTGAGAGTCCTGTGCTCTTAGCCACCCCCTTATGCTGTGTGTGTGTGTGTGCACACTAGCTTGCACATGGGAGTGGGGGGCACAAATTAAATTTCCACTGCCAGGAGTGGAATGAGGCAGAAGGACAGAGGAGTGGCAGACTCAGGGACCCGGCCGCTGACACAGGCCTCCTGCCCCAGACCAGCTCTGCCTACTTCCTCCCTGCCTGCTCAGGTGGCGTGGGGCTGGCCTAGGTCTAGCTCAGAAATAGCAGCCTAAAGGCACCAAGGAGGTCTGGCTGCAGCAGGGGCAGTGGGTTCTGTCCTCTCCCATCCCTGTGCCACCATCAGGGACAATCTGTTCACTGCAGACTGTAGAGACCGGGGTTTGGAGGCTGGGGAGGAATGCAGAAACAGCTCCTCCTTAGAAAAAGGGCTAACACGCCACTCCATAGTTATTCTTCATGTCCGGGGAGATACAGAGAGATGGAAAGAGAGACAGGAGTAAGGATGGAGGAGAGAACAAAAAATGCAGAGAAATACAGAAATATGGAGAGCTGAGACAGAAAGGTGCAAAGACAGAGAAACAGACACACAGACTGGGAGACAGAGAAAGACATTCTAGGAGGGTGTCTGAGATGGAGGCTGCTGGGAGACGGGGCTGGGAGTGAGTCAGAAGTGACATAGGGGGTGGCAGTGCAAGGAGCCCAGCCCCTGGGGCCCTGAGGTGCTTGGAGTCCTTGGGGAGTCTGGAACAGAAGGGCCTCGAGCCAGGGGTTCCCCACCTACCAGTGTGGTTCTTCATCTGAAGGTCGGGCTGGGGCTGCTATAGGGGTGTGCGTGTGTCCAGTCCCCTTCCTGGGGTGCTGGCCTGCTGTTCGTGGAGCTGGGGACAGGTACCCTACCTGTCGGTGCCCTCCTCCTGAACAGGGCTGGCTGTCCCCCTCCCCTGCCCCATGCCAGTGTCAGGTTCCAGGCTGTTCCCTGGGGGAACTTTGATCTGCAAAGAATGAGAGTGACCGATCTGGCTACTGCCCAGGACCAAGCCATGTCACTGAGACCTGGCCTGGGCTGCCCCTGCTGCCTTCCTGCCCAGTGGGACACCAGGCAGCTATCTGAGGCTCAGGAGACCCAGAAGGGGTCTTTCCTGCTCTCCTTCCCTCTCTCGTTCTCTCTGCCTCCATTCACTGTGCAATCACTAGTTCCTGACTCATTCACTCAGCACCCGTCCCCTCATTCATTCATTCAACAAGCATCACTGACAGAGCTGGGGGCTGGGTGATGGGGGCAGAGGGATGAGGGAGACAGAGTCCCGCCCTTTCAGGAGCCCATTGCCTGAGAGGAATGGGGGGCGGTGGGGGCAGAGGCACACAGACACACCCCAAACAGAGATCTCTACTAAAGAGAGACACAAGCCCCACATCGGAGGAGGGAGACAGGGCAGGAGAGGAGGGATGTATCCCAAAGGGCATGGTGGGGCAGGGAGTGGAGGTGAGGCGTGGTGACAGCCTTCATCAGGGGAGGCTTCCTGGAGAAGGCAGCATTTAAGCTGGGCCCTGAAGATCTGAAGAATGAGCGGGAGTTGGTCAGACAGATGGCAAGTGACAGGGATGCTTCAGAGAGAGGCCCCAGCGCAGGCACAATTGCAGAAGTGAGAGAGTTCTGTGCATTTTGCTGGAAGGGCCTTGAATGGCATTCCCTGTTGGTGGAGGGCATCCAAGGGTCAGGGGGACAGTTTTGTTAGAGCAAGGTGCCTCTCGGGGCTTGCAGGGGAGGTGGCAGCCTGGTGGGCTCCGATACTGGTCTCATCATCCAGGCCTTGCCAAGGAGGAGCTGACGCCCCCTGAGACCTCCCGTACAAGCCCCAAGTCCCAGTGCGTCTCCAAAATGCTTCTAAGGAAACCCAGCTTGCCTGTTGGCTGCACAGGGCCCCAGAGGGTGAAGCCCAGCCCCCTCCTCAGTCTGGCCTCCCCACCCCCACTGCTCACTGAGTGACGTGGCCTTTTGCTGGGCTGAAAGCAGACACTGCCTGCCTGCGGGGCCCCTGGGGAAGGCCCGGTGAGCCGTAGCCCCGAGCTCTGGCTCCTCTTGTCCAGGAGGCCTCTGAGCCGGGTCCTATAAATAGTCCTGGCAGGGGGAGGGGAGGCAGGCCAGAGAGGGCTGGAGGGGCCAGGCCTTTGGGTGGGGAGTTGTGGAGGGGGCAGGGAGAAGGAACCTAGAGTTTGAGGCCCAGTTGGGCCCCCAAACGATGACCACTTGCCTCTCTGAGTCTCGGGGAGCTGTGGGCTGGTTCTCGGGGCAGGTCCTGGGGGCAGCAAGGCTCTCTGGGGGCCCAGCAGAGAAAGCAGACACGCAGGGACTATTGTTCTGAGAGGAGGGGCTGGTCCTCTTTCCTCCCATCTCTGGGTGAGTTTCTGGAGGCCCAAGGGTCAGGATATTAGCTGTGAGAGCCCCAGGCTGGGCCCGTCCCGCCCCACTGACCACTTTCCCACTGCCCAGTGTTCCAGGACAAGTTACAGCAGGTGTGTGCTCCGCTCCTGCTTGCCTGAGGCCTAGGGTGCTTGCTCTTCCCCGACTTCAGTCTCCCCCCGGGCTCTGCCTTTCCCAGGGTGGGAGCGGGGAGCTAGGATGAGTCAGTGGCGACCTTGCCAGGCCATAGGGCCAGGGCTTAGGGGCTGGGACCCGAGGGGGAGGATCCTGGAAATGGAAAATGTGAGCCCAAGGGCCTTATCTGGGCTGGAAGCAGCTGTCTCCACTCCACACCCTCTGCAGCCCCCACCTCTAGGGCGAGGACCACAAGCCCCTCCACTCAGGGATGCGTGCAGAGCTGTTTGTTCTCTGGGTAGTCTGGACTCCAGTAGAGGCCTGTGGGGAATTTCTCCTCCACTGGGACCAAGAGGGCCCAACGTTTGTCCAGGAGGGTGGGAAGCCCTGCTCTCTACTATGCCTCCCCAAATCAGGGGCATCCTTAGGATTTTATATGCAAGAGTCTGCAGAGCAGCCCCCTAGCACCCAGCATCTGTGCCTTCTGGAGACGGACTGGACTTCTGGGTCTGGCTAAAGAGTCAGCCAGAAATGGGGCATGTGACATGTATGATCGAACTCACACTCATGCTCACACAATGAAGCACACAAACATTTGATATACGTGAGCACATGTAGACATATGACATACATGTACAAGCATGTGCAGAGTAACAGTGGCATAAGACACACCCTGATGTCTACGTTGGTACGTGTACTGCAGGCACACATACATACGTGAGTGAATAAACACATGTTCACCGCCTATGAGCAAGTGCATAAAAATCCTTCCTACAAACATGGGTACTTGCAAATGAACACATGCCCCCCAGGCAACACATACATGCAGGTACTATAGACTCCATAAGTCCCACGTCTTTCCTCTACACGGATACATGCACACATGTACATACAAGCATGATGCCCTCCGATACAACATGGGAAAAAGATGAACATTACAAGTTTCCATGTGTGTCTGGCAGAGTGTCCCCTGGGATGGAGTGTAAAGGAGGGTTCGGTGGAGGGAAGTTGGAGGGATCCAGGGGGGCAGGGGTCTCTTCCCAACCTCCCAGGGGCCTCAGGGTTCCAGGATGCACGCCAGTGGCTCTGCTTCAGGCAGGCGGAGCTGTGGGCAGAGGGCAGAGCCCCAAGTGTCCCTCTTCTGCGTCCCGGCTGGAGATCAGACTACAAGACTTGCCCACCCTGAGTCTGTGCTCCTGCACAGCCTCCGCTGTGGCTCCCACCCACCTCCCTGGTTGGACTCCCCTTGGCTCCTGAGCCCAGAAACCTGGCAGGAAAAGATAAATATAAGCCCTGCGGTCCCACCCCTATGGATCTCATAACAAGGCAACGGTTTCCAGGACAGAGGCTGGATTTCAGGATTTGGCAGGAGGAGCAGGGGATGGTATGTTTGCCCGGGGGCCCAGCCCTGGAGTGTACTTCCCCTTTGAATGCTTGTTAGCTTGTTCCCATTGGGAGCCTGCAGCTGTGGACCCTGAGGAGTGGGGTATGGCTGCTTTCATGCACCTTCCCCAGGGAGAAGCTGGATTGCCAGGCCCCTTAGTTGCCCCAGCAAGCAGAGGGCTGCGTGGAGGCTGTGGCAGGGTCTGGCCTGGCCCGTGACCCTCCAACCTAAGCCCTTCCTGGCCGAGGGGCTTGGAGGGACCCCCCCCAGTGAGGTCAGCCCCTACCTTTGACCCAGTGCATCGCACCCCGTGACCTAGTGCGATGTGACCTTGGAGATGGGCTCTGTGTGGTGCCTGTGAGCCTGCCAGGGTTCACCATCCCTTCTAATGTACCCTCTCCATGATTCATCTTGGCTAATGAACCCCATACCCCAGATATTGAAGGCAGCATTTGGGGGCCATCCTCGCCGCTCTCACCTCCCTCTGCCCATTGTCCATCCATTCAGCAGGCCTGTTGGTCCCACTGGCTCTCCAGTGAGTCACCTTTTCCCAGGCATTCAGTCACCCAGTGTTTATTGAGCTCTTTCTAAAGCCAGTTGCTGCTCCAGGTGTGGTGATGGATGAATGCCTGAGACAGACAGCCTCTGCTGAGGATGGGGTCCTTCGCGTGCATGCAAGTGTGTGTGTGCACTGTGCCCATGCACACGGAGCCGGGGTACAGAAGGTGGAGAGGTGGGACCAGGCAGAGGGCAGGTGGGGAGAGTACTGTGGAGGTCTGAGCCATCCCACGTCGCATATCCTTTCCCCACCCCGTGAGCCCGGCGTGTGTTCTCAGCACCTGAGGAGTGTGGGGAGTAGGCGGGACCTTCAGGGCAGAGGCTGGGTGTCCAGAGAGGGGGTGGGCTGGAGGAAGAGAAGTGGGGGTCCTGCATGGGTATGGGCGTAGGCGATGGCACCCAGAATGGGTCTGCTCAGAGCGCTGGGCACCACCACAGTCAAGAGATGAGAGAAAGGATGCTCACTCAGGAAGGTCGCCGGGGAGGAAAAGGCACAGAGGTGGGAGGGGAGTCAGGAGAGAGAGGAGGAGGAGGAGCAGTCCTCAAGGGCTACTGCCAGAGGGCCAAAGCGGGTACTGGAGACTCCAGGGAGCAATTCCAGGGGAGTGGAGCCTTGGGCCAACCTGGGGAGCAGGAGGGAGCTGCCCAGACTTGGCTGAATTTGACTGTTGCCCCGGGAGGTGCACTGGGACTAGCATGCAGGGGAAAAAGAAGTTTCTTAAATGTGCGCCTGGGCCCTGGGGTCCAGTCCTGTCTTGGAATGCCTTGCTGTGTGTCCTAGGACCAGTCCCTGTCCCTCTCAGGGCCTCTGTTTCCCCATCTCGGTCCCTGATTCTAACTTCATGGCTTTAGCATGGCAAGAATTTGACTTTGTGAGGTGACTGGGAGGGGGAAGGCTTGTCCCACATCCTGCTTCCAGCCCAGAACTGGAGTAGATCAAGGGACCAGCAGGCAGCGGAGGGGCCAGAACCAGGCGAGGGAGCGAGTGATGGAAGGGCAGGCGCCAGAGCCCGCAGGCCTCAAGTGGGAGGTTGGCCTCCTGGCTGGCTGACATCAGGGCTGGTGAATGTGGAGGGAGTTCAGCCTGGTTCATCAGCTCTCACCTCCCTCACAGCCTGGTACTGGGCAGGGCTGAGCTGGAGGAGGTGGGGGGACCGGCCCTTGAGGGGGTGGCTGAGAGGAGCCCCTGGGCCTGGGAGCCAAGCCGCAGCCTCACCCTACCTGGCACGGAGCCAGCCCTTGGTGGTGGTGGTGCTGGTCTTCCGTCTGCCCCCTCCTTACCTCCCACCTCCTCTCCCTGCCCCTCCGCCCCTCTTCCTCACGCTTCTGGTTCCTCTCTCCTCTCCTAGGCTCATCTCCAGCTACTGACTCAGTGGTCTGATGGCTGAGGAACAAGAGCCAAGGGGGATGGTTTGATTCTTGCACTGTCTGCCTTCCCAGAACACACAGTGAGCCCCATCTCTGCCCTGGACAGAGGCTCTACTTCAGCAGCGATGGAGCCGTGCCCCGCCCCCACACAGCCCCTCCCAGAGACTCTCATGGTGGGTCTGGAAAGACCAGATAACCCATCTGAGTTGGGAGAGTGTGGATGGATTCGGGGCAGCCAGTCTCTACAGTCTACCACCTCTTCCTCTGTATTAGGGTTCCTGCCCCAGAGACCCCACCAGCCTTCCTTCTGGAGGATAGGAGAAAAGGCTACACCTCCTCCCACACCCACTCCCCACCTAGGCCAGGCACATGCCCAGGTGCACATCAGCTGTGGGGCCAAGAATGAAGCTGTCTAGTCCCTCCAAGACTTCCCCACGTGGTCCTTCCCCGGGTCCTGCAAAAGAAAGGACTGGGCTTTTCTGGCTGAGACCAGAGTCTTCAAACTCCAGGCTCCCGTGCTCAGCCCTGTGGGGGCTCTGAGCGCTGTCCGGGGCCGAAGCTGCAGCAGCAGCATCTCTGACAGGCTCTATCAAAGATTCTACCCGGAGAAAGAACGCAGGCTCACCCTGTCCAGACGGCTACTTGGAACACACACACTCACACACACAAACATGCATGCCTTTTGGCACTTGAGTTTCTCATGAAATAACTGCTGGAAGGCTCCTCGGATTAGGTAACCCAGCGTTTCTTCCTGTCCTCATGGTGGAGGGGGGAAAGGGGGGGGATCAGCACTCGACATCTGTTAGGCTGATCCAGCTTCTCTGGGGCAGTGCAGGCCAGCCCAGGAGGTCTGTGGCTGCAAATATCTTTGGAAGCCTAATGTGACAGGAACAGCCCTTCAGATCTCTCCTTCCTGCCAGCATCTGGCTGTGCCTGCCAGGCCACCCAGCCTCCTTTAGGTGGGCCAGGCCTGGCAAGGAGAAGGTTGATGGGAAATGTTTTTTGCACAAAGGATGGGATGTCCCCATTTTTATTTTAAATCAGTTTTACAATACACACGGAAACAGCATCTTTGCTCATTGTGTCCTATCCTCCTGCAGCAACGACTGCTTCCATTCTCTGTTTCTTCTGATGGTTTGGGGGTAGTGGGTTTAGAAGGGAGGAATATTGGGGTTTAGGCATGAAAGGAGCATTGAGAGGGAATAGAGGTGGGAGCCCTGGTCTGTGGATAGAGGTCAGAGACTGAGACTCTGATGAGGGGAGGGGAGATGATTAGGTCCAAAGTCACCGGTCCCAGGATTTGGAGATTCAGCCCTGAGCACACCCTTTCCTCTGTCTGACCTCCGCCTCTCCTGGATCCCCTAACAGGGGCCCTCTGGTGAGCCTGGAGTTCTACTGAGCACCGGCAGGAAGGACACAAAGATCTTGCTACACAGGGTGGGGCTGGGAGGGGAGAACGCAGAATTGCAGAGACAGGGCGGGGCCCTCACCATCCGTCTTCTTCTCGCTTAGGTCTTATAACAGGTGCAAGAAATTCCAGGCAAAGATCCCACAGGTGAGTATATGCTTGTGAGAGCGTGCCCCCGGGGGAGAGAGGGCACTGGGGGGCACAGGGTGAGGGTCAGGGTGGCAGTTCTGGGGATTGCTGCTACTGCTCTCCCGTCCCTGGAGTAGTAGGGGAGTCCCCATCCCCAGCAGGAGCAGGCCCTCGAGTAAGAGCCCCGAGGGAACGCATAATCCGCGTCTATGGTCTCCAAAGTAAAGTCCACTTGGGGGTCGAGGCCTTCTTCCGGTGGGCCCGCAGCCCCTCCCCCAGGCTGCACGCCGCTCCTCGGGGGTCGCGTGGAGGGGGCGCTCGGACTAGGTGCTTCCCCGGGCTCCGCACCCCGCGAGAGCAGAGGCGGGGCGAGCTGTGCTCCTTCGGTGCCACCAGGGGACCCCCCACCCCACCACCACCCGCCGGGTCTCCAGGGGCGGGGGGTCTCCGGAGTTGGCCGCGAGTGAGCCCCGGCCCCGCCCCCGAGGCCCCGCCCCGCGCGGCGCCCAGTCCCGGGGCTCGCGGGGCCGCCCCGCCCTCCGCCCGCCCCTCCCGCCGCCCCTCGGGCGAACCCAATCGGGGCGGCCAGTCGCGGCCCGGAGCTGTAGAGCTCGGCTTCTCTCCTTGCTAGGCCCGCACTCAGACCCGCGCGCCCTTGCTCGGCCATGGAGCCGACCCCCGACGCCGAGGAGGCGCGCACGGTGCGCGAGGCCCTGGGCCGCTACGAGGCGGCGCTGGAGGGCGCGGTGCGCGCGCTGCACGAGGACATGCAGGGGCTGCAGCGCGGCGTGGAGCGGCGCGTGGCCGAGGCGCTGCGCCTGGCTGGCCCGCTGGCGCGCACCGTGACCGAGCTGCAGCGCGACAACCAGCGGCTGCAGTCGCAGCTCGAGCGCTTGACGAGCCAGGTGGAGGCGCTGGGCTTGGCGACCGGGCTGTCCCCCGCTGCCGGTACGCCTGGCACGCCCAGCCCTCCGCCCGCGCCCGGCGGCCGGGACCGCGCGCCCCGCCTGGGCACTGCACGCTTCGCCAGCCACGCCACCTTCTCGCTGTCCGGCCGCGGCCAGGTGAGCCTCGCGCAGCGTGGCCGCGGGTGCGTGTGCGCCGGGGGAGCGGGGCCCCGCGCTCTGGGGCCGCCCCTCTGCCCCGAGTGCGTGCGCCCGCGTGCGGCTGCTGGGCCGGGGCTGCCCCTCCGCCGGGCCTCGGGCGCGGGGGTCCGGCCGCCGCTCCGGAGTGGAAGAGGGCCGGAGAAGCGCTGTCTTAGCCTGCCCTCTGCACCTGTCTCTTGCCCCCTCCCTGCTTTGGAGCCGGGCCCGATGTTTGCCCTGAGTTCTGTCTCCTTCTCCCCTCTGTCCCATGACACTAAGGGCTTGGGCGCCGAGGTCTGGCTCCTGACCCTTCAGCACCACCTGGGGCCTCGCGGGCGTGTTGGAATGGTCAGCAGCCCCTACTCCCCCCACCTCCGTTCACGCGCCCCCCGCGTTGCCACTTCACTGAGGCCTGACGGCTCGTTTATTGATTAACCCAGAGTGAGAACTCAAGCCCTCGTGGCGGGGGTGGGGGCGGGGCGGAGGACGCAGTCTGTTCAGGCTGCAGCCCCACCGCGCGTTTGGGAACTCGCAGGGGGTAAATCCCTCACCGTGAAGGGAGAGACGGGGAAACCAGCCTTGAGCAGTTTCCAGATTCCCGGGGTCACTTGCTGGCCAGAGGCCCGCACTGCGTGGGGTGGGGTGGAGGCCGGTGTGGACCAGCCCGTACCCTGAGCATGGGGCCTCCTGGAGTGGCAGGTTAGAATGTTTCCGCTGTATGCTCAGTGGCCCTGAGGTGGGATTTTCCACTCTGCTCAGGCATATGTTCTGGGGTTGGGTTTCTGGGGTCTGGGTCTGGGTAGTCTGCACCTGCTGCCCCTCCTTGGTTCAATCCATCACACATTCAGATGATCCCTGTGAGCTGGGCTGCACCTAAGGGGGCCAGGAGGAGGATCACATTAGCCCTTGTCCTGGGAGGTCCCAGCTGGATGGGAGATGGCCCCAGATAGAGCAGGCCCAGCGCTGAGGGCAGCCAGAGCAGATGTTCTGCTCCAGACAGGACAGTCTCCTCCCGGTGGGTGTCCCAGGAAGGCTTTGTGCTGCTGCTGGCGCAGATGGGGGTGGTGTGGTGGTGTGCATTCAGCCTCGGGAAGGCTAAAAGGACTCGCTGGCCGGAGGGGAGCCTGATGGGTGTGAGAGCGGATAAGTGAGTTGTGAAGCCCCCTGGATGCTGGGCAGTGGAGTCGGGCTTTGTCCCCCGGGGGTGGGAGGTTCTTGAAGCAGTGCTGGTGGCAGAGCCCATGGGTGTTCCAGTGCTCCGTGTGAAGTGTCTGGAAACCTGGATACACTTAACTCTGTCCTATGATATAAAATCACCACTGAGCACACAGGTGCCTGATAAACTGTGTCATCGGCTGTTTCTGAGGTTTTATTTTAATGCACGTTTGCTACGTGTCTGCTCATGGAAGCAGCTGCCTAAGTTTTAAGAAAAATAATCTCAGTCATATATGTGTATGCATACATGCATACATGTACATACGTGAGAAGATTTTTCCAGTGGGAATTGGCCGTTAGTCGTGTGGGGTGAGCTGGTCCTCTTGGTTAGGGGGGTGGTGGGTGAGGGGGGCAGGGCAGGGGAGGGACCGGGTCCTCCTTGTATCTGGCAAGCTCCCTCAAGGAGGGCTGGCTGGTTGGAGGGAGGCTGGGGACAGGGTACCTTAACTGTGATGGTCCGAGGAGGGCGGGGAGGACGGTCTGAGCCTGGGCGGTGGTGGGCGGCTGGAGAGCTGGGCTGCCCTGGGGAGAGGTCTCGGGGAAATCAGCAGAGTGAGAGAGTCCTTGGGTGTGAGCACGGAAGCCGAGAGGAGCCCTGCCTGGGGACTACTGGGTTCCAGATCTGGTGGCGATGCCGGGTTCCCTTTGGGTCGTGCTGAGCTTGAGGGGCTGTGGGACATCCAGGCGAAGCTGTGCTGGAGGTGGAGTCATGGATCTTGTGCACAAGAGTGGTCACGGCCAGAGGTAAGGGAGATAGCAGGGCAGAGCTGGCGGCTGAAGCACTCGATTGGGCGAGGTCTTCGGGGCGGTGGCACAGAAGGAGAGGGTGAGGCAGGAGCCCTGGGCGGAGGCAGAGGAACTGCCAGGGAGCTAGGAGGCACGGAGAGCGCTCTTAGAAACTGAGAGAGGGGAGTCCTTCTGGAAGAAGAGTTTGGGGCTGAGCAGGAATGCTGCAGCCTGCTGGGGGCTGAGGGTGGAGACATACTCGGGGAGTAGGCTGCGGACTTCAGAAAGGCCTGAGGTGAAGTGGAAGGGCCAGCATAGCCTAGCACCGTGGGTGGAGGATGGTCAAGGTCTCCAGCGGGGCCGGAGGCTTCACGGTGCCCTGAGCACCAGCGCCCTTGGCCTGAGGCAGCTGCCAGACTCCAGAAGCACCGGTCCCACTTCTCTTGCAGCCCACCTCCCAGGAGCGCCCACACAGGCTCCCAGCCTGCTTCTGGCGGTGAGGGTGCCGTGCGGAGCCATCCACATGTTCCTGCTCATGTGCTGTGACCAGGAACACGGGATCGGGCTGTTGGTCACGAACAGGGGTTCAGGGCTCCGGGGGCAAGACTGGACGGAGTCGCGGCTGGGTGCCAGTGCGGCTTATCCTCTGTCCTCTCTTACTGCCCTGTCACAGGGGGGTCTAGGTGTGAGGGTCTCAGACGCACACGTGAGACAGTGGTGGCTGCGGTCAGGCCTTGTGGAGGCTGGTTTGTTTACACGGCCCCTCTGTAACAAGCACGAGCTTTACAGACCCTTGTTTTGAGACCCTTTTGCTTCCTGTTGTTTCAAACTGGGGACTGTGGGGCTTGGAGGTGGGTCATGCTCAGGATACAGATGTGCCCTGAATTCAGTGCAGAAAGAGTTGATCAAGTAATCCGCTTCTGAGTGCACAAACCTTGACTTTACTAGGTAGTGAGTAGCCAGGGAGGTTGTGAGAAGAGGGAGAGGGCAGGGCAGTTGGGTGGAAGTAATCAAGGAGGACTCCCTGTAGGAGGCCTCAGACCCTGCGGCAGACAGGAGCTGCTTTTGGCGCATTTGCTGTGAGGCCTTGGGGACATCTCCTCCCAGCTGGACTTCAGTTTCCTTGTATCGAAACCAAGGGGGATTGGCCCAGCCCTGTGGGGCCCCTGGTGCTGAGCAGGGCGGGTAGTTATAACAGTGACGTCAGCCCTGTTGGTCACAAAAGTGTGTACAGAGCTGCAGCTGTGGTCTGGTGGGTGGAGGGAGCCGGCTGGGGGCCTGTGGTGGATGGCAGCAGCCTGAGGCCAGGCCTGGCCCTGGAGGCTGGGCCAGAGTTGTTCCCTGAAAGTGTCCTCAGCTGAGCTGGAGCCCCCAGGTCCCCGTGGCCAAGGCAGTGGTGTCCGTCAGGAACCACTGCCAGGAGCTCGGTGTCGGGAGGCCGACCATGAGAGAAACCAGAGCCGCCTTATCTGCCTTCCTTTCCCAGACACACTGTGTGATAAGAGAGTTAAATGCTTTGGGGAGAAGTTTGAATCGAGGCTTTAGAACCGTGGTGTGAGCGAGGAGAAGGGCGTGTGAGCGAGGAGAAGGGCGGGGCAGCCAGGGCAGCCGTGTTTGTGCTTGCCAGCTCGGAATGGGGGTTCTGGTGCCTGCGGGCTGCGCTGGGCATGCGAGTGTCCACGCAGGAGCCCGCATGGGGTCAGGCAGCACTGAGAATGCCCAAAATATCATTCCTACCCTCACAAGGGTGTGAAAAATCTTCCCAGTGAGAAGGTCTCTGAAATCAGACTTTTTGCATCCCCGCCTCACCCCCCAGCCTTCCCAGGCCTGGGGTCCCTCATGGGCAGCCTCCCCCTTCTTTAAGACAAAGCCCAGATGGGAATCTGGGGCTGCTAGAGCCAGCTCAACAGGACCAGTGCCCGTCCCCAGGGCTCTCAGTGGTTTCCACCCTGGCCCCGCACAGGGGTCCCTCCCTGGTTCCCTTCCCTGTGGTGGAAGCAGGCTGCCCCACGAAGGAAGACCACTGGGAGAGCGTGCCGGCCCCCTGGGTGGCTTGGGGAGGGGGAGAAGTGCTTGCTCCAGCCCAGCCCCTTGGTTTAAGGGCTCAGGTCCCGTCGAGGTGGGTACCCACTCTCCTTGTCTCCCCCTCATCTGGCTGAGACCGCAGGGCCCAGGGCTCACCCCACCCCAGGTCCTGGGTGACAGGTTTGTCTTGAGTTGACCTTTCTGCCCTCTGGAAGGCCAGAGCGCTTTGTGGACAGGGCCCTGGGTTGGGGTAGGAGACCCAAGTCCCAGACCTCGACTCTGCTGCTGCCTTTAGTCTCTGTGTGAGGTTAGAGGTGACCCCACCCCCTCCCCGGGCTTGTGTGATGATGGGTTGGAGGGTAGGTTCCAAATAGCCCCCTTGTCCGTTGGCCTGAGGTGTGGGCAGAGCACTTTCCTTGGATGAGGAGTGGGTCCAGTCTCAGGGGTGGGGGAGTGAGGGGCAGGGGGACCCCAGTGTCTGGGCTCAGCCCCCACTCCAGCTTCAGTCCCCCTCCCAGCATGAGTTACCTCCATCCCCTTTCCCTCCTTGCTTAACTGGAGAGCCCTTGGCAGGATCCAGCTAGTCCAGAACCTACTTTGGGTCTGGTCGTGGCATCTGGTCCCCTGGGGCTTCATGGGGGGTGTTGGCCTGCAACGTGCAGGGGCGGGCATCTGGGGGGGCCCCCCAGAGAGACCCACATTCCTGGGGAGATGGTTTCACCATCAGGCTGTCCCTCCAGGCCCCTGCCTGGACCTGTGGAACTTGTTGGACCAGAGTAGGGTGGGTGGGGGGACATGGAGACCCCAGAGCTGAGCCAGCCCCGGGGATGGGTGAGGGGTGGGGGGTTCAGGATGGACTGGCAGTCTCTCCTCCCCCTGCTGAGTTGGTCTCAAGTTGGCCCAGTGTAGCTCTAGGTGTGCCCTCCTGCTGGGGTGCCAGGAGATGCCCCCACCCTTCTCCATTGTTCCTGCCAGTGGGTGTGGCCCCTCCCCCTCCATCCTCCTGAATCGGGAGTTGAGGGTCGCCTCCTCCCCAAAGCCAGACTCTGAGTCCTGTCCTCTCCCACTTCCCCGGGGACGCCCCCTCCCCCTGCAGAGGGTCCCCTCCCCCTGCTGGAGCTCAAACCCCTTTCCCCCCTCCCCTCATGGCTAGTTACTGTGTCTTCTCCATGGCTCCTCTGCTTCTCCCCCAGGCCGTCTCCTGCCCCCACCCCCACCTTGATTCATCACCAGCGACGTCTTTTTGGCTAAACTCAGTGGACATTTTTTAGATCTCATCTGGCCCTTCTTTTCCTTGACCTGAGGCCACCTGTGGACGCCGCTGGCCTGCCTGCCTTCCTGATGCACTTACCCAGTGTTCTCCTGGTTCTCTTCCTAACCCGCTGCTGCTCCTTCTCGTTCTCCTCTGCAGACTCCTCTTCTGCCCCTTCAGGTGGTGCCTCATCCCGGCCCCGTCAGCCCCGAGCCAGCCCTTCCTCAGCTGTGCTCTGAAAGCGAGACTCCTGTTTCTCCATCCTTCCTCCATCCTTCCTCTTAAACTTCAGACTCAAGTATCCAGCTACCTCCTGACCTCCACTCCCTGATGCCTCAGGGGCACCTTACACTCAGCATGTCCAAAACTGAAGTCCTTGTTTTCCTACCAATGCCACCTCCCTTCCTAGTCATGTCCCTCAGGCCGGAAGCCCAGGCTTGGAAGAGGCATGACGTCCTCCCCTCCCTCCACATCCACCCTCTTGCCCCCAGGTTCTGAGTCCTTATTGCCCTTTACCTTTCTACTGCCCATTTCCTCCTTCCATGCCGCTGTCTCACTGGCTTCTGACTGATGTTCCTACACACAGAGCTGACGACCTTCAGCTCCTTCTTGTCCAAGGAGTCAAGTCCAGGCTCTGGGGGCTGGCACCTTGGGCTGTGTGGTGCTTCTGCAGCCACCAGATCAGAATGCTTTGTGCCTCGATGTCTGTCTACCTTTGTAGACACTAGTCTCTCTGCTGGGAATACCCTCCCCTCCTCGTCCACCTGGCTTATTCTCGGCTTGGCTCAGGTCCCCCTGCCTCTGGGAAGCCCTCCCTGGCCCACTGGGCTGGATGAAGTCTGTCTGAGGCACGCACTCTCCTGCTGGCTCAGCAGTGGCAGCTTGTGGTCCTGACTCCCCTACCAGGCTGATTCCCCCATGGCAGGGTGGCCACTTCTTGCCCTGGTTGCAGGGGTGGGTGAGCTGTCTGGGGCCAGGAAAGGGCTTTTGTCATCTGGGAAACTTGTAGACAAGGGGACCAGCCTGGAGGCATCTAGAGAGAGGTACAGCCAACCTACCAAGCCACCCATCATGGGCTCTTACTGGAGCCCCAGGTAGGGGTTGGCCTCGGTCACCTTTTTGCCAGACAGACCCCACCAGCCTTACAGACACTGTGAGCCCTGCCTTCCTCCCTCACTGTGAGAAGGGCAGGACCGCGGTTGAGGAGAATGTTCCTCCTGGCCGCACATCTCAGCTGTTTCTGGTTGTCTAACCTTGGACAGGGCACATCCCCACTCTGAGCCCTGGGGTCCCTTCTGTAAAATGGGGCTGGTCACACCTATCTGGGAGGACAGAAGCAAGTTGGTCTAAGTGGCATGTCCAGAAAAAGGGCCTGCCACTTGGTAGGTGCTCAAATGGCACTTGTATAGCCTGTTCCGATATCTCAAACAGGGACACTGAGACCCAGAGGGGTCATGACCTGACTCAGGTCACACGGTGGGTGGTGGTACAGCCAGGATGCCAGGCTCTCCTGATGGCTCTTGGTCTTGGCTCACTCTCTGTACTGCCTCCCGCAACTGCTGTAGCCCAGAGGGGTTGGAGGGGCCGCATGGAGCCGATCAGGCCCTTGTACTCCAGACGTCTGGGCAAATCTCGTGACCCTGCATCCGGTGAAGAGTCCTCAGCCTGAGGGCACCAGTGCCCATCATCAGCCTAGAAGGACCTTATGTCTCTGGGTTTCAGCGGCTCCCACACAGGCGGCCATGCCTCCCTGCCCAGCTGGGATGAGTGGGGGCCAGGCTTTCCAGACCCAGGTCATCTGGTCCAGCCTGGGGGAAGGGGGGTGCCCAGCTTGCACACTCCTTCGGAACCTTCCACCTTGACCTTTGTCCCTAGCATTTTTGGGCTCTGGGATGAGTTCAGTGGCAGCTTCACAGGCTCCCAGGGGCTCAGCAGCTGGGGCTGGGTCTGCCCCAGCTTGCTGTGTGACCTCGTCCTTCTCGGGGGTGGGCTGTCTCACACGTGAGTGCCATTCGCCCTGCCAGAACCAGGAGGGGCTTGGGAGAGCAATGTTGGGAGTGGACTGCTGGTCCTGGCTGGGGCCTCTACGGTGTTCGTGTCTCTCTAGAGTGTGGATCATGCTGATGAAGCCAGTGAGTCAGAGATGAGGAGGACCTCAAACTCGTGCATCATCGAGAACGGGCACCAGCCGGGGGCAGGTAGGGGCCGGCGACAGAGGATGGGTGGCTGGGTAGGTATGGGGATCGGAGCCTCGGCCGTGCCTCTGTGCCAGGCCGTCCCTTGGCTGGGATGGGGGACTTGAGCCTCAACTCTAATGGGTGGAGAGGCTGCCTGGAGAGCAGCTTCATTCAGTATGAAGCAGAACTTTTTAAACAGAGAGGGAAGTGGGAAATCTTGAAAGGTAGTGAGCTTCCCTGTTTCTGGAGGAATGCAAGCAAGGGGCTGAGGAATTGTCCACGCACTGAACAGGGTAGAGAGTGGACTGATAAACCAACTAGTATTTAATGAGTGGGCTGTGAGGGGAAGTTGGAGCAGATGGCAGCTCTGGTTGGAGCAGTGAGAGGACCCCAGTAGGGGGAGATCAGGGAGCTGGAGTGGTCAGGGAGGCCTTCCTGGAGGAGGGGGGAAGAGGGTTCACGGAGGCTGGAGTCCTCCTGGGGGGGTCTGAGGCCCCTGTGGATGCCGTGGCTGACTGCCCCCACCCCTGCTGGTCCCATGTTCCAGGTCCAGGCGATGGACCCCCTGAGGCTGCCCAGTCGTTCCCGGCACCAGAGCCCCTCAAACCTCGCCCTGTGAGCCTCTCCTTGCGGCTGCCTCACCAGCCCGTCACAGCTGTCACCCGAGTCTCCGAGAGGTTCTCTGGAGAGACCTCAGCTGCAGCTCTCTCTCCCACGTCTGCCGCCGTCCTGGGGGGCCTCGGCTCGAGCCCCAGCGAGGCTGTCACACCCTGGACTTCCAGTCCGAGTGGTAGGAGCAGGAGGGCAGCCTAGGGGGAGAGCCTGGCCTGGGGGCAGACCCCACCTCGAGGTGGGAGGGCGGGCAGGGGCTTGGGGGGGTTGCTGAGAGACTCCGAAAACCTGGGACCAAGCCCCAGCGCCCCTTCTGCCTGTCACCGCGCCCCTCTTCCCTAGCCCGCCTGCTCCATCAGCTGGGGCCCGTCCTTGCCTGGCTCCTCCCCTGGGGAAGCTGTGAGATAGCATCACCCCCGCAGGAGACGACCACAGCTTTCAGTACAGGTCGAGGCTGTGCTTAGAAGGGGGCCTCTTACCCTGCAGGCTTCGGCGCCATCCCCCAGCATCTGTCTTGGGCCTGTGGTCAGGCCTCAGTGGTGTGTCCTTGGTGGGGCTGTGTGGGCTTCCAAAATTGAGGGCTCGGGAACAGAGTGTTTGCTGGATACGCAGCCCAGGAGGCCCTGGGCCCTGTGCTCTCAAAAGCAGGTGGGGACACTTTAAAAGACCTCTTTGATGTCATTGCTCTATGTTCCCAACCTCCTTTCTCCTCAACTGTTGGCCGAGGGGGCGGGAGGCAGGCAGTGGCTGGCCCTCCCCAAGGCCAAGGTTTGTTATTTCTCTCCCTCCCTTTGTCCCGCAGAGAAGAACTCTCTGCCACGGTCTTTGTCGAGCTCTGGCTATGGGGCAGTGACGGCAGGCAGGAGCGATGACAGGTGAGTCAGGCCCCCTGTTCCCGGTAGGTGGGGTCGTCACTGCCCCTTAACTTCTGGGCTTTGCCTTGGACCCAGGCTGCCCAGGACCCTGCCGGGCGCTCCCTGTGCTGACCCCAGGAGGAGGCACCCTCCTTGGCTTGTGGCCTCTGGAGAACTAAGGCAGCAGGGTTGCTGGGTGGGGTTTGGGCAGGGGAAGGAGGCAGTGGGGCCTCGTGGCGAGTTTGGTTTGAAGAAAGATGGCTGCAGGCTGGTCTCTCTGTGATCCCTACAAAGCAAGTCTGTCCAAGGACTGGAAGGGGTGTCTCAGTCCCCGCAGAAGGAGGGACGGTGGGAGGACCTCCCATTTTCCTCTTCATCCATCCGGGCTGGCTGGGGTCCCTCAGAGCCGGGTGCTTCCTGCGCGTGGACCAAGGGGATGCCTGGAGAGGCCTGGGCTGGGGCAGGTCTGCGGGGCCTTCCCTGAGGTGTAGGCCACCTCCTGGCCTGTGGTTGTCCCCATACCCCCCCAGGCCAGCTGGACTGTGATTGGAGCTAAGGGGGAGGTAGGGGGCTGGCTTGGCTTTTTTTTTTTCCTTTTAATAATAAAAGGAGAATTGTGACTTTCTGGCAGACTGTTCCAGGGAGAAAACAATGGGGGTCTTATGTCGTGGTGGTCGGGGGGGCCCGGTCCTGGTGGGCCTGGTTCTGAGGACATCTCCTGCCCACGGAGGATGCCCCCTGGCCGCCCCAGGCATTGCCACCTGCCAGGGTGTCAGTGTTCCCAGAGAGGGGGCCCACTGCTGGCCAGGCCTGCTTGAGACAGCAGCGCAGTTCAGAAAACCTGCTGAACCGGTTGGGACTGGAGTGAGTGATGCTTCCTCTCTGCCTGTAGCCCCATTGCTGCTTCATTTCACACTCAGTGGGGTGGGGGACCCTGGGGCCTGTGTGAGCCAGTGACGGCTGGATCTATGTTCCTGACACAGCGGTTCTCTCCTCAGCCCACCTCTGGTGACACCACCCCAGTCGCCCCCATCCACGCAGCCACCAGCCACGACTCAGGCCCCTCGCCAGGGGGAGCGTCGCCGGGAGCTGGTGAGGTCGCAGACACTGCCCCGCACCTCGGGGGCACAGGCCCGGAAGGCGTTGTTTGAGAAATGGGAGCAGGACACAGCGAGCAAGTACGGACCTCAACCCCCCAGACCAGGCCAGGCCCCAGAGTAGGCTCAGACCCAGACTGGGGTCAGGTAGACACAGCACAGCAAACCTGGCCCTGTCCTATTCTCCAGGGGCCGGTTCCCCAAGAGGTGACCTCTCAGGCAAGACACAGGTCAGGGCTGGGCTACCGGGTGGGCTGGGGGGCAGGGAGCCAGGTAAGGCTGGATGAGAGCCCCCCCCACCAATTGCCAGAGGGGCCCTGGACCGCCCTCCTTTGGTTTTGGGGCCTGAGTAGGGAGACCGGATGGGCAGGAACTGGGAGGTGACACAGTGGAACCTGAGTGCCTACTGGCCCCCATCATGCCTCAAACCCCCTGTTGGAGATGGGATCCGCCTTTGTACCTTTATCCAGCTCTCCTGTCAGTGCATGGTAGTGATGCCTATTGTGTGCGGCCCAGGCCTGTGTGATGGTGAAGACAACCCCCAGCCCTGGCCCCTGAGGCTCTGACTCTAGTGAGGGCAGCTGACCCCGGAAGTGTCCCCACTGACCCAGACAACCCGATCTCAGCTGTTAGGGAGGATCCTGGGGCCCAGAGGAGGAGACCCTCCCTCCCGGCGAGGAAAGACCATCAGGGAGGACAGCCTTGGAGGAAGGCTCAGAAGGCGGATGGGATAAAGGGAAGGGGGAAGTGTGTTCCATCCAAAGGGTGGGGCCACAGGGCCACGCTGGCTCAGGTCCTCTGTCCCAGGATTGCCAAGTGACCCCCAGTTCCCAGTATGGGGAATAAATAGGGGACCCGAGGCTGCCAAGGGGGTTTGATCCTGGCAGATCTATCAAGGGAGGCTGTGTGGCTGGTCTGCATGGCTCATGCGTGGACGTGGGTGTGGGGTGAGGGAGGCCACGTGCTAGCAGAATGGGTGGGGGTATCTTCCTGGTGGTAGGAATGGTCGGGGCCTCCCCGGCCTCTGGGAGGAGTTGGCTGCTGAGGGGTGGCCCCACAGCCCCCACGGCAGCCCGCCCTTGCTCCGCAGGGGGAAAGGCGAGTCGCGGGCGAAGCTGAAGCGGTCACAGAGCTTTGGCGTGGCCAGCGCCAGCAGTATCAAGCAGCTCCTGCTCGAGTGGTGCCGAAACAAGACTCTCGGCTACCAGGTGAGCCCAGCGTGCCACCCCGGCACCGGGACCCCCGGGCAGAGGCTTGACGGAGCACCACCCCTGCTCTTGTTTGCCTGGCCAGGGCAGGAACCCCAGGCTGGGGCGGAGAGGTAGGAGCTGGAGAAATTGTGCCTCCCGGTCGGTCCCCAGCTGCCCCCAGCAAGTGCTTGGAAATCCCGAGAATCCCACGTCTGCCTGAGCAGCCTGGTTTAGTGCCCCTTCTGGGGTGAGGTCTGGCGACTATGGCTCATAGAGCTGGGTGGGTGGTAGCCTTGGGAGAGGCTGGAAGAATCTGCTGGTGGGGTTGAATTGGGTGGGGGGCAGCTGCGTGCCCCGCTCTCACCTCCGGGCCTTGGCCTTGCCTCGTTGGCAGCACGTGGACCTGCAGAACTTCTCCTCCAGCTGGAGCGACGGGATGGCCTTCTGCGCCCTGGTGCACTCTTTCTTCCCTGACGCCTTCGACTACAGCGCCCTGAGCCCCACGCAGCGGCAGAAGAACTTCGAGCTGGCCTTCACCATGGCCGAGTGAGTATGGTGGATCTTGCTGGCTGCCAGCCCCGGCCCAGTCGCTGAACCTGACCTCTGCCCCGGTGGAGCTCGGGGGCGGGCAGGATATGGAGCAGCTGTCCACAGAGCCGAGGACCCTGAGGCCGTCCAATCTGTCTGCCTCGTGTACAGATGGGGATACTGAGGCCTGGAGCAGGGGGATTTGCCCGCCTTCCTTAGCATGCGGTGGTAGAGTGGGGCTCTCTTCCCAGTGGACCTGCCCTCTTTGCTGTGTGCCTGGCTTCTGGAGGGCAGTCCGGGAGCCCAGCGGGGTTGGGTCCCCAGAGCACTGAGTCTGTGCTCTCCGGGCTGGTGGAAGATGCAGTTGCTTGGGCGAGCCACAGCTTCTATCAGCAGAAAATGGAGTAAGCTCTGCCTGGGGCACGTGTCAGAAACTTCTCCAATGAGTAGATTTTGCTCCTCTAAACACTGTTCTAGCGTTTGACATGAAACTGCTTACCTTCTTAAGACCCGCTCGTAGGGAGAAGATTGGGCGGGAGCGATTCTGGGATCCAGAGGTGCTGGGGAAGCCGGTTTGGGGTTTGGTTATTGGCTGAGGGCAATCCCCAGGCATCGGGAGAGTGGCGGAGCAGGGGTTCTGGTGGGGCACATTCAGGCTGAGAAGGGTTCACTAAGGGACTCCTGCGAAGGTGTGAGCAAGAGTGAGGGAATCGAGCCAGGCGTGGCGCCGCACCCTCGGGGGATCAGCCTGAGGTTCTGGAGCCGGGGAGCAGAGCTGTGTGGAGAGGGCTGGCTGCTGGCAGTGCAGCTTTTGGGCAATGGATGCAACCAGCTCACTGTGACCTGGCAGGAGGGAGCGGGGAATAAATACTCTGCCCCCGCCCTCCTCCTGCCTCATGCCACGGCCTCCTGTTGGCTGAACAGGGTCAGAAAGCAGAGGGCAAGGAGCTATCACTGTGGTCCATGGAGGCCCCCAGGGCAGGCACAGGGCACAGATGAGGTGTTCAGGCTGCCTGATGCTAAGCTTCGTGGAATTAAGGGGAGGAAGGCCTCCCCAAAGGCCTTCTCTCCTGCCCCCCTGTCTTTGTGCCTGGGGCTGTGAGCCTCTGTGATCCCTCGCTGCCTGACCACCTTTGTTTCTAGTCTGCATTCCCTGTGCACGTGTCCAGGAGGAGCCCTCACCCCAGACCTTGCCTGCCTCCTCATTCTTTTCCCAGCCCAGCCTCCCAGCCCCAATAGCAGCGCCCCACACCCGGCCCTGAGCCTGGCCAGCGAAGGAGTGGGAGCCAGCCGCTTATGAGACCCACACTTGGTGTTGTGGTCTCGCCTTGAGCTGGGCAGCCAGCCTCTCTGGAGCGGCAGCTCTTGCTCTGGGGGCGGAATGGAGACTGGCTCCCAGCGCCTTGGCCTGAGTTGTTGGAATATCGGTATTGGCCCCTGTCGTGTTGTCGGATGACGCGCTTGGACTCTCGGCCCCCTTGGGGTCATAAGAACTCCTTGTATACTTTAAAAGCCTTCTCTTTCTTGGCTGCTTGGGATTAGCTGTCATCCTAATTGCAGAAACAGCTCTGGATGGAGCGTGTTATGCAACTGGATCCAGACGATGGGGAAGTAGAGCCAAGTGTAAGGCACAGCGTTGGGGAGGGGGTGCCTCACCGGGAGGAGGCCCAGCTGCTCGAAGCCTGGAAATGGCCACTGTCAAAAATCAGACATCAGAGTATGCGGGGCCTGGGCTCGGATGCAGGCACCCCAAGACCCACCCCAGCGAGAGGAGGCTGCACTTGGCTCACGGAGTTCTTCTCCATCAAGTCCGTGGGCCCCGTGGTGCCGTCTCATGCCCTGGCTGCCATGGTTACGCTGAACCCTGGACCAGGCTGGGCTGTGGCAGGGAGAGGGAGCCCTGGGCCGCAGCGTTGTGGCCCTGCACCCCTGCTCGAAGGGAACACAGCTTCCCTTGGCAGCTGGAGCAGAGGCAGTTCGTGGCTGCGCTTTCCCAGCACGAGGTTTGAGCTTGCAGAGCCTCCAGACTCCACACAGATGTTTCTTCTATTCCTGCCCTGGGGGGCGGGCAGCGGTGGAGGCTGCTCCAGGTTTTGCCCCCCTCCTCCCCAGAGCAAACCGTGGCTGAAAAACTGGGCCCCGCCTCCCCGTGGCCTGAGCCTGCTGCCTGCTGGGGAGGGGAGCATGATCCATGGGGCCCCTGAGATGAGTTCTTGCATTTCTGCTGACTCGAGGGGTGGAGAGGGGCACCCACGGCGGCCTGTGTGGGGAGCTTGCTCAGAGTCTGGGCAGGGAGATGGTCTCGCAGGTACACGGGGAGAGGGCTGGGAAGGTGGGCTTGCTCGAGGCCTCTGGGAGGACAGCACCTTGGATCGCCTAGTGTCTGGGACAATAGGCTGGTTAGGAAAGCTGGAAAGAAAGCACAGGGACACCTGCTCAAGGATGCTGGCTACCAGTGTCTTAACAGATATCCTTCGGTTCACCAGCAAAAGCCAAGCAGACACGCGGGGCTGTGGGAGCCACGGAGCGCCCTTAGGGCAGCAGGATGGAGCTATGAAAGGCACCTTGGGAGCAGGCAGTGTGGGATGGGAGGAGCTGGCCTCTGATGAAGGCACAACCTTTGGAAGGGGAAGGAGGACATGGATGGGGTGCCCAAACATCGGGTCCACCTCACATCAGGAAGGCAGCGTTTCCAGACCCTCTCAGGAGCGAGTGCCTTCAAGGCACAGAGATGTATCAGGAACCCACGGAGTGAAAGTGGTTTGTGCTGCCCCTCCCCCAGCAGTTTACAGTCCCAAAGATTCCCCGCAGCCTAATCTGTGCGAGTGATGCGGTGTTGACAGCAGAGTGACTCCCTTTGTGGGACAGGTGTTCAGGACTTGGAAGGCGGGAGGACCGCCCCTTTCATGGGTGCCTGACCCTCTGCACCCTTCTCCCCACATCCCCGGAGCCCGCCGTGCGGCCTGAGGCCCCCACTTGCCCTGCGGGGAATGTGTCCTGCTCTCGGGTTACACAGGCCCGAAGGGGCTTCCAGGCTATTTGTAGGGCCCATGTGTCTCTGTCTAAAACCAGAGAGGAGACTGTAGTCCAAGCCCTGGCATCCTGGTCTGCATTTAGAGAGGGCTTAAACAAATAAAAATAACCCCTCCAGCCCCTCCTCCATCTGCCTTCCAGGCCAGCCCTGTGGTGGCCGAAGATTACAGTGGCTAGGAGTCAGAGAAACCCCCTAAACCTCCTTCAACCCCAGACAGAGTGGGCCGAGGAAGTCCGCTGAACATCGGCGGCAGCACATGCTCCCTGGGGTCTTGCTGTGCAGCGACATGGGAGGGATTCGTGCTTTCTCCTTTGGACTATTCCATGTTGTTTGAATTGTTTAAAACAAGCTTGTCTGATTTTTACAAAAGCAGGTTTTTAAAAAAATTTAAAAGGCAATTTGGGGCCTCTGATATGTTGAGACTTAAATATTTTTATGAAAGTCCGTGTTGATCATCCTTTTCCTTTCCTCATGTCCTGTCTCAGGAGCTGTGTCTGCAGCTTCTGGGAGTCCTGGTGTTGCCGTCGTAGCTGGCTGGGGTGGGGTGCGGACCAGGTGGAAGTGGCCCAGCCCCCTGGTTGTTTTGGGGGAAGCCGGGCACCTTGCCCGAGGCTTCCTGTCTGGGCAGTAAGGGTGATGCCGGGGTAAGGCCTCAGTGCCCATCCCAATCGCCACCCCGATGGTGAAGACTTGCTGCCTGGGCAGGGGCAGGGCTGTCATTCCTCCGAGGGCAAATGCAGCCTCAGGGATGAAGAAGGGTTGGCTCCCTCTCCCTGTGTGGGTTGCACACACCTGGAACGTGCCAGCAATTCTGAGTTCCTGCGGTGAAGAGGGCGAGAAAGAAACTAGAACCAGCTCCGAGGAGAGGGTCCCATGTACCCTTTGGACACGCACCGAAGGAACCAGAGATGTGTAGATTCATGGAAAGACGTGGATATGAAGATTCTCTTCCCACATGTTTCCACTCTTTTGGGTGGAAAAAATTAGACTGAGAATAGCCATGTGGGACCAATAGGTAGAAAGTACCAAGAGGCAAAATAGGATTAGAAACAGAAAGGAAAACTTTCTCAAGGCCAGAGCCATCTGCGGAAGGCTTTGAGCTGTCCTTGGAGGAAGTTAGGGCCGCTTCCCTGGACCTGGAGGTGAGCAAGCCGCAGAGAGCCTTGGTGCTGCTGATGGGGATGTTCGGAGGGTGAGATTACTGTTCTTTCAAGGCCGAGGTTTGGATTTCTGATGCCGCCCTCATTGAACATGGGTGACCGCTGCGGCCCCTGCTGTCGGTGGCGATAACCTGACACGTGCAGAAGCTGCTCACACACACCTGGGATCCTCTGACAGCGGCCCCAGGTGGGCGGTGGGGGTGTGGGGGAACGCTCCCTGTGCTGCAGGTGTGGAGGAGGGCAGCAGATGCTAAGCTGATAGCTCAGGAAGGTGAACTCAGGGCCCTGCCTCTCAGAAAGACTCAGCTTTTCCGTCCTTGACCATCGACGAAGTACCTTTGCATGCCTCTCCTCATCAGACCACTGACTTTCCTGACTCCAAGCCCTGCCATAGCCGATCCGGGGGAGCGAGGGTGCCCACTCAGTGGGCCGGACCCACTCACCACCCCACGAAGCTGCTGGATTCCCTTACAGGCCACCTGCTCCAAACCGAGGGGGAGGCGGCGATGCCTCCGTTTCACCTTGACATTTGGTTTCTCATAGGAGGCCTGGGGTGGGGCCAGCACCATAGAGCAGGGCCCCGGGCTAGTGGACGGTCCTTGTCTTTGGAGGACATGGCCCCAGAAGCCGGTGGGGACTGGTAGAAAGTGCTGCCTGAATCACACAAACGGGCTCACGAGCTCTGGGGTCCGAGCCGCATGGAGGCACACAACCCTCCCCACCGTCACGCCCCCCCCCCCCCCCCCCCCCCCCCCCCCCGCCCCGCCAGCTCGCTGGGAGGGGGAGTGGAGATGGGAATCTGATTTTCTGCTAAGGAAATGGCACAGAGAGGTGAAGCGAATGGCAGAGGCAGGATCTGACCCCAGTTATTTAGATTTCAAATTTGGGCCTCTTTTCCCCCATGCTCCTCTCTGCTTTTTAAAGTGAGTCATGATAATAAAAACAGCACCAGTAATGATCTCTAATGTTGACTGAACTCTTTCTGTATGCCGTTCCATCTGGTTGGCACGGATTAGCTCAGTAATCCTCACACCATGCTGTGACGTGGCTGTTATTCCAGATGGGGAAACTGAGGCCCAGAGAAATTAAGCGTCTTGCCCAAAGTCACAGCTAGTAAGGATGGCGCTGGGATGTGAACCCTGGTGCGCATGCACTTTTCCACGTGGGAACAAAGAGACTGGGGCCTGGAACCACGAGAGTGCGCACAGCGGTTGGAGGAAGGACACTGAGGGTTGGACCGACTGCCATCATTTTTGCTCTTTGGGTTCTGCCTGATAGCGTCAGGCCAGCCACATCTGGCGCCCAGGAGAAGCATTGCTTGGTGTTCCAGAGGTGCCTTAACTGTGGGTCCTCACCTTCCCGCCTCCACGAGACTCAAAGCCGGGCCTTCATTCCCCTCCCAGCTGGGAATGGCCCAGGCAACAGCTTTCTCTCCAGCCCAGAGAAAGCCCCTGCTCGCACACGCATCTACGCCCGTGTGCCAAGAGTTAAATCAGTGATTCCCAGGCACAGGGCCCTAGGAGGGGGTCGCAGGATGGTTTTAGGCAATTTTTTAAATTTCACATTGTGACCCATCAGCAGATAGTAAAATCAATTTAGTGGTTCGTGACTAGCATTAAAAAAAAAAAAAAGATGGGGAGAGAAATAAAGATGAAATTTTAGAGAGAAAACATGGGTAGTAGAAAGGGTCAGTATTTTTGCGAAACTATTTCTGCTTCTGTGTATGTGTGCTGAATCGTGATGAAAAATCTCTAAAACTGTGGGTAAAAAAGAGGTTTCTAAACATTATTTTAGGAGGGATGTGGGTGAACTTATTTTTTACTTTATTCATTTTACGTTTACTTTTATAGGTCATGCTGATTTTCCATAGACTGCTGATATACCTTGTTTTTTTTTTTTTTTGAGGAAGATTAGCTCTGAGCTAACATCTGCTGCCAGTCCTCCTCTTTCTTTGCTGAGGAAGAGTGGCCCTGAGCTAATATCCGTGCCCATCTTCCTCTATCTTATATGTGGGATGCCTGCCACAGCATGGCGTGCCAAGTGGTGTCATGTCCGCACCCGGGATCCGAACCGGCGAACCCTGGGCTGCCCAAGCAGAATGTGTGCACTTAACTGCTGTGCCACTGGCCGGGCTGGCCCCTGAATATTTTTTTAGTGAAATTTAATTTTGGAATTAAATTTTTATTAATAGAAATGGGCCTAAATTAGTAAATTTTTTAGTGGAATTTAATTTCGTGATACTTAATTTCACCAAAAATTGACATAAAGTTAGTCTAGTTAAACTAATCAAAATATGAGTGGTATAGGTGGTTCCTGGATGTGGGAGTTTGGAAAACACTGCGTTAGACTGTGTGACTCCTGGGGTCCCTCAGGGGTTATCTGCATCCCCTCCTGGGGCTCTTGGGGACCCCCAGCTCCAGGCTGGTTCTGTCCTGGGCAGTGATGACAGCTGTGCTGCGGGGCTGCCTGGCAGCCGGGCCCGTGGTGCTGATGGCGCTCTGTGTTTCAGGAACCTGGCCAACTGCGAGCGCCTCATCGAGGTTGAGGACATGATGGTGATGGGCCGCAAGCCGGACCCCATGTGCGTCTTCACCTACGTCCAGTCGCTGTACAACCACCTGCGTCGCTTTGAGTGAAGGCCCTTGGGCCCGAAGAGCCGAAGAGCAACCCCAGGAGGCGACTGTGGGGCCGCTCGTGTCCCCGCGTCAGGATGACCCCCGAGAACAGTTGCAATGCGGTGTGAGCGCTGTTTGCTCTGTGGTGTGTGACTGCGCTCCCGGCCGCCGGGCTGTGTGACGGAGCCAACGTCCCGCTGAGCTGCGCTCCGACCCATCACAGCCCAGGGCTCCAGGGAACAGGAAAAAGTAGCCAAGAGAGAGAAATTGGTGCTAAGTAATTATCTTCCTTAAAAAAAACGCTTGTCTGTAGATGCTGGCACTCTCAATCACAATCTTGCCTCTGGTGAATCCGATTCCTTGGCTTTCCAGGGTTACGTTGATTACTGAGTGTTTTTTATCAAAATACCCAGAGTTTTTGACTTCCTCACACTATTGTGGGTTCCTTTCCTCCCTCCCTCTGGGCGAGTGCCAGGAAACAGACCGCTTAATCAGCAGCTTGACAAAGACGACCTACCGAAGTCTTGGGAAGAAACACTTTAATCACTCCCAGGTCCCAGGCAACAGATGACCTTCAAGTCACCTCGGCTCTCTGGGGAGATGGGAAGGCCCTCGCCCAGTCCCAGCGCGCTCCTGTCCTTCCCGGGAGGCCCCACAAGTGTTTGGCTAAGAATAGGCTCTCGTGAAGTTAACACTTTTGGGGACGGACGGGCCCTTTGTGCAGAGAGGTAGTTTGTATTCACAGCTTTTTTAGGGGATTGGCTGCAGATATTTATAAAAAGTAACTCCATCTGTACCGTTGACCATTTGTACATAAAAAGATGTGTCGAACTTCGCTTGGGATTCGTTGTTTCTGTTTCGGAGAGGTGGGGCCCGTGAGTGAGGGATTTGGCACGCATTCCAAATGAACATCTTAAATCCCCCCCCCCCCCCCACCCTTAACTCTTTCTGTGCTTCCATCCCTGCCCGGGAGGTTGAAGGTTCCACTTGCGCTCTCTCCATCTGCCTGTCAGTCGCCCATCTCTGTGTTGTGGAAGGAGCGTGAACCCACAGTCCCCCATTGCGGGTCTGTCCCTGGATGTTGACTGCCGTATCTATGATAAACAGTGGCCCACGACGGCAGGTTGTCGGGTGGTCCCCCACGTGAAGGAAGCCCGTCGAGGGGCACTGGTTTATTTTCACAGCTGTTTGGGGGGTAGGCTTTCAATAGAACATTTTTAGATTCTGTAAAGCCACAGCCTTTAGCTTATTCTAGAACCGTTTGCTAATTGGGTTGGATTTTAGCCCTAAACTTCTAGAACCTCCCTTTAAGGAGCTAATGTGTGTCTTCAGCTCATGTAGTGGGCTCTAAACACCAGTGCCCGTGTGCCTTCTGGGAGTCACGGCTGGCCCTTGTGTGTTGGGGGGACAGAGCTTTTCGGGGTGAAGGGGAACACGGCAGAGCTCTTTGGGGGGACGGGGGACACGGCAGAGCTCTTTGGGGGGACGGGGGACACGTCAGAGCTCTTTGGGGTGACGGGGGAACACGGCAGAGCTCTTTGGGGGGACGGGGGACACGGCAGAGCCCTTTGGGGGTGACGGGGGAACACGACAGAGCTCTTTGGGGGGACGGGGGACACAGAGCTCTTTGGGGGTGACGGGGGACACGGCAGAGCTCTTTGGGGGTGACGGGGGACACGGCAGAGCTCTTTGGGGGTGACGGAACACGGCAGAGCTTTTTGGGGGTGACAGGGAACACGGCAGAGCTGTTTGGGGGTGACGGGGGGACACAGCAGAGCTGTTTGGGGGGACGCGGCAGAGCAGTAGCCTCGGCAGATTTGTGTGCTCAGGCCTCAGTCTTGTTCCATCCTTTGGATTCTTCCGCAGTGGGAACCCTTCCTTTCCAGCTCTCTCGTCTCTTGGAGGCTCGGGAAGGTGAGCCCTATTATTAGCAAAGACACAGCGCCTGGTCTTCTTTCATACCGAAGCTTAGAGTTTCAAACCTGAAGCCAACTTGGGAACACAAGGGCTCTATAAAAAGCAGCCTATATGTTACTGAGTCTGCGCACACGTTGAATGGAGGTCTCCTGATTTGCAGACGGCCTTGCACTTCTGCACATAAAACAGGGCAGATCCTGCCGGAACAAGGAGCAATTTTCTTGTTTTTCCTTTTTTTTCCCCCAAGTAATTTTATTGGGATTATAATGGTTTATAACATTGTGTAATTTCAGGTGTACATTATTGTTTATCAATTCCTGAATACGTGAATACACTTCGTGCTCACCCCGGTAGTCTAATTTTTATCCATCACCATACGTATAAGGAACAATTTTCTCAAGCTTGAGGAATGGTGTCCCTCATGTCTCACATTCAGAATAATACAGACTAGATATTTTTAAAGTAGGTTCTATGATGTTCTTGTCTGTGGTCTTTTGGGAGGGGGGCAATGAGGGCTCATAAAATGTAATGGGTTTTAAACTCGATCACCTCTAGGACAAAGACCGAGGCAGGGGGGAAAAATACAAGAAGACGTCACCACCTCAAGACATGCGGAAACCCCCATTTTAGATCGGTTACATCAAAGTTCCCATTTGTGAAATCTAATTTCAAGTTGCTTGCAGATTTCACATCTTTTTTTTCCTCTCCGGAGGGAATTATTTCTCGGAGCTGCTTGTAAGGTTCTGCTTTTCCAGATCGATTCCTTCACCTGGATTTTGTTAAAACTTATTAAGTCTGACCAAATTGGCTTGTGTGTTTCCCTGAAGTGAACATTTCACCAGAGCCAAGATGGGTTTTAGCTTTTCTGACAGCTGATGGATATTTTTCAAGGCAAGGAAGAGCTTATGAGCACTTTCTGAATATGATATAGCACATGCTGGTCAGAGGAGAACGCACAGGCCAGGTGTTCGGGGAACAGTTTGTTAAAGCCAATGAATTTCGCAAATGTGTTTGATGACTAAAAGTTCTCGGCTTTCCCAGTTGCAGTGGTCACTACTCTGTAACTGGAGGAGACCAGCATGAGAGAATATTTTATTTTCTGCCATACTGGGTCTATAGGACTCTGGGCAAGTGGATGGCAGACTCAAAATGCCACTTCAGCTGGTCGATTTTGGGTGGGACATCTCACCAATCCAGCAGAACCAAGTCTGGATTGAGTTTCTCCATCTGGGGACAGGTGACCAACTCGTTCTGATCAATTGATTATCCTGTTGAGATGACTGGCTTGATTCCTTCTCCTTCCCTCTCCCGGCTGTGCTGTCACGTCTACAGGGTCACTGATCATCAGCTCCTGCTGAATGATAGATGGACTTGGTGTGATTATTATCCATCTTATCTCTCTCGCTTTTAAGATTTGGTTTGGGCTTGCACTTAGAGCCTTTGATCTCTTATCTCTTGGTTCTGGGACTGCCTTTGACATCAAACAGCCTTCATTTTCTTTTGAAAGAGCATGTTAAAAATGCCCGGGCTTGCCTTCTCCTTAGAAAGCACCAAACAAGAAGAAAACACCCAGGAAGGATGGGGCTGAGAATGCTGCGCTGTCCGGGGTGTCCAGGCAGTCTCTGCTGGAGGGAGACAGTCCGACCAGGTGCAACAGAGAGCAGACGGGGATCCGAATCAGTGGGGCAGGCAGTATGGTTGGCACCAGAGAGATGCCAGACAACGCTTGGGTGCATCTTGACTCTCCACCTTCAACCCTTGAGTTGATCCAGTGCTGTCACATGGGCAGAGGTGAAATCTGTATTTTTTACAAACTCCACTTTTAATCACAGTTACAAATGTCCATTTGCACTGTTGGATCTCTGGTGTCCATGACCCCACCCACAGTGTCCAGGGTCCCCCCACCTTCTCTGGCTCTGTCATGGCCTCCTTCTCCTCTATCCATTGCCCCTCCGTGCTGTCTATGTCTTCTACTCTGTGCTCCATCTTTTACATCAGGGGTTCATCACCCAGAGCTGGTGTGGGCTTTGGGAGTTTGTGGATGTCCAAATTGAATGTTTTACCTCCTTTTGCCTCTAAAACTGGCTCCTTCTCCAGTGTTTGCCACCTCAGCAAATGGCAGCATGGTCACCACCCCTTGTCCATGCTCAGGGCCTGGGTGTCGCCTTGCACCTGGGCATCCCCTTGCACCTAGCATCGTGGAGCTACTGCCAAAGCAATTCACTTCCTTTTGTGCACTGTGAACTAGGCATTTGCAACGCCCTTGCCAGTGGCGGCTCAAGATTTCTCTTCTATTGAGTGTCCCACAACATCAGAGCTATTAGTTTTCCCCACGGTTTTATTTTGAAAATTCTCAAATTTCCAGAAGAGTTGGCAGAGTTCAATGAACATGTGTACACCTTTGCTTTGATTGTTACTCTGCTGTGTTTGTGTTCTGTCTCCGTTTTTCTGAGCCATTTGGAAGGTACAGATATCACGACACTCAGCTCTAAATTCTTCAGGAGGAATCTCCCAAGAATAAGAACATTCTCCTACATAAGCACAGTATGTTAGCATACCTAAGAAATCGAAGATTTATTCATCTAATGGACAGTCCCTATTCAAATTTCCCTAATGGTTCCCATATGCCTTTTATGGCTGTTAAAAAATTTTAAAAGCCCAGGATCCCATCAAAGTTTACACATTGCCTTTGGTTGTTATATCTCTTTAATCTCTTTTAATCTAGCACAGTCCCTCCACCTTTTGTTTACTATCTATTCTTCATTCGAATCTTTTAAAGAGCCCAGGCCAGTTGCCTCATAGGCTGTCCCCCAGCCTGCATTGGTCTGTTTCCTCCTGATTAGATTCAGGTGAAACGTGTTTCGCACAATGGGTATTTCCACGGCCTCCCATCAGGAGGACATGCCGCGGGCTTGCCCACTGTTGGCCGTGGGAGGGTTGACTGCGTGGTGAGGGGGTGTCCGTCAATCTTTCCAGGGCGCTCTTTTCCTCATAATTAGTTAGAAATCTGTGGGTGACACTCTCAAGAAGGTGTGAGTATCCTGTTCCCCAGCACCTTTAGGATTATCAGTTGATTTTTGCCTGAATCTGTAATTATATTGGGGGTTGAAAATGGTGATTTTTAAATTCCATCATTTCTTCTATATTTATTCGCTGGCATTCCTCTCTAAAGAAAGTCTTTCCCTCTTCCTACCTTGTATTTTGAGAATTACTATGGACTCATGGATTCTCTTTTTTTTTTCAATTCAATGTGCTATGATCCCTTAGTGTCGTCATTATTTTGATGCTCAAATTATCCAGAGTTTGTCCCGTGGGAGAAGACAGCTCTGGGTCATTCTGACAAGCCCTCATCAGCCTCCGGGCCCTTCCTTGCTTTCTGGCATGAGATGTTCCAGGCTGCCCTTTGACTTTCTTTGTCTCAACCCTGAAATCAGCCGTTTCTTCAAGAAATCCTGGTCTCTTTTAGTGAGGAATCGTATTTGTCAATCAAGATCCAGGAACTAGGTGTGTTCATTGCTACTGGGTGTCATGCTTCTAGGCCCTTTCCATGAACACAGCTAAGAAATTTTATAGAGAGATGCCCCCAAGTTTACTGACCTCCAGTTTACATCCAAGACCACAGGACTCATCTGCACTTTCCTCTATACCATATTTACATTTATTTTTCTCCAATAGTCCTGATTCCTAACAATTTCAATATATTGACAAATTTCTTCTATAATACACAGACAACAGTTTCATAATTTTCTAAAACTGAGGCCACTGCCAATGACAAACCCCCTAAGTGAAGTTCAGGATTCCTCTGCAGCCTTCTGTCTCCCCTGGAACACATCCTCTCGGGTGCACGGGACACTGCACTCAAAAGTTACTCTTTTTTTTTTCTTTGATGTCATGTTATAAATTTGACACAGTTTCATTTGTTCTTGTTTTTATTCGATTGAGGGTGTGTTTCCATTATTTCATTTTATTTTTTGAATGTGTAAATTCTTTATCTAATTCAAGAGTCAAAACTATATAAAAAGGAATCCTCCTTGTCGTAGCCCTCCATCCACTCCTGCTCACCCCTTTAGTCTCTGGTTTATCCTCCCTGTGTGTCTTTTCTTCTTTTTCCTCCCTCCCTCCAGCCCTCCCTCCCTTTCTCCCACAACGATAAGCAAATACACATCTACGTTTTTATTTTACTTTCTTTCTTACACAAAAGGTAGCCTAGCATATCCTCTCTCTGTACCTTGCTGCTTATTCTCATTAACAGCTGAAATCATTTTGTAGGGATGCTCCTCATCCTTGTGAGATGGCCGCATGGTCCCCCACTGTGTGGCGAGGTCATAGCATAGTCAACCGTCTCCCGTGTAAGGGCATCTAGGTTGTTTTCCATATTTTGCTGGTACAAACAGTGCTGCCATGAACAGCCTTGTGCGTAGGCTGTCACACATTTGTGGGGGTGTATCTTCAGGGTTCAGTCCTGGAAATGAGGTTGCTGGGTTAAGGGAGAAGCACGTCCTTTGTTAGATGCTGTCAGATTCCCCTCCATAGCCCTTGTTCCGTTTGCCCTCCCACCAGTAACTCTGAGAAGGCCTGTTTCCCCCAATTCGCTTTGTCCCCAGGTGAGTGCTGTCGGACTTCTGAACTTTTGTCCGTCTCCTGGGTGACTGATGGTTTTATCACTATAGTTTCAATTTGTATTTCTCTTATAAGTGAAGATGGGCATATTGTCATATTTATGGGCCATTTGTCTTTTCCTATCAATTCTCTGTTTGTGTCCTTTGCCCATTTTTCTTTTATTCTCCTTGACTTTTAAGAGCTCTTTCTATATAAGGGAGATTTCTGCACCCCTTGCTGCCAGTTTTCTCCATCCGCTCTGTCCTGTAACCTCATCTGGCTCAGATCACTGATCTGATTAGGACAATTATCTGCTAGCACTGGTTTCCAGGCCTTCACTCTTGGCCTTCTCTAATCCATTCTCCAAACGGCCATCAGAATGATCTTCTTCAAATGCAGATCTGATCTCCTCCCCACCTCCATTGAATGGATTCCCATTGTCCTTAGGATAAGCAATGCCACCAGCTACCCTGGCCGTGTGTCTCCAGCCCCAACTCTCACCATCACCCTTGTCCCCCCCTGTTCTCTCTGCCCCATTCACCTCCTTCATGCTCAGGGCTCAGTCTAACCATCGCTTCCTCGGGGAGGTCTTCACTGGCAGCCCTCTGCCATCTCTGTCCCTAGAGCACGGGGACTTTGCCCTGTCACTCACGACTCTTGCTTTGTCACTAGACCATAAGCCCCGTGAGGGCAGTGGGCCTGGGTTCCCACTGGGGCCTCATGGCCTGGCAAGTGCCTGACACATGGTCCGTGCTCCAAGAGTATTTTTTGAATGGAGGCCAGTGCTGCCGAGTCAGCAGGTTGCTGGGTGCCAGGCGAGTACAGGAAGAACTGGCGGAAGGAATCAGTTGTCCCTAGCCCCATGGACCCAGCCCAAGGTGCTGAAGGTTAAGTGCTGGCTTTCAGAATTCATCAGGTGCCACTGCATTTCTTTCCAGTGGGACATTCTTGTTCAAGATGCTTCAATTCCAGTCGCCAGAGGCTCTTGAGGGCCAGAGGGAGGAGGCCCCGGGGGTCAGAGTTATGCTCCCCATCCCGGGGCTTGTTATTCAGCAGATGTTAATAAATGAAGCCGAAGGTAACAAGCTGTGACTTGGCTGCTCAGGCTTGACTGGAACCGCTATTGGTTAAAGGGTTCAGGTTTCATCCCCAGAGTGCCGCGTCACGGCCCCGGGATGAAGGACAGCGATTAATGCCACAGGGAACCCACTGGTCTCATTCCCTTCAGTCACTATCTAGAGACTGGGGAAAAAATCAAATTCATTTAGAATAGAGAAGTGCCGAGAACCTGGCCAGAGATCTGGGGGTCTGCTGTACTAGGTCAGAGAATGATGCCAGCGAGGGGAAGCAGACCACGACCCCCTCCACTTGCTCAGGGAACCAAAGAATGATCGACAGGGCAGCGCTTTCCAAAGACTAGAATGCTGCCCGCGGCAGAGTAAATACTGGGATCCTGTCCCTAGCGTAGTTAAACAAACTGGATTAACCCCACTGTGCGCAGCAGGCTCAGAGCAAACTGCCGCTGAGGAAAGTGAGGGCATCCTAGCCAGCTTGTCCACCGCGTGCACGCTGGGGGCAGAGATGGAGCTTTGCCATCTCGGCCTCAGACGGAGTCTGCGCACAGTAGGTGCACAGTGGTCTCTGTGGACTTGACTGTGGCAAGGTCATCTGCCCACCTGTTGACACTGCTCCGCCATCATGGTTACCATTGTATGGCACGTTGGCAAATTTGGGGGACCCCTTTTGCCAGGCCACTCGGTCACTTAATAAAGGCTTTGACGTAGCTAGAGCAGGGCTTTTTGCATAACTAACAACAAATCGGGGTTAGTTAGCTCTGCTGGCGGTCCCTGGTCTGCACAAGGTTAACTGATGTACAAGATCTTGCCTCCCGCTGTGGCGTTTCCCTCCGCTCCCCAGGGCTGCTCTAGGCACACCAGGCCCAGCCCCTCATGGGGACTGATTCTCAAGAGAAAAATCAAAGATTCTGCCCAGAACCGTGCCCCTGGCCCCTCGCTGCAGTTTTCCTCGGGGCCAAGGTATTTCATGGTGAAGGAGCTCTGTTTGTTACTTTCAGTTACTTTATCCAGCAGGCTTACGCTGACCTGAGGAGAGTGACTAAGGGGAAATGGAGTATTTTCAGCCAGGGGCCATCACAGTTGCTGTATCAAGTATCTTTGAGAGGCAGTGGATTTCATGACAGGTGTGTTTTTATTCATGAAAAATAATACACTTAATTTAGAGGGATGGACTTCCCTTCCAAGAACATTCTTCTTTGTCTCTCCCCTACCCCCATCTCACACTATCAGTAGACTCTACTGTGATGGCAACACCATTTTTAGCATGGTGAGACCATTAAACCATAAGCCGGGGGCCCTGGCTCCTCATCTCCACTCCATCTCTTGATGAATATGTGAACTTGTTCTCTTGCAAATGGGCATCAGCCCTGCCCTTGGCCTGGAAGGGTGGGGGAGGGGATTTGTGAGATGCGTCTGAGGCTGGGAGCGGTGGTCCTCAGGGGTCCTCGCTGGGACAGCAGCACACGGGTGGTGCCCTGGGTTGTGCACTGTGGCCCCTGCAGGTTTCAACTCTCTTTCAGGCCCAGAGACAGGAGGGAGGAGCCCCAGAGTGGAAAGGGGACTGCGTTGGGCTATTTTCTAAAATTGCCTTTGCCATGTGGATTGGCTATTTTTTTTCCTACAGAGTTTTAAAAATCAATTTACTGAAACAAAATTTACATACTTTTAAAAACTTTTATCAAAGTAATACATGTTCAACAATTAAGAAGTCAAATGGTACTAAAAGACATTTAAAAACCCTGGCTCCCCTCCCCCTCCCACTCGCTCACGCTGTGTCGCTCTCTAGAAGGCACCATCTTGCCTCTTCCAGGCATTTCCCTTTGTATTTATGCCTGTATTCCTAATTGACATTGTCTTACTCTTCTCTCTGGGTTTTCCTTTTGTGTATGTTCACTAATTGCCCACCGTGGGGGATGAGAACTTGGCACTCCCACACTGTGACCCCACCGCTTCCTTCCCCTCTGTCCCCCCAGTGTGGTCATATTGCAATTTTTGTTTCCGGCAATGGTCAGTGTTTATTATGACTATGTAAATAGCGTTCAACTCAAAGAGTTCCCCAATTGAATTATCTTCTTCCCAAAACCTGCTCATAAATTTAACATGTTTAACATGTTTAAAACATGTTCACAAATTCTTTGACTCTCCTTCCATCAGGAGCGGGAATCTGATCCCCTCACCACTTGAATATGGTGACTCGATTCTAAGGAGTGGAACGCAGCTGAGGTGACGCTGTGTGGCCTCTGATGCTGGGTCACAAAAGGCCATACAGCTTCCCTCTCTGTCCTGGAACACACTCCTGTGGAGCCTTGGGCCACCATGTAAGAAGTCTGGCTATTTTGAAGCCACCACCCTGGAGAGATCATGTAGAGAGACCACAGAGAGGGAGAGAGGAGCCCCAGCTATCTCGTCCCTTAGCTATTTGAATCTTCTAGTAAAGGCACCAGACAAGTGACGGGGGAAGCCTTCAAGATGACACCAGCCCCAACAACCAAGGGAAACCTGCCTAACTGAGCCCAGGCAACTCCAGAACCACGAGAGCCAACAAGAATCAATGACTGTTGTTGGTGCACACCGCTAAGTTTGGGTTGGATCATGGGGACGTTGCCCCAACTGTGGTCCCCATTGACTGCAACTTCACCCTTCCAGTTGCTGAGACACGAAACTTTGGAGCCATTTTGACTCCTCTCTTTCTTTCATACCTCACATCCAGTACGTCAAGAAATGCTTTGGCTCTGCCTTCAAAGTCTCCCCAGAACCCGGCCACATCTCCCCACCTCTGAAGGTAGCACCCCGGTTCAAACCACCATCATCCTCTTGGGTCATTGTCATTGTCTTTCACCTGCATCAGTGCAAAGCCTTCCAGATGCAATAGCATCTTGCTCCTACCTTCCCCTCCTACAATTTTATTCTCAACACATCAGGCAGAATTATCCTGGTAACATGTAAGTCAGATCATATCGCTCGTCAGCACAAAACCCTGCAGCAGCTCCCGTCTCACTTGGAGTGAAAGCCAGAGTCCTCACAATGGTCTGCAAGGCCCTTCATGGCCTGGCCCCTCTTCCTTCTGACATCATCCCCTAGTCTCCTCTGCTCCTCAGTTCTGCTTGAGTCCCTCTCTTCTTACGAGTCCTTAGATGCTTTAGGTTCATTTCTACCTTATGCCCCTTGCATGAGTCATTCACTTCCTGGAATTGATAATTACTTTTTGGTTTTTATTTGCTTAGCTTTCTATATACCAATTGCTCATTTTTTCCCCAAATGCTTCAACATTTCTGGATACTATTTTCTATATCCTCGAACATGTCATTTTCTTTTATTCTTTGGGTGCCTCCCTCCTGGAGCCTGCCATCCTCCTGCTCCCCTCTGGACAAGCTGCTCTCTATCAGCTGTCATCCCAGCATTTCCCTTCACTGCCCTCCTGTACTGAATCCCATGACTCCTAGTACCACGTCTTCTTTTTTAGTTTACTTTCTCATTTGGTTGGTGCACATCCTGCAGTAGCTATTTAGCAGAGGATACACATTTGAGGTAAAAATTTGAATCTTTGCATGTCTGAAATGCTTTTATTCCATTTTCATACTTCATTGCTCATCTGGTTCCAAGTATTCTAGGCTGAAAATCATCTTTACCCAGAAGTTTGAAGACATTGCTCCATTATTTTCTAACATTTGTGTGGCTATTTAGAAGTCCAGTGCCATTGTGATCACATTTTTCTCTCTGGAAGCTTTGAAAATCTTTTCTTTATTCAGGGTATTCTGAAATTTGTGATGATGAATCTCGGTGTGAGTCCTTATTCATTGTGTCAGGCACTTAGTGGGGCCTTTCTACCCAGAGACTCATGTCCTTCAGTTCTGGGAAACAGTATTGTTTTTGCTAGAATTTCCTTCCTTCCATTTCTCTTTTTCCCTGTTCTCTCTCTTTGTAGAATTGCTATTAGTTGGAAATTGGACTTCCTGGACTGGAAGATAATGAGGATTCTTCTCTTTCCTCAATTATTATTATTATTTTTTAAATCTCCTTTTGTTCTATTTTATCTTCTAAACTTTCTTTTAAGGGATTTATTCTTACACTCCTTTTAAAATATTTCCATGTATCATTCTTGTTTTCTCATTAATCCCTTTAAAAATAACATTCAGCTCTTGCTTAATGGGTAAAACATCTTATTTTACTTCTCTGAAAGAATTATTTACAGGATTCTAATTTTCACATTTTTTCCTGCTCCCTGCATCATCTCTAGATTCCTGTAGATTCTTTTTTTCCTGTTTGTTTGGGTCTCTTTCTTTCATTCTTTTTTTTTTTTTTTAAAGATTTTATTTTTTTCCTTTTTCTCCCCAAAGCCCCCCGGTACATAGTTGTATATTCTTTGTTGTGGGTCCTTCTAGTTGTGGCATGTGGGACGCTGCCTCAGCGTGGTTTGATGAGCAGTGTCATGTCCGCGCCCAGGATTCGAACCAACGAAACACTGGGCCGCCTGCAGCGGAGCGCGCGAACTTAACCACTCGGCCACGGGGCCAGCCCCCCTCATTCTTTTTTTTTTAAGATTGGCACCTGTGCTAACATCTGTTGCCAAGCTTCTTCTTTTTCTTCTTCTTCCTCTTCCTCTTCCCCTTCCCCTCCTCCTCCTCCTCCTCCCCCTCCCCCTCCTCCTCCTCCCCCTCCTCCCCCTCCCCCTCCTCCTCCTCCCCCTCCTCCCCCTCCCCCTCCTCCTCCTCCCCCTCCTCCCCCTTCTCCTCCTCCTCCTCCCCCTCCTCCCCCTCCCCCTCCTCCTCCTCCCCCTCCTCCCCCTTCTCCTCCTCCTCCTCCCCCTCCTCCCCCTCCCCCTCCTCCTCCTCCCCCTCCTCCCCCTTCTCCTCCTCCTCCTCCTCCTCCTCCTCCTCCTCCTCCTCCCCCTCCTCCCCCTCCTCCTCCTCCTCCCCCTCCTCCCCCTCCTCCTCCCCCTCCTCCCCGTCCTCCTCCTCCTCCTCCTTCTTCTCCTCCCCAAAGCCCCCTGGTACATAGTTGTGTATTTTTAGTTGTGGGTCCTTCTAGTTGTAGCACGTGGGACGCCGCCTCAGCACGGCCTGATGAGCGGTGCCATGTCCGCACCCAGGATCGCAACCCAAGAAACCCTGGGCTGCCAAAGCAGAGCGTGCGAACCTAACCACCTAGCCATGGGTCAGCCCCTGGGTCCCTACATTTCAAGTTGGAGGCTTTCCTTAAACATTAGGTGATCCTCGGCTGCCCATTCTGGTCTCAGCCTGGCTCCCGAAAAACATGACAGGAAGGGACTCGCTTCACTTGTCACTGGGAAGGATGCACTACAAGGTGATTGGGCAGCAAACTGTCTTTTTCATTGGGGCGGGACTCCAAAATGTCAGACTTTGGAGTTCTTTTCTCTGGAGCCGTTCAGTTATCCAGAGAGAGCCTCTGCAATCTGCTGGCAGTGGAGTCGAGTGGGGGGCCGATGGGTGTGTGGAGAGGGCTGGGATCCGCCTGCCTGCGACGCCGGCTCACTTTCAAAAGCAGGAGGAGGAAGGGAGTCCAACCACGCCCTGTGCAGGCCATTCAGCCCCTGATTTTAGTCCCACGCCTCATTCCCACCTTCTACAGACCTCGTACCTCCGAGTCCTCAGGACTTAGAGTTCTACAAGGCTGCTCCCCCCTGCTTGTTGGTCTACTTGTCTGCAGGGACCCAGGAAGTGATTCCCAGCTCTGCCGAATTAGCTGTCATCCTCTCCGTCTTCCGAATGGTTGTGGAATTCTCTTATCCATGTCGTCTTGTCTCCCATTTTCTCCCTTATAGGCTTATACATATGTATTTTCTATTCCTTTACTGCCATTGGAAGTAGGGTTGGGAGGGGGGAGTAGCAATCTGCCACGCTCCCTCCGAAGCGGGCTGCATGTTACTAACACAATCGACTGTGTTGCTCAGAGATAAGGGAGGGCGGTGAGGATAACCAGTTTCAGTGCAGGACGTGCATTCTTGCTCATAATCCGCACATGCCTTACATCAGATTCCCAGATGGTGGACAGATGCTCACCTCACAGCGTTGTTACGAGGATTCAGTGAGCTAAGGCAAGTACAAGCTGGAGTGCCGTGCTTGACGTCTGAGTACTCAAGTGGTGGCAATTATAATGATTCTTACAATTTTGGGATGTACTTGAATAAGGGCTGTGGGGATTTCGATGGACTTCTCTCTATCCTATTCTGTGCCTGAAGCAAGAAGCAGTCTTCTGTGAGCTTCTCCTGGGAAGCCCGCCAGTCCAGGGGCTCAAGGCTCTGTGGACTTTGGGGGGGCAGTGGGGAAATCCCTCTGGCTTGGACACTCCAGCACTGTGCATACAGCATATATGGGGACCCCGGCTCAGCCCAGAATGTTCTTCTTTCTTGGCATGAACCCGCCTCTTTGCAAACACAGTCATTTTGTGTCTTTCCCCTCAGCCCTCTTCTGAGGTTTTCTTCTACTCCTTCCTGCCCACACACATCTTTTTCAACATCAATGTCACTTTTTAATTTGTAGCAAGTGGACCCGGGTTCTGGTTCTGTCTTTGGCACTAATTGCCTCGAAATTGCTCAGACTTGGGATCTAGATTCCGTCTGCCCAGGTTTGAATCCCACCGCTGCCACTGATTAGCTGTGTGCCACGGGCAAGCCCTCAGTCCTCCGTGGGCCTCAGTTTCCTCATCTATCCAATGGAGAGGATAATAATAGTATGTAGCTCAGAGAACTGCCCTGGGGATTAAAGAGAGAATCCACGCGAAGCACCCAGCCTGGCACTCAGAGTTCAAAAAAAGCTCTAACCCTCATTATCTTTCCTGATTTAAACCTTCGCACAAACTTTGTTACTCTGGGCACAACTGGAACGAGGACTCTGAGGGGTAAGAAACTTTTCAAAAGGCTGAGGCAGAGGAAATGCGATCTCCTTGATTTGGTCTGTAGCCTGGACCAGACCACATAGCAACAGAACAACATAGCAACTGATTGAAAGCAACTCCGTTCTGTTCAAGTCAGTCAACTTGCTTTTTTTTTTTAAAAAAAAAAATGTCGTTCTGACTTTTTTAAAAAAAAAACAACCGCCTGAGTAGTTTTCATGTCATATAGACAAACCCCCTACGGTAAAAGGGGTATTTGATTCTTGTGTCTGCTCAAAGCGGTTCTCATCACAGATTGATAACGAATCACCACCTCCCTTCGTCGGTTCTTGCTCGCCCGTTTTATGAACATTACGAGATTGCTACCACAGCGCCCTCTAGTGGGACATAATGGTTTCCTTGCATTTAGGTCCTTGCTTAAATTTTAAATAGGACCCTATTTATTATTTTTCATAGTATTAGGGTCGTTTCAAGATATGGCTCATCCACGTATTTCACAAAACTCTTTCAAAAATTTCTTACTATTTCATTGTCAATCCTTTGAACTAAGATGCTACCTTCCTGCGGGACTCTTCTAGCTGATGGACGCATCAATTCCGCTCCTATGGTTCCTCGGCGTTCAGAGGGCCGCTTGCAAGTTAGTCTGCGGCAATTCTGGGGCAGTGGAGAGCAGGCGTCACCAGGGCGCGGGGCAATGGGTCTGCACACGGGTTGCACTTAGGACTCAAAGGAACTGCCTGCAATCCTCCTTTTGTGCTGGCCCCTCTCCAGATTCTCCCCAGCTGAATGAGCTGATGATACTGAAGGGGATCAGAAGATGCCACCCAAAATACGCTACTTTGGTGTAAGGATTATCTTGAGCTGAATGTAACTGCGAAGCAACAGATGCAGGAAAAGTTCTCTGCCCTGCCCTTGTCTACCTAAAAGCCAGGCATGAATTTTCCTTTGAGGAAGGTGTGCCTCTGATCCAGGAAGAGGAGGATGGCTCTCATCACCAGAGACTGGGCTCACAGTGAGATGAGTCTGCATAAATAGACCTTACTAAAATAACTCTTATCTTCTATTAGTTTCTCCATATATTTCCTAGTCACTTTCCCACAATTTATGGCCCTTAAAAGCCCAAGTCTCCTTTCCCTTGTCTAGTCAATTCTTTACAATTTATTGCCCTTTTTTTCAAATGGTGTATAAGCCCCCAAGTCTAGCTGCTGCTTGGAGTTTTCATTTCTTTTCTGTGAAGCTCCTATGCACATAAAAACATTAACATCAATAAAAATTGTATGCCTTTTTTCCTCCTAATCTTTGTCAGTTTAATTTGCAGGTCCCCAGGGACTAAACGTAAGAGGATAGAGGATAAATTTTCCTCTCCTCCAATCCCATGTGTGGAGTGAGTTGTGTAAAGGGCAGGAAGTGGGTTAGCGGCTTTTGCTCCACCCTCCAGGGGAGCATCTTGCAGCTGGTTCGACTCTTGAATGTTCCTACCTCATTTAGTTCAGCAGCTTCAGCTGCTGTGCCTGACAAATGGCCAAAGACAAGAAAACCACCACACAAAAAGCGCAGTGCACACTTTGCGCTGCCTCATCTTGACTCTCAAGTGGCTTTATGTGCTCTGCGAAATGTTAATCCTCCAGGGTGAAATCCAAGCTGGTTTGTCCTCAGAGCCACCAGGGCCGGTAGTGATGGGGAGCAATGAGGCACTAAATTTCTTCTCCTCAAATACAAGGCATCCATTCAGCAAAGCCACCGTCGCAGCACAAAAAGCTATTCTTGTATCAGATCAACAAAGGGAACTTGTCCGAGCGCAAAGACAATCTGAGATTTATGTTGTTTCCTGTGGAAAAGTGAAACCCAAGGGAAGACCACTGGCAGGACAGAGCAGGCACCCCTGAGGGAGCAGCGTTTCTTAAACTTGAGTTCCGACTCAGTGGGTTTGTGGCGGGGCTTGGGAATCCACACTCTAACAAGGGCCCCTTGGGGGTTCTGACGCAGATCACTGCAGGGTCACCCACTTTCTGAGAAGCACCCATGGTTTCTGCCAAGATTCAGCAGCAGAAACCATTGAAGCCATCAGGAGCACCAGGCCATGACAATGTGGCAAAAGGAGAATAAATATACTTACATTTTCCTGGGTTTGGCCCAATCAGACTTTGCCTGGCCCACAAAAATGCCAGCAGATAGGTGTTTATAAACAATAAACATATGCTTAGCATTCTGAACTGTACTTTTACGTAGAATATTAAGAAATGTCATATTTTTATGCAATTAACAAGTCTGCAATTAACATTTAACACAATGAACAATAATTAACACATAATTTTTAATATGCAATACTAATTTTTTTTTACTTTTTATTGAGATTATGAAAGTTTACAACCTTGTGAAATTCCAGTTGTACATTATTCTTTGTCAGTCATGTTGTAGGTGCACCCCTTCACCCTTTGTGCCCACCCCCACGCCCCCTTTCCCCTCGTAACCGCTAACCTGTTCTCTTTGTCTACATGTTTAACTTCCACATAGGAGTGGAGTCATACAGATTGTCTTTCTCTATCTGGCTTATTTCACTTAACATAATGCCCTCAAGGTCCATCCATGTTGTTGTGAATGGGACGATTTTGTCCTTTTTTATGGCTGAGTAGTGTTCCATTGTATATATATCCCACATCTTTTTTATCCCATCATCTGTTGATGGGCACTTAGGTTGCTTCCATGTCTTGGCTATTGTAAATAATGCTGCAATGAACATAGGGGTGCATGGGACTTTTGGAATTGCTGATTTCAAGTTCTTTGGATAGATACCCAGTAGTGGGATGGCTGGGTCATATGGTATTTCTATTTTTAATTTTTTGAGAAATCTCCATACTGTCTTCCATAGTGGCTGCACCAGTTTGCATTCCCACCAGCAGTGGATGAGTGTTCCTTTTTCTCCACAACCTCCCCAGCATTTGTTACTTTTTGTTTTGGTTATTTTTGCCATTCTAATGGGTGTAAGGTGATATCTTAGAGTAGTTTTCATTTATGCAATACTAATTTTAAAATATCTTTTACAACTCACAGGATCAGGCCGTTGTTCAAACTTCTGCAGAAGGCCTGACTTCCACCTGTGTCCATTACCACCTTCCTCTCTTAGGAATTGGATCCTCAGATCTTGTTGATGCGTGTGATAATTTCATCATAGAGAACAAAGACAACTCCTGTGTCCAGACATACTCCGCCATAGTATGGAATTGTTCTTTAAAAAATCTGTTAAATACAAAATTTATATTTAAAAAATGCCTTTCAAGGGAAAAAAAAAAAGCCCTCAAACTTTACTTTTCTTGGAAGATTCTGGTATTTTTATTAGGAAATACAATCCAGTTTAATCATATATTTTGAATTTTTTGGCGTTCATTCATTTAAAAAAAAAAGATTACTAAGTGGTTATTTTGTTCCAAGTGCCCTTCTTAGTATTGGCCCAATTTCATCTTTAAAGCAATTTTCACTGACTATAATATATACTAGCTATATATTAATTATAGGACTATGACTAATATAAGATGGGATAGTTAATTTCAAAATAAATTATTTTCTTGGGCATCATTTTAGCAGAAGTTCTGCTTCCTTTTGTTTCATGCAGAGGAAATGTGTTTTCTCCTAGTGCAGCGAGTGGCCGGGAGAGAATTGCTTTCTCTTAGCTAATGGACTCAAGGGCCGACATTATTCTAGTGACTGTGGGGCAGGTGGCAAAAGTGTTCTTGTTCTAATTGTTGCCACTGAGAGCTCAGGAGCTCCCTTAGGATCATGTGCTGCAAGTTCTCCATCTTACGTGACGAGGCACTGGGGAGAGAGGAAACATCTCCAATTAAAAAATGTGCAAAATCAGTGCGTTTTGATGTATTCTCACTCAAATCACTTAGCAGTGTATATGCTGCTTTCATTTAGTTTAGATGCATGATGCAGTTTTCAAAGGCAGCATTTATTTTTCAGTAAAGACTAAAATTCAAAATTGCTTGCCAGGTGAATACAGGATTTTAAGAGATGGTAATAATTTTTTTTTTCTGTAAAGGTCACTTGGTCTAATTCTTCATTCTCTAGATGGGGAATTCATCTGAGAATGACACAGAAGTGGAAAAATTTTTTTTTTTTGTGGTTAAGGGGAAATATACCATGGAGAAGTACTGGATATAAAGAAAAATTGTTCATAGTGAATGAACAGATAGGAAATTTCATCGGAGAAATAGGAACTATTTTAAAAAAATAACCAATGATTGAATTCTAGAACTAAAAATATATAATATTTGAAATATAACATTCACTGGATGGCTTCACAGCAGAATGGAATGACCAATAAATAAATTAATAAACAGCCAATGAACTTGAAGACAGAAGAATATAAATTATCTGATCTGAAGAACACAGAGAAAAAAGATTAGGAAAAAACGACACATATCTTTGGGAAAAATGAATGCCCGTTGGGAGGGGAATAGGAACCAGAGGAAAGGAATGTGAGGGAGATTTATTTTCCATTGCATGCCCCTTTATGTTATTTAAGTTTTTAAGCATCAGCATGTATTACCTACTTACATAGGAAATAAGTACATGCTATATTCATATGCCCCAGCCCCACCCTGGTGATTCTGACTGGGTAGGTCTAAGGAAAAAATTTTTTTTTTTAAGATTTTATTTTTCCTTTTTCTCCCAAAGCCCCGCAGTACATAGTTGTGTATTTTTAGTTGTGGGTCCTTCTAGTTGTGGCATGTGGGACGCCGCCTCAGCATGGCCTGAGGAGTGGTGCCATGTCCACGCCCAGGATCCGAACCGGCGGAACCCTGGGCCCCCGAAGCAGAGCGCGTGAACTTAACCACTCGGCCACGGGGCCGGCCCCTTGTTGTGGCCGTTTTTTACAGATGAGGAAATTGAGAGGCAGAGACAAGATCACACAGCTGCTATGAGCCTGAACTGGATTTGAACTCAGGTCTGATTCCGGAGGCTGACCCCACACTGCCCAACCTAAAACATCGGGAACAGCGTTACGCAGCAAGTGGAACACAAAAAGGGATTTGTCAACTGAATGCGTAAATAGTGTAAAAATCCTTCTGAAACGCAGGCACACAACTAATTAGATATTCAGGAAAACCACAAGATATCTATTCATCATTACACCTGGACCACTTCTGGGCTGTGCCTAACTACAATAAGAAATGATTATCAGCAACTGAAATTTGAAGAGAACCACACAAACGTAGTTTATGTGACGGCTTCACCAAAGCAGAAAACTGATTTTAGCTTTCTTTACAGTAAATCACTGTTGATGCAAATAATCCGTAATCAATCTATAAATCAAAATTGAGGTGAGTTTATTATGAGCCAGATCTGAGGACTAGCCTCGGGCCTTCCTTTCCCAAGGAAAGAAGGGTACCAAAGAAGTAGGGTGTACAGGGTGGTTGTATACTGTCTTGGAACAAACAGCATACATCACACATGATAGGAATGTCCCTTTTACAATAGTTGCGAGACACTTAGCCGGCACAGCAGATCTGTGGTCAGCAGGTTGGTGGTCCCAAGGTGAGTGCTTGCAAGGTGGTCACAGCAGGTCAGTAATTAATCCTTAGTTTAGGGAGAGATGCTTATCCTAAAGGAAATGCTAATATGGGGGAAGTTACATCCCTGTCTTTAGGGGCATCATTCTTGTCTTTGGGACATAGTAAATATTTAAAGCAGATGTACAAAGCATGCTCAACAGGCCATATCAGCCCCTTTTGGAAAAACAAGGTCAGGCCGAATTAGTTTTAAACCAAATGCCTTCCTCGTATACTCCAATATATCTTTCTACTTTTCATTTATTTATCATCACCAAATGTAGTGACTCTTTTCTTTTCTTTTTTTTCTCCTTTTGAGGAAGATTAGCCCTGAGCTAACCACTGCCAATCCTCCTCTTTTTGCTGAGGAAGCCTGGCCCTGAGCTAGCATCCGTGCCCATCTTCCTCTACTTTATACGTGGGACGCCTACCACAGCCTGGCTTGCTGAGTGGTGCCATGTCCACACCTGGGATCCGAACCAGCGAACCCCGGGCCACTGAGAAGCAGAACGTGCGAACTTAACCGCTGCGCCACCAGGCCGGCCCTGTGGTGACTCTTTTTTTGTTAAGTGATTGGTCCTAAGTGACTGATAGCTGATCATTAGAAGTGAAATCTTCCAGCCCCTTGTCCTATTTGTTACAGGATTAGCCTCTTGTTCCTACTTACTGATGTCGATCTAGAGAGTCAATTTATTTAAAACTTTAATTATTTATTTTTGCAGGTAATACATGTATATGGTTCAAAATGTAAAAGATATAAAAGGATATTCAGCAAAAAGGCCCCTTTCTGCTGGTCCAGCCACCTAGCTCCCTCCAGAGTCAACCAGTGTCCCTGGTTGCCTGTGCATACCCTCCAAAGGTATTCACGCATTTACAAGCAAATATGAATATATTTTCTTTTCCCCTCTTTTTTACACAAATGATAGCATACAATACCAACCTTTCTGCACCTTGGTTTTTATTGTTGTTTTTCATTTAACGTTATCCCTTGGCAATCATTTCATTTGCCTACAAAAGGACCTTCCTCTTTCTTTTATGGCGTCATAGTTTACAACTGTAAGAGGTACCACAGTTTATTTAACAAGCGCCCTATTGATGGGCATTGTGAGTTGTTTCTAGTCTTTTACTGTTATCAACAAGGCCGCAATGAATAACACTACGCACATCGGCATCATTGTAAAGCGATAGCTTCCTTCTTGCTTCCTTTTGATTACATTTGGCCTTATTTCTGGCGTACCTGCGGAGCCTGGAATATTTTAGCATGTTCAGCGTTTGGTTTGGTTGCCTAGAAAAGCAGCCAGGAACAAGCCTTCTAAGTCTGGTCAAATACGTATGTATTATTCTGAGTGTCTCTAAAGCAAAAACCGTAAAGACTTGAGACAGAAGACGTTTCATAAAAGTTACCCCGGCAGTCTCAGAGATGAGGGGCCGCTTGTTATCCTCCAAGTCAAATTGCCAAAGCACTGCCCAGATTCGCTGGCGGTGCAGGAGCCCATGCTTCCAGGGGTAGGACAGCCTGGAAGCAGGGCTCCTGCCCAGGCTGTTGGCGGTGGTGTGAAGCTGCTTACAGGAGGGAGATGGGGAGTGTTCACAGGACGGCTCACGCACCCGCTTTTCCTTAAGGAGAATCGTAGAGCACAGGATGAAGGACATAATGTGGCCACTTAGCTCAGGCTCCAGAAGGCACATATGGGCTGGATGTCTTGCTGGATTCAGAAGAGGTCTCAGTCAAGCCTCTGGCATCACACTTTGAAAAGGTCACTTTGGACCACTTTGAAAATGACCAGCCTGTCTCTTGTGAGCACGCAAGTGAGTGTGGTGCTCAGATAACGGGCACCGTGGCTAGATTACAGGCTCTACGGTCAGGCCCTTAAAATCCCATTTTTTTGCCCAAGACAACTCAACTAATAAGAGGTGGGGCTGGGATTCCAGTTCCAGCACTGTGCCAGCTTCAGTAGCTGTTACTTTTCTTTATCTAAAAATTTAGCTGCAAATAAGGAGAAAATCCTGCAGATAGGTACTAGCAAGTGAGATTAATTTATTTTCCAGACTTGCAAACTCAGTGTATTCTTCAGCCAAAGACTGATTCTAAAGCTTGTATGAGGAAATGGAGGAAAATTCTGGCTTCAAAGTAGACATACTCACCATCTCTCTCATTCCTTGTCACAAGTATAAATGCCAGACAAATAACATCCTAGACGTCATAAGGACTAAGGCTAGTACGGGCACTCCCGTGATCGTACAGCTCACTGTTGCCTTTGACAAGAGAACACATCCCTGCAGGTGGCTGGAGGCTTGCCTGGCATTGGTTGAAGGCGGCATCTATGTCCTCACTAAACAGTTTCATAGGAATAGACACACCCAGGCTTGGATTTTTAAAAAGCTCTGCCGAATAAACCCTTCCTAATGAAAGACACTTTTAGATGCAGTTCAAAAATATAAAAACCTGACAAGGCTGTTTTTGGTATGAGGTCTGCAGCAGAATGTTGGTTGGCACCAATGAGCTAAATGGACATGTAACATTTTAATATATGATAGATTGGATTGCTCACATTTTTACTACAGTTTTAAAAATAGAGAGTTTAAAATAAAAATCAAACCTTTGTAAACCACTGAAACGTTTACGCAGAACCTTGGAATTCTGGGGTTCCGTGGTGCCCTCCTTGTCATTTTACAGATAAGCAAAGTGCGGTCCAGGGAGGGGAAGTGAATTGCTCAAGGGGTCAAGGGGTCATTGGTGGAATCGGCACTAGAAGCCCCTCCTTACACCGCTGACCCAGGGCTCCCGCCCCTCAGCCTCTCCTAGGCAGTTCCTTTCAGGATCTGCAAAGGGCTCGGGTTAATCAGTGGCATTATGATCAAAAGCTCTTGTTCGGGGTGTTTTGATGCTAAAAGGTCATCCTAGGAAACCTGTTCCATTATAATAATCACTCCCTTCTGGTATGGAAGGATGACATACAATTTTGGACTGTAGGTAAACTGAAACGAGTCGAGAGGAAAGAGGGGATGATGGAAGGTTAGAAACACTGTCACGTGAAGAAGGGCTGAAGGAACCTGAATATTTAGCCTGGAGAAGAGACTTCTTAGAGGAGAAAGGGCAGATGTCTTAATACCTACAGGTAGCTCACGTAGAGGGAAAGCAGATCCACTCTGTACGGCCCAATATGTAAAATGGCACCCATGGATGGCAACCACAGGAAGGCCGGCCCAGCACAGGAGCCCAAAGGACTGCCACAGAGGAGATGAGTTCCCCGTCACTGGCCATGTGCAAGCACTGGACCAACACTTGGCAGGAATGCAATAGAGGATATTTCAACATCAGATTGGACCAGATAACCTTTCAAGTTCCTTGCAGTTCCAAGAATCAGATTCTCTTAAAAGGTATCTCAAAAACTCAGAAGTAAACCTGTAGGGCCAGCCTGGTGGCATAGTGGTTAAGTTTGTGTGCTCCACTTCAGTGGCCCTCGGTTTGCAGTTCAGATCCCGGGTGTGGACCTACGCACCGTCATCAGGCCATGCTGTGGCGGTGTCTCACAAAAAAGTAGAGGAAAATTGGCACCGATGTTAGCTCAGGGACAATCTTCCTCAAAAAAAAAAAAAAAAAAAAAGCAAACCTATAGGTTTAAAAACTACCAAAATTGCTTCCCAAAGTCCTTTCATGCAAAATAAAGATGAGTAGAAACTCGAGTACCGTACACACTCAATGCTTAAAAAGTTTGAAGGAATAGAAGGACAAGGTGTACTTAAGCTATCAGAAAGGTACGTCAAAATAAAAGGAGTATTGAGATGAAAGAACAACGTGATAGCATCCTTTCCTAATTTTCACAAGCTGAAAATAGGTAGTCAAGAGGAACAATAAAAAAAAATCACTCAAATTGTGTGTTTTCTAAGGTCCTGAAATATTTTAGTTTTTTTGATAACTGGAATTCATAAATGTATAATAACCTTTAAAAAAATCTTCATAATTAAATCGACTCGATGGGAAAACAAAAGCAAGCTTAAAAAGAGAATCTGAGTCTCATAGGCTTTTCTATCTGGAATAAAATGGTATTTAACAAAAAGTAAGTAAACAGTGATTGGCTAACAAAAATCAGAAAGAGTTGGCACACTGATTTTTACTCAGTATTTTGTTTCCTGATATTGACACTAATTCAGGCTATAGGACTTGCTCAGACGTCTCCCCGCCACTTAGGGGAAGTGGATTCTTATGTCACTGCTGCTCACTTTCATTATGGCCAGAGAGCTCCACTGATTAGAGACATTCATTCAACATACACTTCCTGGGCACACACTGGACGCGCAGGGACGCTAGGCACCGTGGGCGTAGTGACTCACTCCTAGCCCAAAAGGAACTCACACCGCAGTGAAGGGAGCATGCTAGGTCCTGGGTTCAACTGCTCTGAAGCCCAGTAGCTTCCCGGCCAGCCATCCTCCAGATGTGCGCTCTGAATAACCAGAACTGGGGGAGTTCACCATGCGTGGCAGACATTGGGAAAATACTACAGGGCTTGTGGCTTTGCTGGGACCACATGAAAGAAAGATGGCTGAGAGCATCTCTTAGTCCTTCCTGGCAGTGGAAACGGGCTATCTCAACACAGAAGCATACGCTGCGCATCCTCTTTGTCTTCTAAGGACCTCAAAAGCGCACAACAGTTATTTGGTAGGCTGGTGGAAGTTTAAAATCCCAACGAAAAGCTCTTACGTTATCGTGTTTCTTAACTGCTGATTTTTGAATAGAGCCATACAACAGAGGAGTAAGCCCCTGATACAGACCCAGGACACTTCATACAATGGCCTAAGATGTTGAGACTCAACATAAAGAGTCTGTACTCAGCAATAAACGTTGATGGTTTCTTATCAATGAACTCGCTGTTCCACAGTGAAACCTAAGATAGAAAACAATTCACATCTTACCACTACCCTCATATGGAGGAAGATACTTTTTTCCTCATCCATTTCTTCCATTTCATATAGGACTCTGAAAAATCACATCAAATTTTAAGTTTATTCATAGTTCTAACTTTCTTGTACAACTTTAAATTTTCTCAGAATTTCTATTTGTCTTTTTATTGGTCAGAGAGATATATAATTTCAACGCACCAGGATATAATTCTGGGTTACGAATCATACAGTTTGTATACAGGTGCAGTGGGTAGAGAAACTGCTACAGATCCCAAGAACATTGGCAATGCCACCGAATCAGAGTTCAAGGGTCATGGTGGCACTGTATGAAAGTAAAACAAGAAATTAATAATAACTGATGTTTTGCTGGCATTTTTGCTTCCATAGAATACTCTCCTATGACTGTCGTCAGCCAAGCAGGACAGGTATTGACGTGGACAAGAACACTGAGGCTAGTAGGTGGTGGGATCCAGGGAGGAGCCCAGGCATCAGGCCTCCAGCTGGTGTATTTTCCACCACCCCATGCACCTCCATCAGCTCCCTTCAGGATTCTTTTGGGTTCAAAACAATAATTTAGCTCTGCCCCAACTCTTTCCACATCTGCTCTTCTCTTGGCGCCCCTGTTTGTGTCATCCATTTACTTAAACAATTTATTATTATACAGAGCTTTTATGTTTGTTAAAAGATAGCATATTGTACACGTCTCAAGTGATAGAGAAGTATTCAGTGAAATCTCCCTTCCCCTGCAGACCCCAGCCCTGGAGATGCCTTCCCAGAGGCAACCAGCAAGTGGCCAGTTTCCTATGTATCTTTCTAGGGAAATTCTATGTGCACACAAACAATTACATTTTACCTTTTCTATCATGACAATGGTAGAATACTATGTATCCTCGTCTGAACCTTATTTATTTTTTTCATTGAAGAGATCTTGGCAGAGACGGCTGCTCTAACTCTGCACATCACATTCAAGTCAGGGAAGAAGGGAGAAGGCGATGGTGCTAAATATACCTGCTCTTTTTAAAATTTTTCAATCAAAAAACCAAATGATTTTCCAGAAGTCCCCCAGTAGACTTCCATTTATGTTGCATTGGCCAGAACCACGTCATGTGGCTAGCCTAGATGCCAGCAAGCGGAGGAAGCAAGCACCCAGCTCTTCCAGTCTCTACTGTGGTGGAAGGCAGGGGAGAAAGCTGGGAATGGGTGTTTACTTAGCCAACCGAGGGTTAATACATACCACGAATCTAATCAGAATCTCGTTATTTTCATTCAAACTGTTCTGTCTCCTCAAGTAGAATGTAAATTCCACAAAAGGAGTCTTTACCTTGCCCACCACCGTATTCCTGTTACACGTCTGGTACCTGGTACCTGACATGTAGTTATCCATTGGATGAATAAATAGCTTTAATGCCTTGGTGGTTATTTCATATCAAAGATATATAAAAAGATTCCTAATTATATATTTTACAGCTGAAAAGTATCCCACTCAATGTCTGTTTTATAATTTACTTAATCAGTTTCTTCTTGGTGGACATTAGGTTATTTAAAAATTTTTTTCTATTAAAAACAACGCCACAACGAATAACTTTTGTATAAATCATTTTGCACACGTGCAGATGTATCTGTAGGATAAATCTCTAGATGTGGAAATGAATTGCCATGTCAAATAGCATGTGTATTTGTAACTTTGATAGATATAACAGCTATTAATAATAATAATAAACAACTATTTATGGAGCTCCCCTGTGGAAAAATTTTGTGCAGGTTACTTTTGGGTAAATGCAAATATAAATAAGATTTCAACTCTTCGATCCAGGAAAAGATAAGATGTAAAAATAACAAATTTACAAGGTCTATGGTGCCATCTGAATCAGAGTAAAAAAAGAGCTAGATAGTAAACTCCATAAAAAGATAAGGACGATGTCTTCTTGTCATCTTCCATCCTCAGTGCCAGGCACAAGTCCCAGTGCTTAGTAGATGTTCAGTAAATATTTGGACAAATTAATGAATGAGTTGGTGAATGCAGAGAATGAGTTCAGAGAACAGTCAGTAAATCGCTGTTGAATGAATCAATGAATGAAAGCAGAGCGAATGAGTTCAGCCGGGGTGATCAGTAACACCTTCCTGAAGGGGCTGCTGAAACTTGGTACCATTTCTTCCATTTCATATAGGACTCTGAAAAATCACATCAAATTTTAAGTTTATTCATAGTTCTAACTTTCTTGTACAACTTTAAATTTTCTCAGAATTTCTATTTGTCTTTTTATTGGTCAGAAGAGATATATAATTTCAACTCACCAGTGTATAATTCTGGGTTATGAATCATACAGTTTGTATAATTCTTCTTAAAGATATTCTTCAAGAACTCTTCTAACTTTGTTATAATTTGAGCTGATTGCTGACACTGAGGTTTCTCTTCATCACAGTTCCACTGTTTCTTATAGTCAATGTCTTCTTCTTTCTAGATTTTTCACTTTTGCTCTACTAATTTCTTTTTTTCCCAAAAGAATGTACACTCAACTTTTTGAGTGTTAGCATGTCCAAAAAAATCGTTTTGCTCTCATACATGAGGTGTTTCGACTGGTTTTCAAATTTCAGATTTGAAGTCATTCTCTCTTGAATTTTGAAGGTATTATTCTAGCATCATTTCTAGCAACCTGTGTCATAGATGAAAAGCTCGATACCTGTTCATTCCTTCCCTCCTTATTCTTTGAATCAAGAACTTTCACCAGAATAGGTAGAGGTGTGTGTGTGTGTGTGTGTGTATGTGAAAATTGTTTCAGGTGGCTCTTTCAACCTAAAGACTTGAGTCTTCAGCTCAAGGACATTCTCTCCATTTTTTGTTTGACATTCTCTATTTTTCCCCCTTCTGGAAGTTCTACTTGACAAATATTACATCTTTGGATCCATCCTCTCTGACTTAATTTTTCTCTGTATCGTCCATCTCCCAGTGGACACAGAGGGACTTGGGGCTGTTTGCCTGGGCCCCCTGCCCACGCCTGCACTCAGCTGCCCATTCAGGCCTTCCTTCCAACAGGAAGAGGCCAGTTGTGGAAACACTTATACCAACTCTGGAGGAAACTCATGGTAGCTATTTAAAATCAGCTGGGTTTCCCGAATGAAACCCTTCAATTCTGCATGGAAGGTGTCAAGAGGTGAGGCCAGATAATGACAGGACTTCGTGCTGGAGACTTCTGGGGTTCACTATATCTTGTTCTCCTCTCCCTCCTGGGCCCACAGGAGTGTTACACTTAGCTCCCTGCTGGGCAGAAGTCACCAATTTTGAGGAGTAACTATATCTTTTAACTTTTCTAAATATGTTTACTAGTAAGTTGAGATCCCTAGTTCTGATAAACACCAAAAGTAAAAAACAATTGGTCTTAAACTAACATCAAGCCAAATATTTATTCATAGAAATAGGTCCATTCTTTTTACTGAAGAACTTGCTTTCAAATTGTGCAAATAGGTAGGTGTTTTAAATAATAGGTTAGATTTATCACTACTTTTATCTCATTGTTTTTAATCAATGCTAAATTTTATGATATTGTTTTGTTTCATTTTACTTATTTTTATGGTTACTCTCCATCATGCAATTGATACTAGTTTTCCATTTATGGTAGCTTTGTAAAGTCTCCCTTTAAAATAATTATGCTTACATGTAAAAATGAGTGTATTTGAGGAAAAACATCAAAATGATTTTACAGGTAGTGCATGGATGTTAAAAATTAAGAAATTGGTACTAGAATGACTGACGTTTGGGAAACAGCTGTATTCCAAACAACAGAAATATCAAAATCATTTAAAACTTCAATGCACCTTGCTTGAGTATCTCTACTTTGCATATAACCTTTGGTTGTATGCTTATTAATTTGCAAACTTTAAGCCTTGTGCTGGATATCTGCTTTACATACCATTATTCCCTCCTCACATACTAGTGCCAGATATACACTGAGTAATTGTTGATAATAAGTTGTTCTATACTTCCTCTGTTGGACTCATTCCTTTGCTGGCCTGTGTGTGTGTGCAAAATTAGGCTTTTCCTTTGAAAATATTTTCAAATACTTGCAATTACACTTAAACTCCAGAATAAATATCTGAAGGAGAGTTTTTTTTTTAAAGCATTCATGAGATGCAACACCATCCAAGTTTAGGCCTTTCAGAGGGCAGAACACCAGCAGAGGAGCGGTGACTCAGCTATCAGCCTTAGTTCTTCGGAAAGGGTCTCAAGGTTTTTCTATCCCCCTCCACCGTGGGGGAGTGGGAGGATTAAATTTGTATACTGATGCAAAATACAATGGTGACCACGATCATAATTCAAATAGCTAATTTCATGTACTTTTGCCAATTCTATCATGTTTCCAACAGTTCCAAGAGATTTCCCAATCTGTAACCTGGGGGGCGACTCCAGGGTCGGGGCCTCCGAAGCAGGACCGGCTCAGGAACCCGCAGAGGCAGTTGAGGGGCGGCTAGCTCCATCAGGACGCCGCCCCTCCTCACTTAAGTAGTAGAGGACGCCCCCGCCCCGCCCCGCAGCGGGCACCTGCCGCGAGCCCCGCCCGTCCGCCCGCCCCGCACGCGGGAGCCAGAGCCACCCTCTTCAGGTGTCCGTCTGAACGCAGAGCTGGGGCTGGGACATGGGCGGCTCCCGCCGGCTCGCATCCCCGGGGTGGAAAACCCGGGTTCCATGTCCAGGTTACCCACCAGCACCAGGACGGGAGACTCTCCCACCGGGCGGAGATGGAGGTGCCCCAAACCTCGCTGCTTAAATAGCGCCCCGCTGAGGGGGCGGGGATATGAATATGCAACACGAGCTCTTCCGCATGCTATTGGACAGATGGCATGTTTAATATTCATGACGCTGCCCGATTTCTGCAGGGAGCTCCCTCTGCCCAGCGAGCCGTAGGGGGCGGGCTGCACGAGGCAAGACTTCCTCTGATTGGTTGCTCTCAGAGAGCGCTTGCCTTCGATTGGCTGGTGTAAAGGGCGGCGGTGCGGTTTACCATACGGGCGGGAGATTTGAATACTCATTTTCTGTGTTTCTGGCTGCGTGGGCAGGACTCAGGTCAGCGTTTCCAATCCGCATATCTTCCCCACTGTGTAATTCCTTTATTTTCTATATAATAGTGCTTTACCGGTACTACCACCATAAAGAATATATTCCAAGCACTGTACTCTTAGTTTGGGAGCTCCAATACCCTCATTTTGTAGTTGGAGAAACCTTGCTGACTCCTAGCTCTGGGTCCAGCCACCACTCCGGGCTAGAGACGGCGTCCGCCTAGGGGCGGGCCCGGGGCTCGGGGCCCGGCGCCTGCTCTACCTCCTCCTCAGCTGTCCGGGCTGCGACAACCCAGGAATCTCTCGTGCCTCTTCCCTGCAGCGCCGGGTCTGCGGCTTAGTAGTCCCGAGCCGGCCTACGGCTGCGAGGACCTAGAGGCATCGTTCAGCCCAACCCCACTGTAAACCTGGTGGCTCCGACCCAACAGTAGCTGTGTGGCCCGCGGTGACCCAGCCTGCTGCACGGCCAGGGCTAGATGCCGTTGTCCTGACTCCCAGCTTGGGGTTTTGGTCGCCGTCTCCTGCTTGGTGTCCGGCGTCTTCATGATAGATTGAGATGTCCGAGCATCTGGCCCTACGGTTCCCAGGCCCTATCCGTGTGTCTCCAGCGCTGGGAGGTGGGGGAAACGGAGGAACTTGCGCCTGCGCAGAGCCTTCGGGCGCTGCTGCTTCACTGCGGAACCCGCCCCCTTTGCTCTAGGGACGCGTCACCGGTTACCATGGAGACCGCGCTGTTTACCTCCCAGTTCTGCAAGAGCTCCGGACTCCCGTGGGAAGGAGGCTCCCCTCCTGAGCTTGTGTAGTAGTTCTTTGTGGCGCAGAGGTAAGTAAACCCCGGCCCCACGCCACCAACTCTTAACTGCCCTACCCAAAGCCTTGTGCCCGTTGGGATCAGCCCTAATTTAGGTCTAATTCCGACCTAATTTAGCCCTGACTTCGATTTCTCTGGAGGCTACTCAGACTTATCCAGGATTCTTGGGTTGAATTTTGAGCTCTACACTCAGACAAATTTGAAAGAGGCCATAGGAGGGAATGAAGTAGGAGACCCCATGTTGTCTAAGGCGGCTGGCAGCCTGGAGTGCTCAGCCTTGTTAGGATCGGACGCCAGTTCCATCTTTGGATGTTTGAAGGACTTCAGAGATCCAGAGGCTTTTTAGGGCAGAAGCTCAGACTTTTGGGAGGGATGTGGGTGGGGGCCGATTTCAGCCCTCTCTGAGAAAGGCAGTTCTCACTGTCAGACAGAGCTGTGTGCCCAGGAGGTAGGGAAATTTTAGTCTTTCTGTTCTGCTGGCCTCTGCCTGCTGCCTTCTTATGTGTTCTCCTTCCTGTTCTCTCCTTTTCCTTGTCCTAGGAAGGTGTTGTTTCTTTTATCTGCTGAATAGGCTCAATACCCAAGTGTCTGTTTATAGATGTCACATTTGTTCGGTTTTTAAGAAAACGTGTCTAGGTTCATCTGTTTGGCAGTATCAACTAAAACCAAACACTGTTGTATGACCCAGCAGTTCTGATGAGGCATAAATATGCATGCATGTGTTCACCAAATGACGCATATGAGAATATTCATAGCATTCTCGTGATAGCCCCAAAAGGAAAGAACCCAAATATCCATAAACCGTAGAAAGATAGATAAACTTCGGTATATTCATACAAGAGTAGGCCACACAGCAATGGGAATGAACAAACTAGAATTATATGAACAATACGGATGAATCTTACAAATGTTGAGTGAAAGAAGTCAGATACGAAAGAGTACGTACTGTATGATCTCCTTTATATGAAGTTGAAAAACAGTAAAACTAATTTATAGCATTAAAAGTCAGCATAGTGGTTACGCTGTGGGGGTGGGGGTGGAGAATAGTGACTGGGGAGAAGCACGAGGTGCTGATGATGCTTATTTCTTGATCTGGGTGCTGGCTACACAGATGTGTTCATTTTGTGTCCAAATGATGATTTATGCACTTTTCGATGTGTATGTCACACTTTAATAAAAATCAACATTTAAAAAAGGACAAAATGGCTTTCAGTGAATCTAAAAAAAGTCTGCCTTTAATCAGGGCTTTGGAAACCTCAAATGGCGAGATTGCTACAGCATCCACCCAAGTTCCTGCCCTCAGAGTGGCACATTGCCAACAAGAACCAGTGCCACAAAGCAGAGGCCCAAAGGTCCCGGTCTGAGCGCCTGGTGGCTGAAAGCCAGAGGCTTGTGGATGAAATTGAAAAGACCACAAGAAAATCTCAAAGTGATGTGAACAAGAAACTAGGTAAGATGACACACTTTGTGTATGTGTGGCGTATTTGGATGAGACTGTTGGGATTTAGTTATACTGTCATCTGCATTTCATGTTTGGGAGTGGCAATGTATTTTTCTTGCACTATTAGGGGCATGCATACTCTCCAGGTTCTATGTTTAAGTTCACTGCCCTAAGATAGAGACATGGAAACCAGCCTGATTTTCAGCCACCCATCATTCGTTATTTTACTGATTTGATACACATTTATTGAGCATCTAAGAACATCCATGGACTAAGCGCTGAGAATATCACAGCGAAGGATCAGAGTCTCTGCTTTTTAGGGGCTTCTGGCTTGAGGAGGAGAAACACAAAAATTGATAATCAGAGTATGACCAGTTAGGTGCTGGGGTAAGGGGGACAAAAGTGGAAGAGAGGTGGGCACTGGACATGGAAAAATTTCCTAGAGAGGAACATTTGAGCTGAGTTTTAAAAGAAGAGTAAATTTCTCTTGACAATTCCATTCTTAAAAATACAATTTCAAGGGAGTGGTGGGGACCGTGGGACCCCGAGATCATGTGCTCCATCGAAGGAGGCAGCTGATATTCAACTTCGACCTGTTTTCTCTAAGAAGGAATACGGGCCCAGCATTGCCTGATTGTCTAATTTTTTTAAAGGAAATCTGAAAAGCTGGAATTTTACCCACTTTTTAAATGTTTGGAACTGATTTAATGTATTTATAACACTGGGCAGGATGAACAAACACGTCTGTGGATAAAACCTGGTCTAAGGGCTGCTACTTTTTCAATCTCCAATAAATCAAAGCTTCGTTCAGGCCTGCAAGGTCAGATGTTAGGTTTCTCCTGATGTGTTGATCCTGGCCCCTGGTACCAGCCTACAGTCAGCCTTGTTCTAAATAATTGTGCAAATCGGTAGGTGTTAGAAATGAGGATGCACCGTTCATTTTTCAAAATAATTGTGTTTCAATAGGCGTGAAAACAGTTTTCAAGGTCTTAACCTTACTTACCTTCTTTGATTCGTTGATTCATTTAAAAAGTTAGCCATGTATAATGGCATTAAAAAACATCAAATACCTAGGAATAAATGTAGCAAAAGATATGCAAAAGTTCCACACTGAAAACTATAAACTGTTATTGAAGGAAGTTAAAGAAATTCTAAATCAATGCAGGGTTATATCAGTTAATGGATTGGAAGACTCCGTATTTTAAAGATGTCAGTTCTCCTCAAATTTATCTGTAGATTCAATGCAATGCCAATGAAAATCTCAGCAAAGTTTTTGGTGAAATTGGAAAACTACTAAAATTCATATGGAAACGCTGAGAGTCAAGAATGGACATAGCTGTGTTGAAGAACAAAGCTGGGAAACCTTCACTGTAGACTCTAAGACCTAGTATAAAGCGACAGTAATTAAGACAGTGAGGTAGGGGCAAGGATAGACAGTCACTGACCAATGGAACATAACAGGGTCCACCAGCAAGCCCACATGTACACGTTCATCTGATTTATGACAAAAGCAATACTGCGCTGTAGTGGGCAAAGGATGGCTTCTCCGATAAATTGGTCAATTGCATATTCATATGGAAAAAATTATATCCTGACGCCTATCTCATATATATATAAAAATCAAATCTAGGTGGAGTGCATGGCTAAGTGGGAAAGGTAAAACAATAAAACTTTTAGTGGAGTACATTCTTTATGGCGTGGAGAAGGCAAAGCTTTCGTATTCTGTTTTTTTTTTTTTTTTTGTGAGGAAGAGTGTCATTGAACTAACATCTGTGCCCATCTTCCTCTATTTTTTTTTTTTTATGTGGGATGCTGCCCCAGCGTGGCTTGATGAGCAGTGCTAGGTCTGCGCCCAGCATCCAAGCCTGTGAACCCCAGGCTGCCCGAGCAGAGCACATCAACTTAACCATTATGCCACCGGACTGGCCCCCAAGATTTCTTATTCTTAAGCAGGACACAAAAGAACCAATCATAAAAGAAAAAAATAATAAATTGCACTATATTAAAATGAAGAACTTTGTTTATCAAAAGGACTCCATTAAGAGATCGAAAAAGCAACCCACACAGTGGGAGAAGATAGTCATAATATACATATCTGACAAAAGATTGCATCCAGAATATATAAAGAACTTCTAAAAATAAAGAAGAAAAAGGCAGACAACTCGATAGAAAAATAGGTAAGAAATTTGATAGATACCTTGCGAGGAAGGAAATCTAAACAGCCAATGAACATGTGAAGAAGTGCTCTAACTTCGTCAGTCAGCAGGCACATACACATTAAAGTCACGGCTGAGATGCTGTTACACACCCACCAGAATGACTAAAAGGGAGAAGACGGAGAAGGAGGTGGGGGGGGGAGAAAGGGAGGGGAGGGGGAGGAGAACAAGAGGGAAAAAAGAAGAAGAAAAAGAAAACTACCAAGTAGTGGAGAGGACGTGGAGCAACTGGAACTCTGGTACCCACTGGTGGAAGTATGGACTGGTGTAACTGCTTTGGAAAGCTTTGGCAGTATCTGCTAAAGCTGGACGTATGCATACGCTGTGACCTAGATCTTCCACTTGTAGCTATATACCCAACAGAAATTCATACACATGTTTGCCAAAGATATATGCTGCCATCGTCAAAGTGGTGCTCTTTGTAACAGCCCCAAGCTGGAAACTCTCCACATGCTCATCCACGGTAGAATGGATAAACGGCGTTATACCATATGGCAAAGAGAATGACTCATCTACAACTACATGCAGCAATATAGATGAATCTTACAAACTTACTATTGAGTAAAATAAACCAGATACAAATGAGTACACACCATATTATCTGATTTACATAAAGCAAGGAGAGAAAACAGGAAAAATCAATCTATATTGTTGGATGTCAGCACTGATATATGGGAGGAGATAGGAACTGGAAGGGGTCATGAGAGGCCTCCTGGGGTCCTGGTTAATGTTCTCTTTCTTGAATCGGTTATTGGTTACATGGGTGTGTTCACTGTGAAAACTTATTGATTGTACACTTCTATGTGTGTTTTTCTGTAGGTTTATGATCTTCAATAAAAAGTTAAAATAACTTGCAAGTTCCTGTGCTGGTGCTGAGTACAGACATATCAGACTGTGTCTGCCCTTGATACCTTGCAGTCTGGGTACCCGATACCCAGGACATGGTGGGATCTATTCCACATGAGTGGCATGAATGGAGCAGTGTTAGATTAGAGGAGAGAGCAATCACTTCCAGTTGGTCTCGTCCAATGACTACCCAATTGCCCCATCCATTGGTCACTCAGTCTTCATCTGACTTGATCGCTCTACAATGCTGGATATTTTTGGAATTCCGTGACACAAGTCTCTCCTGGTTCATTTCCTTTCTTTCTGGCTATTTCTTCCTCTTCTACATTGTTGATTCTTCTTTTTTCTATTCATCCCCTATTGGTATTTCCTAGTGTTTTGTTCTTGGCACCCTGAGCTTTTTCTTCTCTTCCCTCTATACTTTCTTTCTTGATGACCTCTCTAGAAATTTTATTACTATCCCTATCCTATTTGTGCTATTGTTTTGCAACGAGAAATCTTTGGCTCTAACTTCTCATCAGAGCTTCTTATGGAAGTGGAGGACTACTTGTCATATATTTCCACCTAGATGTCCTTCACACACTTCAAAATAAATATATCCCAAAATGAACTCATTACTTTCCTGAAAAATTTACTTCTATAGTTCCTTATCCTGGTTAATGGGACCAGGATTTATTCACTCAACAAATATTTATTCAACAAATATGTCTGACTGTGCTAGATGCTTAGGATTATAAAGCTGAAGAAGGCAGACACAATCTAGCAAATGAGAGAGACAAAATACAAATAAAAAGACAAGTAATAAAATTATTCCAAATTATTATATTGGACCCAATGTCAGTAAATATGAAGAGAAGAGGGAAAATTTGAATCACATTTTGGGGACAGGATCAACAGAACTTACTGAAGGATTGGGGATGGGCGATGGAGGTGTTGGCAGGGCCATGCTCTCTCTGAAGGCTCTCGTGGGAGAATCTGTTCCATGCCTTTCTCTTAGTTTCTGGTGTGGCTGGCAAATTTTTGTGCTCTTTGACTTATAGATATGTCACTCTAATCTCTACCTTAATTGTCACATAACATTCTCCCTGTGTGTCTCTGCATCTTCACACGGTGTTCTCCTTTCTGTGTCTTCTGTTTTCTCTTCTTATAAGGACTCCACTCACAATGGGTTAGGACCCACCCTAATCAAGTATGACTTCTTCTTAATTTGATTACTTCTGCAAAGACCCTATTTCCAAGTAAGGTCATATTCACAAGGTACCATGGGTTAGGACTTCAAAATATCTTTTTGGGGGACACAATTCAACCCATAACGGTCTTCTGTGGTCTACAAATTAAAGAGTCCTTCATGTGGCACTGAAGAAGCTGAACGTACCTCCCTACCCTTCTACATCTTTCAACTCTAATGGAGAGATCTTTCTCAAGGCCTCAAGTCTGAAGACCATATCAAACAGCTCCCCAATTCTGAAGCCTTGTTGACCTCCCCCAGCTTCCTTCCTTTGAGCCACCACTGTATTTCTTACACAGTTTCTAGTGTAGAATTGCCACATTGAATTGAAATTATCTGTTTACCTGTCTGCTCTACAGACTGTGAGTAGCGCAGAGGCTGTGACTTACCAATGTATCTCCTGGACCTCATCAGTGCCTGGCACATTGTACGAGCTCAATGATAAGTATATTGGATTATATTGTAGCATTTATGGTGAATGGCTAGATGTCCAAGCTGATGTACCGAGCACATGAGGGAGAACAGCAGGATGGAGATAAGAGGGAGGTGAGGCTGGACCAAGCCTGAGGGAGCCCTTGAATTTGGACGGTTTAGCTCAGTAGGTAGCCAGTTAGAATTCAGGAGGTAGAGACTGAAATCTGGGAGTCATCAATAATGATAGTAATAGAAGCCAAGGATGTAGATTAAATTACCCAAGGAATATATTGAAAGAGAAGAGAAGAGGGCATGGGATAAGGGGAGCAAGAGAGGAGCTGGGGAACAAAAGCTCAGGCAGATGAACAGAAAGATGAGACGAGGGTCATGGAAGCAAAAGGTGACGGTTTCATGGGTGAGGAAGTCTTCTGTTGTATCAGTGGTTGCACAAATGTCAAGGAGGCTGAGAGCTGAGCAAGAATGTATTTGAACTGGTGGCTTGAAGATTATTGGTGACCATTGAGATAGCAGGTCCAGTAGGGTAGTGGAGGATGCGAGGTGAGGGTGGAAGTCAGTTACAAAGTGTGAGGGGGGTTACTTCACACTTTGAATGCTGCATTTGTCTTCCCTTCCTTTAAAAATTGCAACAAAGTCGTATTAAAGGATTAATGAAAAGTATGCCTCAAGGATGGCAGGGTGGGGAGGGAGAAGAAGGGGAGGCAACAGTAGACAAATGCTCAAGACAAGATATTGAAAGCTAGGAAGCCAAAGGTCCAGCGGTGGCACACTCAGGGACTGCAGAAGGCCTGGATGGGTGGAGGACAATGAGAAGCTAGCTGCTTCATGCTACACGTTCATGCTGCAGAAACCTGGAAATGCTCAAAATTGGAAGCATCCAATGACCTCTGAAGCTGGAGGTTCAGGATAGAAGTTGAAACAAGATTGGTTGAAAGTCTTTGTAAAGAGCCCTTCCCCGCTCTGGCTCTCCCCAACCCCAGCGGAAGGCTAACGGTGAAGGGATTGGGTGAAAGTCTACTTACTAAACTGTAATTTTCCAGTCCCTGGTTCCCAGGACACTCGTAGCCAGGTGTATATCCTCGGAGAGGAGATTAGAAGATTTCTCCACGGGGAAACTAATGGGTCTGAAAGGGAAGATCTGTGGATGCTAACATTTGGGGATCCTCCAGGAAAGTGCCCAGGCCCTGCCTGATCACGATAAGGCATTCTGGTTGACAAGCGTGTCCTTGCAGACAGAGAGTCCACTTAGCATTTGAGCATTTTATCTTAAATATGACCATATGGGGATCACCAAACATCTGAGGAAAGGCTCTAATATGACAGACACCAAAACAAACAAACAAGCAATCAAATACACTGAGACTAAAGAAACAGACAGAACACAGAGCAAAAGGAAAAATCCCCTGTGAGACCCTCAGGGGGCTTAGAGAAGACGCCATGTCCATGGAACAAGAAGGATCTTAAAGAAGAGAACATTCGGAGAACAAGAAAGTGTTCCTGGGAATTAAAAACATGAGAGCAGAACATTGTTAAAAATCAAAAGAAAGGTTGAAAGATAAAGTTGAAGAATCTCCAAGAAGTAGGAAAAAAAAAAAAAAGACGAAGAAATAGATAGATAACAGGAGAGAAATGATAAAAGAATTCGAGGATCCATCTGGCCTCAATGTCTAATAGGAGTTCCGGAAAGAGCACAGAGAAAATGGAGCAGAGGAAATCGTCCACAGAAGAAGATAATAAAATTTCATAGAACCCAAAGAGCTAAGTTTTTACATTAAAAGGGCATGCCTAGTGTCTGGCATAATAATTGAATAAGGTTGACACCAGCGTGAAATTTCACAACACTAGGAAAATAGAGAAGAAATTCCTAAAAGCTTTTCAGGTCTTATATGCAGAATCAGGAGTGAGAATGGCATCAGACTTCTCAACAGAAACTCTGGAAACTGGAAGGAAATGAAGCAATGCCATCAAAATTCTAAATGAAAATTATTTACAACCTGCAAATCTATACTCAAATATAATCAGTTGGTGAGGGTAGAGTAAAAGCATTTTCGGACTTGCAAGTTTTCAAATGCATCCATTTCTTAGGAAGCTCCTGAAGGATGTGCTTCAGCACATTGAAGGAGTAAACCAAGAAAGACGAAGGAATGGAATCCAGGAAATAGAATGCTGACCCATGAGAAGGGTGAAGGGAGTTCCTAGATTGATGGTGAAGCAGGGTCAAAGAATGAAAGAGAACCACACGGCCAACTGGACAGCCACCCACCCAGGATGGAGCAGGAGGACACAGAGCTCGGGAAGAGAGACTCTAGGAAAGACACAAAATCAACAGGGACTTGGTGGGTGTGAATATATCGAGAGGATGTTTATAGTTCTGTCAGAAAGTTTGAAGAAAAACTAATAATAAATATACAGAAAGTGAATCAAAACTACAATTATTAACCCCTCCCAAACCCAAAAAGTTGTACAAGAAAAGAAATCTATCACAGCATATTACGTGGTTCAGGTTTAAGTAACATTTACATATTTAGGATAATATAAACAGCATGAAATTATTATTTAACACCATGGGGATATGACTACATTGGGAAGATGGAAGAAGCAGAAGCATGTTGTGTAAGTTGTGTGAGAGCAAATCCTTATCTTTCATCCCAGGAAATCAATAGATAATATTAAAACTGATAATGAATAAGTAGCTGGGTAAGCAAATGTCAGAAGAAATACTAAAAGTGTTTAAAAAGTAGTTGCTTCCAGAAAGTGGGCATGGGTAGGGGCGGGCCAGAGAATTGTTTTCAAACAGTATACATTTATATCTTTGATAAAATTAGAAGTTATTTAAAACAGTGGGGATTGAAGGATTAGAGTCAAGTGTGGAATGGCCTTTGGGTTAATTTGAGGTTGAATGTAAGAAGAAATATCTTCCTTCCCTTCCTCCCTCGGTCCCTTCCTCCCTTCCTGCCAGGAAACACTCACGAAGGTGAAGTGCTGCCCCCAGTAGCACAGCCCTGAGAGGAGAAGAGCGCATCTCAGGTACTTTTACAAACGTTGGCTGCCTTGGGAGTAGATTAACCTTGGTGTGACTTCTCGTGTGCTTCAGAGCAGAGACTCGAGGAAATCAGATTCTGGAAGAAGGAGTTAGATGACAAACTTGAGCAGCTTGTGTTTGCGACCGAAGATCTACTCATCTATCAGACCCGATTGGAGAAAGCCCTGGAGAGCCTGAAGGAGCCCTTGCACATCACTCAGACGTGCCTGGAGTACAGGTGGGCAGGAGGGTTCCTCTAATGGATCATCTGCTGTGAGAAATGAAGTGCTGGGTAGGGAGCTGACTGTGCTAGGTCATGGGTTAGAACGAGGCAAATGAGGATGTGTTCTTTCAGAGCCTGACATTATCTTGGCATGCCCATGGTGCTGGGCAGTGGAAGGAGCACTGGACTAGGTTCATGTCTAAACTCTGCTCTTGACTAACTTAAATATAAGTTAAGACTACGTTTGCCTATGGGTAATTGGAAAACCGCAAAATAACATTGAACTTGAATAAGATATTTTATTTCTCACATTTAAGGAGTCTGGAGATAGTCAGTTTAGGGTTGGCATGGTGTGCCACAGTGCCAGTGCCACAGTGTCAAGTTTTCTATCTTGTGACTCCACTCCACTTGGCTTTCACTCCTGAGTTTACCTCATGATTCAATGTGGCAGCTGGAGCACCAGCCATTATGTCTACATTCCAGCAAGTAAGAATAATTAGGATTGGCGTTCACCATTTCCACTTGCATCTCATTGACCAGAACCTAGTCACAAGGCCACACCAATATAAACTGGGAAATGGTAGTCTTTATTTTGGGCAGGCAGAGTGGATAGAGTTACTAGAGGACAAATCTGCTCCAATACCCAGAGCTACACAGAAGCACTTTGTATTCCGGAGAACACTGCAAAAGCATCCCTTTTTATTATCATTTCTCTCCTCTGAGGCCCGTGAGTGGGATGGTCCTCTCTGGGGTAGTACTGATTTCCAGACCTGTTCCCGGTCACGGCCCTGGCTGCTGTGCCCTAACAGGTCTTCTTGCTGCCGGCAGAGGCCCCGCCAATCCAGTGCATCCTCTGCACTGGCTGTTGAGTGCACTTTTCCAAATGCAGATTTGTACAGCTCATCCCTGTGCTCAAAATCCTTCATTTACAACCCCACGCCCTGATCCCTTCAAAATAAAGTTCAAACTTCTCAGCCTAGAGAACAAAGTTGGTCACGCCTGGGCCCCCAGGGACCTCTCCAGGCCCGTGTCCCATGCCCAGCAGTGGGGATGTGCTAACGTGTACTGAGCTACTCGAAGTTTCCCCAGTGCCCCAAGGCTCCATCTGCACTGTTCCCTCCTGGAAAGCCCTGTGCCCTCAGTGGGCTTAGCCAGGACCCCCTGCAGCCAGCAGGAGCAGCCTCCCCTGCTGGATGCAGAGTCTGTGATGCAAAGGCAGAGCAGGTGGCCAGGGGCCAGCATCCACTTGGCTCAGGTTTGCCCTAAGGGTGGTTAGGGTGTCGATGTTGCTAAGTTGGTTGAGTATGTGCTTCTGCGTGCTGGGTACCGTGCTGTCTGCTTTCATAGCTCATCTGTTCCTCGCCACGACCCTACGAAGTGCTAATACAGTCATGCATCATTTAGTGACGGGAAGACGTTCTAAGGAATGTATTGTTAGGCGATTTTGTCATGTGTGAATATCATAGAGTGTCCTTACACAAACCTGGGTGGTCTAGCCTACTACACACGGAGTCTGTATGGTCCTCATCTCATGGGACCATCGTATACACGGTCTGTTGTTGGCCAAAACATCGTTATGCAGCACGTGACTGTAGATCGCTCCATTTCACAAAAGAGGAAACTGAGGCACAGATAAGTTATATAGCGTGCCTAAGGCCACACAGCTGGTGTGTGGTGGAGCCTTCCTCTCTAGCACTGCCATGCTGGGTGGAAAAGGACAAAGATCGGCAGTGACTGGGCAATGTGGGCAGTAACATAGCATAGAGGTTAAAAGCACGTGTACCCCCAGTTCTGTGATGTTGGGTCCTTTACTCAGCCTCTCTGAAGCTCAGTTTCCTCTCCTGAATTCTAGAGGGTTAAGTGTGAATATCACCAGAAAAGCTCAGCACAGTGCCTGTCACACGGTGCGCGCTCGGGGTGAGTAACGTTAATGTTGGCATGATTATTATTGTAAATCTAATAATATCATAGTATGTATGATAATATAAGTCCTTGTCAAAAAACAGGACTAGGATCAAGGAGGAAACATATGTCTAAAATTCTAAGTCAAAAGACCATGTTTCCAATAAGTAGGTAAGAAGGAAAAGGCTTCAGGACTGATGGCCAAGTTGAGGGAAAAAGTCCACCGGGTATTTTTCAGAGCAAGGACCAGGTACTGGTCAGTGTTTCTCCGTTGTGTTTTAAAGTCACATAGACGCTGAGTAAGGTACATCCCCCACCACGTTGTCCGGATGGCTGAGGCGCTGCTCAAGCCACTTGTCCAGAGAGTTCTAGATGCCCAGATGTTAGCACGTGTCGAGTTGCACGTGTTGGATGACCTTTCTGTCGGTCAGGGAGAAGCGAGTGGGCATTGACTTGGTGCACGATGAGGTGGAGCAGGAACTGATAAAGGAGGCCGACGTCATCCAGGGGGTGATGGCCCTGCTGACCCGCACCTTGGAGGAGACGACCGAGCAGATCAGGTACGGCTGTGCCGGGCCTGCCCTCCGCCTCTCCGCTGGGCACATCTAGAAAGGGCCGGGCCCATGGCACCCAAAGAATGGGCTTTAACCTCCTACCAGTGCCTTCCACGCTCCGAGGTGGCCCCGGGAACACTCAGAGTTGAGACCCGGACAACCTCTCCTCCATGACAGCCGCCCCCTGGTGGTGGGTGGGGATGGAGTCACCCTGATCATAAACTGGAGGACACTGGAGCTGCTTCCTGCTAGGGCTGACCTCTCACATACAGTATGTCACAGCGGTGACATCAGAAAATGTCACATTTGGAGGGAGGGACTTGAAGTCCAGGCTTGGTTCCAGGACTCTGTCACCAGGTATCTAACGGTATGTGTGTGTTGGGGGATGGGAGGTGGGGAGGAAGGGCCGACATCCTGTACTAGACCTGGCTGTAGCTTCATTTTCCAGGGTCTCCCGAGAACTTGTAGGTGCCATCTGGGCATTCCAGAGGGAGAAACCTGTACCTTCTCCCTTCAGGCTGAACCGCTCTGCCAAGTACAATCTTGAAAAGGATCTGAAGGACAAGTTTGTGGCCCTGACCATCGACGACATCTGCTTCGCACTCAACAACAACTCGCCAAATATCCGATATTCTGAGAACGTCATGCGGGTTGAGCCAAAGTGAGTGTGTCCCTGACTGCGGCTGGCTGTGCCGTCTGGCTCCCTGAAGCGTGATGTCCCAGTGCTTCTCGGGCGGACAGGCAGGACCCTGACAGGAGGCCGGGAGCTGGGAAGAGGCAGGCCTGGGGCAAAGGCATGTGCTGAGCGGTGTCTGCCTTGACACAGGGCTCCGAGGTGGCTCGGTCCTCCAGGTTAGGCCCCACTTTAAGAAGGTCTGATATAAAATCTTTAAATACTTAAAATTTGTCTCTTTACCTATTCATGTTTTTAATAAGTATTCTAAAAATAGATAAAGGCCAATTTAGTCAGTTCCCCCATCAACGCTTCCCGTGATTAACCTCCTGAGATGACCAGTGTTATCTGGATGCTCATACAAACGTGTGTATACACTCACACACACCTATTTTATTTTGTTTACAAAAATGAGATTATACTATATATCTTTTCTGTAATATATAACTTATATTTTTCAATTAACGTTACATCACAGACCTAACTCATTCTAAGTTTTAAAATGTTTTTTTTTGAAGTAAAACATGCATATAGAAAAGTGCACCAATACTAATAAACGTAGATTAATGAATTATCATTGTTTTAGTTATCTTTTGCTGTTTCACAAGTTACCCCCACACTTAGCAGCTTAAAGCAATAAACATGCATTATCTCACAGTTTCCGCGGGTTGGGAACCCGGGCACTGCTCAGCCGGTGCCTGGAGCTCGCGTCTCATGAGGTCATAGTTGAGCTTTCTGCTGGGGCTGCAGTCTCACTTGAAGGCTTGGCTGGGGTCTGGGTGGGCCTCCACTGCCAAGCTGATGGGTGGTCATGGCAGGGCTTGCCCATGTGAGCCTCTCCACGGGCTGCCTCATGGCATGGCAGCTGGCTTCTCCCACATCAAGCGATCCAAGAGAAAGCAAGAGAGAGAGAGTGCCCCAAGACAGAGGCCACCATCTTCTTTCAACCTGATCCCAGAAATGACAGCTCATTACTTCTATGTGTGAGAAATGAGTCAAAATGAGTTCATGACAGCACTCAGCGGGAGCGGGTTACACAACAGTGTGAATACAGCAGGCAGGAGTCACTGGGGGCCGCCCCAGAGGCTGCCTCTAATCACACGGTGAACCATCCCCATGTAACCGCCAACCAGGTCGAGAAATGAAACATTACCGCTAACACAGAGACCCCTGCCCTGTCCTGCTCTCCATCAGTAGCCCCGCCCTCCTCCCCTGAGATAACCGCATTCCTGACTCCTAATAGGTTGGTTTTACCTGCTTTCGTGTTTAGTCCACAGCGTCATGTACTGTCTATTTTGTGTGTGTGTCAGTTTTCTTCCAATCAACATTATTTTGAGATTCATCAGTGTTACATAAAGCAGCTGCTTGTCAAACTGGCAATTTATTCCTTTATTTATTTATGTCAGTATGGACGCGCGGTTTCCTATTTTATTCAATGTGTTACAATTTGTTACTATTGTTATATATTTTGATACTCAAACTGTCACTACTTGTGTGATGTTAACCAAGTTGCTCCATCTTTCTGAGCCTCAGTTTTCCTCATCTCTAAAATGGGGGTTATGAGCATTAGCTCACTAGGCCGTCGTGAGGATTAAATGAGATAATGTCTGTGAAGTGCCAGCCCAGTGCCTGGCACAGAGCAGGCAGGTTTCCCCAAAGCGACAGCCATGGCCCCTGACAGACCACTGTTCACTCTGTCTAGAGATGGGGAAATGGTCTAGGTGCTTCTGACGGTGGAGGTAGCCTTAGCTTCCAGTGGGTTTCCAGGAGCCTGTCCCCTCCCCACACCGTCTTTCCCCGCCCGAGTATGCTGTGACTGAATGCACGGCTTCTGTTTCAGCTCTGTGAGTCTGGAAGACTGGCTGGACTTCTCCAACACCAACGTGGAGAAGGCTGACAAGCAGAGGAACAGCTCCCTGCTGCTGAAAGTGCTGGTGGACCGAGTCCTGTCACAGACGGCCAGCGACCTGCACAAGCAGTGTGATGTGGTGGACACGGCCTTCAGGAACGGGCTGAAGGAGACCAAGGGTGCTAGGGACAAGCTGGCTGATCATCTGGCCAAGGTGAGCTCCCTGGAGGGAACGAGGAAGAGGACGTTCAGAGTGGACGTCTTCACCAGGAGACCTGGAAGGCCCTCCGGGCCGGGCAGCTGCCTCTGGGCTGTGATCGCGGGTAGCTAAGGGGTGAAGGTCCTTCCCATCTCTCCATCTTAGCTGCTGTCTTTGGGCTTTGGGGACTAGAGTGGGACTTGATCCTATTCTGGGTCTCCTTTGTCGCTCATTGCTGCAAGGACAGGCTGTCCCCTCACTCTGGGCCTCAGATCCTCTTTATGTGAAATATGGAGACAGACTATACGGTTTTAGACATCCTTTATGACTCAAGTTCTGTGAGTTGAAAGCAACCAATTTGTCCAAACCCAGCTGCAACTTTGGGATTCTGGCGGGTTGTCCCTCCTGGTTATGTGGTGTGCTGGTAAACTGGCTCTTAGGAAAAACCAAAAGGCCCTGATTTGTAGAATTTACAGATTTTCGTGGTGTAAATACTTCCACCATGGTCACTTTCAAGCTACCCGTTTAACGATGGTCTGGAGAAATTCCTGAATATTTAACAGCCAGAGCCCACATGAGCCAGCTCCGGCACCCCTCCGTCACCAGCAGGGACCCTGGGTCCTGAGCGTGTAGGACCACCCCACAGGCCGAGCTCAGGGACACTGAGAAGGAGAGTCTAGAGGAACAAGTGCTGGATTTGGCCTGAAGATAGGCGGGTCTGAATCCCAGCCCTGTGACAGATCAGCTGAGTGCCTAAGCAGCTCCCTCGAGCTCTCTGAGCCTCATGCCTCACCTGTAGCGTTGGCACAGTAACAGCTGCCTGACGGGGCCCGCTGTTAGCCCACCCCTTGCATTTTACTGATGGTGAAACTGAGACACAGAGAGCAGAGGGTTCCCCAGCGGGCAGCGCTGGCAGCCTGGGACCAGAGCCCAGGCCTGCTCAGCTCCCAGAGCCCTGTTGTCCTGCTGGTGCATGCGCACCTCGCTCTCCTGGAGCCCGGAGTCCGGTCGTAAGACAAGGTTTACCGGCACGATGAGCAGGACAAAGCAGAAGGTAGTCATGGGTCACACTGCAATGTTCAGTGAAACGATCGGTGGATGAACCTTGAGGGTGAGCGTGTAGACTCCAGTGTAGACAGCCCTGGTTTGAACTGGGCTTCAACACTCGCGTGTGATCTCGGGGAGCTTACCTAATGTTCTGTGTTCTTTTATGAGATAGTCAGGTGCAGCTGTAGGAGGAGACAGAGAGGAGGCCCAGGAGAGAACAAAATTTCTTATACTCACAGATCCTAGGACAGGAGGCAAGGCTCACTGTGCAGGGCCACGTGGGAAAGACACTAAGGTGGTCAGGAGGCGGATGACAGGAGTGAGGGGAAGGATTGGGCCATGGCTCTTCCTGGGGTTTCCTCAGGACACGCACGGCAGGGCAGGGGGAACAGTTTAAGACCCGCTAGTTTGAACCATTTCAGTGGGCTTTGGGCTATAGAGCGGTCCCTAGTTGCTGGATACCTGGCCCTGAGATGACGGCGGAAGAATGTCGCCACCTGGGGTGTAAGGGCCAGACAGAGCAGGTCCGGTTCTGGACTGGTTAGTCTGCGTATCAAAGGCATGCTCAGGCTGGGTCCTCCGCCATCTCTAAGCATTGGCTAGCCCAGGGAGGCACAGTCTCTCCACCTAAAAAGGTTTTTAAGGTGTCAAAACATCATAATATACAGAAAATATAAAATATTTACAATATACTTAAGCTTCCTGTTTCTTGGTTTCCTCATGGATAAAACAGGGACAGCAACAGTGCTCACCTCCCAGGGTTGGCCAGGCGATAATTAGACAACCCAGATCAAAGACCTGGAACAATGCCTGGCACATCTCAGTTTTATGTATACACACGCACACATAGATATAATTTGTCTATATATAATCAGTATAATATATAATCAGTAAAAATTGGCTAATGAATAACAATGATAATAATAAAGGTAGCCAAAGAATATTCCAGAGGCTTCCTGGTGGAGTGAGAACTTAGTCTGGGCCTGGAAGGACGGATCTGAGATGCGAAGGCAGAGGGGAGGAGAGACCGCTGTCAGAGGCCAGAAGCTGGTTTCTGCCGGAGCCTGGGAGAAGCCCAGTCCTGCTGGAGGAGGGGCCCCTGCAGGAGCCAGGAGCCGTCCGGCTGAGGGCTTGGAAGCGCCGTCTAAAGTGAACATCCAAGATGGTCTGGACTGGCGGGAATGATAGACTAAAACAAATTGGGTGAGATCCAACAGGGACAAAAGTGAAGTCTTTCACAGGGGTCTAAAAAAATCAATGATACCGGCACAGAATGGCTTAGGGGCAGCAATATGAGTGAAAAGATTTTAGTGGAAAGGAAATTTGGAAGAAACCGTCCATTGGATGTGGAAGGTAACTAGAACCTGAGAGTCGATGGTCCTCTTCTCTGTGGTGGTGAGGCCCTACACGAGAGTGATGGCCACGTGTACCGAGTGCCAGGCCCAGTGCTGGGTGTGCCATGTATATGCCTCTATGCCTTAGCAACCCTGAAATGGGTAGATAGCGTTATCATCCCCATTTCAAAGATGAGGAAACTGAGACTGAGGAAGGTTAGCTACTTGGTCAAGGCCTTGTGACTAACAGGTGGCAGAGTTGGGTGTTGAGACCAGGTCTGTCTGACTCCTGAGCTTGCACCTGTCGCTCCCCAACACATTGTGGTGGAAACGCAGAGACCGTGTCCCCTTCTGGCCTCATACCGCAGGAGGGACCAGGTGGCCTCAAGAGCACATCCAGGGGGCAGCCTGTGGAAGGAGGGGCGTGGGGCAGGGGCTTTGCAACTGAGAGAACCAAGACTAGGGCAGCGTTGTCCAGGAGGAATATGATGCAAGCCACACGTGTCAGTTTAAATTTTCTAATAGCCACTTCAAAAAGTAAAAAGTAGTAGGTGGAATGAACTGTTACATGTTTTATTTAACCCAATATATCAAAAATATCTCTTCAACATAAATAATTAATGAGATATCTTCCATTCTTTTTTTTTTAAAAACTAAGTCCTCGAAATCTGCCATGTGTTTGACACTTACAGCACAGCTCATTTAGGACGAGGCACATTTCACCGCTCAGTGGCCACAGGTGGCTGGTGGCTACTATGTTGGCACGGCTCAAGGGGAACAGGGTCTCCTTCCTCAACTGTGGGAAGCGTTGTAAGTGGGTTCATGTAAGTGAGATGAGCTAAGAGATGGCAGCCACGAATCAGAGGGAGCCTGGAGAGAGAACCAATATTTAATCTGAAATCATTTTAATATTTGGAAGAGTCACAGCCTAAGAGACAGAGAGGATATGAAAAATAAATGCAGGGTTCCATCAGTTCGGAAGGCCTTAGGAGTTTGCAGGGGGAAACTATTTACATCTCTTAAGAGCAAAAACATTTTAAGATACAATGAAAAGGCACAGCCAGCTGGGTGAGGGTGGCGTTATTCTGGGAATGGGAGGGTTAGGCAATGTGGACATGGAACGACTGTGAGACCACTGTCCCCATTTGGAGACACGGACTTAAGTTCTATGAGAAAAGGCTCCTTCTGTTTATCCTCTGCTTATCCTCTGGCCAGAAGCTGCCCTGGCTGTGAATTGACTCAGCTCAATTTGTAGCTGAGAAGACAGCTTCAGATTAAAGGGTACAGTAACCCCCATTTTATTTTCCATGACACAATTGTTTCCTTATTGAGCAAAGCATATTTTAACCCCAGCAAGATTTAGAATTAAGAATAGCAATGTTTAAAATAACCTAACCCAGGGTTAAGATTATCTTAAGGGGTCAGCAAACTTTTTCTATAAAGGGTCAGATGGTAAATATTTTAAGCTTTGTGGGCCTAGAGGCAAAATCAAGGCTATTGTGTAGGCATTTACATAATAAGAAAGACAACAAATTTCCACAAATTCTTATTGACAAAATAAAAAATATAATAATAATCATTGGATATAGTTTTTATAGGTCTACTGATGAGAAAAAGGGCATTTTTTTGGGGAGGATGATAATTTCTTTTGTGGGGGTTCCAAGTCAGTATTTTCTATCGAAACCTATTGCAAATGTTCATCTGTTAATGCTAATCTGTCACGAGATTTTAGATTTTGTCTCTGAAAATGTCTTTCCCTTCAGCTAGGCATTGGCGAGTAGTGATAACAATCTATGAGCATGCGATTTTAATCGAGCATGTTCCTCGCTTGGAAGGCATTTATAGAATCCTGTTAGATTCTTGCCTGTCAGCATGGCCTTTCATTTCAGATTAATCACTTCTAGTTGAAGGAGGGGTGGGAGCTCTTCAATTGCACAGTTAAGTGGATTTTGAAATATGGAAATTTCGTTGGCACTTTCTTTGAGGTCCAAAAGACGCTGCTGGAGCTTGGGAAATATTTCTTCTGAAAATTTGGGTGGCAGTGGAGGTCTTGCTTCTTGTTTTAATTTCTGACAGCACAGGAAGTGCTTAGAGCAGCTTGATACTGCTTGTGATTTCATCACGTTAGTTGTTGGAATGACTTTCCCGCAGTGCAAGCGTTGCATGTTAGTCCCATCCTGCCTGATGATTTTAGGTTGGATTCGTTAAGAAATATTATTAAGTCTGGGGCAGAAGCTAATTTCCAAAACCATTCAGGGTTGGTAATAGTGGTTGAGGGTGGTTTCTTTGCTCAGAAAAATTGCAATCTTGGTGTTGAGCTAAAATAAACCACGAGAAAATTCTACTGGGGCTAAACCACTGAATTGCTGAGTAGTGGGGCAAGTCAGGATATTCAGCTTCTGTTTCTGACAGAACTCACACAAATGGTGATGGTCGAATCCGTGAGAGCTAAAGAAGACACTGCTGACAGTGCTGGTTCAATAACGCGTGCTAGATCCAAAGATTTTCTGCAGGGTACTTTCTGATGAATAATAAAAATGAATAACCATAGGCTTGAAATAACTTCCATTCCCACCAGCTCTGTAAATACGTTCAACTGAGCCTTTTTCTGCTCAGCACATATTTGTACCATCATCGGCTGTAACACTTCATAGCAGATTCCACTTCAGGTTGTATTGACTTCATGTTTTCTCAACTTTTTGAAAACATCCGCACCTGTAGTTATTTCACGTGACTGTTCAGAGAGGCTAATTGTTTAGTCACTTCAAACTCAGTGCTGGCTCCTCGAATAAACAGCCACTGACAGCATCAGAACACCTGCCAACTCAGGAAGAGCAAAGGAAAACCATCCGAAATCACATACCTTGTTTTTCAATTGACTATCGATGTTGTTCCCAATGTCCTTAACTCTTTGAGCAACTGTTCTTGCGGAAAGACTAATAGGCTTCAACAAATTCATACTCTCTGGACACCCTCCTCCGCTCCTGCGATCGAACATGATTTAATTAACTCGCCGTTGGTGAATGGCTTTCCTTGCTTCGCTGACAAATGAGCCACTTGGAACCTTCGTTTGATCGCAGCCCCATTTTCATTTTTGTGAAGAAATTCGGCAGTGATGCGATACCCTGTTTTGAATTTCTAATTTTTCAGATCATCGCTCTCCTGGGGATATTGTGAGGGGTGCTTAGTCTGGTGATGTTGACGTATGTTGTATTTTTTAAGCACAGCTGTAGTGTCGTATGTCAAACACAGTGCTCTGCTATCTAACTGATAACAAAACTGACACTTCGCTGTGCCTTAAAAGTGCAACACATGAGGCCTACTCTTCTTGTTTTAGCACGATGGGTGTGCACTAGTAATAAAAAATAAGATAAGATGTCACTGTATAGTGATACACATAGCTCTTGGACAGCTGTCCAATTGTAACCGTGTCACTGGGACTTGTATTGCTCTGGACAGTGGCGCCAAGCAGTGAGAGCGTATCATGCAGTCTAGTGCACATTATAGTTCAAAAGCAGCCATATATAAATGAATGAGCGTAACTGTGTTCCAATAAGACTTTATGGACACTAAAATTTGAATTTTATGTAATTTTCACATGAAATATTATTCTTTTGATTTTTTCAACCATTTAAAACTGTAAAAACCTTTCTTTTAAGAAAATGAAAAGACAAGCCACAGACTGGGGGAAAATACTTGAAAAACACATATCTGATAATGGACTGTTATCCAAAATATGCAAAGAACTCTTAAAACTCAATAATAAGAAAACAAACAGCCCAATTAAAAAATAGACAAAAGATCTGAGCAGATACCTCACCAAAGAAGATATACAGATGGCAATTAGGCATATGTAAAGATGCTCCATGTCATATGTCATTAGAGACTGCATATCAAAACAACAAGATAGGGCCCAGCTCCATGGTGTAGTGGTTAAGTTCAGTGGGCTCCACTTCAGTGGCCTGGGTTCACTGGTATGGATCCTGGGCGCAGACCTACGCCACTCGTCAGCCATGCTGTGGCAGCATCCCACATGTAAAATAGAGGAAGATTGGCACAGATGTTAGTTCAGGGCTAATCTTCCTCAGCAAACAAAACAAAGCAAAAAACAAAACAACGAGATACCGCTACACGCCTATAGAAAATCCAAAACCTTGGTAACGCCAAGTGCTGACAAGGGTGTGGAGCAACAGGAGCTCTCATTGTTGCTGGTGGGAATGCAAAATGGTGCAGCCACTTTGGAAGACAGATTGGCAGTTTCTTACAAAACTAAGCCTATGCATATGATTCAGCACTCTCACGCCTTGGCATTTACCCAAATGTGTTGAAAACTTATGTCCACACAAAAACCTGCATGTGAATGTTTATAGCAGCTTCATTCATAATTGCCCACACTTGGATGCACCCCGTTGTTCTTCAGTAGGTGAATGGATAAACAACTGTTACATCCGTACAACGGAATGGTATTCAGTGATAAAAAGAAAGGAGCTATCAAAAACTACAAAAAGACATGGAGGAAACTTAGGTGCATATCACTAAACGAAAGAAGTCAATCTGAAATTCATACTGTGTGAATCATGCTGTATGATTCCAACCTTATGACATTCTGGAAAAGGCAGCTCTACGGAGATTGAAAAGATCAGTAGCTGTCAGGGCTTCAGATGTGGGGTGGGAAGGGAAGGAGGGGTGGCGTGGAGGTGCACAGGGGTTTTTTCGGGCGGTGACACCCATTCTGTATGATACTGTAGCGGTGCTTACGTGTAATTATACATTTGTCAAAATCTATAGAATGTACAACGTATGGAGTAAACTATGGACTTCAGTTAATAATAATGTGTCAGTATGGGTTCATTAATTGTAACAAATGTACCACACTAGTACCAGATGTTGCTAATAGTGAAAGCTGTGTGGAGGGAGAGAGGGTATATGGGGACTCTAGACTTCCCGCTCAATTTTGCTGTAAATCTAAAACTGCTCTAAAAAATAAAGTCTATTAATTCAAAGAAAATTCTTATTTCACAATCTGTACAAAACAGGTGGCAGGCTGCATTGGACCCATTTGCCATAGTTTGCTGACTCCTGACCATACTTTACTGAATCCATAGTGTTAGTAGTTTTGTTTTAAAGAATCTGGGCATTTGGGATATTTTAAGTATTTGTAAAATTTAAGAGAATTTGGCCTGTTTTTAAAAAAATTATGACTTAAAATATGTAATTAAATAGTTAATTTAGACATGTGATTTTATGTTGAAATTTTAAGTTTGAGGACAGCATTAAAATATGTAAGAGAACTTAAGGTTAATCATTTTTACTAGTTTACTAGACTGACAAGATCTTTTAAGAACTCCAGAAGGCCTTGTTTGTGAAGACAATTCAAGTATTTTTAAAAAGTTATATATCAAATTTAGAAATTCTATATATATGTTATATATAAGGTTGATAAATGCCGCTTTAAATAAATGTTCAAAGGATTTTAACCAAGTTTGAAGTGGGAGCAACTATTAAAATCAATTAAAGTGATTGTTAACATTTGCTAAATTTAAACATAGTATAATATCTGTGAATTGAACTTGAGAAAAGCTTAAGAAATGTTGAGAAAAGGCTTAAGAAAACCAAATGCAATATGTGGACCTCATTTGGATTCTAATTTGAACAAACCAACTCTTACAAAAAAATACGAAACAATCAGGAAGGTTTGAACACTGGATATTAGATATCATTAAAGGATCATTCTTTGTGTGTGATAAAGTATGTGTGATGTTGTAGTGATGTTAAAAGAAAAAAAAAGAGTCCTTATATCTTAGAAACCATACTCAAGTATTTAAGACTAAAATGATATAATATCCGGGATTTGCCTTACAATAGTTAAGCTGATGGGCAGGGTCAAGGAGAGGGGGTTATAGATGAAGCAAGATTGGCCATGTATTGATCACTGCCGGAATTGATGATGGGGACATGAGGTTCATTATACTATCCACTGTTGTGTAGAAATTTCCATGGCGCAAAGTCTTTAAAAAGAAAAACTTAAAGAAATAAATTTTCAAACTCGTTAAGTATTAATCTAAAAACCCAACTAACTTCTACGTAATCTTTTCTGGCACAAAGCCGCCATCAAAGAAACCAACAAAACTCAGGTTAAACTGCTCACTCTCCTTCTTCAGGTTTCTAGGGGCAGAACTCATGCTGGCCCTGGGTTGATAAGGAAACAGGCAGCTTTCTGCTCATGAGGCAAAGGTACTTCATACCACGGTAAATGGGCAGCCTCCAGCCTTTGCTGAGGGCCTTCTCCAGGGACTTCACATTATTTGGGAAGGCGATGAGGTAACAACGGCCGGTCATGGGCATCCCATCTGTGGGGCTCTAAGGCTGGGTGAGTTACCTTGCCCACCAGCAACCACTGCTATAGGGAAGAGAGGTCAGACTCATTCTAGGGCCCTGCTTGGGTAGAAATCAGAGGTCCCCTCTTCCTGGCTTACATGATCACAACAGGCCTCCTGAGGGTGCCTGCTGTTGAGTTTTGAGGAGCACCCCCGACCTCACCTACTCTAATCTTTTTTGTAAGGTCATGGAAGAGGTTGCTTCCCAGGAGAAAAACGTGGCTGTTCTTGAAAAAGCCATCCTTGATCAAGAAGGGCCTGCTAAGGTGGCTCACACACGCCTGGAGACCAGGACACATCGGCCTAACGTGGAGCTGTGTCGCGATGTCGCGCAGTATAGGCTGAGGAAGGAGGTTCAGGACATCACCCACAGCGTTGCAAGGTAGGCGAGCTGGTGGGCAGACGGCCCTGGGGCTTCCTTTAAGCCTGGACGGGGAGCAGGACTGGGCGGTGCCAGCGTGGGCGAGCCCTCTGTGCGTGAGTACATTTGCGTGCATAACGTTGGACTTCCTTCCTAGGGGGCGGTCTCTCCTAACTCCAGCCGGTTGCTGCCATGCAGGAAAGGGATCCCAATGTTTAAATTTTTCTAAAGTCCAAATCCAGATGTTTTGGTAAAAACCTACAGTTTTAAATGTTGGCACTTCATCGGTTTGTGTGCCTTGTGAATCTGGCCTGTGGCCACCAATCTGAAATCTCTGTCTTAAGGAGGAGAGAGGGAGAGGAAGTATCCATTTGGCTTCTGCACTGAATACATGAATACATTTCTTTTTCCCCTGCAGAGCAATACATTCCCTTATTTTCTTTCTCTTCTCCTAGATTGAAGGAAACATTAGCCCAAGCTCATACAGAGCTGAAAGGGCTGAATCGCAGACAACTCGCTCTGCAGGAGGAAATCCAGGTCAAGGAGAACACCATCTACATCGACGAGGTGCTGTGTATGCACCTGAGGAAGTCCATCCCGCTGCGGGATGGGGATGACCACGGGGAGTGGGCCGGGGGCCTCCGTCCGGACGCTGTCTGCTAAACGTAGGGATAGTTCAGATTCTCATTAAACCATGTCACCAAACGGTAGTACAGGACTCTCATTTCAGTTCAGCAGCACTTGCAGTGAGCCCAGCACCACCTCGTGCCCAGGATTCCAGGCCGGCCGGGCAGCCGAGATTCGGGCGCTCGGCTGTGTGCTGTTGCTGCTCGGGTGCTGTGGTTGGTTAGCAGGTGAATGCCCTGTGTTAGCACAGGCCGTTCTTAGACAATCACAGGACTTGGGGCCTGGCAGAGGGGTCCAAGACGTTTGTTCAGACTTATTTCAGTTCAGTAGTCGGGCTGGATCCCCTATGCAGACCATGCCCGTCTGACTCATGAGAGGGCAGGCGGACACTTCTCTTGGCTCTCGAGATTCCTTTTCCCTGGAAAACAATGTGGTGACTGCTGACTTAGACCCCCGCTGGTCCACGGGAAGCGTATTCAAGTCACAGGAACTTAGATGAGAGAGGAGTGGCCCTGGGCAGGAGTCCCCTCAAGCCTTCGCCCACACCGCAGGCATCTCTCTGGGCCTCTTTGTCCTGGGTGAGATGAAGAGGACAGGACAGGGCCAAGGAGCCCTCCAGCTCTTAGAAAGTAGACCTAGTGGGAGGCGTTGAGGAGCCGGTGGGCCAGGATGCTGTTGCTGGGCTCACGGGGTATGAGGGTAACAGAGGACATCTCTGTTCACAGGTTGGAGCGGGGGCTCAGAAGGGCACCAGTGGATATGGGTGTCAGCTGTGGGGAGGGTAGCTCGGGCAGGAGGAGCTCTGAGTGACACTCTGGGAAGGCGGGAGGCGTCAGTACCCACAGGGCAGGGGTGGGGCGGCTTATGGAGGGTGCTTGGCAAGTGCTCAGAGCCCAGTGACTGCAGTCTGAAGATTGCCAGCCTAGGAAAGAGGGGGCCGCGCTCCTGGGCCCCCAAGAGAAGCTTTTCCAGGGGCCGGCAGAGCGTGTCCTTTAGCCCCAGGGAAAGAATTTCTGGGTTTTGTTTTCTTTCCTGAATGTAAATGGAGGGTGTGAATTTGGTGTTGGTTTCCAGATTGTTAGTAATCGTTAGGAATATATATATATATATTTTTAATATGCAAGTCACCGTAAAGGAAAAGAAAAAAATTACTCCCGTTTCTGCCACAGATTCAAGTCCACGGCTAGCGAGTGTAGGTTCTGGAGTCAGACATCTCTGAGTTCAAGGTCTCCAACAATACCTGCCTCGGAGGGTCACTGTGGGATGGAGTGAGATGATCTTATGGGAAGGGCTTCATACAGAGCCTCTCCCGTGGGGAAGCCAGTGTTCAGTAGACATGAGCCGTTTTTAATAGACCCCACCGTTATACCCACATAAATTCTGCACAGGCTCATGACACAGCCTCAATTTTGTATAATTGTTTTCTGCCCTAATTGTACACTGCAAGTAGTTTTCCATGTTGCTATTTCATCTTTATAATTATTTTAATGGTTACATACCTCTAAAGTTTTCGCCAAGACCGTTCCCATATACTATTTCTTTCCAAAGAGCGTTCTGCCTAGAGCTGGCTGCTGTTGGCTGAGTCACAGCACTTCAAGAATACGTCTGGGTGACGGTCAGAGGAAGAGCTCTGCTGTGGGAAACTGACGTTCATTCATCGTCAGTTCTGCTGACACTGGAAGAGCACCTTCCCAGTGGGGTTTCACTACCTCGGCCCTTCCATGCATGGAACTGCTTCTCCCTCTGCGCTAACCTTTGGTTCCCTGAAGCCTACTGGACTCCTGGTGGCGTAGGGCAGAGCACGGGTGGCCGGGGGCGGGAGACCCGGGTTCTAGTTCAGACACTTCCCGGAAAGCCCCTCCCCCTCCCAGGGCCACCAGCAAAGTGTGAGGATTCTCTGAAATGGCCCAGACCCGTTCCTATCTTTGATGCTCCCTGCATAGTGTCTTGGGGCACAAAGGCACAAAGAGTGTGGGGCGTGGGCCTGGCTCCCAGGAGGTTGACAGTCCAAGTGTTCCTCCGTCCAGAGATTCTTTGCCGTCAGCCTTGGATGGAGAAACCCTCTTTGAGGCTGAGGGCATCAGCTTAATGCTGATCTGTGCCGTGACCTGCCCGCCCCATTCCTGAGCATCATCTCTGAGGTGCTGATCGGATATGCAGCCCTCCCCATGCCCGACAAGGGGGGCCCTCCTCTCTGCCCTGCGGAAATCTCTGCGGGCGCTTCTGCTCTGGCTGGGAAGGGTTCGAGCGCTGCTCACCAGCTTGCAGGGCAGACCTCAGGGTCTGTGCCCACTCGGGATTAGGAGGCCTGTGCCCAAGGGTGTGGCCAGCAGGGTGGGAAGATTTGGGGAGACATCCTTCCTTGTGAATATGGCTCTGGGAGGCTCAGTGGTTAATTAGGGTCGCATCCTTCTTGCCGGTTGCAGTGAAGATAAAATGAGACATTGTGTGTAAAGTACCCACGATAGAGCCTGATGTAACAGGTGCTCAATAAATGTAGCTAGTTTTTTTTTCGGGTGAGGAGTTAGTTTCTAATATTCTGAAAAAGAGCATCTGTGAACTAAGAAAATATTGAAAAGTACCACCAGGTCTTTAAAAAAGTACAAATTTCAAAGTAATTCATCCCACATTCATTGAGCGCCTATCACTTGGCAGGTGTAGGGAGACAGGGAAGCTGGGATGATGTTGTGATAGAGGCAAGGACAGCCGCGGCCGTGAGAACAGCTGTAGGGAATCAGGGAGAGCTTCCTGGAGGGGGCGACACCTACTGAGATGTGATGGACAATGATGATAATAGCGGAGACAACCGTTACCAACCAGTGAGCACATACAGTGCAACATGAGTAGGAATTAGTGTCGTGGAGGAGAGGAGCTGAAAGCTCTCCTCCAGGAAGGTGGAAAGGCCAGTGCAAAGAAACGGAAGCTTGAAAGAGCAGGGTGCTGGTGGGCAAGAGCAGATTGGGGTGGGGGATGGGGGTGGGCGGAGCTTGGAACCGGAGGCCTGAAGGTCACATTGGAGGCCCAGTAATCCAGCTAGACATAAGGTGAGACTGAGTTAAGACGTGAGCATAGCAATAGCGGAGGAGAACAGAGTCCAGATATGTCTAGGAATTACGGGACTTGGTTACTGCTCAGGTACAAGGGCGAGGGAGGGAGAGAAATCAAGGATGGCTCCTGGGTTTCTGGCTTGGATAGCAGGGTAAACGGGGGTACCTCTGGTGAGAGGGAAGGTGGGAAGAGAAGGGCTCCTACAGTGAGGGTGGGGTGGGCAGGTGACAGTGACAAGCTCACTGGTTGAGGGTGAGGATCCTGTGGTAGGATAAAGGTTTGGCTGCAGCCAGAGAGCTGGGAGGCACCCGGAGAGGCGGTGGTAGAAGTCATGGGGTGCGTGGGAGTTTGAGGGGCATGGAGAAGGGGCTGGGCTTGAGCCCTGGGACACACCCACACTTCCAGGTTGGGTGAAGAAGGATCCTATAGGCAGACTAAGAAGAAACCTTCGAGGGAGTGGAAGATGCCAGAGAAACGTGGTGTCACGGATGCCCAAGTAGAAGAATGTTTCCAGGCACTGGTGGTCGGCAGGTGGAATGCTCCAGAGCATCAGCCAAGAAAGGCAGAGCATCCTTTAGATTTGGCAATTAGGCAATCACTAGGGACACTTTGCCATAAGCAATCTCAATGGAGTATGGGAGGAAGAAATCAAGAGGTGTGGATACTTCTTTTTAAAGATGCTTATCTTAGGCTGTGCTTTGAAAAGAAAAATACTAGCCTCTGCTCTCTACTGGTACATATTCTGCCCCCAGGGACTAAGAAAAGCTGAAAGGTCAGAGCAGGAATAGGGCAACATCTCCCCATTTATTGTATGCAAGGCTACAGTCAACAATAAGTTGGAAGTCTTGCAAGTTATAACATTGTACCTTATAAGTCTTGGAAGTCATAAACCTTAAAGTTGTGAATGCAGACTTTGAGAAGTATCCAGTCCAGAGGAGGGAAGTGGCAGCACGCTGGCCCAAGCTGTCTCCCAAATGATGATGTCTCATTCATCCTTGTTGTTTTGTCTGCCTCTACATGTAAATTACATAAGGGGGTTATCGCGGAGAATCATGACAGCGATCCTTGTTTAAGAAGAGTGGCCCTGGTATCTTCCTTAGATCCTTGAAGAAGACAATATCTTTATAAAATCTTTCCCACTGCATTCCATAGATCATAAACGGCGTTTCAAAGGAAGCTCTCAATTAGGTACAAAGATTCTTTCATGGGGGGAGTTAGCATCTCTCAAATTTATTGAGACAATTAAAATTCATGGAAGGATGGCTTTATGTTAACAGAGAGATTAACATGTTGGTAACAAGTCAAGTCAAAGAGTGCCTCAAGCTGGCACAGCCCCTGTTCCCTCGCAGTCTCCCGACATCATGGGAAAATCCTCTGTATTTTGGAGTCCTTGAGGTCTCTTTGTGGATAAGAGTGACTGTGTGGTGGAAAGTGTTGAACCTCAGGGCTAAGTCTATGACAGATGTAGATCACTTTCTCTGAGAATTTGCTTTCGTTTCTTACTTTTGAAAACCTCAGAACCTTCTGGGAAAATCCTTAAGGTTTAGCTACCGGGTGGTGGGTTCTGGAGCAAGAGAACGTTCAAGCGGACAGACGGCTGTCACTGTGAGAGCTGCTTGGGACCCCTGTGGTCACTCAGTCCTACTCTCCCATTTTGTAGATGAGGAAACAGAGATTCAGAGCGGAATGGGGGAAAGAAAGCTACTTGCCCAAGGTCCCCCTAGGGGTTCAGGCAAGGCTGGATCCTGGCCCCAAACTCAGGGTTCTTCCCACTGCTGCTTGAGCTAACTTCCTGACCCCCAATAATTTCTTTTCTGAGAACCACACCCCCATAAACACAGGGAGGGCTCCACAACCATGTCCCTATCATATGACCTGCCCTCAGAGAGGCTCACTGATCCAGCCGGGCCATCCTAGGTTGGCCTTCTGGGGATGGGCGTTTAGAAGCACACAGAGACTGGGAGTGACCAGAGGGCTCTGGAGAAGAGGGTCACCAATTCCTGTGGCTGTGGTCTCTACAGCTATGCTGGGTCCCCTCATGCAGAGTTGGACAACTTGTTCTTTCTATGAGATGCCTCAATATAGCCTCTTTCTTGGCTTGAGTATCCAGAAGTTGGTTTCTGTTACTTGCTCCCTTAGGAAGGAAAGCAAGTAGGGAAGTTAGTTAGTTGCTTTCCCTCAGCAAGTTAGGGAAAGAGCGAGTGGCTCTGCCGGGACCAGCGCATGAGGAAGAGGGGTGGGGTGGAGCGGCAGACCTTGCTTCTGAATGTGAAACAGGGCTCTAAAGAGGGCACAGGGTAACTTCTTGCTTATATGTAGTTTCCTGCACTCCCCTGTGCACAGAGGCCCCTTCCAGGGCCTGTCCCTTCCCCTCCACGATGGAGCGGGAACCACCGTATGAGCACCACTGGCCGTGCTACCCCTCCCCCATTGCCCGGGGGACTGGGTCAGGAGGGAGTAGCTAATGGAAGGTGGGGCAGTGAGCCCCTCTCCTGAGGCATGTGGACGTGGGACTGGGAGGTTTTGGTCCCACCTGGCTGCTCCCTTGAATACGGGAGATATAGGCTTTGGGGAGTAGATGGCAGCTGCTGACTGTCCCGTGGACGGGAAACAGAAAGCGAGTTTGCAGCAAGAGAAGAAATGGCAGCTGAAGCACCTAGAGAAAGAGAGGAGACCTCCTGCCTTCCTGCCGCTCTCGCTCCCTCGGCTGCAGGCGGCTCCTCACGCCCTGGGCTTCCGTGGCTTCTGTGAGACCCTCAAGCATCCTCATACTGCATCTGATTTCTGCTTACTGGCTCCCAGTGGGTTCTCCGTGGCCACCGCCCAAGAGGGTTGTGACTCATAGGCCACGCCGCTCCACTGGACGAGTGGGCTCACCGAGAGGGCTGGGAGTGGGCGTTACCCCCGAGTGGGCTCTTGATGGAGAAATAGGTGTCTGCTGGGTAGAAAGCGGGGGGCATTCCAGGAGGTGGTATGGCCTACACAAAGGCAAGGGGTCTCAGAGAGCCGAATGCGTTTCCAGAGGAATTAGGTGTGGGCCCTATGAAGGATGTTACAATCTCAAGTCAAAACCAAGGGGGACAATTATAGCCTTGGAAGACAGGTGTCCCATTGGTAGTCCCACAGTTATGACAAACATTAACGTGTTGAGTGCTTATGATGAGTTATTTATACAAACTGTTACTATCCCTATTTTACAGGTGGGGAAACTGAGGCTTTGAGAGGTCATACAGCTAGGACTCAGGCCCAAGCAGGCTGACTCTAGCACATACACTCCTAAAACCCTTATGGCCCACCATTGAATAGCACGGAGAGGGTTTTAGGCGGAGAAACCAGGCACAGAGCTAATAACTTGTTCACAGCGCCTCAGTGCCGGATTTAGAGACTGAGCTTAAGTTTTCTGTTCAGGCCTGAGACTTTAACGTCTCGATATTGGGAAGTCTGTTTGCTGTGATGACCTAAACTCCACTCTTTGCCTCTAGGTTTGGGAGGGGTTTGGTAAAGCAGGTCCCGGGTAAATGCCCGAAGCAGTCTTTCATGCTGAGGAACCACAACCAAGCACTCGGCTTCCCGAATGTAGAAGAGAAGAGTTGGGGAGATGATGAAATCAATGGCGTGAGCTGATTTGGCTTCCGGGCTTCCTAATCACCTGCATCTGAGCATACTTGTTGTACCTGACTGACTTTGGGGCTACATCCTGTCAGCGAGGGGCCGAGGGCCCTGTGCAGCAAAAGCAGAAGTCATCTGGGAGCTTCGGGAAAGGACTCGGACCGCTGGCGCCCTCCCTTACTCCCCTCCTTCCTGCCTCGGAACAGCTGAGGTCTTTGGAGCTGCAGCAGCCTCTGGAGACCACGGCGAAAGGGCGAGAAGGGCACAGAGATAACGAGATAACTAGTCCCAACCCCGGGGAGCCCCGAAGCAAATAGCAGCCACTTCACTCTAGGCTTCCCAATAGTAAGGAAAATAACTATTGGTTTCAGCCACTGTTGGGCCCTCTGACACTTAGACTGGAATGTGTCCTGACTGATAACCCGTCTCAGAGCAGAGTATGGGCCTGGAGATGGATCAGACCAGTGTTTTCGTTTCTCTCTCTCTCAGAACCTTTGTCAAACACAATCTTATGGGAGAATCATGATTAAGTAAGAATTGGAGGGACAGCCCCTTTGGGCATAGCACGGTGTCAGGGAAGAACTCTCCGTGGTTCCCCCAGCAGGGTCCCCCAGGGGACTCCAGGGAGCACAGTTTGAAAACCACTGATCTTATCCAACCTCATTGTACAGATGGGGAAACTGAGGCCTGGACAGCAGCAGGGATGTGCATCAGGCGATCTGGGGCAGAGGGGGCGAGGGAACAGGGGCTCCAGCTCTTCCAGAGGGCTCTCCTGTCCCTGTACAGCAGAGCTCCGCACTGTGTAATGCCCTTTCACAAACAGGATCTCAAATGAGGAACTGGGGCGTGAAGCATGAACCGACTTGTCAGAGGTCACATGGCTGATGCGTTACCGAGGCTTCACTGGGTCTGGGGCTTTTATATCCTGAAACCGGGATCTCTGGCCTCAACGTATTTTTTTTTCTTTTTTTTTTTTTCAGATTTTATTTTTTCCTTTTTCTCCCCAGAGCCCCCTGGTACATAGTTGTATATTCTTCGTTGCGGGTCCTTCTAGTTGTGGCATGTGGGACGCTGCCCCAGTGTGGCCCGACGAGCAGTGCCATGTCCGCGCCCAGGACTTGAACCAACGAAACACTGGGCTGCCTGCAGCGGAGCGCGCGAACCCAACCACTCAGCCACGGGGCCAGCCCCTGGCCTCAACGTATTTTTACCTGAAGACTCATCCATGAATTTTGGCAAGGCTTTTTAAAAACATAAATGTTAGGAAGAATCTCACTGACTTCCTGGAGGTGAGGAGGCTTTGCTTGTCCAGCTGACTGTGGCTGGGTTTGGAAACCTCGCGTGCTCTGCATTGTCCTACCAGGGCGCTCCTGGTCTTGATCCTGTTCCGGTTCCTCAGAGGAACCCGCATCTCCGTGCAGTGGTTCTCTGTGTGGGGGACTCTCTGAGGGTCCTGAGACCTTCGTCAAGGGATCCACGGGGTCAAAACTATTCTAACAATAACATCAAGACGTGATGTGCTCTTTGCACTCTCGTTCTCTCTGGAGTTTTCCGGAGGCTACATGGTGTGCGATATGGCAACAGACCGCAGAAGCAGGTCTGAGGACCCAACTGGGTACTCTTAAGCCAGACAAGAGAGAGATTTGCAAAACTGTAAAACAAATCCACTTTTTTGGGAAAACATGTTCATAAAAAATGTTATTTATGTTAACATGTTTCCCATAAAAAAGTCCTCTACACTTCGATTCTGCATTTGAGGATGAAAGGAAATGAGCCAGAACTGGTCCACACATGGATAAATCATAATACCAGTCTATCTCCCAGGTGGTCTGGATTCCAGCCGAGGCTCCCCTCTCACCTGGAGCAAACCACCTCCTCTCTGGTCCACTTGGCACTTGATGGCTCCCAGGGGCCCCCTGGTTTCAGCATCCCATGACTCTTTAAGGTGTCTTCTCCCTCCGCACCTGGGAGCTCCCCACAGCTGGGGACCCCATTCCCCTCACCAGTGTCCATCTTCTCTGAATGTTAGTGAAACAGGGACCATCTCTACCCACCAGCACTGAAGGGACATCCAGATGAGACAGAGAATGTGGAAGTTCTGTGAAACTGAAAAGACTAGATAAATAGAAACTTTACCAAAGGCCTAAAAAGCTATGCATAAATATGGACCCAGCATACAAAAGGCGAGACAGACAAAATTTGATATGAGACACTTGTCCAAAGTATTCTGAGATTTTATTAATTTATATCTATTGAAAAAAATCCCCATATACACAAAAATCTCAAAAGACCAGAAGCAATACATGTCTATGGCCTGGGCTCAGGAATTTATAATTACTCCCTGTTTAAAACACAATAGATTTCCTCAATTATAAAAATAGCATATGGTCACTGTATAAAAATTTGAGAAATAGGGGGAAAGCATAAAAAGGAAAATAAAAACCACCCATAATCCCACCACTCAGAGATAACCGTTCACATTTTTGGTGTATCTCTTCTGTGCTTTCAAAAAAAACCCTTGTGTGTGTTTTACGTGATTGATATCACACTATGTACACAGTTTTATGTCCTACTTTTTCCACTGAACACTGCATTAGGAACATTTCCCCATGACATTGTAAATTGCTTGTAAATATGTGTATAAGGGCCGCTCCTGGTTCAGCCCACGCCTGAAGACCAAGCGTTCACGGCAGGCTGGGCACCACGCTCAGAGATCCAAGTCTACACCACCCATAAATTAGGGGCTGAATTCCCTCTGGCGGGGGACATCTGGCTCGGAGCAATCTCCTTCTAAACGTGGGACTTTCCCTGCTCCCTTTGAGGACACGCTGGCAGGTTCCCATTCACCGGAGATCGGGCCTGGCCCACGTAGGGGTCAGAAGGCTCTGCCGTGAAGGTTGGCCAGGATGGAATGCTTTCTGAACTGACAATGTCAATCGGGAGAAACGGCATTTCTATGTGCTTCCCGGCCAGTCACCCCGTTTCAGGAGCACAGGTTAGCAGGAGTCAGGGTCCCCCAGGAAGATGCGGCTCTGAGCCTCCTTGGGCTTCTGGCTCTGTGGCTGACGGAGGGGGTCGAAAAGCAAAACCAAATGACAAAAAGGAAATCATCCCAGATAGTTGGTAAAGATAGCACTTTACAGCCACCCGGGGCCCTCACGTCACCAGCAGTCCCAGCCTTCGCTGGGCCGTTCCTGTTGGTGTGGAACTGGGGAGAAGGAGAGAGAGGGAAAAGGGGTGGGCGTAGGGGATGCTCCCAGTGTGCTTCTAGGAGAACCGGATGGTCAGGTTCAAAGTGCTCCTGGCCTTCTCCCTCTGGAGGGCGCTCGTCACATCATGGGGTAGGCGATGACAAAATAGTTAAGCTCTGAATCGATCAGCTTTCTGTACTTCCTGTAAATTTCTCGCAGGGTCTTGTCCTCTTCATTTGTCTCATATCTGTTTGTATAAATTCTCACCTGGCCGAGACAGAAACACACCAGTGCACACACACAGTCTAGGACTGCACCCTTCAGGGACTGAAAACAATTCGGATGATGCATACGTACAATTGTTGGCAGAGTCAAGAAAAGCCCAAACCCAACTACTGAGGCAGAAAGCTCCAGATTCCCGCCCGGGAAATAGTTAATTTCCAGTGGGCAGACGCCCGTGAGACGCTGCCCCCCACTCCCTGCCTCGTCTCTGACCGTCGTCTCAGAGCAGAAGCGCCGTGGCTGGACACCCGGACCTCCCCACTCTGTCCCTGTGGAAGCAGCCCTGGGGTTGGGGGCTCTCACCTTGAGCGTGCGCAGGGCACACTGCCCTTCTTCCTGACTCTTCAGGATCCGCTCCACAAACCTGACATCAAGGAACGCCCAGATTTTGAAGTAAAACAACTTCCTGCAGGACAAGATGAGGAGGTGCAGCTCCTCGTCGAGCGACTCGTGGTTGTTGTTGAACTCGAAAGTTAACTTCTGGAAAAGCACCAAAGGGGGAGCTGTGTGTGGGCCAGGACTGGCTGGACCACTCGGTGACATTCCCATGACTTGGCTTTGGGCCTGACGGCCGTGGTGCTTCAAGGGCTGTCCTAAGGGACACGGGACAGGCAGTGCATGGAGGAAGTGGTCTGGGAATGAAGGCGCTCTCGTGCAAAATCGCGACACCTGGAGTTTGGGGGCAATGCTTTTGGAGTCCAGAGACCAAGGTGCTGGTCCAGCCCTGCAGTGGAGTGACTGGCCGGGTGACTATGGGAGGGCCACTGTACCTCAAGTTCTTCGTAGCACCAAAGCATAGTAATGATGTCTGCCTGCCCAGTTGAGGGCTACGTGAGCATCACATGAGCTATTAGCACTTTGAAGTCCCTCATTGTTAGTAGTGGTGTTTATACCTATGAATATCAATCGTCACAACCTTCTGTGAGGTCCTTAGGAGGGAAAGAATGATCCCAACTTTACAGATGGGGAGCTGCCAGCTTAGAGAACAGCCCACACCTCAGAGCTCTTCAGTGACTTGGGGCGAAACCGGCTTTTTGTTTGGTTTGGGGTCACCCCTGTTTGCTGCATGCTGCTGGGACCGGGTGGCAGGTCGGAGGAGGCTGCTGACCTGGTACTCACCTGCAGAGGCCCATTCTTGCTCCAGCCTCGCAGCTCTGAGCTGGGGATATAGGGGTTTTCCTTGATTGACAGCCAACCAGAAAATTCCTCGTGTTCCACGTGTAGGAAGTGAGCAGCAGCAGCTCCTATCATCTGCTGTGGTCTTAGGGGGCCAGGGGGAGGCTTGGGTTTGGTAACATTCCCCTGGACCTCAATTTGAGATTGAATGAGTGTGTGCAAGCCCAGGCAAGAGCAGGCAGCCGGGGGCCTTTCCCTGGGGGGACACCGGTAAACTGAGCGGCAGTCATTCCTCAAAAGCCACCCCCAACCAAGTCATACCTACCTGCAGGGTGTGCCGGAAGGTGGGCAGGAGATCCACCAGGGTGGGCCTCATCGACCAGTCTGGGTCACTGAAATAGCAGCTTCTCAGACTAATGCTCCGGATCGGGATCTCCTGCAAGAGGATCCGGGCCAAGCGCTCGTACTTCATGACCCGCTCAAAGAAGAAGTTCACCTTCAGGTTGGTGGCGTGCCGGGCCAGGTTGGCCCAGGACATGCCCCAGATGACCTGCCCGTGGGGGTCGTGGATGTGGCACTTGATGTTTATGGTCCAGAGGGTACCAGCGTTGTTCTCACACAGGTTCTCGAGCAGCTCGTCGGAGAGGCAGTTGTAGTTGAGGGTCAGCGACGCCAGGTTGCGGAACGTGGCCATGGTCTTGTTGAATTGGGGGCTGCTGTAGATGGCCAGGTGATGGCTGAAGTAGTCCTCGATGTTGAGCTCCGAGGCCATGCTCTCGTTCCGTAAGTAGCTCAGGGAGTTGAGGACGTGGCAGCCTTGCTCCACAGTCAGCCTGGCCCCCTTCAGGTTGAGATAATCCAGGTGTTTGCCCGTCTTCTTTAAGAAGAAGCTCAAGCTTTTGATGAAGGAGGTCCTGATGCTGTTCCTCCAGACGAGGCGGTCCAGCTCCAGGTGCTGAATGGAGAGAGATTTCAGACGGTTGTTACTCTTGCCCAGACACGAGAGAAGGCCTCGCATGGTGATCTGGAACTTCTTGGTCAAGACGGCATTGTAAGGATTCAGGAATTTGATCTCCAGGTGCTCCAGATAACGGCCAAATTTCTTTACATACCAAAGAGCAGACTCGAACTCGGAGGCGTGTACCCTGGAAGGTCTCCCACTGAACGTGATGGTCCTGGACCGCCAGAGGTCAGCCGAATACATCGTCTGGTTCCACTTTCTGCAGACAAGGGCCGCCCTGGACCGGTCCCTGTCTCCTAGCCACCAGAAGACACGACGCAGGCACACATCGGGCAGGGCGGCCCAGCAGCTCTGCTCTTGGGGCTGGAGCAGTTGGCGTTCCTCGTCCATCGAGGAACCGGGGTGCCCGGTGCAGCTGTGTGGCAGGCAGGGCTTCCAAAAACGAGGAAAGAAAAGCAATCACTCGTTTTCTGTGGGGAGTAAGAAGGAAGAGCCATTACCTGCCAAACAGAAATTAGGCCCAATTGAACGAATGTGCACTGTGTAATAGGCATTGTGCTGGTATGGGGGGTGCAGTAATAAGGTCACCATCCAGTCCACACCTGTAAGGAATCACAATCCACCAGTGGTCTCTCAGGGACACAGACCAGGACTCAGTTACAACACAGTGAGTGAAGGGAAAAGGTTCAGGCATATTCGTGGTGCAGGGTAGCACAAACGGTGGGTGATTAATTCTGTCTGGATAAGAAAGAAGTACAGAGGGCTGCTTGGAGGAGGTGACGTCTGAGCTGAGTTTTGCATGGTGAGTAGGATTTGCAAGGCAGACCAGGTCAGCCCGGTGGTGGTGGTGGAACTGATGCATCCCAGGGCAGAGGGACCAATATGCACAAAGCCACAGAACTGTGAACGCACGCGATGTGGTCACATTTGGGGAACTAAAAGTTGTTTGGAATTTAACTTGTGAGGGGCGGGGAGGGGAGGAACTGGAGCTGGAGCAGTGGGAAGTGCCGGGTCAAGGGGCCCTGAGGGATGGGACACAAGCTGGGTCCTAGAGGCCGGGGATTCCCTCTGGGCCCTCTCCCCAAGACTCTGGAATTCAGGTCCCCTTCTCTGGACGAGAATCGCTGCCCATGTTGACTACTTTGATGACGGCTGTGTTTACATTCAAAAGGTGGAGCGGCAGAACAAGGGTGGAGGACCCCAGCCACGGTCACGGGGATCCAGGGAAGGCCGGAGGGCCACATGTCTGGAAGTGATGTGGTCAGTCTTCAGGTAGAAAGGAGAACTGGGCGAAGGCCCCTCCTGATACGGTGAGACCTCAGCCAGACCTTCCACAGCCATCTTCTGAAATCTTCATGACTTTGCTTTCGATATTTCTCCTGCCTGAAAACTCCCCACCTTTTTCTTCCTCTCCCCAGCCCTCCACTCTTTAAGGTTCAAACCTCACCTCTCCATAAAGCTTTTATTGGCTACTTTACCAAGAGGCCCAAGATGACTATCATGGCTCATAAAAACTCCCAACTGGAAGAGATCTGAAGTTGATTTCTTTACACATGGAAACTGAGGCCCAGAGAGGTAAAGGGACTTGCCTATGGTCACACAGTAAGTTATAACAGGGCTCAGGCTAGAACCTGAGCTTTCTGACTCTTTCTCCTGTACTTGTTTCCTACCTCGACTTCTTAGGCCTCAGGTGCAGAGGGACAAGTTCATCATATTTTTCAGTTCAGGACAGACATTTGTCTGTGCAAGATGTCTTTTTAATTTTATTTATTCCCCTTTAACTCTATGTCCCACTCCATTGCCTCCCACCACAGGCAACTATTCCACTGTGTCTGATGTGCATGTTCTTGTTCATGTGTGTGCCCACCAATTGTGCAATTAATGCATGTAAGCATCACTCATGTTGCTCGATGTACATCTTACCCACTGCATCTATCATCTGAATAGAACCCATGGGGGGCACCCCACCTTTCGTCCATCCACTCTTGCTGTGACGGACCCGCAGCCTGCTCCAGCTGCCACCAGCACCACAGTGGCATGAGCATCCTCAGGCGAGCTCCCACAGGGGACTTCCCTTGGGATCTTCTCCCCTGTCTTTGTCCTCACTGCCCCGTCAGCACCTATAGAACAGTTTGGCTCCTGCCTCCAGCTGGCCCTCCCATCTCCAGATCCAGATGTGGACTTTCACATGGGATGTGGCAGCAGCCGGTCCCCATCCAGGACACAGGGCTCCAGCGGGTTCCCGGGCCTCTGACTCCATATTCAGCTTGCCCATTCTCCTTCCTCGCTCCCCAGTGTCCATCCCGGACTATAAATCTGTGTCTAAGCCTTTCTCTCCCACGGGACCCACACACCCCTTGAGACTAGGGGCAGCCTCGTTCTTCTATGGAGTAGGTACTTAAACATCTAACAAATGAAGAAATATAGTTGTGCTTTCAATCACATATACACTGCCGGTGCTAGTGACCTTGAGGACTTTGCCTGGAGCAAAGCACCTAAGAGATGCTCAAGAAAAGCTAAACCAATTCAAAAGCTAAGCGAAACCCTCTGCCCCAGCAAAGCCACCGGTGGGAAGAATTTAAGCCACAAGGTGGGGTTGGAAGAGTATCGTTGGTGGGCTGGGGAAGCTGTTGCAAGTAGTCCAAAAGTCCCAGGTGATTACTGGGAACACCCCCACCCCAAGACCTCCTCACCAGTGGGAGGCAGTGTAGCTACTGGGTTAGATCCGGGTGCCGTCACTTGCTACGTGTGACCTTAGGCGAGTTAACGGATTTCTTTGTGCCTCAGGCTCCACATCTGTAAATAGGGGTAACAAGAGTACCTCTCTCCTAGTGTTGGGAGGATTAAATGAGCTGATACCCGGAAAGCTCCAGAACAGTGCCTAGCACAGAGTAAACGCTATACCAGTGTTAGCTGCCATCAGTAAGTCGGTGCCAAGGGACTTCTGCACCACCCCTGTGCGGAAGGTGTGAACACACCCTTTTTACAAATTGGGAAACAGAGGCGTTGGAAGGTTAGGGAAGTCTCCGGATGAGATCGCTGGGTAACTGGGGAGGTGGGATTCGAACCCAGCGTAAGGACTCTCCAACCTAGGCTCGGTCCACCATATCACACCCCTGCCAACCCTGGAAGGAAACTTAGGGCGTCCGGTCACCAGGCAGGGGAGGTGGCCGGAAGCTTCCAGGAGGAGGCTGGTGGGGAGGGCGGCCCACCCCACCCCGCACCGGCTTGGGGGCGTCCCCGGCCTGCGTCCACCGCGCCCGCCTGTTACCCGCTCGCTGCGCCCCGCCAGGGTTGCGCCCGGTTTGGGCAGCGGGGACCGCGGGTGCGCCTGCCTGCTCCACCCGCGCCGCCTCTGCTCCACGCCGGCTCCGCGACCTCCAGGGTCTCGCTCTGCCCCGACGGAGGCGGAGGCCAAATGTCAAGCAGGGGCCGCCTTTGTGACGCGCCGCCACCACCTGCGGGGCTGCTCATCCCCACTGGGCGCAGGGGCCCAAACCTGGGGTGGCCAGATCAGTTGATTATGCGCGTGGAGGGCAAGACGTGTCCCCGCGCAGACTGTCCGGGGAGGTGCCCTGGACTGGGGCTTGGAGGCAGGAGGCTTGGCCCGCGGGCGTGGTGAGGATGGGCATGCCCCGCGCCCTTCCCTCTTCATGCCAGGAAGAGGTTCTGCCCCGAACTTGGGGCTCAGGTGCGCCCAGTCCGCCGCCTTTCCCGTCCTGACCCAGCCCGGGCTCCTGTCGAGTCTCGGGACACCCAGCTTGTGCGCATCTCCTTTGGAAACCACCCGGCGAGCTCTGCCACCGCTTCCACTTTCCCCAACTTAGACAGGGCCCCCAAGGGAAAGCCTTAAACGTGACAAAGCCTGAGAAACTCCCCATCTTTCCAGTTTCGGGAGGGTGGGGTGCACTAACCCACCACTTTCCTTGGCCCTTCCCTTCCCGGCAGGGCCTGGAGCCCTAACGCATCACCCCAAAGGCAGGCAGGAAGGCGGGGGTGTATTGTTTGCCCGTAGCTAAGTGCCTCTCTAGGTTTCCCCAGGTCTCCCCAGCGGATCTCCCTGCCGAAGGGCTTCAAAGGCGCCCGTTCGCGCTCCACTGGCCCTTGCCTACCGCAAGCCTCATTTCTCTCTCCCGCCGCCGCTTCTCTTGTCCCGCCCCCGGCCCTTTCCCTGTGCGCTGCCTCACCCTGCTGTCCCGGCAGCCACCATCCCTGGGTCGGAAAACCGCGAGGAATCTAAAGAAAGTGGACAAGAAGCTTCCATGGAGGGGGTCTTTACTCTCTAGGGACAGAGCGGCCTTCCCCAGGGCGTCCAGGCTGTAGGGCCTGGGTGCTTGAGCAGAATTCTCAGGCAGAAGAGCAGAGTCTTTTTATCTCCTGGTTTATCTGTAGCTCTTGGACAAACCGACATCTCTGTTCAAAAGGAGGAAAATAATTAGCATCCAAACCTTTTCTTCTACAAGAAAGAAACCCAACAAATAAAACCCATCTCCTTTTGCAAGTAAAGACTCCCACAGAAGGCAAGCAGGAAAGGCAGTGTAAAAATGAAATCCTTTGAGTCCGCAGTTACCTTTTCTCTCCAGATCTAGCTGGAGTTTCTCACTTGTTTTCCTTTTGATGAAGCTAACCGCAAGCATTTCTCCTAAAGAAATGGACATAAAAAAAAGGTCGATGTGTTTAAATTCGGAAGTGCTAGTTCCCGCGATAGCTCTGGACAGCGCTCTCCCCACTTCCCGGAGGGCAAACCCTCAGCTGCAGATGGCACAGAAGAGGCACGGAGCCCACCGAGCCAGGAGAGGACTACGGGAGGCTTGGGGGCGATGTTTAACAGAGGCCTGTCATCATGAGGGGCGTGGACGAACAGATTAGAGGACACCCACACCAGGGACTCATACAGCCAGTACGGGGAAAAAAAAACCTACATCATTTGACTTGGAGGGCTGTCCTGTGTATTGCTGAATCATAACATTAAGATGCAAAGAAATGTGAATAACTAGACTCCAAACGTGTATGTTTGTATGTAATTATACAGTAGGGTGGACAGATAGAATATAGGCTGCCCAGTTAAATTTTATTGTCAGAGAATTTTTCTTAGTTATAAGTATGTCCCATGCAATTATTTTGTGGTTATTTTTGTCCCAAGTAATGTATTTTTATTTGCTAAGTCCAGAAACCCTATTATAGAAGGACGCAGAAAAGTATGGAAGGAAACGACAAGTTGTGGGAGGCACGAGAATATGGCAGTAAGAACTGCCCCCCGGTCACCATCTTCATAAAGTTATATGCGTCTGTGCATATAGAGATGGGTAAAGAAGTTAGAAAAAAAGTCGTAGGTCTATCTTTTTGTGAAGAGTGTGCTTCATATATCAAATGGAAAAGGCAAGCGGCGGAGTAATGAGTAGATAAGGTAATGCAGGGGGAAGCAGAACAATCGAACCCAGGGGGGCTTGTTCAGTGTGTGCGAGCAGAGGGGCAGCTTTGAAAGGACAGCCAGCAGGCTGCTGCAGGTGGTGTCTTGGGGCGCAGACCCTGAGAGGTGGGGTGGGAGTGGCGGAAGACTAACTTTGCTTTTTTATTTCTCTGAATGGTACTCTATTTCTTTGTGTGGTATTATGTCAACTGGTCACAACAAAATCTAGTACTTTTGCATTTTGAAAAATATCAAATAAGGAAACCTTTTTCTTTAAAGTGAGGCATCCAGTCTGGACTTTAAGAGCATAAGCGTAGGGACTCTATACACGTGGATTCCAGGCCGGACTCTGCCACTCTCTAATTGTATAATCCTGGGGAAGCTACTCAGCCTTTCTGTCCAGTGTCCTTATCTGTAAAACAGGGATAAAATACCAGCCTATTGTTTCCAATGAAGATTAACAATTTGTAAAGAGCTTTGCCTTGCAACTGGCACATAATGGTTAACCACCTCTAACGGTAATTCTTATTATTACTAGAAAATTATCTAGGATGTAAAAATCAGGATATTGAGGGAAATGGCTGCAAACTCCAGTCTGCTGGAGGCAAACCTTGATGTTCTGGAGGCGAGCCACCAACTGACTTAGGATCTTGACCAACGCTCTGATCCCTGGGCCTCAGTGCCTTATCTATTCCATGAGAGAGCTGGGCTGGATGCCTGCGGCTGCATTCGTTTACTCAATAGTTTTGGAGCATTTGGTGTGGTCAGCCCCTGGGCTAGGAACTGGAGACACAGAGATGGAAGTCCCGGCTCTGTCTTCAAAGGTGGCCCAGCCTCTGAGAGATCAAGCAAGTAAACCAGGGGACAGGTGCCCTGAGAGAATGGATTTGGGCACACAAGAAGGGGAAGATTGGAAGCGCCTTTCCAGCATCAATGTCTGAAAATATCCCGCAGGTCTTAGATTTTTTTAAACACTGTCCAGATGGTTCACAGCCAGGTAAGGAGAGAACAGAAGCTGGGTACCTGATGTTGGTTTAGGGTTGGCAGGGGAAGGAGGATTCCACACTGAGAACATCTCCTCAGAATGTCATATGCTGCCTCATCTTCTATGGGAGAAGTGATCCTGGCCTTGGGCTTGGACTTCAAAGGCAGATCCATGGTTTTGTTTGCGCCTCTTGGTGCTTGCTTTGTTGACTTTTCAGAAGGAAGAGGAAATTTGTTTTTATTTTTTTTCTTGGGACGGACATCTTTCTCTGCCGTGGAAGATTGATCTTCAGCAGCCTGGCTTGGAAGGGATGGAGGAGGAATTCTTGGCTTTCCAACTGGAAAATATTTCACAGACTCTGAGACTGTGCGACATTTATCCTGCAATTTGTAAGTAACACAACAAATTAAAAAATGACTTCAGCTTTAATGGTTGGCCAATGCAATAGACTAGATAAACTGCAAACTTCCCAGTATGAACACTTAGAAATTCTGGATAAAATATGACAAACATTTAAGTTGGTAGCTGACTTTGCAAGAAAAAGAAAGGCCCAGGTTCCAGGAATGAAGACCTGACCTGTTAAGCACATGAGCTGACACTTTGGGAGGAGACGTGGGGTCTTGCTATGGGCTTGGATGAGAGAAAAGTCCCATCCACACAAGGTGGGGAATTGGAAGGAAGATTCCCCTTTCCCTGCATGAACCTAGGAACCTTGAGGGCTAAACGATGGTGGCTAAGAGAAAAAGAATTGGCTAAATGGGAAAGGAAAGTGGCAAAGAAGCTTGTCTGAATTGGGCTGGACTTTGAGTGTGGGAAAGAAAAACTGATGCTCCTAAAAACTCGAAACCACAGGTCCATGCCATTTTTGTTTTTGGGGTTCAGATTTACATTAGCCTCATGGTCTAGGAATTTCCAAACAGAAGAATTAACTTAAAAATTGAGATATATGGCAGAAGCAATCACAAAATCACTCTGGAGGGTACACAACCTCAAACTAGGTCATACAGGCTTCTCACAGGTACAGTCCCACCAAATAAAAACTCACAATTCAAACTTACAGACACACAAGGAAGCACTCTACCTTGAGTCAGAGTCATAGTCACAACCAATAGCAGGACTAGTTTCTAAGAAGTTCAGATAATAGAACTATAAGATAGAGACTGTAAAATTAATTAATTAAAAGTGATTAAAACAAGAGAAAAGAAGAAGACTCCATGAAAAAAGAGTAGGCAAATTTGAAAGACAGATTAATAGAACTTCTAGAAATGAAAAATACAGACATTGAACCTCAATGGACGGGCTGAAAACAGCAGATTAGATTTGGCAAAAAAAGAATGAACTTGAAGATAGACTTGAGGAAATTAACCAGAATATAGGAAAGAGAAATATAAAATGTGGAAGTTAAAAGACATGAAATTAGAACCAGAAAGTCTAATATATATCCAGTATGTTCCGTATACAGAGTTGGGAGAGCAGAGAACTTTGGGGATTCAAAGAGATTATAGCTGAGATTTTTTCAGAACTGATTAAGGACATAAATCTTTAGATTCAGGCAGGAGAAATCCTGAGGAAGAGAGAAAAAATAAGCATATTTGAGCATATTGTTCTGAGCAGGATGAGTAAAAATAAATCCTCTCTTAGAGATATTGCAGTAAAACCACAGAAGATGAAAGGCAGAGAGGATCTTGAAATCACCCAGAGAAAAGGATTATCTACAAAGGAATGTCAATTACACCAAAAGCAGACTCACCAACAGCAATCACAGAGGTGGTAAGATGGCGGAATAATCTTCAAAATGCTAAGAGAAAATAACTGTTAACCTAGAATTTGATATCCAGCTAAACTACCATTCAAGAATGCAGAGGAAGTTGGTGTCAAGATGGTGGCATAGGCAGACTCTGAACTCAACTCTTCCTGTGGACACAACAAATTTACAACTACTCTTGGAAAAATTATCCCTGAGAGAGAACTGACAACTGGATGAAAAGAACACCCGCAACAGGGGACAGTGCTGATTTAAGTGGAAAAGGCAGAAACTCCTTTCCACAGAGAAAAAAAGCCACTTTCCCAAACTGTGGCACTTCATGGCTGGCCGAGAGCAATCCTAAGGTACGCAGCCTTCCCTGGAGGAGTGGGGGATCTGAATGGGAGAGCTTTACCACAATAAGCAGCTGTTGGACTCAGCACAGCTGAGACAAATGTCAGAATATCTGGCTTTGCTGGCTATTAACAACAACAGGGGATACTCCCAGGAAAGCTATCAGACATAAGGGGAAAAAAGCCTGCTCTTAAAGGGCCCCCACACAAATTCACCCATTTTGGAAAGCAACCTAATATCACCAGAAAGAAAGATTCACAGTCCTTTGCTGAAAAGAGATTCACCTGATAGGCTCTCGGTGCATCTCGGTGAGGGGTGAGACCTCTCCAGAGACTGCGACTTTGGTGGCAGCCATTATCGTGACCTAGTACAGGCATGCTGCCATTGATGCAGGCAGACACCATTGGAGTTCTTCCCCTGACCTGTTAGGGCAGGTGTCTGCCCCACCCACTAGAGCACTGATTTAATCCAGCTCAGCTAGAGCAGGCAGCCCACCCTTGGGACTGGCCCCATCCAACAGCAAGCCCTCGGGCAACCTGTGGGCTTGAATAGGTAGGGTGCCTGGATCCTCTGCAGCCAGGTGAGTGGGTTCACCTCTGCAGGGCAGGGTGTGCACAAGGAGTGGGTGGAGTGTGTGGGACCTCTGCTGTGGAGCTACTGGGCCCACTTAGAGAGTTGGGGTGTGAGTACGGGGCAGGACTGTGTTGATGGTGTGTGTGGCCCTGTAGGTGGTAGGGCTTGTCAGCTGCAGAAGACTTGTGCTTCTTGAACAGCTACATAGGGGATCAGCCCCACCTTCCAAAGCCTGAAACAATTGGGTGCTCCCGTGTCTGGGACCAGCCCTACTCAGCTGCAATCCTGAGAGAGCTGACAACACCCTTGCAGGCTGGAGGCCTAGAGTAACTGTAACCCCCTGAGTCTAGCAACCAGCCACGCTGGGGGCCTACTCTCTTAACAGAAAAACTGCAACAGGAATGTGCTATTAGACCTTGCAGCCAACTGTGCTGAGGCTCCTCACACCTGATAAAGTGACTGAAGGGTCCATAGCAGCCACACACAGCTGTGCATTACAACCAGCTGGCCAGGGGGACAGCTTAGCCTTCCTGGGCACCTGCAGCAAGAGCAATGCTGCCACAACAGAAAGACACACATGGTTCACACAGGGGTTCCTCCTGGAATGTCTGGAACTGGTGATGAGAGGGAAGCACACTTCTGGGCCTCATAAGACATCTCTTACATAAGGCCACCTCTGCAAGATCAGGAGACATAGATGACTGACCTTATACATAGATATAAGCACATAGAAAGAGGCAAAATGATGAGACAAAGGATACATTTCAAGTAAGTGAACAGGACAAAACCCCAGAAAAAGAACTAAGTGAAACATAAATAAGCAATCTACCTGACAAACAGTTCAAACAAAAAGTTATAAGGATGCTCACTGTTCTTGGGAGAAGAATGGATGCACTCAGAACTTCAACAAAGAATTGGAAAATATAAAAAGGAACCAATCATAAATGAGGAATACAATACGGGAAATGAAAAGTGCACTAGAGGGACTCAATAGCAGAGTAGATGATACAGAAGAATAGATGAGCAAGCTGGACGAAAGACTAGAGGATATCACTCAAGCTGAACAGATAAAAGAAAAAAGAATTAAAAAGGACAAGAACACTCTAAGGGACCTCTGGGACAACATCAAGTACACCAGCATTTGTATTACAAGTGTCCCAGAAGAAGAGAGAGACAAAGGGGGAGAGAATCTATTCGAAAAAGTAACCTAAGGAAGACATCCAGGTACAGGAAGCACAGAGAGCACCACACAAGATAAACCCAAAGAGGCCCACACTAAGACATATTATAATTAAAATGTCAAGAATTAAAAATAAAGAGAAAATCCTAAAAGCTGCAAGAGAAAGACAACAAGTGACCTACAAAGGGAACCCCATAAGGCTACCAGCTGACTTCTCAACAGAAACCATACAGGCTAGAAGGGAGTGGCATGATATATTTAAAGTGCTGAAAAGAAAAAGACCTACAGCCAAGAATACTCTACTGGGCAAGGTTATTCAGAATGGAAGGAGAGATAAAGAACTTCCCAGATGAGCAAAAATTAAAGAAGTTTATCATGAAGAAACCAGTCTTACAAGACATGCTAAAGGGATTTATTTAAGTGGGAAAAAGAAAACTGCAAATAGGAATAAGAAAATTATACAAAAAAAAAAGGCAATCAAATCCCTGGTAAAGGCAAAAATACAGTAAAGGTAGCAGATCAACCACCTATGAAGAAAATATGAAGGTCAAAAGACAAAAGTACTAAAATTACATATTTCCATGATAAGAGGGTGACAGATACACACATACAAAAAAAGGAGGTTAGATATGATATCAAAAACATAAAATGTGGGAGGGGATGAATAAAAGAGTAGAGCTTTTAGAAAGAGATCAAACTAAAGAGACCATCAACTTAATATAGACCGCTATATATCTAGGTCTTCATCATATATGAACTTCATGGTAATCACAAACCAGAAACCTATAATAAATACACAAAAAATTAAGAGAAAGGAACTCAAACATAATATCAAAGAAAGCTACCAAACCACAAGGGAAGAGAGCAAGAGAAGAAGAAAGGAACAGAGAAGAACTACTAAAACACCAGGAAAAAAGTAACAAAATAGCAATAAGTACATGCTTATCAATAGCTACTTTAAATGTCAATGGACTAAATGCTCCAATCAAAAGGCATAGGGTGGCTGATTGGATAAAAAAACAACACCAGTATATATGCTGCATACAAGAGACACACTTCAGGCCTAACAACACTCACAAACTGAAAATGAAGGGATGGAAAAAGATACTTCATGCAAATAGCAATGAAAAGAAAGCTGAGGTAACAATACTTACATCAGACAAAATAGACTTTAAAACAAAAACTGTAACAAGAGACAAAGAAGGGCACTGCATAATGATAAAGGGAACAATCCGCAAGAGGATATAACACTTGTAAATATCCATGCACTCAACAGAGGGGCACCTGAATATATAAAGCGATTATTAACAGATATAAAAGGAGAAATAAACAGTAATACAATAAGAGTAGGGGGCTTTAACACTCCACTTACATCAATGCACAGATCATCCAAACAGAAGATCAATAAGGAAACATTGTCCTTAAATGACACATTAGAGCAGGTGGACTTAGTAGATCTATATAGAACATTCCATCCAAAAACCACAGAATACATGTTCTTTTCAAATGCACATGGAACATTCTCCAGGATAGAGCACATATTAGGCCACAAAACAAGTCTCAATAAATTTTAAGAAGATCGAAATAATACCAAGCATCTTTTCTGTAACAATGGTGTGGAACTAGAAATTAACTACAGGAAGAAATTTGGAAAAGCCACAAATATGTGGAGATTAAACAAAATGCTAGTGAACAATGATTGGGTCAATGGAGTAATCAAAAAATACTGAAAGACAAGTGAAAATGAAAACACAACATGCTAAAATTATGGGATACAGCAAAAGCAGTTCTAAGAGAGAAGTTTATAGCAATACAGGCCTACCTCAACAAATAAGAAAAATCTCAAACAAACAATCTAACAGTGCACCTAAACAAACTGGAAAAAGAAGAACAAACAAAGCCCAAATTCAATAGAAGGAAGGAAATAATAAAAATCAAAGCAGAAATAAATGAAATAAAGACTAAAAAAAAATAGAAAAAAATTCAATGAAACTAAGAGCTGGTTCTTTAGAAACAACACCTTTAGCTAGACTCACCAAGAAAAAAGAGAAAAGGCTCAAATAAATAAAATCAGAAATGAAAGAAGAGAAATTACAACGGACACCTCAGAAATACAAAAGATTTTAAGAGAATACTATGAAAAGCTATATGCCAAAAATTGGGTAATCTAGAAGAAATGGATAAATTCTTAGAATCATACAACCTTCCAAAAGTGAATCAAAAAGAAACAGATAATTTGAATAGACCACTCATGAATAAGGAGATTGAAACAGTAAACAAAAATCTCCCAAAAAATAAAAGTCCAGGACCAGATGGCTTTCCTACTGAATTCTACCAAACATTCAAAGAAGACTTAATACCTATCCTTCTCAAAGTCTTCCAAAAAATTGAAGATGAAGGGAAGCTTCCTCACTCAATCTATGAAGCCAATATTACCCTCATAGTAAAACCAGACAAGGACAAGACAAAAAAATAAAATTACAGGCCAATATCACTTATAAGCATCAATGCAAAAATTCTCAACAAAATATCAAATCGAATACAACAATATATTAAAAAGATCAGACACCATGATCAAGTGGGATTTATTCCAGGGATGCAGGGATGGTTCAACATCTGCAAATCTATCAACATGATGCACCATATTAACAAAATGAAGAACAAAAATCACATGATCATCTCAACAGATGCAGAGAAAGCATTTGACAAGATACAGCATCCATGTATGGTAAAAAACTGAATAAAATGGGTATAGAAGGAAAGTACCTCAACATAATAAAGGCCATATATGACAGACCCACAGCTAATATCATTCTCAATGGAAAGCCATCCCTCTAAGAACAGGAACGAGACAAGAATGCCCAATTTCACCACTCTTATTTAACATAGTATTGGAAGTCCTAGCCAGAGCAATCAGGCAAGTAAAAGGAATAAAATGGATCCAAATCGGAAAGGAAGAAGTGAAACTAATTTGCAGATGACATGACTTTATATTTAGAAAACTCTAAAGAATCCACCAAAAAACTTTTAGAAATAATAAAAGAATATGGTAAAGTTGCAGGAGACAAAATCAACATAGAAAAATCAGTTGCGTTTCTATACACTAACAAGGAAGTAGCAGGAAGAGAAATTAAGACTACACTCCCATTTACAATTGCAACAAAAAGAATAAAATAGATAGGAATAAACCTAACCAAAGAGGTGAAAGACCTGTACACTATAAAACTATAAAACTATAAAAACTATAAGACATTGTTGATAGAAATAGAAGAAGACACAAAGAAATGGATTGGATTGGTGCTCTTGGATAAGAAGAATTAACATAGTTAAAATGCCCATACTTTCTAAAGCAATCTACAGATTCAATGCAATCTCTATCAAAGTTCCAACAACACTTTTCACTGAAACAGAACAAAGAATCCTAAAATTTATATGGAACAACAAAAGACCCTGAATAGCCAAAGGAATCCTGAGGAAAAAGAACAAAGCTGGAGGTGTCACACTCCCTGATTTCAAAATATACTACACAGCTATAGTAACCAAAACAGCATGGTACTGCCACAAAAACAGACACACAGATCCATGGAACAGGAGTAAGAGCCCAGAAATAAACCCACACATCTATGGACAGCTAATTTTCGACAAGGGAGCCAAGAACATGCAATGGAGAAAGGAAAGTCTCTTCAATAAATGGTGTTGGGAAAACTGGACAGCCACATGCAAAACAATGAAAGTAGACCATTATCTTACACCATGCACAAAAATTAACTCAAAATGGATTAAAGACTTGAGTTTAAGACTTGAAACCATGAAACTTCTAGAAGAAAACATAGGCAGTATGCTCTTTGACATCAGTCTTAGCAGCATATTTTTCAAGTGCCGTGCCTGACCGGGCAAGGGAAACAAAAGAAAGAATGAACAAATGGGACTACATCAAACTAAAAAGCTTCTGCACAGCAAAAGAAACCATCAACAAAACGAAAAGACAACCTAACAATTGGGAGAAGATATTTGCAAACCATATGTCTGATAAGGGGTTAATATCTAAAATATATGAAGAATTCATACATCTCAACAACAAAAAAAATAACAACCTAATTAAAAAATGGGCAAAATATCTGAACAGACATTTCTCCATAGAAGATATATAGATGGCCAACAGGCACATGAAAGGATGTTCAACATCATTAACTATCAGGGAAATGCAAATCAAAATTACAGTGAGATATCACCTCACGCCTGTCAGTATGGCTATAATTAACAAGACGGGAAACCAGAAGTGTTGGAGAGGATGTGGAGAGAAGGGAACCCTTGTACACTGCTGGTGGAAGTGCAAACTGGTGTAGCCACTATGGAAAACAGTATGGAGATTCCTCAGAAAATTAAGAACAGATCTACCATATGATCCAGCTATTCCACTGCTGGCTATTTATCCAAAGAGCACGAAAAGGTTAATGTGTAAAGACACACGCACCTCTATGTTCACTGCAGCACTATTCACAATAGTCAAGACTTGGAAGCAACCTAGGTGCCCATCAAGGGACGAATGGATAAAGAAGACATGGTCTATATACACAATGGAATACTACTCAGCTATAAGAAATGATGAAATCTGGCCATTTGTGACAACATGGATGGACTTTGTCGGTATTATGCTGAGTGAAATAAGTCAGAGGGAGAAAGTCAAATACCATATGATCTCACTTATTAGTAGAAGATAAAAACAACGACAAACAGTCACATAGAGACAGAGGTTGGATTGGTGGTTACCAGAAGGGAAGGGGGGAGGAAGGAGGGCGAAAGGGGTGATTAGGCACATGTGTGGGGTGATGGATTGTAATCAGTCTTTGGGTGGTGAACATGATGTAATCTACACAGAAATCGAAATATAATGGTGTACACCTGAAACTTATATAACGTTATAAACCAATGTTACCACAATAAAAAGAATAATAAAAAAATGCACATGTTGAGGCAACTGAAGATTTCCCACACACAGGTTCTTGCTGGAGGAGCTACTGAGAAGGGTATTTCAGGAAGAGAGAGATCTTACCCAGAAGGAAAGCTTGGGATTCAAGAAGGAATGTGAGCGAAGCAAAGGGTAAATGTGGGGGTCTATCCAAACAGGCACAAACTGCTTAAAACGACGACAATAATGACTAAAAAGGAGCGGTATGCAACAAGGTGGAACTCGATTCTGGCGGCATTTACACGTAAGGTGGGGGTAGAGAATCAGAGTTAACATGTTCTCAAATCCATATATTGTTGGAAAGGAGGGTAGAGAATATGATTAATTTTAGAGTTTATGAAGTCAAGTATGCATATTAAAATGTGAAAAGTAACTACTAAAATGATAGAAATAGAATGTGAAATTGCCAAATTGGTAGAAAAGAGGAAAGAAAACAAAAAAACTTGCTCAGACAAATAAGGTCTGGAGATCCAGTTTATAACATAGTGATTAGAGCCAGAGTTGCTAAGAGACTAAATCTTAACTGTTCTCCACGCAAAAAGAAATGACAGATATGTGACATGATAAACGTGTTAACTAGTGCTACTGTGGTCGTCATATTGCAATATGCCAATGGATCCAACCAACACATTTTACGCCTTAAACTTACGCGATGTTATATGTCAATCGCAGCTGTGTTGGCACAGCTAACACACTAAACCATGCTTAGAACTTTGGAAGGCATGGCCTGTGAGTGTTTCCAGGCAAACCAACCAATCAATCAAACAAATCATCAAACCTCTCCTGAGTCCCCTTTTTGTACCCAGTCCTGACATCAGTGTCATTGTGGGAAGATGGAGAAAGCCATTCAGTTTTGCCAGGGAGCTCAGAGTCTGACGGAGAAAACTCCCACAAGGGACAGAAAATAATAATGCAGGTCTTATTGAGGACACAGTTGCAATGTCTAGCCCCTGAAGGTGGAAGATGTTCAGAGGTGACCAGGACAGCTGAACTGGTTAGGGAGGTTCCTTGAAGGGCTGGCACAAATGGAGACCAGTTATGTTTGCTAAATTAGCCTAAAGCAATTCACTAACATCTATTTTGGAACAAAGCAAAAATAAATATGGGAGCCTTTCCTATGCATGCGATGTAAAATTGGGCCCAGAATCTACTTTTCATATCACACTTTTTGGAATATGGACTAGTTACTGGCACCATTAGAAAGTGACTAATTACTACTCACCACGTGGTGGGAATACTTATCTCCTGGAATCATTTCGTTGCAATACCAACAGCTGAATTTGCATTCAGGAGCTGAAATTTCCTTCCCTAGGTAAGCAGAGAAGCAATACCACAAATGACTGTCTGTGACAATGGCAAGCCCAACTCTCCCCCAACTGCCTACATACAAGGCCTGTAGTCATGAGTATGAACTGCTCTCCGGGCCTGCCTGGCCGTGAGTGTCCTGCACTGCCGCACAGGCGACCCTTGGCCAAATCATCCACATCATTTCCTTTATGTCTGCAGACCTGCACCCAGGGCCCCAGGAAACCCCGATGGAGAGACGTTTTCCTGGAGCAGGACTGGTTTCTAAGGAGATGGAGAGAGCTGTTACCACCCATCCCATCCCATGCAGTCTGACTGCTCTTTCATTTCACCAATTTCCAAGTTCTGGGGTCAAACCAGGCGTTGTTGTATACGTCTTTGTTAATTGTGTTGAAGCTGTGTTGTGTTGTCTTGTTGAAGTCTGTTGTGTTGATGAAGTTGTGTTAAAGTCTTGTTGGTTGTGTTGGAGCCCAGCCATGCTGGAATGAAGGAGACAAACAAGAATCTCAAGCATTCCAGTTTTTCATTTGCCAGTTTTAACCTTGGGTAGGTTGTTTACCAGGAAAGTGTGTTATCCAAGGGATTTTAGGCTCTTTCCACTTTACCATGTTACCAAAACAACCAGTGAAGTCAACAGATCTGTCGCATTGATGGGTGTGTTCTCTTACACATACCTCATAAAGAGGTAAACGGGTCTAGAGAACATGGAATGGTACTACGGAGCCAACACCCAGGCCCTGTGGCTGGGAGCCACAGCAGGTTCCCCTCAGTCCATTGCCGATGGTGGAAAAAGCTCCAGATTTGGTGTTGGGCAACTTGTTTATCCAGTCTTATTTCCTCCTCTAGCAAGCCCCTGCTTCATTCTGTGCATGGGTTTCTCATCTCTAAAAGGAGGCAGGTGGATCTCTGCCAGGCTGGGATGGTGCTGGAGGAGTTCAAAGGAGGCCTCCCATGTTGTAGGGTCCCCATTACCTCTGCACCCATCTGTGGCTCCCAGGCCCCCACCCCCTGGCCTCTTGGTCTCCCTAGAACAGTCATTTGAAGACCACAGCAGACACACAAGAAGGCCACTCTGGTACCTGGTCTAGAACTCGGATAGCCAGAGGAATTTGAGACATGCACATCTGTCATACAGACGCTCATCATCTGTCCTGTTGGGAGCCTGCGTTCCTGCATCCCACCCAGGAGATGCTCCCTTTCCTTGACGCTTCCCTTTTCCTCCCCAGCCTGCACTGCTCACCTTTCCCAAGCTGGGCCTGTTTGCCCTGACACACGTCCTTGTGCTGGGCCAGCGCTCGGAGCATGATGGGCTGGTCGCAGTCTGGGCAGAGCTGAGTCCGGCTGCCACAGTGGTACTCATGGATCTCTGCCTTACTGAGGCGCACGGCCAGCTCACAGAACTGACACGCAACGGGGCGGTCCCTGCATTCCGTGGCCTGTGGGGAGGCAGGCAGCACAGGCATGGTCACTGGCCTGCAGCAACTGCAGCCCTGTTGGTCAGTTGGGTGGATCTGTGTTATTTCCCTAGGGGACAGAGGCCAATGAGAGAAAGTGCCAGAGCGGGGACTCTCCTCTGGGAATAGAGCTCTCTTGGGCTCATGGACTGGGGCAAGCCCTTCTGACCAGACAGCAGGACCTGTGTCCCTGTGGTGGGCTAGTTCTCTGTTGTTCCCTAAGCCGACTTGGGTGAGAAGAGAAAGGTTCGGTGGAAATCTTTGTTGCCAGCCCCTCCTCGCCCTTCCTCTCCTCCAGGCTGGCTGCTTGGTGGTTAAGGAGCAAGCACACTTGACTCTCACCTCATGAAGCTCCAGCGAGTGCTTCGGCACGCTCTGCTGACACATTGCACACCCGACCTAAACACGGAGAGAGACACAGTTCCCACCCAGCTCCTGCGGCCTCTCTCCACGTCTGCCCTGTGCTTTTGGTCGGGGTCTGTGAGCTCCTAGGGGCCGGGGATCAGGTGCGGGGACCTCAGTCTCCCTGCAGCACCAGCCTCGTGCAAAGGAAGTGTTTGTGGGACCCGCTGAGTTGAAATGGATGCCTGGGCTAGAGGGTCTCCAGACAGACAGACGAGGGACCCCAGGAGGGATGGACATGAAAGAGCAGGAAAGAAAAGTCAGCCTTTGATTGACGTCAGTCATGACTGCCATCTAGAACTTTCCTTGCCTGCTTGCCCTCTTCACAAATCTCAAAAGAACATTCAGCTTTTCCCGAAACAGGGACCCCTCATCTTGGCCGAACCCATCAGCCTGCAGGGAAAGGATTGGAAATGGGAAAACCAAGGCGTGGACTCAGTTCAGCGTGAGAAAGGCAGAATGATCGTTTCCACTTCACACACGGGGGCTGGGGTGAGTAGGGCCCAGATGGTTGCCCAGAGCTGCCAAGCAAGTTGCTGCGGCGAGGACTAGATTCTGACGGGTCTCCCACTGCTCCGCGTCTGCCTCCTCACCTCCTGGTGCCCGCTCTCGCAATGCTCTTCCATCTTCGCCTGGAGGACGGGTCCCTTGCACTCGGGGCAGAGGGTCAGGAAGAGCAGGCAGTGGGCCTCGTGGAGGGCCAAGTGGGCGGAGGCCAGGCTTCTTTTGCTGCAGGAGCAAGGGGGAAGAAAAAGAGGCTTATTTCTTGGTATAAAACATGGAGTCATATTTCATACCCCAGCTGCTGCGTGAAGATCTTTCAAGGCCTCAAGCATTGAAAATATGACGGTGATGCCCTCTCCTCATGTTGGTCCCCAATCAGAACAAAGCAAAATCATAAAATAAGTGTAAGGACGCTCTACAAAGCTCTCACATTGCCCGGGGCCGGGGTGGGGGGTGTCTGGGAAGGAGCGGGAGGGAGAGATCACCAACGGAACTGAGGAAACTTTTGGGGGTGATGGACAGGCTCATTATCTTGGTTGTGGTGATGGTTTCATGGGTATATACCTATGTCAAACATGTCAGATGGTGCACTTCAAAATTGTACCATAAATGCAGTTTATGGCAACTGTACTTCGGTAAAACTGTTTTAAAAATGAACGAACAAATATCAAATTCTTTCCAATATTTTGTCTTGTTTTCAAGTGTTCCCCTGCTTGGCCCGCGGCCGGTTGGGATCCAGTCCCGCCAAGCCCACGCCTCTTGCAAGGGCAATGCAGACTCAGAATCTCCACAGCAAGAGCTCCCCACGTGTCCAAGAGTGAGAGGCCATCCACCGAGGCCCTGCCTCCAGCTGACCTGTGCGACCTGCAGAGAGGTCCCAAGGCCCTTCTCGGAGACCCCGAAGAACGCAAGCCTTTGCGCCTCCCAGGTCCTGGGCAGGGGGATCTTAACAGTCCTCCTCATGAAGAATGCCTCCTTTCATTTCAACCAGCTCTTGCTTGTGGCAGCTTGGGAGGAAGGAAACTCAGTGACGGGCCCTGAAGACCCCAGCAATGATGAGCGTTGCACACCTGAGTCCCTGGCACATGGGATGTGGCCCGAGGGGAGTAGCTGGAGCCCGGGTCCTCTCGATCTGAGCAGGCTGGTGGCTTCTGCACTGCCCAGGCGGATGGCACTGAGAGTGCTTCACTTTCCCTCCCTCTATTCCTGCCCCTCTGCCTGGCCTTGCCCTTCTGCTCTCCCTGCCCCGTCCTCTCCTCTCTTCTTGCTGAGCTGGTTCAGACACCAGGGAGCCAGGAGGGTCTGGCTGGAGCAAAGCTCTCCGGGAAGGACCCTCCTGGTTCCCCAACAGGGAGGGAGCTTCAAGAGTGAGGCGCTCCTCGGCTAGGTCCCCCTGAGTTAGAGGGGTGGTCCTGGACGCCTGCTCTGTCCCTCTTACCCCACCCCACAGCTCCCTCTCAAGGTGGGGTGGGAGCGGTCCCAGAGAATGTCCGTGGGCCCCTTTCTTTCAATGACTGCTGTGAAGACCCTATGATCAGAACCCCAAATTAGGACTCAAGGTCTTGACAGTATGAGTAGCCCAGCAGGGACCATTAGCCTGGCTATTTGGCTTCAGGATTGGATTGTCCCAGAAAGTCCAAAATATCTCAGGGAGGCGGGCAGGGGTCAGTGACGTTAAGGTAACCATGACCACCTCTCATGGTCTCATCCTGTCAGAGAGCCACTGAGTTTAAACCCTCCTACCCCAGGGGGCCCCAGTCCCACCCCGTCCCTCCCGGGCGTTGTTATGCACCGACCTTCGTGTCCCCACTTCTGAAGCAGCCTTGTCCCATCTGCCCCTCCCACTGGCCAGCCCCAGGTCCAGGTCCGCTGCCAGAGAAAGCGACTCCTTACCAGTTCCTGCACACCTGGAGGGCTCCCTCCATTTCTGGGCTCTGGAGTCTTCCTGTTGAGTTTCTGTTTCTTGTTGAAGAAGAAACAAAACTGAAAGTGTCCCACAACCCAGCCCACAGGTCCGGGGAGGGAGGGTTTTCAGAGTTCCCAGCCCAGGGCTGCTCTGAGCTTCCTGCAGCTGGACACTCCCAGGAAGCCCAGCCTGTGCTGTCACCCCGAGCTGCTGTCACCCAGTGCTGCTGGCACCCAGAGCTGCTGGCACTGGCTGTTTCTACAACCTCGAGGGAGGGAGCCAGAGGCCAGGCCCCTCCTGGGCAGCAGCCCCCCCGCCCCCCCAGGCTTTATTTCCCTCCACACAGCGCTGACCACCGTCCCTCCTGTTCCTCTCACCGGCCCTTCCTCTGCAGGAGAAGTGGCTCGCCGTGTTGAACTTGAAGGCTGCTTCCTGAGAGCAGCTCCCGGACTTCCTGTGCTCTACTCTGGTCCCTGTTGGTGACGACTTTGCACACAGGGTCTAGGAGGAACTGGGGACCCAGGGTGTCAAGACTGCAGGTTTTGGAGCCACATCATTCGGCAGCTTGGTGACCTAGGGCAACGGTTTACCTCCCTGAGCTCTTTCCTCGCTTGTAAATAATTACAGCAAACACGACTGTAGGGCTAATGGAGATGAGCAAGTGAGGAAGGCTCTGTTTTCACCCCCCGCCCCCATCTTCAGCTAGGGAAACCGAGGCACTGAGGGGTGATGTAACGTGCACACATCGCACAGCCAGTAGGCAGCAGAATCAAGCTTTGAACAGAGGCAAAGTGGCCCTGGGCTTGTCTCTCCTGAATGGCCGTAGGGTCGGAGATCCGAGTTCGAATCCTGATTAACTGGCAGCTTGAGTCACCTCAGCCTTTTGGACTTCTCTTTCCTCATTTTTGGACTCAACTGGGGAACTGGGGGACTTGAGGAATTTGGGTGATCCCAGAAATTGTGTGAAAGTTACTTTCACATATGTGCCTTTTCCCAAGGAAGAGCCAACTTTTTTTTGTTTTTTTTGATGAGGAAGATTGGCTCTGAGCTAACATCCGTTGTCAATCTTCCTCTTTTTGCTTGAGGGAGATTGTCACTGAGCTAACATCTGTGCCAATCTTCCTCTATTTTGTACGTGGGATGCTGCCACAGCATGCCTTGATGAGCAGTGTGTAGGTCCATGTCCAGGATCCGAACCCGTGAACCCTGGGCTGCTGAAACAGAACGTGTGAATTTAACCACTATGCCACTGGGCCAGCACTGGAAGAGCCAATGTTTTTAGCAGACCCAGACAGTTATAAAGGACTGGACAAACTGACCCAAAGATTTGAGAGTCAAAGAAATCGAGTTCTGTTAAAGGCAACACATGTCCAAAATTACATGTGCATAATTGAATCAAGTGAATAGAGAACATTCGTTTGTCTACCCATGTTCTTTTCACAGGGAGAAGCAGGGTGCAATTAGTTAGAGAAATAAAAATGATGAAACAGTGTATCAAATTGTTCAAGTACTGAAAAATTTGCAGATAATTGCAACCCCATGAGAAACTTTTGGATATTATATACTTCATATTGAAATTTTTAAAGGGGATCTAATATGTGTTTGTTTCCTGGAATTTTATTTGTAAAAAATCAAGCCCATCTTTCATTAGCTTCCGTCTTCACCTTTATTGTTTATAAACACAGTTAATATGTGAGTGTGTGGCTGGAGAATTTTGATCGTGGTTTTGCACATGCGTCTAAGCATTTTAATTTATTTCAGCTTCAGTGAGCGCACTGTGTACACAACTTGACAACAGCTGATAACTACCCAGCAGCTTTTCACTAACATGTGAAGAAATCCATCCTGACATTCGGAGACGGGAAATCAAGAAGGGGTCACTGAAGCAGAGACGGGTACCACTTACTCAAAGCGCCTAGCGTGGGGCCTGGCCGTTTGTGGGGCTCTTGGTGCTGGGTGGGAGCACAGTAGCTTTCAAACTTGTCCACACATTGGCATTGCTTGGGGGGCTTACAGAAACCCACTGAAGCCTGCCCAAGCCCAGAGAGTGTGAGTCCACTGCTCCGGCACGTGGCCAGGACTTTGGAGTCTCCAAAGGGTCCGAGGCGATTCTAAGGTGCAGAGAAGTTGGGAGCCACCGGTGTAGGAGGAAAAGGCTGGTTCTTAGGTGCAGGGCCAGGATGGTGACTCAAGTCTTCGGCCCTTGGCTTTCCGTACGGAGACTAAAGGGATGGGGGCAGATGAGCGTCATTGGAAATTCTGGACAGAGAGATGTGCAGTGTGGGGACAGACACTTGGAGCTCATGGAAGAAAGATGGGCTAGGTTGCTGTGGAGGGGAGAGCTGGGACCACTTGCTGGAAGCCCCTGGAGGCTCTGAGCTTCCTTCCAGTTACTACCCTGTCCCTGGATGAATGTCAGGGACAGAGGGGACCCGGCCCTATGAGTGAAGCTGGGAGGGTCTAAGATGCGGTGAGCACCCAGCTCTCATGTGCCCCCTGTGGGTGAGCTCGAAAGGAAGCCCACCGAAGCCAGGGTGCGGACAGGCCCTTCCTCCGAGCCAGCCCAGGGGACTCCACAGGAAGAGAAGGGGTGGTGGCCTGCCGGACGAGATGTGGGAACAGGATGTGGAGGCTGCTTACACACCCCCTCCCCGTCCACCCGCTCCACAGACCTGCTGTCATGTGTATCCCCCGGGGTCCTCAGAGCTTTCCCAGACCCCAGAAGCAGCTGTGCTAACAGAAACACTGCAAACAATGAGCGACGAGAGATGACACAAGCAGGAGAATTCTTGTGAAGTCTACAAATGCGATGGGAGCAGCCCCTCTGAGGAGAAGAAGGAGATTAAGGAAAAGGCCCAGTCGGACTCCAGCCTCCTGCCAGGCTACAGATTCAGGCACCAAATGAGAAACAGTGTGCGGTGATAACGACGATCAGAGGGGTGGGAGGTAACAGCCAACGAAGGCTGAAAGATTTTCCGTGTCCCAGGCATTCTGCTAAGCATTTTACAGGCATTCATGTTTTTCCATCTGCCCAACAGCTCTGGGCTAAGAATTATTAGAATGTTAAAGAGAACTTAGAACTATATAACTAATGCATGAATATGCTTTCTTTTAAAAAAATTAGAATATTACAGATAAAGTAAGATTTCTTTCTGACCACCATGCCCACTCCTGAGCCATCACTATTTTTAACTGCAGTGTGTAACCAGGAACATTCTGGTTGGCACAAAGGCCTGTCCCCGTTCCCACCACGACATGAATCGGTGCTGTGGGCTTGCATGATTTCATCATTGTGCCACCCGTCTTTGGCTGGTCACCAACCCTTGCCCAGCCCCAGGCCCATAAAAACTAAATTAGAAATGCTCTGTTGTGCGTTTAGCATTCCTCTCGAGGACGCTGCGGCTACCCGCTTGGCAGCTGTCAGGAGTTTCCGGCAGTGTCTTTGTGTCAGGCCTGTGGGTCAGGGGAGGGGGGTAAGGGTTGTCACAGGGAACCAATTCCTCAGACCTGGTTTAGCCAGGCTGCCCAATGTTGCCTTCCACTGGGAGGAGGGAAAGGTGAAGTGGGAATTCTGGGCTGGACCAGGAACTAAGAATAATAAAACATACCTCCATGCATTGTTTTGAGGATAAAACGAGATTGTGTACTAAAGCTGTACAAGGTCCTGGAAGATAAGAGAGAATACGAAAAGAAGGTTAATTCAACAACCAGCTTTGGGAAAGGATCTTACTTAGGTTTTATTCTTTTAAGGGATCGCTATGCTCAGGAAAATGACGTAACGACAGAGGTATTTCATTTCCCAGACAAAAATTACATGGTGGAATTGCGCACACTTATGTTGGTCATGCCTTTAAGAAGGATCCTGTGGTCAGAGTGGGCCTGAGTTCTGGCAGACGCGATCATCAAGATTGCAGTCTCCCCAAGTACAGTATGTTTGAGTGGGAGTTTGTTTTTCAGACCACATGCAATTGCATCAAATGACCAGTCTCTGGATGGAATTCCAGCCTGGGAATATCTGTGATGGTGTTTGGGGCAGACTCCAGGTCTGGCTGGGTGGCAAAGTCAGGGAATACCCTGCCAGCTCCTGCTTAGCTGGCATGCAGAGGGGAGGAACCTTGTCATTAAACTCTTGGGCAAGAAGCAGCAGCTCCATGCATCCTGTCTGCACTTGTGGTCCCAAGAAATTTTCTTTGCCCTTCTGTCTGTTGGAGGTCTCTTTCCTCACCTTCTCAGCTCTTTGTCCTGGTTAAAGCACCTCCTCCCCCACTCCCCCAGCCAATCAGCAATCACAGCTCCTCTCTTCGTCCCCAAATGAACATTTTCCCCGTGCCTCAAAGGGACATTTCAGGGTCAGGCTTCAGGGGCCTTCTCCCTCTCCCAGGGGATTTTTAGGTCTCAATCATGCAATTGCCACCTTCATTGCTCCCAAATCTCGTGGGAAACAGGACCAATGACCATGCACATCAACTCTTTCGTTGTCACTTTTCTGGGGGATGTAAGAGAAAAAATTCAGACCCTGAGCATCTTTTTACCCCCAGAATTAAGACTGTGCATGAGTAAGTCGTGGTGATGAGCAGCTACTCAGACCTCATTTCAGAGAAAAATTAGTGTCTTTAATGGTTAAAATGGAAGCTCCTATTCGTGTCTTGAATAAAACATCCTCTTCCACTGCTTGTCTCTATGAGTGTCTCTTTCACCTCGTCCTTGACCTCACGTGTTCTTTCTGACAATGGCTTGCCCCGGCTCTGAGATCTTGAGGTCACGTCGGTAGCTTGAGAAGGGCCTTGGTGGAAATATTTACACCACGGAAACTGGCAAACACTACAAATCAGGGCATCTCCTCCCCACCCTCCTCCCACCCCCACACACGAGCTGGCTGCTTTTCTATCTCAGTGATGTGACGTGGGCTCCATGCAGAAGGCCAGGGGCAAGTCAAGGTAGATCGTTGAAAAACAAAGAGACGCAAAGTTAAAGAAAAGTTTATTGTTCCTTAATATTTATCATGAAAGTGTAAAAGTTAATTCAGAGGAGAGGTTATAAGCATCAGCTTTTTCATTGACATGTGAACTTATTGCCTCCAAAAAAGTGAATCAAAGAAGGAATGTTTATTTATTTGAGCCAATGTGTCAGTCTTGCTCAGGAAAAAAATAAGGCACCATGCCAAGTCAGCACGATATTATTTGACAAAGCAGAGGGCATGGTCTGCATTGAATTAGTCCCTTATCCAAGTGTGTTATTATAAGATATAGTAGGTAGGGTATAGTCCACCATACTTTCCACTTTATTTTGCATATTAATTAATTTTTAACAACCAAATGGCCTATGTGCACCTGGCTCAGGGGCTACAACCACAAGCAAAATAAAGTCTCTGCTCTTAGAGAGCTCGCAGACTCGAGAAGTGAAGCTGGCCTGGAAAGAAATGAATGCAGTTGAATTTTGTAAATACCAAGATATAGTCCCCCCATGGAGGTGAGTGGGGAGATTTGAATAATTGCAACCGGGGTATTGGGGTGCAGGTCAGACTACCTTCATGGAAAGGGAAGATCTGAGGGAGTACGAGTATGTGTGTGCATGTGTGCATACGCATGTGCGTGTGTGTCTGTCAGGGTAGGGGTGGCATGACGGTAGGGTATACGGGAGTGGACCAGCCCGCTGCATTTGTGTAGATACGCAGCAATTATGTCATGTGGGTGTAGCAAGCAATGGAAGAGGATGATCTGTTCCTTCTCCCCAGAAAGCAAGAGGTCGGGAGGGGCTCTGCCTCCATCATTTAATAGGAGCCTTTAGTACATTAACATTTAATATAATTATTGATATGGTTGAATTTAGGTCTGCCACATTATTGTCACATTTTTTGTATGTCTCCTGATTTCTGTTCCTTTGTGCCTCCTTTCTTGCCTTCTTTAAATGGTTTGAATATTTTTTAGAGTTCTGTTTTAATTTATGCTTGGCTTTTCGCTGATCTCTTTGCATTATTTTTAAGCTGTTGCCCTAGAGATTACGATAGTAGACTGACAAACGATGCCCACGGTGTCTAAGCTCTATCCCCTGGAACCTGTGAGTGTTGTTTTATATGGCAAAAGGGACTTTGTAGACGTGATCAAATTAAGGATCTTGAGATGGCAGATTGTCCTGGATCCCGGCGGGCCCTAAATGTAATCAAAAGCGTCCTTGAAAGAGGGAGGCAGAGGGGGAGAGAAGAGGAGAAAGTGATGCGATGACAAAGTAGAGAGAGATTTGAAGATGCTGTGCTGCTGGCTTTGAAGATGGATGAGGGGCCATGAGCCAAGGAACACAGCTCCAGAAGCTGGACAGGGCAAGGAAACGGCTTCTCCCGAGGGAACTCAGTCCTGCCCACGCCTGGGTCTCTGCCCAGTGACACTGACTTGAGAATTCTGACCTTCAGAACTGTAAGAGAATAAATGTTTGTTGATTTAAACCACTAACTCTGTAGTAAATTGTTACAATAGCCATAGGAAACAAATACAATTACAATATACATCCTAATTTTTCTTGGACTAATTAGGGTTAACCTGTAGCACTTCATGTAAAATATAGAAACCTTGCAACTGTATAGGACCATTTACCGCCCCCTGCCCTCCCACCCTGTATATTAGAGTTCTTATGGTATTGTATCTACATATGTTGTAAACGCCACCTGTCTTGGTATGCTTGGGCTGCCATAACAAACTACTACAGCGTGTCGGGCTTAAACAACAGAAATTTGTTCTCTTACAGTTCTGGAGGCTAGAAGTCTGAGATCAGGGTGCCAGCATGGTTGGGTTCTTGTAGGAGCCCTCTTCCTGGCTTTCAGATGGCCACCTTCTCGCTGTGTGCTCACATGGCCTTTTCTCAGTGTACGTGTGTGGAAGAGCTCCCTCTCTCTCTCTCTTCCTCTTACAAGGCCACCAATCCTTTTGGATTAGGATCCTACTCTTATGACATCGTTTAACCTTAATTACCTCCTAAAGCCCTATCTCCAAATACAGTCACATTGCCGGCGAAGGCTTTGATATGTGAATTCGGGAGGACACAATTCAGTCCAGAGCACCCCCTTATAATGTTGTAAATTTTGCTTAAAATAGCTGTATGAGTTCTAAAGAGGTCAAGAGGAAAAAGAGTAGTCTTTTGTGTTGATCCATATGCAATGCAATTCTGGCACTAACTACCCAGAATTAGATCAACTCTCACAGTTAAAGGCAGAGTCTCCCACAGACTGACCTCACTGGAGTCGCCAGCTGCAAGTTCATGAATTCCAAAAACACCACACCTCTGACTGGCTACAAATTTTTGGGTTCCCAGTACCCCTAAGGACATCAATGACAATCTTGGGGGTCCCCAGGCTACCCTCCCTTCTGATCGTCTGGCTACAAATTTGGAGGCTCCCATGACTCCTTCGGATATGATAATTCACTAGAATGATCAGTGATAGGTGATCAATGATATGATCAATGATAGGTGCTATACTTGTGATTACAGTTTTATCATAAAAGATACAAACCAGGTCCAGCCAGATGAAGAGACACACAGGGCCAGGTCTGACCAGCTCCCAAGTATGACACTTCCGTGTCCTGAGGGGTGCGCCACCTTCCCTGTACATCGATGTGTGATCATCAACCAGGAAGTTCATCTGAGCCTTAGTGTCCAGAGTTTTTATTGAGGACCCAGGTTTCCATCTGCTATCATTTCCCTTTAATCCAAAGCACTTTATTTATTTCATGGTGTAGGTCTTCTGGCAATGAATTCTTTTAGTTTTCTTTTGTCTGAAAATACTTTTATTTTGCCTCAATTCTTGAAGGATATTTTCATTGGATATAGAATAATTCTGGGTAGACAGATTTTTTTTTCTTTCAGTACATTAAAACTGCTGTCTGCTTTACCAGTATCTGATGAGAAATCTATGATAATTCGAATTGTTCCCTGTATATAATCTATAACTTTTCTCTGGCTGCTTTTAAGATTTTTCTCTTTATCTTCGGTTTTCAGCAATTTGATAATGATTTGCCTAGATGTGGTTTTCTTCATATTTACCCTGCTGAGCTTATTGTATCTTTAAATTTATGTCTTTTGCCAAATTTTGGAAAATTTCAGTCATTTTTGGTAAGTAATTTTTCTGTCCCATTATTTCTCTCTTCTACAGCGCTGATTAAATGTATATTAGACCTTTTGATGTTTCCCCACAGGACCTTGAAGTTCTGTTCAATTTTTTTCATTTTTTTCTCTATTCTTCAGATTAAATAATTTCTATTGATCTAGCTTCAAGTTCACTGACTCTTTCCTCTCTCATCTTCTATCTGCTGTTAATTTTAAATTTCTGATTGTTTTTCAATTTTAGAATTTCTACTTGATTTATTTTTATGGTTTTTATTTATCTGCTGAGATTTCCTATCTGCTTATTCATTACAAACATATTTTTATGTCATTAAACATTGTTACAATAGCTGTTTTAAAATCCTTTTCTACTAATTACAACATATGAGTCGTCTTGGAGTTGGGCTCTATTGATTGTATTTTCTTTTGAGAATGGGTTCCATTTATCTGTTTCTTTGCTTGTAAGCAATCTGGAATTGAATCTTGGACACGGTGAATATTATGTTGTAGAGATTTTGGGTTCTGTTGTAGTCCTCTGAAAAGCATTGAGGTGTCTTTTAGCAGACAATTAATGGATGCAAATGCAGACTTTGAATCTCAAATCTCGGTTCAGATTTTTATCTGTAGCTAGGTTGTTTATATCCGTCTTGTGTACATATGATTCACGCACTATCTGGGGATTTGGGCAGAGTTTATATGCAGAATTTAAGGTCCCCTCTCTCTGACGCTCTTCTCTCTGACGTTTCCCCATCACCTTCCAGCTGCTGTGGTTGTTCTCCGGTCCTTCAGGCTAGAAAGACTGAGGATTTTCTACTTAGCTTTAGATGGCCTGCCCTTAGACTAAAAGCTGTGAAAAATGGAAACTCAACTCGCTCAATTCCCTTCTCCTGAGTGTTAACTAATGTCAGGTTTTTTCCAAGTGTTAGGTAGCACGGCTTTTTTTTTTTTTTTAATCCAGTGCCCTCAGGTAGGGTTTTGTTTTTTAAATTAAATTTTTTTTTTCATTTTGCCCAGAATTTATAGTTATTATATCTAGGAAGGTCAGTCCTATAGGCGATTACTTGGCCATATTGGAAGTGAAAATTCCTCAGCTTCCATCTTGAGGTCTCCACAAGTGTTGTCTTTCTCATTTATATCTCACTCCTCTCCCCCTCGCTCACCCCCTCCAGCCACACTGGCCTCCTTGCTGTTGGATGGAGCAACCATGCACGCTTCCACCACAGGAGGGCATTCGCACTAGTTGTTCGCTCTGCCTGAAAGTTTCTTACCCCAAGAATCCGTGTGGACAGCTCCTCCACTTCCTCCAGGTCTTTTCTCAAAAGACACTTAGTAAGGCCTTTCCAGGCCACCCCAGACAATATTTCTTCACTATTCCATGACATTTCTTATTCCACTTATGTGCTTTGTTTTTCCCCTTTATCATAATACATATTTGATTTATTTTTTATCTATCTTTTCTCAACTAGTCTGTAGCGCCACGAAGGAAGGAATTTTTGTCTTTTTAGTTCACTGCTGTAACCCCGTGTCTAGAACGTTGCTTAGGACATATTAGGCACTCAACAAATGTTTATTAAATGAAGGAGTGGATGAATGTATGCTCTTATTGGTATCCCACATGCAAACCCCTTTGTTTCTGCATTTTCCTCTCTGCCACATCCGTTCCTCCTTCTCCATGATTCAGATTGCTTTGTTTTCTCTTCTCCTCTCCTATTTGTACTTGTGGGTTCATATCATTTTTGTATCTTATTTCTATCATTTTAATAGGATTTGAGGAAGGTATAAAATTAAATACCTGTGTTCAATACACCATATTTAACCAGAAATCCAAGTTATTCATCCCATTTACACCTCTTACACAGTGTTTTTCTTAGCTTATTTTGAGACATTTCCTCATTGTCCTCATAATTTAAATACTGATTTAACCACAATGTTGATATACTATATTGAGAAGATATGGGGAAGGAAAGAAGGAGTGGGTGGGGAAATGTGGTAGGATTGGTGTAAGAGGGCTGAATACTCCTCTTTTATGAGGAAGTCAACATCTTTTTATTTAGGAAGTCAACAAATAGTTTCTAAAATTGGGAAGTCATAAAATAGCAGCTTAATTATTTTATTTTTTATTTTTTTAAAGTATGCTTTTTCTTTTGGTGAGGAAGATTGGCCCTGAGCTAACATCTGTTGCCAGTCTTCCTCTGTTTTTTTTCTTTTTTCCCCAAATCCCTAGTACACAGTTGTACATCCTAGTTGTAGGTCATTCTTGTTCTTCTATGTGGGACGCCACCACAACATGGCTTGATGAGTGGTGTATAGGTCTGCACCCAAGATCTGAACCAGCGATCTTGGAGATCACTTGAAGCAGAGTGTGTGAACTTAACCACTCGGCCACGGGGCCGGCCCCAGCTTAATTATTTTATTTAGAAATATGGAGGTAAACACTGGAAGAAAGTGCTGGAAGTACTCTTGCAAGTGTGTGCCTCTGGGGAATGGGGAGAGGTGGGGTGGGCAGAGTGATTAACTTGTTCCTGTTGAAATAATCTGTTTAGTGCTGTTGAACATCTTGCTTTAGTTCCTTCTTGGGGCCGTCTCAACCCTCTCTAGTGGCACAAGGGGGCAGGGAGAGCAGGAGAGATAACAGGCTGCCACAATGATGACCGTTAAGGACCAGATTGAAAATGTCATTAGGAGAATGAACTCTCTCATCCTTTCTTCCAGGGACACTTTCGTATAGGGATACTGATGGGACAAGAAAGTAGGGCAATGCAGACCAGACCACACGGTAGCCTAATTGGTGGGAAGAAACACTAGACGTTCAGAGTAATCAAGAAATTCCAGGGCACAGGTTTGGGAGAACGCTCACATTTACGGACAACCCAAAGCTCCACCTCTCTGTCTCCTTCCTTCACCTGTACATCCAGGGCCGTCTGCACCGCCCCCAGGGCAGGTGGAAAGTGCCGCACGTGACAATATCCAGATTAGGTCCGTATACCCACCTGTGTGGAATTACAACAAGGGAAGTCCTTTTACCCAGCTGGGAAAACCTTCCCTTCTTCGCGCACAATTTCCCTTCTGTTGCAATTCCTTCTCGACCATTTTTTGTACAGTCATGTTCAGGGTACTGTCGCTTTTTGGTTGAAAGTAAGTGAACCTAGTTTATTTACTTACTTACATCTTGTAAACCACAGCTGAAGTTTTGTTGATATCTTCTCTGCTATCCCTTTATATGTATACATAGTATTTTTGCTAACTTTTCTTTCTTTTTTTAAAAATACGCTGCATGACAAATTTATTTTTATTTATTTATTTAATTGCAGTAACATTTGCTTACAGCATTATATAGCTTTTGGATGTACATCATAATATATTTCGAATTCTGTGTAGATTACATCACGGTCCCCACCCAAAAACTAATTCTAGTCCATCCCCTCACACATGAGCCTAATCGCCCCTTTTGCCCTCCCCCCTTCCCCCATGGTAACCACTAATCCAATCTCTGTTGTTACGTGTTTGTTTGTCCTTGTTATTATCTTCTACTTATGAGTGAAATCATACGGTATTTTGCTTTCTCCCTCTGACTTATTTCACTCAGTATAATACCCTCAAGTTCCATCCATGTTGTCACAAATGGCTGGATTTCATCATTTCTTATGGCTGAGTAGTATTCCATTGTGTATATAGACCACATCTTCTTTATTCATTCGTCCCTTGATGGCCACCTAGGTTGCTTCCAAGTCTTGGCTATTGTGAATAATACTGCAGTGAACATAGGGGTGCACGTATCTTTATGCCTTTGCATTTTCAAGTTCTTTGGATAAATACCCAGCAGTGGGATAGCTGGATCATATGGTACATCTATTCTTAATTTTCTGAGGATACTCCATACTGCTTTCCATAGTGGCTGCACCAGTTTGCACTCCCACCAGCAGTGAACAAGGGTTCTCTTCTCTCCACATCCTGTCCAACATTTGTTGTTTCCTGTCTTGTTAATTACAGCCATTCTGACCAGAGTGAGGTGACACCTCATTGTAGTTTTGATTTGCATTTCCCTGATAGCTAATGATGCTGAGCATCTTTTCATATGCCTGTTGGCCATCCGTATATCTTCTTTGGAGAAATCTCTATTCAGATTTTTTGCCTATTTTTTAATCGAGTTGTTGGGTTTTTTTTGTTGTTGAGCTGTATGAGTTCTTTCTATATTTTGGATATTAACCCCTTATCTGACATATGGTTTGCAAATATCTTTTCCCAGTTGTTAGGTTGTCTTTTCGTTTTGTTGATGGTTTCCTCTGCTGTGCAGAAGCTTTTTAGTTTGATGTAGTCCCATTTGTTCATTTTTTCTTTTGTTTCCTTGCCCAGTCAGACATGGGACTTGAAAATATGCTGCTAAGACCGATGTCAAAGAGCGTACTATGTTTTCTTCTAGAAGTTTCATGGTTTCGGGTCTTACATTCAAGTCTTTAATCCATTTTGAGTTGATTTTTGTGCATGGTGTAAAGGAATGGTCTACTTTCATTCTTTTGCATGTGGCTGTCCGGTTTTCCCAACAACATTTTTGAAGAGACTCTCCTTTCTCCATTGTATGCTCTTGGCTCCCCTGTCGCATATTAGCTGTCCATAAATGTGTGGGTTTATTTCTGGGCTCTCGATTCTGTTCCACTGATCTGTGTGTCTGTTTTTGTGCCACTACCACGTTGTTTTAGTTACTATGGCTTTGTAGTATATTTTGAAATCAGGGAGTGTGATACCTCCAGCTTTGTTCTTTTTTCTCAGGAATCCTTTGGCTATTCGGGGTCTTTTGCTCTTCCATATAAGTTTTAGGATTCTTTGTTCTATTTCTGTGAAAAACGTTGTTGCAACTTTGATAGGGATTGTGTTGAATCTATAGATTGCTTTAGGAAGTATGGACATTTTAACAATGTTAATTCTTCCAATCCAAGAGCACGGAATATCTTTCCATTTCTTTGTGTCTTCTTCAATTTATTTCAACAATGTTTTATAGTTTTCAGTGTACAGGTCTTTCACCTCTTTGGTTAAGTTTATTCCTAAGTATTTTATCCTTTTTGTCGCAATTGTAAATGGGATTGTATTCTTAATTTCTCTTTCTTTTTGCTAACTTTTCCAAGCAGAGATCTGACTTTCCAAGTTCCTTATTTCTATTTTAAATAAAACTTGATCTTTCTACAAACTTTCAGTTTATTTATGTATTCTTATTTATTTATTTTATTTTTATTTATTTATTTTTTTTGAGGAAGATCAGCCCTGAGCTAACTGCTGCCAATCCTCCTCTTTTTGCTGAGGAAGACTGGCCCTGAGCTAACACCCGTGCCCATCTTCCTCTACTTTGTACATGGGATACCAACCACAGTATGGTGTGCCAAGCGGTGCCATGTCTGCACCCGGGATGGGAACCGGTGAACCCTAGGCTCCCAAAGCGGAACGTGCAAACTTAACCGCTGCACCACCGGGCCGGCCCCTAAGTTTATTTTTAAATAATAGCTTCACTTATTTTATGTAAACAAAATAATTGTTATGAACATTTTAAAATATCAAAATCAAAAAAAAAAAAAAAGAATCTGTTCACCCACTACTCAGCTTATGAAACAAAATAGTAGAAATAACCTTTAAAGTATCTTGTGTACACCAATTGTTCCCCTGCCTCCCTATTTGGAATTTGGAGTTTATTATTTCTCCTGAATTTGGAATTTGTTATTCCTTTGTATGGCTTTTAAACATTTACTACCAATGAATGGACCTATAAACAGTAAGTAATATTGTGTTTGCATATTGTTAAATGTTGTATAAATAGAGTTAAAATGTATATATATTTGTACAGCTTACTTTTCTCCCAGCCTTATGTTTTTGAGATTTATCCACATTCAGACACGTAGCTCTAGTTTATTCACTTTAATTGCTGAAAGGTATCTAATTGTATGACTATGCTCCAAATTGTTAATCCATTCTCCTGTGAATTAGGATTTTGCTTTTTTTGTCATTAGAAACAATATCATAATGAAAAGTCTTCAAAAGAACTGACATTAACATGCTTAGAAAGATTTTTTAAAAAGATGCTTTCTGAAACACGAAGAGAATGCTACAGAAAACCACTATCCAAAGAACAAAAATGCACTCCTGGAAATTAAAAGTGTAGTAGCAGAAATAAAAAACAACTCAGTGGAAATCTTGGAAGCTAAAGGTGAGAAAAATTCCCCAAAATAAAGCAAAAAGACAAACAGATAAGGAAAATAAGAGAGAAATGATAAGAAAATTAGGCTATGAGTTCAGGAGATCCAACATTCAAATACTAGGAGTTCCAGGAAGAGAGAATAGAGAAAACGGAAAAGAAGAAATAATTTAATGAAAACTTCCAGAAGTTAAGGATATCAGTTTGCTAATCCTTCTAAGTGCTCAGCACAAGAAAAGCCAACATACTGACAGAAAGTCATTTAATATGAAATTTCAGACCACTGGGAAAGAGGAAACGATCCTGTGAATTTCCAGAGAGGGGAAAATACAGCAGAATTCCTAAAAAAGCAAGAACAAGAATGGATTCAGACTTTTTAGTAGCAACGCTGGAAGTTAAAAGACAATGGAGAAATGCCTTTAAATTTCTGAGGGAAAGTGATTTTCAGCATAAATTCTGTATTCAGCCAGACGGTTAATTGAGGGTAGGCGCAGAATAAAGACGTGGTTGGTGCTTTGCTGGAGTGAATTGGATAGTAACTGATTCAGGACATTTGACTACGTTTATCTGTGAGCTAGGCTTACACTTTCCTTTTATGAACTGCCCTTGTCTGGTTTTGGTGTTGAGGCGACATCAACCTCATCCAACAGGAGTGTGTCTCTCTGTTTTCAGGAACACCGTATATAAGCTTGGGCTTATCTATTCTTTCAGCTTTTCCATTTGTTTGAAAATGTTCACAACAAGGTGAAATGGGAAGAAATTGATCTATGGTGACAGAAGTCAGAATAGGGGTTACCTTAGGTGGGGGGAGGGGGTAACACCTGGTTCCAAGAGAAACTTCCCCAGCTGGCCCTCTCCACCTCCCCTACGTGCCCCTACCTCAGGAAATGACACTGCCATCCAACAGTCACCAAGCCAGAAACCTGGAAGTCATACTGGTTTTTCCCTCTCCCTCCATCCTTCGTTCACTCAACAAACGTTTGTTGAGCACCTACTGTGTGTGAGACACCATTCCAGGGGGTGGGTGATTCAGCGTTGAACAGAGCAGACACTTACTGCTCTAGCGTAGCTTATGTTCTGGTAGGGAGAGAAGAACCCACCGAAAATAAAGTTATACCCTAGCCGGTGGTGGGAAGAGTTAGGAAAATAAATGAGGCCTAGCAGTGGGTTGTGAATTAAGCTTGGGGATGCTATTTGATATAGGGTCACAGAAAAGGTCTTCTTATAAAGTGGCATTGTCAGAGATCTGAAGTGAGGGAGCAAATCCAGGAAAGTTTTCCAGCATGAAGGAACAGCATTTGCAAAGGTCCTGAGGTGGGAGCAGGTGTGGTAGGTTCTAGGAACAGCTAGAAGGAGCAGCTGGAGTAGATGGGTGAGGCAGAGTGAGGCAGGAGGAGAGCACAGACGTATTGGGACACCAGATCACAATGACACCTTGACCACTTTAAGGAGTTTGACTTTATGGTGAATGAGGGGGAAAGCCAGTGGAGGATTGTGAGCAGAGGAGTGATGTGTTTAGAAGGTTGTCTCTAGGGGCTCTGCTGAGGATACACACAAGAGAGCTAAGTGGGGAAGCAGAGAGACCGGTAGAAATCCAGGGATGGGGTCTAGGATCTGGTGGTGCCCATGGGGGTGACAAGAGTGACTACATTCTGGATTCATTTAGAAGGTAGAGCCCACAGGACTGCTGATGGGTTGGAAGTCTGGGTGTGAAAGAAAGATTGTCAAGAATGGCTCCAAGGTTTTGGCCTGAGCAATTGGAAAAACAGACCTACTATTTACTAAGATAGGAAAGACTGAAGAAAGAGCAGTTTGTGCCGGGGAAGGGAATTCTGGAGTTGTTCTGGACATTTTAAGTGTGAGATGCCCATTAGAAATTCAAGTGGAGCCATTAAGTAGGCCATTGGAGATGCAAATCTGGATCAGAGGAGAGGCTGGGAGTGGCCTGGTGATGTAAATTTGGGAACCGTCAATGTACAGATGGCATTTAGGGCGGTGAGACTAGATGAAATCAGGGAGGCACTCAGCCCTGGGATTCTAACGTTTAGAGCTGGGGAAGAATGAGCAATGGAGACTAAGATGCTACCAGGGAGGTGAGCGGCAAACCGGAGCGTGGCGTCCTGGAGGTGAGCCGGCAAGTGTTGTAAGACAGAGAGAGTGGCCGGTAGTGTCAGGTGTTGCTGAGGGGCAAGGAGAGGGAAGGGCTGAGAGTTGGCCACTACAATTAGTGACAGGGAGATCCTTGGTAACTTTGTCTCAGCGGAGTTAAGGGGACAAAAGATGGATTGGAATGGATTCAAGAGGAAGTGGATTAGCGAGTGTAGACAACTCTTCCTAGGGGTTCTGTCTTCCCAGGAGAGAGCGAGTATTGGAGTTTCGATACCAAGGCATGAGAAAGGCAGGGCTGTAACTGGAGAGGGATGGGGGTGGAAGGGGAGAAGATGGGGTTGAAACAGAGATGTTATTGAACACACTGTTGAGAAGGGAAATTTATCCCAGAGAGTCTTTTTCCTAAATACCGAAGGCCATCCTTCCATCCCCACTACGGATGTCCCACTCAGAATTCTGAACAACTTTCTTTATCAAAACAAACTAACAAACCATTATCTAACAATTCGGAGGCAGAGAACTCCATATGGCATCTTTAACTATGAGATGCAATGTGCTATAAAAATGTAGACATTTTCCCGTTGGAAAGATGCCTTCCTTATAAATATTTTCACCTTTTCTGTTGATGGCTGTATCTGAAAGAGAAACGAAGAAAGGACTTAAAAATGACACATCATTCAGCAAGAAAGGAACTGAATACGTCGAGCAAAGGGGAAAATTTGAAAGTTCACCCAGCCCAAAGGAACATGTGGTTTCAGGTTTGCCGGCCAGTCAAGGCCACTATTACTATTTCATGACACAAGACTTTGGACCCAGCGTCAATTGGAAAAGGGATCAAAGTTCACATTTTAATTCAGACGCTGTTTATATACACGGTGATAATAAGGAACTCGCCTTACCTAAAAACACACAGTGCCACTTCTTCATCCCCGTGCTGCTCTCTCTCCTTAACTATCCCACTTCCACCCTCCCCCCAGAAAAGATGGCTTTCAGAGGGGGCTTAAATTTTCAGTAAGTGGGACATTTAGCTGTGCTTATTTTGTCTGAAAGATTTTGTCCTTTATCTTATACCCAGAGCCTCACTAATGCTTTTCTACTGTTCAAAGTGTTCAGGTCCCTTTAAAACATGTTATAAACATTTATTTAAAATATGTTAAAAAGTATAAAGGATAATATGAGAAACATCTCTATATCCAAACCCGGGCCTCCTCCCTACCAGGTCAAAACTAGGCTGAACTGGGTGCTTCTTTATCTCTATAATCTTTATACTTTTACTACTTGTTTGTATTGCAGAACAAAATATAGCGTTATATCATGTTTTAAATTTTCTAAACGTTATCACGCTGTAAGTCTTTTTCTTAAGGAAGTCAGCACAGAAGTGACTCGCTTCTTTCACCAAATATTTATAAGCTTCATTCACATTCATGTGTGTACCTCTAATTCCTTCATTTTTGGGGCTATAGGTATAAAAATTTGTTATGAAAATACTCCAATTTATTTATTTATTCTCTTGTTATTGGATATTTCTAATTTTTGCTCTTACAGACGCTATTCCCATATCTTGCTGTTACATGGCTCCCTGTACACACGTGCAAGAGAAGGTTTTTTCCAGGGCAGTGGTCTCTGGAATTCTTGGCTCATATACTCCCTAAGATAATTTTGGAAAAAGTATGCATCTCTTTCCACATTTTTAAGTTTGGCGTCTAAAATTTTTTATCACAAGTTTAAATATTAGTTTGAATCCTATGAATTTGCCATATTTTTAGGTTGAAAATGCTTGAATACTAACAATTTCATAGGGTTCGAACTAATAGTTGCAAAGAATGTCATGTCTGATTGTTATAAATATCCTTTAAAAATAAAACTATTCCTTCACTATTTAAGATGTGTCCAATGGGATCTAAACATCATAGTATTTTGATACTTGCTAGTGTCCACTTTTTTTAAATTTTTTATTTTTTTGCTTATTTTTTTTATTGAGTTAATGATAGGTTACAATCTTGTGAAATTTCAGTTGTACATTATTGTTTGTCAGTCGTGTTGCAGGTGCACCCCTTCACCCTTTGTGCTCACCCCTCACACCCCACCTTTCCCCTGGTAGCCACTAATCTGTTCTCTTTGTCTACATTTTTAAATTCCTCATATGAGTGGAGTCATACACAGATTGTCCTTCTCTAACTGGCTTATTTCACTTAACATAATTCCCTCAAGGTCCATCCATGTTGTTGTAACTGGGATGATTTTGTTCTTTCTTATGGCTGAGTAGTATTCCATTGTATATATGTACCACATCTTCTTTATCCATTCATCTGTTGATGGGCACTTAGGTTGCTTCCACGTCTTGGCTATTGTAAATAATGCTGCAATGAACACTGGGATGCATGGGACTTTTGGAATTGCTGACTTCAAGCTCTTTGGATAGATTCCCAGTAGTGGAATGGCTGGATCGTATGGTAGTTCTATTTTAGTTTTTTGAGGAATCTCCATACTGTTTTCCATAGTGGCTGCACCAGTTTGCATTCCCACCAGCAGTGTATGAGGGTTCCTTTTTCTCCACAATCTCTCCAACATTTGTTACTATTGCTATTGTCCACTTTAAAAATGCTCAAACTCTTCTTTGACAGACCAAAATTTTATGTAACTAATTTTTTTCTCATTTATCTTATGTTTCCATTCCACTTAGCTCATAAAACCCCTGTTAAAATATTTTTTATTCAAAGTCTTTTATTGCTCTCTCAATCATGTTTTTCTGCAATAAAACTGTATAAATTGAAATATTAATGTTGTAAAGCTGCTTATGAGAGTAAGGCTTTAAGTGTTAAATTTTTCTTTTACTTTTTCTTATGACAACAAAAATTATTAGTATGCATTTGACCAAAGCAACATAAATGTAACAAAGATTTTGATAAATAATTATTATACTTAAAAAGTGGAACTTGATTGGAACTCAGCACAATATGGTTGATGGGGCTTTTTTGTTTTCAATTAGACATGGGTGAATGTTACTCATGTCTTGGGAGAGGCAGGATTCAGCATCAATTCTATCCTTATTTTCTGTCATAGACGTGAGTTCTGAGCAACTGTGCTCAGAATAGATGAATGATAGGAATGAACAGATAGGAATAGAAAAGTTTATTGTTTTTTGAGGAAGATTAGCCCTGAGCTAACATCTGCCTCCAATCCTCATTTTTGCTGAGGAAGACTGGCCCTGAGCTAACATCATGCCCATCTTCTTCTACTTTATATGTGGGACGCCTGCCACAGCATGCCTTACCAAGCGGGGCCATGTCCGCACCTGGGATCCGAACCTGCAAACCCCGGGCTGTCGAAGCGGAACGTGCACACTTAACCGCTGCGCCACCAGGCTGACCCCCCAGGAATGGAAGATTTTTAAAAGCAGTATTTCTTAATTCCATGAACTTTTCCCAAGTTACACCAAATTCACCCAAAGTCACATAATGATCTTAGAAAATCGTTTATGATGCTGCGTCACTTGACGGTTTGATTGGGTTCCCTCCAGTTTCGCTAACAACAAAGAACTGGAAATCACCTGCCTGAGAAGTCTTCAGAGTCATCTTCTTGCTCAACTTTTGAGAAGGACACCAAAAAGACTTTATTAGGATTTTCAAATGATAACGAAGATCACTTTCACGTAAAAGCATCTTTTAAGACTCAATGTACTCAGAAAGATTTGGAGAAATTAAAATATTATTAATTTCAGTACATCATACAATTTCAATACATTGAATAAAATAGAAAATGATCTTCTGTTATCATGTATTACTATGTGTTATCATGTCAAATTAATCATCCAAAGCTGACTTGCTTTCTGTCAGACAGCATCGGATTTCGTTTTCCAGTTTGATAGCTATGTTAATTTGCTTCTTTGTAACAGCCACCTCACTTCCGAATTCATGTAACTCATGTAACTGAGCTCCTATAACTCGTATAAGTTGATCCTGTTTCCACACAGATGACTTTTAAAAGACAAGTGTAATTCCCTGGACTTAATAGTATTTATCAGGTGTGGCAGGTCACATGATTTGTTCACAATGATTAATTTCCTCCCCACCTTTGCCATCCTTCCCGGTAGACAGAGAGCATTTCCCCACCCCGTTGACATTGAACTTGGCCGTGGGACTTGCTCTGGGTAGCTGAAGGTGAGCGATGTGGGGTATGCTGTACTGAGCAGAGTTTTGAGAGGTGCTGCAAGGTCCCACCGGCCCTCTGGCTCCTGCTCTCCATCACAAAAGCAGCGTGTCCCCGAGGTTGTCTGCTTCCTCGGCCTGGGTCTTGGAATGAGAGCATGTGAAGAGGACCCACAGCCAGAGTGAGAAGAGGATGGAGCTGCCCACGGCCAGGAGCAGGGCTGCAAGACCACAGACTCCCAGCTGCCCCGCCACACTGGAGTAAATATTTGTAGTTGCAAGCCCAGCCTAGGGAGAGCTGACCAACACCCTCTTTTAATGGCAACATCCAATACCCTGAGCAAACGGGGCCCTGACTTTTTAGCAACCAAAGCTTGTTTACAAATAAAGCAGTGTTCCCAAGTTAAAGCTCAGAAACACGTGAGGCCCACTCTTGCGACCAGCCATCGTCCAGCCCTGTCCGTAGAAATATTACCTACTATGCCCAAGTACGTGCAAATAGACTTAAATGATAAAAATCACATTTTATTTTGAAATAGTTTGACTCATAAGGAGTTGCAAAAACAGTACAGCGTTCCCATAGCCCATTCTCCAGATTGCCCCCATAAGAGCATTCCGCAGAGCCAAAGTGGATTATTAAAGCAAGAGATGAACATCGGGACAATGCTACCAGCTTGACTACACACCTTATCTGGATTTGACGATTTTAAAACTGCACAATTTGTGTGTGTGTGTGATTCCACAAAATTTAGCACATGTATATCAAGTTTCCATATAAGCCAGGTCTATTTCTAGGCTCTATATTCTATTCTGGTGACCTATTTTTCGATCCTCACGCCCAGAGTTAATGCTTACATCAGTTACTGTAACTTTGTAAGCCTTGAATTCTGAGAGGCAATTTCCCCCCCACTTCTCTAGAAGTGTGGACTATGCTTGACTCCTTGCAAAAGTCTGAATTTTAGACTTATCTTGTCAAATAAAAATCTTGTTGAGATTTTAATTGGACTTGAATTGAATGTATAGCCTAATTGGAGAGGAATGCCTATCTTAGTGCTTAGTCTTCCTACCCACGAAGTTGGTATAATCCGTCCATTTATTAAGCTCTTGTTGTTGCTCTTTAGTCTGAAGTATTCCTGAATTATCTTGGGATTTTTCTCAACAATTTTAATACTTTCTCATTCACTGGTGATTTTGACTAGCCTCTACTTCTCCCTGACAATTTTTTTTTGATGAGGAAGATTGGCCCTGAGCTAACATCTGTTGCCAATCTTCCTCATTTTTTTTTTTTTTTTGCTTGAGGAAGATTGTCCCTGAGCTAACATCTGTACCAATCTTCCTCTATTTTGTAAGTGGGATGCCTCCCCAGCATGGCCTGATGAGTGGTGTGTATGTCCTCACCCAGATTGGAACCCACGAACCCCAGGCAGCTGAAGTAGACCTTGTGAACGTCACCACCATGCCACCAGGTCAGCCCCTGGCAAATTTTTACTTAGCCTTGAAATCTTGGCTCAAATGCCACCTCCTCTGGGAAGACTTCCTCCCTTGCTCCTGCCACGCAGAGTATTTGGCATGTACTTGGAGCAAATATTTACTGATTGCTTGCTATATGCCAAAGAATTGCGCGAAGCACTCTCTGTCCTCTACCTCATATAATCTTCAGAGCAACCTTTCGCAAGCAGTTAGTGTTATTATCTCCATTTATGAAAGAATAAGCTCAGAGAGGGCAACTTGTCTAAGCCATACAGTCAGGAGGAGACAGAGGCAGGATATGAAACCAGGTAGCGTGGCTCTGGAGCCCATGGTGGAACCACATATACACCATGTTATACAAGCAGTCATATTACTGGACTGAAGCGGTTTGCTTGCGTTCATTCACACATCCCAGAGGAAAAAGTTTTGAGTGCACACACTGGATCAGGCACTGTAAAAGGTGCTGGCCGGACAGACGGTGATGAATAAAAGACGTTAAGTAAAAATCACATCAGTAGGGGCCAGCCGTATGGCTGTGGGGTAGTAGTTAAGTTCGTCTGCTCTGTTTTGGCCGCCAGAGGTTCACAGGCCTGGATCCTGGGCACTGACCTAGCACCACTCCCTAAGCCATGCTGTGGTGGCATCCCACACACAAAATAGAGGGAGACTGGCACACATGTTAGCTCAGCGACAATCTTCCTCAAGCAAAACGAGGGAGATTGTCACAGATGCTAGCTCAGGGCCAAATGTCGCCCCCCTCCCAAAATCACACCAGTAATATATAGGTAAAAATCGTGCTAAATAGGGGTGGGGTGGTAGGGAAACCAGGTTAGGTGAATGAGAACTACACAGAGGACAGGGAGGCTCAGGAGGTCTGCGGGGATGTGTGTCCTTAGTAGAGGTCACAGGAAGAAACCAATGAATTTGACTTAGGATGTGAGTTGGAAATATGGAGATCTGGGCCTCGGGCACCAGGCCTGGGCTGAAGACAGAGGGTAGTAATCACCAAGGAGCCGGCTTAACCCACAGGCAGGGGTAAGACTCCCCAAAGGAAAGCTGCAGAATGAGAAGACGGGCAGGCGGAGGAGGAGAAGGGAGGAGAGAAGGAAGTGATGGATAGAGGTGATGGAGTCTGCATCCTTCTATTTCCAGCGTTCAGCACAGTGCTTAGCACAGAATGGGTGCTCAGAACCTGTTTGCAGGCGGGCGGCCGAATGAATGTGCAACCCTCTTCGTGTAGCACTGATTAAGTCCCTTCCTCTCTGGGCCCCCGTTTCCCTCTGCAGAATGGTAATAGCTGCCTGGGTCAGGCGGGCAGCGGCAGCCGCTGGGGCGCAGCCCGCCCCCTCAAACCGCGCACGCATTGCCGGCCGGCCGGGCGTCGCGGGCTGCGTGGTGTCCGCTGGAGGGCGAAAGGCTCTCAGACCGCAGAGGACAGCGGCCTCGCCTCCTCTGCTCGCCGGAGAGCGCCCGGGATGAGCTAGATAGGAGGGGGCACGCGAGGGGAAGGGGTCCTGAGCTCAGAGCAGTGCGGACGGCAGCTGGGAAGCCAGGCTGACGGGGAAGGGGAGCCCAGACGTACGGAGGGCGCGGGATGCGATCATCGCTTCCACGAGAGCCCCCTCCGGGACAGGGCGGGAGGGGCGGGAGTAATGAGGTGAAAAGCGTGCAGAGATTGGGGAGAGAGAGCTGAGAGACCCAGAGGCCGGTGGAGACTTTCATCTGGGACCCCCAGAGCCCAGGAAGGGGCAGGCGTGGATGCGGACTGGGGGTCGCCCGCCACAGCTGGCAGAATGAATGACCGGTCGCACGCCGCTTGGCAGCCCCGGGGCGCGCCCCTGTTCAGGCAGCGCAGGAAAGACTTGGAGAGTCATGAGGTGCCAGGGTCCCGGCCGCTCCTGGAGGGCCGGTCCGAAGCGCAGGAGTCCGCAGGCGCCTCCCGCCGCCGCCGGGTGGCAGCGTTGGGGGCCGGCGCGCCCCACAGACCCCGCGGGGTGGCCCCGCCCAGGGGCCGCGGGGAGGCCCCACCGTGGGGGGCGGAGTTGCCGCCGCTTCCCCCATCCCCGGGGACTGCGGCCCCTTCTTAAGCCCGCGGAGTCTCTGGCTGCCCCTCACTCGCCTCTCCCGCCAGTCTTGCTCCCGCGCGATGGCCTCGGCGCTGAGCTATGTCTCCAAGTTCAAGTCCTTCCTGGTCTTGTTCTTCACCCCGCTCCTGCTGCTGCCACTCATCGTTTTGATGCCCGCCAAGGTCAGTTGCGTCTCGGGGCAGCCCCGCGGACCTGAGCGCCCCGTGCTCAGCAGTGGGGACCGAACCCCGGGAGCACTGAGCTGGATTCCAGGGCGGGCACAGCTCTCCTGGGGCAGGCACACTCGGGAGCTCCGGGTGCCGGAGGGAAGGTGCCCTGCAAAGAATCCCGAGGAGCACGGAGACCCCGGGGCGCACCGATCTTGAGGTTCACAGACCCCAGGGAGCAAGAACCGTGCCGGCAAGCACAGAAACCTGGAAGTTAGCACAGATCTTGGTCACACAGCCCATCCAAGACTCAGCCTGGGCTCAGGTTCTCCCCAGACTGCATAACCGCTTGCCCCCCTCCCCACCTCTGCCGCGCCCCAAATGCCACTCGTGCCAATAAGGAGCCTGCGCTCCTGTCCTTCCTTCCTTCTCTCTCCTGTGTCTTCCCTTGGCCAATGGGGACTTCCAAGCTGTAGGTGGCTTCCCAAATCAGGGACTTACAGGAAAAGAGCCTCACCTAAGTGGATCCTGAGGGCTGTCTTTGCTACTTTCTGGCCCTTCTTCGAGCCTCAGTTTCCCTATCTATCATCCATATTTCTTTCCAGCTCTGAAACCTGAGAAGCCCCACAGCGGAGTCAAAATCCTGCTCCCAGCTGAAAGGCAGGTGGGGGTTGGCCTGCTTTGCTCGCTGCCTGCTGTGGCTGTGGCAGGAGGCGGGACATGTTCCCAGAGCTCACACCGTGGGTGGCACGGCCCAGAGTGGTGGGGAAGCCGTGTCCCATGCCCTGGCCTCCTAGCGCTCCTGGGAGGGAGGCAGAGAATGAATGGCCTTGGCCGCCGAGTGGGGGCGGTGCCCGGAGCCCTGGCCGGGCTGTGCTGGGCTGTGCAAAGCCTGTTTGGCAGAGGCCCGAGCCCTTTGAAGGCCTTTGTGGCTGCTGGCTGCTCCTTCCTCATTCCCTCTTTCAGCCCTTTCACTCTCAGCCCAGACAGGAAACCTCCGGTTCCCCCCACCGCCCCAGGCAGGTTTGGGAAACAGAGGAGCTTTTTAGGGGATGCTCTGGGTGCAGTCCTGGTGGAGTGGAGTTGTCCTGGGATATCAGGAAGCCAATCTGCTTTGGCGGAAGCCGAACTTCCACCATTCACTCATCCTGTGACTTTAGCCAAGCCCCTGTGTTCTCTGGGCCTTGGTGTTCTCGTCTGTACAATGGGGCAAGGTGGTTTGGTTCTGATACTCTACGGCCTTGGGTGCCAAGAGGAATTATGGTGGTTCCTAGGATGGGGTGGGAGCCATTGGGTGAGCACTGGCCCTGGGTAGGCCATGGACAGTAGATCCAGCTGTGGTGGCTCTATGGTTGCCACGCCAACTGTGCACAGCCATATTTCCTCTGTAGAAGGAGATTTGGGGCTGTTATCGTCTGTGGGAGGGAGTCAGGCAGGAGAGCTGTGATTTTAGTTCTGCTGGCGAGGAGTGATGTTCCCTGGAATAATTATAGCAGCTGAGCTGAACTTCCTGCTCCGGTAGAGTGTGATGGAGACCCCACTCCTGCCACGCACACACACACGCACACACGACAGGTGGCCCTGAGCCAGCACCCCCCTCAACTTGGGGTTTGCATGCATGTCATTAACCTGCCCTAGGAGTGAGGACCAGGTGGGGGAAGAGGAGACACGAGTGAAAATGGTTCTAGAGGCTTCCTTCATGGGGTTTCCCACCCAGTGGGGCAGGTGACTGGGAGCCTGGACCCCTGTCTTGTTTTCTCCCTTTGTGCCTCTGTTTTGGTCACAAATGAAGAACTCCCTGTCCCCCGCCCCCCATGGCCACACCATTGTGCCCGGAAACCTAGAGGTACCTGGCATGGGGCAGAGTGGCCGGGAAGCCAGCAAGACCTTGGCAGCCTGGCCCGCAGGGTTCAAGCGGAGTGGTGACTTCCTGGCACGCCACCCTCTGCTGGGCTGGTCCTCTCCTGCAGGCTTTCTGCCTTTATTCCTCTCCTCCACCTTGCTTCAGTCCTGCCTTCATCTCTGCTCCACTTTTTCTGCCATTTCTGTGGCTCTTTTTTTTTTTAAAGCTTCTTAATAAAATAAACAATACATTCATTGTGTTATTTATTTTATTAAAATCGTAAAAAATTCTTACTTTTAAAGTCTGTAAAGTAAAAATGACAATACTCTGAAGTCCCGTAACTTAATATTTTGATGACCATCTTTCCAGAAATCAATCAATCTCTTGTTTTTCTGTCTTTCTGTGTCTCTCCACACACCCACACACACACACACACACACCCACACACAGCAAATTCTCTTACCTACATTTTTTCATTAAGCAGCATCTCATGGGCACCCTTACTTGTCAATAATTAGATAAATAATGAGTCATGGTTTATTCGGTTGTGCATTTAACATATGTTTATTGAGCCCCACTATGTGCTAGGCACACTGGGTGCCGACTTTTAAATCCCATTGTCCACTTTTATCTTCGCTGCAAGGGTTCCTTTGGCTGCCTGCTCAGCTGCAGGAAGTGCTCTGAACGCATCAGGGCACCGGGCTCCTCTCTGCAGGGAGAATCCAGCTCATTCTGCCGGGTTACCACCTCCTCAGACTTCTTTAACATCCCCATCCCGTTCTGCTCTCTCCACTCTCACGGCAGAGCGTTCTAGGGGGAGGGTCAGGTTTGCTGACTGGTCTTAGTCAGGGATGGGGCATCTCCTGGGCCTCCTGATTGCGGCATGGGAGTGGAGGGCAGCTAGCCTGGGTCTATTCTGTTGGTTACGTTTGGCACCTCCAGGAACTGTGCCGTGCAAATTGACTACACGTGGCACCTGCTGTTGCTAACATTAAGTAATAAAAAATCAGTGAGCACTTTTTGCGTGCCATCCGTTAAGAATGGGCACTCTTAAATCCTCACCTTAGGATTGGTGAGGATATGAAACAAGCGGGGAGAGGGGCCAGGGTTGGGAGCGGGAGAACCCTTTTATCAATGCCATTGTTGAGAATTGCTATGACATGGCACTAAGAAGAAGGAGACAGACTTTTAGACAGTGTTACTGTTGTGAAATTCTTTACAATGCACCTCTTATTACCCACCCCTGGAGGGCCTCATTCCGACCCCTCTCCCCCTCGACACCAAGGCCCAGAGAAGTTAGTGACTGCCGAAGGCCAACAAAGGCAGACGGTGGACATTGACCAGGTCTGTCTTGTGTCAAAGCCGGGTCTTCTAACCACCTTGCTGTCCTGCCTTGAGCCTGGGGGCTTTAACCAGTATTGATTCCCCATCCTTCCCAACCAAGGGACATCTGGCAAAGTCTGGAGACATTTTTTTGTTGTCACAACTGGAGAGACTGCCACTGGCATCTAGTGGGGTGGAGGCCAAGGGTGCTGCTAAACCTCCTGCAATGCCCAGGACGGCCTCCTACAACAAACAAGCATCGACTCAAAATGTCAGTAATGCTCAGGGCTGTGTCTTCAGTTTGTCAGGTGTGCCTACGTCATCATCCTCATGGCCATCTACTGGTGCACGGAAGTCATCCCTCTGGCTATTACCTCCCTCATGCCTGTCCTGCTTTTCCCACTCCTCAAGATTCTGGACTCCAAGGAGGTGAGCCCACCCAGGGGATCCTGGCAGCTTCCTGCTTCTCCCATTGGCTCATTCTCCAAGCCCCTCTCTGAGCTGCCTAGGCCCCCAGAGACCAGATAAGCCCACCTGTGGATCCTCTCTGGCTGGAGACATACTCCTTGACCCTCCATCCCCACTCCAGTCTCTGCTCCCTGACGTCAACACCTGGTCTGCTCCCCTGTCTGGGGACGTGGGTGGCCCTGGGCCCAAGCAGTGTATGGCCAGCGGGCAGCCCTGACAGGGCCTCCATGCCACCCTCCAGGTGTGTGTCCAGTACATGAAGGACACCAACATGCTGTTCCTGGGCGGCCTCATCGTGGCTGTGGCCGTGGAGCGCTGGAACCTGCACAAGAGGATCGCCCTGCGCACACTCCTCTGGGTGGGGGCCAAGCCCGCACAGTAATTACACCTTCTCTTTCTTGCCAGGAAGTTCACACATGCTTCTCCGCTCCTTCTTGCTGCCAGGCTCCTCCTCTGAGCTTTGCTTTCAGCTGTCCGTGGCACTGCCTGCCCTAGGGGTGACCTTTATGTTGAGGTCCCCTTGATGCCCTGAAGCATCATGTAGAAGTCATGGGCTTTCTAAGACCAGCCTCATTTATGCAAATTCTGACCCTCCTCCTAGTCTGAATCCCAGTCTTTGTTCTTATGGGTCCATGAGGTCAACCTGCGTGGACACCAGCTGGACTCTTGATTTGGTGCAGGCCCCAGATCCCTTCTTCAGACAAATTAGTGGCCTTGGGGACTGCAGAGGGGCACAGAGACTGAGAGCAGCTGAGTTCTATGCAGCCAGCCCTCCCTGAGCGCCTTCTGTTCCTCCCTGGGCCAGGATGCATGGGAGCCATGCAGAAGAATCAGAGCTTTTCCCTGGAAATGGGTCCTCTGAATCCAGCCAGTGATGAGCGTAGAAGGGGGGATCCAGGAGGGTGTGGTCGGCCCCGCCTGGTGTGGGCTGGGAGGGAGGCCACAGAGGAGGGATGTTGTCCGGCAGGTCTTGAAGGACCATGGAAAGTTTTCTAGGCAGATGGCAGAGATGACACAGGTAGAAGAAGGGGTCTTGTAAGTGAAGGGAATGTATGATCTGAATACTGTGTGTTTGATCCGGTGCGTTGCAGAGTGGCAGGGGTACCAAGTACATGTGCAGAGAGACATGGTGCAGGGTCAGCCATGAGGGCGGTCACACCTCCCCAGACCCCTCCCTGGCTCGCCCTACCCCTGAAGGCTGCCCAGGTGCAGCCCTTCTGAACTTATGAGAGGAGAAGCAGGGTTTTGGGTGGGTGAGAATATTCTAGATAGAAGTAGAAAGTTGGGGCTCCCTGCACTTAGGGCTGCTCCAGCACCGCCTCCCCCAGGTCATTACTAGGGCCAACTTTCCACACTGGGTTGGCACCATCTGAATGCTCATGCTTCCACTGATAGACAAGGGGCCTAAGGTCCCTGGTGGCCCTGGTAGCCAGCAGAGGGGACATCAGTAATGTTTGTGGGAGGGAGGTGGGGGGGAGAAAAGAAGGAAGGAGGGGTTGGAGGATGGGAAGCAGGGGAGGAGAGAGGCACTAGGACTGCTACCCGCTCCTGGACTACCTAGTCTTGAACTGGCCTCAGCACCTTGGCCCTGACCCCCATCCCTACAGGGGGACCTAGCACCCATTGCTCCCTAGAGGCTGCGGGGTGGGGGATTCTCTGGCTTTCCTTCCTGCCCTCCTCTGCAGGTTGATGCTGGGCTTCATGGGCGTCACGGCCTTTCTCTCCATGTGGATCAGCAACACGGCCACCACGGCCATGATGGTGCCCATTGTGGAGGCCATGCTGCAGCAGATGGAGGCCACGAGCGCAGCCACGGAGGCCAGCCTTGGGGCCCTGGAGCTGGCGGACAAGGGCAAAGCTGGTGAGCTGCCAGGTGAGCCCCTGGCCAGGGCCCCGCGGGGGCCCACAACGGCAGCCTTCCCTCTTGTTGCCAAAAGCTGTGGCCGTCTCCCTGCCTCCTGGAACCCTCTTTCAAACAGGCGTACAGAGAAATATTTAGAAAATGCTGTTTACATAAGTTTTAGGAATGTAATTCTTGCATTAGATCCTTTAGTGGAGCTTATAGCAAGTTCCCACCCTTGGTTCCTGCCAATCATGGCCATCAGTATGTGTTCACTTTATTCATTTGGGCGTCTTCTGAGCATTACTGGGACCCCTCACTTCGTGCTACTCCGAGCCATCCTCAGGAAGGCCTTCTCTGAGCAGGTCACCTCCCTGCACCCTCTGCTCCCACAGGCATTGGGGTTGGTTTCCCCACAGGTGCCTCCCCTCTAGGCGCTGAGCTCAGGGAAGCCGGCGAGCATCTGTTTTCTTCTCTGCCTTGTCCACTGCTCCATCCCCAGGGCCCAGCACAGACGGGCTCAGGGCCCATGCTGATGGCCTGATAGCCAGACCCTGGGCCGGGTTCTGGGGCCACTTAGATGAAGCAGACACACTCTTGCTGCGGACGGATGGAGCCTAGTGGGGCAGGGTAAAGAGGCCCTCGCAGAGTTCACCTGACTTGGGGGAAGCCACAGATGCCATAAGCCAGACACGGAGGGAGCTCAGGAAAGAGAGAGGGTTTGTGAAGAGGAGAGGACACCCGGGATAGACCTGGACCCGCAGATGGAGGGAACAGCCTGACCAACAGGAAGGAGACAGGAGAGAAGGCCGTGTGTCTTCAGTTGCTGAATTTGCATGGAGCATGGAGGACCCTTGGGGAAGCGGTGGGAAGTGAACTCGAGAAGGGACCTCAGGGAGGCAGATGGGGCTAGACTACAACTCTGGGCCGGAGGCTGAGGAAAACGGGAGGAGGGGCCAGCAGAGCTGGCATGTCCCAATCCTCAGGTCAGCAGCTGGGTGAGGAGCGGGAGCTGGGCATGCCTCCAGGACCAGCTCACAGCGCTGTGCCTCCACAGGGAGCCAAGTGATTTTTGAAGGGCCGGGCATGGGGCAGCAGGAGGACCAAGACAGGAGGAGCATGTGCAAGGCCATGACCCTGTGCGTGTGCTACTCGGCCAGCATTGGAGGCACCGCCACCTTGACTGGGACGGGACCCAACGTGGTGCTCCTGGGCCAGATGCATGAGTGAGTCACTGGCCATGCCTTCTGAGGACAAGAATGTGGGCCCTGGGGTTGGAGGGGCCCACCCACTCTCCCTCCTCCTCAGCTGGGCCCTGGAGCTGGGGACTTGGTAGGGCTGGGAGGATGTGCCCCCATCAGCCTCTGTGTCCCAGCACCATGCACCAGCTCAAGACCCCTCAGGGGGTGGACCACAGGGGGATTCTGGAACTTTCCAGCCTTGGCCACAAAGGGACACAGGCCTTGAGGGCCCCAGTTCTGTCGGGGCTGGGATCACAGAAGTGCGAGAGACCTGGGCCCTGCCCTGGGGTACTCACCATCGGCTGAGGGGAGCAGCCGCCCGGAGAGCTCCAGGCAGGTCCAGTAGAGGCAGTAATGAAGGAAGTACCAATTGCGGTGGGCACAGAGGGAAGGGACTGAAGTACAATGGTGTCCGTCCCCTGCAGACAAGAGCCCCGGGCAGGGGTGGAGAGCGCAGCTGGGAGGTGGGAAGGACAGGCTGGAGCAGGCCGGGCAGACACTTGAGATCCCACCAGCAGACTGTTTTGGTCCTGCGAGTGTTTTCTGTAATGACAGCCTTACGGGTTTCCCTGGAGTTCCTCTGGGGAAGGCGGCTGTCTGGGCTGAGCCGGGAGAGCTCTGCGTCCACTGTGACACCGTGGGCTGAAGGGAGCAGTGCCTGGGGCGGGATGGGCGCCTGGAGCGGAGGTGACCCTCCTCCAGCCCCCAGGAAACGACTTCCAGTCCCACCCTGGGAAGCTTTTGAGAGCTGCTTTCCTATGGAGGCCATTCCCTGGTAGACGCCCACGGGTGAGGGTTCTGAGGCCCCCGCGGAGCCCCTGAAGCTGTTGGCCAAACTTTGTGTGTACAAATGAGTATTTTTCTGGAGAGAAGGGCTGTGACTTCCATGAGGTTCTCAGCAGGTCTGGACCCATAGGAGGGTCAGTTGGTCACTCCTCAGGCTTGTCTTGTTCGTGGCTGTGTTCTGGGGCGCCCCCTTGGTTGGGGGTTATGCTGGGTGATGGCCTTGGCTAGCTTGCCCTCAGGAGGATGAGGCCCCCACTGGCCCCGCTCTGGGGGCCCAGCTGCTGTGCAGCCTCTACCCACAGGGCCTGGCCCACCCTGCACAGCCCGGTGTCTGGAGAGACGTGGATGGTGTTTCTCCCTTCAGACTGTTTCCTGACAGCGGAGACATTGTGAACTTCGCCTCGTGGTTTGGATTCGCCTTCCCCAACATGCTGATAATGCTGCTGCTTGCCTGGCTGTGGCTCCAGTTCATTTATATGAGATTCAAGTAAGTTTGAGCTGCTTCAGGAATAAAGAGTCTGTCTGATCATGCCACGCCCCTGCAGAAACGCCTCAGGCTATAGAGTAGGCGAGTCTAGAGAGTTCTTCCTGTCTGGCCCCATTTCTCCAGCCCCATCTCCTGCTAGGCTGCCCTCCTGTCTGGCCTCCCCAGGCTGTTCACTGTGCCTTTGCACATGCTGTTCTGTTTTCCTTCCCTACGTTCCGACCTCCTCAGCCTTCAAGGCCAGTTGAAACCCTGCTTCCTCAGCCACACCTCTCCTGACTTTCCCCTCCCCCATTCCGTCTTGGGGGGATTCCGTGCTTGCACCCCTAGGCTTTCCTGGACACTTCATAGCCCTCTCCCTCGGTGCCTGCAGTCATGTTCCAGGGCCGTCCCTCCCCCTGACCTGAGCCCCTCTGGGGACTGTGGTAAGTCCTCTCTGTTGCTGTACCCCACCCAGCTCCCGGCCCCGGGAGGAAGGGCAGGTGTGCCATCAATGTGGGTCAAAGCAACTAAGGAGAAGCTTGTCCTCGTGTGCACCTCGACACTGCTGGACAAACTTCCACTTGGCTGCATGTGTGCCTCAGGCCAGGTCACAGCAGACTGCCCGGTAAGGGCCAAATCAATCCAGACCCAGACCTTTACTGGACGCCCACACCGTTCCCAGCAGCGTGCGGTTCTGGGAAGTCACCTTCTGTTCCCAGCACATGGCAAGTGCACCCGGAGTCAACCTTGACAGCAGCTGGACTCTGGACAGAAGCCATGATTCGTGGCTGACAAACACCTCAAAAGAGCTGTTGTTATTTTAAAAGGCACAAATCTGTCTACGGTGCAAAGGGGACTCCCTCACACTGGGCTGGAAAGTCCTTAGCTGTGAGCACGTGCTCTGTGCCTTAGTTCACAGGGAGCTGGAGCCAATGAGAAACAGGGGCCTGTGCGGCCATAGGAAGCAGATCTCAGAGCTGAGAGGCAAAGGGGCCCCTGAAAACCTGTGAGTTGACGGGGAAAATGGGCATTTTGGTAAGTTTTATTGCGAAGGAGAAACTGTTTTGAAAACTGCTGTTAAAAAATCTCCAGACGTAATCAAACAGTCCTAATGACGTAACAGTCGTAGGGGGCATCCCTCTCATTGCCCGCCCCGCATCCACGGGAAGCTGCTCCCCTGGGGGCCTGCTGCACAGCTTGGGTTCCACTGCGCCTCTTTGCCCTGCTTCTCGCACCTGCTCCAGGACCAAAGTCCTGCTTGCTCGCTCGCATCCACCCAGCAGGCCTCAGACCTGCCCCAGCCTGCCGCAGCTCGGTGTCTGGGTCTCCTCGCGGGGCAGTCGTAATAATAATAACCAGTATTTACTGAGTGTTTATCACGCACTCCACACGTATTAATCTTCACGTCAACCCGGGAGGTGGGTGCTCTTGTTACTCCCAGTTTACAGACAAGGCAGCTGAGGCACAGAGAGGTTAACTGACCGACGCAGGTTGTATGACTTGGAAGTCGTGGGACTGAGATGTGAACTCAGGCGTTTTGGCTCTGGAGCCTGTGCCCCCCACCCTCCATCCCTGTCTCAGTTGGCGCGGGCCGCCACCACAAAATGCCACAGACTGGGCAGCTTGCACCACAGGCGTTTCTTTCTCAGCACTCTGGAGGCTGGAAGCCCAAGATCGCTGCCCCAGCAGATTTGGGTCCTGGTGAGGGCTCTCTTCCTGCCTCGCAGAAGGCAGCCTCTCACTGTGGCCTCTCACTGGAGGGTGGAGGGGAGAGCCCTTGTGCTTTCCTCTTCTTATAAGGACACTAATCCCCCTAAGGGGCCCCACCCACATGACCTCATCTAAACCTGATCACCCCCACAGGCATCGCCTCCTAATACCACCACTCTGGGAGCTAGGGCTCAACCTATGAATTTGGGGGGACGCAATTCAGTCCATAGCACTCCCCTCTTGAGGAGGCCGAGGTTGCTGCCCTTGGCTGCCTTGAAGCCGAGGTACAGCCAGGCGTCAGGGGCACCAGTTGTGGCCTCCCCTCAGCCTCGGGGGGCTGCCCTGAAGCCCTGAGGCCTCCTGAGTTCCCTGGCAGAGCAAGCAGAGGGGGGGATGGCCTGGCCCCAAGGCCACAAGGGCACCGCCAGCCTCCAGTGGGTCTCCAGGCCCCTGGGAACTCACAGCCAAGAACCTGAGCTGCAGCTTACGCAGCCTGGCGTGGCCTCCATCAGCTCTTCTTGACTGGCAGGGCACCTGGAGACCTCTGGAGTCTGCCTGTGTTTGGGTTCCCAGAATGCCACTCTAGTTCATTCCCAGAATGCCACCCTTGCCAACCAGATGTGGAGTGTGGTGGGTGGCGTGGGGTAGCTCACCGATAGCCTTGTTTGGACAGGTTTTTATTTTATTTTTTATCTTTTTGTGAGGAAGATTGGCTCTGAGCTAACATCTGTTGCCAATCTTCCTTTTTTTTTTTTTCTCCCCAAAACCTCAATACACAGTTGTATACCCTAGTTGTAAGTCTTTCTAGTTCTTCTATGTGGGATGCTGCCACAGCACGGCCTGATAAGTGGTGCTAGGTCCATGCCCAGTATCCAAACTAGCGCACCCTGAGCCACAGAAGTGGAGTGCGCAAACTTAACCGCTCACCATGGGGCCGGCCTCAGGACAGTTTTTTGCACTCAGCTTGAATGACAGGAACAGCAGGGCGTGTCCTCCAGTCCAAGCCATGTCCTCCACGTACCAGGACCTGGTGGCCCTCCCTCCACACCGCCTGGACCTCCTCCCCTGAGGCAAGGGAGCACCTCTCTTGGCTGTGGGAAGTGCGTCTACTGTTGCCCTCGCTTGAGTCCCTCAACGGGCAGTCGCGGAGTCAATGCCAGGTTGCTGCCTCTAGCCTAATCCAGAAGGACGATCTTCCTGAGTTTATGGGCAGCCTCCTAGGCCACATCCAGCCAAGGGGGCCACAGACCCCCCAGGACCACCCAGGACTAACGGGGTATTACTGCTGGCTTATATCCAACTTTCTTAACCAGGCTACTCCCCTGCATTAGGGATGAGGGGTCTTCTGGACCCTTGCCATGGCAGAGGCGCTCGGGGCTGAGGTCCCTTTGCCTCTCCTCAGCTCTGCAGCATATTCATCAGCGTGCTGCAGAAGGACACTGTGTGCCCACCCCACCCCTGGGGCTCCCACAGGCAAACTGGATCCATCTGCCTGCATCTTATGCCAACCCAGTGGTCACCAGGCAGGATTAACTCAGAGATGAGAGCAAAACTGCTTAGTGTAAGAGGGTCCTGAAGGCTGGTGGCACCACTGTGCAGGGCTCGCATTGGACACCAGCATATAAGAGGCAGCCCCCTGAATCTGCAGCCACTGTGGTGTCAGGATGTGTCACCAGCATCAGACATGAGCTGAGCAGCTAGGAATACCAAAGTCACTTATCCTGGAAACCTGAAGCCTCTGGCCCAGCCCGAGTCTCGAGAATGACAGCAGATCGGTGCTTGGTAGAATGCAGACTCTCGCACACCAAGGGAGCCAGAGCAGAGAGGTGACCTCCCATGCCTGCAGAGTCATCGCCATACTGGATGATCTGGAGGCTGTCCCCGGCGGGTGACCCTCGGGACACACAGCCTTGTCCCTTGTCCAGCATGGAGATCCTGGCAGGCTGTGTAGACTGGAGACCCCATCGCCACTTCCTTTCCTACTGAGCACCCTGGGAAGCTGTGTCCTGAAGTCCCCGTGTCCTGTGCTCCAGGCCAGACCCCCCCCACCGGCACGGCCCGCACCCTCTCAAAGGCGGTCCACGTGCAGCCCTGGCATCAGGAATTGGCACCTCGGTGCCTTTTCCACAAGTCCCTGCCCTCCTAAGAAGTCTGTCTTAGGGCCCCAGGAAGGACTCCCACAAGCAAGGGCTCCCTGGGGACAGTCCTCTTGGACTTGCCCACCACCTTCAGGCTGACAGGAGCTGGAATGTGTGAATGGGATCCTCAGAGAATCCTGCAGGGCCTGCGTCCTGTGCACCAGCGGCCCCAGTTAGCCCCTCCTCACAGCTGGGGGACCCTCTACACCTCCTCCAAGAATCCCTCCTCCTTCCTGCCCCCTCATGCCAGCACCCCCCTGGGGGGTCCTGCAGGGCACCCTGGGCAGGCCATGTTGGCCAAAGGGCACTGGTCCCCAGGGAGCCCATCTGAGAGCAGGGCCCAGGCTGGCTTCCTTTCTGCCATAGCCAGAGTCTCCTGGATCCCTAATCCTCCACATCCAGCCCCCTGGAACACAAGCATCCAGCCTGCTCCTGCCTGGCCGTCTACTTGGACCCGTCCTTGCTCCTTGTGTCCTCTTGAGCTACTCTGATGATGGGGGCTGGCATCCTGGCACCATCAGAGGCAGTTCCAGCCTGCGGTAGGAGGAGGAAGACGGGGAGCATGTGAGGGAGCCTGGCCCACCTCGATCTAGTTCTAGAACTTCTCACGGCCTTCCCCCAGATGATGGGGGCAGCTGGTCTCCAGGCGACTGGGCACCTATTAGGTCCCTGTTGCCAGTGGTAGCCTCAGTTCTGCTTATTTCCGCCTCCTATTCTCCTGTCCTCACCTCCCTACTCCTGTTCTGCTCAGCCTCCTGCCCTCCTGGCCATCCCCTCTTTTCCTGCCTTGACTGTCCCTGAGAGCTTGTCCAGACTGGCCATCCCACCTGTGCCATCTCAGGCCTCCTCTAGGAGCACCCTCCAGTTCTGGGGGCACTCTGGGGCATGTGCTGGGCACGCATAACAGAGACTGTCCCCAACTCTGTCCTGTGAGGTAGGGTAGGCAGATAACAGAAATGGGGAGTGGGGAAGTGACTTGCTCAAGGCTCCCACAAGTGACAGGCGGCACCGTGTGCCTTTCCACCATGTTCTGCTGCCCAACATTCAGGCTTCCATCCGACAAGCCCCTGACCAACCAACCTGCCCCGCTGTTCTCTCCTCTTCGCATCCTCTAGCTTTAAAAAGTCCTGGGGCTGTGGGCTGGAGAGGAGGAACAATGAGAAGGCGGCCTACGAGGTGCTGCAGGAGGAGTACAGAAAGCTGGGGCCCTTCTCCTTCGCTGAGGTCAACGTCCTGCTCTGCTTCCTCCTGCTGGTCGGCCTGTGGTTCTCCCGGGACCCTGGCTTCATGCCCGGCTGGCTGTCCATCACCTGGGTGGAAGGCGAGACACAGTAAGTCGCTCCTTCCCCAGCATCCTCCGTGGCACTCCTCCTTTCTGCCGTGGAGTTCTGGAGTGCTCTCTTGGTTTCATGACTCATTTTTTTCTCACCAATCTTCATGACAAGCCCGCAGATGTGTTCCTGTGTCCCTTCCTCCCCCAACAGGCTGAACAGAAAATACTTGGCCAGGCAGGGCGGCCAGGGCTGTGATGGAGGGAGACTTGTTGGGCTAGGAGTGGGGCTCCCAGAGTTCTGGTTTCCAATGTCTTTCCATCTTTCCTTTCTCCTCTTTCTTCAGATCCAGGCAAGATCCCTCTAAAGACACACATCCTGGGGTCCAGAAGTTTCTTTAGACAGAGACTTGGCAAAAGAGGGTATATGTAGTTTTTTTCCTGGCTAAGATGTTCTGTGGTCAGCATGGAAGAAAGGTTGAGAAACACGCATATCCTAGAAAAGACAGAAGATGCAGGTCGGGAGCCAGCTGCCTGGTACTGCTTATTCCTATTGAAGTCTGCCTGGGTCAGCACCAAAGTCCTTGCGGTCACCCTGGTGAGCCCAGAACTCTAGAGAATCTGGTCAAGAAGAGGTCATGAAGTTTACCCATAGAGCCACACAGGCTGAGAGGGAAGCGAGCTGCTCTGGGTCACCCAAAGTTGGTGGCAGAGCCAGGAATGTGGGTGTCTTGGTTTCCAGCCAGGATTCAGTCTACCACCTGACTCCTGATCTTGGCCTTTGGGGTCCCACTTTTCATACACAGCTGAGCCTGTTTCTTCTTGTAGGAGCAGTCACAGAGCAGCTCTGTTGAATGACTGCCACTGCAGCTGAGCTGGGCGAACCCTGTGTGCTCTTCCCCACCTAGGTATGCCTCCGACGCCACCGTGGCCATCTTTGTGGCCATCTTGCTGTTCATTGTGCCTTCGCAGAAGCCCAAGTTCAACTTCTGCAGCCAGACTGAGGAAGGTAAGTCTCCTGTCCTGGTCCCCCATTCATCAGGGTTGGGGCCTCATGGGGTCTCCATGGGATTCCCTGGCCCAAGAGGGAGAATGTCGCACCCTATGGAAGAGGACTGGCTGGGTCACGTCTGGGCAGAGGGTGTTTGTCAGCCTTCCCGGGGTATCATTTAGTGCAAGATCGCTTCTCTTTTTCTTTTTAAATATTTGAAATCTTATTTATATTATGACAGGAACAGCACAATGTTTCAAATTTCCCATAATGCCATCAGCATTTTTTGGGTTTCTCTCTTCTTCCCAGTCTTTGTTAATGTGCGTATATATTATATGACTATAATCAAAACACACACAATTTGAATCCTGTTTCTTCATTGTTTTTGTTTTCATGTTTTTTCCTGGGATCACGCTATAAACATTTCCTGCTATTACCACAGTCTTCAAATTTATTTTCTCTTAATAACGGCATTATTTTGCATCGAAGGGCTGTAACTTCTCCTCTTATGGAATATTCTGGCTGTTTTGAATTTTTCATTATTACAAATTACTGTTTTCACGTATACAGCTTTTTCTTTGAGGGTGTTTCTTCTTTAGGATAAGTTTCTAGGAGTGATGTTACTGGGGTAAAAGAGTACATATGTCTTCATGGCTCTTCAAATGTATTGCAAATTGCTTTCCGCAAAGATTGCACCAGTTTACACTGCTACTGGGCGTGTGTAAGAGCTTACCCTATCTTCACCAGCAATGGGTGCAGGAATTATTGTAAATTTTAGCTACTTTACAGACATGAGATGGTCCTCGTTGGCCTTACAGGCTTTTATTCCCCTTGATTTGATCTCTTTTGTTTTCTAATGCTGCTCTGGGTTGTGTATGTGTGTTTTGTTGTTTCTTCTCAGAAAGGAAAGCTCCCTTCTATCCGCCTGCCCTGCTGAACTGGAAGGTGGCCCAGGAGAAAGTCCCGTGGGGCATCGTGCTGCTCCTGGGCGGTGGATTTGCTCTGGCGAAGGGATGCGAGGTAACCTCTCCAGCTGTGGGCTGCCAGGGCCCCTCCTTACACCAAGGACTGCTGTGTCCCTCCAGCCCCGCCCCCGGGCTGTGCCTGAGTGGTCCTGTGTCTGTCTCCTCCTCCTAAGTGCATATATCCAGGACAGGGACTGTCTTGTCGTCCAGGAACCCTGCACCACAAATAGTGCCCGGAGTAGAGAAAGTGCTCTTTGATTGCAGAAACCAGTGAATAAGTGACCCTGGTTAGCCAAGAGAGGGAGAGGATGCTGTGAGGTCTCCTTTGGGGTTTGGTAATAATGATCTTTGGTTTGATTTATTCTAGGGAGATCTTTCTTTCAAGTCCTTGGGAATATTTTCACTATTACCTCTGGGTCTTCCACTTGTTGAACTCTTTGTTGATATGGTTGCCATTTAAAAATTTTCCTCTAGCTAAGTATGTAGCAGCATAGAAGGAGAGGAACAGATTTTGAGATGAAACACCCAAAAATGTAACTTTCTTAACCCCCCTTACCTGATAGGAAAGTAATGAACCAGAGGGAGGGATAAGTCAGCTTGGTGCCGCTATCTTTCATTCATCCACTCATCCATCTGTCCATACGTCTGTCCATCCACCCATCCATCCATCCATCCATCTACCCACCCAGGAATAGAATGTAATAGATAGACTTGGTCTATCTTGTATTGCTGTTTCCTCAGTATCTAGGACAGAGCCTGGTGCATAGTGAGTACACAAATATTGTTTCAATGAACAAATCCATTTGTCCAGTCACTTCTCCATTCAGTCATCCATCCATCTATTCACCTCTCATTCATTCATCCATTCATCAAACATTCCTATTATGTCTGTGTTAGGTCAGGTAGGGGAATTACAGAGGAGACTGATATATGGGCCCTGTTCTTGAGCACTTCCCAGCCCAGAGAGGGGGATGTATCCGGACGAGTATTTCAGGAAGAAGTGACAAGTGAGTATAGGAATAAGTGAGTGGTGTCTAGCTGAGGAACAGTAGAAGATGAGGCTGGTGAGGTTTGCAGAAGCCACTTCACTGAGGGTCAAGAGAGGGAGTGTGGATTTTATTCTGAAGGCGGTGGGCAGCCACTGAAAGATTAAGGCCAGAGAACGATTTGGTCAAATCTACACTTGGGAAAAATCATTCTCATGTCTGGAGTGGAGGGCTGGGCAGGGCAGAAGTTGGGGGAGACCCAGTAGACGCTCCATAGCTTTCATCTAATTCAGTCTCATAACACTGGACGCCATGGAACTTTCTCTCCTTGAAACTCCCTCCTCCTTTGAACCCCAAGACACCATTCTCTCCTGGTGCCCTTCTAGCTCTGACTGTTCCTGCTTTGCCTCCTCTGATGACCTATCCTCTGCTCTCCCTTAAATATGACTGTTCCGCAAAACTCTGTCCTTGGCCTCGTCTCTGTTCACTTTTCATTCTCTCCCTGGACGATCTCTTCTCAGCCCAAAGCCCCAAATATAAATTCCCGATTTCTGGCTGAAATCACTCTCCTGAGCTTCCAGAACTGTGGGAGACGGAGAGGAGATAATGGACATGAAATGATCTGGGTGACTTGGTCACTGATTGGGCACAAGGAAAAAGGGGACAGAGAACCCCAGGATGACTCCCAGCCTTCCAGATTGGACAGCGGGTGGATGGCGAGTCCATTCACCAAGCTGGGGAGCAGACTCTGGGCTAGCGAGGATGAGTTCAGGGTGGGGCGTGTTGAGTCTGACATGCTCACAGGACATCTGGGTGGAAATCCGGATAGTAGACCAGCTAGGCCAGAAACACAGATTTAGGAGATAGCAGAGTGCGGATGGAGACTGAAATCGTGGGCATGGATGAGATCACCTATGGAGCATATGCAGAGAGCGAATGAGAGGTGGAGGCTGGGCTGACTCCTTGGAGAAAGATGACGGTCCCTCCTGGCCCTGGAGGAACTGTCACCAGTAGCCCTGCAGTAACTGCCCTCCCGCTGCTTCCCAGGCCTCGGGGCTGTCCGAATGGATGGGGAAGCAGATGGAGCCCTTGCAAGCTGTGCCCCCAGCAGCCATCACCTTGATCTTGTCCTTCCTCATTGCTGTGTGCACTGAGTGCACAAGCAACGTGGCCACCACCACCCTGTTCCTGCCCATCTTTGCCTCCATGGTAAGTAACCCTGCTTAGGGGGACAACCCTTAGCCATGGATTCATAGGAAGCTGTCAACCCCTGACAGGACTTGCCCCAGGAGGAGTGGGCAATGCCACAGGGGAATGAGAGAGGGTCTGAAGATGTAGCACAGGTGTGTGGGAGGACTGCAGAGCAGGGGGACGTCGCTGGCTGGGACCCACCAGGAAGAGATCATGGGGGAACTGGGGTTTGGGAGTGGCGGGAGGGGAGAGGACGACCTGGGAAGATGGAGTAGCCCAAGTAGAGGAAACGGGGTGCATTACTGAAGATTCCCAGAAGCTTCACCTGGCGAGCCCAGGGATTAGGGATCAGTGGGAGCTGAGCCCAGAAAGGTGGTGGGTGATGGTGGAGGGGGCTGCTGAGTGCCAGGCTGAAGAGTTTCGTTCTGTGGGCAAGCATAGTTTTGAGTTGGGATGGAGAAGAAAGCAGAACTTATAGGAAAATCAGATGTGATCTCTCCTTGCATTTCCTTCTGTCACTCATCACATGGCAGTACTGACCTCAAGGTGGTACAGAAAGAGCCCTTGGCTTGGAGTCAGAAGACCCGAGTTCAAGTTGTGGGATCCTCGAACATGTCACTTAAGTTCTTTCCTCCTACACTTGTGCTGAGGGTCAAGTAAGAGGAAGGCTATGAGAATCCTCTTTAGACTGCAAAACGAGCCTGGGAGAGGCCGTGGCTATCATTCTGGAGTTGGGAGACAGACATACAAAGGCCTCAACACAGGCTTGAAGTTGGTAAATTTCCATTCGGCTGCCGGGGCGTCCGCATGTATAAAAAGCAAACTCAAGTGGTTTTCTCCTTCCATTCCAAGAGAAGATGAAAGTGCTGGAAATAGCAAGGTGGCCCCATCCCCCGCTCCTCTAAGCAGGCTACCCAGACAGAGGCCGAGGAGCATCTTTGGATGCTGGGAGTGTGGTGGTGAAGCCTTCCCTCTTCTAGCCAAGTCCTGGCTTTGTCACCTCCAGCCCCAAGCCAGACAAATGGAGGTCTTCAGCTGAGGGGGTGGCCAGGCCCTTTGAAAACAAGCTTTTCTAGAACCAGAAGCCCCAAGTAAGATTCCCCACAGCTACCTCCAAGGCCCCTCACACTCCTGCCTCAGCACCATCCTTCAGGAAAGGGAAAAGAGGTGACCTCCCAGCTGGGTCGCAGAGGGACGTGGGGTGCACACACCATGTGTCCCCAGGGCCAGGACAAGTAAGGGAACCAGGAAACCCTGCCTGGGACCCTCAGTCACTCCCAGAGGGAGTGTAACTGTGCAGCCTCTTCAAGCCCTGTTTACGCACGGGAAGCCTAACTTGAAACCTGCTCACACCCTTGACTTGGCAATTCCATGTCTGGGACTCTGTCTTAGGGAAATCATCAGAGACGCCTCCAAGCATATCTTATAAAGATGCACATCACAGAATTATTTATTATAAAAACATTCCCATAATAGTAGGGTATTGGTGAAATTAGTTATGTATTCATACAATGTAATACTATCAAGCCATTTTTTTTAAAAAAATCACAGTTTTGAAGGGTATTTAATAAAATGGGAACATGTATAATTTTTTAAAGTTGAAAATGTAATACATATACATGGCCAAAAAGTGTCTAATAATACCAAAGAGTATACAGTCCCTAACCCTCCACCCTCTTTCCCAGAGACAGCTTCTGTCACTAATTTCTTAGGTATCTTTCTGGATGTATTACACACACACACACACTTTTTAAACAAATGGTATCATTCTATGGTCCTGTCTCTGCATCTTAATTTTTTTTTTTTTTAGCTAACCATACATCTTTGAGATCTTTCCACGTTAGCACATAAAACTCACCCAATTCTTTACAGCTGCAAACTATTCCATTGTTTGTATATACATATTTTGTTTAACCATCCTACAACTGAGTCTGTTTCCTGTGTGTTTTACTGTTATAATGTTGCAATGAACATCTCTGCATATGTGTCTCCCCTCACGTGCATGTAAATTTGCAGGATAAATTATTAATTTTGATACATATTGACAGATATTATGAATTATATAATTCATTCATTCAACAAATGGAATTTAATGAGTGTCTATCTACTCTGTGCTAGGCGCTGTTAGATGTGGCTGAATTTAAAGCTGCGGAGTAAAAAAAGATGGATACCTAATTCCATATGCAAAACGATCCCAAATGTGTATAAAAATGCATGCATACATAGGTGCAAACATGAGTGAGAAGACATTGTCCCTGCCCTCTAGGCTGTCTCGGTGCATGGCAGGACAAACAGATGTGCACATGTGGGCTACAGGAACACCGCAAGATTCAGTGCAGTCTAAGTGCACAGTCTCTGGAACATAGTAGGCACCCAAGAAATATCATCTATTGAGTGAATTGAGGAGGTTCAGAAAGGCCTCCTGGGGAGGTGGCTCTGAGTTCAGCCTTCAGGGTCCAGCAGAGTTACCATCCAGAGACGTGGCTAGGGTAGCGGACCCAGTGGAACAAAGCACAGAGGTGGGAACGACGCAGTGCATTAGGGGAGTGCGTTTGAGAATGGTGGTCCCTCCCCGGAGCTTTGTTTTCTGTCTGTGACATGGCAGTGCTGTGTTTTTCCCCAGTCACGTTCCATTGGCCTCAATCCGCTGTACGTCATGCTCCCTTGCACCCTGAGTTCGTCCTTTGCCTTCATGTTGCCTGTGGCCACCCCACCTAACGCCATCGTGTTTGCCTACGGACACCTCAAGGTTTCTGACATGGTAACGCAGCCCTTTTATTTACTCCTATCAGCTATGATGCTTTTGTCACGAAGGATGCCCTATTTATTAATGACCTCATATGTGATGATGCATGATGTCATATCGCTTGGGAATACTACTGAACGTCACACCTATACTCACGATTTGCATTCGTGTGCAGTTTTTCTTCTTTTTTGAAATGATCTCAAATTTCACAGACTGTTCTATCTCCCAAAGCTAAGAGGTGGCTTATAAAATCTCCCACCTGGAGGTGCCAGAGCAGCCCCAGGGGAGCCCTTGCTGAGCCCTCAGAAGGGGGAGGAGCAGGGGGTCGACATGACTGAGATGGGGGAAATGCTAGTGACAGCCAGAGAGGTTTGTATGTCTGTAGACATAGAGCAGGGAGGGGCAGAGAGACCACTGCCTGGGGGCAGATGACGCCTTGGAAACAAAGGCAGCCAAGGAAGTACTCTTCATGCCTCTGTGGCTTTATCACCTCTGACGGGAGAAGGAGGGCAAGTGTGCAAGTGGGGCAGGCCAGAAATGAAGGGCCCAACCTCAGCCCAATCAGGGCTTCATTATCTCAAAGCCTCCGCTGAGTATCTCTGGGACTCCATGGAGCATTTTCACAAAGAGGGTGGCGCCCAGAAACCACGGGCTGCAAACTCGATTCCAATCTGCAGCAACAAATCTACAGCAGGGTTTGAAAGCGATGGTTAACGAGCACGCGGAGAGAATGCGGGGCAAGCATCAGAAGGAGCCAGAGGAGGTTCTCGGGACGGTGAAGGTGCATGGGTGAGCACCGCACCTCGATTCAGACCCGGGCTCCCCCAATAACTCCCTGAGCGGCCTGGGGCTCTTGCCGCGCCTCGCCTCGCCTCCCTGAGGCCCGGCTTTTCAGATGCTCAAGTGGGCACAGAGAACCCCCCTGCTCTGCCTGTTTCCCAGGGATGCCTTGAACACTGATGAAGCTTACTGGACAGGAGGTTGCTTTGTCTGTGGGTCGGGTGCGCACAGAGCATGGCCCAGGGACGGGAGGCCCAGCAAACCAGCCTTTGTCCCCTTCTCCAAGAACACTAGTTCCCAGTGTCCCATTCACCTTTGTTCTGACAGCCTGCCAGACCTGCACGTGCTGACTCTCACCCTGTTTTTTTCCAGGTGAAAACAGGACTAATGATGAACATAATTGGCGTCTTCTGTGTGTTTTTGGCGGTCAACACGTGGGGACGAGTCATATTTGACTTGGATCATTTCCCTGACTGGGCTAATGTGACGCATATTGAGACTTAGGAAGAGCTGCAAGACCACCGACACAGCTCCTGCCCTCCTGAGGACTCCTGAACCTTCCGGCTCACCTTGCAAAAGAGCTCTGGGGTTCATACCCCAAAGTAACCCAATGATGCCCATACCCCACTGATACCCAGCCAACAGGCCACCTCTTCCTCTAGGCCAGGGCTCATAGCTGGGGATAGGCAGCCGGAGGGCAGGCTCAGAAGTGAAGGGGCCTCCCAAGAGGCTGCTGGCATCCATCTTTCCCAGGGCCCAGTCATCATCTCAGGGACAGGCAGGCTGCAGAGGGCCCAGGATGCAGGCTCCTGCCCCTACTCAGTCTCCAGGGGGCCCCATGTTGGGCTCTGGTGTCCACTTTCTTAGTCCCAGGGTTATCTAAGTGGGAATCAGATCCCCATCTTGGAGGGGAGAAAACGATCTTCCAGAGCCTGCGCCTCTTCCAGCTTACCATGGGCCGCCTTGCTTCGCTCCTGTCACTCAGAAGGGGCAACCCAGCCCAGGGACAGAAAGTCTGGTCATGGGTAGCTTCCTACTGCCAGAGCAAGAGTGGGAATCAGAGCCTCCTGGAACCACCAGGAGGATGGTGCCACCCCCGAAGGATGAGGAACTTGAAGTAACTTCCAGATGACACCACCCACAGTGCACCATGGGTGAACCTGCTCTCCTCCTTGCCTCGCTCCTTTTTAAGTGACCATTTGGATCCCATTCCCAGCTCTCCAGGAACCGCCTTCACCTCCTCGGGCCCTTTGTTGTCTGGTCCAGTATTTGCTGGGATCCACCGGCTGGGGCCCTCCAGCATCCCCTGTTCTCCCAGGCAGCTCAGTGTGGCTCTCCCGAGAGATACTTTTCCTGCCACCCCACAGCTGGGATCACACTCCAGGTACAGGCAGCAGTGATGGCTCCTTTGGGGCCACAGTTGGCTATCTAGGTCCTTCCTCACCTGGAGGCTCAGAGTGGACACAGCTGTTTACAGCCAAAAGCAGGGTGCCTTCAGAGTTTGTCAGTCACGCCAGAGTTTGAGCTTCTTGGGGAAGCCTCCCCTTTGCTGTTGGCCTTCACAGCCATGCTGTGGCGACTGAGCCGACAGCCCCTGCCCGGGAGGGAATCTCCCTGAAGTTGTTGGGCAGACCCCAGTGTGGCCATGGGACCCTCAACACCCCTGTGAGAGAAATGAGATACCCACCCTCTTGCCCCAACCTCCTTTTCCTTCTCTCTTGTGCTGCCCTGGAAGAGAGGCAGTGGCAGATATACTAGGTCCATTGATGGCATTTTTCTGGGCAGGAGAAAGTACGAGAACCCAAGGACACCCCCTCAAGGACCAAGCATGTATCTACTTCCTTGGGTGGGATGACTCCTGGCCACTCCGACTGTCTCCCATGGAAAGGTGCGCAGTGCTGACCGTCTCTAGCTTTCTGCCATGGGTCGGGGTGGGGCAGGTGCCCACCCTCTGTGCCAGGCCTCCCCATGCCATGCCTGGGGCGTCCGCTAGTTACCTCATCCATCTTTGCAGCAGCCCTGTGAGAGAGGCAGGTGTCATTATCCTTGTTCCTCTTTCAAGAGTACCGAAGCTCACAGAGGCCAAGTGACGTGTCCAAAGTTACACATCAAGTTAGTGGCAGTTAGGGTTCCAATCCAGGTCTTCCGCTCCATGTCCACTGCTCCTTTCTCTAGCCACTCAGGGCCTTGGCCTTACACGGCCTGTAGGGAAAGGTGAGTGGCCAGGAGCAAGACTCCCCCCCCCCCCCCGCCCCGCCCACAAAGGGCCTGCCTGCTCAGGGAAGCTCATTGAATGAGAGCCCCTTTGTGCAGCTGCCTCTGAGATGGGTTCAGGACACACTGGGGCAGACATGGCTGGTCTTTGCCTGAAGCAGCAAAGCATTTGGTTGGAGAGAGCGGTATGAAAAAGGCTACCTGCTCCCTCCCCCAGCATAGAACTGGCTCACCCCTCTGTCGTGCTCTCCACACCGCTGCTGTGGACGTGTCTGTCCCCTCAGGCTGAGCAGACGCCCCTGAGGACTTGCACTGCCTGCTGAGTCCAGTGCCAGCTCTGTGACCGACCCAGAGCAGGCCACCAGAAGGATGACTGACAAATAAATGATTGATCAGTGTGGTCAATCAGATGCATACCTGGTAGTCAGTGAAGGTCATCCAAAATGGGCACTGAAGGATGAGCAGGACTGGCCAGGCTGCTGGGGGAGGATGTGGCGGGGTGGAAGGAGGACTCTACTAGACTCCATCTGGTTGAGGGCTGACAAGAAAGCTGCGTGGGGGCTTCAGGAGAGCAGACCCCACCGCTGAGGAGGCTGACCACTGGCTGTTTCTAAACAACCTCTCTGGAAGTTGGCTGGAGTTGCACTAACATTTATGGCCAATGCCCATCGGGATTGCTTTTGGCTGCAAGCAAGAGAAAAATCCAGCTGACAGCAGCTTAAACCATAAGGCATTTAATGTCTACTTAAGAAGTCTGAGAGGAGATGGTTGTTGGCATTGGTCCAGCAGCTCACTCAAGCCACCAAGGACTTGGGCTCTATCGTCCACCCTGCCATCCTTGGGGTATCATGCCTTTACTGTCATGCTTGACCCTCATGCTATATACATATCTGCATTGAAGGCGGGAAGAAAGAGGTGCTGGGTGGGGGCATGACAGTGCCTACCGCATCTTTCCTTTTTATTAAGAAAACAAAAGCTTCCTCAAAGCCCCATACAGTCTTCGCTTTATGTCTTATTGGTCAGAACCAGGTCATATGCCCACCTTTAGACCAATCATTGACAAAGGGGACTTAGAATACCACTGGAATACCATGATAACAGTTAGGACTCATTTTTTGGGCTTGGGTAAATGGCCTATGTTTTCTGAAATCAAGAGATTTCCAACCACTACAAAGTCTGGGTTCTGGAAGGAAAAAAGGAGGGGAGCTGTTGGGTAGGTGGTGAACAGGGTCTGGTATTATGACCGTTTCACAGGGCTGCCCTCACTCCAGGCTACTTGAGTGGCTCCCTTTCCATGGAATTCAGGAGAAACACATTCCTAGGTAGGAAGAGAGAATGTGGGTGTCTGGTCAAGGGCTTCACTTCTGCCTCCACTTCTCAAAGGCCAGGCCTTCTCCAGGAGACCCAGTGAACTGGGAGGCTACAGTCTGAGTTATGGACGGAGCTTGGTCCTGACATCTGACACTGAACAAGTCAGTCTACTCTCTGGGCCTCAGTTTCCATCAGGGAAAGGCTGAGCTAGAGGATTTCTAAGGGCCTTTTCCCAGAGTCATATATCCTCTTACCCTTCATCTGCTTGGGCCAGATGCAGCCCTTGCCCCCAGTCCCCACGCTGTCTCAGCTTGGAGTCCATTACAGGACCCACTCCCTGCCCACGTCTGGGTCTTAGCCATTTACTGAAAGCCCTCTCAGACCTTGCCCCATAGATATTCTGCCTCTTACATTTTGTAAAGAGGTTCTACCCGAGACCCTTGAGTTCTCTCTTCTTAGCATCTGGATCAGACATTGGGGCCCAAGGTTAGCTGGACTCCACAAAGGTCACTTCTATGCCTTCCAAAGGTCAGGCCCCTGGGGTTCCTTATCCTCTCATCCTGGAATTGGGTCCTTCCCTGTCCCTCGGAGCAGAGAACTTCCTTAGGGAAAGACCTGGGCCTCTGGCTGTGGCAGGGCCAGGGAGCAGGGCACCTCCCGGCAACGGGGAAGTCTCCTCTCCTCCTCACCATCTCTCACGCCCTGACAGCAATAACTGACAGCGAGACTCTTGCTCCGATCCAAGCAGGGCATCAGCTCACTAGCAGAGTCCAGTTCCCAAAACCGATACGAACATTCTCAGGTAACGGCATGTTCTTCTTTATGGAAATAAAGACCAAACGCTGGATTGGATGGTTGAAAACTACTCCTGGCAGTCCCATTCTCAGCTCAGAACTCCTGCTTCCAGGTACTCTCTCCCCCAGTCCCACAGCCTCTTAAAAACCTTGTCTCCCAACCCACCAGGGAAGCTTCTTTTCACATTAAAAAAAAAAAAAAACTTCCATCAAGATAAATCTTCCACACCAAGGGATGGGTTTTCACATTTTTCAACAGAGAGCTTATCATGTCAGGCTGAAATCCTTGCAATTGGATATTCAGTTTATTTCCCTCGGTGTCCTGAGCAGGACTCAGGTTCTCACTTCCCTGCCCCAGGCACTCTTCCAGGCGCTTCCCTGATCCGCCTGTCCAAACACCCACTTCCACCCTCAGAGATGCAGGCCGCCCACTGCCGGCAGCCTGAGAGCAGCTTTTTGCATCCAGCTATCAAATTCAATCTCAGCACACCCTATTACCCTATCAAGAAATTTTACCTAGTTTTTATATTAAAAACAGTTCACATGAACACAGTGAAAGAAATCCGTATAGTGCAAAAAGTTTTAAGACGTGTCCCTCCCACTTCAGGCCTTGAGGCCTCCACCCCTCTCCAGGCAGGCAGCCACTGTCAAGTTTCCCACGTACCCTTCCAGAAACATTATGTATATACAAGCTTATGTAAGAGATATATATATGCTCTTTATTGCATATGGGAGCATACTATATACATTTTCTCTCCTTATTTCCACCCCATCCCCTTAATTTATTTGGAGATTATCCCATTTCAGGACATACGAAATTTGACCAGTTTTTTTTCATTCAACATTTAATTTTGGTTTTAAATAGAGGTAAAATTAAATTCAGTGAATCACACAGATCTTAAGTGTACAATTCAATGATCTGGACAACTGTATACACTGTGTAAGCAACAGCCCACTTCCACTTCCTTCCCCGCGAAACTTCTCTGCCCCTTCCGGTAATTGGCACCTTCCCTGGGCAGCCCCTGTTCTGACGTCTGTCACCAGGGGTTAGCGTCACCTGTTGAACTTCATATCAATGGAGTCATACAGTACAGACGCTTCTGTGTCTGATTTATTTTGCTCAACAAAATGCTTTTGAAATTCTTTCCTGCTGTTGTGTGTATCTATTCCCTCCTTTTATTACCATGGCTAAGTAGCGTTCCATTGTATGGATATGCCACCATTTGTTTATTCTCCTTTCATGGACAGTGGGGTTGTTCCAGTTTGGGGCTATTACGAATAAAGCTGTTGTAAAATTCTCTGTACAAGTCTTTTTGTGGATGTATGTCTTCATTTCTCGTGGATGTGTGCCTAGCAGCAAGCTGCAGTCTTTTTAAAAGCTGCATAGATTCCCTTGTAAGTATACACCATACAATAAGCAAGCCCCCCGTCCAGGGCATTTGGATGTTCTGCAGTCTTTTGCTAATACTGTAATAAATGTGTCTGTACTTACATCTTTGTGAACGTATGTGAGGAGAACACTTTCCTAGAATGGCATGCCAGATAAAAGGGGATGTATATTTAAACCTGGGACAGATATTGCCAAATTGCTTTCCAAAGGGGCCATGCACTCTCAAGAACTGTGCATGATACCATATTCTCCCACATCCTTAGCAGCGCTGTGTATAATCAAACTTCTCAATTGCTGTTAATCTGATAGTTGAAAAATGCTATCTCATGATTTTCATTTTCATTTCTTTAAATTGCAAGTAATGTTTAACATTTTTTTATGTGTTTATAATCCATTTGTCTATCTTTTTTTTGGTAAACTCTGTCTTTCTCCCATTTTTCCCAAGAGTTTTTAAAAAGGCCTTTTCTTATTCATCTGTAAGAACTCTTTATATATTAAGGAAATTAGTCATTTGTCATAGAAATATTTACAGTATAAGATACAGTGAAGCTAGTTACTCTGCCTATTCTTTTTAATTTTTCCCCCTAGCTATTCTCATGTATTTTTCCATAAGAATTTCTGAGTCAGCTTCTCTAGTTCCAAAAAAACCCTGGTTTGCATTTACCTGTCTGGCTCTCTCTCCTACCACTCTCCCTCCCTCTCTAGGGTTTCTTGACCTCAGCACTGCTGGCACTTGGGACCAAGTAACTCTTTGTTGTAGGGAGCTGTTCTGTGCACTGTGGGAAATTCAGCAGCATCTTGGCTTCTATTCATCCGATGCCAATAGCAAGCCCTCACCCCTATGCCCAGTTGTGACAATGAAAAGTATCTTCAGGTGATGCCAAGTGTCAGTGAATACTGATCCTGCTCTGGCTACACCGGCCTCCTTGCTGCTCCTAGAGCATACAAAGTGCACTCTTGCCCCGCTGCCTCCTTTAAATCTTGCTCCGATGTTACTTCTCAGCCTACTTTAAATTATAACTCTCCACCCTCCCCACAATCTCTATACTGTCCTTGATTTTTGTCTATTGCACTTTTCATCTTCCACTATACTATGTAATTTATTTTTTTTGGTGAGGAAGATTAGCCCTGAGCTAACATCTTTTGCCAATCTTCCTTTTTTTTTCTCCCCAAAGCCCCAGTACATAGTTGTATGTCCTAGTTGTAAGTCATTCTAGTTCTTCTGTGTGGGACACTGCCACAGCATGGCTTACTGAGCCGTGTGTAGGTCTGCGCCCAGGATCTGAACTGGTGAACCCCGGCCTGCTGAAGTGAAGCGCGTGAACTTAACCACCTGGCCACGGGGCTGGCCATGGTGACTTACTTCTTTAGTCCTTTGTTTGTCTGTCTCTCACCAACTTTAAGAATGTAAGTCCCACAAGGGCAGGCATTTTTGTCTGTTTTGTTCCCTCCTGTTTCCCCTGTGCCTAGAACACACTGGTACATAGTAAGCACTCAATAAATATTGAATGAATGAATGAATCAGAATAGGTTTGTAGATTAGGTTAGATGAGAAATGATCTTTATAATATTCATCCTGCACGATAAAATGTTTTTCCATATAGCAAAGCTTTATGTCCTCTTGTAAAGTTTTAAATTTTCTCACAAATAAGAAACACCAAATGTTTTTTGTAGTAAACATTTGTCCAGTCTGTTTTTTGTCTTTCATATTAGTGGACTTGGGAAGCTAAACTGCCTGACTCACAGGGGGTGGCGATGGGCCCCCAGCAGGGGCCAAGCCCCCGTGACTTCCCCGCTGGTGACCCTTGGGCCTGCAGTCCTGTCTGAAGGCTCCTCGTGGTCTCTCTTCCCCATCACCCAGCCCAGAGCTCTTCCTCACAGTCTCCCAGGATGGCCTCTGCCTTGGCTGATGGCTCTTCCTAGACGTCCGTCTCCATCCTTCCTGAAGGGGCTCCAGCCAAGGGACATCGAAGAGACATTGCTCAGGACAGTCCTACTGTGTGGGCTCATCTCTGAGCTCTCCTGTGGGGCAGGTGACAGACAAGCTGAGGGTGACCCTCCTTTCCTGGTCAGTTCCCTAGCCTGATGGGAGGGGCCTGTGCCAGGGGACAGACTGTCCAGTGGAGGAGGGTGCTGGAGGAGAGGCCTTTCCTAGGCAGGCTCTGAGAGGACAGAGAAAGAGGGCCTTTCTTGACTTCCCCAGACTCCTCCAAAGGGGCCCCTGCTCCCACCTCGCACTCGCTCCCACCCAGGTGTGAAGTGGGAGAGGTGGGGAGACCCGAGGCCCAGTGGCGCTCCGGGCCCTCCTCCCTGGGCATGGCCCCTCACCTGTGAAATGGGCACCACAACCCTTCCAAGGTTCAGTGAGCTCTGGGCTGGGCACGCAGCAGGCATTTGAAGGGGGCTGCTCCTATCTTTCAGCCACCGCTGCTGCTCCCGGGGTCTCTTTGCCTGCCTGTGAAGATACCCGTGAGGACCACAGGAGTCCAGCCCGAGGTCACCGTGCCTGTGTCTGAGGCAGCCTGCTGACAGGTGTGCAGCTGTAACCTGCAGCCACCCAGCACAGGACTAAGACCTCGAGAAGCACTCACCTCCAGCAAGAATAGGGGACTCCCTCCTCTTGGGTGGTCACCATAAAACAAGATGGGGCTTGTGAGGCGAGGCCGGCGGCCCTGACCGTCAGCGCACAAAGTGCTGTGTGGTGTCCTGCCTGCCCGCCCCAGCAGGGCCCGGCTGTACCGGGGACTCCAGTGGCCCTGCTTGGGCCCAGAGCGGAGCCCACTCAGGTGGGGCAGCCCTGCATCGGGGGCCTGGAGGGGCAGGAGGGGCAGGCTCCCACCCCCTGTGGGGCTGCGGCAGTGTCCGCGGTTCACCACTTCACATTTATAGCTACAGTGCCTCTCAGTTTACTGTCCCTGCGGCGAGAGGCCTGGCTCTCTGGAAACCGCAGCCGTGGTTAGCTGGGTGCCTGCCTGAGTGCTGAGCTGTGAGGGCGGCCCAGCCCCCCTCAGGCCTGCCCTGCGCTCTTCCTAGAACCTGGCCAGAGCCTGGAAGGAGCTGCCAGGATGTCAGGGGTCCCCGGACAGCCCTCACTCAGTTGGCCCTCCATGAGGAGCAGGAACCTTGCCAGCGTGGGGTGCTCCCTCAGGCCCCAGTGGGACTCTGGGTCAAGGGAGCTGGTGGAGGGGATGGCGAGCCGTGACACCAGGGAAGGCGGCTCCCAGAACAGGGCTGGACTGCCTGGAGCCCGAGCCTTGCTGAGCACACGGGAAGCATCAGGCTGCTGCCCTCCATCCAGATTTCTCACCTGCTGGGTTTCACACAGGCCCGCTGCCGGAGTGGCTGCCCTGTGCTGTCCCTGCCGCATGGTGTGACGCTGGGCAGACGAGTGCAGCAGCCCTGTCTGTCTGGCCAGTGCGGGGGATGAGGCTGGGGGAGGTTAGGGAGGTACGGGGTTGTCTAAATGCCGGAGCCGGGACCAGGACCCTGAGCCTGACTCCAAAGCCCAGTTCTTTTCACTGTGCGCCACTCGGACCCCATGCTTTGAACTAGGGAGTGGGGTCTTGCTGGCTTGACAGAGGCCTAGGGGGCAGGGCCTGGCTCCTGCGCACCCAAGCCGTGCATCTGTCCTGCTCTGGTTCAGTCAAGGGGCCACCCAGTCACAGACAGACTCCCTGCCCTGCCCCTCCTCCACCCCACCCCACCTCATGGGCCCAGTGGTCCTGACTCTGGCCTGCTCCTGGGAACTCTAGGATTGGAAGGGCAGGTCAGAGAGGGAGGGAGGGAGTCTGGGATCAGGTACAAGACAGGCCTCTGGGGCGCCTGGAGGCTCACACCCTGCAATCGAAGGAAACCCCAGGAAGCAAACACAGGAGGGGATAAGGGCAGGTAGGGCCATGATTACCGGGTGGGGTGTGGAGGGGACCTGTGGGAGGGCAGGGCCCACCTTGGGGAGGTGAGGTGGCAGGACAGCTACCTAAAAATGGAGCTGAATTTCATATAAATAGAATACCTATTGGGTGTGTTCCTTTTTTAAAGCTAGGATTTATTTCAGTATTCCCTTCCTCAGCAAACATCCCTGGCATGCCAGTCCCTGGTGGTTTCAGCCTGGTGACATGGGCAGCTGGCCGGTTCAGGTCATGGTACTCCTAAGCTGGACCTCTGAAGCAAAGAGCAATTCAGTTCTACATTTACCGACCCCTGCTAGATGCCTGGTCTGTGCGGAGAGACGGGGTCACAGGGAAGGAGCAGGTTTGTCCCTGACCTTGAGGGTGTACAATCCTACAGACAGTATAGGAAGGGATGGGGTTAGCTCAGTCTGTGTGTATCAGGAAAGGATTCCCAGGATCTATTCTAAGCAGAGTTTTGAAGGACAAATAGCTTTTCAGACTCTCATTTTTTTCTTGCAACAAACAGTAAGCACCTACTATGTGCCAGGTATCAAACTCGTAAGAAAGAGATAGGACACAGGCCCTGCCCTGAGAAAACTAGTAGGAGAGTCATGTGAATCGTGACAACAATGTCTTAAATGTTAAAATAGAAGTGTGTGCAAGATGCATCAGAGGTCAGAGGAGGGAAACATTCGTTCTCTGTGGGGACAGGAGAGGAAGGGTCTGTGCAGGGAGCTGGCTGGCTGTTGTGGGCCCTGGCGGAGGCAAGGGGAGTGTGTGCAGCAGGAAACTGTGCTAAGAGACAGGTACTGGGGTTGGGCTTTCTTGGGCCCAAGTGTTCAGGGAGTTTCCCGGGGGCAGGGGACCACCAAGCAGCAGGCAGGAGCAGGACCGGTGGCTTCAGGCCAGTCGCCTGTGGATAAGCTGTGTGGTTTGGGGGCATCTGACAACCGGGTTCCAGCTCCCACTCCTTCCCCTATGAGCTGGGTGGCCTTGAGCCCCACACTTTACCTCTCTGAGCTCCATTCCTCATGCCTGAAGTGGAAATGATGAGAACACTAGTCACACCTACTTGCCAGGGGAGATGCGAGTAAATGAGAGGAGGCATGTGAAGGGCCTCCACAAGCCCAGGCCTGCAGTGCATCAGTAAGTGGGAGCTGTGCTATCCCCCTGCCGGGGCTACAGAGAGGCAGGACCGGCGTGGGGAGGCCGTACGGAGGAAGGGGCAGTGGTGCCCCAGGTCTGTGAGCAGGGACCCAGTCCCGCTCCTACCCTGTCAGGTGCGTCTTCGTGAGGCTGAGAGGTGGTGTGGTGGACCCCAGGACAGGGAGGGGGCGCAGCCCACTGGAGGGTCTTATTGGCCAGGCCTAGTTAGTCACAGGGGCCGTCTGTGTAAGTCTGGCTCCTTTGGTTTCCTTTTTCTCCCCTTTTCTCAACTAGGCCCCTTTGGGCAATGCCAGCCTCACTGTGACAACTGTGCCCAAGAGCCAGGGCTTGGCCTATCTGACCCTGGGAACCTGGTCAGAGTGGTGGGGAGAGCAGCATTCAGGAATCTTCCAGAGTGCAGAAGCTCTGAGATGGCCCTGACCAAGGGAGGCTGGCCTGTTGCAAGGATGGTGCTCCCCTCCGCTCTCGGGGCCCCTGGTTCAGGCCTGGGGGTCAGGCTGGGCAAAGCTGTAGTGTCCCAACTGCTCGCAAGCATCAGTGGTCTTTGAGAAAGCCCAGCGCTGACCTGGCTTTCATGCAGGCTGCCCTGCGAGGGGCTCCAACAAGGCGGGCCTTGTGAAAGGCCCGTTACCTGCCAGTGCTGGGCATCCAAAATAGAATCTTGAGGAGCAGCAAAGCCTTTAATTCAATGTGTCCCAACAGCAGGTCGGTGTGGGGATAACTATGATCTGGCTGGTCTTGAGCTATAATTACGGAGTCAGAATAAAAAATTACAGGCATTGTGTGGGCTGGTTTTAAATATAACGTAATCCATACCGTCCTCTCTCTTATTTGCTACATTTGAGGTGGAGTCTTTGGCAGTTGGCACAGGTTTGGCCTGACGCGTAGCAGATAAAAATGGCCCTTGCCCAGTGAAAAGGGCACCGCAGTAGGCCTCCCCAGACCCCTAATGTTCCCGACTGCCTGGGCCCGTAGCCCAAAACCACATGCGCGCATGCTTCGTTCCCATTATCTGTACGTCGCATCTCCCCAGAACCTCCCTGTCTCCAGCCTCCTCCAGACAGTCCACCAGAAACATCTCTGTAGAACAAGTCTTGATGCTGAAGAACCCATTAATGGTGCCCCTCTGTCTACAGGGTAAATCCGAACTCTGAGTTTCTTTACGTCTAGGCCCCAAACCACCGTTCAGCACTCTCTGGGAAGAGCAGCTGTAGAAGAGAGGTGAAGTACAAGGGCCTTGGGTCTCACCCGGGGACCACACTCAGGCTCCCGTCTCAGGAGCTGAGTGCGAGTCTGGGCGGGTCCCTTCATCCCCGTGCGTTAGGGCCTCCACCACTGTTGCAGGTTCTTGTGAGGATGGAATGAGACAACACCCTCCTGGAGAGACCCCAGGTGGGTTCCTTTTCCTCACCAAGTCTCAATTTATCTATTAAAACAAAGGAATAGAATTATTGGCTTTCAAATCAGTAAATATTTTTTAAAATGAAATTTCTTGGTGTAGTTTGTGGTGAGGTGGGCATGCATTAGGTCAGGCCTTTTGGAAAGCAAAACAGAAAGAGATATACAAAGTCTTAAAACATATTTATACTCTATGAGTAGGAATCTAACCTAAGGGAAAAACCAAATTGTGGACAAAGATTTTTTATATTTAAAAGATGTTCACTTTGGTGTGTTTTCATATTCTTGAAAAACTGGAAACAAAGTATTTACTGTGTGTCCACTCAAAACACTCTTGTGCAGTGTTGAAAAAGAATATTTCATTACGTTGAAAATGCTTATAATCTAACAAAGTGAATAAAGCAGATACAAAATGATATATACTGTATGATCTCAGTGATGATAAAAATACGTACGACCATAGGAAAAAAGGTGAGACGGAAATAAAACAGCAGCTATCTTTGGTAAATTTATAGGGCTGCATTTTCTTCTTTATTGTTTTCTGTACTTCCCAAATATTTTAGAATGGGCATGTGTTACTTGTCTAATAATATTTTTTAAAAGAGCTGAGTGTTAAAAATGTTAAATAAAATGAGAGGGTGGAACTTGATGTCTGAGCTCCTGTCTGACTTTTAACGCTCTCTGACTTCTATGCGCTGAGACCATCCCCGGGTCTGAGAGGTGACTGCAGAAACCCAAGCTCTCTGTCCCGCCCGTCTCAGCATCAAGCAGCAACAGGTCCAGTGCCTGGAGTCAGCAATCCGCCAACCACAGGTTCACCAAGTGCATCTGCACAGACTCCCCTTGAGCTGCCTTCCGAAAGCCTTTCTGAAATCTTCCCAAGTGCCCGAGCACCCTCAGTGCCCCTGAAGTGGGCAGTGCCCCAGCCCCGCTCTGTCGGAGCGCTGGGGGCCCCCCACCCATCTGGTGCTGAGTTTTCCACCTGAGAGGTGAGCTCTTTCTGACACTTCAGGCAGGGGCTCGTTGGAGCAGGAAGACAGGCCTCTGGGTTGTCACCACTGTGGGCCTTGCTGCTGTCCACACATCTGGATGTGGGGACCCCACTCACTGGCTCTGTCAGACCACACGTCCCCAAATGCAAGGACATGCAGGCCCATCTAGTGGGTTGCCCTGAGGGTGGAGAGCCTGGAACGCTTCATTGGAGGGGGTCACTGAGGGACAGCCTGGTCACTCCCAGCCATTTTGCAGGAGGTCAGCCCAGATGAGGCCACCTGCAGAGATGAAAGGGTTCTTGATGAGTCCCTGGTAGAAGGAAGGGCCCTATCTGAGTCCAGCAGGGAGGGAGGCCTTACAGGCCAATGGCCCAAGCGTCCGGTTTACCTGGCAGCTTGTCAGGGCTTGCCCAGGGCCTCCATGAACCAGCCATGTGCCTGCCCACTTAGAAACCAGAGAAAGACAGGATTTAGAAGCTGAGAGACTGAGACAGACAGACAGGATTAGAGAGAGAGTGCAAGGACGACACACAGTCAGCGAGGGGCGGACAAGTGGAGAGAGACAGACCCAGAGACAGTGCCTGAGAGGCGGCAGGGGGACCATCACCAAGAGGGGACTACAAAGAGTGGACCAGCACCTAGAACACGCTCATCCTCGCTGTAACAGGGAGAGGCACCGTGGAGCGCCTGACGTGCCATTTTACACCTACTAAATTAGCACACATTAACAAAATAACATCCCGTGCTGTGGAGGCTGTGCGCAAACCAGCTTAAACACACTGCCAGGGCCCTGTAAATTAGCACTGCCTTCTAGGGAAGAAATTGGGCAACACAGCTCCAGAGCTATTAAAGTGTTCATCCCTGTTTATGTGGTAATTCCACTACTGGGAATGTGTTGCAAGGAAATAATTCAACAAAAAAAATAACAGGTTTGTACATAAAACATGATGAGTCCAGTGCTATCCATTATGTCCAATATGCTGTAGTACGGCCGCTGTGAATATTTTTAAAAATAGGAAATATGAAGACTATATAATAACACTTAAGGATCCTTATGATATGAGCAAATAAGCAGAAAATAAAACCATCTGTAAGTGAAAGTTAATAATTACATAAAAGAGCCACCTGGATGCTCGGCCGGCCCCACCCCTGCTAGTGAAAGGTGGTCCTTGACTCCTGGGCTGGCCAGACAGACACTCCTGTCTTCCCAAGGGGCCTTCCCTGCGGCTCCCTGTCTGGAGCTCTCTAACCATGAAGCCTAATCCACAGACCTCAGACTGCTGGGGAGACAGTCTCAGCTAAGCCTGCCCACCTCACCACTCACTCTGGTGGCCCCAGGGAGTCTGGGTGATGCCTGCTGAGTCACTCCAATGTCACACCTCAGAGAGCCCAACCAAAGCAGATATGGTGGGGTTGGGTCCTCATTTAAGAAAAGGGATAAAGTGATTTTGCAGGCTCTGAAGCATCCTGCTATTTGCAAGCACAGCAGTCGGTTTAAGCTAGCTGAAATCTGGACTCCCAGCTGGACCATCATGGGGTGAAGGCAATTTATAACAGACTGACGGCAAAGGAAGGAGGAATTGTGGGGTTGGCCCTCCTGGCCTGCCCCTGCAGCAGGCACAGACCTGATTCTGAACTTGAATCGTCCCCTGGCTCCCAGTGGCCGCCACAGAATCTGGCAAGGAGAGGGAACAGTAAATTGCGTGTGAATGAAGAGGAGAAGGGGAAAAGACCACAGAGTATACGAACGAGCCTATGTCACCAAACAATTGTCTCTATTCAAAGCCTGTCTGGCTTTCCAAACGGGCCCTGAATCATGCCCTGGAGAAGCTACGCCCCTCGTGCCTGCCCTGCCTACTGCCAGGGAGGCCCTGCCTTACAGGGGCCGAGAACAGTCAGTGACCAGGCCTGTGTCCTTGTTCATTGGGTCCATGCAGATTCTGAGCACAAAGAGGCTTTATGACAGTCCCTGCCCTTGATGTGCTTTCGGTCTCATGGTAGACAGGAGCAAACAACGAAGGATAATTCGAGGAGCAATCACATGGGGCTGTACAGAGAGGGAGCAGTGGTGGGGAGTGAGACACCCACAAGTAGGCTCAGGGGTGGAGGGCGATGTGTGGAGGACTGGCCAAGGCTCCCCGGGGAGGTGGGAATGGAGCACGGCCCCGAGGACAGGCAGGATTTCACCTGGCAGCAGGAACACTGGAGGGTCAGGGTGAGACTGAGAGTCCACCGAGGCCTCCCCCAGCTCCCCACCCGGGAGCCTGCCAAGGACCTTGGCTCAGTGCCAGCCAATCCTGCCCAGAGCAATGCAGAGAGCACAGTGGCAATTTCAGTCTGTCCACAATGCTGAGGGCCCTGAAATTCATCTTGCCCTCTCATCCATTCATTCGTTTGTTCATCCCTCACATACTGCACACCTGCTCTGTGCTAGGTACTATTAAAGGCTTTTGGGGATAGAGCGACAAACAAGTCAAGGTCCTTGCCCCTCCAGTGTGGAACGCAGACAATAAACAAGTGAATAAATGCACACTGTGATAAGTGCTACGGACAAACACAAAATAAGGGTTAGAGGATAAGGGTGATGAAGGTAGGGGAGGTGGAGGGGATATTTAATCAATAAAATCAGCATTTCATTTGACACCTAAATGATGTGAAGAGGCAACTCATTAAAAAATGTGGGGAAGAGCATTCCAGGCAGTGTATCTGGCAAGTTCAAAGGCCCTGAGGCAGGAATAAACTTGACATATTTAAGGATTAGTATGAAGGCCAGCAAGGTGGAAAAGAAGCTGGGGGGATGGGAGGCAGTGGCAGGAGATGAGATCAGAGAAGCAGTACGAAGCTGGGCCTGGTCATGATGCTGGCTCCCGGGCTCCAGGGAATTACGGCATCTCTTACATCTCACCCAGGCTCCTGCCTTGAGTTAAAGGTCTCAGGACTGGATCCAGGCCCTGGACACTAACGTGCTTGACTGGGGGCTGGTACACGCCACACCCTCATCCAGAAGTGCCTGCTGGGTCAGACAAGGACAATGGACAAGCCACACCTGGTGTTCCAGCCTCACCGAACACCAGACCCTGCAGCTTCTTTGGCTTCACCAACTCCCATTCTGAGGCTCTCCTCCTCCTGTTCCTCCAGGGAGTGGTGTGGCAGTCCCAGCATAACTTGAAACCAGGCCACGGAAAGTGTGTTCTTCAGGAGTGAGCGCAAGCAGGGCATAGCTGGAGCACAGAGTGCCTAGAGAGATCTGGTGGTGGACGACGCTGGAGACTGACGGCCAGGCTAGGCATGGTGTAGGGATGTGCAGAAGCACTGACAGCGTTTGAGGAAGAGGAAGAGTGAAATGTGTTTTAGAGACCTAATTCTGGTAGCATTTCAGAGATGGATCAGAAGAGAGGAAAGGAGACCAGGCCTTTAAAGAGATGACAGGACTCTGAACTAGGGCAATGGCCATGGGCTGATTTCAAGAGACAGAGCAGATAGATCCCCTGGACTGATTTCCATGGGGGCTGGTAATTGTGAGACAGAAGTCAAAGATAATGGAGATTTCTACCAGCAACAGGGCAGACAGCGTTATTCATGGAGGAAATGCAGGCGGAGGTGTGTGGGAAGAGGGCCAAAGTTATGGTGGGGAGTCGGCGACAGGAGGCAGATGGGCCAGTTTTGGACACTTTGAACAGAAGATGAATCTAGGCCATCAAGGACAAGATGCAGGTCATGAAGGTCTGGTGCTGAGGAGAGAGGTCCGGGTGGGAGGGACATTAGCCCTCAGGTAACAGCTGGTGCTGTGAGTGCGGGGGTAGGGGGTGCAAAGCGAGAAAAGAAGGCTGAGGAAAGGACTCTGGGGACCACTGACACTGTGGGGTTTGGGATGGGGGGAGAGGACATAGTGAAAGGAGATGGGGCCAGACTAGACTCAGGGAAACCAATGGAGAAAATTCCGAGAAGGAGGGGATGGTTCCCAGTGTCAAATGTTATAGAGGGACAGGGAGGATGGGGACAGAGAAGAGCCCACTGGTGTGACAGCAGGAACCACAGGAAAAGACTTTGAAAAGGAGATTGGCGTGGCGAGGCTGCAAGGGTAGGGAAAGCCTATAGGATGGGCAAGTTTGAACCGTGAGTACAGAGAGCTCTTTGAAAGTCTGGGAGAGAACAAAATAAGATGAACCATGGCTTATGGGTGGGGGGAAGAGTGAGTCCAGCTTGGGAACAGGAGAGATGAAACATTTTTGTTGACTCAGGCACGGGAGCAGGAGGAGGAGAGGTGCCCCATGGTCCTCCAACTTTTTCTTCCCCCTGCCACCCTCAGACCTCAGGCTTCATGGGACCTTCCAGGCCCTCCTGTCCAACAGGCATCTCTACCCAGGTGGCTGTCTAGCCCCCCATCTGTGCTTAGGGAGACAGTGCTTACCACGTGTGCCAGGCAGCCCAGTCCATCAAGGGACTGGCTCAATGGTTAGAAAAGTTGTCCTTGGAGATCTGACACAGATGTGGCACAGCGCTGGGATTTCAATGGGGCTGGGCTTTTTATGTTTGTCTGTAGATCTTATAATGAATACATTTAAAAAATTCTTCCTTCTTTTGAGCCCAGATGCATCTCCTTGTAGCTTTTCACCTTTGATTTCTAGCTCTGCTCTGGAGGCTTCCTCTTCCTTCAAATAGTAGCAGAGCTGCTCACCTTGTCTTCCTTCCTCAGGCTTGAATGTCCCCTGCTCCTCAGATGGCCTCTAGGATTTCTCCTGAACATGATACTGAACCTCTTAATCTCAAGTTCCTGTGTCTGATGTGCAGGAAGCCAATCACTGAGACACTGGTGCTTGGCAATGGAGAAAGGTTTATTCGAAGTGGCCAAAATGAGAAGATGGGAGGATAGGTTCTTTCAAATCCACCTTAACAAGAAGAGAGCAGAGAGTTTTATAGAGCTAAGTGTCTTGGCAGGAGGAGTTTCAGAGAAACGTGTTTCTTTCACTCCTGATAAGCCCCTGGGCAATCTGACTTCTGGGCACATGATCCTTGAGCATTTTCTTTCTTCTCTAAAACAAGCTCATAAATTCTTGTGACCCTTGAGTCACCCTTACTTTAAATAAAAGAGCAAACTGACAAGATTAACTTTTTTCATAACAAGGTCGAAAGGTAATCTTATTGGATATTTACAGTAACCCTCAGGTACGTAGCTTCAATTACACTGTGCCCCTCACTATCCTCTGAAATAGACACAACACAGAGGGGAACAGATATCTACTCCCCTTGTGCCAGCAGAAGCCAGGGGTTACAAGCACAAGCTCTGGAGCCAGCCTGGGTTTGCATCTTGGCTCCGCTCCTGCCAGCTGGTGACCCTGGGTGAGACACTTCACCTCTCTATGCGCCTGCGTCCTGCCCAACATCATTCAGGGGTGAGGAATGCATAAGCTGGCACATCTAGGGGCTTCCAACAGTGCCTGGGGGACGGCGAGTGCTCCATGTGCGCTCACTGCTCTTAGATGTCAAAGCTCTTTCAGAAGGGCACGTGAAACCCGAGAGCTCTCCCTACATCAACGTGGGCGTGTCACATGAAGATGCTTTGATTTTCCGGATGAACGTGGCGAGGGCCCAATCCTGAATCACAGGACCTTGGTCTGAGAAAAACTAGACATCTGGAAGCATCCCCAGGGTGTTTGGAAAGTTCAGAGACAAGAATCCAGTCTGGGGACAGAGAACGGGAAGGGGCTGCCGCAATGCCACCTGACAGTGCCTCTCTGTAGGGAGGAGCAGGGTGCTGTGGAGCTCTGGGTCTCTCTCAGAAGCAGTCACTCCTGAAGGCAAAGGAGCTGGACTTTCTGTTAACAACTGTCACCTCAGGCCTCTGTCCTCTGTCCTGCTGGGCACTCCCCTGAGGTTCTGCTCCTCTGAGGATCAGCCTTTGCTGCTGTGTGGTGACTGCCTGACATCTGCTGTCCACTGTCTGTCATGGCACCAACTTAAAGATGGTCACGGACTCAGAGGGAACATTATGGTGGGAAGAGACCTCAGATAGGCCCTTTTCTCCGACTTTTTTGACAGTGACTCCCAATATTAACATATTTTACACTAACAGTACACAAACGTTTCACAAACCAAATCCTACCTTTACTATGTGTGAACGCTCTGATATATTCTATATTTTTCTATTTTCATTTCATTAATAAGAAAAATGCTGATTACAATCCACTAAATTGATGTCACAGCCCCAGGTTTTCTCCTGGAGTTCACAACACACTCACTATGGACTAAATCCATGCCCTAGTTCAGTCGGTGTGCACATAGCACCTTCAAACCTTCGGCCACACGCAAGGCCAAGTATGTATGCAATTAGATTATTCTTTTCTAAATCAACTCACTTAAACATTTTTAAGTGCCCACTACAGCCTAAGTAAAATATTGACGAAATAAGTTGAAGGGCTAGTTGTATTTTTTCCCAATACCCACTGAAACAAATGTTTTACTATCAGGGTAAAAAATGTTTCCACACCTCCTACAATCATCTTGCACACCAGCACTGTCCGCATTCCTCACTTTGGGAGCCGCAGATCGAGAGATTACTCCAAACACCTCATGTCACAGCGGGCAGCGAGGCGCAGGGAGCTGAATTCACTTATCTGAGGTCTAGTGCTCAGTCAGCGGGAAGAAACGTGCTGTCTGGTCACAGGACAGGAAAAAGAAAACCAAAGAAACTCACCTCCAGGTTGCCTCTGACCAAATGCTGTGCTAAATGTTATCAGTCTTAGCGCTTTTGGAGAGAGGCGCTCTATCATCTCACCAGAGCCCAGACATCAGTTTATAGTTACCTTAGTAGAGCCATTTTAAGAGTTTCCTAGGTCTTAGACATCCTTATTTTTGGAGGTCCTGATCTATATCATATCATGCATATTACAATTTGTCCACGTTGGCACTTATTAATTTCAATTTTGTTGTTTTCTTTTTATACTTTGAAGCCAATGAATTTATTTTTTTTAGTGAGGAAGATTGGCCCTGAGCTAACTAACATCTATTGCCAATCTTCCTCTCTTTGCTTGAAGAAGATTGGCCTGGCACTAACATCTCTGCCAATCTTCCTCTATTTTGTATGTGTGATGCCACCACAGTACGGCTTAATGAGTGGTGTGTGGGTCCATGTCCAGGATCTGAACCTGCGAACCCTGGGCCACCAAAGTGGAGGGTGTGAACTTAACCACTACACCACCAGGCGGGCCCAAGCCAATGAATTTTTAATGCCTCAACCCTTTTTTTGGCCCTGACAAAGTTCATGGCCCCTAGGGTTATAGCCCATCATGCCTAATGGATGAAGCGGCCCTGGATCTTGGTAAACAAATTTGATCAAAGAAGACACACAAAAGAGCAACTTAATTACATAAGCCCTGTCTCCTGGCATCTTTGAAGGGGAATGTGGACAGGTCACTGATAACTAAATGCATGAGTTTCCAGTGGCGAAATCTTTGCTCTTCTGGCAGACTGGTGTGGGCAGAGCCATTGCAGGTGGGCCAAATGCTGTGTGACTGGCAAGGTGCTCTCTCTCTGGGCCTCGTTTTCCTCATTCAGTAAAAGAAAGGGATTAGACTAGATTGCTAATTTTCAAAGATTTTATTTTAGTATCAGGACCCTTTTGCAAATGAAGTCTCATTAGCAGGGAGAACGCAGACCTGCCCTGGGAGGGCGAAGCTCTGAGCAGCCCTGAGTCTAACAGACACGCATGCGAGTGTGTGACGGCCTCTAGGGGAGCCTCCCCAGTGTATGCAAAGACGGGGGCTTCCCACAGACCAGCACAGGTCCAGAGACCCCGGGACCCCGAGGCCTCAGCTCCAAAGAACAGCACAGTGTTTCTCAAACCTCTTTGACAGTGGTGAAAGGCAGGCAAAAAATAACATTTACGTCAAGATATAGTACATATGTACCGAAACACACAGTTTCATGAAACACACCTTCATACTGTAAAAGAAAAACATTGTACCATACTTGGGCTGGGTCAGGGACATTTTGGGAATATAATCCACAAATCTCATCTTGAGAATCAATAATATTTCTGATAAAATGCTTAAGCAATTTTCAGGAATTTCAGTGGGACTAAGACCTCTTCTGAGCAGCCGTCCTACGCACTCCGCTAACGTTAACCTCTGGAGGGATCCAGCAGCCTTTAAGCGTCTTTCAACAAATTTAATAATCCTTAACCAAAACTTTTTTCTTGTATCCAGTCTAACACTGATTATCTAATCATCTCTTTTCCTATGAAATGTCCTTATCAATAGGTACTTGTTGAATTGGCCAGGTAGAATTGCCACAAGATTGTAATAACTTTGACACCGGGTTATAACTAAATTGGGCTTTTCTTTCCTCATCTTCCCTCCCCCTCCCCCTCTCCTCTTTCCTTCCTTCCTTTTCTTTTTCTTTCTTTCTTTTCTTCCTTAACAGTGTGATACAATCTGATACTTTTTGTTCTATTCTATTCCATTAAAACAATGCTGATTGTGACCCACTAAACGGATTTCACCAGACTGTAATGGTTTCGACCAGGAGCTTAAAAACCATTGGGATAGCACTCCCAGTGGGTCCGCCTATTAAGACAAAATCACATTGCTGCTATTACGAAATGAAAACAAAGAAGAAAACCAGGTAAGATAAAGGTCACAGAGTGCTTACCTTCCCTGAGTACCTGGCACCTGGTAGGAGTTGAGTAACTGTCTTTTGAAACTGGAAAAAGTAATTAGAGCTGAAACTCAGATCTCTGAGGAGTGCTAGCCGGCTGCTACTGGTGTTCTGAAGCGGGGTGCAATAAAGCTAGTTCTTCAAACACCAGAAAATTGCAAAGTAGATTCAGCAGCTGCTAAGAGAAGGCGCTGCTGCTGTCAGGGTGAAGTGTTCCCGGTGCGATGCTCATAGGAACCACAAGGAGGCAGGGAGCCCAAGAAAACAGGCAGGGAGAGGCGCCCCGTCATCTAGCCTCGAAGGCCCCCTCTAGTGCCCCTTATTGGCAGAGTGCAACATGGGGCCAGTTGGCAAAGTGGAAACGTGGTCTGTGGAGTCAGCCTCAGCCACAAAGTGGAACACAGAAGGGGGATTTGGAGTCAAGGGATAAAAAATATAACTGCCACAGCCCATCGTGTTGGCTAACGAACTTCCATACCAAAAGAAAAAAAGTGGTTTCCATCTAACACAATGCAACTATTCTTCATAGAAAGAAAGATGCTATTACCCCCTCCCCTGAAAAAGAACACAAGGTCCCAAAAGTCATTGTATCCCTCACTGGGAGACAGTTACACTGTCCACCTCTGGGTGTGATAGTTACTCCATAGGTTCAGTCACAGTCCCATCTGAATATTCTGCTACCTATGACTGAACTGTAAAGTTAATCTCCAACAAAACATATTATTATTATTTTTTTTCCTTTTTCTCACCAAAGCCCCCCGGTACATAGTTGTATATTCTTTGTTGTGGGTCCTTCTAGTTGTGGCATATGGGACGCCGCCTCAGCGTGGTTTGATGAGCAGTGCCATGTCCGCGCCCAGGATTCGAACCAACAAAACACTGGGCCGCCTGCAGCGGAGCGAGCGAACTTAACCACTCGGCCACGGGGCCAGCCCCGCCAACAAAACATATTAAATAATGAGGCGCCTTCCTGACAGGGTGAAGTAACAGGGATAGGCTTTACCCTTCTGTCTGAGATAACTAAAAACACAGACAAAGGTGAGCCTTACAACTGCCCCAGCTTACTGTCCGGACAAAGCTTGAGGCTGCAGTAGGAAGGAAGAGGCCTCGCAGAGTCCAGCAGTCTCCCCGAGCTGAGAAAACAGAGCTCGGAGTCTGGAGAGTTTAAGCCCGCTGTAATTTACAGGGCAGTGTATGGAAAATAAGAGAACGGCACAGAGACAACTGGAGGCAGCAGAGGTTCCCCTGAGTTCTGAGCTGAGTACTGATCATCGCATGCACATGAGGGCAGGAAAAGAAACACCTGGAAGGAGAGGGCATCGACCCCAAAGCTCAGAGAGCTGAGAACTGGGCCTATTTCCACCGGCCAGGGTGGGAAACCTCGTCACTGAGAGGATGCCCAGAACGTTTTGCCTCAGCAATGGGAAAAAAATCAGCCCTTGATTTAACACTACTCTGGACCCACTGAACAAAGATTAAAAGCAAGACTTGAAAAGGATAAAATTGTTTCCAAGAAGCTTAATGGAGTTCTAGAACAAAGCTCAAAAATATTTAAAAGAATAGAAAAATATCCAACACTCAACAAGGTAAAATTCAGAAGGTCTGGCATGTAAACAAAAATTACCAGAAATGCAAAGAAGCAGGAAAATACAACCCATAACAAGAAAAGAATATCAATCAACGGAAACCTACTCAGAAATAACACAGAAGATACAATTAGTAGACAAAAGCATTAAAATAGTTATTATAACTACGTTGCACATGTTCAAGAAACCAGAGAAAAGGTTGGACATGTTAGGCAGATATAAAAAAGAATATATGGAAGAATTTCTTTATATATGGAACATGTGAAAAAGACCTAAATTAAACTACTAGAGATGAGTGAGATTAAAAAACACACTGGATGGTATTTATGACAGATTAAACATTGCAGATAAAAAGATAAGTGAACTTGAAGACGTAGTAATAGAAACTATCCAGTGAAATACAGAGAAAAAAGACTAAAAAAAAAAAAAAATCAGTGAGCTGTGGGGCAGCATCAAGTGAGTGGTCTAACACATTTAACCGGAATCCATGACGACAGCGTAGCAGAAAAAACACATCAAGGAATAAGAGCCAAAAATTTTCCAAACTTGATCAAAACTATAAAACCAGAGATCTGAAAACCACAATGAACCCCAGGTACAAGAAATATGAAGAAAACTAGACAAAGGCACATCATAATCTAACTGCTTAAAACTAATGATAAAAAGAAGATATTGAAGTCACAGAGATGCCTTTGTACAGAAGAGCAAAGATTAGCACAGAGTAGATTTCTTGTTGGAAATAACGCAAGTCAGAAGGCAGTGAAATAACACTTTTAAAGTACTAGACAAAAAAGAAAATAAGAATTCTTTACCTAGAAAAAATATATTTCAAAGATGGGGGCAAAATCAAGACTTTATTGGACATACAAAAACTGAAAGAATTCATCACGAGCAAACCTGCGCTGGAAAAAATGATTGAGAAAGTCCTTTAAGTAGAAGGAAAATGCTACCAGATGGAAATCTGGATCTACACAAAGCAATGAAGAGCACCAAAAGTGCTAATTATGTGAGTAACTATAAAGAGCTTTCAAAAGACATTCAAATTTCTTTAAAAGATGATCAACTGTTTAAAGCTAATATGCCAACAATGTAATGTGGGGTTTATAACATATGTATAAATAAAATGTATAACAATAATAGCAAAAAGGCCAGGAAAAATGAAAGCATACTCTTGTAATGTTCTTATACTACACTGTCAAGTAGTATAATATCAGGTGAAGGTAGAATACGATAAGTTAAAAATAAGCCCTAATGAAACCACTAAAATAAAACATAGTAAATAAGCTAACAAAGGAGATAAAATGGAATAATTAAAAATACTAAATTAATCTAAAAGAAAAAAGGAAGAAAAGAGAACAAAGACCAGAGGCAACAAATAGAAAACAAACAGCTAGATGGTAGATTTAAATCCAACCATATCAATAATTATAGAAAATATAAATTGCCTACACATCCCAATTAAAAGTCAGAAATTATTAGGCGGATTAAAAAAAAATAAGATCCAACTATATAATACTCATAACAAATCCACTTTAAATATGAAGATAGGGGCCGGCCCCGTGGCCGAGTGGTTAAGTTCGCGCGCCCCACTGTGGCGGCCCAAGGTTTCGCCGGTTCGGATCCTGGGCGCGGACATGGCACCGCTCATCAGGCCATGATGAGGCAGCATGCCACATGCCACAACTGGAGGGACCCACAACTAAAATACACAGCTGTGTGTCGGGGGGCTTTGGGGAGAAAAAGAAAAAATAAAATCTTTAAAAAAACCCAAACAAACATGAAGACACAAATAGGTTGAAAGTATAAGGGTGCATCCTAACAATAACCAAAAGAAAGCTGGAGCAGTTATATTAATATCAAATGGGATTTCAGAGCAAATAATACCACCAGGGATAAAGAAGGTCATTTCACAGCGATAAAGGGGCCAATTTATCAAAAAGACATGATGAGGCTAAATGTCTATGCACCTAATAACGAGCTTCCACAGTAACAATGTGTTTTCCGAGTCTCAGAAATGAGAGTGCTCTGTAGGATTCCACACAAATGTTACTTTTGTCTTTCTTCCTTTTCTATTTTCAGTATTATCCACTATGCTCACCGTAAATTAAACTTAAGGACACTATACCCACCTTTATTTGGCTATCAAAAGAAACCATCCTGGGAGGCAGTGAATAGTGATTGCAAGAACCTTCGCTCCTGGTCAAATTACTTTCGGCTTCTACGGACTTCAGTTTTTCCATGTGTACCATGAAGATCAACTGTTTTGGAAAAAAAAGTTTTTAAATAGTGAACTCTTTCTCCAGCCTAACAGCATGTGGAACCCATAAAAGATGAGGAACCCCCTGGAGTCTGGGTCAAGTACCCGGGGCTTGGTACTCGTACTAGCCATTTTTGGATGGGAGCAACAGCAAGAATGAAAGAACTGGAATCCTGGGAGATCCAGAAGAGGACTTGAGCCACGTGACTCGCTGGTTGGGCTCTTGATTCTTGCCGTGGCTTGCGTAATCTGGAGAAAGAGTATCCTATTAACAGCATTCTTTCATTTCAAGTGTTTTCAACATGACTGACAGCAAATATACATGCTGGATTTTCTAAGCTGCTCTCAGCTTATACATAAGTGAATGGATTGTGAGGAGAATGACAGGTGCTGACTTGTACTTATTTAGTTTTTCAAACTAACCTGATTGGCAACAACTGAAGGCAAGTCACAGCTAGTACCGAGCTCAATAAATCCAAGGGCTTCGTAGATGGAGCCACTGAAGGCTTTCTTGGCCGGAAATGGAGGGTCAGCATGGCTCTTAGCTCTTTATTGGACACATATTGGGCCAAGCATTCTGTACCATGTCGCAGATACAAAAGCACCCATGCTCCTTTGGAGCTTCCAAGAGTGGACAATGTGGGGAGGATGATGACACACAGCATGGGTAGCACACTCTTATAATATGCAGCAGGTACATTAAAAATTATGACATATGTTTCTTCAACATACAGGGTCATTTTAAAGTTGTGGAATCTGACGTATAAAACAGTATATATGACAAATATCTTGTTGCATCCTTTTTCTTCATGTCTCTTGTCTTTTTGGACACTTTCTTGCTCTTTGGATTTTAGCTTTGGAACATGGATAAAGAAAATTGGAAGAAACCTAGGTAAAACCCTTCTTATTAAACACGTATAACAAAAGGAAAGAAGCTACCAGAATCTTCTATCTTTCCAAGAGACCCAATCATCTAGTAACCAAGTCTTTGGCTTTTTCACAATAACCTTCCAACCAGTCCTGTGGGTACTACTGAGAAGGGGGACAGAAGCAGTTAATGCAGAAAGGTCTGGAAGGACATGTACCAGGTTGCTGACATTAATTATTTCCAGAGGATGGAAATGGAAAGGAATGATGACAAACTACTCAATTTTTCTTTACACATCCTTGAATTTCATTTGTTACATTAAGCACATACCATTTTTGTAATAAAAAACATTAATAAGGAACGTTGTTAAAGAAAAGTAACTACTTTGTTCATTAAAAAAAAAACGGATTAAGAGTGTATGTAATGCACACGGTCTGTCACCTTAAAAAAAAATCAGTGAGTTCACCAAAGACTAAAGTTCCAAAGTCTGATTATTAGTTTATAGGAGCAGTTTTCTGAGGCAGAAGCATTCGGGTACCCTCTGGGGCTGTGTAACATTCCCCCGGCCTGCGCCCCTATTCTACTGGGTGGCCCAGCGCATGGGGCTGTAAGTAAATGAAGGAACTCGGGGAATGTCTCAGCACAGTGCTGGCAAGAGCGAGTACTCTACCCCACAGTGAGTCGCTCAGAATCAAGGTCGTTCACACCTGATCCATGGACAGCCTTTTCTCTTCGGACAAATATCACATAAGTTATTGAAAGCAGGAACGTAAGGTCTCCTCAAAAAGCAACCGAGCTCCTGCCCTGACATTTGACAGAGGTCACTACCTCTAACCCTCTCCCATAGCAAATCCTGCCACAAAGTGGGGTGCTTCCCCCAACGGACCACACTCTAACTTTCTAAGCTGCTAGAATCTTCAGGGTTTTTCAACCTTGATACTATTGACGTTTTGGGCCAAGTGCTTCTTTGTTGTTGGAGGTGGGGTGTGGGGATGGCCTGTGCATTGAAGGATGTTTACTGGCACCCCTGGCCTCTACTCATTAGATGCCAGTAGTATCCAACCCTCACAGTCGTGACAAAAACATCTCCAGACATTGCCCAGTGTTACCTGTGGGGCAAAACTGCCCCTAGTTGAGAACCACTCTTTCAGATAATTCAGTAGTTCTTCAGCCATCTCATGAAAGTCTGGGACTAGGGCCACACATTAATATTCATGCACACCCCCCCCAGAAAACCCTGAAAAAACATGAACTTTTGAACCTTTGTTTCAAGACCTTTTTCCTAGGAGCAGTGTAATGTTGCCTGTGAAAGTCATGTTTGCTAAAGCATTTTGGTGCAAACTTTCTCCCTTATTGGTGGCTGCCAAAGGACTCTAGGCAAGGAAAAATTAGGTAGGTCAATGCAGGCCCTGTGGGGGGCGAAAGAGAGAGAGGAGGCGTTTAGCCAGCTGGTGCTCCCTTAAGAACAAATTCCCAAATTCATTCATGCAGCATAAATGAGCGAGACAGACTGGCAGAGGATAGTCACTCATACCACGGCTTTAAACACCACCCACGTACTGATGGCCCCACATTTTATATTTTCAATCCTCACCTCTCTCATGGTAGCCAGCCTACTGCATCCAACTGCCACTCCGTGTCTCCACTTGGGTATTTTATAGGTATCTCGAACTCAACACGGCCAAAATTGAACTGATTTCCCCTCCTAAACCTGACCTTTCCCTAGTATTTCTCATCCCAGTAAATGGCACCACCATACACCCACCTGCTCAAGTCAGAACTCACAAGTCATCCTTGATTCTTCTATGCCTCTTTCCCTCACCTTCCACATCCATCAGTCATGTCAGCTGTCTCCAAAACACATCCCTAATCTGCCCTCTTTTCTCCAATTCCACCTTCTGCCACCCTAGTACGACCACCGTCATCTCTTACTGGACCATGGCATTAGTTCCTAACTAGTTCCCATTTCCTCTCTTGTCCCCTACATCAGGGTCTCTCAGCCTCACATTGTTGACATTCTGGACTTAGTTCAACTTAGTCCCCCTTGTTTGGGGGAGGGGGCTGTCTTGTACATTGTGGGATGTTTAACAGCATCCCTGGTCTCCACCCACTAGATGCCAGTAGCACCCCCCCACCTCAAATTGTGACAAAGAAAAATGTCTCTACACATTCCCAAATGTCCCCTGGGGAACAAAATCATCTCTGGTCAAGACCTACTATCCTATATCCTACACTCAGAAGCCAAGATATTTTAAAAATGTAAATTGCATCATGTCACTCCCCTGCTGAAAACCCTCCAACATCTTCCCACCGACCTTAGAATAAAACCCACATTCCTTACTGTGGCTTACAAAACCCCCATGAATTGGGCCCCGCCTACTTCTCTAACACCCTCCCTTCCATACCACCCTCTCCCTCACTAAGCTCTAGCCACCCTGGTCTTTCTGTTCCTTGAACATTCCAAGCTTGCTCCCATCCCCCCTTGGCACCTGCCTAGAATGCACTCTCCTCACACCTTTGCATGGCTCACTGCTCATCCATACAAATCTCAGACCAAATGGTGCCTAACCAGCAAGGCCTTCCCTGCCCATCCTATCTAAAGAACCCCCTTACCTCCATTCTCTCTCACACTGCCCATTTATTCCTTCATCGTGCTAATCACAACAGCAAATTGTCTTGTTTTGTCATTTGCGCTCTATCTCTTCATCAGAGCACAAGCTCCTTGAGAGCCAGGACCCTGTCTCGCACCTTGTTCACTGCTATAGCCCAAGTGCTAGAATAACACCTGGCCCAGCACAGGCACTCAATGCTCCTTCCCTCCGCCTCCTCAAACCGCAGGTCAGGTTTCCCTTCTAAGATAATGCTTGGTGGGTGATGTTTAGTCTACCTTCAATTTTCATCTTCAACTACATTTGGCCTATGTTAGAAAGTGTCTGGGCGGGGGTACCATGTTCAAGGGCTTAGCAAAAGAAAATAACCTCAATATTGAAATATAAACAAAGGCCAATGAATGAATGAGTGAAAGTCTGTTCCTTGCCCCTGAGACTTTCAGCAGGCATATAACTGCTCCCCTGGTCACAACTTCAGTTCGCTCTCGGGCCCTAAGTTTGAGGCAGTGAGCATCATTCAGGGACTATGAATTCAAAACTCACCTGGCTCAGAGGTTCAAACAGCCTCTTTATCTGTCAGTTCAATTTATCCAGTATCGTGGGCCTCAAAATGTTTTGTGTTGGCTTCAAGTTAAATCACTGGGTCAAAGGCAGTGTGGTCCAAGGTGCCGCACGGTCAATAAGAGCTGGCTGAGTCCCGAAACCGCAGCTTGGCTCTCTCTTACATTGATTTATGGGCTGTTTCCATGAAGCCAAAGATGATTGGTCCACCTGGCAGCCGGCTGGCCGCAAACTGGAGGCAGCTCTGCCCTGGCTCCGGGCCATGGCCCTTGCCTGGCCTTTGGGAAGCGATTCATCGGGCCATTTTTACATTCTGGCGGGCTGCCGACCTGTCCCGCCGGGGCGGGCTCTCCACGCGGTGCAGAGCCGTCTCCACCCGCAGGGACGAGGACTGTACGTGGCGGGAGGACGTTTCAGTGCGCTGCGAGGAGGTCTCCACGTGCTGCGAGGATACCTCGAGGACGCGGGGGAGCCGCTTCCCAGAGGAGGGGGCGGGCCGCTCGCAGCGGCGCTCGGAGGTCTCCGCCTGCCAGGAGGAGGTCCGCACCTGCCGGGAGGACGTCTCCACGCGGTGGGACGAGGTCTCCACGCGCACCGTCGACGTCTCCCGGCAGTGGACGCTCTCCACCCGGGGCGACGGGGGCTTCCCCCGAAGGGGTGAGGACATTCTTCGAGTGTAACGGGGACAACGAGGCGTGAGGCCCCGCAGCCCAGCAGTCCCCGACAGTCACTCCTTTGGGTTACGTCACAGGGTAAGGAATGACGTCACAATGACGTGTGACGCTACCGCAAGCACGGGGGTGGACGAGAGTGCCACGAGAGGAGCACGAGGAGGCACGCACGTGGGCCCGTGGGGGCTGGACTGTACCTTTCAAACCCTGGGCCCCGGCCCTCGGGCGTTCCGTCGGGCCCCGCACCTCCCCCTCGCCTTCTGGGAGGCTGTGCGGGCGGGGCCGAGGCGGGCCGGGATGGGCGGAGCTTCCCGCCCCTTGCGCAGGGCTGTGTCCGCCCCTTGCGCAGGGCTGTGTCCGCCCCCTCGCCCCACAATGCCCCGCGACAGGAAGCGGGAGCCACGGCTTCCGGGACCTCCTCCGCCTCTCCGGGCGGTTGCTGTGTGCGGTTGGTGGCGACTTGGTGTCTTTGCTGGTGATGGCCGCGGCCGTCGCTATGGAGACTGGTAAGTAGTGCTCGGGGCCGCGGGTGTTCGTAAATAGAACTGTCGCGGGCCGGACGCTCCCGTCTCCCCGGCGACTCCTTGCAGGCCTGCCTCCCGGCAGGAATAGAACTTGGGCCGGGACGGGGAAGCCCGGCGGTAGTTCAGCCTTTTCCCAGTTGGTTTGTTTGCAGATCCTTTTTCCTCACTTGCTGTTCAAACACCGACCCCACCGGCTTCCCGGAGTGGGCGAGACGAAGGGAGAGGACTTCGATCTTACACCGTCCTCTCGATTTGTTTTCTGCGTCTCCAGTGAGCCTGCAGAAGTTTGAAATGTCGTCGACAGACTTGTGTATTATTATGCCACTGACGCTTCTCACACGTGTACACGCTCCTTGATCTTGCATACTCGCCGTAGTCTCTTTTTCAGCTTGCATTCGATGTTTTTTCCTGGTTCACTTAGCATTTACCTAGTTAAGCATTTTGCTTAACTTACTCACAACAGTTGTTGTGATGCGTTATTAAAATAAAGGAAGGCATAGTTATTACAACCTACCCCAGTGATCCCTGTTAAAATCCCTACATAGTGGCTCACAAGTGATAAATATTCTGCCTCGTGTGTGTTTCTCTTTTCTTTGATGACGTCTCTTTAACTTTAGAGAAACTTCTAACTTCTTTTTATCAGGGCTTTGCTTTTCTCAAACTTCTAAGGAAGGTTTATCACCTCCCACACCCGGTGTAGGAAAACCAGCACATGCCCTTCTGTATGCAGTAATATATCTCCGCTTTAGTCATGTTTTTCTTTACTGCTCTTTTTTCCCTGCAAACCAATATTATGTATAGTGACTTTTCTTTTGGATGATTTTTGCTGTCTTCTCTCCTAGATGATGCTGGAAATCGACTTCGGTTTCAGTTGGAGTTGGAATTTGTGCAGTGTTTAGCCAACCCAAATTACCTTAATTGTAAGTTGTTGAGCGCCTCAGTGAATTGAGTAGCTATTAATGATTTCTGACAGAAGGGTTGCAAATCATAGTAGTAACTGCTTTTGTACGTTCTGAATTGAACGGCATTACTGCCACACTTACATTGGTATATATAATTGAGCAAACTGGGACTTGTGTTTTGAATTCACTGTGTGTTGGTGGTGGGGATGTTATAAGTAAATTCTTTGTTAGGAGTCACAAATCAGTAATTCGCTGATTGGTTTGCTGTACAGATGTATTTTTTTTTATGCCTTTCAGTTCTTGCCCAAAGAGGTTACTTCAAAGACAAAGCTTTTGTTAATTATCTTAAGTACTTGCTTTACTGGAAAGAACCAGAATATGCCAAGTATCTAAAGTAAGTTTAACTTTTATAGTCCTAAATATATGTATACTTTATTATACTCCAAAACACCGATATTTAACAGATTTCTTAGTTTCACATTGGAAAAAATATGTTTTAAATCTCTCTACTTCTTTTAGTTGCCACCACCTTAATACAAAACACACTCATCACTAACTTGGATTATTGCAATAATCTACTCACTGGTTATCTCCACTTCCACTCTTACCTCCCCACTCCTCCCCCACCCCAAGCAAACAAAGCAAAACAATTTTCTACACAGAGGCCAACTTGATCTCAAAAATGTAAATCACAACATGTCACTTTCTTGCCTAGAACCTTTCAGTGGCTTCCCATTGCATGCAGAATAAAATACAGTTTCTTTTTTTGGGTGAGGACGATTGTCGCTGAGCTAACATCTGTTGTCAGTCTTCCTCTTTCTGCTTGAGAAGGATTGTTGCTGAGCTAACATCTGTGCCCATCTTCCTCTACTTTGTCTGTGGGACACTGCCACAGCATGGCTTGATGAGTGGTGTGTAGGTCCAGTGCCTGGGATCCGAACCAGCAAACCCTGGGCTGCTGAGGCAGAGCGTGCGAACTTAACCACTACTTCACCAGGCCAGCCCCAAAATACAACCTCTTTGCTTGAGCTAAAGCCCTATATGTTGTGGCCCTAACTTGTCTGACCTTACCTTGTACCCCATCTCATTGGGTTTCTGATTCCAAGGAACCCACAATCTGTAAATGTGACAACATAGCCATAGGCTGAAAATTAAAGAACATAGAAAGAGATACTTGTAAGGAAGGTTTTCTGGAGGAGGTAACCTTACCTGAGTCTTTTTTTTTTTGAAGGTTGACGCCTGAGCTAACAACTGTTGCCAATCTTTTTGGTTTTTTTTCCCCTGCTTTATCTCCCCAAATCCCCCCTGGTACATAGTTGTATATCTTAGTTCCAAGTTCTTCTAGTTGTGGCATGTGGGATGCCGCCTCAACGTGGCCTGACGAGTGGTGCCATGTCTGTGTGCACGATCGGAACCAGTGAAACCCTGGGCCGCTGCAGTGGAGCACACGAACACGAACTTAACCACTCCGCCACGGGGCTGGCCCCCTTACCTGAGTCTTAACAGCTGCTTTGTTTAGGGCCTCCTATGTGCCAAGCACTGTGTTCATTTAAAAAATATACGTATATGTATCATTCAGGTTGTGCAACAGATACTCTTGTTTTAAGGCTTACCAAATTGCAAGAAGTATATTATAATCACAAACCCATTCTTTTTTAATGGTAAAAAAATAAACTTTGAACTTACACCTCTGCCTTGTCTTCACTAGGTAGTCTGAAAGCAATAGTGAAACTTTCTGCCTTTTTTCCTAAACACACTAAATTTGAGAGGAAAATGTTTCAAACTTGTACTTTACCCAAGTCACTTTTCTGATCTGTATCTGATAACTACTGATTCACGGAGCCCACATCTTCCTGCTGCCCTCAGGACCCTTTGCATCCTTAGTGGCCCTTTATAAACAACCATGTATGCATGTAGTAATCTGGAGAAAAGACTTTTTTATTAGATTGCCACATGTTGTGTGCAGGTAGACTTACAGACTCAGCGTTGGACACTGAGCCTGAGACACCGTCAAGTTCAGCTTCACCCACAGCGTTGCTGAGATGGTCACCTACACTCTGGCTGGAGGTTTCCAGGGAGCATATATTGCTCCGTTCGAGAACAGCTGATTTTATTGTTAGCTAGATGCTAGAAAAGTCTTCCTTATGTTATAGCTTCAACCATGTTCCGTGTTTTGTCCTTGAATTAATCCAGAACCAGCCTGTGCCCTCTTGAGGCAACGGCCCTTCAGATATTTCAATTCAAGAGAGCTGGCAAATCAACCTCTGTGGGCATTTCATTCAGTCTGCACAAAGTTTTTTTTTTTTTAATATTTGCCAACATTTAAAGATTGGAAAGTTTCATATAATAATCTAGATTTCTAGCTACTCTTTAAAATGTGGAGGATCTGGTAACCCTAGGTCTTCGTTCTCCCAAGTCAACAAATGGCTAGAGCTGAGGAGCAGCTGCCTCCTTGAGACCCCTTCCACCATTTGACCTGCTTCAGTGGTAGCCAGTACCTGCAGCTGTAAGGTATCTCTTACATCTGTTTTTCTCAGCTGTTTTCAGCCATTTCTCATGTGCCCTCCTTTGGATATTTTACAGTTGTGCCTTATGTTATTCAGTCAAGAACTAAACACAGGCCTTCAGATGTCAGGATACAGTGGACCAAATAGCATTTTTTCTTCATATGGACGTTACACTTCTATTAGTTCAACTTAAGTTTACATTACCTTTCTGGGAGGCAGGGGCAAGGATTCACATTGTTGACTTGCTGGGACCTTTGTGTCTAAAATTTTCAGTTCTGGGCCAGTCCCATGGCCGAGTGGGGCTGAGTGGTGAAAGTTCCCCATGCTCCCCTTCGTCAGCCCGGATTTGCCAGTTTGGATCCCCAGCACAGACCTGCTCCACTCGTCAGCCATGTTGTGGAGGCATCCCACTTACAAATAATAGAGGAAGATTGGCACAGATGTTAGCTCACAGCTAATCTTCCTCAGGCGAAAAAAAAGACGAAGATTGGCAACAGCGGTTAGCTCAGTGAATCTTCCTCACCAGAAATAAAATAAAATCTTCAGTTCTTATTTTCATCAATACAATTAACTGAGTTGTCCATTTATGTCTTATTTACTGTTTAAAATCTAAATGCAGAACTTTCTTCTGTACGTCTTCTCTTTCATCATGTAGGTTAATGCTATGATTATATCGTGTCAAAATGTTTATAATTCTTATTCTGTCATTTAGTGTATTGTGAGCATTGTCTTCTACAAGTTTGATAAATGATCGTTGTGTGTCTAAATTCCGGTTACTGACTAAATGCTACCTGAGACCATTCTCTTAGTTGTCATGTTAACTTATTTTACAGGTGAAGAAACTAAATCGTAGAGAGGTTAAGTACCTTGTTCAAGGCCACCCAGCTGGTGAATGGCAGAGCTGGTATTCAAACCCAGGTCTTTTTAACTACCAGTGCCCTCAGGAAAAGGAAATAGCCAGGGGAGGTGTGAGTAGGGCATTGTCGGCTTAGCTACTAAGAGTTACAAGCAGCTGTGTGTCTTTGGAGTGTAGATAGCAAACCTCTAAATCTTGGAAGGACAGTGTGGTATTGGGCCCTGCTAGTCAGTGTGGTCCTCAGACCAGCAATGTTGGTGTCACTTGTGAGCTTGTTGGAAATGCAGTGTTCAAGCCCAACCCCAGACCTACTAAATCAGAGTCTGCATTTTTAGGAAGTGATTCATGGGAACGTTAAGATTTGAGAAGCACTGCCTTATATACTGTTTCCCAAACTTTAGTCATTTGTATACCACTTGTACAATTTTAGCTATATCTGCGTACTCCCTGTATGATTTAAAGTTTTTTGATTGATTCATTTAAATTTTGTCTTTTCCATTTGAAATAATGTCACTTAGAAAACTGCTGGAAAAGTAGAGAATTCCTGTATACTCTTCACCCAGATATTCTAAATATTAATATCTTATGTAACCACAGTACAATGATCAAAATCAGAATATTAATATATTATTTAATCTTATTATCCAGTCTGCAGACCTCATTCCCATTTTGCCAGCTGTCTCACCATGCCCTGTGTCTAGACAGTATCCAGTCTAGGCTCACATGCTACATTTTGTCATGTCGTCTTAGTCTGTTTTAATCTGAGTTCATTGGTCTTTTTTATTCCCCATGAGCAGGACACAGAAGTGATGTTGTGTCCTTCTTGGTCTATCAGGAGTTACAGGAAGTCAGTTTGTGCCACTACTGGTGATGTTAATTTTGATCACTTGGTTGAGGTGGTGGCTGTTAATTTTCTCCATATCAAGTTACTGTTTTTCTTTTTGTATTTACAAGTATCTTGTGAGGAAATACTTTGAGACTATGTAAATACCTTGTTTCATATTCTTACTTTTACCCACTAACTGTAGCATCTATTGAAGATACTTGCCTGAAACAGTTTTTACTGTGGTGATTTTCTAATTCCATCATTCTTTCTACATTTATTAATTGGAATTCAGTTGCACGGAAGGAACCCTTGTTCCTGATTTATTTAAAAAAGTTACATGAATATGGACTCTTGGATTCTTATTTTTGTCTTGTGGATTGTTATTACGTATTTTCTTGCTCTGGTGATTCCAGATGTGGCTGTTGGGAGCCCTTTCAAATTGGCTCCTGAGGACTTTTGACATATCCCCATAATTTTTTGAGCACTTTTCTGGAGTTAAATAATATTCCAGGCTTATCTCTTACTTTCTCTGCCTTAGCCCTGGAGTCAGCCATTTCTCCAAGGAACACTGGAAAATGCTATTTAAAACCCACAATCTGGGTATTAAATGTGTTCATTGGTACCACAGTGTCTTTGCTTCTACGCCCTCTCAGCACACAAAGCTAGCAATTCTGTGTATGGGTGTGAAAATATACACACACAGCTATACCTCTTTCTGTATCTGTCTCTATATATTAAAAGCCATGAGTTCATACTGATGTTTTCAGTTCCAGCTCAACAGGGTTCATTCTAGCCTTCCCCTTTTCCTTATCTGTAACTCTTTTTCTGATAGCCAGAAATTTGGTTCTCTTTATCCCCAGTATATTTACTTATGTATTTGCTCAATCTTAGAGTCTACAGAAAGTAATTTCAGAATTGCTATAGCCCCATGGAGAACTAGACTACAATATTTATGTGTAGTTCTTTCTGAAATTGACTTACTTTTAAAATTTGTCTTTTTATCATTATTGATGGAAAACCAACAGTTATCAATTAAACATATAATTACTAAAATAAAAAGTGTTCATGTTCCTCACTTTGGAAACCGCCAGAATAGAATAGCATGATTTGCTCCACATGTTGATCCCACTTACCAGTTACTGTGTGGTCTTGGGCAAGTTATTTAATTTTTCTGAACTTCAGTTTTCTCACTGTTGAAAATTTGCTTAATGCTGACTTTTGATGACTAGCTTCTTTGCATAAGCAGGAAAACAAAGAACTCTACACTACCAAAGTGTACTAAGTTAATGTTATAGAAATGGTAGGCTGCAAGATCATTTTTAAGTGAGTAACTGAATTAGAGCTTGGCATTATTGACTTAAATTATGTCGATCATTAACTTATACACTTAAACCCAGGTACCCTCAGTGTTTACACATGTTAGAACTGCTCCAATATGAACACTTCCGCAAGGAGCTGGTGAATGCTCAATGTGCAAAATTTATTGATGAGCAGCAAATTCTGCACTGGCAGCACTATTCTCGGAAGCGGATGCGCCTGCAGCAAGCCCTGGCTGAGCAGCAACAGCAGAATAACACGTCAGGAAAATGAAAAGCTGGATCCAGACCAGGCTGTTAAGACATGCATATATGCTTTTGTACAGTGAAGACAAAGAGACTCTTCCTACCTCCCTTGATTGTGGTAGCACCTAAACCTTTAGTGTACTATTTAATCCAACCAACTTTTTATTGTTAATAGATTATTTCTGGTAAACCAGAATTGTTCTGCTTTGATTTCCCTGTGGATTTGTAAGTTTTTATCAGTATTTAACACAATCAACTGAGCAAGAACAGAAATGTTAGGTGCTTTAGACCGATTTAAGGAGGCAGTTGGGGATGGGTCAAGGGGAGGGTCACCAGACATCCTGAACTCTAAGCCTAGCTCTGTTCCTCAGTACAGTGGGGTCTGGGGCAAGAGTCTCCTGGAACCTTCCTGTCCCTCAGATCACCTACCCCACCTCTCTTAGTGTAGAACAAGGGGAATGGAGTTAATGACCTCTTTAAATCAGAGAGCAGCAACTGCTTGAGGTTCTTAAATTCTTCAGGGGAGGAAGTCATTCTTGTATCAACCACCTGCTTTGCGAGAGAGCTTTAAGGAAGAATCATTGGTATGTCACTGAGCTAGTGAGGCAGGGGAAGGTGGGCGGTTAACTACTAATTGGACTCTTGACCTTAGTGTAGGACAAAGATGAGGAACCTCAAGTACTTGTGCTTATTTGGGAAAGCTAACATTTGTTTGGCAGATACCACAGACCAGGCACTATGTTAAGTGCTTGGTTGCATTGTCGTTTTATTATCAGAACAATCCTTGTTCATAAAGGAGGAAACTGAGGTTTAGACAGGTTAAGTAACTTGCCTACAGTTACACAGCTAGTAAGTGGTAATCAGGGTGACTGACTCAATGGGCTGGAGTCCTTCCACCACTGAGTTATCCCGGCTCTGACCCCTGCCACCGGCCTCATCCCAGGTGGAGTGGAGCACCTCAGACAGCTGTGAAACAGACTGCCCGCATGAAGCACAGGTGGATTAGATGTATTGTGCTTTCCTCCAGTGGTTAGGTCAAGTTCCACCTTTTAAAGCCAAAGAAGGTGCTTTAGGATAACAGTTCATTATAAATTCATGGAATTAAGGTAAAAGACCCTAACTCCTTTAGGGATTTGGAAGCTGCCTATTGACTATTAGGGGTTTTTAGATATTTCTATCACCTCTAATACACATTCCTTTGTGCTATTACTGCCACTCCTGAAGACGTATTTTACCTGTATCTTAAAGCTCTCCATGTATTACAAGCAAACGAAGGGTTTGTGAGCATTTTAATAGAACTCTCTATTATGTAGACAGATACTAAATTTTTTTACACCATCATTTATTTATTTGTTGCTATCATGAATTCAAAGCAACTCTGCAGTTTCTTTTATACTGGAGCAAATCAGGAAATCAAGACACAATTGCCATTGTCAAATCTTAATCTTCAGAGAACAACATCTCCACAAGGTTGGCCTGAAGACACTCAGATTCTACCAGTTTTTGAGGCTGTAAGGGAAGAACAGTCAGATCTTAACCTGCAGCTACAAAAACATTAGTAAGGGAATGAGTTCTGTCTTGAATGACACAAATCTTGGAAGAGAGAAATTATGCCATTCAGAAACTGTCAACTAGTTGTAACAAGTTTTATGAAATAGTTAAGATAATTACCTTAAGATGAATCATTAAAATACTTGGCTTCGTAAACTAAAACAGGAAACAGCAAGCCCAGAGCCATCCCCTGCCCTCAACTCTTCAATTTAAGCCCCAGGGCCGTGACTAAACTAGAGGAGGTGCCCTTTCTTTTCAACCAAAATTATGGATTAAATAGAAAACAACCATTGATGCCAGCATTTTAAGGAATTATGTGTTAAGCACCTTTCTTGAGCAGTGCTTACAGAATTTCAAAAGAAGAGTGGCTTTAGAAGAAGCATGAAAAAGACCTAATATTTAGATATTTTACATTATTAATAGCTTATTGGGATTTGCCATAGGGATGGACAACCAGGTTGTATGTTTTTAATGTACTGTGAACAGCAATCTGATGTTTGGGATGAAATGTCAAAATCTTTGCAAATTTGAATTCGGAGCAAGTTAAAACAATTCTGACATGGTGAATTGTAGCCCCAACTCAGTTAAAGAAAGATACTCACTGTTCCATATTTAAGTAGTGTAGGCACTGCAGTTATTTTCAGATTTTTCCTGAAGTCATTATTCGGATCTTTCCAACTATTTTGAAAAGAAAAAGTGATCATGAAAACATTTACTTGGTTTCTTACAGTTTGCTTAATATTTGATATATTCCTACATTTAATCTTTTAGTAATCATTGTTTTTGTTGTAAACATTTAAAAGAACCTAGAGGACTATGACTTCTCTATTCCCCTGTGCAAAGTTTTGATATAAAGTGTGACTAAGGTATAAAATAAATGTAAAGACAATTAAGTTCTGAACTAACACCAGGCCAAATTCATTGAATTACCCATACCTAATAGAAGTGGCTGATTATTTGAATTTTTAATTTGTATTTAATATCTTCTAATTGCTTGACTTATCCGTCTGTACCTTAGGATGTGAAGCTAGTCCTGAGGCCCTTCCCGCCTATGTCTGCAAGAGTCTAGAGCATGTCTGGGAAATAGAGTATACATTGCCACTTACTAAGGTCTTTCTCCTACTTGGCAGTGGATGAACACACATCCTTCGCCAACATGCTTCAGCCCCTCTTGTACAACTGGTTCAGCTTTAAAAAAAGTTGATAGAAAATAATTACACATCAACTCTATAATAAGTCACTGATAAACTGCATCGCCCTCCCCTCCCGTCCCCTCCGTCTTGATAAGAACTCACACTTTAACCTGCAGTTAACTAAGGAGATTAACGGAAGTCAGGAGTTCTTTCTGATTTGAGAGCCACTTTAAGGGTAAGGACCAAGTCCCAGTCCGCTGTACCCACGCCACAGCGCCAAGAACAATGAAAGGCTTAAATATTTGCTGACTTATCGAAAGGAGACGGAGTCACGTCTCTTGTAAGACACTAATCATGCTGGGGCAGTGAAAAGTTTTAAAGGACCAGATTCCCAGATTACTGGGTGGAATGGTAGAAGAGCACTCTAGGCGGGGCAGGGAAGGACTTAACAGGAGAGAAGTGAACAGGACAGGAAAAGGAAGCACGATGACAGCTCAGATCGCCCCGCGGGTCTCCAGGAGCAAGCCTCCTCCTGCCTCTTTTCAACCCGGCAGTTTGGCCAGAGCCTCGGCCTTCCTGCCCCTTCGTCTGGGCAGCAGTCCCCGAATCCCGCCTTACCCTGTACGCAGTCGGGGCACCAGCTTTTCCCTCCGGCGTCCTTAGAGCCGGTGAAGTAGGCGAAAATAGTTTTGCCCTTGTGCTGCTCCACAGCCCGGTTGAACTCCTCGAAGCCGGACACCCTCACCTCCTCGTACTGGGCCATCGGGAGAGCACGCCGCGCACCGCCAGAGGCGTCTTCGGGCTGCGCCGCCGCTGGGCGGGGTCCCACGTGGGGCGGGGCGAAGCTGCTTCCGGTTGGGGTAGGAGCTGGGCGGTGCCTCAAGGAGCCAGCGAGGCTCTGAGGTGCTACGGCAGCCTCTGACGGCCATAACTCATCCGCACCGTCTTTCTGCCCTCGCGTCTCAGGTCTTTCCGTGCTGGCTGCGCTCCGAAACCCAGGCTTTTGCCCCAGTCGGGTCCCGGCCCCAGCCCCATATACAGTGGCTGCAAAACCTGCCGCCGCGCAGCCTCTGGCCCCTTAGGTGGCTCGGGAGCCTCAACGGCTCCCAAGCAGCCCTGCGCCTGTTGCTATGGCGACGAGGCGAGCGGCCGGAAGCGAGGCCTAGTTGCGGCCTCCCGGTCCGCTGCCCGGTAGCCGCGCCTCGTCGCAGGCCAGGTGGGCTCGGGCCGGAGCTGGGGGGGATACTGGGCAGCTGCGTTAGGAGTCCTGGACCCGGGGTAGAGGCGACCTTGGCTAGGGACGGATCCTGCCGTTCGTCGCCCCCAATTACCTTCTCTCTTGCCGGGGCTTTGGGGGGGGGGGCCGGGGACTGGGGGCGGGCGCCCGGGTGGGTGGGGGGCTGGGAGGGAGTGAGGCTGTGAGGGCTGAGCTGAGTGCGTGCGTGCGTGTGGGGAGCAGCCGTAGGAGCAGGGGCCGGGACGGGCAATGCCCAGGGGCTGCGTTGGGGAAGACGAGGATTGTCCTCGAGCTATGAGCAGGGCGACTGGCCGCGGGGTGCCCGGGCTGCGTGGGGCCGAACTGGCGGCGGAGCGGCCGGGCCGCTGTGTGGGGCCCAGCAGGTCGGGGCGCGGAGTTCGGCGGCCATGGGGGAAGCGCTGGGGCGCAGGGTCGTCCCGAGGCAGTGGAGCGCGACGCCAGGCGAGGTCCTCGGTATGGGAGACGAGCTGTGTGAGTGCAGAAAGGCTGCAGGACTGTCGGCGGCCATGGGGGAGAAGACGAGCCGAAGAGACAGCCGAAGCCGCGGGCGCGAACGCGGCCTCCGGGACACCTGCCACTGCAGGCTCGACTGAGGCTGCAGGGGACCCTGGGACGGTGTGGGTGAACGGGGCCGTGGGGGAACCGCAGGTGGTGGGGCCTGCCGGGTCTGTGTGGGTGACTGGCACTGGGGAGGAGGAGGAGACAGTGTATCGGAGTCCCCGGTGCTGTGAGAGAAAAGGCCGTCCGGGATCTATGGGGCATGAGAGCATTCTAGAATTGTGGTTGAAGGTGCAGGCTATGAGGGCGGCTTCGGGATGTGGGGAAGGAAGCAGAGTCGAGCTTCATCCTGTGCCTGCAGGAGGGGGACCAGTTGAAAGGGGTGTTCCTGGCCGGGCTTCATGGGTGGAGACCAGCCGCGTGGGTCTCACAGGACCGTGGGTGAAAGGACAGGCCGGGGCAGTCCCCCGGGCCACAGGAGTATCTACAGCTGCAGGCCTAGGGGCAGGTTGTGAGAGGACCTCAGGCTCGTGTAGGCAAGGACAGGCTGTGAGGGTGCTTCCTGTGGGTGTTCCTGGAACTCTGGAGACAAGCTCAGGGGTTGCCCCGCACCTGCTGGGGAGAGGACAAGCGGTGGGGGTGCCTGGGGCTGGAGAGAAGGTAGGCTATGGGGTTGCCCCAGGTCCTTGGGGAAAAGGACCCACTATGGGGGTGCCTGGGGCCATGGAGTGGCCTGAGGCTGTGGAGGTACCCAGAGCTGTAGAGGGAGGGATAGGCTATGGGGGTGCTTCGGGTCTGTGGGAGAGAGGGCAGTCAGTCCAGGTGCCTGGGGCTCCGGCTCAAGAGGCAGCCTGTGGCGATACCCCAGGCTTATGGGGAAGAGGACAGGCTGCGGGGGTGCCTGATGCTGTGGAGGAAGAAACTATCTCTGTGGGTGCCCCAGGCATGTGGCGGAGGAGACTAGCTGTGGAGGAGACAGGCCCTGGGGGTATTCCTGGCCTGTGGGGTAGTACTGCACAGCCTGTAGGAGTGCCTTGTGCTATTGAAGAGGAAGCTAGATGTGGGGGTGATCCAGGATTCAGGGAAAGAGGACAGGCTGTGTGGGTAGAGACAGGCTCTGGAGGTGACCCAGGATCATGGGAAGCTGCACAGACTGCAGAGGTATCTGGTCCTGAGGAGCATGAGGCAGGGCCTGGGGGTGCTCCAGGTCTTTGGGGTGTAGGGCAGGCGATGGGAGTACCTAGGGCTTTGGGGAAGGAGACAGGCTGTGGGACTGTCCCCAGGCTGTGGGAGACAGAACAGCCTGTGGGGGTGTCCCAGGCGGTGGTGGTACCGGGAGCTGTGGGAGAGCAGACAAGCTGGGATGGCGGTATCCCAGGCCTATGGGGTAGGCAGCAGGCTCTGGGGGTGCCTGTGGCTGATGTAGTGCCGGGGGTTGTTGGGGAGGAGACTTGCTGTGGGAATGTCCCGAGTCTGTGGGAGAGGAGGCAGGCTATGGGGGAGCAAGGGGCTCTGGTGCCTACAGTTTTAGGGGTACCTGGGCCTGTGGATCAAGAGACTGCCTACGGGGATGTTTCATGTCTGTGCAGGAGGAGACAGGCTGTGGGGTTGTCTGAGACAGTGGGGATACCTGAGGCAGCAGGTGTGCCCAAGCACAGGTGTGCCCCAGCAGGAGTACCGTCAGCTATGGGTGTGCCTGGGTCTGGAAGAGTGCCTGCCAGGGCACCTGCTGCTGTGTGGGTGTCTGGCCCTATGTGTCAGGAAAGCAGTTCTAGAGATGTCTTGAACCTGTGGGAAAGGATTCATACTGCTGGGATACCCATGGCTTCAGGGGTCCCTGTGGCTCCTGAGGAGCTGTGGTCTGTGGGAGAGGATCCTGGTTCTGTGGCTTTTCCAGAATCATGGGGAAGGAGACAGGTTATTGGAATTCCTGGGACTGACAGGGTTTCTGTAGCCCCTGAGGTACCTGGGCCTGTGGGGGAGGAGACTGGCTCCGGGGGTGTCCTGAGATCTTGGGGAAGGAGACAGAGTGCCAGGGTTCCTATGGCTGCTGAGGTGCCCACGGCTCCTAGAGTGGCTGGTCCTCTGGGGGTGGAGACTGGCTCTGGGGGGTTCTCATGCTTGCCAGGAAAGAGACAGAATGCAGGAGTGCCTGTGGCTGCAGGGCTGTCCACCGCTGGTGGGGTGCTGGTGGCTCCCAGGGCACCTAGGTCTTTACGGGAGGAGACTGGGTCTAGAGGTGTCTCAGGTTTATGGGGAGAGAGAGAGACAGTGCGAGGACTGGCAGATGGCAAGGGTCGCACAGGGATGGGGATGCCCACCACTGCCAGGATGCCTGGGCCCATGGGGGAAAAGATGGGCCCTGGGGGCATCTCAGGCTTGTCTGGAGGGAGAGAGACTGCAGGGGTATCCATGGCTGTGGGGCTGCGCACAGCCACGGAGGTGCCTGGGCCAAGCAGGGAGGAGACAGTCTCTGGAGGTCTCTTGGGCTTATCGAGAAGAAAACAGATTGCTGAGATGCCTGTGGCTGCTAGAGTTTCCATGGCTATGGGAGTGCCCACAGCTGCTGGGGTCCCTGGGCCGATGGTGGGTGATACCAGCTCTGGGGATGTCTCAGCTGTATGGGGAAGGAGGTCAGCAACTGAGGTGTCCGCTGCTGCCCGGGCTCCAGGACCTGTGGATGGGGAGATCGGCTCTGAAGGTGTCTCAAGCCTGCGTAGAAGGAGACCCGATGGAACAGTCCCTGAGGCTGTGGGGGTACCTCTGTCTTTGGGAGTGCTTGCAGCTGTAGGAGTCCCCATGGCAGGGCGTGTGCCTGCTGCAGTGTGGGTGACTGGGTCTGCAGGCGAAGAAATGAATGCGGCTGTCTCAGGCCTCACAGTGGTGAGGAGTCAGTCCATAGAGGGACCTGGGCCTTCAGGGGAGGAGACAGGAGGCGGAAGTAGCCTGGGACTGACGGGGAGGAGCCGGGCCGTGGGGGTATCTTGTGGACGTGGGACCAGGTTATGGAGCTGCCCAAGATCTGTGGGGGAAGGAGCAGACTATGAAGATGTGCCAGAAGTGTCAAGGACAAGAAGGACTAGGGGAGTGAATGAAGCTGCGGAAGTGCCGCCAGTTTCAAGTGAGGAAACGGACATTGGCCGTTTCAGAGATCATTTACAGCAGAGTGGGAGGAGACAGACCGGAGGAGTTGGAGTGAGGGGGAGCAATCTGGGAGAAAATTATGTCGGGGAGGACAGATTGAGGGGAATGTTCCAGTAGTGTGTGTGGGGAACAAGTTGGGGGGATCCTGGGGCTCTTTGGGAGGGAACAGGTTAGGGGGAGATTTGTCCTGGGTTATGGATGAAGGCACAGGCCATAGGGGTGTCTCAGGATAGGGGAGAGAGATACTTCATGGAGATATCCCACGGTATGTGGGGTAACAAATTGGGAGGTTTCCTGGAGCAGTGGGAAAGGGGCAGGTTGCAAGGAGAGGGATGTCCCAGGACTTTGTATAGGGGGATGGTTTGGGAGTGGGTGTCCCTGGACTTTGTGCGTGTATGTGTGTTTGTGTGTGTGTGTGTAGCATCACTCGAGGCATCGTGGAACTGTGGGGATCACTTAATTTTTTTCCTAGTGGAGAATGGATTATTAGGCCTTTGGCATCCAGGGGGAAAGTGCTGACCACGTAAATGTCACAGATGCCCTGGCCCCAGTCCTGCAGGCCCCTCCAGTCTGCGGCTTCAGCCCCTGGACTGTGGTGATGTCAAGCCAGTTGGGATTGCCTCGCTCATGTGCCTCTTCCCATCTTTGTTTCTGATCATGTCTCTACAGCCTTAGAAATAAGGGATCTTGGACAGCTGCCCTTATATTCCTATAGATGTGTCTGTTTTTAAGCAATTCCAGCCTACAAACTTCGGGTTTATTCAAAAGCTTAAGTTAGGGATTTTTTAAAACCTGAATTTCCTGATTGATTTACTGTGGAATTTTTTTGAGAACAAATTTCCCAGTCTGTTTAAAACTAGTCAGTTTATGGAAAATCAGCTTAATTCTACAAATGTTGAGTTAAATTGTCTGCTATGCTCAAAGCACTGTGTTGTGGGAAATATGAGAGAAGAGCAAGACAAGGCCCTTACCTTCAAGGAATGTTGTCTAGCTGGGAAGATGAGACATATACCTGTGAAATAGGTAAATAACAATATGAGACAAGTGTGTGATAAGCACGTGATGAGTGCAGGGAAAAAAAATGTCTATAAGGAGGCATTCAGGATAGGGAGAGGGGTGAAAGGGGCATAGCCCATAGCAGCTTATAAACACTTGCATATCTTTTATCTCACTGTGTGTATAGGGTAGAGGGAGGATGGGGAGAAGTTGAAGATTTAGAGCGGTCATTCAGCTGGTTAATGGCAGATCCTGGCGTACATCTAGGTATTCTGATCCTGTAGAGTCATTCACTTAGGTCCTTTTGAGCTGCCTAGTAGAGTAGAGCCTAACTGCCTTTGCCTAGTGGTTAGGGTGTATTAATGTGGGCTGTGTGTCCATAAAGCTGCCCTGCTGGGAAGTGCTTGTGTACAACAGCAGCACTCTGTTTTTGCAATAATGTCCTACTGGAGACCCTTCAGATTTGAAATTTGGAGTGAAAAAGGCTCAAGAGATCGTCTTGAGTGTGTTCCCCTATTCTCTTGGAAAGTAGAATTTCAGAAGTGTCGTTGCTTTTGTAAATGGAAGAAACTATTATATATCTGTCCTTAAACATTCACTCTTTAGGGTGGGATTGCTGTGGGCTACTTATAGAGTATTACATGAGCCTGGTATTGTGTTTTACTTATTCTTTCCCTTTGTTTGAAGACTCTTGGTCTGAAAGTCGCTTTCTTTTATTTTAAGGCAATGATTTTAGGGAAGAGCTGTTGGCCCAGGAGTAGGCTTTCGGTCTTGTTCTACGCTGTCTGACGTGATGGGACCAGGCAGACCAGCTTCAACCTGTGTTCATCCAGCATCTGGTGACCAACTGGATGAGAGGAGTGACCCCAGGAAACTTCAGACGCAGGTAGTTTTGTTTTTTCTTTGGATTTATATTATGAAGCATTTCAACATAAAAGTTGAAAGAAAAGGACAGTGAACACCTTTTAAACCACCTTCTAGGTTCAACAATTGTTAAGTTTGTCGTGTTTTTCTGTCCACCCATCTCTCTAAAATTGTTGCAGAACCATTTCAAAGTTGCAGACATCATCACACCTCACTTGTGAATATTTTAGAATACTAATCCTGAAAATAAACTTTCCTACTTAACCATAATACTGTTACCACACCCAGGAAAATGGACCAAAAAACCCAGTGTTTGTTCAACTTTACCCAGTTGTCCCCACAATGTCTTCGCCCTCAACATTGTATTAATGAAAACCTTCAAATGCAGAAAAGTTGAATTTTCCATCCCTCTAGAATCCATTTATTAGTCTACCTTATTTTTTGACACATACCAAAATAAATTGTATGCACAAGTATCCTAACTACTTTACCATGCATATCATACACTGGAATTAATTCTTTGTTTACCATTTTTTCTTTTGATGTAAATTTTACATCTGAAATGAATACATTGAATTGTATATATCTTTGCACATTTGCTGAGTTTTGACAGATGTACACACGTGTGTAACCCATACCTCTATCAAGATACAGATCATTTCCATTACCCCAGAAAGTTCTCTTATGCCCCTTCCTAGCCAATCCCCACCCCTACCTCTCTTGAGGCAACTACTGTTCTAATTTTTTTTTTTTTTTTTTTGAGGAAGATTAGCCCTGAGCTAACGTCTACCACCAATCCTCCTCTTTTTGCTGAGGAAGACTGGCCCTGAGCTAACATCCATGCCCATCTTACTCTGTTTTATGTGGGACACCTGCTACAGCATGGCTTGATAAGTGGTGTGTAGGTCTGCACCCGGGATCTGAACTGGCAAACTCTGGGCCGCTGAAGCGGAACATGCAGACTTAACCGCTGTGCCACCAGGCTGGCCCCAGTTCTAATTTTTTTCCACCATAGATTAGTTTTGCCTGTTCTTGAACTTCTTATAAATGGAATCATATATTGTGAACTCTTGTATAAGGCTTCTTTCACTTCGTATGTTTTTTGAGATTCATTCATGTTACTGCATGTATCAGTAGTTTGTCACTTTTTAATACTGAGTAGTATTCCAAAGTCGGATGACACCACAGTTTATCCATTCTGCAACTGATGGATACCTGGCTGTTTCTAGCATGGGTTATTATAAGTTTTACTGCTGTGAACATTCTCGTACAAATCTTTTTGTAAACCTGTGTTTATTTCTCTTGAGTAGATACTTGGGAGTGAAATCTCCGGGTCATAGAATAAGGTATATGTTTAGTCTTTTAATCAGCCAAGAGACCTTTTTCCAACATGATTCTACCATTTTACTTTCCTACCAACACTGAATAAGAGCTCTAGTTGCTCCACATCTTTGCCAACACTTATTGTTGTTTTTTTAGTTATAGCCATTCCGGTGGGCGTGCAGTAGTATTCTCTCATTGTTGTTTGCAAAGGAAATCTTTTGAAATTTTGATCTACTTTCAGACTGACAGAAAAGTTGCAAGAATAGTACACAGAATTCCTGGATACTCTTCTCCTGGATTCCCCAAATGTTAACATTTTAGTACATTTTCCCTCCCTCCCGTTTTTTGTCTCTCACTGTTTCTCCATGCACACACACACAGAGTGTTTTCTAAACTGATTAAGAGTAAGTTGCGGACATGATGCCGTTTTACCCCATGTGCTTGTATGTGTATTTCCCATGTACCACAACTAGAAGGACCCACAGCTAAAATATACAACTATATACTGGGGGGATTTGGGGAGGAAAAAAAAGAAGATTGGCAACAGTTGTTAGCTCAGGTGCCAGTCTTTAGGGGAAGAAAAAACAAAACAAAGACTTCTCTTGTATAATCACAGTACAGTGATCAAAATCAGGAAATTAACATTAAAATAATGCTATCATGTAATCTACAGACCCTACTGAGGTTTTGTTAGTTGTCCCAATAATGTCCTTTATAGTGAAAGAAAACCCAAGATCGTGAGTTGCATTAGGTGTCACGTTTCTTTAGTTTCCTCTAATCTGAACGATCTCTGGATCTGTCTTTCTATTTCATGACATTGACATTTTTGAAAAGTAACGGCCAGTTATTTGAGGATTTTTCTCTCAATTTGAGTTTGTCTGAAATTTTCTCATAATTACATTCAGGTTATACACTTGTGGTAGGAAAACCACTGAAATGATGCTGGGCTCTTCTCAGTGCATCATATTGGGAGATGCATGTCATTGATTGAGTCCCATTGCTGGCGATGTTAACTTGAATCATTTGATTAAGGTGCTGTCTGCCAGGTGTTCCATTGTAAAGTTACTCTTTTACCTTTTGTAATTCAAAGTATCTGTCTTTGAGACTATGCTAATATCCTTTTACTCCCCAAACTTTCATCCACTAGTTTAGCATTCATTGACGATTTTTGCCTGAATCACTTTTTTATTATGATGCTTGGGAAATGGTGACTTTATTTATTTACATCAGAGCAGACTCATAGTCTTACTTTATTCAATAGGATATTCAAGTGGTCTCTGGTTTGGCCAGTGAGAGTCACTTCAAGCTGACTCCAGTGTCCTTTTCACATGTTTCCGACAATCTTTGAACACTTTTTGGTATAAAAAGATATTTTAGGCTCAGCGCATTTTTTCCATGTCCCAGCCCTGGAATCAACCCTTAATCTAAGAAACTTTGTCCCTTTAGTGGAGAATGGAATTTGGAAATCTGTATCTGGATACTAGATACACTCGTTAATTCTTGGGTGTTGTTTTTAGACCTTCTCAGAGGATGTAACTGGGAAATAGATGTATATACTTGTGTCCTTGTATACACATTCATATGCACATCTACACTCACATCTGTATCCCTTCCTCCTCCCCTCTCCTCTCTTTCTCCCTGCTTCCCTCCCTTTCTGTGTATCTGCTTATCTACCTATCTGTCTATATTAAAATCTATGGATGTCTCCAGTTCCAACCCAACACTAACCATATTTGTAACTCCCTGTTCAACAGTGTGGAACCTGTCTCCGATAATCCACACTGTGTTTACTTATCTGCTGAATCCTAGAATGTACAAAACTGCTTGAGAATTGCAATCCATTCCTCTGCAAAAAAAGAACTCTACAAATTAGAGTTTAATATTTGTTTAGAGTACTTTTTGTCTTTAGGGTGAGGTCATATAGTCCAAATGCTATGTTCAGAAGTTAATTGGGTTAATTTTTTTTTAACCCTCACTTTTTGGTGTGGTTATCTTATTCATTTGAAATTCAGTTTGGTTTGTTGGTTTCTTTTAGTATGCATTTTTAGGGATTTTCTTCATCTTAATGAATTTTATTTATTCCCTTCCTCCCTCTCTCCCTTCCTGTCTTTCTCGTATATGTCAAACCTTAACATGGTTCCAAATATACCTGCACAAAAAGGTATATTCACAGAGGTGTTACCCCCTCCCCCATTCCCTCTGTCCTTTCCACTCAGTTCCTGACTACACCCTGTAGATACCTGATCTCGTTAGTCTCTGATTTCTCTTCCCTGTGTTTCTTTTTGCACAGATGATCTGATGCATGTATATTTTCTCATGAAGTATTTCTCTCCTTTTCTGGAGGGTGGTATATTACAGATACTCTTTTTGCACTTTGTTCTTGTCGTTAAACGGTATGTCTGAGAAATCCCTCCATGAGTTCATGGAGATCTCCCTCATTATTTTTAACGTCTTCATGGTGCTCCTATGTGTGATATAGCATACTTTATTCAGCCACTCTCCTACACGGGCGTTTAGGTCAGTTCCAATACTTTACAAGCAATGCAGTGAGTAGCCCTGTACGTATGTAGTTTTTGGGGTGTATCTTCAGGATAAATTCCTAGAAGTGAGACTGCTGGTTCAAAATGGAAACACATATGTAATTTTGGTAGATATTGTCAAATTCCTGTCCCCGAGGGTTATCCCAGCTTACATGCCCCCAGCACTCTGCGAGAGTGCCTATTTTCCCTCAGCCTCACCAGCAGCATGTGTTGTTAGGGCTTTTCATATTTGTCGCTCTATGGCTATTTCAGTATATTTTTAACTTGTCTTTTTATGAGATTGACTAACTTTTCATATGTTTAAGGGCCATGTTTATGTCTTTTTTTATAAATTGTCTGTTTATGTGTTTTTCCCATTTTCTCTAGAGTTTCGATCTTTTTATCACCTCAGTTTTTGTGATTTCTTTATGTATTAGGAGCCCTTTGTACTTACATTTTTCTTCCAGTTTTTCAGTTCTTACTTGACTTTGTTTATGGTGCTTTTTAACCATAAAAAACAGGGAGAGGGGCCAGCCAGTGGTGTAGTGGTTAAGTTCGTGTGCTCTGCTTCGGCGTCGCAGGGTTCACAGGTTCGGATCCTGGGCGTGGACCTAGCACTGCTCGTCAAGCCATGCCGTAGCAGCATCCCACATAAAATAGAGGAAGATAGGGATAGATGGTAGCTCAGTGACAATCTTTCTCACACACACACACACACAAAACCAAAAAACAAACAAAAAAACAGAAGTTGTTTTTAAAATTTTTATTTTAATGTAGTAAAATTTATCATTCCTTTTTCTTTTATTGCGTATGGATTTTGAGTCATAGTTAAAAAGCCTTTCTCTACACTCAGGTTAAAGAGGAATTCACCTATATATTTTTTCTAGTACTTATATCAAATCTGCCAGGTATCTTAGGTTATTTTCACTTTTCAAGGAAAGACCTTTCTCCAAGTAAGGCTGTAAGTTTCAAGTACTGTTCATTAATCTGTGTACCCTTCAGATCGTAATCATTTTTTTCTCTCTCAGAACCTCTACTGAGGTTTTTAAGTAACTTTTTTCCCCCAAAAATACTTTCCTTAAGTTTTATCACAGTAGGTTATTTTTAAGTGACTCTTCACGTACCTGGTTACATAATCAGACTTTGTTGTGAGACTGAGGAGGCATCTCCAAGAACAAGACGTCCCAGCACAGGCTCCGTTGAGTTTGTGGCACCGATTCTCCTAGGGCTGTTTGCCTGTCGTTGTCAGGTCCAAAGCCGCAGAGTCGTTTCCTCCCTTTGACCTAGTAACCCCAGAACAGATAATTTAGCCTAAGGAAATAATTTAAAAGAGACAAAACTAAAGGCATGGAGATATTAACTGAAGTAATATTTCTACTAGTGGAAAACTGGAACTATCTAAATGTTTAATAATAATGTTTCTAGTTAGGTTAAGCGTGAAAAGGCCATTCATTGGCTTCTGGAAAATGTAATCATGAAAACCTTGGGAATATGGAAACATGCCTATGTTTAAGTGAAAAACAAAACAAAACTTGTGTCTGTTATGATTATAAATGACAAAAATTTAAGCCTGCATAAGAAAGTGTAAATGGACTGTTTAAAGCAAGATGCACTTAGGTGCAGGATAAAAGATGTGGTCCAAGCAGCAGATGAGAAATCTCCGGGAGTCTTGAAGAAGTGTTGTCCATAGGTTAGGTCCTGTGGCGCATCTGTGGAGCAGTTCTAGGAATGCTCCTAATGAATTGTATTGGTCACTTGCTGCAACCTGACATTTTGAAACAGGACAGAGTCCACAACTGGGCAGTGGAGGAACTTACTGATTCTACTTGAAGCTTTCTAGGTTGACTTTTAGAGGAGGGTCCCAGTATGCTATTATATTACTAAACAGAAGGATAATACTCTGGGACTGGGTGATTGTAAGATAGAACCAGGGGTACTGATGAATTCAAGGGTGTATGAGAGTCACCGATTCTATCAGTAAACAGAAAGTCACCTCTTAGCACTAATAATTGTGTGGGCGAAATTTTAGAAACTTGATTACAGACATATACCAACTATGCAATATGTTATTTTTCTAATGTGTGCTTGCTTTTATTTGTTTTTTAAAGAACCAGCTGCAGTTTAATAGGAATGTTCCTACACATCCAAGCAACTTGGCAGTCCGATATTCTTGCCCACATGCAATTAGAATTGAAAAACTGAAGCACACATACAATGAGTCATACCGTTGTAAAGATTTGGATTTTAGAAACGGTCCTGACCTAAGCAGTTCTGTTTCATTTTCTGTCATATCAGAAGAGAGACTTAGCTATGCTGTCCACCTAGCCAAAAGAGATGTGAAACGAAGACAGTTTGAAGAACATATAAAAGAACATCATCTCAGAAGTCATCCCCAGATCGCTCAGAAATGTGGTCACCCTAAGCATAAAATATGTGACCATAGGATGGAGAGGAAGGAATCAAAGAGTCAGGAAGTCTGTCGTTGCAGCCACCAGCCGTCCAAGGTAGAAATTTCCAGCTCAGGTGCCAAGGTATACCTGTACACATCTCATCCAGGACAGTCAGATCTGACCATGCCAAATTCACCACCTGCCCATGATCCAGGACTTCAGCCACATGCCAGGACAGGTGACCACAAGAGCCTATGTGAACACAAAAGCCTGTTAGAAGTTCAGCGACTCCGGAAAGAATTGAGCAATTGTATCCATAAAATTGAAGAAACAACTAAAAAAGGTGAGGAAAATTGGATTCTTCACTTTGAAGAGATGCCATGAGAGTGAGATAATTCAAATACATTCCTTTGGGACCCTACCACCCATCACATTCCATTGCCTCCTTCTGTCACTGGAGTGAATACTCGTGACAAGCAAGTGGACCTTGAGTTTGACGGATGTCTTTTTTCCTGAAGAGTTTGCCCTGCTCTAGCTCCTCTTTCCAGCAGAGGTACATGAAATAGCTCCTTTTTTGTAGGCTGCACTTGGTAAGTTGAGTGACTGAGGGCCCAGTCTAGGAGTTGGGGCACCTGCTGTCTGAACCGTAGGTCTTCTGGCCCTTGACTGCACGTTATCCTGTCATGTTTTGCTTCTTTATCCAGAAGCCCTTCTGGCAAAATTATTTTTAATTTGTTCAAAGAGGAGCATCTTATATGTATATTGTACAGAAAACCACTTCTGACTTAGTGTTTAGATGAGTACACAGCAGTGACAAGGAAAGTTGTGGTATATGTGTAAAATATCTGACCACAGGGTAGAAAGGAAGCTGTATGATCATCGTGTACTGTGCTCTACAATTCTTCAGTGTTCTCTGTGCCCTTGTGCTTCCCCGAGGAGTGGAAGATTGATTCCACATGGAGAATTTGGGGTGACCACGGCTAACAAGTAGGGGAATTGAGCCAAGTGTTCACACTGCAAGGAATAGAGAGCATCAAAAGAACTTCTATGCTAGGATAGTCCGTAGTCTATAATGATTTTTTGCATTTTAAAATTAATTAATATATGCATATGTACATATATGCATGTTATGTAAGGAATGTAAAGTGCCTTACAAAAACACTTGTGATTAACAACATAGAACAAAAATATGTAAATGAGGATATTTTGGCATGGGAAAAAATAAGGAAAGGAAAAATAAGATAGATTACAAAGGAGTTACAGATTTATTTCTGAGCTTCCTCATAGCCAGCTAAAGAGGAAAACGTGATCAGTTGCAGAATTTACAGTCTAAAATAGGAGAAACAGTTAATCCATATGTCAAGGCTGGAAAGAAATTTCTCCCGGGGGTCTTCCTAAAGAGTATGTTGTGTAATATGAGCAATTCAAAAACATTCCTACGTCAGAACAGCAGCAGTGTCATGGCTCGTCCCAGTCCTCAGTGTCGGTCTGTGGCATGACCCCCACGCATACTGTGGTAGAAGCCGCGCTACAGGGGAACACAGCCCCGAGGCCCACTGCTCAGCAATGTGGCCCAGGGCAGGGGGCCCTTTGAGCAGAGCTCCTCAAACTCTCTGTGGGGAAGGACTGCATCGAGTGAGGTTTTTTAGTTAAAATTTTCAATCTGTCAAAATCAATACTTTGTAAACTATAATAAAAAGGTCACGACCATGGCAAATTGCTATAAAAACCTTAAATGCATACTTTCAATTTCTGTACTTACCTTGTCATGCACTGGTAATAGTTGTGATGGCCTCTGTCTGCAGGGGCACATACATATGGTGACAGATGAAAATTAGACTGTTGGTGGTGAGCACGATGCAGTCTATACAGAAACTGATAAATGATAACGTACACCTGTAATTTCATAGTGTTATAAACTGTTAGGACTACAATAAAATCATTATTAAAACATACACTTTTACTAATAAAATATTGCTTTTATCTGACTTGTATATTGGAGTTTTGCATAATAATTTGTTTTGTGTAAACATGTTTGAAAACCACTGACTAGAAGGAATGGGTAGACTGCATATCCCTCAGGCAATCTTCCGGAAACAATTTCTTTAAACCAGTCTTTTGAGAATGTGGAGTACCAGTGTGTACGAGAGTGTGCTTCCTGACAAACGTATGAAGACTTCAGACGTTCAAATAATTTTGGCACTTGCTATCTTAATATGTTGGAGAAAGGGTTTCTCTTTTGGATTCAAGATAAGAAAGTAAAAGAAATCTTGCTAAACATAAAATTAGGCTAATAAAAGGTTTTTAAGAAAATAGCTTTACAGATTTTGGCTCAATATAAAGAATTTAACAATAGTAAAAGATGGTTGACAGTGGAGTAGATTGTCCAGTGGGATTTGGTTCAGGGAATTCCTGCGTGGAGGGAGCTTGGAGTTAGTGTCTTCGTGTCTCTTGCATCCCTGAGTCTGTACACAGGCCCACACAATCCTGGTTTCTTGGCTGATGAAAAATGAAATCTTTTGCTACGACAGCCTGGTTTTTTTCCTTACTAAAACTACAGATCTTCAACTTTGTTTATCTCTTTGAATAATTGAAATTTTTGTAAGTTTTTATATAAAGTTTATAATCCACTTCTGGGGAAAAACATATTTTCAGATCGGATGGAAGGAACTTTAGATCCAGATGAAGAACGGCGAATCCGAGTCAGGAGGCAGGAGCAAGCTGTTTGTTTTGCCCGGATGCTCTACGTCCTCCAGCAGCAGGTATGGGAAGCCTAGGGAGGAGTGGGACATTCAGCCTTGGGTATTGCCTTCTCCGAGAATTTCAGTTTTCCTTCTGACTCAGGAATATTAGCACCAAAGTGTCCTACCTGAATTCTAATGCTTTTGTGAGGCTAAATTTCCTGAACGCATGGACAAATAATTCTTTTTCTTTTTGTCCTCTGCCTTTATGTTTGTGTTTTATGTATATATGGCCAAGCTCCTTAAATAGTGATTTTTGACTTTTTGTGGTCATAGATTCTTGAGAATCTACTAAAAGCCGTGGGTCCTTTTCCCAGAAAAGATGCTTATATAGCACATCTTTTTCAGGTGAAGTCAGATGGATGTTTCCTTGACACCCTTGGTCCCCAGTTGTGCACCTGAGTCTCAGAGGAGAGGGAGGGACCTTGTTAGTTTCTCTTCTGCCTCATGTTTATAATGTACAAGAAGCTTAGTACATAGTAAATAAGTTGTTTTTATTAAATGGTAAAGAATGAAGACTGTGTTAAGTGTCTTTCAGGACACATTTAGTGGCTGATAAATAGGCATTTACATTCTTTACGTTGTGGATAGATTTTTAAAAATGTTTTAACTTTAATGCCTTACTCATTATGCCTTTAGCTCATTTCTGTTCACTTACTGCTTGAACCGAAAACTGGACTTTTGCATTTAAAAGATAGTGCCTGAGTTCGATTTTGTTCTACATTTTTGGGGGGTTTAGTTTACACTGCTGCCGTAGAGATTGTTCTAAAACACAAATCTTACCCTGTCAGACGTCTGCTTAAAAGACTTAATGGCTCTCTGTGACTTAAAGGATAAAAGCTAAGTTCTTTAGCATGGCGCTGAAGACTTCATGATCTGGCCCTCCTACCTTTCCAGAGTCACCTCCACCTTCGCTCCTTCATGTTAAATTCCTATTACATTGGGGACCAAGGGATGGAAGGTGAGCACTGTGCTCTATTCACCATCTTGAACTGGAAACCAGTATCTATTTTTTGTGTGCATGAATGAAGAGCCTTGTCTCATTTTCAAGTGACTTGAATTAATAATGGTTATATTTGGACAAGACAAGATGTATCCTTTTCTACAAAAAAGATCGGTGGAAAGGTATGAAGTTTTCATTTTTCCCCCTTTACAAAACAGGTTAAAGAAATCCAGGAAGAATTGGATAAATTGAGTCCACATAAAATTAAACACACTAAGAAGGTATGATGCAATTCAATTATGATTAATACTTATTATTTATAAGTTACATTTCCACTGTTTTGTTAGTATCGTGTGTGGGTTCTCTGCACTAATATTATTTTCAGTGCTTGTAGAAACCTGTTAGTGAGGGAGCGAGCACCTTAAATATTTTGAATTTGGGGTCACCTTCTAAGGAACAGGTTCTGAGAATAGATTTTTGTTGTTGTTGCTGCTGGTGTGCGAAAGTGAGTGGAAGAAGAAAAAGACTTTGTCATTAGAAAACCTTTAAACTTTACAATTCCCTTTACTCTGAAAAAGTTTTCACGATAGAAGTAGTTCTTAGATAGAAAGAAGATAGACTAAATATTCTTAAGGATTGGGTTAATGTTAAGAAGTTCTAAATATTGAAATAACTTCTCACATCTGATTTATTGCCAGTCGTGGGCAGTGTCCCGGCTGGCAGCTGCCCATCGAGGAGCCATTCGGGCCTTACAGATGTTTGTCACTCAGTTCACCGACCGAGGGGAGCACCCAGTCCCTGCTCGGTGTAGGGAACTGGGCAGTCTCATTCGCCAGCTTTCACTCTGCTCTGCCAAGATGGATGCTGATTCTTTTGTCCCTGATGTGGTTATAGATATCCTGCGACAAATTGAGGTATGAAACTGACTCCAATTTTTGTTGAAAGTGCGCTGTTTCTAAGCAGGAAGGTAATGTTTACCATTGCCTGTTTCATTGGAATTCATGGAGAATACAAGACAAAGCTGCTACCTAGTAAATTAAAGCTTCGCAGAGGGCAGAAGCAGCACTTCATTTTTATTTTATTGTTTTTACAGTCTAATCTATAATATTGTATTTCACTTCTTTGAGAATTGGTGACGTGGGTCTAGAACATGTGACAGCTCTTCACCAGGTCTGTTGATTGAATAGGATGCTCCATTCCCTGACATGCCGTTTAATGAAGAATTTATTAGCATAGAAAAGGAAAGCAGTAGAGCACTCTTAGATTAGTGCTTAGATTAGAATGTTTGTGTAATCTGGATAGATTTTTGAAAATAAGCACTTAAAGACACGGAAACAGAGCCTCAAGTCTTGTGACGTGGCTAGAGACTTCTGGAAGTCACAACTGGCACGTACTAGTCAGGAATGGATAGTGTTCTTAGTTCTCATTGGTGACAAAGACAACAAGAACAATGTGCCCTTAAATCTTTATGGTTCTCTGAAGTTTGCAGAGTGCTGCCACATAATTCTCCATTTCATCCTTACTGCAGCGCTGTGGTTTGTAGTAGGTTTTATTACTGCTATTTTACAGATTTAAAAAAAAAAGCGAACATCAGAGAGATGACACGGTTACTTCTCTTGAGAGCTGAGAATCAGATTCCTCTCTCTGACTCCCGTGCCAGTGTTATTTCCTCTACACCACACGTTTTCATCCCAGATAAAAAGACAGCTTCTGTGTTAGTGTGACATAGTAAGCTGTTCGCTGTGGAGGAAAGGTGGTGTAGTGGGGAGAATTCTGGACTAACATGCCAGTTCTACCATGAACTAGCCCTGTGTGGTCCTAGGGCCCCTTCTGCCTTTACAGTTCCGTTATCCAGCAGATAGGTTTGTGATTTGTATTGGTTACATTTGTGTATATATAACTCACTATCAGGAATGTTATTGTCAAATGCAGACCTTTAGACGGCATATCAAGTTGTGATATTTTTAAACTTACCATAGGAAACATTTACTGGCTGAAGTGATTTCATTTGGAGAACATATCTTCATAATCCTAGAAAGGATCTCAAGAGATTCTCTAGTCCCTTTCCCAAATTTTGAGCAAAAGTACCCTAACATAATGTTTCTTAAACATAATGTCTGTCTCCTCTACTTTTGAAAATATTCAGTAGTGCAAGAAATTTATTCTTTATTGTTGCTGTATTAAACCATTCCACGGCTTATTATTTTGTTATTGCCTTACTGTCATCTGAACTAAATCTCCCTGGCTATGTTCAGTTGTCCTTAATTTGTACTGACCAGCTGGAGACTAAGGTCCTCAGAGCCCAGTAATGAATGAGTGGGTACTTATTAGAGGGTGTCCCTCTTTCATGAAGGGGGAACACAGATCTCCTGCCATTGAGTGACCAAAGCTGCTGGACCTGCTAAGTTTTATTCAGTTTATGAAAATTAATGTTACATGGAGTCTCTTTGCCCACTTAAAATACTACTTGAGTTTATGACGTTTTCTTTGAGGATTAAAATACTTTGAAAGCATATAGGATTATATTCTGAAGACTAGTTAATTTCTGAAATGGTGATCCTTAATTTTAGAATTTAGATGCCTTTAAAAGCAGTCATATTCTTTATCTCTTTGCTATTGGTTTTAGTGAGCTAAACATGTAAAAGAACGTGCAGAATTTCTTTTATTAATTGTATGTCCTAAATAGTGAAGTTTTTAAATTAAGTTGAACAACTTTTTGTTAGCCATTAGAGATGGCCATTTAATAACACGTTTCTCTGGAGTCCTCATTTTCAGTTTTGTGATTAAAGGTCAGACTTTTGTGAGAGAAAGAGAATAATTGACTGTTTCATGGCAGGCTTTGGAATCCCTCCTAGAAAAGAAACTGTCACCAAAAAAGGCGAAGAAATGTTTCACTGAAATTGGGAGCAGATTTCCTGTTGGTAGCCAGAGGACCTTGGAGAGATGGCCAAGTACATCACCAAAGAGCGAGAGGAGACCCTTTGTCGCAAAGGAGATAATTCCACAGGAAACAAGACAACCTTCATTGGCAAAGAAGCTTCTTGCTGGTATGTGCCGTCAAGTGTTTATTGCAAATATTTTATTCTTTGAGATTTTCTGGACTATAACAGTTGCTGCCCTGAGGGGAAAGCGAGGATTTAAAACCTCGTCCACAATAGGCGCATTTGACCTAGGACAAGTGCACAGCAACCACGGTGCTTCCTTAGACTGGAGGCTGGAGTACTCTTCCACAGGGGAGGGTGGACAAAGTACATCATAACATTTGGGCTACCCAAAGTAAATTCCTACAGAGCTGGAAGTTAGAGCCCTACTTTTTTTTTTCAAGTTTATTTACATTTCAGTGATAGATATGTACACATACACACAAATTTGATACGTATGCATTTTTTTACATAGGTGATAAATTCTTGTCTTTCCAAGAAGTAGAATTGCTAGATTATGTGGTGTGCACATTTAAACAGACACTGCCAACTTGCCTTTGAAAATGGGCATATAATTATGTTTAGACTAGCAGTGACCGTCAGTGATCATCAGTGTGTATTTCCCTATGTCCGTGCCAAGTACTTGGTGTAAGGAAATGTTTTAAAATTTCCTAGTCTCTGGGTGGAAAATGGTGTCTTACTGTTTTATATTGCATTTCCCTGATTCCTAATGAGGAAGATTATTGTTTCTTTCACGTATGCCTTAGCCCTGTGTGTTTCCCCTTCTGTGATTGGTCTGTTCACATCCCTTGTCATCGCCCCACTGGGTTCTATGTGTTTAGCTTATGGATGTATAGAAATTCTTTATATGTTCTGGATCTTGATCCTTTTTTGGTTTACATATATTGCAAATATTTTCTTAGTCATTTTTGCGATTTGTTTATGATATCTTTTCTGGTACGGAAAATTTTAATTTTGTAGGCAAAATCATCATTCTTACTTAGATAATCTAATATTTCATGAGGCCATTCTTCCCTCTCTGTTCTTTTTCAAAATTTTTCTGATGGTGATTGCTTATCTTCAGAGGAATTTAGAATGAGCTTGTCAAGTTCTGTGAAGAGTGCTGTTGGGATTTTGGTTGGTATTACATTGAGTTCATAGGTTAGGGTAGAAATGACATCTTTATGATATGAAGTCATCCCATTGATTTATTCTTGCCCTTTTTCCATCCCTTCAGTTGAATTTTGTACTTTCTGCATATAAGAATTCCTGACAGAGGAATACAAAGGAATTCCTAAATTCCTTTGTTATGTTTATTTCTAGTTTTCCTGTTTTATAGTTTTTATTGCTGTTGTGAATGGGATCTTTTTCATTAACATTTTGAAGGTGGTTATTGCTACCTCTAGGAGGGCTGTTGGATTTGTACATTGCTCTTACATCGGGCACCTTGCTGAAATCTTTTATTATGATACTTTATTTCATTGGTTCTAAGGTATATATTTGAACATTTCTGAAATTTGGATGCATTCTTAAATTGATGATCTTGAATTGAATTGAGTTGATTCTTAAATTAATTGGCAATATTTAATAATTTCCTATTGGTGCATAAGATAATGATGTGTCTTGATGTTTTAGGTTTGATGAAATATGAGATTTTGTTGGTTAATTCTTTTTTATTTTCCCAGATAGATGAGATCACCTACAAATAAGTAAAGTTTTGCCTCTCTCTGCAATTTTTATACCTTTTCTTTTTCCTCTTTCTGCTTTATTGAATGGATTTTAATTCAGAATAATATTGAATAATAGCTGTAATGGTGGACACTTTCCTACAGATTTAATGGTAATGCTTCTTTATATATGACACTTACTCTTGATTTTTTGGCAGATCTGCATATAAGGTTAAGGAAATTTTCTTCTGTTCCTGTTTTGCTAAGAGATTTTCTTTTCCTATTCTTTTTTCTTTTTCTTAGTTAAACTGATAGGATATACGTTGATGGTGGTTTAACATATTTTAATATTTTAATACTGAATTTTTAAATATGCCATTCATATCAGAGTATGGACAAATTCAGTAAATAGTTTTCCTTTTTTAATTGAAGTGGAATATGTGGATAGAAAAGTGCACAAATATAAATTTACAGCTCAGTTAATTATCAGAAAACAAACATTTGTATAATCACTATCCAAGTCAAGAGAGAAAACATTAACGAGCACTGAGAAACCCCCCTGCACCCCCCCTCCCAGTCTCTATCCCCTGCCTCCTCCCCCAAGTTACTTGGATTTTTACTGCCATGCTTTGGTTTTGCCTGATTTGGAACTTGATGAAATTAGAGTTACACACTAAGTATTTTCTTTGGATTGGCTTCTTTAACTTGACACTTTGTGCCATTCATCTGTTGTTTGTGTAGCTGTGATTTGTTTGCGTTCATTACTGTCTTCTATTGTGTGAATATATCACAATTTGTTTCTCTGTTTTGTTTTAATCACTGGGTTGTTTCCAGTTTGGGGCAATTATTAAGAATACTACTGTGATTGGTCTTATATCCATCTCTTGGTACACCTGTGTGCCTGTGTGTCTGTTGGGTATATTCTCACGAGTGGAATTGTCAGGTCATAGGGTATGTGTTTGTTCAACTGTAACAGATGAAAATTCTTTTTCAAAGTGGTTTTATTATTTTATATTCCAACCAAAAGTATATGAGAACAGCCACTACACATCCTTGTCAGCACTTGTTATCATTAGTTTTTTACATTTTAGCTGCCTGGTTGGTGTGTAAGGCTGTCATTGTGATTTTAATTTATGTTTGCTGAATGAGTAATGATGTGAGTACTTTTTCATATATTTTTGGGCCATTTACTTGTCTTTTGTGAAGGTGAAGTCTCTTGCCTGCTCCTCCTCTCTCTCTCTCATTTTTTCTTTTTCTCTTCCTTCCTTTCTCTCACTCCTTTCTTTTTTATTGATTTGTAGTTCTTTGTAAGAGTATTCTGCATATGAACCCGTTCTCAGTTATTTGTGTTATAAATGTCTTCTTAGAAATAAGATGTGGCTTGCTTTTAAATGCTACAGTGGTGTCTTTTGATGAACAGAATTCTTAATTTCACTGTAGTCCAATGTAGCAATCTTTTCCTCTGTAGTTTTTGTTTGTTTGTTTTTGTATCCTGTTTAAGCAGCTTTCCCTGTGCTAAAGTTAAGAAGACGTTTTCCTATATTATTTCCCAGAAAAGTTTCATTTTCTTACAGGTGGATATCCGTTTGAGCTAGCATTATTTGTTGAAAAGAGTACTCTTCCCCAGAGTGGCGTACAGTGCCACTTTTGTTATAAATTGTGTCCGCATATGTGTGGGTCAATTTCTGGGCCCTCTGTTCTTTTCTATTGATCTAATTGGTGGCTCTTATGCTAGTGTATGCTATCTTAATTATTCTAAGTCTTGATGTCCAGGAGGACAGCTTTTGCCACCTTTTCTTGCAGAATGTCTTGGCGAATCCTGGCCCTTGGTATTTCCATAGACATTTTAGAATCAGAATTTGTCAATTTCCATCAGCCCACCCCCCCCACCCCCGAAAACAGCAGCGACAACAAAAAACAATCTATTGGAATTTTGATGAGCAATTGGCATCTTTACAATATTGAATTTCCCAATCCACAAACAGAAAAACACAAAAATCCACTCCATTTATTTAGGTTGTCTTTAAATACTCTGAGTAATTTATTGTGTGTGTGTGTGTGTGTGTGTGTGTGTCTGTATGTATGTGTATGGTTTTGTTCCTCTTTCATTAGGTTTATATTTATTCCTTGGTATTGCTATTTTATATGCTCTTGTAAATGATGTCTTTTAAAAAAATTTAATTTCTAATGTATATTGCTGATACTTAGACATAGAGTTGATTTTATATATTGATCTTGTATCTAGCAACTTGCTAAGCTAATTTATTTGTAATAATTTATCTGTAGCTTGTTTGTGTTTTGCTATGTATATAATCATATCATCTATGAATAACCATTGGTTTATTTCCTCCTGTCCAATCTTTATTCCTTTTATTTCTTTTTCTTCTGTAGTTTTCTGGTTTTATTTACTTGATCTGTAGATGACTGATATAAAGGTATGTTAAAATCTCTTGTGATACTTGAGACTATTAATTTCTCATTTTGTTTCTATTCATTTTTATTTTGTATATTTTGAAGTTGTGCTGTTAGATGCATGGGAGTTCCTGTTAAATCTTTTCGATGGATTTTATATGTTATTATTATTAAGTATCTCTCTGTCTTTTTTAACGTCACTCACTTTACATTCTGTTTTATCTGATACTAATATTGTTTTATCTGCCTAACTTATTTGGCATTTACCTAGAATAACATTTTCCATCCTTCTGTGTTCAATCTTTCTTTGCTGTTTTTTTTTTGAGGACACCAGCCCTGAGCTAACTACAGCCAATCCTCCTCTTTTTGCTGAGGAAGACTGGCCCTGAGCTAACATCCATGCCCATCTTCCTCTACTTTATACCTGGGATGCCTACCACAGCATGGCCTTTGCCAAGCTGTGCCATGTCCACACCTAGGATCCGAACGGGTGAGCCCTGGGCCACCAAGAAGTGGAATGTACGCACTTAACTGCTGTGCCACCGGGCCAGCCCCTTTCTTTGCTGTTTTAAGAGTACTCTTTGTAAATAGTTTACTGTTGGTGTTTTTAACCCTGTTGTAGATTTCTACATTTAACCTGCTTACGTTTACTGAGATTAATGACACGTTTGATCTTCTTTCCACTTTACTTTATGGTTTTCATTTGCCAGGGTTTTTTTCCTTTGTTGTAATTTACTCCAGTAATCAAGTTTTTCTTGTTTCATTTTGTTTCCTCTACTGATTTGAAAGTTGCGTATCAGTCTGGTTTTTATTTGATTTATTTCTCAGTCTGCCACTAATTCTGTGGAACCTTCATAGCTTACTGTACCACCTCTAACGTGAATGTAACAAAACCTAATTTATGCACTTACTGTTCGATAGTTATTCACTATAATGTGATATTCTCTTCCCTTTGCTGGTAGCAGGTAGAACTAATATAGTCTCTTCCTTTTAACCAGAGTCTGCTTTTGCCAGCCTTTCCCTTCAGGACAAGTATCGTGTCTACTTGCAGTCACGTCTTCTGTGACTAGCCCCGTGTCTGGCCCATAGGCACTTAGGTGAGAGACTCTGTGCGGAAGTGTAATTGAATAAGAAAAGGCTTCTGAGCAGCAATCACAGAACTTGAGTTCTGGCTGTTGGGGGCTCACTTATGAAACTCTGGAGGAAGTGTGGAGAACTTTCCAGGCCTCTACACAGAGATGTGTTTCCTAAATGAGTTAGAAAATTAGGACAAGCTTCAGAGAGAGAATTTGGAAAACCTGCTGATCTAAAGCTCACCATATGAACAAATTTGGGAAAGCAGGCAGACAGACCACCAGCAGGAAAACGTAGACTGAAAAGACCCCGCTTCTAGTCCCACTTCTGTCATTTTGTGACCTGGCTTGATGGCTTAATCTCTCTGAACCTTAATTTTTTCATCTGTGAAATTGGGATAATAGTCCTTATCCTATGTGACTGGCTTAGTTGTTGTAAATAGCAAATTAGATAATTACTAAGTGCTATAAAGATGTAAGATGTTTTTAGTTCATCATAATAATCTCAAGTTATTAAGAAAAGATTCTATTATGTTATGCGTATTCTAACTGAAGGAAAAAATCTTTGGTAGCCATTTAAAAATGAGTTTTGTCAGGGCCGGCCCCGTGGCTGAGTGGTTAAGTTCGTGCACTCCAATGCAGCGGCCCAGGGTTTCTCTGGTTCAGATCCTGGGCGCGGATGTGGCACCGTTCATCAAGCCATGCTGAGGCGGCATCCCACTTGCCACAACTAGAAGGACCCACAACTAAAAATACACAACTGTGTACTGGGGGCTTTGGGGGGAAAAAGGAAAAATAAAATCTTTAAAAATGAGTTTTGTCAATTTTTAAAATAATAAAGCTGCGAGGTCATGAAGTAAGCAGGCTTCAGGTATCTGGAAAATGTGTTTATGCTGAACAGCTCCACAGTCCCCGACGGGCTCAGGCCCAGCCCTGGGTCGAGAGAAGACGTGGCTCTGCCGCTGCTGGCTCTACTTGTGACCTTGAGTAAAATGCTCAGCTGTCATTTCCTCATCTGAAAAGTGTAGTGATCACTGTCCACTCTGCGTGTCTGCTGAGGTTCAAATGTGAATGTGAATTATGTTATAAACTAAAAAAGTCTTGTGCAGATGTAAGAGATAATCATCATCTTTATTACACATTGGGGCGTGGTTATAGTTAGCCCCTTTGCAGATTTATTACATTTCCTCATGGGGAAGGATGTGGTAGCTCTCATTTTTATTTATTTGTGTTTTTCTTCTTGTCCTTATAGCTGGATTTCAGAAAGTTACGTTTTCTGTTTCTGTTTTAGATATCACTCTACCAAAGTCGTCCATTCTGCCTTCCTAAGGTCTTCTCGTCCCTACCTAACCCTCACCCCCAGAAAGCCGTAGGGAGCCCTTGGGGGTGGAACGCTCTCTGCCCTTTGCAGCGGGGATGCATATGTGAGCCTGAATTGCTCTCGTGATTGATGTCATTGTTGGCTGGTGCAGTTCTTGAGTGGCTTCAGAAATGTTCTTGCAATGGTTGATTGCATTAGAACAACTTGTCAGATGGAAGGATGGTGTCCCTCCCCACTACCAGCAGTGTCCTCAAACTCAGCTGCCCCTGGAACTGGTGCTGCATTTGCATGTTGATCTCTGTAAATAAACCATAACTGAAAAGGCATCAGGACCTGGAGGTCAGAGTTGCTTTGCTGTGTGTAAACTTGGGGTTTAATAAGTAATTTATAGACCAAGGATTTAGTCTTAGCATTCTTTCCTTCTGGCTTATAGTTCCTTGCTATGTGACTTCCATGGCCTTGAAAAGTACCAGATTAAAGAAGGGATGTAGGGGAATCTGGCCCTTGACCTACTGCTGTTAAAGTAGTCCAAATGGAGTTCTCCTTTTATTGTGAAATATTTAAAACATACAGAAAAAGAATGAAAATAATTAACACCTATGTATCTACTACCCAGATTTAACAAATTTTTACATTTTTGCTTTACTTGCTTCAGAATTTACTTTTAGAAATAAAGTATGACAGGTATGGCTGAAGTCCCTTTTAAATTTCTCTCCCCATCTATCTCCTTCCCTCCCTCATCAGAGGTTACTCTTGATGTTATTATAATGTGGACCTCTTCTGTTTTTATACTGGTAGTGCTTAGGTATCTGTGTGTGAACAGTACATTGTTTCATATGCTATACATTTCATGTAAATGATTATCTTACGGCATGTGTCATTCTGCAGTCTGCATTTTCAGACCCCACTTATGTGTGTAAGACCTGTTCATATTGATCTGTGAGTTCTGATTCACTAATGTAACTGCTGTATAGGTTTCCCTTTTATGAATATACCATAGTTTATTTTCAGTTCTTATCGAGGGGCATTTGGGTTATTTCCAATTTTTTGCTCTTACGAACGAACCATGATGAAGCGGGTATCCGTGCTTGTGTCTTCCCATGGATGCATGCGAGCGTTCCTCTAGACTGAGAGTGTACCTAGGAATGAACCATGACAAAGTGGGTATCTGTGCTTGTGTCTTCCCATGGATGCATGCGAGCATTCCTCTAGGCTGAGAGTGTACCTAGGAGTGAACCATGATGAAGTGAGTATCCGTGCTGGTGTCTTCCCATGGATGCATGCGGGCATTCCTCTAGGCTGCGAGTGTACCTAGGAGTGAACCGTGATGAAGTGAGTATCTGTGCTCGTGTCTTCCCATGGATGCGTGCGGGCGTTCCTCTAGGCTGCGGTGTACCTAGGAGTGAAACCGCCGGGCTGCGCGGTGGGCGAGTCTGCAGCTTCACTGCAGCAGTCGAGCTGCCCCTGCAGGCAGCTGGGCCGGTTTATTGCTGCACCAGTGTCTGGCGAGAGCACATGCTTTCCACGTCCTTGTTTGTTTATGCTTGGTATGGTCACATTGAAATTCCCCCCAATCTGATGAATGTGAAATGGTACCTCATTGTTTTAATTTGGATCTTTCTGATTACTGTGATCATCTTTTCATGTTTTTATTGACAGATTTTCTCTCTAAATTAGCAGTTTCTATCCTTTGCCTATTTCTCTATTGGATTGTTTATTTTTCTTGAAGATTTGTAGACATTCTCTAGATATTCTGGATTTTAATCCTATGTTAATTATATGCATTACAGATATCTACTTCCTGACTCTGGCTTGTCTGTTGACTTTATGGTGTCTTTTTATCAAAAGGAAATTGTAGTTCACTGTAACTAAATTTAAATACATTGGTATTATGTTCGAGTTTAAGAAAGCTTTTTCTGCCTTGATGTCATAATCGTATTCTCTTATATTTTCTTCTAAAAGCTTTAAAGTTTTTCTTTCACATTTAGATCTTCATTCTATTTAGAATTTAAGTGTTGTTCAGTGTGAGGCAAGGATCCTGTTTTGTTTGTTACCTGTGGATGCTGACGGTCCCAGCATGATTTATTGAGCAGTCCAGTCATACTCACTGATTTGTCATGTCACCTGTGTCATCTCCATCCTGCCTCGTTGGTTTCTGCCTGTTCCTGCCTCACTCCCACACTGCCCTAATTATTACAGCTTTATCCTGAGACTGTATCTCTGGTAGAATAAGACTCCATGGCTGCCCCACTCCCCACTTCATGGTGTTCTTCACAATTATTTGGGCTATCTTAGGATTGTACTCTTCATAAGAATTTTAGGATCTGTCTGTTTAGATCCACAAAAAAAATCTGTTGGGATTTTAATTGAAATTGCATTTGAAATTATAGATTACTTTGGGGAGAATTGACATCTTTACAGTATTCTTTTTGTTCATTAAAGCAATTACTCAGATCTTCTTTCATGTCCTTTAAAAATACCTTTGAATTTTTTTGTAAAGTCGTTTTTTTTTTTTAAAGATTGGCTCCGGAGCTAACATCTTTTGCCAATCTTTTTTGTTTTCTTCTTCTCCCCAAAGCCCCTCATTACGTAGTTGTGTATTCTAGGTGTGGTCCTTCTAGTTGTGGCATGTGGGACACCACCTCAGCATGGCCTGATGAGCAGTGCCGTGTCCACGCCCAGGATCCAAACTGGCAAAACCCCGGGCCACTGAAGCAAGCGCGTGAACTTAACCACTTGGCCACAGGGCCAGCCCCTCTGTAAAAGTCTTGTGCATCTTTCATTAGATTTCTCCCAAGTGCCATATGGTTTTTGTTGCCAATGTTAATGGGATATTCTTTTCTCTTATATTTTCTGTGGTTAGTTATTTTGATATGTGGGAATGGTATTAATGATTTTTGTGTATTTTTCTTCTTTTATCTAGAAACCTTTCTGAAGTCGTTTCTTAGTTGTAATTGTCTGTAGATTCTCTTGGATTTTCTATATAGAAAACATGATCTCACCTTCCAATAAAGATAGTTTTCTTTCCTTTCGTATTGCAGGTTGAATGTCATGTATGGAGTTCAGACTTTATTCTCTATCAAATTAGGAGCCATCCAAGGTTTTGAGAAGTGACATTTAAATATTTACAGTTTAGAAGAACAGTTTTGGTAGCCAGCTGAAGGTGCGATTGAAGACAAGGGCTCAGTTAGGAGATGCCGTTATCACAGTCAGAGGATGAGGCAAGCCTGACCTTGGGTAGTGGCAGAGGGGAAGGAAGGGCAGAGGTAAGTGCAGGCGATGTTTTAGCATTAGGATCAAGGGGCCAGGCAAGTGAGTGAACGCGGCAGATGAGAGTCAGGGAGTCGGCTGTGACGTTCAGTGGAGTCAGGGCATGAGGAGCAACCGTGGTGACAAAACCCCCCCGTTTTAGCAGGGCTTGGATAGATGTTTAGAGCGTATCGTCTGTAGATCATCATTCTCATCCCTTGATTTGAATAGCGTTTCCCTCCATTTGTCCTTCTGTAATCTCCGTGTAGATAAGTATCAACCTGAAAGAGAGCTTCCGGTGACCCAGAGGTTGGAGAGCGAGCTTGACGTATTAGATGCGGATGTACTTCCGGAAGAAGCTCCATCTATTCTAAACCAGAATGCAGGCTTCAGAGAGGAGACGTTAGCCTTGGGAAGAAGAAGAGCAGCAAAAAGTAAGCCTGTGACTGAGGCTGTGCCTGGTAGGAGGAAAGAGGCTCTGGCGCCAGCAAGACTGCAGCAAGTATGAAGTTGCTTCTTTCTTTTGGCCCATTTGTACTAATCTGACTTAGTCCAGGGTCACACAGGCTGGTACGCAGTGGAGCCAGGATTTGAGTTCTCAGACATTTGAATGCCAGAGCCTGTGAGTTCATCTATCTAAACTAAGCTGACTGAGCTTGGCTCCAGACTGTGTTTATTTTTTAACAAAAAATAACATTTTAATATTGTTACTAGGACGGCGTTGTTTCTTGTCCTCTTTTGGTAAGGTCCTAACCAATTTGCTACCAAGGTTCTACTCAGGCAGGCTATTTTAAAATTCAGGTATTTTTCTGCTTCTGATTTGAAAATGTGAAATTTGAGGGGATTAAGATTTGGTTCCTGCTAAATATTGATAAATAATAATCACTCAATATTAAAAGGCATCCTAGGGTGAATATTTTCTAATATGGCTTTGGGAGCTAGCTTGCTTGAAACTACATCCTTTTTCTTTTTTTGGTGAGGAAGATACACCCTGAGCTAACATCTGTTGGCAGTCTCCTTCTTTTTTTTCTTTTGTTTTTCTTGAGGAAGATTAGCCCTGAGCTAACATCTGTGCCAGTTTTCCTCTATTTTGTATGTGGGTTGCCTCCATAGCATGGCTGATGAGTGGGATAGGTCCGCGCCTGTGATCTAAACCAGCAAACCTGGGCCACTGAAGCAGAGCACGCAGAACTTTAACTGCTCAGCCACAGGGCTGGCCCCAAAACTACATTATCTTTTGAGCTTCTATTTAAAATTTAACTTAAGGCCCTACCAGTGGAGAACTGACCGGAAGACCACCTCCTAGTCTAAATACCTTTAATATAGTTACTGCCGATTGATGGTGCTGTCGAGAGGCTTCTGTAGCAAACCTGAATATGGTCAGGTGACCCCAGAAAAAGGATATTTAACAGTTATTACCAGTTGCTAATAGATCATGGATTAGGATCAAGTCTTTATTCCTTTCCAAACAAATTCTTATGCAGGGCTATTGGGAAGTCAGGATTGAGCCTGTGTGAATTCAGCTTGGCGCTCTTCTCCAGAGACAGCCTTATTCTCTACAGCATTTTAAAATAGCCTGGTGCACTCTATTCAGATGGCATATGCCTTTCGACCTTCATCATCAAAATCCTCCTATGTTAGCCAATTTAATCTTCTAGAAGCTTGTGAGGAAATTCTCTCCCATTTTACAGATGGGAAACCTAAGACTCTGAGGAGTCAAGTATTTTAACTAAGAATGTTTTACAGTTTCCCTCTGTTTTGTTTTTGGTTTAATTAGGAAAAAATATAAAAATAAGTATAATATTTTTTATATATAGTTTATATATATATATATATATGTATATCAAAAAAGATGGCAAAGCCAGGAATTCCAGTTTTACACCACCTCCCCACTTCTCCTCGCCAGGGTTGCTTCAGTGTAGTTTACACCCTCCCCCAAATTTCTGCCACAGTGCTTTACATTTAGGTTTTTGCTGAGTGGGTGCATGAATAGTATAGAGACACTTGAAGCTTCAGTAAGCCAGAGGTTAAAACCAGTTTCTTTGATATCCATTTGGCTTTATAATTCATATTTATCTCTTAAAGGGGCTCCACAAAGCTGAAAAAAGTAGATCAACCCAAGCTCACAGCAAAAGCAGGTTGCAACGGACAACAGTCTCATCCAGATTAAAAATGAACCAACAACCCGTGAAAGACCATAGGGCTCCTTGGATACCTCCACACCCCACCTCCCCACCGGCATCTCCCAAATGGTATGTCAAAATTCAAGGAACCATTTGGGTATGTCATTTTATTTTTCCTCCGCACATCAAACGTGATCTATTGCTTTAGCACAAATAAAGCAGCAGCCTTAGTTCTCATTAAGAAGAAACTTATTTGGGTGAGTAATGCATGAGAGGTTTTTGTCTAGAAGTCCGTTGGTTCCTTTTTCTTACCTGACTATGCGTAGAGTAACCTACCATGGGCCACCCTAACACCCTGGGGACATGTGTCACTGTATGAGGGTCATGGGCTTCCCTTCACTTGTCTCTTCACCCAGTAGATCCCAGCTGCTTGCGGCCAGGAACTGCGCCTTTCTCACACTGGAATGTTCAGTGCCTAGCACAGGGCCTGGCGCTTAGTAAATCTTAGGCATTAGGTAAATCTTTGCTGAAGGGCTGAATATTTAAAAATATTTCTAATTCCAAGTCAAGATAATTAGGAATTATAACACCATACACATTTCATAGCCACTGTCCTGACTTGAGGGGACAGTTAGGATAGTGCTGACTGTGCTGCCTTGTCGCCCTCATTCATAGCACATGGAGAATGAGGAGCCGCGCTTCCACTGAGCAAAGAGAAGGTGTTGTCCTCCAGGGGCAGCAGGCCTGAGGTGGAGAGAGCCTCTGAGGAACTGGTTAAAGATGAAGGGGAGCTTGTTTACCATGGGACAAGTGCGTAGTTCTTGAAAGCACATCGGAAAGAACCAGGAGGGAGGGCAGTAAGAAGCAGGCAGCAGAAAGCGGTCCGGTGGGAGGAGATGAGTGAGAAGACAGTGACTCGAGGGGCCCGCCTTTTGGGAGGCTGGAGGGGACAGGTGAGAAGCAGAATGAATTCCCCTTAAGACTCTGAATGATTCCGAATGAATCGTTCTGCTTATCCATCAGCCTTCCCTTCAGAGTTGAATAAACAATAGAGAACTTAATGTCTTGTTTGTATAGCAGAGCTGGGACTAAAATCAGGTCTTATGTTTTCATAATGTGCTTTCTTGTTTTTATTTCTCTGCTCTAGATTCTGTATTTTTATGTATGTGTTAGTATAGAGATGTGACTTCAGTTGGTAAGTTCATGAAAACATAAATTGGTTGAAGTTTATGTTGCAAACCAAGCATACAGTGGACTGTCTTTTACAGTGTATGTGTGGTGGGTGGGGGAGGGGAGCAGATAAGGCTTCCAGGTTCATAGTCCCATATTAGGCCTTATGAAGGCACAGTGTTGATGGGGCCAGCCCTGTGGCATAGTGATTAAGTTCAGTGTGCTCTGCTTCAGCGGCCCAGTTTTCAGGTTCAGATCCCAAGTGCAGACCTATGCCACTTGTCAGCCATGCTGTGGCGGCGACCCACATGTAAAAGTTGAGGAAGAATGGCACACCTGCTAGCTCATGGCTAATCATCCTCAAGCAAAAAAAGAGGAGGATTAGCAACAGATGTTAGTTCAGGGTTAATCTTCCTCAGCAGGAAAAAGAAAAAGGTACAGTGTTGCTTTGTAGTCTGGAATGTAGTGACCCAAATCTATATTATGGCAGGGTTTTGTTGAAATTTGCCCCTTGTTCTGTAATTGACGATTCCTCTTTCCTTTAAAATACTGACTGCTTCTGTGAAGCAAAGGAGGACTGCTGTCCTTTGACGGTGAGCCTGAATCCTGGAGGATCTCATTCTTCTTCCATTCAGGGCCCGGGCTGTAGATCACCATTGGTTCAATGCTCATCTTCTCTGAGCTGGCACCTTTTGGTGAGTCATTGGATGTGGAGTGAATGATTACAAAGGTACACTTTTCTGTTTTTTGCAGTGCTGCTTGGCGAAAGGTGAAATCTAGCCCCAAAGATGCTGCAAAAGAACAGTCTCTCCAGCAGGAAGACACTCAAGAGGAACGTCAGTTGAGAGGTGCTGTGGAGCACGAAGCAGCTAGGTTTGTACTGGTGTTTTTCAAATCTTTGAAAATTAGAGAGTCCCTTTCATATAGATTCTAAAGTGAACTCCGTCTTCTCTTATGTATAAAGTTGGTTATTTGAAATGTAAATTACTAAACTTTTCTGTCAAACTATGCAGCTTAGATAGTGAACACCTCTTTTATTCCTCCTTATGTCATTCGTTCAGAAATTATATGTATCAGTTGTGTACGAATTGCTTGTTTTGTATATGGTACAGTTGTGAGCTCTATGGAGACTTTTTTTAAAAAGGACAAAGAAGTCAGAATCCCAGCCCCTGCTTATTTAACGTCAGTAGGGAGACATGTCATTAATTATAGTTTAAGATAGAACATGATGTGTACCCTGAGAACTTGAGGGTTTAAGCACTGAGTTTAGAAGGGGACAGGGTGCTTCTTGCAGCACAGATCTGGGCTTCGTGGACAGAGATGGGAAATAGGACTTGAAGAACAGGCTTTAAATAGGGGGTGATGGGGTGAGACCATCCCATGAGAAGAGAGCAGTGAAAACAGGTCACTTTGCATTCGTTTGACTGAAATTGTTCTTGCAGTTATGGGAAAGCACAGATGATCGTGGGCCATTAAGTAACTGGATAATATTCACATATCTGAAACTGAAAGAGTCAGAGCCCTTCCACATACGGTAACATTGTTCAGAGTTGGCTTTTCCCGTCTGTTTTTGACTTCACTGTGCCTTATGGCTCTCCTGGAAGTTCATTTCTTTGTCTAAACTTGAAGATACAGCAACAGCTCTATTTTATAGCTGAACAAGAAATCCTAAGTACAGTGATGGCTGGTTTTCTTGAGAATGTTCGTGGGCAGTTTTTGTTCTACACACTAACTAGGAGTGTGTTTGCACATAAATATGTCTCTTTACCTATACCCTTCCATGGGGAGCTTGCTGGGTACAGAGAGGTTGCCTTGTGCACTGAGTCTTTTATGGAGCCAGAATTGTCGCTCTGCGGAATCCTGACTCCTGGTCTCTTTTCTGTGGTAATGACACCCTGCAGATCGAGGCACACTTGGTCTGACTCTTTTGTACTGTCTGCTAGACTCGCTTGGCTTGATGCTGAAACTTCCAAAAGATTGAAGGAACTAGAAGAATTAAAAGCCAAAGAAATGGACAAAATGCAAAAACAGAGGTAAGTATCTGTTTCTGAGGTAGAGAAAGATAGAGCAGGCCTATTCTATATCATCTAGCTGTTTTAACAACTTCGAGATTGTTTAGAGATGTAGTCACACTTCTGATGTTTATTGGCTGTCTGCCTGCTTAAAAGATCTGAGGTCACCCAAGAAGCTGACAGTGGAGCCGAGATCGGAGTCCTGGCTGCTTTGAGGAGTTGGGATGACAATTTTGTATTATTCTCCAGGCTTGATTGGCTTGATGCTGAAGCTTCCAGAAGAACAAAGGAATTGAATGAACTCAAAACTGAAGAAAGGGATAGACTTCAAAAATTGAGCTATGTGTTTGCTTCTGAGGAAGAGTAACGAATGCTTGCCTATTCTAATCGGTCTAGATAGTTTTACCAGCCAACCTGGACCATATTTAAGCCTAACCTCACTAAATGAATGGATTAGTGAATGAATGAATAAATGAATGAATGAATACCTGCATGCCTACCTGTATTCTATACGTTATTTTTCTAAGACATATTTCTTTCGTGTGGAGTTTGAACAATAACTGAAAAACATGTACAATTTTGGGGAAGTTCTGTCTTGAAAGATCAGAGTCTTATATGTGTGTGTTTGTGCTGCCCTCCAAGGTGCTTTTCTCATGGCCAGGTAGAGTGTTGATGTGCGTGTTCTGCTCGTGTGAGTGAATGTATAGATACTCCTGCTTCACGTGTCAGCTGGAATGCAGCCTAAGGTTTTATAATGAGGTTGCTTTCTCTGTTCGCCCTCGGGAGTGTTGTGACTGCCTCACTGTAGGTGTGAAGAAGTTTGTGAGAAGGTGTGCTTGGTGTTGCTGTTGCTACAGTTTAGCTCATTTTTCTGGCTCTGATAGTCATTCACCCCGAAGTCAAATGAACAGAATTCTCATTGACACAGCTATGCATTCTGTCACCAATCATGATAGAAAGTTCATTTCCTAGAGGACCGAGGGGTTTTTTGTCTATAATTAAGATTTCAGGTTATACAATCACAGAATATTAGGATTTGAAGGAACTTTCTCCCCAGCTGATGCTTTCAGCCCCTCTGGACTATCTCCACCAGGTAACCTGTCCAACATATTCATACCAGCGTCTGTGATGGGGTGGTCACTGCCATCTGAGGCGCTCCATTCCTCAGTTGTTTCTAGCTTTAGAAGGTGCGACCTTAGATTGTGCTGGAAGTGGATTCTGTGTGACTCCTACCCACTTGTCCTTTGGGCCAAATAGCAAAAGTTTAATCCTCTGTACCCCGTTTATCTCTTTGAATATTTTTTTTATTAAAAAAAAAATACGCATAGAAGAACATACTAAATGCACATGTATAGTCCAAAGTATTTTGAAACAAACAGCCATGCACCTCCCCAAACCAGGGAGGAGATCATCCCGTCTACTCTGAAAACGCCTTGTGTGCCCCTCCTCAGTTGCATCCCCTTCTTTTCCCCCAGAGCTAAGTCATTACTGGCCTGAGTCCTGTGTTAATCTTGTCATTACCTTTATTCATGAATCTATCACCTGTGTATTTATCCCTCACAATGTATTAATTTTGAAAACTGAGAAGCAGGCACAAACCTGACTAAACAAGGAAAGGGCAGCGCTGCTGGTATTGGATGAAGATTCCCAGGGGACAGTAGGCTGAATGGAGTCTGCCTCATAATCTGACCCGCACTTCCCGTTGTTAGGCATGAAGTGACTTCCCAGGAAGTCAGTGGGCAGGGTCACGAGTGGTCCTTGCAAACGTAAGGCTTACCACATTTGAGGCATCTGGAAGTGAACCAGGTACAGCAGACTTTGGAAGAAACCTGCTCAGTGGGACAGTGGGCTGCCCCGTGAAATAGAGCCTGTTCCACTTTATTGCTGAGTAGCGGTCCAGTGAATGAGTATCCCACAGCCTATTTATCCATTCTCTTTGGATTAACATTTGGGTTGTTCCCATTTTTAGTTAGTATGCAAGTTCCTTTCTAGTTGTTCCACACCCTAGCTAACATTTGGTATTGTCTGTGTTTTTAATTTTAGCCATTCTGGTGAGAGTGTGGCGGTATCTCATTGTAGTTAGAATTTGTGTTTCCTTGAAGTCTAATGATGATGAGCACCTTTTCTAGTGCTTATTGTGAAGTGTCTGTCTTTTGACCATTTTTTTATTGTTTTTCTTTTTTAAATTACTTTTAAGAGGTTTTTTTTTATATTTTCTGGATTTGAGCCCTTGTCAGATGTATGAGCAGCAAATATTTCCTTCCAGTACTGTGGCTTGTCTGTTTATCTTCTTAATGGTGTCTTTTGATGACTAGAAGTTTTAAATTTTGATTAAGACTAGTTTATCAATTTTTTATTTTACAGTTTTTTTTTGTAAACTCTCTGAAAAAACTTTGCCAATGTCTCAAAGATATTCTTCCATGTCTTCTTCTAAATACTTTATGGTCTTAGCTTTTATTTTTATGTCTGTGATCCATTTTGAATTAGTTTCTCTATGTAAGATGAGATACTGCTCAAGGTTCGTTGTTTTCCTTTTGGATATCTGGCTATTCTAGCACCATCTGGTGAAAGGATTATTGAGCTTGAGCTTTACTCTAGGGTCATCTCGGTCCTGTTTGCTAAGGACCCTCAGAGTGGTCTTCAGGTCTTTCCTTTGGGTAGGTCACAGTGTCCCGAGAAGCGTCTTCTGGTCTCCCTCCTGCAAGTTAAGCCTCTGGGTGCCAGTGTCCTAGGAGCTGCGTCGGGGGAGGCTGTGAGTCTTACCGCTTGGCCTTCAGCATGCCTACGCAGTCCCCTCTTTTCAGTAGGGTGAGACCTACAGCCTTAACTGTGACTGGCATCCCCTAATCAAGAGACCCCTCCAGGGAACGAGTGACCGGACTTCTCTCCGAGTCCGAGAGAGGCAGTTGTCCAATTGTGCGAAGTAGGGAAGGGATCCAGGGATCTAACTTCTCGAACATCATTTGACTCCTGTCTTCCATATTCACACCACCCCCTCAGCTCACGCCCAGGCCTAACCGTACCTGGTACTACCAGTCCTGGGCCTGTTGAAGTCAGCGGTGCACATTGCTGGGTTCTCGGTTCTTCCCGTTGCTGGCCTGGAATTCAGTTTTCTCAATCAGCTAAGTTAGTTATCACTTTCATCCTTCTGTTATCCAGCACCATTTTTTCCCCTTGTTTTTGTGAGTTTATGCTTAACTCTATTTACTTTGGGGTTTGGGAAGGGAACAAAATTAGTTTCATTTGTTCATTCTTCCATCCTCTTTAGTTGTTTAAAGGCTGCCATTATTCTTTTCAAATGTGCTCAGAGCCTAACATACTTCTTCAGGTATTATCTAAACCCATATCCTCAAAGTGGGGTCCAGACCAGCGGTATTGCATCACCCGGGAGCCTGTTGGAAAAGCAGAATCTCAGGCTTCACTCAGATTAAGCGAATCAGAATCTGCATTTTAACAAGATCCCCAGGGGACTTGTATGGGTATTAAAAATAGAGAAACATTGCGATTTTTATAATCATTTGATTCCTCTTCACCTGGAGTGGTAAATAAATATGCACAGTAGGATATTTTCTTGCTTTTGATTTTAATTTTCAATTTTATTTCTAAATAGTGATTCTGCCACCCAGTTAGCAGACAAGGTAGAGAAGGCAGTTCTGGAGCGTTTGAAGCCTCTCCTGGTCAAGGCCCAGGTAATCTACTTCATCTCATTTGCTTGCCTTTTGGAAGTTCTAGAATAAAAAGAGTTGCTCCAGAGGTCACACTGACCCTTGGCAGGGCTGAGTGTCTGTTTGGCAGCTGGAGGCTGCAGCGCTGGCCTGTACTGTGTCGCATAGTCTGGGCACAGTGCTGTAGGTGCCACTTTGGGCCTTGCAGGCCACCGCACACTCCTGATGTGTCTTCCGTTGTGGGTAAGGGGTGAAGACGGGAAGAGAGCGAAAGTCCCACTTTTGAGAAAGGTGAGATTTTAGTTTGGGGAATGAGTTCAGATTGCAGTTTCCTTTCTTAATCAAATAGTTGTGTTGGTGATGTTAGTGTTCAGTTAACTGCTTCCATGCTAGTCCTGTGCTCTTTTACCTGCGTGGTTTGCAATGATTGGCTTTATTTTTCCAAAGGAGAGTAATGTTAGGACAGCTTCTGTGCACAAACCAGTCCTTTCTTGAAGAGGAAGTTGCATTCAGCATCACCAACAGGTTGTGCCATCCTCCTGTAAGCAGGAAGCTGAATGCTGCGGTCAGACCCTGTAGATCCACCTTGAAATAGAAACAGTCTTGTTCTATGAATAGATAAGGCCACAGGAGGATATTAGAATCTTAAGTGGAACAAGTGATGTTCTGGGTCCCTGAATGGACCACTGAATTTCTGTATCTTCAGTTTAAGAAATCTTAAATTATCATTAGAGTCCACGGAAATCTCCGGAATGTAGAACTGAAGAGGGCTCTTAGAGACCAAATTGTGCAACCTCATTTACCAATGAGAAAACTGTGGAACAGAGAAGTTGGATAATTTCCTAAAAACACACAGCTACCCTGACAATGTTTACAAAGTGAGGAAGGAAAGGGGGCCGAAAGCCAAGATAAACTCATGGCATTTATTTTCATGAGGACAAAGTGCTTTGAATTGCTGCAAAAAGCCTAATGTAGCTGAAGCTGATGGCAGTTCGACACAGAAGCTATTCTGGTAACAGAATTCATTTGTACTAATGTGGGTTGTAAATTTTTATAATTCATGGATGTCCTGTCTCTTTTAATAGAGAGTCAATTCTTCTCTGGAAGCAGATACTCACTTGAAGGATCAGCCATCAGTAGACGCAGCGACGGCCCAGCCTGCAGAGGAGGTGTGTGTGGTGTGGTGTCGGCATTCTGGGCTGACACTGGTACTATTGTGGGGTAATGTCTTCGGTTGTAAGGAGAATGACAGGCAGATTACTTTGCAAACACTAGATCATCCTATTCGAGAAGGTGGACGTTATTTTTCACATTTGGTGTGTTAATTCTTGCAGAGTATATTTAGCATTGTGATTTAGATCAGCCTCGCACACAGCTCACAGAAATCTCTAGAGCCACAGGTTTTTGTCAGTAGCTCTTCTCCTCTCCTCCTGATGACAGAATGTGGGTGCACTGCGTGACCCTGAATATTGATGGCTTGCAGCAGAAGAATAGCCACCCTCATTTCCTTTCATTCAACCGAGTTTTGCTCATTATTGGCTTAATTTCCTTTATACTTAGGGCCTAATATTTATTGTTAGGCAAACATGTTTTGGCGGCCTAGTAATGACCAGTGTCTAGCCTAGCAGAGAGAAAAGGTGGCCCAGGAGAAAATAATAACATCTGAGAAAAATGAAAACATATTTGGTAGTTGTCACCACTGTGTCCTTCCTCTGGAGGGCCTGTGTTTAATATTTGTGGGACTGTCCCCACCCTGCCTGGACCTGGGTCTGTGGAGTGGAAGGAAGTTAGTGCTTTACGTGCCCAGAACAATAAAGGGCGGAGCAAGCGTGAAGGTTTCAGAGGTAGAAGGGAGTGAAATAAAGCTCCACGAGCCCTAGAGCCTTTGGAACAGGAGAAAAGGAAATTTCGAGAATGTATCCCTATTCTAATTATTAAGTGATATTTTAGCTGCAGCATATTTTCATAATCTTCGTGGTTACAATTTTATTGTATGAGTATTTTGTGACAGAATTGTGAGGAGGCTTCTAAGACTAGAAGCTGAAAGCCTACATTTAGCTCTTACAGATCAAGTGTGCTATGGTTCAGTGTTTTGTGCAGCATAGCCACCAAATGACACTTTTTTCCTGGCAAAATAATGAGACTAATATCTAACCAAGGGAGGCAACTCCATATGGCATTTTAATATGAAAGAAAAATGAAGTGATTATAAATGCTGTCACTTAAGTAGACATGTTTGAATATTACTAGGAATGATCAGCCAGCCTCGTGTATAAGAATTATTCTGTAGGCATTAAATGGTCTTTAATACAATTTATTGAAAAGAAAAGTAGCTCTAACCACTATTTAGTATTCTGGTATTCTGGGCTGCTGTTAAATGTCAGCATCATTGCAAAGAGTTTCCCAGGCAGCACGGTCAAGAGTGAATGTTTATAAATAACTGAATAAAAACAAACAAACAAAAACACTCATTGAAGTTGGCATGATGAAGTAAAAAGAATTATTTTTCTGTGATAACTTATAAAAAAGCTATGGGACCTTGAACACAGATTCTCAGAATTCTCATCTCTGAAATGGAGAAGGCGCATTGCACTTTACAAGTAAAATACAGCTCTCAGTAGATTTGCGTACAGACGAGTGATCTCTGATACCAGGGAGAAGCTCTTGGAAGGGTATAACATAGTTGTCTGTTGGGGCTGCTGTTGTCATTAACTGAACTTGCACATGAAATATATTTTTCTCAAATGTATTATTTTTAAATTTAAAAGTTATGCACATGGCTAAAAATTCGAAGAGTTTAGAAAAAGTATAATATAAAAAGTTAAACCTTCCCATAAATGGATACCATATGCTGTTCTGTACCCAGCTTCTTCCTTTATATTTTAGTGATCTTTACATATCAACACATGGGGACCTGCCTTATCTTTTTTAATGGCACATAGTATTCTTGATGTTCCATTCTTTATAGATGAAAAATATTACACATACAGGTACACACACACACACCTTCATTAACTGAACTTGTGGTGTTATTGGTTTAGTTGTTGCTAGGTTTTTTGTAATTTTATTGATTATTCAACTGATTTTTATTTCTTTAACTTTGATTAAGGTTGAGTGTTTCTTTGTATCTTTATTGGCCATTAATATATTTTCTTTTGTGAACTGTTAAAAGGTTTTCAAAATTGCTGTGGCAGTAACTATTCATTGAGTGTCTTATTTCATGCCAGCCACTCTGCTCAGTGTCCCAACATGCAGGCACTCGTGTAAGCCTTACAACTTTGAAGAATGAGATAATTATTTCTGTGTTAGATGAGAGGGCTGAGCCCAGAGAGGTGGAGTGAACTTGCCCACGGTTGCAGGCATACCAGTGGGCAGAACCAGGGTTTAGGCCCAGAAATGTCTCATTCCAGAGCCTGATATGATCCTTTCCCTAGCAGACATTCTTTGCAAAAGCCTCTATTACAGCAGATTATAGACATATATTAGAATCAAAAGAAATATGATGCATGTAAAGATGCTTTGCAAACTGAAAAGTGCTTTGTGAATGTAAAGAATAGAAGGTCAAAAAGCCTGGTAAAACTCTCCTGGGTTATTGCTAGAAAGTTTCAAGCAAAGACAGAGTTGTGAGCTTTGTGCTCCCATGAACAGATGTTTTACAGAAGCGTTGAACCAAAAGAGAACAGATACATCCTCCGGAGTAGGTGACATTGAAGGTAGTGGCCTGGGAGATACTTGCTTTAGTAACTGGTGAAACAGATAATAATGATAATTTACAGGGACAGTAATGGTATTGCTTGGTTAATGCTACCGTTTAAATGACTGTGATGGAAATTGTACTGATGTTACTGCTTTTGATATTTACGGGCTTAGGAGAGGTTTGATTTTGCGTAGAAACTGTGCTGGTTGGATCACTGTGTGGTTGGTTTATTATGATCAGCATTAATCTTTGAGTTCTTCTGTTTCCTTTGGATTGCTTTTCCATCCCCCTCCCTTGTTTTGTAGGCTGCAGCTGTTGATTCTGAACCCAGTAGCAATCATCTGCTGGGTCATTTTTTGGAAGATAGCGCTCATGAGCTCTGGGCTATGACTCACTCTAAGATCTTGGAGTCTGAAGCCTCAGACACCTTGGGGGACAGCAAGGACGGCCCATGTCTGGAGACCATGATGCTCCGAATGGAGGAAATGGAAGTAAGCTCTGGGGCTGCTTTTCTGTTTGGTCACTGGGTGCTGGCCTCTGCTGAGCGCTGCTCCTCCTCATGCTTCTGTAGCCTGGTGCTTCAGTCACATAGTCCTGGTTCTAAATGCCAGCTTGACTGCCAACCACGTCTGTGTCCTCGGTAAAGTCACTTACCCTCTCTAATAACTGGGATGTTTTTAAGGGTAAAATGAGGTATGAAGTATCATTACATTACCTGATGCATAGCTCAGGAAGGTGACCGTCATTATTATCCCCCGATAGCACTGATAGGAGATTCGACAAACCCTGGGACCAGAGCCCGGGTCCACAAATGGGACCCTTGACCGCTTCATCCCTCAGCCTGTAAATGCTATTCACTTACCTCTGCTACCCTGTAGCGTGTGATCCTGACATATCACAGATAATTTTACCCTCTTTAATTCCCATGATGCTACTTTAGAATGCTTTTCTCAACGCATTGTAGGTCTCAGACATTACCCAGTCCAACCCCTGGATTGTTCAGAGCAGGAAATTGAGACACAGTCAGGGAGGAAGGGATGTAGCCAAGGTCCCCAAAAAGTTCCCTCCAGAGCTGGGGTGCGAATCCTGTCTCCCGGCTCCTGAGTCAGCATTTTCTTTTTAACTGCACCATGGTTAAATCTCATTTTGGTGATGTACTCAGCAAATTAAGTAGAAAGTAGAAACATTAGAGGGAAGACAATTTTTTGTGGCTTTTTGAAAATTTAAAGATGCAGTTTATGCTAGTCTTGTAACTGATTTTCTCTTCTCGGGGGAAACTGTCTAGACCTGAAGTGTCCAAAATGGTAGCTCTAGCCGCACGTAGGTATTTAAACGTCGGCTAATTAAGATTAAACACGCTACTCACAGTTCAAGTGGCCACTATACTGGACATGGCAAATAGAGAACATTTCCATCATCACAGCAAGTTCCAGTGGGCAGTGCTGGTCTAGATGAGATTTATTGGGTTAATTGCTTCATTTTATTTTAGACCTCACCTCATGAACCAACCGCTTCCTGGCCTGGCAGACACCCGTTTCTGGCAGTGTGTCTGTGTCAAGTGTGTCTGCCGAACTGTTACATCCTTACTAGTTCTGGTTTGTGACGAAACCAATTTTCTCATAAATTCAACTTTTTTTTTTTAAAGAAATACCAGGAGACAGTTCGCCAAAGATATAATAAAATTGTGTATTCTGATCCTCATCTTTGGATGCAGAAAGAAAAAAATGGTGAGTGTTCCCACACTTTTTTCCCCAACATTCTGAAAATTTTCAGACGTACGGAAAAGTTGAAAAAAATCATACAGTGGACCCCCATATACCCACCTTCTAGATTCTATAATTAACATGTTGCTCTATTTGCATTATTAAATATCTGTTTATCCTGTATTCATCCATTAATTTTTCTTATTTTGGATGCATTTCAGAGTAACTTGCATCTGTCAGTACATGTCATCCTAAATATTTTAACATGTGTATCATCAACTAGAGTTTAACATTTATTTATGGATGTTTTTCATTTTGAGATAAAATTTACATATAATAAAATGCACAAGTCTTAACTGTGTCGTTTGATGGGTTTTGACAAATGGATACACCTTTGTTCTCCACACCCCTAGCAAGATGTAGACTGTGTCAGCACCTCAGAAAGTTCCCTCGTGCTCCTTCCAGTCAGATCCCCACTGCCCAGGCTGCCACTGTGCTTTTTTCCTGTAGATTCATTCTGCTTGTTCTAGAATTTCATGTAAACACGATGATACCTGCGTGTACTCTTTTGTCTAAGGCTTCTTTCGTTCGGCATGAGGTTTTATAGATTTATCTGTGTTATTTCCTGTTGCCACTGTAACAAATTTAAGTGTGTAACAAGTTAAAGCACACATTAAGTGGTTTAAAACACAGATTTATTTTCTTACAGTGCTGGAGGTCGGAAATCTGACGTGAGCCTTAAAGGACTAAACTCGAGGTGTTGGCAGGGCTGCTTCCTTCTGGAGAGTCCATGGGAGGAGTGGTTCCGTTCCTCCAGCTTCTGAGGCCGCCAGCCCCTCTGGCTTGTGGCCGTTAGCAGACCCTGCTTTCCTTACTGCGGCGCCTTCCTTTCTGCAGGCAGTTCCTCCTCTGCCTGCCTGCGAGCGGCACACTGATTACGTTCAGGGCCTGCTCTGGTCACCCGGTTCCCTCTCCCATCCAGAGACCCTTAACTGGGCAAGTCCCTCTTGCCAGAGATGGGAACATCTTGGGGGGCCATCATTCAGCCTGCAACGCTTGTATCAGAACTGCATCCCTTTTTATTGCTGAGTAGTATTCCAGGGTGTGCATGTACCACATGGAGTTTGTCTGCTTGCTTGTGGATCTGCATTTGATTGTTCCTAGTTTGGGGCTGTTAGAAATAAATCGGCTATGAATATATTCGTGTCTTTGTGTGAACATAAGTTTTTATTTCCCTTGGATAAATACCTGAATAGACTTGCCAGGTCATGGGATAGGTGTATGTTTAACTTTATAAAAAACTGCCAAACTTTTCCCCAAAGTGGCTGTACCACTTTACATTCCCGTCTCCATTGAGCTCCTTGCTTGATATCCTTGCCAACATTTGATGTTGTCAGTCTTTTTAATTGTAACCATTCTGGTGGGTGCATAGTGATAGCTCATTGTGGTTTTAATTTCTTTTGATAAATAATACTGTTTAGAACATTTTCAAGTGATTATTAACCATTTGTATATCTTCTTTTGTGAAATGTCCAGATCTTTTGTACATTTTTTTTAAAGTGGGTTTTTTTATTTTTGAGTTGTAGAAATTCTTTCTGCATTCTGGGTACAAGTTCTTTGTCAAATATATATTGGTTTCTTTTTTTTTTCTTGCTGAGGAAGATTTGCCCTGTGCTAACATCTGTTGCCAGTCTTTCTCTGTTTTGTATGTGAGCCACTGTCCCAGCATGGGCACTGGTAGACGAGTGGTGTAAGTCTGCCCTGGTGAACGAACCCAGGCTGGCGAAGCAGAGCGCACAGAACTTAACCGCTAGGCAACCGGGCTGGCCCTGGTTTTTTTTAAAACAACAGCTTTACTGAGAGAGAGTTCATGCACATACCATAAAATTCACCCTTTTAAAGTGTACAGTCACTAGTTTTCAGTATAGTGGCAGAGTTGTGCAGGCGTCACTGCTGCCTGATTCCAGCCCGTTTTCACCCTGAGAAGAGCCCTGCGGCCCTTGGCAGCCGCTCTCGCCCGCCCTCCTCTCACCCCAGCGGCCGCTAATCTCTTCAGAGAAGTGTTTGCGAATGCTGTCCCCATCTGACGCTCACCTGTGTATCTTCCCAAGTGTGTTTTGTTATGAGCAGACATTTTTAATTTTGATAAAGTCTAACATGAATTTTTTCTTACACGGTTTTTATTTTCTTTGATCTAAGAAACCTGTGCCTACTCCCAAGCTGAGGAGAGTCTCTTGTTCTCTTCTAGAAGCTGTTCGGTTTTAGCTTTTTTGTGTAAGTCTGTGATCCATCTTGAGTAAGAGTTTGCCTATGGTTTGAGGTAGAGGTTGAGGTTCGTTTTTCTCCCCATAATAGTTATCCATTTGTTGAAAAGACTCTCGCTTTTCTCCTCCACTCTTAAAAATTCACACATACTCATTTTGGCTGCAGTTGCTAGGCTGCTATCACAATCTTGGCTGGGATGCGTCACCCAAATTCTGTTTGACTCATGCTTATCACTTACTGCCTTACTCAGTGAAAGGAGGAGAGTAAAACGTGGTTAAACATTACCTCTGAAGGAATCTAAGTGCCATGAGTTTTCAGGGATGTAAAGGAAATTGTGGGTACAGAAGGTTTACAGTAGCAGCCTACATCACAGATAATTTTTCAAAAATATGAGTTGGGGGTGTTCTCTTAGAAAGAGTATTCTCCCTGTCAAATTTTGACAGTAGGATGGGCCATTGAAACACAATGCTAATCTGTTCCTTTTGTGTTTTATGTAGTTTTCAAGCGCTCTGTCCTTTGCTCACATTCTGTCTTCCCTCCAGCTCTGCTCCAGCTTCCATTTCCATGCTCACATGACAATCCAAGCATTCTTCACGACCCTGCTCGCGTGACCCTACTCGCGCAGTGCTTTCCCCGGTATTCCTATACTGGAGTTTCCTCCCTCCCTGCCTGTGAACTCTCATGGACTTCTGGCATGTCCTGCCATGTGGTAGAGCAGTTTGTGTGTGGGGGGTCTTACCTCAGCCAACAAAGCCACAGACTCTTTGAGGCCAGAGACTTTGTCATATTCAGTTGTGTCCCCTGCTGCTCCTAGCACAAGTCTGGCCCAGGGAGCACCCTTCTAATCATTGCCTAGTGAATCCGTGGGCATTTTAGCGTCTTTTTATATGGAAGCAGAAGAAAGGGAAATTTTGAAGGGCAATTCATTCCATTGATGGTTTGACCATGGGCCACAAAGTTAGGTGGCATCATGCAGAAGACAGCCTTACAGAGGACTCTGCGTTCTCTTTTTTCAAGGACAGTTTAAATTATCAGTCACTATCTATGACTGCATAGAGTCTAGGCGTACATTGAAATGGAGCTCTTTAGAACGCTAACAACTGAAATAAATTTTTGGACACTTTAATTCCAGAATCATGAAATTATAGTAAGAACCTTGTGTCTCTAGTTGTTCTGATTGTGTGTTCAATTGCATCATAAAATCAAATTTAAAGTGATGTTTGAATTGTGCGGTGTCTGATCTGTGTCTCTATATCCCCTCTTTCTGAACGATTGAAAACTGATTGTACTCTTAGTAATATTTTTGCAGACTGACTTATGCAATATTTCTGTCTGGCAGTAGGAAATCCTAAGCATATAAACGTGAGTCAGAGAAAGTTGTTTGACTTGTGGATACTCCTTACCTAAGAGAAGGACAGATTTTCTTCCTACCCTTGAAATACACTTAGAATTATAAATAATCTTAAACTCAAAGGAGCTGTCAAGGTTGCAAGGCATGGTTAATAAGTTAATGTTTTGACTGTCATCATGTAGATTTTTCCAGCAATGCCAAATTAAATCAGCTAATTATGTGTTCAGGTGTGTGTGATTTTTCCTTCTCCAGTAATCAAGCCATTTAAAGGTTAAAAAACAAACCCGCTGCCTAAGACTCGTTGAATGGGTGGCTGGGTCCTAACAGAACCTGCATAGCCTGGGGTTTTGCACAGACCTCTCTCCTAGGGTCTTCTCAGAGCTAGCAGAGGCTTCACAAGCAGTTTGTTATTTCTTAAAACTGATTCCTCTTGATTGTTTCTTTGTAATTTTTAAATTCACCTTTTCACTTAAAAGAAGAACAATTTTTCCGTCGCACAGCTAGCTTAGCTAAGCCCGTTCTGCTTGAGAGATGTGCATGTGACTCCCTCATGGGTGTGGGCCGCAGGACGGCTCTGATAGGTCTGTCAACTTCTCTTTAAATGTAGTCACTTTGTTTCTTCTTTTCTAGACCAAAAAATCCCAGCAGTAACTGAAAGGCCTCTTTCTCCTCATCCGATCAGGATCACAAAGACAGCAGCTCGCAAAGACCCAGAAGTGAACATCGTGTTGGAAAGGCCCTGGAATGCCAAGTAAGTGGAAACGAGACTGTCTGATTTCATTGTCGTTGCTTGCCTTTGATGATGTTAAATTTCGAATTTCTTCAATTCCCGCAAGACAGAGAAATTCTTACTTTGAGCAGGTTCTTGCCAAACTCCAAGATGGCACAGTAAAATAGCATGTTTACAGGATGGGCGTGGAATACGCTGGATCTTACTAAAGGAACTTTCAGTGACGTTTCACTGGTCTTAACTGTGGACAGCATCACATTGGCATGTGTGGTTGTTCTGTTAACACTGCAGTCTTCGCTTTAAGAATTCTCTTGTCTATGAGACAGGAAGTCCTGCCGTGTGGAGGGTTAGTCCAGTGACGGGGGAGCAGTGAGTGACGATAGATGCTGAGTTTTGTTCAGTGTGAGAGAGAGAAATGAAGGTAAACCTTTGGTCATCAGACCGTCAGGGTGAGTGAACACTTTACCCTTGCATATAGAGGATGTTGAATGCTTTCATTTTTGTTTGCTCTCAGTTCCCTGGATGAAAGTGTGGTAACAGAGGAGAAGTCAGAGAAGAGAGAGGCTCCCCTGCTCTCCCTGTCAGAAGGTGCTCAACAGAAAGAGGGTCGAGCTGCCCTCTTGGTCCCACCCAGTATGCGGCACAGCATTGGTGACTACTGCAGCCGCTTTGAGCGGTACCTCCGGATGATATCTCATGAGGCCGTGGGCTCCTTCAACCCATGGCTGCTTGCTAAAAGGTCAGTAAGATGCTCTGTGCCTCTGTTTAGGAACCAGGTGCCAAAAGTCAACCGACAGAAGGGCTGGAGGAAGTCCTGGCCAAGGTCTCCTGCTCTGCTTTTGGGCCCTGGAGTTCCAGCAGTTGCTTGGGCTATTGGCTGGGCTTTCTCTGCTGACTGCCTTTTGTCAGATAGAGGGGACCGCCAAACAGCACGGGTGATGTTTCGTGAGACAAATCAGCTTGCTTTTCCTGGACATCACCTTCTGCAGACCCTCAGGTTTCAGCTTCCTCTGTCCTTCCTCTATCCTGGTAAATCAGTTATGATTCTTCCACATGCCTTTTTTTTTAATATTGGTTTTTGGTTTCTTTCTTTCTTTTTTTTTGGTGAGGAAAATTAGCCTACATCTGTTGCCAATCTTCCTTTCTTTCTCCCCAAAGCCTCCCATATGTAGTTGTATATGCTAGTTGTGGGTTCTTCTAGTTCTTCTATGTGGGACGCCGCCTCAGCATGGCTTGATGAGCGGTGCTAAGTCAGCACCCAGGACCCAAGCTGGCAAACCCCAGCCACCGAAGTGGAGTGTGCGAACTTAACCACTTGGCCACAGGGTCAGCCCCCCAACATGCTTTTTATCTTCTGGAAATTTTGGATATTTCTCATCTACTTTGTCTTTCTTTTTCTCCTTGTAGGTTTTTGTGTTCGTTTATCTGTTTTTTTTTTTATTTTAACGGAGTTTTGGGTGGGTTCAGAGATAATCATTTATGTTCAAACCCTCAGGTTTAACTTGAAGTCCTGAGACGTCTCTTTAATGTATAGCACCTTCCAAAGCATATGAGACCCTTTGTTCTGATTGAGGTGCACATTTATTTTCTGGGGGAAGAGAATAAACTTGACTGGCTTCCATGTGTTAACTCACAGTCCTGTAGCATCCTCACTTATTTCCCATAACCTGTCTGGATTGGTTAGGCAGACTGGCATTTTGGGAAATTCCAAAACAAGCCAAGGAAGATAGACTGGTCCTTGATTAAATGATACGTTTTGTTCATAGTTGTTTTGTAGACGTAAGGAAAAGCTCTCTCAGCCTATAAGGAAAAATAGGTTAAAAGGTAAAAGATAGAGCTATGAGAACATACCCAGATTTTTACACATGTTCTCCTCTTCTGCTATCCTTTGACCCCCAAGTGACAGTGCATCTGAATATGCTAGCTCTGTTTTTCTTCCTTATTTGAGTGTTCCCTAGATGAGAACTGTGTTGATAAGATTTTGAAGAAGTATCCAAAGACAGCTGACTTCATCTCTAGCTTCTTGGATGAGGGAGAAGTTAGCTGAGTTTTTCCTTTTCTTTGAATGTCTCCATTCCTCCTTACACTGAAGAAAAGCACTATTCCAGTGATCAAAGGGAGCAGCTGATATAAACTGGATATAAATAAGAGAGTGATTGTGAAAAGAAAGGCTTAAGGCGATAATGCTTTTGATGAAAGCAAACTCTTAAGGATTCCTGGTTTGAAAAGCAGATCAGGAGACTTCGAGCTGAAAAGGGCAAACCAAACATAGGTGTTTATCTTTCCTCCCTGTATGCCTATCCCACTGCGTGTCACTGAATGAATAAATAAGAAACATCGGTGACAGCAAACAAGGAATAGTAATAAATAACATTTTAGGGCCATAAAGCAGTTAAACAAATGGCAAACGGCCTAGCAGACCAGCGAGAGCCGAGTGCCTGATGAGGGTGAAGCCAGGAGCCACAGCCGTTTGTTCAGGAGTGAGAAGCACCAGGTGCTCGTGACGGCAAGGGTGCAGGTGAGTCAGAGACAGGAGGCTTAGCTGAAATTCTCACTCTCGAATAGAGCAGAGAGCTGAGATGCCCAGACATGAGGAAAACCACGAAGGATACATAGCCTCTCCTCACAGAAGGAACGCTGAGCAAGCAGGGACAAGGCAGGCAGCAAAACATCAAAATCGAACAAACTCGCATGAGTATTCTCAGGGAAATAAGGGCAGCTGTTGCACCAGAGAACAAGAACAGGATACTATAAAAAAGAAATTTTCAAAAGTAAAACAAAAGTTTTTAGAAATTAAAAATATGGTCAAAATAAATTCACTAGAAAGAGTCAAAGCAAAAAGTCAAATCTCTCAGGAAGTAGAATGAAAAAAGACAGGGAGATGGATAATAGAGAAGAAAAGATTTTAAAAATTAGAGGATTATTCTAGAAGATGCAGCGTCTTGGTCAGCTCAGGCCGCCCTAACAAACACCACAGGCTGATGGCTTAAACAACTGACACTTATCTCTCGTGGTCCTGGAGGCTGGCAAGGCCAAGATCAAGGCACTGGCACATCTGTGTTTGGTGAGGGCCTGCTTCCTGGTTTGCAGACAGCTGTCGTCTTGTGTCCTCATGTGGCAGAGAGAGATCATCTCTTGTGTCTCTTTTGTAAGGGCACTAATCCCGTTCATGAGGGCTCTACTCTTAGGAACTAACCACCTCCCAAAGGCCCCGCCTCCTGGTACCATCACATTGGGGACCAGATGTCAACAGACAAATTTGGGTGGAAGAGGACCTAATTTTCAGTCCATAGCATCCAACATCTGAATAATAGGAGTTCCAGAGTGTGAGAACAGGGAAAAAGAAGGAATGGGAGATTATCTGAGAAATGCTGTAAGGAAATTTTCCAGAAGGCTGTTAGTCTCTAGATTGAAACAGAGTTCATCAGTTGTCCACTGTGAGTTAGTGAGTGAATAAATAAATAGAGCAGAACACACCATGGCACATCATTATGAAAAGGAAATTTGAGCATACCATGTAAGGAGAAGATGACAAAAGGTTCCAGAGAGTTTAAACTGGATACATTCAAAATACTCAGAAATGAGTATGGTGTATTGTTTTCAATAGCAACACTGCTAAAAGATATTGGAGCATACTTCCAAAATCTAGAATTCTGCACTCACTCAAATTATCAATTAAATATAGGAGTAGAATAAAGACATTTTTAGGTATGCAAATTGTCCAAAAATTTAATTCCCTGTTTCTCAGTAAGCTACTGGAGGGTGTATGTATGCCACCAATACCAGGTATTCATCGAAAAAGAGGAAGACAGGATTTAGGAAACTTAGACTCCAACATGGAACGTCCAGAAAAATGGCAAAAGCTGTTTCCAAGAGAAGAATTTTTCAGTGAGCATAAACGGCATCTAGTCCAGGTTGGAGTAGGAGGGCGGAGGGCTCCAGGAGGAGTGGGTCCCAGAGGGGGAAGGCAGGGTGGGGAAGGTTAAAAAGAAGAAGGAGCAAACGGACTCCTTACCCAGTGTGTCTGAATGCATTGGGAGCACCTTTGTAATTCTCTGATAGTTTGGGGGTGAATTAGTGGTAGGAATATGGAAAGCAGAGCAAATATAAAACAAGGTAATCACTTCTGCTTCTAGTAGTGATGAGCCTGGTAATTGGGACCACTTCTCCCACTGAGGATAACTGTTAACAGAAAACCCAGGTTGTAAATAAAACACATATGCTTGAAGGCATCAGGAAGTTAACTAGGTAATGACGAATAGCTAGGCCAGGATCCTGGAGGTGACGGAGGCCTAGGGAGGTTAGCCCATCGTCTGTCGCTGGATTGTCAGTTCTGGAGGGAGATGAGTGGCACTTTTTGACAGTCTTTTCAGATCAGAGGACAGAGGTGGGAATCCAGGGCTTGCCGAGGTCGGGGAGTTGTCCTGGTGAACTTCCCTCACTTTTGATTGGGACCCTGCAGGGTGGCACTCTCAAAGGAGAAGTCACCTGGCTGCCAGGAGGTCCTCTCAGGGACCACACTCAGCTCCACATTATTTCAGTTCCTGAGATCAGATTAAGGTGACTCTAGGTCATTGCCCCCAGGACGCCAGGCAGAAGCAAACATAAATGTTCTCTGGAGGAATATCACATCATCTTAGGACTTAAACTATTTCTACAGTTTTCAAATACAGTGGCTGATATATGGTGAAAAATAACCAGGCAACAGAGAGCTGTGACCATAACAAGAACAGGCCCACAGCAGCTCCAAATATTAGAGCTCTCAGACACAGACATTAAAATAACCATGCCTTCTGTGGTCATGGAGATGAAAGACACAACGGAAAATGTTGGCAGAGAACTAGAAACTAAACAAAACGCAAGTGGGCATTCTAGAACTGAAAAATACAATTTCTGAAATGAGGGATTCACTGGATGGGCTTAATAGCAAGTTAGATACATCAAAAGAAAGAATTAGAGACTTGGGATATAGGAGAGAAGAAAATATCCAGAAAGACGCATGAAGACACAAAAAAGATGAAAACAAAGAAAAGGGGATGAACAACATTGGGGATAAAGTGACAAGATCTATCGTATATGTGGCTCGAGTCTCAGAGGGAGAGGAGAGAGAGGATGGGTCAGACATGACATCCACAGAGAGAATGGCTAGTAACTTCCCCCGAAGTAACAAAAGACATCAAGCCAGAGATTCAAGAAGCTGTAAAAACCCCAAGCAAGAAAAACAAAAAGAAACCTATGACATAGTCATGTCATAATATTGCTAAAAAATCAAGAACAAAGGGAAAATCTTAAAATCAGCCAGAGGAAGGAAAAAAAGAGAAACAAAAATGGAAGCTGGAGGTCTTGGCCTGTGTTTTAAAGTTCTGAAAGGAAAGAACTGCCAATGTGGACTCTAAGCCCAGTGAAATGTGTTTGGAGGAGGAAGGTAAGAGGCTCCAAACAAGCAGAGCTGAGAACACTGATCACCAGTAGAACTTCCCTATAGGAAAGAGGGAACGGGTGTTTGTCAGGCAGAGCAAAAGTGGCCACAGATGAAAGGTCAAAAATATAGGAGGGCATGAATTTAAAAAAAGGTGAGTAGGTAAATGAGTATTGACTATATAAAACAATAAACTGATGTCTTATGGTGTGTGTGGGGAAGTGTGTACCTTTAAAACACAATACAATAGCGTGTAAAGAAGAGGATAAGTGGAGTTAGTGTTCTAAGTTTCTTGCATTATCTGGGAAAATGGTAAGAATATCAATTCCTGTTGGACTTTAGGTCAAGGATGCTTATTGTATCTAGGATGGTCACTAAAAGAAGAGTAGAAGAGTGTATGACATCCAAGTTAATAGAGCGGAAAGAATGTAATGAAAAATCTAAAAGAAAGAAGAAACAAATAGACAAATAGAAAATACTTGATATTTTAGTAGTAGAAACGCAAATATGTCAGAATTACATTAAATGAAAAAGGACTCTACAGGCCAATTAAAGGCAAAAGATTGTCAGATTAGCAAAAACAAAACCAAACCAGCTGGGCTGGGAGTGGAGTAGAAGGGACAGGAGAGGGAGAAAGAACCGTGTCTCCAGTCAGCGACAGTCACACTAAAGGGAGCAGGGGCGATGAGAAGTCTCCAAGTGCCGCTTGAGCTCGCCTGCTCCCCGCCCCAAGAGAAGACATGCCCCCCTGCTGTCGGGAGTCAGGCAGCCGTCAAAGGTGGGTCTGGGCTGGGGCTGGGTAGCGGCTGGTTAGTTTCCAGTTTCAGTCCTCTCAGGGTGAGGTCTGTCCTGTGTCTGTTCCAGGCCACTCCCTCTACAGGTTTTGGGATCTAATTACTGCCATCTCAGCATCTAGGAGAGCAAGGCCTCACACCTTGTTTTTCTTCTTCAAGAGTGTTTTGGCTGTTCATGGCCTTTTGAGTTTCCGTTGAAATCTCAGAATTGGCTGAAGTGCCCCGGCTGAGTGAAGAATGCTCCCCTGTTTGGCTGTGTGTGCTCTGAGCTGTGTTGTTTGTCTTCCAGCTTTTCGGAAGAGCTGGTAGATGAAGCTCTGGGGGCCGTGGCTGCTGAACTTCAGGACATGTGTGAAGACTATGCAGAAGCCGTGTTCACCTCCGAATTCTTAGAGGCTGCTGCATAGAGGCTCTCCGAGACGAGGCCCCTCCTGTCACACTGGAGAAGGGACGGCACCACTTTCATTTGAGCCCACGGGAAATCTATCCTCAGCTGTCTGTCCAGGCCCAGGAGGTGCTGCCCACGGACAGGAAGGAAATGCCAGTGATGTCATCCTCACTTTGCATTTTCTCATTGTCATAGCGATGGTTCTGGTAGTTTATGATGGAATGTGTTATATTTATCAGTGCCTAGGAAACGTGAATAGATTATGATAATATAATATTTTCTGAATGTATGATTTTCCTACTGAAATATTATGTTCATTCCACTGGCTCAGTTTGGTGATGAGAATGTTTTAAAAGGTAATAAATCAGTATATTTGACATAGGAATTCCAGTTGCTATTGAACCTGTAGGTGGCATCAGTTACCCTCTGGTCCTGTCACCTCGCTCATGTTTCTACCTTCTGCAGTTTCCTATCAGGACAGCTGTCCCTCCTGGTTACAGATTTGTGTAGGGCACAGAGTTGGGTTCTGCTGCCAAACCCTTCCTCTGTTGCAGCTTATTAAAGATAGGAACCCACCAGTTTTCAGTGCACAGCAATAAACACATTTCCCTAATGCTCGATTCCTAGGTGGTTTATCACATTTTTAGTTCCTCAGAGTCTTTTATTGCTGTGAGTTGACATATTCTGATATACAAAACTTTCTCTGAATTCTGAGGAAGTTTGAGGACACCAGGAGAGGACCAGCCTCTCTAGTGCCTGCTTGAAGGTCCAGAGCTCATTTGCATCTCTGAGGAGGTCAGAAGGTTCTGCGTTTCCTACCACAGACGAACCTTGTGTGGAGGAGGGAGTGGATCTGGATGGTGTGAGACTGGGTCTCCCCAGAGAAAGGAAGAAAGTTAAGAACCATAATAGCTTGGTCCTCAAATGACTTATAAGGCATATTTTATCAAGAGAAAAGCCTGTGTTTTCAGAAACTCTGAATTGGGAAAAAGAGAACGAGTGTGCGTAAAAATAAGGCCACTGCCTGGAAGAAGTTTCCATCAGTTTTGGCCTGAGGCTTGGTGAAGGAAATGTGAAGAACCGAGTGGCGGGAGACGCACCCCATGGAATAATGTGAATCTTCTTATAACACGACAGTGTTGTCCTCGGGGATTTTTCTCTGAAGTATAAGTATTTCAGGTGATAATTTAAGCTGCTTGATCACACTTATTTGTGCAAAATTGGTTTTTATTTAACGTTAATGTTTTCCTGCTTAATTTTATATAACCTCGGAATTAAAGACTTGAAGGGAAATTAAAGGTCTTTAATTTGAGGAATTGCGTGTGTACACTTGAATTGATAGGAGCGTCTGTCGTTGATAGCTTAAAGTAATTTGTGTGGCAGTTTTTACTGTGCTGATTTTTAAAATAAATTCAGTATTTTAAAGTATGTACAGGTCTGTTTGAAATAATTTTCACCTCCATTTTTTTCCCACAGGCAGAGTGAAATGTGGTTTATAGACTGAAATGTGATTTACCACGGAGAGTACTTTGATTAGTGCATCATTTGCCACCTGTTCCCCCAGAAAGACAGAGATGATAGTGCAGCTGACGTTCACTGGACATATAGCGTGGGTCAGGCCTGCTCTCAGTGCTTCCCATCTGTTCATTTATTCAGTGCTTGTATCATCTGTATGAGGTGGATACCATTATGATTCCCATTTTATAGGTGTATAAAATGAGGCACAGAACGGGGAGGTAATTTGATCCAAACAGCCCGTATTCAGCAATGCCATGGTCATGGGTTCACTTATTCCTGTAAGGATAATTGTCACAATTTCTCGAGTTTACTCAAGTGCATTCTCCTGCTGCTTCTTGTTCCTGCTCTGCGCGTCCTAGGTGCTGTCCGGAGCTGTCCCTCTCCTCAGCACTTCCTGTCCCCCAAAGGGTCAAGTCTGGGCTCCTTTGCTTAGTTTCAGGGTCTTTCCAGTCTCTCCTGCTCCTCCCCACAGACGGGGCCTCCTGTCTCTGACTCACATGGGTGAGGTTGCACCTGCCTCAGTGCCCCAGGTCTGCTTTATGGCCCTGGCCCTCATGAACCTCTGTGGCCAGAGCATTTTCCAAAGATGCAAAAATAAACCGCAGGAATTAAGAACTTTCACTTGAAAGTGGAAGTTGAATCCTTAAAACATGAATTTTCCTGTTTGTAGTCTTGCAACCATCCCACACCTCTAGGATGTCTGTTCATGAACAAAGGCTGATTGTGTTCAGGTCCTTCTCTAATCTCCTTAAGTTTTCTCATGACCTCGTCTCATATTATTTTCAGAAACAGAAACACATGGGTGTAGTATTTCTGTGTCACATAGGCTGTCCCAGTTTGCAGAGATGCTGCACTTTGTAAGCGCTCCCACTGGGCTCTGTCTGGCTTTGCAGCCCCCGCCATAGGGGTCTTTACCTGTTGACGTACTTGCCTGTAGTCGGCTTAGCTCCTTAAGGGCAAGGCCTCTGCCTGGCGTGTAAGTGGTGCTCAGTAAATTCTTTGGAAGGCACGCTTTTTCTTGGGGTCGGTTTTGTACAAGGGGGTCTATCACATCTCTGTCCACAACAATCTGTGTTAACCTTTTGTGACCTGATAGAGGCAGGATGCCGCCTAGGAGGAGCTGCGGATACCCTTTCCGAGACACTGATGCACTCGGACTGTTAACGGGCCTGCCTCCTAAATGCGTGCGCCTCGCAGCCTCGTGCTTCTCCGGGCCCTCCGAGTGCCTTGGTCAGCGCACTGCAGAGTGGGCGTGTGGGCTGGCAGGGCTGCGGTGGCCCTGGACTTGAGAAGAAGGCAGAGAAAAGTGTATGGGGGGCCGCAGAAAGGACTGTCTCCGTGCTGTGGTCCCTTCTTCCTCTGCCTGTTGGTGCTGGGGACCGGAGGAGAGACGGTGACGAGAGTCTTTCTACCTCCCGGCCCTTCCTCAGCTAACAGGTCCCGCTTCCCTGAAGGTAGGGGAGAGTGGTCGGGGGGAGCTGGCGGGTGGAGGAATGAACTGCTGCACTCTGCGCCCCTGGGCCTGGGAGGCAGGAGGAAGGTCTGAGGGAAGCCCCCAGGGCCGACAGGAAAGGAAGGGGCTGGCCAGGTGGTGTAGTGGTTAGGTTCACGCCTCTGCTTTGGTGGCCCAGGGTTTACAGGTTTGGATCCTGGGCATGGACCTAGCATCGCTTGTCAAGCCATGCTGTGGCAGCGTCCCACATAAAGTAGAGGAAGATTGGCACAGGTGTTAGTTCAGCGACGATCTTCCTCAAGCAAAAAAAAGAGGGGAAGACTGGCAACAGATGTTGGCTCAGGGCTAATCTTCCTCACAGAGAAAAAAAAGAAAGTTTCCAGTTTTCTCTGTGGCAAGTGTAGGTTTCCTTAACTTGTGTGTCTCCAAGAAGAACTCTCTGTTTTTGCAGCTTGTGAGAGCGATGAGAATGCCCTGCAGAATGTGAACCAGGGGTGTCTGCGTCACCATGTAGCCATCGTCACCACAAAGTGCCCTTAGGAAGGGCCAGCTGGTGAGAGCTCGTGATTCTTCGGGCTCTTGAAAAGCGACAGAGAGGCAGTGACACGTCCATGTTTCTTCCTGAATATTGGCCTTCTCCCTTCAGCCGTCTGTTGGTTCAAGAGCAGAGATCTCGGATCTGTTTCTTCACTGGCGTTTTTCTCAGTCGGTTGAGCCCAATAACATGGGCTGGGTTGGAAGGACTTCACCAGACATCCTCAGTGCTTCTCATCAGTCCCCGGTGAGGGCCCCAGAAATTCCCGCACTGGGGCCGGGGCCAGCTGTTGGGCCCCAGTGAACTAGTCAGCTGATCCGTCAGGTCCCGTCCGTTTGTCAGGGTGACAGGGCCATGGTCTCAGCCTGGAGTGCGTGGCTCCGAGAGCCAGACTGTGGATTGGTCCTGCACTCAGGCCTCCCCCTCCCACCGTAGCTCCAATACTTGGTCCCTTGCCTGCCAGCCTGCCCAGGACCCTGTTCCTGTAACCCTGGGCCCTGCTCTACTCTGACCAGCCTTTGCAGGGTCTGATGTGTGGCTTCTGACCCTCAGTCTGGGGTGGGGAACCCCGAGACTACACCTGCCTTTCTGGATGGACCCCCTGTATCTGCTGTTCTTCCTAGAATCCCCGTAGCTATTTCCATGTTCCATCTTCCCAGTAACTTTCATCACTTTTTCTTGAACCAAACCTGCTGCCTCTCACCATTTTTTCTGGCTGACTTTCCGTCCCGCCAACTGGACGTTTTCCTGTGGCCTGCAGCTGAGTCTGCCGCCTCAGCGCCCCAGCGGGTATGTCCAGAGGAGAGGCTCCGCCATCTCCTGCTGCCATGGAGTAAGTACGACGCACCTTCCACCCGTCTCTGAGCCCTGGCTCTCCACGGGGTCTGCATAGAGGCTGCTCCCGTCCCATTCCTCTCTGGATCCAGGAGGAGCCATTCGTCTCTCCTTGCTTCCAATGTCTCCTCCTGACCACTGCTGTACCCTGGTGGCAAGGGGGCTCTTCCTCTCGCAAGTCCAAGCCACGTGCACATGCATCCCCTTTCTCCGGGGTGGTGTCCTTCACTCCCCTAGACACCCCTGGGTCTTAGAGTCTTCTCTCTCTCTCTACCCATTCCAGTGCCTTAAAATCCTTTGTAGAGAACCTGAAGAAGCCTTCCTGGGGGTTTCTGGAGCACCCTTCCAAGGCTGCCAGCTCCTCCTCCTCTGCGGCCTGACCACACGTCCACCTCCGGGAGCTAACCCTCGCTCAGATGCGGCGTGCTCCGCTCTGAAAGCTCTCGTCCAGCCTTGGCTCCCCGGCCTCTAGGGGCCCTTGGCTCTCACCGCAGCCCTCCCTCTGCCCTGTCCCCACCTGCTCCCCTCTGGGGATCTCTTCTTATGGCTTTCCTCCCCACCCTCCCCCACCCCAGCCCTCCTCGTTGCCTCCCTGCCCAGACCTGGCCGTGCATGTGCTTCCCTTCTGCTCCTTCTGCTCCCCTTGGCTCCCTCGAATCTCCCACCCGCACATCGTTCCTCTGTCTTCACTTCGGTCTCCATGAGGGCAGCCTCAGACCTCCCCCTCGCAGGCGGCCGAGCCCTGCTTGTGCCGAGAAGCCCACTGCACCTCCCTGCCACCCCAAGTCTGTCTGTCTCCGTCCACGCCTGGCAACTCGCTTGGCAATGGGAGAATTCCAGGGAGCCTTCTGCTCTCAACACTTGACCTGGGAAGCCCCCAGTGGACACTGATTCCTCGGGAGCACACGGGAGGCTAGAGTCAGGAGTGCCGGGGAGAGGCAGCTGGCCGCCAGAACCCACCTTCCTTTCCAGCCCCTGAAGACCTCCTGGGAGAGGCCACTCTCGGGGGCCAGGCTCAGGAGGGGAGGTGGCTCTCCTTCACCCCCATTGCCCAGCACACCGTTCGTGGAGGGTTACTCAGAGGCCAGGAGAAGTTAGGCGAACACTGTGGGCTTAACACCATGCCCCATCTAGTCAGCACTTCACAGCCCACGAGATGCCATTCAGTCTGGTCACGGAACCACCCTGCTTTGTGGACCAGCAGTCACTTGGTGGTTAGGAATGTGAATCATGAGTTAAGATCCCCTGTGACCTCTGTGCCTCAGTTTCCCAACCTGTGAAGTGGGGGTAAGAGTAGCACTCACACAGGGTTATTGTGCAGATTAAGGAAATAACCATGCAAACACCTAGCATAGCAGCTGGCAGAGAGCAAGCGCTCAATGAATGTTCCTATTGGGTTTATCTCCGAGAACCTTAGAGGAGGGGCCGCGTGGCCCTGGTTCTGAAGCGCTTTCCGTGCCTCCTCCTTCCTGTTATGTGCTTTCCTGCTGACAATCCTGTGTCTCTCCTCACCTTCCCTTTCAAACCAAATGCTTGGCGGTGCTTTTCCTAGCCATGCCTTTGGCAGTCCGGAGCAACGGAAACACACTTGGCTCCCCGTTCCAGCTGGTCTCCTGGGCCACCTCAGAGAGATGTCCCTTTTGGCCATGGGACTAACTGCACTGTGGACAGTGCTCCTGCAAGCTTCTTGTGGGGCTTCCAGTGCCCCCAGAATTTTCTGAACGCCTCTACGGGCCAGGCAGATGAAGTATGAATGGCCCATTTTACAGATGAAGAAATTGAGGCCCACAGACATTAAGACACTTGCTCAGGGTTGTGCAGACACACAGTGACAGAACCCAAACTAGGTCTGCATCTTTTGACTTCAAGCCTTGTATCCTTTCCATTCTGTGACACAATTTTGTCTCTCTCTCAAGTAGATGATTCTTAGATGGTCTAGAAAATCTTAGCAGATGTCAGTTGTAAGTGCAGTCTCCATTTGTAAGTATTTGCTGTGGTCCTGCTCTGTGCCAGGCGTTGTGCTTAGTTCTGGGCACACAAAGACGACCGAGATGTGTTTCCTGCCTTCCTAACAGAGCTGCACAGAGCCGAGCAGCTGCCTGTTCCCGTCCACTCACCGTCCACCTCCCACATCCCTGCACTCCCGCTGGCCCGGGCCCTGCCCAGAACCCAGCTTGCAGTGACAGTGATAACCCACTGCTTGTGTGCCGACCACATACGTGCTTTATTTACACGATCTCATTTGATTCTCACACTAGCACTGAAATAGAGATTATTAACCCATTTTATAGATGAAACTGAAGCCAAGTGAGGGGGAGGTTTTCCCAACTAGAAAGTGGTTGTCACCAGGTCTGACTACAAATTCTGGCTCTTCCCAGTGTCCCTTACTGCCCCTCTGTGGGCCCTGGCATCCCAGAACCTCTACCAGGGCTGGGGCTCAGCTCCGGAGGCACAAGTCAGACCACAGCTACACACTGCGCTGTGGGCCCACCTGCAGCCTCACGTCCTGTGCCAGGGGCACATGCCCAATTGGACATGCTGGTACCAGCCTTGCCCCAATGGTTCCTGGGCTTGCTGTGCCCACTGAGCAGTGTTCTGCAGATGGTCTCTTGCCACATCTACACCATCCTCAGTGGCAAAGCCAGTGTCCCCTGCTCTCCAGGCAGTTTCCTCCTCTGCCGCTCCCCGTGTGGTGGCACATGGCACCAGCAGCCCCAGCCTGACATTTCCCCACTCAGCAACCACAGCAGAAGGAAGCCCCTCATTCCCCAGAGTGCCAGCGATGCCCCTACGTGACTGCTCATTGCCCCTGATTGGCCCAACCTGGGTACCAAGCCAGCCCGACCTATTCGCTGTGCTCTCGTGGGTCAGATCAGAGTCACATGCCCACCCCTGGAAAAGGGATTTGCAGCATCTCAACCGCATGGACTGAACGTGGATAGGGGGCGGCTTCCCAGAGGAGAACGGAGGCCCTGTTACCTGAAGCAGAGGGAAAGGATGCCCGGCAGGCAAAACCTGCAGGCGCGCTCCACAAATGAGAGCATGTCTTCCTGAGACTAGGGAATGAGACAGATTTCAATTGGCGTTGGCATTCATTTAATGTTCACTCCATGCTACCGAAATGCAGAGATAGTTAAGGCACAGATCCTCGCAAGGCAGAATGAAGGGTAAGGTGAAATAGGAAATGAGCGGTTGTACCTGGAATGACTCATTTTTACTGAGTGAGGGTTGCAATTTTGGCGGTCTTCATGGAGGAGGTGGCATTTGAATTGGACCTGAGTGCGTTTGAGGCCTTGAAGAGTGGCCTCGGCTGCTCATGACTCCTCCCAACAAAGAATTTTTGTCCGGCTTCAAGAAGATGCCCTTGAACGGGAATAAGCAGTTCCCTCAGCACGTCCTCCCTCCCGTCCCTTGAAAGCGTGATTTGCCCCAGATTGCTCTTGCTCAAGCTTCCTAATCTTTATTCTGTTTCTAAATGGGGTAGTCTACTGGGAGCCCCAGACCCCTGCCAAGCGTTCCATCTGTATTTAATCAATCCCTTCTCTGAAATCCAATCTGTCATAAATTCCGGCCTCACGATAAATGCGCCCTGAGGTCTGCAGGGAGGGGCGTTCATAGTGAATGAGAACCAGAATCGCTGCCCAAACTGTTGAATTGAGCACAGTGGGAATCGGGGGGAGGCACCTGCAAGAGGGGCGGACAGCGGAGCCAAGGCAGCCGCTGTGCGGGGGGCGGCGGGGCCCCACACGCCCTGGGCCTGAGCCTGCACCCTCGGGGCAAGCCAGGCATTGTCCTCGGCCTGGCTTCCTCGCCTTCATTAGCTCTTGGTAATGGATTTTATATCTGCTCAGTGTGACGGAGGAGTCTTGGCAATCCTGGAAGACCTGCAGGATCTCCTCCCAGCCCTCCAGTGTGAAGCCAGCAGCTTGGTCAGCCACGTAGGTGGCTCTCCAGCCAACGTTTACTTTAGTGTCAAAAAGAAATCCCAGGCATGTCTGAAACAGATGTGGGCCCACTGTGCACTGGGGGTCTTCCCAGGGACAGCCTAGGCCGGCCTGGGGGTGTGGGCCTTTCTGTTGGGGTTGGTCCTGTCCTTGCCTCTGGAGGGAAGCCAGCCTGGCAGGCCTGCCCCTCGTTCCGTGCTGGGGCCTGAGACCCGCATGTAGAGCCTGCGCAGCCCTGTGACCTGGGGCGTGTGTGACAGAAGGCCGCATGGCTGTGGGAGGGGACAGGGATGCTGGCTTGGCTCTGCCAAAGCTTTTAATTAACTCAGATAATTGTTCACAGCTTTAGACGTGAACAAGCCCCAGATTCCCCACACTGACGTCGGGGCCTGCTTCCCGTCTGCACAGAGGGATGGACTGAAATAGGAGTTCCTGCTATTTTAAAGGGTCAAGATCCCTTTAAAAATCTGGAAAAAGCTGTGGACTCTTTCCCCAGAAAACACACACACACGTACACACATATATACACACATGTATACCCGTACACACGTACACATGTACACTTGCTGTTTCACGTCCAGTTTCAGGGGCTCACAACCCCTAGTTCCAGGGGGTCCTGGACGCCAAAATAAGGCACTCTGCCCTGAGTGACCCTGGGCCGGCCCCTCCCCTGCAGCACCCCTGAGGTTGTCTATGGACAGAGCAGTGTCCCCACCACCTGGCATTTCCAGTCTCTTACTCCAAGGTGGACAAAGGAGGAGTTCTCACCCTTTTCTGCAGATGAGAACCGAAGCCCAGGGCAGGGCCGATCTCACAGGAAGTCCGGAGTGAGTCTGGCTCTGGACCCAGGCTCTTCTCCTCCCCAGCCTGGAGCCCGTTCCCTCCATCCCTGCTTCCTCCTAGCTTTTTAGGTCATGCTCCCTTTTGACAAGTGAAAAAACCTCATTTCCCCCACCTCCGAAATATCGAATAACACACTGTGGGGAGGGGAGCGGGAGTCTGTCTCCCCACTTGGGGTCACTGTATCATAGGCCGACAAGGCTTTTGTTAAGTTTTACTTTCTCTGGCTTGAAATATAATTTGAACTCTGAAAATCATAGTTGTTCTTATGTCCCAAATATGAAATATCATAATGTTGAAACGTTTGAAACCATACAGCCTGCAGCAGCCCCACCTAAAAAGCACTGTGGGAGGGCTGACAGCCTCTTCATATATTGGCGTGGTCCACCTAGCCCCTTCCGGAAGTTTCCTGCAGAGGATGCACAAGGACCCTCAGGCACGGAGTGCCAAGCACAGATGACTCTAGGGAGTGCCTCGCTCACACACCCCTAAACAGCAGACTTTCCTGGAGGTTTCTGGAAACTTTACCTTTGGCAAGGCTTCAGGAGTGAGCCTGGGGGGTTCTGGGACGCGTGAGATGACACAGCCCGCAATGTCTAAGTAATTTGGAATTCACGATGCAGGCCTCCTGGCGATCCTCCAGCCCTCAGAAGTACAGGACACTCCCAGTGCCGTTGGAAGACAGTCGTGTGGATGCAGGAGCCCACCTCCTGCGGTACGATTCTCAGAGGCCCTTGCCCACCCCTGGGAGCCTGGGCGTGTCACATGTTCCATGCTTGGCCAGACAGGCCTGGCTTGAATGGATGGTGCGAAGATAAGCTTCCTTTAGAGCCCATTCCCGTGGTGGAGAGAGTGGCCATCAGGCCAGAGTCGTTCCGGGACAAGCTGGCGTCCGTGCTTTATGGTTCTTGGCCTTCTCGAGCTGCCTCAGTGCCTGTCTGCTCTCCAATCCTGTCCTTGCAGCCTCCTTTGAATCTCTGGGGTCCTGGTAGCCTGCCAATAAATTCCCTTTGTGTTTAAGACAACCCGAGTCTGTGCCGGTGACAGTAGTAAGCGTCTGTGTTGCATGCATGCTGTCCAGACCTGGTATGACTTCTGCCTGTGCGCCAACAACATTTTGCTGCTTCTCCTGGCAGCGAGGGAGGGCTAGGGGTCAAGGAGAGAGTAGAAGGGACTCCTTGCCACAAGCCAGTGACCATTGCTCCCGTCACCTCCAGGAAGGGTGTGAGGAGAGAGCCCTGGACTGGGAGCCTGGAGATCGTCTGCCCCCAGTGCCCTGTTTTTGACTCCGCAGCACCTGGGGCCCAGCTTCCCCATCTATACGGTGAGGTGTTGGATCTGCTGAGCTGTGGTTGGATCTGGTGAGTGGGGTCTGGACAGCCACTGAATTCAAGATCCCCTTCTAACTGTTAGACTTCCTCCCGGGCATAGAGGAAGCCCCCTGCCCTCGCCCACTAAGGCTTCACTCCCCAGGCACTCTGAACCTCAAAGCAAAGAGCAGTGTCTTGCCCCCTGCCCAGTGGGTCCCAGTCCATCACATTCTCTAGCGCTAAACGCCCCTCCCACCTCTCCCTCCCTCCCACATTTCACACCTGAAAGTCAAGGCTTCCCCTGAATACAGCACTTCCCTTTTACTCCTTGCCTTCCTGCCTTCAGAAACGGATTTACATAAAATGACCAGAGGGGATTTCTAGAACTGCCTCTTTATTCACTCCAGCCCTTCTGCGCGGGGATGTTTCCTTGATGGACTGCAATCCTTCAGCCAGTAATTTAATTGGCACCTGCCCGGTGAAACGTCTCCCACTGCGGTTCCCGGAGCTGCTAGGAAGGGGATGTTTCTGTCTTCATGAAAGACGGCGCCGCCTGGAGTCCCCAGAGTGTCCTTTCGCTCCGCGAGTAATCTAGTATATCTTTAATAAGTGGAGTCAATTCACTTTCAAAACCCTTGTAAAACTCAGCCTTTTAGTCATTCTGACCAGAAGCATTCAAATTCCAATATGAGTAGATAGCCTGAGCAGGAGATCTGCCCAGGGACGTGGGGTTGACAGCCTGGGAGGAGGGAGGGAGGCACTGAGCCCGGGAGGCCTCTGCCAGACTCTGCTGACTCAGCTCCTCCGCCTGCTGTGAGCGGAGCAGCACCTGCATGGGGGGCTTCGGGAAGCAGACCTGCAAAGGCTCCGGGAGACTCGCGTGTCTGGTGTAGACGAGGAAGCTGGAGACAGGGTGGGGCAGTGAACTGTTCAAGGCTGTGCCCGGAGTGGGTGGCAGAGCCTCAGCTGCTTGCTGTCCCATGTCTTGTTTTTGTCTATTTGTTTTTTTGTCTTCTTCCCTCTACTGGTTAAGGTGGGATCGTGGACATCAGAGGGCTTGAGTTGGAATACTTGCTCCACCACTTATTAGCTGTGTGAGCTAAAGAAAGCTGACCTCTCTGAGTCTCAGTTTCCTTATCTGTAAAACGGGACTAGTCATAATAACGCCTCCCTCTTTATGTTGCTATAAGACTTAAGGAGGTAACACAGGAAAAGCACTTCAAACACTCCCGGGCACCTAGTCATCACTCAGCAAATATTTATTCGTGTCATCGTCATTGTGGTGGTGGTTCTCACTATTGCACTGTTGTCACAGTAGGAGGGAACAGAGCAGACAGGACAAAGGGCTTCCTTCCCAGCTGGCCTAACAGGGCTGAAGGTTTCAGCCAATTCTGGAGGCGGGACTGTGGACAGAATGACGCTTTCTTAGGGGTTCCCTCCTCCCAGTGACTCTGGTTTGGCATTTATTCAGCAGCTGCGGGGCCCTGAGCAGTGTGGGGTCCTCTCTGCGACATCAGGAGTAATTCACCCTGAGATCTGTATCAACAAGTGCGGATTCTGTCTCCACAGCGTGGAGCAGTGGGGGCGGGCCTGTAGCCGGAGCTGTCGGCACTCACGGGCGACCAGGCTGCCAAGGTTTACTTCTGGTACAGGAGCCAGACCGACACCTCCTTGCCCATCACCTCCTGGGGAGGTGTGTGGTGGGCAACCCCATGCTCAGATGTGGAGGAAAGAGATGACCTTTGTATCACAGACCGAGGTTCTGGCTCAGCAAGGCTGCAGCGGCCCCGCTGGCTCCTGGGAAGACTGCTAGAGCCCCAGGAGGGGCGGCAGAGTGTTCGGAGCCTGCAGAGCCCCAGGCTGGACGCCACAACACTCGGGTTCTAAATCAGGGCAAGTCACTTCGCTGCTCTGGGCCTGGGTCTCACCCTCTCTGAAACGCAGGCATTGGCAGAACACCCTTCTCGAGAGCACCTTGGTGATGTGGTCTTCAGGAAAATGTGCATTCTCCCTGCGGCCCCACGATCCCAATGCTGGGTGTCCCAGAGAGTCTCTCAGGGGACGTCTGCCGCAGCATTTGTAGCAGTGACGAGCTACGAAGCCTAAGTGACCATTAAGAGGGGATTAAGGAAAAAAAGGTAAGGTGTTTTCACACTATAAAGTATTATGCAGCAGTCAAAAGGAACGAGCCACATCACAGATGTCAATGTGGATAGATCTCAAAAACAATATTAAGTGGAAAAATAAGAAGCAGAACATGCTAGCCACAAAATGCCATTACGTAATGTTTTAAATGCATCCATGTAGGTATGTCATGTCCGTGCATACATATAGAGGAGAAATCTTTTGACGGTAGATTGGAAAAACACACATTTGGAGGAGAGGAATGGAATGGGGGATGAGGACAGAGGAGACCAAAAACAAAGACTGTGCCAGGACTGATGGAAGACACCCAGAGCTGGGGGGTAGGATGGGAACACCGACCCTATTATATACTATTGTGTGCATCTCAGGTTAAACGAAATAAACAAAGATGCTTTGGGTCTGGATGGTTCCCTCAGGACCTTCCAACACTGCCATCCAGTGTTTCCGTGGTGCTTGGCCAGCATGGCCAGAGCTGGACACTCACTGGGGTCCGGAGCAAGGACCGTGCAGAGCCGGGGAGCCTCAGAGGAACGCGGTACCTGAGGCAAGCTGTACCAGAGCCCCAGCAGGTGTGGATGGCCTACGAGGTGCGATCAAGTCGCCATCTATCACATAATCTATTTGCATAATCTGACTGTCATTTCCTGCCCTTGCCGATACTGTCGCATGAGTCAAGAGGAACCACAGGTGATTTTTTTCCCCATTGATCCATGGCTTCTTTACCATCTTATCAGCTACAACTGTGTTTGGTTTATTGAGTTCTGGAATCTGTCATAAATAAATAAATAAACATTGTGTCCGGGGCCAGGATGGGGGCGCAAGTGGCCGAGGTCAGAGCATCTGCATTTGCTTGTTCCGGCTCCCGGTGCCCAAGGGTGTTGGCAGGAGTGCAGTCGCGAAGGGCCGTTCCTGTAGCCGTTTTCTAGATTTTCACCCAGTTCCTAATTTGTGTTGGGTCTAAGTATAACTTGAAGACTGGGCTTGCTTGGGGCCAATCTCAACAGTCCTGACCTCAAACAAACACAGCACACAGCTCCATCTGCAAAAGCTGAAGGAGGGAGTGAATCGTTGTGACATTTCCATGGGCAGTGGAGGGGGGGCCACTAGCGATTACCCAGCAGAGCTTACTGGGCAGCCTCTTAAACAGCTTGTTCCCCATGGTTCCCCTCCTTAGAGCAGCTGCTACTTCTCTCTTGTCTCCATCCAACCACTCCTCTTCTTGAAAAACCTACCCCTCAGCCTCTCCAGACCGTTTCTCCAAAATCCCATCTACCCGCACGCCCTACTCAGGGGGACAGAGTGAGCTACACAGCGATCGATGGAATGAAATCCAGACTGGAGCCTCAGTCTGTCTCAGCACTCAAGTAAAAGTCTGACCAGGTCCCGTCCAACAGGGTCTGCAAGATGTCCCCAAACATCTTTTGAAAATGCTGCGGACACACACTTGTGAACTTGTCTAGGTTTTGCAGCCCATCCTTGTGAGCAGAGAGTAGGAATACATTCTCAGTGGAGGGAGAACACTCGACTTGGTCTACTGGGTGGGTGTCTGTCCCGGCTGGGGGTCCTTACACTCATGGGGCTCACCTAAGGGTCATTTGCTGATCGTAAGGGAATCTTCCTGCCTCCGCAGGAGACCACAAATGAGACCCTTGGCGAGCCAGTGCCTCCTATATTTACAGCATTTGCTGTGAGGGTGAGGCTGTGGTTGTCAGCGCAACCGCTGAGAGTGGGCCCTCGCCAGAGGGCAGGGGGACAGGCAGCGCCCTCCCCTTCTTGGGGTCGAAGGTAGAAGCACAGACTAGCTAAGCCACAGCTGCCAGTAAGGAGAAGAGCAAGCAGTGCTGAATGGTGGGCAGAACTGGGGGCAGCCGGGGGCAGGAAGGCGATGGCGAGAACAAACCAGCCACTCTCAGAGCTATTCTGGAAGGCTCCAAAGGACAGCATCTGTTTCTGGGGCTGCTTTGTGATTGGAGGCGGTCCCCGTGGCAGTGGACAACAACCAAGGGATTTTAAGTGTGGGAATCAGTGAGGAGGGCGCCAAGAAGGGTGTAGAGCCAGGCCAGGAGACACTGTAGGGAGAGAAGGTGTTTCCAAGGGTTCTGGTGAGAGACAGCAGTGTGACACTGGGCACAATGGGCAGTTGGACTTCTCTGTCGTGGGCGCCTTTGCTGAAGGGCTTGAGCTGGCCCACGTCCTGCCCAGGCCTCCTTCCACTGGTGTCCATCAGCAGTGGACAGGGGTAAGTCGCTTGACCAGCTCGTTGTCCTGATCCTGACTCCCATGCTGTTCACAAAGCCGCCATCAGAGCTGGGCAGCAGCCATGCCAGGCCCAGCGGGCACAGCAATACAGAACTCCAGCAGTCGCAGCCTTGTCCAAAAAGGAAATGAGAGTAGCCTGGCATGATTGCCTTTGCATGGGGCCATGTTGGCTCCTAGTACTGTCACTTACCTTTCCAAGTGCTTGGACACCACCTGTCCAGGATCAATAGCAGGCCTCGGGTCCCTGGTGGTGAGGAGTCGTCCCAGCCAGCTCCCTCTGCCTCCCTGCCTGGAGCCCTCCCATCTGACCACATCTGTGCACACACCCTCCCGGGAACATGCAGCACTGGCCTCTGCACGTTTTTTCCAGTTCTCTGGGCTGTAGTCCTTGGCTGGGCTGGGAGCAGCTGGCCGCTCTGGAGGCAGAAGCAGAACAGACTGTGGTCAGAGAAAAGGGCCTGGGCAGCTGGGCCCAGAGGAAGGGTTTGGTCTGGAACCCTGACACCATTACTGTCGTCACGTAGCTGGGAGGCCGGCTCCTGCTCCTCTCTCCCGCAGGCAGCGAGGTCAGCGTCTCTAAATTACTAGTTATTCCTTTCTTCAATTAAGGACGGTTCTTCTGACGCAGGAAGTTAACTCCCACCAGTTAATCTAATGGCCTTGAGTCCTGATGTGTTTGCTCTTTCTGAAGGCAGGGCCGGAACTTCCTTGGCGGCTGGCAACAGCCAGCGCATTCAGGAGCTGCCCCCCGGGGGGCCCGGGCCCCACACCGGCTGTGGGACTCCAGAGCCACGCTCCAGGGCTGGACTTCAGATGGGGGCTGGGGCCGCGGGGAAGGCGGAAAGGGGGAAGCCATGCTCGAGCCCGGTGTCGGTTCTCCTGTGGCAGGTCCCGCCAACTCTGACCCATTGTCTTCCCGTCTGAGAAATGGGGGCAGGGCCGGTGCGGGGGGAGGGAGGTCTGTAGATGATTTCTGCAGCTCCCATCAACTCGGCACCTCCCTTAACTGCCCCCCCACCCCCTCCCAAGTGTTTGTGGTGACTGGACTGCGTGATGCGGAGGGGTCTCAGCGCCCACCTCAGGGAGCATCTCCCCTGAGCAGGATGTGTTTATCTGTGTGTGTATGTGAACGCACGTGGACACACACACACATATGCGTGTGTGCGTGGTGGTGCCAGGAAATAGCAGGGCCCGTGCTAGACTGTTGCCACTGTGAGCCAAGGGCCCGGGATGGTGCTCAGGCCCAGGTGTGTCCCCTCTGAGGCGGGTTTATTGCTCCTTTGTGGCCACGCACACCCACAGACCAGGTGGCCAAACCTGGACACTATCCAGGCGGTCAGGCCTCTGTGCCCCACCTGCAGGGCAGGGTGAGGACCGTCAGGCACGACCCCAGAGCACAGGCCTGAACTCTAATCCTGCGTGGTCACGAGCACGGAACTGTCTCAGCCGCTGTTCCCTCATGTGTAGACTGGGGATAACACAATCCACTTCTGAGGGTCCTTGAGGGTTAAATGACATGGTTTCTGTCCCATAACTAGTCATTGCTGTTCCTTCCCCAGCACCCCCTGGTAGTGGGCAAGGGCTGCAGGGGTCCTCATGGTCTCTCAGCTGGTGACACATGGGGAACAGTGTCGGCCTCACCACCTCCGAGCTTCTGAGATTCTGTCTTCTGGAGTCAGTGCTGCCATCTGGTTCCAAGATCCAGAGCTCTTATGACTGAGGCGTTCCCTGGGGTGCAGACTTTCAGTGCTAAAACCAGGACAGTCTCTGGCAAACTAGGATGGTTGTTCCCCCTAGGTGAAGCTACACGAGGGAATCTGGACAAAGGGCCCTGGGAAGCCTTGGTTTTGTTGGGTGAGGCATCAGAAGGACCCATAGGTGGGTCCTACGAGATGCAGATTTCAGTTCAAATGAGGGAAAACATTCTCATGGACAGCACCATCCAAAGATGGAAGAACTCATGCTTGAGGTAGTGAGCTCCCTGTCCTTGGGTGTAATCAACTGGGAGCTAAAGGGTCCCTTGGTGGAGATCCTGTGGATGGAGTCAAAGCCCCAGAGCCGGTGCTGGACTAAATGCCCCTGAGGCCCTTGTGTGCCCAGTTTTCATAGAGGGGCTAATGGGACCTGGAGTCAGGACCATGGCTAGTCCAAGGGTGGACCTTTTCCCTGGAAGGTGGGGGTGGCACAGGGTGGGTGGGGCCTGGCTGCAGACTGTAACTGTCTTTAGCCCTTACCAATCCTCAGAGGAGGCAGAGGGCATCTTCTCAGGGGAGGGCTTGGTGGGAGCTGAAAAGTCATCTGAGGAGCAGCGACCCCTCCCGCTTCCAGCAGCAGGGCTTCAGGCAGCTGGCCTTGGGGTGTTGGGGGCTGCCCAAGGCTGGTCGGACATCTGTTGGGCCCGCAGACCTGGCCCAGCCCTGAACTATGGAGGGGACGGCTCTCCCCTGGGGCCGCCTCCCACCTGGGCACCATCCAAACAACTGGCCAGCTCCCACCCTCTGTTGGGGCTGGACTGTGGGGATCCCTGGCTGCCACCAGGCAGAAGCCACAACCCAAATCTCCTGGCCTTCCCCAGGCCTGTGCACCAGAATGTCTCCCTCCCAGGTGTGGGCAGTGGAGGGGGTTACTGCTCACACCTGGGCTGCTGGCCTCCCCAAACTCTGCTCTGGTCTGGACTCTCCGGTGGGATTTGCATGTGTTTTACATTGTTCCTTTAGAGTTAAAGGCACAGAAACCCCTTCCCCTCTGAGGCTAGGGCAGACCCTAGAAATGATCCAGAACTCTTGGCGTGGGGGCTGATGGAGGGGTCTGCTCTTGTCTCTGATCCCTGGAGCCACCTCCCTCGTGGCTTCGTGGGAGCCTCCCCGATCCCTCCTTCCTTCCTCTCTCCTCGTCCCTGCTGGCTCCGTCACTCTGCCGGTGCCAGGCTCGGGGTCTCCAGTCCCCTCGGAATTTCTATCCCCAAATTTCTCTCTCTCCCCGTGGGCGTTTCGGCCCCAGGGGCGTCTCTCTCTAGCGCGGTGTCGCCGTGTCTCTGCGCCCCTGACTCCAGTCCGCGTGCCCATCTCCGTCTGGACCGCAGCGTCTCCGCGTCTCTCGCGCGCTCTCTGCTCCGCGCCCGTCCGGCTCTCGGTCGCCGTGGCCCCTCGGCCGCCGCCCCCCGCGCGCTGCGGTGGCCGCGCGGGCCGGAGCGGAGCGGGCTGGAGCGCGGCGGCCGCGGGCCGGCGGGGGCGGCGTCGGGCGCCTTCCTCCGCCAGGCCCTCCCCGGCGGCGCGGGGGGCGGCGCGGCCGCAGCTCGGCGCCTTTAAGGCAGCGGGAGGGAGCGGCGAGGCGCGGCGGCTGCGGTGGCGGCGGCCGAGGCGAGCGGGGCGGGGGCGCGGCGCGGCGCTCGGTGAGTCCGCTCGGGCCGGAGGCGGCGCGGCGGCCGCGGCCGGGCCGGGAGCCGCGAGGAGCGGGCAGCGCAGCCGAGCCCGCCGCCCGGGACATGGCCCAGGCGGGCCGTGCAGGTGAGGGCGGGCGCCGCGGGGCAGGGCCGCTGGTCGGGAGCGGGGACCGCGCGGCCCGGGGAGGGGCGGCCGGCCCAGGTGCGCCCCTCGCGCAGGTGGGCGGAGGTCCGGGAGGGCGGGAGCGCGCGGCGGCGAGGCCCGAGCCCCGCGCGGGGAGAGGGGGCTCCGCGCGCCCCGCGTCCTTCGTGCGCCCCCGGTCACCTCGTGGCACACCGCGTCCCCCTCGCCACGGCCCCGCCGGGAAGGGCCAGGTCTGCGGCGCCCCCGTCCAGTCCGGCTGCGGGAGCTATGAGCACCCTCCGGAGGCCCCAGGCACACCCGGGCACGGGGACCGAAGGGGCTGTCCCGCGGCCGCCGCTCCATCCCACGCCCCCCAACGCAAACCAGGACGCGCCCCCTTGTCCTGCCGCTCGCTCTATCCAGGACGCGACAATCCCCCGCCCCTAGCTCCGTCAGGAGACCCAGATTTCTTCTCGGGAAGGAGGGGCGCCCCGCGCCGCGCCCGCTAGCGAGCCGTCCCGCCCCCTCCCCCCACCCCCGACCCTGGGAGGCAGAGCCTCGGTGCAGAGGTCTGAAGGTGGGGCCTCTTCTGGGGTCCTGGGGGCTCTGCCCTCCCGCGATCAGGCAGTGTAGCCCGTGGTGTGAGGGAGTGGGCGTCAGTCGTTCGTTCATTCATTCAGCCAGACGTTCATTCACCAGCCTCTGCTCTGGGCCAGGCCCTGGGCTGGGACTGGGGATCCGGAGAGGGCCAGACTCTGCCCCTGATTGCACCCTCTGGGCCCGATAGTGCCTGGGGAGGCCCCGGTTGAGGAAAGCCCACAGGGCCGGCCATGCGGTGGTGGCAGCAAGCCTGGTCTCAGCAGGGCTGGCTTTGTGAGGCTGGCGGGTGTAAATCGACCACAAACTCACACCCAGCCTGTGACGTTGGCAGGTGCTATGCCATCCCCTGGGACTCGGCATTGGCCTGGCGTGAACCCTATGCCTCCACCTAGAAGTGATGACGGTGATGGAATGAGTGTGAATTCACCCATACACACACTTGGTGTGATTACCATTGGGCTGTGTGTAAACCCACTGTGACCCACAAAGGCTGCCCCGGATCCTGGGCTGGGTCCCAACCCCCTGTGTGTGCTCTGGGCGTAGGATTTGGGTACCCGAGAATGTACTCCCATTCTGTCCCAGAGGAGGAGTCCTGTTGGGGTGGGGCTGGTTGTGTGTGAGACACAGCGAGTGTGGAACATTCCTAAACACCCCCTTTCTCACCTCCCTCCCTCTTCGCCTCTGGAGAGGGCACCGGGAGAGAGATGACACCAGTGAGGCTGGGAAAGGCTGCCTTGTCCTCCCTGCCCCGGGCCTTACCCACCCCCACTCCTCCCAAAGGGCACATGGCAGGGTGTGTGTCCCGCCTACCGCCCAGCTCTGTGTGTGCATGTGTGTGCGTGTGCGGGCACACCCCGTGCTGGATCACCTGCCAGGGCACTGTCATCCTAATAGCAGCAAACAGTTGCGGCTTGTTCTGTGTACCAGGCAACATGCTAAGCACTTGACTGCACAGTGCTCCTGGGAGGGAGGAAGGTTACTCTCCCCGCTTTGAAAGCTCTGAAAACAGGCACTGGGAGACACAGCTCCCTCCAGGCAGCTCACAGGGTCTGGGCAGAGCCTGGACGCAGGGCTGGCTCTGTTGGACTCCAAGAACTCTAAGTGATGGATTTTCTCCCTCGCTACCCGGATAGGTCACCCCCCTCCCGAATGGGGGTGCGGTCCCAGCGCCTCTGCCTTGGCCTGTGGGTCCTTTGGTCCCTGGGCCAGTTATCCATGGGAATTTACTCCACCAGTGGAAAAACTGCCCTGCTCTGAGCACCAGTGCCTCGCGCTGGTCCAGCATTTTGTCTTTCCTGCTGTGACTTCCTGCTCAGCCCGGTCCCTCAGGGCAGCGCAGACTCCCCTCCTCTGAGGATCGAACAGTCCAACTCCCCTCTCCCGTACTCAGCTGCCACCCCGCAGAGCCTTTTGGGACTGACCAGCAAGATGGGGTTCCTTGTCCTTTCTCAGCTCTTCCAGGCTCCTTGGCATCTTGTAAGTGTCCCTTCTCTTCTTTCGGCTCCTGAGCCTGCTGAACTGAAAACAGCATGCAGTTATGTGGGCCTGGGGGTCACATCCCCCCATGGGCAAAGCCTGTGGAGAATAGATTGGGGGACTTTAGGACAGAGGGCGTCCTTCGAGATCAGGAGCCCAAGTCCCTCTCTTTACAGCTGGAGAAACTGAGGCCCAAGGAGGGGCTGTGACACAGAGAGGGGTGGCTATTCAGGATGGACTACCTCGGATGGGCAGACTGATGGTCAGAAGTGACCAGATCTTCACTCTGGGAACTGACCCTAGAACCAAGGGGGGCTGAAGGCTAGGGGTGGGGGCTGTGGGATCCTGGCCTGTGAGTGAGGGGTCTGCTCTGTGACCAGAGAGGTGTTCCCTCTAAAAACCGGCCAAGAGACCACCTACTGAAGGAAGAGATAGGGGTTTGGGCCCCAGGGCCACCATGGTGCATGACTCCAGGGTCATCACACTGTGGTCTTGTAAATGGCTTCCCTGGACTTGTGCAGTGCACAGCCTGAGCAGCCAGCCATGGCTGTGTCAACCGTGTCAGACAGGAGCTGAAGGGAGACAGTGAAAGGAATTTCACATTGCCAGGTACAGAAGTAAATGTGATCAGGTCCCAGAAAGGATTGGATAAATCGCAGAGGGTGGATCCCAAATGGGTTACTCCCAGTTCCCAATCTCTGGGGAGAGTTCAGTCACATAGACCAGGATCATTAGGGTGCCCCACATCCAGTCTTGAGAGGAAAGGCAGGGAAGGAAAGCCCTTGGTCTTGCCCTGAGGGAGCTCTTCGTCTGGTGGGCAGCGGAGGAGGGAGACGTACCTGTGGATGAACGCCAGCTGGGGGGGGCAGGGGGGGGGGCGGCTGGGTGGGACAGCATCCACAAGCTCCATTGAGGAAACGATAATTTACAATAGAGAGCTCCGGTGGGCCGGCCCCCAGTGCAGTACAGACAGAGAAGAGGCCAGTGGTGGCTTGAAATAGTGAAGGCTGGATTTCTCTGGGAGACGGGCCTTAAAGGCTAGCAGAATGTGGAAAGGAGGGTGGCAGGGGGCAGCCTTCCAGGTGAGGGTCACAGCTTGAACAGAGGCAGAGGTTGGAATGGGAGAGACGTAAGTGTGGAGGGACCGCAGTAGGGTGGGGCTAGGGCACGTGGGCAGGAGGTGCCCAAGGGTGGAGGAATCCACCTGGCTGGGGTGGAGGGTTCCTGGAGGAGCGGAAAGCTGAAAGGGAGTCTGGAGAGATGGAAGACAGAGCAACACTGCACGATCGATGGGGGTGTTTCGACAGGTCCCTCTGGCTGCTCCGGGAGGGCTCCTGGGAGGGTGGAGGGGGCCCGCCTGGCAGAGCTGTCTGTGTTGGGAGGGGTTTGTTCTGGCTCATGCCAGGGCACCGCCCCTCCTATTCTCCCTCGTAGCCCTCCCTCTGTACCCCAGAGGTGTCTGCAGCCTGGGGCCGAGCGAGTGGGAGGCCCCCGGCGGGGCAGGAACACTGGGAGCAGTCAAGAGTGTCTTGAGACCTCTCAGGCTGGGGCAGGACCATCTGGAGAGGCCGGGCTGGGGCCCCAGGGCTGGGCCTTCCAGGCTGGAGGAACCAGTTTATTTGCTTCCAGGTGTAGTCTCTGCTCTGAGGGGAGGAGCCGTGGGGCTGGTGTGGCTCAAATCCAGTGATTTGAGTCAGTAAAATACAGATCCACTCCACATACTCACGTTCAAAGCCCTGGTCCACAAGAGGATACTGAGGCCTGGGGAGGAACAGCTCTTTGCCCAAGGCCGCAGAGCAAGGTGGTGGCAGAGGTGGGCCTAGAACCTGCATTTCCTGAGTCTCAGTTCAGACCTTGCTCTGCTGAGTCAGCTGCCCTGTCACCATCCCAAAACCAGACCTTTGCCTGGGCCCCCTGCTCCCCGGCTCCCAGGGTCAGGGGGCAGTGGCTGGATCTCCCAGAGGAGGGGCTGTTGGGAGGTTGGGACGGGGACCAGTGCTGGGACCCTCAGGACTTTGGGGAGGCACCGGAGGATTCGAGGCACGACTCTGAGAAACTCCCAGGCCTAGGGTCCCTGTATTGCTTTGCTGTGTATCTTGGGAAGGGTGTCGTGTTCTGCAAGGAGACTGCAAATTCACCCTCTCGGGTCCCCACGTGGAAGGCTGGGGCCAAATCAGACGCCAGTGTCCTGACTCAAGGCCTTCCCAAAACTCTGCCTCCAGGAAGTCTTTGTGGACTTCCCTGCTGTCGGGGAAGTGCCTGAACTTGGGCAGGTCTCTTGTTCCTCTGCCGAGTTATCTGTCACAGCAGCAGACCCAGCAGGCCCCAGCTTGCGATCTTTGCTGCCTCTTAGCCCTGGCTGCCATGTGGTTGCATGAGTCAAAGACAGTGCAGCTCAAACAGAAGTCCCACATCAAGCATCTGACCCTGGGCCTGTAGCCCCTGTCCCAGCTGGAGGCCCCGTGACCTGGCTGGTGTTTGAGAGTCCAGTGTGGGACACAGAGGGTAGGACATGGCTAGATTCCCCCTGCTGGGGCCGTATCTGTGTCGGATTGGCCAGAAGTGCGATGTTTTCTCGTGTACATCTCAGAGTATTGTGATAGCTCATGGCTAGAAGAGGCTTGGCGATCTTCCATCCTACCTGTTAATTATGCAGGGTGGAGACTGAGGCTGCATAGGCAAGGAGCTCTTCTCTGACGTCTGGTGTCTTCAAGGACAGAGGCATGAACTCCCAGAGGCCAGTGAGGCTTTGAGGACTGGGGACGACCCGGCTGCCTCCTGGGAATTCTCCAGGATCCCAGGCTTGGGTGAGGGAGGCAGAGTCCGGGATGAGCATCTTGGGGACAATCTGGCCCATTTGTTTGTAGTGGTCTTCAACCTGCCTTCCTACCCAGTGGATCCACAGCATCCCTTTGGGGTAGGCCCAGTGGGATTCTTGTTTTAAGGATGAGAAAACCGAGGCCCAGAAAGGTTAAGTGTCTGGTTCGAGAATCACACGTGAAGTCAGAGGCAGTGCTGGAATCAGAAGCTCGGTCTCTTCTGCTCTTGGATTCAGCACTCCTAGGGGTTCAATTGTGCGACAAAGAAGAGACCTGGCTCACCTCCTGACCTTGAACTGTCCCTCTGGGGCTCAGTTTCGTCGTCTGTAAAAGGGGCAGGGGGAGGGAAGAGGTGAGAGTCAGGATGAGCTTTAAGTTGGTCCAGCTCTGACACTGCTCCTTCTTCTTTCCTGGCCTCCCTCCCTGCTGGCCTTGCCACATCTTGAGGGGCCTCACCTCTTCTCTTCTCCTACCCCACCAGGACCCTCCCAGAGGGGTGGCGGGGATGGGGGAACAAACGGGGAGCTGAGGACTGGGGATCCCGGGCCCCCACCCCATTCCCACATCTGCAGCCAAGAGTCATGTGGAAGGGGCTGCCAGAGCCCCCAGGGGAAGGGCTGGGGGTGGGAGGGGGAGGAGAGAATGCATAACAAATGAGTTTGGAAATCAAATGAGATCTGAGCTCCCCACCCACTCCCTTAAATCTCTCTACGCACTCTGTCTCTTTGAACATTCTTGTTTTCTAAAGAGAAAGAAAATGCTAAGTTGCACCCCCTTTCACAAAGGAATGGGTGCCTTAGTGAGTCAGGCCGGAGGTAAATGCCACCTCCAGGGCCCCACGTCTGCCTGCGGAGGCCTGCACAGCTGTGTGGCCATCAGCCCCCACAGGAGTCCGTGCGTGCGTGGGGAGGGTGGACGTGTGTGGGGAGGGCGGGTGGGGGTGGGGGGAAGCCTCTTGCCTGTGAGTGCTTCTGGGTTGGGAGCTGGGTCCCTGCAGTGGGGCCCCTGCCCTGCTTCCTCCAGGCTCTCCCAGGGCTGCATCTGTGAGGGTCACTTGTGGATGGAGCCACGGATCAGGCTGTGGCCAGGCTGAGAGCCTATGTTGCCCCATCAGGGCTGAGTGTGAGGCTGGGGGTGACATGCAGGGGCTTGGGCTGTGGCCTGTCTATGGGGTGAGTTCAGGACCCCAGGGGGAAGGCTTTGTGGCTGCGGGGAGCTGGGTCAGCGTGCGGAGCCAGGGCTGGGAGGGGGCAGGTGGCGTGGCATCTGCCTCTGGAAGCTGGAGTTCTCAGGTGTCAAGCTCCTCACTCCAGGCATCTTGGTGAGGTTCTCCAGGGCTGGTGAGCAGGAGACCTCGGAGCTGATGTCCTGTCAAGGAAGGGTGCCCAGGGGTGTCCAGAGCCTGGTCTTCCTTTGGGAGGGTCAGCCTGTTTGTTTGCAGACCTGGGAAAGGGCAGGCCAGAGAGGATGTAGGTGTTCCCCTTCCCAGATGACCCATTATTCTGGAGGGAGGGGAAGTAGCCGTCTGTTAGCTGGAGATGCCAAACAAGGGTTGAAAGCAAAAATAGAACCGCGTCGGGCTCTGTCTGGGAGGGGCGTTGAGTTCTGGATCTGAGAGGCCTCTCCGGAGCCGTCTGCTGCCGATGCTGTTTGCTCAGCTCTCAGTATTTGTGGAGCACGTCACATCCTGCGCTCCTGGCCTCCTCAGGGAGAGACCTGGGTGTACGGGATGCAGGGTTCTGAGCTCTGGGGGGCTGCCGTGGTTCTAGGTGTCTGTCTTTGGGAGGTTTGGGGCACTTGTGGCTACTCATCACTCATACAGCCCTGACCTTTTCTGGACTGCTCTAGAGTGGTCCAGATCACTGCCTTCGGGATCTAACTCCCTTTGGCCCCGCCGTAGTGCCCGTGGCTCCCTTCTCCCTTCGCCCCCACTTCCCAACCCCCCATGAGGCTGGTCCCAGCTGAGCAACTCTGGAATCATCCCTCGTGGTAGAAAGAGCTATTTTCAGCCTTCCCATTACTGCCCAGTGGGGGGGGTTTATCCCCGGCTGCCTCTTTGTTCCCTTCTGGTACAGTGTAATGAGAGCATTATGCAGCCCGCCTGCGGGGTCCTGGCTGGCAATTCCCTGCCTGTGATTTGGCACCAAATGGAGAGCCTGGGGGCAGAGGCAACCTTGGGCCTCATCCTTGCTCAATAGCCACCCGAGTTGTGGGTGGTACCTGTGGCCCACACAGGGTCACCTTGGCCCTTGCTGGCCGGGGTGGGGGGGGGGCTACTCCCTTGCTGCTGCTTGCTTCAGGCTAATGGTAGCCTTCGGTGCCCTTACGAAAAAGCTGGCCGGCTCATTGAGGCGGGGGTCTGAGAAAGAGTCCCCAGCATCCTCCACAGAGTCTGTGACCCCAACTTGGCCTTCCCATGCTCTGGTTGGGTGCCTGAGTCCCAGGCTTCTCTGCCTGCTTCCCCTAGGGGGTCCCGGGATGATTGGAAGAAGTGCCTTCCTGCGGCTGCTGAGGGGCCCCTTGGTCCCGGCTTTTGGACCCCCCCCCACCCGCCGCGGTCCTCCTGAGGAGCCTGGAGATGGCGGAGCCCACAGTGGCAGGTGCTCTGGGAGTCCCTGCAGAGGGAGGAGAGAGAGTCTTCCTTCTGGAGCAAGAGTCTGGCGGGACAGCGGGGGGACATCTGGGGTGCGGGAGAATTGTTCCAAATAACTCAGAAGCCGAGTTGGCAGAGCAAATGATAGTACAATAGATAGCCAAAGCTATTAATCACTAATTATCTCCTAAATAAGGTAATTAATGGGTATTTAAATGGCATATTTATGAGATACCAGCAGGTCTTCAAAAAGCACATCTTTTCCAAAGCAACTGGTTTGGCCAACTGTGTCCTGCTGGGAGACTGGGATTCTAATCCCACCCCAGCCCAACCCCCGGACAGGGAGCGTGACAGTGGGCAGGTCATCTTCCTCCTCTGAGCTGCACTTTCTCATCTGCAGATGGGCTCATGGCTCTTCTCGACTGACCTCACTGGGCTGTTGTGAAGACGGTGATGGAGGCCATGCGAATCCCAGATAGTGGTGTAAAAGGTGCACGGAGTTTAATGCTGGCGTGAAAATATCCTTGAAGTTATAGGATATAGCCTCTTGATGGTGCCTGGTGTGGTTCACGGCCAGGGTCAGGCCACAGTGAGTGGCTAGAGTCATTACTTGGTGGGTTGCCGAATTTGTGGCTGGATCTGTGGCCGGCTCAAGGCTTGGTCTGTGGCTTGGTCTGTGGTCAGCTTCACGGCTTGGTTTGAGATTGGGGTTGAGGCCTGGTCTGTGGCCGGGTTGCAGCTTCTTCTGTGACCAGGGTTGTGACCTGATCTGTGGCCAGGTCAAGGTTCAGGCTGTGGTTGAAGTCAAGGTTTGGCTGTGGCTCGTCTCAGGATAATTCTGCAGCCTGGAGTCTCGGCCTCAATCGTTGAGTGCCCCCATGGACTGATGGAGCTGCCTGCTGGCCCCGGACACTGGATTCTGTCTGGGTCCTCCAGGATCTGGGCTCCAGGTGCTGGGAACCCCAGAGGACAGGCACTTCTGGCATGTCCCCCGACACAGCCCAGCGCACAAGCTCATCAGTGGCGCATACAGCAGTTTGGGAGATGGTTAGGATATGTTTCTATAGCAACCAGCCCCCAGCCAGCACTGGTTTCCTTCAATAATGCCTTTTGCTGGAAGCAGCTTCTCCTGGCCTCTTGTTTCTCCCTGGGTAGCTCCACAGCCCCTTGAAGGCTGAGCATGGACTGGCTGGCCCTGGATTGGTGTGGTCCCAGACCCATCCTGACCTAGAGAGGGAGCCTGAGGACCTTCCCTCTGGGATACTTCCCTGAGCTGGAGCCCTCCTGAGATGTACCCTGTGCTGGGCCATACTGAGCAATACAAGAGCTGTCTCTGTGCCCAGCCCTGGGCCGGGAGAGACTATGGGCCTGGAGATGATTCCTACCAGGTGTCTGCCTGGGGGATCCCACAGCCTAGTGGCGAGGCAGGCCTGCCCCCAGCCTGCCAAGAGATGCTCTGATGGGCACTGGCAAAGGACATCCTGGGATCACAGCGGAGACGGGCACCCAGGCCAGCCGGAGGGTCGAGGACAGCTTTCAGCTGACTCCTCAGCTGATTCTTTTTTTTTTTTTTTTATTGAGGTAACATTGGTTTATAACGTTATATAAATTTTGCTCAGCTGGTTCTTAAACAGCATGACTGGGCGTTGGGGTTGGGGTGGGGATGGAGGGCGTTTCAGGCATCAGGACCTGCAGGAGCAAAGGCTTAGAGGGAAAGAACGTGGTGTGGGGGCTTCCCGGTGGCACCGTGTTCCTGGAGCCCAGACTGGTGGGTGGAGATGCTGGGAGAGAGCATGGGTCCTGGCCTTGGGTAACTTAGGTTTGGGGGGCGGGCTAGCCCCAGCCCAGGGAGCTGCACTGGGCAAGAGGAGAGAGGGGTCAGTGGGCGCCAGGAGCATCAGGAGTGTGGGGGGCGAGGCACTTCCAGCCTCGGGAGAGGAGGGTTGTTCCTTTTCTGCCCTCTGGGCTCCTACTCCAGGGGCCTGAGGAGCAGGAGAGGGCGCCCCCCTCAGAGTGTCCACGTGTGAAAGGACCAAAGAAAGACCCATGGGTGATCATGACATTTATTTTATTTAATAAACCTTTTCATAGCACCGAGTGCCAGATGCTGTGCTAAACCTTTTTCAAATATTCATTCATTTAATCCTCATAGCAACCTGATGTGAGTGCAATTATTACCCCCATTCACAGAAGAGGAAACTGAGGCACAGAGTGGTGTAGTGACATTTATTAAGATCACCATTTGATAAGTGGCAGCGCTGGTTGTGAACCAGCCCCCAGGGGAGTGGGATTGGACTAGCGGTGCCCATGAGACACGAGGAGGAAGGCTAGGCTCCCAGGGGGAGGGGCGGAGAGGGGGTGGGTGTGGGAGATGCGTGGAGTCCAGGGAGGTGGGCGCATGGGAGCCTCACCTGGACTCCACGCGTCTCCCACGCTACATCATCCCAGCTGCAGACCCCTGGGACCCCGGGCTGGTACTGAGGAGCAGGGAAGAGTGATTCTAAAGGTATGTGTGAGGCTGTGTATATGTGAGTGGCTGTGTGAGCCACATATGCGCTCCTGGCTCTGCGTGTCCACGGGGCTCCTGCTGCCCATGGGGAGTCTGGTGGCCTGATTCTCTCAGCAGCATTGATTGTGGGCAGTTAGGCTAGATGCTGTGCTCGTAGGAGCTGCCATTCTCCTGCCTCTGTGTGTGTGTGTGTGTGTGTGTGTGTGCATGTGTGTGAGAGACAGAGAGAGGACACGAGGGGCCCACTGGAGTGAGCCGATAGCCGGCAGCCGAGCTCTTTCCTCCTCTCGGCCCCTCTCCTCTTCGGAGGCACAGATTGCTCCGACTCAGCAGGTGGGTCCGGCCGTGGTTTCAGACACAGCCTCAGGCAGGGCTAGGCACAGAAGTGGCGGCCACAGCCCCAGGGGCAGCCCAGCGCCAGGCACCCCACCTTTGCTCACTCAGAGGTGCTCGTGGCTCCCTGGAGGTCTGGGGATTGGCGGGTGTTACCTGAACACCTGCAGAGCCGTGGCTGTCACAGACACCCAAGTCCCCTCCCTTGCTCCGATAAACCAGACGTCTTACCCTTGAGGAGAGAGGTCTAGATCCAGCTTCTCCTGGGAGATGCCCAATTGCTTTGACCCGTGTCTCTCTTCCCTCCCACTCTTCCCCAGCCTGGCCAACCCTGCCCATCCTTCCTTTAAGGCTCAGCTTGGGCGCTCCCCCAGGAAGGCCTCCGGGCCCCTCCAGCCTGCAGGGTCACTGCCTTGGGGAGGTGCCGTCCACATCTATGGGACACATGTGTGTGGCGTTTAGGCAGGGGCCAGGCTGCCCGCTCCTTGTTTGTCCTGTGCTCTGGGCAGGGGCAGTGCAGGACTGGGTCCCGAGGCTGGCACCCAGGGGCAGGGACAGATCCACTTCAGCTCTGTCCTCGACTCCTTCCTCCCGGGCACCATCTGGCCCAAGGTCTGGCCCAGAAGAGTCGCCCAGTCCCTGCAGCCCTCGCTGTACCGTGCCTGGGCTTTCCTCACTGTGAACTGTCTTTCCGCTCAGACAGGGCTCCTGAGAGCCGGGCGGTGTCTCCCTTCTGGTGGGGCTCTTGCCCTCTGGCTGGGGCGGCCCTGGGGTCCCTGGTATAGAGCAGACCCCACAGCAGGCTCCTCTCTGTGTCTCCGTCTACCTGTTCCTGGGTGCCTGGGAGCCAGGGCTGAGGTGGGGAAGGCATGTAAGTGCCGTCGATGACCTGACCTGGGACCTCTGGCTGCACCCATGCCGGGGAGACCCAGGCCTGTGACAAGGTCCAGGAGGCCGCACTGGACCTGAAGGCGGTGGAGAGATGGGCCAGGAGAGAGAGTGGGGCTGGCTCTCAGCAGCCCCTCCCACCGCAGGCCCAGCTTGGAGCTCTGCGGGAGGTGGGGGCAACGGGGCACCGGGGCACCATGGGGTGTGAAGGAGAATTTGTTTTTCTCCAGTTGCTGGGGGAGGGGTAGGGTGTTCCCCTTTCTCTTTCATCCTGATTTAGAGTTTTAAATAAGAGTGGTAGTGAAGGTGGGACAGAAGGAGAGTCTGCTAGAGGTGTAGGCTGGGCCTTGGAGGACACAGAAGGAGCTCTACAGCCTTGGGGAGGGCCCCTGCGAGCTGCCTGGAAGGCCCCTGGGTGCAGGTGGCTGCTGGAGCCCTGCCTTAGCCTTGATCCTGCAGCTAATGAGGGCCACCATCTCCCCCCCGAGGGTCGGGCAGTGCTGGACACATTATCGGATGATCTTAGTTAAAACTCCTAACAGTGAGTTGGGAATTATGATACCCATTTTACAGATGAGAAAAGGCCGGATCGGAGGGGTTAACTTGCTTCGGGTCATAGTAAGTGATAACGCTGAATCTCGGTTTGTGTCGGTCCAAAGCGCACGCTCTAACCTTTCTGCTAAATTTTCACCCACGGCTGAGAGCTGATTCGTGTGTGTGTGTGTGTGTGTGTGTGTGTGTGTGTGTGTGTATGACACAGAGAGAAAATATGGGAGCCTGTGTGCCTGTGTGTGGGTTAGGAAGGGCGAGTGGCTGGTTGGGAGGCTCACACTCTCTGAGGAATGTAGACACATTTAGATTTTCACCCAGACACTAATTTGCGGACCTGGTGGGCAGATGATTCTAGAACTGGGAGAGCTGCCCCCAGGGCTGGGGCCCCCAAGAGCAGCCAGGGGGAGGATTATGATTGGCCAAGAGAGCAGGTGATGGAGAGAGGGGGGGACCTGGGACCCCTGCCCTAAGCTCTGACACAGAGCACCCAGCATGGTGGTCCTGAGCACAAACCCTGGAGTCAGATGGCTCTGGGTTCGAATCCTGCCTCCATCACTTATTCGCTTTATGACCTCAAGCAAACAACTTCATATCTCTGAGCCATTATTTCCTTAGCTGTAAGATGGGGATTTATGGTACCCACTCCGCGGGGCTTGGTCAGGATTCCTTCAGATAAGACCTGTGAGGCAGCTAGCAGGGTCTGGCACACTCTATTTACTCAGCAGATCATTTTTATTCATTTGCTTGTTTGCTGAACACTTCTTGGCTCTCTTCAGCCCGGGGCCACGTACTGGACACAGACAACGCAGAGTACGTGTAGGGCAGGGACCCCTGTCAGGGGCACTGTGCTTCCCATCCTTTGCCATCACTGTTCTGGGATCGTGGTGCCCACCTTCTCTGACTCTGGAGACTGTGTGTGACCTTTAGCACCCCTGACCTGTGCCCCCCGCCCTGCCCCTCAGGAGACTCCCTGACCCTCTTGGGCATCTGTGTTTCCCTCTTCCTAAAGTGTGTGGGCCATAGACCCTAGGTCAGGGTTGGAACCTCAAAACCCACCTGTTCCGAGCTCCCATCCATGACAGGCCCACTTAGTCCTTTAGCTCTTTCATCCGGGAAGGTCTCATCCATACACTCTGCCTGTCTGTGCCACACGTGTGTGTGCAGGAGTGGCGTGCACACACACATTGCATGCTCATGCTTCGCATGTCTGGCTCTTCCTCATCATTCAAACCCCCACTCACCTGACACCTTCTCAGAAAGGTCTTCCCCTCACCTCCCAAGATATTCTGTCCTTTGCTGTTTTCCTTTTTGGAAAGATGACCTTTGCCATTTGCTAAAAAGTCTGCATGCTGGAGAAAGAGGTGGAGGCAGCGTCTCCCACCTAGAAGCCGGGTGAGGGCTGCTTCCCAGCACTATCTGTTTTTATGAGTTATTTTTTATACAAAGATAAATAACCTGGATCCCCGCAGGCACCCACCTTTCCAACGGTGGTTCTGGGCGGCCCCTGCCTGCGAGGAGGGAGGGGCTTGGAGCACATTTAATCAAACTGACAGTACATGTTTAAAAACCAATGCAGGTATGCATTTTGCAAACAAAGAGGATAACAGTAAACAAGATAAAATACACCTTTGGAAAGAAATTCAAATATAGATTTTGACCACAAAGGAGAGTCAAGAATCAGGTGAAAGTTTCATCTGAAAGGAGAGGCGTAGGGTTAGTTCAGTGTCTGTAACTTGAGTAAATGATGAGTTCTTTTGGTAATTGGGGCTGATCGCCCTTGTCACTGTCCCTCAGTGGATGTATAGACCCACGAGTTCGTCCCTGTGTATCCTTTAGGCTATAATTGTGCTGTAAGAGGAAGGGAGACATAGCGGAGGTAGGAAGGGAGCCGTTTTCTTTTCTTCATGGCGCTTTCTCCTGATGGCACTATCTGTGGGGTTTACTTGTTTCCAGTCTGCCTCCCCCTGCAGAATGTAAGCTTTGTGAGTCCTCCCCACCCCGTTTCTCTTAGTCACCTTGCTGTCCTCGGCACCCAACACAGTTCCTGTGGGATGGGCAGCTCCCTTTGACACCCTAAAGTCCCCTCCCTCTCTGCCCACCTCGAGAGGGGAGAACACCTCCCTCCGATGGAGCTGAGCTGGCCCCCGGCCCTTCCCCTCTGCCGGGCTCTCCCAGCTGGGACGCCCACGAGACCAGCCCATCACACGTGTTACCAGTGTGGCGGTGACCTAGGATGCTGGTGGCCCAAAGGAAGGATGTGGGTGGTGAGTGAGGGACATATTCTAGAGCTTTCCTCCTTCCCTCAGGCTCTGGCACACGCTATTTGTGAGGGGGAGGTTGGCAGAAATGTCATTGCCTCTGTTCTCGAGTGGAGTGTGTCCTGTGTAGATATAAAGGCCACCACGTCCAGGAACGTCTCACCGAGCCCTCTCTGTTCCAACTCGGGAACCAAATAGACTCAGAAATCTTCGGATAGTCCCTTCCCCACTGAAACTTGCTGCTTGCCATCCAAAACCCAGGCACCAAATAGAGAAGGGTGATATGACGGTGCTGACTATCCAAATTCTTGCTTCTTAGGAATGGAGTAGATTTGGACAGCAAGGGATATCTCTATGGTGATACAGTATATGTGATACGTTTTGTACCTTTAGTGTCTGTTGATTGAGAAAACATAAAATTAATGTAAATTCAGAAAGAATTTTAAGTGACTGTATTTTTTGAATCACAGAAATCTTCACATACATTTGATTTATACCTAAGCTCTTCTATTTTAAATTTTTATTTTTTGGGGGTGCTATTGTAAATGGTATTATTTTTTAAATTTCAGATTCCAGTTCTTCATTGCTGATATATAGGAGCAATGACTTTTGTATATTGACTTTTCTATATTGCTCTTTATCCTTTGATCTTGCTATACTCAATTATTAGTTCCAGTAGTTTTTTTTTTTTTGCAGTCGTTATGGAGGGTTTTTTTTTCCTATATAGACAATCATGCCATCTGAGAATAAAGGGAGTTTTGCTTTTTCCTTTCCGAATGTATGCCCTTTATTTCTTTTTCCTGTCTTACTCTGCCAGCTAGAACTTCCAGGGTGCTAGCAGTGAATCTGTGGGCCATGGGTAGGAAATTGCTGACCAGCCTGTCGTGCTGTCCACACTGGTGGGTAAGAATCAAAAGTGTAGAGGGTCCCCGTAGGGAGTGTGGGCAGATTCAGCTTTGCACTTAGAGGTGACTCCTGGTGAGTGGTCCCTGTGGCCTCTGCATTTTTTGTGTCTTGGAATGTGCTTCTCACCTGGCTCCAAGCCATGGAGCTCAAGCTGTGTGAGTGTTTGGGAGTTTGCGGTGGGTGGGGCGGGAGGACAGGCAGGAGGGCTGTGTCCCTGGGCTGACCTGTGCTGGCCTCTCCCTTGAGGAACAGCTTATGTTCTGGGATCTGGGCTCAGGGCAGGGCACAGGGCCAGCATCCTGCAGGGTGCCAGGGCGTGGTGAGCTGGGGCTGCAGCAGGTCCTCTAAGCGCTGTACCACAGTGTGCCCTCTAGCCGTGGCTGGGGGAGTGCCCGCCCTCACTTGTTCATTGGCACCTCCTGTGTGCCAGGCGGGCTCCTCAAATATCAGTCAGAGCTGAAAAGTTTCACTGGACAGTCTCTGTGAGGTTTCTCATTGTACAGGCAGGGGCATCACTGATACAGGAACCCAGGTCTCTCTGGAGACAGGACATGTGTGCCTGGTGGCCAGGGCCAAAGTCCTGGTGTAGATGTACCCTGTGTGTATGGTGGTTTTACTGTTTTCCATTGAATCTAAGATGCGATCAGTTGTAAGATGCACCATTATTTTAGATACCCCGAGAAAGAAATAACAATGCCAATTAAGTTGTGCCATGCCGTCATGTAAGATGCACCCCAATTTTAAAGTGTGAAAGAAAGTACATCTTTTTTAAAAAAATTTTAGGGGGAAGAGTGGCCCTGAGCTAACATCCGTGCCCATCTTCCTCTATTTTATATGTGGGACACCTGCCACAGCATGGCTTGATGAGCTGTGTGTAGGTCCACGCCTGGGATCTGAACTGTGAACCCTGGGCTGCTGAAATGGAATACATGAACTTAACCACTACACCACCAGGCCGGCTCCAGAAATGTACATCTAAAACTAAGAAGATGAATTTATAAAATGAATAATCATATGAAATTACATGTGCAGTGTAAAAACTGCTTCCTCTGCCTCTTGTATCAAATTCTACTCTGCAGAGATATGACTATTGATGTTTTGGCACGTCCTTCCAGACACTGTAATGCATCTGTAAGTGTATTTATACACTTGCCGTATGCTAGGCCCTGTGCTGAGCACGCTGAGGCATTTTGTTTAATCTTTACCATGAGCTCATGAGGCAGGTGTGAGTTATCCTCACTTTATTCCTGGGGAAACTGATGCACAGAGAGGGGAAAGGACTCATCTGCTGTCACCCAGCTTCTAAGAGGTGAGGCCTGAGCTTGAATCCAGATCTCCTCAACCCTGGAGTCTGAGCTCTTAACTAACAAGCTGCGCATATCCTCAGGATGCAGATATAAGTATGTTTTTCAAAGATGAGGTCACAAGAAACTGTTCTGGGACCCACCTGTATTTTTTTCTCCTAATCCTACTCCATAGGCATCTTTCCTTGTCAATACATAGGAGTGACCTCGTTTTTCCAACAGTTGCAAAGAATTCCCTTTACGGCTGTTTATGAACGTCCGTTCAGTGCCCTGTGGATGGACACTGGCATTTCTTCCAGTTTTTTGGCATTACCAGAACACTGGGAGGATCAAGTGCACACTTCCTTCTTTGTGTGCTTCTCTGATTATTTCCTCAGGAAAATCACCAGCTCAATTTTCTTCTAACACTTCTATAGTTTTAATTTTTACAATCAGATTTTAATCCGTCTGCAATCCTTAGTATTTCATGTGTCCAGGGAGCATGCAGAGGAGTTCTTGGGTGTGCTGGGCACCAGCGGGTTCCATGTGAGTCCCAAAGGCCCTAGTAGAGGGAGCTCAGAGAAGGGGGGCGGGGTGGGGGAGGCTCCTGGACCCTGCTCTATCTCTGGCCTTCCTCCCCCTGGTCCCGAGGCAGGAGATGGGTTGGGGCAGGATTCAGGGCACGAGGCCACATTCTCTGTGTGTCCTTGCTCCTGGAACCACTCAGCCCCACGTGGATATTAATAATAAGAGCAGTAGCTGTAACTGGGCCTCCTGAGGTACAGGTGCTGAGCATGTTATTTCTGATCCTTCGAGCTCAGGATTGATTGTTCTTGATGTCTTATAGAGGGGGAAAGTGAGGCTGTGGTATGGAAGAGGATGGGCGCACAGGCTGCCAGGAGCAGAGATGGCACAGAGCTCAACTTCGGGGCCCCTGTTTCGGGGCTTGTTTCTCTACTGGAGGCTGCAGTCCCGGCAGGCCCGCACGTGTTGTGTGAGGTGGACATCACTACACAGGATGTCTGCTTCCCCACTCCCTGCTCTTGAAGTGGGCACGGCCGTGCGACTCGCTTTGGCGGATGAATTGTGTGCAGAAATGTGTCACTTGTGGGAAGAAGCATTTACGACTGGGCGTGACTTTCTGTGCTCTCCTCTCCTGCTTGAGCAGACCTTAAAGTCTCACTTTGAGATGGTGGCCTCACAAGATGGTGGTGCCTTTGAGTGACCACCATGATTGAGCCCCCTTCTGACCTGTGTGGGAATGACAAATGAACCATTGTTTTACGCAGCTGAGACCATTTGTTGACACAGGAAAGCATCCCCTGTGCTGCCTGATGTAGCAATGTCTCTTCACTGCCTCCAGGCTCAGTTTTGGTGCGTGTGCAATGGGCGCTCTTGTTCCTGCCCTGCTGGGCTATCTCATAGAGGTCCTTGGGGCTTACATCAAAGCTTAGTAGCGGGTCGGCTCTGTGAGGTGCTGAGGCCTTGAAGGGAGAGGGCAGACATGCAGGACACTGACTGACCCTTGGTCCAGGGGCGGGCTGGGTTTACCTCCTGCATGCCGGGACCTGGTCTCAGGCTTGGCTAACGGGTGTGTTCCCTTTGGCAGGTGGCCCTCCCCCGGGCGGCGGTGCCCCCTGGCACCTTCGAAATGTCCTCAGCGATTCAGTGGAGAGCTCGGATGATGAATTCTTTGATGCTAGAGGTGAGTAAACGCCATCCTCCCATCACTGGCTGAGTGACCTTCCTAGAAGCCTCAAGAAGGGGATCTCTGTTGGGGGTTAGCATCCCTCCCCACTCAGACACCGCAGTTCCACACTCCACACTTACCCAGTCGGTGAGTCTCCCAAGGGCCGGGCTCAGCATTCCTTCATTCACTCCTTGAGATATTCATTGAGTCCCCGTGCGCGGTGCTGTGGATACTGCATGAACTGATGGGTGTGGTCACTGCCCTCATCAGGCTTGTAGGCTAGGAGGAGAGGCAAAGATTAAAGAATTACACAAAGGAAAATGCAATCACCAATGGGAATAATGCCACAGCCTGAAAAGTACCAGGTGTTAATAGAAAGGGTGATGACGGGGGGCTCCTAATTTAGTTAGTGGGGGAGGTCGTGACCTCCTCGCTGCAGCACTGAGGGTAGGAGGTGGCTAGGTGAAGAGTGGGAGAAAGGGCCTTCCAGACGGAGGAGACAGCAGGTGTGGTGGTGCTGAAGCAGGAAGGATGCGAGCATTCCAGGAACTGCAGGAGGCCCGTGGGGCGGGAGGTAGTCAGCCAGCGGGGAGGAGAGATGAGGCTGCCAGTGACCCAGTACGCGACTTAGAAGATCAGCCCATAGAAGGGAGGGCAGTCGGAGTGGAGGTGGGGACCAGTTAGAAAGACTATTGCAGACATTCAGGTAAGAGATGAGGGGGCAGGACATCAGCTCTGTGTCCCAGTGGTGGGTGCATGGCCAGCAAGCAGGACATAGCAAGGGACGCCATTTAAGTGGGGAATGGAAGAACAAGATGCATTGTGAGCACTGGAGGAGAGGGCACCAGGTGGGTGGGCATTTCAGACAGAGAGATCAGCTTGAGCAAAGGCTCAGAGGTGAGAACATGTGGGGCCGGTGTGGGGACCAGTGGGAGGCGGGGTCTGCCTGGAATTCAGGAGAGGGGACCCTCACAGCCGTGCTCGCCTGGGTTGTGTGGGAGTGGGCGAGAAGCACCAACGGCCTCCTCCCCAGCCTAGGAGGGTCCCCAGGTCTCACTTGGCTGGCTTGGCCCAACTCTGGGAAGTCCCCACGTTTGGAGGGTTGACTCATTCTTGAGACGGGGCCAGCTTTGAAATGCCTGGCAAAACAGAATCTTGAGAGAGAAACAGACTATGTGCTGGGTACCTGCGTGGAACGGGACACTTGGGATGTGGTCTCAGCCGGGCCAGTGACTTGTTCTGTGATCTTGGGCAAGTCTTCCACCTTCTCTGGGCCTCAGTTTCCCTATCAGATCTGTGCTTCCAGAAATGGAGAAGACCGAGTTCCGGTGATTTTCGGAGAAGCATAGCCGGGCAGTGGGTGCTGTCCCACCTGGAGCCTCCCCTGTTCCTGGCTCTGGGTGGAGACCCCCCTCCCTGACACCGACCCTAAACCAGCCCATTCGGGGCTCATTTCCTGTCTCCCACTGGCGTCTGATTGGAGTGACTGCCGGGGCTGAGTTTCTCCATAGCAACTAACCCACAGTGTGACAACAACAGCTTCAATATTTTGATGCTTAGAACACTTTAATTTAAAATATTTTTGCAGTTTGCCAGGGCTCTGCGTTCCCAGATGACGACGATGACGGCCTGCTGCGGGAGGTGTCTGCGGGCGGGGCGGGTCAGCTGCATCTCTGTCCCTCGGGGCCCCGCTCACCTGCTGTCCCTTTGAGCAGCCGTGCATGAGTCCGGCTCCCCTCCCTGCTGACCACCGCCTCGCTCAGCATTCTGTCCTCCCCTCCCGCTACCTCACCGCTCTGTCTGCGCTTCCCAGATTGGCCTCATCTCTCACTCCTCTCTTCCTGGCGGCCCCACCCTCTCTTCTCTCCCTTTGTCTCATCTCCTCCCCTCTCTCCTCACCTCCATCTTGCCTTCTCTCCACTGTCTCGGACTGCAGACCCTCCTGTCTCTCTCTGTCTTCCACCTCCCAGCTCTCCCTACCTGACCTTGAGTCTCTGCTCTCCCCTCATCTCACCAACCCCACAGCATCTCCCCCAGCACATCCCAGCCCTCAGCCACAGGACCCGCCCATAGGCTGCTGGAACCCTCTTTTGTACTTTGGGGAGTTGCCAATTCCCCACCTCCCGTCTATTCCACGTGGCCTCCCTGGACAAGGCCTTTGCATATTTCCTTGGCTTAAGGCAGTAAGAGGTGAAACCATCTGCTTCTCTGCTCCCAGGAGCTGATCCAGGCCTGACCCGGCCGGCTGTCTCAGCATCCAAGGCCAGGCCGTGGGTGTCCAGGGCTCTGGGTGTGCCTGAATGGCTACTTCCCTGCCCTCTGTTCTCTAGCCCAGCCTGAGCCGGGACCCCGGCCCGCCATGGGGCTCTGCCTCCTGCGGTTCCAACTCTAGCTGTGGGGGAGCCACATGGCTGGGTGTCAGTGCTGAACAGGCCCCTGGAACGTTGTGTCCTCCTCCTGAATGCACTGATGGGGAAACTGAGGCCAGAGCATTGAAAGGCCCTCCCAAGATCCCACAGTGAGGTGAGGGCAGAGGAACCCAGGAGCTCAGCATCTAGTCAGGCCTTTTTCTTTGACTTATTACTGAAATTGGGAGCTTCCTCCCTCCCTTTCTTCCTTAGGTTCCAGCCCATTGGCCCAGCACTAAGGGTTACCTGGTGGGACTGGAGACCTCATGGCTTGTGGTCTGGCAGCAGAGGGGAAACTCTGAGGCTCTGGGGGGGCTCTGGTTGTGTATGTAAGGCATGGGAGGGCTTGGGGGCAGTCAGACAGGAGTATGAAACTGTCTGGGTCCACAGCCCCTGGGCAGGATGCCAGCTCCTTGGGCCATGGCAGCAGCCCTGGGGCCTCAGGGTGGCTGCTGCCCCTGATTGGATGTGGCAGGGTGGGCGATGGGGTCCAGGTCTCCAGACCCAGAAGAGGCGCCACTCCCCTTCCTGTCAATACAGTCAACGGTTGTGTGGGGAGCCACAGGCCAGTCCACAAAGGTTGGAGTGCAGAGTGAGGGAAAACCCAGGGTGGCCAAGAGGGATGTGCCTCAAATCCAGACCATGTTAGAGCTGGGGGCCCTTCAAGGTCTTTGAGTTCAATGCCCCTGTCCCGTTTTACAGGCTGGGAAACTGAGGCCAGAGAACTGGGGAACTTGTTCAGGGTCACACAGAGTCAGGCCGAGCAGGGGCTAGAATTCAGACCCATTCATTCACTTTTTTCAAGTGTTTATTGAGCGTCTGCCCATCAGGTACCAGGCACTATTCTAGGTGTGGGGGACACAGGGGCAAACAGACCCTGTCCCAGCCCTCATGGATCTTATCATATATAAGAAAGTAGGTTACATTGATAATTACCACGAATAAAATAACTTAAAGGAACAGTCACCAAAGAAGACATATGGATGGCAAAAATGAAAATCTGCTCAGCATCGTTAGTCATTAGGGAAATGCAAACCCGAACCACGGGGAGATGCTGCCGCAGACCTCTTAGAATGGCTCCTTGAAACAGCGGACCAGGATGTGGAGGGACTGGAACTTGCAGACTCTGCTGTTGGGAGTGTAAGATGGTCCAACCGTTTTGGAAAATAGATTGCGGCATCTTAAAATGTTGATCACAGTTAACCGCCACATGTGCCAGCTCTTCCACTCCTAGGAGCTTCCCCAAGGGGAAGGAAGCATATGTTCAAGTGAAGATGCCTCCGTGGATGTTCATAGCGGCTTTATTTATTGTGGCCCCAAACTGAAAGTAGCCCAGGTGTCCATCAGCGGCTGAGTGAGTGACCAACTGTGCATTCGTGCCATGAAATGCTACTCGGCAAGAAGAAAGAGGGAGCGGCTGACACATGCAACAATATGGATGAATCTCAAAATAATCATGCTGAGTGAAAGGAGTCAGACTGAGAAAGAGTGCGTGCTGTAGGATTCCATTTGTGCAAAACTCTAGAAAATGCAAATGCATCTACAGCGACAGGAGCAGATCAGTGGTTGCCTGGGGGTGGGAAGGAGGGATAGAAAAGGACAGGAGAAAATTCTGGGGGTGATGGATACACGTTCACTATCTTGACTGGGGTCACGGTTTCATGGGTGTGTACATATGTCAAAACTTAAATTGTACATTTTAAATATGTGTAGGTTATTGAATGTCAATGCTACCTCAGTAATACTGTTAAAGAAATGGAGGCACTTCTCCCAATATAGCATAAGGCAATATGATAGAGTGACTGAGTGACTGTAGGAAGCCCCCAGAAAATGTGTCCTTGAGCTGAGAGCTGAATAACAAGAAATGAGCCATGTGAGGATCTGGGGGAACAGTGTTCTGGATAGCTGGAACAGCCAGTGCAAAGCTTTTACCGAAAGAACGAGTAGGAAGGCTGGTGTGGGAAGAGTGAGGAAGGGGGCTTCGTGAAGTTGGCCCACTGCCCCAGCAGACCCGACCCAGTAGCCTCTTTCCTGCCCAGGCTCGGGGTGGCCCTGGGTACCCCTGCCCTGCAGGAGGCCAGAGACTCAAAACTCAGAATCTCTGGTGCAGGATGGACCGGCAAAATGGAAGCGTGCAGGGACCTTGAGTGCCTGAGCTCTCCTTGTGGCGATGAAGATTGCTGGGTGACAGGTGGTCTGGCTGGAAACTGTGGGTAAGAAGAGCTCAGTAGGCCAAGAAGGGACAGCTGGATTTCACATGGTTCCTGGCCATGAAGTGCTGAGTTCTAGAGAGAAAATGAAGCTGTCTTTTGGACCCGCTCTTCCTCGAAGGGTTCAGGTCGAGGCGGGAGTGTCGATGTGGCGTCGGATGAGTTTACTGGGATGTGGTTGGACATGTCCAGCAAGGCCTGTTTCTATAGCAAAATGTGTGTCTTCATTTGGATAATATCAGTGCATCCTTGACTTTAAACTTCTACTTAGATGCAATAAACAGTGCAACTAGAGGAATCTTAAAAGCCACCGAGCATCTAGGTACAAACAAAGGCTCTTACCATGAACGTAACTGCTGGAAGGTAGGGTTAGTGGGAAATGGCTTGAGGGAGCAGGCAGGGGACCTGCCTCTTGGCCAGCCCTGCCCCTGCGGTGCTGTGTGACCGTGGACTGGTTGCAAAGCTCTGCATCTGTAAATTGAAGGCGCGGGGCTTCACAGGTGCAGGGAGGGAAGTGTTGGCAGGGCTGGGGGTGAGAATGGGGATGGGGTGTGGGGGATGGAGCCAGGGCTTGTTTTCAGGGCACGTCTGGCCCTGGGTAGCTTGACAGAGAGCAGCGCCTGGGGCTCCCTCCTGGGCAGCGGGAGGGAAGTTCTCCTGGGTGGGAAGCTGGAAGTTTCTGCCTTTCTGTCTCTGCCCATGTCTTCTGTGTCCTCTGTTCTCTTGCTCTCTCTGTGCCCAGCACCGGGGGTCCTCCCCTCCCCCACCTGGGAGGAGGCTGGGGGCTGAGGAGCTGGACTCTTTCTGGCAGAGATCCTGCTCGTTGCCCTAACTCCCTGGTTTCTCAGAGCAACCAGGAAAGGCAGGTGGCACAGGGATAACTCATCCCATTTTACAGAGAAAGGCTCTAAGGCAGGGGCGGGTCTCATGGAGAATAAGGGGCACATCCCAGGTCTTCTCCTCCTTGTCTGGGCTTTTGCTGTGATCACACAGCCTGGGTGGGGGGCGGGGGGCAGCACTTCTAACCCCAAAGGGTGATAGGGAGGGTAGAGGAGACCAGTGCATGTTGTCTGGGGTCAGAGGACCCAGGTTTTCATCAGGGTTGGGCCACTCACTGGCCGCTGTCTGACCTCAGGCAAGTCTTGAGTCTCTGAGCCTCAGGTCCGTCCTCTGGAACACGGCAGGGGTGAGGTGGTTTGTCTTGTGGGTGTAGTGGGAGGATGTCACTGTGGAAAGCTGGGCAAAGGAGCCCTCACAGAAGCAAACCACAATGTGTTACTGAGCCCCAGCCCTCCTTCTTGTTGGAGGAGGGGAAGTGGAGATGCGAATGCATGGAGCTGGCCCCAGAGGTTTCTGGGAGTGGGCTGAGTGGGGACCATCCCTCTGTGATGAAGAGAGAGCAGTGGTGATGACTGTAGGTGGGGGGATGGGGGTGAGTGTTACACAGCGACAGGGGAAGGTTAACAATTTTATATCCCAGTGGCCCCAGAGCAATGCACGTCTAGGCGGTTGGAGAGATTGGTGTCATGGGCCTGATGCAAAGGGTGATAGAGGTATTAGACCGGCAGACTACGGAAGGTGACCGAGCCCGCAGCTCTGTGAGCTGGAGGTGACGCCTTCCTGGCACCGGACAAGGAGAGTCCCTGCTCTGAAGTCCTGTGGGTCCAACAGAAACAAAGGCCCTGGGGTAGGAAAAAAGGCTTTCCTTATGGCACTGAAGGTTGTCCTTAAAGTGGTGTATCCAGGCATTGGTCGAGGTTAAAATCAGTCTGAGGTCAAGGCCAGGGTTGTGGTGCTGGTGGGTGAGGCTCAGCCGGGCACCTAGTCTGGGCAGAGGCTGGGGCTCGGGGGTGAAGTAGGTGCAAAACTGTGTCTGCACCAGATGTCGCTGGGGATGAGAACTAGCATGCAGGGGACAGTCAGTAGAAGTTGGAAAGCAAAATCGACAACCAGGACATTTATCCAAATGAGCCCTTTGCGGCCTCTGTGGGCCCTGTTGGGAGGCACGTTCCACAATGAGGAGAAGTAGAGCAGAGACTCAGAGCTGAGCCGTGGTCCGTGGTTTCCTGAATGACTCCAAAAGGAGCTGTCTGGGCTGCCGCTTCCCCGTGTGTGTGTGTGTGTGTGTGTGTGTGTGTGTGTGTATGTTTTGTTGCTGCCACTCAGGGGACAAGCCCATTGTTGCCAGAGTGAAGATCTGAAGGCTGAGTGTTGAGAGCGGGGAGAGAGGAGAGGCCCAGAGAGGGAGAGAAAGCATGTCTGAGAGGAGGGTGCGGGGAGCAGCTGGAGAGACAGGGATGGGGTGGAAGGGCAGAGTGTGCAAGAAAGCCAGGGAAAATATGAGAAAACAGGGAGAGAGCAAGGGAGACTCAGAGAGGATGGGGAGAGGGACGCTCACACACAACCCCCACCCCCGCCAAGAGAGAACCAGAGAGAGTTGAAAGAGAGACAGTGACCCAGAAGGAGAAAGAGAAGACCGGAGAGAGCAAGAAAGATCTGCAGGTATGGAGAGATCCTGAGGGGCAGGGGAGAGGAAGAAGAGAAGGAAGAAAGAGAAACCCGGAGAGTCAGAGAGATCCAGAAAGAGACATATCCGCCCAGAGAGAGGAGAGAGACAGAGACCAGGATAAGGAGAGAGCAAGAGCAGAGCAAGGGGGTGTGATGGAGGAGGCCCAGCCAGAGAGAGGGACGGAGGAGGCAGAGTGCCGAGAGCCTGAGAGAGAGACAAATACAGGACCAAGAGCGACGGCGCTCAGGCGGAAGGAATCTGGTGAGACCAGGGCCGGACATCAAGCATGAGAGGAACATGAGGAGAATCTGAGAGGAAGATACATTTACTAGAAACACTGACAAAAGCCCAAGAGGGAAAGATGGAGAAGGGTCCTATACACAACTAGGAAAGGAGGGAGAGGCAGAGGGCTGTGCAGAAGTAGGCGTGCTGAGACCTCAGAGCCCTGGGAGGCCCCTCGGGGTTCTGACAGCCTCACATACGCCCCCAGGATAGGGCTTACACACTGTAGAAAAACAAGAGCTGGGCTGTGTAAGCCAGCTCCTGCTGAGCGCCTGCTTCAACACCTGGCCCTGGACCAGGAGCCCCGGCTCGCTCATTTGACCGTGTCCGAGGTTTTTACTGTTGTGTTTTCCACAAAACTGGATTCCTACAGGTTGGAGGTCATGTCTCACACTGCACACAGCAGGTGCTCAGGAATCCACTCATTGTAGAATGAATATTAGAATGAACAAGTGGGCCCCTACATGCTTGGGTTACTGAGCCAAGAGACATAGGCACTCAAGGTAGGCTGCAGGTTGACCCTGACCACCCCATTCTGGAGCTAGGACACAATGTCCTAGGGGCAGACAACAGCATCACCGGAACCAAGAGTGAGTGTTGGGGCAGAAAGAATACCACATGCTCTGGTGGCGGTGGTGGTAATGGTGGTGGTGGTGGTGATGGTACCGTCATTGTCACATGCTCTTATGCACTACTGTGGTCTTACTGTGTGCTAGTCATGCTTGTAAACAGTTTACCTTACTTATCTCATAAATCCTCACAGCAATCCTATGACATAGGTATTACTATGATACTATTTTATAGATGAGGAAACTGAAACTCATAAAGCTGAAGTTACCATCCAAGGTCAGATAGCTCAGGTGGCGCGTCTGGGATTGAAAAGAATCAATCTAACACGAGAACTGAGCTCTTAGCCCCTTCACGATTCTGCTTCCCCAAGAGTAACACTACCTGATACTTGTTTGCAGCATTTTGGCTTGTGTAGCTTTTTCAGACTTACTGTATCATTTGTCCTCATGATAGCTTGCTAGAAAGAGATGCAGAACCAGAGTTGTTATTCCCATTTAAGAGATAAGAAAACAAGAACGGGTGAGGGACACGTGCAAAGGCGCAGGCTCCTATGTAGCAGAGTCTGGACTGGAACCCGGTCAGGGCTCTGCCCAGGACACAGTGCTGCTTCGAGGTCTAACCGGTGCCCAGATGGAGCACACCGGGCTCAGGAATTGTCAGGGTGTGTGTGGTGCCTGGCCGGAGTGTCGGGTAGCCAATGCAGCATGTCCAGGGCAGGCCCTCAGGATGGCAGGGTTTAAGGACTCTTGAAATAGTTTGTCTGGATTTAAATCCTGGCTCTAGCCAGTGACCTTGGGCAAGTTACCAAACTCCTCCATGCTTCAGTTTCCTTGTCTATAAAATGGAGATTATAACAGTTGTACCTTTTTAGTATTGTTACAAGAATTAAGTGAATTAATATTTGTAAAGTAGTTATAACAATCTTGGTGCTTAGAAAGGATTGGATATGTGTTGTCAAATAAATCAAATAAGGCAGGAATAATAATGATAATAATAATAATAAAATAACCCAGACCCCAAACAGAAATGGGGTCTGGATTACTGAGCGCTAGAGTTATTCAGAACTCTGGACAGCTCCCCAAGCGTCAGATCCACCGTATTGGTTCCATCTGCTCTGAAAAGTTCTTCGGAAGTGAAATGAGTCTCATCCCTTTATTCTTGGTTATCAGGAGCTTGAGGATTCTCCTCACCACCCTTTGATGTCTTTTCTGTAAGAGCCGGCGCAAAGCTCTTCACCAGGAAGGCCCATCTCTTTAAAGAGAGGCGGGAGCTTTCTTGTGGGTGTGTTCTTGAGGAAATCTCCTTTCTGGAATGAGGGACTGGACTAGATGTTTGTGGTTGATGGTGGGGACCCAGGGGCTTGTGTTCAGTGTGGTTAGGGACTGTAGTTGCACCGACTTCTCACAGAGAAATCACTAAGCTCGTACAGGGAAAGGGCAAGAATAGAGACAGGTTTTGGGGAGGAGTGGAGGGAGAATGGAGGCATTGATAGGTTCATAAGATTGAGATGCGGGCTGAGTCTCACCCAGCTCAAGGCTTCCTTAGGGCCAGAGGGCTTCTACTCTCCCAGTTACTCCAGAGCTGCTCCTGCCCCACTCAAATCCTGGTGGTTCAAATACTGATGGCAACTCACTTTTGATGGAAGAAATAGCTGTAATGTCTTTCACCTATGAGCACCCCTATGCACCAAGACCTTTATGCCATTATCTCATTTAATCCTCAAAACAACTCTGTGAGTTAGACATTGCCAGTCCCATTCTACTGATGGGAAAATGGAGGCTCAGAGAAGTCAAGTAACTTACCCAAAGACAAACTGCTAGCAAGTGACAGAATTTTTATTTTTCTTCCCAAACGCATTTCCTCTCAAGAAATATCACTCTTAGTGCTAGTAGGACTGGAGTCTTCTATGGGTTTTCACCTCTCTCACAAGTGTCCCTTGTTCCTTTCTTTCAGTGTAACATATGGGGGCCCAGTAGGGTACAACAACAGTGCCTTCTTGCAATAAAAATTCCTGAATGTCTCATACCTGTCTGCAACTACAGACACCTCCAACAGTTGAGGTCTACCTCAACCCAAAGGAAGAAATCAGGAGTCCCTCCGATATAAGCCCCTGTTAGGGCTAACCGCACACAGCCATGCCTGCTCATGCCCGTTGCTGCTTCTTCCCACAGAGGAGGTGGCGGAAGGGAAGAATGCCATCCTCATCGGGATGAGCCAGTGGAATTCAAATGACCTGGTGGAGCAGATCGAGACCATGGGGAAACTGGAGGAGCATCAAGGTGAGATTCTGCTTCTCTCATATCTGGAGTGTGGACATATGTGTGTCGCAGGGTGGGTTGAAGTGCTGGCAATGTGGGGCTAGAACTTGGGTCTTTTATGAAGAGCCATCTGTCTGTCTGGGTGCCTCCCGTCCCTGAGTCTGTGAGCCCTGAATTCCGTGACCTGCAGGAACCCTCCTGAGGACTTCTGCAGGGTCTTCTGTGGCAGAACAGCTCCAGGGTGCTTCAACAGAGCTTCCTTTGCCCACAGGATGACCACCCCAAGAGCATGGGGAATTAAGGGCAGGTGGCATGGTCCAAGCTCCTTGGATTGCCAGGCCTGTGGTGTTGGAACCTCTTGGTTCAGGCAGGGTGGTGACTGGAGGAACGTTTGAGAAGGGACAGGGGAGAGTGGCAGGAGTAAGGATTGTGACTTCCTTTGGCTGAGTTGTTGAAGAAGGAGAATGTGGCTGGGGATTAATTCAGGAGGTTCTTATGGAGGGGAGTTTTGACCAGGAGCTTAATCAGCAGACAAAGCAGCCATATCCTTTTAGGTATCCATTTGTCTGTCCTTTTGACCATCTTGCATCATTAACAAAATGTTCGTTGAACACCTACTATTTATAAGTGCTTAGTAGGAGAGACCAAAGGTGATTCAGCTGAGGTCTCTGCCCTGTGACATGTGACAGAGTATAAGTCAAGAAGTAAGGAGGTCAGGCTGAAGCTGAGGATTGTTGGGGCTGGAAGGGACAGATAAAACTCATAGAAGGAAGCAGGAGAGGGGATCAAGGAAGGTTCCTGACAGTGAAGCTATGCAGCCAGGCTTTGAAATGCAAGTGGAGGATGTAGCTGAGGAGGTCATAAAATCTGAGATGGTAAATGGGGAAACTGAGGCTCAGAGAGGGGCTATGTTTGATTAAAGTTACACTGGAGTGGGGCTAGAACCCTATCTGGGATCCAAGGTGCTAACCTGTTATCCTGAGGCCAGTGTTTTCTATGCCTCCTCCCTACCTCATGTATCACCCCTCCTACTTCCCTCTGCCTCATCTCCTCTTTCCAGTCTTCTCTTGGTCCCATCATTCCACAGTCATGGATGGGCCAGAGCTGCTGACTGGGCAAGGCGCTATCAGGAGATGTTCAGTGAGGTGGTCCTGGCCTAGCCCAAGAGAATGGCCATCTTGGTGCTGGCCATCTTGCCCCTAGCATCCGTTCCTTTCCTTACCCCCCCATGCCTGTCTCCTTGATTCAGAGCCCTCCCTCCCCATGCCAAAGTGCCCATCCTGAGAAGCGGACAGGCCTGGGATATTCCATTTTACAGATGAAGAACCCGAGGCTCAGAGAAGCTGCGTCTTGCCTGAGGCTCTCCAAGCGGGTGGCAGCATCATGCTCAGATCCCCAGTCTGCTGATCCCCAGTCCAGGGCTTCCCCTCCCAGACTGGACCAGGTTGGAGGCGAGGCACAGTTCTGGGCTCCTGCAAAGTCAGGTCCAAGAAACCCAGAGTCTTAAAGCAAAGCCCCACTGGGCCACTGTCACATTCACAGAAAGGGCAGGCTCTGAGGCTGGTCCCCAAAGCCAGTCCAGAGACAATTTCCAGAGACAAGAGGCAGTCTTCACAGCCACACAGTTGCAGGTGGCCCTTTGTCTGCTCTTTCCTTCACCCCGGGAACCTGCAGGGGGGCCCCAAAGGGGTCACGGATTCCACGTCCTGCCCAGGACAGGGCTTGGTAACCATGAAAAGACAAACCCAGATTGTCCTCACCCCCCATCTGGTCCTCCCCTTCCCGCCCCCACCCCTACTTGTCTGCCAAAGAACGTGTGACTCAGACGCAGGGTGAACTAAGGAGGAGTGAGCGGGAGGCAGGGTGAGCGGGGAGGGCAGGGGAGACGGAAGCAGAGGGAGGCTGACGGCGGAGGCTGACGGAACTGCAGCTGTGGAGTCCCAGAGGTCTGGGTTTGACCCTTGGCCCCGCCACACTGTGGCTTTGTGGCCAGGGGAAGTCACGTCAGCTCTCTGAGCCTCAGTTTCTTCACCTGCGGAGTGGGGCAAGTACAAAAGTTGTGAGGATTAAATGAACCAATACTCGCAAAGTGCATTCGATAGCAGGTGATGATACTTCTGGAAGAGGGCGAGAAGGGAGAAAGCCTTGCACAAGTCATTCCAACGAATGCTTCATGGCGCTCACGGAGGATGAATTAGGGGCAGTGTTTGCCTGATTCTGGGAATTGATGCTATTTCCTCCCAGTACGGAAGTGGGAACAGGAAGGAGAGAGAGAAGAGCGGGTGAGGAAGAGGAAACCAGCCGTGTTTCCAGTTCCTTTTGAGTCCCATTCTCCTGTGGATTCCTAATGTGAATTCCCACAACACGATAGAACACACGCATTCATTTCAATAATCATTTATGGGGCCACGAGAGGGCCTCACCCTTTTAGGAGCGGGCAGCAGAGCGGAAGATATGATCCTAGGCACGGTTACCATGAGCCTGAGGAGAGAGGCTCTGGGGACCATTTTGGGGAGAAGCAGCTCTGCAAACACTTCCTGGAAAAGGCTGCAGTCCAAATTGGTGCATAGACAGAGCTCTCCTCCTGCCTCCTTCAATTTCCTGCCCTTACACTCAGGGCTCCCCCCAGAGACCCCCTCCTGGCTCACACCCAGGCCGGTCACAGCTACCCTTGGTGATGAGCCCCAACTCCATCTGCAGCCGAGACCTCTCTCCTGGCCTCCAGACTCGTCTTCTGAGTAGCCTCCTACTTGCTCTGCCTGGATGTCTGGAAGACTCTGCGTGTTCTGCAAGTTCCAAACGGAGCCGACCTTCTTCCTGCGAAACCTTAATTACGTTTGAAATTCCATCTTTTATCTCCTTAGCCATTGAAGGCATATGTTGCATAGGCCCTTTCAGACTGCTCCGTTGTCTCTGCTTCCTGAGGGTGCTAATTCTGGGGTGTGTGTGTCTGTGTGCGTGTGCGTGTGTGTGAGAGAGAGAGAGATAACTGCACCTCATGGGTTTTGTTTCTTCATTTTTATTGAAGAATAAAACTCGTCTTGGTCGTTCCTCGCCCCTTTTTTCTTCTCTGGGAATCTTGTGTGCCATGGGTTGTGACAATGCCCTTTTAGAGACAGGTCTTGCCTTTCTGCTGGGCCCGAGCGTTTCACTAATCTTGGACATTTTATATGCTAAATTTACAGTTGAGTGTTTCCATTCTACGTGAGTGGTGTAAATTTAGACCCCACACCCATGTGTGGCACGGGCGTAGGGTTTGAATTACTCATGTGTGACTTTTTTCCTTCTCACTGTCTGTGAATGGTTTCTTTACTGCTTCCCCCAAGGAGTTTTCTTTTTTCTTTCTTTCTTTCTTTCTTTCTTTTTTTTTTTTTTGGTGAGGAAGATTGGCCCCCAACTAACATCTGTGCCAATCTTCCTCTATTTTATGTGGGATGCTGCCACAGTATGGCTTGATGAACGGTGCTAGGTCCACCCCCAGGATCCAAACCTGCGAACCCTTGGCTGCCGAAGCAGAGCCTGTGAACTTGACTGCTACGCCACTGGGCTGCCTCAAGTTTCCTTTTTTTTTAAGTTCCTTTGTGGGTGCAGCAGCCCTTCAAGGATCCCTGCTCTACAGGGGGCTCCCTTTCGCTCATCTGCCACAGGCTGAGGCCACGTCTGTGGGGTTAACAATACAGTTTCCAGCCTCTAGGCTTGGAGCCTCTCTCCTCCTGAATCTTTCTGAATTTCTTAAACATGCTTTTTTCTTGTCTTCTATTGGGTTATTTATCTTCTTCTCACTTGTTTTTAGGAGTTCTTTATATATATGTATATATTCTGGATATAAATTGTCTGCGACGTATTTGAAATATTTGTCTCTTGAATTGTGCCACTTGGCTGAATTTTCTTATTAATTCTAATGGTTTGTTAGTTGATTCTCTTGGGTTTTCTAAGTTAGAGCATCATGTCATTGACAAATCTTAACAGTTATGTCCTTGCCAATATTTACCCTGCTTACTTAGTTATCTTAGTAAATTGCATGGCACAGGATCTCCAGATGGATGCTGCGTAGCAGGAGTGATGGCGGGCTCTCTTGTTTGGTCCTGACTGTGATGCTGGGGTCTCCTCCCCCATCCCCCCTCTCCTCCTCCCTAACTTCTGCCCCTCCTCCCCGTCATTTTTCTTCAGTTGAGTATATGGAGGTATGATTTCCATTCCGTCAAATTCATCCATTTTAGTGTATGGTTCTCACTGCTGCTTCTTAAATTCCATGGGTTGCCTCCTCTTTCCTCTAGAATGTCTCCTCAAGGAATTCTTTCAGGGGGGAACTGTGGATAGCGACTTCCCAAGTCCTTGCATTTCTCCGCGTGTCCTTGTTTCGCCTTCTCGCGTGAATGCAAGTCTGCTTGCGCTCGTTACCATGTTCCCCGCCATCTTGGAAGACCTTCCTCATGGGCTCCTGAATTTAGTGTTGTTGGTGAGAAGTCTGAGGTAAATTGGATCTCATTCCTTTGTGGGTAGTCTGTTTTTCCCTCTTCTTGAGGTTGTAAGGTTTCAAATCTCTATTCTTTGTATTTTGAAGTCACAAACAATGTTTGTGGGTGGGGTTTTGTAGTCTGTCATGCCCACTTCTGGTGTTCTCTTTCTTCATTACGGTGACTTCTTGTTTTATTATTTCTTCAAGTATTTCTTTCTCTCTGTTTTCTCTTCCCAAAGCTTATAGTAGATAGATGATGGAACCATGTCTCATCTTGCCCTTCCTGTTCTTATTTCTTGGCCCTTGCTGGGTTCTGGAAGTATTCCTTGGTTCTGACCTAACCAAGAGCTCTCCAGTTGTTTCTTCTTCAGCTGTTTTCATTCTTCTGATCAGCCTTTCTGTGGAGTTTTTTTTTTTTTTTTTTAAACAATCATATTTTCATTTTCGTGCACTCTGACTGGTCCTTTTTCATAACGACCTGATATTGATTCATAGATGCCGTGGACTTATTCTGTGCTTTTCAAAATCTCCATCTTGTTAAGTTTCAGAGTTTTCTGGTAGGTCAGAGGTGGATGGGAAGACCATACACACTTCGGATTGGATTAATTAACCAAAGATCCATAAGTGAGATTATAACAGAGCAGGAGCAAGCTTAATTCTAATTATCTAAGGAAGCACACAGCTATCATTAACGGCGTCCGAGTAAAGTAGGTCAAGCCAAATTCTTTTTTTCATTGAGACATCATTCACGTGCCACAAAATTCACCCTTTTAAGTTGTTCAATTCAGTGGTTTTTAGTATGTTCCTGAGGTCGTACAACCATCGCCACCATCTAGTTCTAGAACATTCTCATCACCCCAAAAAGAATTCTCATACCTATTAGCAATCACTCTTCAAGTCCTCTCCCCGAAGCCCCTGGGATTTCATATAAAGGGAATCAAACAATGAGTGGCCTTTTGTATCTGATGTCCTTACCTTAGCATAATGTTTTTGAGACTCATCCCTGTAGTATGCGTCAGCACTTCATTCCCTTTTACGGCTGAATAATATTCCCTTGTATGGGTACACCACGCATTGTGATCCATTCATCAGTTGATGAAAATTTGGGTTGTTTCTACTTTTTGACTAGTTACGAATAATGAAGCTATAAGTATTCATGAATGTCTAAGTTTTTGTGTGGACATATTTTCAGTTCTCTTGGGTATATACCTAGGGTGGAATTGCTGTATCATATGATAATTCTGTTTAACTCTTTTTGAAGAACTGACAAACTCTTTTCCAAAGTTGCTGTCCCATTTTACATTCCTAGCAGTACGGTAGAAGAGTTCCAATTTCTCCACATTCTTGCTGACACTTGCTATCGTCTATCTTTTTTATTATAGCCATCCTAGTGGGTGTGAAGTGTTATATCATTGTGGTTTTGATTTGCATTTCTCTAATAACTAATGATATTGAGCATATTTTCATGTGCTTATTAGTTATTTGTTCATCTTATTTGGAGAAATGTCTATTCATATCCTTTGCCCATTTTTAAATTGAGTTATTTGTTTTTTTATTGTTGAGTTGTAAGAGTTCTTTGTATATTCTGGACACTAGACCCCTGTCATCTATATGATTTCCAAATATTTTCTCCCGTTCTGTGGGCTGTCTTTTCACCTTCTTGATAATGTCCTTTGGAGCACAAATTTTAAAAACTTGATGAAGTCCAATTTATCTATTTTTTCTTTTGTTTGTGCTTTTGGTGCCATATCTAAGGCACCAAATTACCTAATACAAGGTCATGAAGGTTTACTCCTCTATTTTTTCTTAAGAGTTTTATAGTTTTAGCACTTATATTTAGGTCTTTGATACACTTTGAGTTAATTTTCTATATGGTGTTCAACTCCATTCTTTTGTACAACTGTGGGCAACCAGTTGCACTAGCACCAATTGTTGAAAGACTATTCTTCCCTCCATTGAATTGACTTGGCACCCTTTATAAAAATCAATTGATCATGTATGCTTGAGACATCCGTGTAAAGATGTTCAGTGACATTTGGATGTAGCATTTAGTAGCTCAGGAGATCCATCTGGGCGGAGGCTACAGATCAGCATATAGATGGTATTGCAGCTACGGAGGTGAAGGAGATCCTCCAGTTGTAAAAACAAGGAGAGTCTGGGATAGAACTCTGTAGTTAAATAAATGTTTAAGGAGAGGGCCAGCAAAGGTGACTTGATTTTCTGTGTAGGAGGGAAGCTGAAGTTCCCAAGGTTTAAGAGGAGAGGGTGTTCAAGAAGGAAATGATCACGTCCAATAAGATGAGGACTAACATGGGCCGATTGGATTTATCATCTAGGTTCGTGGGAATGTTGGAAAGGCCACTTGTATTGGTGCGATAGGAACTGGATTCTGTCCCCAGTGGAGTGAGACATGTTTTCATCCTCCATCTTAATAAATGACTATTAAAAAGATCATAAAGTTCTTTCTCAAATGACGGGAAAAAAATCAATTGATCATGAGCATGTGGGTTTATTTCTGGACTCTTAATTCTGTTCCACTGATATATACATACATCCTTATGCTGCTGCCACATGGTCTTGATTACTGTACAGTTGTAGTAAGTTTGAAATCAGGAAGTGGGAGTCCACTAACTTTGTTCTTCCTTTGCAGGTTTGTTTTGGCTTTTCTGCATTCCTTGCATTTCCATATGAACTTTAAAATCAGCCTGTCAGTTTCTGCAAAAAATTTTGATAGAGATTGTGTCGAATCTCTAGATCAATTTGTGGAGTATTGACATCTTAACAATCTTAGTCTTCCAATCCATGCTCATGGGATGTCTTTCCATTTATTTAGGTCTTCTTTAATTTCTTTCAGTGATGTTTCATAGTTTTCAGTGTACAAGTCTTGTGTTTGTTTTGTTAAATTTATTCCTAAGTGTTTTATTCTTTTTGATGCTATTGTAACTGGAATTATTTTCTTAATTTCACTTATGGATTGTTTGTTGCAAGTGTCTAGGAATACAATTGATTTTTGTATATTGTTCTTGTATCCTGCAACCTTGCTGAACTCACTCATTAGTTTTTTTGGGGGGGGATAATCCTTAGGATTTTCTCTACACTAGATCATGTCATCTCCAAAGAGAGGTACTTTTACTTCTTCCTTTCCAATCTGGATGCCTTTTATTTCCTTTTCTTGCCTAATTTCCCTAGCTAGATCCTGTAGTATAATGCTGCATAGAAATGGGGAGAGCCAGCATCTGGTCTTGTTCCTGATCTTAGGGGGAAAGCTTTCAGTCGTTCTCCATTCAATATGACGTTAGCTGTGGGTTTTTTGTAGTTGTCATTTGTCTGGTTGAGGAAGTTCCCCTCTACTCTGAGTTTGTTGGTGCTTTTGTCGTGAAAGGGTGTTGCATTTTGCCAAATGCTTTTTCTGCACCTATTGGGATGATCATGTGGTTTTTGTCGTTTCTTTTATTCATGTGATGTATTTCATTGGTTGGTTTTCACATGTTGAACAACCTTGCATTCCTGGGATAAATTCCATTTGGTCCTTGCCACATCGCTAATCTTTCATGCTCAGGGTTTATGTATCTCTTCCAGAATAATTATACTAACAGTCTATGAGCTGACACTTAAAGGGACTATTTACCATCAGGGCTCTTCTTGTTTTTGAAACAGTGTCATCAAGGCTACGTTCTCCTCGAGAGGAAGGAAGCAGTCACTGCCTGGGTGTCCCTGATCAGTTTCTGTGCCTCTAGCTTTCCAGATGTAATCTTTCCTGCTCTTCATCCCCTGACTCTAGTTTATGTCCTTGTATCTAGATGTGCGCTCCTCAAAGAGAAGTCCCTGGACCAACAGCGTTAGCATCACTTGGAAACTCGTCAGGAATATGAATTTTGGAGCTCCATCCCGGGCTTCCTGAATCAGAAACTCTGGGAGCAGGGCTCAGAATCTGTGTTTTAACTGGTGACTTGGGTGCTTGCTAAAATGTGTGAATCATTAATTATTATGATATGTTGGTTCAAAGAATCCACAGACCCATTTGCCTGTGCTCTGCTTGCTTCAGTCATTGAGTTGGATGTCTTTCTTCCACGCTGTTGGTTTTCCTCTAATATTTAGAAATATTTGGACGTGTACTCCACTTTCTCCTTGCAGCTCCCTCTTGGCCTGTCTCTGAGTGATGTATCTGTTTACTGCAACCTGCTGTCATTGGATTCTTGGGGAGGGTAGAATATGCTGCTGGGTGGGGGTGTCCTGCCCCTCAAACATTCATTCCTTCTCACACCTGGGGACAGATGTGTCTGCTTAGCACAAGCAGAGGTTGGGGTGAGGACCAAAGCACTGCTCCTCTTTCACGGAAGCCCAGACAGTTGCAAAGCTTCCTTTGCTCCTGTATTCTCCACCCATGAGCCTGCTGTCTCCTCCGAACTGCCCCCACCTTTGGCCACAGACCTTCCTTTGCAAGATTGAAGTTATGGTTTCTTCTCTGCTGGGTCGGCTTTATGGGCATTTCACCTTTGCAGCCACACAGAGCTCCATACTCAGAAGGGCCTCGCGCTTGATTTTATGCTTTGCTGTTGCCATCTTGAAATTCTTAATTTTGAACAAGGGGCCCCACATTTTCCTTTTGCATGGGTTCTGCAAATTATGTAGCCAGTCCTGCTCCCTCCATCACATGTCTCTGCCTTCTGCCTTTCAGGGAGGCCTCACAATTTCTGGTCTGCTAAGGACATCCCTTCTTGTTTTACAGTGCTACCAAAGATTAATTCATAGAAAAATATTTAATGTCGTTTTCTGGAAATTTGGGGCAGGAGGAAAAGTCTGGATCGTGTTGCCAGTTTACCATCTTTGTCCAATCCTACTGTGATGCTTCTAAAATATAAATCCAGAAATATCATTCTGCTGTGGAATTGGCAACTAGGTCTCCGTTGCCTGCAGAATGAAGTATAAATCTCCCAGCCGGGCATGTGAGGCCATCACAATTTGGTTCTGCCCTTCCTTCCAACAGTTATAATTGTCCAGGGTTAGTAAGTTCCCCGTCACTACAGGAATCAGACAATCCTGGAATGGCCACCATGAGGGATATTACAAAGGGGCTGTCGGATAATTGCTAAATCTGACCATCTCAAGGTTATCTCACTCTGATATTCATGACTTCCAGGCTGTACCTCCCCTCCTCTTCCATTCACCCTGTGTTCTAGCCAAATGTCCAGGGCTGCTTGCTGACCCGTGAGCCCCCTTGAGCTCGTCAGCTTCCTGCCTTCGCCCCTGCATTTCCCCTGACTTCATCTCTAGCTCTTGCAATCCTGTACGCTTCCTTAGGGAGCCTTCCCGATACCCCAGCCTCCCCCAGAGTGCCCCCTCCCAGCCAGTCCAGCTTGGACTGTCCCCTGCAGCGCTGACCATCGGCTTACACTCGTGCCTGTCTGGGTGTGTGCTTTGCCTCCCTTTCTGAACCCGAGGCAGCGAGGGGCTCAGGGTGCATCCATGCACTCCCTCCCTCACTTATGCATTCAGCACACACTCCCTGATACTTACTCTTTGTCAGACCCTGTGCCGGTCAATGTTGGGGACACATTGATGACTCAGAAATAGACTCAGAATTGATCGGCTCCCAGACTCGGGGGTGGGACAGTTACAGCCCAGTGAGCTAATTGCGCTAAAGAGAGTGGGAACAAAGCACAGAGGGATGAGAGAGGACGTGGAGCTTGAGCTGAGACAGGAGGTGCTAAGGAACCCTTTCTGGGCTCTGCACAGACCCATGAGGGTGCAACAGGCAGGGGACAGCAGGTGCAGGGGTGTGCAGGGAGGTACGAGAAGGTAGGGGAATTTGGGGAACCATGCAGAGTTCACCTTGACTCAAATTGGGGTGCAAGGCGTTGGGCTGGGGGATGGTGAAAGGAGCAGAGAGGTCTGGGAGAAGAAGTAGAGTGGGAAAGCTGAAGACGAAGGCCTTGAATGTCAGGCTGAGGAGCTGGGGCCTTCTCAGGAGGGCCCCGGAGGATCCATGGAATAGTGTAAGCAGGGGAGTGACAAGCCACTTTTTAGAAAGATCATTCTGGAAGCCCGTGTAGAAGATAGTAGGAGAGGGGCCAGGGAATGAGTGTGGAGGGGTTGCGATGGGCTGGGTGAGAGAGCATGAGGGTGCATCTTGGCCCTGCAACTCAGGAGAGGCTGAGTGTCTGGGGAACCCCCTGCACAGGGAGGGGCAGTGGGTCTTCCCTTTTCAGCCCTACTTCCTGAGCTGGGTTTCCAGGCCAGGCCAGAGCCTGGTTAGGGCTCCCAAGGCCTGGAAAATCTCAGGACTTCAGCTGCTCCCGTTCCTGCTCCATGTGGTCTGCCCAGATACTTCCTGGCCTACCGGGGGGAGAATTCCCAATTCCGTCTTCCCCAAGGCCCGGTCCGCCTGACTTGCTCCCCCAGCAGCCACCTAACCTTCCCCTGGGAGGCAGGAAGATGCTCCTGTTTCAGCTGTTTGGTGAAAGCACTTCTCTTCTTGGCTACACATTTTGCTTCTCTTGCTCTTGGGGAGCTCCCCGTTTGTTGGAAGGGGACTGAACAGAGGAAATACAAAATCACAGGAAACCACTGGCGGGGCCTGGAAGCATCTTCTTGCAGGAGATGATGTGGCTCAGAGGCGCAGGGCGTGTGGGTGTGGGACAGGCAGGATGAGCAGGTGGCCCCATTTCCAGCCTCTGTGTGTGTAGCCCGTCCTGTTTGCAGGAGTTTCTGGCAGCTTGTGCATTTGAAGATGGCTCCAGCTGAGGCGAGGCTGCGGGGCCCACGGGCCCTGGAAAGTGCCAGGCCAAGTGGGGTCTCATTTAGGCAGTGGCTGAGCCAGCTGCACATCTGGTTAATCGCCGTCATCCTGGGAGCCTGCTAATCAGAGAGCCGAGTCCACAGCCGACTCATCTGCTCGCTTTCTGGTGGCTGCGACGGAAGACGGAGCAGAGCCGGCCAGCTGGGCAGGGAGGCTGGCTTCCTGCTGCCGGGCTCCATACTTTCCTTGAAAAACAGCAAGCTCCTTCTTGCCCAGGCCTGTGGCCTCGCCAGCCACCCACCCCTTGGATGCCTGGCTCAGGCGTCACTGCAGAAGACTCTAGGCCTGACCCCGGTCAGCCACAGCCCCTGGTCCCTTGTCCTCTCCTCCTGCTCCCACTCCTCAGCCTCTGACTGGTCGCAGCCTTCGTCTGCCTCGATGACTCCCCACTTCAGCAAGCACTGCCCACACTGCCCGAGCCATCTCTGGAAGCCCCTCTCTGGAAAGCCCCCTCCGTAGGAGGCAGGGGTGAGAGAGAGGCCCTCAGCAGAGTTGGGTGTTGAAAGGGACCACATCTAGACCTTGGGTAAGTGGCTTCATCCCGCTGAGCCCAGGTTCCTTGTCTGCGAAGGGGTCTTTTTTGCACAAGTGTGAAATCACAACCATCTCACAGGTGGGGAAGCACTGGGCGTACCACAAGCTCCTTTCCCGTCTACACAGCTGAGCCCACACTCGCGGGATTGGCTCTGAACTCCCATCCTAATGTCTTCCTTCTCCCCGTCTGATCCCCGTGTGAATCCCATGCACCAGCGTCTCAATGACCTCCGCCCCCTGCCTTCTTCCTATCTCTGCGCCCTGCTTCCCAGCCCTCCCTTGAGTGACCTGCTCCACCTACTCCCAGGCACCGGTGCCCGTGGCCGTCCTGCCTGGGCTACACGTCACAGGTCCTTTCCGGTGATGAAGTGTCGCATGGTATCAGCATCTCATTAACCATCCAGGTGCGCTGCTGCTGGCGCCTGGCCGGCCCCTCAACCAGACGCCTCCCCTTCTCCCAGGGTCTGGCATGGAGTAGGCGCCCAAGAAATGCCCTGGGTGCTTGTGTTGTCCAGGGCTTGTGACCAGTGCTCTAAAGGGTTTGGGACTTAAAGTTCTGAATTCTGAATAATTTTGTCTTTACCGTTTACCCTGAAGCTCAGATCTTGGCTCCACCTCACACTTCCCCAGGGCCCCTCGATCAGAAGGAACCTTTCTCTCCTTCTCTCTCATCACCCCTTGACTTACTCATCTCCGCATCCCCCGCGGCCCTTGGCCCCTAGCACCTGGCCCCTGGCGCCTGGAGCCTGGCGCCTGGCAGGTAGATAAAAGGTGTTTTGTAAATGAATGTCTTAATCTTCATGTTAGGCCTTGTCCTGCTGGGTGGCAGGAGCTGACCTCCCCAGTGGGCATCAGCTGGTGCTTAGACGTGGTGCTGGCCTTCTGTCTGACCTACGCATCTGACACAGGTGCTTCCCTGCTCCCATCCCCATCTGTGCTGCTCTTGCACCCTGGGAAGCGGTCTGTGGCCACCTCATCATGCTGTCTGGGGGACAGGACTAGAAGGGTGCCAGGCCTCTCTCTCTGTCTGGGTCCCTCTTGGGCACAGGCTCTGGCACGACCCCTGGGCCCAGGAAGCACTGTGAGCTGCACACCGCATTAAGCACTGATTCTCTCCATGCGGCTCCACCTGGAGGCATGATGCAGACAAAGAGACAAGGCCTTGAGCCACTTGTTCAAAGTGAATAAAATAGCAATAGAGCAATCCTCACTTACTGAATGCTCACTGTGCGCCTGGCTGTGTGCTAAGGGCTTTGCACATATTAATCATTTGATATTCACACTAACCCTTGAGGTAGGTACCTCTGCTATGCCCGTTTTATAGACTGGAAGACTGAGGCACACAGAGGTTACATAAGTTGCCCGAGGGTATACATTAGTAAATGAGGGACCTGGATTTGAATCCAGGTGTTTAACCACAATGCAGTACCACCCGAGGACTTTCAGTACCTGTAGGATCCTTAGAGTGTTGGACTCACATTGTATTGTGGGAATGAGGCCCAGAGAGAGAGAGCGACTTGCCTCAGGTCACAGAGTGAGTCAGTGGGGGCCTGGAATGGAATCTCAGCCTCCTAACTCCAACTGTCTGCTCTTTCCACTCTTTGCTCCTGCCTGTGAGGGTGCTCAGGGCTTCTGACCCTGCGGAAGAGGGGGATGGACGAGGATTCAGGGACGAGAGCCGTGAAGGCAGCGCCGGCAGGCAGGGGGCTAGGGAAACAGGTGATGGGTTCCAGTGGATGGCCTCTGGAAGGCTTCATTCACATGGAAGGGTGTCGCCCACAAGCCCTGGATTGTTGGTGGGGAGGTGGCGGAGTTCCCTAGACGGGAGCCGCCCTCGAGTTCTTCTGCAGGGGAGGGAACAAGGAGCTCTGCGCAGGGAAGGGCTTTCTGGGCCCCCAGGAGAGGCCTGGAAGTGGCTTCTCTTGAAGCTGTGGATACATTTTTTGGGAACTCAGACTTGCTCAGGAAGCTGGGGGCGCCAGGCCCCGTATCTAGGTTCTGCCAGCATGGTCAAGTTCAGAAGAGACAGTCCTACCTGGGCAGCAGGATCCTCCTCTAGCTAGAGTTTTCAGGCTGGAGGCTGACCTCTACATGGCTTCCCCCAGGACCCAGACCCCAGTCCAGCCATCTTGTTCTGTCCCCAAGGCCCAGACCCCTTGCCCTGGGAAGCAGGAAAGGCAGAGCTGGAGGACGCTTCAGCTTGGTGGAGTGCCACCTTCTGTCAGTCAGATGCGAATAATTGAGACCCGAAACATATGGTGCAGCGGAGTGAGGGCTAGGACTGCCGAAGCCACCGGCTCCGGGCTGCAAAGCCTTGGGGGCTCTGAGAGGACTGTTGACTGACTGCGCTCCCACTGGGCTGGGGTCTGGTGAGCTGAGGACTGCAGACTCCACTTCTCAGATTCCAGCTTCACTGTGGGTTCAGGGATGTCAACTTAAGTGCAAATTTGCTGGTTATTTTACCCTCAAGTTGAATTTATTTGAGAATAACCAAAGAATTGCAATTTGGGATGTGCATGCTATGGGGAACCATGGACAAATCCAGAAAACAAAGGAGGGGAGCTGCTTTTATGGAGAAAAATGGGGAGTAGGGAGAGGCTGTTCTAAAGGAAAGTCCATTGGGGGAAATAGTTCAGGGCAGCAACGGCTTCTTATTGGCTGAACTGTGGCATTTCTCATTGGCTGAGCTGGGACATTTCTTATTGGTTGGGCTGTGGCATTTCTCATTGGCTGGGCTGTGGCATTTCTCATTGGCTGAGCTGTGGCATTTCTCATTGGCTGGGCTATGGCATTTCTCATTAGCTGGGCTGTGGCATTTCTCATTGGCTGAGCTGTGGCATTTTTCATTGGCTGAGCTGTGGCATTTCTCATTGGCTGGGCTGTGGCATTTCTCATTGGCTGGGCTGTGGCATTTCTCATTGGCTGGCTGTTGCCAGGTGGGGAGAGAAATCTTCCTTCTGTAGTAAAGTAGTTGTATTTCCTGTGGAAAATGCAAGGGTACAGCTCTTCCTGCTTGGACTAATTGACAATGTATGATAGGGCGTGAGAGCGCTGGCTACAAGCCCTCCCAACCCCAATTTAGTTAAGGTTTCTTTTATTCATTTCCACAGGGAGCTTTCTAGCTCCTGGGGTTTGGCTTAGGTCCCTTTCTGAGCCTTCCAGTCAGGTGGGATGTGCTGGAGGAGGGCATTCAAGAGGAAAGGAACTGGCCTTTGCTGATGCTGGCCCTGTGCTGGCCCTTGGGACCCAGAGCCGACCTTTGAGAACAGAGGTTGTGAGAACTGAGGCTTCTGGGAAAGAATCGAAGCCTTCATGGAAGAGGTGGGCTGGGGTTGGTTCTCGACCTGGCCCACAAGACACACCAGGTTGGGCAGAGAAAGGTGGAAGCACAGGTAAATATGTGCAGTTGTGCAGGTTCAGACGCCGTGATTTGGCTGGTGGACGGTGAGTGGGAAGGGGTGGGAAAAGGCTGGAGAGGTGGGCAGGGGCTACTTTATGGAGAGGCTTGCTTGCCAGGCTCAGAGTTTGAGGACGGGGAGCCGCTGGAGAGGTTTAAGCAAGAGGGTGACCTGGACAGGCTGGTTTTAGAAAGATTCATCTGGTGGAACCAGAGGCAGAGAAACCTGACAGATGGATGGAAATACCGGGTAGGTACACATCTGCTGAGAACAGCACCGACTTCTGCTGCGGGTGGGTGTGTAAATCAGAACACACGCCTCACTGGAAAGCAATAGGGAAGTAAGCATCAGGAGCCTCAAAGAGGTTCCTGCCCTTTGACCCAGAATTCTCCTTCTGTGGATGTATTTGAAGGAAATCACAAACAACACAGAAAGAGCTTCAGCCATGAAGATGTTCATTGCAGCAGTAATTATAATGGTGAAATTCGAAACTTTCCACCAATAGAATAATTCTAAAGTCAACCATGACACATCCTCTGGATAGAATATTCTATAGCTATTGGAGTGATGTTTACAGAGGTTTTATAACTTTGCTGGTGAACCATTTATGCTTCAACTTGAAGTACAGAAGGTGTATTGTGTGCTTTATCGTTTGTAGCTTCCACGAGCCAGCCATTGCTCTATTTGTTAGGAACAGAGACAAACGACGTAGTCCCTGCCCATAAAGAGCTGATAGGACCTCAAGAGGCCCCAAGAATGCATTTAGAAAAAAAGACTGGAAGGAATGACATGGAGGCATCAGTAGTTTTCTCTCAGCAATGGGACGATCAGGTTTTTCTTTATGTTTGTTGGTGTTTTCCAAATTTCCGGTAAGGAGCTTGTTTCACTTTCATAATTATGGAAGAAAACCTTCTCCTCTAAAGGAAGAGCTGTTGCAATAGTCTGAGGAGATAGAATGGAGTTCTATCTTTGGGTAGTGTCTGTGTGTTGGGGGGGTTATTCTTTTATTCGTTCCACAAATATTGATCGCAAAGCACTGGTCTAGGTCTGGGGATTCATCGGTGAACAGCACAGAAATACCTCCTGTTGGGGAGTGTAAATCTGTGGAGAGAGAGAGCGTCACCGGGAGATAAGAGGGGGACCCCACAGCGCTCTGTGACTGCTTGTGGGAACGAGGGAGGGGAAGGGTCGTGGCTGACTCCCCAGGCTCTGGGACAAGGTGGTGCCTTCATCGAGGCGGGGACTTGGGAAGAGGGGCAGTGCCGGGACCCTCGCTGTGGTCATGGGGAGCGTGCACTGCCTGGGAAGCGTCCAGAGCTGGTGTCCAGGAGGCAGGGGGAGATGGGGTCAAGAACTCAGGAGAGAGGGTGGGACTAGGGACGGAGATTTGGTGGTTGTCTGCACGGATGTGGTGTTGACCGCTGACTGCCGGAGGGGAGAGTTAAGTGTACAGAGCAGGGCGACCCCAGGTCAGCAGCTGCTTTGTGAAGGTGGGAGGTATGAAGGTGGGAGGAGAAGAGGCGCCAGGGAGGAAGGCCGAGGTGAGAGGTGACCAGGCCACACTTCCCCAGGCAATGGCCTCATGGCTCCATGCTTGACTGCGTAAAGAGCTAAGAGCTAAGAGGGCAGGGACAGGGCAGGGCCTGAGGAGATGGGAGATACCTCTGTCCACCGCCAGCTCTGGGAGGGGGCCAGCTTGAGAGGAAGAGCAAAGGCAGCCACAAGTGGCCTTCCAGTGTCTGGCCAACAGTGATGGGGAGTCACCTCACGTTTCTTTTCTTTTTCTGCAGGAGAAGGGAGCGCACCGTGCACGTCCAGCATCCTGCAGGAGAAGCAGCGTGAGTTAAGCCTGGCCCCCAGGGAGTCTTTGCTTCCCCTTGGATGGGTCCAAGCTCCTTGGGCCTGCGGCCCCTCTCGTCCACTCAGAGCCCGGAAGGTGGTAGCATCTTCATCACCTTGCCCACAGGCAGGATCGGAGGGCCTGGGGCCGCTCTCTGCTCCATGAGCTGAGCAACTAGGGTGTTCAAGTTCCCAGATGCTGGGCAGGTCGGGTGTCAGAGCCAGAGTGAGGGGCCTGAGGCTGGGCGTGGAGGGTGAGCCCGGCAGAGCAGATGGGGCCGTGGAGAACACCTGTGTCATTTGCACGTGGAGGGAGAGAGGAGGACGGGAATGGGGAGCAAGCCCTCCTGAGCCTTTCAGACCATCTCCTTGGGGTGACACAACTAGCAGGAACCACAGACGGTGAGCTGGTGTCCAAGGTCAGAGGCCCCTCATTCAAGGCCGTGCCAGGGGTCACGAGCCTTTTATCCTATCACACAGAGACCATGTCTGCAGGCTTCCTTCTGTCTATGTTTGCCTAGGGGATTGAGCACAGCATTGGACCCGGGAAAGACTTGGTAAAGATGTCAATTTACTGACATGGCGACCTCAGGACGCCTTCCCCAGACGTTCTGGGTGGACTTGGTGGGTGCTGTCTGAGCCAAATGCCTTTGCTTTGGGCAGCATTGAGTTTCCCATGAGGCTGGGGTCGGGGAGAGGAGTGTGTATGTGTGTTTCGGGGAGGGGTGTATGCTCAGAACTTCCCTTACTTCTCTCTCCTGCCTTTTTGATCTATGCTTGCCGCTTTGGGGGGTTCAGCCCACTCTGCCCGCCCCCTCCCTAGGCTGAGACCTTCCTCCGAGCTCTTCCATCCTCATCTGTGGGGCAGTGCCCACAATGCCGGCCTTCCCACGGCCCAGGTCCAGCCCTGAGAAGATGCACAGGCCTCCTGGGCAGCTTTCTATGTTGCTGACATCCGGTGGCAAGTCGTAGACAAAGCTCCCAGCGCTGGGAGGCATGAGTGTCTCTGTGCGGGGCACCCGCCAGGCTCAGCCACCAGTGTCCCGGGCGAGGGGAAAGGCAGTGCAGAGAGGGGGCCATTCCTTGTCCTGTGTCCTCATAGAACATAAGGAACTGAGTTCAGCATGAGGGGGGCTGTGTTAAAATGTACCCAGGGGATTACAATTTATAGAGGTGACTGGGTGAGGACACGGAGAGATCAATGCCATTGGCAGAAGAATTACGAAGGACGTTTTCCAAGAGGAGGGGCATGCCATACCACGCAGGGCCACAGGAGAGGCACCAGGTCTGGCCAGGAGACAGCAGGAGCACGGGGAATGCATGGGCGAGTGCCTTTGTTGTGTTCTCATGGGAAAGCAAGGCAGGGCACAGGACACAGCTCGGGACTGGTGGGTTTGAATAACGTCTGGGCTCTGGGCTACAGGGATGGTCTCTAGTTGTCTGTTACCCGGCTGTGGGGTGACTTAGGGCAGGTGGAATATTAGCTGGGTGTGTTAGCTAAGAGAGGATCTTGGAGGCGTGGACCCGGGATTGGTTGGTTTGCATATGAAAGGCGTGTTCAAGGTTGGTTGTTTATTATCTCTAGGAATTGGCTAGTCCTGGGAAGAGCAGGCCCCCCCAGGATGTCAAAACATCATAAAATAAAAAATATGGTTAATACAGGAATGTCACCACATTCTTCAGGATTGTGAGAGAGGAGAGGAGCCCAGATCAGTCCTTCTGGGCCTCTAGGAAGAGGAAGCCACAGCAGCCTCAAAGTGAAAGCACGGCCGCCTGCCGTGGGGCTGTCTCCGAGATGCCAAACCGCAGCTCCATTTCCACAGTCACGACGGCACCGACCAGATGTCTGGTGTCTTCTGGACCTGGCTGGGAAAATGCATGTTTAAGTAAAGGCAAAGTTTTTTACACCAAGGTTATAGATTTTAGTCAGCATTTTATTGCTAAAGGCTGTCGTCCTTAAGGATCTTCTTATTTAGTAAATAATAACAGTAGATGCACAGAACAATTTTGGAGCCGAAATGGTCATTGAGGGCAGTGACTTCCAAGTATAAACCCAACATTTTTGCGAGTGTGAAAAGCAACAACACTGTAATGTATTTTTCCATAACAGGATGCAGTTAATTGAGACGACTGCTTTTTATTATGCAATTATGTCCTGTCTACAAATTTTGGCGTTCAGATATTGTTTCTTTAAGACACGATGATGGTAGTTGATGGTGATTTGTTTATTTTTAATCCAAAATTGGCAAAATAAAAATCTGTGACCCTGAATAAAAACAGAATAATAGCAATGCCTGACATTTATAATGTGCTTTACCATTTGCGGTCCACTTCCACGTATCTTACCTTATTTAATGTTCCCACTTGGTTTGGAAGACCTCACTAAAAATAAGGTGGGAGGCAGTACAAATTGCCCTGGACCAGGAGTCAGGAAATCCTGGGACTGCTGCTACAGCATCTGAGCTTTTAAGGCATCAGGCCTCGGTCTGAAGCCTAGTTCCTTCCTTTACTCGCTGTGCTGCTTTGGGCAAGTTACCTAGTGTCTCTGAGCCTCAGGTCACTCAGTGCTGGAAAGATGACCGTAATGTCTACTTCCTAGGGCTGCTGAGGGCATAGAGATAGTATATGTGGGGGCTGAGATCTGCGCCTTGCACACAGGAAGCATTTAATGGGTCTCACATATTATTGGTTTTCGGATGGGCCTTGGCAATGGGGATCCCTGGTGCAGGTGTCGGGGTGGATCTCATCATCTCATGGAGCTCAGTCTTTTCGATGCTCTGCTGGTTCTGTGGCTGCTCTCTTGTCACTGTCGCAGAGATGCTACCTCTGGAGTCTGAGTGCCCAGGGAGCCCTCCTGAGCTGGCCAGAGAGCACCGGGCCTCTCAGGAAGGAGGCCTGCACGGGTCTCTCAGCTCAGTGCAGACGAGAGGTTGCATGGCCTTGGCTGCGGTGGCCGTGGGGGTGGGGTGGGGTGGCTGTCCTGGAATTCTCCCTCCTTCGCGGGTGCCAGGCGGCCCAACCTTCATCCTGCAGTCGCACAGACGGCCCGGCGGCCTGCTGTCTCTGCCTTGTGCTTATTTGGAACCAGAGTTGAGGAACCCTGGGGAGCCATTGTGTATGTCGGGGCCAGGTAGGAGACAGAGGAAAGAGAGGGCCTCTGCCAGTGGTGTCAGGAGACCAGGGCCCCTCCCACCACTTTGCTGTGCCGCGTCAGCTCCTGCCTGTGGCCAGTCTCCCCTCCTGTCCCATCTGTGCTTGGAGTCCCTTCCAGCTCCTACGTAGCGATCTCTGATTTCCTGGTGCTGCCTCTTTGTCTGTGGCTTCCCTTGTCTGCACGGCTTTCTGTCCTGCCGTGTTCGTGCTGCTCCGTGCACAGCAGACATTCGCAGAACGCTTCCAGGACACCTGACGTGGTGCTGGGGCGGGGACTCTGGGAAGTTGAACCTGCTCATGGAATCTCACTCCTGTTCTTCCGTCCAAAGTGAATGGCACCATTTTCCACAAACTCAAGCCAAAAGCTTGGAGGTCATTTTAGATTCCTCCCCCTCCATCACGTCCCAAAGCCAAATCAGACCACCGATGGCATCCATTCTACACTCAGGAGAGCTCTCAGTGTCTCCCCCCTACCCCTGCCCCCTTTTTCTAGTTGAGACTGCCGTCTTCTCTCTCCCAGAACTGTCCATACTCCTGCGCACGTGTCTCCTTGCCTCCAGTCTCTCCCACTCCAGTCCTACCTCTAGAGTGGCAGAGAGACCCTTGCGGGAGGCAAGCTTGTCTTTGTGGCCCCTGATGCCCTGCCGTCATTCCTCTCCAGCAAAGGCTGAGCCTTGTCCTCACACAACTCACCTGCCCGCTTTTCCCACCGGCTCTCCCCCTTCCTTTCCACACTGGCTTCTAGAGGGAGCGTGCAGACTCTAAGCACAGCCTTCTCATAGGCTAATTGGAAAGCTTGGGCATTCCGTCCATCCTCGTGGAGGGGATGCAAGCAGCCCCCTCCAGAGCAGATGGCAGGAAGGACGTGGGGGGTCCCAGAGCGATTCTCTTGGGACCCAGCACTGTGGCCTCTGACCTCTCTGTCCATTCACACTGCCTGGATCTGGGAGCCCACCCCTCCCTGCTGGGACCTGCATCGTCACAGAGGGGGCTGAGGAAGAGCTGTGGGCTCACTGGGCACAGGGGGTCCCCTTCCTCTGCCCACCGGGCCTGTCTCCAACGAGGAGCATGGCACTCTCCCAGGAGCCCCGTGGCACCTCACCCTCCCCGTCCCCCCTCAGCAGCTCCGCAGTGTGCAGGGCACTGTCCAGGCCGTTCTCTCTGATCTTCATGATGACCTGGGAGCTGGGAAGAGCCACAGTCGTTTCAACCGTGTCACATTGAGAAAACGAAGACTGGAGTAAATAACCTTCCGAGGAAGGCCCTCAAACCCAGGTCTCCTCACTCCGTTCTGTCCCGCGTCTGGCTTGAGCTCCCATTTTCCTGCAGTGTCTCCTTCCTATGGTCACCCCAGGTACTTGGGGAAGTACCCCGTTGTCCTCTGTGTCACACAGGTGCCCCCTCAATAGCAGCTCCACTGAACCCCTGAAACCCTGGGGTCCGGGATGTGCACAGGACAGGGAAGTATGAGCTGGAAAGGCTTCCTCCATCTCCTCTGCTTCTGGGCTGTGGGGGACGGGTTCCCCGGGATAGGAGGACTGACTCCTGGGCCCTGCTAGTGGAACCCAGACCGTCTGGAGTACAACGTGACTTGACTCACGTGCCCCCACACTCATGGTTGTCAAATGGCTTTCCCAGGGCCAATTCTGGCATCAGACGTGGGGTGGGCCAGCAGGTGGCAGCCCCAGGTGTGGGGAGGGTCTGTCCGTGGCCATTCCTGCTCATGGAGCAGGGTGCTTGGTGAAACTCTGAGCTTACCCTTGTCTCCAGACCAAGACCTGACAATGGTCCAGACTGATCCCAATCCTGGCCCCAGACTGACCCTTGATCTTTATCCCTGACTGAGCCTCTAGCCACCAAGGGAGCCCCAATTTGTACCAGGCTGTCTCCTGGCTCTGGTCCCTGGTCTTGGACTGAGCTTGGGTTCTTGACCCCTTTAACTGTCAGACAAACCTGTGTGGTTGTCCCAAAGGGGTGGAGAGAAGATGTGGTTACTCAGCATCATCCATCCCCATTGTGAGGATGTCGTTCTGCTGCCTAGCACCAGTGACCAGAGGAGTGGTTCCGAATGTCCAGACGGCCACCAAGGGGCTTCCTCTCCTGTGCACCATCAGTGCCGTGGCCTCTCACCAGCCCCACACGGGTGTGTGGTGTGGAGCCCCCTGGCCGTGGCTGGCCTCCCCGCTCCTCTGCCTGGAAACAGTGTCTTTCCTGGCCTGTGTGGGCAGCTTGCTGAGCGCAGCTGCAGATGGCCTATATTTAGCCGGGCTTAGTGAGCTCAGGGTGGCAGACACCCGCCTTGGGAGCCCTTTTCCTGCGTGCGTGTGTATGTCTGTGCTTGGCATGGTCCGTTCTAGTGTGTGCATGTGTGCCTGCATATGTGTGTGTGCATGTGTGCCCATGCATTTGTGTGTGTGCGTTAGCGTGTATGTCAGTGTGTTGGTGCATTCATTTACATGAGGGGAAGTGTGTGTCAATGTGGGTCTGTATAAAGTCTGTGCTTTGCTGGGGGCATGGACAGCTTCTGACACTTATAGGGGTGCAAATTATTAGTTCATTCCTCCATTTGAAAAATATTTAATGCGCATCTTTTATGTGCCAGCACCTTGATAGTCTCTGGGGACAAAATGGAGCGAAAAAAACCCCAGTTCCAGCCTTTAAAGATCTTAGTCTGGGGGCTGGAGGAGGGGAAGTCAGAGATCACAGAAGCACAGAACTGAGAGGGTGAGGGTGAGTCCCAGGAAAGAGAGGGCCCTGTGCCTTTGGGGGAGGAGAGTAAGAACGGAAAGCCCCCAGTGTGGGGAGACCAAAGTTTCAGTAGGAACTTTCTGGCACAGGCAGTGTGAAGAGTCCAGACACAGGGAGCAAAATGTGCAAAGGCCCTGTGGTGACAGGGAAAATGCAATGTTTGAAAACTGTCAAAGGGACTTTGGTTGAGCTCAGAGAGTGAGAGCAATTGGTGGGAGAGGTGGGCGGAGGGTGGGGGCCTGTGGGCAGACCACATGGGGCCTTGGTCAGGATGTTGGAAGCCGGAGGAAAGGGCAGTGCGAGATGTTTTGCTAAGGGTTTTGTAGAGCAGTTACAATCTCGTGCGTGATTCAGTCAGGGCTCCAGCCGGAAGAGGAAGGCTTCTGAGACCCCGTGAGAGGAGGAGAGGCTAGCAGAGGGACTTTCTTCACAGGCTTAAGGAAACCCACAGGGCACAGGGCTGTTCCCACCACTGCAGACAGCTGCATCCCCATGAACCCTGCAGGAGCCGTGACCTTCAGGAGAGGGACTGACCTGTGAGGCCCCAGCAGGGAGCGAGCGTCACTCTCCCGTTCTGCTCGGGCCTTCCGCTGGCCAAGCCCCGCTGGCATCAGGGGAGCCTCAGCCTGGACTGAGAGTGGGCCGGATGGATGAGGGCAGATCTGGAGGGGCAGATGGCCACCATACCGCCAGTGCCCTGACTGGTACGTGACAGAACAAACTTTCCTTTATTTTTCTATAAGCCAACTTACAATTTTGACTGCATACCTGTCCAGCAGAGATTTCCCTCTGTGGTTCCAGGGGCTTCTCTTTTCTTCATTCTCCAGCTGTGGTCCCGAAGCCTCAGGTGTCCTCCCCAACACCCTGGTGGGTGGATCGCGTGTGCGTGAGCGTGTGTGCATGCCTATGTGTGCATGCACATGTGCAGGGAGCACTCCATCCACACTCGTGAGTGCTGGGGGCGAGCCCCAGCCTGTGGTCCCTTTTATCCTGGTCTGCAGCTCCTGGCCTAGGTCCAGGCTCTGTGGGGTACAGGGTGGCCAGGCCCTCTGGAGCTGTCCTCCATCCTTCTGGAGTTGTGAGGGCACCCCAGATGGGTCTCTGTCCACCGGCAGACTGGGCAGCAGGTGGGGATCTGTTTTCAGCCTGAGGAGATCTCTGACTCCTCAAATCCTTTCCTCCCAGGAACAAAAAGGCTTTTGGAAACAAAAGCCAGGAAGCTCTGCCACAAACCTCCCCAGAGGCAAAGATGCCAGAGCAGGGAGAAAATATAAATTAGCGTCTCAGAATAAAATCTCCCTGCAATGTACGCTTGGAAAAAATTCTTATTTTAGTCTGCCTTTGAGTAGGTAGCATGTACCTGGTGTAAAATTCCAAAGGAAGAAAAGCTGATGGGTGTGCCTCCTGGTCACTCGGTCCCTCTCCCCAGAAGCAACCGTGGTGACCGGTTTCTTATAGACCATTCCAGAGACACTGTCTGCATACAAGAACATACCCATGAATATTCATTTATATATGTTTTTATATCTAGCCCCCACAGATGAAGCCTCCACTGCCTTCCACTTTGCATCTTGCTTTTCTCAGATAAGAATAGATCGGGGTTATTTTTCTATCTCAACACATTTAGCGACGCCTCGCTCTTTGCAGTGCTGTCATATTTCACTGTGACGTAGTTTATTTAACCAATCCCCTATTGGTGGACACATAGGTTGCTTCCTGTCTTTTGTCTACACTGTAAATAGTGCAGTGATGGTCAGCCTTGTACGTAGGTCATTTTGCACATGGCCTTGGAATTGCTGGGTCAAGGGTATTTCATATTTTGAGGCTGTACTCGTTTTTACTTTATCCAGCAATGAATGAGGAGGGGCTGTTTGTCCACACCCTGGGCTGCAGAGCGTTGGTAATTGCTAATCGGAGAGGTGAAAAAAAGGCATTTTAGAGTAATTTCAGTGAGCCTTCCTCTAGTCTAGGGTTCTGAGGTTGAGTACCTCTTCATATGTTAACGAGCCATGCCCTGCCCCGTTTTCTGGAGCCCACATTCATTTTGAAGGTATTACCTTGTGGGAGTGTATGGGTCGGAGCGTGCTGTTGTATTTCTGTCTTCTAGGCAGGGCCACGGCGGGCTTGACAGGGATTCCATAGCAGGTGGAGCCCGAAGGTCCAAACAGCCTCCTGCTCCTGAGAACAGCCTCTCTCCTGCCTTTCCCCTGCTGTGCCAGGGATCACTCTGCAGGGCAGGCTGTGGTGTGGAGGCATTGGAAAGAGGGACGAGAGCTCCCCTTTCTTCCTCTGCCTTTGTGGGGCACTGCTTCAGGAGGAGGAAAGAGCCCTGGCCTGGTGACCTGGGTTCAGATCCCCACCCCTTCCCTTACATCCTGAGATAAATCTCTTCACCTCTCTAAGCCCCTGTTTTCTAATCTGTAAAATGGGAGAGTGCCCTGACCTCTCAGGATGAATGTGAAGATTGCCTGAGACACTGGATGTGGACTAGAAACTCAAGACAGATCTTAGGAGGGCTGCATTTGTTACAAGAGAGTCACCAGGATAGGGAATGCCAAGCCCTTCTGGCATCACTGTGTGACAGCAGGAGGGTTTTCTTGTGGTTGTAAGTCTGGGACCTTCACTGGGCTGGATTCAAGATGGCGGCACTCCCCATATGAGCTGGTTCCCCCTAGAGGAGCTGCTTCTTGGAGCTCTCCGCATGCTCACTTGGGTGGGCAACAGCATGTTTGCAAGAGGCAGGATCTGGAGCCTAGACCCCAGGGAGGGTCAGGCCTTACCCTGGGCTAATGTGTCCGTGGGAAGCTGATTGGCCCACCAGGGGTTTGGCCTCATTAGTTAATCCAGGCTGATAGGATTGGATTCTGACACTGAAAGGGTTAAGGAGTCACAGGAGGGGCCTCAGCCTCTCAACCCCCCAACCCTGGTGGAAATTCCTGCCCAGCATCCCTGCTAAGTGGCCACTTATATAACTTGCTCGTGTAACCCTGGGAAGGAGAGCTCGCTGCCTCCAGGCTGGCATGGGCCATTTGTGAACAGTTGTAAACATTTCCTAAGTTGTGCTAAAACTTGGAACTCTCCAGAAACTACCCTACCCTCATTCATCCCGGCTCTGCCCTCTGCTCCTATGACTCAAACACAGCTCACCAGGGATTTGCAGGCAGCCACTGTGTCCCTCAGAGTCTGCTCTTCTCCAGCCTGGGCCCTCCTCCACAGCTTTCCTCCCCAGTCGTTGGGCTCCAGGTGTGCTCTCAACGTGGCCCGGGCTGCAGGGCAGGGCAAGGCCAGCCCTCCTGGCTCTGCACTGAAGCCTCCAGTGCATGTGGCCTCAGAGGCTGAGGGGTCGGCAGGCAGTCCCTTCACCCTGGCTCGGGTGATTTGCCACCTTTGGTCATGTGACCAGGCTTGGTCTTTGTCATGTTACCTGGCCTCAATCATGTGATGCTCAGGGCTGGCGTGATCCCTGCAGGCACGTGCTGTATGTGATTCATCCTGATGTTTTCAGCCCTGACCCAAGTTTGGGCAACAACCAATAGAGTAGGAATTGACAAGTGACGTCGAATTGGTTTTTTAACCCAGCTGCAGGATCTCAATTCACTCATCGTGTTTCACATTTGTTCTCTCCTTCTGCAAGTGTCTCTTTTCCTTTTCACGTTCCTTCACGAGCCTGTCAGCTCCCAGAGAGCAGGACAATGCATCTCTGCTTTATTTCATCTGTAGTGTTTGCATTTAGTAAAGTAGGGGGTTGTGGCTTGTTTAAAACGTTCGTATCATAAACATGACACGTGCTTATATTGTCTACTCAATAGATACATTCTGAGTTTTAAACAATTTATGGGTTCACTAGAGGAAAACTGGAAAATTGAGAAAAGTAGAAAAAAAAAATCACCCATTGGCCCACCATCCAGAGGAAACTGCTTGTGAACATTCTGCTGTGTTTCCTTCCCATACGTGGCCCCCAACCCGCCCAGCACCCCTCCACCTAGACTGTTTTTCAGGAAGCCAGGGCTGGGGCACCGGGAGGGGGTGGCCTGGAGTCTGGCTGGGGAACAAGGTGATGGCGTTTTAGCTGTGCTCTGTGGAGCCCTCAGGGGTGCCAAGGGGCAGGGGTGGGGTGGTGTAAGGAGGTGGGACTCTGGGCCCCCCAACTTGCTTCAGCCAGAGTGGGTTCACTTTCATCTGTTTTGCAGGTTAGGATCCTAAGGAAAATTTCACTGGATAAAAGCTTTCACTGTTTTTGAAAAGTTTTAGAACCATCAGACAAGGGCCAGTTCTTCCCCCTGTTTCTCGCCATCCAGTCTGCATCCTGCTGTGGGCAGGGCCCCGCGGGATGCGATGGGGTGCTGTGGGGGCCTCTCGAGCTGGCCCCTCTTCATTACCCCACACTTCCTGAGCTGCTGCCATGAGAGCTGCACGTTCCCTACCTGGCTTCTCATCCTGCTGGTGACGCCCTCCTTCCCAGATGCCCAATGTCCTTGGGGTTCCCTCGAGTTCCCAGGCCAGTGACCATACTCAACAAACAGTGAGGTGGGGTGGCAAGATAGGTTCCACGCGAACCTATCGGAGCTCTGGGGGCCATTGCTTCCTTCCCTGAGCGCTCCCCAAACACTTGTTTCTTAACTGCACCAGGCCTTACCTGGGAGTTGATAGCAGCCTCCCTAGTTGGAATCAACCGCTTTGAAAATCCAGGTGACATTTGCCACCTGCAGCTTCCAGGTTCCCCTTGCTTCCTCCATAGTCCCTCAGATACATCGCCAACCAGCCTGCAGCTCCTGGCAGGGTCCTGGGGGCGAATTCTGCTGCATGGAGGCTGGAACTCACACCAGGCACCCACTCCTCGTGCCCGGCTGCAGAGAATCCCCAACAGCCTGATGCCTCAGAGGGAATGTGGCCACCCTCTCATTTCGGAGTGGTGTGGAGGGGGCGTCCACAGTCACCCTCTGACTAGGGCTTTCATTTCCCATCCCGGGACTCTTTCCATGGCCTGTCTCCTCCAGGTGTGTCTCCTTCTCCATGTGGGTTTGCAGGGGATTGGGGCCAGGGTCTGAGCCCCCTGCTTGCTGCTGAGTGAGGCTCTAGACCTTCCCAGATCTTCCTAGATCTCTCTTCTGCATCACACATCAGTGCAAGATAGCAGTGCCATTGGGTTCATCTGAAAAATGTGTATGTCTGTGCCCAAGGATGCGCTTCTGCGTGCCCACGGTGGATTAGATTGGAGACTGCTCGGGACGTGCCCCACGGTCTCAAGTTGTGCTCGAGTCTGCTCGGTTGGCCCCGGGGGTGACTAACGGAGGTGAGGGTGACTGCAGGGGCTGGCAGGATGGAGGGTGAAATTGTGTGGTCTGCTTTAGCCAGGTGACACCCCCAGCAGGCCCCCCTTGTGGGTCCCGGCGGCTGGTGGCAGGAGAGGTGGAGACAGTGACGCTTTGCTTAGGGTGACGAGTATGTGGGCGGTGACCTTGGCTTTTGTCTCAAGAGCAGTGTGGCACGTTGGTAATTAGAAGGGATGATCACGATCTGTGCCTTTCCAAGGTTGTGATTAAGCAAAAATAGCCTCCCTTCTTCAGCCAGCAGGAGGAGCCGTGGGGAGCCAGTGGCCCCCGGTCCCCGGGCTGGCAGGGGCGCTGGGAGCGGGCGCTGGGAGCAGGCGCTGCCATAGATGGCCTGCCTCAAACCTTGTCACAAAAGCAGCTAGGGGCTCCCCCCACCCAAATCTGGGCACGGCAGGGACCCAGCCTGAATAGGGCCATGCAGATAGAAACAACAGGAAGTGGGGAGAAGTAGGCAGCCCGATAATCATGAGGTCCTGGGGCCCCCGGCATGTGGTCCTCACCACTCAGGACCCCGGGCCAGCAGCTCTTGTCATCAGAGGCTCTGGGGAAGCCTCCAGAGGCGGAGCTGTAAAGCCCAGGCCAGGCTGTTCCGGAACTCCCAGAGGCTCCTCGTGCCAGTTCCCCGGGGGGACTTTTAGGAAATGTGCCTGCCGGCGGATGATGCTTCCCTGAACCCAATTTCTCCCAGGGGGTTAATAGCATAGAGACGTCTCGCAGACCATGTGCACCCTGGGATCTTCATGTGCAATAAATTTTCACAAAAATGCCATGCTAGGCCCTGACAGCTGATTAAACCCTGCTCTCGAGGGGCCCACAGGCTGATGGGGAAATAGACAAGTAACTTCACAGCAATGAGCCAGGACTAGCTCAGCATCATCTCTGCCTAAGTAGATCTGAGAAGGCTTTCCAGAGGTGGTGACAATTGAGCAGGGTTTTGAAGGACAGGTAGGAGTTTGTGGGTCTGCAAAGTGGGGAGGAGCTTACCAGGCAGAAGGCTCAGCATGAGCAAAGGCATGGAAGAGTGAGAGTTGTCTTATGGGTGAGTCAGAGCCATTGGCCTCAATTATGGTGGTGGGAACGTCTGGTTCTTGGAAGAGCAGACCCCTCATGGGCAAGGTCCAGGCAGGGGGGCCTCTAGGCTGCCTTTCTGCTTGTCCACTGAGGCCTCTGCTGCAGTAGAGACTGGAGACATACCTTCTAGTGGGGTAACTCTGTCCTCTCTCAAGGGGCCAGAATCTAGATCTGGCAGGCAGAGGCCCGTCTTCCCTCTCCCAGAGCAAAGTATTTCTGGGTTTTGTGCATTGAAAGAAAGCAAGGCTCCATCTGTGAAGAACACAGGAGGCCAGACTCTTTCCCTTGGCTGAGGAGAGAGTGAGGGATGCTGAGGACAACCCTCCCAGTCTCCCATCCCCACCGAGCCAGGAGCTGCCTCAGCATCATTTGCGGCCAGGATGTGGCTCTTGTCCACCAATTCAGTGCTGAGAACATCGTGTGGGCCCCGAGGGAGGTGACCGCAGGCAGATCAAGGATGTAGGTGCTCCTCGTCTGTGTAATCAGTGAGGGCGAAGGATGCAGCCCCTCCTGACGGAGGGCATGGTGCCTGGGAGACGGCAGGACCCTCCTGTCTTCCCAGTGACTTATTTATAGTCTCGCTGTAGTGATCTGTGGCAATCACAGCATTTAATCCTGTAATCGCACTGCATGCAGGCACTGGGCCCAGCGAGGCCAGGAGCCGGCCGGCGCTCGGGGAGGGGCTGGGGGCAGGGCAGGAACCTGGAGGTGGCTGCGTCCCCATCAGCCTCCGGCCCTCGTCTCGTCAGCTGTGGCCCTGGCTCTATGCCACCCCCATTCGCCCGAGATAACAACAGCAGCAACAACAACTAACGCTTACATTCTAAGCACTTTGTATATATAAACTCATTTATCCTCAAGGCCACTCTACGAGGTAGCTACTTTTATTATCCCTATTCCAGATGAGGAAACTGAGGCACAGATCACACAGCTGGTAAGAGCCAACATTTGAACTCAGGCATTCTAACTTCAAAGTCCATGTTTTCAGCCAGTCCCTCCCACCCAGCCCCAGAGGTCAGGGGTCTCCCAGGCTCTGTGCCTGCGACCTTATCCCTGCTCAGCTCTGGTTCCTCCTGGTCTGCCTGTCCCAGAGCTGCCCACAAGGCCGCTCGCACCACGAGGTGCGGCTGCTTTGTGCTGGGGAAGCCATGCTCAGCTTCCCTCTCGGGTACTCTCTTTCCTGCTGGCAGACTTTCCCCTGCGGTGGGCAGAGGTCTCACGGTGGCACATCTGGACTTCAGTTCGAGGTGCCATTTATCACTGTGTGCCCCTCTTTCTCCTCCTGCAGAATGGGGATTGTCACGTCCGCTTCCCCAGGAAGCTGTGGAGGTCAGGAGGGTGGGGAGCCCTTTGTCAAACATCGTCTTCTGTTGGGCTCATGGGCCCAACACACTCAGGCTTATTAGTTGTGTGGCCTAGGGCAAGCGACCTAGGTGGTTTGAGCCTCAATTTGCTCATCTGTAAAATGGGGCTAATAACAAGAGGCCCAAAGCTCGGCAACTGTGGGAACTAGATGGCGTGAGACACGCACAGCACGTGGTCCTGGGACATAAGTGCTCAAAAAAGCTGGGCTGCCTTCTGTTGTCCTTTATACAATCCTGTCCCCAGGGCAGGGCCCAGGCCTCTCCTGCAGAAGGTTAGAAATGAGGCAGCCGAGTGTGAACCACTGGGAGGAGCGTTAGTAAGAGCTGGGCAGAGCCAGGCCTCAGGACAAGTTTTTCCTCCCTCTCCTCCAAGCCGAATGCGTCCATCATTTAGGAAACGATTTCCTGTCTATGTGGGCAGCAGCTCCAAGCTCATAAAACAGTTACCCTTAGCCCAGGGTTGTGTCTGTGAGGACAGGATAGTTCAGAAATGCACCTCCTCGTGAAGGAAAGCTGCTCATTTGAAATTCTTTGCGGACGCACCTTCTTCTGGGGCTAAGTAGTGGCTGACAAGATGTTGACTCAGCCGCCCCTTGGCCAGGGATCCCACCCACACCTACCGCAGGGTCACCCACAGAGCCCTGGGGAAGGACCCTCCCCAGATGTGATTCCTAGTGGGGCACAGCAGGCTCGTGCCAGGGGCTGGAGTGTGGACAAGGCAATTGCCATCCGTGTCTAGAACTGGCTGTTTTAAGAGATAAGCAAGTGCCCCATCACTGAAGGCAAACAAGTGGTTCGCTGTCTAGCTGTGAGGTTCAGCCACACAGAGAAAATAGCATCCTTCTCGTTGGGGAGAAAGGTGAGGAGGCCTGGCCAGCTGGATGGGAGGAAGGAGTCCTCAGGGGGGCAGGCATCACTGGGTGAGCAGTGAGGGGCCTTGGATGTCTCTCTTCACCTGCGAGTCCAATGCAGTGACATCTGGGAATTAGGTGTCAGATTGAGGGTTGACAGACTTCTCTGTAAACGGCCAGATAGTGAATGTTTTAGGCTTTGGGGGCTGTCAGGACCCTGTGGCAACCATTCGGCTCTGCCACTGGGGCACCATAGCAGCCACAGACGATGCGCAAATGAAAGAGCCTGGCTGTGTTCCAGTAAAACTGTTTACAAAAACAGGCGGCAGGCCAGATTTGGTCCATGGCGGTGGTTTACTGATCCTGTGTTAGAGGAACGAGAGCTCGGGCGGGGCTGGATGCCAAGAAGCGCCTCCTGGAGAAGGAGGAGGAGGCAAGGAGGACCTTCCCGGCAGTGGCTGGCGTCACCCCAAAGCTCGTGGGTGATGACAAGTGTGGTCCCAAATGCTGGCCTTCCCTCTCTGAGGGTCCCTGTCCCCTGGACCGGGTCCCATAATTCAAAGCCTGGCTATTGCTCTGATAGCTTCAAACAGGTGCTAAAAAAAAATATTTTATCCAGCAGTCCTAGTTGTCTTCAGAGGATGCTTGCTCCAAATTTCCATCCATAACTGGAAGTGGAAGTCACCGGACGACACTCACACTGTCGCTGTTGTTGGTGGTGAAAAAAAGCAGGGTAGTTCCTTTCTGTGACACCCTGCCTGGCCTTAGGGACAGCATCCGCAAGGCCTCGTCCCGCTGGCCCTCCTTTTCTTAGGAGGAGAAGGGTTTGGAGTGTGTTGATTTTGGAGCCGCGGCTGGATGGGGTGGCTCCCCAGCTCCAGATGCTACGGTTCCAGCTCTCCCATAAGCCCAGGCCTCGTGCCAGCTGGGCCCCAGGCAACGTCCAGTCCCCATGAGGGAGGCCTGGAGACACTGAGTCCTCTGTTCTCCCCGCAGGAGAACTGTACCGAGTTTCCTTGAGAAGGCAGAAGTTCCCAGCACAGGGAAGCATCGAGATCCACGAAGACAATGAGGTGGGCTGGGTTTCTGAGGGTGTCTGGGTCCACCTCTCGGGTCAGGATTTTAGCAAGAGCCCTAGGCTGGTAGACAGCTGCCTAGTTTTCACCTGGCTCTTCGTTTGACTTGCTGTGTGACCCTGGGCAGGTCCCTGTTCTTCTCTGGGCTTCCCACTCCTATATGAACAAAAAGGGCCTCTTGGCACCCTTCCTGTCCTGACTTTGAGGGGCTCGCCCTCCTGGCAGCTTGTGCCCTCACTCTGAATGCACAGGAGGCCCCGTCATATGAGGGGCTGGAAAGCTCCCTGACTTGGAGCTGAGACAGGCCGGGCACTGTGCCTGCCTCTCCGGCCACAGTCCCTGTGTGTGACCCTCTGTGTCTCCCATCCCATATTCCTGCCACCTGTCTCCCTCGATCCCACGGCCGTCCCTCTCAGGAAGGCTGCCCACAGCGCTCCTGCAAGACGCACGTCCTCCTGCTGGTGCTGCACGGGGGGAACATCCTGGACACGGGTGCGGGGGACCCAGCCTGCAAGGCGGCCGACATCCACACCTTCAGCTCTGTGCTGGAGAAGGTCATGCGCGCCCACTTCCCAGCTGCCCTGGGCCACATCCTCATCAAGTTCGTCCCCTGTCCAGCCATCTGCTCAGAGGCTTTCTCCCTCGTCTCCAAGTGAGTCCCTTTCTGCTTGTCTGGACTGGCTGGGGCGTGAGGGGACTGAGGGAGGGGCGGCCCCTGCCGTGTGGGTACCTGGTGGGCAGAGGATACCTGCGAAGGCCTCTCTGGGACGTCAGATCCTGACTGACCACGAGCATCACTGGTGCCCAAGTTCTCCTCTTCTGGGCCCCCATGGCAGCTCACCTCCTGTGCTCCACAAGCCCTGGGCTCATTGGCCCAGATAAGGAAGCTGAGGCATTGAGAGGTTAGGCAATTTTTCCCAGGGTTACCCAGCAAGTAGAGCCAGGAGTCAAACCCAGGCCTCCTCACTCATGAGCCACACGATTAGAACCCAGTAGGGATGTGTGCTGTGATGGAGGTGGCACAAGGCACAGTGGACACCCAGAGAGAGGGCCAGGGAGACTTTCTGGAGGAGGTGACTTTTCAGTGTGCTTGGAGAGTAGCATAATGTGGTTCAGGGTGTGGGCTCTCTGGTCAGCCTGGGTTTGAATCCTGGCTGTGTGACCCAGGGGACATTGTTTAACCTCTCCCTGTCTCAGTTTCCTCATCTGTAAAATGGGGATAATCATAGTAAAACTACCTCCGAGGGTTTTGGAAAGATTCTGTGTGCTGGTGGACGGGAAGCACCTAGCACATCGGGGAGTAGCTGGGACTCACATCATCACCCCGCAGGGGAGAAGATGGTCTCTCCATTGGTGGATGCTGGGCTGGGGACAGAGATGTCCCGACTCCCAGCAGAGAGCCTGGCTGGCAAGGATAAGGCAGCATGCTCACCAGGCCTGGATTCTTCATCCAATCCCACCTTCGTCCCTGTGGGTGATGAACCAGGACCCCAGGGGCCCCTGCAGGACCTGGGGGCCTGTGGGAGGTCCAGCCCACTGCTCTAGGACCTGAGGGCACCAGTGCCCCCCAGGTGCCCGCCCTGCTGAACTGGCCAAAGGTGGGAGCCTGGAGATGGGTGGGGGCCCCGGCTGGTCACAGATCACATGGGTGTGTGGCAAGTTGCTGGGGCTGGAAGCCAGGAAGCCAGAACTTTCTGCAGGTAGGGGTGAAAGGGAGGCTGGCGGCTTCTCCATCGGGCTCCTTACCCCCTTTCATGTTGACTCTGCCAGAACTGTGAAGCTTCTGGGAAGAGGAGCTCCACCCACTTGAGGAGGGTGGACAGGGTGTCCCCAGCCTGGTGTGGGTGGGGAGGGTGCTGTCAGGCAGGCGTGGCTCTGAGGAGGGGCTCTGCTGTGCGCCCCCAGCTTCTGGCTGGTTGGGAGAGAACTTGGGGAGGGCGTGCAGGGCGTCCCCTCCTGGAGAGAAAGGAAAGTTCCCTCTGCCCTCTGGATGGGGAGCAGACTCAACTCTGGTTTATCTGTTCCCAAGACAGGCCCAGGGCAGAGCTCGATCAGAGTTGGAAGGAAGGATCAGTCAGTTGTTCCCCAAGCTCGCGAATGGCCCGAGTCCCTGGTGTGATTTTCGTTAAACCGGAGGCTTTGGGCCCCGCCCCCGGGCGTGCAGGCGGGCACTGGGGAGCCCTGGGATGTGCATCTTTCTGGGCTGCTCCGGCTTCTGCTCTGCAGCGGCTGTGGGCGGCTGAGCTGACAGCGCCCCATTCCCTTCATGTTCCAGCAGGCGGGAGTTAATTGTGCTCCTTCATAATCGGTCTCAGGACCCCTCAACCCCAGGATCTGACCTCCAGAGCTGGGTCACCCAGCCCAGGCCCCATGGATCTCCAGGAAGACAGATGGCGGGCCACTGGAGGGGCCAGCCAGGGGGAGTGTGCCTCTTCCCCGCAGGCAGCTCCTGGCTGGGGCCATCCATCACCCCTAGTCACTGCTGGGAGGGAGCTCTTTCCCAGCTCATTAAAATCTCTCCGCTGCAATCCGGGCCTGTTTCCTCTAATTTGTGTTCTCTGGAGATGAAGAACGGCTGTTAGGCTGGCCTTGCATGCCATGAGGTCTCTGCCACCGGCCCAGGGTGCCCTGAGCCCTGTCACCTGTCCCGGTTTCTGTCAGGTCCCCAGCGGGATCAACGTTGGGCCCTCGGTCAGCCTGAGCTGGACCCTGGGGGAAGGGTGGGTTCTCGGGAGGGGGTGGGCAGTCCTTCCCTCTGTGCTCCCTCCTGGCCAGCTGGGTCCCAGGGGACAGAGGCAGGAGGACTGGGGGTGGGGGATGGGTCTGAGCCACCCAGAAAGGGAGGGACTTCCTAGTAAGGAAGTGAGGGGTCCCATGCAGGGGCTGGACAATCTCCTGGCAGTGGCGATGCTGTAGGGCAGGCTCTCTTGTCCTTTCTGGGGTCACAGCCCTTTCCACAAAGCTGATGAAGGCTCTAGATCCTTTCCCCAGAAAGATGGGCACAATATTGTGCTTGCAGCTCTGTGCCCGCCTCCAAGCCATGGGCAACATGTGATCCCCATGTCTTGCAGACCCTCTGTCCTCCTCCTTTCTAGCTTCCCCAAAGCCTTCCTTGAGGCCCAGTTCAAACCCCACCTCCTCCAGGAAGTCTGCCTTGATGATATATCCCCACCCTGATCCACACCAGTAGCTTCCTCCAAAACTGATGTGTCTTTTGGGGCCATGCAGAGGAACACTGCTGTTCAGGAGAGTCCAGGGCCCACATCACGGGCTGGCACGGGGATGGACACTCAGGGCAGTCAGCACAGGCTTGGCTCCCCTTGCTCCCCCCATTGCCTGTGCCTTGTCTCACCTGACTCCTGCCTGGGTGCTCCTGAAGAGCCCCGGAACAGAGGCCCAATTCCTGGCCAGGACGTGTTCTCTTCTGCCCGGCCCGCAGCCCCAAACCCACCCCCGGGCCTGATCCCAGCTGGGCTTACCTTGGCCCCCTGTCTGCAGCCTGAACCCCTACAGCCACGATGAGGGCTGTCTCAGCAACAGCCAGGACCACGTCCCTCTGGCCGCCCTGCCCCTGTTGGCCATCTCCTCCCCGCAGTACCAGGATGCGGTTGCCACTGTCATCGAGCGAGCCAACCAGGTCTACGCAGAGTTCCTCAAGTCCCCTGATGGGATTGGCTTCAGTGGGCAGGTAGGACAGCCTGCCCTCGCCTCCCCGTCCTGGTCCCTGCCCGGAGAGAGGCTGGGGTCTGCCAGAAGGATCCAGACCAGGCTGTTCTGGAGCCATAGCTCCTGAGATCCAAGGAGGCTTTTGAGATCTTTGGGTTTGTCCTCATTTTACAGATAGGAAAACTGAGGCCAACATCTGAGTTTTGATTTTGAGCCCATGCCAATCCCTGGCTGAATTTGACCCCTGCCCTGGCCTGATTCCTGTCCTCAGGCTGACCCCGGCCCAGTCTGACCCCTTCCCTAGCCTGATTCCTGTCCTCAGGCTGACCCCGACCCAGTCTGACCCCTGCCCTAGCCTGATTCCTGTCCTCAGGCTGACCCCGGCCCAGTCTGACCCCTGCCCTAGCCTGATTCCTGTCCTCAGGCTGACCCCGACCCAGTCTGACCCCTGCCCTAGCCTGATTCCTGTCCTCAGGCTGACCCCAGCCCCATCTGACCCCTGACCAAGCCTGATTCCTGTCCTCAGACTGACCTTGGCCCCAGAACAAGTACCCCTCGCCCTATTGGGGCTCTCTCAGTGCCTCCCTGGGACAGGTTCCTTCTTCCCCCGTGAACAGGTGACCTGCGCTCTGGCTGGGTATGGGGGTGAGGGGCCAGTAGTGAGCAGGCCTATAGTTCCAGCTGTGCCTTCTGCAGGTGTGTCTCATCGGGGACTGTGTGGGCGGCCTCCTAGCCTTCGATGCCATCTGCTACAGCGCTGGGCCCTCGGGTGACAGCCCTGGCAGCAGCAGCCGGAAGGGGAGCATCAGCAGCACCCAGGTGCGGGCCAGGTGGTGGGGATGGTGGGGGGGTCTGTCCTTAGGAGCCACCCCCCAGCCCCAGTGGAGCAGGGGCCTCTCTGGGGGAGGCAGTGTTAGTTGCATTTGTAATGTAATATCCAAGTTACAAAGTATTGTATCACAATCCTACAGACTAGCAAGAGATTATTATCCTCCAGGAGGAAGCTGAGGCCCAGAGAGGGCTAATTTAGGGTTGGGTCCCTGGACAGCTGTCCAGAGTCCCCCTGCATCAGCTTTTGGATGCAGGAGACAGCCTGTCCCTAAAACCTCTCCATTCCTGTCGCGGCTCCTTCCTCGCTCCTTCTGGGAGAGGTATTGCCTCTCACCTCTAGGAGAAAGGGGTTCATTTGTGCCGCCGAGTCTCTGGTGACCGCAGTGCCCTCCTGTCCTCTCCTTGGTCCCAAAGGACAGCCCGGTTGTGGCAGAGGAGGAGTGCGGTCTGGCCGGCAGTAAGCGTCTGAGCAAAAGCAGCATTGACGTCTCCAGTGTGTTGGAGGATGAGGAGCCCACGAGGCTGTTGCCACGGAAACAGAGCGACTCCTCTACCTATGACTGCGAGGCCATCACCCAGCATCACGCCTTCCTATCAAGGTAACCGCACCCTGTGCCCCGCCTTCCTTCCAGCACAGTGTCCAGGGAAGAGAGGACCTTGGCTCGGAGTCATCTGGGAGGCCTGGGACCACTCACATGTCCCCGGCCCTTTCATGGGGGCCCAGAGAAAGGCACTGAAATGCTGGGTCCAAGACCACTCCTGGTGGGCCCTGCACCGAGACCCGGGACCCTGTGCTCTGTCCCTGCTCCACCCCGACGTGCAGAGACGGGACAATTGGTCTCACTTCTCCGAGCCTCAGCTTCTTCTTCTGCGAATGGGTAAATGCTGCCCAGCCTCCTGCGCTGATGGGCTTACGAATCTAGTGAAAGAACAGATGTGCGTGTGTTCTGTGAGCTGCTCCAGGCGTGTGTGCTTATTATTTCTCAGACGGGGCAACAGAGGCCAAGGAGGTCAGGAACTTTTCTGGGATCACACAGCCAGTTACTGGAGAGCTGGGTTCTGGTCTCCCAGTGCCCAGTAGACAACACACTCATTTGTAGGCCGGGTAGGTCCCTCCACGGAACGGTCCACACTTTAACTTTCCAGAGGAGCTGTGTTAATCGACAGTGGCTAAATGAATTAGTTGCACATTTATTCAGGATACAAATGGGTATTGGACATAGACCCAGATTGGAAGGAATGCCTTTTTGTTTCTTCCCTTTCTCCTTGATTCGTTCCTCTCTTCCTTCCTACCCACGTGATAAGTTTCCTAAGGTCATTCCAACATTTACAAAACAGAGCATCTCAGCGCCCAGAGGGGACCACTGCTCTCCCTTCAGAGTATTCCCTTTCAGTATCTTTTTTACATGCTTTGCATATAGTTTTACTTAAAAAAATCTCTTATAGTGTGACATTTTCCCCATATAATTAAAAATACTTGGTAAGTATTCTTAGTAATATTTTATTGAGGGAATGGACAGCATCTTAATCCCAGTAATTGGACGCTTTGTCTTCTCCCAGTTCTTTGCATTATAAATAGCACTCTGGTGAACATTTCCGTGCATAAACATTTATGGAGATATTGGGGTTATTCCGCTTGGATGAACTCCTGGAGGAGGAATTCTTAGGTCAAAGCCTCTGCATATTTAAACCTCCACCTATTTAAAGCCCCTCTGACAGATTCTTCTTTAGAAAAGCAGCTACATTTCAAGTCCGGGTTGCAAGGTGAATTCTCCACATTTCTGGTTCGTCCTTGAAAACTCCTTTAAGAGAGCCCCACATTTGGAGAGTGATGAGGGGTCAGAGGCTTTTGGTAGCTGGTCCGACACAGCTAGCTTTCCCCTCTGGGGGAGGGACACGTGGCTGTTTCCTTGGCAATTGAGTAGTTGGCTTGTGGTGAGGGACCACACTGCACGTGAGTATGTATCGTTAAACACCAGGGTCGATGTCCTAACGGCAAGGTGCTCACACTGCGAGAGGCAGAAGGAAGTGTGTGGATGCAGATTCAGCTTTCTGGACCCCCGCTCGCAGAGAGTAGGGGCCTTGCCCACACGAGTTCAATCGTTGTGTCTAAAATTCCATTTCTCCTCCAACTTGAGTATTTTTGGTGAATTTGCCTTCAGTTAATTGATTCATGGGTCCTGCGATCGCACTGGATTCTCTTAGACTCTGAGCTACACCTAAATGCCAGCTAGAAGGTCAGAAGGGGCCCCGTTTTCCTGCCCTCTCTGGGTGTGTGGCTAAACGTCATCCACTTGGACTCTTTGGGACGATGACGCCTGCGATGGGAATAGTTGGAATTGTGTGTGTCTCGTGTTTTCCTTTTTAAGCTCTGCTTCATCTGCAGGCTGGAGGGGAGGGAAGGCCAAGCTGCGCCTCTGTGTCTGCGGGTTGCCTGGAACATGAGTTACAATGAGAGCCGTAATCCTTGCAGGACCGACATCATCCAGCTGGTCGTATATTGGCCAGGCTGGGCTGCTCTGCTAGACAGTACGGGAGTTCAGCATGACTATCCCCAAACCAGCACAATGGGGCAGGCCTGCCAGCCCGTAGGATGCTTGGGTGTCCTCATGTTCTCAGCATATTTCAGTAAATAAAGTTTTACTGGATCATGGCCACGCGTGTTAGTTCAAGTATCGTCTGTGGCTGCCTGCGTGCTACACTGGCAGCATTAAGTCGATTCGATGGAGACCATGTGGCCCCCAAAGTCTAAAGTATTTACCATCTGGCCCTTTAAAGAAAAAGTTGGCTGACCCCTGCCTGAGCCAAGCCTCGGTGGCCAGTGCTGAGCTGACCGCTAGCTCGTGTTGATGGTGTCCAGCTCGTGGATGCCGGTTCTGAGCGCTCCCCAGAGGTGAGGGGCTGTCCTGCCAAGTGATGCTCCCACGTCCTCAGGCTCCCCTAACCTGCACTCCTGTGTCTTCCTCCCTGCGACAGCATCCACTCGAGCGTGCTGAAGGATGAGGCTGAGGCCCCGGCAGCGGGGGGGCCCCAGCTCCCCGAGGGCAGCCTGGGCCGCTTGGACTTCGATGTGTCGGACTTCTTCCTCTTTGGCTCGCCCCTGGGCCTGGTCCTGGCCATGCGGAGGACAGTGCTGCCTGGGCTGGACGGTGGGTGTGTGGCAGGCTGGGCCTGGGATGCCTTTGTGTCACTCGGCCACTATGCCAGGGCCTCAAATCGGGGAGAGTGGGGCTGGGGGGCAGCGGTGAGAAGGGTCATGGAGTCGGGATAGATAGAGAGAGGAGAGAACTAAGAAGGAGGGGAAGGTGGGGGAGAGCGGGGCAGTTCCTCAGATGGGGCAGAGGTGAGGCAGCCCCTGGTGGCTTTCACGGTCCCTGTCACATGCCCTGGGCTGATTTGTGGTCCCATTGTCTGGTTGTCATGCCCTATGGGAAGAGAAATCATAACTGTTTACCCTATTTCACTGCACCCCCTCCTCCCCCAGTGCCAGGCAGACCCCCTGCAGTCAGGTCCTCTTACTGACTCCTGCATAGACCTGAGCCCACCTCAGTGCCTTTGCTCACACAGTACCTGCAGCCTTGAATGCCTCTCCCACTCCTCTAAAATACACACTGGGATGGTTTGCACCTCAGCTGGGTAAGCAAGGATGCTGAGGACATGAGAGGCTAGGGGCACCCTGGAGACCAACAGAGTAGGGCTGCTGAAGCTTCTTCTGCACCAAAGCTTACCAACACACTGCAGTATGGAACAGTTAAAGGGAGGGGCTCTACTTGAAGTGGGGAGAGGAGGCAGAACCCCACGGCCGCCTTTAATGTTGCTCAGGGACCCCAGGGCTCCCCGGACGCTGGACCATCCAGTTCCCTGACGTGAAGGGACAGGGAGGTGCACTGATGCATTGGAGGCCTCAGTGGAGACACTTGCTGGTCAAAGAGAGAAGTGCACCACCAGCTCTGGTGACCACGAGCTCCATTTATCGCCGGCCCGGGAATGGAGCTGGGGCCGGGTGAAGGGGCAGCTGATCCTGCCTGCAGGACCTGGGTTGGCTTCATAGATCAAGGAGCAGCTAAGCGAAAGCCGGAAGAATTTCAAGGAGTTTCACCACTAGAAATAGTGGAGGGAGGGCCTGCTAGCAGGAGGAAACGGCTTGAGCAAAGGCACAGAGAAAGGAAGGCAGCAGCCTGGGGGGAGGTGCTGCAGTGCTGGGCACCTGAAGTGCCCCTCCCAGGCGGGGCAGAGTGGCAAGGCCTTGCGTGCCCGACTGAACAGAATGGCTTTGATCCTGTTGGTAGCAGGGAGCCATGGCAGGTTCTTGAGCAGAGGAGGAGGCTATGGAAAACAGCACTCAGGGGAGCCTCCGAGGCCAATGGGAGCAGGTTCTAGTAAGGGGCTTCCTCCCTGTCTCCTCCCACTGCAGGTTTCCAGGTGCGTCCTGCCTGCAGCCAGGTCTACAGCTTCTTCCACTGTGCAGACCCCTCTGCCTCGAGGCTTGAGCCCTTGTTGGAGCCCAAGTTCCACCTGGTGCCACCGGTCAGCGTGCCCCGCTACCAGAGGTTCCCCCTGGGCGATGGACAGTCCCTCCTCCTCGGTAGGCCCTTGGGGGTGTGAGAGAGTATGCTGAGCTGGAGGCTGGGCCCCAGCCACGTGGTACTCCAGGACCACCCTCTCTGGTCCAGCCCTCCAAGCTGTCAGCAGCTGGAGTGACTAGTCTCGGCTGAGCAGGCTCTGTGTGCCCTTGGGGGAAGAGAACAGGAAAACAGCCAACTCACCTGCCTTCCTCGTAGCCCGCCTGTGCGAGCCCCTGCTCTGTAGGAGGCATCTTGGGGCTCGGAGACTCAGGCTCTGCCCCCAGCAAGCTCCTGGCCAAGCTCCTGGGACTGAGGCCAGCATAGTACTTGTGCTGTTGGCCCTGGCTAAGAGTCCAGGGCTCCATGCTGAGTGCTCTTCCCCAGTGCCCAGCCTGGACTCTGGAGGTGCAGAGCATGGAGGGTCTCATCCTGGTGGGCTTCATGGAAGAGGGGGCCTTTGGCCAAGGTGTTTGGGCAGGTGAAAAACAGCTGGAGGATGGACTTTGGGGACATCTTCTAGGTGGAGGGAATGGCAGCAGCAAAGGCAGGTGGGTTTGGGGAAACTCAGTGGCCTCCGGGGCTCAGGGGGGTGAGCAGGGTGTGGACTTGGGGGAGGTCAAGGGGAGGCCTGGAGTGGACAGTCAGGGGCGGGGAGATAGGCTCCGTTCCCCGTTGAGGCGGTTTAGCCAGAGCCTGTTCCGGGGTTTGGGCCGGACTGTGAGGGGAGTGCTGTGCATGTGGCGCACTCAGGCTTAAGAACCAGCCCCGTTTCAGAGGGAGCTCAGTTTCCAAAGTCCTGCTTCGTCAGGAGCTCCCGTGGATGGAAGAGGTGCTGTAAGCTCCCTGCGCCGCCCTAGCATGTGTCCCTCTCTGGTCACGGAGGGCTCTCTGGCTCCAGGCTGGAGCCCCATCCACTACCAGGCTCAACCAGTCCTGTGTGGCTCAGGAGAGGAGTCTGATACGAGAGCACGTGGTTATGGGTCACCCCGGGACCTCGGCTGGTGCTTTTGGGGGCAGCAGGGGGTGGGGGGATGGTTGGGACCCCGGCTCGTTCTGGCATAGCCCACAAGTTAGAAGAGGTGAAGCCCAACGAGTTGCGATGACGGAGTCTCGCTAGGCCCCGGAGGGTGACAGGTGCAGGCTGCCCGTTGGGAGCAGGGCCAGGGCTGGGTCCTCGGAGCACGCCTTCCTGCCTGGCGCAGGGCTAGCACGGCGGGGGTGGCTTCTCGGAGACACCCTTCTGTGCCCTGACCGTGAAACTCCCCCTCCAGCCGATGTCCTGCACACCCACAGTCCCCTCTTCCTGGAGGGCAGCGCCCGAGGCAGCCCCCCGCTTCTGGATGCCCCTGCCTCGCCCCCTCAGGCCCCTGGGTCCCGGCGCCTGGGACGGAGGATGAGCCAGGGCAGCTCCCGCAGCGACAGCTCAGAGTCCTCGGACAGCCTGGCCCCCGTGGGCGCCTCCCGCAGTGAGTGAGGGTCTCTGGGGGCCCTGCCTGGCTTAGAGGGAGAGGGACCGTCCTCTGGGTGGCCACTGGTCCACCGCCAGGGCTTCGGAGGGCAGGGGAGAGGGGGTAATGACAATCTGGACTGAACTCTGACCTCAGAGAGAACTTTGACCTCTGACCCTGGACAAGGCCCTGACCTCTGACTGTGGCCTGAGCCACGACCTCTCAAGGCATAGACTGAGCTCTGACCTCAGCCAGAGCTCTAATCCCAACGTTTAGTTTTCCCACTGGGAATCCCTGCTGACCAGTGGCGTGGGGGGAGACGGTAGACATCTCCACGGGTCCCCACTCCTGGGACCAGTTTGTAGCACATGTCCCAGAGGAGGGGCGGGTGGGCGACGGGGGTGGGGCGTCATGAGGAGGTGGGAGAAGGAGCAGTGTATTCCCCAGAGCTCACTTTGAGTGTAGCTCTCTGGCCCCAAACTTGTGCCCCAAGTGACCCATCTACCCTGGGTCTGTGCAGTGGGTCCCACACTGCCCCTTGGGTCGAGGCCCCAGGCAGTCCACTTTGTCCCCTCCTCTCTCTCGGACCTGCAGTCACGGCCAAGTGGTGGGGTGCCAAGCGCATCGACTACGCCCTGTACTGCCCGGATGTCCTCACGGCCTTCCCCACGGTGGCCCTGCCCCACCTCTTCCACGCCAGCTACTGGGAGTCCACGGATGTGGTGGCCTTCATCCTGAGACAGGTACTGCCGTCCCTTCCTGGGCCTCCCCAAAGGGCACCTCTGGAGGGCCCCATCCCTCTATGTCTGGAGAAGAGGCCTACCTTGCAGGCCACATTGGGCATTGGAGCATTTAGCCAATTGGGGGGTGACACGCTCAGACAGTGGGTTTTATAAAGAACACTGGCTTCTGGCTAATGACATAGTACTTTCTAGAAAATTAAATGGAAACTACATGGGAGAATGTACCCAGGTTTCAACTTGGAGGCTGGAGTGATAAATGCCTGTCCCCCTATGGGTCTCAGTGTCCTCAGCTGTGACACAGCAGGGGCAGCAGAGAGGCAGTGGCTGAGGGGGCTCTGGGGGAAGGCGGCTGGGAGGTGGGTGGGTTCGTATCACCTGCGGCCTCGATGGCCAAGGTCAGGAGTTTGATTTTTCTGCTGGGTCCAATGAGAAGCCGCTGCAGGGTTTTGAGCAAAGGAGAGATATCAACTGACTTGCATTTTTAGAAGCACGAGGCCCGTTATGAGGCAAGTATAGGAACCAGCTTCTAGATGGTGGCGTGGCCTGGGCTGCTGGTGGTGGGGGGTGCTGAGGAGCAGCTGGATTTGTGCTGTGGTGACCAGACTTGCTGATGTCTGGGCTGTGAGGGAAAGAGGAGAATCCAACGGGCCCGCTTTCCACTTGCGTAACTGCGGTGGTGCCACACCCTAGGGTTGGGGACGAGCAGCGCTGGGGTGGGCTGGGGGATGCCGAGTCTTGGGTCCGGACCTGGGAGGTGTGAGGTGCCTGTTGGATGTTGGGAAGGAAGGTGAGTCGAGTCCAGAGCTTAGGGAGGGCGTCAGGCTTAGAGGGAGAAATGTGGGGTCATCAGAGCTCGGATGGCATGTAAAGCCAGTGTCGGGTACAATACTCTGATTGTGACACAAGTTCCAGGGTGTGGGTTTCACCCCACCAAGCAGTTCTCCGGCATCAGCGGGGTGTCCTGCAGTTCAGCTCAGTTCTGACACTGTCCACCTGGAGAGAGCGTCAGGTTCCACAGGGTGAGGGCTCAGACCCACAACTCTGCCCCCTACCCGCTCCCGTCAGATGCTAATTGCATGTCTAGGTTGTCACCTGGGCTTCTGACCGACTGGCTATAGATTGTAGGTTCCCGTGACCCCCTCCTTGGGCTCGATTACTTTGCTAGAGTGGCTCATGGAACTCAGAGAAACAGTTTGCTCACTAGATTACCGGCTTACTACAAAGAATGTGACTCAGGCACAGCCAGATGGAAGATGCCTCGGGCGAGGTCTGGGGACAGGAGTCGAGCTCCCACCCCCTGCCCCCCACCCCCCGAGGGTACCCCTCTCCCCACATCTCCACGTGGTCACCAGCCCGGAAGCTCTCCCAACCATGTCCTTTTGGGGTTTTGTGGAGGCTTCATCACGTAAATGTGATTGATTAAACCCTTGACCATTGGTGTTGGTCCAGCCTGCAGCCCCTCCCCGTCTGTGGTGGTCAGCGGGGGCCTGGAGGGCAGAGGCTGCAGCCGGGCCAGAGTGTCTCAGGACAGGCAGGCAGGGAGATGGGTCCTGGGGCCTCCAGCCTCCTGAGGGTTCCAGGCTGGGAGGTGGGGAGGCCCGGGGGAGGGCCTGGCTGGCCACAGGCTGGTGGGCCCTGACACCCTGGGCAGGAGGGAGGGGGTCGAGCTGGCCTGGCCCTGCTCCGCTGTCAGGTGATGCGCTACGAGAGCGCGAACATCAAGGAGAGCGCTGGCTTGGATCCCGCGGCACTGAGCCCCGCTAACCCCCGTGAGAAGTGGCTTCGCAAGAGGACCCAGGTCAAGCTGCGGGTATGTGCAGGCTGGGGTCACATACGGGTTGGGACTGTGGCCTCAGGGGGTGGGGCTGCCCCTGGGGGCTTGGGTGTCCACCCAGCAGGTCAGGCCTTCATTTACCCCTCAGAGCTCACTGCTCACATAGGCCGGGATTCAGGCTTCGATGAGGGCCATGGCGCTGCCGTGGGGCGGGGCTGGGGGCTGTGAGATGGGGGAGCTGGTTCCCGGTGGCCTGGCTTCCCGGGAGCACCACGGCTGGGGGTCCAGGGCACTGGGCATGCTGAGGATCAATTGCTATATGCCAGGCCTCTGTGGACGTGGATGTGCATCAGAGAGTCCTGCCCACAGCCATGGGGCTCATAGTCTGATTCACCTGGTGTGGTATTTGCCATGACAGAGGGAGGCACAGATTAGGAAGAAAACAGAGAGAAGAATTGTCAGGGCAGGCCATGCAGCGCTTCCCTAACTCCCTGAAAAGAGTCAATTTTGTAAGGTATTGAAGTATGAATAGCAGTTCGGTATGCACACATTCATTTATTTACTCAGCAAACAATCCTCAGTGCCCGCTGTGTCCCAGGCCCTCTGCCTAGGGGGTGGAGCATAGGGATTTACAGACACAGCCACTGCTCTGGTGGGCACTTCTAGTCTGATGGGAGCATCAGACATGGACCCCAAGAACAGTCCTGAAAGGTAGAAGGTGATCATTGCTCCATGAATTAATTCTTTTTTTGTAAACATATTTATTGAGATATAACTACATTTTATACAATTCACTCACTTAAAGTATATAATTCAGAGGATTTTAGTGTATACACAGATGCGTGCAACCATCACCACAGTCAATTTTAACACATTTTCATCATCTCAAAAAGACTCCTTATTCTTTAATTACCATCCCTCTCCCCCATCCCTCCAGCCCTAAGCAATCAGTGGTCTACCTCCTGTCTCGATCAAGTTGCGCATTCTGGACATTTCATATAACGAACAATGCTGTCTTCTGTGTCTGGCTTCATTCACTTAGTGTGATGTCTTCAAGGTTCATCCATGTTGCAGCATGTGTCAGTACTTTGTTCCTTTTTACGGCTGAATAATATTCCGTTGTGTGGACATGCCACATTTGTTTATCCAGTCATCAGCTGTTGGACATTTGGGTTGTTTCCAACTTTTGTCTGTTAGGAATATGCTGCTGTAAATACTGGTGCAGAAATTTTGTGTGGACTATGTTTTCATTTCTCTTGGGTATGTCCCTAGGAGTGGGATTGCTGGATCCAATGGTAGCTCTGGTGTAATTACTTGGGGAGCTGCCAGATTTTTCTAAAGCAGCTGCACCATTTTGCATTCCCACCAGCAGTGTATGAGGGTTCCAGTCGCTCCACATCCTCACCAGCTCTGTCTCTTTGATCCAGTCCCCCAAGTGGTGTGCGGTGTATCTCACGGTGGTTTTGATTTGCATTTTCCTGATGACTAGTGATGTGGAGCATCTTCCCATGCGCTGATTTCCACGAATCAACTCTGCCCTCTGCAGTGTTCTTGTAAGGGGCCTGTGTCCCACGCTTGACTGTCTCCAGGTCTCGGTCCATGACTGGTTCCTCTCTGCATCCCCAGGACCGGTGCAGATGAGCTGGCTGCAGATGTTTGTTGAATGGAACTAAAATACCGTGGGAACTGAGAGGAGGCAGACACCATCTTTGGGGAGTTGGAGGGGACAAAGTTGTCGGGTCATAGTGGATGAACTGGAGTGTGGAGGCAGAAGGTCAGGGATGGCATGTAGGGTAGGGGGACCAGTGTGAGCAAAGGCCTGGAGGCCCCGCACAGCCTGGCCTGTAAGAACCAGAGGGGCTGAGAAGGGGGCAGCAGGAGAGACTAAAGGCAAGGCTTTGACCCTGAGCCCAGCATCTGGCCTTCATCCGGAGGGTGCTGGGTATTAACAGGTCTGTGCTTTGTAAAGACGATGGATCTGCCACAGGGTCTGTTTTTGAATAAGGAGCTCCATTGAGAAGCTGTTAGCAGAGCCCATGACCCAAGCGAGAGGTCATGCAGGTGTGGGCAGATGCCCCACGTGTGCCGTTCTGTACAGGAAGGGCCTCCTTGTTGTGGGGTTCGGGTCTTGAAGCCAGGCTGGGAGTGGGGGGCGGCTGGGCCAATGCAGGCCTTTGAGCTGTGGGCTAAATTGGAACCAGAGTGAAGAAGGATGGGGATGTTGGGATGGTTACAGGCAAAATGATGCAATGTCCAGGATTGCTCCAGAGTGATCTGGCATCAGGGTTGGGAGAGGGGGGTGTTCTGCCATTCTGGAGCTGGGGTCAGGCACACGGGACTGCCTTACACCATTCTCTCTACTCTCGTACATGGGAAATCTCCCACTCAGGAAAGACGGATGGTAAACGGCTGTTGGATGTGAGCTGTGATGTGACCGGGTGGTTTCCAGCCTAGGAAACTGGAGGGAGGGCAGGCTGTGAGGACTGGCTGGTACCCCAGGGCCGCGGGGGAGGATCAGGGGCAGAGAATGCTCACCTTCAGGAGCCCCAGTGCTGCTTGGACACAGCGTGAGGGTCGGAGCGTCTGTTTTCCTCGTGGGTTCCCTGGGAACACATCTCAGAAACTCTAAGAGAAATGAAAAGGAAGGCGTGATTCAGCAGGTCCACATCCCTCCAGCCAATCCTAAGGACGATGTAATGAAAAAGGGAGGTCAAGCCCCTCTTCCAAGGTTGAGCTGGTTTCTGTCCTTCCAGAATGTCACTGCTAACCACCGGGCCAATGACGTGATTGCTGCTGAGGATGGCCCCCAGGTCCTGGTGGGGCGCTTCATGTACGGGCCCCTCGACATGGTGGCTCTGACTGGAGAGAAGGTATGCAGGCTGGGTCTCCTCGGCTGGCCCCTTACACACCAGGTGCCTCAGGGTACCACGTGGTATGTGGGGCAAGGGCTGAGGGAGGGCAGGCTGGGCCGGTGGGAGCACGGGGCAGAGAGATACTCCCCCTGCCGGGGCAGGTCAGGGAGGGCGAGCAAGGAGTGAGGGATGATCTTGGTGCATCTGAGGAGTAATGAGAAGCCAGTGTGGCTGCAGTGGAGAGAGGGAGAGAGAGGGTGGTGGGAGCCGGGAAACAGCAGCAGGCAGGGCCCCAGCCCTTGTTCCCCAGCCCAGCCCCTAAGCCAAGCCTGCAGCCCCCCAGCCTTCAGTGAGTCCCCTGGCCCCCTGGCTGCCTGCAGGTGGACATCCTGGTGATGGCAGAGCCGGCCTCGGGCCGCTGGGTGCACCTGGACACTGAGATCACCAACAATAGTGGCCGGATCACATACAGCGTGCCGCGGCCCCGGCGCCTGGGGGTCGGGGTCTACCCCGTGAAGATGGTCGTCAGGTAAGACCCAGGGGACGTTCTCATGGCAGGTTCACATTTCTATGGCCCTTCCAGCCAGGCCTGTCCAGAAGACGGAGTCCTCGGGTGCTCTCTTTTGGGCCCCATCCCTGTCTGTCTGGAGAGAGGAAAAAAGGACGAGGTCACCAGGTGTGACGTCATGGGATGCCGCCTGGATTTTCTCTGACCCTGCCCCAGACTGAGCTCTGCCCCTGGCCACTGGTGGACCTCGGGCCTCCGGCCGACGGCTGACCCTGAGTGCAGGGCTGACACAGGTGGGTCCCTTTCAGGGGCGACCAGAGCTTTGCCATGAGCTACCTCACGGTGCTGCCCCGGGGCATGGAGTGCGTGGTGTTCAGCATCGACGGGTCCTTCGCCGCCAGTGTGTCTATCATGGGAAGTGACCCCAAGGTCCGGCCGGGGGCAGTGGACGTTGTCCGGTGAGTGCTACCTCCCTGCAAGGGACATGTCTCACCGGGCAGAGCCCTGGGGCAGATGGGCGTGTTTTTTCTGATTTCCTCCAGGAAGTCCACTGGTCTCCAGGTCGGGAGCCGGGAAGTCCTGGCTTCCCCTCCAGCAATAATTTACTGAGGGTCCTTGAGAAAGCCCTGCTGCTTTCTAGACCTCAGACCCTCCCTCCCTGCTTTCCTTCCTCCATTTATTCTAACTGTCTGAGCGTTGTGATCCCAGTGAGGATAGAATCTGTGTTCCGACTCCCCATTGCTGTGTAACAAGTGGCTCCAATCTTAGCAGCTTAAGACAATACTTTATTACTCTGTCTCGTGGATCTGTGCATGGACTGGGCTCTGCTGGGAGGTTCTCACGTGGGCTCCCTCCAGCGATTGCAGCCAGTTGGTGGTCTGGGCTTGGGGTCATCTGAAGGCTCTCCTCGGCTGGGCTCTCTCTTTCTCTCTCTCCACGTGGTGCTCCTTGTGAGCAGCCTGCGCTTCCTCACCACATGGCATCTCAGACTAGTCAGACTTTGTACGTGGCACCTGCTTCCCCCCAGGACAGCTGGCTTCCTCTGGGTCCTGGAGACCTCGATGGAAGCCATAGGCTTCTTATGACCCAGCCTTGGAGTCGCAGTGTCCATTCCTCTGTGTTCTGTTGGTTCTGAGCTAGTCACAGGATCAGCCCAGACTCAGGAGGAAGGGACCACAGAAGGGTGTGGACACTGGGACACGTGGCTCACTGGGGGCTGTCTTTCAAGACTTGCTAACACATAGTGCTCACTGAGAGATGGGAGCTATTACGGCTGATTGGAGAAAGCAGAGCAGGCTTCCTGGGAGAGGTGGCATTTGAGAGAGCCCTTGAAGGATGAATGTGTATATATTTTTATTTTACAAAAGCCATCCATGCCATTGTACAAACATTAGCAAATGCAGAAATGCAAAAAGAAGAAACTACAAAACTGATTTTGATAGGCCCAGGAGGACGCAGGGTGGCAAGGACAAGGACAAGCAGAGCATGGGTGGGGACCAGGTGGAACAAGTTCAGGGCACTTGGATTTTGGAGGCCAGATTAGGAGGTGTGGTTGGACACGCAGCCCCCCAGGGCTGTTGTATCACTACCAGGGGTGTGGATGGATTTTGCCAATAGAAAAGCAAAAGAGGTGCCACTTTAGTGCCTTCCTCCCTGCCTGGCTCCCTGCCTCCACCTGCCCTTTCCTGAGCCAGGCTCTATGCTGGGTCCTGATGCAGAGGGAGCTCCTGGTCGGAGGAAATCCACAGTCCAGTGGGGAAACAAGTCAGGGCTGTGAGAAACTGTGATCCAGGATTCCAAGTGATCAGAACCGATCCCGGGCCCTGGGAGTTCTGGGGGTTGGGGAGAGGGCTGCCCTGCCTCACCCCAGTAGCAGTGGTGGCTTTGGGGAGAGAACACCAGCTGGCTCAGGGGCTCCTCGGAGACTCCTGATCTCATGATGCCCCTGGCCCCAGGGGAACAGGCTCAAGCCCATCTCAGGAGTCAACCTCCCCCTTGTAAGGTTGGGTCATTTATTCCCATTGGACACCTTCTCCAAACCCCTCCCGCCTTAGCATCCCCTCCCACAGCTGGGAAGGGGAGGCTGTGGTCCTTCCTCTCTGGGGGTCCACGCGGTGCTCTCACCTCCTTCACGTGGGCTCCTGGGGCCCCCGCAAAGCTCACCAAACTGTGCTAGTCACAGAAGCTGCTTTTTATAATCACGGATCCCTGGGCCCCCCTGCAGAACTAACCAGAACCCCCAGGGTGACAGCGGAGACTGTACATTCTTACAAAACCTCCCCAAATCTCTCAGATCATCTTCCAGGTTTAGAAACCCCCAACCTATGGTAGCCAGTTGGTGGCTAGGGCCACAAAAGCCCCCAAATGGGTCTGGGCGCACCTGACATCTTGCAGCCAGGATTCCACGTGAAGTCAACCAAGAGCACTTTTCTGTTGTGCTGTAAGAAGGGAGAGGCTGATTCTGCTGGGGAAGCAGGGAGGGCTTCCTGGTGGAGAGGGCCTGGAAGGATGGAGGACAGGAACATAGGGAGATGGAGGCGTGAAGGCTGTCCAGGAGAAGCGTCTGCAGCAGAGGACCACAGGGCTCGTCCAGGGCCGCAAAGCAGCTCCGTGTGGCTGGGGAGATGCCAGGCTAAGGGCAGAGCAGGGAGGGTCACTAGTGAAGAGAGGACTTGTGACCTCAGAGCACGGGGGAGCCAGGAATGGCCAAAGGAGTAGCGGGGTTAGATTTGTGATTTCCAGAAATCGCCATGGAAACAGTAGCAAGGATATAATAAAGTCACCATAGCACGCACACCGTGCCAGGCACGTTGGGGGTTAATTCGCTTCATCCTTAGGACAACGCCATATGGTCGTTGTTACTATTGTCCCCATTTTGCAGGTGGGGAAACTGAAGTCCTGGGGGGTTAAGTAGCCTGCCACGTTTGCACAGGTTGGACTGGAGCAGGGGGACCGGAGGGAAAGAGGCTTCCCAGGCGAGAGGCGGGGCCCGAGCTAAGGAGAGGAGTGGGCGACAGTGAGAGGCTGGAGCAAAGATCCTGCTGGAAGAATGAAAGGCTCGCTCACTGATGGAGGAGCGAGGAGGAGACACAGGGAGAAGGGAGGAATTGAAGGCGGCTTGTCTCTGGCTCCAGAGTGACGATGGTGGCATCCTGGAGGAGGGGATGTGAGCAGAGGGGGCAACAGCGGGCATCAGTTTTGTTGTGGGCATGCGGTGCCTGTGCGTCATCCAGGAGAGATGTCCAGGCTCGTGGGCTCAACCGGGAGACGGCGTTTCCAGGTCCCCCTTGTTTCCGTAGTGCTCCTTGCAACAGCCGCTCTGGCTTCTCGGGGGGCAGCAGGCGGGGCAGGCCGCCGGGCAGCGGGTGGCCTGCACGGGGCTGGGGCCGGGCTGGAGCCTGCAATGCCATCTCGTCAGGCACTGGCAGGACCTGGGCTACATGATCCTGTACATCACGGGGCGGCCGGACATGCAGAAGCAGCGGGTGGTGTCGTGGCTGTCCCAGCACAACTTCCCACAGGGCATGATCTTCTTCTCGGACGGGCTGGTGCACGACCCGCTGCGGCAGAAGGCAATCTTCCTCCGCAACCTCATGCAGGAGGTGAGTGCCCGGCCCGGGCTGGGGCTTCGGCCAGGGGCGGGCTGAGAGATGAGACCTCCTCGCTCCTCCTCCTCCTGCTCCTCCTCCACCTCCTCTATCAGCCTCAAGGGGCCTCATCCATTTACTCCGCATCCTCCCATTGTGCAAGCCGATGCCCACTTTGCAAAGCATGTTCCCTGGATCTCACTGGGTCCTTTGACAGCCCTGCAGGTGGGTATTGTTATCCTCTCTGCCAGATGGGGAAGGTCAGGCTCAGGGAAGCTCGGGGCTTGCCCAAGATCTCAGCATCAGACTTTCATCCTTCATCTCCTCACCCTGAAGCCTGAACTCTTGTCTCTGTGTCTGGTTGTTGATTCAGCAGTCCGCTAAGTGCCTCCTGCCCTTGCCCTGTCCTCGGTGTTGGGGCCACATAAACAGAACGTGGGACGTGCTCTCCGCAGCAGCTTTGACCTAGAGCTGTGTGTGGGTCTCACCCCATGTCCCCGGGACCCGCAGCACCGTGCCCCTGGGAGCTCATTAGAAATGCAGATTCTCTGCCCCACCCCCAGCCTACAGAATCAGAAACTCTGGGGACAGGGCCCAGCAATCTGTGTTTTAACAAACCCTCCAGAGGATGCTCATGCTTACACAATTTAGAGAACCGCTGAGCTAGAACAGAGGTTGACAAACTACAGCCCACAGGCTAACCCCACAGCCTGTTTTTATGACCTGCGAGCTAAGGATGGTTTTTATACTTTTCAATCATTGGGGGGAAAATCAAAACAAGAATAATGTTTTAGGACATGAAAATTATATGAAACTCAAATTTCTGTGTCCATAAATAAAGTTTTATTGGAACACAGCTCTGCCGACTTGCTCACGTGTAGTCTGTGGCTGCTTTGGGGCTACACGGGAGCAGTCGAGTAGTTGTGGCAGAGTGCAAAGCCTAAAATATTTACTACCTGTTCTCTCACAACAAACGTCTGCCAATCCCTGATCTAGAGGAAGACAGACATGCAGATTGACAATGTACTGGTGGGTAGTAAGAAAAGTCCCTATTGGCAAGTAGTGGGGAAAGGAGTGGGGAGGCCGGGGAAGGCTTCTAGGAGGTGGTAACTTCTGAGCTGAGTCTTGAAGCATGAGTATAAGTTTGTCAGGTGGATGCAGAAACAACATATGCAAAAGCACTGAGGCAGGAAAGAGCCTGGGATGGTCTTAGAGCTGCAGGTGTCAGGATGGGGGTGTCAAGTGTCAGACCTGGTCAAGTGGGAGAGCTGAGGCCCCAGGGGTCATCAAGGACCTGGGCTTGGCAGGCCTTGAAAACCTTGGAAACCAGCCCAAGACCATGAACTCTCTGCTGAGGGCAATGGGGAGCCATGGAGGAGCTTAAAGCAGGGAAGTGGCAGTGTCTAATTTGCGTTGTAGAAAGGTCCCTCTGGCGGTTGTGTGGAGAACATAGTGGCGGGAGAAATGAGAGGCAGGGGGCTAGTTAGGAGGCTGTTGCCCAAGCAAGAGACAGAAGACCAGAATCCAGGTGGTGGCTGAGGGATGGAGAGAAAGGCTCGCACAGGCAGGGGAATCAGGAGGTGGAATCGTCAGGACTCAGTGATGGTTGGATGGAGCAGTGAGGAGCTCTCAGATGTCTGTCTTGGATGACCAGAAGGGACTGAGGTGCTACTCACCTGACCGTGGCCTCCATGGAGGCCGAGTCTGTGTCTGCTTTGTCACTGATGTATCTCCAGCATCTGGGACAATGATGGCACACAGTAGGCACTCAGTAAATGTTAGTAGAATGAACGAGTGAATGAAATGAGGGGGACACAGAGGAGGACCCGCTGGAGGAAGATGAGATCAGTTGTGGACACATCGAGGCTGGGGTGGCCATGGGACACGAGCCACGTCGGCCCCAGTGCACCTGGGCTGCAGGTGGAGACTGGGGGTGTCAGCGTGAAGCAGGTGTGTGAAGCCAGAAGATGGGAGTGAGAAGAGTCAGCGCTGGGCCCTCCAGAGCAGGAAGAGGAGGCAGCGGAGGGACCAGAGAGGACCAGAGCAGGAGGGGGCCAGGAGAGAGAAGCTTCCGGGTGTCAGGGAGGAGAGTCCCCTTCTTGTGAGGAGGTACAGTGAGGACCGTCCACTCGATGAAGACTGGACACTGATGGCCTCGCTGGGGAAGGGACTCCCCCACCCAAGGGGCAGAAGCAGGCGGGTGGGGAGCAGAGAGGGTGGTCTCGGCTCGGAGGATCGTGGACTGAAGTTGCAGGAGTGAGCTGCTCCTTCCTCTCAGCCAAAGGCTGGCGAGGAGAGGGCAGTGGGCTGAGGAAGGCCTCTAATGGTTCAATATCCAAGGCAAAGTCACCTGCAGGATGGGGTGGCGGTTCAGGGAGGGAGGTAAAATCGGGAAAACTTTTTTGGTGGGAGCAGAAAGGTGATGTAGGGCCAGAGCTGTGTGGTTCTGTGTTTCTCCAGCAGCTCTCAGCAGCTGGCGTATAGAAAGGGAGAAGGTGGAGGGTGGAGAAATTCCAGGGCTGAGGCATGGCCAGGTGGGTGTGGGAGGAGCACGAGGAGGCCGGAGAATCCCAAGTGGTGGCTGGAGAGCACAGGCATGCCACAGGGAGCCCGGGTGAGATGATGAGGAGGTGAGGCAGGAGGGCATGTGCACAGAACACAGGTGTCGATGAGGCCAGAGGCAGCTGGTGTGGGAGCTGTAAGAGGCATGGAAGGGAAGGAGCGGGGTCAGCTTGGGGATGTGGACGTTCGGAGTTCAGAGGGGGCAGTTCCGGGTTCAGTCTGGGAGGCGATAGCCACTGACCTTAAAGAGGCCCAGAGGCTGAGGGGGTAGGTGTGTTATCCACGTGGGCAGGAAGTCATCCCAGTGATGGTGGGACTTAGGAGGAAGGAACACTGAGACCAGGGACCACAGAAGTCTCCAGTGAACTTGGGGGGAGGGTGAGTGGGAGAAGAGAAGATGGCACAGATGGGGGGCTCAGAGTGAGGAGCAGCTGGACGGTGAACCCCTTGGAGGGGTGGGTGAGGGTCTGGAAGTGACCTGGCGCGAGGAGGAGCTTGGGCAACTCTCTGACCTGGGATGAGGCCTCTGGGGAGGACGTTGGACCAGTCAGCAACAGGCAGCAGCCACATGGCATGCCTCAGTCTGGCCTGGTATGGCTGGCCCAGGGTCAGGGGCCAGACAGAAGTGGCCTCCGGTCTTGGCCCTGTGATGTGTAAATTGGGAAGTCAAATTTCTGTGTCCATGAAGAAGCACATTGCCCCATTGTTCCATAACCTATGAATAGTGCCACTGGAGTGGGGTCAGCAGACGGTGTGGCCATGACGTTCCCAGGAGAGCCCTGTATCAGGCCTGGGGTCTGGGTGTGGGGTCGGGGTCAGGGCTGGGAGAGGAGGCCACTGCTGCAGCTGGTTCCTGACACAGGGCGGACCCATGACTTGGAGTCTAAGTGTGCAGATGAAGGGTTCCCAAGCAGGGGCTCCCGGGGTGGGGGGTGGTCCTAGGAAGACTTCCCAAGGGGGCCGACTGGACCTCCCCTCTCCCTCCATGAGCTGCCCTGTGTTTCAGTGCTTCATCAAAATCAGCGCGGCCTATGGCTCCACCAAGGACATCTCTGTCTACAGCGTGCTGGGCCTGCCACCCTCCCAGATCTTCATTGTGGGCCGGCCCACCAAGAAGTACCAAACCCAGTGCCAGGTGGGTAGAGGCCCGGCTGGGGGCTGAGGGGTGAGGGCCAGGGAAAGGGTTGGGGGAAGTAGATGGTTCATTCCTTCCTTCCTTCAGTCATTTATTTGTTCATTCCATCATTTGCTCATTCATTCATTCAACAAACACTCCCAGGCACCTGCCTTGGACTAGGCCCTGTGTTGGGTGCAGGGGAGATCCCTGGTGGAATTGGATGTCATGTCATCCAGTGTAGTGAGGGAGATGGAAATATTGGCAGACAATGACAGTGCAGTATGGCAAGAGCTATAGTGCGTGATGGGGAGCACAGAGAATTGTGGGGCCCCAGAGAGATGCGGCTGAGCTGGACTCAGGGGCAAGGTTGGTTTTCAGGAGTTTGAAGGAATTGGCCAGAAAGGGCCTGAGGTTGGAGGAGCATTTGTGACAGAAGCAGAAGCAAAAGCAAAGGTCATATGACAGAGCACATGCCTATTATGTCTATTCTGGGAACTGCAGGTGACCCAGGCTGGCTGAGTGTGATGTGGGAGGAAGGGATGGGGTGGCTGGAGTGGCCCGTGTGCCTTGCCAGGTTGGGACTCCGTCCCCTAAGTCTTGGGGGTGAGTTTGTAATTCAGAGCCATCCCCCAGGCTGCAGGTGGAAGGCGGATCAGAGGAAGGGGCGGGGGATGGAGAGAAGGCAAAGGGTCTTAGAGGCATTTCCCAGGCAGGATGGGTGGGATTTGAGAATGAACAGATCAGAGGTGCGGGATGAAGGCAAGCCAAGCCTGGCACCCCAGTTCCTAGCTTGGGTGACCGGGTGGGGGTGCCATTATTGGGACTGAGAAGCAGGCTGGAGAAGGAGCAGACTGAAAGGAAGGTGATGATCTCCTTTTGGGGCATGTTGAGTATAAGGTGTCTGAGAGTGACCAGCAGGGGTGGTCAGTGACCAGAGTGACCAGAGGGTCAGAAGATGGTGGGAGCTCAGAGTTAGTTTGAGAAGTGAAGGCTTCTCAAATTAACATGCACACGGGTCACCTGGAGATCTTGTTGAAATGCAGATTCTGATTCCACTGGCCTGGGGTGGGGCCTGAGATTCTGCCCATCAAGGGTCCAGATGCTGCTGACGCTGCTGGTCCACGGACCACAATTTGAGTAGCAAGGTTCTGAGGACACCATCGGGGAGGGACTGGCAAGAAGGGAAGCTGTGGGGGCCAGACAATCACCGAGTGACATTGCGAGAAGCTGGATGGTGGAAGAGACTTACATTTTGGGATTTCAGTGAGAGTGACCAGGATGGGAACTTCACCCCATCAAGAATCTGGAGAACTTGGCCTATCCCACGGGTACAGATAGAAGCGCTCTGTTGTCCAAAGTGGGGAGGGAGGCTTTCACGGTAATGAGCTCCCCACTTCTGGGAGGTTCCACACAAAACTGAAGACCCCGTGGCAGCGTGTTCCAGGAAAAGGGCCATGTTCGGGTGGCAGGACCAGGGGCCTACCCAGCCCGGCTGGCCTGACGCCTGTCTCCTCCGCAGTTCCTGAGCGAGGGCTACGCCGCGCACCTGGCCGCGCTGGAGGCCAGCCACCGCTCGCGCCCGAAGAAGAACAACTCGCGCATGATCTTGCGCAAGGGCAGCTTCGGCCTGCACGCGCAGCCCGAGTTCCTGCGCAAGCGCAACCACCTGCGCAGGACCATGTCGGTGCAGCAGCCCGACCCGCCCGCCAACCCCAAGCCCGAGCGGGCGCAGAGCCAGCCCGAGTCCGACAAGGACCACGAGCGGCCCCTGCCCGCGCTCAGCTGGGCGCGTGGGCCCCCCAAGTTCGAGTCGGTGCCCTGAGGGCCGGGCTGTGCGCAGAGCAGGGGGGCCCTGCCAGGCCGCCTGCGGGGACCGGAGGGGCTGCCTTCTCCCCGACACAGGCCTTTTCCTGCTTTTTCCCTCCCGTGTCTGTCCAGCAGTGTCCGACCAGAGTGGGGAGGGACCCTGCCCAGCCCTGAGGGGTTCCCTGGGCTGCGAGGGGGTGAGGTCCGGGGGTCTCCGCGCAGCTGCTGCTGCCTCCCCCAAGCTTGAGATGGCAAGCCCGAGTCAGGGCTGATGTTTGTGTGGTCCCGGGGGCAGGCCTGCCCGGAGCTGGAGGGTTTGACGAAGTCTCCCGTCTTTCTGAGTTCCTGAGGCTTCGGTAGCGATGCTAGGCGGGCCCTAAAGGGAGAAGCCCCCAGACTAGGGATCAACAGCCCTGGCAGGTACAGCTTCATGGCTGTATGGTGGAGGGGTGAGTGGCATTTGTGCCCGCTCTTCCTGTGACATCCGGGGTCACCGTCTTGGGCCTGGCTCTACTATGGCAAGGTGGCCACTTTCTGGGAGTGAGATGTCCCCAGGGCTCATCCTATGTTCGCTGTGTCAGTCCGTGGCCCTTGGGGGGTGGGATCTGGTGCTGATGGTCTGTCCTCCTGCCGCTGTCCATTATCCCCCCTCCTTGTCCTCAGTGTCCTCACCATTCTCCTACGGCCCTTGAGGACAGACAGGTGTTCCTCTTCCCAGAGTCCTGCTGGGTGCCCTCCCCTGTGAGGCTGCAGCCTTGAGCTCTGGCCTAGCTGGGCTGGCTCTGAGCTCTTGAGCTGGTTGCTTGCCCTCTCTGGGCCCTGCCTTCCTTATGTGATTGGAGGGGGTCTACCCAGCTAAGATCCGTGTGAGTTTTTGACTCTTAGGCTGTCCTGCGCTTCTGCGCCTGGAGGCTTTTCAGGCCTAAGAGCCCCTCGGAGTGTCCAGTGATCTGTCCCTTCCGCACTGTCTGGGAGGGGCTCTGAGTGGGCCGGATGGAGCAGCTCCTGCTCCACTCCTTCAAAGGAAGCCCCTCTGTGTGTGGGGGAGGTGGGCTATGAAGGGACCCCTGCTCCATGGAGAGGGGCGCTTTGCACTGATGTGTAACCCTGGCGTCCTAGGGACAGAGACATCCCCAGAGAGGGACAGGTCTGGCTCCCCCTCCCCAGCTCTGCGCAGACCGATTTCTCCCTTATGGCTCCTGGAAGGCATAGAGCTGAGATCCCAGGGTTCTGGGATTCACGTAATTTTGGCTCAAACTGTTGCATTCTCTTCCCTTCCTCCTGCCACTCAGCTTCGTTTGTGCCCATGACCTCCCCCGGGTCGTCCCGAGGTTGGCAGGGCTTGGCTCCCCTGGGGCCCCTCAAAGCCTGCTCAGGCCCTCCTGCTGCTGAGCCCGTGGCCTGGGCATTGGTCTCCAGAACTCCCCCCTGCTCCCTGGCCACGTGGGCCCGCCTCTGAGTCCGCGCGGGCTGTCACCAAGGCTGGTTGTAGCTCTTTCAGCCAGCGCTCTGTGTCAGGGGCCGGGCTGCCCCAGGGCCCAGACGTCTGTAAACAGCAGGCAACTGTGTCAGCTCAGTGTCGCTTCTGCTCAATGTCTACCTCTTGCAGCTCCCACGTGGCCAACGTCCCCCCGGACGGTGGCTGCTGATGGGGGCGCTGGCATCGCTGCTGCGAATCGCCTGGCAAACTGGGCACCCTGCTGAGGCCCAAGGGGTCCGACTCCCAGCCCCCACCCCGGCTCTCTCTCAGAAAAGTGTCTTCTCCAGTCTGCCAGCTCCTGCCACGTCTGCCCGACCTGTCTGCCAGCCCTCTGCCCCCTTTTGGCACTGCGTCGGCACCCAATCCCGGAGCTGCTGGCAAGGCTGTTGGGGTGGGGCCATCACCCTCAGCTTCCCCTCTAGTCCTGCCTCCTGGAGGCTCACACGGGCCCATCCTCCTTTAACACTTCATCCTTCCTGGCTCTCCATAAGGCACCAGCTCGTATGGCACAGCCACCTCATCGTCCCCATCCTTTCCAAAATAGACCCTGAGTTAAACTCGGGCAGGCTTAGTCTGAGTCCTGGAAACTCCACTATCTCCTTTTTCTGGAGGCCACTGATGTGTCACTTGCAGCTGATGAAGTAATCAGTGCGGGGCTCTTCCCCCCCCAGTTAGACTCGCTGGGCCCTTTCTGAGAACTCCAGGCTGGGAGCAGGAGAGAGAGAGTGGGGCCCTGGGGAATCTGGAGTCCGAGCAAGCAGGGTTCTGTGGTTCTCGGGGTCGGAGCGGGGACGCAGGACCCAGCAGGAGGCCACCACTCCTTCCTTCCAGAGCCCAGGATTGGGGCTCTGGTGACTCACACCTGAGATGCTGATGGTGTACAGTGAGAGGCTGTGAACACGACTCCCTAGGGGCTTTAGCTGGTGTGTGTGACCGTGTGTGTGCGTGTGCGGTTCTGTATAGTGACCCACTCAGACAACGTCCGTTCAGTGCAGCTTTCACGGCACCTGTGACCAACGTGCACTTTCCCAGTGGTGTGTTCTGTGCTGTCCGTCCAGTTCAGTTGGAGAAAAACAAAGAACCCAGTCATGTTGTTCTCCGGACGGGGAGCCGCTGCCTCTCTCCGAGTAGTTCTGTGACCCCCCAGTCCGGCTGTTTTCTAGAGAATCCTAGCTCCCGGTGTGCCTGCTCCCCAGGAGCTGGGAAACGGGTCTTCCCGCCTGACCAAAGCTCCTTGTTCTCGCCTGGCATGTTCGTCCTGCCGACCAGGCGGCTGTCCTGCTCGGCTCCCTGCCAGCCGCCTTCCTCTGCGTTCACCCTGCTGGGGGTCGGGTGCATCCTGAGCCTGCTCTGCTGGCATCCTGGGTTTCCCTGAAGCTCTCCACTCCTCCCTGGGGCTCCGCAGAGTTTGAAGAAGAGTAGCCTCTTCGTGCGTTTGGGCGAGCGGCCCTCCTGTCTGTGTGCTGGGCCACAGAAAACACATGTGTTTGCCCCCCAGTATCCCAGAGATTCCTGGGGGGTGGGCCCTCTCAAAGAAGGGAGGCTGGATCTCTTGGTTTTTAAACCCTACTGTTACCCGTTTGGAGTCCATACCCGCACCCTGGAAGTGTCCAGCAGACAAACGTGGTGCCATTTTTAGATGAAAGCCGGACCCTGAGGCCGGTGGAAATGGGGCCAGAGGTGGCACTGGTTTTGCCTGGACACTCTCTCACCCAGCCTGGGTGTGACCCCGCCTGGGAGGGGCACCCTGACTTCCAGGAGCCTTGCAGCTGACCCCGCCTTAAACAGTCAACTTTCCCGCCAAACCCCGGGGGTTTGGGTGCCAAGTGCTCTGGAAACCTAGTCTCTTTGGCTCAGCCAAAAGAAACATCCGCTCCCTCCTTACTCTCCTTCTGGGCCTGGGGGGACTTACTTAAAAATCATAGTTAGGTTAAGTCCAAACTGCAAGGCCTGGCCCGGGTCAGGCTCTCCTTGTTGAGAGGCCACCAGGGCGGTTGGGAGGAAAATCAGAGTTTGACCCCACCCTTATTGGGACAAGGAAAGGCAGGTGATGCCAAGGAGGGGCAGGACAGGAGGGCGGCTCGCTCACGGGGACCCCGACCCTTGGACACCGCTGTCCTTTTCTATTCGTTTACTCCGTGGTGGCAGCCTGTCTGATCTTGTCCGTGGTCTGACTGTTCCTAAGTGTGTAACTCTCAGTATTGTCTGTGGTGGGTGGTTCTGTGGTGAAAAAGGTTTATTATATTCCTCATGGCTGCCTTGTACAAAATCCGTTAGAAAAGAAAATGTAAAATATCAGATTTCTAATAAGACAAAAACAGCATTACGGAGTTAAAAGATTTTTACAACTGGTCTTGATTTTGACGTGAGCTGGTTTTTAACTCTCAAACGTTGTCACTTAAATAAAAACCTTATTTGCCTTTAAAATGGGCTTCGCGCTGAGCTGAGCCGAGCTGGCTTTCCCGTTGTTCGTGTTCTCCCTGCGTGGGGGGCAGGCTGGCTCGGAGCAGGAGTCGGGGGCAGGGGGCAGGGTGAGGTGAGGGAGCAAAGCTGGGCCCCAAACCACAGACCTATTGCCCAGAGTGGTGTGGGGACACAGAAGAGACGTCAAATATGGAAAGAGAGTCTTTATTTATGAAAAAGCAACATTATCTAGGAAAGTCTCATACTGGTTTCTTTCTAATAAAATGATAAAGCAGATTTCTTAAATAATTTACAAAGGGCAGAAATTGCTAGTGAATGTGCTAGCCCCATCCCTACACACCCACCGTGCCCCGTGCTGAGAGCATGAACAGGTCCCAGGCGGCCAGGGTCTCAGGGCCTGGGAGGCTCTCCTATCCCTTCTCCCGGGGCTCCGATGGGGGAGCAGGGCGGAGCTGGGTTCCTGAGGGCCTTGGCACAGGTGACACAGGATGACCGATAATTCTCTGCAGACCCCGCTCCTGGAGACACAGCTTGGAGATTTCAAATATCTTCTGCTGCCTGCGCCTCACGTTGCAAACGAGGCAACCGTGAGGCTCAAGTGTGGGATGAGTTCCTAAGCCCAAAAGGGGGGTAGCCTGAACAATCCCCGCCCCTCTCTGAGGTCTCCCCAAGTCACTCTTGGACGGTGGCAGGATGTCATGGTGGACCTAGATGTGACCGGAACAGGAGAGCAGAGGCCCCAGAGCAGCCTCCATCTGGGCCCTTGTCAGTCAAGTCCTTGTTAGTGTGACCCAGGGGCGCTGCCGTCTCCAGGGGGTTTCCTCCAGGAAGTCATGGGGAGGCACAGATCCTGGGACTGAGGGTATGGTGGCCAGATATGGCTTGTGTCCTGCAAGACAGAGCTCCCTTCATGCCCCCCAAGGCAGGGGAGGTGGGAACACCTAGCCTGCCTTCTCCGCAAATGAGGAGTCCAAAGGTGGTCTAGCGGCTTGGGGCCCCGGAATGCTCAGTTAGTGATGGGGTCAGTGGGTCAGCAGTCTGACTCCAAGCAGGTAGGAAGACTTGCACACTTCCTACTCTGCTGGGCCCATCAGCTCTGTGGGTTTTTCCAGAAAAGACTTGGTTCTTTAACGTGCCTCCCAATATGCGTACGTGCTCATGCATGAGGAGGAGGAGAAATAGGAGGAGGAAGATGACATTGAGAAAGATGCTTGGGAGAGGGTGTTACCTGAAGGGCACTGTCCTCAGTCACGAATGAGAGAAATGGTCATGTCGCCACTAGAGATGGGAAAGTGGGAGGGGCAGATGCCATTGTGTTCTGCAGGCTCTGAGGGGCCCCCCCCAGCCTGGACTAGATGAGACCTGACCTGGCAACATGGTGGGAAGGAACGTGGCCCCCCTGACATACAGTCAGAGCTGGCAGGGCCCCACCTGAAAGCTCATCACGGCCATGTACAAATAGGGAAACAGCCCCAAGTTAGCGCAGCTCCTGACCCGGGCCCTGCCCGCAGGATGGCGTCCTGAGCAGGCAGACCAGGAACTCCCAGTGGCCATGGAACTTTTCCCAATTCCATGGGTGGTCAGGGCACAGAGGAGCCATGGGGGGCCTTGGGGGCCGGGCAGGTCTTTCAGGAACCAGGTCCCTGGCCACATGGGAGGTTCCAGGTGATGGAGAAATGTGGGATCCCAAGGCCCAGGGGGCCACGCACGCCCAGGGTACATCCTTAATCACCACCCTATCTAGGTTTTTCATCTCTTCTCATGTTGCAGACCAGGATACCGAGGCTCAGAGAGGGGGAGGGGCTGGCCAAGGTCACATAGAGCCAAGGTCATAGAGCCAGAACCAGAGGTCTGCCTATAAACATGGCATGGCTCGGGGGGACCTCCTGGCCATTTCACCTTGAAGCATGGGATGCCAACTCACCTCTCTTCAGCGACAATGGCCTCATCCAGCTCTTGGGACAATTTCTGGAGGTGCTGAATTCCTGTCCCCACAGGCTCTAGATCACTGTCAGACTCACTGAACCAGAGGAAAAGCCACATGTACCAGTGACTGGTTGGAAACCTGTGGTGGGAGCCCCTCTCAACCCAGCACTGGGTCCTGGAGATGACCAGTGGGGGCTGGGAACGCCTCACCCCAGACCCTCACTCCAGGAAGTGACGTCAGAGCGCCTTGGAGCAGCTGGCAGAGAACAGACGGATCAAGGCCTGTGAGGCCAAGGTCAAGGGCAGGTGATCTTGTAGACAGGTGTGCTCTGCCGTTCCCTGCTTGGAAACTGAGCCTCAGCCTCCAGATGCCTTCAAAACTGGCTTTTGGGCTCACCAGGTGGTTTGGGTGAGTGTGATACTGTGACAGATTAGCTCCCTGAAGGACTTCCCCAGGACCCTTCCAGGGAGGGGCAGAGCTGGGCCAGAACACACATGTGACTCAGCTCAGGGTGCCCCTGGCTCCAGGTGGCCCCAGGAGGGGCTCAGATGCCCCTGGGGCCCAGTTGGTATTTTTGGGCAAACTCTGTTCCTCTTACCTGGGGGAGCAGAGGGGCTCTGTCGAGGAGTAGGGGCTTCGGAAGGCAGCCTCCCTACAGGACCGCCGCAGTGGGTGGCCCCATGGGCCTCTCTGGGCTGAGAGGCTGAGCTGCTCCCTCTCGCAGGGGTCCAGGGTTGCATGGGCAGGGGCGGCTGCAGACAGCCGGGTGCTCCTCTGGCTCAGGCTGCGAGCTGGGGGGCTGCTGCCCTTCTGGGCCCCTCTCTTCCTCCTCCTGGCTTTCACCTGGGTTTCCACCAGCCACTTGGTGCCACTCTGGCAGGACTCCTGGATTCTCTGTACAGGGACACGGAAAGGTGAGCACAGACAAGCCACAGGGGAGCTCCCCCAAGTCTCCAGGCCATCTCTCCACCCACCATCCTACAGATACAGGCAGCTTTCCGTCTCAAGGCTGAGGGATGTGGATGAGTCCGTGTGATAGGGCCATGGGCCTATGCATGGACCTGGGCGTGGGTGCCGTGGTCACAGCAGAGCCACTCTGGCTCACAGCGCCTGCGTTTGTCTAAGTCCAAACCCTCTTTTGGAACATAGATTGACCCACAGACTCAAAAGCAAGGCCCAGAAGACCAGGCCAACCCCCCAGGACACCATGAGATAGTTGGTCTCCACTCTGGTCTCACTCGCTTTAGTCCATCCTCCACATTCGTATGCAGAGACCCTTCTCGAAGGTAGTTCTGATCATGACACTCAACTGCTCAAAACCCTTCTATGGCTCCTCATTGCCCACAGGATCAAGCCCTAACTCTTGGGCCTTTCGCACCAGCTGGGGGACGGCTGTGAAGGCTCTTCCTCAGCTAGACTGTCTTTGCCTCAGCAAACCGGAGTGCAGAGCTTAGCGCAGCCCCGAGTCACCTCTGGTGAGTGGGCAGGCTGCTCGGAGCCCCGGGGGGTTAAAACGATCACTGGGCCCTTCCAGACAAGGACTAACATTTGGCTCAGAGAACTTTCTGCAAAGGGTCTAGCAACAGCTTCCCTCTCCCACATCTTCAGCTTCTCCATCAGACACCAAGGAGACTCCCCCGGCCCCCCAGTTCTCTCCATGGAGGTCCATTCTCTCTCCTGGCCTCGGTCATTTCTAGGGGACCCCTCTCCACATCTCCAGCTCCAGGTTCGAAGATGCATCCACAAGCACCTCACACCCAACATGTGTGACATCTTCCTGCCCACACATCTCATCTGATACCAAATCCTCTCACATCTACCTTCTGAGTAGCTCTTAAAGTTGCTCAGTCCTCTGCAAGGCCAGGCCGCCGGCCCCCTTAGGGGGAATCTGCTTCTGACCCCTTTTCCATCGAGTAGCTAAAGAACAAGTTCTAATATGCTAATCGGACTCAATTCCCACCCTGTTGAAAATTCTCCCCACTGGCCCCCAGGGCTCCCAGGCACTCTTGGGAGACTAACACCTTGAGCACACCAGCCTCTCTTCTGCCCCATCTCACTGTCTGTTCTCTGGCCACGCCCAGACTAAGCTCCTGCCAGTCCTCCCTCCGTTCTGGGTCTGGGCTCACACTGTTGCGCCTGCCTTAGACTCCTCATGCTCCCCCTTTCCTGGGTGAATTCCATGGAGTCACCTCCTCTGGGAAGCCTTCACCCTCTGAGCTTGTTTTGGGGGCCCCCCACCATCAGCTGCTTCCTTGCAATTTCCTATCACAATACAGCTCTTATCACCTTGCACCGTGAGGATCTTTTCTTCCATGACACTGTTTTCATTCACTCCTTCAACTATTTGTTGAGTGCCAGAACTATTTGGGGTGCTGGGTTACATCAATAGGAAGCGTCAAAGTCCCCGTCCTCATGGAGTCTATATTCTTGGGGGCTCCTTGAGGGCAGCAGCCGTTGGCACCTCCATAAATGGATGGTTAGCACTGTCAGCATTACCTGGGACATGGCACCCAAGGCGTTCTTAGCTGAGCGAGCCGCACCCTGGAGACCCTGCTGCCCTGGCTCTGGGGTTTCCAGGCGTTTCCAGGAGGGGCCGGGCCCCAGGTTGAGGCTGACTGCTCTCAGGGGCAGCCTCCTTTGGAACTGTCTGCACAGGGAGCCCAGAGCCCGGCTGGAGGTCTCCGGATGGCCGACTGCAGGCTGCAGCACCGCAGTCTCCTCCAGCTGCTCCTGGTCCTGGAGAGATCTTCGGCGCACGGAGACCCCCACGCCCGGCCACCGAGAGGCCATCTGCTTGGCCAAGAGTCTGTTCTGTCCGCTAGACCTTGAGAAGGGGGAGGAAAGGCAGGTCAGCAAGGCATCCCCCACTCCCAGGCTCCACAGAGTGCCTGGGTACAGTGGAAGAGATGGGATGGAGGCCCATGGGGTGGGGTGGATGGCTCAGGCTGGGGGTGTGGACAGTTGGCAGCTCTGGCAGTCAGAAGCAGGATGCTTCCTGGAAGGGGGCCCGCGAGGTCCAGAAGAGGGCAGAGGCCCTACAAGGCCGGTCAGCATTTCCTGCCGTCCCTTGCCGCAAGCGTCTAACACAGCCGGCTTTTCATCCCAACCTCTTTTCCGCTTTTTGCCTCAGGGAGGGAGGCAGAGTCAGGGCCGGCCCTCCCGAGCCTCAGCACTTGGCCAGGGCACCATCAGCGGCTCTTTCACAAACACCCTGACCCAACGCGCTCCCGCCCGGACCCCGCGGCTGACCAGACACCCCAATTTCCACCTTGCGATACCCACACGCCCACACGCCGTGCCCATCCTAACTAGAGTGCCATTCTCCCATCGCCCCTCATTCCCCCCCACCCCGTGGTCCCTTCAGAACAGAAGCCCCACTACGACCCGCACTCACCTAACAGCCCCCAACGTCGACCAGACGCCGAGCACAGCTGCTCCTCGCCCACCCTGGCCGATTTGAAACTCCGCGCGGATCCGCCCCTGGCCCTGTCCTCACAGCTGATTGGCTCCGTCCCCGCCTCGCTGCCGCGCCCGGGATCCGATTGGCCCCCTGGTCTCGCGGCTGTGAATCCTGTCCGCGGATTGGCCCAGCCGTCCCCATTCATCCCTCAGGACCCCGCCGAGCCCGGCGCGGAGAGATGCTTCTCCGTTGTAACTGAGGGTCCCGCCCGCGCCCCTCGCCGGCCCAGCCCCCGCGCCCCCTCCTGGACGCTCGGCCCCAGGCCATCGGGGCGCCTTGTAGGACTGCAAAGGGTTCACACAGGTCGGACAGGGCCCAGCGGAGACGCGGTCCTGGGCTCCTGGGGACCCTCGCATCCTGTCTGGAGGTCTCAGTGGATCTGTTAGAAAGAGCCGGGGGGCTGGGAGCTCGGAGCCCTGGGTTCCCGTGGAGGTTTTGTTTCAAACTTCCAGCCTGACCCTCTGCCTTCCTGAGACAAGGCACTGCCCTCCTGTGTTCCCCAAACACCACCCACACTCTGCAACGAGAAAACCCACCCTAGAAGAAGGAACAGACCCTTCCCCCCCGCCCCCCCCCCCATGAGCGCGGCCACACCTGGGAGTAGAATGCCTCCCTCTAGAAAGCACCTCCCCCCCACCTCCTTCTTTTTTGTGACCTCAAAGTAGCTGGTTCTCCCCGTCCTCACCTGGTTCTCTGCTCCCTGCCCCCTGCCCCCCAGCCACTCTCTTGCCAAGGTCTCGCTGATGCTCCTTGACGCTCTGTCCTCAGCCTCTTCTTCACCTCTGGGTGATCTCACCCACTCGTCTGGCCTCGGTGACCGCCCACAGGACAGTGAGAGCGATGAGCATGCATGGGGCCCTCACTGTGCAGCAGGAACTTGTGTCCCAAGTGCTGTATATTATGAACTTTTCTGACCCTCAGTGCAGCCCGGACCAGACGAGGAGACTGAGGCACAGAGAGCTTAGGCTGGGCCCCGATCTCCCTCAGTTAGTATAAAGCAGGGCCAAGGATTCCAACTGTGGTCTGGGACCAGGGTCCACATGCCATAGCCTCTCAGCCGCACCTGTCCCCTCGTGCCTATCTCCTCCTGGGCACTGCAGGCACCTTAACCCCACATGCCAACCCACGTCACCCTGGGCTCTCCAACCCTCCTCCTCCCTCCCCGCGTCCCCCTCTCATGTCTTTCCAAATACCTACTGGCGTCTGATAGAGGAAGCACTGTGCTAAAAATGGGCCCCCAGGTCAGCAAACGGACGCATTCCTTACCCTCACGGAGCTCAAGTCCAACGTGTGGGGAGAGACAGATGTTAGTGAGTCAAATAACCAATAATCAATCAATCAAAGAAAGTTATGACACAAAAATTATGTCACTTAAAGCTGAGACCTAGAAAATGAGCTCACCAAGCAAAGAATGTGTGTGTGTGTGTAGGATCTTCTTGCCCAGGGAACATCACATTCGAGGGGAGCACACCCAGGTAAGACGCCCAGCACACACACATATGTGTCATGAAACAGTTTCCTGAAACTATGTGTGATGGGCGTTGATATTTCCCAAGCATCAGAGGTGTTTGTTCCCAAACCTGTTTGTGCCAGTTGTATTTTTTCTTGGAATTAGGGAATTTAATTCAGGTCCTTCACCAACGTGATATGAGGGGAAAGCAAGAGTTGTGATTTTTATGAAAACGAAGTTGAAAGTATGGGACTCTGTGAAGCTGAGACACTTGGAAACAAAGTCTCTCAAACTGGGTTGTCTTGTCCCAATTGTCTGTCTGTGCCAGGCACCTCACGGGCATCAGTGCAATGGCTTATATTTGCTGAGCCCTTGACATGGGTGTGCTCAGTGCTTTTCCTTTATTCTCCCTTAATCCTCACCATAACTCTATGACAAATTACAGATGATGAATTGAGATTCAGGCGGGTCAAGTGTCTTGCTCAAGATGAGATGGAGAGCCAGAGCTGGATCTTAAATCCTGGATGTCTGACTTAAAAACCCGAATTCTTAGCCTTAGATTACAGGACCTCATCAAGTGTCAGGAAAGGATGAGTGAATGAATGAGTGATGAGGCCCTCCCTGTTTGGGGCTTCACACCCCCTTCCCTCAGAACCGAACTGGCAGACCAGGTGAACAAGATCCGTCTCCATGGCAACGAGAGGAGTAGGCAGGAACCTGAATGGGCAGGCGGTCCCTCTGCCTGCCTGGAGTGGAGCGCGGGGGTCGATGGAGGATGCTGAGGTTAGCAGGCTCCTAGCCGAGGGTGGTGGGTGCAGGGGCTCCTGTTCCTCCTTGAGAGGAGGAAGAACCAGTCAGTTGTTGCAGGCTGAGGCTTTTTGGGGTCCAGCTCCACCCTCGCCTCTGTTGGAGAGGAGGCTGGAGGAGGAGAAGGAGGAGCTCCAGCCTCGCCCTGCCCAGGGGCTCCCTGCCCAACAGCAAAGCGTCCACCAGTTTCCTGGAACTCACGGAACTGTCCATGTGATGGAGGAAGCCGACATCAAACTGTGCAAAATGCCACGAATGCGAAGTGCTAGGGAGCGACAGGGGTGTCCAGGGGATAAGGAACCCCATTTGAGCTGGGGTCAGCACGGGCTGCCCTCGGCATCTAGTGTTTTTGCTGAGGAGTCAGGGGGACAAAGAGAGGAGAAGACGTCTTCCGACAGAGGGATCTTCGGAGGCCCATGCTGGGATCCGGAGCCCTGCCAAGGCTGAGCGAGGGCAAGGGCGGGGCTGGGAGCAAGAGGCAGGGGCTGCAGGGCTCCCTGGACCAGGCAAGGAGCTTAGAGTTTATCCCGAGGGCAGTGGGAAGCCTTTGCTGAGTTCTCAGAGGGGTGTGGGGTTGTTAGAGCTGCCTTTTAATGAATCCATTAAGAGGTTAGTTTGGGGTCTAAGGAGTGGTTGGGGGTTCTGTCTGGAGGCTGTGGCCTGAGCACCTCATTCTTCTCGGCAGTGAAACCGCTGGCATCATCTTCAACACCCCCTCCAGTCATGATCCCCCTATCTCGCCCCCGCCCACCGTTGGCCAAACCTCTCAGTTCTGCCTCTGCCCCTTTTCCACAGGGAAGCAGTTGGCACAGTGGGAAAGTTTTAAACAGTGTGAGACGTGATTAGACCTTTCTCTTCCACTGTGAATTACATCACTGGCAGAAAAATGCCGAAAACGTAAAGTCTGGTATAATGCACACATGTAAAGTAAACAGCCACGTGCCCATCACCTGGGTGAAGAGACAATGTTGCTGGGACCCCAGAAGCAGCCCCCGCCCCCTGTTGTTTTTTGAGGTAATTGCTTTTATTTTCTTTGTAGTTTTATCATTTGCTCTCTTACCTCCTATGCACGCAGACCGCTGTAGATTGCCGTGTGGTTGGAGAAAGGATGGAATGGAAGACAAAGGCCTCTGTGCCCCCTACCCTGACCCCCTTCCTCCAGGGAGGGATGGAGCTGGGCCCTGGGGGGGTCTGTGTGCTCAGGGAGGGTCCTGGAGGGCGTGACTTGGCTGCCCCCATCTGGGTTCTCCAGCCAGACAGCTGGCCCAGGCTTGGCCTCCTCTGTGCCGATGGCTCCTCATGGGAATCAAGACTTTTGGGTGTGACTTTTCAGGGTCCTACTCACTGCTCCAGGGAGGCCCCTCAACTTCCCGGAGCAGGAGGCAGGAGAGGTCGAAATTCGGATTCCTCTGGGAAAATGGAGTTAGGATGGGAGACACCAAGGCCACAGGTCAGGAAATAAGTGGGATCAGCTCTTTGAACACAGATCTGTCGGCTCTCAGTCTGGTTCTCGTCTCTGCCTGTGGCAGGGTCCCGTGTCCCCCCTCCGTGTAACAAGTCGGTCTGGGGTCAAGAAGAGAGATGTTCTGTGGTCCTCAGAAGCCCCCAGCACCCTCAGACCCCTGGGGAGCCGAGGCAGAAGAACTTGAACAGGCCACAAGGTGGTGCCAAATACCAGGCTTTCACATTATTTTTCACTTTTAGACCAGAAAGGGCATCCCTGATGTCCTGAGTAAGCTCTGCCTGGGTCCCAGACATGGGACTGAGACCCGCCAAACGGGACAGAAGAGCCGCTCGCACCAGCCAGACCTTGGTTGGGGAGCAGGAGTGGGGCTGGGGGAGGGTTCCTCAACTTTCCCCAAACCTGCCAAAGAAGGAAGGCAGGGATGGCTAAGGCTGCAGGGCCCCAGACTGGGGTCCAAAGGGGCCAAGGGTCTGAGACCAGGGTTGGCACTGAGACCAGGCAGGGCAGGGGGTCTCCAGGGCTCCCCTCCTCATCCCTTCGCTGGCCTAAAGCCTCTGTCCTGCTCACTCCCTCTCCCCCTTCTTTGAGAAAGCTCCAGCCAACTTCGTTCCTTCTTGGGCTGGGACAAACCAAAGGTGATGCAGTAATGGTGGCCATCAGGTAGGGGCCGCACAAGCCGCAGAGCAGTAGAGGGAGCAGAGGGCTAGACTACCCCAGGGCCCTGATGAGCAGCCTGGGGCTGGGCCCGCCTTCCTCCTCCCATTCACACCCCTCCCAGTAGAGATTATCTGGGCCTGGTCTGCGCAGCCTGAGGGCCCTCCTCTCAGCGAGGTCATCTCAGCCGGGCTGGACGTCTCCCTCCACCTGCACCATGGACGACACTCTGCTCCTGAACGTGGAGGGGGTCAAGAAAACCATTCTGCACGGGGGCACGGGGGAGCTCCCAAACTTCATCACCGGATCCCGGGTGAGTGAGACCCACCCCCAAGACTAGACGGGGGTGCCCTTGGTGACCTTCTGCATTCTGGCTGTGCCCAGTGGCCCCGCAAACAGCTTTCAGCTTTGCCAAAAAACGGCCAGCCAGGTCCTTCCTGGATCATCAACCCCGGGGCATCTGGGAAGCTCTGAGTTGTGCCCATCCACCAGGCATTTTTGATACTTTGCAAATTAAGCTTCAGCATGGGGTGAAGGGAGGGCTTTGGGAATTTTCTGGAGCCCCAAGCATTGAGTGAGAAGGAAGGGCCCTCAGGCGTTGTGGTGTTTGTCCACAAATTCTCTCTGGATGATGGAGGGGCTGGGTCTGTGGCCTCGGATCTAGGGCTTATTTAAGGAAGGACTTGCTGACCTGCCGAGTTGTGAGATGGGGTCCTTTAGGAGGGAGTGGGGTCCTTGTCCCTGGGGGAGTCCAGGCGGGGGTGGGGATGCTCTGGGAGTGGGATTGGGTGAGCTGACCCCTGAGGGCAGCCCTGGGAGTCAGTGACAGGGGGTGGCTTCTGCTGGGCCTTGCCAGGTGTTGTCTAGACTGCAGTCCACTCTCTTGGTGACCAGGTGACCTTTCATTTCCGCACCATGAAATGTGATGAGGAGCGGACGGTGATAGATGACAGCAAGCAGGTGGGCCAGCCTATGCACATTATCATTGGGAACATGTTCAAGCTGGAGGTCTGGGAAATCCTGCTGACGTCCATGCGGGTCAGCGAGGTGGCCGAGTTCTGGTGCGACACCATCGTAAGTAGGCCATGCTGGCCCATTCCTTGGGTTTACCTTCTACAGCAGCCTCCAGCCCACTTCCAGGGCTGCTGTGTTTCAGCAAAGTGGGGGTGAAACAAGACTCTGCAAGGTGCATCCTGCACCCTCCCCCCGCCCTCCGCCCCTGTCAGAGGGAGCCGGATCCCCCAAGAGAACAAGCCCCTAAAGTGACAGTCAGGGTCGCAGCTGGCTGGTGGGATCCGGGGGCCTGGTGGGAGTGAGCTGCCCACCCACCGTCCTCACTTTTTGTGCAGGGTTATTAGACCCTGAAGACTTTTGGCCACTGGTCACTTTTCTTCCCTCCTCCCCACTCCTACCAACATTGCAAAGCTGTTTTCGCATTTATTCGCTCTTACAAATCACCAGCACAAGTCAGCCTCCTTGTTCTGTGGCCCAGATGGAGATGGCAACACTCCCCTTTAAACAGACATTTCTTTTGGAAACTTTCAAGCACATGCAAACGTCGACACAAGTGTACAGAACTTTCAGGTACCCCTCACCCAACGCCGGCCCCAATCTGCCCCCCCCAAGTCTTGTTTCATCCACCGCCATCACTCCCTTCCTCACCCCGCGTGGTTAAAGCACATTTCAGACACTGTAGCGTTTCAACTGTAAATACTTTATCTCTAAAAAGAAAGATATTAAAAAACACCATAACCTCAGTATCATTATTACATCCTTGAAAAACAGCAATAATTTCTCAATGCCAACTAATATCCAGCCACTGTTCCAATTTCTCCAGTGGTCTCCTCATTTATTCTTTGTGGTTGGGTTTGTTCAGATCAGGATCCGAAGTCCAGAGAGAGCGCTTTGTGGATCTGTCTCTCGAGTCTCTTGTCATCTCTGGCTTCTCCCTCCCTTTTTCCTTGATGTGAATTTGTTGAAGGACCTGGGTCACTTGTCCTGTGGAAGTCGCCACATTCTGATTTCGTTGGTTGCTTCGCCATGGAATTGTCCGACATGCTCCTCTACCCCCCATTTCCTATAAGTCGGGCTGTGTGCTGCTCCCTGGGAGCCACCCCCGTTTCCTCACCTCTCTCATTGATGGATGGGGCTCAAGGGTTGTCAATCCAGCCCTTACAATTTTTTTTAGAGACTAACTCTCTTGTTTTACTGATGAGGAAATGTGAGACCCAGAGGAGGAAAGTAACTTTCTCTGGGTCAAACAAGTTAAGGGACAGGATCAGGTGGGGCCCCTGGTCCCCTCACTCCTTATCCAGTGTCTGTTTCTCTTCACAATGTCTGATAGACTCAGGCTGCAACGCCGTCTTCTCCCGCCAGGGGACCCCATCCAGGGCATCACTCATTTCTTTACTTCGCAGATATTAGTCGAGCATCTTTCCTTTGTCTCAGTCTCTGTTATTCTTCATCCTGATGCTTTAAATTTTTAAAAAGATGTTTTATTTTTAACAATCCAAGTCTTCGGAATATCGACTTCTCTGCGGTTTCAGTTTGTTTAAAATGATATCTATTGACCTTGCTTACGATGAGGAGCTTCTGTACATTTTAGACCCGCATGCACCGGTAATTTGGGCCACAAGTTAAACAAGGCTTCCTCACCAACAAGAACCCCTTCTCCACAGGCTGCACGTCGGCTCACATGGGAGAGCTGTGTGCACAGAGGGCTGTCAATAAATTCTTGATTGGTTGATTGATTTGTTGTTTGCAAAACCACAAGCTGCTGCTATTCCCGCGATGTGGCCATGACTGTTTTCTTCCCTCGGTGTCTGTGTTTTTTTTGACCACATCCATAGTGACATGGGTGCACTGCCCATCTCCTGGGCTGGTTAACTTATGGCACAATGACTGTTGGTTTTTTCAATAGCCCCCACCTCTCCTCCCAGCCCACAGCTGCTGTGATGGTGCGCGTGCATGTGCACACACACACACACACACACACACACTTTCCAGAGTCTTTTGTCTCCCTACACATCCACCTTTTACGCAACCTCTATCCATCCATGCGTTCAGGCATCAATTCATCCATCTTTCCCTTCAACCAATATTATTTGTAATCCGGTCTTCCATCACTAAGCATCCACCCATCTCTATCTATCTATCTATCTGAAAACTTTCACTGGGCACCAGATTTGGCCTGTGCTGGGTGTTAGGAAAGAACAAAGTCCCCATCTCTCAAGGAGCTTAAATTCTGGAGGAGGAGCAGACAGCTAAGCAGTTACAATGCAGGGCAGCCACTGCCTTGACAGAAATAAGGGAGGGCAGAGTGCTTTAGGGCCACAGGAGAGGGGCAACTAACTGCATTAGGAACTTAGGGGAACTTCTTCATGAAGACGACACTGGGCTGGGTCTTGACGGATGAATAGGAGTTCATCAGACCTCGAAGTGGGAGGGAGGAGGTAGCGTCCAGGCCAGGAAGTGTGGGAAGGCTTGGCATGTTTCCTTTAGTTTGCCCCTTCTCCTCTGAGGGGCCCTGTCCACTTCACAGTCTGAGGTTTGGAAAGACTGAGGCATCAGTTGGACAGTTAGGTCTATATGACAAAGGACACAGCAAGGCCTGGCTTCCCCAAGCGATGGCTGCTGGTCACTCCCTGCAGAGCCCTCTGCCTGGACGGTCCTCACCGGGTTACCTTGAAGTTTAGGTCTCTGCAGGGCAGGGGGCTGCCTCCCTCCCTCCCTCCCTCCCCTTCCCCTAAACCAGAGAGGCAGCTCTGGGAGCTCCCGCCCTGGAATGCTCTCCTCCTTGTCCCCCACCCCTCCCCAGGGGGGCCTCTGGTCTCTATGTGGGACTTTTTGCTCGTGCCCAGTCCTGTGAGGCCAGGGGGTACAAACTCAGATCCCACAAAGGGTCAGGACCCTGGCCACTGGAGATCATCTGGTCCATCCAAGGGGGACAGCAGCTCTCAGCTCCCTGACAGCTGCCATGTGACAGCCGAGGCCCCGCGTGGCTGGATGGGCTGAGCTTTTGAGACAAGCCAGAAATCTTCATTAGCATGTGAACTCATTCACTGTTTAAACATTGGCAACTAATTAACAAAAAACCCCACAATGTGAAGGATGAAACAAAATCAGGCTGCGAGCTGATTAGGGCCCACTGCTCACCAGTTTGCCACCTCCAGTCTAGATCCAGCCCCTTGAACAGAACCAGGCTCTGGCCCTGACATCCCAGAGAGGGGCAGTGGTCCTGGGCTCCCGCTGCCCCAGCCATAGCCCCAGTGCACTGAGCGAGTCCCAAGGGCGGGAGTCTAGCTCCGCAGAGACCGCATGTGACTCTGGCTGCCCCATCAGCCTGCAGCCGGGGAAGCAGGCCTCCAGGGCAGGCCCAGAGCTGAGACCTCCACACTCCGCACACCCCTTCCTCCCTCTGACAGGCTGCCTGGAGGATGCGGGCCTCTGGACCAGTCCTGCTCCTCCCTCTGGCCTTTATCTTCCTTCCTGGATTTCTTCCCACTCCTGCTGGCATCCTGCAGCCCACCATGCTGACCAGCGACCCTGGTGGTACGAGGGTGGCAGGGGTCTAGCGGGAGAAGGCCTTTGTCTGAGGTCATGCCCAAGCAGCTGCCTGGCCCTGGGGTCTGCAGCTCACGACATGCTGCAGGGACAAGGGCCCGCCGAGCTGGGCGCTGCCATGTCAGGGCCGGGAGTGCCCCTCCTTGCAGCAAGCTATCCCGGGGGCATCTTCCCCCCTTCCTCCAGCCTTAATCCCAACAGGCTTAACTGCCATCTGGTCATCTCTCTCATAAAGAGGCTAAGGCGTTCAGGCTAATCCTGGCTGCTGGGGGTCACCTTCAGCCCCAAGCTGGTGACGTGGAGGCCAAGCTGGACCACGTCTGCCCTTTACTTTCCTAACAGTGTGTCTTTACTGGAGTTGCCGTGTGGGAGCCTGAGATGGGCCATCCCAGCCCAAGGACGGAGGTTCTCCGGGACTGTCTCTGGGCCTTCCTTCCCGGCTTGCAGATGGGGAAGCTGAGGCCCCGTGTGGCACAGGCCTTGCCTGAGGCCACCCGGCCGATTTCCCCAGGCCTCCTGCCCCCCAAGGGCGCCAAGCCCAGCTCCCAATGCTGGGTGAGGCTTTGAAGAGCCAGACTCATATCCCCACCATCTCACTGAATCCCCACAATGGCCTGACTACTGGACAGGTGCAGCAGAGGGGACCGCAGCTCAGGGAGGGGCGGGGAGTGGGACTCATTGCTAATCAGCAGCACAGTCAGGACGCAAACCCGGCCCGCTTGGACCCCAGAGCCCTGCTCCTTCCACTGCTCTCCACACTCCCCTCCCTGCAAGTCACAGGCTTCTTGGACCTAGGGTCTCCTTGTCCACGGAGACATGTGGAAAAATACACTAGAGCCCACCAAAAGGGCCAAGAAGAGGCAGCATGGCACTGTGGCTAGAGTGTGGACTCCAGAGCTGGGTTTGAATCCCAGGTTCGTTACTTCCCAGCTGTGTGACCTTAAGCAAGTTACTTAACCTCTCTGGGCTCTGGTTTCCTCATCTGTAAAATGGGGATACTAGCGGTGCCTCTCTCGTTGGGTCATCTTGAGGACTGAAGGAGCTAACAGAAGTGGAGCCCTTTGCCTGCACACAGTCAACCTCAGCCATTAGTGGGAGTGTGTTGGGGGCAATAAGTAGTAACAGCCGTGGGGCAGGCATGGGGGGGGGGGTAGCAGGATTCGTGCTGTGGGGGCTCAGAGCGGGGGCTCTCTGTGGCCCAGCGAGCTCGGAGCAGACAGCCCAGACGCCGTCCATCCTTCCTCCCCCACAGCACACAGGGGTCTACCCCATCCTGTCCCGGAGCCTGCGGCAGCTGGCGGAGGGCAAGGACCCCACCGGGTGGCACGTGCACACGTGCGGGCTGGCCAACATGTTCGCCTACCACACGCTGGGCTACGAGGACCTGGACGAGCTGCAGAAGGAGCCGCAGCCGCTCATCTTCGTGATCGAGCTGCTGCAGGTGTGGCCCGGGGGTCGGGGGTCGGGGCCAGCCTCGGGGAGCGCCCGGGGTCAGCGGGCGTCACCTGTGCCTGGACGTCACCCAGTTTCTCAGAGAACAACAGAGGGCGCACAAACCACAGGAGAGCTGGAATCCAACCCCACTTCGGTGCCCCCAAAAAAGTCCTCTACTTTTTCAGGGGAAAAGCCCACTGGGGACCAACTTTTTAAATGTCATTTCTTTCCATTCTGGAGGCATTTTGCTTCTATCGGTTATCTACTTCCATTTTTGTTTTGAAAATTTTAGCATTATATCTTCATCCCCCATCCCTGTGGTTTGTGGGTTCAGACCTGGTTCTCCAAGAGAGAGAGAGGCTGCAAGGAACTCTCCACCCCTCTCACTCGTAACCTCAGAGTGACTGGTGTCTGGGGGGTGGGGGTGGGAGAGGGTCAAGCCCAGGTCAGGACTCCGCTTACAGCCAAGGAGGTTCAGCCTGAGGGCTCCGTGGGTGATTACAAGTAAATAAGAGAAGTGCATCAGCAAAGGGCCAGCTCGAACAGTTGTGCGGTATGTACACTGCACAAGAGCATCACCTTTCAGGTGCTCATTACAGACGATGTGTATTTGTACTTTTATAAGGACAGTTCTCCAGCAGATGGCAACACAGTGTCTTGTTCTAATGGAATGAGTATCGTGATGAGTTTGTGAATACTGGAAGTGAAGTGTGTTGACAAAGGGGGTGCCTTTCCTAACTTGCACAGAGGCGCTAATTTAGGGTAGGGCCCTGGGGGCCCCCCAAACAGTCACACGTATTGGACCAGCAAGCATGATTCTGCCGGCTGGACCCCACGGTGGAAAGTGCAGGCTGACTTCAGCGAGCTGTCCCCGGGGGGCCACTTTCTCTGGTCCCTCCCTGGTGGGGTGCAGGCGCCCGGGGTCCCTGCCTCCCTGACCTGCAGCTCTCGCGCCAGGTTGAGGCCCCGAGCGAGTACCAGAGGGAGACCTGGAACCTGAGTAACGCAGAGAAGATGCAGGCGGTTCCCCTCCTGCACGGGGAGGGGAACCGGCTCTTCAAGCTGGGCCGCTACGAGGCCGCCTCTGCCAAGTACCAGGAAGCCATCGTCTGCCTCCGGAACCTGCAGACCAAGGTGGGGGCCGCCCGCCGGCAGGGGGCACCGTGTGGGGCGCAGTCCGCGGCCTGAGCTCACGGCCGGCCTTTCTCCATCGGGCAGGAGAAGCCCTGGGAGGTGCAGTGGCTGAAGCTGGAGAAGATGATCAACACGCTCATCCTCAACTACTGCCAGTGCCTGCTGAAAAAGGAGGAGTACTACGAGGTGCTGGAGCACACGAGCGACATCCTCCGGCACCACCCAGGTGGGCTCGCCCGGGGAGGGATGCAGGGCCGGACCGGGGCGCAGAGTCACCTGCACAGACCTCCGTGCTCTTCTCCTCTGACCTGACAAAGCACCAAACCTTGCCTCCGCCCAGCAGGATATCCCCAAACCCGTACCCGGATCCCGGGGGATGGATGAGCCGTGCTCGCGGTGGGAGGCATGCTAGTTTAATGTCTCTTAGGACGACTCTATCAGCAGCTCCCCAACCTGTCATTGCGTGGAGAGTAAATAGATTTTTGTTAAAAAAGGCAGGCAATCGATACAGAGAGTAGTATCAACGCATACTAGTATCTGTGATGCGTGGATGTGGCAATGTTTGTGGAGACGGTGTTTGAACAGGATTCACAACATCAAACACGATGCAGCGGGCGCTAAATTCTCCCCATCTGTCGTCTCATTTAATCCTCACAATCACCGTATGCGACAGGTGCTGGGAGAGTCCCCAAAGCTTCCACAACTTGGGGAGCCTCTATAAGAAAAAGAATAAAAGTTACGAATCTAAAGTTAGCTACAGGGTCTTGGAAGGGTCCCTGTGCAAGGGCGACCCCTGCCGTTGCTACTATCATCCCCATCTTGCAGTGGAGGACACGGCTCAGGAGGCAAGGCCAGGTTAAGGATCGTGGTCAAGGTTAAGGGTTTGCTGCTGGTGAGGCCCGGCAGGGAGGGGCTGCCTCTGGGGCTGGGCGCCGGGTCCAGCCCATCCTCCCCGCAGGCATCGTGAAAGCCTACTACCTGCGGGCCCGGGCTCACGCGGAGGTGTGGAACGAGGCAGAGGCCAAGGCGGACCTGGAGAAAGTGCTGGAGCTGGAGCCGTCCATGCGGAAGGCCGTGCACAGGGAGCTGAGGCTGCTGGAGGGCCGCCTGGAGGAGAAGCGCGAGGAGGAGCGGCTGCGCTGCAGGAACATGCTGGGCTAGGGGCCCGCCTCCTCGCCCCGCCCCCAAGACTCCACTCTCCACCCCCCGCCCCGCCCCGCCCCGCCCCCAAGTCTCCACTCTCCCCCCGCCCCCCTCCCCCCGCCCCCGAGTCTCCACTCCCCCCCACCACCCCCCGCCACCGCCCTTCATGGTCTCCCCGCCCTCTCCACCGCCCTCCACCGCCCTCCACCGCCCTCCGCCAACCTCCCCTGTCCCCGCCTCCCACCCCGGCACCCACCACCACACAGACCCCTCCGCATCCACCGGACAGCAGGCACTGGGCCCCAGCAGATGGATGGCCTGGCCATTTCCGGTTCAGTTGGCCAGGATTTGGGTGTCACTTTTTAAAATTTAAAATAGTTTTAAATCAAAAAAATACGGGCCCGTGGTGAAAAAAACCCCAAAGGGCACAGAAGAGCTTGTGAATAACAGCAAAATTTCCTGCCCTTCTTTGTCCATTCCTCACCCCAGAGCTAGCAGTTTTAACTGACTCTGTTTTTCACTCTTTTGGTAGTTTTCTTTCTCTCTCTCCAAATGATACGTTTAAATCACGATTTCTGCACGCGTCGTTTTTGCCCCGTGTCAAGGGAAACGGAGGTTTATTTAACGCTTTGATGCTTCCTCTTCCCTTCCGTCTCCTGCTCCCAATTTTGGCTACTTATATTTTTGGTTCTTGGCTTGGTTATTTTTGTAACTTTGCACACTTTGTCTAGAAGTCTCTATTCCATTGACGTTCGTCGGTTCAGCGACTCCTCCGCGGAGGACGATGGTGACAGCGCTGGGACCCCTCCCTCCACCTCCCACTTCCTCCCACCTCGCGGTCTGATGTATCTTTGCTTTTCCATCACCCCACCTTGTTCTGCTTGTAGCCAAAATTAAGTCTTCGGTGCTTTGTCTGTAGGTTGACCCTAAAATTTGAAATCAATAAACAGCATTTACACGCATATGGCGGCATGGGCGTGTTTCCCTGCAGGCCCTGCGCAGCGCTGGAATTGCATTTCTTTATCTGCGCTTCCAAATTCATGACCCCTGGGCCACCAGGAGGAGGCTATTCCTGGCACCAGGAGTGGTGGTGGGTATTTTAACGTGGGAGTGTTTTAGTTTTTCTCATCTCCCGTCTTTTGCAGCACTGGGAGATTTGAGGTTTAAGCCCTCCCGCCGTGGAGGAAAGAGTTAATTCTGGGCTGATTTGGGCCGGGGTCTAACGGGCCATCCAGGCATATGGTGAGAACCAGGAAGAGATCTTAGAGGAGGTCACAGGAAGGGGACATTCTGATCTTCAGAAGCAGAAAGGGAGGAGGGTCCTGAGGCTGGAAAGGGTGCCCTGAGCTGAGGGTGAAGGGGGGGGGGGGCTGAGGGAGGAGGACAGGGGGACCGTCGCCTCTCCTGACCGCCCTGGGAGGGAGGCCTGCACGGGGTCGAGCAGCTGAGGTGCAAGGTGGCTCAGAAGCAGATAAAAAGCTGGGACAGGGGCATTATTTGAGGACCAGGAACTATGGCCTGCAGATGTCCTAGGCTCCATTGTCCCCCCCATGTCCTTATGCAGTGGTCCGCCCGCTGCCCCTTTTCCTGGGGACAGTGAGGATCTTACTTCATTGGTGGTCCCCCCAGCAGGACTCATGCCCAAATGTGTCCCAGGACTCTGCACGGTCCCGTCCAACTCATCCTGTGCGGAAGTCTCCCCTCCTGATGCCCCAGGGAATTTGCAAGCCCAAGACAAAAGAGGGGTAGGGGCCAGGACCCCCCATGGAGTGTGGTGGGAGACACCCTGGCAGGAGTGCTTGCTTGAGGGGGTGTTGGACTGAACAGCTGGAGATGCCTTTGCCTCTCCTAAGCCGGAGTGGTCTGAGGACACTTCTGTTACAAAGACCCCAGAGTTCCTTCTTACCTGCCACCCAATGGATTAAAGTCAAGCCACATTCAGTTCCTGGCTTTCTTGGTCAGCTTTCCCCCAGTCTCACCTGGCCCAGCGTTTCTAACTGCCTGCCTTCTTTATTGGGGACGCAAGGAATAATGTGCCTTTGACATACCCTCAGGTTTAAGCAGCCTCATCATCACAGTGCTGCAGTCTCTCTTCTCTTTCTGGAGGCAGCCCTCCTGGGGCTGTCTCGGTGGACTTCTCCCTGGTAATTTTTGCCTTGTCAGCATGCTTCTTATGTGTGTGCTTCTCTTGTGTGAATTTGAGAGAGAGAGAGCAGGGACACCTCATCCTGTTGTTACTATCACCCAAAGGCAGAGAATGGGACAACAGACCACTTTTCAGAAACCACAGCATCTCATACCCCATCTCACCAGTTCGGAAGAGGTGGGATGCAGGGATGGGGAGAGCTGCCCCAGGGCCCACAGCAGGCAGCCTCCCCTTCCAGGCCTCTGGTCTCTGCGCTGGCTTCCTCTGAGCCCTGACAGCAGCTCCAGGGAGGTCCCGGTTGGCCAGGTCTGGGCAGGGGAATGCAGGAGTTTGCAGGGGGCATCTTCTGCTGGTCCCTTTCAACCATTTCCAAGGGATCCTGCTGGAAGCCTTTGTTTTTGATTGGCCAGCAGGGGGCAGCAGAGAACAAGCAGATTGTGGTCCAGGAGGGGGGTTTGGCTGGACCTCCCAGAGAAAGCTCTGTGTTCCGGATGTGGCGGTGCTCCAGGAGCCCTGACCACCCTGCTCCTACAGGCTCCGGCTGGCTGGCGACAGGGAAGGAGGTGTTGAGAATTGTGGAATCGGAATACCAGTAGACTAGGACTTCAGTCCTGTCCCCTTGTACAGATGGGGAAACTGAAGCTCAGAGAAGGGCAGTGACTTTCTAGACCCCACTTCAAAGCTGGAGTAGACCCAGTACTCGCATCCAGGTTTCCAGACTTCGGGGCTGGGGCTTTTTGTGCTGCATGGTGCTGTATCCTTCACCAGACAGTCCGTATGTGGGTATGATGTATTAAAACGAAAGGAAAGGAGAAAGTATGAAAGTTCTGTTAGGGAGCAGCCCAGAGCATGTCTGTAGCCCATGTTTGGGAGCAGCCAGAGGGGTTCATGTGAGAGGGGCTTATGTGGCTTCCCAGCCCCCTCGGGCCTGCTCCCTCTGTCTGAGCATCACGACTGGCTTACCAGGGCATTCGCTTCCACGTATGAACCACCTTTCTGACCTCCGTCCAGCTGGACTTGACATGGATCCAGAGCCAGAGAGTGATGTCGGAGGGGAGCAGAAGCTGGGTGGGCAGAGGGACCCCACAGGTATTATGCAGGTGCGTTAGTTTCCTGTTGCTGTGGTAGCAAGTTACCACGACCTGGATAGGCTAAAACAGCACCAATTTATCCTGTTACAGTTCTGAAGGCCGGAAGTCCTGAAATGGGACTGCAGGGCTGTGTTCTTTCTGGAGGCTGTAGGCGAGAATCAGCTTCCTCACCTTTTCCAGCTTCTAGCGGCCGCTTGCTTCCCTTGGCTTGTGGCCCCATCCTCCATCTTCAAAGCCAGCAGTGTGACGTCTTCCAGCCTCTCTGCGTGCCCCTCTAGTTCCATCGTCACATCCCCTCTGCATGTTTGTGACCCTCCGGCCTCCTTTTTCTAAGCACCATTGTGAATATGTTGGGCTCACGTGGAGATCCAGGATTGTCTCCCCATCTCAAGATCCTTAACTTAATCACGTGTGCCAAGTCCCATTTGCCACGAAGGTCACCTGTTCACAGGATCTGGAGATGAGGGTGTGGGCATCGCTGGGGGCCATACTACAGCCCGTTAGTCTCCGTTTGTCCCCAGATCTGCTCTCTGGCCTGCTCTGCCCCCGAGAGGCTCAACACGCCGATGTATCCTGGCTCCCTGGCCCTCCAGCCTCTGGCTGGGTTTGGCCACAGGTGGCTCCAGCAGGAGGTCTGCGTGGGAGGACAGAAGCTTGGGCCGTGCTCCCCGCCCCGTCTCCTGGCTGGGCTGTGGTGTTGCAGGGGCTGTGCTCTTTGAGCTGGAGTCAGGCAGCCCTTCCAGGCCACAGCCATCCCTGCCCCCAGAGCAGCAGTGCCCCCCTGGGCCCTTCAGGCCTGAGCATGGCAAGGGTGACACCCCAGCTGGTCCCAGAGTGCCCTCCCCGCCTTTGTTCCCTCCGCCCCGCCGGCACCTTTGTTCCGCTCTCCGCACCCACAACTTTGAGCGGTCCGCGTTTTCTGCCAAGACCTGCTGATCAGGTATCAAGTCTCCTCCAGACGGGAGGGAGGCCAGGAAAGCTGAGAGAGGCTGAGAGACACGTGCAGGTCACCCAGCTAGTCAGGGCAAGGTCAGAGTTTGCACTCAGGCCCAGACGCCACAAATGGGGACTAGCGTCAACATTTTCCTGCCCCATTGGGGCGTGGCCTTCTCTCGGGAGGCAAGGACGCCCTCAGTCACAGAACCGCCTGCCGTGAGAAGGCCTTGGCCAGAAGTGACATCTAAGGGTTTGGTGTGCATCTCGAGGGGGGCAACATGGCAGAGGGGACAACATCTGCTCAGTTACTGCTTGTCACAGGCCAGGTCACCTCCTCGCCCACGAGGCCAGGTCACCTTGGCCAGGTCACCTCGGTCAGATGCATTTAGCCGACAGTTCAACCTTCAGCAGCGCGGCTCTGCTGGTGGCCCAGCGGGAGCCCTGGGGACTGATGTGGCGCCCCTTTCTGAGCGCCTTCTCTCTGCCTCATGGTCTGCTTCATAGTGTCAGGGCCACTCGGCAGAGGATCCTCAGTGCAGGGGCACAGCTTGCCCGGGTCGCACACTGCGAGTGGCCGAGCTGGAATTGACACACGTGGCTTGGATCCAAAGCTTGGACTCTTTACCAGCACAGCTAGTGCTAAGGGGTAGCCGTGGGGATGACCCGAAACAAGAAGAGCAGAGCCGGCGTTTCTTTTCACTTCCTGCAAGGCCATTGCTCCTCTGGGGTCCTGGCAGCAGGTATGGGTGGAGAGAGCTGGGAGTGAGGACCCACCTGGGCCTGGCTCCTGGTTTCCCCCAGATAATAGATCCTCTGTGGAAAGTACGGAAGCTCCGGCCTCCCCACGTCGCCCATCTGCATGAGGACAATGTGGCAGCCCAGGTTTGGGAGCTCTGACAGCTGACCACTGGACGCCTGGTTTTCATCTTCCTGCCTCGTATGGGAGACTCACCTGAATCTCACCTGATTGAATGGCCCATGAGAGGGGCCGCCTTGACCCCCTCTGAGCACCTACTGGGGGGGCTGCTCCTGCGTGCCCCCCATCCCTCCCCTCGGGTTTGACCGAAAGCTTAGGTAAAGCGCATTCTTGTGCCTGGAGCTCCGAGTGTGCACAGTTCCTGGCCTAATTACAATTGCTCCGTTACCCTAGGTATCCTCATTTCTGCAAGAATTGGATGAACAAAGGGTCTTGTCTCACCTCCTGCCGCCAATAAAAGCACCACTGAAAGATGTGGCGGAGCGTTTGTCTCTCCTCAGCATCTTGAGGCTGGCAGCTCTTACTGAGATTGACAATCTCTGGAGGGCAGAGAATTTCGTCTGTTTAATTCACTGCTGAATCCCCTGTAGCTAGAATATGCCTGGCCTGTACCAGGGGCTCAGAAATATTGGCTGCGTGAGTCAGTTTCTTTATGAAAAACACATCTCAATTCTTGCACGACGCTCAGAAATTGTCTAGTCCAACACCGTATTTTGCAGATGGAGAAACTGAGGCTCAGAGATGAGAAGGGACATATCCAAGGTCACAACAATGAGTCACCGACAGAACCAGGGCTGGGATGAAATTCCTTGACTTCTAGCTGGTGGTTAACCAGCCTGCTCGCAGTTTGCAGCTCTGTTTTCCTCACAACGTTTCCTTCTGCCTCACCAATTTTTTCTTCATCCTTGGGTGGCATTCTAGGATTCCCCCCTTTTCAAACGTCCACCCACATTCTGTGCTTCTCTTGCATTTCTTAAGAGGTTTGCATGCCTCCTCGCTGACAGGCTGGCCACCCCGGCTCCCAGCTGGGGCTGCCGTTGTTGTCACCTCCCCAGCCGCCTTAGGAAGCAAGGAAGGAGATCCACGCTCTGGCATAGCTAGTCAGCATGGGGCAGAACATGGCCACAGTCAGGCCTGCCGGCTCCTTCTTGAGGAGTTAGGAGAGCGACACCCGGAGACAGAGACAGAGCGATCTCTCTCCAGGTGGTGACACGTAAGCAGCGACATGGGGGAGCAGTGAGCCACCAAATGTCCCCCCTCGTGGCCTGAGAAATAGGGGAGTCAGCTGGTAAGTGAGGGGGAAATGAAGTAGATGTGCAGAGAGGAGAGCAAGAGAGGGAGAGAGAGGAGGAAGGAAGAGGGAAAGGAAGGGGGAGAAGAAGGAGAAAGAAGAGGAGATTTTAAAGCTCTGATTCCCCGTGGGTGACACCCACATATCCTAATCTTAAATCAAACCCGCTCCAACTATCGGACGTCCTAACTAGATCCTCCCCCCAGGAAGAGCTGGGTGGATCAGTCGGCAGAAGGGCGTCCCATCACCACGGTCTCGTGCAGAATGACCGTGAGCTTATCCCGGCTTCCCAGAAGCGCCGGGCAGGAAGGGTGGAGAGCCACGTCCAAAAAGGGAAAAAGAAATAGGTGGCATTAATTTTTAACCAAGTATGTCAAAAATATTATCATTTTCTCATTAATGAGACACTTTCTGTTTCTCAGGCAGGGTCTTTGACCTTACGGCCCGTCTCAGTTCAGACCGGCCGTGCCCCATGCATGCTATTTTGACAGCGCTGGCCTAGAATGACTACACACCCCCGGCCCGTTCTGGCCCTGGACACTGCGAATTAGTTTCACTCATTCTTGAGCTTCATAGAAACGTGATCCAGCCACATGTTCCCTTCTGTCTTCTCTTGCTGCAGGTCACATGCCCAGTGTGTTCAACTAGAGGTGTGCTCCTGGTGGCCTTTGCTGGGAGGCATTGATGACAGTTTTGGTGAGGGCTGGAGAGACAGACAACAAACCAAAAAAAGGCCACCTGCTGTCACCACCATTGCACGTGTGATGACAGCTTTATGAAAGGCTGCCAGGCTGCCACTTGCAGTGGTGCCTGTTGTGCATTGCACAATTCCCCGGGGGTGCCTGTTTACCTCGTGGTCATTAGATATGTGTAGTTGCTACAAGTTTCCAGTAGGTGGCAGGAAAGTGCCTGGAGAAAGGGGTACTTTCTCTCTAATTCGCACAGTTGCCGTATTGACTAGCGCCAGGCGTCTCAGCTAGTTTGGCCTGTGAGCGTTAGTTTCTGAGGGCGGGGCCTGAGGAGGCCCACATCTGACACCGGGCAGTATCAATGGGTCAGAGCCGAGCTAGGAGGGACAGCCAACCCTGCCGATGCCTGGGACCCTTTTCTCTGGTCCAGGAGCATCTCATCCTTGAAGGGTGTGGCATGAGGGAGGGGAGGGCGGGGTTGGGATTGGTGCTTGAGACAGGACGAAGGGTGGTGGCCTCTGGGTTGATCACCTCTGCAGACTGGCCCCGAGGGTGGGTTTGAGACCCTTGAAGGACCCCCCCCTCCCAGGAAGCTCTGGAAGGATTTCCACCCTCTGTGCCCCAGATCCGGGTCTGTCTTCCCGGGATTCTGTTCTGAGGGTGGGCGTGAGGCTCCGTTCCCAGCTGCAGGGCAGACGTCCTGCTCCTCGTCAGGGCTCACACGTGGCCCTGGCTGAAGAAAGAGTGAGCCAACACAGAGTCTCTCCCAGTCGCCCCGCTGCGCTGGGTTCTCCCGCTCGTCTCCTCAGATCTACCCTCCACCCTCCCTCCCTGCGCCCCGCCCCAGATGCTGATCTGTATGGACTCATCAGTGGCCCCTTCTGCTTCCGGTTGGTTCCTCCAGTGGCAGCCCCCACAGGAGATCGGGGGCTGGAGGAGAGCGAGGCTGGGGTTTTGACCCCTCAGCTTTCTTTCTGGGGCGTCTTCTGCCTGACTGAGTGAAGGTCACGCCTCCCGTCACGGCAGCCCTCAGACCCAGCTCTCACTGTGCTAGTTTCCTGTGGCTGCTGCAAGAAATCAACACAAATTTGTGCCTTAAAACAACACAAATTTACTGTCTTACAGTTCTGGAGGTCAGAAGCCCGAAATGAGTCTTATGAGACTAAAATCGAGGGTCGGCAGGACTGCGCTCCTTCTGGGGGCTCCGGAGGAGAGTCCACTCCTCGCCTCTCCCAGATCCCACAGGCCGCCCGCGTTCCTCGACCCCCGGCTGCGCAGCACCCAAGCCCTGCTTCCCAGCTCACCTCGCCTTCTCAATCCTCCTGCCCCCCTCTTGTAACGACCTTGTGATTGCACTGGGCCCCCCAGATCATCCAGGATAATCTCCCCACCTCAGCATTGCATTTGCAAAGCCCCCTTTTTTTTACACACTCACAGGTTCTGGAGACTAGGATGTGGGGGGCCATTATTCTGCTGTCCACACTTTATTTCGGGGTTCTGGGAGCCACACCCTCCCTCAGTCCAGGGGTGGTAAGGGCCCCGGGCTGGTACTAATCGGGGACACTGCGCTGTTATGGCTTCACTCCATCCTTCCTCACCTGTGCAGGGTCCCCATTCCTCAAATTTCCCAAGTCGAGGGTGCTGTTGGAGTCCTGCTCCTCCTCGGCTCATGCACCCGCCCGGTTAATGTCATCTTTCCAGCAATCTTTGCAGTGGATTTTTCAACGCCCCCCGCCCTCCGCCCCCCGCATTTTATCTTGAAGAATTTGAAGACTGGAAAGTTAAGGACCTTGTCCAAGGCCCCCCGGGCAGGTCACAGCAGAGCCGGGCTTTGAATGAGAACCAACTCTCTGACCCCAGGGAAGAGCTCCTGCCCCTCCTGTGGCTCCTCTTACGGCCTGGCCTGGGGCGGCTCCATCTGTTAGGCAGTCCCCCTCTGAATGGTGACACTGTAGTGATTTTCAAAAAATACAGGCGACTGCTCCTCAGTGATCCTCTTGGCTGTCCTCTTGCATATGACATTGGGGCCACTGCTGCCATCAGTTTGTTTGTCAAAGCTGACCATGGATGTTATCCGTGTGTCATAATGCTCACCCTGGGTCCCCCCGGATCATCTCTGTGACACCTGTCCTGCTATCTCAAGGGCCACATGGGAGGTCAGCATAGAGTGAAGGTTAAGAGCAAGTGCTCTGAGGTCAGACAGGCTTGGATTCTTCACCTCGTTTGACCACTTTCCAGCTCTGCGATGTTGTACAAGTTACTTAACTTCTCTGAGCCATAGTTTCCTCATTTGTATGATGGAAATTATGACTGTTGTTACCTCACTGGGTGGTGGGGATTAAGTTTGTTAATGCACATGAAGTACTTAGAGAGGCTGACCATGACAATGAGTGCCCCATACATGCTTCCTGCTTTTAATATGATGACCACTAGGCGTGCTGTCACCCCAGGGTCACTTCCACGCACACCTTGGCTGCACCCCAGCGGTCCTGACCTTACAGTTGCTTTCTGGGAGCCCCTGTTCAGCTGCCCTCTGTCTTCCGGCAGAACCCCGACTCCTGGCTCGAGGGGAGAGGGACTTTTCACAACGTCTTCCAGCCCTGGCAGCTCCTGCCACTGCGGGAGTGAGGGCTTCACGGCCTCGAGGAGCCTGCTGGATATTTTGTGCCAACGTGAATGGTGCATCCTTTTTTGTAATAAATATTGCAAACGGCCAACACAGAGTCTTCAGTTCTTTCACAGCTGCTTTTCAGGACCCCTTGGGGAGTTCTAAGCAAGAAAATGACACCGATCTCAAAACTTAGGTTTCGTCCTGCTGATGACTTTGCATTTGTCTCTTAGACACACCTTTCCTTTTCCTGGGACTTTGCGTCTCCGGCTGGCCCCTGGGTACTGCCCTGTCAGATCAGAAGGCCCTGTCCTGGAGGCTTGCAACTGGCTCTGAGCTCAGATTTGGGGAAGGAAAGTGAAAGCCGTCCCTGGGCGCACCGGGAGGGGAGGCCGGCAGCAGGGCCGCAGCCGCAGGGGCTCGCTCGGGTTCAACGAAGCCGTCAGCCGCCTCTGCAAGTGCCCCTCCCTCTGTGCCCTGTTTTGGTTAATTAAAGCACAGCTGCCCTCGATGGGCGCCAGCTTCTGGCAGAGCCGGCTCCCCGAAGGCTGGGGAATGGCAAAGGCGGGTTGGCTGAGGGTGTAGAGGTGAGGGTCCCTCGGGGGGCGGGGGTTGCTTAAATGCTTTCTTCCCTTTGTGCCGAATCCCTGTCTGCAGGATGAGTAACTGAACTTGGCTCTTCCTGGGGAGAGCTGAAAGCAGCTTGAGAACCTAGAACTCTCGTGGAAGGAACCTTGAGACAGACTGTGGTCCCCAAAGCCGTTTCCTTCTGTCCCTGGGCAAACAGCTGGCCCACTTCCCAGTTCCCCTTGCAGTCAGATGGGCCCGTAAGCCTGAGCTCTGCCCAGTGGGATGGGGGCAGAGGGGATGGTACCACTCTGGGCTTGGTCCCTAAAACCCCTGCACAATCACCTTCCTATTTGCCAACTGATGATGCCAAAGTGTCACTGAAGTCACATGTGTGACGATGGTGGAATCCTAGCACGGGGGAGCCTGGACCTTCAAAGGACTACTCATCAGACTGTAACACGAGTTAGGAACAAGCCTGTACTGTTTTCAACACTGCGGTCTATTGAGATCCTTGGAGCAGTTAATTACAGTGGTTGGCACACCCTGAGGATCACAGATGCTGAAGGTCAGCAAACCCAAGCCTTTTATTTGGAGATGTCTGGGGGACAAACTGAGAGACGATCCTGCTATGAGGGACTGGAGTCCAGTAGCAGAAAGAATTTACTTGGGCTGGTGACACATCCGCATGGATGGAGCACACACACGGAATGCAGGAGACTCCACGGGGTCAGGCGCTTTGGAGCATTCAAATAACAGGGTCACATTTATAGGGTCAAAGTCATGTTTCTGGAGGGGTATGCTTCCCTTACACAAAGTTAGGCCATGGTGACCCTGGGAACGTGAACCCCCTCTGTGGTCAGACGTACTGGCCGCTGGGTGACTCAGGATGAAACCAGAGGCAGTCCTTGCTGGAGCAGAGGAGGAATCAGAGTCTGGAACCTCGCCGGCTTACTCCAGTTTGTAAGACTCCACTTCTGTTAGAAGATATTTGCTCCCTCTTTGACCTGAAGCCACGGGGCTTTTCCTTCTTGGTTGTTAGATATGAACTCCGGTGCTGTGTGGTGTGGGGCCCAGGACAGTCACCTTGATGCCTCTGTCTAAACCTGCTTTCCCAGCACTGTCCGGTGGCAGTGGCCCAGCTGAGGAGGCCCAGGTCTTCCCCTGGTGAGCTCACGCCCCCACCCTCCTGGGAAGCAGAACCCCCACAGAACCAAGTGGGCAGGCTGCTACCCTTGAGTGCCTTGAGGGTGGCGGTGGGGGAAGCCTGGGGGCCAAGGTCACACAGCAGGACACAGAGCAGGTCCATGGCAGAGGTGGAGCAGGTCCTATCATCCCTGGCCCCTTCTTTACCAGTCAGCCCCTCCCCACGTGAGTGAGTCATTCATGGGACTTAGGGCCAGCAGGGCCCTGAGGTCTCGCATCTCACGGAACTGCTGCTCAGTGATGGATGGGCTTTCCTCCCCAGAACCCCAGGGCCACTCATCAGCACCTCATTCACCCAAGGGGACCAGAGCGGAACTTGCACAGGCGAGCCATGGGGAGTGATGAATGGGCTAATGGGTTTATTTATTTCTCTGTTATGAGGCATCATTAAAAGCCACCCAGGTTCCAGGTTCTCAGGCCCCGAGTACGTGGAGGTGCGTGAGAGGCAGACTGTTTCCCCATCTCGGTGGAGTTTATGATCCTGTGGGGGGCTGGCTCCGGCTCATGACCTGGCATGGTCTTACCTGGAGGAGAAGGTGGCCTCATGCCTAATGAGCCATGTGGAGAGGTTAGGGACAAGGAGAACTCCAAGGCAACTGGCGACATGAGGGAGGGAGGCCGTGGGTTTAAAGCAGCTCACCCACCAAGACGGGGAGAGCTGGCCTGCGGGGTCCCATGCTCACTTGTGGGCAGAGGGTGAGGAGCCAGGAGAGTGGGGAGGGATGAACACGTGTGTGTGTGTGTGTGTGCGTGTGTGTAAGAGAGAGAGGAGGGAGAAGTGGTAACTAGGCAAAGACTGGCCATCAGAGGGATGACTCATTTGAAAGAGGGGACCTGCCAGCTGTTCTCCCCTCACAGCAACCCTCGGAGGTGGCGATCCTCATTATCCCAGTTTTCAGACGAGATGAGGAAACCGAGGCTCCATGGGTTGGGATAACTAAGTCAATGACTATAATAAGCAGAGCGCACGGTGGGAGTACACTGAACCCTTCCACCAGCTGATTTGCCTTGTTAGTAGGGGACCAGCAGCTACCCTGGTAATACCTGTAGCAAGTATTCTGCTCCCATTGCATGGATGTGAAAACTGAGGCTCAGAGAGGAGAAGTAAGAGTATAAATATATGTGTGACGTCTTACCCTGATGATGGAGAGACATGGTGTTGAAAGGAAGGAAGAAGGGCCCGGGGGTGGATTACAAATCCCCCTCATGGTTCACCCTCTTTATGTGGTTACCGTTCCGGGTGCTGCTCCTCACCTTGCTGTTCTTTCTCGTGGAGAATCCCTTTGCCAGGCTCCTGGAGGAGGAGCCGTTGGACAGTGTCCTCTGTGCCGGGAGCAGCCCTAGGACCGGCCGCCAGAAATGTTCTTCTCCAGCTCAACATCTGGGTCAGCCACTTCCTTGGGGGCCCACACCCTATCATTGAGGAACAGGGAAATTGCCATGGTCGGCACGGCCCCCCACCCACCAAGATGTCCATGTCCTAATGCCCGCAACCTGTGAATACGTGACGTCACATGGAGAAGGGGAGTTAAATTTGCGCCTGGAATTAAGTTTGCAAATCAGCTGCCCTTAAAACAGGGAGATTATCCTGGATTATCTGTGTGGGCCCAACATAATCACGAGAGTCCTTAAAAGTGGAAGAGGGAGGGGAGACCCAGAGAGATGGCAGTGTGAGAAGGATGCAGCCTCATGTCGCTGGCTTTGAAGACAGAGGAAGGGGCCAAAAGCCAAAGAACGTGGATGGTTCCTAGAAGCCGGAAAAGGCCAGGAAATGGATTCACCCCAAAACTTCCTGGAAGGAACCCAGCCCTGCCAACATCTTGATTTTAGCCCAGTGAGACCCATTGTGGACTTTTGAACTCCAGAACTGTAAGATAATAAGTTTTGTGTTGTTTTAAGCTGCTAGGTTTGTGGACATTTGTTACAGTAACCATGGAAACTGAATACGGTGCAGTAGTGTATATAAAGGCTACGTCTTAGGGGAGAAGGTTTCAGGCATACAAGAATAGATTTCAGATGGACAGAAACATCACTGAACTCCAGACAGCTCAGCTCCCATGTTAGGGACAGCTCTTGGAGGTCAGCATCATCCAGGACCAACTCAGCGCAAAGGGTTTGGCCTGGGCTTCATCCCCTGGTGAATTTCTTGGCTGATTCCACTCCCTTCACGGACCATATAACTAGGATGCTTCAGTTCACGTGACATCTCTGTCTTCTTCTCTCATCCTTCTTATATCTCTATCTTCATTCTTGTCCTTCCATTTCTCGATTATCTCCCATAAAATATTTTACCTCTTCTGTGTGAGATTCCTGACTTTTAAACTATTTAAGACTGGCACTTTCTGGGGAGTCCACATATTCCTACCCACACTGGCAAGAACTGGACCAGCAAAGCCAGTTAAATTCCAAAGGGAGGACCCCTTCTCCTAGGATGAAGATGCCCAGGCACCATTGGGATCAGTAAGTTATGGGTGATACGCTGATAACACTGCCTTCCAGATGCAATTCCAGGTTGTTCCTCAATGGTGTGAAAAATGCATTCCTGGTTATCTTTGGCACCACCCAGGACATTTGAAATAAAGAAACAGAAGCACGGCTATTTAGTAATTCTCAGCAAATTCCACTACATTCTGAGCATAAGAGTTCAAGTTGCTTGCAAGGAAGAATGACTTTATGCCTGTGTCCCCAACTTCACATTTTGTGGGTCTTCCTTTTGCAGCCCACCACAAGGAAAATAAAATTCCATAGTGGTAATCAAATTCATCAATAAGGATTTCTTTCCACGAAAACTGAGATTGTTCTGTAAGTAAATCTCAAACAGGAGAATGTATCTAATTGGAATTAGAATAATTCTGCCCAACTTGGTTTGCCCCATTGGACTGTATTATTCCAACCAATGTTATTCTTTTTTAAATTGCCAATTTAAAAATACATCCATTTGAAAGGTACACAGAGATTAGCTCTCAATTTTTCAATTTCAGCCTCAATCTTACCTTAACGGAATATCTTTCACCCGTGGGGTTTTTTTCCTGCAAACTTCAGCAGCTGCGTTAAAAATCTACATGGAGAAGCAACACCCATCTGAGTTTTGAAGAAAGAAAAAGTAAAATTACTAAATAAAACACAAACTGTTTAAAGAGTCACAAGAAGCTGGAAAATAGAAATGAAGGAATCAAGTTATCGCCTGTCTTCTTTATCACGGTGGGCTCACTGGGTTTCCTGTGGGGAAAAAAATGCATCCAACAAATGGTTTAAAATAATAAAATCTGAAACCGTGTACCATCCTTTCGTCTTAATGAGGGTCCAATTCACGATAGCGTTTTGTATCAGACAGTTGTGAAGTGTGTTTGTTTTGTGTAGAACTGTTGGTTAGCTGGAACATTGTATCCTTGAAAAAGTGCAGAATTACAGGAAGAAAAATTGTACTTCTTTCAGGAATGAACTTTCTGGCAATCAGCATGTAATGGAAGAAAGAGCGTGCTTAAAATGAAAGTATCTGTTTCAACACATGTTCAAATATTAATTCCAATTTAACGACTTAAACTATGTGTCGAAAAGTGATATGAAGCTACTGAACAAACACAGCGTCTTGACACGGATTTACGTAAATGGCGATGCTGAGAGACGCGCTTGTGGAGTGGTTACTGGGCATACACAGTCACATTTCCAGAAATGTGCCATTTACCAAGTGAGAGCTCTCCTACCTTCCTTCCCCAGGCTCTGGGCAAACAACGTCCAAACAGGTCCACTGCGGAAAGGGAAATGCTGGCGCTTTCTTTTAGGGCAATTTCCAGCCTACTCTGAACCAGAAATATCTTTCACCACTAAGTCTGTTTTACACATTTCAAATGTTATCTATTTCCTGTTATGAGTCCTAGACTTTAGAACTCTTAAATCCCACTTCTCAACTCTTTCTTCACTTTTTCAATCTTCCTGACACAATGAAATCACAATTTTGGCTAAATTAATATTTTGTGTTTGTGTTATTATGACTATATAAATATTGTTCACTGCCAAGCCACAGCTATGATATGGCGATGCTTCCTTTCATGTCCTCGTTTGGATTTTTGCTGTCATTGTATTTCATTCAATCTCATCTTGTCTGCACGGCTTCGACTCTCAGGAATATGCTGCTGACTGTCACATTCTATCTCTGCCCAGACCTCTGCATCCGATCACATTCTCAACATCTTCTCTTGGATGTCCAGTAAGCTCTCAACCTCAATATGTGTAAAACACAGCTCCTTATCACCCGCTCCCCGCCGCTCAGCATTCACCTGCATTCTTCCCCACCCCAGTGCTCAGGCTAAGAACTTTGGGGGCCTTCTGACGTTCCTCTTTCTCTCATACTCCACAACCAATCTCAGCAAATTCTGTTACTTCTGCCTGCAAAACACACTCGGAACCTGTTTCTCATCACTTCCTCCAGCCACCGGCACAGTCCATGACACCACTAGTTCCCACCCAGATTTTTACAGTATGTCCCATAATTGGTCTCTCTCCTTCTGCCATTTTTGCCCGACAGTCTGTTTTAACCCAGCCGTTGGAGTGAGTCTTTTAAAAGATTAAGTCAGATCATGTTGCTCCCCAACTCACAACCTTGCAGTGTGAATCTCCTCCCTGGTTCAGTCCCTTCCAGCCACACGGACTTCACTGGTGTTCCTCGGACGAGCTGCGGATGCTCCCTCTGTAGAAGCTTTGCAGGAAATGCTTTGCTTCGGTTTCCCCCAGATGTGCATGTGGCTTCCTCCCTATCTCTTTCTGGTCTTTTTCAGTAAGGCCTTCCCTGACTACTCCATCCCCACGCAGGCATGCCCATTGCCACCTTCTTTCTTTCCACAGCGCTATTGCCATCTAATGTGCTGTGGGTTGTACTTGTTTCCATTGTTGTCTGATGTCCTCCACTGCAATGTAAACTTCATAAAGCCATTTTTATCTGCTTTATTCACTGCTGGGTTCCCAGTGCTTAGAATCTTAGAATGGTGCCTAGCCCGTAGAAATTAATAAATAATTGTCCAAGAATGGATTTATTTATGCGTTATCTTCCTTGTCTCCTGGAATCTATGTCTTCCTCTTCTTTGATTTACTCCTTTGTTTTCCTGTAGGACATCCTCCAGTAACTTTCTGAGAAAAGGTGTGTGAGAGATAGACTTTTTTTTGAGATCACGCATGACTGAAATGTATTTACTTCACCTCCACACTTGACTGATATTTGGCTGGTTATAGAATTCTAGGTTAGAAATCACTTTGAGAATTTTGAAAGCACTCTCTTGTTGTCTTCTAGCTTCTATTATATTAGTTTCCTAATATAGCTGCTGTAACAAAGTACCACAAAATAGGTGGCCCAAACAACAAAAATGTATTGTCTCAGTTCTGGAGGCTAGAACTCCAAGGTCAAGGTGTCTGCATGGTTGGTTCCTTCTGAAGTCTTGAGGGAGAAATTTACCCCATGCCTCTCTCCCAGCTTCTGGTGGGCTTCTGCGATCTTCGATATTCTTTACCTTCTGCTGCATCACCCTGATTTCTGCCTTCATCTTCACACGGCGTTCTTCCTGTGTGTGCCTGTGTCCAAATTCTCACTTTTTATAAGGACGCCAGTCATATAGGATTAGGGGCCCACTCTACTCAAGCATGCCCTCATCTTAACCAATTATACCCATAATGATGCAATTTCCAAATAATGTCACATTCTAAGGTATTAGGGGTTAGGACTTCAACATACGAATTTGGGGGTTGGAGGAATGACACAATTCGACCCAAAACATATAAAGGAGTCATTTTTATTCTTGATCCTTTTCATGTGACTGTTATTTTCCTCTCCCAAAAGGTTTTAGAGCCTTTTCTTTATTCTTGACATTCTGCAATTTCACAGCAATATGCCCTGGTGGGTCTTTGAGTTTCATTGTTACGGGCCCTCAGCCGTTCAATCTGAAAACACTTGTCATTTGGTTTAGATAGAATCTCTTCTATGTTTCTTTTACCATTTTTCCCATCCATTGTTTCCTGCTCTATCTGGAACTCCTGTCACTCGAGTATTGGACCTCACGGGTTGATATTCTAGATTTTATACCCTTTATTTCCTATGGACCATCTCTCTTCTCGTTGCTTTATTTTGGGAGCTATTTCTTCAACTTTATTTCCAAAACTTTCCACTGAATTTTGTATTGCTGCTATCATATCTTTAATTTCCGAGAGCTCTATCATACTTTTTGGTTGTCTCTGTGTTACGGGATCCTGTTCTCTTGTTTCATGGGAGCAATATCTTCTTTGATCTCCTTGAGGATATTAATCACAGGGTTTTGGGAGTTTTCCCTTTGCTCCCTTTGTTCGCTCTATTTCATCAGAGTTCTTTTTCCTACTGATGTCTGTTTTGGTCTTTCTTATGGTGGGGATTTCCCTCAAACATCTAGAGATCCTTGTCGGCACTCTCATATTTAATGAGACCTGGACAGGTTGATTGCGATCTCTGCACACGGCTAGGCTTGTTGACTGGCGGGGGGGCTTTACCGTAGACTGAAAGAGAAGGAGCCAAGCCGTTCTGGGGACCCCCAATTTCAACACCATGGAGAGCTTTTCTCTGGGACCTTTTGGTTTATCCAAGGAGGAATACCCCAGAGGCCAGCTTGGAGATCTGCGTTTGCTGTCAGACACGCAGGGAATGGGGCGGGGCCTTGCATTTGGGTTGTGGACTTTCACACTGCGGCCCTCTGCTGTGCCTGGTCTCCCTGAGTCAGGAGGCTGTCTGGGTCCACTTCCCTAACAAGTCCGCTCTCCTGCTGGATGGGAAAGCAGGGCTCCGGGCTCATGGGGCTGAAGGAGGAGGCTTGGGTAGGCTGACTATCCTTACACAGGCCGGCTGCCAAGGCCTCTTGTCGGCTTTTGTTTGAATCACTGCCCTCAAAGTCACCTAGGGTCTTGAATTCCTGAGACTTCCTGGGGACACTGTGGGGCCAGCTGGTTCGCTTGTCATTGGGATTCTCTCTGCAGTTACCGAGGCCTCCACTCTCTCTCATTTCCTGAGCCGGTTATAACTGCCCTACCTGTTAAAAATGTGTTGTCCTCTCTCAGCTGCCCCTTTCTCCTTGCTCATTCTCTGTCCAATTATTTCACTGGGGTTTGGGGGAGTATCGGAGGTGGGTACACATGACCAAGTTGCCCTGAGTTATATCCAGCCCTCTTGGGCTGGCTGTTTCCATTCGCAACCTCCAGATCCACTCCCTGCTCCTGTCAATGTCTCTCCACCCCGGAGAGGTTGACGGGGTGGGCCAAACCCCAAGGACCCCTTGTTTCTGCCTTCTGGTTGGATTTGGCTAGAGGGAGGCGTTGGCAGGAGATCAACTGGTGGGAAGAGAGTGAGGTCGGGGTTTTTGTGTCCCCAGCTTCCTCCCTGCTGGTCACCTTGGTTTGGTGGTGTCCCTCGCCTGAGGGTCACAGTCCTCTCTCCAGATGCTGGTGACCGCTCCTCCCCTTCAGGTCCGGCAGCCCGGGGCTCTGCGCGCTGCCTGTTGACTTGCCTCCACCCTGCCCGCCTCTTGTAAGCAGTGCCCTCGTCAAGGCTCCTCCACTGCTCTAGTGAGGGGACGCGTGTTTCCAGCCGAGACCCACTGATGGGGCTCCCCTGCCCATCCATTCATCAGTGTCGCTCTCTTTAGGAAGCTTCACCTGAACACCCGAGACAAGATCAGTTCACAGTCTTACTTGTTCCCAGAGCCCTCTTTTTGTCCCTCTGGGCACTTTTTGGTGAGTTTCACTGTTTGCTGTCCTCGTGAGTCTCCACCGTGAGTTCCGGATTGCGGGGACGGGTCCCGTGCTCATCCTCAGATCCTGGCCCCCAGCAGAGTGCGGACTCAGGAAACAGGGCTGTGGGCAGTGAGTGAGTGAATGATTGGAAAGGCCCCCTCCTCTAGGAAGCCCTCCAGGGTCCCCAATGGGAAAGCAGCTTCCTCCTTTCAGCATCAGCAGGGATGGTCCCTGCCACTCTTATAATGTTTGTTACTCTTCTCCTGGCTCCACGGGGGTTTGTGGCCCTGCCTGCCGCCTCTCCCTGTGCGGACCTCCCTCGGGATGACCCTTTGAATCTCCAGTGCCTCGCTCAGCTCCTGCACAGAGTAGGCACACAATACACAATTGAGCAGTAAATCAATGACCCACACACTGGGTTTGGGAACAGAACCTGTTTATCTGTGGCTGAACACCAGATGCCCTGGGGTGGCTTATTTAATTGTCATTTTCTTTGTGAATTCATTATTGTTTTATTTCAGTGTTGTTTTTCCAAAGATCCGCTTCTCCCTGAGCCTGCGGAGCCGGCTTTGAACCAGGCTGATCAAACACCCGGCAGCTGTGTGAGGGGAGAGCTCAGGGCTCGGGGGAGAGGAAGCTGGAGGCAGGCAGAGCCGGAGCCCTGGGAACACAGACAAAACCCTGAAGAATGCAGCAGTCACAATGCCGTCCTGACTGTCACAATGATTTCCTGACCATCACAATGCCGCCCTGTGACGCCACCACAGCCGGGGCGACCAGCTGAGCTTGCAGCCCCAGGACTGGTGCTCCTCTCTCGGGAGGTGCATGGGGCTCAGAAGGAATAGGTGCCACGCAACTGTCCCCAAATCCAGCTGATTCCTCCCTCCAGGGGCAAAGTGGTGGCAAAGGTGTGGGCTCTGGGCTCAGATCAGATGGGTCTGCATTTCAGTCTTGGTTCTGCTGCTCCTGGCTGTGCGACCTTGGCCTTCCTCTCTCCAAGCTGCGGTCTCCTCGTCTGCAAAGCAGGGACAACAATGCTTGCTGCAGCCTGCTGTGAGGATCAGATGAGGCCGTGCACAAGGAGCGATCAGCACGGTGTGCGACACACGGCAATAGCTGTGGGTGCAGCTCCTCTGTGGGTGAGGGTGGAGCACTGAGAACCACGCCTCCATACGTGTTAGCTTTGATTAAAATTAATGCTCTTATCGACCATCATATGCATTCTTGTGTCGGTGGCCTGAGGCCCTGTCTTTGTGGTTTTATCCTGTGCCTGCTAAGACAGCCCCTTCACTGAGTGTCCATATCCAGCCAGTGGTGGAATGAGCTCCCCATCACTGGAGGTGTTCAAGAAGCTGTTGATGACTTCTTGTCGTGCTTTACCCCCTGGATGGGAGGAGTGAGGGCCAGGGTGACCATCCTGGATGGCCCCCAGTCAGTCACCGAGGAGAGGTTTTTATTCGGTTAAACAGCGAGCCGGGTACTCCAGGTGTTGGTGTGCTGCCTGGCAATTAAAATCGGGAGAGTTTAATCCAAAGAGAGTTCCAGCTTCGTTGTTTGCCCTTTTAATCTTGTCTGTTGCCATGGGAACGGCAAGTGATTGCAATCACCGCTGTTTGTATTGTGAGCTCGCTCGCTCCCATCAATGCGGCTTTCGAAAAATAAGAAATACAAATCTTGACTTCGGCATGCCACTCATTGCTATGCAGAACAAACCCGAGAAGTTCTGTCAAACACGTCCTTCCTGGCATGTACGGGCTCTGGTTTGGAAATTCCCACCGGCCCAGCTTCCAGCCTGCTTCCTTTCCTCCCTGCTCAGCCAGGGGGCTCTGCTGAGGATGTCCTGGGAGCACCGCCCGCTGCCTGGTGGTTGGCGGGTGAGGGACTGGCCGCCGGGCTTCCCTCACAGCTGCCTGTGGCACTCCATTCCCAGCTAGTTATTTTTACGTTAATGGCTCATCATCACGATAATGATCACTTTCAGAAGATGGAGAGAGAGATGTCGTCCAGGGTCAGAGTCTTTTCAAAGTGATGGGCTGGGAAGAGCAGCTCTTGTGTGCCTGTCTGTTTCTGAGAAGTTTATGAGATGTTCTGGCTCACGGGTGCCTGCGAGGACTTAGCAGCACCCAACTGATCTTCTCTGAGCCCCCAGCTCCCTGGCCAGAGAGCTGGCCAGCTACTCAAATCCAGAGGCTGCCTGGAGGGAGAGCACTTCAGTCTCCTTTGAGTGAATCTCAAACACCTTTGCTCCCCCACATGCCCACAGAATGTGTCATGGAGAGAATGTGAAAATGTTGGCCTAAAGCCTGGAGGTAATTGATTAGAGCATTTTTCCCTGAGTAGGAACGGGCTCCAGAGATTGTGTGATCCCACCCCGTGCAACAGCCCAGAACAAACTCCTGAGCGAGGAAGGGACTTGCCAGGGGTCACAGCACATGGCAGTGTCTCCCAGGCCCTGTCTCTTGGTTTTGTGTAAATTCAATCTCGTTTCTGGGACATGCCTCAGAGCACTTCATTTCATAAACTTTACAAAACTATAACTTCTTTGCATTTGAAATACACACATGCCTTAGATCACTTTTCTTTAGAAAAGATGCAAGTTGGTATTTAAAAAAATGAGTTTAATTCTAGAAATCTGTGCTTAGTCAATACTATGTTCTTAAGCCAGAGCCACAGGCCAGGGGAAGGGATGAGTCCTCGTTAATTTCAAAATCAGCCTTGACCTCTGGGCCCAGTTCCCAGAATCTTCTAGCTGTGTGACGTGGGGATCCACTTCGCCTCTTGGGCCCCCAGTATTGTCTTCTGTAAAATGGAGAAAAGGGAGCTCGCCTTGTCTACCTCACATCGTTTATGAGGTTTCTGATGAGCTCACGGATGCGCTTTATAAACTGTGAAGAGTTGTATAGTGTTAAATTGTGGTTCTTATTGTCACAGATTCTTAGGGTTAGGTCTTCTGGCTCCAGGTGGGACTAGAATTCCTCTTTTAGACCAAATGTCTACATGATGGATCTAAGTCTTTACTTTTTTGTTTGGATGAAAATGATTCCCCTTTGATATTTTGACATCGCATTCATCTAAGATTCTCTGGTTTAGACTATAAACCAATCAAGTATAAGAAGCACCTGGCACTAAACCCCCAGGGTGCAGCTCTACTGATGAGCAGGGGTTCATTCACTCATTCAACAAACACCAGAACCCCTTTGCGTGCCAGGCCCCGTGCTGAGCTTTGGGACTCAATGGTAAATAAATAGAATGGTCCCTGCCTGGTGAAGCCCCCACCTGGTCCCTGCCTTTTCCATCAGCCCCCTCATAGGACCATGGTTTTCAGCCTGACATTTTGGGCACCTGTTTGAAAACCAAAAGCCTCAGAATGGGAGCTGAAGTCTTATTTTAAAAACAGCTGCATTTTCAGTTTAAACTAGAGTCTGATGTTTCTAGGACTGGAGCAGTGTCTCATCTACACCATGTCCCCAGACGGAGCACAGAGCCAGCCACCCAGCAGATGCTTGGTAAGTGTTACTTGAATGTAACTGAATTCCCAGAGGTGGCTGGCTAGCTGGTCACCCAAGGTCTGTGCTTCCCTTCCCTAGTGTAGCATTGTTGCCAGAGGTGACTGCCCAGCCAGGGACTACGTTTCCAGCTAGGTAGGGAGACATGAATGTACATGGAGAAGGGCCGTGTGACACTGCGGGGTGAAGGAGCTTAAGAAGCAGGTGTTCCTTTATCCTCTCCTTATCCTCTTGCCGGATGGATGCAGGAGACAAACTATCGCCCATAGGCCAAATCTGCTCTGCTGTGTGTTTTTATAAAGTTTCATTGGAACCCAGCCATTCCCATTTGCTGCTTGCTTTGGTAAATAAAGTTTTATTGGAACACGGCCCTGCCCGTTTGTTTACTGTATAGTCTACGCCTGGTTTCTCCTTACGATGGCAGAGTTAAGGAGTTGTGACAGATATAGTCCGGCCCACAAAGCCTAAAATATTTACTATCTGGTCTTTTACAGAGAAAGTTTGCCAGTCCCTGCCCTAGAGGATGGCGGGGACACAAGATTGAAGGAACTGGGACCCCTGAATCTTTATGTGGACGAAATTGGTCTGCCAGCCAGGAACAGCCACTCACCTTGGACTCTTTTGTGAGTGAGAGGTAATCCTTCATCGTGTTAAGAGCTTGTATTTTGGGTTACCCTGCCTGTACCATGCGATGCACAGCCTACGCTGGGGCTCTGCACTGCTGAGTAATGGGTTGGCAACTGCTTCCAGACTTTTTGGTGAGTTTGTGCTTGAATCCGTGCAGAACTGATTCCCTAAGGTCATTGGCACAACCAGAGGATGCGGTGGCTTTAGGTGGCAAAGGACAGAGACAAACCTGACTTTCCTCAAGTATCATGGGGAGGGTCATTGAAAGGATGCAGGAGGGCGTAGGAGAGACGTGGGTCTCACAGCAACCCAGGGATGGACAAGACAGGCAGGAGAGGGAGATCTCATGGGATGGGGAACTGGACCCAGGGCAGTGTGGCGAGGTGGGCGAGAACATGGACTCCCGATTCAGACCACCTTGGTTTGAACCCCGATTTATCATTTACTAGCTGGGTGAACTTGGGCAAGCTCCTTCATCTCTCTGAGCCTGTATCCTCATCTCTGAAATGGGGGCAGTGACAGACCTAACTTCAGTGAGGATTATACGGCCTCTGCTGCTCAAGTGCTCAGCACGGTGATTGACAGCGCGTTAGGATGCAGAGCTGGAGGGGTCCTTGAGAGCATCCTGTCAACTCCTAGGTGTACGGAAGGGAACACTGAGGACCAGGCACACACCACGGACTCTACACCAGCCAGTGGGGCCGCTGCTGCTCCAGAGGCCCAAGGCAGACCCATCCTTGACTCTTTCTTCTTCCCCTGCTGAATCCAGTCACGTCAAGTCTTGTCCATTTTGCCTCCCAAATATCTCCTAGATCTGTCCATTTCTCTCCGCCTCCACCACCTCCCCCCATCCTAGCTGCCATCTCTTCCCGTCTGGACTTGACGCAAACCCTCCTGCCTGTCCTCACGGCATCCTGGGGCCTCCTCAAATCTCTTCTCTTCACAAAAGCCAGGGTGCTGTGTTTTCTAGAGGCAGACTGTTCGCAGTGCTGCCGCCTTACAGCCCTTCTGACAAAGCTTCCTTCCACAGCCACGGGTTCTGCCTTCCTCTCTGACTTATCTCATGCCTGCCTCGTCTTGCTCTCTGCCTCCCCCTCGAGAGAATGCCCTTGGTTCCCTGTGATGGCCGAGACTCCTCCCGTACTCCCCCAGGGCTTTTGTGCACGCTGTTCCTTTCACCTGGAGACAAGGGGGGGTGGACATTTCAGACTCATTGGCTGTGGGCAGCGTAACTTTTAAGGCGAGGTGGCTGCTGCTTGGCAGAGGGGACTTCCCTAGGGCAAACTTTTTCTGTAAAGGGCCAGATAGTATCTATTTTATGCTTTGTGGGCCGTGAGGTCTCTGTTGCAATTACTCCACTCTGCTGACCTGCTGCAAACGCAGCCGCAGGCAAGATGGAAATGAATGGGCGTGGCTGTGTTCCAATAAAACTTTATTCACAAAAACAGGCGGCTCTGGAGAATGGGGTGCTGTGAGCCACTAGCAGCTGATATTCACAGCTCTGGCTTTAAAGGGGATCTGGGAAGGCAGAGACAGCATCCGTGTCTTCATCAACTAGATATGAGAACCTCCCTTACTAGATTCTGGAAAGCCTGAGGTTTGGACCGGGTCCTGCCGGCTGGATGGGTCACTCGGCCATGTGTGCTTGGGGGATCTCGTGTTTCCCTCTGGGTGACAGGTGTATGGTAAGGTGGACTGAGATGTGGGGCACACTGCTTCCCAGGGCCGCCTTCAGCATCCTGAACTGGAAAATGAGGGGCAGACGGAGGAATCTGAGTACCCCCGGCTCTGACACCCCAGGCACCGCGGGTGGGGCGAGGAAGGGAGAGAAGCTGCTCCGCGGGTGCTGGGAAGAAGGTGGCAGAGAGGTACCGCTGGCTTTGGCCATCCCTTTCCAAGGCGGCCGGGTCCCCTCCCGTCTGCTCCTCTCAGAGTTATCCGTGCCTGGAGACAATTTGTTGTCAAAATGACATAGTTCACTTTGGGCATATTGAAGAAAAAAAACCCCTGTTTCCTAGTGTCTAAATCTCATTAAAAAAGCAATTTTGCAATCAATTACAATGCAATTTAGCCACTAACGATTTAATTATATATATAAAAAAAGACGAAGATCAAGCAGAAGCGAGTTTGTTCTTCCCGTGCTCATATTTCTGAGCCAGACCGAGAGAGCCTGTCTTCCGAGGACTGTTTGGAGCAAAGTGAGTGGCCGGCTTGGCCCAATTACGTTCCCAGTTAAACTTCCCAAGTCAATATATTATATTCGCCCGAGGAGGTGGTGTTGTTGGGAGTACACTGGAGTGGGAGAGGATTCATTTTCCTGCAAGAGCTTGGGCCTTTCTCATTCTGTCATGCGCTATAAAAATTGTATCATTCCATGTGGCTTTTATTAAAGGAACGTTATTTCTGTAAATTATCTTTTAATGCTGTGGAAGAGTTTGCCTTCTGGAATCATCTCAGCAAAAGAATTGGGGGATGAGATGGAGGTTTGAGTTTGCAGAGCACTGGGAAGTCAAGACTTGGAGAGAGAAATGGAGAATAGGCTGAACAGGGCGGGCCTGCCGTCCCCACAGAGAGAGCTTGCGGGGGGCGGGGGTGGGGGTGGGGGGGTGGGGACCACCGACGCAGCATCCGTGCATTCCTTATCGGGAGGAAGAGGGGACAGGCTCCTCTCAGGGGCTCCGCCTACTGTTGCTTCTTTCTTGGCTCCCGTCGCTGGCAAAGGGCGCAGTGGAGTCTGAGGCACAGACACTGGCCCTGTCTTGAGTCCCTTTCCATTGCCTTCTCTTCAGGCCCCTTCTGCCTCACCGTCCTCCAGCTCCTCTTCTCTGCTCTCCAGCCCACATTCGACTCCCCACTCTTCTCCTGGCGGACAATTTCCATTCCACACATCACAGCCCTGAGAACCACACCCTCTGTCTTTCTGTCCCGGTTGGCTCCCTTCTCACCAGGGGAGGAGTACTGGATGCAGAGAGCTCCAATGCCTGGGGCTCTGTAAATATTGCAGGGAGGCTTATTTTTGCTATTCTCTTGTTAGGAGGCATGAGGGTCAGGAGTATGTCTGTTGAGGGTCTTTTTGGGCATCAAGTGGCAGAATGGCTACGGCAGGTGCACAGGCTGCAGAATATAAATCACTAATGTCAATACTTTTGTTTTAAAGAATGTTTACATCAGTATTGCACATGGACTGGAAGATGCATTAAAGTCATGAAGGGAAATGATGCTTTCTGCCCTCGGCGCATCCGTGACATGGTTAGAGCCAGATGCCCACAAAGCTTCAGCTGTGGTTATGTTCCCAGAGATCTTTACACTTCCCATGAAGAAATTCTGTTCCTTTCCCTCAAGTTGAGTCTCAGCTGTGGCCCCAGTGTGAGCCCTGATTCTGGCTGCAGGCCGAGGACTGATCCCGGGTATGGGCTGAGTTCTGACTCCATTCCCAGACGGAACTCTGGCCCTGGCCCAAGACTGAGGTCCAAACGCCAGCCCTGGACTGGACTTGGATCTTTGCATGGTCGGAGCCATGAGCCAGCTGCAGCCAAGCCCAGCCCCTCCATCTCACAGGCACATGCCATTGTCACAGGGAAGCCCCCAGAAGAGCACAGCCTTCCTCTCACGGGGACATGACTTACATCCAAGTCCTGCACCCGTGGGAGGCTTGAAGCCTCCCACAGATGCAGGAAAGAGGGCCGAGGCTCCCCAAATCGTCAGTGCTGCTGCTGAGAATGTGTGGGAGGAGGCTGGGGAGGAGGGAGAAAGAGAGCATTTCACCCAAACACCAGCTGGGCCTGCACCTGATCAGCAACGGTGCCCTTTGGAGATGCCACAGCCTCCTCTGACATCCCCCCTGCTATGGACTGAATGCTTTGCCTGACCCCTGCTTCGTATGTTGAAGCCCTGATCCCCAGTGCGATGGTGTTTGGAGGTGGGGCCTTGGGAAGGAATTCAAGTTAGATGAGGTCATGAGGGTGGGGCCCTCATGGTGGGATTGATGCCCTTAAAAAAAATGAGGAGGAGACACAGATCTCTCTCTCTCCCTCAACCACACGAGGATATAGCAAGAACATGGCCATCTGCGAGCCAGGAGGAGGGCTCTCACCAGACACCCACTCTGCTGGCACCTTGATCTTGAACTTCCAGCCTCCAGAACTGTGAGAAACACATGCTCGTTGTTTAAGCCACCCGGTCTCTACAGTATTTTATTCCAGCAGGGCTGAAGGACTAAGACCCCGCTCCTCCACCCCTTCTCGGTTGTGCAGGCTCTTCATTTGACCCAGCTCATCAGACACTACCTCTGGGAAGCCATAAGAAAGATGATGATGATGGTGAGGATGCTGAGCATGGCTAGTACATACACGGTGCTTATGATGGGCCGGGCACGGTGTTTGTGTTTTGTCCATCTCATTTTGTAGAACCCTCACCAACAACCCTGGAAGGTCGATATTCTTGTTTGTCCACTTTACAGAGGGTCAGTGACTTATGAGGGCCTAGGAAAGACTCAAACAGAGACCTTTCTGAGTTCATAGAGGATGCTTTTAACCCCCGTGTAGCTTCCCAAGGATGGCGTTAAGCAGAGAAACGACATCGTCCTATTTGCACTTCGGGCAGATCATTCGGGTTGCTGGGTCCTGTGTCGGGTGGATTGGAGAGGGAGAGAGTGGAGGCCTGGAGGCGGGGTGCAGGGTGGGGAGGCCGCTGCCGAGTCCAGCACTCTGTAGACGCAGCAGTGACTCCTCCACAGGGAGAAGCCAAGGGGCCAGCACCCCTGCACCCAGCTTGTCCCAGGACGTGGCAGCTTCAAGTGGAAAGGCTGTGAGACCCAAGAGGTGGCCACAGCTTTGAGGCCTGGGGGTTGGACCTCAGCCCAGCTCCTTCCACCCAGCCAGGGTGCGTCCCCATCTGCTTGGCCAGCCTTGACCACACTGTTTCTGCTTTATCTAATTCCCAATGAGCCCGGCTCTGGGCCACGCTGCACAGACAGAACACATAATTATGTATTGATTTCCTTCCAAAGATGCATGGCCTTGAGTTAACATGGCATTTTTGTGGCCCTGCATAAACACAATCAGAGAGTAACAGGGTTCGATTTTGGGGGAAGTCAGAGGAGCCTGACTCCTGGGTGAGGAGAGGATGGCCTGTCATGACACAGGAGTGAGAAGTGCCATCAACTGGGCTTTGTGGCCAGGGGAGGGAGCACACTATGGCTTCTCAGGGATTCAGATGCTGCTGGAGGCTGGCTGGGTGGGTTGGCCACTGCGGACGAAACAGAAACTTGCTCTCAACCTCCCTCATTGGTAAAGGGAGTCCAAATTCTGTGCGTCGATTTGTCCATCTCTCTCCCTCCTCCATCAGTGCAATTTTCTACGAATTCCCCCAGGTGATTAAGTTTCACAGTGTTTTGCCAGATGGCGTATTTCCCCACTTTCCCGGTCCTCCCGGGACTGTCTGAAATACAGGCCAAGCACTCTTACCTCAAAATTTCATTAAGGAGTTTAATTAACAGAAATGACTCTGAAAGCCATAGATCACATCCAAGTGTGTGTGCCACATGCAGACGCAGACAGGCTCTCAGCTGGCTCCCTTTGGCTCTGACACCCAGTCACGTCATCCTCAGCCATCAAATCAAGCCGTGACCTTCCCTCCTCCCTCAAGAAAAACTTTGGAGCAGGGTGCAGCCTTAAAAACTAAGCCTGGAGGGATTTCCCTCCCCCAGGACCCCTCCCTGGAGGCACTGAGTTTGTTCCTCCTTAAGTCCAACAAAAGGGAATTCCACAAGGGTCAGCTCCGATGTTGGGGGCCGGGCAGACAACTGCCAGTCTGCCACCGTCATGCCCTCGGGACAGAGCCTGTGAGCCACAGGGTATGAGGGGCTGCCGCCTGCCCTCTCCCTAAGGGGCTGCATTGCTGTCTTTCCTGATTCTGACATGAGTGGAGAACACAGAGCCACTCACTCCACGATCTGCTGGAAGTCGGATCTGCTTCTTTCACCACCCTCTCCTGGGCACCTCTTCTGTGTTTCTTCCTTTGCTCTCCAGAACCTTCATGGCGGTTCTCTTGGGTGGTGTGTTGTCTCTGACGATGCACCAAGGGCCTTTCCATAGCATGAGTTTCTGGCCCAGAGCCCTGTAGAAATAGCCCCCAAACTGATGGTTCTCAACCGGGGCACCTCAAACTCCAGAGTGTGGTTCTGGTTGGACCAAAGATGGAGGGGGTGCCTAGTTGTCCCGCAATGTTTTCAACAAACTATCCCTTACCCCCTGGACTTTGTCCAGCCAGACGTTCTTGTAGGTGCCCAACTTGCTCACAAGTACTTGACCCTGGAACACGAGTCCTTTTTGGCTCATCATCACATAGTCCAGGAATACAACTATGGTGTAAATAAAGGGAGTTTTGCCTTTTGTTTGGTTCTGAACATTACCTACAGTTGGTCACCATTTTGGAAATCATTACTGATAGGAATGGTGCTTGTAATATCTGATATATAACCAATATAACACTCCTGGGTCACTCTGCGTGCGTAGATCTGCATTTAATATAGGAAGCTGATTACTTCATTACGTCTTCAGTGCAATTATGCCCAGACATTTACATGTTGAAATATAGATTGTTTTATTATAATTTATTTTCCTTGCCTACCTCCCCTATATTATGGTTAGTGAATTATTTTGAGTTTAAAAAAATTTGAGTTTAGGTTGGTTCTTTTTTCTATGCTTTCATTTTGAGGATAGTAAAGGGTACTATGATAGATTGTTTAGTGGCCACAAAATCCTGCCATCTAAGTATGCACGTCCCTTTGCAAATGTGACTTTGCCACTCCTCCATTCACAGGTGAAGTCTATCTCTCCACCACCTGGAATCTGGGCTGGCCTTGTGACTTGCTTTGACCAACAGATTATGGCAGAAGGGACACTATATAACTTGCAAGGCTAGACCTTAAGATCCCTTGCAGCTTCTTCACCCTCTTGGAATTCCATCCTGAGACCACCAGGCCAGGAAGCTGGTCTACCCTACAGGAGGATGGAGGTGAACGGAGGCGCCCTAGCTGACAGCCAGACCAGCTGCCAGACATGTGAGCAAATCCATCTTGGACCTTCCAGCCTGGTCAACTTTTAAGCTTAAGCAAGTGCTTAATAAATAAGCCCAGTAGAGGACCATTCCAGCCAACCCATAGAAACATGAGAAATAATAAATTGTGATTTAAGCCACCAAGTTTTGGGGTAGTTTGTTATGTACCAATAATTAACCGATACAGGGATGTTACAAAATATTTGTTTTTTAAAAGAAGGATTGAGAACCACTGGCCCAATCAAACCAACATGTATTGAGCACCTGCTGTATGCTAGAGTGTCATCATTCATGTTTCTGAGGAAGAGACTGGCGAGTGTGGTTTATAAAGTTTGTGCCTGAGGGAAGAAGATGGGGACCCTGTTGCCAGAACTAAACCTCATGGTGAGGACTGGGTTTTGGGATAAGGCAGAAGCTGTTCACTGGGACACTCGATCAAGGCTTTGGTAACAGACCGAGGACTCAGAGCTGAGTCACAGGGTGGGACTGGACCACCTTTCATCTTACCTGACTCAAGTCAGGAGGCACATCAGAGTCTGGCGGCCTTCAGTTGACGGGGTGAGGGGAAGAGGCAGATTTCATTCTTTGGAGGACCAAAGCCCTGACAAATTTCCAACTTTCTTTATGAAATTTATAGTAAAGTGAGACTAGACCCTACGACAAGTGTAAACAAATCCAGTAAAGTTTTGATTTTTCCCATAATCAACTTTATTCTCTTTGAAAACAAATATAAGAAACATGAATTGTAAAATAAAAAATACTTTGAGATTGCTTCCAGTTCTGATCATTGTGGAATGGTTTATATCAGAATATCTTTCCTAGAGACAATAATTGTGAACCCTGGGCAATCGTGAAAGGTAACTATTTGAAGACACAGTAGAGTGCCCCCAAATGGACAGATGATGGAGGACATTCCACTGTTGAAAGAAAGGAGCTGCACTGGCTGAGATGTGCATTTCTCTGGCTTTCCCCAGTGGCAGATGGGTGGCTGGGACTTAGGGAGAGGGCCTCAGTTGTTGGCTTAGAGTTCAGGGCTTCCAGAGTGGATAGAGGATGAAGGTATGAAGGCTGAGAGGGAAAAGTGCATAGAGGGGCCCCTGAATCTGCATGTACTCCTCTCAAATCCTCAGCTGATCTCTGAATGCACATGTGTGGAGGACACATCAGGGAGCCCCTCAAAAAGTACTAAGGCTAAAGGAGCTGGACCAAGACTTCAGGGGAGACAGAGTTTGGAGTTTGAATCCTATCAGGTTAGAGGCTGGGTGGACCCTTGGGCTTTCCATTGGAATCCAAGAAGGGCCACACCAGGGAGGGGAGATTATGTCCCAGGACTAGGGATTTGCTCTCAGACTAAGGACCTAACTGAAAAATATCTGCTCTAATAACGTGTGAAACCAAGGCTCTAAGAGCTCAAGGTGATTGGCTAGTAAGCAACACTCATCACAGAAAAAAAAATACAGAATCCAGTTTATTCCATGTACTGTACACAATGACCAGTAGACAATTAAAACTTGCTAGACACAAAGAAACAAGAACATGTGATCAACAGTCAAAATTAAAAATAGACCATAGAAACAGACTTCAAAATGACCCAGATATTGGAAGTAGCTGACAGCTCTTTAAAAAGAAGCTATTAAAATATACAAAGTCTTGATCATAATGATGGGCAGATGAGAGAAAGATAAAAATGAGAACCAAATGGAAATTTCAGAATTGAAAACTAAAATATATGAAGAGAAAAATTTACTAGTGGGCTTAATAGCAAACTGGAGATGGCAGGTGAAACTGAAGATAGCTCAAAAGAAATCATCCAATCTGAAGAACAGGGAAAAAAAGACGAATTGAAATAAAATTGAACATGGTCTCAGTGACCTGCAAGACAATATCAAGGGGTCTGTCATGTATGTAATTCGAGTGCTAGAAGGAGAAGAGAGAGAGAGGATTGGGCAGAAAAAATATATGTGGAAAAAACAACATCCTAGATTTCCTCAAATTTTGTGAAAACATACACTTACGGATCCAAGAAACTCAGCAAATCCCACAGCTGGATAAATATAAAGAAAATTGCACCTAGGCACATTATCATCAAACTACTGAAAATGAAAGAATGGGAAAAACTTGAGCACAGAGACAAAAACACTTTACATACCGGGAACAATGATACAAATGAGAGCTGACTTTTCATCAAAAACGATGATGATCGTGTGACAATGGAACGGCGTCTTCAATGCGCTGAAAGAAAAAACTAGTCAACTCAAAATTCTATGTCCAGCAAAAACCATCTTTTTCATATAAAAAAAGAAGGCAATATAAAGACATTTTCAGTTAAACAAAAGCTGAGAGAACCCACACTTCACAAAATCCTAAAGGAAGTTCTTCACAACGAAGGAAAATGGCACCAGTTGGAAACTCAGATAGAAAGAAAAGATGAACAGCACCAATAATGGTGAAATGTGGGTAAATATAAAAAGCGAGGGGCTGGCCCTGTGGCTGAACGGTTGGGTTCGCGCGCTCCGCTGCAGGCGGCCCAGTGTTTCGTTGGTTCGAATCCTGGGCGCGGGCATGGCACTGCTTGTCAAACCACGCTGAGGCAGCGTCCCACATGCCACAACTAGAAGGACCCACAACAAAGAATATACAACTATGTACCGGGGGGCTTTGGGGAGAAAAAGGAAAAAATAAAATCTTAAAAAAAATATATAAAAAGCGATATTTTTCTTCTTTTGTTGTTTTTAGAAGACAAATGACTGCTTCTAGGAAAAAGCATAGCATTATATAGTAAGGTTTATAATGTATGAAAATGGAAACTATATGACAAGAACAGCACAGAGGATGGGGTGGGTAAATGTAATTCTACTGTTTCAGGTTCTTGAATTAAAAACAATACTGCAGGTACCCCAGGTGTGCCGGTGTCCCAGGTGCGCCCTTAGTCTGAGTGATGGGGACCAGCACAGGGTGGGTAGCCCCAGCTGTGGGTGGAGGGGGAGGAGAGGGCAGGCGGCCAGGAAGCCCCTACAGCAGAAGTTCTGCTTGGGACCGAGGTTGTCCTTGGACTTAGGGTAGACTTTGGGGATGACTTAGTCTAAAAGGCTCGGGGCAGGAGCCAGATGGAGAGACGCTGAAGCTCTTAACTTTGGGAACTGGAGAGAAACCTTGAAACGATCATCTCCTCCCCTCCTTGCATCTTACAGATGATGAAACTGAGGCCCAGAAAGGTGAACCCCCTCTTGGAAGGACTGGCTAGTGAGTGACTGTATTCAGGATTTGAGCCCACGTCTGCAGGTCCAGCAGTGCTCTCTTCCCCACGTCTGCTCCCCTAAGCTCCTTTGGGTCCCCTGGGAGGGTTGACTCCCCAGGCACTTTAGGATCATCTATGGATCCTCAAAAGAGGGACTACAGGACCCTTAATCTCTTGTTGCCCCAGAGAGCAAATAATGTGTTTCCATTTATTGGAGGAAAGCAACCCCAGGACTCCTGATAGAACTAAGAACCCAGCACAAAGCCTTTATCTTGTTTCCATCAGCATAACCTGCCTGGAGCATGAAATCCCGCGTCTCCCTGGCACCTTATCACTAATGGGATCAGTCATCTCTGCGGGTGTGGGGGCTGTGCGTGCACACTCTGCATGGCTGGGAAGATGCTGTGACTGCCCATCCTGCCTGCGGAGGAGAAGCTGCCTGTTCAAGAGGGGAAAACCCTCAGGGTCATTTCATCCCGATACAGGCACCCTCCCAGCTGCTCCACTGCCGGGAGGCAATGGAGGACCGGGGGCCCTCAGGCTGGGCCCCCCTGACCCCTCACCTGCAGCCTTAGTCAGGGGCTGTGGCTGTCACGGCAAGAGCTCTGACGGGGAAGGTGGTAGAGTCAGAGCCATTTAGAGGTTCCACGGGGCTTTCACCTCCTACTTCTAGAAGCTTCTCCATCATATCTAACACACATCTCCTATGAAATATGGACTTTTTTCTTACTATAAACAAATTGAAAGGACATTTATAATTTTGCTTTCAAAATCATTTGGGCACAAGTAACTAACTTAATTTGGTGTTGGCCAGGCTTTCCCAGACATCCTCTGGAAGACGCGGGAATTCTTGCAAGGTGACAAAAGCTGATGTATACATTGTTTTCAAATGTAAGGAAATATTTTCCACATTCAAAATTTAGTTGTTAGCGAGGCCAAGCTCCGTATTCTGTTTGGTAACTTTAATTCAGCATTTTATGAAATTTGATTTTGCAATTTTCTTTTCATGTTTTGGAACGGATAATAGGCCTTAAATATTTTCACAGGCTCTAGTCTCTCCCCCTGTCACACCTACTGGATAAAATGACCTCATATGCATGCAGAAGCCAGGCCACCTGGGGCTCCCGTCTCAGTTCTGCCGTTTATCAGCTGTGTCACCTCCAGCAGGGGCCTGGCCCCTTCTGAGCCTTCATTTCCTCAGCGGGACAGTGAGGAGTGGAATGACACAGACTCGATCCTCCATCCCAAGATGCCCTTCTGGGATCAGGCTGGGTGGCAGGTCTAGCCAATCCAGAATAGTCTAGATCTTGGGCATACAGTAGCTGGTGGCTGGATTCCCCCTACTTGGCAGGGGAAGGGTTAACCAGGTGGGAATCCAAGCCCAGAGCTGGGGCCTCTGTTGCCTGGGCAACAGGTGCCTCCTCGTGCCAGTGACTCAGATGGGTGTGGGCTTTGAGTGGGCTCCGGGCCGCTCTCCATTTCCTGCCCATGATGTTAGCTCTTGTTTCCCGGCTGTGGCCTGAGTCACACTGGAACTTCTCCCACCTCCTCCGTTGCAGGGGGCTGCTTCCACCGGTCTTTGGGCCTGCGCCCTAGGCAGTGACCCGCCCCTACCCCTGGGTGCTGGGACTGTGTGGGAGGGGGCTGTGCAAGCGGCCCAGTGCTGTGGGTGCAGCAGCTCCACGGATGAAGGATGGGAGCAGCGTCAGGGGCTGCCAGAGCCAGAGCTTCCCTCAAACCCTTCCAGGCTTCTTAGGGTCTGCAGGATACAGGCCCCACGCTCAGCCCCTCATCACAGTGCCCACCAGTTCTCCGACATCCACCGTCCTGTTTCCATGCTTTGGTTTATACCATTCCCTCCTGCCTTCTTCTGGGGTCGGGCTTTTGAACATGCCCCTCCTCTGGGAAGCTTCCTCTCTCTCTTTGCCCCACAGCGCCAAGCTCAGCCCTCGGTCCAGGCCTTACCTCCTGTCTTGTCCTAAACCTTGGCCAGCTTGCCTTACCTGTCTCCGGAGGGGTCTCTAGGAACCCTTTGGGTTTCAGACAGCGGGGCACATTGCTGTTGTCAACGAACAAGAGGCATAAACTGCAAGAGAAGCAAAAAGTTTATTTGGGGGTTCCAAGGATTGCAATTTGGGGAGCCCAGATTTGGGTACCAACCAAAATAGTGTTCTGCTAGGGAGTAAAAGTCAGGGGCTTTTAAAGGCAAAGAAGGGAGGTTGTATTACAAAGAATTTTAATTGGAGCTGGAGGCAGAGAGCTGGTCTTGGCTAAATATTGACTGACTATTGATTGTACTTCAGAAAGTCCACTATCCTGTTTTTGTGATCAGGATGTACATTCTCCTGCTGACTTCTCAAACAGCTGCTTGCAAAACAATTGCCGTTTTGGTCCAGTCCAAAGTTCAAGACAGCAAAGCAGTTTCTCTGGAAAGGCGGCTCAGACTCCATTTTAAAACGGCCCCACTAATGTCAATTTTGACACTGTTCACCAAAACTAATTTCCTCTTCTTCCTGGCCACACAGCTGGACTGCATTTCCCAGCTTCCCTTGAGGTTGGCTGGCCCTTATGATTGATTGTGCTAACTGCTGGAAAGTGAACGGCAGTTATGTGTGCACTTTCTGGACTAAGACTTTCTTCTTCTTCTTTTTTTAAATCAATGTTATTAAAGTATAATTTACATACAATAAAATGCACCCTTTAAAAGTGTACAGTCTGATGTACGTCTCCACTACCAGACTGTGTATACCACCAACCATCACAATCGAGTTACAGAAGACTGCCGCCTGCCAAAGGATTTTCCCATGCTCCTTTGCAGCAAACCCCTCCCACCTGCAGGCAACCACTGATTTGCTTTCTGTTATCATAGATTGGTTTTGCATATTCTAAGATTTCACGTAAACAGAATCATACAACATGAAGTCATCTGGGCTGGCTACTTTGGCTGAATCTAATTTTCTGAAATCGATCCATGTTGTGTTTATCAGTAGTTTGTTCCTTTTATGCTGAGTGGGGTTCCATTGTATGAATTTGCCACAACTCGTTCACCCATTCGTTTGCTGGTGGACGTATGGTTTGTCGGTAGCTTAGGGCTATTATGGCTAAGGCTGCCGTGCATATTTGTGTCCAGTCTCCAGGTGAACACACATTTCCTACTCTCTTGGTTATACGCCGAGTAGTGGAGTTGCTGAGTCATAGAAGTGTATGTTTAACTACAAGAAATTGCCAAACTGTTTTCCACAGTGGTTCCAGCACTCTGCCTTCAGCAGTACATGAGAGTTCCCGTTATTCCACACCCTCACCGACAGTTGATGCTCTCAGTCTGCTTCATTGCAAACATTCTGGCGGGTGTGTCACGGCATCTCATTGTAGTTTTAATTTGCATTCCCTCCACGGCTATTGATATCCAGCGTCCTTTGATGGACTTCTTGGCCGTTTGTGTGGTCATCAGCTTTGGGGATTGAGTTAAAAACTTTGCCCATTTAAAAAATTTATTGTTTTCTTATTATTGAGTACTAAAAGTTTTTTTTATATGCTCTGGATGCAAAGGTGTTGTCAGATATATCGATTACAAAGATGATCTCTTTGTGGCTTGTCTTTTCATTTTTTTAACGGTGTCTTTTGAAAAGGAGACTTTTTAAAATTCTGAAGCGTCCAGTTATTTGGTTTGTCAATTGTTTCTTTGATGGTTTGCTCTTTTTGTGTCCCATGGAAGAGATCTTTGCCCAAAGTCACTGGCCAAAAACGTTTGTGTCCCTCCTGCTTCCTTCTTCCTCTTCTGCTGGCTGGAAGCCGATGACAACAGGACCCGAGGGGATACAGAAGCCACAAGATGAAAGGAGTCTGAGATCCAGTCACTGCATGAAGGAGAGTCACCAACCAGGGCCACCTTCCTCCGACTGGGAGCGGGAGGCAGCAATAAATGCCTACTGCGTTTGCACCATGAACACTGTGCAGGTCTATCTGTTGTGGTGCTCAGCCGCCTGGAACTTCTATTTCTCCAGCTGCGCGTTACCGTGCGTGGCCCAGTCATCTCCAGTGAAGGTACTGCCAATGACTGAGGGGCCACCACCCTTCAACACGCCTCTCTGTTCCTAAACGTCCTCGTTTACCTTCTCCAAACAGGCCCGACAGTGAGCTCAAAGGAGGATTTGTGCATTTCTTCACGGAAGTGTTAAGGTGTGGTGTCTAAACAGCTGGAGTTGAGTAGGGTGGGAGAACTCAGGAGCTGGGTTCCCTTACTCCCTTGTTCAGCCAGAGTGGAGAGGCCCGGGCTCTCCTCCTTCTCACTGTCCATTACCCCATCCCCATCAGCTCTGCCTGTAAGGCTGTGTGGCCCCCTGTTACCTTTTGTCTCTCGGGGCTGTCTCCCAGCTCTGCCTTTGGTGCTATTAGCCAGTTTCTTAGATGGGGTTGCATCTTACTCCCAACTCCCCACTGGGCTGTTTGTTGTTATAATGCATGGTCAGATCCACCCCCTAATCTCTTTTATGATTAATTTTATTTATTTGAAGTTGTTTTTGTTAACTATAGAGTAGAAACAAAATGGCATTTGTAAACTATACATAATGTATAAAAAATATTGATACAATGAACACTCATGTGCCACCACCCAATACAGGGAAAAAGAGGACAAATACCTCTGAGGGTCCCTCTTTGCCTTTCTCATCCCCCTGCTAGAGATAATTACTATCCTGAACTTGATGTTTCTCATTCTTTAGCTTTTCTCTACAATTTTACCATGTGCTTGTGTCTTTAAATTATAATATATGGCTTACATTTTCACCAGCAATGTATGAGCTTAATGAAGAATAATTTACATATCATAAAATTCACCCATTGTGGTGGTATTGTTCACTGGTTTCTTGTAAATTTATACAGTTGGGCAACTACCAACACCTCCAGTTTTTGAATATTTCCATCTCCCCAAAAAGATTCCTTGTGCCCATTCGCTGTCAATTGAAAAAAGACATTCTAGTGGGTGTGAAATGTATCTCATTGCCATTTTAATTTGCATTTCCTGATAAATATCGATATTGAACGTTTTCATGTCTTCATGGCCATTCATCTATCCTCCTTTGTGGAATGTCTTTTCAAGTCTTCTGCCCATTTCTGAAGTTGTCTTACCTGTCTTTTTGTTGTTGACCAGTAGGATTCCTTATATCTTCTGCATATGAGTCCCTGATTAGATACATGTATTGTGAACATTGTTCTCAGTTTGTAGCCTGCTTACTCATTTGGTTAATAGGGTATTTTGATGAGCAGAAATGTTAATTTTGATTAATTTGATTTGTTTTTTTCTTTTATGATCATTATTTTCCATGTTGTAAGAAGTCCTTGTGAGCAGGAAGAACTCATTCTTCCTGTGTGTCTCTCCTTTACTGCTCACACAGAACACTTCACTTCTGATACTTCTGGTCACCAGTTGTATGACCAAGCAATTCTCTATGACACCAGCTGGGTGTCCTGTAATTTAACTCAATTGTGATACTAACTATCTGGAGGTAGCATCAGATCCCAGGGCTTAAGGGTCCAGTCCTGCAGGACTGGTCCCCCCTTCGTATGCCAATTAAAAGTCCCGTCCTGTGCTTCTGACCACTATAAATCGGAGGTTTCCATGACCCCCTGCTTGGGTGTGATTAATTGGCTAGAGCAGCTCACAGAACTCAGGAAACAGCTTATGTACTAGATTACCTGTGTGTTGTGAAATGACATAGTTCAGGAACAACCAGATGGAAGAGATGCACAGGGCACGTATGTGGAAAAGGGGGCGGGGCTTCCATGCTCGCCCCAGGTGAGCCCCTCTCCCAGTGCCTCCGTGTGCTCACCAACCCAGAAGCCCCCAGAACCCTATCCTTCAGGGATTTTCATAGAGGCTTTATCAAGTAGACATGGTCTATCATTAACTCAATGTCTAGTCCGTCTCTGGAGAATTGGGGGTGGGGCTGCAAGTTTGAAGCTTCTAATTGTGGCTTGGTCTTTCTGGTGACCGGCCCCCTAGGAGCCCACCAAGAGTTATTTCATTGGGACAAAAGACGTTCCTAGGACGTCCCAAGATGTTCCAAGGGATTTAGGAGCTCTGTGTCAGGAACCGGACGCAGAGACCAATAAACATGTTTTCTGTGATCTCATACCTTATCTACCCCAAGTCTCAAAGATACCATCTCATGTTTCTCTGGAAGCTTTGTGGTTCTAAACTATGTTTATGTCTATGATCTATCTCTAATTAATTTTTGCATATGGAGTGAAGAAGGAGTTGAGATTCATTTTTTTAAAATATGGATACCCACTTCTTGTAGCACCCTTGTAAAAAGGCTTTCCTTGCCCCTCTTGAGTTGATTTGGTAAAAAATTAATTGACCGTACACGTGGGTCTATTTCGGGGCTTCCTATTCACCTATTTTTCTGCTCTTCTACCAAACCACACTGAAGTGATTACCTGTTGCTTTATAGAAAATTTTGAAATTAGTGTAAGTATCCAATTTTGCTCTTTTTCAATACGCCTTGGACTTTTCTAAGTACCTTGAATTTCCACATAAATTTTAGAAGCAACTTGTCAGCTTCATCAAAAACTCCTCTTAGAATTTGGGATTGGGATCCATAGATCAATTTGGGAACAGCTGACATCGTAACAATGTGGAGTTGTCTAATCAATGAACATGGTACATTTTCCCATTTATTTAGGCCTTTTTTAGCAATGTTTCATAGTTTTCAGTATAGTAGTTTTGCACCTTGTTCATTAGATTCATTTCTAGGTATTTGCTATTAATTCTATTACAAATGGCATTTTAAAAAGTTTTCATTTTCCAATGTTTTGTTGATAGTACATAGAACAATAATTGTTTTTATATAGTGATATTGTATCCTGCAATGTTGATAACTCAATTATTCTGGGTTTTTTTGTAGATTCTCTAGACTATTCTATGTATATACCTACATCAGTTGTGAATAATGGCAGTTTTACTTTTTGGTTTCTAATATTTATGATTTTTCCTTATTTTTATTTTCCTATGACACAGTCTAAAGTTTCCAGAAGTATGATGTTGAAGATAATTATCAAATAACTTTGCTATTTATCTTACAGGAAAAATATTCAATGTTTCACTATTAGGTAGTATGTTGTTAGCTCTAGGTACATAATAGATGCCTTCCTCAGATTAAGGAAATTCTTTCATAGTTTCTTTTTTTTAATTAACCATAATGGGTGTTGAATTGTGTCTAATACTTTATCTGCATCATATGATTTTCTCCTTTATATGATCAATGTTGTGGATCACATTGATTTTTTCTCTCCTTTATACTGTTAATTTTGTGCATTTCATTGATTTTTTTCAAACTTTTCACAAATGTTAAATTCACCTTGCATTCCTATGATGAACACCACTTGGCCGTGATACGTTACACATTTATATATCATTATGTTTAATTTGCTAATAGTTTGACCAGGATTTTTCTCTCTCTAATCATGAGGAATATTGGTCTGCAATTTTCTTTTCTTATAATATCTTTGCCAGTTTTTGGTGTCAAGAGTTATTCTGGCTTCATTAAATGAGTTGGAAAATATTCCTGTCTCCTTGATTTTCTAAAAGAATTTGTTTAATACTGGTATTATTTCTTCCTTAAATGTTTGATAAAATTCATTGGTAAATCCATCTGGACTTTTCTTTGTGGGCAAGTTTTTGATTATGAATTAAAAAATGATTTAGTATATATAGGGTTATCTAGGTTCATGCTTTCACACTATGCTAGTTTCGGTGAGTTATCTTTTTCAAGGAGTTTGTCTATTTCATCGAAGTTGTCAATTTATTGGCACACAGTTGTTCACAATATTCCCTGTTGTTCTTTTAACAGATATGGAATCTGTAGTGGTAGCGCCTCTTTAGTTCCTGATATCGGTAACAGTGTTTTCTCTCCTTTTTTCTTGGCTGGCCTTCTCTGGGAGGCTATCAATTTCATTAATCTTTTCAAGGAAGCAACTTTGACTCTGCTGATTTTCTACGATTGTTTGTCCAATTTTTATATCATTGATTTTCTCTCCTTGTCTTCTCTATCCTGCCTACATTGAGGTTTTTTGTTTCTGGTTATTTTTTTGAGGAAGATTAGCCCTGAGCTAACTACTGCCAGTCCTCCCTTTTTGCTGAGGAAGACTGGCCCTGAGCTAACATCTGTGCCCATCTTCCTCTACTTTATATGTGGGACGCCTACCACAGCATGGCTTGCCAAGTGGTGCCATGTCCACACCCAGGATCCGGACTGGCGAACCCCAGGCCACCGAGAAGCAGAACGTGCGAACTTAACCGCTGCGCCATGGGGCCAGTCCCCTATATTGAGTTTTATTTGCTCTTCTTTTTTGCATCTACAGGTGGGAGCTTAAATCATTGATTTTGTGCCTTTTTTTCTTTATTAATATAGGCATTTAAAGGTCTGAATTTTCTTCTAAACTCTGCATTAGTGGTATGCTACAGATTTTGATAAGTTTTGCTTTCGTTATCATTCAGTTTGAAATATTTCCCAGTGTCCCTTGTTATTTTTTCATTGATCTACGGGTTATTTAAAAGTGTTTTTTAAAAATTTCCTGATATTTTCTAGATGGCTTACTGTTATGACTTTTAAATTTAATTCCATTATATCAGAGAATACAACCTGTATGATTTCGGTCTTTTTAAACATTTTGAGCCGTGCTTTATTGCCAGGCATTTGGACCGTCTTGGTGAATATTCCTCACGTACCTGGAAAGAACGTGAATTCAACGTTAGACGGAGTGGTCTCTAAAGGTCAACTGGGTCAAGCTGGTGGACAGCATTGTTCAAATCTTCTGTGTTCTTGCAGATATGGTGAGTGTGGGGATAGATTTGGGGGCTTGGCTGATGAGGATTTATTTGCACGGAACTAAGTTTTGGCGTAACCCCCTTACTCAAGACCCCTGTACGTCACCATCAGAGTCTGTCTAAACCAGAACACGAACAGTGAACCTTGGCTAAGACATTGCTCCATTTGTTTGACTCGGCTAGTTGCTAATGGTCTATTGTACGTCTATGCTGTCTCTGACGAGCTCAGGGAGAACGCTCAAGGTAACATCAGGAGGCAGGATATCACCTGTGATTCCGCAAGCCTAGTGCCGCCTTCCTTCAGAACTGAGCATGCTCAGTGAGACAGGCTCCGCTCTGATGCTTTAGATGAGGGACTTGACTGCCTTGGCACTGAGCATGCTCAGTGGGCGGTTCGCCTGGGGACTGAGCGCGCGTGCTCCTTGTAACTGCTGAGCTCCAGTATCTGATGCTCCTGAGCCCGGGAGTTGTTAACCCACAAAATGGCAGAGTTTAGAGTTATCAAAACCAAACATTCATTGTTCAGATGGGGTACCTGAAGCCCAGACAATGGCGGAGAATTGGTCAAGGTCACACAGGAAGTGGGCGCCAGGGAGGGGATAAGGCTTCAGGTCTCTTGTCTCCTCTCCATGTCTTGGCCAATTACAGTATTTCAGCCATGGGCTGGAATCGGAGATAACCCGCGATGGCTGATTTTCCATGGGTATTCAAACAGAGAGGATCAAGATGAAGACTTTTCCTCTGGCTTTTCCTTTCCAGAAACCTCTCTTCTCAAGGTCCCCATCAAGAGAGCAGATGGAAGGAGGGGAGAATGGCCATGGCCCATCTTGCTGTCTCTTGGCAGTGCTGGAACCTCCATGAACTGTTTCCTCTTAGGACTGATGTATTCAGGGCTGAGGTCACAGTTTGCGAAGAGGAGCACAGGGGGATGGTACCCAGGGATCTGGGGCTCAACTGGGAAGGCAAGGAGGAGAGGAAAATACCTTAGGGGGAACGGGTAATTGTGTACAGAAATCATACCGCGCTTGTTGCGAAATGTCTGCAAACTGTCATGTAGCGGCGGGTGAGCGTGCGTACGTGCGTGTTTTAGTTATAGCAATTTATTCAGCCTATCTCAATGTGTTGAAAAGTGCTCTTGCCACGAGGGCCTGACGGTTTGTTTTTTCTGCTTAAGCAAAACGTAAATTATCTGGCCCATTAATATCCGGGTGCTTTAATCCGTTATTAGAGGAGAAAAGTAAAAATCCTCCACCAAGATAGATGTTTGCTTTTAAGGTGATTAATAATGCGCAACCCTAGCGCATTCATCACTCTGCCAGTGGCCTCAGCCAGGAAGAGGGAAGGAAACAGACTAGGAATATTGTGGATCGGCTGCTCAGTGCCTCCTCCAAATGACCCCTTCCATTATCTCCCCTCCTCCAGAACCTTCACTAGCTCCCTATTGCCTTTGTCATAAAATTCCCAGCTCTCAGTGACCTGGCCCCATCCCACCTGCCTACCAGAGCATCTGCTGTGTGCCTACCCTTGCGCTGGAGGGAGCCAGGAGAAGGAGAGCAGGTGGTCTCTGCTCTCAGAGAATTTTCTATGCAGTAGGGAGGTAAGAACAGCTCATGGAGAGGAATCAGTGCCCTCACAAGAGAGTTGGAGTCAGGTTTTGGATTGGTGGGGGCAGACGGCAAGGACTGTCAGAACCAAGAGAGGGAGAAGTCGACGTGCAGGGCTGGGCGATCAAGGAATGCTTCCTGGAGGAGGAGGGCTGCAGCTGGGCCTTGGGAAAGGAGAAATCTGTGGATAGTCACAACTATAGATACTGATTATTGAGCACCTACTCTGTGCCAAGCTTCCTGCTAGGAGCTCTCTGTGTATTTTTGCTGCTCCATCCCATAGCCCTGTAAGGTAGATATTGTTATGTCCTCTTTGTGGACGAGAAAACTGAGGCTCAGAGAGGCACCTCTGAGTGCAAAGGGCCCTCCCCGTCATCGTACAGTGAGGGGCAGAGCCAGGCCGAGCACTCTATCCCGGGAGACTCTGAAGGCTGTGAGTCCACATCCAGGGCTGGGTTCATCCTTCTTCGCAGGAGGAAGAACCCCCAGGAGCAGAGACCCCGCATGGGGTATGGGAGATGGGCGTGTGTGGGCGGGTGGGGAGGGACTGTGTGGGTGGTAGAAACCTGTAAGGGTGGAGGGGTGCTTAAGGGGGCTTTGGGGCCACGTTGCGGGACAGTCTCGATGCCAGGCAGTAGGAACATTACCAGAGTCACAAAACACAGGCTGGGCTCCCACCCTGGACCTTGCACTAGCAGGCAGCACCGCGTCCCCTGCGTGTTGGGGCTTTCTCCTTCCATTTTGGGGGAGAAAGTGTGGTCTGGACTCTTCTCTGCAGCCCCACTGCTCAGCTCAGGCCCCATTATCCTGTGGCTAGAAACTGCTGCCGCCCCCAGGCTCATTGCCTGCGGTGACATCTGTCCACAGTGGCCGTCAGGATGACCTTTGTACCCAGATCGGGCTGGGGCACTGACCTGTTCCCGCTGTGCCACTGGCTCCTCCGTCCGCAGGAGGAAGTCCAGGCTCCTCAGCCAGCATACCCTGGACCCGTCTATTTCTCGCACTTTTGCACTTTCTCCTACTTTCTGCTTCCTCTTTCTGCAACGTGATCCCCTCCTCTTTTTTCTGAACTGAGAACTTCTATTCCTCCCTTAGTGTGCCTCCCAGGGGAAGCCCGCCCTATGAGGAAAAGAAATCCCTCTCGGAGATCTTGAAGGACTTCCATCCTTTCGGGCTCCTGGGGACCTGGTCCATTGCTCCAAGCTTGTTGGTTGTCATCGTTTCTCCCAGTCTCAGAGGAAGTGAACTGAGACAGGAGTAGGTCTGATGCACGTGGCGGGCAGCCGGATGTAGTGGTGAAGGTAGACCGGGAGCTGTGGCCAGTCCTGCGGGCAGCATTTTATCCAAGCTGCAGCGGGTCCTGTCCCAGGCTGGGTCTGGCGATTCCACTCCTCCTTTTTCCTGTTTTAATGAAGCTGCATTCTTTCTGGGGGAAGAGTCTGGCATGCCCCTCCGCTGCAGGATGCTGCTTCTGCTGGTCTCAGAGACTCCCCTGGCTGTGAGTGGCTCCAGGGAGCCTTACACGAACCCAGGAGAAGAGCTCTTAGAGCCACTGCCTGAGAGTCGGCTCTAAGGCCTCTGCGTGAGAGGCAGACACTGTTTGTTATGGAGAGATCCGCAGATCGCATGTTTTTATAATTTCCCAGCAAGTTCATTTTATGCTCTGCTGAGACCTAAATGAACTGACACTTGGACTGCCTTCTGCCTCTGGCTGGGGGAGAGGGACGCAACAGGTAAGGGACGCAGTGCCTGCGTGTCTGAGGACACCCTCTGCTCTGGAGGGAGCAGCAGCAAAGCCTCATGTCGGGATGCAAAATGGCTCCTCACTCAGGGCCTGGGACAAGACCCTCGCCTCTGGGATGGAGAAGTGTCATTTCTCTGTGGAGATCACTTCTGGGGGCTTCTGAGCCGGCAGAGGGGATGATAAGAAGACTTCTATCTGGGCTTATAGGAAGCTTCATGGGGAGGATCATGACCTGCTTTGAAGATCAAGAACCATCTCCACAGCTTGAGGGGGGTTCTATCCGGAGTGACTGGGACGAGCCAATGGGAGGCTTGGAAATGTGGAGGGCGGGAGCGCTGGGCATGTGGGGCAAAGGGAAGATGCTCGGTATAGGTAGGGGCCCCATCAGAGAGGCCTTGAATGCAATCTAAGGGATTTGTCATTTTTCTCCCAGACTTTTCATTTTAAATTTTTAAATTATAAAAGTAATACATATTTGTCATAGAAAATTTTGAAATTTCAGAAACATATAAAGAAGTAGAAATTAGTAACGTCCAGAAGCACCTTTGTTACGATTTTAATGTTTCCTTTGTCTTTTTTTCTATAGGTTTTTCACATTCTTAAGTTCATCTTACATACACAATTTTATATCCTTTTTTGGTACTTATCAGAATGTCCTATCCTTTCCTCCATATTATTGATTGTTCAAACTACTTTCTCTCCAATTATGTGCCCTCAGGCTATGCCCTCAGTGCGTGCTATTCCTCCCTTTATTGCCTCATTATCTTAGGCCCATGGGTCTCATCCTTGGCTGCATATTACAATCTCTGAGAGGCTTTTAAAAAATCCTGGTGCCCAGGACACATGCAGACAATTAAATCAGAAACTCTGGGGTGGGACCCGGGCACCAACGCTTCCTGGAGATTCCCCGGGAGATGCTAACTTGCGGCCAAGGCTGAGAGCTACCAAGTTGGACTGGAACCCTCGTTTCCATGCAGGCTGTGTTGGCCACTGGAGTTCCTCACCTGTAGTGAGGCTGAGGTCCCCAGACTCATCATACTGGATGGACTTTTAGCATGAGCAGCAACAGCAGGTGTCTGGGGCGGGGGGGGGGGGGGGGGTCTACCGGCAGAAAAAGAGGGAGGCAAATAAGATGATCAGTAACTATGCCACCACTACCACCAGCCTTTAGTAAACCCCAGTGGAGTGGAAGTCTCTCGTTTTTACCTGTTAAAGGCTTTTATCTGCACTGGGGAGCTGCTCTTCCTCCGTCTCACGCAGTTCTGGGGGGACCGTCAATCTCAGGGCTTCCTGTACGACTCAGCCCACAGAGACTGGTCCAAAGCCAGGGCACGTGACTCAGGCAGGACCACTCAGATGTCTCTCATGTGCGCAGGCCAGATAAAATATAGGACATCCAGTGGACTTCGAATTTCAGATAAAAACCAAATAATCTTTTTCGTATAAGTATGTCACAAATATTGCATGGGGCATATTTATACTAGAAAACTGCTTGTTGTTTATCCGAAATTCAAAGTTCACTGGGCGTTCTGTAATTTTTTTTTTCTTATAAAGATGGCAACCTTACTCTCACGGGATTTGTTCTGTGGGTGCTGGGGGAAGGTAGGGTCTCCCTCTTACATTTTGAGCTTATATGGGACTTCCAGCCCGCCTTCTCTGATTAGATCACATTTTTCTCTGTCATACTTCATTCCTTCCTGGCACTCACTACACTCTCCCGTTCTTGTATGTGCCCCTTGGCGTGTTGGTTCGTTCTCTGGGTGCACTGATGCAATGTGAGCCCCACCAGGCGGGGGTCCTGTCCACACTGACCACCACTGCTTATCAGCGTTTCTATGTGAGGATTCTGAGGCCTCATTGGAGGTTCAGCTTCTGCAGAGAGGATTTCTCTTTGCTTCTGCAGTGCCTGGAAATGCTCCCCGAGGTTTTGTGGACTTCATAGGTCGTCCAATTTTGGATCTCAAAATTGTATGAGAGACGGCTTGTGTTTACGAGAAGGTTCCCCTTCAACCAATGCCAAGGTCGGGATGGATGGGGTTCCTCGCCGTCTCTTTGTGGAGATTCAGGTTTATTTTGTATTCACTTTCCGAGCGTGTGGCTCTTTCGGATCTCAGCTCTAAGTGGGGATTGTGCATCTGAGCTCCTGCCTTGGGCCACGGTTGGGTCTTATCTCCGGTCCCCACGCCTCCTGTAGTCTTCAGTGAAGAACTTGAAAGTCTCCAGGGTTTAGCCGGAACCCTCGGGGAGAAAGCAGACTTTAGCACTCATTTTCTTTTCAGACTTCTGATTTCACTTTGTTTTAGGGCTTTGCAGATTTCTTACTTTTATGCCAGCTTGGTAATGCATTTAAATACATTTAAAAAAATTTTTATCTAACCATTTAGTAGTTTCACTCAGGAAGGTCCTTCAGGGGAATCGGATCTTCCCTGTTGTTGGAAACAAGCCATCATGTTATTCTTTATAAACTCAAGTTAATTTCTTATTAAAACCGCCATCGACTTTGTCTCTGTCTATTCAGGGTTCCCCCCTAGGGTGGGTGGGAGGGGCATTGTAGCGCCAATGCTTGGATGTGGCAGCAGGGTGCCCCCGATCCCAGTCTCATTTGCCTCGTGGGCATAGTGGACATGGCCCACCTGAATGACCGCTGAGCCATCCCTCAGGCCTCGAGGCCTTTTCAGGTCGGGTGACTTCCATCAGTAGTTGTGTGCCCCTCTTCAGGTCTGCACCCACACCCCGCTGCGGCCTGGGCCGTCAGTCCCTTCTCTGGATTACAGAGCAGCCCTTGTTCCTGCAGGCAAGTGGGCAGCAGAAGTACAGGTTGGGGTCCTCACCAGAGACTCTGATATAGGGCCTGGCCCTGATCACCTGGATTCTGGGATGGCGTGGATGGGGGCACTCTCGGCTCTTGGCCTGCAGCTGAGCTGAGATGGGCTTTGAAGAGTTGGGGGCTTGGCCTGAGGGTACAGGAGCCCAGTGAGTGAGCAGAGGGCCCGTCCTGTGGCCTGGGGCAAAGGGAATTGGGCTGTACAGAAAATAAAGCACAGAGTTTGCAGTAACAGGATTTCCACAGGCCGGGAGAGGTGCCGCCTACTGGTCTCTGGGTGTCTTAGGAGATGGAACCAGGATTCCAACTTGGCGGGCCTCACTCTCTTCTGGTCCCTCTGTCCTTTCCTTGTCACCTTCTTTAATCTTAAAGCACCCATTAAATTTTCATTTACTTAAAAAATAATGCTCATTTTTCTTTTATTTATAAAAATAATATATGTTCATTATAGACAACTTAGAAAATGTAGAAACGTACGAGGAGGTAATTAATGTTTACTTCCAATCCCATCTACTATTATTTATACCTATCATTTATATTTTGCTGTACGTATCTATATATTTACTACATATAAACAATAAATAATAATTTAATAATTTATGTTATAAAATTTGGATGATATTCTGTGGCATTATTTTATAGATTGCTTTTTTCCCACTTAAATGATCGATTGTGAAAAATTTTATTGCGCCAAGCATTCTTTGAAAAGATTATTTCTAATGGCCCATACATTTCGTTGTATAGATGGAATATAAGGTATTACACTTTTGGATGTTTTCCAACTTTTTGGTTTTATAAATACCTTCTCAGTGAACACACTTGTGCATACATTTTCATGTGTATCTCTGATTTTTTCCCTTCATATAAATTGCTGTAAGTGGAGTTGCTATTTACTATTTTTTGAGGCTTTTTAGAATCCTATAGAGCTGTTCCACAATATTGGGATATATATGTATATACGTGTCAAATAAAATGCCAAAAAATATTGTATTCTGCAAAATTGTGCACTAAAAATGGCATGACTTATGGGCAAAACATGTTAAAGGCAGGTCACTCAAAATTTATGTTATGCTGTAACCACAACACTAACAAAAAAGAACAATCCTAATAAAAATGCTATTTAAAAATTAATTAAGTTCCTATTAAATGGAATAACAGTTGTGTTATTTGTAAAAGTGGCTTGCTGGAAAGGGGTGTAAGGAAGGCTTGGAGAGGAGATGCTGTGTTATGGGGTCAAGGACAAAATGCATAAAGATGGCGCGTGACTGTGTAATCAGCGTGTTCAAGACAGAACAAGCGGCCACACTCGGCCCAGAGGAAGAGCACGGACGAGCGGGCAGCACGACTCGCCGCACTCGGGCTCCGGTGCTCAGCTGCGGGAGTGTCTTTTGGGTTCAGCTGCTGGCAGTTGGTGACTTAAAACATAGCCTTCTGGGGGGAAATGCGTATAAACCAATGTGACCTCTGCATTCGACTGACCTCTTACCTTTTCCGCCAATGGCATATGACCTCATTCTCATTACGGAAGCGTACGCTGTGGCAAGCAGACTATTCTGCAAGCTTGCAGTCCAGAAGGTTGTTTTAATATACTTCCGCTATTAGTGTATAAAAGTCCTTCACTGGAGTCTACCCAACACAGTATTGCGGCCCTTTTACATTTTGCCAATTCGATAGATTAAACATGGGATCTCATTTTAAAACGTGCTTTTTAAAAGATTACCAGGGAAATCGACTATTTCTCATATTAGCCAATTATACGTCCTCTGTGAATTGTTGGGGCCTGTCTGTTGCCCATTTTTCTATTAGGGTGTTCATGTTTTTCTTATTGATCTTTCTTTATATAGGAAAGTTATTAATCCTTTCTCTGTCATAATTATGCCAAATATTTTTCTCAGCCTGTCAGTTGCTTTTCAGTTTTGTTTATGATTCTTTTGAGGTACAGAAGTTTGGAAATGTTGTCATCGAATTTATGGCTCTTTTCCTTTACTGATGCTTCCATGGCTTTGTGCTTAGAAAATCCCTCCTTGTTTTGCAACCAGTTAAATATTTACGAATATTCTTTTCTAGGTTTTCTAAGAGTTTCTTTTTTTACATTTAATTTTTAAAATCAATCTAGAACTTAATTTGATAAATAGTGTGATATGATGATCTAAGAATTTATTTTTCCCCATATTCCAATTTTCTCCCATATTTAAAAAATTGCATGTATTCCTGTAAGCTTCTGATACTTCCTAGAGCACATATTAATCTCTTATTATTATAAACTGGGCCAGTCAAGGGTGACATCCTGTTTCATTGATGTGTATGCCAGTCTTTTCCCTTTTTTCAGTTATTGTAGATTTGTATGCTTTATATATTTAAATGTTTCAGAATGCAATCTCTCCTTACTCTTCTTTTTACCAAAAGTTTTCTTGGCTGAAAATTTCACCTGTTTCTCCTTCCAGATAGGCTGAAGTTTATCCATTGGGATTATTTTTTAGGGTTGCGTTAAACCAGGGGTCAGCAAACTTTTTTTGTAATAGGACAAATTCTAAATATTTTAGGCTCTGTTGGCCACATATAGTTTATATTTCCTCCTCTTCGTCTTTCTTTCTTTTCTTTTACTAATGTAAAATATGAAAACCGTACTTAATTGAAGGGCTGTAGAAGAACAGGCTATGGGCTGGATTTGGCCCGCGAGCTCCCGTGTACTGACTCCTGATTTAAACCAATGGTATGAGAGTCCCAGAGCTGCCGTAACAAAGCGCCACAGGCCGAGTGGCTTAAGACAAGAGAAATGTGCTGTCCCACAGTACTGGATGCTAGAAGTCCGAAATGAAGGTGTCGGCAGGACCATGCTCCCTCTGAAATCTCTAAGGAAATTCTTCTTCGCCTCTTCCTAGCTTCTGGTGGTTTGCTGGCAATCTTTGGTGTCCTTAACTTAGCAGTGCACCGCCCCAATCTCTGTTTCCATCGTCACGTGGCATTCTCCCTGTGCCTCTGTCTTCACGAGGCCATCTTCTTCTAAGGACGCCAGTCTTATCAGGTTACTATTCCACTGTGACCTCATCTTCACTAATTATATCTGCAACATCCCTGTTTCCAAATAAGGTCACCCTCGGAGGTACTGGGGGTTAGGACTTCAGCATATCCTTTTTGTAAAGACACAATTAACCCATAACAGCGCTAACTAAATTTGAGAAGAATACAAATAGAAATCTTTTCAGTATGTAATATTTCCATCCAGCAATATTATATATGTGTTCTATATTAATTTTGTAACATCAAATCATTCTCGCAAACCTGGTTAATCCCTATTTATTCATCTATGTAATTTTAAATTTGTCTTGCCACCATTTACATAGGAATTTATATCTACATTTCTTAGCAAGCTCAGTCTTTAGTTTTTTCTTTCTTTTTATGGTATGTTAAGTGTTATGAAGACCATGCTTCCTCCATGGAATGAATAGCTTAGCTGTCCATGTTTATCTACACACGGGAGCAGTTTATATAGCATGAGAATTAACGCTTCCTGGAAAGTCTGGAAGAATTCACCAGTAAAACCATTAGGTTCCGTGGCCTTTTTTGGGGGGAGATAATTTTTTGGTGACTCCACTTTTCCTCCATGGCTGCTGCTCCCTCCCTCAATGCAGACAGAGTCAGATCTGAGTCATTAGAACACCTGACTCAGGGCCCTGAAACGCCTTCCTGCACCTGGATGCACAAAAGGGGCGCAGGTACCTCCGACCTTGAACTCAGGGAAAGGACTCAAGATCAAGCTGATGGGCTCTGATGTGGGCAGCTCCCTCAGCAGAATAAGTTTGTTGATGCAAAGTGTCAAGAGTTCACCTGCAAGGGCATTGGGCTGGCTGTTGCTAACACCTACGCACGTTGGAGTAAGCGTGCAGTGATCAGAGGGAGCGTGCATGGGAAAGGAGTGTGTCATCCTCTGCCACTGGATGGAGCCTCCAGCAGTTACTGAGGCTGCAAAGTGGGGCCAAGGGCTGCTGACACTAGCCACTCTCTTAGCCTTCACAAGAACCTCCCGACTCAGGCAGCCATCTTCCTAGTCCAGCCTAGCATACCAAGGACGTGCCTGTCTCCACACTACTCCTAGCCATGTTTCCATGTTCCCTGCACAAGGCATGGAGCACACCCGCCCCCACCCCGGGTAGCTACAGGCAGTGCCGTGTAGAGCAGTCCATCTGCCTATCGGATTTCTGGGCACTCTTTGAAGCTGCCACAATCCAATATGTTTCCCCATATGCTTGAACCTTTCTGCAATTCTTCCATCTGTTTCTGGGAAATGTGAAGGAATTTAACGATCTTTTCTGGGGTTATTAAACCGACAGCTGTTGTCATTAATAGAGGACATTCTTTACTGCGGCGAGCAAACGCTGGTCATAACTCTAGCCTGTCGTATGCGCGCCCGTTAATGACTACAGCGTTTGTCTCAAGACCGGGGTTGTGAACACGGGGTTTCTGATGCCAGCTTTGAAGATGATTCATCTTCAGAGTGTGAACGGCCTCACTTCTTTTTTGTACTCTAGGCAGCTTTTGAGGCAAAAGGTATAATGGGCAAAAAACAAAATCCGATCTGCCAGCCGTTGGCTTTCTTTGAAAATGAGGGAACTTGAGTGCTGAAAGGGAAAGATTACATTTTACCGTGTGTTTCAAATTATGGTTCATTTTCTAGTAGAGTGTTAGAGGCAGAGAGAAACCAACTTTTATAGTTTGAATTGAAGGTTATCTGCACTGTCATAGTTTGGGGCCTGGGAGGCGGGGCTGTGCACACACAGAAAAGCAACAGGGAGGAGGCCCCGACCTGGCCTCCCCCGCCCCTTCGGCAGAGCGGGTTAACACTGACCAACAGCCTTAAGGATTGATCTTTGGGGTTCAGAGATCCTGGTAAGGCCCAAAAGCAGAAGGGTCGGGGAATGTCTTCTCGCGCCAGATAAGACTCCAAGATGCAGGAGGTGGTAGATGGAGCGGGGAGGGAAATATGGACTCTGGAGACGGCAAGGCCTGCTACTCCTGGGAGCTGTCTACAGTCTGCCAGGGTCTCCAGGCTGGGTTCTGGCAGAGCTGGAACAGGCAAAACCACGATCAGGCCCCATTCCTGAGAAGCTGGGCTGCAAATGGCTGGAAAGAACCGAGAAGCCCCCTCCACCAACTTGGTGGCCCTAGAGAATGGGCCTGGGCCCAGGGACGCCTCTCCACCTGCCGTCTAGACCCATCGAGGGCCCATGTGGTGGAGGTGGGGCTCAGTGTTTTGCTGTGGTGCCCAGATTGGGCCAACGGGGGAATCTGCGCTTTGTTTCAGGAGGCCTGACAGCTTGGGAGAGTCCGCTTTGGTATCTGTTGTCTGACAGTCCCACTTAATCGGGACATGAGGAGCTGCAACGCACAGCAGAAAGCTCAGAGTGCCAACTCGGGCATCGGGGAGCAGAAGAGGCAGGGGAGGGAGGGGACAGCTGCCGCTGCAGGGTCACTGTGGTTCCCCTTCTCTAGTGACGGTGTTTCCTCTGACACTTCATTCATCCACCCACTCAAAAGTACAAAGTGAGTACCCATAGGTTCCCAACATTTGGCTAGGCCCTGGGAACATAAAGGGCCCGACACCCTGCCCCTAACGAGCTTGCAATCTGGTGGGGAGACAGACATTTCCATCACAGCGTCGTGTGGTGACCGAGGGGCACAGAGAAGCTGCTGTGGGTCGTGGAGGAGGGGCACTAGTTCCTCTCTTGGCGTGGGTCAGGGAAGGCTTCCTGGAGGAGACAGCATCTAGGTGAGTGCGGGAGGACAAGCGGGACTCATCCAGCCCACAGCGGGGAGGGGGGAAGTTCTAAGCAGAAAGGGCAGCGAGAGAAAGACCCCACGGTGGGCTAGAGACTGGAGCTGGGACGCAGGGGTGAGTTGGGAGAAGCCAGAGATGAGGCTGCAGAGGGAGGCGTGGGGAATAATTCCTTTATGGCTGATTCCCTGACTTCCTGGGCCTGCAGCCTACAGCCGTGTTTCTAACTGCCTCACTGATGTATTCACGGAGATTCTCCTGTGGGCTTGACACTCCATCCCACAGGCCAGTTAGAATACAGGATCTAGCAAGGTGAAAAATAAAGGGCTTGTGGGGTGTATGCTTATGAGTTGGCTGCCCTGCTACGAGCTTGAATAGCTTCACGCAGTGTCTCCATATCTTCTTGTCGTGGGGGAAAAAGAAAGAGAAAACCAGCTCCTTGGCGTGGTTGTACTTGTCACCCTCAGGCGTGGACAGGAAAGTCGGCACCCTCCAGGGCCACCATTTAGGGGCGGCTTCTCTGCGTGAAGGGGTCTGTCCTGAGATATTTCACACCTCACAACCCAGGCCTTGCTGTGTTTCTCCCTCGCAGGTGTCCAGCTCAGATGGCTTTGTCCCCGCATTTGTAACTGGGCAGAAGCTGGGGCCCGGATGTTTCTGGTTGGAGGATCCCGAGAACAACGCCCCCGCCCCCCACCCCACCGCCCATGCCTTTGCAGTCTCTGAATTGCACGTGGGGGCAGAGATGCCTCCTGAGAAAATCACCCACAGGTTTCACAGGAAGAATCATTTGGGGTTGGGAGGGACTGAGACACATCAAATAAAATATTTTCAAACCCAAGCAATGCTTAAATCCCCTTTTAAAATAAAAATATTTTCCAAGAACTCTCCCCCACTTCTGTTGACTCAAGTAATTTCTGTCATCGTGTTACTTAAGTATGTACCAACATGAAGGCCGGAGGAAAATCCATCTGCTTATGGCTCTTGCACGACTATGAAAGCAAAACAAATGGACAAGTTAGAGAATGGCCAACTACGAAATCAATAAAATTCAAATTAGCGACATTAATTTAATGGGATGTCGTTTTACCAAACCTAAATCAGTGCGCTTGCTGTGGGCGCGGGGCTGGCCGGCGGGGCGGGCTCTGGGCGCCTGGTGAGTGTGCGGGGGCTGTTCTCCACTCTCCTCTCTTCTGACTCCCCTGGAAAGGGTGACTCTGGCCTTGCCTTGGCCCAAATGTATCATGTACAGAGCACGCACACCTCTGTTTTTTGCTTCTTGGCCTGCCGTAATGAACAGAATTGAATTTGACCCCCAAAGCTGGAAAGTTGTATTTTTAAGCCTTGCCCACAACACACACACACACACACACACACACACACACCCAAGTACTCAGGAGGGAGGAAGGGATGCTAAGAAACAGGCAGATGCTCACCTCACAGAAGTAATGGAGAAAATCAGACTCATGCATGGAACCGCTGTGCCAACAGGACAGTAAATGACATGCGTGTGATCTGGGCCACTCACACAGGAGTGCCGACCCGTGGTCTGAGAAGGAGAGGTCTGGGAGACAGGACAGTCAAGAAGCCACCTGGGAGAGCTGGGAGTGGAGCTGGCCTTGAAGGACATGGAGGGTTAGAATATGGGAGGGTGGTTGGGTGGAGGGCAGGTCACGGGGGCGGGGAACTCCGCCTCTGGTCCAGGCCTGCCTGTACCCAGGACCAGGCACCTCCCACCGGGATCATGCGCTGACCCTCGAGGAGAGCTGGGAAGACCATGCTTCTGGGAGAAGCAGGCTTCCCTGCTGGCCTCTGCCTGCTGTCCTCGCTCATCCCTGGGACCTTGCCTGATGTGCAGTGGGTGCTCCTCAGTGAGGGTAAATCCCAAGAGAGTTATCTGTGCCAGTAGCATCACAGCCGAAAAAACCAAAAGATTTATTTAATCAACAAGTATTTACATACCAAGTCCCTGTGTGAAGTGTTGAGTGTGGAACGATGTCCAGGAGTCCAGTGAGAAAGATAAATCCTGTGTGCGGATCACAGCAGTACAGGATGAAAAGGCGAGAGGCTAGAGAGAGGGAGAGTGCTCCAGCTCGGGTAGGGGCAGAATTGAGGCAGGCTTTTAAGAAGAGGTGGCCTCTGACGGGTGGGTGGGATCTGGGTGGTGGAAATGGGAGGGGAGAGTCTAGATGGGGTGGCTGCAAGAAATCTTGAGAAGGTAGGGGCTGGTGGCCGGCCCAGGAGAGAGAGGCCAGTGCATGGAAGGGCACAGTGGGAGACAAAGCTGGAAACAGGTTGGCATGTGGCACGGAGGACAGTGAAAGCCAGGCAGGGCACTTGGGGGTGTCTCCAGCAGTCAAGATGGAGCCTCATAGGTTTCCAAGCCAGGGCTGGCGGCATTCGATCAGCGTGCTGGTTCCATCCCTCTGGAGGGAACGTGGGGAGAGGACTGTAGGAGCAGAGTCAGGAGATGAGGTGACTGTCTGAGAGAGGAGGCAAGGTCTCAGACCAAGAGGGAGGCAGTGGGGATGGAGAGAAGAGGCGCAAAGTGATTGCAGCCCCTGACGGGCTTTCCCCAACTCTGCTTGTTTCTGGTCCACTGAGGAACACACACAGAACTTAATCTTCTGCCCTCAGTGCTGGAGACGTCTCCACTTCCTGCCCATGGGTGGGGGTTTCCAAGAGGGAGGTCTTCCAGGACACCAGTTACGAACGTCATTTGCTTCCTCTAAGCCCGTCTCCCCCCTCCTAGAAACTCTGATATATTCTGCTTGCTCCCAGTGCTGGAACAGAGTAAACGCCCAGTAAATGTTCGTTGAGTTGGGTTGAACCGTAATTCTTAGCATGTCAGTGATTGCTTCCAGTCGGGCTTCAGGCACAGCTTGCATCAGCTGCATCACTGTGCGTGGCTCAGCATCTCTGCTCTCATCAGGGCAGCCCCCAGGCATGTCCTTCTGCCCTGCAAGCCCTCCCTTCTGCAAAGCCCTTGCCACCCGTTTTACCCCCGAACGACCTCTCCTGGTGCTTAGCTGTCTGCGCTGCCTTGGCACGCACATTCGTGTCCTGGGTTGTCATTTCTCTGACCTGGACTTCAGCAGTGATGGAGAGGACTTTGTCCGGCTCCAGCTTCCTCCCTGAATCCACAGACATGTGATGCTGTCCTTTCCTGTTTACCACAGTAAACTCCCTCTTCTAGGGCAGCAACGTGCATGTGCGTGTGTGTTCCTATGCGTGTGTGTGTAGGGGGAATGTTTGCCGTGTGACCACATCTTGTTCACTGCTGTCTCTGGTGCCTCCCGACTTTCTATATGGGAAGGATGTAGGAATGGCAATCTGCTAGGAAGGTAGTGCTGGAACTCGTCTTAAAGCTTCATTTGAAGAACAGGCACACTTAAAAAAATTAGGATATAATTGAGATAAATAAAAACAATTTTCCAAATATTTTTTACTCACGCTCTGTATAAGATTGAGAAAATATCAGTCGTCCATCTCGAAAAATATGAAAATGATTATTGTTTGTATTGGTGGTGGACGGTAGGGCTGCTGGTCATCACCAGGAATGGTAAAACCACTCCCAAGACGCCTTCTGGGCTCTGCCACTGCCTGTTTGGTCAGTCACATGCAACCCGACACTGGGGGCCCAGTGGAACGGGCTGGCCTCGGGAATCTGAGCTGCTGCTGGGCCCGGAGTCTAACGGGTCCCCTGGAATGCGTTTGTCCCCTCCCAGGGGGGCCGTAGGGAGGTGCAGTCCCGTTGGTTTCTGTTCTCAGAGCTGGTTAGTTTCTTGGGAACTGTGCTTAAACTCATATGAAACCAACTGTTAATCCTCTATTTGCTCTTCAGGAGCCAAAGCTCACTTCCTATGAATCTCATCCCTGCAAATGATCCTTCATTTATTCATCCCACAAATATTTATCGAGCACCTTTATGTGCCAGACACTCTTCTAAGGGCTAGGGACCCACCGTGGGTGAACCAGACAGAGCAGCCCCATGCTTTCTGGAGATGAACAGAGGGTCACGGGGGAACTTTCTGAGGGAAGGTCGTTTGCTGTGTTTTGGTGAAAGTTTGGGTCTTTTTACACATGCAGGTCTACTTCTTGAATGGTCCCTTAAGATTTATGCATTTCACTCTACGTCAATTTTACCACCAAAAAATACAAAAGAGTTTTTCATAGATACTGAACTCTGGTTGCCAATACACATTCTGAAGCATTTAGGGGTGAAGGGTATTGATGCCTGCAACTTACTTCAAAATGCATCAGAAATAAGATGGGTTGATGGATGGATAGAGAGACAGATACACGGTAGCTATGTGATCGAGCAAATGGTCCAAAATGTTAGCAGTTGTAGACTCTGGGTGGTGGGGATGTGAGTGCTCATTTGCAATTTTTTCAACTTTCCCTATGTTTGAAAATTTTCATAATAAAATGTTAGGAAAGATGAAAATAGAAATGAAATAAACATGAAAACAAAGAAGTTTGAAGTAATCCGGACCCTAGTTGAGTTTACATTCTGGTGGGAGGAGAAAAATCATATCCAGTATGTTAGATGGTGATGGTTGAAGATGAACAAAGTGGGGAGGGGTGGGGAATGCTGGGTGGGGGCACGTGCAGTGTAAAATGGCTGGTCAGGGAAGGCCTGAGACGGTGAGGAGCTGGTTGTGTGGGTGCCTGTGAGACCAATCCAGGCAGAGCGGGGAGCAGAGGTCCTCAGACAGGGGTGCAGCATGTTCGAGAAGCCAGGAGGCCAGCTGTTCCGAAATGGAGGGAGGGAGAGGAGGCCAGAGAGGTTGTGGGCTCTTTAGGTCCGGTGAGCACTTTGCCTTCTGCTCTGAGAGAGATGGGAGCCACTGAAGGGCTTTTGAGCAGAAGAGTAAAACAGCGAAATAATTAGATTTTTTTTTTAAAGATCTTGTTTTTTCCCCTTTTTCTCCCCAAAGCCCGCCAGTACATAGTTGTATATTCTTCGTTGTGGGTCCTTCTAGTTGTGGCATGTGGGACGCTGCCTCAGCGTGGTTTGATGGGCAGTGCCATGTCTGCGCCCAGGATTTGAACCAACGAAACACTGGGCCGCCTGCAGCGGAGCACATGAACTTAACCACTCGGCCACGGGGCCAGCCCCTATAATTAGACGTATTTTAAGACTCATGGTAGCTGCCGTGTTGAAGACAGTGAGCGTAGGCAAGAGCAGAGGCTGGGAGAGAGCCACGAGGTCTCCTCAAAGGGCCAGGTCAGAGGCTACTCGGACCAGGGTGGTAGCTGTGGAGGTGTTTGGACGTGGTTAGATTCTCTATAGGTTTTCAAGGTAGAGCCAACGGGGCTTGCCTGTAGCATGGACGTGAGGAGGTGGAGAAAGAGGGGAGTTAGGGCGGCTCCAGGTTTGGTGTTGAGCGCCTGGTAGGATTGAGTTGCTGTTTCCTGAGATGGGGAGCTGGAGTGAAGCAGGGGTGAGGGAGGGGGTTCATTATGACCGTTCATTGGTAATGGGATGGGGGTGGGAGAGAGAGCATGGGGCATCCAGAGCCACGCAGAGCTGCCAGGGGATGAAAGAGACCTCCAGTTACAACCATGGCCACAGTTTGGGGCCAGGCCTCAGAAGAAGACACAAGGACCAGCCTGGCCGGCCGAATCCCGGCTTTGCTGCTCTCTGAGTTCGACCCTGGCCTGGCTCCAGAGCTGGGTTTTGGAGGGGACCGGAGTGAAAGCTCAATCAGCAAAGTGTGTCCAACAATCCCATCCCGTGCCCCATCTTGGGGCAGCGTGAGTGTCTCATCAGTAGGACAAAGCTTGTCTCCCCAGAGGTACTGCTGGTGTTCTCATCATCAGGTCCCGGGCATCCTCCTGGCCCCCCACTCAAAGGCACGGCCAGGTTCTAGCATCTGGAGTTGAGACTGGGGAGGGCACATGGTAAAGACTTTACCATCTTCTAGGGTGACCAACCATCCTGGCTCGCCTGGGACTGTCCTGGTTTAACGCTGAGAGCCCCACGCCCTGGGAAATTCCTCAGTTCTAGGTAAACTGGGCCTGTTGGTGCCCCTACCCTCCGCCCACCTTCCGGGTACGGCTCAAGCTCTTGTTTATACACCCTTTCCTTTACAGTCTTTTCATCGCACTCTGGACAATTGCCACATCAACATATTACCTTTGAAGTGTTGGTTTAGGATGAGTGACTGCTCCCCCTACAAAGCATCCTCCTTCTCAGCTATGCTTTCCCCACTGTCTGGGGAGGGGGTGAAGAATCAGAGACACTGGGCTCCCAAGGAGGGGACAAGTTTTGCCACATGTCTGAGTGTAATGGACCAGTATGTAGGCCAACCACCAGCTGGTGAGGCTCAGGGTCAGGCTGCCCTTGGCTCTGGCCATCCTAATGACCACAGGGTTCTGGCGCCATTGAAGCTGGAAGCAGACAGAATGTATCTGGCTGCAGAGAATGGCCACAGTGAAGCAGAGCTCCCTGGTGAGGCCCATTGAATTCATAACTCTTCTCTTTGTGATGGGGCCAGACTTCCCAGCTCAAATCAGACCCAGGATATTCTGCTAAAAAGAGAAAATGATATTGATTACCCATGTTTTGTAATAACTGAAATCCAATAATATACCTCGTTAATTTAGTGCAGAAGGACAAAAAAGATCCCCACTATAAATATAGGTTATAGGAGACAGAGGAAGAAATTATATTGTAGCATGTGAAGATGCTAATTCGATACGTTTGTACTATAAATACCATAGCATCATGTCAGCCTGGAATGGGGAATCGCTTTTTCCCGTTTATTGGACTCAATCCTTTCTTCTTCTTTGCTGAATGGAGAATTTGAATGAAGAATCGAAACATGACCAGAGGAAATTTTTTTCCCCCTTATTTAAAGCTGAAGAATAAAAACATGATTTAGTAAAGGAAAAGCAATCTTCAATTATCTGTATTTAGGAGACATGCAATGGGGACATCTTTGTCCTGTGGTGCTTCTGCAAATAGCAATGGAAGAAAAATTAAATCTTCGGTTTGTCGGAACAGAAGGAGATCAGATGGGTAGTTCTGATCAATCCCCACAGCATCTTTTAAGTTGCTGACTTTCTGGGTCATCGCGTGTGGTGCAGAAGCCACAGTGGGGGCTGCACCAGTTTGTCAGAACCCAGCACTGCTCTCTCAAGGAAACGGAGTGTTTGAAATATATCTGTGATTGGAAATACTTAAGTGTGAGGCCTCCAGCGTTCTCCCCTTTCAAGGTGACAGTAATTGAAGGATGGTGCCACGCAATTCTGACATTTATAATTCGGCTGCGGAAAAGGTCAGCTTCCTTTTGGATGTGCATTGGAGCCAGTGGGAGAGGAGCTCTGAGACGCTGCATTACATTTTTGGTATTTTCAGGGATGCTTTGATTAATAACAGCTTCAATTTGCAGTATATAATTGTAACCCCCCCCAACCCCCCCCGTATGAAATGACAGGCTGTAAAGAAATAAAACCACAATTTCTCCCACAGAAGAGCTTGAATGGAGGCTCATGAGAACTTGGGGAGAAACAGTCTGGATGGGAAATAAACTCTCTTCCTCTGTAGGTGAAGCCTGGTGCTATGGGGCACTTTTACGTCAGATCATGTAGGGTGGAAGGCCACGCTCAGGAGGCTGGACTTTATCTGGGTGGCGATGGGAAGCCATGGATGAGTTGTAAGCAGAAAGGCACGTGATTGAATTTGACCTTCTGAAAGTTCGCCCTGGTTGCCACAGAGTGGTGGATTGGGGGTGGGAGGGAGGTGATGAGGCTGGAGGTAGGAATCCCGGTCAGACGGAGGCTGTGGGGGCAGGCTTGCATGAAGGGAGGGTGGAGTGGGGGTGGAGGGAAAGAGTTCATGGGAGACACACTTGGGAGCTTGACAGATCTTGATAACATGTCGCTCTGTGAAAAGGATTATTGAGGGCGGCTCTGAGGGGCTTCCAGCCGACCCAGTACCCATGAGCTCTTTCTTTAGGAGATTCTGAGCAGCGGCGTCTGCTTACATCTTCGTGCAGAGAGCCTGCGTGAGTTGGAGCTGTGCCTACTCCTGCCAGGTTCCTTCTGGTCAAAGAACAGATGGTGGCAGCTGTTCTGGGCACTGGGTCCCACCGCGAGAGAATGTGCCCAGACTGGCAGGGTCTGGCCCCAGGCGTGAAGCCCCAGTTCCAGGGATGAGCTCCCCTCGGTACGTGGGGAGAAGGGCCCGAGCTGGCTGCTCAGGAAAACAAGATGTGCTCCCAGTCGCGTGGCGGGAAACCATCTACCCTCACACCAGGGCCACTGGTGACAATAGAGTGTGTTCCTGAGAGATGACCAGAGGGGCTCAGGGTTAGGTATGTTGCTGGGGTCAGAGTTCAGCTGTGATGAGGGCAGAGAGCAATCTATGACCAGGTCAGGGCTTAGTCCTGTGGCCAGGGTCAAAGTCTAACATAAGCCCAGGAATGAGGCTCAGGCTGGGGCTGGGGTCGAGGTCAGCATGTGCCAGGGTCGTGGCTTGGTCAGTGGTGGGGGCATGGACTAAGGAGGTCGACTGCATCAGAAATGCAAATCCACAGATGCTTGCTCACCGATTACCTGCTACAGCAGAGGCTGAGCCACGTGGTTTTGACTATGGGGTGCAGCCCGTACTAGTTAGGGATTTTCTTTTGAGTTTCAAATTCCTGCGAGGGGAGAGTGAATTTGATTAGCGCAGCTTGGGTTAGGTGCCCGCCGCTCTGTCAGTCAGTCACCTGTGCTGGGGAATCTGAAGGCCAAGGGGACTCCACTACCGTATGCTGCGGAATTCCCAGAGAAAGAGGGATTATTATGAAGCAGGGAGCCGCCCATTTATGCGTATTTTCGGAAGTGTTATAGCATCCTTCCTGGGGCGTTTCCTCTGGTATTTCTGACCTGAAACCTTCCCATACGTCATCTGAATGGTTCCATGGAGCTCACTGCCCAGGCTTGTAGGGCTGCTACAAGGGGAACATGGATCCAAGTTTCCCAGCGGAACATGGATCCAAGGGAATCCGGAGCATTTCTTCTTTCCAGTTGGGTGGTTGGTCTGAAGATGACATGGGCTTATTGATAAGCATGCAGACGCTCCCACGGGCCCCAAATGCTTAGACCTGGCATGATCCTTAGGGACTGCTTCAGACAGAAGGGGTCTCAGAGTGCCTGCCTCCACCACAGTCTGTGTCAAGGAATCCCGTACGTGGACCACGTGACTTCACCACGGAGGCCTAAGCTGGTTGGATGTGGGTGGGCATCTGATCTCAGGGTGGTCAGTCCATGGGTTGGTCACAGCCACTGAGGTGTTAATAGCAATGGGAATAACAGGGACTAACTGGGTCAGTCAGATCCTTCTCTCAGAAATTTAGATTGAAGATACGGGGGGGGGTCGTTGGATGGAAGGAGGAGCGAAAGCAGAGAGCGTGAACAGAAAGCGTCAGAGCTGTCATCCTCCAACTTCTGCAGCCGAAAGGTTGACGTGACAGCGTTAGAGGGTCTTGATTCCTGAATGGCCTTCCAGTTCTTAAAGCGACATTCACACCCTTTTGGATGCAGCCAGGCGCGACGCCCATTATCCCTGAGAGGCCTGGCCACAAGTCAGACAGCTGTGTACCTCGTCGCTGCCTGTCTTCCTCATTGAGTCCTCATTTCTCAAGGTGACAGGAGTCTCTGCTCTTTGCATTCCAGAGAAGGAGACTGGGTCAAATGGGGGAGTAAGCGCCTGTTTATCTTGTTGCTCCAAATCCCTAGACATGACAGAAAAGGTATAAACAATTCATAACAGCACCGGAAAACAAGAAACATGTGCTTGGTGGAGCAGACATTATTCAAAAAAATCTTTAGGAGATGGAAAGCAAATATAATAGAATTAACAGAAAACACTGCTGCGAAAAAACTTTGGAGTGCTGAGTCTGGGGGTGTGCAAACTCAGAGAGGGCTGGCGGAGGCAGGAGAGAGCCGGGGACACCCATCAGCGTGAACACTGGGTGTGTCATAGGCAGGTGGCTTGGCCCCACTCTTGGTCGCCTGTCTCCAGGTGGGGAGGGATGATTGTTTGGACTTGAGAGGCAGGGCCTCGATAGATGGGCTCAGTTGTAGAAGAGGCAGAGCTAAAGTGGGAACCGGTGAGCTCTGCCATCAAGCTGAGGAAGTCTCTCAAAATACAGTGCCCGGGGACAAAGGGTCGGACATGGAGGCTGGCCTACCAATCTCAGTACCTGACACACGGCAGACGGCAGAGAGAAGGAATGGAGAAAATTCTAGAAGAAATGAAAGAAAACTGGTTTCCAGAGCTGAAGAAAGATTTTTTGTGTGTGTGTGGCTCAATTTCCTCTTCTGTAAAATGGATACAATGATAGCATCTAGCACGGGGTTGTGGGAAGTATTACTAGGCTGGCCATGTGGTAAAACTCAGGGCCAGCTAGTAACATTATAATTGTTACTGTTATTATTAAAAGATGCCAAAGGGCCAAGCATGTTGAATAAAAAATGCATGAAATCCTAGACAATCATAGAAAAATTTCATGACACCAGGGATAAAGAGAGGTATCATAAAAGCTTTCAGAAAGAGCAAACGATCAAAAGAGAAACAGATTTTCCATAAAATAAGAAGTCTGAGTAACACGGATCTGGGAATACAAGGAGCCGCGTATTCCAAGCTCCGAGGGAAAATAATTTAAGGCTAGAATCACATAGCCTCCCTAAACGCCCTGGAGGCAGAGTAAAGGTACTTTCAGATAGGCGAGGACCTGGAAAGCTCACCTCTCATCATCTGTCTGAAAAAATTAATAGAGAAATGAAAGATGAATCAAGGAAGACATTGAGATGCAAGGTGCAATGGTCTGCAAAAAATTAGTAAGCTGTAGAGCTAAAGATGCACAATTTCTGATTGTTAAGAATAACGACAATCTAGAATGAAAATCTCAGGGCACGTGAATGAGGGAAGAGACAGGGAAAGGGTGGAAGGAAGCACACGGTACTCAGAGTTTTGTTCCGTTCAAGGAGAAGATAGACTGACTGATTCCTTCTAGACGTTGATAAATAGTAGAAGTTGAAGACAGACATGGAGTATTTAAAGGCATTCTCTAGAGGAATAGAAAGAGAATGTTAGAAAGGGAACTATTAACTATCAGGGAAGGACAATGTGATAAAGATACGAGGTCCAATCAATAAGAGGTAGGAAGTGGGGTGTGGAGGAAGGAAGAAAAAAGCAAAATGAATAGAAAATACAAAATAAAATGGCAAGAACCAGTTCAAAGTAACTGTGAGTGACTTAAATATACCTACTGAGAGAAATCTCAGGGTAGGTTTAAAATTTAGCTCTATGCTGGGGCTGGCCCGGTGGTGCAGTGGTTAAGTTCACACGCTCTGCTTCAGCGGCCTGGGGTTCGCCAGTTTGGATCCCAGGTGTGGCCATGGCACCGCTCAGCAAGCCATGTTGTGGCAAGCGTCCCACATATAAAGTGGAGGAAGATGGGCATGGATGTTAGTTCAGAGCCAGTCTTCCTCAGCAAAAAAAAAAAAAAAAAAAAAGGAGGATTGGCAGCAGATGTTAGCTCAGGGCTAATCTTCCTCAAAAGAAGAAAAAACTTAGCTCTATGCTATTTTCAAGAAACACATCCAGAACAAAAATGACACAGGGATGTGGAAAATCAAGAGATATGGAGAGAGATGCTGGGCAAATACCAACAGCAACAAACACGCAGATGTTCCTATGTTGACATTAGCTAACATATAATTCAAGATAAAGAATATTAAAGGGATAGAGGGATGGCTGGTATCGATAGAAGGTACCATCTACTGAAAAAGACATGGCAATCACGAACCTTCAGTTACCCAATACTGTGACTTCAAAAGAGAGTATGCAGAAGCTGATGGGCTTCAGAAAACACAGGAAAAACTTGATACATCTATAATCAGCATCGAGCTCTTTACATCTGAAAGCAACAGATCAAAGGAGATAAAAACTAAGTATATAGAAGATTTTAATAACATTATTAGCTGATTATATATATTTGTGCATATATGTGTCTATGTATTTCTCTCTCTATGTGTATATGTATATCTATATGTATATATACATATCTAAAGTTTTAGTCAACACATAGATAATCCACAATATTTTCGAGCATGCATGAAACATTAAACATTCACAAAAATTGACAAGTATTAGGCTATAATGGAAATATCGACAAATTCCAATAGGCCTGAATTACGCAGCCCAGACTTCGGCTTCTCTAGTAAGATGCACTAAGCACTGTGACCGCCTCCCTCTAAAAACCGTGCTGGAGAAAATATAATTTTTTTCCTTAAATGCACTAATCAACTGGAAAGAAAGGAACACTGAGGTTAAAAACTCAGCGAAGGACGGTGCCCCTCCCAGCCTTTGGGTTTTTGCCCTGAGGCATTTGCTGAACTGAATGAACTTGAACTTTGATTTGGCAAAGGAGGGAAAGACCAGGGGCCAGCTGGGAAGTCTACGAGGAAACCCTCATTCTTGTCCTAAGGATCATAAGCCCTGATCCCTCCTGTAAGGAAAACCACCTCACATGAAATTTGGTACTGAGCAGAGGAGGGAAAAATTTCCCCTGGGCCTTCGTTAACACTAATTGGCTGCCTTGGGTTGGAAGCCTGACTTCGCACTGCCTGGGTGGTCTGAAAGAAGCCAAGCCAGCAGGTGAGGTCACTAAGGGTCTCCCTCTTCTCATTCCAAGAAGGCAGCCAGGCCATTTGAATTCTTGGATTTAGGACTTTTGTGCCTGAAGACAGCTCTTCTCTCTGCCTTTTGTGGTGTTCCTCAGGGGAGGGGGAGTGAGCTCCCCAGCCTGGAAGGGGGCGCAGGTGGGCAGTCCCACTGCAAGCACAGGGACCTTTAGACCCCGGGAGGGCAGCGCCAGTAATGACCCATCGCATTTCTGCTACAGTGGTGGGTAGGGTCACGAGGTGGGATTTGATTAGATTTAAAGAAAAGAAAGAAATGTGACATATTTTGGACACTTGAGTTACGAATGAAGATTCAGATGAATTCACTCCCTGTCAAAGTTAATCTCTCTTCCCTTATTTACACAGATTTGTGCTCTCCTAACTTTACTGCGTGTCAGAATCACGGGGAGTGCTTACGAAAAAGCAGATTTCTGGGGTCCGCCCCCAGAGATTCAGATTCTGTAGGTCTAGGGGGTGGGAACAATAGTCGGCATTTGAGCAGGTGCCGTCTGTGATTCTGACAAGGGTGGTCCCCAGGCTTTGCCTGAACTAGTGTTTCTGCACATTCGAATTACATGGGGAGATTGAAATGTTTCAACATCCAGGCCATACACCAGGCCAATTAAATCTGAATATCTGTAGGTGGGATTCAGGCATCAGTATTTTTTAAAAGATCTCTAGGAAATTCAAATCTGTAGCCAGAGTCAAGAACCACTGTCCTAAACTGTGTGGTTGTTAGGGGTGACAGCTGGAGACTTCCAGGTACCTATGCTAGAGATTACTCCACACTTACCCATTCACCTGTCCATCCATCTATCCACCAATCCATCCATCCGTCCATCCATCCATCCATCCATCCATCCATCCATCCATCTATCTATCCACGTATCCATCCATCTATCCATCCGTCTATCCATCTGTCCATCCACTCAACAAATATTTATGGAGCCTACTTCATGCCAGTCTTTGTTCTAGGCACTGGAGAAACAGAAGTAACAAAATGGGCAAAAATCCCTGACCTTAAGCTGCTTTTATATTTGAACAGGGTAAGACAATTATGAAAGCAAAGTTCTGTACAAGGATGTCCAATGCAGCATCATTTGTGACAGGAAAAAAATTGGGAAGAATCCAAATGCCTGAGGATAGAAATTGTTAAACTGCGAAATCTTAGGCAGCAACCAGGCACTCACAGAAATACATGGGATAGATCTGGGTTGACTCCCAGCCTTGCCATTCCCAGGCTATATGTCCTTAGGCAAGCTGGTGCCAGGCTCTGAGCCTAAATTTCCTCATTTGTAAAATGGGGATAGTAACATTACTCTCCTCAAAAGTTGTATTTATTTATTTATTTATTTATTTAAATGAGATAGTGTATTAGAAAGCTTAGGTCATGGCAGAGAGGAAACACTAATAAATGTTAGCTGTTATTATTTTTGTCATGCTTGCCGGTATAATTACCTTGTGGATATAGCAGAAAAAGTACCAGGTTTAGAAGCAGAAAACCTGAGTTCTGTTCCTAATTATGCCACTTGCTCCTCGCACGGAACAATTAGGAAATGTATCAGTTAGAATCTCATTACGTTTCCGCTGTCACAGTTAATAACTTGTTTCAGTTAAGGTGCCCACTTGGATTACTTACGTTCCTCAGAGCTCTGAAAAAGATGAAAGTGTTTGGGTCTCCTGAAGTACGCTTACCTTTTGTCTTGTTGGCAGTCACAATAGCCATCTAGGCTTCACCAAGAATGTCCTCATGGCTTAAACCAGAGGATGAGTGGCCTCCCCAGCAGAAGGGCAAGAGGAATGCCAGTTTGTGAGCCTGACCACTTTGCTCCTAGCTGTGGAATTTAGAAACCCCAGTCAACCCACATTAGATAGGTCTTTAAAACAACCATATGAATGAAAGCATATACAAAACGAGAGAGAATGATACATTGAACCCCCAGGTACCCATTACTCATCTTCGACAGTAGTCAACACATGGGTAATGTCTCATAAGATGGATCTTTAAGTGTAACCTGAATGCAAAGGGGTGTGGTGTCTAAGGAGCCTTAATAATTCCTGGGACCCAGGCCCCCCGTTATCAGGAGCAAACCCAACCTCGATGCTGAAGGGTGCGTGAGAAACTAACTTCTGTGCAGAGCAGCTGCCCAGGAGGCGTGTCTCAGAACCAGGAGGCCCAGCCTTGATGGGAGAAACGGATAACTATAGTCGCACTTCGAGAGCTCTTATTCTGAACTAGACACATGGCCGAGTACTTAACATCCTAACACATTATGTTATTTATTCTTCATAAAAACCCTAAAAGGTTGGTACTTTTATTATTTGCAGACTTGGAAAGGGACGTCCATAACCAAAGGTCAAGGAGCTGGTAAGTGACGAAGGCTAGATTTGCACCCGGGCGTGACACCAAAGCCTGATGCTTTCAGCCTCTACCATCTAAAGGAGGTCCCAGCAGGCCAGAAGGAAAAGACTGAGGGGTACCCTGAAGCACAAGGGGCATTGCCACTACCTGCCCACAGATGGGTTTGGAAGATCGAGAATTAGCACGGTGACCTCTAAGGAGAGCCGTTTGGAAGCTTGGCGCACGCTTGGCACAGGGCATCTGCTCTCTTGTCATGCTGACAGTCCCGGTGACACGGGTGTCTTCTCTGGGCCCACGAAGCAGGCTCTTTCCTCTGTGGAATGAGGCTTGTCATTCAACTTGGCTCTTCCGTTGGCTTCCCTGTCCTTGCCAATGTTTCCTCTCGCTTTAGCTGCAAAGCCTGAAACTGGACCCAATATTTCAACAAAAGCCTCTTATAAGTTACACACTGTGGGAGGATTAATACCATGTTTATCGACTGAATTAATTATGGAGTGAGTTCCAGGGTCCATACATAACGATTTCAACATTGTCCTCATTAATGGGTTTCCTCCCTAGGAATTGCAACTGCTATTCAAATTGGTTACCCCCGTAGCAGCTATTGGAATTTCAGTGAAGGGCTCATTATTTTTGCATATTTCATGCTTCATTTTCTGTTGAAAATGATCCACATTAGCTAATTGTGGATGTGTTGCTCAGGTCACGGCTGCATGGTGCGAACTCTGTATGGGAGTGATGAATCTCGCCTCCTCTGGGCTCGGAGAAGGTGCCTCTCCTGTACGATGTGGCAGGAGGGAGGGAGCATCTGAACGCCAAACGAGTGGGCAGTGAAGTTGTTTTTTTCTTTGAGTGGTAAGTGGAAAAGAAACTCATACTCCTGCACAGCTCCACCTGGAGCTTAGAGAGGTGGTTCAGAAAGATGGAAAACTCTGCCGCCTTCTGCTCCCAGGGATGGACACCTTGCCCCTCTCTCGTGGAGAACAGGGCCTCCACCATCTCGTTTCATCCTCTCTGTTCTCTCTGGGCTCTGGCCGGGCTCTTGATCCTCCCGTCACCTTTGAGAAATCTAAGACTTTGCGAAGGAAAATGTCTTGCCCACCGTCACGTAGAAACAGTGGCAGAGTCAAGTCTTAAATACCCACTTCAGAGCTCTGAAGAGCTGATGTCTCCAGGGAGTGCAACACCGGAGCCTCCTCCTGGATCTGCGTGGTGAGCACGTGTACGTTTTGCCGGCTTAACGTTGCTTTGGATAACCATATATTGTGGTGACTCTCCCGCCTGAGCTCTGGGACTGAGCGTGTGGCCCCAGCTGGCCAGCCAGAGTAGTCCATGCCTTGAATCTCAGGGACTGGTTCAGACATGGACTTGTGACCCAAGGTGGGCAAATGAGAGCCCTCTGGGGATTTTTGCTGAAACTCTTGAAAAGGAGGTTCTCTCCTTTCACTGGTATGTCTAGCTTTGAGGAAGAGAGAAGAACCGAGCTGGCACCGAGGCTTCAGTGAGCACAGGGTGAAATAGTATCCTATGAACTGCTGGAGCCTTTGGGCTCCGCCATGCCTCCAGCCAGGGGAACTCCTGGAACTTCCAGCTACACAGTCATTAGATTCCTTCTCCAGCCTTGTTTGTTTTGGTTTATGCTGGTTTGAGCTGGGTCTCTGCTGCCTGTAATGGGAAGAATCCTGATTACCACAGTGGGGTCAAGTCATCTGGGTCCAGGGCTTCTCCCAAGCTGGAGGACTCTCCATTCCCACGGGGCCACCTGGCTCCTCCTGCTACCTGGCTGAGTTGCCTACATTGTCACCTGTGGAGTGAGACATTTGAAGTGACGTCTCTGTGACTCAGAGCATTGCTCGTTAGCCAGGCTCCCCCAGCATGGTGGGGACAGACGGCAGAGCTGGGGGTTATGCAAGGGCAGGTCAAGAATCCTGTGCTGAGTCAATCGGTCTGGGGTCCACTCCGGCCTACAGAGCTGCCCTCCAATGTCATGTGTCTAGCGCGGAGGAGACATCAGTGAATCAATGTGTCAAACTGGTGACACGCTAGTGTTTCAGATGTCTGGGAAATGAGTTTGATGACACTTACAATGTCATTATGACCCAGCTCTGCCATCCATGGGTTTGGGCAAGAAGTAGATGATGGAGGCCATCGTCAAGACAGTCAGGGTGAATCTGTTTGAGAAAGTGACATTTGAGCAATGACTTGAAGGAGGTGAAGGAGTTTGTTCCACTGACTTCTGGGAGAAGCCAGCACAAGTCCTCCCAGGGGCGTGGGCCTGGCATGGTGGAGGAATAGAAAGGAGGCCAGGGGACCTGAGCTGAACTGAAGGAGTGCCTGGTAGGCAGGCAACGAGGTCAGGGAGGTGGAGGAGCATGAAGTCACGATGGCCTTATAGAGAGGGTGACCGTGTTCTGGTCTGCCCAAGACAGTGGCGCTTGGTGTCTCATGATTTTTAATGGTACCCCATGTTGCTCCCAAGGGTGTCCCTCTTAGGATCATACAGTGTATGGTCATTCTACCCTCAAGCCATGGTGGGACTCTGGTTTTTGCTCTGAGTGCAATAGGGCTTGAACTGAAGGATGAGTAGGAAGGTGAAGAGGGGTCGAAAGAGGATTCCAGGCAGAGAAAAGAGCTTGTGCAAAGGTCCTGAGGTGGGAGAGGAAGAGAAGATCAGACCTGGGTTTTGAAGGACCACTCTGGGTGCACCATGAAAGATGGGTGTGGTGGGATGAGGTCAGTGTAGACGTGGGAGAGCAGTTAGGAAAGGATGACCACGATCCAGGTGAGGAATGAGGCTCGCTTGTCTGTAAGTTGCTCAGTACAACACCTGTCACCTAGAACTGCACGTACCCAGTAAAAATTATTATCATTGTTGACCAAGAACTCAGGTCTCCCAGGCAACAGAAACGTGGGCTCCAGTCTTTGGTTCTGGAATCAGTTAGCCTGATGCCTTCTCGGTAAATACATTTTCATAGAAGTTAATACGTCTGATGGTACCAGGTCCTCTGTAGTAATAGCAGATAATGCCACCCTGGCACGGGATGTCACCAGACCAACGTCTTTGTGTAATTTCAAAAAATTAATCTAATAAATGGCCTCCTAGGGAGTTGAACTCAACGTTCCCTAATAAGCAGGGGATTAATTTCTCTTCCTTTGTGATGCTGTTGGGTTCTGTGACAGCTACAACATAAATTTGTATCATCTCACACTCTCAGCAGGAAATAATGAGGGAAAAAGCGGTTTTGACAAATAATTATGAATGAACGGATCTGAATTCACAGGAGCTGTTCATGTACGTGGAGTAGTATGGGAAGGGTGAAGAGTGAACGTTCTTCTGAGGACTGCCGTGGGCTGGGCTGGGGTGGGCTGTGACGTGTGCCGTGCCAACTGGCCCTCTTCTCTCCTGGGTTCAGAGTCGAGGCACTGGAGAATATTCGGGAGACCCTCCCGTGGGCTCAGGGCTCAGGACTTAGTCTGGACCAAGGGTCAGCTTGTTTGGGACATGGGGCATTTGTGCAGACAGAAGGCGTGTGGCTGGGGGTGGTAGGCTTCAGCCCAGTTTGAGCTGGCATGCTTGAAGGGGGCTCAAGGAGGGGAATGGCCCCCAGCTTGATGGAGCCGTGAAATCCTGCACTGCGTCCTCAAGTCTGGGACCCTCCCAGGGCCCACCTGTTTAGACCCCTCCCGCTTCATGGGACTCAGACTGTCCTCCCCGTGGCCTCTCTTCTTCCAGGGCCGGGAAGCAACGTCGAGGTCATCACCTTAAAGACAATGCCACTTGACCTGCCTCCCCTTTTGCCGCCTCTTTTTTGTTGGGGAATGACAACCGTGGCAGCAGACACCTTGGATGCAGAGGTGGAAGCTCCATGTTGAGGTCGGCAGCGCCAACTGGCCACCCTGGGGCCTGGCATGACCTCGGGCGGGGGGCCTGTTTACCCTTAGACTCCCACCTGCCCTTGTGAGAGAAACAAACGGTCTTGTTGCAGCCACGGCATTGCCGAGTCTCTCTGCTACCGCAGGAAGTCTGTGCTCTAGCCGATGCCCCATGCCGACCCAGCCCAGAGAACCTTTACACTGTCCTCTCATCTGACCTTTACAGTGGCCCCTGTAAGTCAGCGAGGGCACGTAGCAGCCACCATGTTTTGCAGATAAGGGAACTGAGGCCCAGAGAGGGTTGGGTTTTGTCCAAGGTCACAGATGCAGAGCGGGGACAAGAACCCAGGTCCCCCGCCACACAGCACAGCACTTATTTACCGTGCCAGACTATTGCCTATAACACTCTGAATCAAGACCATAATGGTGTTATTAAAATATTTACTTGCATGAAAAATCTCTATTACCTGAAACTCATGTATTATAGATGGAATCAGTAGCTTAGAAGGAAATAAACAAGAAGAATCACTTTAATAACAAAAGCTATGCAGATAAATTCTTTATTTCGGCAAGCTCTTGGCGGTCCCAAATAAATATATCATTTTTATCAGGCAAGTGCTCTAGAAACAGCGTCTCCAGGAAATATGTCAAAATAACCTCTCAGGCTGTGCTCCTTTCTGGAGGAAAGAAATATGATGGCGGCAGCAAAAAGAGCGATTAAAAGGTGTTTCCTTACTACATAACACGAACGTCATAAAGAAGGGTAATGAGAGGGCTGGAGGAGACGGTCTCCGGGTTTCTCTCCAGCCGTAGAGGGGCACTGCGAAAGAAGTGCTGGACTGTGAGTCAATCTCTCACTTTTTGGCTGTGTGACATTAGGCAGATGGCTCAACCTCTCTGATCCTCCATTGGCCTACCTCATAGAACTGTTTAGGTGTGGAAATTTCTCATCAAATATAGAGTGCTATTCACAAATAATGTGTGACCCCCTTTCAAATTGTCACTACTGTTGTTGGTTAGAGAATGGGGATCTGAGAACCTTTGGCTGAGGAGTGTGTGTGTGTGTGTGTGCACTTGCACACTTCTATCTGAGCCCCCTCTCCTGAGCACCGCTGTCCACCCAGGCCGCTGTGGCCGAAGCCCAGAGCCATCTCAACCCCTTGCTCTGCTCTCCTTTCACCAGCAGTCAGTGCCCGAGCCCTGGGATGTCTGTGTCCCTGTTCCTTGCTCCTGCACCATCCCCTGTTGTCCACCCTCGCCACGACTGCCTTGAATCAGGACGCCAGCACTTCTGACGGCCGCCTCAGTCTCCACACAGAACTCCCTGCCCCAGGCTTTCCCCACACTTGCTACCAGTCTGAGCTTCCCAAAGGACAAGTCGTGTCACTCCTCTGCTCGAAAACCTCCCATTGCCCAGAGGATGGAGTCCGAATCCTCACCGTGACCCTTAACGTCCTTCATCCCCCCGCAGCACCATCGCTGTCCAGCGCTGTCGGCTGACTCAGCGGTCATCATGCTTCCACCTCTGCTCGCGCTCTCTGTCTGCAGCCCCCTTTCTCTGCTTCTTCTGGGGCAGCAGCTCATCCTCTAAGGGGCGTCTCTAGTGTCTCCTCCACACGAGCCCCTCTGGACCACCGTGGACAGAGGCAAAGGCCTTGTCTCTTGTGCCCTTCTCAGACTCCTGTCCATACCTGTGTGATGCACGTCACGCCCTCTGATGTGTAGTTGTCCAGCTGTGTGTCCGGTAGTCTGAAGCAGGAAGGGGAGGGGGGAGCCCGGAGCCTGCGGTCCTGCCTGCCAGTGAAGCGTGGGCTCTGACCGAGGAAGCCAGCATCCCCACGCTTGGGACGTCCAGGAAGCGGGCCTGCGGAGGCAGGAGTTCGGGGGAAGGAGGTGAAAGGGCCCTTCCTTTCCATAGTCTAATATTTCAAGCCCAAGCCAAGAAGTAGACTTTTCCCTTTGCCCCCATGGTGCAATACCCTTGCCTTCATCCGCCTGATTCATTTGGAGCCCATCCCCATAGCCAGCCCCATTCCTCACCGAGCCGTTAGGGTCTCTATTAGGAAAAGAAAGATTTTCTTTGGGGATCCTATCTGGTGCTCTTCTGTTCTGCGAGGCTCCTGGTGTTTTTGAAGCTACATCTTCTGATTAGCTGTGAACAAAGCCTCATGTGTCCACGCATGCATTCCCCACGCGCGAGGACAAGACAGTCTCCAAATCTGTGCGTCTCTTTGCCACAAAGAGGAACACTGAAGGATCTAAGCTCTCACCATGTTGATGTTCCCACCCAACAGGAGACTGTAAGTACGCGGGGGTGTGGAACGTCCCCAGGTGGCTCTGCCTTCAAGGAAGAAAACGCCCTAGGTATGAGGTCTGAGATTCGAAACCAGTTTTCGGGACTTTGATGCTATGTCCTTTTCATAACATCTGCTTCTGCGTGTGTGTATGTGTGCATGTGTGTGTGTGAGATGCACGTGCATGCATGTGTGTGTGCACATGCGGGAGTGCATCCATGCATGCATGTGAGCACACACGTGTATGTGTACAGACACTCGCACATGTGCACACATATCGCTGTGATTGTGTGTGCGTGGACTTGCATGGGGAGGAGCATATAGTCATTTTAAGCCACAGGCCCACACAATCACAGACAGGGCTGTTTTCCCGTGATAATGTCAGCATACCTCGAAACTAGCCTGCTGAAGGTCGAAGGAATTTTCCAGTAGTTTCTCCCAACTCAGGCAGCTGACAGAGGAGGGCCCTGGGATTCACTGTCAGTTATCGTATCAGACGCGCCCAGCAAACTGTCCTACCAACCAAGGACTGTGCTCTGCGTAATACACCAGCAATTAACCTTGTAAACCTCCTTTTTGAGCGGTTCTCAGCTACATTTTACAATTAATTCAGAAGGCCACCAGGGATTGCCTCTGAAGAGGATAATTGCATGTTTTCCCGGGTTACAGGGAGCCTCACTAGTCAAGAAGCATCTTATTTTCCCCGGAAAATTAAACCAGCGCTCCATGATCAGATTGTTTCTAAATGAAGGAAGGACTGGATTTTGACATCACGGTCTCATTTGGGAAGGCAAGAGACAAACTGACAAGCTGTTTTGTCGCATGCTTGTTTGAGCAGAACATTTTGAGAAATGTCTCCGGGTCCGTTCGGGAAGAGGAGCTGCCAGGAGGAAAAATGTCTGAAATGACCAAACGCGATGGGGCTATTTGCTAAGTAATCACCCCACGCCTGGGCCTGGGGAGAGAGGACATGCGTTTCCATGTTCTGTTCTGGAGCCAGAGGAGGCTTGCTCAGGGTCAGGGACCAGAGCACATCTGATAAAAACCTACAACAATTCTTATACAGCTCCAGATGGCGGTGCACGTAGCGATATGAAATCAACCAATTCTGCCTAATGACAGTTTACTCATCAGCAGCAGCCCCTCTGGGGGTGGGCTTCCAGCTCATACATCTTCTGTCTTCCGCAGGAGCTGCCCTCGTGACTCAGTGGTTTCCCGGCAGCCTCTGCTGCCCCTGGCCAGAGCTGGTTGGTCCAAGAGGGTGCAGTTGACCAGAGCTGGGCTAGGCAGGTTCTCTCTGCCAGAACCTAGGATTTATAAACCAAGACATACAGAAACTGGAACATGCTGGCCTTGAATGGCACTCGGTAAGGAGAGTCCAGTGGTGGGCTCTCCTCCTTGGGAAAAAAAGAAAGAAGGAGAAGTGAAAACCTGGAGCTTTGGAGCCAGACATTTCTGAGTTTGAATCTTGGCTCTGACGTCTGGGTCCGATCTCAACCTTGTGACCTTGAGTGTGTAATGCACCCTCTCGGACTTCAATTTCCTCACCTGGAAAATGGAAATTTGGTAAAGAAAAAGAAAATTGTTACTTAAAACAACTGTCATAAAGCCACTCTTGCTGCTCATGAAATTTCTGTCTAGGGAAAATAATAAACTTTGGCTAAAAAATATTGATGAAGTCTTAGGTTTTGAAAATGTAGGCTTGAGGATATGACAGGACAGTCCCAGACCAAGAGAAAGAGAATTGGTTTGTCCTGCACATGAGGTAAGCATTGTAGTTTCTAGAAGGAGCGGGCTTAGGTGAGGAGGGGGCCCCGGTGGAGCGAGGGGACAGGAGTTCCTGGAGATGGTCAGTCGGCGGCTTCTGCAGAGCGTTTCTAAGTGGCCTTCCCTGAGGCTGCTCTCACAGAGCCCAGGGGCCGGAGGCCAGCAAGAGTTGGTGGGCAGCTCTCCGACAGTTCGTACATCCTTTTCTTTCAAGAGCGCAGGCCGGGGGCTCTGGATTGGCTTTTGCCAGGAGAGCAGAGGTCTTCAGCTCGAACTTTGCAGTCCTTGGCAAACTTCAAGTCCTAAACCAGCCCCTTGAGTGAAAAGAAATGACCTTTAGCCATAAGGGGAGGCCCCTTGGTGGCCAGACCACCAGACTTTCCTGGTAAAAGAACATTCCAGACTCTCTTGGGGGCCCTCCCTCCTGGGGAAGTGGACTTACTCTTCAATCCATAACTCAGGCGTCTCCAGTCCCCACAGCAGCAAGCAAGTTTAGGGTGAAAGCCCCTTATGGCATGGATCCCCAACCTATTACTTTCTTAATTTTTTCCAAATTCTTCCCCACCCCATATTTCTGTCTTCTTGCTCCAATCCTGACTGATCTTTTCTGGGCATACTGCACAGCTACAGTCCAACGACCGTCTCCTGGACCTCTTCACTGTTTAGTGATCTCCTTCACTTACCCAGAGCACACCCTCAAATAACCTCCTAAGAAAGGACACAGGAGGTAAATCGTCTGAGTCCTTGAATATCTGAAGACGCCCTTGCACTCTCCTGGTATTTGATAGATACTTTGGCCGATTGTAGAATTTGAGGATGAAAATTGTTTCTCTTCAGCACCCTGATGGCCTTTCCCATTGTCTTCTGGCAGTCAACGATGCTGATGAAAAATTTCTGACTCCAGGTGGATTTTTTCTTTTGTGGGTAAACTTTCGTCTCTTTCTCTCTTTCTGGAAGCTTTGTCTCCAGAACAGAGGTCAGCAATTTTTTTTTCTGTAAAGAGTCAGATAGTGAATACTTTAGACTTTGTGGGCCATATGATTTTTGTTACAACTGCTCAGTTCTTCTGTTGTAGCATGAAAGCAGCCATAGGCAACACATAAACATTCTGGCTATGTTTCAATAAAACTTTATTTACAAAAACAAATGGTGGGCCAGATTTGGTACATGAGCTGTAGTTTGCCAACTTTTGCTTTAGAAGGTCAAAGGGCATTCTTTTTACCTTGACATTTTGAGATTTCCCAATGAACTGTCTATAGATTTTTCTTTTTTTCATTGAGTATGCTTGAACACCCGGTGACACTTTCAATCTTGATACTTATGTCCTGTAGATCTGAAAAATTCCTTAGTTTTCTTTAAAAAATTTTTTCTCCCTCCTTTTTCTGGGAGTCCCATTAGTTATCCAATATCTATGGACCTCCTATATTTCTTCAGTATGTCTTATTTTTTCTCTCATCTTTTCTGTCTCTTTTCTTTTTGTTATATTTTCTGGGCTATAGGATTTGACTTTTTTAAACAGTCCTTTTACATATTTTAAAAATACTATTGGCAATATATATTTAATTTCAAAGAGTTCCTTCTGTTCTCTGATTGTTTCGTTTTTGTGGAATCATTTTCTGTTACAAAAGATGCAATGTATTCTGGATTCTCCCCAAAGATATTAATTAGATTTTTTAAAAATAATCATCTTCTATTTCCTGAATTATTTCTGATCCCTTAGAGGTCAGTTTTTCTCTTTGATATTGTTGATTCTTTCTCTTCTACATTATAAGGTTTTTTCCTTAAATATCTAGTGTTCTGGTTGACAATTTATATTTAGAATAAGCTATATACAGTTTCTCAGGTACTCTATGAATATGAGAAGGGCTTATAATGGTGGAATTTACTTTAAAAATATCGATCAAAGAATTGGCTTAAGAGCTGGGAGACCCCTAATTGTCAGATACGGAGGTCTACTTATCTGGGGTATGGCTTATGGGTCTATAAATTGTTTGGCATGCCACCCTTCAAGAGGCAGAGCTTAATTCCACTCTGCTTGAGAGGGAGCTGGACTTATGACTTGATTCTAATGAACAGAATATGGCAAAAGTGACTGTGTGTGACTTCTAATATTAGGTCATAAAAGGCATCTTAGTTTCCTCTTTGTTCTCCGTGTCGAGGGAAGCCAGCTGCCGTGCGATGAGGAGTCTCAAGCAGCCCACGGAGAGGTCCAGATAGTGAGGAACTGAGGCCTTCAGCCAATAGCCAGATGTGTCTGCCATCTTGGCAGCAGAGCCTCCAGCCCCAGTCAAGTCCTCAGATGACCACGGGCCTAGGTAACACCTTGACTGCAACCTTACGAGAGACCCTGAGCCAGAACCATCCAGCTAAGCTACTCTTGAATTCTTAATCTGCAGAAACTGAAAAATAATAAATATTTGTTGTTGTAAGTGGCTAAGTTTTGGGGTATTTTGTTATGCAGCAATAGATAACTAATACATGAGTTATCAATCTTCCTTGAGATTGACTCTCCAATATTTTATCTAAATAGACGGACCTGGCTGCTAAGTTGTGGTCTAAGCGTGGATTCAGATTTTCTGTATATAGATGGCCCACCCAACCACCCTGCTTTCAGATCCGTATCTCTCTTGCATTTATATGTGGAATTTCTGAGCTCCAGTTCCAGGGTTCTGCAGGGCGGATTGCTTCCTGTCTGTACCCATTGCCATGCGTACCCATAGGCGTGGTGTCCTCTACACTGTTTCACCCGTTATCCTACTTCCACCCACTTTCCAGCTTCCAGAAGTTTATTTATATCTCTTGTCTCCTGAAGGCTCTCCTTCTGATGTCTTTATCGATGTGGACTTATACCTTTTATGGGCTTTTACTTTGATTTTAATGGGATCTCGGGTGGGAGAGGAAATGAACGACCGTGATGAATCTACAGTTTTTTTTTTTTTTGAGGAAGATTAGCTCTGAGCTATGGTCTGCCACCAATCCTCCACTATTTTGCTGAGGAAGACTGGCCCTGAGCTGACATCCGTGCCCATCTTCCTTTATTTTATATGTGGGACGCCTGCCACAGCATGGCTTGATAAGTGTTGTTAGGTCCACGCCCAGGATCCTAACTAGCGAACCCCGGGACGCCAAAGAGGAACGTGTGCACTTAACTGCTGCGCCACCGGGCCGGCCCTGATTAATCTACAGCTTTTGATCCCATCTTTCTAGAATAGTCACATTGGAAGCAAATCAAGAAGATACGTGCAGAAATCAAGATGATAAATCTTCTGGCCGACTTTCAAATCCCAAAGAGCTGATGTGCAAGCCGTGAATTACGTGGTTTTCATTCTTAACCCCAAAGTTTACAGGTCTCAATAGGAGGGATGGTCCCAATTACTTCAGAAACCAAGGCTGTTCATAACTGTGGAGCATATTTCGCCTCTGCTAAGCCTTTCATTTCATACCCACAAGTCAAGCTCGTCAGCTATTTCCGTGTGACAAAAACTTTGATGAAGGCTGGGGGCCTTAATGAACAAATAATTAGTTTTAAGAATGTAAGTCGACACAAAAGCACACCTAATGCCTTTTTAATTGCTTTTGCTCTCACATCTTTAGCAAACGCATATCCCTGTGTCTTATGGAATCACATTGTCTGTATCTGCAACTCCGGCTCCCTGGGGAACCGGGGCCGCAGTCCTAGACAGAGACGCAGCCGGATGAAGACCTCCGGTTTTGACAGTCCTTCTGCCAGCTCTCAGACCACCCCTAGAATTCCCGGGACAAGGAAGTGTGATCCACGGATAGTTATAACAGTGGGGTCTTCTGGACCAGAGCTTCAAAAAACCAAAACCACAAAAGACCCAGAGCTTTTAAAGGGCAGACTTGGGAAGGGGGAGGGAGAGAGGGGTGGACGCAATGAGGGGGAACTAGAAACATCCTTTGTTACTCCTTAATTGAAAAGAAATTCTCTATCTCCGTCTTCGTACTTAGCCATCAAGTATATGGAGTGAAGCTCGTTTTCTTTGTTTTTTAGTTTAGGTGTGAAGGTTGTAGTCTTGTGGGGTTATACAGACAGTGAACAAGGAATCCAATAAAAAAATACAGTAATTCTACAATTTGGTAAGTGTATAAAGTGAATGGATAGGATACTGTGACAGAGAATAATGAAAGAGACTTAATTTGGGGGAGGGTGGTTGGGAGTCTGAAAATTATATGTGAAAGGATCAAGAATTCATTCTAAAGGATGGAATTATTTGGTGGGGAGGGGAGTTTCACTTTCTATACTTTTAAGTCATTTCAGTGTTTTCTTTCAATAACGTTACTTTTGGGGCCAGCCCGGTGGCACAGTGGTTAGGTTCCCATGCTCCACTTCGGTGGCTCAGGGTTCGCTCGTTCAGATCCCAGGCACGGACCTACCCACTGCTTGTCAAGCCATGCCGTGGCAGGCATCCAGCATATCGAGTAGAGGAAGATGGGTGTGGATGTCAGCTCAGAGCCAATCTTACTCAGCAAAAAGAGGAGGATTGGCAGTGGATGTTGTCTCAGGGCTAATCTTCCTCAAAAAAAATATAGATTATGTTCCTTTGTAGTAAGAATTAAGAGGGTACTTCCACCTGGGGGGAAGGAAAGTATCTTGTTCCAAAGCCTGTTGTCTTTTACGTGCCCTACATTCTTTTGCACCCTCATTCAGTCAACAAGCATTTCTCATGCACCTGCCCTGTGTCTGCCTCTGGCTGGACTCTAAGCAAGGAGACTGAAAGAACCAGCTCCTGGCCTTGAGAGTCCCGTAGTCCAGGGAAGCGCTCAGCAAATGCCTTGTAAAGAGCAGCTGCTCAACAAACATTGGCTGAACGCGTGAATGAATAGACCACATTACATACTACAGTTCCACTACTTAACCTGCTTTTCCCACTTACATCGTAGCCATCTTCCCGTGTCAGTGCTGACAGCTGCAAGCAACTTGAGGGCAAGGAATTCTGTCCATTTTTATCACCTCTGTGACCTCAGCATCTACAACAGAGTGTGGCACATGGTAGGAACTCAATAAATCCTCGTTGCGTAAATGAATTCTTTTAAACACCTCTACAGTAGGTCTTTGTGGGGTTATATTCTGTAACCAAAGGACAAGCTTATTGTCATGCAGTCCTGCTGACTTTGGACATCTCACTGAACTCCCTGAGTCTTAATTGCTTCAGCTCTACCATGGCGATAGCCACGTCTATCCCATAGGGTTGACGTGAGGATTACCTCGAATGAAGCCTCTAAATGCTCCGTTCGTGTCTGGGGTGCCGTGAGAGGCAGGGCAACGATGGTGATGACCATGTGGCTTGTTTTCAGCTTCCCAACTTCTAGTAACCCTATGGATTCACTTTCCCAATTATTTCCTCCGATGCATTTGTACGTGTGGAACTGCTGAGTCAGAGAGCATGTGCAATTTACATTTTGACACATAGCAACAGGTCTTGCTTTGGAAAATTGGTGCCATTTACAACCCCACCGACACTGGGGTTATCATCTTTTCCAGTCTGGCGGGTTCAAATGACCGCACGCTGTCGTGTTATTCTGCATTCCTTTGATCTCGAGGGAGGTCGAACATCTCTTCCTCTGTGTAACCCGTGTGAAAAACCAAGGCCCCATGGCCCAGCGTGGGGGAGCTGAATCGGAGAATCACAGACAAAGTAGCCCAGAGTAATTAAAAAGGAATCAGGCTTTGCTTGTGCCTCTCAAAGAACCTTAAAGGGACTCTAATTCGTAACTTGAAAAGATTCTTCTAAAGAGCTATTTCCTTTCCTCCCCGGTTCCCTCACCCCTGCAGACAGAAGTGGTTCTAGAGAGCTGGGGCTGGGGGCACATTCTCAAGGTAATAAGCTGCGTCCTTGTCACACATATTTCACTTTTTTGTGAATTGCCAGTTCATGCCTCTGGCCCTTTTTCCTGTTGTGGCATTTGTATTTTTCTTTTTGATTTACGCAAAGCTCTTTACATACCTGCTGGGAGCAGATCAAAAGGAGTGACCCTTAGAACAGACGCGTGATAGAGCCCCACGTCCTTGTCGTGCAGCCTCCACTGAGGGATAGAGAGAATTCTTGGGGGCTCTGAAACCTATAAATTGTCCTCTTTCTGACCCTTCCCTGCCTCTACCCTCCTCTTCCAGACTCTTAGGGGCGTTGTAGGGGTGTCTGCGTCTGGATAGCAGTGGAATTACCGTGGAGACCTAAGCTACATTAAACCCTCTTAGTGCGTGTGGCCAGCATCATTTTTTGTTGTTGTTGTTTGTTTTTTAATGAAACAGACTAGACCACAATAGAAAATATCAGAATGCATCACAAGTAGTAAGAATAAGTATTTTTAGTGAAACGTGTATATATATGCATATGCTGGGGAATGCTATAAATGTATTTCTTACTTTGTGTTCTGTAAAAATGATTGAAACCGAATGAATTAGAGCTAGTGGTATTGGGCTGAGATTTGGGGGCTCTGACTTTGTAAATCACGCTTGTTGAGGTGACCTCCAGTTGGCCCTCCTGTCTCTAGTCTTATTGCCACACCGTCAGGGTTTCAGTAAGTCTCTCTCCACTCACCAGATCCACTACTTGTTGGGACCACCTCGGCTGATTGTTCTGCCTGCAGCTCACACACGCATGTCCCCCAGCCTGCCAGCTGCTATGCTGTCTCCTGCTGCAGGCCCCGGTTGCCTTGAGCTTGGAGATTTTCCTGGGGTCTGTTGAGAAACCTTTACCTAATTCTCAGAGGGGCCCACCTCTTTCTGGTATGGAGCATGAGCCTTTTTTTTTTTTTTTAACTGACCACTTTTTTCTCCATCATTCCAACAGGAAGCTCCACGCCTCCCGGGTGTCCTTCCCCATTTCTGTCTCCCGCTGGCCTCGCACTCTGCTGCGGGGCTCTGCTACAGACTGAACGTTTGTGTCGCCCCCAAATTCTTGTGTTGAAACCTAATCCCCAGTGTGACGGTGTTTGGAGATGAGGCCTGTGGGAGGTGATTGGGTCGTGAGGGCGGTGCCATCATGAATGGGATCAGTGCCTGCATGAAAGAGACCCCAGGGGGCTGCCTCACCCTTCTGCCGTGTGAGGACACAAAGACAGCTAACTGCGAACCAGGAGGTGGGCTCCCCTCAAACTCTGAATCTGCCCATGACTTGATCTTGGACCTTCCAGCCTCCAGAACTGGGAGAAATAAACTTTCCTAGTGTATAAGGCACCCAGGCTGTGATATTGTTGTGATGGCAGCCTAAGCTGAATAAGGCAAGCTCTTATTTTTCTATTTCTTTGGTTATTTCAGTGCAGTCTTGGAAAGATGAAGGAAAACCCTTGGGCTGAAAGTGGAAACTAAATTTTTAAAAATTGAGTTAAAAGTCACATTGTATAAACTTAACCATTTTAAAGTGAACAACTCAGTGGCATTCAGTGAATTTACAACGTTGTGCCTCCACCACCTCTGTCTAGTTCCAAAGTATTTTCCTCACCCCAAAAGGAAACCCTATACCCATGAGGCAGCTGCTTCCCCTCCTCCCTGCCCCCAGCCCCCGGCGACACTAATCTGTGTTCCATCTCTTTCGGTTTACCTGTTAGGGACATTTCACAGAAATGGAATCTTGTAATATGCGGCCTTTTGTGACTGGCTTCTTTCCCTTAGCATAACATTTCCAAGGTTCATCCATGTTGTATCATTCATTCTTCTTTATGGCTTAATAATGTTCGATTGTGTGTATACCCCAATTTGTTTATCCATTTGTCCCTTGATGGACATTTGGGCTGTTTCCACCTTTTGGCTATTGTGAATAGCGCTATGAAGATGTGAATATAAATGTTTGTTTTGGTACCAGTTTTCAATTCTTTTGGGTATATACCTAAGAGTGGAAGTGCTAAGTCATGTGGTAATTCTGCGTTTAACTTTTTGAGGAACCACGAGACAGTTTTCCACAGTGGCTGGATCACTTTACATTCCCACTAGCAATGTATGAGCGTTCCAGTTTCTCCACATCTCCTTAGCCCATTTTAAAACGTGAGTTATCTTTTTGTTGTTGAGCTGTGAGAGTTCTTTATATATTCTGGATACGAGACTTGGGTCTGAATTCTATCTTTGTCTAGGTCCCTGTCTAGTTGTATGTGAGAAAGATGACCCTATCTTGGGCTGATTTGGAGCTGAATGGTCAAGACTGAACCGGGGTGAAGCCAGAAAAATGTCTGCAGAGGGGCCCTCCTGCTCTCTGTCCTTGGTTCTCTTCTAGTCAGCATTTTTATTAATGATCAAGGGCGATCACAGCTAAAAATTGGATAATGCTAAGTTTCTGCTTGTTGGCAGGGGACGTGGATGGGAGTCCATGAAGAAATTTCCAGAGAGGATTAGTTCTGTGCTAAACAGAGCCTTAGTAACCTAAGGCTCTCACAGTCTGGGGATTGCACATGTAAACTGCCCACCAGAGGGAGGGAGGCACTTGCTGTTCTGCAGGTGGCACCTTCGTTTAGGGAAGGCGGGCTCCCCATTGTAGGAGACGCATGTGTGGGAGGGTCAGAGGTGGAGAAGGGCTATTAAACTGGCCTTTAGGATTAGAGCCAAGGAGACATTCCGTGGGGCATCTAGTGATCATCCCAGAGAGGGCTTTAACTGTGGACAAGGGGCCACACCTTAAGGACTCTGTCGGGTTCTGGCGCCACTTTAATTTTCCCATATTCATTGCTCTCTTACTCCCTCAATGATCCTTAGCAAAGTTCTTAAAATGCTAAAGCCCTGTGCTTGTCTTTGAGGCTGTCAAGAGCAAGCCCCAGCAGGCTGAGGGAGAACCTGAAAGGATACGGATACAGGAGGTGGTGGGGTCACCGCAGGGGAGTATGTTTGGTCCCTTGTAACTGAGAGTCAGGGTCCAAGATGACTTAGATGAGTTGGAGCAATGGGTTGAAATTAAGGAAGACCAGTAAAAGTTTAAGGTGGTGCATTTGGGTCTTAAAATTCAACCGCATACATATAGGGTGAGGGAGAAGACGCTTGAAACGTTTCACATGAAGAGGACTCAGGTTTTGGCTGTCGGCATGACAAGACTGTCAAAATTTGAATGTAACAGAGAGGAAGACCATCCAAATAAAGGGAGGCCATGATCCTGGTCCTTTCTGGGCTCCGGGTGGTCTCACACGGAGTCGTACATCCATGCTTGGGGCCAGCACGTGAAGACATATATTAGCCGTGGGGCACTAGAGAGTTTTCCGAGCAGAGTGACAAGGACAGCAAGAGCCTGGAACTCATGTCTTGTGAGAGGTGGCTGAAAAGCAGCATTATGTTTCGAAAGGAGGATAGTTGGGAGGCGGGGGATGTGGTCCTTGGCTTCACCTACATCAAGGACTGCCATGCCTCCTATTGCTGCTGTGACAAATGGCCACAAACCCAGAGGCTTACAACACCCTGAAATCATCTCACAGTTCTAGAGGTCAGAAGCCTCACCAGACTAAACCGAAGTGCCGGCAGAGCCGCCCTGCGTCTGGGGGCGTCCTTCGGCTCCTGGCCCTCTTCTACCTGCAAAGCAGCTATCTTAGCTCTGACCTGCGCCTCTGTCTTCACTTCTCTCACTCTCCTGCTTCCCACTTTCCCTGGTGATGTCATTGGGCATTCCCGAATAATCCAGAATCATCTCCCCATCTCAAGGTCCTTAATTTAACCACATCTGCAAAGTCCCTTTCGCCACGTAAGGTGGCATTCACAGGTTCTGGGGCTCAGGCTGTGGACATCTCTAGAGGGTTATGATCCTGCCTCCCACAGACGGCGAAGTGTTTTGTTTTCTTCTGCGTGGCTCCAGAAGACAGAATCTGGCTAACAGGCGTAAACTACAAGGGGAGGCGTTTTGAACTGAGCTGTAGTAACCTAGCACAACAAGAAGGATCTGCAACTAGAATAATCAACTAGGTACTGAGGGGTCTTTGGGGAGAAGAAGAAGAAGAAGAAGAAGAAAAAAAGATTGGCAACAGATGTTAGCTCAGGTGCCAATCTTTAACAACAACAAAAAGATGTAGTGACCTTGTCTCAGAGTCTGGAATTTCTACAGCGAGAAAGGTGGCCTGTGGGGGTGGGGGTGGGGGGGGGTGCTCCTGCTCTCTTGGGACTGTTCCACTAGAGATGATTTTTCTTTGGAATGATGGTTCAGTAGGATTTCCTGTATTAAGCGGGATGTCAGAGCAAATGGCACTGATGGTCCTTCCTAATTTTAAGACTATTACTTTTATGAAAACTGTTTGAGCGCATCATCCTGTCTGGTTTATGAGTTAGAAGATCAGACAAGGCTTGCTACATGTGACGTGACAAGATACAAGCGTGCCCAGCGTAGCAGACACGTGTCCCACGCGTGCCCCCTCAGCACTCACCCTTCCTGCATGGGCCAGCATCCCCCTGCTGGAGCCCATGGTGCTCCGCTCGCTCGTATCAGGCCGCAGTGCCCAGAAGTTACCGCCCCCGGGAGCAGCCCTTGGCCAATGACAAAAAGAAATGGGTGAATAAATAACCCAGTTTCCTCACCCCTGGTGGTGAGCATGGGAGAACATCCCAGAGCAGCTGCCTGTCGTGGTAACCTGCCCATTAAAGCATCTGGCCCTGGCTCCCTCCATGTCCCTCTCACTTTCCCACAGAGCTTCCTACATCACCTCCGAATAAACCACCTGCTCTCAAACCTTTATCTCAGAATCTGCTTCTGGGGGACCCAGACTAAGATACAGTAGAAGGTTTAGGGGGGAAATAAACCCTGACAAGATATGATACGAGCTAAGATCTTCCCTAAAGCCAGTCTGTTGCTTCCAACACAGGCATTCCTACCAGGATAGCACCATCTCCATTCTGACAATTGTAAAATTGGCTGCTGCCCAGCCTGCCACAGGTGTAGTGCTGCTCTCAACGCTCCATCGAGAAACATCTCCTGTGACGAGGAGTCATGCCCTGATCCTTAGCGTTTGCCTATGTAATGGGCATGGAGTTTTAATGGTCACAAAGTTGGTTGGGGGAAAACCGTGATGTTCTTGATTTCTAGAACTGGATTTATTTTCTGACTCCAAGCACCCAGCTGATGAAGCGCGGGTGACTTCATTTCTTCCAGTCCGAGTTTCCTTGGCCTAGCCATTTATTTGGGTGGTATATTTGGGTTGCTAGCTCAACCATACCCCATCCAGGCCTTCCTTCCCCTCCTCCGGCCCCAAGGAGAGACGAGACAGATCTGCTGGTGTGACTGGCAGTACAGTGGAGGGTGGAGGATGTCCTCTTTTGTCGTGCCTGCTTTGTGGGTGGCTACGGCTGTGGGTGCCAGGCCAGCCTTGGGCTCTGTGCTCAGTGCCCTCAGCCAATGCCCTGGGCAGTTGGCTGCCCTTTCCTTCAGGACTCCACATTCTCCAAAGAGTAGCGTTACACCCCTGAGTCCCCCACTGTCAGTCACTCTCTGAGTCCCTGACTTGGGGGCCCTGGGATGTTTGGGCCTATCCTGTGCATCCCTGAGACCCCAGCTCCCTCTCAGGCCTCTCATCCATGCCTCCCTGGCCGGTGGGTGCAGGAAGTGTCTGTGGGTTTCCAACCCCAAAACTTTAGCCAGCAAACAGCACAGAAGTCTCCCCTCTTCTCCGGTGCTGGCCCCTCCAGTTCAGGGGGAGCTCTCCTCTTTCTTTTCCTTCCCTCTTCCTGCCTTGGGGGTGGGGCCACAGGTGACTTAGCTGCACTCTCAGATTCACTTCTTTTCCATCCAGCTCTCCTCTCCTGCCTTAGTGTGGAGCCTTTCCACCTAGACTAGGGCAAGGATGGGCGGGTGGTAAGTCAGCGCTGCCTGAGTCCCTCAACTTGCCAGTCCCGCAGTCCTTGTCTCTAGCTCAGAAGCCAAGAGAGAAATTGGTGCCTTTGCGGATCCCAGCAATCCGTGCTTTGAAGCAAATGGTGGCCCCCGTTCTCCGGGCTAAGTGGCGTGGTCTGTGTGTGGCATGCGGACAACAGAGCAGTGTAGCTGATTTACTGTCCCAGACTTTTACTCCACAACTCGTCCTCCAGCCCTAGGTGACTTAGAAGCAGTAGGCAGAGACAGATGGCAGGGGCTTCTCGCATGCCGTGCCCCTGGGGCGAGTCCAGGCACAAGGAAAGAGGGTCAGAGTGGCCACTAGATGAACCTGCTGTGACAACTCTACCCTGTTGCCCAGAAATGGCCTGGGGGCCTGACCGTGAGGAGTTCCCTGGGAGCACGCCCAGCGCGGAGCTCAGTGGCCTCGGCCTCCGTCTGGGAAGCACGTTCTAAATCCATCTCTCAGCTGTTCCCGCACTTGGGCTGTTCGGTGCCTGCTTGCTTTGGGACCGTGACAGATGGAGAGGTGGGCTCCCCAGTGGGGCTGGAGCGTGGGCTTCAGAGACTGCTAATGTTTCTCAGCTCTCCTCTGCGAACGCCAACTGTGGCAACACTGTAGCTCAGGCCAGGACAGGGAAACACACTGCCAGGTGGCGGCACAGGCTGCTTCTTAATTAAGGAGCCTCCCCAGCTCGCGGGTGACGGGTGTGGTTGGTAAATAGTTTACGCGTCTGCTGCGTCCACGTGCCTGGCGAACGCTCGTGCACTTTGTCCGACTGGGGTCCAGGCCTCCTTCACCAGGACAATAGCAGAAATAATATATGAATTTATTAACCATTTTATTTGTTTATTTATTTATTTATTTGTGGTGAGGAAGATTGTCGCTGAGCTAACATCTCTGCCAATCTTCCTCTATTTTGTATGTGGGATGAGGCCAGAGCATGGCTGATGAGTAGTGCGTAGGTCAGCGTGCGGGATCTGAATCTGTGAACCCCAAGCCACCCAAGCAGAGTGCATGAACTTAATCATCATGCCACCAGGCTGGCCCTTTTACTGACCATTTATAGTCTACCATGCGCTGTGCACTCCCGGACACTTTACTTGCTTTCTCATTTAATCTGTAGGCAGGTGCTGTTAGCAAGCCCATTTTACAGAGGGGAACACTGAGGGAAGAGGTTAACTAAATGGCTAAAGCTTGCAGAGTTGGTAACAGTGAGTTAGAACTCAAGACTTATAATTGGACAACCCTGAATTCTGAGCCTCAGCTCATCACGTGTAAAATAGAGCCATTCCGTGTAGCTCATAGGATTATTGCAAAGATCAAATAAAATTATGTGGGCAACAATCTACCTAGAATTTGCCATTTAGTTGTGATTCAGTAAATGTTTGTATGGTTAATTTTATGCACCAACTTGGCTAGGCCCTGGTACCCAGATATTTAGTCAAGCATTATTCTAGATGTTTCTATGAAGGTATTTTATTTTAGATAAGATTAATATTTAAATCAATAGACGTTGAGTAAAACAGATCGATTATCCTCCATAACGCGGGTGGGCCTCATCCAATCAGTTGAAGGCCTCAATAGAAAAAGACCCATCTCCCCAGAAGAAGAGGGAATTCTGCCAGCAGACTTTCAGACTTGAACTACAACTCTTTCTTGGGTCTCTAGCTTGCCAGCCTAACTTGCCAGACTTTGGACTTGCCAGCCTCCACAACTGCATGAGCCCATTCCTTAAAATAATTTCTCCCTTTCTCTCTTTCAATCCTGTTGGCTCGGTTTCTCTGAAGAACCCTGACTAAAACACCTATGAATAATAATATATGATTCACAAAATGCAATAACCTGCAATCGTTAAAAAGAACAACTCAGATCTGTGTATTTTGATCTAGAAAGATATTCATTAAAAAACAAATTCTACCTTACTAAGTACATGATTACATTTTTAGATGAAAAGCAAACTGACTGAAACACACATGAGTGTCTCTGTGTTTATGAGCATGGAGAAAAATGTGAAGGAATACACACCAACTTGTTGACAATCACCCTGAGGGAGGGTGATGGTGCAGGGTGATGATGGCCGTGGAGCTGTTACTGGGGTAAAGAGGAATATTCACTTTTTCTTTCCATACTTTGTTATTGTTTGATTTTAGCATGCATTATTTTTTGTCATTAAAAAGATAAAGTAGATGAGTATAACGTGAAAAATGTGTTGATTCCAAATCTTCCTTACCACGTGTGTCTGCAGGCAGTGCGGGCAGCATAGCATAAGTCTGTCTGTATTCACTTTGTGCTGACTTTTACTGAGGGGCTGTCCTATCTGGTGGGAATCGACTGGTGGTGTCCTGAGTCTGCTCTGATTACTACGGGCTTGCCTAGAGATCGCCCCAGTCTAAGCGAGTGTCGAAGGCCCAAAGTAGTTCTAAAGGAATCTCCTTCCACAATTCCTGACCCTGGTTTCTGGGGTCTGGGCTTGGTGGCCCAGTGGGTGCAGCTAGAGAAGACAAAGGTTGAGCTCCTATTGCTGGAGGATGCTCAAGCTCACGCCCTCCACCCCACAGCTCGAGATGTCAACAAACAGCGTTGAGCAGCACGTAGGTGCTGGGTGCTGTCCTGGGTGCTGAAAAGTTAACCTTGGCCAAGTTTCCATTCACTCTGAACTTTGGCTAAAGGTTTATCAGGGAGGTGCCGTTCTGGAAGCTTAGAAGAGTGGGAATGTCAGGCCAGGGTAGCCCGGCTTTGGGAATGTGGCCAATTTGACATTATCAAGGAAATTCTAAGCAGCTCAAACCTCTTGCTTTCAATCCTTTTGCAGGGTCAACTGCTCACAATTGGAATTGACTGTTGGTTTGACTGACTTAGTTGAATCAATGCATGGTTTGCTCCTTCTGCCAAGACCAATCTCCTACCTGCAAATCCAGCACAAACCTGGAGTCTTCTCACCTCAGACCATGGAGGATGCCAAAAGGAAGTGAGGGCCCCTAAACACCTCCCCAAGCCAGCCACTTTGAAGAAATTTACTCCAACAAATGTCCACTTGAATATAACACTGTTGCCATTGTAGGCAAGGCCCTGCTCCAGGATCATAGTTTGAGGAAAGTCGGATGGTTCAGGCACATAGAGGATCCCAACACAGGCACAAGGAAGAAGAGGGTCTTCACAGAGAGCACGTCAGAACTACCTGAGGGGGCTTAAAAAAATGCAGGTGCCCGAGCCCAGATGCTTGTATTCTTCTATGAAATCCCAGTTGAGCAGCACAATGATAGAATTGTAGGATGGGTGTTTGTTCTGTTAGTCATGTCCTATGTCTGGAATGCTGGGTGCAAGGCAAGGAGGGGTGAGGGCTGAGGCTGACAACACCACCCATGTCATGGTGGGGCTGGCACTCTGCAGACCCAGCTCCAGTGGTTCCTGAGAGTTGTCTCCTCTCGTACTCCACATCTTGTCTGTATCTTGGAGAAGAGCTGATGAGAGAGTGACAAAAACCAGTCACTGTAATTATCACCCCTGTCCTAGAAAAGACACAGTGTGTCTGGAAAACAGCAGGAATCCTGGGTGGTGGCTGAAAGCCACAGGTGGCTGAGATGCAGGCCAGGCTCTGAACCATCTCCATCTTAGGGACGATACATGCTGGGATTGGTCCTCCCTCATTCCCTGAGCGTGCAGGGGGGCGGCTGGTGAGAGCCAGAGCTGGGGTCTGCCGTTCACGCAGGGAAAGAGCAGCGTCTGGGCATCAGGAGACCAGGGCGATCAGCCCCAGCTCTGCCAGGAGCCTGCTCTGAGACTGATCAGAAATGCCTCCTCCCCACCTCCCTCCCCCGGGCTCTTCTTGAACCCCAAGGGAACGAGGCCAGCCGAGAGCTCTGTGTTCCCTCCCTGTTTTCAGTGTTTGTGATCCTTTAAACATCAAGATGTTGTTCTGTTTTTACAACAAAAAACAGCCCAAATCATTATACCCAGAGACCATCTTGTCTTTCTATAATTTTTTAAGTTACAAAAGTAATACATACTTGTTATAAATATTCAACGGACACAGAATTATGCAGAATACAAAGCAAAGCCCTTTTTCTTGATTCTTTGTCCCCGAGGCAACAACTGTTAGCAGTTTGGGGATGTCCTTTCCAGAGCTTTATTATAATATGTCTATTTTTTAAATTGTGAGCTTTACGAATGAACTCCAAAATTTAAATACTGGAAGACTAGGTGGACTCTGAATTCAGGTTTCAAGGCCACTCACTGGTCTCTACAGTTTTCTGCAGACACGGGTCAGCCAGGCAACAGCCAGGAGCCTCTGAGCTTTGTTAGGGCACGAGTGGCAGGAAATCTTTACCCTGAGTGCTGACAAAGGCTCTAGGCTGGGTGCAGGGATCCAGAATTGCCGCCACATCCCCTTTCCCAAAGCCATTGACTGTGAGTTACCGCTCCATTAGGCTGGAAACTGTGTTCGCATGTTAATCCTTTAACTTTCAAATCTTTTCATCCTGGCCTGAGGCTCTTGCACAGTTTACAAAAGAAACCCTGTCAATTCGCCTCACTTTATCTGCCTATGACTAATGACGGGTTCACTCAGGTGTTTCACAGTATTGATGTGTTTTGTGCGTGTGTGTGCGTGCACAATCAACTGAGGTAATTTTGTGGGAAGGAAGTGTTTCTCTCAGGCGGCAGCTAGCTTTCATCCAAGATGGCGCCCAAGGGCCGCGTCCATGAATTTGGAATGGTCTTCGCGGTGGCTAACTCCCTCAGACTAGAGAATAAGAACACAGCCTGCCCCGCAAGGAGATCTCCGCACCTTTGTGGAGGCCTCATGTGAGGAGGTGAGCTTTCATCTCGGTCAACATGGGGTCTGCCTTGACTGGAGGCTGAGAGGGGTGAGGCCTACCCACGGGTCGTGGCCAGCAGCCAGTGGGCTTTCTGTGGTCAGTCATCAACCATGAACCCCAAAGCCAATTGCAGTGCTGACGTGCTGAGGCCCCAGCCGTACTCCTGCCTCCAGACGTGGCCAGGCTGACGTGGCTTCATTCACTTATTCTTGCTGTTATTGTTATTTACGAAGCAGAAACATACTATACATATTATTTTCTGTATTATTTTTCCCCACTCAATATTGTGTACATCCTTTGCAAGTGAGTGCATGTAGACTGACTTCACTCTTTGTGACAGCTGTGTAGTATTCCATGGCATGTAAGGGTTCCAGTTCCGTTTTTCTATTGTAAACAATTCTACAGTAAACATTCTTGCTCGTACATCTTGGGACCAGTGCTTTGATTTCAGTTGGAGAGATTCCCAGAAGCAGCGTGGCGCTTGGGTCAAAGGGACTCCCTATCTTCAGCTTTAATAAATCCTGCTGGGTTACCTTCTGAAATGGTTGAAATAATTTACAGCCCCACCACCAGGGTTTGTGAGGCCCCTTTCCTCACGCCCTTGCCAGCACTAGACGTTATCAATCTTTTTAAATTGGGAGGCTAAGAAGGAGGGTCATGTTTGTGTTTTCATTTGCATTTCCCTCAAAACTAACGAGCTTTTCTTTCGTCCTAAATTGCGCGCTGTTATCTTTGCGCTCATGCATCATCTTTGCAGATGAGTCGGGTTGGGATTGCTGGTAAAAAAAGAAGACGAAGAGCTTCTAGAAGGTCAAAGAGCTTGGTGAAGATTGGGAGTGTCTTCTAGAACATTCTCCAGGCCACATGGGAGCTCCTGGAGTGTCTGGTGCTACCTCACACATTGCAGATGAAAGGATGAATCTATGGCACAAACTAGGGAAGCTTAGAAAAATGGAATTGGGGTCGCCCTCTCCATAGCCAGAGCTGAGCACAGACAGATGGGCTTTTTTAGCAGGCATTGAGTTCTTCTCTCCTAGAAGGACTTAGGCAGATCTCAGAAGACCATCTTCTTTTATTCAGTCAGGACAGACTGGGGAATAAGACAAACGTGGTCTCTGCCTTCATCAGTCTCAGAGTCTAGTGAGGAAGTCACGTGCTTAAACACAGGATTGCACATCTATGTGTTCAATTACGTGGTAAGTGCTAAAAAAAAGTGCACGGGAATCTAACTGAGTCTGGGGGAGTCAGTGAGTCGAGAAAGACTTCCGTAAAGGACATTTAAGACGAGACTGAAGGATGAACAGGAGTTGGCCAGAGGAAGGGGGTGGTGACATTCCAAGTAGAGGACGCAGCATGTGTGAGCCCTTGGTTGGGGACGTCTGCGTTGTACAGAGCTCAGATTAGGCGACCGCTCGTCCCTGGAGAAAGTAAGTCTTCATCACTGTGAGCTCCTCCAAATGGTCCCCATATCTCCTCCCCTATGGGTGCTGGGGTGGCCCCGTTGGTCACAGGCTGAGAGGCATCCAGACATCCGGGGTCCATGGGGGAATCTTAATAGGTACAGCGGAAGCCCAGAGGACAGAAGAAAGCCCCGAACCGTGCTGGAGTGGTGAGATCCTGGCACCCCTGTGAGAACACTATGGGTTGAGTTGTGTCCTCAAAGATGGTGAAATCCTAACCCCCAGGACCTGTGGAGATGTGATCTTTTTGTGGAAATGATCAAGTCTAGACGAGGTCATCAGGGTGGCCTTAATCCAACATGACTGGTGTCCTTATAAAACGAGGAAATTTGGACACAAAGAGAATGCCTCGTGCAGATGAAGGTGGAGGGCAGGGCGACGTGTCTACAAGCCAGGAATGCCAAGGATTTCCATCAATCCACCCAGGGCTAGGAAGAGGCAGAGAATTCCTCTACAGGTCTCAGAGGGAGCGTGGCCCTGCCAACACTCTGATGTCAGACTTCTGGCCCCAGAACTGTGAGACGATGCGTTTCTGTTGTTTAAACCACATGGTTTGTGGTACTTTGTTACGGCCGCCCGTGGCAACTAATACAGAGAGTGCAGGAGATCATCAAAGCCAGGGGCAGGGCCAGAGAGGAGCCAGAATGCAAACTGAGGCCTGGAGCTTCCCAGACAGAGCGCTGAGCGAAACTGAGAACAGATCCGGGGGAAGAAAGGAGATCCAGAGAGATGGCGAAGAAAAGTAATGTCTTCTGCTCAATTTGGGGGTCTGTCTGGGCTGGTGGCCTGTGAGCTGTCCCTGTGAATGTCCAATGATGGAGCAGACCCTAATGATACAGGAGGCTTGGCAAACCCATCTAGTTGAGTGTGGAAATGACTAGCTCCCACACTGCCCTGGTTGTAGAATGACCAACCATCCTGGTTTACCCAAGACTGAGGGGTCCCCAGGACACAGACTTTTAGTGCTAAAACTAGCAAAGCTTCAGGAAAATTGGTATGAGTTTGTCACCCTACTTAGGAGCGACGTCTAAGGAAGCAGCTTCTTTGGAACAATATAAAAACCCAGGCGAGGTTCCCAGGCTAGCCCACCAAAGGGGATGATGTAGGCTGCACTCCAGTCACACCACGATGCGGATGGATTGGGCCAAGCACAACGAGGGTGTGGCAGTGATCTCCGTGGACCGCTAACCTGTTACAGATCTTAGAACAGAGGCCAGACCAGGGTCTTCCCTCATAGGGAATCTGCCTGGCACGATTTCTCCCTTCCAGTCCTGGGGAAGCTGCTAAGAGCACCCGCAGCAGGTTGAGTGTTGGCTCCCCAAAAGGTATGCCCATGTCTTCATGCCAAGCACCTGTGAGTAGTACCTGATATGGCAAAGCTTAGGATCTTGAGAGGAAGGGTTTATTCTGGATTATCTGGGGGACCCTAAATGCCGTCACAAGGATCCTTATAAAAGGGATGCAGAGGGAGACTTGTATAGACACACAGAAGGGGATGAAAGGAATGAAGACGGAGGCAGAGATTAGAGCGAGGCAGCCACAGGCCCAGGATGCCGGGAAAGCCACCGGAAGTTAATGGATTGGCTTCTGGAGCCCCTAGAGGGAGTGCGGTCCTGCTGACACCGTGATTTTAGCCTCTAGAGTTGTAAGAGCATACATTTCTGATGTTTTAAGCCACTGAGTTTGTGGTAACCTGTTACAGCAGCCCAAGGAAACGACTTACAGCACCCAAGAACTGAGCTTTCCAGCCACCAGATCCGAGAACCCAAGTCTGGGCTCCCTCTGATCAGGGCCACAGGTCCATCTGACAGGCATCTGCCGTGAATGAGAGGGAGCTGGCTGGGGGTCACTGTGCAGGGCAAGGGAGGAGGGGCAGTCTGCTGAGAGGCGCTGAGCCCCTCACAGCGTCCACTGGAACCAAGCTTCTGCCGTGTTTGAGAATCTCGGCCACTTCTCCCGCAGTCAAGAACTGGGCCTTGCCAGGCAGCTGGCATTTTGGGGGAAAAATAGGCATGCAGGGCTTCTGGCAACATGATGGGGAAAGAAATGGGTGGCAGAGAAGGGAGCGCAGCTCAGCTTGGCAGCGGAGCTGGTGTTAATTCATTCCAACAGCCTCTCCCATTGCCTCAGCCTTTTCCAGCGGGCAAGATGTTTTCACTTCGCTTTCCTTGTCAGATCCTAGCGAGATCCCTGGGACGGGGATGCTGAGGTGTTGGGAAGGCAAGGCGGCCATGGCTGGAGTGGGTGCTGACTGGCCCGGCGCTCATTCCTCAGCTTCAAGGGGACAGAGTGGAGCTCAGGCAGGTGCCGCCAGGCGGGCGGGACACTGTCTTGCTTCAGGGCACAGCTCCCGCAACAGCGGTTGCTTCCGGGAGGGTCCGTCTCAGGTTGGGCTCCCCATGAAGGGGCCTCTGAGCCTGCATGCTGTTGTTAATTATGATGCATCTGGGGGGAACTCCGCCGGTAGAAGTAGCAGTGGGGGGAGGAAGCAGGACTGGGCAGAGGGAGAAGCTGAGCTGCGAAGATGTCTTCAACGGTGGATGGCACCAGCCAACCCCACAGACAGCTCTCGAGCCCCCCCATTCAGATCAGGGTCACCGCAGGACCCCGGAGCCCCAGAAGGGCGGAGCCGGAAGGCGCCCTAGACACTGCGTAATCCTGTCTTCTTGCTGTAAAAAGGGCGGCCCAGGCTCAGAGGAGGGCGAGGACACGCCCGAGTTCTGACAGCTTCCTGCACATCTCTCCGTGCCCCTCCCCTCGGCCCGGCCGGTTTGCTCCTCCTCCAGGCAGCTGCCCCTGATTAGCCCACCCAACTCCTTCACTCAAGTCTCTTCCTCTGCAGTGGCAGCTTCACTCTGCAGGGAACACTTAGTGGTAATTGACCAATCCAGGAGCTTCCCCATCCTGTTGGCCCCTGAGAAAGTCACATGGTCTGGGGTCAGAGAGACCAGAGTTCTAGTTCCTGTCCCATCACCACCAATCTGCTGTGTGACCTCAGACAAGTCCCTTTCCTTCTCTGAGCCTCAGTTTTCCCATTTGTAAAATTATAAAGGGGGTTAAAAATACCTTCTACACAGGGTTGCTGTGAGATTAAATTAAATCATAAATGTGAAGGATATTATCATTATTATTACTCCACAAGGGAATTAATTCATCTCAACTAGACTGAAGGCTCTTTGAGGATAGATTCAATGTTCTCTTCCCTCTTCGCTCCCCCAGAGAGCTCTCAGGACAGGGCTGGGAACACCGTGAGTGCTCAGCTAACGCGGTAACGAGGTGAGTGTGTGTGTGTGCGTGCATCCCTTTCAGTTGACTACGGTTAACCCTTTTCATGTGATGTAACAACAGGACAGCTAGCGTGGCCTGAGCCCCCATCCATGCCAAGAACATCTCGTTGAACCCTTCCAACAGCCGTAAGAGCAGGTATTATAACATCTACTCTGAGGGGGGAGGAAATTGAAGTTCAGAGAGGTCAAATAACTTGCCCAACGTCACACAGCCATCAACCGGCAGAGCCAAGACTTGAAATTGGGTCTATGGCTTTGAAGCCCATGCACCTTCCATGTCCTGAGAGATGCTTTGTCAGTGTCTGGCTAAGTCCTGTGCCCCGAGGCTGCTGAGTTCAGAGCTGTTGGCAGATGATGAATCAGGTTGGCAGACATCACCCCAGCCTAGAAATGATTTGTGGTTTGGAAAAGAAGTGGGTTGGAACTCTGAGATGGTTTCCCCCTGTAAATGACACTGACAAGTCGTAACCACTTGGCGTAACTTTGCTCTGGGTGTATTCAAAAGCTGGCCCCATGGTTGTTTGTAATAAGTTCGTGGTGTATGCCACTTTCTCCACAGTCGAGCACTGGGAAGCATCACCCCCGGAGTCTCCTCCAGCCGCCCTCAGACTCCACGAACAGCATCGGGAAGATCCTGACTCCCGCCACCCACCCCCAGCATCCTCCTGAGCCCTCGTGGTGGCTGCTGTGACGCATCGCCCAGAGCCCCCTTCAGAAATGGAGGACGTGCCCCCTGGCTGCAGAAGAGCTGCAGACACACAGCCCTCACCTGTCATCCCGCTTCCAGAGATTGCCCGGCTGGGGGAGCCGCCTCACCCACGACCACGCCCCCTCCCCGGGGCGGTCCGCCGCCAGTGATCCACACAGGGTAAGAGGAGCCAGCCTGCTTGCCCCCACCGGACACAGCCCTGAGGGGTCCTCCCAGCTTCCCAGCTGTCTGTGGGGTTGGCTCAGGCCATCGCTGAAGACTGCACTGTAGCTCAGCTTCTCTCTGTCCAGACCCCCTTCCCTCCACCCCCACAGGCTAGGTCCCCCCAGATTATTAAGAATTTTGGGACAGCATTCAGCCAAGTGCAGGCCTCCTGAGTGTGGGCCCCATGCAGTTGTGCAGCTTCTGCCCGGTGCTGTCAGGCCTGTCCTGATAGACCGCTGGCGGCTTCGCGAGACAGCTGGGTCCCCGACTGTAGCACGAAGAGGCAGGGCCTTGAAGCATCAGAGGAGAGCTGCGCTCAAGTTCACAGGCCTCGGGCCTGAGCTGGGAGGGTCGGGCTGGGAACCTCTGACCTCGGCCTCCGGGCTTGGGGGACCCCCTCGTCTGAGCTCCTCAAAGCTGCAGCAGAAGCGGGAGAGAGCGTCCCCTTTCCCCAGTGCAGGGCGGGTGAGGGGCCTCGCCTCAGAGCCTCAGCAGCAGCTTGGAGCCTCTCCCAGGCAGGAGGCAGGGCTTGCCAGACCCTCCCAGTGGAGAGAAACAGGTTTGCTGGGAAGTCTGCGGCCGGCTCCTGGTGCAGGCGAGTCTCGCACAAGTGACCTGCTCCCAGGAGAGACGGAGCTGTCGAGGGCGGGACAAGCCTGGCTTCCAGCCAGCAGACAGCAGACAGCAGCCTCCCAGACCGGCTGGCTCCGGCTGGAGGCTGGAGGGGTATCTCTGCACGGGTTCTAGCAGCCCGGTCAAGGGTCCTGCCTGACTCCCACCATCCCACCCCGCACCCTCCCTAGGGACTCAGCACTCAGACGCTATCTTCAAAAGCAGTGCATTTCAGGATCCCCAGACCCGGAGTCACGGGCCAGGCCAGGGCCATCCCAGGACTGGAGGTGGCCGCCCGACTCGGCCAAAGGCGGGCACCAGGTGCTGTACTGCCTGGGCTCAGGCGCCCCAGCCTCCCCAGGCCTCCGTGCCCAGGACTGCAGGGTGCTCCTGCCTGGCCCTGAGGCTGTGGCCTCCTCGTTAGCCCCCGGGGGTGGCTGGAGGCTTTCTGCTCTAATTTGGGTTTCTAATGGGCAGTGACCCAGGTGGGCCCATGCTGGGCTGAGGGTGGGGATGGGGGCACACAGAGACATGTGTGTCTCTGCTGTTTCTCCTTTCATGTCCCGGCACCGGTCTGGGCATCCTTCCAGCTCGGGGCATCCAGGGGAGTGGGCTCACGGGAGACGTATAGAGAGGGGTGTGACTCCGCATCACCTTTGGGCAGCACTTTACAGTTTAAAAAGCACTTTGAACTCATTTCTCCCTTTTGCCCTCGCCCTAACCTTCAGAGTAAGATTGCCATCCGTATTTTATCGCTGAGACCGCTAAGGAGCAGAAAAGGTCAGCCTGCACCTGAGTCACCCGGGGAGGTCACGGTTTGTGCTGAGGTCAGTCCAGCTCAGAACCCCAAGCTCGTGCTACTGCCCGGAGCAGCCTGGACCTGGACTCTCAAACAGGATCAGGCGTCCGAATCGCCCAGGGCGGGGCTCGTGGAGATGTGGGTGGCGGGGCCACCCCCAGTTCTGAGTCAGGAGGTCTGGGATGGGCACAGAGAATTTGCTTTCCTAACAGGTTCCTAGCTGATGTTGCTGCTGGTGGTCACTGGGAGCCCGCAGCCTAGAAACCCTTCCTTGTGTTCAGGAGACGGACCCAGGCCCGTAGGAAGAGCCGGCCCACCAGGATGCAGGCCCCTAGGGCGATGGCGACGACGGGCCAGGAGCCGTTTCAACCCTTCACGTGCCCCCACCCACCGGATCCACAGAGCAGCTCCGTGAGGTGAGGATTCTCATTACCCCCATTTTATAGACGAGGCAATGGGGGCTCCGAGGAGAGACGCCCAAGGCCACACACCCAGGAAATGCCAGACTCGGGCTTCAGTCTGGCTCCAGGCCGCCCCAACCTACAGCTCCACTGCAACATGGAGGCCCAGCCAGCTCTGGCGTGGGGCAGCCCTGGCACCAGCCCCTGCCACCCCTCACCGCCTCTGCGACCTCGAGCACATGAGCCAATCTTCTGAGCCTCAGGGCTCGGGGCGGTGAAAAGGGGGAAAAGCGGCGCCCGCTCTACAGGAGTCTAAGGACCAGAGACAACGATGCCAAAGGACCTGGGGGACGGGTCTGGCACACAGCAGGCATTCAGTAAATGGCTATTAGTATTCAAATTGCCGAGGAGACCAGGCTTCACGCCCTGGCATGGGTCCCCCAGCTTCGGGCACGGGGAGAGCCGGGCTGGCCCCTGTCTCCCCTCCCCGCCCCTCCCCTCCGCCACCTCCCCTCCTCCTGAATCAGAGGCCAGCAGGGCTCTTTCTGCATTTGGTCTGCCCCATGGAGTGGACCTGGGAGCCCTCAGGGTCCAGGGACCCGTCACCGGGGCTGGACTCAGACCCCAGCGGCGTTGGGAGTGAGCAGGACCGTCAGAAGATGTGGCTTCAGATGAGAGACAAGTCAGACTCATACGTCACAGCCCGTACAGAGGAGCCCTGTTTCTGGTCATGGAGGGAAATGGAACCCGGCAGTCCTGGTGTCCCTCCCCAGAGACTCAGCCCGGTGACTGGCCGTGGGGCTGCAGCCTCCCTGTATTACCAGAACTTTAATCTCACACCCAATTCAAAACAACCTCATCTTCCCAGACACCTCTCAGCCTGGGCCTCCCAGGGTTGGGACCCTGCCGTGGAGAGACTGGTCATGGCCGGTGTTCTGGATGCTTCCTCTTCTGTGTTGTGCTTCTGCACCTGCTGGCCTCCGCCTCGCCTCTGCTGGCTTCCTTAGGGCTGGAGCGGAGCAAGGCGGGAGAGGCACGGGTGAAGACCTGCCAGGGTTGGTGCCCTCTGGGGGTGGTGCATCCTTCCCCTCCCGGGACACTTGGGAGGGTTTCCTGGAGACACCCCGTGGCAGCTCCCCGGCTGGTCCTGCTTGCCAAACCCCTCAGCCCCTGGCTTTCTGCTGTCCCCACCCCCCAACAGACTCTCGGTGGAGTCATCTCACTCTAAGCTGGCTCTCCAGGTGGAGGCCCTTTCAATATAACTTCCTGCTGGAGAGGAGGACCCACATCCGGCCGGGAGAAGCCCACGTCTTCGCCCCGCACTCATGGTAGGAGACTCTGGCCGCCACCTTATTGCTGGGTCATGTCCTTAGTCATCACTAGAGACTTTTTTATGTCAGTGAGGTCCCCAGTCCCTGCATCACGCAGGTTTTAGGTGGCTCAGGCATCACTTGTCTCGAGGCCCTTCTTTTGGCTTAAGGTGAGGGAGACGCACGGCTTTCCCCATGAGGAGAAGACTGGAGGTGCCATGGAACTCCAGAACCCCCCTATCCAAGTCGTCCTCGTCTCCATCTTTTCCCCATCAGTTCTCACCCTTCCTTTGCAGGCGATGGACAGAGGGGAGCCAGGTGGCACTTTTTGGGTCACCCTTAGGACAGCCTTCTGAGGTGACCCGCCATGTCTCTGCAGTGTGTGGACCTGACCACCCTCTGTTCAGCTTTGTGACGGCAGGAGACAGTGTTCAAATGCGGCCGCCAATGATTCTTCCCTTCCAAGAGTGCACATGCCGCTCTTCCCGCCAGAAGGCGGAGTTTCTCCCCCTCCCGTCACACTGGGGCTGGCCTGCTTTGGGCCATAGAGTGTGGAGGAGGTGACGCCATGCTGGTGCCGGGCCTGGCCCTTGAGAGTCCCTTTCGCCCCCCTGGAACCCTGTCGCTGAGCTGTGAGGAGGTCCTGGCTGTGCTGCTGGAGAAGGAGGCTGTGCAGAGAGGCCGCGGGGGATGAGGTGCCACAGAGGGGCCCCGAGGCGGGAGAGCTCACGTGTGCCAGCCGACAGGCAGCCCATGTGACGGGGGTCTTCTCAGGCCTTGCGCCCATCACCAACTGAACGCGGCTGTGTGCGTGGTTTCAGCTGACTGACGCGGAGCAGAAGGCCAGCCCAGTCAACTGGAGACTCACGAGAAATAGTAAATCACTGTGGCTTTAAGACACTAAGTTCTGGAGCGTTCGTTACACAGCGATAGTTCACTGAAACAGGAGCCTTTGCTGAACCGAGACACCAGGAGCCAGGAAACCAGGAAACTACGTCTCCCGTCAGAGTCTCACTCGGTGAGCAGGGCATACAGGACAGGGCTGGGACCTCAGGAAGAACCCGGTAAAGAGCTACCATTGATCCTGGTGTCATTATTAATATCTGAGGTTGTGAAGACCTGGGTTCCAATTCCATCTTTGTCAGTTAGCCAGTTGGTGACGCCTCCCCGTTTTTGAGCCCGATTTTTTCCATCTGTGAATGAGAACATCTTATTTCCTTCCATGTGATCGCTGTGAGGATTAGAGAAAGTCTATGTGCAGCCGCTGAAATACGGTGGGGCTTAATCCAAAGCTGTTGTGGTTGGATGTCTACCTTCTCAACAACAGGGAGCCACAGCAGGTTTTATAGGAAGGGAGTACTGTCATCCAAACGACTTGTCACTGCTCATTTTTCTCTGAGTGACCTGGTAACCTCACAAATGTCTCCTGGGGTAACGAGGCAGAGGAGAGGGGGGTGTTGTGAGAGAGGAGAGCAATGTGGGTCATTGGGCTGCTCCCGTCTGCTGGGGCACTGGCAAGCGCTTGGTTAAATCTGGGGAGCGCTTTTCACCAACAAATGGGCCTGAAGCCTTGTGGGAGGCCAGCCCTATATCTCCAGCCTTGCCCAGAGGCCTGGCTTCCTGTGTTTGTGCACACATTTCTAGACCCATTACAGAAGGGGGCTCCCCCCACACCCAGGTGTCTCGGAGGGAGGGGGTGCCCAACTCATCCGTGTGCCCCTGACTTCCCAGGCCCCACAGCTGGTGGTTGTGACTGAGGCCCTCCAGGTGCAAATGTCAGTAAGCAGGTCAGACGTTGGCTGGACCAGGGCCGACACCTGGAATGACACCTCTTGTCCTAGGCTGGGGCCTACGGCTGGTCCTTTGCTAGTTCAGGAAGTAGCTCTGAGGCCAGATGACTTCTCTTTCTGGGTCATTAGGTAGATTCAGGGGACAAGCTCTGCACTTTGGGGGAGCTGCTGCAGGGACCCCGGGAGGAGGGGCCAGGCACGGGGCAGGGCAGAGAAGCCTTGGCTGAGTGTCTGAAAACTTTGGCTCAAGTCCGGCTCTGTCTCTGACCCCCTTATGACCTTGGGAAGGTCACTTCTTGGAGCCTTGGTTTTCTCATCTGCAAACGGGGAATGGACATCTTTGCCCTGCCAGTCCAGTGGGGCTGTGTCCCGGACCAGGGGAGACAATGGGGCAGGGGAGGCGTTATTACTCCTCCTTACTTCTTAGCTGAGGGACTTGAGCAGGTCAATTCACCTCTCAGCTTCTCAGTTTCTTTATCTGTGAAATGGGCATAATAAAACCTTTCTGAGATGTTTGTTGTGAGCTTAAAGGATCCTTTAGCTGCAAATGACAAAAACCATCTCTGGTGAGCCTGAGCAACAGGGAAAGTCATTAGAAACAGCAGGGGTATGAGGAACCCTCCAAGGCACTCCACTCTTAATCTGACTTGGCCCCAAAACTCTCAGTTTTTGTGTCTCTGTTCAACATTTGAAGCTCACTTTGGGTCAGTGTTCATATCAGGACCAAACAGCTCTGGCAGGAGGCAGAGTCATGCTAAAGACACGTGGCTGCTGTGTGGGTGTGCCCGCCTACTGTGGGCAGATAGGCCACCCATGTTCCACTCATAACCCAGAGCTCTGTGAGTGATAGTGCCTGGTGGCTCTCAGAGGGTGGTAGTGGCACTGTCACTACTGTGACTGTTACTGTAAAGAAAGGAAGAGCCTCAGGTTATTCCTATTGAAGGGTTACTTTCTTTGGGAGTTGTGGGGGCCCTTATGTGGCAGATCCTTAGGTGGTCATGCACCCACCTATCCATCCATTCATCCGTCCATCCACCCACTCAACCATCCATCCACCCATCCATCCATCCACCCATCCATCCACTCACTAATCCATCCATCCATCCGTCCATCCATCCATCTCCCACTGTCCCATCCATCCATCCCTCCGTCCATCCATCCGTCCGTCCATCCATCCATCCATCCATCCATCCATCTATCCATCTATCCATCCATCCATCCATCTATCCATCCATCCTTCCATCTATCCATCCATCCTTCCATCTATCCATCCATCCATCCATCTATCCATCCATCCATCCATCTATCCATCCATCCTTCCATCTATCCATCCATCCTTCCATCTATCCATCCATCCATACATACATCCACTCATCCACCCATCCACCCATCCATTCATCCATTAACAAAATTAAAGAGCACCTGGCACTCTGCTGGACAATCAGGAGAGAGAGATGAATCAGATGTGGTCCCTGTCCTCGAGAAGACATATATGAACAGACAAATGAATCAGAGCATGGCTAGAGGCATGTGCAGATAGAGAAGTGGCACCAAGGCTGAGTGCCAAACATGGAAGCTGGAAGGACCGAAGGAAGAGGTGGCATTTTGTGCTGAAGTCATCTGAGAGCCACTGAAGGGTTTTAAGCACAGAAGCTGGCACGGTCAGCTTTGCCTTTTAGAGTGATGTCTCTGGAGGCCAAAGAGCAGGATGGGTTGAGGTAGGGTATAGTTGATTGTTTTATTGTATTTCGATTAATCACTCCCCACTTCCCGCAAGAGGATTATACATCCCCGTCCATTGCCCTATGACATATAATGCTTTGCTTCCAGAGGAATTTGATGCCGGGCTGATCTTGTGACCTGTTTTGGTCACTTAAATGAAAGTGGAAGAGACGTATGCTAATTCTGAGCAGAAGCTTTAAAAGGCTGTGTTAGTTATCTCTTGCTGCATAGCAAATTACCCCAAAACTTAATGGCTTAAAACAATAGATATTTGTTATCTCACGCAGTTTCTGGGGAGAGGAGTCTGGGAGCTGCTTAACTGATTGGTTCTGGCTCAGAGACTTCCATAAGGTTCCAGACAAGGGGTTAGCTGGGACTTCAGACGTCTGAAGGCTTGGTTGGGGTCGGGAGATCTGCTTCCAAGGTGACTCGCTCCCACACTTAGCAAGTTAGTGCTGGCTGCTGGCAGGAGGCCCTTGTTCTTCTCCAAAGAGACGTTTGAGTGTCCTCGTGACATGGCAGCTGGTTTCCGCCCAGAGCCCTTATCCAAGACAGAGGCAGAGCTGTGATGCTTTTCATGACAGAGCTTCAGAAGGCACACACCTCACTTTGCCGTAGTCATTTAGTTAGAAGGGAGTCACTAAGTCCAGCTCCCTCTCAAGGGGAGGAGAATCAAGCTCCACCTCTTAAAGGAAGGAGTATCAAAACATTTGCAGATGGATGTTAAAACAGTCACAGGAGCATAAAGTTTTTCTGCCACTCTCTTGCCTTTTCCTTCAGCTGTGAAAATGGCGTATCTCAGATAGGGGCTATTCCTGCAACCTGGATCCTGGATCCCGCGAGTGGAGGAGAGATACAGATGCTGTAGTTGCCACAGGCGACTGTAATGTGAGTGGTAAATGTCTGGCTGTTGTGAGATGCTAAAATTGAGGGGCTGTTTGTTACTGCAGCATAGCAAGTGAAGACTGCCTGCTACAAAGAGGGAGGTCTGGAGGCAGGGAGACACGCTGAGATGATGGTGGATTGGTCTAAGGCAGAAGAAGGGGAAATGGAAGGTGGAGTGGAGAGGGCGTGGTGACTTACAGGCTATGGGGCTGGACCAAGAGGGAGTTGTCAAGAAACTCCAGGAACCGTCCCCTGATTGTGAGATGCTCAACAGAGGGCAGCAGGTCATCAGAAAAGGGGTGAGTGAAGAATGCCCTAGATCAGCCAGAAGCGTCCGCACGGAGGGGGCATCCGGTGGAGGGGTCTTGGAAGGTGGGGCTGCGTTAAATGATCTACTGCCAGAGGGGCTCAGCCCTGGGGGCCACTGACCTGGCTCAGGATGAAGTGCTTGGGAATTCATTCATTCATCCATCATTTATTCATTCAACCAACCAGCATTTATGGAGTACTTACTGTGTGCTAGGCACTTTCCTAACATTGGAAATATAGGACTGAACAAAACAAAGATGTCACCCTCAGGGAGTTTAAAGTTTCGTGGATGGAGAGAGGCAATAAACAAGGAACTCACACTGGGATCTCCCCTCAACTCCTGCCCACCCGCTGCTCCACCTCGGAGGCTCTTTCTCCACCATTCTCTGCCGGGACCTCTGCTGGAACCTTCTTGGCACCACTCACAGCCTTACCTGGGGACTGTGTTCCGAGTTTGGCTGACGGGTTGAAACTCCTTCCCCACCCCCGCCCGGCCCATCTCTGTGTGTCGGCCTCGGCAGTCCCATCCTGTGTGGACGCTGGCCCTTCACATGTGGATGGAGGTGTCACTAAACAAAGGCCACCTTGAGGAGCATCCAGAGACTGCCAGGCCTCTGCAAGCTGCACCTTCGGGCACCAGGGCCTGGTGTGTCCTCAAGATCTGAAGGTGTGACCTTCACACTTCCAGAGATGACTGTTGTCACAAAATCCAATTTCAAATAATAACATTCATGTGACTATCACAGCCTCCATCTCTGTCTAATTTTTATCCCTGTAGATTCTTCACGCTTCTGCTGACACCCTCCAGGATGGAGGCCATAAAACAGAGTCAGGGGACATCAGATTCCCTTCCCGGGGTGGTAAGTGCAGCAGAACAGAAACCCTCCTAGTGACGGAAAACGCAGTTTCATTTTTATTGTTGAAAAATGTACGCAAAATTTCCATGATACAAGACACTTGTTATTAGCCAGTAACTTTTATTATGAGGCTTTTATTTTCCTCGAAAAGTAAAAATCAATAAGAGTGTTTTCCAAGGTTGGGCGAAGACTGGTCAGACAGAGGCCAAGGGGAGATTTGTCGCTGGAGTTGGTCTCTGGCTGAGCACATTGAGGGGACTCCTGGGCTGCCTTCCTTGTTGTGGTCACCACAGACCCTGGGTACGTGTCCACTGATGGGCTGCGGGGCCTTGGGCAATTCCACTCCCTGCTCTGGGCCTCGGTTTCCTCTCCTGTAAGAAAAGGGCCTCCTGGAAACGGGCACAATCAGACGTTGCTGGTGTCAGAATTGCCACAGCCGCTTTCGAGGGCTACTCGGCGACGATATCCAGCAGAACGGCAGAGGCAGCCTAACCCGAGACCCAGCGGTTCCACGTCGAGGTTTCTACCCTGGGAAAGGCTGGCGTGTGCAAGGATATTCACTACAGCCTCAACTGCAGTGAGAAACAAATGAAACAACCTAAATTTCAGACTATGAGGGGGGAGAGTGAGTCAAATGTAGTATGTTCGCATAATGAGATTAAAAGCAATGAAGAGGAATGAGCCAGGTTCACGCAGCGATGTGGACAAAGCTGAAGGTCATCACTGAATGAGCGAGTTGCAGAAAACCTTGAAGAACGGTTTGCGGGATATTCCACCCCTTACGCGAGTCAGCACATACACAGCGATACTACAGGTCATCACGGATTCCCGCGTCTACACAAACGTTTAAGAAGTGAGCGGGAAGGGGCACCTCCAATTCGTGACAGCGGCTGTCTTGACAGGAGGAAAGGAAATGGAACCGGGAAAGAGGGAAAAAGGGACTTTGAATCTAACTGTAAAGTCATATAAATACACATAGAGATGAAGCTCTTTTTTTTAATAAAAGAAAACAAAGCAAGTAATGTTAATGAGTTGTCAATTCAGATAAATAAGTGTATATAGGTGCTGGCTATTGTTTTTCCTGTGTCTTTTAAATTCACACACATACACACACACATGCAAGGAAACCTATGCATAAAAATAAGCTGGGAAGGACTCATAGGTAGAAAGAGGGTGATTCAGTTTTGATCCCAGCTTGCCAGGCCTCTAGGGGTCCAGCAGGGTGGAATGAGGGGTCCATGGCCCTTGGGGTTCCCTCGCCAGGAAACTCCACTCACAGCAGCACTTGCTCATCGGCCCAAACCACGGAGGGCTCTGAGCGCTTGGTGTTGCTGGAGAGTGGGGCACAAGCAGGAAAGATGGGAAGATAACAGGAAAATGAGGCTGGTGCCCACTCCGGACAGAGAGGCAGCAGAGGGAGGAGCGGAGCCTGAAGGATCCATCGGAGTTTTCCGGGGTGGGGAGGAGACAGGGAGGTGACGGGGAGAGACACTCTGAGTGGTGGGCACAGCGAAGATAAAGGCATAGTGGCATGACGAGTGCAGGGTGTAGGGAGTAGAGTCCCATGTGGCTGGAGAGTGGAGTGGGCAGGAGGGGAGATGAAGCTGGAGATGGGTGCTCAGGCCGGGTTATGAGCTGTCAGTGCCACGCCCAACAGTGTGGACTCCATATGGTAAGCTGGGGAGGCAGCAGAAGGCTGTGGAAGCCTCTCTCTGGCTGCTGATGTGCAGAATGGGAGGGAGGGGAGAGCCCACGGGAGAAGGGAGGGACCCACTCTCCAGACGAGCATCCACGGCAAGGCTGGCCTGAGCTGGAGCAGCGCCAGCGAGGAGGACAGACAGATGAGATGACAACAGTGGCAAACACCTACATCCCACTTGCTCTGCACCAGGCGGGGGCTTAGCGCTTTACATGTGTTAATTTGTAAAATCCTCCCACAGCCCAGGAGGCAGGTACCATTTCTGTCCTCTCCATTTTATAGACGAGGAAACTGAGTCAGGGTGGTTCAGTGACTTGGCCAAGGCTGCTCCACTGGTAAGCAGCAGAGCCAGGCTTTTCACCTGGGCAGTCCCCACCCCAAGCAGCCCCGAAGCACTGCCAGATGTCCAGTCTGCCATAAATGCTTGTAACATGCGTGAAGCCCACTTTGAAGAAAGACCCGCGAATGCACAGCTGATGATGCCCTGATGCTGTCCCGCCTGCAAAGCGGGTTCCACCATTTCCACAGGGCTTTCATCCAACGTCGTCTCAGAGCCACTCTGTGAACTCCATGAGGCCCATTTTAGAGACAGGAAAACTGAGGCTGAGATGGATTCAGTGACTTGCCCAACTCGTGAGGCTGAACGGGCCTCAGACCCAAGGCCCTGCTCCTGTGACACCCCCAGGCGACTGCTGTCCTCCTGGCCTGCTTCAATCATCGTCTTCACACTTCAGATTGACCTTTCACAGAAACGCCTTCCAGAGCCTGCCCCTGAGACCTCAGGCTCTTCAACTGTCACCTGGGGAGAACCAAAGGGGCCTTGCCTTGGCCCTCAAGGTCGTCTTTCCTGCAGGAAGCCCCGTAGAGCAGGGCTCTCAGATATTTTTATGGGTCATGTTTTAAAAATTACTTCTAAATCAAATTTGTGCTGATTTAATTAGAATGTGTAAGCTGAGGGACTTCCTTATTGTCCCTGCCACTGGGTCCTGAGCAAATGACGTTTCTCTGGAAACTGCTGTTCTCATCACTCATGGATGAGGGGCAGCCCATGCCCTCCCATGTCTGCCAGTTGGTTAAGTGACCTTAGGATGTAGGAGGTCAGCACTGGAAGTGTCCTTGTCACCATGAAAGTCCATGTCCCTCTGCAACACTGTGATTTTATAATAAGAAATAGATATTTGGTTTTAGTCCCCGTTCCTGGCACAGAGGTCCTAAAATCCTTGAAATTTTCTGAGTGATGGGGGCCAGAAAGGTACCTTTTATTATGTTAATGTGGTGACATTTGGAAAGCACCTAAGGGTGGAAGCTGACTGGCAGGGAAACCCACCACTGGGTTAGAGGGAACGGAACTTGCAGTCCCACCCCAACCGGACCTCCTGGGGAGGGGAGAGTGACTGGAGGTTGAGATCAATGCCAATGGCTAAGGGTTTAATTGATCATAGCTAAGTAATGAAGCCTCCATAAAAACCCCAAAAGGATGGGGTTCAGCTTCCGGGATGGTGAGCACATGGAGATCCGGGGAGAGTGACGCCTGGGGAGGGCATGGAAGCTCAGCTCCATTTCCCATACTGTGCCCTGTGTGTCTCTTCCATCCGGCTGGTCCTGAGTTTTATCCTTTTATAATAACCAGGAATCTGGTGAGTAATCGGGTTTCTTGAGTTCTGGGAGCCACTCTAGCAAGTTAATCAAATGCAAGGAGAGGATCGTGGGAGCCTCTGGTTTATAGCCAGTCGGTCAGAAGGACAGGTGACAACCTGGGTTTGCGACTGGCATCTGAAGTGGGTGTCGGGGAGTCTTGTAGGACTGAGCCCTTAGCCCGGGAATGTGCTGTTTGGTAGCTCTCCAGGTAGATGGTGTCAGACTTGAGTTGTGATACAGGACACCCAGTTGGTGTCCGGAGAGTTGCTTGTTGGATGTGTAAGGGGACCCCCCCGTTGGAATTTGGTGCTTAGAACCAAAAGACTCTCCTGCACAGAAGGGAGATGGAGGGCCAGCACACTGCGCAGGGTCACCTAGATGGAGCACATGGTCCCAATGATTTGGCATCTCCTAGAGAGCCTCTGTCCAGACAAGGGTGCGGTCCAGCAAGTAAGAGCCTCTGCTTCCACACTGTGAGGGGCAGAGAGCTGAAAGTCAAAGCCTGGGGAACAACCCCATCAGCGACTAATTACCCAAAGGAGCTCAATGCAGGTTTCAGAAGCATGTAACTATTTCTCCAAATTGTTTTGTTGTTGTTGTTGTTGTGTTAAGACATGCAATTACCCCTCCCTGAACTAGACCGAGCCCCATCGCAAAAGCAGCACCAGCACAGATGAGCCGAGATGCCAGCTGAGCCTGCACAAGCCAATACCCACCTCTCTCTCTCTCTTTTTTTTCTTTGGTGAGGAAGATTGGCCCTGAGCCAACATCCATTGACAATCTTCCTCTTTTTGCTTGAGGAAGATTGTCACTGAGCTAAGATCTGTGCCAATTGTCCTCTATTTTGTATCTGGGATGCCGCCACAGCATGGCTTGCTGAGTATGTGTAAGTCCAGGCCCCGGATGCGAACTCATGAACTCCAGGCTGCCAAAGTGGAGTGCATGAACTTAACCACTAGGCCACTGCACCGGCCCCCCACCTCTCTCTTTTGAAGATTCCTTCCCCACCCAAAATAAAAGCCACCTGCTTCCCTCCGTTCGGGGAAAGCCATGGCTTTGGAAATGATTCTCTGTGGTCTATTTGCTGTGAATATACTTTACTTTGTGTGACAACTACTTCTGGTGGGGAGTCGGATTTAACTTGCCAGGAGGTGAACGCACTTTGGGTCGGTAACAGCCCTGGGCCTAGACACTCCAATAGAACACCCCGCTGAGAAGCAGGATCGGGGCGGGCGGAAGAAGGTGGAATCATGGCCTCCCAAAGACGTCCGCGTCCTGATGGCCCAAACCTGCGAATACGTTACTTCACAGGCAAGAGGGACTTTGCACATATGACTAAATTAAGGGTCTTCGTACGGGGAGACCATCCTGGATTATCTAGGTGAGCCCCGAGTAATCACAAGGGTGCTCATCAGAGGGAAGCAGGAGGGTCTGAGTCAGGGCAGATGTGACAGTGGAAGCAGAGGGTTGTGTGTATGTGTGAGTGTGTGTGTGTGTGCGTGCATGAGAGAGACAGAGAGACATTTGGAGGTACCATGCTGCTGGCTTTGAAGTTGGAGGAAAGGGCCATAAGCCCACAAAGCCAGGTAGCCTCTAGACATGGAAAAGGCAAGAAAATGGATTTTTCCTTGGAGTCTCCAGAAGGAAAACAGCCCAGCTGACAGCTTAGCTTGCGGACTTCTGGCTTCCTGAACTGTAAGAGAACAGAGTTGTGTTGTTTTAAGTCGTTGAGTTCGTGGTGATTTATTACAGCAATAACAGGAAACGAATAGACGGCATAAAACCAGAACTTTAGGTTTGACAGGGAGCCTGGGTTGGCAGGACGTTTTCTGTTGCATGTGGCCAGAAAGCAAACCCAAATTGTCCTAAACCCAAGCAGAAGGGACGGAGGAGAGAGAATCAACTGCTCACGTGGGTGCACAGCTCAGGGTGGATGCGGCTTCAGGCACAACCGTGTGCAGGGCTCAGCCGCCTCCCAGCCCTCCTCTCCGGCTTTCCCTGAGCTGTGTTCGGCCCTAGGCTTCCGTGGCGGCAAGAGCAGGCCAGCAGCTCCTGACTTTATTTCCTCTCACCTTGAAGTCTTTGGGAAAAAGGACTTTTTTTCCCTTCCAGAAGCCTCAGCTGACTTACTGTAGACTCTTATGAGCTCCAACTGGTCACGCTCCAGTCACGCATCGCTTTTGGAGCTGAGGCCACCACAGGGACTGAGGCCAAGGAAATGGTGGCTCCCTAGAGGAAAGTTCAAGGCTGTGATCAGAAGTCGGGGGGTGAAGTCAAGAAGAACGATAATGCAGCGCAAACAAGCATGGCCACTGTGAGGCAGACCGGCATCGTCTTCAATGCACATCCTACGGAAAGTCAGTGGTTTGAATCCAAGTGTTACCACTTCCCAGCTGTGTAACCCCGGGCAAGTCATTTAATGTTCCAAGTTCCGTCTGTGAAATGGAGAAGCCAAGGCCTACCTTGTAGGGATGTTGTAGGAGTTAGAGGTAACCTAAGTTAGAGGTCATCTATCACAACACCTGGCCCGGAGGAAGTCCTCAGCTTAAGTGGCGGGTCTTGATGGTGATGATGACCTCAAGGATGATGGCGATGATGGTGGTGATGACTATGGTGCTAACGTCCTGGGGATCTTCTGTCTGTAAGTGCACCTGGTGGTTTTTGGTACCCAAAGGACGAGTTCATATACTTTTTGGGTATCCGAATCATTCAGTGAGTTAAAGACTAAAAAGAGCTAAAGATAAAAATCAAGTGTATCTTTTGGCACAAAATGGAATTGGTAAAGTCTCCAAAGGAAAGTTTTCATTCAAAAGCCACTGTTCGATCTGAATATTTAAAAATATCTTCCTACTGAGCGTATCCAGTTTCAGTTTCTTGGAATGAAAAGTAGATAACAAAATTAAACAAACAATTGGTTTCCTTGGCATTTAACAACTCCCACTGGCTCAGTGTCACAGGCAAATCTTCCGTGGTTCTTGCCCTCTCAGAGAGAAGAGTTTCTGTGCCCATTGGAGGAAATGTTCTTGAGGTCCGGTCAATCGTGGAACCAATGAAAATCCCTCCACTTGGCACTTTCTCTGGCCAAGAGCCCAGAGTGATGAGCTGTGGCTCAGGCCCCTGATGTCAGCTTAGGCCGTGGTGCCCAGGATGGGGACAACTTCCCACTGATCCTGACAGTGGCACCCATGGCGATCAGAGGATGGGCAGGCAGGGGTGTCTGCCCACCTGAACTTCCAATTGCAAAGCGCTCTTGCCTCCATCATCTTGCTTGCTTTTCATGGCACTTCCATGACTTAGGTGTTGTGCAGGTAAGAAAGTTGAGGCTCAGAGAGGAAATCTGAGTTGTTTAAGCCCATACAGCAAGTGATTGTCTGGGACTAGGACCTCCAACTCCTGCTTGCCTGCCTTACCTGCTGCTGGTGTCACATCAATTAACATTTGGAATGCAAATAGGCTGAGATCCTAGAGTTGTTTTGGATTTAAGAATCTATGTCTCAAACTTCTACGGGCCAAGCAAAGTGCTAGGTACCTCAGAAAATACAGATTGTTGACACCCTTGTGGAGTTTGCACAAATCGTTCCCCATCTCCTCTGTCAACAAAACCCTGAGAAGTCCAGAATGAAAAGCCCTATTCTTCAGCAAGTCCTCTGCGCTGCCACCCCCTTCACAGCAGTTCCCGTAGTGCCTCGCAGAAACCTCTCTGGGATGTGCCTCCTTTTCTTTGTACCATGACATTCACGCCCATCTTACCTCCAGCTCTACGGTGTGAGCCCATGAGGATGGGGCTCTGTCTTTGCATTTCTTTGCCCACTGTGCTACCTAGCAGAGCACACGGTGCATAATAGTGCTCAGCACACACTCAGGGGAAGGATGTCCAGATGGAGGATGGCTTCCCCATCATGTTGATTCAGCTCAAATGCATCTGACCAGCAAAAGAGGATCCACTTTATATGAGACCCGAATGTCCTCTCCCTAAGGGAACAGGCTTTGTTGAGTCATGGATAATATCACTGATATTCTTGGGGACGTCAGTTCTCTAACTCATTAAGGTAGTTGAGGTGGCACCTCTGTAAATGACACAGAAAGTGATCTTGGGCTTAAGGCTGAGACAGGGAGAAAGGATTGGAGCAGGGGCCTTAAGCTACTGAGTGGGCCCAATGCAAAGATCAAACATATCATGAACTATTCCACAGTCTTAGTGTTCGTTATTGAACACCTACTATGTGCCAGGCATGGGACTCAACATAGTCATTGCCTTCAAGGAATTACAGTTTAATAAAAGAGGTTGACCTGTTGGTAAGTCAGACCATGAGAGCAGGCTCAAACAGGTCTGTAGGAGCACACAGAAGGGAAAAGTTGTTGTTTCTGCTGTAAGGATTTTTCAGGGAGAAGTTGAACTTTCCCACTTGGTAGAGAAGGCCAGTGGAGGGAACTGGACACTGTCCTTCATACACGTGGCTTGTTATTCTACTTCACTGCAACAGGTTGGTGCGTTCCTCTGACAGTTTCGCCTGTGAGCCTTTCTTGCTGCCTAGACTATGAATTCCCTGGGACAAGAACTCTGTCTTCCGCTCCTTCTTTTTCCTCGTCCTCCTAAGAAGAGGTCTTCTGGGCTGACAGTACTTGAGATCAAGAGCTTGGTCTTCATCACTGTTCTTTCCCCAAACCTAGATCCAGATTTTTGTTCCCTGCCTTTCTTCTGACAGCTGGCCCTGATATGGGGCACACTGTGTGCTTCATCTTCAAGGATGTGGAGCCTTGGGGTGCCTGATGGACAGGGTAGTCTTTGCCAAGATGGGCAGCACTCACTGAAGTCAAGGGAAGAACATTGCCTTTGTCTGGAGCTGACATTTCATGCTGGGCACTAGCTCTGGAGCAGGTGCTAGAGACTGGACACGAGCAAGGTGGGTGGAACAGAGGCCAGGGCAGCACTTAATCCCTTCTCTTTATTTCCCTCTCTGCTTTGGGGCCAGCATCAAAAGCTGGGACTAGGATTGGGTGGCCCCACCGCAAAGACAACATATCTTTGAGATCACTTGAATAGCAAGGACTTCAGTTTTAGTTGTAGAAGTGGATAACCTCTTAGAGACAACATTCTCTAGCCAATTAGGCTATATTTTCTCTAATTTCTATGCTGTCTTCCTCAAATCTAATGGAGCTGTGTTCAGCATCCTAAGCATGTTCCTATGGTCCAGGAGTGTACATGGCCCTTGTCACAACATCTGGGCTTTGATGAAATGCTAGATTATGATTGCAGAAAGATTAATTATGCCACTGCCAAGAGAACACTTCTGAGAAAATCACTGTCAAAAGGATAATTGTGCAAGGTCTCCAGCCTCCTCAGACCTATCTCTCTTTCTTTCTTTCATATGACAGGAGGAGCTCAGACAGACTGCAAATAGTTGATTGCTGGGGCAATGGGTCAGATCCTGAGAAGGTGGTGTCTTTATAAATTGCAGGGCTTTCCTGGCCCCTGGGCTTTGTCCATTTTGCATGCAAGTGCTAGGATAAATTCTAGATCCCTTACCCTGGCATCGAAGACTCTTCATCTGGTACCAACCTCTTCTCCGTGTTTATCTCTAACCATTTCTCCTTTTCCCTGCATTCCAGGAAGCTATACAAAATATTGGTTATGCCTTCAAAATGCTGTGCACTTTTAAACTGCTGAACTTTTGCGCTGCTTGGAATAGCCCGCAGCCTTTCATTTGTATGGAAAACCACTAATTGCTCCTCACAAATGCCTCCCTCTCAGTTCAAACCATCCCCTACTCCTCCAGGCAGAACCAATCCATCTTACCTCTGTGTGCCCATCGCACTATGCTCCTCCTGAATTATAACATGTTTCACATTGTATTTTAGTAGTTTACCTTTAATTCTGTCTCTTTCACTGGCCTGTTAGTTCCTTGAGGAGAAGGAACATATCACATCTTATTCTTATATTCTCATTCCTGGGCATAACACTGTTCCTGGCACAGAGGTGCTCGGTAAATATTCACGGGATGAATGACTGAACTAGCTGGCACCAGTTGGAGTTTTTGAAAGGATGTCTGGTAATTAGTACCTCTCCCTCTCAGCTAAGTTCAACTCAAAGAGGAGGGACACAGTAGGAACAAGGAGCATCAAAACATCACTGAACGTGACCAGATGAGAGGATCATGACTTAGGAGAGTCAAGAGCACTTGCTAATCCCTACATCCAGGCTAGACCTCGGGGCCACCTAACTGGGAGGAAAAGCTCAAATCTGCAGATCAGGTCACCATTTTCCACGCATCTGGGTGGAGGGAAAAGGATAAAAGGGAGTCAGGTCCCCCCACACAAGATATTTGATAAGTTATCTAATTGAGAAACAATGGGACATGAATGCTGCCACCAAACTGATAGTTTGTTCTGCCTTCATGGGGGTGGAGTTAGGACTTGTCAAAAGGCCAAGTGTATTTAGAGGAAAGCTTTCCACCTGGGAATCAGGAGACAGGAAAAGTCTTCCCCCATAACTATAAATATCTTGGATTTTTTTTTCTCTTTAAGTGCCTTTTCTCTTCTGCTTGATCTGAGAACCCACTCCCCATTTCCACAACCTTTTGGTAAAAAAATAAAATTTTTCACGTATCCTTCCTTCCCTCAAGTCCTTCTTCCTATTTACACTTTGATGGAGTCCCTCCATTGTTCTCTCCTCTTCTATCCTTCTTGCAAATAATGTATAACCTTGGCAGAACTATGCCCAGAGGCTTCAGTTCCTCTAATTCTAGGGGGAGATGCAGGGTTATCCCACAGTTTTCTCAAGTAGTTAAGTACTTGCTATGTGACAGACACTGCACCTGTACCAAGGAAAGGAAACTATATCAACAAAGTCAATGACTTCAAGAAAATCAGAGTCTAATGGAGAAGGCAGATGTGAAAATTACAGCTGAGAGTGGTACCTGATATGATAGAGGAAAGCACAAGACACTGTGGGGATGTAGAGTTGGGGTTGACCGATTTCGTTTGAAGTATTAGAGGTTAACAAGCTTCCAGGCAAAGGAAACTAAACTCATGAGTAATCAAGGAAGGCTTCCTAAAGGAGGTGACACTCAGGCTGAGTCTCAAAGAATCAATTATAGTAGGAGTTATGCAAAGTGAAAGGATGCTGTGTGTGTGTTTTGTGTGTGTGTGTGTGTGTGTGTGTGTGTGTGTGTGTGTGTGTAATAGTTCAAGAAATAGCATACATGAAGACTCAGAACTATGGAGCAGCCTGATGTGTGGGAGAAATTACAAGTCATGCAGTGTGGCTGGGGCATGAGATTCTTGTTGGAGAGTGGCTAGAAAGAGGACTGGAGGGTTAGAAGAGGACTGGGTAAATTATGAGTCCAAGGGAAAATTCTGAGAAACAACTACTTTCAAAAAATAAGGCACCTTGTGCAACTTGATTCAATCCTGTGCTGGAGACGTTGTTCAGAAACGAGAAAGCAGTCAGGGCTAACCTGGAGTTCTGCTGGACAGGTCTTATTTCAGCACCACGGCCAGTGGCTAGCCCACTTCCGGGGCCGATTCTCTGAGTTTGAGCCTCCCTAAGATCCCAAGGCACCAAGGGGTGGAAAGTGGGAAGCAGCTGGAGAGCTCATGTTCAGAATCTGGTTATAATGAAGAGTGTGTGTGTGTCCAATTATTCACAGATTAGTGCAGAAGGGTGCTTTAAGAAGTTGACTCTGTGATTCAAAGTTAGGTAGAATTAGCAGGCATTTTTTCCTGAACATAAAGACATCATTATTTCTGAAGCACAGAAGAGACAAACCTTGAGTCCCTATTGTACCATACAATGGAAATGTTCTCTTCCACGGCTGTGTTTTAATTACCGTTTTGGGTGTACACGCCTGCTCAGAGACTAGAGTCCTAGGGCTCAGCTTGGAGCTAGTGCCTCTCCAAAGGAAGCTGCTCATTATAGTCTGAAAGTCAGAATGTACAATTGAAAATTCTCAATTCATTGACATTAAAATTCATTTGACCATTAATTTTTTTACATGAGGTAGAAATAAGGGCTACTTCCAACACCCTTTGCTTCATGCCCCTTTTGTGTCTAGCAAGTCTAAGGAGGCATTCTTTCCCTTTTAGCTGCCTGAGTTAGCATCTGTCACTTTCCTTCTCACCTCTGAACATCCACAGGGCTGGGTGTGAAACTGAACCATTATTCAGCAATCTCTAAACTTTCTAAGGAAATGATTCTATGTACTTGGGGAAAGGGATAGAGGTCTGCCTAGATTGGACAGAACTGATGGTGAGAAGTGGTTTCCGACCTAGTATTCATGAGAGGGCTTCAGAGCACTCTTGATACCCAGAAATTATTTGCACAATGGTGTGTGTGTGTGTTTGTGTGTAGGGATGGGTGTACACGATCGTGTTTCAAGGGAGCAAGGCCGTAACTTTCTCAGATGCTCTGAAAGGCCTGTGGCTCTTCCAAATGAGTTAAGAACTACAGGATAGAGAGGAGAACAGACTTAGAGAACTCAACCAACCCTGCAAAAGTTGCTACCCACATTCCTACCCGCCCTGCCCACCCTAAAAACCAAAGAGGTGGGCTAGACTGTGAGCCATATGAGGGAAAAGATGTTCACATTGCCTACTGTGATATGCCCAGAACCTAGAGCTGCACCTGGCTTTATCTTTGGATAAAGGAATGAGTTTGAGTGGTAGGGTCAGGGAGAACAAATGGTTTCAGGGATTCCCATGCAGGAAAAGAGGAGGAAAACCCAACTTCCTAAGGGCTCGAGAGTCCAGAGCCACTCTGGTATAGCCCCAAGCCATCAGGCCAGTGGGGCTCCTGCAGAGGAGGACACATGGCCTGGGTTTGATCCAATAATGATGGTGATGGTGAGGCTGACCTATCCTGTGCCCCCAACAGGGCAAAGCGCTCTCATGTCAAATGCGTAACTTGATTTCCCCTCAAATCCTGGGGGATAGGCAAGGCCCTTAGGATAAGATCTGAAACGGAAAAATAAAAGGTAGTTGTGGTGGTGTACAGGATGTTGATGAGCCATCTCTTCCTAGGTCTTCTCCTCAAATAGGTCAGCTCTTTCCTGGAGCTCTAGAAACAGGGAACCTCCTCCATCCGCGTTTTTCCTACTCTCCAGAGGAAAGCTCACATCAGTCAAAGCAGGTCACCCGAGTGGGATGACCTGGAAGGGTATGAATGCGTCTGTGTGTGTGTATTGGGAAGTGGGGGTGGGTAAGATGGAAGTGGGTGAGAGCTGAGCACTACTGTCGGCTCTATCATGTTCTCTTTAGGTCAAGGTATCTTAGGAAAGCTGAGGCTAGGATGTCATTGTCATGGAGACCATGGGGAGAGGGAAAGATGAGGAGCAGCAGGTGGCCAGTGGTGTGTCTGTGGAAGAGGCGCTGCTCAGCCTTGCCCGGGGCCTCAGACTCCTGACAGTGTAGAGGAGGAAGGGGCGGGTGTGAACGCGTAATATGCCTCCCCTGTGTTCCACCCTTGTGAGATACATTTTGCATGTACTGCTTCAGTCGCTCATTCCAAAGATGCTGCAGGTAGACGTTGCTTTATCCGTTTTAAAGATGAGGGAACTTAGACAGAAGGGTGAAGGGACTTGCCCTTCTACAAACAGCTCATTTTGGAGACAGGAGAAAGGTATCAGGAGCAGCGTTCAACCAGATGACTTCACTATCCTGAAAGGCTGGCTCAAGGAAGGTGCTGAGTAATGGCCTCCTGCCCCAAAGATGCCCACATCCCGATCCCTGTGAATATGTTCCCTTATATGGCAAAATGGACTTTGCGGATGTGATTGGGTTAGGGATTTTGAGATGAGGAGATCATTCTGGACTGTACGGGTGGGCCCAATGTAATCACAAGAATCCTTATAAGAGGGAGGCAGGAGATCAGAGTGAGTAGAGGGAGTGACGTGACGATGATGCTGATTGGAGGGAGACGGCCAGGAGCCATGGAATGCTGGCAGCCTGTAGAAGCCGGAAGAGGCAAGGAACAGATTTTCCCCTGGAGACTTCAGGAGGCACAGCCCCGTTTACATCTTGATTTTAGCCCCTGAAGACTCAGGTTGGACTTCTGACCTCTAGAACGATGAGAGGAGAAATTTGTGTTGTTTTAAGGAACTAGGGTTGTGAGTTTGTTCCAGCAGCCACAGGAAAGGGTTACAGAGGAGGTCAGGGATGGGAAGCTTCATCTTAGAAGAAAACATTTTTTAGTAAAGAAGGAGGTCATTAGTGACAGGAAAACCTTCAGTTGCCAGATGAGACGACATTACCCTCACTCCTTTACTGTAGGAGGGATTTCAGCCAGATCAATAATATATTAACGTTTATTTAGCATGTACTATGTATCAGGTAGTATACCGAAGACTCACTCGTTCTTTTAGCTCTCAAGGAAACCCTACAAGGAAGGTACCATTATTATCCTCATCCTATAGATGAGGAAACTGAGGGTCAGAGAGGTAAGTAATCCAGCATCACACCCTCAGCCTGTATGAACCCAGAAAATGTGGCTGCCAGACCTTTAAGATATGCCTGATATTTTATCCAGAACCTTCTTCAACAAACAAGTACACAAATAAGCATAATACTAAGAAAATTGCAGCAAGTCATCATTTCAGGTGGTGGTAAATTCTTAGATGGTGTGGTAGGCAGAATAATGGCCCCCTAATGATGTCCACATCCTAGTCCCCGGGATCTCTGAAGACATTAGGTTACACAGCGAAGGCGAACTAAGGTTGCAGATGTAACTAAAGTTTTTAACCAGTTGACCTGAGGATAAGGAGATTGTTCTGGATATCTAGGTGGGCCCAGTATAATCACGAGGATCCTTAAAGTGGAAGAGGAAGGTAGAAGAGTCCATCAGAGGCAGATGTGACCTCAGAAGCAAAGCACAGAGACACGCATCCTCACTGCCTTTGAAGATGGAGGAAGGGGCCATGAGCCAAGGAATGTGGACACGGCAGGTTTCACAGCCTCTAGAATCTGGAAAGGACAAGGAAAGGGATTCTCCCCAGAACCTCCAGAAGGAAGGCGTCCCTGAGAACATGGCATTGGAATGAGACCTGCATGACATGAACGAGCTAATTCTGGAAGAGCTGAGAGAAAAGCTTTCAGGTAGAAGGTATGGAGCAAAGGACCCACCATGATGATGAGTTGGTGACTCCAGGAACAGAGAGAGGTCAGCGTATAGAGACTTACTACTCAAAGTGTGGTCCATGGACAGTAGCATCAGCATCACCTGAGAAACGGTTAAAATGCCAATACCCTGGTCCCTCCTAGACCTGGGGGCAGAGTCCAGGAATCTGCTTTAGGTAAACCTTTTTTTCTTGTGATAATCACACTTACAGAAAAGTTGAAAGTACAGCATAAAATTTTCTGTTTTCTTGAAAATTTAAGAGCAAAGTACTGGCCTGATTCCCCAAGACTCTGCAAACTTTAGTGTATGTTTCCTATAAATAAGGACGTTCTTACAGTCAGAATGCAACCACCACAATCAGGAGATGAACGACGATGCACTGATGCATCTCGTCCTGAGAGCCCCTTCAAATTTCTCGAGTTGTTCCAATAAAGTATTTTATAGCAAAAAGATCTATTTCAGAACCAAGGGCTGCATTTAGTGCTCACATCTCCTCAGTCTCCTTTGTCTGGAAGGACGCCTCAGGTTTTCCTTGACTCTCAAGACCTTGACACTTTGGAAGATTACAGGACAGTTATTTTGGGTCTGTCTGATGCTTCCTCATGATTAAATTCAGCTTATGCGTTGTTGGCAGGAATAGCACAGAGGTGACACTGCAGTCTTCCTGCCTCCTCTCCTGTGGCACGTGATTTCAGTTTGTCCCACTATGGGAGATGATCACTTAATTAAGATGGGGTCTGCCAGCCTTCTCCATGATAAAGCTACTCTTTTCTGTAATAAATGTTTTGAAATTACATAATTGTTTTGTTCTTCATCACATTTTCTATTTATTTATTTGTACATATCTATATGAACTCGTGGTTTCCCATTTTAGACAATGGGTTATAATCCATTATTGCCATTATTTAATTTGATACTCAGATTATCTCATGTTGACCAGTGGGCGCCCCTTGTATCCTTTCGACGCTTCCCATCAATCTAGGGGCACTTCCTTGCTCTCAGGCACAACAAGATGTTCCAGGTTCACTGTGTCTTCCCGGCCCCTGGCCTGGAATCAGCCGTTTCTCCAAGCAGCTCCTTGTTTCTTTTTAGTGGAAAATGGTATTTAGAAACCAAGATGTGGGTGCTAGATATGTTCATTGCTATTGGAGTGTCACTGCTCTCAGGCTTTCTCAGAGGACAAAGCTGAGAAATGTATGAACGATCACACACACACACACACAGAGTATATTTACGTTGATTTCTACGTCTATCTCTAAATATCGGCAACTGTGAGTTCACATGGATACATCCAATTCAATTCACCATCACAGGGTTCATTCTAGTTTTCTCCTTTTCGGTGTTGATAACTCCCTTCCCCAGTAATGAACGCCTGGTGTGTTACTCTTGTAGGGTTGTTGTAACAAGCTACACAAACTGGGCGGCGTAGACACAGACATTGATTGTCTCACAGTCTGGAGGCTGGACGTCCAAGGTCAAGGTGTCGGCAGGTTGGTTCTGTCTGTTGGCTGTGAGGGAGAACCTGGTCCAGCCCTCTCTCCTGGCTTCTGGTGGTTTGCTGGCAACCTTTAGTGTTCCTTGGCTAGTAGATGCATCACCCCGACCTCCCCCTCATGTTCACATTCAGTCTCCGTGTGCATGTTTCTGTTCAGACTTCCTCTTCTTGTAAGGACATCGATCATATTGGCTCAGGGGCCCATTCTACTGCACATGACCTCATCTGAACTACTTACGTCTGCAACAACTCTGTTTCCAGTAAGGTCACACTCTGACGTCCTGGGGGTTAGGACTTCAACATAGGAATTTTGAGGGGACACAATTCAACCCATAACATCCGGCTTGCATTGTCCTTGATTTAGTTGATCAATCCTCTTGCATGTGAATAATCTTGGCTGCCTCCTTCTCTCCCACATGGGACCTCTTGTCCTGCTTGGATTCTGAATTCTCATTTCAGCCTCCTGCCCCTACTCCTGTGTAGGTGCCGTCTGCCCCCCTGGGGCTTGGACACCGCATGCCAGTCACCCATCTGTAGGGATGCGCTTCTTGCCTTGCTGGGGCCCAGGCTTCCACACCAGGCTGCCCCCTCTGTGGATGCCCCCATCACCCTACCCTTCACATGGACGTCCTTCCCAGCTAGTCTGGTTCTGTCACTTCATGCCAAGATGCCCCTCTGGGGTGGCATTCTCCCCAACCTGCTTGGGTGCTGACATCCCACGTTGTCTCTCTCCCCACCATGTGGATGCCCTCCTCACCCAGTTTGGGCTCCCGCACCCTGTGTGGGGCAGCCCCCAGGTGTCATCGCCCTCCTCGGCCCTGCAATGGGCCACCATGGCTGCCCTTCCCTCACTACAGCTGCATGCCTTGCTCAGTTGCATCTAATGGCTTTAGGACTGAATGTTCAGGAATGAAGGACAAAGGAGAAGGCAGAGGAGGAGGGAAAAGAAGAGGAGAAGAACCCGGAATCTGTTTCCATGAGCTCTCCTGGTGATTCGTGTGCATGCTAAAGTCTGTGACCCCTGGTCTAGGGGTCAGTGAGCAGGGGGACAACGCGGGATGGAGCTGGAGAGGTGGCAGGGCCAGGTCCTGGTCTTATAGACGTTAGCAAGGAGGCTCTATTTTATTTTATTTTCAAAAAGAGTTGACAAACTAGGTTTATCTGGGGCAGAAATGCCATCACGAATGCTATAAATTGGCTCTAAGTCTCTTCTCCCGAGGAGAGCAGGAGTCATCAGTTACCTAAATAAATCACCCCCCGCCCCCGCCCAGTGCTTCCCTATAGCTTTTAGCTTAAGTGGATCCCTTCTAAGGAGCAAAAGCGCTTTCTTGACAGCCTGCCCATTCGCAGCTCCGCCTCTCCCCGCTCTCTCTGCTTTCCCAGTGGCGCTTCTTACGAGTGTTTCTAAACTCTGCGTCTTTGTGTCCTAGAACGTGACTCGTGCCTTGAACGCACTCAATCTGGCTTCTGCTCAGCAGTTTAGTTTTTATCCTCGGGCACTGGGAAGCCACTTGAGGGTTTTAAGAAGGCGAACATAACTTGATTTCTGCTTTGAAAAGATCCCTCTGGCTACTTTGTAGGGAATGGGTTTGAAAAGCCAAGAGAGGAAGCAGGATGGCTGGTCCAGAGGCTGCTGTGTTACTGGCTGAGGGGGGTGGGAGGACAGAGCAGTAGGAGGGGACGGGCTGGGGATAAGTTTGGGATGTCGGGCTGGCAGGACTTTCAGATGGGTTGGGTGTAGGGGTGAGGGAAGGAGAGCAGAGTTGCAGACGACATCGAGGGGCTTGGCCAGAGGGGCAGGGTTGATGACAGCTGCAGGAAAAAACAAGAGGAGGAACAGGTTTGGGAAAAGAGGGGCATCCAGGATTCCACCGGGCTCGTATTTTGAATGAGATCCTTATCTACATGGTGCCATCAAGTAAACCAGTGAATACATCAGTCTGGAGTTTAGGACGAGGTCAGGACAGAAGGCACAAGTCCAGAAGTCGTTGGCTGATAGGCGGCTGCCTCTTGGAGGAGTCACTAAGATGCTATTAGCTTTGAAGTGTGACTTTACCGCAAAAGGCTAATGAAGGCAGGGGCCCAGGGCCCAGGGCGAAGGTGGAGCACAGGCCAAGTGGCAGCCACCTGGGGAGGGTTTGTCAGCGGGCTGTGGGCAGACTGCAGACTACCACTCGTCAACCCTGGTCTGACACCGACTTGCAGAAAGGAAGGAGAGTTGACATCGTAGCATGAATTTGTCCCCAGGACAGTCACTTACATATGGGACCACAGCCAGGCCCATCAGACTAACCCCTAAATTGAAGAACAAAGTTTGCTCCAGCTTGCTGGTAAGTTCAAGGCCCGACTCGGCGTCCCAGGCCTCAGAAGACAGCCCTTGTCACTCTAATTCAGAGAGTGCAATGCCGTGCCATTAGTGGCTGCCCCTACAAGTGCAGGGCGCTTTATAGTTTACAAATTGTGCTGACGTCCATGACCCCATCTAATTTTCACACCAGCCCTCAGAGGGCTGGAGAGATGTTTTTAGCCCTATTTCACAGCCAAGGAAATTAAGACTCAGAGGCTCGGCCGCTTGTCTGAGACCACACATCCAGGATGTGATAGAGTCAGGACTTCAGACCGGGATTGTCTGCTGCTAAAACCTGGATTCCACCTTCTCCCTCTGTCAGAACTCACGGCGCCTCCATCACTGCTACAGTGCGAGAGCTCTGTCACTGGTGTTCTTATCAAGAACTCAACCAGGTGCTGCTTCATCCTGGGACTGACGTCATGCTCTCTCATCACCAATCTCAGTCCTTACCCTGGCAGACACTGCACTCTTTCCTCACCACCTGGCTTACTCGGGTCTTTTCTCCTCCTGGACTGTCCCTGATCCCTTCTCTGCGGATCAGAGCCCCCACCTTCCAGTTCCACACCATCAGCTCTGTTATTCATGGCCCTTGGGTCTCACCTCTCTGATGCTTCCTGAATGTTCCAGCCTCTCAACATGACCACTTCTGGGGTGGAGGGGGCTCCCTGGTTGCTCTGGGTTCTTTGTACTTCTCCAGGGGTCTCCAGGCTGCAGGAAACGACCTCCTTCCCCTGACCCTCTGTGTCCCTGTGTCACGTGTTACTCTGCCAAGCAATGCAGCCTGCGATTATTCACATGTTGTCCCCCACCTGAACTGTTCTGACTGTAGTTACCTCCATCTCAGGGTCTTCGAGGTCAAATTCAACGTCTCTCCTTGACTCAGGAGAACTGATAGAGCTTTCTCTGAACCAGCAGAAGCAAATCAATCAGATACGGACTATGAGTCATAGACTCTCTCCAGACCTTACAGGTCACCTGCTTTGACCTTCTGTCTGTCTGACGTTATACTGCCTTCTCCAACGTTCTCCCCAAAGTCAAGCCTCTCCCGACACGGGGGGCTCACTAACTCTTAGGGCAAGTCATTCCTTCTTTGGACAGATACCTTAAGAATTTCTTTTCCTTTCCCCCTCAACATTTGCCCACCAGCAACAGTCTCCCCTCCCCCAAACCTACCAGGACAGGGCTGCTCCGGCCTCAGGGTGGCCGTTCAGGGGTGCGAAGGCCATGATCTTGACCCTCAGCCTTCCCTTCTTCAGGCAAAACATCAACTTTCCCACCTGTGTGTCATCCCAAGTCTCCTTTGATGGGGCCCCTCCCCAAGACAGGCCCCGGCTCTCTTTGTCTAAGAAACTCTTCCCTTTCCAACGCAGGTTCAGACAAGACTAATAAGCATCTATTGAGTGCCATCTCTTTGCCAGGCATTGGTCCAGGAGCTGAGAATGCAGCAGGGGACAAAACAGACAATAATCCAGATGGAGCCCCCACCCCAGTGGCCAGCCCGCACCCCAGTGCAGCTGCATCTACCACGGGATGACTCGGTTCCTTCGCTGGTGTTTGTGACACTCAGTCTCAAGGTTATGTTTACATACGAGTTCCAGGCACTGGAGATGCAAAGAGGAATAAAATATTGTCCATGTCCCCGAAAGCTCATGGTCCCATTGGCTTAAACAACTTGGCTAACAGGTCTGTACTGAATTTCTCTCTCCTCTCTTTCTCTCTCTTTCACACACATACACCCACACACACATCAATTTCAGGAAGTCCACCAACTTGTGATCCATCTAGGCAAACCCGTGCTCCAAGTACCAGTGCTGACCCAAGAAACTTGCCCCCATCTCCCCTCACCCACATAGCCCCGTCATCCTCTGCCCTGCCCAGAGGATTCTGGGGCTCGGTTCCTGGCAGAAGACTCTGAGCGGACCATGGGACAGAAGGATGGGTGTGTTGAACTGCATCGCTCTGGGCTAGATAAATAGTTATCACCAGCAAACGTGGGTAAATAATCATCAAACTACATAATTCAGAAATCATGCTCCTTAAAAGCTCCCCATTTAACACCCGCCAGAAAATGCTAATCTACCGCACAAGATTGCGTTTTATTTTTCTAGACAGGAAGCATTTTCTTCAGTCGCATAATGACTTTCCTTGACATAATAATGAAGGAATGTGAATTTAAAACAGCCTGGGATGCTGGCGCGTCCTTTGTTATCTAGGGGGCTGGCCGCACAGAAATAGCTGGAGCCACTGCTGATGGGCTGGGCCGTGTCCTCATTGAATTAACTGCTTACAAAGACTGAAATTTACCAAATTAAATTTTAGTGAGTAATTTCTGATCACATAAACGGCTGAAATTAGACCATTGTGGCTGTGGTAGATAGGCTGCCACATAGGGCTGACATTGTGTTAAGGGGGTGCTGTGGGGTCAGGCAGAGCTGGGACGTGCTCAGCAGGAAACCTGTCCGCAGAAGGGCAGAAGGTGAGACCTGAAACCATAAGGCTTCTGGAAGAAAACGTAGGCAGTACGCTCTTTGACATCAGTATTAAAAGGATCTTTTCGGACACCATGCCTTCTCAGAGAAGGGAAACAATAGAAAGAATAAACAAATGGGACCTCATCAGATTAAAGAGCTTCTTCAAGGCAAATGAAAACAGGATTGAAACAAAAAAACCACCCACTAACTGGGAAAAAATATTTGCAAGTCATATATCTGACAAAGGCTTAATATCCTTAATATATAAAGAACTCTCACAACTCAATCACAAAACATCAAACAACCCAATCAAAAAATGGGCTGGAGACATGAACAGACATTTCTCCAAAGAAGATATACTGATGGCCAATAGGCACATGAAAAGATGCTCATCATCGCTGATCATCAGGGAAATGCAAATCAAAACTACACTAAGATATCACCTTACACCCGTTAGAATGACAAAAATATCTAAAACTAATAGCAGCAAATGTTGGAGAGGTTGCAGAGAAAAAGGAACCCTCATACACTGCTGGTGGGAATGCAAACTGGTGCAGCCACTATGGAAAACAGTATGCAGATTCCTCAAAAAACTAAAAATAGAACTACCATACGATCCAGCCATCCCACTACTGGGTATTTATCCAAAGAGCCTGAAGTCAGCAATCCCAAAAGTCCTGTGCACCCCAATGTTTATTGCAGCACTGTTTACAATAGCCAAGACGTGGAAGCAACCTAAGTGCCCATCAACAGACGAATGGATAAAGAAGATGTGGTACATATATACAATGGAATACTACTCAGCTGCAAAACAGAACAAAATCATTCCATTTGCAATAACATGGATGGACCTTGAGAGAATTATGTTAAGTGAAATAAGCCAGCGAGAGAAAGATAATCTGTGTAAGATTCCACTCATATGAGGAATTTACAACTATGGACCAAGAACAGTTTAGTGGATACCAGGGGAAAGGTGGGGTGGGGGGTGGGCACAAAGGGTGAAGTGGTGCACCTACAACATGACTGACAAACATTAATGTACAATTGAAATTTCACAAGATTGTAACCTATCAATAACTCAAAAAAACAAAAAACAAAAAACAGCCTGGGATGCTGGCGCGTCCTTTGTTATCTAGGGGGCTGGCCGCACAGAAATAGCTGGAGCCACTGCTGATGGGCTGGGCTGTGTCCTCATTGAATTAACTGCTTACAAAGACTGAAATTTACCAAATTAAATTTTAGTGAGTAATTTCTGATCACATAAACGGCTGAAATTAGACCATTGTGGCTGTGGTAGATAGGCTGCCACATAGGGCTGACATTGTGTTAAGGGGGTGCTGTGGGGTCAGGCAGAGCTGGGACATGCTCAGCAGGAAACCTGTCCGCAGAAGGGGAGGGAGAGCCTGTGGTCTGGACTGGAAGTTCAATGTTCGAGTCCCAGGTTTCCCACTCTCTGTTGGTGGGACGTAGGGCATGTCACCTGAAGCTCTCTGACCCTCAGTTTCCTTATCTGTAAAGTGGGCATGATTAAGGGCTGTTTAAAAACGGAAAATGGATTGCATGTATGAAAGCACTGGGATAGCTGTAAAGGTCTGTGTAAGAATTGTTGGTGGTTCTTACGTAGCTCCCAGCTGGAGGAAGCTGACCAGGAACAAATTAGGAATAAGAAAGAAAGCTCTCCTCTGGTACCCCACCTTTCACAGGGGCAGGAGCCGGCTACTTCTTAGCCCATCGCATGGCACAAACAGGATTCAGAGGACCCAAAACACTTCCAGAAACAGGTTCAGTTGGACACGACCAAACAACCAATTAATCTGTTGGGATAATGGTCAGTTGGATTGATTAATTATAGCTACCTGGTTGCTGTGATGCCAAAGCAATAGACGAAAAACAGAATGGTTGGGTTCTTTGTCCTTGGGGAAGCTGTGGAAGTCAGGATAAGAAACAGTATTTTCTCACATATGTACAGCCCGTGTGTGTGGTAGATCCGAATATTGTTTAAAAATATCCGCCCCCTCTTCCTGGAATGGTAACAGACTGGATGCCAGCACCTGGAATGTGCTCGAGCAGTGGGCCACCTCTGCCATCGCCATGAGAAGAGCTCCTCCCAGGGAGATGCTTCCCTTTCATCCTGGGCTCAAAAATAGACATGCAAGAAATAGACCAGAGCCCAACCTGGTGGCAAGGAACCAACTCTAGCCAAACCCACAGCCCAAAGAAGAACTGCTCAGCCCAGCCCAGCCCAGCTCAGACTATCTTGGCTTACCTTGGGATATACAAATGAAAGAAATGCTTATTGTTCTATGACACTGAGATTTCGGTGGTTGGTTGTTATGCAGCAAGAACTGACTGATACAAGGTGCTTTCATCTCCACTGGCTTATTCAATCTGCAGAAAAAGCCCCCATGATACAGTTAGTTTAAGTAATTTTAATTCTGTTTTTTATATGAGAAAACTGAGGTGCAGGGAGGAGAAATGACTTATTATGGTCATGAGGCTAGTCAGAAATAGAACCCACTCTTTGAGTGCAAAGTCGAGTGTTCTGTCCCACGTATGACAAGGGCTTCTCTACAGGGGCTCTAGAAGCTGGGGGAGATCCCAGTTCCCGAGGGCAGAAAGATAAGCATCTCCCACTTCACCATTTCTCCAAAGGCCAATCTGTCAGCAGGGCTGGAAGGGCTGAGTGACCTCCTGGGGACAGTTAACGATTGGCCTGTGGTTCACGCTACAGCCTTTCCTGTGATTTGGGTTAGTGCCGAAGTGTCACTGGGCAGAGATAGAAGGCAGTTTGTCATGCATAAATTTAACAGGCAATAATGCCAGCTACCAAAGAGTCTATCATTCCTAATGATGTTGTCAGCCCCTAATCAGTCTAATTTATACTGTCAACATGATGTAATAGTCCCACCCGGCGTGGCCATCAGAAATACAAGATCCAACAATGGGTGAGACCAAAGTGGATTTCCACTGGTTCTGGCTCTGGAAATCCAATTAGGATTACTGATTCCTGCTTCGGAGAATCAGAGGAAAAGTAAATAAGATACCCAGCATACGGCCTGGTGCACAGCAGGCGTGCAATAGGGTGGCTGGTATTTTTTGCTGTCGGGCAGCTGAACCAGCTAGTGTTGAGAATCTTGCCCTTAAAGCAGGTGAGAATGGGGTGCTGGGCCCCAGACATGCCCTTGCTCTGGTCCCCACTCCCCTCTGCTGTCATTGTTTCTTTCGAGAAAAACCCTGTGAGGTTTACGAAGATGCCTTCCCAGGCAGTGTTTACATCTCCCTACCGATCAGACAGGAGGGCACTTGGCACAGGGTGGGTGCTTAGCAAAGGAAAATTCTCGTGTTCCCAGGACTCCATGGGTAAGCAAACTCTGTCTTTCCCACGTAGTAAATGGCTGCGCCAGAATCCAGTGAGTAATGGTGGAGATCTGGGCCTCATTCCTGACTCCTCTCCTCCCCCGCCCATCTACACTGATGGACACACTGCGGGTGTCTACACTGACAGACACACTGCAGGTGGCTGCATTTCTCTCCCTCCCCTGCCTACCACCCTGAGCTGAGCCCCCAGCAGATCAGCCACCCAATGGAGCTCCGTGTCTCTGCTCCCACCCTCTTCCAGGTCAACCTCCTCACAGTGGCCAACTAAACATCTTTGGGTCAGAAGCTAAATCATGACGCTCTCCTGCATAAAATCCTTGGCAGTTAGACTGAGATCCAAGCTCCTGCCATGGCCTATGTATCAGTCACGGTTCAGCCAGGAAAACACCACCGGTGCCAGATGGATATTAATAGATGGACTTAATATGGGGAACAAGCTATGAAGGTGTACGAAGAGCAGAAAGAGCAACGGGGAAGGTGAGATGGCCCAGAGGTGAGGAACGGCAGGGAGCCACTGCCAACCCTAGGGCCGCAGGGACAGAGGCAGGAGGTGATGTGACCAGCGTCCAGGAGCCAGGGCAGCCCGGTGGGAGGAGGGGCCATGGGACAGGCTTTCTGGTACAAGCTGGAGCCTGGGAGTAGAGGAGAGCAGCCATTTCTAGAGATTCCACCCACAGCAGAGGGTGAGGGAGAAATGCTGTGACTTTTTCCTTTTTCTCGCCTTCCAATCTTCTCAACCTGGCGATTCCATTCTCAGGCATCTCTTCTAGAGAGAAATGGGAGTGCGTACACGGGAGTCATGCACAAGCCTGTTTTTCACAGCGCTTTTTTTGAAATAGCATAAAGCTAGAAACCAGCCTAAATGTTCGTCCACAGGAAAATGGATGAATACACTGTGGTATATGCATGCGCTAGACTACTGCTCAGCGGTTTAAATGAACGGCCACAAAATGAGTGGAAACAGCTGAGCCAGTCAGTTGCTGGTGTGCTGTCCTCTCTGTTCCCTGTCCTTGCTCTGTGCTTTATGCAGGGACGCTGATCTCTGCAAGCCGGCTTCCCAGGCTCCCTTGCAACTGGTGTCCCGCTAAGTGGGCCACTGGCAGGGGAGTGGAAGGTGAGAGGAAGACAGAGCCAAGCCATTTAAAATCTCATTAGATATTGACAGATTGTCCTTGAAGAAGCTGGCACGCATCTGTACCGCCACCACGAGAGCAGAAGGGGACACCCACTCTTCACACCCGACCAGCGCTTAGCGCTGCAACATTGAAAATCTCGTAGATGAGTAATGGAACCTTATTGTGCTTTAGGCTGCATTTCTTTGCTTACTAATGAGCTTGAGCACCTTGTCCTGTGTTCTTGGCCATTTGCCGTTCCCACACCGTGTGGCGGTTGTCTTCTCATAACCTCTGCCCTGTTCCCTCTTCCTTGTTGGTTTGTGGGAAACTCTTCATTTATTCTCAGTTTTCGCATTCTTTTTCGGTGGCATATGTTACAAACACAGCTTAGAATGCCTCTTTCTTCTTGAGATCTCGATCTTCTTTTCTCGGAACTCACAGATCTCTGTTCCACATTGAGCTGGCTGCTGTCTAGACGTGCTGCCCACTCCTGAAGGCTTTTTTCACACTTGACCCCTAGGGTTGTTGGACCATTTTACTCTACATCTTCCACATTCTTGTTTGTTTTGTTCTTTCCTCATTTTACTGACGTCCATCTTCAAGTAACTTACTCTGAGCAGATGCCCGGGAGGTCACTGTTTCCGAGGCCTCGCACGTCCCAAGCGGGTTCATTGCCCCTCAGACTTGACTCACCGTGTGGCTGTGGCCTGGTCTCTATTGCTTTACCTTATAAATCAGGAGTTTTTGGTTTTGTATCTGCCTTCCTGTTAGACCATGAGACTTGGTCTCATTCTCTGAATTTAGTGCTCAGGACAAAAGTACAGATGGGAAGAACTCAGGAACTTTGCTCCAAGACCCCACAGGCTCCCTCTGTTTCTGAGCACTGGCACCCCTTGTCATACTCCACCCTCTAGGAGCTCCACGCAGGGACAGCAGCCTCATCCCCTACAGGGTCGGCTGTGCCCAGGGTGTCCCTGGACAGCACACTCTGAGCACTGCCCTCTTGGTGTGCGCTGTGTCCACAGCACCCAGATGGCTCTCTTATTCCCCCTCCGGGCCCTCCTCCCTGTCCCAGGAAACACCAGTTCTGAGCCTGTCTGGGGAGAGCACTTTCCGGTGGAGATGAGGGCCAGGAGGGAGGCGGTCACTTCTTGTGGGGCTCTCATGCCTTCCCACCTCATCACGAAAGGCTTCCTTTGTCTGTCACCTGTGTGTATGGGGGCGGGGAGTAACTTTGCAGGAACTAGTCCTTGTGACCCAGCCCCTCCCGCCCCGCCCACCCAGTAGGCAACGCCCACTCCTGCCCTAGAGGGAGCCCTCACGGGGGATGAGGGTGAAGCCCTGGAGGTCAAAGGGCCTGGAAGGTGGAGACGGGATTACTGAGGCCACAGCTCTGGGGAGGCAGGTGGCGGGAGGAGGAGCTCTCTCCAGGGAGGAGCAGGAAGAACTAGAACTCATTTCTCCACCCGCGTGGGTTCAATGGGCACCAGCTATAACCAGTCACTGAGGACCATGGGGACATGGGGACATAAAAACAAAATTAACGGGAGAGAGGGCAGCAGGCTGAGGGGGAAAGGATGTTCCAAGTGCAGTCAGAAGCTCAGGGTTTGAGTGCCACCTTGGCCACTTACTACCTGTGTGTCCTGGGGTAAGTCACTGAGCTTCTCTGGGCTCTCGTTTCTTATCTCTCCCATGAGTTAGTCTACATGAAAAGGATGCAAGTGATGAATTTCTGTGCAAACGTGAAGGTGAGCTAGTCATATTTTGGAGAATGTTTTATGTCCTATATACTGTAACATCACTTTTACGTCATCTCATTTAGTCCTTCCAATGGTCCCAGGTAGAAGATCTTAATACTCTCTTTGAAGGTGAGAAAACTGAGACTGAAAAAGGCTGATGATTTGACCAAGGCAACCTGGCCGACAATGGCAGAGCCTCAGAGGAGCCCATCTCCCGCATCGCAGTCCGGCACTCGCTCTGCCTCACGAGACTCTCTCCCAAAGAGTGATGATAAGCATCTACTTATTTGGAAACTCCCGGATGTTAGGCACTGACTAGACAAGGCCCTGCCTTTGTTTGTCTTTTTCATTCAGATGCTTTGATCTTGGGTACACATGGTCTTCATTTCCAGTGCGAAATTCCATGCCAAAGGGCACCATCTTAGGGAAATAATTTAGCTGGCCTGGCCTTGGTCGCCATAATAATTCTCATGGCCTCCTTCCTCTGGGCTCACTGGAGTAATTACAAGTCCTCTTTGAGGTCAGAAAGCTCACCTGAGGGGTCACAGAGCCTCCGACAGGATAAAGAACTGCTTAAACTCAAACACAGCGGCTCAGAGCCAGTGGAAAGAACAGAATCACCTAGTCCACTTGTTTCTGCTTTCAAGTGGGGAAACTGAGGCTCAGAGAAGGGAGTGGCTTACTTAAAGTCATCAGCAACAAAGACCAGAACTTACCCAGGACACACATCCCACCTCCTCACTGGACGGTCATCTGGGCATCTTTGGTCAGGATTACGGCATAAAATCTTTGGAGGTGCCTTCAGCTTTGCAGTTCTCATGGTTCAAAGTAGGAGCAGATGAACATTTTCTGTGAAGGGCCGGAGTAAATAGTCTAGGCTTTGCAGGCTATGCGATCTCTGTCACAGCTACTATCTCTGTCCTGTCGTCCAAAAGAAGCCATAGACAAAAGGTAAATGAATGGGCATGGCTGTTTCAATAAAACTTTATTGACAAAGACAGGCAGGGGGCCGAATTTGGTCTGCAGGCCATAGTGTGCCTACTTTTAATTTAAAGAGTAGAGTTTTTCCAGGATCTGGTCTGCAGTCCATGGAGCATCTGAAATCCCTTCTTTTTGCCAAAAAAATGACAGGATCATGACTGGCCAGTCAGGGGTGAGGGGACCTCTGCTGTGAGGACCAGAATCAATTGTAAAGTGCCCAGGCCATGCTAGGGCCACCTTTGGCTACCCTTGGGATTTTTCTTTATTGAGAGGATCCTTCATAGTATTAATTCTGCAAAATGCTTATGGCCAATGAGAAGGGAACTGATGACGTGAGTAAGAGCAGGGCACGGCTCCTTTGCCTGCACAGCACTGGCCGGCAATCCTCTCTGTGCTCCCAGAGCCCCCGTGCTTCCCTTATCTTAGACCTTATCACCCCCACCCCACTTGGAATTGTCCCGTTTTCTGTTTGTCTCCACCGCTGGGCTGGGAACCCCTTGAAGGCGGAGTCCATGCCTTGCTTGTTGCTGTGTCCCTGGGCCCCACACTGGGCCTGTTACAGACTACATGCTCAGGAAAGGGTTGTTGAGTAAACGAATGAATAAATGAATGAATGAGTTAGTGAGTTCCAGCAGGGGGATGAGGAGCCTAGAGGAGCCAGCGTCCAACCTTTTGGTTGGAAGAGTGAGAGATTGGTACAGAGGCGACACAAGGGGATGGAAAATCAGTGAGTTTGCTGGCTGAAAGCTCCTTCCCCCAAAACACTTGTCCCTAGGTTATTTGGAGGGGGTGGAGGGTTTGGTGCCATGCTGATGTGTTACGGCCAGAGACCAGGTCCTGATCCTGTCCTGACATTCACCCTTCATGTATATATATAAACATTGGAGTCCTAACACCCACTACCTCAGAATGGGACCTTATTCAGTAATAGGGTCTTTATAGAGATAATCGAGTTAAAACAAGGTCATCAGGGTGGGCCTTAATCCAATATGACTGCTGTCCTTGTAAAGAAAAAAAGAGGAAATCTGGACAAAGAGACACTCCTACAGAGGGAAGACCATGTGAAGAGACATGAAGAGCAGACGGCCATCCGCAGCCCAGGAGAGATGCCTGGAGCAGTTCCTTCTCCCACAGCCCTCGGAAGGAACCATCCTGCGGACACCTTGATTTTGAGCTTCTAGCCTCCAGACCTGAGAGACGCAGCAATGACCTTCTGCTGTTTAAGCTCTGTGGCCTGTAGTGCTCTGCTATGCGGCCCTAGCAGACGCAGACAAAGCCCTTGCTTTTACTTTAGCAGCACAGGCAGCTCACGTCCTACACCCCGATGCAGAGCTCTGGGGAGCTGGAGCACATTGCTGAGGGCTGGACCCATCTGGGGCCCCCTCATCCTCCCTGCATCTCGGTAAGAAAGAGACGGCAGGGGAGGGGGATGGATTCTGGGACTTGAATAGAAGCGACCTTGTTTCCTCTCTCCTTGGTTGGATATGTGAAAAGAGCTATCCAATATGGCACCACTAGCCACACGTGGCTGTTTAAATGTAAGTTAATTAAAATAAAATAAAATAAACAAATGTAATTCCTTGACTTCAGCTTCCAGCCAAGATGGAATGGCAGGGACCAGAATTACCCTCCTGCCTGAAACAATGGCAACAAAAAGACAAAACGTATGAAACAGTGGTTTTCAAGATACTGGACATCAAGCAATGAAGGACAGCGAACCCTGGGAGATGGGACAAACAGCCTCATGCCCTGACTGAGCTTCCAGCCCGCAGTGCGGTTTTCATTTTATTTATCCTGCCACACAGGCTTTGTCTAACGATACCAATACTACCACCAATAACTCGATGGCTGAAAAGGTTTTCAAGTTGTTGCTCGTTTGCATTTCGATCAGTCAGCAGATTACATCCCACTCCGGGGCATACGGTCAAATCACTGTGACTCAAGGTCACGGGACAACTTCCTCTCCAGGTGGATGTGTCACTCATGGGGCATCCAGCCAGACTCAGACGTTTCATTCCATTTTCTAATTTTAAAGATTGCTTTTTAAGATTTATCTTCTTTTATCATTTTTTTGTTTAATTATGCAAAATATTCACATGGTCCCAAAACAAAAACAATAAAACAAGATATATTCAGAGAAACCCACTTTTGTCTCTGCTCTCCCCCCACACTATATCTTCTCCCATCCTCTTGGGTGCACTTCAAAATGTTTTATCCTTCCATTAAAAAAAAGCAAATAGGTGTATGTTTTCATTTTCTCCCTTTCTTATATAAACCATGTATACCTTTTTTTCACCTTATTTTTTAGCTTAACACCTTGCATTCTCCCTCTTGCTTTATCTTTTTTAAACTTAAGAATACATCACAACCGTCACTCCACAGCAGTAAATAGAGGTAATCCCCATTCTCTTACAGTTGCACAGTATTCTGCCGTGTGGATGGGTGACAGTTTTTCTCCCAGTCCCTCTACTTGAATCGCGTTCCATGTTTTGCTTTTCCAACTGTGAGGGGCTGAGTTGAACGCAGCATCTTTTGATTCTGTAGCCAGGGCTGTGGATCACAAGACCAAGCTCATATTGCTCTGCTCTTTGCGGTGCTGCCCAGAAAGGGGCTTTTGAAGCACTGCCTACAAGCAAAAGCACGGCTCCATCCTTGTGTTCATGAGTCACTCAAGGAGCCTTCGTTGCTCTGTCCCAGGTCCTGAAACTTCACGGCTAGTGACTGTGTGGGGTGAGCCCAGAGTCTGGGAGGCCAGGGACGGCACTGTGGCAACGGCTTAATGAGACAACAAGACCAGGACTCGGGCTGTGTAGACGGAGAGGAAGGAGTGGATTCTGGACATCCCTTCTCCCCTCTAACAGGAAGCCTCTCCTCTCTAACCAGGAGCCTGGAATTCCCCTTCTTTTCCTTTCATTCCCAGTTAAATGGAGGTGGTTCAAGCTTCATGTGTATTTCAGTCACAGGTATATTAATTTCCCTGAGTTCCTAGGCCATGATGGCTCTATGAATCCTGCCTTTCCAGAGCTAATGGGGTGGCATAAATAACTCTGGGGGAAGCATTGGGCCTGGCAGCTCCCAAGTCAGGCTGGAGTTAATCAATCCTCTGCTGACGTGTAGCTGAAGGCTCCAATTTTGGGTCAGAGGTTGTGCCTGTCTAGGCTTAATTTCATCCTAACAGATGCCACTCCAGAGAACCTGGGTGCCCTCTGGTCTGAGGAAGGTGGCACTGGAAGTTAGGAATCTGGCCTCTGACGTTCTCCTTGGCCCAGAGTCAGATGGAAATTCAGCCAGCTCATGGAGTGAGTTAGAACAGCTCTTGACTCTCCATCTGGTGGTCCCACCAGTCTCCTGGGAGAAGCTGGTTCATCCTCCCACAGCCAGGGGCAGGGGTCCTGTCAGAGAAGCACCAGTGCTGCCCATCTGTCTGCTGTCTGCATACGTCCCCCAGCCAATGGCTTATCTTATCTGGCCCTATGAGAGCCTTCATCTCTTCCAGGAGATGGGATGGTACAGCGTTTACAACAGGCCCCTGCAGCGGGATCTTGGCTCCATTGCCTACTTGCTCTGAGACTTCCGACAAGTTGCTTAACTGCTCTGATTCTGTATTTTATTATGTATAAGATAGGTGAGGAGTGACGAGGGCAATGACCTAGCCAGACCCTACCCAACCACAGGGCTAATTATAGGAACTTAATGAGTGACCACGTGTACAGTCATAGACCAGGGCCTGGCCCAGCAGAAGTGCTCACTGTTAGCTATTATTAGATCTCTATCCTCGGCGACTTCATCTGTCCTGGTTTCTTGGGAAACATCCCTGGCGGTCCATGGACACCCTGGTCTTGCCTCCAGCCTCCTAGGGGAAGGGCAGGCCCAAGAATTAGGACCCTCACTGTTGCAACTTTGAGGCTCCTGCCAGCTTAACTGGGAATTGCCCAGGTCCCAGAACAGGCAGGTGCCAACCTGCAGCTCCTCAGATGCTCTCTGATGGTGGGCCACTGCCATCCCGCATCGCTGCCAGCAGCAGACCGAACCTTCTGGGCTGGGTCACCTCTCAAGCTGTTGGCTAAGCTCCACACTTGGGAGACTCTGAGGACAGTGGAGAGGGGGTTTGAGCCCTCCTCACAGGTGCATGTCTTCAAAGCCCTTTTATTCCTCTTTGAGATCTCTTTTGAACCTGTCCAGAGCCCAGGGAGACTGGCGGGGTAGGAGTTCTCCCCATTTCACAGGGGAAGATGTTGAGACTTGCAGGGGGGATGTGGCTTTCTCAGAGACACACAGCTATGGCAGTGGGACCACCTTGCAGCTGCCCGGCTTATTCAGCCTTCTCCGTCCTAGAGTGACTTGGTCCCCAGTGCTGCCCCTTAGCCCCCAGCTTCTCCCAGTGAAGGCTGCACCTCCTCAGCCCCCGAGAGCCGAGCTCAGGCTGCTTACTGGGGCCAGGGAGCAGGAGAACCTCACAGGCCACGAGGAGATCCTCTCCTCCCAGCAGCTCCAAATCGGAGCAGGAAGTCTGATTCCAAATGCTCCATCACATATTTATTTTCAGAAGTCACTGGGATAAACCCGATTCCCAGAGACGGAGGTTCAATTCATTAAGCTTAGATGATTAATTACAAGGCAATTAAATATTTGATTAAATTAATCCTAAGGTGTTTAAACATTGTTTTGCAAAGAGTGTTTGCTCGTTAATTAGAACTGCTAACCGCACGGATTAAGCAGAGACGGGGCCGCAGGAGAGACAAGGAAGTCTGGATCTCGCCCATCTGAGGTCTTCCCTGGAGAGGCGGGAGTCGTCTCTGCCCAGAGAGTCGTCTGTGTCTGGCGTCCTCCGCCCCTGCCCTTGGCGCCTCCGTGTTCTCATTTGCAAATGTGTCCAGGGAAGACGGAATCTTGGCATTAGCCCTGGCAGGACTGGAGTAGGGAAATCTGAGCTCTAGCCCTGTCTCTGTCTCTCACATGTGAAGTGCCCTTGGGGGAGGCCCTGCTCTCTTGGTGTCAGGGTCTCAGTCTTCCCATCTGCACAGCAGCAAGAGCATCAGCTCTCCAGGTCCTTCTGGGTCTGACCCTTGAAGGATTTGGCTCATCTGGATCTACATTTCCATTGCTAGCCAAGGAGGATCTCTCCTAGGCTACTGATCCTCTGTGGACTTGCAGCATCTTCGTGTGGCCTCTCCTTCCACTGGATGCCCAGTTCAGACCAGTTGGTGACCACGGTGTCAAATGAAAACAAACCTGGACTTAGATAAGGAAGACTTTAATTAGGAAGAAAGACCATTGCTGTAGGAAGAATGCTCTGATCTCGGAAATCTGTCAAAATCAAACAGTTTTTCTTTTATAGGGTGAAGGGGGGGCAAGCCGAGATAAACAGAGTCTTTGGAGGGGCAGCTGGACAAAAGCGAGGACCTGATCAGTGGGGTCTGACAGGGCAGTGTCCAGCTGTGGTCAGAGATTCCCAGGAGAAATTGATCAAGCAGCAGAGTTGGGGTGGTGTGTATGGGGGCAACGTTCCACTTTCCTTGTGCTCACTCAGGCTTGGGGGCAAGCAGGGTCCAGGGGCCTGTGGGAAGAGAGAAGCCCGCCTGAAGTGTGGTCAAGACAAAGCAGAGGGTGAGTGACGGGCAACTGTGGACACAGGGTCAAGGACAAAGCCAGTCTCAGTGGTGCTGGGATGGGAGCCAGGCCAGGGAGGTTGACGGCGGAGCAGGAGGTGAGGAAGTGAGGACAGTGTGTGCAGACAGCTCTTCCAAGCTTTATTGTGGGAGGGAGCATAGAGAGGGGTGCTGGTTAGAGAGAGAGGTGGGATCAAAGAATGATGGTGGGTTTCTTTTAAGATGAGACGTCATGGAGCATATTTTGATGCTGTTGGCAGCTGTTCTTCAGGGAGCGAGACAGTGGGGCGCCATCTGCGTGTGCTGGTTGCAGCCTCTGCCTGCTCCCTTCCATCTGTTGCAACCGCCGCCAAGTGTACTTCCTCCTCCCTTGGGATCCTCTCACTGCCCTGGACAGAACACCCCACAATAGTGGGCCACCTGCGGGTCTCCCTGCCGTGGGCAGCTCAGAGCCCTGGATCTACTGAACGTGCCAGGAGAACCACAGGCACAGCTGCTCCAGCCACTGTGGGGCGACTGGAGGAGCCCTGGGCTGGGATGTGGGTGCACTGGGTTCTCCTCCCCGTTCTGCGGCTAGCCAGCCGTGTGACCTTGGGCAGGTCACTTCTCCATTCTGGCCAGCCACCAGTAGCTCTGCGCTGCTGTTTGTGCACCAGCCCCTTCAGGACCCAACTCTTCCCGCTCCAACCCCCACACAGTGTGACCACAACTTCCACAGCCCTCTTCTGTGCTGTTGTTCATGCTCTTCTCCTTACTTTGCCCCACTGCTCCATCCTTCTCTTCCCTCATAGTCCAGCTTAGGTCCCTTTCCCCCATGGCTTCCCTGGACAGGCCCCCATGATGGCCCGAATCCTTGTGTTCCCCTGTCTCAGAATGAGGTCAGCTAGTGCTCTCCTCCCACCACCAGCCCCTCCTCACCAGGCAAGGCAGAGTGAGCCCCATTCTCCCTCCAAGGGGAGTCTGTACTTGGGCCCCCAGAGGAGAGGGTGGGCCCCGAGTCTCTTCCTTGTGTTCCATCCAAATTGGGTCTGCACACGACAAAGCCCCAGGAACTCCTGGCTTCCCCTGGGCACCCCAGGCAGACAGCAAACAAATTTCCCACTTGCAGCACCAAAGCCCTGTCCAGTGGCAAGCCTGGGTGGCCTCTCCCTCACCTCCTCTGCCCCCACTCATTGCTGTGCTCAGGATTTGGGGGTCACCACAAGGTGGGAACGTTCACTTCGCTTTGTGAGAATTAAAACAAAACAGCACGAGGCAGGGAGGCATTCCCGGTGCCCCACAGCCCACGGCAGCCCCTGCAAACCCCACTTGCCAGGGAGCTTCATGTTGCTTAAAACAAGCGCACGGTTCACTCCCTTGATTGCAGAAGTCTGAATTCTCTGTTTCAAGCTGGAAAGGAGAGGAGATCCTCTTTCAGGAAGACAGTGTGATGTGGTAAAAAGAACGCGGGGTTTGGAATCCTATCGGAGTTCACCTTGGAATTTTTGCCCTGTCCTTTCCTGGTGGCATGAGTTTTAAGCAAGTCATTCACGCTCTCTGTGCCTTAGTTTCCACCTGTAAAGCGGGGATATTAGCAATATCCCCTGTCTACCTGCCTCACAGATTTGATGTCAACTTCAAGTGAGGGGTCTGTGGGCGGTGCTGGAAACTCGTGGCCCGAGGGCTGGTGGGAGTGAGGAGGTCACTCCGCTCAGCCTGCGCTCCTCTCCCAGGGGTCAGATGGCATTTACCCAGGAGGCGACACAGAGCCAGGCTGGGCTCCCTTTTCAGCTTGGATCCCAGTGAAGCACTAACTGTTCTGGCTAATTGGAGCAGAACAAAAGTCTCCCCGAGCGCCGCAGAAAGAAAGAAGCCAGGAGAGCGCGCCGGTGGGGCTCCGGGAAGGACCGGAGATGTGGGCAGGGAGAGCAGACGGGAGTCTGAGGGAACTGGGGCGGGCAGGCTCTGCCGGCAGCGCCATGCTGGCCCCGAGGGAGAACGGGGATGGATGTCCGGAGGCAGCAGGCGGTGTTTCACTTTGCCAGATGTACTTAGGTCTCAGTAAGTTTCAGTCAAAAGTGTCGAGTTCTTTCAAAGAGAGATTGCCATCATTTTCAATTAATCCTCTGGTCTTTACAAGTTTTTAAAATTTAAGAGTCACTCTCATAAATGCTTGGGGACTGCCTATTTCACAACTGCTATGGAAACCCAGGTGCCCTGAGATGGTTAAAGGTGGAAAGGATTTTTCCTGAAACACAGCTTTTATCTCCTGGGTCTGCTAGTCTTTCTGCAACGAGAAGCAATGCTCAAGGCTTTGGAATCTGAAACAAACCTTCCTAAGTGACGACTCCATCAAATAACGTGGGAGCCCGAAGTGGAGGACCTGGGTTGGAATTCCAGCTCTGTCACTAGGAGAAAATTTCCTTGTTCATTCCACACTCATTCCCCCAAGGATTGTTGACAAAAATGAAGACCAAAGGAAAAGGCATAAAATCATCTTAATAGTTAGCCCCAAATAATTTGATAAAATTCAACCTTTTAAAAAAAATTATAACTTCAGAATTAAAGGCTTCTTCACTGGGATGAAGCATACCTATTTTAAACCAAAAATCATCATTAGGAAAGTAAGTTCCAAATTAGGAACAAAAATGAATTCCTGTTATCATCGCACTGATAATTAATTAACAAGTTGGCTTACACTACTGAGTTCCTAAAAAGATTTAAGTGAGTTCAACTCCATCTTATTTGGCTGGCCTAGTTAATTCAGTAAGGTGAGATAAAATAAACTGGGGAGAAAGAGACAACACAAGAACATTTGTATGGGTAGCAGCTACGAAAGGATTAGTAACAATTCAAGAAATAAAGAGTTCAAGGAGCAGAGGAATGCAAACTGTGTACGTAAAAATCGGTGGTCTCCCTGAGCATTAGCAGCAAGAAAATATGCTGAAAAAGAAATCCACTTATAAGAGAAATGAGTGACCTAACATACTTAGGAATAAACATATAAATGTCTGACCTTTTTAAAGAAAATTGCAAACCCCGTGGGGGCAGGGCGGGGTGGGAGGCGTAATTTATTCCAGGAGGAACACACTTGGAATCGTGAAAATGTCTCACCACCTTAGGTTAATTTACAACTGCCACCTGACTCAGGTCAGTCCCAATAGTGTTTTTCTGAACTCCACAGACTCTGGAGGAACAAACAGATGAGGACTTCAAAGGACATGCTAAAAAAAAAAAAAAAAAAAAAAAAGAGCGAGTTACAAGGCCTACCCTGTTCGCCGTGAGAACCCTTTATAAAATAATAATTAAAAAATTCATTAAAAATGAATGACGTTGGGAAACTGGATAGCATTGAAGAATTTTAATTTAGACCTCCCCCTCATCCCCAAAATAGACTACAGGTGGATTAAAGGGCTAAATATCTTTAAAAAAAAAAATAGAAAAGGGAGCACAAAATGAAAGATTTATTATCTTTACGAAGAAAGATCGCTCCCAGCTTTGAAGCCATAGAAGAAACCACAAAGGAAAATACTGAGAGATGACAGCGAGAACAAAATAAAAACTCCTCTACAGCGAAAAAATGCACTGGAATGAGAAAACCCTAGAAGGAAGGAGGTGGTTGCACCCAGTTGGCGATAGCTACGCCACATCCAGAGCTCATGAAAATTTATAAGAGGAAGAATATTATGACCTGATGGATGACGAGGCTGCACAGCGAAGCGGGCTCTTCATGTGAGGGCAATAAGGAATGTTAACAAACACCTGGGAAAACGTTTAGCCTTGCAGGTAATCTGAGCAGTTAAAATTAAAGCAGTCTTGAGGTGCTATTCGGTTCTTATTAGACTAGCAACAAACATCCCACAAACGCACACCTCTAACAAGCCGCCGTGGCAAGGTTGGGGTCAGGGTGTAGGATGTGGGTGGGGTGCAGTCAAACCCAGTTATTCCCGGAGGTAATGTAAATAGCACCACTACTTGAGCCAACAGTGTGCAATTAGTCAAAAAATTTCTATGGCCTTTGGCCCCGTTAGTTGACCTCTGGAAAGAAAAAAACTATCCCCTTGAAGATGTTCAATGAAGCATTACCCGATAATAAAAGTTTGGAAGTAAGCTACATACCCAGTAACAGGGGAATTATTCAGTAAATTTAGTAAATTTGGGGGCCTACACCTATACTTTCATTTTATGTAGGTATTAAATTTGATGACAAAAGCTGTGTGGGAGCATCAAAAATGTTTATTATGTATTGTCAAGTGGATAAAATCCTCCACCTGTGTAGAAAATTACACCCATATTATAATTGTAATGAAGGAATAATGTGCGTCTCTGTGAACAAGGGCTGGAAGGAGATACGTGCAAATGAAAATAGCTTTGTTAGGGTTGGGATTTTTCAGGTGCCTTGGCTGTAATTTTAAAAATTAGTGGCTATCCTCCAAGGCTTGTGGGCTCCACGTCACAGGCTGCTTCCCGACCACAGCCCCTTCCCCGGCTGGAGTCTGCGTCCCAGGCCTCGGGTCTGGGCCCTGCTTTACTTCTCTGAAACAGGAGCCTGTCTAGGACCCTGGATGTGGACGCCCAGGTCAGTGGCTTCCCAGGACCCCCAGAGGCCTCTGCTTCTGCCCTCGCAGCAGCTGTGAGGGCTTCTGGATGGCCACCTCAGCAGCGCCAGCCCCCAGGGGGTAGGGCCTGACTGTCCTCCCAGATAGTTGATTACCGAGGTTCCCAAATTGACCAGCTTTGGCCTGGTGACTGGGGCTGCCAGGGCGTCTCAGCCGTGGGGCCGGAGCTGTCGACCTAGAACCAGCGGCAGGAAATCCCAGGGCCCAACCTGGAGCTTCTACCCCAAACCCAGCCCCTCCAGGTCCCTGGCAGGGACGGGGGCAGGGAGCTGGTGCAGGAGCCCACTGCCCACAGCTGTCCTGGGGAGTTGGGCCACCCTGAGAGCCAAGCTCTCAGACCCCGGGACCCCGCCCAGAGAGGCTGCAGCCCATGCCTGCAGGTACCCGCAGCCCCAGGCTGGGCTCTGAGACCCTCCACAACGCTACCGTTCCAAGAGCTGCTCCAGGGTGCATGCGAGTGTGTACGTGTGTGTGTGCGTGCGTGCACATCTGCTTGGATTCCTCCTCTTCTTTTTCTCCTTCATGCCGTATGCGTTTATTGATTGTCTCTTCTGTCCTAGATTCTGTGGGGACTGCCCTTGGGCCTCAAGCATTGACTCAGAGCGTGTAGCCCCTGGCACTCCTGCTCTGAGACACTGCATATAGGGCCTGAGCGCCCTTCGTGATGGATAATAATAAGGATAAAGGAATACCCACCCGCAGGTGGACAGCACTTTACAGTTTACAGAATACTGCCACACGCTGTTGTTGTCCGCGCCCTTGGTTCCCGCAGACGGACAGTCGCAGCTCCGAGCTGACGCTAATGCTGAAATGGACTCCATCCCCAGTTTCCCCCCAAAATTTCACCCCATCAATTACATCACGATTTTTATAGGTTTCCTGAAGATTTGCAAGAACACAGGGAGAGGCCGCACAGTATAGGGCGTGGCATTTTGCTGGAAATTTCACAGTAGACATGTTTCTTTGGCTGTGGCTCTTATCTCTTCGGGCCTGAAGGGCCAGCCTCCACGTGGGTGCAAATCAAGACATGCTCCTGACTGGGGAGGGTCTGCTGGGGGTGGGGGCTCCTCGTGCCGGCTGCTGGGGGACTGCGGTTTGCTATCCTGGGAGCAAGGAGCCCTCATTTCATCTGTACTGTAATAAACTTGTATTGATTTTAATAAAATTGAAAAATCTCTTTGTGAACGAGAACCCCGGGGCCCCACCCTGTAACTGCTGACTTGCTGCATTTTCTCCAGGCCGTGGACGTGGTGAGTCATGCCCGGGCCGGCTGCCCCTGAGGGCTGATCTCCCTGGCAGAATAAATGTGGTCCATAAAAAGTTGCCCATTCAGGGACCTCCTGAGGGTCCTCAGTGGGTCCTGGCTGGCAGAGAGGACTATCTTCCAGTGGGGCCATCAGAGGCACCAGAACAGCGAGGAGGCGGCCTGGGGAAGGAGCAGAGAGCGACTGTCACCCTGGTTGTCAGACTGGAAACCAGGCATCACGTCACCCTGACTCCAGCTCCTGCTCTTTGCAGTGCCTCCCGTGCTCCGTACACCTACCTCCACGACTTCCTCTGTGCTGTGGCCTCTGTCCGGAATGGCCCGCCCCATCTACTGCTCGTCTCCTCGTCTTTGCTCTGCTCAGCCCACCCGCCAGCTCCCTCTGCAAACCACTCAACCCTGGCTGCTGCCTTCCCCATGCTCTCACAGACCCTGTATACACCTCTCTTTCTATTTGTGAAAGTAACACATCGCATGGACGGTGTGTCTGCCACAATCTTAAGAACTTTATCACTTAATCCTCATCACAACCCCAGGGGTAAGTAGTATTATTAGGCCTTCTTTCACAATGAGGAACAGGCCCAGAGGGGTTAAGGAGCATGCCAAAGGTCACAGGGCAAGGAAGTGGCGAGCCACAGCTTGCACCCCGGCAGCCTGGTTTCTGGGTCTTGGCTTGCAACCACTATGCCTCTGTTGTAAGATTTATCCTACTTATTCCCCCTTAGATGTGAGGTTGCCAAGGCCTGGGGTCACAGCCTCACGTCATCAGTGCCTACCACAGGGTGGGGTTCACTCCCCAGGCTGGGCTGTGCTGTCCCTTCCAGATCCCTCCACGCACTGGGTGGAGGTGGGCTGGGGAGACCAAGCCCCACGCCTCCTCCTGCCTGGCAGGTACTTCTAGGTGACACGGGCGTTTGCCATCTACATGGCTTTTGGAAGGGGCCTCTTCCGTCCTGCTCATCCTGTCCTGAGGTCACTCTCTCCCAGCCACGTCCAACCACGGTCCCTTCCCTGTGGCTGCTGGTACTTTGATGATGCTCCCTCCACACATGTCCACCTCTGTTCCCCCCTCACCACAGCACCTCCCCTGCATTTACTCTCCTCTTGTTCTGGAATCCTCTCCTCTGCATCATGCCTCATGTTTCTAAGTTGTATGTAACCTCCCTGGCTGGTTGTTCCCTGTGTCTCAGCACAGGACAGTGCGGGGAGCGGGGCTGGGGTCTTCTTGAGGGTGTTCCTGTCCACGTTCACTGACCGCACTCCCCTGGAGCTGCCATCCTGTGCTGGGAGGGGCGGGGTGACTGCTGCCCCTTCTCCTGCTCTGATTATAGTCTGCTGCGGCTTCCAGAGCTAAGAGGACATTTCAGAGTGGCCTGGCAGCACTTTTCAGGAGGTGCCAATGAACCCAGGAGCCTGTGGAAGGGGGGTTGGAGGTCCTGGGCTTCAGACCAGATTTGGTCCCACATTTAGGAATGCCACAGGAGCCCAGGACAGTGGTTGGGCCTGGACCCGGGACTTGGCCCGAGAGCAGACGTGCAGCCCTGGCCTCTGCTTGGACGCACACCCCCTGCTCATCATTCATTCAGTGACCCCTTCGTCCATCTGTTTATCATTAACCTCTAATCTATTCGTTATCCACTCCTTTATTCCTATTTGTCGGTTTTAAGATTATACATCCATTCTTGATCTGTTTATTCATTCATATATTCCTCCCTTTATTCTTTCTATTTCCAGCTCTTTCAAGGCATGAAAAACAGGGACACATTGAAGGCATACGATTTGATAAGTCTTAACATATGTATACACCCATGAAACCATCACCACAATCAGGACAATGAGCATACTTGTTACTCCAGAAGTTTCCCCATCGCCAGCTAACCACTGAGCTGCTTTCTTTCACTGTAGATTAGTTAGCATTTTCTAGAAGTTTATATAATGGAATCCTACAGTCACACTCTTTTCCCTCTGGCTTCTTTAATTTGGCATAAGGATTCCTCCACGTTGTAACATGCATCAGTACTCCATTCCTTTTCATGGCTGACTAATGTTCCATTGTATGGCTATACCAAAATTCGTTTAACCACTCACCTGTTGGTGGACACTTGGGTTGTTTAAGCTTGTATTATTACAGATAACGCTCCATGAACACTCACACACAAGTCGTTGTAACGACAGAGTGTTTCATTTCTTTCAGGTAAATACCCAGGGATGCAACAACCAGATCTTATGGGAGGTGTATGATTACCCTGTTTTTTTAATTGAAATTTTTATTGAGATGATTATAGATTCACATGCAGCTTTAAGAAATAATACACAGAGATCCTATGCACTTTTTCCCATTTTCCCCAATGATAACATTTTGTGAAATTATAGTACAATATCACACCCAGGATATTGTCATTGGTACAATCCATCCGTCTCATTCAGGTTTACCGGGTTTTACTTGTACTAATTAATTTGTGTGTGTGTGTACCGTCCAACTGACTGATTTTCCCTTTTCTGACTCATGCTTTGATAAGTCTTAACATATGTATACACCCATGAAACCATCACCACAATCAGGACAATGAGCATACTTGTTACTCCAGAAGTTTCCCCATCGCCAGCTAACCACTGAGCTGCTTTCTTTCACTGTAGATTAGTTAGCATTTTCTAGAAGTTTATATAATGGAATCCTACAGTCACACTCTTTTCCCTCTGGCTTCTTTAATTTGGCATAAGGATTCCTCCACGTTGTAACATGCATCAGTACTCCATTCCTTTTCATGGCTGACTAATGTTCCATTGTATGGCTATACCAAAATTCGTTTAACCACTCACCTGTATGCCTTCAATGTGTCCCTGTCATGCTTTTGGTATCCACTTTACCAACCCTTTGTCTTGCCTTGGGTCTTGAAGATTTTCTCCAATTTTTTTCTAAAAATGTTGTAGTTTTACATTTTAATTGAATTCTGTGATGCCTCTTGAGCTAATTTTTGTTTAAGGTGTGAAGGTGTGAAGTTTAGGTTGAGGTTCAAATTTTTGCCTATGAATGTCTTTCCTTCACTGAATTGCCTCTGCTCCTTTGTCAAAAATCAGCTGAACATATTTTTTCTGGGTCTATTTCTGGGTTTCCTATGCTGTTCCATTGATCTATTCATCTATTCCCCCGTGGACATCACGTTGTCTTAATCACCATGACAATAATATCTAATAGAGTGATCCCTCCCACTCTGCTCTTCACCATGAAGATTGCTGTGATTCTCCTGGGGTCTGTGATTTCCCATATAAATTTTCAAATAAGCTTGTCTATGTCCACGAAAACCTTGCTAGTATTTTGATAGAAATTGCATTAAACCATAGATCAATTTAGGCATCACTTAACCATGTTCCATCTTCCAATCCACGAACACATCATGTCCCTCCATTCACTTAGGTCTGTCTTTGACATGTTTCATCAGCATTTTGTCATTGTCGACATACTGATCCTGTACACATTTCGTCAAATGTATACCTAAGCATTTCATTATCTTTGAAGCAGTTGTAAATGACACTGTAGTTTTAATTTCAGTTTCTGCATATTTATTCTTAGTATATAGAAATGCAATTGATTTTTGTGAGTTGATTTTGTACCCTGAGAACTTGCTGAACTCATTTCTTAGCTCTAGGAGTGTTTTTGTTGATTTCTTGGGATTTTCTTCATAGATAATCACACCATCTGCAAATGGAGATGGTTAATTTCTTCCTTTCCAGTATTTATGCCTTTTATATATTTTTTCTTGCCTCCTGCAGTAGCTGGAACGTCCAGTTCTATGTACTAGTACAAATAAGAGTGGTGAGAACAGACATTCTTGCCTTGTTCCTAGTCTTAAGGAGAAAGCATAATATTTTTAACCATTAAGGATAATGATAACTGTAGGTTTTTGGGGGGCTGCTTTTACCAATGAAGCAATTCCTTTCTATTCCTAACTTCCTGAATTTTAAAAAAATCCTGAGTGAATGTTGGATTTTGTCAAATTCTTTTTCTGCATTAATTGGTATGATCGTATGATTTTTTCTTTAGTTTGTTGATATTCATCTTTTTGAATATTAAATGAACCAAACTTGCATACCTGGAATAAATCCCCCTTAGTCATGATGTATAATACCTTTTATACTTCATTGAATTCACTTTGATAATATTTTGTTGAGAATTTTTGCATCTTAATTCATGAGAGATATTAGTCTGTAGTTTTCTTTCTTTGCTGTTTTTATACTCTTGTTGTCTGGCTCTAATATCAGGGTAATATTGGCCTCATAAAATGAGTTGGCAAACGCTTCCTCCTTCTATTTTCTGAAAGAGATTGTGTAAAATTGGGATTAAATATTTTTTTGCAACTCTATATTAAGGTATAATTAACCAAAATTGTACATATTTACGATGTACAATGTGATGTTTTGATATACATATACATTGTGAAATGATTATCATAATCAAGCTAATTAACACATCCATCACCTGACCTAGTTATTTTTGTGTGTGTGGTGAGAACATTTAAGATCTACTCTCTTAGCAAATTTCAAGCACATGGTACAGTATTATTAACTATGGTCACCAGGTTCTCCATTAGATCTCCAGAACTCTGCCCTCACAACTGAGACTCTGCACCCTTTGAACAACACCCACCCATTTACCCCACCCCATAGTCCCTGGCAACCACCATTCTATCTCTGCTTCCATGAGTTTGACTTTTTTAGATTTCACATATAAGTGAGATCATGCAGTGTTTAACTTCCTGTGTCTGGCTTAGTTCACTCAGCAAAATGTCCTGCAGGTTCATCCGTGTTGTCATAGATGGCAGGACTTCTCTTTTTAAGGCTGAATGATATTTCATTTGGATATATACCACTTCTTTAACCACTCATCTGTTGATGGACACTTAGGTTGATTCCATTTCTTGGCTGTTGTCAATAACGCTGCAATGAACATGGGGTGCAGAGGTCTCTTCAGGATACTGATGTTGGTTCCTTTGAATATACACCAGCAGTGGGTTTGTCGGATCATATGGTAGTTCAATTTTTAATTTTTTGAAGAATCTCCAGACTGTTTTCCATAATGGCTGTACAAGCTTACACTCCTGCCGACCGTGCACATGGGTTCCCTTTTGTCTACATCCTTGCCAACATTTGCTTTCTTTTCTCTTTTGATGATAGCCATTCTAACAGGTGTGAGGTGGTATCTCATTGTGGTTTTCATTTGCATTTCTCTGATGATTAGTGAGGGTGAGCATTTTTTTATACCTGTTGGCCATTTGTATGTGTTCTTTTGAGAAGGGTTAGTTATTTTTTGTATGTTTGGTAGAATTCTGTGAAGCCATCTGAACCTGGAGGTTTCTTTTGGGAGATTTTAATTATGAATCCAATTTCTTTAATGGTTATTGGGCTGTTCAGATTATCTCTTTAATCTTGGTTACGTTTTGGTGGTTTATAGTTTTCTAGAAATTGTCCATTGTTCTTTGTTGTATTATGAGTGTAAAGTAGTTTGTAGTATTCCCTCATTATCCTCACAGGGGTCTATGAAGATATCGCCTATTTAATTCCTGATATGGGTGAACTGTGTTTCTCTCTTTTTATTTTTGTCAATTTTGCCAGAGGTTTATAACTGTTTAAATTTTTTTCAAAGAATCAGAGTTTTGCTTCATTGATTGTCTCTATCATTTTTGTATTTTCAATTTTATTGATTTCTGCTCTAATTTTTATAATTTTATTCCTTCCCCTGGCTTTGGGTTTATTTTGCTCTTTTTTCCTAGTTTATTTATTTCTTTTTGTTGTTGTTAGGGCTGTCAAGTCGATTCTGACTCCTAGCACCCCCGTGTGCAGCAGAGCAGAACCCTGCCCTGTCTTTCTGTGCCATGCTCTCACCTTCCGGTGCTATGTCAGACTATGCTCTGCTGCTACTCACAGGGTCTTCATGGCCAACTTATTGGAAGTGGATGGCTAAGGCCTTCTTCCTCATCTGTTTTAGTCTGGAAGCTCTGCTGAAACCTGTCCACCATGGGTGACCCAGCTGGTATTTGAAACACCAGTGGCACAGCTTTCAGCATCACAGCAACATGCAGCTGCCACAGTATGACAACCGACAGGTGGTGTGGGTCCCTGACCGGGAACGCACCTGGACCGCTGTGGTGAGAGCGCCGGAACTTAACCACCAGACCACCAGGGCTGGCTTTTTCCTAGCTTCTTGAGGTAGGAATGTAGATTATTGATTTGAGACTTTTCCTCATTTCTAACACAAGCTTTTAGTGCTGTAAAATTCCCTTTCAGCACTGCTCTAAAATGGCGATTGTCCTGGCTGTTGGTATGGCAAGTGATTTTTGGTTGTGTATTAGACATTTCATCTTTCACGTTAGGAGACACTGGGTCGTATTTAATTGTTTTCTTTAGCAGGTACCCCTGATTTTTGGTTACTTTTGTGGGCTGTGGTTCTAATGGCAGTTTCACTTTAAGAGCTTTTGTTGTGTTATTTTGGTCTCTTCATTTCTCTGGTGCCGCTCTTGCTCCCGCTGGTTTGTGCTGCTGCTGCTCCAGGGGACACAGCCCTGGGCCAGGCTGCTGAGTGTGTCTTGGTGGAGGGGGAGCAAAGAGACTTCCTGGGCTGGGCTCCTGGTGGTGGGAGGGCCTCCTGCCAGTGCCCCTTGGCCACCCAGTGGCTCTGGCCGGGAGAGTTGGTCTAATACCCACAGAGTGAAGGGGGCTTCTGGGGCCAGGCGGCCTGCTGTGGTGGGGACTCCTTTGCCAGTGCCCTTGGCTGCCTGGTCTCTCTTGGCAGGAGAGAGGAGTCTTGGGCCCAGTGTGGGAAAAGAGAGCACTTTTCCTGGCCATTTATCGTTAGCAGGGCTCCCAGTTGCTACTCCTTGAGAGTGGTACCAGGACAACAGTCTTAGTCCTCAACACCGCCATTTCTTGCCTATTCTGCAGCCTGCTAAAAGGGACCCCTGCGTCCACTCTTACTGCACCCTCCCTGACGCCCTGGCTCTGTTCGAGCATGAACTTTGCAAAAGATAATAAAACTCCAATTCTTTTCTCCTCAAAAACCCTCCAATGGTTTCCCCGACTCTAAACCATGGACTGTAGACCATTTGTCATCTGTGCTCATCTTTGGACCACATTCTTTCTCCTTCTATCCCAGCCTCAGTGACCTCTGTGGAGTTCCTGGCACATGCCTCAGGGCCTTTGCACCCTCTGTTCTCTCTCCTGGAACGCTCTTCCTTAGAGCTTCACCTCTTTCAAATCTCCGATCAGATGTTGCCGCCTTAGAGATCCTTTCCCTTTCCATCCTATTAAAAAACACACTGGTCATCCCCTCTTCCTTTATTCTGTTTCTGAAGCTAGAGTGCCTGGCTTTAAATTTCAGCAGCTCCACAGATCCACCATGTTAATTTCTTCCCCTCCCTCACTCCCATTATCCATTTTCCCATATTTCTTCTAGGAATTGAATTCTCTCTCACATTTAACCTGGCCGCATGGCCAGCCAGGGAGAGACAGCATTTCTCTGACTCCTTGCAGCTGGGTGTGCCCAGACAGCCAAGTTTGGGCTGATGGAACGTGTGTGGAAGTGATGTGTGCCATTGTGGTGTGTCCCCTTGCTCTGGTCTTTCTCCCTCTTTTCCCATCTCACAAACCATACTGCAGCCATGGAGCTGAGCCAGCTCTGACCCTACAGAGAGGACCATGCCCTGCGGGATGGTAGAGAGGCAAAGGGAGAAGATCCAGGGCTCCTGAACGGCCCCGTGGAACAGAACTTTCCACCGACCCTGGACTCTCTGCCTCCTTCTGAGATGCTGTGAGAGGACAACAGACTTCCATCTTATTTGGGCCACTATATGTTGGAGTCTCTTTGTTACAGTAGCTTAATTTATATCCTAACCAATACGATAATTTACCAGCTGTGAGAACTTGGGCAAGTTAGTTAATTTCTCTATACTTCTGTGTCATCATTACTAAATGGGCATAACAACACCTACCTCGTGGTATTGTTGGGAGAGTTAAATGTATTAACACGTGAGTGGGGCTTGTAACAAGCTCGCAACCCATGTTGGCTGTTACTACAGCTCATCTTCACCTCTCTCCTTGGTGCCTGACATGATGCCCTCTGCGTCCTTGTCTGCTCGTTCACTGACTATCTCCCTCCGTTAGAACGGAAGCTCCCGGAGGCGGGGGCCAGCCTGGGCCGCTCCTCGCTGTAGCCCAGCTCTGGAACAGTGCCCGACCGCGCAGAGAAACTCAGCAAATGTTTGTTACATAAGTGAAAATGAGCGCACGCCTGTGTTCCCTCCTTAGTCATTCTCTCCTTTCTTTCCCTCACTTATTAATTAACCCTCGCTGATCACTCCACTTTGAAGGTGATGCATCTCAGCTGTTCCTTTCGCCATCTCGTGAGAACGGAGCAAAGGTGCCTTTTGGCTCCGTCCAGCTTCCCTGTGCCCCCCGCCCCCGCCGGGCCTCTCCCGGATGCTCCCTGCCGGCCCGGCCCCCTGCCCTCCGCTCCCACAGCTGTGCGCTCACAGTTTCCTCCCCGATTTCATCACGAGGTGGGAGACCAGCTGCGTCCCAAAGCTTCCTGGCTCCGTTCCAGCCTCCCCGGAAGAAGCGCTCGTCTCGCCTCCTCCCGAGCCTTCCCCCTCTCCTCACTGTCCCGCAGTGTCCTCGAGACATGAATCAGAGACTTGCTGGGTTCTCAGCGAAGAGACATGAGTCGTCTTCCCCTTGCTGCAACTCTGAGGAGGGACTTCCCTGGCCTGGCCTTGGTGGTGGTGCGCAGGGAGAGGGCAGAGAGCCTGAAGGCCAAGAGTGAGCCGTTCTCTCCACAAAGCTTTACTGAATGTGCGGCTAATGCCACACGTTGTGCTGAGCCAAACAGACCCGGTCCCTGCCCCCACAGGGCTGATCGTCTTACAGGGGAGGCAGACACACATCAAACAATCAAATACATAAATATACGCTGCACAAACTGGGATGACTGTTATGAAAAAAAGGTGCATGATGCTACGAGAGAATGCAACACAGGTTCCTGACCTAATCTATGGGGTCATGGAAGTGACATTTGAAATGAGAAGAGAAAGGAAGAATAGAATTTAATTGGGGAACAGAGGTGGGGTGTGGAGGAGGACAGCATAACAAGTGGAGGGAATAGCATGTGCAAAGGTCCCGTGGTTGGAGAAATAGAAAAGGATTGCACGGACGGTACACAGAAAGCAAGATTGAGACCAGACAAGTAAGCAGTGGGCAGACCATGCAAGGTCTTCTTGGCCACAGGAAGGATTTTGTTCCTTATCCCAATGGTTTTGAGAAGAAGGGGGTGACCAATCATATTTGTGTCTTGAAGAGGTTGGTCTGACTGCTGAGTGGAGAAGGATTAGAGCAGGTAGGAGCAGAGCTGGGAAGAAGAGTTCACAGGCTAATGCAGGAGCCCTGGTAAGAGATGAAAGCAGTTTAGGTTAGGGTGGTGAGGATGAAGAACGAGACCACAGGACGGAGAGTCTAGGAGGTACAACTGCTGGGTCCCCATCCACACTCTCGGCAGGATGTGGATATGGAGGATGAAGGACAGGGCAGTGCAAAGAGTGAGGTCCGGGTTTCTAGGCCGTTCACTGGGAGGGCAAGGAAGTCGAAGTTTGGGAAAAAAGATCCTGAGTACGGTTTTAGATTTTCCGAGTTTGTGGCCCTCGTGTGACGTCATGTAGACAGGTGGATACGCAAGTCCGGAGCTGGGAGGAAAGACTGGAGATACAAATGAGGGAATTATGAGGCCCAGGATGGTGACTGAAGTCATGGCGTGAATAAGATCTCCCAGAGAGAGGGTGTGGGGTCAGAAGAGAGAAATGATGGAGCGGACAGAGATGCCGGAGGTGAGGAACGAGTGCAAAACATAGAAACACAAAAACGGGAGGAGAAAGTCCGGGGAAAACTTAAAATATAACCCTGGGGGAGGAAAGCCTCCCCACGCAAGTCAGAAAACCCAGAAGACATAAACGAGAAGAAGACAGTCAGATCTGAATTCTTTTAAAAAAAAAATGTAGAATCTATGAGCAAGGAAGATACAACGAAGTTAAAAAGACGAGCAACAGATTGAAATGAAATATGTGTGATATATTCAAAAGGCAAAGATGAAATCCCTAAATTCCATCAGGAAGAAAGACAACCTGATGGGGAACTGAACGCCGGCGTGAGCAGACAGTCCACAGCTAAGCGCGGGGCAGCGAGCTCCAGGTTCCTAAGAAGCAGTCACGGCAAGTCAGCAGTGAATGCTCTTTGCCCATCAACTTGGCAAAAATTAAAGAATTCCTGGGAGTATGGGGAGATGAACACTTTTAACCTATTGGCAAAGTTTGTTCGGAGGGCAATTTGGCGGAATCTGTCAAAACTCTAACCAGGAATGTGTCATCTAGAATCTATATTCAAAGAAAACTTAGACATGCGCGTCAAGATGCTCTTAATTATAAAGAAGTTTGTTACAGTACTTTGTAATAAGGGTTAAAAAAACCCTGAAAGTAACACAAACCCATAAACACATTATATACAATGTGAACCTATTGATGGGGAAATGACCCGTGTTTGTGCACATAGAATGCTGGTCACTGAGTACTGGACGGTGGTTTCTCTGAGGGAAGAAGGATGGATGTGGGGGTAGCGGGCGGGTGTTGAAGGGAGATTTTACATTTTGCTCTAGAAACTTCTGCATTGCTTGACTTGCATAACAGGAATGTATTCTTGTATTTGCTGTGTAATAAAAAAATTACAAAAACTATAAAAAAGAGAAATTCCGAATTGCCTTCCGTGGGAAGAAGGCCGGGGGAAAAGCCACCTGCTGGCAGTCCCCACCACCTCTGCTCTGTCCCCTCCTGGCTAGGGAACGGTCACTCTGGTGTCGTGGGCTGCTCGCCCTCAGTCCCCGTGTCCCTCTTTGTCAAGGCGGCCGGCCGCAGGTTGCTCCCTCACGGGGCAGGCAAGGAAGCCGGCAGCGGGCTGGAGAAGCTGCCACGAGGGAGAGGCACCATTGTCACTGCTCTGACCTCCTGTTTAGAAGCACGTTGACTCCCCCATTCATTCACCTAACCTGGCAGAATATTTTCAAATAAATCATGAGTATGGCAGTTACATTCTCTAAACCACACCGGAAAAAGGATTATGGTATTTACCGCAGGGACAGGAAGATTGATTCTCGCCCAGAAAATATGCCAGGTTCTTGATTTAGGGAGCCGGTGATCAGCGCAGGTTAGCGCTGATTTATATCGGCTTGCCTTCCCGCCGGTTCCTCTCCTGCTCCAGGGGACACTTTGGGTGGGACAGCTTTGGAGCAACTACTGTCCTGCTAGTTCCTTGCAAGATGGCCCACCATGGCCATGGACACAGGCAGAGCTCGTTGCCCCACAGCTGCCTCTCGTCATGCCCTCAAGCCGGACCCCTGCTCCAGTGGCCTCTGTCACTGGCTGGGTAAAGCTCAGCTCCTTAGCTTGAAGTTGCAGGACATCGTAGATGGAGCTTCTGCCACCCCCATGGCTCTCTCTCCCATGCCCCCTGCCTACCCTGCACGCTCTGCTTGTGGTTTTCTCATGGTGCACCTGGTATGTGACTGACCCTTTCCTGTGGTGAGGGACGAGCATGGAAACCAGAGGACATCCTCTCCCTCGGACGGCTCAGTATCTGGCTCAGGACACAGACTCATCGTCAGTCCTGTGGGATAAGTTCCACAATGAGAGGGGCACGGAGGAGCAGCACCCACGCCTCGCCTCCTCTGCCCTCTGCGCCCACAGTGTTGCTGGGTCGCCTTTGTCAAAACTGTTTGCTCACCTTCCTGTCCTTATCTTACTCATCATTCACTTTTGCTATTTCTGTCTTTCCTCAGTGACAAGCATGAGGTCTGGAACACGCTTGGACTCAATGAACGTGCGTTGCTCTGAACTGAATTATCAGCTGCCTTTGTCCCAGACTTCACCCATCCTTGAGAATGAGCATCTAGCTAACTAGGGGCAAGCGGGTACTTCTTGTAGGGTCCCCAAAGGGTCAGTGGGTGGTGTAATCAAGGGCGCTCACCCTGTGCGTCAGTGGGTTTGGAACTAGCCGTGGACTCAGGTGCTCCTGTGAGGCCCGGGACCAGCCTTCCACCTACCGCGAGCATTGCGACGGGCCCCAGCCTTCCCCATTTTCACTTAAAACCTGTACTTCCAAAGCCATCCCCCAGCCTGCTTTCCCTTGTCTGATTCCATTTGGATTGGGTTTGGCTTCTGGCTGTTAACCACCCTCATCCCGGGGTCCCTTCAGCTCTGCCCCCAACTCCCCATGGCATGTTTTCCAGTCCATCCTCTATGGTAGACACTGCCTGGTAGATACATAACCCTGGCCGGTAGCAAGGCGCCACAGTTCACTGAAAAGAAGATGCGGTACAGACTCACGTGCCAGCTCCACCACGTGTTGGCCAGGTGAGCTTGGGCAAATCAACTTATGTCTCTGAGTCTTGGTTTTAGATATAACAGCTAACTTTATATGGTAGTTGTGAAGTAACCCGTGTAAAGATACCTCCTCTGTCCTTGGTGGCAACATCAAGGACACCTTATTAAACACCCAGTTACCACCAACTGCAAACCCCTATCTGCTGGACCCCCGCTGTGTCTGGGAGACCCTGCAATGCTAGTTCAAGTTTCTTAAATGCCGTGCCCAGCTGCCCCTCCACTATCCTGCCCCTGATGGCCCATGGCTGGTTGTGGTATCATTGGGTGCCACTGTTTTCTACTGAGGACCCCTTCATCTGCTCCTGTGCTCCCCTCCTTTGTCATCTCAAACCCAAACCCAAGCATAAGGTGGCCCTTCTGTTAATTCTCTACAGCCCAGCCGAGAAGAAACTTCGACTTCAGATGACGCTTTCCAAAAGGTTCCACGTTCACAGAAGGGGGGAGTCTTACAGAGAGAAACTAGAACTGCGATAGATGGGGCCGCACTCCGAGCCCAAGGGCCCAGACCCCTCCCTGGGGACCACGCAGAGCCACGGCCGCTTCACTTCCTGTGGCCTCCGCGTGACAGAGGCCAGCTCAGCTCAGAGGAGGCTGGGGTCCCTTCTCCCCAGTCTAATGTCCCCCTTCCCCTTCCCCACTTCCTACCCTGGGACCAGCCACTTCCCAGCAGGACTGACGGTGGGAATATCCACTCCCGTCGTGGAAGCCCCCCTCCGCGGGCATGGGGCACTGGCAGGTTTAGGCTTATTAACCTTAAGCAACGCCTCCAAGGACGCTCAGTCCCATGCGGCTCCCTTCCCAGTCGTCCCTGCAGCAAGAAGTGAAGCAGGTAACGAAAGCGGGCTCTCTCACAGGTCAGTCTTTCTCTCCCGTAAAGAACTGCCCAGAATAGGACCCGAATTTCCCCGGGAGCCAGCACGGTTGGCAGCACAGTTCATACTGAAGCAAGAAATGCTTCTTACAGCGAAGCTTCTTCTCCTATGTCCCTCACCCCAAACGGGGAGAGGGCAAGGAAGTCTCAGCTGCCAGCAGAACCCTTAAATTCTTCACTGAAAAGGTTTGTATTCAGGTTAACGGTGATTTCACGGTTTTCTCCAAGAACAACCGGTAAGTATTTGTGTAACTAAAAAGCACATCACGGTGATTTTCCTAAAACAAAGGAAGAGTTTACTCTCTAAGATGAATGCAAGATTCTTGGGGGAAAATAGCAAGGTGTGTGGCTTTTTCAACCCCAGGGTTCCCCACTCTGCTGCTCACCACGCTGTTTTCATGGCTCTCGGTGTCCGGCAGCGAGACCCCTCCCTCCATTACACCTTAAGAATGACAGACTCCCAGGTGGGGAGGAACCCTGGAATTACCCAGGCTATCCCCAGGAATCAGGAGACCTCCTATTAACATCCCCATCAGATGACCTCTCAGGTCTGGCTTACATGCTTTTCCTGACAGGGAGCTCCCCCCCTCCTTGGCCGGTCCATTACAACTCTGGTGGTAGAATCATCTTCTGCAGCTTCCTCAGCTGGCTCAGTCTCAGCCCTTGGGATCACACAAAAATCTACTGCTCTTCCTGAGACATCACCCTATCTCTGGGCACACTGAGGACCTATTCTTTGATCCAATCTTCTCCAAGCTGAGGCTGAGCACCCTGGTTCCACGCCCCGCCCTCCCATGGCTCAGTCTCCCCAGCTCAGATTCACAGCTTTCTGTGAAGTGAGGTCTTCCCTCCCTCCCCCACTCTGGCCTTCTCCCGGGACACGACCCCACCCCGTCTGCCTGGCCCCTTCCCGTCACCTGCCCAATGGGGACAGAGCAAGGCATCAAGGCTGCTGCCCAAATTCTAAAAATATGCTCCAAACTAAGGCAACTCTATTTCTCCTTGGCAATTTTTGTCACTTGTGTTACAGACGGGCTCAGATAGACCTGAGAGGCGACCGACACAGGGCTTGCAACTACAGACGTGAGCATCAAGACACGCTGTCACTCAGGCCTTTGAGTATACAGGTACAATTCACCTTGTCTGCTCAGAAGCAGAGTGAATGTAACAGCAACACAAGGAGGATTCTGGGAGGACGAAGCCTGAACATCCATTCCCTACCTCCCTGTTTGCCAGCGGCCTCTCCACACCCACCCAGAGAGGGCTGGACTGCCAGCGCTTTTGCGGGGAAGCAAAACAATTCGCCAAAAATTATTTCAACAGTGGTTGATTTGTCACATGACCAATTTGGCCAATGATGAATCTGCAAACTATTTTTTAAATTTGAGTTTTGCTACCGCCATTTTACCTTTTTTTTTTTTTTTTTGCCATTTAAGCCTGAGTGGCTTGCTGGGGTTGAGTTTGGGAAAGGGCTACCACTGGCCCCCGGTGCCCGAGGGAGCAGAGCCCGGAGGAGCAGCCTCCCGTGTGCCTCTCACTCAGGTCGGGCTGTGACAGCTGGAAGTGGCTGCCGAGGACCATGGGGTCGTGAGCAGAGAAGGAAAATCTCTGCGGCCACGGGGACAGAAACCCGAGGGAAGCAGACTGGAGGAAGCCCCGGGGCAGGTGGCTCTTCCTGAAATAGATCGGGGAGCGGGGCGGGAGACAACGTCAACCCCCAAGGAATAAGAGCGCCAGAGGAGATCCAACAGGTGCAACAGAAAGATTTCCCGAAACTTAAAAAAAAAGGTGGTTCGCGAATTTCAAAATATATACGTGAATCAGAAGATTGTCTTTTTAAAGAATGTACATAATAGCGGCTTACATGATCAGTGGAGAAGTATCGCAAAACCCAGAGCCTAATAACAGAGAGACAGAAACCAGGGAGATAGAGAAAAGGAGAGAGAGACTCTAATGGGCAAAGAGAGGCCTGGTGCCGTGGGACGGGCGGAGGAATCATCGATTATCTTGTTTCAATGCAGCGACAGCAGAACGCGGGGTACTTGATGCATGTGTGCATCAGGGCCGTCATCACCGAGAGAAAGAGAAGCGAGGGAGTTGTCAAAATAATGGAGGGAGCAAGATAGGAATAAGTAGCTACTGGACAACGACAGATAAATTAAGGAAAAGGAACAAGAAAATAGCAGCAAAGTGAAATAAATAGTAACCATAATATAAGAGGGAAGAAATGAGACAGATGTGTCAATTGTTTCCATGAAAATGGGTTGGCAGAATTCCCTGATTCCAAGGTGGAGACAGCGGATTGAATTCAGAAACCGAGCTTGGCTCTATGTTATTCATAAGAATTTCATCTAGAATAAAGGTCAAAAATTAAGTGATGGGCGAGGCTGGCCTGGCTGCCTAGAGGTTAAGTTCACTTGCTCCGCTTTGATGGCCCGGGGTTCACAGGTTCGGATCCCGGGTGCTATGGTGTGGTCCCACATACAAAACAGAGGAAGACTGGCACAGATGTTAGCTCAGGGACCATCTTCCTCAAGTAAAATGAAAAAAAATTAAGTGATGCACAAAAAGATGCCGAGAAAGTGTCTCACACCTCTAATAACAACCACAAGAAGAAGGGAAAACAGTAATATCAGAGTGGAATTGGAGGTGAAATGTGTTACATGGAATCAACATCATGATAAAATGGAAGCAGAATGAAAAATAGCAATAAGCACCATTTATTGAACTGTTGCCGTGCACACCATGCTCTGGACTTTAAGGAACAACGCCATGAGACCCTCACCAGAGCCCAGGAAGGTAGACAATATCATTGTTCCCATTTTATAGATGCATAAATCAAGGCTTGGAGCGTTTAGGCAGCTTGCGCAAGGTCTCAAAGTTGGAAGCCGTGCTCTTAACCAGCACACTCTTCTTGCCCTCACTCCACGTGAGCAAGACACGACTTTCTCCCCAGCACCAGCACCTGATGTAGAGCCAGCCCCACCTGTATTACGTGGCCTTTGGGGGATAGAACAAGTTTTAACCTTTTTAACAATTTTCAAAATATCACCAATTGATTTGTTTTCGATGGGATGATTCCATCACAGCCACTCTGCTGCCTGCAGCTCCTGGTCTCGAGATAAAGTCTCTTCTCAACTTGCTCAGGCCCTGCCTCCTCTGCCGTCATAAAGACACATTAAAACGGTTCAGACTCACGCCTGTCAAACCTCGACGGCCAGAATCAATGACTTTTCCTCCACGGGGCTCGCCAGTGCCTCCAGCCCCATCGCGATCGCCACACAGCAAAACCTGGACAGGGCAGTAGAGGTTCGACGTGAGTAAAATCACCTGGTTCCTGTGAATTGTCATCAAGGTAATCATAAAGTAATTTGACTAATTAAAAGTGAAACGTGATTAAAGTGAGAGGCATTTGCAGGGTCCCTCGGTAGCTTGGCCCGCCGACGGGATGCGTTAGAGCAGGCCTCCGCGTCTGCTCCCAGCAAGTGAGCTCAAACAGACGCAGGTTCTCCACGTTCAATGGCAATTCGTACTTCAAGTTTCACCCCGTCCAATACTGTCGATGTCTTAGATGTGCTGTCCCTCACGAGTGACAGCTCTGACGGCAGAAGGAGGGGTGGAGACCCCACAGCACAGACTGCTGGCAGCTTCAAAAAACAACAGCCAAAGTGAATAATATTTAATGTGCCTAATGGATAACTAATTATCTTGCTATTGAATTACCAGCAAAACCTGAAAGGCTTTAAATATCCGATATTGATAAGAAAGTCATTATCTCAGAGCGGTAACTTACTGCTTTTACCAATTTCAGTTAATTACGTGACAATGAAATTTATTTCCTGTGAACTCTCCATCTTCTTCTTGCAATTAATTGATATCTAATCAACGTAGGTTATCTTGTTAAACACCTGGTAGGGTGTTTGCCGACAGAGAGTGTTGCACACCCCCACCCAGCTGCATTTCCAGAGGCCCCCCGGGGTACTTTGGGGAGTATCTATCCTAAGCCTGGAGGTGGGTGATGAATTACGGTGCTTCTCACGCTGGGCTGCATACTACATAATCACTCTGGGAGCTTTGAAAAATCCAGATGCCCAGGCCCCCCTAAAAAAAACCCAAACCAGACTCTCTGGGAGTGGGCCCTGAGGCTCACCATTATTTTAAACTCTTAGGGTGATTCTCCTGTGGCAAGTTACTTAAGACCTCCGTGCCTCAGTTTCTTCAACTGTAAAATGGGAATAATAACCTATTTACCTCATATAGTTGTGCAAATTAATAAGATAGCCATTGAAATAAAGATATGCAAAATACTTATGCCAGTGCCTGGCTTATTTTTACTGGTCAATAAATGGCCAACTTATTATTATTACCTTCAGTGGTCAGTAATAACATGCCTGGACGTGTGCGTATATGTTGTGTGCACCTGCCTGTGCATGTGTGTGTCTGCCTGTTTAAGCATGCAGGAGTGTGAGGTGTGAATCCGCGTGTCCACGTGTGTCTGGGAGGGGGTGAGGGGGCGGTGGCTTGTGAGTTCCAGCTTGAATCCTCCGCCCCCAGCCCGTTCATTACAGCCTGCTCTTCCTCCTCCGCCGGACCGCATGGGTATTGATTTTTTTTTTTTTTAACAGTTACTAAACTGCTACATTTACGGACTCATTCAGCCTTTTATCATATCCAATAACACAGCGCATTTTGGAAATCACAACTCTGGTTCCTTCATGGCTTCTGCAAATCAAATTTATTTTACCATTGAAAATGTCAAAAGGGTTCAGCCAAATGAAACCCAGGGCTTTCTGGGGTGGCGCGACCCTGAAGCCGGCTCTCGGGCCCCAGTGAAGGAAGCTAAAGTGCCCCCTTTCCAAGTGGGTTCAATTTCTGTGACTTCCCTAAAGCTGGGAGGGAGTCAGACTCTCACGGGAGCACAGAGGCTCAGATGTGTCTGGCGGGCTCACGTGGGAGGAGGGACTCAGGGGAGGCCTTTGGGGGTCCAGGTGGCATCATCAGTACTGCTTCCCTGGGCCCTGTCTGCCCCCCTGTGCTGGGGACTTCAGGGGTGACAGAAGTGTCGGCGACCTTGTCCTCGGAGAGGTCACAGATGAGAGGGGCGGGGACCCAGGCCTGCCCCCAGCTCTGCGATGGCTCTCCAGACGAGGTGTGCACACAGTGATGCGAGGAGAGCATCCCCAGGGCAGACTTTGAGTTCTGACCGCTTGTGGCTGTCTTCAGCCCCAGCTCTGCCACTCATCCCTGTGCAGCCTTGGTCAGGCTGCTTAACTTCTCTGACAGTCTCATCTGCAAAGTGGGGATAGGGGCACCTCTCATGTTGGTCCCACTTCCAGGTTCTCAGTTATATACATTGAGTCTGAATTTGAACCTAGACCTAATCCAGGGGATCAGGCATCTTTATAAAAAGATCATATGTGCATAAGGCCACATGTCTCAGGTGCCAGGGCTGTCAGTGTCCCAGGTGTTCAGAGGAGGGAGGTATTTGTGTAGGGAGGACAAAGCTCAAAAAACCTTTATTGACCAGCTACAGTATGCCACGCCTTGTCCTGGTTTGTCACCCTGGGGATACAAACATAATGGGACCGAGCTGCTGACTTCCAGGAGCTCACCACATTATGGACGTGGGTACAGCAGAACCGCTAAGGCTCCAGTGGCTGTGCTGGAGGGGCAAGCCAAGGGGATAGAGCCTGAGGCCGAGACATCTGGCTTTTCTGAAAGAATGCATCTTCCTGGAGGGCTTCCTGGAAGAGGTGGACCTGATTGGGGCATTGGCAAATGACTGACAGGTGCACGCAGTGGTTAGCAATAGAGGCAGGAGTGTAGTTGGGACGTGGGGTGGTAGGTGGAGACCGTGGGAGATGAGGCTGAGAGGCCAGGCACAGCCCGCATCCAATGGTCCTGATGTCAAATGAAGATGTGGGCTTTTCCTGGAAGGATACTTGGACGTGTTTTAAGCAGTATGTCCAGAGTTCCCAAGACACCCCCGCGCTCGATGATTTGCCGGGAGGACTCACAGGACACAGTGTACGGTCACACTCACAACCTGGATCTATTACAGCGCAAGGATGCAGAGCAAGATCAAAGGACAAAGGCACACGGGGTGATGTCGGGGAACACCAGGCGCGAGCCCCCAAGGGCCGGCTCCCAGTGGAGTCACAGAGGACGTGCAACGAGTTGCGAGGACACATGTGAAATGTCTATCAGGGGAGCTCCTTAGAGACTCTGTGCTCAGGGATCTTTTGGGGACTGGTCACACGGATAGCCTTAGTCTAACACTTATCCAAATTCCGGATTCCCACAAGGAAAGCAAGTGTTTATCACAATCCACATTGCTCGCACAACCAGGTGAGGCACAGTGAGCCCCTCCTATCAGCTAGGGTGAGAACACTCCTGAAATCTAAGTGCCCAGACACTGGCCAAGGGCCAGATCGCAAGCAGGTCTTTCAAGGGAGAGCAGTGTCAGGCCTGCAGTGTTGACTCTTTTCTGCGCACAGGGGCGCTAAGCCGCTGAGGTTTGCCTGGCAGCCCACGTGAAAGGTAGGTGGGGGTGGGGCCAGGGCAGACTGAAGGCTGGGAGACAGATGAGAAAGCCGAGGCAAGAATGTTCTAGAAAGAAGATGAGGCCTGACCTAGAGCAGGTGTCTTTTTTAGACTTTTGGTTACAAGTATCCATGTCACAGTGGCTGAAAAAAATAAAGGAGTATTTAGTCCCTGGATTCACAGGTGCCCTGCAGAGTGAACTCGAGGCCAGAGGATCCATTGAGTCGCTCAGGAGACCAGAACTGGGCCCCTCAAAGCCATTAGCAAAGAGAACGGGCTTCTCCTGGTTCTCTCACTGGGACCCTGGGGTTTTTCGTTTTGCTTTTCTCTGCGTATCCTCTTTCTTCTTTCTCTACAGATTGATTTTTTTTCATTTCTTTGTATAGTTGTCACCAAGCAGAAAGCCCCCATCTCTCCCACATTTCCATATTCTTTGTCAGTGAGCATCCCAGTGACACTGGCCTCTAACCAGCCGTTAAAATTTCCTGGGAGAGAGAATCCGAGGGGTGTGCCTTGGATCGGGGGCGCTCTTGCTCCCGTGAACTCTTGCAGAGTATTGACATGTTTGGCCCACGAGTCGGTCCAGGTGGTGAGAAAGAGAATGGTCTCGTGGTTCCTGAATCCCAGATCAATCATTTAAGACAAATCTGATGAATCTGAATCCAATCAGGCAGGCAAATCAGGAGGGTATGAATTTGACATCATGTTAGTAGATAATCTTTAGGAAAATCTTCCTCCTGCAATGATCACCAAACCAACGGTAGTCATAACTTCGATGGTGGGTTTGCCTCTCCAGGAAAACTCATTTGGCTCCTCTGTTCTGGTGGTTCCGAGAGCAAGGCGGGAGGTCAGGGGCTGAGGATCCGTCCTCCTCGCCACCACTGCCTGACTCTGACGAACAGTGAATTCCACCCGTCAGGCACAATGATGGTGGGATAATGAGGCACAAAAGGTGGGTGATTGTCTCAAGTTCACAGTGCTTGTCCAAAGAATCACCTAGAATCTCTCACTCACTTATCCAACAAACATTTCCAGAGTTCCTAATGGGACGGTGTCAATCTCCAGGGCAGGTACACACAGATGAACAAATAGACCGTCTACTGTGGGGACTCTCTAGTCAAAGACACAGATGTATGAATGTTGTGACAAGGATGGAGAGGAATATTGGGCAGCGTTCTCCAGTTGCCAGTGACAGAAATGAGCTTTAGGTAACTTAAGCAAGTAAAAAGGGAATTCATTGGAAGGCTATGGGGTAACTCAGAGAATTAAAGGATAAATCTGCAGCAGCAGGCTGTGGAAAGCTCAGATGAGGGCGTAGCTCCCAGGACCCAGGAAGCAGGAGAAAATGGACAGTTTCTTCAGGCTCCAGTATCAGGAACAAAGTCACTCAAGTCATTTTCCATGTTGGATGACTGGTGACCATTTAATGCCCTGGAGGAGAATCTCATGGGCTTAATTTGGGCCATGGGTGCTCCCCTGGGCTTGGTCAGGGCCTCTTGGCTGATGGTACACCACGGCTATACCCACAAGAGGAGGGGCAGCTTCCCACGAAAACCTGGGTTGGGTCCTGTAACCAGAAGAAGGGGGAAGAGATGCTGGATGAGCTCTCAGGACTGATGGCTGGCCCCACTATCCATTCTTTGCTTCTTCCATCCTACTCAAATTTTTTAGTGGGACATATGACCACCTAGAACAAAGACTACATTTCCCAGCATCCCTTGCAGGTAGACATGGCCATATGACCAAGTTCTGGACAATGTAATTGAAACAGAATTGTCATGTAGCAGTTCCCAGAAATTCTCCTTAAAAGAGAGCAGCATTCTTTGCCACCTCCTCCCCCATCCTTGCCAGTTTCATCCTGCAGCACTGAATGCGATATAATGGCTGAAGTTCTAGCCACCATCTTGTACCAACACCATGAGAGCCACATCTCGGGGATAATTGAAGAGAACGCTGGAGTAGCCGGGATTCCAGAAGACTGTAGAACTGCCCTTCCAACCTGGGACTTTTCTGTGGAAGACAAATAAATTTCTATTCTGTTGAAGTCAAGCTTATTTAGGGACTCCGTTACTTGAGGCCAAACAAAATCCTGAGGGATACAGCAGGCAAACATAACAGTTGCCCACAACAAGAGGTCATTACAGTTTTCTCTGAGCACACAGAAGAGGATGGGACAAAATCTACCTGGAAAAGTCAGAGAAGGCTCCCCAGAGGAGGTGACATCTGAGCAAGGTCTAAGAGGAGGAACCAGACACTCCAGGCTAAGAGGACAGGACGACAAATGCTTCTCACCTCCCCTCCCTCCCTTGATCCTTGGTCTAGGAATTTTAGAATCACTTGCTTCTGGTTCTACGATGCATCTTCACAGTCTCCATGACTGAATACTGTACTAAACATCCTGGAAAAATTAGGCAATTTCCCGAAAATGGAGGGCAGTGGTGGCTCTGTGACATTTCAGTTCTTCTGGGAAGAAGCCAATGTTTGATTGCATTCCCACAAGTCTGCGAGAGTAGGAGGTGTCCTGATGGGATTGAGTGTGTGCGTGTGTCTGTGCACGTGTCCCCGCGTGTGTGTGTGTCTGCATGATTAGGGAGCACTCGGGATGGGTATCTTCAGCCTGATCTTTCTTTGCCACAAGTCGGATTGATACTTTTGCTGTCAGTTAATTTAATTTAATTAAATCATGTATGATCATATATTATATAAATGTAAATTCGAACCCTAGAAATAGAGAATACACATGGGGAAAGGGCTACGTATTAGACCACAAAGGAAGCCTCCACAGATTCCAAAGAATCTTCATTATCCACAGGTTCTCCATCCAGCGTGCATTAAAATTAGTAATCAACAACAAAGGGATGATTAAGTATATGTTTGAAAATGAAAAACACATTTCTAAATTATCTATGGGCTAAAAAAGAAAATTATGACAAAAATAAACAAGTATTTTGAATTAAAAATAAGGAAAGAGGATAGAGGATTCAAGATGGTGCCGTGAGTAGTCCTCTTTGTCTCTCCCCCTTCGAGTCTACAATTATTTGGACACTCATCGCTTAACAAAGGATATCCAGACAGCATCTCAGGACGTCTGAGAGACCCGTGCAACTATACATCAGAAGGCGGACGGACTTCCCTCTGGGAGGAGGTGGAGATAGGTGAAAACTCTCCGGCCCCGACTGAACAGCCTAGTACCTGCAAGCGGCTTTCTTCCAACGGACGCCCCCAGAAGATCAACACACATCTAGGGCAGGAGCGAGCACACACCAGAGGAGCAACGGTGGAAACAGGTGACCAGAACCCTATCTAAACCCCCCGCAATTACTCCTAAACGCAGAGGGAAACTCTAGAGTTACACACCTGAGCCCTCAGGGAGAGTCTTGCCCCGCCATTGGCGGGGAGATCCCGCCTAGTGTTCACGGCGCCCAGAGGGTCCCAGAGAGGATCAGTGAGGGTACGGCAGCCCCCGGCTGCCACTGCCTGCACGGTGGGGAAAGGGATTGCCAGAGATCTCGGAGAGGACTGGGGCTGAGGGGAGCTCCAGAGGCCAGCTCTGCGGCCTGGAGGGGAAGCTCCAGAGTTCCGCCCGGGCAGCAGACAAAACTCTCTGTCTGCTATTAGCAGAGGGGCCACGCCCAGCATCCACAACACCGGGAGGGTCCCGGAGAGGAGAATATCAGGCAGGGCAGCAGCTGACCAGCTACCACTGAAATCGGGATCTCCGGCTATCCCCCAGACAGGGCAAAGGGCTCCCCGAGTTCCTGGGGAACAGGACTGGGACTGGGTGGAGTTCCAGCGACCCAGCTCCGTAGCCTAGGGGGAAACCCTACAGGCTCACAGCAGCCTCAGGGAAAGCCTCTGCACAGCACTAGTAGAGAGCACCCATCTGGCAGCCACAAGGCTGGAAGACCCTGGGACAAAAGCAGCATAGCTAGGTGAGCTAACCACAGACTGTAGAAGATACCAATAGCTCTGCTGTGACCCATAGTGGACAAGTGAGATTTTGTGGGTGCCGACAGTGACAGAGTGGCAAATATAAGTGATCCTACCCCTGGCCGCTGGAAAAGCCCAGAACACCGTTGCAGACCCCAAGGAGGGAGCATGTCTAGGTGGGCTGCAACAGTAGGCACCAGCAGCCTGAAGCCCCCCCCCCCCCATAATGGCCCCCACAGCAGAAGAGGGAATCCAAAGGACCACTGTGACTACGAGGAGGGGCCCAGGCCCAGTTAGCAACTGCAGATAGGGTTCCTGGTTGGTGCAGTATAAACAGCTGCTCCCCCACCACACCAGCAGAAACAAGTGGAAGGAGCAACTAAACTCTATCTCTATGCGGAGACACAAATCTACAACATCAAGCAATATGAAAAAATACATTAAATCTCCAGAACAGAAGGAAAATAACAAATACACAGAAAACAATCCCAAAGAAAATGAGATATATAACCTAAATGACGATGACTTCAAAACAGCCATCATTAAAATACTCAATGAGATAAGAGAGAATTCAGATAGACAACTCAACGAGTTCAGGAGCTATGTCACAAAAGAGTTTGATATGATAAAGAAGAACCAAACAGAAATACTGGAAATGAAGAACACAATAGAGGAGATTAAGAAAAATCCAGATGCACTGAACAGTAGGGCCGATAATATGGAGGAAAGAATTAGCAATTTGGAAGATGGGAATATAGAAATGCTGCAGGCAGAGGAGGAGAGAGAAGTAAGACTAAAAAGAAATGAAGAAACTCTCCGAGAATTATCAGACACAATTAGGAGATGCAACGTAAGGATTATAGGTATACCAGAGGGAGAAGAGAAGGAGAAAGGGGCAGAAAGCCTATTCAAAGAAATAATGGCTGAGAACTTCCCAAATCTGGTGAGAGAGATGGATCTTCAGGTGACAGAAGCCAGTAGATCTCCAAACTTTATCAATGCAAGAAGACCAACCCCATGGCATATAGTAGTGAAGCTAGCAAAAGTCAACGACAAGGAGAAAATACTAAGGACAGCCAGGCAAAAGAAACTAACCTACAAAGGAACCCCCATCAGGCTATCAGCAGATTTCTCAGCAGAAACTTTACAGGCTAGAAGAGAGTGGAATGATATATTCAAAAATCTGAAGGACAAAAATCTACAGCCGAGAATTCTCTACCCAGCGAAAATATCCTTCAAATACGATGGAGAAATAAAAACTTTCCCAGATAAACAAAAATTAAGGGAGTTCATTGCCACAAAACCTCCTCTTCAGGAAATCCTCAGGAAAACTCTTATTCCTGAAAAATCAAAAAAAGGAAAGGGGCTACAAAACCAAGAGCAGAGGAGATAAGTAGAAGGACAACAACAGAAAGTAGCAGCTGTTCATCAGAACAGGTTAAACCATGGGACGAGAAACAAAGGAAATTGAAGAAAACCGGAAAACAAGACATAAAATGGTAGTGGTAGGTCCCCACATCTCAATAATCACTCTAAATGTAAATGGATTGAACTCCCCAATCAAAAGACACAGAGTGGCAGGATGGATCAAAGAACAAGACCCAACAATATGCTGCCTCCAGGAAACACACCTCAGCCCCAAAGACAAACACAGACTCAGAGTGAAGGGATGGAGAACATACTCCAAGCTAATAATGAACAAAAGAAAGCAGGTATCGCTATACTAATATCAGACAAGGTAGACTTCAAAGCAAAACAGATAAAGAATGACAAAGAGGGACAGTATATAATGATAAAAGGGACTCTCCACCAAGAAGACATAACACTTATAAATATATACGCACCCAACACAGGAGCACCAAAATTTGTAAAGCAACTCTTAATAGAACTAAAAGAAGACATCAACAACAATACAATAAAAGTAGGGGACCTCAACACACCATTAACACCAATGGACAGGACATCCAGACAGAAAATCAACAAGGAAATAATAGAATTAAATGAAAAATTAGACCAGATGGACTTAATAGATATATATAGAACACTTCATCCAAAAACAGCAGGTTACACATTCTTCTCAAGTGCACATGGAACATTCTCAAGGATTGACCATATTTTGGGAAACAAAGCAAACATCAGTAAATACAAGAGAGTTGAAATAATATCAAGCATCTTTTCTGATCATAATGCTATGAAACTAGAAATCAGCTACAAGAGAAAAGCAGAGAAAGGTGCAAAAATGTGGAGACTAAACAACATGCTTCTGAACAAACAATGGATCATTGAAGAAATTAAAGAAGAAATCAAATATTATCTGGAGACAAATGAAAATGAGAACATGACATACCAAATCATTTGGGATGCAGCAAAAGCAGTCCTAAGAGGGAAATTCATTGCAATACAGGTTCACCTCACTAAACAAGAAAAAGCTCACATAAGCAACCTCAAACGACACCTAACAGAACTAGAAAAAGAAGAACAAACAAAGCCCAGAGTTAGTAGAAGGAGGGAAATAATAAAAATAGGAGCAGAAATAAACGATATTGAAACAAAAAAGACAATAGAAAGGATCAATGAAACAAAGAGTTGGTTCTTGGAAAAAATTAACAAAATCGACAAACCTTTAGCCAGAGTCACCAAGAAAAGAAGAGAGAAATCACAAATAAATAAAATTAGGAATGAGAGAGGAGAAATCACAACAGATACCAATGAAATACAAGGGATCATAAGAGAAACTATGAAAAACTATATGCCAACAAATTGAACAACCTGGAAGAAATGGACAAATTCCTAGACTCCTACAATCTCCCCAAACTGAATCAGGAAGAAATGGAGAATCTGATTAGGCCAATCACAAGTAAGGAAATAGAAATGGTAATCAAAAACCTCCCCAAAAATAAGAGTCCAGGACCAGACAGCTTCTCTGGAGAATTCTACCAAACATTCAAAGAAGACTTAATACCTATTCTTCTCAAACTATTCCAGAAAATTGAGGAAGATGGAGTACTCCCTAACACATTCTATGAAGCCAGCATCACTCTGATCCCCAAACCTGACAAGGACAACACAAAGAAGGAGAACTACAGGCTGATATCACTGATGAACATAGATGCAAAAATCCTCAACAAAATTCTGGCAAACCGAATACAGCAATACATCAAAAAGATTATACACCATGATCAAGTGGGATTTATACCAGGGACACAGGGATGGTTCAACATCCGCAAGTCAATCAACGTGATACACTGCATCAACAAAATGAAAAACAAAAACCACATGATCATCTCAATAGATGCAGAGAAAGCATTTGACAAGATCCAACACCATTTATGATAAAAACCCTCAATAAAATGGGTATAGAAGGAAAGTACCTCAACATAATAAAGGCCATATATGACAGACCCACAGCCAACATCATACTCAATGGACAAAAACTGAAAGCCATCCCTCTGAGGACAGGAACAAGACAAGGGTGCCCACTTTCACCACTCCTATTCAACATAGTACTGGAGGTGTTGGCCAGAGCAATTCGGCAGGAAAATGAAATAAAAGGAATCCAAATAGGTAATGAAGAAGTAAAACTCTCGCTGTTTGCAGACGACATGACCTTATATATAGAAAACCCCAAAGAATCCATAGAAAAACTATTAGAAATAATCAACAACTACAGCAAAGTAGCAGGGTATAAAATCAACATACAGAAATCAGTAGCATTTCTATACACTAACAATAAACTAACAGAAAAAGAACTCAAGAACTCAATCCCATTCACAATCGCAATGAAAAGAATAAAATACCCTGGGATAAACTTAACCAAGGAAGTGAAGGATCTATACAATGAAAGCTACAAGACTTTCTTGAAAGAAATTGATGATGACATAAAGAGATGGAAAGACATTCCATGCACATGGATTGGAAGAATAAACATAGTTAAAATGTCCATACTACCTAAAGCAATCTACAGATTCAATGCTATCCCAATCAGAATCCCAAGAACATTCTTCACAGAAATTGAACAAACAATCCTAAAATTCATATGGGGCAACAAAAGACCGTGAATTGCTAAAGCAATCCTGAGCAAGAAAAACAAAGCCGGCGGAATCACAATCCCTGATTTCAAAACATACTACAAAGCTACAGTGATCAAAACAGCATGGTACTGGTACAAAAACAGGTCCACAGATCAATGGAACAGAATTGAAAGCCCAGAGATAAAACCACACATCTATGGACAGCTAATCTTCGACAAAGGAGCAGAGGGCCTACAATGGAGAAAAGAAAGTCTCTTCAACAAATGGTGCTGGGAAAACTGGACAGCCACATGCAAAAGATTGAAAATTGACCATTCTTTTTCACCACACACCAAAATAAACTCAAAATGGATCAAAGACCTGAAGATTAGGCCTGAAACAATAAGTCTTCTGGAAGAGAATATAGGCAGTACACTCTTTGACATCAGTTTCAAAAGAATCTTTTCGGACACTATAACTCCTCAGTTGAGGGAAACAATAGAAAGAATAAACAAATGGGACTTCATCAGACTAAAGAGCTTCTTTAAGGCAAGGGAAAACAGGATTGAAACAAAAAAACAGCTCACTAATTGGGAAAAAATATTTACAAGCCACTTATCCGACAAAGGGTTAATCTCCATAATATACAAAGAACTCACACGGCTTAACAACAAAAAAACAAACAACCCGATCAAAAAATGGGCAGAGGACATGAACAGACATTTCTCAAAAGAAGACATGAATATGGCCAATAGACAGAAAAGATGTTCATCATCGCTAATCATCAGGGAAATGCAAATCAAAACTACACTAAGATATCACCTTACACCCGTTAGATTGGCAAAAACATCCAAAACCAAGAGCGACAAATGTTGGAGAGGTTGTGGAGAAAAAGGAACCCTCATACACTGTTGGTGGGAATGCAAACTGGTACAGCCACTATGGAAAACAGTATGGAGATTTCTCAAAAAGTTAAAAATAGAAATACCCTATGACCCAGCCATCCCATTACTGGGTATCTATCCTAAGAACCTGAAATCAGAAATCCCAAGAGTCCCTTGCACCCCTATGTTCATCGCAGCATTATTTACAATAGCCAAGACATGGAACCAACCTACATGCCCAGAAACTGATGATTGGATAAAGAAGATGTGGTATATATACACAATGGAATACTACTCAGCCATAAAAAAAGACAAAATTGGCCCATTCGCAGCAACGTGGATAGACCTCGAGGGTATTATGTTAAGCGAAATAAGCCAGTCAGAGAAAGACGAACTCTATATGACTCCACTCATAGGTGGAAGTTAATATATTGACAAGGAGATCTGATCAGTGGTTACCAGGGAAAAGGGGGGGTGGGGGGAGGGCACAAAGGGGGAAGTGGTGTACCCACAACATGACTAACAAAAATGTACAACTGAAATCTCACAAGGTTGTAATCTATCATAACATTAAAAAAAAAAATTGAGGTGACATTCACATAAAAAAAATAAATAAGGAAAGAGCTTCATATCCAAGCTTTTTTGATCTCGTTTAGCTGGTTCTTAGGCGATTTATAATCTTAGAGGCATTTATTAGGAAACTGGAATCAATGCCAATAACTACAACCCAAGCAACCAACTCAAGAGTCTAAAAAAGAATAAGAGAAACTAGAAAAAGAAAATAAAGGTAATGATAGAAATGAATAAATAATAAGGCAAATAATAGAACAGCCACAAAAATAAAGACATCAACAAAACTAAAAGTGAGTTGCTTGGAAAGGTCAATAGTTTAACAAACTTTGATAAGACTGGTCCAGAAAAGGAGAATGCATAAATGAACAATGTTTAGAATGAAAAGAGGAAATGCCCACAGGTCGACTAGCGATGTTTGCCGTGTAGGAATACCGTGAACAGCCACGTGCCAATCCGTGTGAAACTCAGGAGAGGGCATCTTTGACACTATTTACACTCTCACAGCACAGGACACAGAACCTGGGACAGCACAGGCTCTCAACAGAGATTTATTGACTTGCAGAGCTGAATTAAAACTCTGTAGAAGAGGATTTCATTATGTTAAGACGCTTTTTACTCAATTTTGAGAAGTGGAATTCAACCAAATGGCATTTGTTCCAATGGGATTCATGGAGCCAAGGGAGCTGGATGGGAGAAGGAAAGATCAGAAATCAGAGAGAGAATGTTTACCAGGGCTCTAAAGCAGGAGATCGTCGGATGAAGAAGGTGGAGGAGGGAATTCACTAACGAGGGGACAGTATTTGTTAAGGCAAAGAGGGCAGTACAGGTTCTGTTGGCCAGTCATTAACAGTGTAACTTAGAGCGAGTCTTTTAACTGATCTGAGCCCAAATTTCCTCATCTTCAAGCTGAAGATAACACCTACCTCATCGAACTGCAAAGACGAAATAAGATAACAGTTGTAAAGCCGCTGGTCCAGGGCCTGGCACTCAATAAATGCAAGTGGGTGTGGTGATGATGACAACGATTATTAGTTTTAGCAGTAGAGCTGCACAGGACATGTAGGATGGAAGAGGAATATTAGAAGACACAAGGAAAGGCAGGCTCGAGTCAGATTGCGAAGAGTCATAAATGGCACCCCAGAAGGTGGACTTCACTCCAGACACGCCAAGGAGCCATCCAAGGCTTTTGAGTTGGGACTTGCGGAATAAAATGGCGCGCAGTCTAGAGAAAGGGAGGTGTGTGTGAGGGTCATCTGTGGCGGAGGAAAGGTGCCCAGGAAAGAAAACACTTGTAGGTCCTGACCTCCCAATCTTTCATGGGTCTTACTGTCACCTAAATGTCTCCTTTTTCTGGTATTTTAATCCCTTTTCAATTTCCCCTGTTGTGTGCGTGTGTGTGCATGTGTGCACATGTGTTTATTGAAAGTCACTAAAAGCAGAAGAGTAGCTTTACACAAATTTGCTCCATGCCATGATTGTGAGCATCCATCTATTCTCCAAACAGGAGCATGCGGAAGAGTGGTTATCTAACGGGGCCAATTAGAAAAGGTCTCCTCCCACTGGGATGGAAGGCTAGGCTGGGAGCATATCTGGTACTCTCCAGCCGTGTACACTGTGGCATTGGCCCGGACTTGCTGCTTAAAAAAGCTTCAAAGGATGCAGCTGCTGCGTTTCATTTCCCTATCATTCTGCCTCCTGAACACACCAGCCCCCTCAGAGGATGCACAGAACTCCAGTCCTGATGAGTCTTAATAAAACGTGCTACAGGAAGTCAGCATCCTGTCGAGTCAGACCTGCCTGCTTCCTTCTGTTAAAATAACTATTTTTTTTAAAGCTAATTCTTGGAAAAATATAGGGGCTGGTTGATGAGTCAGTGTTGTGAGCCAACTGATCCACACCTTTAGTCCATATTCCAGAACACGCCGGCCTCCACCTGTACCCCTGGAGCCTCTCCCGTGCACTTACTGCCTTCCTTCTCCATCCGTGCTTGGTAAGGTAGGAGTTGAACCAATCAGCAAACATTTATGAAGCTCTTACCATGGTCCAGGTCTAATGTGGGACGTGAATAATCTACTGATGGATAAGATGCATTCTTAGCCTGCAAGGGCCTGGTGGGGAAGGTAGGTGAACCAGATGCCGGCCGAGTGTGATGTGTGCTCTAATTGGAGGATGCACAGAGGGTATGGGAGCCCTGGAGATGAGGACCCTACATCCATCAAATAGGATCCAGGAGGATTTCACTGAAAAAGGCAGCATTTGAACTGAGTCTTGAAGGATGCATACCAGCTTTCCAGAGGGGGGACATGGGGGAGAAGATCCAGGCAGAAGAGGAGCATCATCTGAGGCAGAGGCGCAAAGGATCCTGGTGCATTGGGAAACTTCAAGGAGGCCCACGGAGCAGGGACAGAGAAACCTCCTTGCCTGCAGTCTGCCCAGGAAGCCTGCTCTCTCTTTGGAGCGGCCAGCCTGACAAGACACTGGAACCAACTGGGAGGGCTAGGCGGAGTTCACAGGCTGCTGACGGACAGCATCATTGTCACTCCACCAACACCCTCAGCACCACCACCATCATCACCGCCTCATCATGACCACTCTAGGATCAGTCATTTTCTCCCTTTTTCTACATTTCTGCCAAGGCCCTTAAAAAGGAAAACAGGAACTTCAGCCCTGCTGGAAGTGTGGGAGTGTGGTTCTGCCCTTGCTCCACCCACGGGAAAAGAAGCGTCTTGTCTGGCTGTGAGGTCAGGTCAAAGCTCGTTCTCTCTAGACCACGCTCTCTTCCTTGACTGGCCTGCCCAAGGCTGCAGGTTGGTTTCCTCCTCTCCTCTAAGTGATAAGCCCCCCTGGAAAGCCATGGGTGGGTCCATTTAATTTGGGTAGAAAGCCTCGTTTTGTTCACAAATTTTATTCTCTAACCAAGTCTCACCAGTCAAAAGAAATGATGTTTTGTGACCTGCCTGTTTCCTGTATATGTTTCTCAATGGCTCCAGGACCTAGAAGAGTACACCTGTTATTTGTTGTCATACTGTTACTGCAAATCCTGAGGAGCCTACAACCCTCGCCTTTATTGCTCCTTGTCTGGAGTCCTGGCTGGGCTCACTCACTTGTCTGGCAGCTGGCGGGGCTGCTGGCCCATCTAGAATGGCCTTGGTGGGGGCAACTAGGGCCACCTGGCTCTCCTGCATGGAGATCTTATCCTCTGTAGGCAAGCCCAGGCGTGTCCTCACGGTCATGGCAGAGGAGCGAGAGAGACAGCAGCCACATGCAGGGTCTGCAGGGACCTGGGTTTGGAACAGGCACATCATTGGCACTGCATTCTATTGAACACAGCAAGTCACAAGGCCTCTCCCGATTCAGTGGGGCAAATAGACTCAGCCTCTCTATGGAGAGGACCTGCACAGAGCGTGGCTATGGGAGGCGTAAGAAACTGGGAGAATGGGCACGATTGTTAGCACTTTTACCACCATCATGAACTCCGGCATCATTGTCATCATCACCGCTACCCCCTCCTCCATCTCAGACCCTCTGTCCGTGTGGTGTTCATCTCACACGGTGCCTAGCTCTTCCATGGATGTGAGCAGATCTCACCAACTCTACACCCAGAATCCAATGGCAGAAAGGAATCGTTTCCTTGAGAGAGGATGGAAAGATCTCACTTTCATTTTCTCCATGAGGGCACTGGAATCTGGAGAGGTCAGCTCACCTGACGAAGGTCGCACAGCTGGGCCGTAGGGAGGATCATTGCCTCTCCTCCTCACTGTCGGGTGACAGGTGTGTGCCTCTACCAGCATCAGCAAAATGTCTAGTTTCTCTTTGGCTTTCTCCCCATCCACAGACCCAACGGCTTCGCAACACAGAGTCTCTTCCAGTTTCTGGGCTGCTCAGCTCCCTTGATCCGAGCCCTCCTGCCTCGCCCCTAAAGCTTAATTAAAATGAAGATGAAGTGCTCTCTGTGACGGGTCATGCACCGTGGCAGTCACCATGCCAAGGACCCCGGCAGGGCCTCTCATGTTGAGAATTCTTCTCCAGCTCCTGCTCAGGCAGCCGCTTCCTCTGGGAGCCTCATTATAATTCCTTTGGTAATTAAAACAACAGATGTTATAATTAAAAGGCTCCTCATTAAATCACAAATAACTGAAGCTTGAGGTGGGTCCTCACTGAAAGCAGCATCGGTCACCTTTGGAGGGAATAAAAAGCCTGTGAAAGGGGAGGCCTTGGCCCAGCTCGGAGCCGCAAAGGGCTGCCAGGTCAGGGGTGTTGGTGAGGTGCTGACAGACTCATTGGGAAAGCCCCCCCCAAAAGGAACATGTGATGGAGCGGTCCCCGAGGGGCTGGGGTGGAGGAGACAATCCAGCGGGAAGAGCCCAGGGGTGCCTTGTCTTGCTCATTCTTTTCTACTCAGGGACCAGGTCCACAGGGAGCTCCCAGGACAACTGAGTCACTGAGAACTTGGAAGGTGGGAAAGTGGCTGACAAGGGCTCAGGACACTTGGTTCTCGTCCTGGCGGACCACTCGCCCCCTCACTGTCCCTAAGCAAGCTCTGTGCCTGAGCCACCAGACGCTGGTCCTGGGAGATGGGCGGTGTGACGCCTACCCTGAGCTGCTGGGGCCTGAGGTGTTTGTAAATCCTCTAGCTCCATGTCTGAGACGGAAGCACCTGGGGGTGTGATGTGTTTCAGCAACCGCATGGGCTGCTGCGATGTGCTTCTGGAAGGTCCCGGGTGCTTCCGGAAGGTCCCTCACCCGGGAGCTGCCGAGCGTGGCAGTGGCTGATGGCTGATGACAGCGGTAGGGGCTGGCTAGGGAGGATTTCTCAGGGAGTGTGTGTGTGTGTGTGTGTGTTGGTTCCAGCCGCAGCTGGATCAATCCCCCACAAAGGGGCAGGGCGCTGTCTCCAGCCACGTCCCCCGCCCCCCACGCTGGCCAGGCCGCTGAGCTGGAGGGAGCTCTGAACAGCTCAGGGCAGTGATCACGTGTTTGTGGACAGCCTGACCCCGGCCTGTGCGGGTGGAGGAGAGGGCCAGGCTCTGCCGGGTTGGCCATATCCCCCTCCTGTCTCCAGCCGTCGTCCTCGGGCGGCTCTCCTCTCGCTCAGCCTGTCTCCTTGACTGTAAATTGAAGGCAATGAGGTCCCTGCACAAGCTGCCGTGAGCATTAAATGATAAAGTAGTGAAAGCAAATGTTCCTGCAATGCCTACTCCATGCCAGGAACTTTCTAGAAGTCCACCTATGTCCATTCATTTAATCCTCACAATGGCCCTTGGGAGGCTGAGTGGCAGAGTGAGTCCATCCACTGGTAGGACCCTGGGGTTGGAGCAGGGCTGGGATTTGTTCAGGTCAGTGGGGGTGGCACCACGGAGGGCCATGTGGGAGGCTGCAGGAGTGCCTCTGGGTGGCACAGTGGACAGCGCTGACCCCAGCATCCCAGGCACTGCCCAGCACCATCTGGAGCCTTCTTCAGACTCTCTGAGGCCCACCTCAGGGCACGTGCAGGTGCAGAGGGAGCCAATGCTCCTCCTGCAGGTGGCCTGAGCCAGGTCAGGTGTCCATCCCACTAGCTCAGAGCGGCACCAGGTCAGGTGGGGGTGGGGGGCTGGAAGGAAACCAAGGCCACAACCTCAAACCTCAGAGCCGGATCAGGAGAGAAGAAGAATACATCAGAGCTGTGTCAGCCTGCTTCCTCCGGTTACGACCCTAGCCGCGCACACACTGTGCCAAGCAAACAGAAAGGACTCAATAAATGCTGAATGGATGGATGGATGGATGGATGGATGGACAGAGCAATAGGTGGACCCAATAGCTACCATTTACTGAGTAACTACTATACGCTGGATATTATATACTTCTCCTATCTTTTCTGACTGCGGCCTCACCTTTATTATTTCCATTTTACGGACAGAGCAGTGCAGTTCAGTGACTTTCCTGGGTGCACGCTCCTAGAGAGTGGCAGCATCTCCAAAATCGTGTCCTTCCCACTGCACCATGCATCTCTTGCAGGAACGGAGTGAAGGTCAGTCACCAGCCCTGTTGAGATGAATGCCGTCTGCCCTATTGCTCCCACGGTGCAGCCAACGGGCATCCGTACACTGTCCAGGCCAGGCCCTGTTCTGAGAGCCGGGACACAGACATGCCCATGACCGTGCTCTGTGCTCTGTGGTCATGAGACACTGACCACACAGTGGGGGGTTCTGGGCTTTGGGGGTGTCCAGGGGCCAGGGAAGCCAAAAGAGGAACAGACTCATTCCACCGGCACGTGCTCGAGATGTGTATTTGAACTGGGTTTTGAAGGCAGCGTAAGAGCCGGGCAGGTAAAGGAAAGAAGGGGAGTCACGCCAGGTGGAGGCAACAGCATTTTCAAGGAGCCACGAAGAAAACTTCAAGTGTAGGCTGCTTGCTGGCGGCAGCGATGCGGCGGGCAGGGACCAGAGGTGAGGCTGGAAGGGGAGGCTGCGACCAGGTGATGAAGGGCTTTGACGTCAGGCCTGGAAGCCAGGGGCCATCGGAGGTCAGAGCTGGGTGGGCTGTGCTCAGAGGTGCAGCAGGAAGGCTCCATCAGCTCTCGGGGATCGGGGCGACCCAAGGCCGGGAGACCCGATGCGTGCACCTGTGTGACTCCAGTTATTCTTACGAACCAGAGAATTACAGCAGATTGGGATGAAGTTACCCTTGGAGACCATCTCCAACTCCCCGGTTGCATAGATGATCAACCTGAGGCCCAGAGAGGGGTAGTAACTGGCTCAAGGCCACACAGCAAGTTGATAGCTGACCAGGACTTGAAGTAGCAGCTCAGGAAGGGATGGGCATTCTCTCCCTTTGCTCCTTGTGACTCCTGGGTGGTGAGCAGTGAGCAAGTCAGGGCCTCATGAATTGTGGAACCCCGCACATCCAGGAGCTTTGCGTAAAATGATGCTCGTAATAACTTTTCCCCCTCGAGGACAATGAAGTACAAAAGGAGGGGGTGAGCGTTTGACGAGGGCTCTGATTAAAGCCACATACAGACGTTTTCAACAATAAAGGCTGCTGGCGCCACTGAGGAAAGAGTGACACCAAAGGCGACAGCTCCAGGCAGGCTGGGAGGCGAGGGGGTCCCAGGCGACTGACGGGGAGGAAACCCATGGCGGCAGGTCTCCTGTCCCTTCTGAAGGAGACATTCTGCCCGTCACACTCAGGCTGCCCCCGACCCCCGTGCCTATACCCCACGCTCCGCTTGTCAGGGGCCCCCTGGCTTGCTGCATCCTAGACAGAGTGATTGTATGGCATAGCTTGTGAGCAAAGAATTTCTTTGCTGTGTAAACTTGTAAAAAAAAGTAACTCGTTCAATTACCTTGCAGTGATGTGTCTGATTCTTTTTATAGACTGACATTGTGCCATTTGAAAATAAGTAAGCTAAGTAATTTAAACTTATATAAATCTAGAACTTTATTAAAAGATTTACAGTCTGAGCTCCAAACACCCTCCCTAAAACCTTGCTCCAGTCCTGCTTCCTAAAAGGCCTGGCCCATGTATCACCTCCTCTGGGAAGCCTTCTTAGATTGCACCAGTCTACATTGCTGGCCCCAGACCAAGCCTTAGCAGCCTCTCCAGGCTCTTTGAAAGGACAGATCTTCAGTCCCTTCCTCAGCTGGCTATGTCCCCTGGACAGACCCCTGCCTACCACCCCTCAGAGATCAGAGCTGAGAGACAGACACTGTCCCACAGCCCGGATGCCCATAGGCTCAGATTTTCCCTGGAGACACAGCTTGGGACATGGGGAAGGTGAGGCTCTGGTGTGTGCACAGTCTCTCCCCACGCTCGCCCCGCTGCTCACGCCTACCTTTTACGGTTTGTGAGGCATCACTGCACGTCTTGTACTCCAGGTAGAGTGAGCGTTCCAGGAGGAGAGGCCCCGTGGTGGCTCCCCCCTCCTCCTGCTGCTTCTTCCTCTTCGGCACGGCCACACACAGGGTGCTCAGAGCAAGGTTTCTGGGCCCTCTCTTTCACGGGCCTCAGTTTCCCCATCTGTCAAATAAAGGATTGGTCCACATAAACTTCAAGTCTGCCCAAAGAGTCAATGGATAAGAGATTTGTCCCCAGACTGATCTAGGGGTGACATCTGCCAGATGGGGTCCAATACAGATTATGCGTAGAGAGCCTTGTGTCTCTTGAGTGCTAGCCAGGTAGGGCCTTTACAGGGTCCTGGCCCATCCTGCCTGCCAGGCCGTCTGTGGAGTACAGGCCAGTGGAAACAGCACTGAGCCTGGGGCCCCAGGAACCACTGCATGTGGGCCCAGACCCGGCACTGATGAGCTACTGAGCCTGGCACAAGTCAGTTTCCCTTTCTGGGTCTCAGCTTCTTTACCTGCAAGGTGGAAATCACGCCTTCCAGGCTATTGTGAGCACAGAATACATAGGCAAATGGTTTTTGCTTTGTCTTGTATTGTTACCATTAGTATTCTACTTATACAAATACTATATGAATATGTTGTTATCATAAACATTCAAGCAACGACATGAAAATGCAAGCAGAGCTTGACCACCTCCCCCCGCTTCAGACCCAGAGTCCCCACGAAGTAACTGCTATCGTAATCTAATGTCTGTGTCTTTTTATATGCATGCACTTACATGCACATATGTAGGCACCTATAGAAACAAAGAGTGTTATTTTGCCCTGTTTTTGTAACATGGTGAAATCATGCCAGCTGGGTCCTCTGCTCGGGGTCTCACAGGCTACAATCAGTGTCCCCCAGGCTGTGCTCCCAGCTGGAAGCTTAACCGGGGAAGAATCTGAGCTCCTCCCAGCTCTCGGTCAGGGTGTTGGCAGACTGCGTTCTCCTGCAACTCCAGTTTCTTAATGCCTATGTGCTGGAGACCACCCTCGGGGCTAGAGGCCATGCTCGCTTGCCTGCCACGTGGTCCTCTCCCTTTCCCAGGTTAACGACAGGGTAGTTTGTTTCTCCAACGCCAGCAAGAGAATCTCTCTCCAGTCTGCTGAGACAGAGTCTCATGTGACACGGTGTGATCCAAGGACTGACGTCCCATCGCCTTTGCCATATTCTGTTGGTGAGAAGTGAGTCACGGGTCCCACCCACACTCAAGGGGATTATACACTGGGGTCCCCTTAGGGTGTGTCTTCCGTAGGGTGGCAACATTCCTATTCCCAACCCTGGTGTTGGCCCCGAGTCGTGCACCTGACCCGAATCTTTGTAAACCATCTCTTTATTAAGCATCCCCAGTCTGAATATGGCAACTGTTCTCGTGCCTGAACCATCACGGAGCCCAGCAGCCAGGGCATAATTTTGTGAACTATATACATGAAGGGTAAAACTCAAGGGGAGCACGGTGGCAAAGGGAACAAAGGGGGGTATGTGAATTCTTTCCAAACCCAACGAGTGTGCACGTGGCAGAAAGCCCACCTTCGCTATGTAACAGGGGATCAACGCCCATGGCTCTCTCCTCCCCTGCACTGCTCCATCCCCTTCCCCCCCCACCCCCCAAGAGAAGTGGCTTAACTGATCAGCGACCTGGGAGGAGGACCTGGGCCTACCTGACTTGACTGAGTTCCCACCCCCCCACCCCCCCGCCCCCGCCCGCCCGCTGCCCCACTTCCCTTGGAGCCCTGCCCGTCTGCAGAGAGTGTGTGCACTCAGCTGCTGCTGTATGCTCCCAGTTTTCATAGGAAGGCCCCACGAAAGGAGCCTGGTGTTGTCCAGCCCTAGGTGTGACTGTTCAAATTCTGGGGTTCAGGATAGGGAAGCCCACGACTTAGCACATGCAAGCCACACCCTCCAGTCCAGCTGGTAAACAGCATTGCAGCTGACTCCATATGTCCCCAGTGGTTCATCATACACCAAGAATGATCAGAGAAATTCAAATTAAGTAAGAGTTGCCATTTTTCCAGCCTAAATGGCAAAAATGGGAAAGTGAACATATTCAGCGCTGGCATGTTTCAGTGAGACGGCATCTCCTGTGTGGTTGGTAGGGGTAGAAAGTGGCACAAACATTTTGGAGTACGATTCAGACATAAGAATCAGAGGCCTTAAAATGTTCATAATCAGTAATTTTACTTTAGGATTTGGATAAGAAAGCAATCTGAGATCCAAACCAAGGCTTATGCACAAGGATTAATTCCACCGTGATAAACAAGAACAAATCTTGAGGACAAGACTCTGAATGCTCATCAACAGGAAAAGAGTAAAGTCGGCTGGGGTACAGCCAGCCCGTGAAATATCACGTGGCCATGAAATGGTATTTTCAACGAGCCTTTCACAACGGCAGGAAACGACGGTGATGAGATGTGAGGTGAGAACAGCAGAGAGAAAAGACTCGAGCCTGTAACGCCAACTAGGAAACCGTGCAGGAGGAAAGAGTGGGTTGACTGTGTGATGGTTACGAGCCTTCTTTATTTTTTTCTGTGTCTTCCATGCCTCCTACTGTAAACATGCGTAACCTGCCCACCCACCCCCACAGTCACACGAGAAGAGAGAGACCACGTCCCACCTTCTCCCTGGGGATCTGTAGTGGAACCAACGGGTCTGTGATTTCCAGAGCACAGCGTGAGTGGTGAGATGTTTCTGCAGGAGTGTCCTTCCTTGGGTTTTCAAAACAGGATGCTGACGCCCTGATGGTCCTCACGATTGCGTGGAAGGCGGCAGGCTGGCTGAGGAAACACTTTCCTGAATGTTCCTTCCCTGACCTCCCTTCCTGCAGCTTCTTCCAAGAACTCCCGCTAAGTTTTTTGAAGCAATGTTGCACAAACCTCGTACTCCTGACTGCTGTGATCCCAGCAGGAGCTCACGCCCGCACGGACATTGGAGTGTACACACAGGACCGGGAACGCACACACGGGACTCTGCGTGTGTCCTGTAGGAACATGCAAGGGGGTATAGCCGCCCTGCCTGTTGGTCTGGCAGTGGGCCCTTGTCACTAAGGAAATAACCCTGACATTTTTGCTGTAGAAGAATGACAGGAAGGTGCCTCAGAAGAAGGAAAGACGGGGCCATTCGGACCAGCACCATCTTGGTGGGCAGAAACCGTGAGACCGAGGCCCACAGAGGCGCTGGGTGGGGCGGTCAGAGAGAGGGACAGTCCTAACCCTGGTCCTGTTGCCTGTGCGTTCCAGCCCCTGGGTCCTTTCCTGGTGGCTGCGGGGGGCTGGGCACTGGGCCCAGGAGGTCTGGAAGGCTCCATGGAAGGAGGGTGCTGGGGCGGGGCCACAGCGGGCTGTCCCGCGCTGTGAGCTTGCTGTGGCGCATCCCGCAGATGAGAAGGAGCACGTCTCCTCCCACGGGAGATGGTGACTTCCGCTTCCCACGTAGCCCTAAAGTGTCAGAGCGGACTCCTGTGGTCAGGGAGGTCAGGCAGTCGGCCAGAGACTAGACAGGATCCTGACTCATAGCCGCTGGGTAAACAGAAACGAGAGCCTGGGGGGAGGGGTGCGGACCCCCAGCTGCCCCAGCAGTGGGAGGGGGCGTGCCAAGACACCATGGAATCCCGACACATTTCACGTGTCCGAGCTGTGAACTGTGCTGTGTGTTGGGAGCTCGGGCCAGGGCTGAGATCGGCATTAGCTGCTGGCCAGGCCAGGCCAGGCCTGCATCCGTGGAGGGGGTGGTGGCTTAATCTGAGGCCATGGCCATCTTGTAGTCAGTGGCCAGTGTCTAGCTTACCGCGGGCATCAGTGCTCACTGAGTGGCCAGGTTGGGGGCAGCACCCCTCCCTCACTCTAGCAGAATCAATGGCTCAGGAGGGGAGGCTCGGGTATGAGCTGCTGGACGCCAGCCTGCCCCGTATCACCTCTGCACACGGGTCTAAGGAAAAGAACCATTCTGAGGGGAGGACTCAGAACCAAACCTCCATGGTCCAGTGCCCTGGCCTCCTCCTCGCCTCATCTCCGGTGCAGCCCACCTTGGGTCTGCCTTGTCTCCTGACACACAGCTTGTGAGCCTGAGCGGCTGTCTCTTGGTGGAGTCCAGTGAGGAAAGTGTCTGGCTGCCGCCCTGGAGCAGCTCACAGTCCGGTTGGGACAATCGTGACCTGTGGGAACAGGCTGTGGCCCTGGTTTGGAGCCCCCTGTGCCCCGAGGAGAGGCAGCTCCAGGAGGCTGGGGCAGCCAGGGAGACTTCCTGGAGGAGGGGTCGTGTGCACCGGCTGGTGAGAGTGTGGCAAGCAGTGAGGCCGGAACACAATCCTGTCAAGAGACACATAAAAATCTGGCAAAACTACCCAGAGCCTTTTCTGGTTGTTACTTTACTTCAGACACAATATTTTGATAGTTTCCACACGAGATGAATCAGAAACATATGCATTAATTTCTCCTTAAAAATATACACTTGTTGTACTTGGCAAAACGCAGCCTGGGATTTGATGAATGGAAAACAAGTGAAGAATTGTATGGCATCCAACCCTGGGAGGGCTCAGAGGCTGGAGCATCTTGCGGCCTGTACCTGGAAGCTGCTTCCCCAACTCGCATGTGGCAGGGCCAGAGATGGTGCCACCTGCCCCAGCTGCTCTGCTGGGGACATCCTCGTGCCCAAAAGCTCGAGTCCAAAGTCAGGTCAGACGACAACGTGTTCCTTCCACAGAGAAGCTGACACAAGCTGGCTCCATCCTGGCTAAGGAGCTGATTTCTTGGAAAAGTCAGTGCAACTCTGCTCCTCTGAATTCGTTACTGTTTATCCTAGTCAAATCTCCCTCGTTCCTCTCAAATAGTCCTCGTGTCCCACATTGAGAAGGGCCACCTACACTTATTGACCTCCATACGTGGACAGGTTTGTCATGATCAAGGTTTGATTTTTCTTAACCGCAGACCCAAGAGGAATCCAAAATCCTCTTTCATAATTAGAGCATCGCCTGCCTTACTTTGGGATGAAAATGGTCATGACTCCGGGCATGTGCTCAGCGGAGTGGTTCTTCAGAACACAAGTGCCATTCAAGTCTGTTTATAAAGTAGATCTGGGGGGGTGGGGTGGGGGTATCCCACTGAATTAGTTGCCTACTGTGGTGCAACAAATTTCCCCAAAGTTAATGGTCTAAAATGACAATAAATATTTACGACCTGTCACGATTTCTACAGGTCAGGGTTTGGGAGCAGGTTGGCTGGGCAGTGCTGGCTCAGGGTCTCGTCATCTGAAGGCTCAACTAGAGCTGGGGTCCTCTTTCCAAGGCAAGTCACTCACACAGCTGGCAGGGTGGTGCTGGCTGTTGGTAAGAGTCTTCCATTGCTCTCCACGTGGGTCTCACCACACGGCTGCTTGAGTGTCCTCACAACGTGGCGGCCAGCTTCCTCCAGAAAGAGCGATTGAAAACAGGAAGGTGGAAGTAATATCTTTTATGACCTAGGCTTAGAAGTCGCACACCGTTATTTCTGCGTGTTCTATTGGTTATGCAGGCCACTCCTGATACAACATACAAGCTCACATATACACATAAATACATAGAGACATACACACATACATACATAAGAGCATGAAACCAGGCTGCACGGATCCTTGGAAGCCATCTTGGAGGGTAGAGTTTCCGTTTCCAAGGTAACCCACACCCACTCAGCTGGGTGTCCCATGGAGGGAGTAGATTACCCAGAAGTCCTCTTTGATCCCTGTCCCAGACACCAGCAGAGGCTTCTTTGCACATGGCGTGTTCCACTGGGATTGGTCTCCCACCCTGGGACCAACCCGTGATTCATAACATGTCATGTTGCAATCATTAGTCTGAGCCTTAGCCACCATGGGAATGCCTGAACACCTGATGTCAGATGTTAACGATGCTTGAGTACCGAGGAGAGGAGAGGCAGAGAAGGGCAATGAGCTAATAGGGGCAGGAGTGATGGATCAGGAGTCAGGAGACCTGAGTACTCCATCAGTAAACTGGTGGACACTGACATGGGTCAGAGAGGGCGGGACGCTCTCAGTTAACAGCAGCCCAGAGGGGTGGTTAAGCAGATGGTTCTGGTGTCAGATAGCTGGTCACCTCCTCACCGGCTGCCTCAACATCTCTGGGCTCTGTTTCCCCATCTACAGAGGTTGTGGGAGATAAGCGTCCATAAAGCACCTACTCCAGCGCCTGGCGCAGGGCCAGTGGTGGGCACGTGCTGGCTGCTGTTATCGGAGTGTTGTCACGACCACGCTCACCCATCACCCTGCCCTCCTCTGGGTCAGACCTTGTGCCTGTACATTTCAGAGATTATCTTGCACCCCTCAGGGTCTGATTTCCATTCCTGCCATCATCGCCCACGGCCGCGCCACGGCTGACAGCCACAGCCACAGGACGTGATCCGATTTACATCTTTTGGAGTGTGGGCGTAGCTGCAAGTGTGTTGGAAGATTTGGTGAGAGGTGGGAAGGATGCAGTGCTGTCTGGTGGCCTCTATTGTCTCCGTGAATTAGAAAGCAAGGTCATCAACAGAGAGAGAAGGCTGTCATCTGGACCTGGCCATGTGTCCTGGGCCAAGATCAGGGGCAGAGGGCGTCCCTCTGTCTGGGGTGTTCTTTCTGTAAGGGGAAGGCTCAGGCCGACAGCTTCACAGAGACCACGTTGCAAAAGTCCTCCAGGGCATCCGCCTTTTGTAATGGGCCTGCAAAGTGCTTAGGAAGGGCCTGGTGCAGAGCAAGTGCTGTCTGCGGATTAGCCGTGGTGGTTGTTGCTATTCCTCTTGCTCCTCCTGCTCCTCTGGGCCTCCTTAGCCGCGAGAGGGGCAAGCTGCAGGCAGGCAGTGCCCAGCAGTCTGGAGCAACAGCAGTGGGGCCGTGCTGGGGAGTTACTGAGCACGCTTCTGCTTAGAAGCCCTGGTCAAGTCCCGCCCTCCTGCAGACAGTGCTGGGAGGGTCTAGAAGCCGTCCATACAGGTGGAGGTTCATGGTTGGGGAAACCGAGACCCAATGAGAGGAAGGACTTATCCCACAAGCCACACAGAGCCTGGCAGGACTGGGACTAGAACCTGGGGCTCCTGACTGCCCTGATCTGGGCTCTTTCTACCATTCTGCTTTGCCTTTTCTGCTGTGTGTACATCCGGGTTGTCTTTGCAGAGCTTCCCTGACATTTAGCTTCTCCTTTGATTGACATCTTAGCTGTGGGCATTTCATCCTGGGCCATAGCAGCCTCTGTAGAAGTTTAGGTCATTCATTCCTTCCACGGATACGAGCACAATCTAAGAGCTGGGCTCTGCGCTAAGGGTGGGGTGTTCCAAAATGAAGGAGGCGCAGCCAGCCCCCACCTGAGAGGGGTACATGGGGCAGATGTGCAAAAGGTTAACCAACAGGTAAATACCCAGAAATGAGGGCAGCAACAGAAGCATGTATGGGGTGTGGTAGGAGCGCAGGGTGGGGGCAGGCACGTTGTCTAGACAGGGTCGGGAAGGCTCGCCCAAGAGGCGACACCGGAGTCTTCAAAGAGGAGTAGACCAGCCTCGTTAGATCTGTGGCCTGGCCTTGAACAAATTACCTAAGTCCACAGTGCCTCAGTTTCCCTGTCTGTAAAGCAGAGAGTAACAACAGCCTCATCCTCACAGTGCTATCACAAGGATTAAAAAACACTATGAAAGACACAGCATGGGGCTGGCACATAGCAGACTCAACAAATTATGATAATGATATTGCTGCTATTACCACGGAGGCCTTAAATGCCGACTACTATAAGGTCATTTCATAGGCCAAGGGAGCCATTGGAAGTGCTGGGGCAAGGAGTGGTAGCAAGCATATTTGAAGTGGGAGGGAGCCAGGTGATCCCGAAGGACAAAGCCAGCACCAATGGAGGCAGAATCTATCTCAGGAGGAGCCGACTCATAATCATAGCTGGCCAGAGAGAAGACAGAGTCTCTCGCAGTGTAGTGAGCTCCTGGTCACTGAAGGTGTGCAAGTAGATGATGAGCAGTCACGTGGTAGAGACGTTGAATGTGAGTGTGTGAATGTGTGTGTGGTGGGGGCGGGCAGTTTTCCTCCCTGAATCAGGGATCTGTGGGCCCCTCCATCCCTGGGAGTCTATTCTATTTCTAAGCCCCTGGCACTGGGCACCAAACAGCCAGGTTAAGCCAGGCTTCTGACTTTATCACAGCCTCACACAATAGTGGGGCTCCTGCTGGCTCCCAGGGGGTGGGTGTTGGAGGGGAGCTGGGCTGAAAACCTTCCCCGGGGAAGCCACAGCCCCAGCTGAGCAAAGGGCAGGCATTAATTAAAGCGCGCCTGAGCTGTCAGTTGTGGTACCTGCACCAGGGCTTAGAACTGCTTAATCAGAGGGTTTGTTCCACTATTTTGCCTTGAGAAGGCACTATTGATCGGGAATCCCTGGCCTGGAACTAATTGAATATTCACCCCCAAATTGCAGCCGCTGATTACTTATAAGGCCACGTCTTTCATTGTTACCGGGGAAATTGCAGCCAGGGCTGGGGTACCACGTAAGAGAGAGAGAGGCGGCAGGAGGGAGGGGAGAGAGGAGCGGGACATGGAAAGAGAGGAAGAAAAAGAGAAGGAGAAGGGGACAGGAGCCAGGGAAAGGAATGGAGGCTTTTTCGTTGCCTGAGAAATCAGATGTGACAAGCCAGCCAACACTTTCATCTCGAAACAACTTCTTATCCCTGGGAGGGGACCTTCCCGTCCAAGTCACCAGGACGCGCTGGCAGGATGGCAGTTGGAATGAAAGCAGCTTTCAGTATTGTGATCTTGGGAATAAACTCATATGAATTCATTCCTCTCCACACATCTGCCTCCCCACTGCAGACGGGAGGTGCTATTACAAAGCGCTCTTGGTGCTGTTTGGGGAGTCCCGCGGCCACCGAGGAGGGAGTGGGAGCCAGCGATGTCTGCTGGGGCTGAGATGCGAGGAGAGGGGGCTGGGGGTCTCAGGGCTCTGCTGTTCTCAGCCATAGGCAGGACCCTGAGGGTCTGGGAGGGCAGCGTCCTCCTCTGTCCCCTGTGCATCTTTCTGACTGCAAGCCGATGGCTTGCTCACCTGCACGCCTCCAACACAGACGAAGCTGGGCACAGACTGCCCATGCACGCCTGTCTTCGGTACCTACGCCCTGATGCCAGGGCTCATGGCTGAGGCGGGGGAAGATGGGGGGCGGGGAGAGAGAATTAGGAAAGTGATGGCTAACACATGAGCCAGTGGTACACGTGCTGCAGAAGAACCGTGCCAAGCGCTCCGAGGTGGGAGCCAAAGCTCCACCCCACTAGAGCATGGGCTTCAAGGACCAGTGTGAGGTCAGCTGGCAGGGAAGGGTGGAGAAGACATTGCGAGAAAAAGGGGTAAAGTCAAGGGCACAAGAAAGAGTGTGGTGTGTTCTGGAGACACCAAGGATCTCGCTGGAGTGCAGGTGGATGTGGCCAGGCATGAGGCTGGGGGCTGGACCACAACGAGCCTCAAAGTTTAGACTTTGCCCTGAACACTGTGGAGGTGTCCCCAGAGGGATGGCAGCAGCAGGTGATGGGGCAGAGAGCTGGTATAAGCAGAGCATGGATTTGGAGGGTGGGGAGGCGGGTGGAAAGTAACTCCAGCCAGGAAGACCACAGAGAAGGCTGTTCCGACAACCCAGGGGTGAGCCTCTGAGGATCTGAACCAGGGAAGTGAGCTGGGGAGGGAGAAGAGGGTGCTGGTGGGGGAATGAGTGACTGACCTGCTGGGAGATAAGAGGGAGGGAGAAGCCCAGGGTGGTGTTTCCGACTTGGGCGACCGAGCGGATGGTGGTGCCCTGAGATGGGGAACGCAGCCTCACAAGCAAGTTTGGGGAGGAAACGGCATATTCATTCTCGGCTGTGCTGAGTCCAAGGTCCTGGGAGGTGCCCAGGGCAGCTGGATTCCGGGCATCAGTGCTCAGGGGACAGGCACAGGTGCGCGGGTCCTTGAGATAGATGGAGTGGTCGAGGCCACGTGAGAAGAAGGCATTTGCTGGGCCAGGGGAGTGCAGAGGGTGGGAAGCGGGCAGAAGACCTACCTGGAAGGGATGGGAACTTAGGGCAAAGAAAACCCCTCCGCTGTCAGAAACCGCCATCGAAGTCTAGGAGTCAGCACCATAAAAGGCAACCCAGTATTTTAACAAACTCTTGGTTCTACAGACAGAACAGGAGGGGGCCGCCTGAGTTTTAATAGTAATTTATCTCAATGTAGGCTTTTAAACCTCAATTTATCATTGTCACTGACAACACGGATTAATCTGCTGCCCAGCGTCTTTGTCGCGGCTGCGAATCCCAGAAGGATAAAAGGGAACTGATAAACATAAAGAACTGAATTTCAATTAATGCAAGCCCGTGCTAATTTTCCGACACACAACCCAGAAACATTCTCATTCATTACAATTTTGTCGTTGCCCGTTCTCGAGGGGAAACACGCCCTCTGATTTATTTATTTTTTCTGGCGTCGAATTCATCACAGAGGACATCGTGGAAGGCAGGGAGCCAGCGGCACCCCTCTCCCCTCCCCCAGCAGCCCATGTTTTGCTGAGGAATGGAGTGCCATTCTAGAATTTGCTGGAAGTTTCTCGAGTGCTTTCAACAGTTCTTCAGCAGCTTGGCGTTTGGGTCCTCTAAGTTTCCCTGTGGAGAGGGAGCTGGGGAACTGGAAATGGAGGCAGATTCTGTAATTAAAACTGACTGCATGTCTGCCTATCCTGCAGGCCTGTTTCCTGACTCCTTGGGGTGGGGGACCTCATTAGAGGGGGGCAGTGTAATGGCTTCTTTTGGAGGGGGGACCTGATCCCCAGAAGCTGTACTTCTGACGAGGGAGACGAACTTCACCCCGATGTATGGGAAGAGGACGATGCACTGAAGGGGGAGGAAAGCTTTCTCGCCGCCCCTCCCCAGCACCTGCCACGGGCTGCTCCCCATGGGCAGACAGCCCTACACTTACCCACCCCTGGGCCTTTGCAGTGGCAGTTCTGCTGGCTGGGGTGCCCTCTCCCCACCAGCCTGTCAGATGCTTCTTCATTCGCCAAGACCTGGCCCAGCTCCTTTTCTGAGATGCTGTCTCTCATCTGTGTCCCCAGAGCCAGCTTTTTGTTTCCACCTCAGTCCACGGGGTGCCAATTCCCTGAGGGCAGAAACGAGCTAGTCCTACCCAAAGGTGCCCGGCTGAGGGGCCAGAGGGAGCAGTCAGCAGGCGCCCGCCCTACTCAACAGGCGGAGCTGTGTGTGTGCCTGAGGAAGGGAGAAGAAATGCCGTTTTCTTTGCCCTAAAGCTCCTTAGCACATATCGTCCACAAGAGGCTGTGTTTGCCCAGACAGGCAGCTTTTTCTAATCCGTCCCTCATTCCAGCGGACAAAGGCGCCCTGCACCTGCCTACCCTTCGCTGCCTCAGCTGAGAACGCTTCCTCACCACGCCCCTGGGTGTGTCCAGGTGCACCGCGACCTCCGAGCGCAGAGCCTCCCTCCCCAGCCCAGATGCAGACACTTCCGCAGGCTCATTCAAATTCCCTGTCCTGTCCGGGTCTCCAGCTGTGTGTGACTGGCAGGAGCAAAGCCTGTTTAAATTGCTTGGCTCAAACATAGGGGAGACTTCGAAAGCTAACCCTACGTGGTCCCCAATTTGGCCCCCCTCCCCGTGTATGAGGAGCCCCCTCCTTAGTCCATCACGGTTTGGGGTCCAGCTCCAGCCCAGACATTGGAACGCCCCCACCTGTGAATCATAGCTTGTGTCTACGTCTGTTCTGTCTTCCTCAGAGGTGCCCCCTCTGCCAGGAGACCGATGCTTGCTGTCTTCCACTGGGGTTATGGGCCCCTCTGAAGAGGAGCAGTCTCCGGCATTTTCTTCCCAGAGAGTTAAAGAGGCTGTGTTCTGTGCCCGGGTCTTAATTTATGAAGGTGACCGAGTGATGACGCAGAGAGGGCAATGCCATGGAAAGGAAAGTTCAGTGTTACTCACAGACCCCTAGAGATGAGAGGCAGGCACGCTGTGTGGGAGGAACGCTAGGTTTTGGTTGGGAGGCAGAAGCAGGAGTGAGGGAAAGCCTAGGCCAGAGCCTCTGCTGGGGTGTCCGCGAGAAAGGCAGGGCAGAGCAGACTACTTTGAAGAACGCTGGCGGTCAGTGGGCCCTAGGATGGTATCTCATTGCCTGGGATGATTTAGGGCAGGGGAGATACTGGCTTCAGGTGTGAGTTAAATAAGGGGGTGGTTGCGGGGTATAGATGCTGCTTGGCTGGTTTGTGTATGAGACCTGTGCTCCCAGCCGATCTCTTTGCGATCCCTAAGAACCAGCTAGCCTGAGAGGCCGTCTCTTCCTGGGCCTGTAAAGCCTGCAAATACCAGAGCCTCAAGAATACGGGAAGTAAGAAAATATAGTTAATACGACTGGCCCTGCGATGCATAGATGCCGAATAGACCAATACAAGAATCCAGGACAGCACCATTAGAACACGCTGTTGTTGTCTACGGCTGTGCCACAGGCCACCCCAAAACTTAGTGGCTTAGAACAGCAACCATGTTATCCTCAATTTGGGCAAAGTTGAGGGGGACAGCTTATTTCCTTGTGCTCCACCTGGCATTTTCTGGGCTTGACTCAACTGGATCAACTCAACTTCAGGATCCAAGGTGGCTGCCCGGTCAGTCTGAGCCTCGGCCTGGGTGGCAGGCACTGCTGGGCCGGCTGTGCCCTTCTGCAGGGGATCTCCGCAGCTGGCCAGCCGGACTCCTTGCTGCGGTGGTCCAGGGCCCCACGAGGGCAAAGGAGGAAGCTTCCAGGTCTGAAGGGCTCGGCCTGGAACTGGCACAGGGTCACACGTACTGCTTGGGCCAAAGCGAGTCACAAGGTCAGCCCAAGGAGAAAAGGCTCTGCCCAGACAGGAGGAGTGCCACGTGCAGGCTGGCACAGAGGAACGGGTGGCCATCTTTGCAAAGAACGCAACAGAACGATGATGGTGGGCACAGTGGGGGCAGGGGTACCAGAGCAGAAATAGCTCCTGTCTTAATATGTAGGAGTCAGGTCCCGAGGACCAAGGACTCCAAACTAGGAGATAGTTTCCCTATTTCCAGCCCCCTGGGGAGCAGCGTGATGTGCCAGCAGGGAAAACGCAGGCTTCAGAGACACATGGCCCCAGGTTCCAATCCTTCTCTGCCTCTGGCTGAGTAACGTTGGGGCAGAGCCCTCCAGGGATGTCTCAGTATGCTTAGAAGAAACCCCAAAGCCACAGAGTCTTCCAGGGCCTGATGATCTGGGTGCACTTGCCTTCCCCAAGAGCCCCCCGGCTCGGCCCTCTGGCCCTGGGGTAAAACGCTGCCCCCCGCTCCACGCCCCACAGGAGGCACACCTGGAGGCACGTGTTGCCTTGTCTTCACTGCTCTTGTTACCACCTGAACTTGTCACTCATCGTGGTCTCCGCCAGAGTGAGTGGGACACATGGCTGTCTACTCCAGCACTCAGTCCTTCCAGAGTGCCCGGCACACAGTAGGTGTTCAGCAGATGTTTGAGGAATGGGCTCCTGCGATTAGGGAGACCAGCAAGTCCAAATCTGCACGCTGGACCCCGGAGAGCTGACGGCACAGAGGAAGTCCGAAAGGCGGTCTGTGGGGGAGTTCTCTCTCACTCGCTCGCTCGCTGGCGGAGGCCAGTCTGGCTGCTCTGTTCAGGCCCTCACTGGGTTGGCTGAGGCCCACCCACACCAGGGAGGCCGATCTGCTTGACTCAGGCCCACCAGCTTAAATGTTCGTCTCATCCAAAAACTCCCTCGTGGAAACACCCAGAATCGTGTTTGACCGACTATCTCGGCACCCCCTGGCTGACGCACAAATTACCCATCACAGTACGCATGTGTTGAATGAATAAAAAGATGTATTTGAACCTGTAAAATGGGGCTCACAGTGCCCACATCTCAAGATTCTTTGGAGGAATAAATGAGATGCTGGGTGGGAAGGCAGCCAGCACAGCCCCTGTCCCCCAGTGGGCCCTCGGCAGATGACACTCACACTCCATCACGGGCCCCCTCAGAGAACAAAGCTCTGAGGACCCCCGTCTTGGTGTCTGGGCCTCAGCTGAGTGTGTCTCTGCTGCTGTGAACACCTGCCGCTGCTCAAGCCGTGCCACCCCCAGCGATGACATGCCACAGGAGCTGCCTCTGTTTGCCGAAAACATTTCAGGGTGTCCCGGCAACACGCCGCGCTGGAGGAACACGCTGTCTGCGTCTGAAGCCAAGCGTGAGCCGGGTTCTGAACGCATCCTCACACAGAGCGGGTGCAGTCATTAGGATAATTATTAGGGGGTTAATGAAGCTGGGAACAGCGCGTCAAGTGCACATTTAAACAGAACCTTTTCTTAAAAGTGGGTGGAGGAGTTTGCCGGCTCCGCTTTCTCCTTTATTTAGAATTGGAATCTCAGGATTGGAACTCAATATGTGGGAAAAAGCCCTTTCTACCTGCCCCCAACCCACACCAACTCTTGGTCTCCAGATGGCATCTCCACACTGGGGTGGACCCAGAGGGCTCCGAGAGTGTCTCACCATCCCTCTCTGGTCGGCGACCAAGGCTGCTAATTCCACCTCCTCAGTGTTCCCTGACTTGATCCCCCACTCCCCACCTCCCTGCCACCGTGCTCCCCTCCGTCGTCTCCGAACTGGTCCCCAGCCTGCCTCTTCTGGTCGCCTTTTCTTAGGCTGAGTTCTCCAGGAACAGTCCTGAGACTGAGATTCCTCAGAAAGAGCTGTACTTAGGAAGTGTTCCTAGAAAAAAACAGTGGAATGGAGAAGTCAGACGGAGAAGGACGGGACAGGAAGGGAAGAAGGGCAAGTCCTGCAGAGGGTGACTGGCTCCGGCCAGCAGCAGACGAGGTCAGGCGAGGGAGCTGGGGTCTTTATATGCCCCAGTCAAAGGTTAGGCCATGGTTCCCAAACCACGTGCCGAGGCACCCAGGGTGCCATGTGATACTTTAATTTTTGAGGACAACCCAGCTTCAGCTGTCTGACACCACGCTCGAGACAGTTCACACTTTTGACATTAGATGATGTCACATCTTTGTGAAACAGAAAGTTAGGTGGCAGCCGTGGTGTAAAGCAAGTACTGTATGAAAATCTTGGAAAAGGAAATGAGGGTGGTGTTGTCCAATCTGATTTTACGAATTGAAAGGTACACGTGTCTCATTAATGAGAAATTGTGGTTATTGATGCATGAAACGAGAATATTATTTTTTCTTTTAATCTGTGTACATTATAGCTTTAAACAGCTACTGAGCTGTTAGGATGTAAATACTCATTGTTTATATCTCACTTCTTAATAAATGGAACTGTTAGGCACTTCTTGTGGCCTCGGAGTGAGTGCTGTGAATAAATTCCTGAGATGCTAAGGGCTCCACAAACTATGAAAGTTCTGGAACTTCTGGGTTAAGGGCTGCCACTGGGAGGATGTACGTTTCCAGGCCCTTCTGGCTCTCTGTGCCATGGGCAAAGGGCCTGGAGCAGCCCGAGGGCAGCCCTCCAGCAAAAGAACAGGTCTGGGCTGCCAGGATGAAGGCGCTCCAGGAGTCAGTGTGTGCAAACGTTAGAAAAGGAATCTGAGTGGGTAAGGGCGGACATAGGTGTTGGCCACAGCAGTGCTTCTCAAACTGTCACGTGCACGAGACTCACCTAGGGATCTTGTTGAATGCAGATTCTGGGTCAGTGGTTCTGGGTGGGCCTGAGACTCTGCATTTTTAACCTGCTCCCAGCTGAGGCCGGTTTGTGGCTCCCACTTGGAGCAGCAAGAGCCACACTGTTCCTTTCTGCCACCACTTGCTATACCCTCCATGCCCACACATCCACTGGTGTCCCTCACGGACCCTCCACCCGACCTGAGACTGATGTGGGTTCTCGGGGAGCCCCAGGGCTGGACGGCTCCGAGCCCCGTTCAGACCATGCATTCCAGCCTCTGCCCTGCCTCCAGCCTGGGGGACAGTGAGGGATGGCAAGGCCCCTCCCCAGAGTCATCGCTCCCCCCAGTTGCCCTGCATTCTCCTAGAACTGCAGACTTGGGGCCCTGGACATTGAGTGACAGGGACAGACAAAGTTGGAGAGGGACAAAAAGGCCGATGGCGCTCACTCTCGCACACAGTCAAACGTGGAGTCTGGAATGCCGCCGCCAGTGCGCTGGCCTCCCGGGACCTGGAAACTTGAGTCCTGGGAGGGCTCTCAGACAAACGGAGCAGCCCACCCATCACTCTTTTTACAGATAGGGACTCTGAGGCCCCGAGACGAGCAAGTCAGCACGGGGGCTGAGACTGGGACCCAGGACATCAGACACCACACCCAGGACACTGGCTATTCCCTATCTTACCTTAGGGTATCTTGAGCTCTAGATGTCAGAAGCAAACTACCCCACCTTTTAGTAGTGTGTCCCCCACTAATGTTCCAGAGGTTGAGGGTACACTGCATGTAATATTGTGAGTACACTGCCCCCAAATATAGAAGGTGCGCTGTCCCAGACGTTGGGACACGCTCGTACCCATAAGCTGGGGCGAGGGAACAGTGCCAGCGCCCCTGGTGGGCAGGGAGAAGGTGCTGATGCTGCATTGGGCCCTGGCGAAGGGGACTGGTCCCACTCCCTGGCGCCCCGCCCAGTCAAGTCCCAGGTCCACAGCTCTCTCCCCCCAGGGCAACCGATGGCACAGCCCTCTTTCCTCCTGGGGCGGGGGCTGCCAACTCGTTCAGGCTCCTCCATCCACACCACCAGCATCCGCGGGCCTCGAGCTCAGGCTGTACACACGCAGAGCGGGCAGAGGATGGGAAGTGGGGTGACTGTGGTTTTGGTATCAGAAGGATCTGGGTTTGATCCTGGCTTTGCTTCTCAACTAGCTATGATTATAGATTTTATTATCGTCCCCATTTCTTTACTCCCGCTTCTAAAACTACGCATCTGTGCCCTTTGCAATGAGGCCCTGCAACAGCTCCCAGCAGAAGAGGTGAAATCGATTTCCCTCTCCCGTTGACGTGGGGCTTGGCCATAAGGCTTCCTTTTGCTAACAGGCTGTTGTGTATCTGCATGTCTTGGCTTGCAATCTTGTGCTTCTACCATCTGCCAGGAGGGGCATGTGTTCTGGGTAACTATTGGTCCCAGGAGAACGAGGAGACTTCTGAAACAGACCAACCTGCACCCTGGAGCCAAGCCCAGCAGAGCCACGGCTGTCAGGGAGAAGTGAATGCCTCTTGTCACCCACTGAGTTTGTGGATCATTTGTTACGTAGCCTTCTTGCCACAAGAGCTGATGAATGCACGATGGGACCATAGTTACCTATGCTGATCTCTGGGCGATGCAGTTTTGTCATCCATGAAAAATGGGTGATAACACCTAGCAACCCCAGTGTGATGGTTTAATGGGCTGACATGAGTAAAACACATGGCATGGGGCCTGCTCCATAGAAGGATCTCGATAAACGGTGGTTTTAAAAAGAGGGAAGGCTCATTCTGTAAGAGCTAGACTCGACAAAGTGTATTTGTGCCCACTGCTGACAGCTCGGGCCAGGCATCACGGGGATGGATTTAAAATCCTGTTCCTGTTACGTGATTGACATTAGCCTCAGACAGGTCTCTGGGCAGAAACCCTGGCCAGGTGGGGGCTGGGATGGAGGGGGGTCTGGAACGCCCTCTCCTGATCTCAAACCGCGCACCTCATAATCGAGCCCACGTCCTCCCTTCTAGACCACGGGTTGACTTTCTCTTTTATGAGTTTCTCGGCAACAAAAACAACCGTCACAATCTCCTGTCACTTCAACAAGGAGCAGTGGTGACATTTCACGGTAATAGGACACTGGTGACAGCAGCAGGGCCGCCGCATCCATCAAGGGTGCCATACTGGAGACTCAGGGGGCTCTCCCGACCTCCCAGGCGACCCCTCCTTTCCTGCGGGAGTGGCCTCCAGAGCCGCACGCCTTCTCCAGGGGTCCGGGCTCTGCTCTGGAGGTGCCACATGGTGTGAGCACTGCTCCTGGTCAGTCCAGGTGTTCCACCAGTGGCTCAGGTCAAGAGTTTCTGCAGACACGGGGGGTGCTCTCACAAGAACCCCTGGCCCCACTGGCCCACAGGAGCCCTGGCTGTGGTTGTTCTCCGAGGCTCGTGAGTAGAGAGGGTGGGAAGTCGGTTTCCATTCTCTCCTGGACTCTTGGCAGGTCTGGGGTTGGCTGCCTGCCAGCCTCGGTGATGCCACAGCCTGGGATGGGTAGCAGGGCGCTGAGATGAGTCAGATCATAGCTCAGGAGTGAGGTCTGGGTACCTGCTGGCTGATGTCCAGGGCTTTCAGGGGGTGGGGTGCTAGGTGAATGTGCAAATGGCCTGGGGGGGGCAGTGGTGAGCACTTGAATAAGGCCGTCTGCATCACAGAGGACATTGTTTTCCCCTAAATGAAAATTGCTTCTCCTACTCCCTGCTCAGACTATGAAGCTAATGTGGGCCCATTTTAGGAAATTAAAACAGCACAAAAATATATAAAGAAGAAACTGCAAAAAAAGTTACCTAAAATATCATTACCCAGAAATGACCACTGTTAACATTTTGCTGAATATGATTCCAGGTTGATCCGTCTTTATGCACGCATGAGTGTGTGTGTGTGTGTGTGCGCAACACACTGCTATCCACAACCCCAACTGCTTTCTAAGGATAGCGGGTTTGCTTTGGTGAAAGGCCTGTTGGGAGCTGACCCTCAGCATCTCGAGGGGTTTGGATAAGCGCCAGAGGGGCCTGGATCCGGATTTGGGGGTTGGTGCAGCAAAGGACTGAATTGCTCTGCTTCATAAAGTGAGAAGAACTTGGAGCTCCCAGGGCCAATCAAAAGCCAGAGAGAGCAATAGAGCCGAAAATAGAAAGACAAATAAAGGCGCAGAGCGCAGCCCAGCAGGGGGCTGGAGCCCTAGCATGGAGCAGCCACGGCACTTTTGAAAAGCAGGGACACCTAATAACTGAACTGCAGTGGTTTGCTTTGTTGCTTTGAAAAGCCTTCCACCGGCTTCCACAGGCCTTATCTACACACATTCACCCCACACACAGTTCTAGCATGAGCGTGCTGTGGGAGACGCTAGGAGAGGGCTGCAACCATATCTGAGTTGTTATGGTGTGGAACCAAAATGGGGACATGGGACACTAAGGCGGTCCCAACCTGGAGCTAGCTCAGCAGAAGGATGAGGGTAGGAGTGGGGCAAGGAGGTGACGGAGAGTCCAGATGTGACCACGTGAACAAAAGTCCTTGGGAGTTCACAGAGATATCGGGAGCAGAGTTTCCCCAATTTGTGGATGGGGTTCAAGCCAACCTTCCCTAGGTGTGAACCGTAGGCTGGCCCTGGACATCTGGGATAGATATTTATGTTTATGGGGTTTATTTAAACTGGATTTTTTTGCACTTACTGTTTTACACCTTTTTCACTCAGTCCCATGTCTCATGCATCATGGCTTGTCAATAAGTATATATCCAACGCACTCTTCTTAATGTCCAGATGGCAAACTATTGGAGAGGAACTAGCCATGTATGTAGCCACTCTCTGTTGATAGGCATTTAGGTGATTTCCAATAATCCTGTGAAAACATGCCTCTATTTACAACTTTACTCATCTGTTGAGGTGTCAAAAAAAATTGTCTCGGGTTAGAATACCAAAGAACAAAAATCACACTGTTGGTTTTTTTCTATTCTGCTGAGAATCAGTTGTTTGAAGGCAATACCAGCATGCCCAGATGATGTCTGTGGGTTGCAGATGGAGGCGGTGATTTTGGTGAAATTGACCTGATTCATTAGGGTGTCAGAGACGCGCAGATCCACTCCTTCTCCTGACTTTGAAATTGAAACAGGGCCTATTTGGGTCTTTAGCACATGCTCACTTCACAGCCCTCTCCTGTGACCGCCGCTGGCAAGAGGGCAAAGTCGACAATGGAAATGGATTTTGGGTCCCTGAGAAAATTACCAAGTCAAGCAGGAGGATGCCACTGGTCCACTGTCGATCGCGGGGACTATCAGAGCCGGAAGCTTCCTTTGAGATTATTTGGTCCAGCATCTCCATTTTACAAATGGGAAAACTGACGCCCATGATCACACAATTTGCAAGAAAATAGTAGAAGCTAAAGTTATTCTTAGTGTTTTATATCTATTTTTAAATCTAAAATGTAATAAAAACCTTTTCTATTGGGCATCTTTCTATTCCCATTTTTCAGTTGAAAACAGAGGGAGAAGGAGAGAGGGGACTTGAACCCTGGCCGTCTGGAGAGAGTCCGCGTCAGGAAATCCCTGTAGGGTCGCTGTCCCCTGTAACTGAGCAGGGAGGGCAGCCAGGCCCTCTGACTCAAGGTCTCTGCTTTGTCCTGTCATTGGGCGGCTGTGGGGCAGAGCTGCCGACGTGTGGAGGGGCCCGCGGGCACACGCCTCTCTGTCCAAGCGTCTGTCTGTCACCGCGAAGAGCCTGGGGGGATGTTCTAGGTGGACGGCACAAATGAATAATTCAATAAAAGTGAATAATTTCCATGGCAACCTTGCCAGCACCAGCACGTGACCCGCTCCACTGCCTCCAAGGGCCGGGTTCACCCGAATAAAGAGGCGCATTTGTCAGACTACACAGAGCCAAGTGGGATAACGTTTTCTTTCAGGGGAGCTGAAGTGAAACTAGGTCTGTGGTTGGCAGCAGGGCCAGGCTCGTAGGGGCCTTGTTCAAACACAGGTCGGCGGGTCGGGGTCTGCGGAAGGCCCAGCGTGCCTGCAGGGCTGGGAAGAGGACTGCGCTTTCTGGCAGGGGAGGAGTGTGAGGACCAGTTCCCAAGACCTCTGAATCTGGGACAAGGAAAATGCAAGACTTACATTCCTCCACAATTTACAAAGGACGCTCAGCCCCTAGGTTACAGAGCCCTCACAGTGTCCCTTCGTGGTGAGAAGAGGAAACCGAGGCCCAGAAAATTGCCCCCAAAAGTCCGCACCTGCTTCCTGGCTCCCCACCTCTCAGCCAGACCTGTGTCTCTTTGGATGCTCAGGCCCTGAGCAAAGAAGGAGGCGAAGGGCGGTCACCCGGGGCCCTTTGAGAACCATCAGGGCAGTGGGGTCCCGGTTTGCCTCGGGTTTCACGGCGAACAGAGCTGGGTGAGGGCCTGGTTCTACCAGCCCAGCGGCTCCAGGGCTGTTGCCGGCCCACAGGAGACAACGCAAATCCGAAACAAAAGCAGAGCAACGCCCTTTCTTCAAGTTAAAAAATAATGGGGGCTGGGGTCAACAATTTAAGAGCTAACAGCACCACTTTGTGTGGCGGGGAAATGGGGGCTGGGATGCTTCCTGTCCGGTTGTAGCAGATGACCGACCATGACAACTCTGCTAGGGGCCCCAACGTGTAGGGAGGGGCCGGGGGAAGCGGGGGCAGTGAGGGCAGGGGAAGGGGCGGTTCGGGGGTTTAACTGGTAGCATCCTGCTTAAATTCTCACCTACCGCGCTCTCTTAGCTCAGGCCTATTTTCAATCTGAGGACGGAGCACGTGCACCTGTAGGGGACACCTCGTTTGCATCACTTCCAGACCCTCTGGGCCTTACCTGCGTATCCCTATTCCAGCCTCCCTCTGCTGGGCAGCTCCACACAGTCTCTGGGCAGCTTGGTGCTGTGCTACTCAACAGGGGCCTCACCTGAGTCCACACCCACAAGTCTTTTCTCCTTCTCCGCGGGGGGAGCCTCAGAAAGCACTTGGGCACAATCCAGAAGTGAGGGAGTACGCCCGCCTCATGGGGTGAACCTCTGACCAACAGCAGGCGGGAGCTGTGGGATGTCCTTCTTCCTTTCTCAGGGCCCCTCGCCTCCCGGGGGGGTCCTGGAACACACCCCAGGCAGCTTCTCAGTGGCCCCACTGAATCAAGCGGCCAGTCTCCTGCAAGGGAGGCCAAGCAGACACTGCATCCTTGTCTCGGCTCTCCCTCCTTCTCCTCCTCCCTCCTGTGGGGGGCTAAAGAACGGCCCCAAAGATACCCAGGTCCTGGTACCGGAACCCGTGAGTGTTTCCTTATGGTAAACGGGGTTTTGCAGACGTGACTGTGTTAAAGATCTTGGGATGGATTATTGTCTGTTTAACTCTTCTGGATTATCCGGGTGGGCCCTAAATGCAGTCACAAATGTCCCTATATGAGGGAGGCCGAGGGACATTTGATTATAGAGGAAGGCAACAAGGAATGAGCAAGATGCTATGACATTGACTTTGAAGATGGAAGAAGGGGCCACAAGCCAAGAAATACAAGGAATGCAGCTCTAGAAGCTGGAAAGTCCCGGAAATGGATTCTCCCAGAGCCTCTGAGGGTGTAGCTCCCTTGTGCAGTGCACAACCTGAACAGCCATACAGGTATCCTTGATGAGCTGATTGACCTTGGGCAAATTATTTTACCTCTCGAAGCCTCTATCTCTTCTGTAAAATGGGAAGCATCAGAGCATTTCACTCAGAGTGTTATCCTGAGGATTTCATAAGATGACTCACGTGGGCTCTAAAATAAATAGCCAATAAATGATAACGGTGTCATCACTGCTGTTACTCTGATTTTCATAAAGGTGGTACAGGCACCTTCACGGAACCCTGCCTTTGGTCACTACTGCCCAGTTACTTAGCTTTTCGGCGAGATGTACCTCTGTATCTGAAGCTGCTGGTTGGAACTTATAGGCCTAAGGCTTCTTTCCCCTTCTAAGATGAAACTCATCACCACGTATAAGCACCGAGTGTTTACTGCCTCTTTCAACAGACAAGAGAAGAGAGCCTCAGCCGGGGCAGGTGACTTGCCCGAGGTCACACAGTTGGCAAGTGACATAATCACATTGGAACTCAGACCTCCTGACTCCGAGGCCTGAGCCCTTCCCTCTGCACCGCCTGGCAGCTGAGGGGTGCAGGCAGAAGAGGAGGGGAGCGCAGCGGAAAGCTCCTGGGGGCTGCCCCCAGGGAAGGGCTCCACTTCAGCCCTTTGGCCGGCAGCCACGAGAGAAGAAAATGAAGTGACAGTCTGCGAGTGCGGTCTCTCTTTTTCCAATTCAGCTCCGTCTGCCAACAGCAAACACATCTCAGACCGTGGGCGGACTGATGCCTTCGCGAACCTTTGTCGCGTCAGCGTAAATCTCTCGCCATCTCCTCCGACCGCCCCTCGGAGACAGCCCCTTAAATCACGTCACAGGCCGCTCCCACCCTCATCCCGGGCACGTAGCTATTATCTGATGGTGGCCTTCAAACAGGCTCCAATTTGATTTGGGGCCTTTGTGGCCACTGAGAAGAAAGGCTTTCCTCTCGTCCCCCTTTGTGGGTCAGCTGGCCAGACCGGGATCATCATAATAGTGACAATAGTCATAACCGATGCTGACTGAATGCTGACTGCGCCCGGCACTCTGCCAGCTCCTTACATCTAATATTTCACTTAATGCCCGTCCCGGCTGCCCGAGGCGGATGTCAGTTATTCCCATTTTACAGGTACAGAAATGGAGGCTCAGAAAAGTTCAGGGACGGAGCCCGGGCTCGGCTGCAGGGTCTCCAACCCAAATATCCATCTGCTGAATGGGCTACCTCCCTTCCCCAGGACTGGGGTCTCCCGGCCCTTTGCGAAAGGTCGTCAGCCTGACGGCTCCACAGCTGCAGACCTGAAGACCAGACCGCGCGGCAGGCCCGGCTGCAGGCAGGGTGCTCGGCTCTAAAGGCCTGGCAGCCGTTCTCATGGGGCGGGGAGTCGGGGGTGGTTGTGTCTCCTAAATTTGGCCAGCGGGAGGCGGTTTTGTTTTCCGTGACTTGCAGCAGGGTTAGTGCTCCTGGAACCTACGGCTGGGTCTGCTGTGGGTGGAAGCCAGGGGCGCTGCTCGGATCCTACAGCAAACAGGACAGCCCTCACCCAAGAATCACCGCTCTGAGGATTTTCCATGGGTCTGCTCACCCTCTCCTTTAACTCCAAACAGCTCTGAGAGGAAAGGACTGTTTTTAGCATCCCCCTTTACAGACAAAGAAACTGAGGCGTGAGAGGTTAAGTAATTTGCCCCACATCACACAGCCTATGAGTTGCAGAGCTGGGAATAGAACCGGGCAGCCTGGCTCCCAGCCCCCGAGCTCTCAGCTACCTCCCCACCTGCCTCCGGAGCTGCAGAGCCAGGCTGTGGGGTCCCCGGACTACGCTCAAGCCCGGGCTCTGACACCCACTTATCCGTAGGACTTTGACAAGTGGCTCTGAGACTCAGTTTCCTTGGCTGTTCACCAGGGATCCTGTGTCGTCTCCTAGGGCTGTCATACAAATTATCTCAGATGTGACTTAACGACAGAAATGTCTCCTCTCATGGTTCTGGAGCCAGAAGTCCAACGTCAAGGTGCCGGCAGGGCCGTGGTGTCGCTGAAGGATCTTGGGGAGGGTCTGTCCTGTTTCTTCCAGCTTCTGGTGACTCTAGGGCATTCCTTGCCTGTGTTTGCATCGATCCATCCTCTGCCTCCGTCTTCCATGGACTTCTCCTCTAAGTGACTGTGTCATCTTTTCTGTCTCTTATAAGGACACTTGCCATTGGGTTTAGGGATAATCCAAGATGACCTCATGTTGAGATCCTTAATTTAATTATATCTGCCAAGACCCCTTTTTTTCTAAATAAAGTCACATTCACAGGTTTTAGGGGTTAAGATGTGGACATATCTTTTGGGGGGCTACCATTCAACCCACTATAGGTACTACCCTGCATCGTGGAATGGGATTACAAGTGTGAGAGCACCAGTAAATCTTACATGACTCTAGGAGGCAGAGGACTTAGCACGTGGCCAGGACCCGGTAACGACCTGTGGAAGGAACTGCACAGATGGTGTGGCTACACCCCGTCCTGGTGGAGGACAGCATTCCTCCTGGGTTGATTCTGTGCTTTGGGTCCTGAGTGTTTCATTCTGTCTGGTCCCTTGCTTCGAGCTGAGGGTCTGAGGCTAGAAGGTGGTGTGCTTTCTCCATCTCTGCCTCTTCCCTTCTGTCGCCTCCTATCTGCCCTGGCCCAGTACCCCGCTGGCCCTGTGAGTGATTCCAGGACCCCGAAGTAGGCACACAGGTTTCTCCGAGCCCGCAGTCACCCCACCTGCATTTGGGGAGGTAGGTCTGCAGACCTGCCTTTCAATACCGTCCTTGAGAGGGGCAGTCATTGCAGCTGTGTGCCCAGCAGTCCAGTCCTCCACGCTTCTGGGCACGTGGGTGGGGGCATTGCACTTCCTAGCTCCCTTTGGTTGTGTGCAGCTGTGTGACTAGCTAAGAGCAATGAGTTCGAACGGACATAACGTGTTTCAGTTTGGGGCTGGAGCTTTTTGATGCTGGCGTATGAACCTCAAGAAGTGTCTTTCGTACACGCGATACTCCAGAAAGTGGCTGGCCCATCAGCTTACACCTTCGGGGAGGAAGGTGTGACACAAGATGGCTAGATGAGCCTCGACGGGCGGGAGGCAGGAGTGGGATATACACCCGGGTGGTCCTAAGCCATTGAGATTCCCAGGTTATTTGTAGCCGCAGCATGACCTAGCCTCCTCAGATCGACACTCAAGGGAGAGAAGTGCGAGCTGAAGGTGCCCAGGAGTCGGTGCAGGGGAAACGCTGACCACATCGGGGACTCTGAACGAGACGTGATTCTCAGAGAATCCACTGCGTTCTGCTCTCCTCTGGGCCCTCAGTGGCGTGTGACTGGTTCACCGCCCGTGGACCCAATGGACGCCTCTCCTCTGGGTCAGGGTGATCCCAGGGGACCTCAGGGAGGGAGTGATGCAAAACTTGCACCAAGAATCGATTCCAAGCCCGAGGTGTGGTACACTCTATTTTGACTGTTCAGGTTTCAAAAATAACCTCTCCAAACGCAACGTGATATCCTGGATTCGATTGTGGAACAGAGAAAGGACGTCAGTGCAGACCTGGAGAGATCCAAAGAGAAGTCTCAAAGACAAGTCTGCAGCTTAGTTTTGTTCCATCGTTGTGTCTCGGTTTTGATAAATGTACCCGGATCAAATAAGGTGCTGTTAGCATCAGGGAAGCTGAGGGGGAGCAGAACTTTCTGCACGGTCTTTGCAACTCTTCTGTAAATCTAAAATGATCTCCAGATAAAAAGTCTGGAAAATAATCTCTCACTGCTTAATTGGTATAGAGATTCTTTTGGGATGATGAAAATGTTTTAGAAGTACACAGAGGGGTTGGTTGTACAACACCACGAAATGTACTAAATGCCAGGGAATTGCACTCTTTAAAATGGTTAATTTTATGGTATGTGAATTTTACCTCAATTAAAAAGAAATAAATCATAGGGAGAAAAACAATACCAGAGGAGTAATTAGTGCCACGGGTGATGGGGTCTGCCTGAGCCTCAGACTTGAGGACAGCTCCAGACTCCCCTCTTTCTCATCACTCACTTTGCTCTGTTCTCCCAAGTACCGCCTGCTCCCCGTCCTCCACATCCATTCCTAACCCACAGCCCAGAAGTCTTCCCAAAGCACCTCTTCCTGGCTCCTCTACCTGCCCAGGCAGTCCTACTTACATGTCTATTGGTTCCGCTCACAGAGCAAGAAAAATAGTAGCAGTGATAATAATGACTCCACTCACCATGCACCAGTCATGGAGCCGACCTCTTTAAACGCATCAGTTGACCTTCTTGAATAACCTGTACGTTAAATACTATCATTATCTCTATTTCATAGCTGTAGAAACAGAGAGTTGGAAAGGTTAAGCTCCTTCAGGTCACTCAGATAAGTGGCAGAGCTGGGATTTGAGCCCGTGTCATCTCGCTCCAGGGCCTGTGGGTTAAATGCTGCAGAGAGAGTCCATAGAGACCATCCATGGGGATAAAATCCTCCTCCTAGAGTGACACAGCTAGGGCCAGTCGGTGATAGTTTCTCTTGTTCACTATTTCATTAACTCATCAACCATTTTGTGAATGCCTACTGTGTTCCAGGCACTGTGCTAGGCACTGAGCTTCCAGCATGCACATGACCTTGTCCCTGACCTTGTGGAGCTTATAGTCAAGTGGGGGAGACTGGTAATAAGTAAACACTGAGCATGTAACATAAGTCACATCGTGTGCAACAAAGGAAGAAATCTGGTGCCACAGGGGAGAATGGCTGAGGGGACCTGACTTAGATTGGGAGACCCCAGCAAAGAGGGCTTGTGGGATTTGGCCAGATGCACAGTGGGCAGTGGGGAGAGCATCTCAGGAGAGGGAGCAGCCTGAGAGAAGGGCTCTGAGACGGGCACGGATGTGGCTCTTCTGAGAACCCGGTGGAGTGGTGTGGCGTGGCTGGACCTGAAAATTCCAGGAAGAGAAAGTAAGATCGGGCTGAAGAGGCAAGCTGAGGCCAGGCCCTCAGAGCCTAGGAGGCTAAGTTGAGGCATTGGGATACTCTTTGACTGGAAGGTTCTGGCCTGAGATAGGATTTGGAAAAGTGAGACTGAGGGAACTTGGAAAATGCCCGAGGACCAGGGCACCTGAGATCATCTTCCGGGAAGGTGCCCGCTCCCCTGCACCAGCACCACGTGGAGAGGCTCAGGACGGGGCCCAGAGAGAGGCCCTACACAATAGGGGCCTCCGTGGAAATATAAGGGAGAGGAAATGAAGGATGGGGAAGCCGAGACATCTTCCTGGCATCTCCCCACTTTCTGGGACAAGTGGTATCATCAACATAAATAAGGCCCAGGAGGAGGAGCAGATTTTGGAGAAGAATGAGGTGACCTCAGTGTGGGACATCCAGACCCTGGGATACCAGTGACACCTGGTCTTGCAGGACACTGGGAAAGTAAGATTGGACTTAGAGAAAGAAGTCGAGGATGGCAAGAGAATGGAGAATTCAGCAGCTTAGAATGAGAGGCCATGGGAACAGAAGAAAGGGATAAGAGAGAATTTAGAGAAAGGAGGGAAAAGCTGTGAAATAGAAATTTGGGGAGGACCTAGGCTTAGGTGCATTGGGCAGAAAGAGGAGCTGGCAAAGGAAACAGGCATGCCATGAAGACAGCTAGGAAGAGAACCAGTCATTGGTGACCCAGAATCCAGAGGCGATGGAGGCAACGCATGCTCTCAGACATGGCTGAGACATGGGGGTGGATGAAGGTGGAGAAAAGGCAGTCAGACTTGCTCTTGGATATTGGAACACAACAGGGAGAAAGCAATTTCACAGCAGTGGTGGGAGTGGAACCAAGATTTCAAGGAGCAGCGGAGGAAATGGGGTGAGAAGAAGTGAGGCAGTGAGCATAGAGCACTGCTGGATGGGATGGCAGTTGGTTGAGAAAGGATCCCTCTGGGATGGAGGAAATCTGAGTCAGTCCACTGAGAGGAGGCAGCCAGGGGGAGGACTACAGTAGGGGTGAGAGTCGGGTGAGTATACATAAGGGGGGAAGATGGTGGAGCAGGCATGAGGGCAGGATATGTGAGTTGCCAAGTGAGGGGCCAGATACATTGTGGGTGTTGGGGGGATGTGTAATGAACTTCCATCAAAGGGTCAAGTGGGACATCTGCCAGAAACAGCGACATCACCAGGCTCTGGCTGGGAGCTGGGCATGTTATTGGGGGGGATGACAGCCTTGCTCCGTCAGCAGGTTGATAGGCTTGAGGACTGTCCCCAGCACTGCTCTGTCCTTGAGGTGCGGTCCCGAGGAGGCAGACACTGGAGATCCTGGAGAGCGTGGGGTATGAGGTTGTAACAGTCATCAACTGAGGGAGTCTGGCTTTGGGTATCTCTACTCCCCAGGGAGCAGCGGGATCTTAGACCCTGGGGTCCCAGACCCTTAACTCTCTGAAAGGCCAAGGATGGGAGACCCAAAGGAAAAAGAAATGGAAGGGTTAGGAAAACTATATTTGCTAAATTCGTCCCTGTGCTAAATACTTCACGTGGGTCATCCCGTGTAATCCTCATGCCATCTCTGCAAGGAGACGGGAAAAGGAGTCTTCATGAGAGTGAACGGCAGAGCCGGGGTTCAGACCCAGGGCAGTCAGAACCCGAGGCTCGTGCTCGCTCCCGCTCCCTGCGCCATGCTGCCTCCAGAGCGCAGAGGCCTCCAGCTAACAGAGCACGTGAGCAACGTTTTATTACCTGTGACGGTGGGCAGTTGAAATGAAGGTGAGTTCTCCATGTTTGGACAGGGCCAACTTCCTGCTCACGTGAGCAGAAGGATAAGTTAGCTCGTTCACTTTTACTGTTCAGCCTCTGGCTTCCAAAGACAGAACAGCTAGAGAGAAACTGAGGCAGCAGAGCCCTTTGTCTTTAAGGCACGAGGCTAACTTCCTTGGAACACGCTCAGGCTGACCATGCTGGCCAGGCGGTGGGTCTCCACCTCTCCTGATCCGAGAGCCTGATGGACCCAGGGAGACGAGAGTGAAGCCTGGCTTCCAGGCGGAGCCAGCAAAGAGGAGGCAGCCCCCTTCCACGGGGTGGATGGCATGAAACAATGAGCGCCTCATCTTCTAATCACATTACCTCACCCCAGGGGGTGTTTCCTGGCCCATTATCACATGGCGTGGTTGGCTGGATCTCCATTTGTCACAGCAAACATCAGGCATATGGTAATGGTCCCGTAAAACATGCCCTATTGGGTCTTAATGTCTATTTAATGACACCTGCTATGAAGGCTCCCATAACTGAACTCATAATGGGAGATGAGGGGATATTAGATTTTGGAAAAGGAGAGCTCTCTGAATGACAGGCTGCCTCTCCCCAGGAGGCAGGCGCCGTGCTAGGTTGCGTGGCGGTGGCTGGCAGGAAACCACAGGATTTAACCGCAGGAGGAGCTCCAAGAGATGAGCTGGCCCAAAGCCGTCTTTGTCCCAATGGGAAGGGGGAGGCTGAGGCCCTGAGGGAGGAGAGCAGAAATGATCCCAGTGGGGAAACGTGGAATACCAAGCTTGGTGTCTATTTCTTTTACCAGCCATTGATCGATGTTCAAAACGCATCTCAACCACTCCATTTCCTATTTGGGGCGGGGAAGAAGGATTGAAGCTGGTGGGAGTAGGAAATACCAAGGGAGGGGAATTTATTTCTCTCCTTCCCAAGAGTTGGAGACCTCCGGACCCCCTTCCTTCCTCCCTCTGTCCCCGCCCTTTTCCTCCCTCTGTTGTCCTCTATGCATCTCTTGACCTCCACTCTCGCCCTCAGGCAGGGAGAGGCAGAGCGGGTCCTAGAGGAAAGAAGGTTTTGGACAGGAAAATAGGGAGAGGTTTCACTCCCTTTCCACGTCAAGATCTTACCCCGGGAATGCTGGCAGTTCTCAGAATGCTCAGATCCCCATTCGTTCGTTCGTCATAAGGTGGGTTAAATGGTGGGATGCTTATGCCAGCCAGAATTTTCCAAAGACGGCTGCACCAATAGCTTCCATCCCACTTGCTCTTCTATAATGGGATCTCATTAAGAAGTAGAGGCTTGGGGGCCAGCCCCGTGGCCGAGTGGTTAAGTTTGCACGCTCCGCTTCGGCAGCCCAGGGTTTCGCCGGTTTGGATCCCGGGTGCGGACATGGCACCGCTCATCAGGCCACGCTGAGGCAGCATCCCATATGCCACAACCAGAAGAACCCACAACTAGACTGTACAACTATGTACTGGGGGGGCTTTGGGGGGAAGAAGAAAAAAAAAGATGATTGGCAACAGATGTTAGCTCAGGTGCCAATCTTTAAAATAAAAAAAAAAAAAGAGTTGAGCCCAGGAGGCTACCAGAAGTCAGGGTCTCCCTACCTGGCATCTGGATTTAAAGAAAAAAAAGAAGTGGTGCTAATTTCCCACACCTTGAATCTATGTTGGCTTGTAACCAATAGGATGTGGTTGGACGTGACACTGCACGACTTGTGGGGCCATCGACAGCTTCCACGTGGTCTCTTGGGACGCTTGGTCTAGGAGAAGCCAGCCACCTTAGGAAGTCTGACTGGAGAGGCTGCACAGAGACGCTCCAGCCGACAGCACCATCCGAGCTCCCAGCTGCCAGCCAGCGTGAGCTGCCAGCCGTGTGCGGGAGCCGTCCCGGCCTTCCCAGCTCAGCCCAGACTTCAGATGACTGCAGCCCCGGGTGTGACGTGCCTGCAAACTGCACAAGAGGCTCCAAGTGAGAACTGCCCAGCTGAGCCCTTCCAGAATCCTTGACCCACCAAATTGTGAGCAAAATAAAACGTTTGTCTTAGGCCTCTCGGTTTTAGGGTAATTTGTTACACAATGGAAAACGGAAGACTTTCAGTGATGAATGAAATTCAACCCTTGCCCTTGACACATTCAGAATTGAGTCAGAGGTTGGAGGCGCTTTAACCATACCCAAACTATGACTCGGCGGGTGCTTTAACACGAGAGCCGACACAGAGCTTTGCCAGACAGCTGGGAAGCAAGACACTCAGTCAGGAAGGGATGGCATGTGGAAGGGCGAGGAGGCATCCCGGAGGCCAAATAGGTACCATCTTGATGACCGGACAGGGAGCTCCGGCACGCCCTCCGAGGGGCAGAGCAGAGTCCGAGGTGGCGCTCAGAGCTGCTAGTTGAACAGAGTGCATCTTCCTGGAACCTGAACAAAGCCCACTAGGAAGTAAGCTAAAACACTGTCATATTAAAACCAACAAGAATATATCACAAAATAAAAGTGCAAAAATTACACGATTTTTTAGGATTGAATTAGAAAAGTTCGAATAAATTTTGCACTTCTTCAGGCCTTGCTGCAGCCTCTGCGGAGGTGCAGGCGGGGGGCTCTTTGATGGAAACTTTGAGAAGCTCTGTGTAGGTGAGAGGTTGCTCTCAGGAGGTTTGCCTCTGGGGCTGGTAATATGACCAGACCCGTTTTAGGAAGATTTCTCTGGAAACAAGGGTAGAAGATGATCTGGGTAAGACTGAAAGCAGGAGGGCTGTTCAGAGCCTGTGGGAACATCCAAACTAGAGGCTCCATAGGATGGGAGGACGGTGGTGACAACAGGGGTCTACTTGAAAAGTCCTTTCAAAGTTAGAGTTGCCAGCACTCCAGCCCGGCCTTCCGGGTCTCTGCTTGGCCGTCTCTTTCTCTAAGGATTTTGCATCTGGTCTGGATGAGAAGCCCTCCTGAGAGGTCTGGCGGCTCCCTGTGCTTCCCTCACCATGCCACCATCTCACTGCACTGCGTGGCCATAACATCAACAGCACTGATGGCATTTATTGGATGCTTCCTGCATGCCAGGCACTTCACCTGTTTTCAGTTAGGAATACGTTCACCTGTATAAAACAGAAACTCCTATAAGAGTGCCTTAATCAAGAAAATGGCTTAAGCAAGAATTATTCCTCTCATGACCAGTCTGGAAATAGGTAGCATGGAGTCTATGCGGGTGCCCAAGGATGTCATTTGGAAGCCAAGTTCCTTCCAGCTCCTGTTCCAATGCCCCAAGCATGTGGTTTCATCCTCATGGTCTTGAGGTGGTTAGATGTTCCATATATGTGTTTCTGGCAAGAAGATAAACAAAAAGTGTCTCTCGTGAAACTTTCTCCTTTCATTCAGGAAAGAATGCCCTCACCAAGACTTCCATCTACTTCTGCTTGGCCAGAACTGAGGCACAGGGCCACCATGGCTGCAAGGGAGTCTGGGAAGGCGAGTATTTTGTCAAGATGCATTGCCACCTCAACAAAATCAAGGTTCTTTTAGTTAAAAAAAGGGGGATCAGGGCCAGCCCTGCGGCATAGTAGTCTGGCGTGCTCCACTTCAGCGGCCTGGGTTTGCAGGTTTGGATCCAGGGTGCAGATCTACACTGCTCGTCCAGCCATGACTTGGTGGCATCCCACATACAAAATGGAGGAAGATTGGCACAGATGTTACCTCAGGGCTGGTCTTCTTCAAGTGAAAAAAAATGAAGAAGAAGATTGGCAACAGATGTTATCTCAGAGCGAAACTTCCTCACCCAAAAAAAGAAAAAAAAGAAAGAGGGGATCATGGATATTGAGTAGGCTACTGGCTGTGTCTGCCAGAACATGTGTTAACTTATTTAATTCTCACAACAGTCCTATAATGTAGTTATTATTATTGTAATTTTATGGATGAGGAAATTGAGGGACAGAGAAATTAAGTAGTTTTAAAGAATATCATATAGTTAGTAGATGGTGGAGCTGGGAATGGCATCTTTAATTGTTTATGTCTCCTGTAAGACCATAAGTGACATGAGGGCAGGACCACGTGTTTCTTCTTTTACTTGAATTGCTTTATGCCTATCACCTGGCATAGTAGTAATTGGCTTGAAGACAGATTGGATGCTGTATCGACAACCTTACCAAAATCTGTACTCATCTCATGCCTGGATTCCCTGCCATCCCTCCCACGACAATGGAAAGAGAGATCAGAAAGAGTTTCCATCCGGGCATGCCCTTCCTTGTGGCCGAGGTCAGCTTGAATTTGGTGTGAGGACTAAGTTCTGCTGACTGCCAGCCCTGCCATGCTTGGCTGAGCACACCGGGAATATAAAAAGGTCTGAATTGTTTCAAGGAGTGTTTTTAACAAGTTGTAAATGTATTTCACCAAGTCCCATTGCTGTCTATAATTGATGCAGCTGATGAAAAGCAATCATGATCCGTGAATCATTTCTGTCTGTTTACAAGTACATTTCATTCCCCATCTTCCAGAAGGATGCACAAAGCACACTTTAAAGGAAAATGTATTTGATAAGGACATATGGTAGGATGGCTTGCGTTCCACTTCCTCACTGGCTCATGTGATACGTGAAAAAGAAAAAGGCAAACTCGTAATTACTATAGATTTTTAAAAAAATACCCACAGATAATTGCTTTGAAGTATAAACAAGGGCATTTGCAAGAATGATTATTTTATATCCGCTTGGTTTGCTGTAGGATAAGAAATATGGCAGGCACCTTGGGATTTAATGATTTGCTTACATGTCTGTCTCTCTCACTTAAAGAAATGAAATGTGTCTCCTTCCAGTTCATAGCCACCCCTCACTTCCACCCCCACTGCCCTCGCTAAGACCCAGCACAGGTCTCTGTTTGTTGAGTGTATGAACAAATGAATGAACAAAGGGAAAAACCTTCTGGAAAAGATACTGAAAAACTCCGAAGGGGAAGTCTTTCTTCTTTATGACTGAGGTTGTCTAACAGTCTGTATGGCAGTTGGACTTAAGGAGTGAGAGGAGGGGACTTGAACAAGTGAGGCTGGATCAGTCAGCTAACGCTGCAGTAACGCTACGTAACAAGCCAGCCCAAAACTCAGTGGCTTGAAATAATAAGTATTTACTCTCACAATCGTGGGTCTGCAGGTTGATCACAGTGTGGCTGATCTAGACTGGGCTCAGCTAGGTGGCTCTGCTTCAGGCCACAGGTCGGCGGGGCCTGGCTCCAGAGCAGACTCAGGTCTATTTCACACGTGTTTCTTCAGAGGCCCAGTCTGAAGTGGCAGCATCTTTCTGGCACAGACTCTTCACAGGTGGATCACGGGAGTACCAAATAAGAAAACTCCACTGCACAAGAACGTTTCAAGCTTCTAATTGCACCACATCTACTAACACTTCGTTGGTCCCAACAACTCTTATGGTCAACCCAAAGTCAAGGAGCGGGGAGGACCATGAGCCCACAGGAAGAGTACACAAGCGAAATTTATTACAAAGCAGTGAAGAATGGGAACCAAAACTTCGATCTACCACAAAGGAAGCCACAGGGGGAAGAGAGAAATGAGACGATAAGCAGAGAGAATAAACAGAAGTTGAGGGCAGATGGACTGTGAGTGGAGAGAGAAGGGGAAGAAGCTATGATACATCCAGGACACTGAGTCAGGATTTTAGTCCCATGCACTCCTGCGGGACACACCCCAGGCATCTCAAAGGTCCTTCAATGTGAAATGTCACAGTAGCACATAACTTACTCCATAAAAAAGCAGTGAATTAGAATTTCCTGAGAGTTTTTAGGTCTCTTGACGGGAGTAGAGACCAAAAGAGCCAAGCAGAGGTGTGGATGGCGGCCAGTCGACTAGACACCTGCACGGGATGTGAGACGCCCCCCCACCATGCCAGACCAGCTCTCTCCTCCCACTGCTGCCCCCTGGCCTCTGCTCTCTGGGCTCCACGTTTATGACATGGCCTGACAGCGTCGTCAATGGTTTTCTCCAAGCCGAATCCAGTGGACAGCAGCCAGTCCTCCTCTTATTCTAATTCTCTACAGCGTGTGACCCTGTCAACCACTCCCTTCCTCAAATTCCCCATTCCCTTGAATTCTTCTTTGTGATTCTCATTTGCATTTCCCTCCTATCTCCCTGAACATTTCTTCTCTGTGTCTTTTCCTGGCTCATTCGAATTTTCAAGGAGGAAAATGTTGGCGACCGAGATAGAGAAAAGAAGTATTTGGCAGTAAGTGGTCTAAAAATCTTTCGCCTTGGAAGCAACTAGAGCCTCATGCTAACAATGCCTGCTGCGATACGGAATTGGGTGGATGGTGAGCTCATCTGGGGCCTGCTGCCTCATTTGAACAGTGACCTCCCGCCTCCAATAATAAATACAGACATGAGCTCCAGCCAGGATTGGCCACATCATCTTTTTCACCTCCCTTCTGAGTTTCTGGGGGTGGGCTTTGTACCCAACTCACCTGGGCCTCCCCTATAACCCTTGCACAGGGTCTGGCAAGGAATGGGTATGCTCTAACGACAGCATCAGTTAATATTATTGCACATGTAGAGGAGAGGGGGGCGCAGCCTCGAGTTGAAAAGTTAAAAATACGCATCTCTCACTTGACAACAGCCTTCAGCCTACCTTTCCACTGCATCTCTCACCACCTTTTGCCCTCCTGCACGCCACTAAAATTGCTCCCACGTTAGTCTGAACCAACCTACTTCTGTGCCTTAGCTCCTCAAAATGGCCATTTACCCCCCTACCCTCTCCCCATCCCTTCATCATTCATGGTTCAGCTCAAACGCCACTTCCTCCATGAAGCCTTCTCTGATGCCCCAGCAGGAAGCAACCACTCTGCTTCTGAAGTCCTGTAGCCCTCTCTCCACATCTCTCCTGGGGGACTTGTTACTGTCCACCTTGTATCATCATTAATCTGTCTGCTGCTTAGATGCTCCTTACCTGATTGCCAGTTCCTTGCAGTGGGGAATTCCTTTCAAGTTTTGCGTTTCCCCGGTATTAAACTAATGATCTTAATAGAGTAAGTCTTCAGTAAATAGCTGATAAATAGTGATGAACAAATTGAGATAGGAGTGGCAATCTGGTAAGAAATCTGATATGTTCTTTAAAAACTCCTGTTCCAAGCTTGTAGTTCTGGGGGGAAAAACCCCCGTAAAATCAGTTTTTATTGAATCCGTCTCCTGTTTGCAGAATTATTTTGTGGTCTCTTTCATTGGGCCAATTACGTTTATGAAGATGAATTACGACAGGCGAGAACACACTTGCATGGATTTCTGTGCGCTAACCACGTAATTAGCGGCCGGCGTCTAGCAGGCAAGTTTGTCGGATGTTTCCATCAGAAAAAAAACACATTATGATCCATAAAAAACAATGAGCAATGATAATTTCATTTTTATTGGTCATTTAAAAACATTCACTGATAATTCTCCCCATGCTTAATAGGCGTATGTTCAATTCCTTCAAAATACACCCATAAACTTGTCGCAAAAGACACTCTTACATAATCGTTCATCCTCACTTCCATCATGAAACCCAAATGAAAGACTTTCAAAGAGGAGAGTGTGGAGTTCATTCAGGGCATTTAAACAGTTGCTAGTCACCCTGGATCAGCAGGTCTTTCCTGAGAATCTGGCCTGGGCTAGGCCGGGAACTAACTACTGCCTTGTTCTGGAGCCAAGGGAGTTTTCACACTTGAGAGGGTTTATCCTCTGTTTTGCATTTGAATTAGAACAGGAAGAGCCCTTGTAATCAGTACCCCTTTCTTTCCATAGAATCCAGAGGAGGTTTGAGGTCCTTTCAGGGGCCTGGACCCCAGGGTCAGGCCAAAGGTAGATACATGGCAGGAGATAATCAATGTTAACTACATGAGCAAATGACCCTAGGCTGGCTGGCTGGCTGGCTGGCTAGATGGATGGATGGATTCAGTTGAATTGGCTGGGACTTCCCATAGCCCATTCCTTGTGGTTCTGGCAGAGACTCTGCATCCCACTGCCACTGGCTCCCAGCTCTTATGGAAAGGAGACCAGATTCTTGGCTCTCAGGAAGGTAATTACAGCCTCCAGACCCCCCTCTTAAGTTCAGAAAGAAAAACACTTTCATGTGTTTCCAAAACCACCTTAGGAAATTATTTCAATCTTCCTAAGTGAAAATTAAATCCTCCATATGAAATGCATTTTCTTTTCCTTCTTTCTCCTATTGGCCATGCGACTCTGTTTTCTGGCCCCCGGCTGACCCCTGGCCCCCAGGTCCACTGTCCCATCACGTACCAGGCCAGAAAACCATCAAGGATGAAAATGGAGATTGAAGAGCCAATTGGCGGTCGCTCAGAGGGAGGAACGCATCTCACCAGCCTTCAGGACGTGCTGGTTTCTCTCCAGAAACAAGATCCACCAATTTGCTTGTGCTTTGAAGTGCTGGGAAGCCTGACAAGCCTTCTGAGTGTGTGTGTGTGTGTGTGTTGGGGGGGGGCGGTGAGTGTGCCCATGTGCGTATGTGTGCACGTGCAGGTGTCACTGAATGTCTGTGTGCTCGTGTCTCCAGAATTCTCCCTGTGTGGGGCAAATGGGGAGAAGGGAGGACAGGGAATGCTCTACGGCTCCCCCCGCTCCTTCTGAGCATCAGGCAGGGCTGGGTGGCCGCCAGCAGGCAGGTGGGCCAGGCCACAGTCCCTGTGTTTGCTCCTGGCTGAGCCCCAGGTGAATGTGGCCTCTCCCCGAGCTAAACATGTCTGCCATGTGCTCACCCAGCACCTCAGGCTTCTCTGGGACTGAGATGCAGGCCGTTCCTCCCACGCTCCTGCATCAGGGGTCTCTGTTGTGCCAGCACCTGTGGTTCCCCACGAGCAGAGGCACAGCTGCAGCCTGGCGTCCGCGCTGCCCTGGTGGGCTCTCCATCTGCCCTTCGTCTCATTTCCTGCATCCCACTCGGCTCTCTTCTGCTCTGCAAACATTCCTGCGCTGCTGCTCTCCGACGCGATGGAGAGGCCCTAGACCAGGGTTCGTCCCCGGAGGATCAGGTGAGCTGGGGTGTGAATGAGCCAGAGGCACCCACCCTTGCTGGCCTGCATGCAGCTTTAAGGTCCTGTCTTCCAGGGGTCATCAGAGCATCATCCTGGCCCCAAAAGGGCCTTCTTCTCTACGTCCCTTGGGAGAGTGTTTGGAACGACAGCCAGTGTGGCTTCTATAATCTGTGTGTTGATGGGATTTTCCCAAGTGGGAGGAGGGCAATTACTGGATGATGGCAGAGAAAGCTTGCTGTCATTGCTTGGACTAGAAAATGCCTTGCTTTGGCCACTGGAGTGGGTGATTTTTCTATATTGTGTTGCTCATTAATGCACTTGATTATTAATGCAACAAACTCTTAATGAGCACCTAATGAAACCAACAGGTCAGAGTGGTTAGCTTGGGAACCAGACACCCTGGGTTCAAATTCCAGCTCTGCCATTTCCACGCAATCTCTCTAAAGCCCCATTTCCTCATCTATTAAATAGGAGGAAATATAGTATCTGCCTCATGAGATTGTTCTGAGGGATTCAGTAAAATCCATTCTAAACTCTCCATAAATGTCAGCGATTACTACTGAGGTTGATGTTGTCATTGTTACTCTTACTTGGAGCCAAGTGTCAAGCGGGGTGCTGGAGAAACAGAGATAAACAGCTAGCACGGCCCCAGCCCTACGAAAGCTCAGAGTCCCCCGGAAAGGCAGATATGAAAAGCACCAACGATGGTTAGAAGCAGAATGATGGAAAGGGAACTGTGAGGATTCTAGAGGGGAAGCCCATTAATTCTTCCCCGGAGAAACAGAGAAACTCCTTAGAGGAGGCGGGTCCATTCCAGGTGGGCCTTGAAGGATATTTAAGCCTTTAATAGTCAGAGAGGGAGAAGAAAGGCATTCCAGGAAGATGGAAGACCACAAATGTGGGAAAAGGACAGATAACCTTCTAGAGTGGCTGAGCATAAACTGAAGATGACAGCCATGAAGAGGATGGTTATGTGGCCAGAATACAGAGGGTCTTGAAGGCCAAGTCAAGTGGGGCATTTTGGGTTTTATCCTATTGGCCGTGGGGAGTGATTCCAGCAACTTGAGCAAGGGAGTGGTGGGATCTGGTCATTGCCGAGGGTAAAACTTGCCAATATAAAATAAATACGTTTACCTGAGACACTGAGAAAACTGGGAGGAATACATAGCCAGATTTTCAATGCTTTGCCTGTATGAGTTTGTTTCCTGCCACAGGCAAAGGGGCCAGGAAGAATGATGTCACGGGGGCAGTGGGACACCTCACGTCCAGAGTCGACAGCCAGCTTGCACTTACCAGGGACCACGAGCCAGGAGAGGTGAAGAAGAAGGCATTTCACACCACATCAACCTTCCTCCAATCCCCGCAGTTCCAGTGGACTTCTAGAGACCCAGAGAAAGTATAGATGGGGACTGAGGCAAGGTGGGACCAATAACAAGGCAAATTGGAGCCAGATGGACCTGAGTCTGAATCCTCATTCTACTGTAACTCTGTGACCTTGGGGACAAATTGTTTAACTCTTCTGAGGCTCAGTTTCCTCATCTGTAAAATAGGAGTAACGGTGGCTAGTTCACAGGGGCGTGGTGAGGACTCAGCAGAGAGGGCATGGGAAGTTTCAGGAATGACGCCAGGTGTGTAGTAAGAGCTCACCAAATGGGAGCTGTCAGGCAGGGCTTCAGAGACTCTGAATGGCTCAGCACACGGGCCTGCCTCCCCTCCCACCACCCCTCCCTCCCTCAGTCCTTCTTGCTGGTTGCAAGCCTTCCCAGGAGTGGCTGGATAGGCGCAGGAATGCAAAGCACAGCTCCCTGCCTTGGAGGGTTTATAGCCAGAGAAAACCAAAGCGCATCATGCATTTTTCACCACTCTTCTCCTAAGAGGGTGAAACATGCATCATACATCTTTTCTCCCAGGATCGTTGAAATTTTAGCTATAAATGGTAAAATACATCAATGAATTTCCCCATGAATATTTATTGAATAGCACTTTTAATACAAAGCCATTTGAAAAGTGGAACTCCAAGGAAAATGTATTTTGTGGAGCCGTTGATCTTAAAATATTTACCATGAATACGCTCATCCTAGAAATATTACGCTCCGCTTTTTATTATTTGCTCTGGATGAAATCACAGGGATTTGGCCTAGATGGTTTGTACAAGCTGAACAGTATTGGCAAGACGATCTCCTGGACTCCATTCAGCTTGCTTTCTTTGCAGCCCTTGATGCGTTGGCTTCTGGCAGCTGTTGTGTAGATGTCTCTTGGCTTCACAAACGGCTAGTGAAGGCGGACCAAAGACAGACCTGTAACAGGTGAGCTCTGAAAACAGATCATTGGAGAATCGTGGACACTTGAGCTGCAAGGAGCTCAGAGGTTATCTTGTCCAAGGCTTTCACATACACTTGAAGGTGCCCTTCAAGATTGGGTGTCATTTCTCAACCCACCCACTGGCAAAGGTTGCAAAGAGTGAGAACTCGCAAGGTCCATGAAGTGGGAAAACGAATTGCTACAGACTTTTTGGAGAGCAGGCCACCAATATCAACTAAAATCAAAACCATGCATATCCTGTGAATCAGCAATTTGCCTTTGGAGCTCTTTCCTATAGATCTAAAAGCACTCATATTTAAAGGCGTGTGTAGAGCGATGCTTGTTGCAGCGTTGTTTATAGTGGCCCCAGCTAGAAACAGCCTGGATATCCATCTAAACGGAAACATGTGTTTAGGTTGTCCCCGGATTCTGCAGAGTGGTGGTCTCTGAGTATTTTTGATTCCTCATTTGATGACAGCATGCACCTCCAAAATACGGATATTTATTTGCATATATGAATATCTTAAGTGCAGAATAAACAAACACAAAATAGAAATTTTAAAGGGATGAGACAAAAATAAACAGATATAAAATTTTGAATACTTTTTCCTTGTGCCAGTGGGGTGTATGCACCCCGTTTTTGAGACCCCTACTATATTATGCTATGTCTCTAAGGGAATGAATATAGTGCGTTATTTAGTGGAAAATAAAAAGACAGAACAGTCGGTGCAATGTATGACCACCTTCTTGCAAAAACAAATGGTTCCCAAATTTCTTGTATCTATATAGATCTATTTATTCTGTTGTTTTATTTCCCACTAAATAATGCGCTGGATTCACAGATAGAGATTATAGATATGGACACACACGCACTTTTCTATATTTATCGGAGTCTAGGAAGGGTGTGAATGGATAGTACCAGGCGGTCACTGTTGGTACTGTAGCAGGGGGCTGGACAGGAAGTGGGAAAAGGGGAGGAACTGGGGGAAAATAAGATAGAAAAATGACTATAGCAAAATGGGAAAATATTTATGATATAATGCCAAATTAAAAAGAAGAAAGTAAAAATCTATGTATTACACGAGTTCACATAGGGAAAAGTAAATTGCCCATGAAAAGGGACCAGAAAATCCCCCAGACAAATGAAAGTATCGATTTGATCAGGCGCACAATTTTTGTTTTGGGTTTTGGTTGCCATCCTACCATTAATATTAACAGATACCATCTCAGTCTTCCTCTGGGATGTCTACTTCCAGGTTCTCCTTCTCTCAGCATGGTGATGTCACTCAGTGGTCTCTGCAGAGACCTTCTGCATGATGGCATCTGTGCTCCACGGACCCCATGTGCATGTGTCTTCATTTCACACACCTAGCAGCCAGGCTGATGTCTCAGTGACTGAAAGAGAGGATCCAATTGCCCCAGCCCAGCTGGTGTCCCAAAGAACTTTGGTGAGGGAGACAAGGTCGTCAGGTCCAACCCAGATGTCAGCTCCACCGCCATGCTTGAGTGATAGAGAAGGGGCCCAAGTCTTCCACAGATGCACAGACAGTTAGTGGCAGAGACACTTCTAGAGCTCAAGTGCCCCGGATCCCAGGTCTCGTGATCTTTCCACTCCTCAGAGTTGTCTCATTCTCCACATCCAAGGACTCACGACCCTAGGTAAGACTTGCTCAGTGATTTGTGGGAGTAGGATAGGCAAGAGGTATCAAAACGGAGCATTTCTGTGGGAAAATGGCAGCGTAATTCACAGAGCAGAATGTGGCTTTTTAAAGGAGTGAGAATAGATGAGGGCGTCTCTGGATTATTTCCCACTGTTGTTCCTCTGCAGCAGATGTGCTTCTGGGGAGCTATGGTTGGGATAAGCTGTGCTTGGTGCTCTAAGGGCAGAAGACTGAGCCAGGCCCAGGCCACTTCCTCAATCGGAACTCGACTGTGTCAGAGATGATCCCGCTGCCCTTGGCTGCTGAGCTATTTGAGGGGAAAATTGAATTATAATCCTAACATCCTTTGTACATCTGGAAATTTGTCATAGTAATTAAATGCTAATAAGGCAAGGGAGATTAAAGGGATAGTTTCCTTAAAGATTACACTCCACCACCCAAGGTCAGGTGGAAATTATAAGTAATGTAGTGGTGTAGTCAGATCACTCCGGCTGAATAAATGTCACGACAAAAGCAAGGAGTCATTCAGTTTTCTATATTTGAACATCTCATTAGAGTCCGTGTCATTCAAAGACGTATTGGGTGGCAGAAAGGTGACATTTAAGGTCTCTCATGGAAAGCCAAGCCCTTAATTATCTGATGGAGGATAATGTGGCTGTGGAACGGGGAAGCTTGGGCGTAACAGGGAATAAGGGATTAGGCAGAGAGCAGGTTTTACGGGTGGGCCCATGGAGTGCGCCATACCACTAAGACGTCTGGCCAGAGTTTCCCTGCCTTGTTGGTTCCCTGCCAGGCTGAATGTGGGACCAGGACAGTTCTCTTTGGTAGAAAGAAGTGATGGCAGCCATTGTAAGGGAGGAGACTGCAGGAAATGAGCCATCACCTTCAACAATGAGGTAGGCAGGAGCCCAGCCAGCCTACAGGTCTGGAGAAACATGGCTGAGGATGCTGAAGGCTGTGATGCGGCTCCACGAAGGGGAGAGGTCAAGCGGAAGCTGCAGCAGTGTGGACCGTGAGGGGCCTGACTCAGCCGGAGGAGGTCCTCAACAGGAGGGTGGTAGGCGGCTAAAAATGGCTCCCAATGATCCCACCTTCTGTCATTCAAGCCCCCGTACAATCCCCTTCCCGGATGTGGGCTGGACCTAGTGACTTGCTCCCAACAAATACAATACAGTAAAGTGACGGGATGTCACTTCCAAGATTAGGTTACCAAAACTGTGACTTCTCTCTTGCTCACACTCTTTAGCTCTTCTCACTTTCTCACTCTGAGGAAGCAAGCGGTCATGCTGTGAGATGCTTTATGAAGAGGCTCACGTGGCAAGGAACTGAGGGTGGCCTCTGGCTGGCAGCCAGCAAGAAACTGAGGTCCTCAGTCCAACAGCCCCTAAGGAACCGAATCCTGCCAACAACGATGCGAGGGAGCTTGGAAGTGATTCTTCTCCCAATCGAACCTTCAGATGTGACCGCAGCCCAGCCAGCTTCATGGCTGCAGCCTCATGAGAGTTGTTGGGTCGGAGGATGCAGTTCGGCTGTGCCTGGGTTCCTGACCCACAGAAGCTCTGAGTTAACAAACGTTTGTTTTAAGTTATGTCTAAATTTTGGGGTGATTTGTTAAACAATAATAGATAACTAATACAGTGTGCTTCAGACTCTACAATACTGCTGGAGTGGAAGGCTCCAGGCCTCCTAGGACGCAGACTCTTCTCGCTCTGTGTCTGCATCTCTCACCCTTGCCCCATCCCAGGGAGAGAAAGGCTCTGCCTTCACCTAACCTGAGAAGTGGGGCTGCAAGAGAAATCTTCATCATTTCCTGCCTGGGCCAGGGCATGGGAGGGGGTCCAGGGTAGGATGTCCTCCATCCTTCCCTCTCCTTGCCACTTATCCAAACACACTTTCCCTCCGCAATTGCTCTCAGGAGGAAAAGAGGAGGGGGCGGTCTCTGTGCTCTACCTTGGGACCTAAAATAGAGAGGGGGTTTTAAATTTAGAAGAAAAAACATTTTGCTAGAGATTTAATGATTAGCTTTAGAAAATGAGCTGCAGAACTGAAGGAGGTGGAGAAGCCCACCTGCCCCAAGCAAATAAAAATGGTGCCCACCTGCAGTGGAGGCTCCCGCGGGGAGCAAAGCTGGGGCTCACGCCGTTACACTGCCTTCCTGAAGATCCATGAACAGGTTGTTGAAAATCCTGCCAATTAGTCTCCTGTTCTTCTCCAAGAGTCAGGAACAGATGGCTGACCGAGAACTCGTATAGTAGTCCAAAACAACTCTCCAGTGGAATTTGGTGGCTGCCATATTTCTTTTTTCTTTTCTTCTGCTTTATCTCCCCAAACCGCCCCCCTCCGCCCCCCGCCCCGTACACAGTTGTATATCTTAGTTGCAGGTCCTTCTAGTTGTGGGATGTGGGACGCCGCCTCAACGTAGCCTGACGAGCGGTGCCATGTCCGCGCCCAGGATCCGAACCCTGGGCCACCGCAGCGGAGTGCGCAAACCCAACCACTCGGCCACGGAGCTGGCCCCCATATTTCTTTGCCTGTTTTAACCTGTAGCACTGAATGGTTATAGCTCAACTCAGCCCCAAAGCTTCTGAATAAAGAATTGATGAAAAAAATTCAACCAAGTATCTTCAGCAACATCCTCTCAGCTCACAAACAGAAAAAGCAAGGTATTATTCTTGAGGAAGATGTCATTTTCCAGGAAAACATTAAAAGCTAGGTGATTCAGATTTTTATGCATCCCTCCTTCCCTTCCACTAATCCTTCCTGTGTCTCCTGCAGCCCAGGGCCTGTGCTGGGGACTGAAGTTACAGAGATAAATAGAAAATACAACACTGGCCCTGCCTCTGCTGCCTTGAAATTTAGTGAAGGGAATATGTAAATAGAGCTTTTCAAGTGAATGAAAAATGTTGGTGACTTGTTTATCAAATTAAAAAAAATAAAGAATGAAAGGAATAAACAAAAATGACATTAAGGATATTTTCTTTTTCCCAGGGCACTATCCATTTTAGGGGGGAGACCTGACAAAGATTGGCTTCTCTAGTGAAGTTCCGTCTGCTATGGTATCACGGGCGAGGGCCTGTATTTCAAGCAGGTACAGAGATGGCTCCTTTCCGCCAGAATATGGGCAGGAGATAAGCAGAATTTTAGAATGTCCAAGTTGGATGAGGACTTAGACAACTCTTATGTCAAACTTTTCATTTTTTTTAAATGAAGAAATTGAGATTCAGAGAGGGGAAGACACACTTGCCCAGTCACATAGCGAGTAAACTATGCTTCTAGAATAGAACCCAGGTCTTTTCGCTCCAGGCCAGCATTTTTTGTGATGCTCTTAGGCAACCTGAGAACATCAAAGATCTGGTTTTCATGATCTTGGTAGACTAAGCGAGCATTTGCTCCACTTTTTCCTTCCTGAAGCCAAATGTAGATGACAACATCGTTATGCCCCAAAACAAGAAAAGAACCAGAGTGGACCAAAAACTGGACAAATTCTGAAAGACAGAAAACAGATAGGAAGATAAGAAGGAAGTCAGTGCCCAGGATGTGGCTGGGAGTTGAGCCTCAGAAAGGCGGCTGCTGCCCACTGAGAGTTGGGGGAATTTGGGAGTAGAGGGTAGCCGAGGGGTAATTAATAGGGTCGTTAGCTGAGGTGTCAAACCTGGGACAGCCAGGACAGCTCAGCCTTGCAAAATTCTCCTCTCCTTTTATAAACACACATTGCGAAAATTTTGATGAAACCCAAAACCATGAAACAGACGGCAAAACTGACAAACGAAAAAAGTCACTCTCAAGGAAACAGAGCAGTCAGTAGAGAATGTCTGCATATGTACATTTAATATCCCCAGAGAGATGTGAAGGGGTATCTTCTGTGAAACAAGTTCAGATTGCTATAAAAAATCAATTAGCTGTCTCAGGAATACAAACCATAATTATAGAAATCAACAGGTGGGTTGAAGAGAAGAATGTACACAGTGAAGAGCAAATGATAATTTTTGACTATCAATGCGAAGAATTCTCCCAGAACCCAGGACAACGGGTCTGAGAGACGGATAGTATGGAAAAAGAGCTGAGGTGTAAAAACTGGATTCTTAAGTTCCCGTGTCAGTGTAAAAGAATGCCTGAATGAGGGGTTGGAGAAGGAAAGAGGTGGCAACATTCAAATCAAAAATAGTTAATGTCCAAGAATTAAAGAAAGAAGTCCAGATGCTGAAAGGCCCACTATGTACTGAGCAAGACAAATTAAAAAAAGAGTATAGAGATGGACAATATGAACTGGGGATGTTCCTAATGATTCTGTTAATGTCAGTGCAGTGGACTGGGGACATCAGCCCTGAACTCATTATGAGATGGATACAACCTGGTTCTCCTGGATGACTCTTCAAAACATCCACTGCATTTAATGCAATCCAGGGGTCAGCACTGCTCTAGAGACCATCAAGAATGTACTGATTTCTGGATTGATGTTTTTCCATATTGATGTTGTGATGGACAGGCCCAAAGGTGGTCCCCAATGATGCCCACCTCCTGCCTTTCATGCCCTACCCTTGAGAGTGGGTGGAGCCCATGACTTGCTTCTATCCAGTAGAAAATGGCAAAGGAGAAGGGATGGCATTCTGTGATTATGTAATGTGTGTAACACTCTGTCTCACTCTCCAGCCAACCTTGAAGAAGCCAACAGCCATGTTGGGAACTTCCTATGAGAGGCCCACAAGTCAAGAATTACGGGTGGGTCAGAGAGACTGAGGCCCTCAGCCCTATAACCACAAGCAACTCAATTCTGCCAAAAATCTGAGTGAGCCTGGATGTGGACACTTTCCCGGTTGAACCTCCAGATGAGAATACGGTCTGGCTAACAGCTTGATGGCCACCCAGTGAGATCTTGAAGCGGAGGACCCAGCTGAGCCACGCCCAGACTCCTGACCTACACAAGCTGCGGAATGACATTTGTGTGTTGGTTTAAGCTGCTCAGGTTGTGGTAATTTGTTATGCAGCAATAGAAAACTAATCCAGGTGAATCTGGTGAGGTGTAATCTCAACCTTTGGCAAGTCCCGTGGTACAATTTAGGTGGCCGAAGGCTGGGTCCGGAGGGAAGTGTCTATGCCTAGTACCATTGCTCTGCTCTCCCAGGCTTCCTCCCAGAAGCGTACTAAGTGTGTGCCCCGCCTTCCAAAGCGGGAGTGGATACTGTGTCATCTGGATGCGGTAGCTCTGACTGTGGGGGAAGACAGTTATCCAAGTAGGTTGATGCCAAATTCCAGGTGGCCAGGCTCTGGTCACTTGTAGTGGTCAGGAAGGCTGGCATGTGATTCAAAGGGGCAGTTGTCTGTCAGCAGCTGGAGCTCACACCTGCACACATGCATACTCATAAACATACACACTGCTGGACTCTGGCACCAAAGATGCTTATCTATTAATGTCTTGGAGGAGCAGAGCCTTTCTGCTGCTTGGGATGTTTGTGACTTAAGATGAAAACTCTGGGCTCCTATCTTATGCAAGTTGTGGTCCCTCTCTCCAACCTCACTGCTTTGCAAAGGCCTGAGCAGGTTTTCAAGTTCTGGTAATACTCGATAAATGGCCCTTAAAATTGAACTCAGGTACTCACCAAAAATTATTTTGGCAAAGAATTAGCGGTGAAATTAATGGGGTCGCTTTCATAGGAGCTGAATGTGCATACCCGCCTCACCTACAGCCACTTCTGGAAGAGCCATAGGGATGCAGTACGGGGGCAATCAGGTGCTTTCATGGAAAGAGCCCACATTCCAGCCCTGGCTCCACACTCATTCTCAGAGCACCACCTTGTAGGAAACCCTTCCCCGTTCTGAGCCTCATTTTTCTCATCTGTAAAATAAAGGGTTTCAACTTTGGGCAGCTCAATCTCAGAAACTAAATTTCTCTTCCGCCCAAATGGAAATAAGACTGTCTCCGTCACTGAGGCACATGTGGGATGACGTCTGTGGAACTTCGTGACTGTAAGAACACTGTTTTCTGTCATCGAGCATCATTGGCCACACCATCAAGCCACAGATCTGTCACTGCTGATGTCTGAACCTGGAAAAAATGTCTTAGGTACTGAAGTCACCTTGGAAAGTTAATTCAGTCCACTCATTCTTACACTCACAGCATCAGCTGGAATTGTTTCTATTTTTGTTTGATATCAAGATTCCTCATTTTATATAAACAATTATGCTTGTCATTTAGGGTGGATCTGCTCATATTTCTCTTGGCAGGGACCCAGATTTCTGCAATGGTTTTTCATGGTAGAAGTTCTCAGGAGGGGCCCAAATCTATCTTCAGTTACAAAAGGGAGCACTGGGGACAAAAGGGAGCACTCATGATTTCCTGGGACCCTTGGCTTTCTCTACATACCGTCTAGATCTCCATCCTGGCATATGTATTAGAGTCAGACACTCCAAGGGGAGTCTGAAGATAGGGGCCACAAACAACTCCCTTTGTCCCTCATATTTCCAGCACACAGTAGGGTTCAAGAGGAAAGGACAGAAGAAGGGAACTCTCAGTGGCATTATCCCACCTCCCCTCCAATGGCAGCAATTGTGCTCTGCCCCAAGCTTGCATGTCTCACTCAGCAAAACCAAAGCTGTATGGTTAACCATACCCACCCTTCTTCAAGGCAGTTTACTGCCCATCAGTTGTTACTGAAACATGTCCCTTGGGGGGGGGTCTCCCCCCTAATCCAAATAGCTTATCACAGAATTCCTTCCAACACCACATCACATCTGTCATGAAAGGAGTTATGGCAAATACAGCTGGGCCACACTTTTCCAGTCATTACAGGCTGGTATCCCAGTCTCCCCATCTGTCAAGTGGAGATAATAACAAAGTGATGGTTAAGGGTTAAATGAGACAACTGATGGCTTGAGCTGGGCAATCAGAGGAACGATTTTCTAAGGATATATAGGTGACCTCATTGTGTACTGACTTACAAATGCTGCTTGTTCTGGCTGACTGAGCACAGCTTCCTATCAAGCATTTCATACCCAGCCTCATTCCTTTTAGAAAACAGCTTCCCAATCCTACCAGCTCATACTGGTCTGAGTCTCAGTCTTTGCCTACATCAGCCACAGAGACAGAGGATGTCGGAGCTCCAGGGCCTTTCAATCCAAGCCCTTTGGACACGGCTCTGGGCTGTAAGTAACAAAAACCCAATTCAGCCCAACTTAAACAATAAAGGGAATTTATTGGCTCATGTAACAAAACCATCCAGAGGTAGGGCCAGTCGCAGGCAAAGCTTGATCCTGTACTTAACAACGTCTTCAAGGACCTGGCTTCTTTCTGCCTCTTGACTCTTCCTTCAGCAGTGTAGCTTCATGCTGAGAGTGGTTCCCCTCCATGGTCCCAAGGCAGCCCCCATCAAGACCTAGGATTACCCACCTCCGCTTTCACATCCAGCAGGGGGGATAAAAAGAGTCCCTACCCAACATTCCCGGAAAAAGTCTTGAAATTCCCTCTGGCTGCACTGCCTTGGCTCACATGACCATGTCTGAAGCCACCATGTCTGAACCAATCACTGTAGCCAGAGAGATGGAATGTGCTGTTGGCTTAGCCCAGGTCATGCTTTACCCCTTGAAGTGACGACTGAGTCAGTTCAGCCAGATCATAAAATCCCCAAACAGAAATCAGGAGCTGCGGGAAAGGAAGTGGGGGATGAACATTGGGAATGCAACCAACAACATCCATCACATCCCTTATCTATAGATGGGAAATGGAGACCAGAGAGGGAAAGGCCTTGTCCAAGACCACAGCAGAGCAGAGCTGGGACCACAATCCAGCCCTTCCATCTGCAGACCCTATATCATATCCACTCTCTCTTCTACTTCAACCTTGTTCAGGCCAATTCGCCCAAACTGAGTGGTGATCAATGTGGGTTCAGACCGATCAATTTCTCCCTAAACCTGAACGAACCACCTCGGAGGCATTCCATTTCAACCACCTCCAACGAGTTTCCAGTCGAATAAAATGAGCCTATGCCCAAGAGTTCTTGCAGCCACAAAGATCAACCCCAGTACTTCCACCTTCTCTCTTGGGGCCCCCTAAGAACCAAGTAGCTCCCGCTACTTTTACGGAAAAAAAAAAATGCATTCTGGTGTGCAAACATTATCGCATATTCATGCACTCACAATCTAATTTTAGCGGCAAGAGACTTCAGTATAAGATGCTCACATAATTAAGCAGCTTTCTTCCCAGGGTCTGGAAGCCTGTCTATTCTTCTCTCTCATTTACACATCACTGGGATTATCAGAATGTGTTTTACAGTTTTTTAAAATTATATATTTTGGTTTTTCCAAATTGATCTACAACGGGAGATGAAATCCATGAAAATTACATGTTTTAACACAGGTTTGTGGAACTCCACAGCCTTGCTATTAACGTTGGAATCTGCAGGCAGGGTTTCACTGTTCTCTTCTGATTGGTTCCTAAAGCATTTGCCACACTTCTCCCCTAAATACGGATCCATGTTTACTCCTTGGCTGGTTGGACAGCAGCCTCTCTACTGAGAAGCTGAGAGCTATCGATGAGACCTAACTTGGAAAGAGACAAACGGACTTTCCCAAAAGGACAGACAGATCCCCTTCCTGCGCTTCCGAGTTGCTCTCCCAGAGGCATGCCTGAGGACGGCTGCTGAGAACCAGCAGCAGCGGGCAGGGCCTTGCATCTCCTTGCTCAGCCAACAGCCAGGAGCACCTGCCTAGTGTCAGGTGCCTTGCTGTGTGGACTGACTCAGCATGGCCGGGATGCACCCTGACCCCATCATTCTGCTCATCTGCATGCCCGGCTACAGTGCACAGGAAACTCCAAGGCCATCGGGGCAGATGGCACTCCACCTGGAAGGAGAGGAGGTCTCTCATACCTGGCAGCAGGGAATGGACCCACCCAAGCACCAGGAGGAACCAGCTGGCGCTGTTGCTTTCCTGACTCCTGGGTGGGGGGCCCTGGAGGCCAAACCCCAGCAAACCCCAGCTGTGGTCCCTCCCAGTGGGTCCCCTGGCCACACCTCTGTCCTTCACAGCCTCCACAGCTTCTGAGTCTTCTCCCTGAAGATGTCTAGGTGGCCAGGGAGAGTGAGGCCAGCCCAGGAGCGAGTCTCAGGAGGCGGCCAGCGTCCCTGTGCTCCACCAGTTGGTCTGCCGCCTCCTTTGAGACTAGGTTTGCTCTGGGAGGCAGGTACCAGCTGGGACCCCTTCCATGCCAGTGTGGAACTCCTGGAGGGTCTCAACTGCTCCCACAACTTGGGAGAAACAGCCCCATCAGAAGCCTTCACAGACTTGACCTCGGAGCCACGCTGAGCCAACAAACGTTTACAAAGACCCTGGTGTTTCCAGCTTTGGGCTGAGCCGAGTGATGCTGTGGATGGGTCTAAACAGCCTCAGCAGCAGTGGGTGTGGGGGAACCTCAGGAAGGACCTGGAGGCCACCAGGAGCACACAGCTCAAGTACTCTCATTGGCAAAGCCGAAGGCTGGGGAGGGTTCCCTCTGAGGAAGGGCGGCTCCACCAGGCCCTCCAGCCCTGTCTGCCCTCCCCATCACCGGCCAGGGAACAGAGGTCAGGGCCCTTCCATGCCCGCTTTTCCCAAACTCCTCGCCCTGGCTTCTCCTCCCAATGCAGCTTGGCTCAGGCTGAGGGGAGGTCAGACCAGGGGGCCCAACCAGGTTACCCTAGGCTTGGAGAGGCTGCAGAGGGCTCAGAGCTGTCCAAGTTCAGGCTGGCCCACCTCCCTCCCCTTCACAGGGGTCAGGGTGCACCCGAGCTCTCCATGGCCCTCCCTGTGTCTTGACCGCCCTGGGCTGTACTCCTGGGTCCACCTCCACCTCCAGACCTATGCCCCCTGGTCTCCACTGCCTCCTTCCAGAGCCCAAGATGTGTAATGAAGGGTGACCAGAGAGGGTAATTAACATCAGCACCGCTGCCCCTCTCAGCTGATTACTGAGTGGCTCTAAGGACAGTCCCTTTCTGTGTCCCCACCTCTGACCTCATTCACCCACTCCCCCCCCCACCACTGCATAGACTCAGAGAGACACACACGTCCCACACCCCATTCACCTGTTTTGCAAAGCACACCAGCGTTTTCCAAGCCTCTGAGCCTTTGCACATGCTGTTCTCTCTGCCTCAATTACCCTTCCCCTCTGCTCTGCTGGGATAATTCCTACAGATGCCTCAAAACCAGTTCAAAGCCACCGTGATGCGTTCCCTGAAGACCGCAGGCATAGGGGCTGACCCGCCGGGAGCAGCCACAGCACACACGCTCCTCTGCTACTGCGTTTCTCACTCCCATTTGTGACAACCCCTCCTTCCCCTCCCAAACTGTGAGCTGGGGGTGGGGGAGGGGGCCTTCCTATCCATCTTCTCCCCAAGGCCAAGGCCAAGGCCAGCACACTGCTGGCATCAGCATCTGTGAGCGCCCTTCCATTTTTGTTGAGGAAATGGATGAACAAGTGGGGAAGATGTCAGCCTCACAGAAACAGACAGAGAGTGTGGCAAAGAGGCCCAGGACAGGAAGCGGCAGGGTGAATAACAGAGGGTCAGAGAGAGCTCAGCCACCGGCCACCAGGGAGGTCAGGCAGAAGCTGCAGCCACAGCCTCGCCCCGGCGGTGGGGGGGAGGCATGTGGATGGGCCATGCAGCGCCCCTTCCTCATGACCCCAGGGGGCAACCCACAAAGAGCAGGGGACTGTCAAAATGGTGGGGCAACCATCCCCAATGGTCCCCAAGACCCATCCCTCCTGGGTCTCCCCAGGCCCACCCAAGGTCCCTCCTGCTGGCATCAGGTCCAGGGCTCCCCTGGAGGCCCAGCCCTTCCCTGTCCCACTGTCCTCTTGCCCTCACACCCTGCTTCTGGGGCATGGCGCAAATTTCCAGCTTTTCTGGGGACCATAGAGGAAAAAGCCAGGCAAGGAGGCCCCACTCCAAGGAGGATTCATGTTGGAAGGGGCGGCGGGGGGTGCACAGAACTTGCAGGGGGTCCTGAGGTCGGTGAGTGTATTGGGGGCTCCGCTCAGCCCACCCGCAGAGAAGGGGGAGGTGGAGCCGCAGAGCTGTGGTGCCTGGTCATCACACGGCCCCTATTTATGGGACAGCAGGCAGGCGGTCAGAGCTGCACGGCCCAGCAGCCACAGTCTGCGCCCACTGCCCTGCTGAGGTCTGCGGCTCACAGCACAAGTGGCCCCCTGCCCGGCATCCTGCACCAAGGCCCCTGACAGGTGAGTCCGAGCCTGGGGCTGGAAACAGGAAACTCCAGGAAACAGGAGCCCGAGGTGCACATGTGTGCGTATGTGTGTGAAACAGACAGACAGCCTCCGGCAATGCAGAACCTGGCATCTGCGTGCCTGTGTCTCCAAGTCTGGGATTGGCTGGTGCACCCTGCGTGGCAGCTTGGGCGCATCAAAACAGGCACTGTGAGCATGGAGTGGCGGTCTAAGCGTGTCTGTGAGAGCTTGTGGGTGTCTGTCCCACAACATCGTGTCTGCCTGGGTGGCCTAAAGGCTTGTGTCCGGGTCTCCCTGCGCATGAGGGACGCAGAACCCGGGCAGGCCTCCCTGCGGGTGGCACAAGCAGCCGTGTGTCCCAGCGAGCGCGTGCGCAGCCCGTGGGGGTGGCCGGCTCTCAGCGGGGCGGGCAGAGCGGCCGGGGCCTATCATCTGGGCACGTACTCCCTGGGCAGCCCAGCCCAGTTGTGGTCACGCAGGGCCTTGTCCACTGTCCGGATGTAGCCATTGATCAAGTCCTTCATCTCCGGGGTGAAGGGCTCGGGGTCATGAGGGCGCCGGCCGTGCCGCCGGAAGCTGCCCTCCTTGTTGTTCTCCACGCAGAGCAGCCGCTCCTCGCTCACGGACACATTGAGGAAGCCCACCATCTTGCGCAGCGTGGGCACCAGGCTGTGCCGCAGCTCCTCGTAGTGCACGACCAGCAGCCGCTTGCCGTACCTGAGCCAGTCCAGGACGTGCGAGGACCACCACGACGCGTAGCTGTTGACGAAGTCTGGCCACTCTGGGGTGGGGACAGAAGGGGCGCCACATCAGGACCCGGCCCTGGCAGGGCTGCGGGCCCTCCGGATGCTCAGGATAGGGAAGCGGCCAGCATTTTCCATTGCCCACCACCCAGGGCCAATCTGCCCAAATTCCCCGCAGAGGAAGACCCTCTTGGTGACCTATATGAGTAAGGGTTAACGTCAAGCTGGGCTCTGAGAGTCCCAAGCCAGCCAGGGAGACGTGACCTTGAGGCGGCCTTCCCCCAGCAGTTTCCTTGGAAACACACCAAGTTCAGACAAATGTGGACTGAGAGTCCCAACAACGGCTTCTCTCCCGTGTGCCAGGAATTCCGTGACCTTCGGGACTGTACCTGGTGGGGGGAGCTGGCGCTGGGTCATGCTGAGTGACACAGCCGTGTTACAGAAGGGAGGGAAACTGAGGCAGGGCATCTCTGTCGCGATGACCCTCGTTCACTTTGATCTTGTTTCTGACAACTATGCACGTCCAGTGTGGGTGACGGGGGCCGAGCAGGACGTGTGCGGGAGCTGCTGGCCTCCCAGTGAGAGGAAGATGTCGCACAGCCCCGATTTCCTGTCCTGGGTCCTCCCAGGAAGCTAAGTGGATGCGGTGCCTGATTGATGCTTATTGTTTCTGGCGGCTGTGACTGCCAGTTTGAACCTGCGACACTGCTGGGCAGTAGGACATAATATGAAGCCGCAGACGGGGGCAGCTGCCAACTTCTACAGGTGATCTACTCCATAAGACTTCTTTTCCAGAAAATTAAGAAATTAGGTTTTTTTTCTGGCCGGGGGTAGGGTGCAAGTGTCAAGAATCACCCCAACAAAACTAGCTTCCATAATTGGGCTGTCAAGACACTTCAAAGGCTGTGGGAGTGTTCACTTTCTCTCATCCTCACAACCGCCCTATGAGATGGGGACCACCTAGGTTTTTAAGATGAGAAAATTGAGGTTCAGAAGCCAAGGTACGTGGCTCATCCGTAAGGAGCTGAGGGGGGATCAGAGTCCAGCCTGTCCGCAACCTAAAGGGGAGTCAGCAGGGGGACAGGGCTGACTGGGGGGCGCTGATCTAGTGGGGGTTGATGGGGACAGGGGAGAACACCAGTTAGCCTCAGCCAACCCAGACTCATGCAGCGACAGAAGCACAAGGCTGCCTGGCCTAGGGCCCCACGTCTCAGCAAGCCACCCACCCTACTGGGCACAGCTTTACTCCTGACTGACAATTTTATATCACTCAGTACCCTGAATTTCTCTCTTTAATTCATTGCCCAGAGTGCATGCCTTGAAGGCAGAGGCTGTGACCCCTTAGCCCGGGCCCCTGGTGCCTTGCTCAGGGGCTGGCACACAGTAGGACTTCACTAAGTGTGTGTTGGCTGACTGACTCCGTGAATAAAGTTGCAGTGGGGAACAAGCCAATTTGACCCAGAATCAGAAAATTCAGGCGTTATGGACTGAATGTGTCCCCCACCCAAATCCATATGTTGAAGAAACCGTGACGGTATCTGGAGATGGGGTTGGCGAGGTAATCAGGGCTGGATAAGGCCTCAGGGTGGGGGCTTCCTAATGGGACCACTGCCCCTCTAGACAGCTCACTTCTGCTCTCTGCACACACGTCCACGGGGAAGGCCCGCGAGGACACGGTGAGGACGTGGCCTTCCGCAGCCAGGAATAGTCCTCACTGGGAGCCAAATAGGCCGGCACCTGGGTCCTGGACGCCCCAGCCTCCAGAACCGTGAGGGACACATTCTGCACGTTTACGGTATTCTGTCATGGCAGCGCAAGCTGACTAACACATCGGGTTTCAGTGCTAGCTCTGCCACCGTCCACCCAGGCTGCCTGGACCAGCCACACAGCCACGTCCTGGTCTCCTCCGGAAAGTGGGGCTGAAGGCGGTTCCCCTCCAGGACACAGTGAAGTGTCCATGAGCAGCTGCTCAGGAGGGGACTGACACGCTGATCGCTGACCATCAACTGGGCACATCCGTGATCTCATTGATCCCCGACTCCCCAGGAGGGGTAGGTGTTTACCTCATTTTATAAAGGAGGAGCCTGGTCATGGAGGCAGAGGAGTGCAAACTCAGGGCTTGGGGTCTTCCCATAGCTCCGGGTGAGCTCCCGGGTATAAGCAGGAACAGAAAAGGGGTGTAGATCCCCCCCACCCTGGGATCCCATGTAAAATACCATGGCACGTGTGACCTGGCGGACACGGGGGGAAAGAGGAAGAGGTGAGTGCAAACCCAGGCAGAGGAGCATCCAGTCCCCACGAGGACCCTGCATCCTGATGGGCACCCTGCCCGCACTGACAGGACCCCCCACCGGCCCTTCTGTTCACCTTTGCTCTTCCAGTTGCGATCAGCCGCGTAGCCCAGGTGCCCGGCGCATTTCCTGTTGAATTCGGCCACCAGGGACCTGTACGGGTTCCGGATCAGCAGGATGGCCGAGTCGAACATCTCGATCTCCCTCCTACCACTCTCGTGGGTCTTCACACAGATGGTGCGCCGGCTCCGCCAGTGGTCCTTCTCGCCCTTGAACCCTGCCCGGGAGAAAGGAGAGGGCCCCTTTGCAGGAAGGCACCGTGGGGCCCCCACCGCCATGGCAGCACACAGATCTGAAGACTAACACGGGTCCCTGAGGGAAAGCTGATATTAAGGGCAGAATAGAGGCCCATGGATGGCACAGAGAAGGTGCTGCGAGGGCCTGTGGATGGCTCCACGAGCCTGATCCCTGCCCAAGAGAAAGTGAGAGGAGGAAGTGTCCAGGAGTGGGGAAAGATGGTGTCTGCAAGAGAAAGGAGATGGGGCACCCCCTGCAGACCCCCAGGAGACAGGAGGCAGAGGGCCTGACCATGCCCCGTCTCTAGACATTGGAGATACATGTGTTTGGGCATCTTTATTGCCACTTTCACACAAGCATCACAAATAACCATGCAGGCACAACCAGATGAAGAGACTGAGGCTCAGAGAGGGTGTGTAACTTGCCCAAGATCACACAGCAACAGAGCCAGGGCTCTCTCCACATAGTTTTGTGTGTCCCTATGAGGCCCCGGCTCCCATTCACCCCCCACAGTGGGGGCAGAAGCCCCATCAGCAGTCTCAAGGCCTGTGTAAGGAGCTGTAGCCCCATCCCCTGAGCATGCCACAGTCCTCTGACAGGGCCCCACCCTGCATCTATGGAGATTCACAACCTTGGACCCAGAACAGGTCTGGCCAAAGTCTCCACAATATTGAGCCCAGCCCTGTGGAACCCAGGGCCCAGTTTCTATGAACGGAGCCCTGCTCCCATTGACCAACCTCTCTTGGGGCCTGCCTTCTTCCAGGGCCCTTGGGCCAGCACTGGGTGCTCAGAACCCGAATGACAACTGGTTGAGAAGCCAGACTCTACCCATCCATCCACAGAGTCACACGTTTATCAACAACATAATTGTGCGCTCATTCTGTGTTGGACTTTATGTCGGGGATAAAGGGGTGAGACTCAGACCCTGACTTAAGCTTACAGTCTACAGGGGAACAGCCCAAGTATAATCAGAGCATAGAGGCTACGGGGACAGAGTGGGGGGAACCAAGCACAGGGATGTCGTTGAAGGCTTCCTGGAAAGAAGTCCCCTGGATCTCGTCTCCTGGCCACATCCCAACGTAGCCCATGGCAGCCAGCTCAGGGGACATGCTCTATGAACGTGCATGAGCTTATCTAGGGCTCTTGGAAACATGAGTCCTACTATGTGCGCCCCTTCATGAATGGCTGGGAGGCATTTGTATCCACCAGAGAAGTGAGGGATTTGTTGATAGCTGGAAAACGTAAGCCTCTTTTCAACCTGGAAATCTGGGTTTACCTGATGAGGCTCAACAAGTTTCAAACTCATCCCTGCCAGGGGCCAAACTCCAAAAGTCTCGGCTTTGATTCCTTCTGTCAAACAGCTGGGAAGTTCCAGGGAAGGAAGAGTCCAACCATGGGCTGAGCAAACTTGAGATCTGGTCTCTGACACCCTGAGACCCAGGGGGCATCTCACGCTGCCTCAGCCAGTGTCAACAGCAGCCACCTTTCCTTGTAACTCAGAGCACGTTCACCCACGACAGGTTCACCATTTTGGCACTGGAGCTGCCTTGTGAATTGTGCATGTGTGTGTGTCACTGCTCTGAGGCCGGTGGCTACATCTAACCAGTCCCATGGGCTCCAAGATGCACGGGGTGTCTCTAAAGCCATTCTGAAGCAGTATCAACCCTTATGTACCCAGATATTTGAGTCATTGGGCCATTGAGCCATTTGTAGAACAAATCAGGCAGCTGTGTGAACAGGTTAAAGGCCTTCTAGATGAACACGGTGGGTAACCGTGACCTGCCCACAGTGGGTGGTTCCCAGGGGACCAGGCCAGAGCGGGCAGAACCACATGCTTCATCCGGCCCCTCCACCTGCCGGTGCCCACAACTTCCCAAGGACGAAGGGGCTGCTTATGTGGACACCCTCGGCTCCTTCCCAACCAGACCAAGATTGCCATGGTGATTCTAGGAGCCACTGCCAGGCTCAGGAGGTTTCCGTTTTCTCTACGACGTCACTGATACTATCATGTTTCCCTAAACCAAAATCTAATTAAGAAACCCCGACAAAATGTTGTAACACTCGACAATGGAGAAATAGTTTGCCAAATTTAGATCCCCCTTAACTTGTCTGAGGTTCTTCGTTCTTAAACAGCACGCAGACTGGAGCCATTTAAGTTCACTGACTTGGCATAATGAGGCCTGTTATTTCTACAAGGGGAAGATTAGAAATCATAAAACTCTGGAAGATTTTTGCACCTATTTTTAAAAATAGCATTTTTATAAGCTACTCCTTGCCTCCAAAAAAATAAATAAATAAATAAAGATGAGCAGATGAAGTTGGTCTCATCTAATCATTAAGGGTTTGGGAAATGAAGGAAAATTCAAGGGATGTTTATAGGGAGGGAATTCCAGCTAGCAGGCTCTCCCTTTGAATCTGGAACAGGCACTCCTTTGTGACTTATCGCCCAAAGTGGAGCCCCGGGGCTGGCTGCCTCAGCATCAGCTGGGAGCTTGTTAGAGATGCTAATTCCCAGGCCCCATCTTAGATCAACTGAATTGGATACTTGGGGGGGCCCAGGAATCCGTGCTGAATTTAACAAGCCCCCTGGGAGGTTCTTATGCACACTCGAGTCTGAGAAGCAGCACTCCGGTGCTCCAGGGAGCCTGGCGACAGTCCGGCCTCCGGGAGCCGCCTTCCTCCCCGCGGCCCTCACTCACCTTTGTTGTAGAGAGTCCCGTCAAAGTAGTAGCTGCCTGTGTAGAAGCCGGTGGCGTGCTCGATGAGGTGCCGCGCCCACGTGTTCCCGGCTCCCGGGAAGCTCGACAGAGCCACGAACACTTTGGACTTGGTGGGCAGGAACCTTCTGTCTGTGCACCGGGTGTCTGAAAGTCCAGAAGTCGCCTCAGGGTCACTCAGCCCCACTGTGACTCCCAGACGCACCGCCAGACTCCCCTCCACAAGAACTGCGGGTCCAAGACTCCCACTTAATAGATGGGCACACTGAGGCCCAACGAGGGGAGGGGATTTGCCACCTGGACCTTCGCTGTACAGGTGTGTGGCTGGCCAGAGAAAGCCCCAGTGACCACGAGGCCTCCCATCTCCCACTGCGAGGGAGGGGTGCCAATCAGCGCCCCTTTGTCTCCACGGCCACAGCTGAACCCGGGCTCCCAGCATGGTATGGATAACTCCAGTCTCTGCAGGAAGGAGGGATGGGGCGGGGCTGCGCTGACCAATGCCACATACCAGGTACAGCCAACAACGAACCAGGGCCGGGCTAATTCCTGGCCAGTAACCTCTCTGGGCCTCATCTTCCCTCCCCCCAGGGCTGCTGCAAGGAGTACATGAAATCATCTCGTGAAAGCCCCAAAGCCCCCAGGGCCGTGCTGGGTCACAGGAGGGCCTTGATAAAGGTGCCAACATCCCTCCCCACGTGCTCTTCCTCTCATCAGCAACTAAGGTCAACTCGGGTAGACTTGACACAGACAAGGGAGATGCTGGGGCCTGGGCACAGCCCAGGAGCCGTACTAGTCCCCATGTCCTGGGCCAGCTTGGGGAGGCCCCTGTGGTCACTGGGCTCCTGTGCCACCTGACCCACAACCTGGCCATGGCTATCCCTCTGGTCTCTGCCTCTTTGCTCTTCGTCTCTTTCTGAAACCACCTTCATCCCCAGAGAGACTCAGATAAAGGTCATGTGCTCTTCACGCTTAGTCCTGCATCCTGTGTCCAGCCCCCAGGGATGGTGGAGGCCTCTTCCTTCCCATTATCCCAAGATGGGGCCAGCCACCAAGATGCCAGGGTTTTCACACAGAGGCCCTCCCCACCCCAGGGCTGAACACCCAGCCATGGCTGGTATCTCCAAACCCCCAGACCAAATGCCAGAACCAGTGGCGGACACAGGGAGGAGGGCCCTGCATGCCTTGCCCACCTCGGGGCCAGAACTCACCTTGCACAGGTGTCTGGTAGACCTCGCAGTACTCTGCCAGACTCTGTGCCTCGGGCTCCTGGCCACACAGCGAGCCGTCCACGGCATCCCGCAGGCTGAACTGGGGCGTGGGGTAAGCACAGTAGCACTGCCAGCCCCTGAGGACGGCCAAGGGGAACTCCTGCCGGGGAAGGAGAGACACAGAAGCATCTCGGGTGAACGCAGCTCAGGTGCCGGGACGGACATGTGGCATGGACTGCCGGCTGCATGGGATCAACAGGGATGTCTGCCCATCCTTCCAGCGCCGGGCTCTGTGCCCAAACCCAGGGGAGACAAAGCTCAAGGAGACGTGACTTCTGCCCTCCAGCAGCTCACAGCTGGCTGGTGACAAGTCAACAGCCAGCCCAGCATGAGCGGAGCCGTGGCAGAGGGGTGAGCCAGGTGCAGAGGGCAAGGAGCAGGGGCTGGAACTGGACTTCCAGACGTCTAGGAGGTCGTCAGCAGTGCCGGGGAGGGAACCGGCACCCGCGAGAGTGAACGTGTGCGTGGGTCAGAAGGAGCCCACACAGGGCAGCTCGGACTCAACGGGTCACATCTTTAACCACAGACTGCGAGCCCCTCCTCGGGTCTGGAATTCTCTCTGGCCCTCCCGGGAAAGGGACCCAACCCGATTCTTGTGCCTGAAGTCCTCCCGCAGGGCAGGGCACAGGGCCCGTGACAGATCCCACACAGCCATCTTTCCAAGACGGGAGGGGTGGGCAGGAGCAGCTCTTAATCCCTCCAAGGCGCTCAGCCCGATGGGGGCCTCCTGAGAACAGGGGCCCTGCCAGGTTGAGGGGAGGGCCGGCGCCATGCTCCGGGGACCAAGCCCGCCCCTGGCAGTCTCCTGTTCCCCTCTGGGGAGGCTGCACCGCACAGTGGAGAGACTGGGGCGCTGAAGTCCGGAAGGCCTGGATATGAATTCGGGGTCACAGGCTGGGTAACTTTGGGCAAGGTGCTGAACGTCGCTGAATTTCACCATTGAACAAAGGTAACAAAATCCACCTTGCACGTTTGTTATGAGACCAGATGAGAAGGGTCCAGACAGCCCAGGGCTGGGCCTGGCACGCGGCAGGTGCTCTCACGGAGAACGGAACACCCTCAGCCCCTTACGCCCATGGGCGTCAGCCACGGCTGCTCAAAACCTCCCCCGCCCCTCCCCCACACCTATCTTTCGAGCATCTACTATATACCAGGAACTAGGGCGAACACTTAACCCCATTTCATCTCTGCCTGTCCCTGCATCTTGCTGACAGGAGATGTGAGCCCCCCCGGGAGCGTGGAGAGATGGGAGCGGAGTCTACGAGCCTGTGCGCGGGAGTGAGCCCGTGGGTGGAGAAAACTTCTCGCTGCTAAGGGGAACGCTGCTCAGACCTTTTATTTTTTGCCCACAGCAAAATCTCATAAATAAATAAATAAATAAGAGAAAATCAATAGGGCTTCCCGAGTCGGGCTTGGCACAGCCAGGGATCTCAGCTCTCAGAAAAGTCAATAGATGGCGTCCCAGTCGAGGGAGGGCGAGGCAGAGCCTGGGGGCGGGGAGGGGCCGTAGGAGGGAGTGGGAGGAGATGCTGCCCCCCTACTTAAGCATGGCCAGCTTCTCTCCCAGATGCCTCACAGCCCCCAGGAAACCTCTCCCGCCTCCTCGTCCTTCTTCAAGGCTTCGGGGCAGCTTCGCCTCTGCTAGGAATGTCGCCAGGGACCAGGCCCACGCCCCTCTCACACCACGCATGTTACACACACACACACACACACACACACACGCTATCTGCTTCTAGTGCTCAGAGTTCCCTTTTGCACTGGAAAAATTCTTAAACAACTCATGGAACTGCAAGCAAGCCACTCCCCTTTTGGAACCTTGGTGCCTCCATCTGTAAAATGGACATGTTCCACCAGGCGGTCTGCCTGGAGGAGGCGGAGCCCTCTCACTAGCTTCCTCATGTGAGACCAGGACCTCTCTCCCCACACCTGTCCTGGAGGAGGTCTGAGACTCGGATTTCTCCAGGGATGGAGGATGGGGGTAAGCAGCTGCTCTGGGGGTCCATGGAGAGACCAGGGAGGAAGCACTGTGAGGGAGAAGAAGCACCAGGTTTATAATCCAACAGATCTGAACTCAAATCCCAGTGCCATGGTTCAATACCTGTGTGACCGTGGGCAAGCCACTGCCCTCTCTGAGCCTTGATTTTCTCATCTGCACCATGGGGGCAATAATGTCCACCCCACAGAGTGCTGGGAGGAAATGCATGGCAAGGGCCCAGGCCAGTGCCCAGCACATAGTAGGTGGCCCCTATTCCTACCTCTTAAGACCTTTAACTGTACTAGAGGCTGGCCCCAGAGCACATGGCTGACACGCAGAGGACCTGAGAGTTCGACTCCTAAAATTCCTCCCTGAGGCTCCCCGTCACAGGCCCCAAAGCTCAGGGTGCAGCCGAGGTCTGAAGCCCCCCCAGTCAGCACTGCAGCCCTGTGCTCTGATCACACGCATAAAGGACAGAATGACTCTGAGGACTCTGTGGCCACTGTGGGCCCCAACCCTGGCACCAGCCACATCTTCCTCCACAGCTGCCGGCCCAGTCAGGGCCATAGGGAGGATCCAGCCCTGGCCCGGGCCACTGTCACAGCGCAGAGCCGAGGCAACCGGACTTGGAAGGGGGTGGACAAAAGGCTGGCACGTGCCATCAGTGTCTCCGGCTAGATGTCCCCCGCCTGTGCCCCCGCCATTCGGCAGCAGAAAGCAGAATCTGTGTCCTGACCCTCAGTCGGAACAGCGCCCGTCTGTGTCCCCATGCTTCTGTCCCCACTGGCTGACGGGGCTGCACGGTGACCCCTGCAATTCCTATGCTGAAGTCCTAACCCCCAGACCTCAGAAGGTGACAGTATTTGGAGACGGCGCTTCAAAGAGGCAGTGAAGTTAGAATGGGGCCATCAGGGTCAGCCCCAAGTCGAAGTGACTAGTGTTGTCATATGAAGAGATGAGGACACAGACACACAGGGACTGAGGGTGACTGTGTGAAGACACCGGGAAAGGACGACCACGTGCCAGCCAAAGAGACAGGCCTCAAAGAAACCAACACTGCCGACACCTTGATTTCGGCCTTGTGGCCTCCAGAATGGCAAGAAAATAAACTTCCGTTGTTTAAGCCCCCCAGCAGTCTGGGGTATGCTGTGATGGCCGCACCCCCACCTCAGGGCCTTTGCACTTGCTGTGCCCTCTGTCTGGAATGTTCTTCCCCCAGATACCCTCCTGGCTTTCTCTCTCACGTTCTTCAAGTCACCTCCTCCGTGAGGCCTTCTCTGGCTACCCCATGTGAAGCTGCAACACCCCTCCCACCTTCATGGGTACACCCTATTCCCTTGCTGGGCTTCTTGACTTTGTTTCACTGAGGAGTCATTGCTGCCATGGAAGGCTGACCCTCAGTCGCTCTGGTGACCGCACATCAAGGCACAGGGCAATCCCCCCCACTCCAGAGATTCCTTGGCCCCCTCAGCCACCCCTCCCCCAAGCACTGCTGCTCTGATTTCTATCACCACAGATTGGTTTGGTCTGTTCTAGAATGTCCTATAAATAGAATCACCCTGCGCACATTTTTGTGTGTCTGGTTCCTTTCATTCAGGAAAATTATTGCTAAATCCACCCATGTCATTTTATGTGTCAGTTGATGGTTCTTTTTTATTGCTGAGTAGTATTCCACGAGTGGATGTACCAATTCGTGGATGCATTCACTCGATGGACACCTAGGCTGTTTCCGGTTTTTCTCTGTTATGAACAAAGTGAACGAAGCCACTACAAACATTCTTGCACAAGACTTTCAGTGGATACATATCTTCACTCCTCATGGGTAAATACCTAAGGTTTCTGTTTCATTTTTCTCCACAGCACTTGCCACTCATCAACGTACTGTCTATTTGACTTATTTACCTGGTTTATTGTCTAGAACATGACGGATGCTTAATGAATGTTTGATGGATGAATAAATGAACGAATGAATGAATGAATGTCCTTTCCAGATCCCAACCCCCCACAAAGTTGTTGGCAACAGACTTGGGCACGAGCCTTCTGTTGGTCGTGTGCACCCTAGCCACGAGGGAGGAGAAAGCCCTCCACATTGAAGCAGTCCCTCCCCAACCTCAGGACCCCCAGGGGCTCTGCTGTCCTGGGGTTCCTGTTCAGAGATGGAAATTCCACCTGCACAGCCCCTCTACTCGGGGCAGGCTGGCCTTCTCCCTTGCCGGCTGTACCAGCGTGGCTGCTGCTGCCGCCACACCGTCCTCTATCCCAGGGCTGGGGATGGGCTGCCCCCACCAGTGACCTGAACCTTTTTGCTTCCTTGACTGGATTAAACTGTCAAGTTGCTGGGTGTTTGCAGAGCGAAGGGAGAGCTGTAGACAGTAATGTGGTTTTATTTACAACATAAGCGCCTTGGCGACATCACTGGATTCTGAAAACAGAACAATTTTCAGACCCTTGGGGATTTCTAGGACATGATTTCCATAAAAATTAAATATTGATGAATCTTATCTCTCTGCCAACTTCCTTGCTCCCCCTACCCCCACCCCAAGCTTGAGAGAGAGAGAGAGAAAGGAGAAAATGATCAGAGAAAGCAAGGCAGAGAGAGACAGCGAGAACACAGGTGTGGGACTGTTTCCATGAAACAGATGAGGGGTTAATGAGGGGAGCCAGCTCAGCCTGTGTCCAAGGGCAGGTGGGTACACATCCTGGTCCGGATCCTTCATCTACAGCTGAGCCTGGGTGTCCAGGAGCTGGCCCGCAGTGTAGCAGGCATCCAGCCTGGAGCCATGACACAGCAAGGGCCGGGCACCCCAGGAGGCGGGGATCCACAAGCAAAGGCTTGGTTGTGGCCAAGGGGTCAAGAAACGGATGTTCGCACAGGCGAGGAGCAAGGCCTTTAGCAAACCAGCCCATCTGGGCCTCATCTCCCTCCATCTTCGTTCCTCCTTGAGCACCTTTCTCAGGGTCTCCAGGATTACACTGAATTACAGGAATTTCAGAGATGAGAACTTCAGGTTTCAGAAGGGGAAACTGAGTCTCAAAGGCAGGTGGCAAGCAACCCAAGACCTCAGGCCATCAGGGTGAGTGGGAACAGAAGCCAGCCTCCTGGACTCACAGTCCAGAGCTTTGGCAGACACCACACTCACGTCCCTGGAGGCAAACAGACGAATGGGGTGGATTTTTGAGGAAATCTGCGAACCAGCACGGAGGCTAGCTCCGACCAGCCTCTTGCCTCCAGGGCAGTTCTCTTTACTCCAGAGGCGGACCTGGACATTCAAGACACAGAAAGGAAAGATGCCCATATAGGTGGCTGCAGGGATGAGGGATAAAGGGGTTGCCTTTTGCTTTGGGGCAAGTGTCAGGCTGAGGGCAAACCCATCCACGAATCCTGTAACTGAGAGCGTGTTTCCCTCTGAGCTGATGGCCCTGGAGTCTGACTGCAGAGTGGGGGGCTGTGAGATTGGGAGAGGCAGCTACGGGCAAGTGGAACCAGGGCAAGGCTCGTCATCAGGCTACAGCTGTTGACGAGCTCTTGAGCATCTCTGAGCTTTGGTTTTATCATCGGTAAAAGGGGCACAGCTTAATGGTTAAGGGCTGGAGTGAGCCGGTGTGAGTCTAAACTTAGATGGACTGAGTCTTGATGTCTCCATCTGAAAGGGGGATTTGTGGATGGAATGAAATACCTGTGGGGTGCCTGTTGACAGCAGACACTCAGCAACTTGGCTGGTCCGAGTCTGGGGGAGGCTCAGGGCATGGGGTCAGGTGGGGGCTTTGGGCCGTCCTTCTATCTCTACTCTTCTCCATGTGAAGAGCTGACTCACCAGCCTCCTTCCATGTGTCCAGACTCAAAGGTGCTGCCTCAAGATTGTTTGGGGCAAGTGTCAGAATGTGCCCAGGAGGCCCTACAGGATATCCCTGTGGGTGATGGCTCTCGCAGACCCGAGTCCCCAGACAGCAGACCTACTCACCCAGCCCCACGCAGCACCCGCTCCATCAAAGCCCAACATGCATTGAAGAGAAGAGTCCACGACACACCACGTGGCTAGGAGCCACTAAACCCTCGGGGTCCCAGGTGCCTAGATTCCTGCTGACCTGGGAGAGGACCAACGCCTCATCTTAGGCAGTTTCTCAAACATCCCACACGCAGCAAAGGGAAGCTGAATAATAATGATCATCATAAGCAGCATCTGGAATATTCGGTACTCAAGAGACACCCACATCACAAAAGTCTTCCACGTCCCCAAAGTCACCGAGTCCTCCGCACCGTCTGGTGAGGCGTTTCCCCCTCCGCCGATCCCATCCAGCAGACGAGGACCCCGAGGCTCGGGCTGTGTGATTTGGCCAGATTCACGAAACAAGAAAGTGGCAGAGCCAGGTACATACCCAGATCACTATGACTCAAAGGCACCTGTCTACCAGCCTCAGGATGATAAGGGTAGTGACTCACTGCTCAAAATGGGCCAAAAGTCTCAAAAGAGCACATATGAAATGCACGTATCCTCGGCCCCAGCAATTCCACATCTGACCGTATAGCCCAAGGAAATAATCATGAACATGCTCAAACGTTTACCTTCAAGGATCTTCATGGCAGCATTGTTTACAAAAGCAAAGAAAAAAACAGAAACTGCCTAAACGTCTGCCAGGAGAGGATGGAATGCCTTGTAGCCATGAAGGGCACAGCACGGCCAAGGGAAAGTTCACGACACATTAGATGAGAAATGGGAACAAACGGAAGGAAAGATTCAATTTTTAAAACACAAACTCCATATACACACACCTACAATAAAAGACCAAAAGGGTGTAAAATGTTACTAGTTGTCTTCTCTGACTTTCTCTGGTAAAGTTGTAAGTGAGTTCTGATTTTATTTTCTCATCTCCAAATTTTCAAAGTTTTCTAAAATAGCTATGTAAGACCTTTGTAACCACCCCCACCCCCAAAACAATCAATGATCTTTAAAGACACATGCACAGTATAACATCGACAGGTTTACCACGGAATTTTTCTAAGAAATCCAAAACTGAAGCCTGTCAGTCACGATGTGACTGGACAGCGTTTTGGCAAAGGGAAAAATTCTTAAGATCAAGACAGTAGTTCACCAAACCCAGACTCTTACAGACCCAGCCCTTGGAGAAGATGTGAGACTGTGTGCCCCATGGAGGCGACGAGTCCACCTGGCATCCGGCGCATGGATGGGGATCCCGGTGGCTTAGCCAGAGCAGCCCCCAGCAGAGAACAGGTAGGCTCTACACCAACATGCCCGCCTTCCCATCGCCCGAGCGGCTGGGTCAGCGCCACCTTCAAATGGCCCAAGACAAACCCTCAGAAGAAATATCTGTGGGAAAACAGCCATGTGATTGCCATTCTGGCTGAAGAACTGATACACCCAGAAGAGGCTAACAGAGGGCAGGCAGAAAGGGTGACTCCTCTCTTCCTCCTTCGTCCTCTCCCTCTGAGGACCATCAGCAGCTGCTGGGAGAACAGACCTCGGCTCACAAGGCGGCTCACAAGGCGTAATAGCTGCTGAAGCTTCACAGGTTTGTAACCTGTTGGCAGACGGTGTTGGGTTTCACTCATCAGCCCCGTGGCAGGAACGCACGCTCCCACAAACCATCTATCCGCTTGCTCACAATATCAGGCCTCAAAATTAACTACCCCAGATCCAAATTGGTAGCAATGCCAATAGCTAAGCTCCCCTCCCTCTCATTCTCTCCTTTAGCCCAAATGCGGGAGGTGACGGGATCTGGAGCACCGAGAACCAGCAGGGTTCCTTCCATCTCCAGTACGATCACAGAAAATTAGACGAGATCATTTTACAGTGTTTAAAAACAGATTACATTGGTCAAGTCCCTCTTGCTGGCAGAGGGTCAGATCGTTAAGATGCTGATATTGCCTCAAATGTTCTTTTTCTGTCAAACTGCACTCTTGGAGCTCCCTAAATCCATTTTAACTAGCTGGCGAAAAACGGTAGAGATTTTTATCTGGGGCCACAAATGAACCTCAGATGGTGCTCAAAATGGGTGCACGGCAGAGAGGGCTCCCCCTCTTTTCCTGCTTTCAAGCCCCACCTCTTGCATCTGCTGCTCCCAGCCCCACTGCCCAGGCGGCCCAAATTAAGCCCCCAGCCCCACCCACGGATTTTGTTCTGCCCCATTTAACATTTTGCTCTGAGCATTTTCCATCATAAAAGTCTTTGAAAACATTTTCAGCGGCTGTATTACAGTCCACTGGATGGCTGTGGCATAATGTAACCACATCACAGGACATTTGAGCTTATCTTTCTGCCAAATTAGGATGAGACGAAGCTGCCCCTGGGACAGCCCTGCAGCCTCGGTGCCCCAGGCCCTTCTGGAGAGAAAGCGCTCGGCACTTCAGACAGGAAAGTACAGCCAGACACCCGAATTCATCTCTTTCACCAACCCCCAACATCCAAGAGAGGAGAAAGAAAAATCATGCCTGCAAAGAGGCCCCCTGCAGGGGAGGCCTGGCTCGGCTGAACTTCCAACCGATCCTGCATCCACCAGACCTCCACGCCAGAGGCAAAATTTGCTTCCTCATCCTCACCAAAGAGTTGGAAAAGACGATCGTTCACCAGGATTCAGACCCCTGGGGAAGGTGGGCCATGCTTGGGCCTTGCTGAGCTGACACCTTCAAGCAGGCCCCCTAGGGCAGTGGTTCTCCACCGGGCGGGGTTGGGGGGCGGCGATACTGTCCTGGAGGGGACATGTGGACATGTGGCCATGTTTGGAGACAGTCTGGGTTGTCACAACTGAGGGAGGAGGTGCTATCGGTATGTAGTGGGTGGGGGCCAGGGATGCTGCTAAATATGCTAGAATGCACACACAGATCTTAAAACACTTCTCTGACCCAAAATGGCAGGAGTTGCAAGGTTGGCAGACCCTGCTTCAGAGCGAAGTCAGAGCCCCGGCAGAGCCCACACCAGGAAACTGCAGAGCCGAGAGCTGACGGGGGCCGCGCAGAGGGGGGAGTCCAAGTCACCCCGACATCCACAGCGGGAGGCGAGGGAGAACGTACCGACAGCTTGGGAGCCAAAGGCTCACTCTGTCGGCTGGATGGTGGTTTTCCCTGGATACGCGACGTCTGGGGCATCGTCGTTGCCTGACCCGGAATCTCTCACTCCAGAGCCAGGTCACAGGTCACCTTCTGTGCAGCTTTGCCAAAGCATCTCTGAAGGTGGCCCTGAGGCCTGCTGTCTCCCAAAGGGATCCACAGAGGACACCTCACTCCAGAGCATCCTTCCTCCAGCTACGAGGCATCCCACCCCTGCCTGCCACGCCGTCAGCAGCTCCCTCTCACCTACCGAAAAATGCCTGGACTTTGAGGCAAGCATCCAAGGCCCATTGCCACTTGCCCCACCTACTTCCATACCACGCCATGTGGCCTCCACGCGGGGCAAGCCAGGCTGCTCTCCTGCCACCTTGCTCCTGCTCAGCAGCTGCCTAGTCTCACGATGCCCACCTCATGCCCCTCATCTGTCTGTTGATTCTGCCCCGCGTCCTCCAGCTCCAACCTTTCCAAAAAATGGCAGTCCTCCTCCCTCAGCATCCCTCCGAGCCTCTTTCATCCCCACCAGATGCTGACCCTACTCCACCGAGGGTCAGAGGCGCCCAGCTCCTGTCGCAGCCCCTCCCCAGCTGTGAGCTCTGCCTCCTGAGTGGGGCCACGTCTCCCCCATAGCTGTGCTCTGCGGGCACCCCCAGAAGGGTTAGCACATGTGTCTGGCCACACCCCACTCAGTCTGTCCTGCTAAGACCCGCTTTCAACTTTAAAGCTGGAAATGATGACTCTGCTCCTCACAGCTGCAAAATTCTGTGCCTCTGAACAATGGGACCTGAGGAAATGCCCATCCTCCCAGCCCCATCCGACAATACAGGGGAGGCTGGATCACAAACAGCCTCAACACAGATGCCAGCGCCCAGGCACCCTGAGAGCAAATGTCATTTCTGAGCACCTGGATGCCCTTTCATCCTCCTTCTGACCCAGACAATTCATGGCAGCACTGGCCAGAGGCGGGCGGGTAACTTGTCCTTGAAACAGGTCACGAAAGGAAGCATGGAAGGTGCTAAGGGGCAAGATGGCGCAGGATGCCGAGAGCCCGCACTGCCTTTTGGCACATGCTCCAGTGCAAACTGCAGCGACCTGGATTTGTGCCAGTAAACAGGAAGAAAGGCTGAAAACAGATGTTGAAGAGTTTTATGTCTTTAAAATCGATGTCTGAAACCACAAGGCAGAATTCTCTGAGCCCTCGTGGGCTGCCCAAGAGGAGGCGCCCCCAGAACACTGGGACATCTATCTAGGATGCTGCTTTGAAGCCACCCTCCCCAAAACAAGAGTCACAAGGGAGCCCTGTTCCCTTTCTGGCATCAGTGGTGGGGTGTAAAATTCTATAACCTTTGCTAAGGGCAATACGGCAAAGTATGCCAACATGACGATGACGACACAGCCTTAGACCCAGGATGTCCTAGGAATCTTATCTTACAGATCCACGGATGCCAAGTGACCTCCCTACAAGGATAGCCATCACAGCCTTGTTTGTAAAAGCAAAAGACTGGAAACAACCTAAATGCTTACCAGCAGGGGACTGGTTACATAAATCATAGCACATCCATGTAATGGAATAAAAGAACGGAAGGTGCTCTGTGCCGATAGGCAGCGATCTCTAAGACAGACTGCTAAGGGTAAAGAGTCCAGGGCAGGGTGGTATGCGTAGCTCGCTACCATCTGTGGGGTTTGTAAGGGAATCATGACTTTGTAAAAAAACAATGGCTGGAATATTTATGGAATCTGAAAGTGGATGCAGGAAGTCAGGACCATCAGCTGCCTCCAAGGAAGGACACTGAGGGTGAGGCCCAGGGACCAGAGGAAGCCTCTGCCCTCTCCACCTCTGGGGTCTTTTTATTGTGTTCCATGTGAGCATATCATCTACTAAAAAATAATTTAGAAGCCCACACAGCCATGATGCACTGCCTGTCCCACTCCATTACTCTAATTTCTTCTCATCTCTCCTGTCTCCTCACACACTCACCCGCCGGTCCCCTTCCCCGCCCCCCGGATGTCACATGGAGAGGCAGCAACATAAAAAGCCCCCGGACGTGGTGTCAGGAGCGGGCTGTCAAGCCGGCCGCCCCCTCCGTGCCTGGGTGCGAATGCTCTCACTTCTGCAGACCGGCACCTGCTTCTGCAGCGAGCACAGATCAGAGATCCCCCCTCACTGAGCACTGGGAGGATTAAAGCAGACGCCCAGTGGGAAGGTCCCCAGCACAGCGCCCAGCACACAGGACAACACCCCCAAGTTTGCTGGCCGGGGAGGCCTGCCGTCAGCCTGTCCTCTGATTCCAGTGGGGGGCTCTCCAGGGAGCGGCTCTGACTGCGGGTGGGAAGGAAGCCCCGAGAGAGCGGCTCCCTGCCTTGCGTGCGTGCGTGAGCAGGTGTCCCTGCTGTCTCTACCCACGGCTCTGTTCCCACGGGGGGAGGGGGGAGAAGGGGGCCCCAGGCCAGATGTCTGCGAATCAACAGACTGTCTTCTCGGCTCACTGCATTGTGTCTCGTGAGGCCTGACGTCCAAGACATCCTTGGCAGTGGCTTCGGAAAAGCTGGAGATGCAAGGGAGCCAGTTCAAAGGCTGCACTTGTGCAAGACAAAAGAGCATGTGAACGGCCTCATCTCCCCTCACCTCGCAGGGAAGCATCCCAAGAGGGCTGCGAACACGGATGCAGAGGGCAGCAGCTCCCTGGGTGGGTGGGGGACAGGGGAGGGTGTGCTCCTTGATGTCCGAGCACATCTGCTTTCCTTGAGCCCACATCCTGCCCTCTTCACACCGCCAGCCGACGGGAGCAAGACTGAGCTCAAATCCTGGCTCCACCACCCACTAGCTGTGTGACCTCAGGCAGAATGCTCAAGCTCTCTCTGCCTCAGTTTCCTCACCTGCAAACTGCAGACAATCACATCACCTATCCTGAAGGATTGTTACGAGGATCAAATGGGCTAATGTGTGTCAAGCGCTCGGCACGGTCCCTGGCACAGAATAAACGGTCAATACACGTTAGCTAACGTTGACACCCATCGTCTCATCGTCATCCTCATCATCGCCAAGGCGCTCCTCTCTCCTAGCCCCATTCTGCCACACTGCCGGTGTCACAGTCCCACAAGACTACTGAACCCCAGCACAGAGGAGCAGCCCCAAACCCTAGCCTCCTGGCACCTCGGGCCATCTCTAGGGCCACAGCAGCCAGCCCAACTTGCAGACCGCTGGACGCCAGCCTCAGCTCTCAGTGTTCTTTGGCCGGCCGGATGGGTCTCAGCAGCTTCACTTCACACTCCCCTGCTCCTGCCTTTTGCAAGCCCCACCTGGCCTCGACCCCAACTTTTCCCATGAACATGTAGGGACAGTGGCCTTTGGTGCCCAGCCCAGCCCTTGCACAGTCACGCTCCACTCCTCAGCGCAGGCTGCAGCGGAGGTACACATGTGACTCCGGCCTCTGAAGTCCGATTCACCGCCTGACGCTGACAGCACAAATAACAGAAAATCCATCAGCTCTCCCCAAGTCCCGAGCCAGCATCTTCCTGCCTCCAAACCAAGTCAATTTAACATCTGACACTTGTGCCAAGAGCTCACGGCGGGAAAGACACGATCCTTTCAGCTTTACAACCTCCGCCGACAATTCCCCACCTGGCCTCGGACCGCCAGCGTTAGTGCCAGGCTCCCCGCCGGCACGGTGGGCGGTGTCACACCTCTCTCCCCGGCTCCCACCCAGGCTCTGAGAGGGGACGTCTGCAGCCCAGCACAGGCACTTGTCCCCTCGCTGAGACCACAGCACATGCTGGATGGTTCAAGGACAGCATTGTGAAATTATAACTGGTCTTACTTTCTGGGAACAAAATCCCGAGCACGTCTCCACGGTCACGTTGGCCTGTGTCAGCGAGTTGGGGAAGGCGTGCGTGACGTTCTCTGGCAGCTTGAAGCACCCTCGGTACGTGACGGTCCTCCCTGTGGGGAGGGAAATGGGTTTCTGGTGAGAAGTGGTGCCCACAGTTGTTGGTGTCCGTCCCAAGGGAAAACAGCACCTTCAAATACCAAAACAGGTGTAAATATACTCAGGAGGGGTAGATTTCAAATTAGAGAGTGCAAACTGCCCTGGATGGGGTGTGGTTAAGCCAAGCTCCCTGGAGATACCAGGCCCCAGAACTGCGGTCACCCAGGGGCCACGTGGCTGAAACTGTTCAGCTCAGATCTCTCTTCTCCCACCAGCTCTCAAGGGGCAGTGTTCATTCACCTATCCATCCTTCCTTCCTTCAATAAATTGGGATTATGCATCTATTATGTGCCAGATTCTGCACTAGGTGACCTGAGAGGCTGATGTTCTAGAAAATTCTATGTCCTCCCCACACACGCATGAGAAGAAAAGTAGGCTGGGGAATCTGAAATCCTGCCACGTTCCCTCTCACGTTGCCTTCGAGTCACACCACTGCTTTGCTTTCTCTCTGGTCTTAAACTCCTACCCAAATTCTAGGAATACTCCTCAAGCCGGTATTACAAAGGAAGCCTCGTGCCAAGCTGTTCTCCAGACCCCTAGTGGAGAAGTCCAGCTCCCTAGTTGGCTTCCTGGGTGGTGAACCAACCTTCTGGAATGTTCCAGTACCAACTGCTCATATTTCTTCCAGACTCATCAGAGTTTCTCTAGGTGGCATCCTGATTCACATCCCATGCTCTTTTTAACAGCATCTCCTGGGGCTCAGCATCTCGCCCAGCTGTCTCCACCTGCCACACCTCTTGCCCAGCAGCAGAAATCCTATCAGCAGCCACAGTCCCTGTGCCTGGCCTGTCCTGGTCACCCTCCCTTGCCACGTGCCCCAGAGCCTATCTCCCGGGTGTCTGTCCCACCCCAGTACAGCTGGCTGAGGACCACAGCCCAGTCTATCTGGATATTTTGTTCTTTTCGGGCCAATGATGCCACAGGACAGGAAGGAATTCCGTGAGCCCAGCACAAGCCACCTCCCAGGCCCTTACCCCAAAGCCAGGGCAGAGAGCGGGTTGTGGGAGACGCAGCCCCATCAGGGCTCCACGGCGGGAGGGCTCTCTGCATGCAAAACGGCAAAGCCGGACCAAGCCCGGGATCTGGAAGCCCATCCGATGGACCACAGCACCCGTGGTCTGGACGTTAGGGCACGGGCCTATTAGGGCACAGAAGGAAAGCAGCCGGGTGCTGGGAACACAGTCCAGGCTGCACGTCCTAATGGCCTGGGGTCAAGTCCTGGCACTGCCAGTGACTCGCTCTGAAATTTGCGTGTGTCATGACTCAGAGACTCTCCATTTCCTCACCTACATAACAGCCGGCAGCTAGAGTTGTTCTAAGGAGCAACGTGTACCCGTGTGTCAGCCCCTCATGGGGCTGCGTCTCCCACGACCCCCTCTCTGCCCTGGCTTTTGGTGTAAGGGCCTGGAAGGTGGTTTGTGCTGAATTCCTTCCTGTCCTGTGGCGTGACTGACCCCAAAAGAACAAAATGTCTAGATGGACTGGGCTGTGGTCCTCAGCCAGATGCACTGGGGTGGGACAGACACCAGGGAGACAGGCTCTGGGGCATGTGGCAAGGGAGGGTGACCAGGACAGGTAGGGCACAGAGAGAGTGGGGTGACCCAGTGGGTCCTAGGCCGCAGAGAGGTACAAAACAGAGGTGCATCTGGGCCACTCCCGTGCTCCCCACACCCAGCCCTGAGCCTGACACACAGCAGGTGCCCAGTAACTGCTGATGAATGAATGAACATGACAGGGCACGTGAGGGACCAGTGTGAACTCAACACGGTATGAGGTGAGAGCTGCCAGAGGCGCAGCATCAGCCGCCCTGGACCTCACTGAGGGGCAGTCGGCGAGGTGGCTGCCGTCCAGTGCAGTCTGTTCCATACCTTCTCCCTCGCTCCCCAGGGAGAGCCCAACGGCCACTCGGGGCAGGAGACCTCCAGGCAAGGCCACTGCTCAACTGCTCAGCACCCGCCTCTGATCCCAACCCAGGGGCACGTTCTGGGGGCTTCCTCCTTGTGGGTGCTCCTCGCTAGCGAGAAGAGGAAGTTGAGGATGGCTACCTGGTCACCTCTTGACACAGATCCTGTCGCCTCATCCCCTGGAGAAGGGAGTGCGTGGGCAAAGGTCAATCACACGGGCTCCATAGCCTGCCGGAAGGGGTGGCCATCACACTGTTTTCAACATGAACCACGACATCAGGTCTAGCTGACTCAAGGTGTGACGCTGGCTTGAACGACTGGGCTATCTGACCCTTAACCAACGGGCAACCTAAAGCACAATCATCTCTAAGGGTCAGTGGCTGAGCAGGAGGAGCAGGCAGGGCAGCCCAGAGCCCACAGATAGACCTGGTCCTGCTGGGAAGCAGGGGTGAGGAGTCGGGGGGCTAATGTTGTTTGAACCCAGAGAAATCAAAGCTCCAAGAAGCCAGCCTGGAGCAGTGTGGCCCTCAGGAAGCCCATTTGGATGCCCAGGTGACAGGGCAGGACTCAGTAGACCCACACACCACACCACGGCAAACCCTCGTGCCAGGACAGGGCCTGGCACAGAGTAGGTGTCAATGAGCGCCTGTTCAGTTAACGGTCTCATTAGCGAATTCATAGGGTGTCGTCAGGTCTCCACCCTGTGCCTGTTCCCTCATCTGAGGCCCTTGTTCCCAGACACATCCTGTCTGAAGACAAGAAACACCTGAGCAGCCTCAGGTGGCCGGGTCTGAGCACTGAGCCGCTCTCCCCGTCACTCTGGCCCCACAGACAGTGGCCAGGATTGGCTTTACGCTCACCCACGGCTCTCATGGCTGGGCTTCCGTACCACTCGGCAAACTCACTCACTGCTAGGAGAGCTCTCGCAGAAACCCCTCTGCAGTCTCAGCTGCTGGCCTGACACCTCCTTCTCTGAGCTCTGCCCTGTTCTTGAACTAACCCATCAGCTCTCCTGGAGCCCCGTTATTAGGACCACGGCCAGAGGTGACTGTGTGCCTGAAGCAAGGTGGCTGGACACTGGGCTGTGCCTCCATCATCTGCTGTCCCACCATGGCCAGTGGTGGTGGGAGGTCTCTCCTGCTCTGCCTTCTTCCCAGCCCGGCCCCACCCCCAGTAATGAAAAGGATGGCCCCCGATACGTGCTAATGCGCACAACCATATTATTTTCGAAAGGAGCCTTTTATCATTAGATTAAGTGGATCTGGGGCTCAGCATCTTGCAATGATGAGTTTCAAATGCACCTAGTTGGGCCCCTCACTTATGTCTATTTGACAGCACTTTTAGTCGAAATTCTTGGGGGTTCAATCTTGCTGTCAGGTGCATCAGCTCCCTCTCCCTCATGGCGGATTACTTCCTCCTGGGCTCTGTAATTTTGAATTGTAAGCTCGTCTTCCGTGAGAATTTATCCATGGGAACTCTTTACACCTGGGTTGGTGGCACAGCTCTCAAGAGAGATCTTACATCTGCTTCTGCCAGCACCTCCAGATGGCCTGGAGCCAATCTTCATCTTGGAGCTTTCTGGACCAGGCAGCTAGCAGAAATTTGAACTTCAAAATGCATCCAAATGCGGGCCTGCAATTACAAATTCTTAGGAAGATTTTTTTATTCCCACCCAAAGCTCAGTTCAAAACGGACATGTTTTCTTTCTATCTCCCTGAACTGAGGTGGTATTTTTTTTTTAAATCTAAAATTTTATTGATTTATACTTCAGTGAAATTGAATCCTACTTTATGCAGAGGCTTCAATCCAATTCCATTCTCTGGCAGGTCCCCAGCCTCCTTTTCTGCCCCACTCGGACACTGCAACCTAAGCCGTGTGGCCCCCAGGACCAGCCACTCCCCCGCAGAGCCTCAGAGCTGCACAGTGACTTCTCGTGCTCTCAGCTCACCAGTGGGACTCTTACTTCCCTCTTTATTCCTGAAGCCAGGGATTTCCTCACTTCCTCGCTCGTCCAGCTATGCATTTAAAAAAATGTTTATGCAATTTTATCTAGGTGTTTTTCTAGGTGTTTTCTCTCTAAGAAACTTTCAGATTATCTGGTCTGCCCTATTGCTAGAAATATAGGTCTTCCTCTTTACTTTACAAAATACACTGGAACCCAGAGAGAGAAAGCAAGCTGCCCGAGGCCACACAGCATGTCTGAGACATATCTAGGCCTAGGCGCCACTTCCTGATCAGCTTCTCTCTCCTGCAGGGGACAAGGAAAGATGTGCCTCAGTCATGAACTCAAGGAATTTTTGGCAGACACTAACCACTCTCCCTGCCACAAGCCTGTCCAGGGAAGGCAATAAGGGAGGAAGGGCACAGGTTCTGTCCCACGTCGTTTGGACGAGGGACTGTGGACAATGAGCGGTCAGAGAGCAGGGGACAGACAGAGCACCGGTGAGGCTGGGACACTCACGCTTCCTGGAGGCCGGCTGCAACTCCTCCACGCGATACACAGAGAGCCGCCCAGCACCCCCGCAAGCGGAGCCCTTCTCCCCCTTGCACTCGTGGTTACACTCCTCCGGCCCGACGCTCATCGCTGGGAGCCGGTTCCCGCAGTAGCATTCTGCTCCGGCCTCCAAGCCAGCGTAGACGTAGGAGCTGCAAGGAGAGGGGGCCTGGGGTGAGTCCTGACCTCGGCCCAGAGCTGGGGCTGGGGTCCTGACAGCACAGAAGTCTGGATCAAGGAACGGAGCTGGGGCTGGGGCCAGGATAAGGGCCAGGCTTGGAGCTGCGGGCAGGTCTGGTGGAGGAGGGGCCACAGCCCTCAGCACAGGCCGGCCTTATACGTAGGTGTCGTCTGGCTGAGTTTGGGGAACAGTCTTTCCTCCATGATAAGCTCATTTAATCAGCCCCGTTGGTCCCTCTTGTCAGCCCTGAGCTTGGGCCCCTGAGGTGCCATTCACGGTAACAGGTTGCAGTGGGTCCAAAGCAGTGGTGTGCGGGTCAATTGGTCCTCAGTATGGGAGGAAGGAGCCCTAATCTGTGGCATTTGTCAATTTCTGTGGTGTAAATCCTCTCATCATTGATGACTTCAAGCTACCAACAGTTTAGCAATGGGCATATAGTATTTCTAAAAATGTACGTTTGCCCTCCTGAGTCAGCATGAGCTGCTCCGGCGCCCAGCTGGTCCAAAGCGCCTGCCCCACGTGGCAGACAGGCCTGCTGCAAGCTGTCCTCCCCAGAGACGGTTCCTCCCCTCCTTTAACCGAGTCCTAACACCGTTGGCAAAGGTCACCAGTGGCACCTACAACGTACCACACAGGACTTTCATCATGGAAAGAAGTGACCGTTTTCAAACTCCCATCTGAGTGGACCTATACATAAAAAACCCAGATTGAAAACCCAAATACAAGCCTCTAATCCTGGTTCGGCCCCTTGCTAGCTGTGTGACCCTGAACATCACTTACTACCTCTGAGTCTGTTTCCTTAACTGTTAGGAGAATGAAATGAGACTGCGTCCGTCTCAGCTTTATCTAGACTGTAAAGCAGACCTGAGCAGGGATGCTGTCCTTTCCTTCTCCAGCCTCAGTTTCTCCATCTATAAAATGGGCACAATTCATTGCTACCTAGCAGAAGGTGGTGAGGATTTATATGACGCAGTAAACGTGAAAGAATCTAATGTGGCAGGAATAAATCAAGAGTCCTATCTGCCGATCCTGTTTTACCTGTCTCCTGTGCATGAGTGTGTGTGCACACACACACAGTGAGCTGTGAGTGCCTCGATGGCAGGGACTGTCCCCTGACAGACAACTGATGTCCAGTAACTACTGGGGAAGCTGGTGGTTTCAAAAAAGCAAGACTTGTCATAAACACAAGACAGAAAGAAACTTTTCCAACAGAACTAGAAAGGTCCTTCGGGAAATCCGGGGGGAAGCTCTTTATTTTATCTTAAACATTTGAGTAAACTGAGGCCCAGGGAAGGAAAAGAGCTGAGGAAAGTCACACGGTGAGTGCCTGGCGCAGCTGGACTGGAACCCCGGTCTCCCGGCAGCGAGCCCGGGCCCCCTTGACAGCCCCGCTCCATCTCAATGCACTGTCTTTGCTCTGGACCACTGGGGTCCGACCCATCTAGCTCTAATTACACTAGGACAGACAGCGGGCAGCCATGTCACCCTGTCGCAGGGCAGACTCTTGACCTTATTTCCAGTGGAGTTGGTGCCCCTGGGCCCCACACTTACCGCTCGGCACATGCATCCTGGCAGTGGGGGATGGTCATTTTTCTCAGGTCATAAAACACGGCCCCCTTCAGGGTCCTCTCTTGGCCATCGTCACTGAAGCATCCAACATAGGTGCCTGCAGGGTGGGAAACACAGCCAAGGCTCAGAGGCCCGGGAGAGAGGGGAGTCCTAACCGTGGGCACCCCTTAGGACAGCCCCTCCTGGGTAAGACACCCCTCAAAGAAGCCCAGGGGATGAGGCTGCAGTCCAACCTTTCCCATGGTGCCTCTGGACACTTCCACCTTGTCTTCTCCCTGCCCATTTTCCTAGTTAATGGCCCACTATCCCCCCAAGACACGCTGCCAGGAGCCTGGCATCAGCCCGAGGACCGCTTTCTCCCACCACCCTCAACTCACGAAGACTGGCTGGTTGAATGGCCTCCCCTGGCCCCCTCCTCTCCATCTTTCCCCTCCCAGGCTCAGAGAGGCAGGTTCTGTCGCCTCCTTCTGATCCAGAGGGAAGAAATTAGTTACGGAAACTCTGATTTTAGCTAACCTAAAGAAGATCGTGCAAACCCGGAGAGCTATTTCAAGAAAAGATCGGACGTCCCAGGAGAGAGAAAGCCCCCAGTGCTGGAGGTGTGTAAGCAGCATCTGTCAGCATGAAAGCGAGCTGTCCCGTTTGGGAATCAATAGGGCGAATGGACAGTGAGTCCTGGCCAGTGGGCGCATCTCTGGCACATCCCTGGAAGAGGACACTGGGGTACATGACTCTAGGAAGCAGGGGCAGCGCTGACCCAACCACGCCCACATCACTGGGAGCCCTGCGCCATCACTCCGAGGGAGGAGAGCGGGAGGGGTCTCCCAGGGACGCGCGGAGAAGCCCGGAGAGCTCGAGCACAAAGCGAGCGCATTAGGCGTGTAAATGTCAGTGCGCCGTGGCATGTGAAAGGAGCAGCGCCTCGGGAGTTTGCAAACACGCCATCACACGGTCCCCAGCTGCGGAGGCGCATCCACATCCACGATAGCTGCGCCGAGATCCGGCTCGGGCGCCTGTGATGAAGATGCTGCGCGTCTCCCCGGAGAACTTCTGCACTCGGCCCCGGGGCGTCTGAAACGGCGCCTGTGCGAGCGCCGCAGCCTCCGGAAATCGGCTCGTCTCTGGGAAGGAACAAGGCCTCCCACCCCCATGCCGCTTCCCAAAGGGCTCCGGGATGAGGAGGACCGTCCTGGTCTCCCAGTCTGGGAGCTCCCTGAGGGCAGGGGAGACTCGTTCTCATTCCCGCTAAGAACCTGGCGCAGAGCGGGAGCCCGCGCTGCCCGCTGAGCGGGTGGGAGGAGTGGGTCTGCCAACCCTCGCTCCCAGCCCGAAGCAGGGAACCATCTTTCTGGCTGTGAACGCCGCACTGAATTCTGCCTCTGACCTGGGCTAAATCACTTCACCACTCTGTGCCTCGGTTTCCTCAACTGTCACACGGAGAAATGCCCTCCCCACCTGCCTCTCCCGCCCAGGCTCCTTTCTCCTGCCCCACCTTTGGACCTGTCCCTGTTCCCCTGCCATGTCCACCCTTTGCTTCCTGCCTGTCCTTGACGGCTTGTCTCCCTGACCACTCCAGCCCACGATGGCCTCCCCATTCTCCAGATTCTCCTATTTTGTATCTGGAAAACTTGTCACTCAAATCCCTATCATTAACTGTTGTTATTGTTAAAATCTCTTACGCCTGTTGTGTCCTGTCTCGGCAACATGACTTAAGGCTCACTGAGGGCGGGGGCCACACCTTTACTCCAGCTGGTGACCCCGCAGGAACTCACTGGGATAAGGCACAATGTCATCATGCACACCTCCTTGTCAACGTGGGTTAGAGCTCCTAAAAACCACACTGATATCCTCTGAGAGCCAAGAGGAGGGGCAGAGACCCCAGATGCAAGGAGGGGGCGGTTCTATGGACGCCTGCAATTGGCAGTTCCCAGGGCTCCAGTTTAAGCAAGCAAAGCGGAGAAAGACGACCAAGACGACAGGAGACTGGACCCTCCGCCTCGGCAGGAACGGCTGAAAGACCCGGAGACCTCCAATTAGAGAACCCGGGGCTGCAGAGGGAGCCACGGTCACCTTCTTCAGTGTCTGCCAAAGGGTCTTGCCCCGTTCCAGGCAACGAAGCTCTAGAGGTCACCTTCAGCCCAGCTGCCCATCGGCACACACGTGGCCCCAGCCACTGTCTGTCCACAGGCACAGGCCACCGCCCTCTCTTCAGGACTCCCAGACACCCCCAGGCCTGTGAGCTTCTTTCTCTCGAGGGAAGTCTCAGGACTACTGAAGCCAGAATGGACCGCTGCAAAGCTTCCAGCCAGGTCAGCGAGAATGCATCGTTCTCTGCAGCCCCCTACTTCGTGAACGAAAACTAGTATTTGAGAAATATCTGATGTGCTGCTCAGCAAAGAAGAAATGCTATTACAGCCTTCAATTAAACATCCCGGACACAAGCTCGGGGGTCGTTAAACATTTATCACGGTAATGGGAAACTAACCAAAAGGTTCTAAAGGCGCCTGGGCTCAAGACCCTGGCAGGCTGAGACGGGCACGTCCATGTTTTCTGGGGGAGTCAGGGGACCTCAACTTTGGGAAGGGGCTGACTTAGTCTCAAATCTAAGCTCCACTGCTGTACAGCTGTGTGACCTGGCAGGGGCACCTTGCCCTCTCTGAGCATCAGCTTCCTCATTTGTAGGATGGGGCTAAGGTTCCACGGAATTCCCGGCTGGTTGTGAGAATGCCATGAAGGAACACGGGAAACGTGTCCGATGCAAGTAATAGCGCTCGATGGCGACTGTTTTTATTGTTAATCTATCATTATTAATAATAAACATTTTTAAATTACTTTATACTTCCCTGCAACTCAAATTCTTCATCATTAAAATGGTGATAGCACCGCTTGCATATAAGGCTGTTTGAAGATTAAATTAAATGAGATAATAGACGTACCTCTGTACAGAACAATACTTGGCACACAGATGTTCAAATAAGTAGCAGCCATTGTCATTCTGATCCTACACCCTAACCGGGGACCCAGTGTGAGGACAGTTCAGTAAATATTAGCTGAATAACTACCACATTAATAAAACAGAGAAAGAAATGGTTTCAAGCGGGCAGGCTCGGGTTCCTCAGAAAACGAGTGGCAAATCAGCTACCAGCTGGCCAGTTGATGGAACTGACCGGTCTGGAGAGGAAACCCATGCCTGGCTGGCCTGTCTCCGTGGGTAGCAAGGGCCTGAGACGCAGAAGTCCCTGCTCTGTTCGTGAGGAGGAGGTGAGCCCTTTTTGCTGGAAAAATAACAAATGGCTTTTCTAACTCCCTGACAGAGGCGAGAATGTGCAGAGAAGAAAGGACTTCCGAGGGATACGCTGGGACACATTCCGAGGCGGATTTATTACTTTCGGCTGAAATGGAGGCAATGCATTATTGTCTGAGACTCCGCATCTGTTCATTTGCACATCAAAATGGACATGCCGTGAGGCTATTAACGATGGCTTTGGAGATATTGGAATGTCTTTGGAAATTACTATCAATAAAAAACAAACTGGCTATGGAGAAGTTACTATTTTTCCCCTAGTAAACTTACTGACATTTTATTCCATTATGGATGTTGTCCAAGGTATAATGAAATGCCCCGTGATTGATGGCACCTCCTGCAGCTTCCGTGCCTCGCAGGAGCCCCTTTCAGGAGGATGGCGGGCTGCCCGGCCGCAAAGAGACGCCCTCTTTGTCTGCAGCCCCAGCAGCTGTCTTGAGGGCTGGCCTGTGGGCTACCCTCCACCAGGAGGCCCGCCGGGCTGTGCAGGGTCCACGGAGCCCCAAGAGGAGAACGGGGCTCCAAGAGGGTTCCCAGGCTAGTGCCCCGCTTTTCTCCCCTTTCTCTGAAGCTCTCCAGCCACGTGACACCACAGCCTCTCCCAGGGCACAAATTCTTCCTTAAATCCCGGGGGATATTCAAAACATTTAAGAGCCTATGGGGTACACTGTCCAGCAGAATCTCCACCAGTCCACGCTGGCACTTGCTCCTGATGCTTCTGCTGGCCCAGGCATTAACCCTTCACTTGCTGGGTCATGGGGAGGTTTGGGGGGTCACTGGGGAGGGAAGCAGAGTGTAGGGGTACCCCAGGGGCTCAGGGCAGTAACCATTCCAATATTTTAACAACTGATAAGACCATCCTGGTGTGTAATGATTGACCATCAGTCCGTCTCCTGAGCCTTCCCTGGACCCCTTTCCACCACTTCTTTAAGTCACTGGAGATGACAAAGTAAAGGGGTGCCCAGTGGTTCTCCTGGACATGCATACTCTACACCTAGGGCTATAACGAGGTCCCCGAGCCCTCCTCTCTGCTGGCCAGCCACTGTGAAGACAGGTTATGAAGTACCAGTCACTTCTGTCTAACGAGTCCAAATCCCTTTGCAGCTGCCTCTGTCATGCCTCCATCATGCTGTTGGAATCCCTTGGATGTATATCTGATTCTGCCACCAGACCAAGATCCTCGAGCGCACAGTCAATAACACCCATGGAGACTCATACATGGATCCTCACTAAGTGTACTGAGAGCAATAAAGAGAGGAATTGTGGCTAATTTGCCCAAGGTCACAGAGCCAATAACTGACAATACCAAGAGAGGAATCCAGGTGTGTTTTCAAAACTTGTGCTCTTTCCACAGCTTCCTCTCAAGAAATCCATGTTGACTTTGTCAGTCATTCACACTTTAGTCTAAATGAGGTGCAGCACTAGTGCCATCTGCAAAGAGACCCAGTTTCTTAGTATGTCGGGGAAAGTTTACAGAAATCATACCTGTATAAAGCGAGCTACAGAATCAGTCCCTCATTTCTCCCTATTTCTTACATGAAAGCCTTGCTGAGGAATCCCACAGCAAGGGCTCTTCAGAAGAAATTAGGGCTCTAACCTAGATGATTTCAGAAGAAACTTCCTTCTATGGAGACAGGAATGCACAGTCCTCCAGTCTTCGTTTTCCTGGGCTTCTAGAGTCACCCTCCTACAGCGAGCGCAGCCTGGGCTCCTTTCTCTTCTCTGGACCCTCTCCTCATCCCCAGGAGAAAGCCAAATTCCCTGGCCCGGTACTCACATCCCTCTGTGACTCAGGTTCAAGCCGTGACAAGGTTCAAGCCAAAGTCGTTCTGAATGCACAGCCCGGGCTCTAAGATGAGCCTCGCGACTCACCTCTTCCTATATCCCGCCACTGAGTGCCCGACGCTGCAACCACGTGTCTGAGTCAAGAGCCATTCCCACCGTGATCTGGGGTACAGGGCCAAACGGGGTGGTGACAGGGATGCTGAGACACTGACGGAGCTCGGTCACACCCTACAACAGCCATGACACTACCCGGGTGCTCATCACATGGAGGCTCAGTTCCTGGTCCCTGCACAGAGTCTGTATAATTCAGTGCAAACAGCCCCACCTGGAGCCAGGCTGTGTCCATGTCCCGTGTTGGACTCCCAGCCATGTGACAGTGGTGGAGCTGGTCAGGGCCCCGCCGTGTTCCCCAGGCCTTGCTGCTGCCAGGCCCACCCTGAGCCACACGCTCTGCTCACTCCCACCTGCTCCCTGCGCACCCGCCGTCGGCTGCCCTCTCTTCCCGCCTCACGTCCCACGCTGCCGGTGTTCCTGGGATCACACCCCAAATATACCAGGTGACTTGAACTCTGGTCTTAGGGTTTGCTTCTGGGAACCCAAACTAGGAGAATGACCTGCAGAATCTACTTAACTTCTCTGTGCTCCACTGTCTTCATCTGTAGAACTGGGACATAAGAGCAATAGTGCCTGTAAATAGTACATTTACAGGTGCATAGTAAATGCTATACGAGTTAGCTACTTTTATTAAATAATAATAGTTGCCAGTTACTGAGCCCCAAATGATGTGCTGGGTGCTCCGGTCCAGTAGTTCTCAGCCCCTGCGAGCATGAGCAGCCCTCGTGGGGCGGGGGGCGGGGTGGTGCCACCACGCAGCCTGCAGGCCCTGCCCCAGAGTTCGGGACTGAGTGAGTCTGGGAGAAACCTGAGAACGCGCATTTGTAACAAGCTCCCGGGTGATGTGGAGGCTGTGGGTCTGGGACCCCACTTTGGGAACCACAGCTCTCTAAGATCACATTAGCTCCTCACAGTAACCCTGGGGTAGATTTCTATCTCCATTTCAGAGCGACTCGTAGAAGCTACACGACATGTCCACGGTCACCCGACAAGTTTCTGGCTAAGCCAGGATTCACGTCAAGGTCTGTCTGAACCCAAAGGCCGGGCTCAAAACGCTCGCATGTCTTAGCCTCAAGCCCCTTGGAAGTCCAGCTGGTGAGTGAGCAAAACTCCAAAGGACTCCCGGTCCCAGGCCCTTCCTGTCTCCCTGAGGACCCGTGAAGGCCGTGGCCCTCAGTGCCTGCTTCCCGCAGGGCCAAAGGAAGAGGACCCCGGTCCCAGACCAAGCGGGGTCCCCGGGGGCAGCTCCCCAATACCCAAGGGGAGCCGGGGCTGGGCACCTACCTCGGCTGCTGACGGCCGGCCTGGCGGCCTCGGGGCCCAGGGCGGGCGGCCCCTGGGGGTCCCCCATGAGGTGGTGGAACCAGCGACGGCGCAGCTGGCGCAGCTCCGAGCTGCGGCCGCGGAGCCAGCGGGCGCCGGGCCGGGACCGGGGCCGGGCAGGGGGGCTCCCCAGCACGTCCACTCCGAGGAGCAGCTCCGGCCTGACCCGGGGGCCGTGCAGGGCCCTGCTGTCCAGCAGGCCCACGCCCAGCGCCACGGCGGCCACGGGCAAGGCCTGCAGGGGGCCGGGCGCCCGGGGGCCCTGCGGGAGGGCCACGCGGGCCCGCTGCAGCAGCAGCAGGCTGCCCGTCATGAGGTAGGCGGCCGTGAGGAAGAACAGCAGGAACTGCGTCCGGCGGAGAAACTTCTGGAGTCGGAAGAAAGGTTTGGCCATGCCCCTGGGCGGCAGGGCTCCTGGCTGGAGCCCAGGGATGGCTCCTAGCGCCCGGGCGGCAGGGGGTTGGGGGTCTGCGGGGGCGTCATGCCTGCCTCCGGACACCCGCTGTGGCCTCTGGGGTTTCTGCTGCTCCTGCTCTGCTTGCGGCAGACGCTCGGACGGCACCGTCACTCAGCTCCGGCCACTGGGCCCTGCAGCGGCAGCAGCTTCTGCCCAAGGGTCACGAGCTTTGCCATCCCTCAGCTCTCCCGACCCTCCTCTCCTGGCTCAGAAATCTGGAAAAGCAGAGAAAGAGCACTTAGATGCAACAGGAGGGCCCACCACTCCCACGGCTCCAGGGTCGGGAGCCCCCCCTTCTGTGCTCCATTTACCAAAGGGTCAGCTGTGCTGCAGGAGCACTGGACAGACAGCTGGGTTCAAACCCCAAGTCTGCCAGTGGCCAGCTGTGTGACATCCGGCAAGTTACCTAACCTCGCTGGGCCTCAGCTTCCTCCTTATAAAATGGGAATCACACTGTCCCCTTGGGCAGTGGTGAAGATCCAGTGACAGCAACAGAGGAAGAGGAACAGCAGCCGCGGCTACGTGCCCTCGGCTAGACACTTTACGTATCTCTCAATGAATCCTCACGCCCGTCAGCAAGGTAGATACTATAATAGCCCCATTTTACAGATGAGAAAACTGTGGCAAAAGGAGGCAAAGTAACTCTCCCAAAGTCACACGGCTAGTAAACTTCCCAAACCACAAGATTCGGAAGAGTCTGTATTCAGAGTCTGTACTCTGAACTACTCCATGGCCTGGCCTATAAGGAGACACCACCACACACAAGGGCCCCCAGCCCAGGGCATGGATATACAGCAGGTGCTCAATACCTGCATGCAATCTGCGACCCCCAGGGCGTGTGCTGGGACTGCAAGCTGTGTTGTGGAATTGCTTCTGAGGAGGCTGGTCGGCTTTAACACCCTGGAGGGGCAGGGGGAGGGGCCGGGAGAGAGGGTGGGCTTGCAGCCTTCCCAGGCTTCCTGATTGGGGCAGGCCAGAGCCCAAGGAACAAGACGGGGGCCTGGGCTGTGTACCTGCAAAGGGAGATGCGGTGGCTGGTGTGGAGGATTCCGGAGGGCTCTCAGAGGGGCCGTCCAGGGCTGCCCCTCCACTCCCCAGGATGCAGCCCCCTGCGGGGTTTGGGGTCCGAGGGCGGTGCCTCCGAAGGGCACAGTTAGGGGTCGGCAGAGGGTCCTGCAGCTGCTAGGAGCTGGGCTGCTGCATGACGATGGCCCTTAGCACAAGGACAGGCTTGTCCCGGGAAGAAAGGCCCCTAGGAGCGTGACTAAGCCGCTGCCCGTAACTAACACGGCCTGGGACCCCCGCCAGGCTGCGCAGCCCTCAATGGCCACTCTGTGCGCTGGGGGCAGCCGGCCAGGCGTGAGAGCAAAGACAATGTTTGGGCTCTTGCGGCCTGGCATTCAGAGGATCCAGAGGGGCCCAGACCAGCAGGACCCTTTCTGATGAAGCCCCGAGAGCCCCAGGCTCCGAGGCCCCCAGGGAGGGTGGGGGTCTGGAATAGGGTCTGTGGGTGCTTTAGGCTGTGGGGGGTGGGGGCGGGCTCGGCAATCAGCAGCTGGAGGAGGAATTAAAGTCGGAGTCGGGAAGCCATTTCCGACGGGTCTCCGGAGCTTTGATTCTCTAAGCCGGTGCGTGCCAGGCCCACCCCCGCCAGCCTCGTCAGATTTGTAAAACCACAGAGAAAATCCCAAGAAATCCTGACCCATCTCCCCGCCTCCAGCTTTGGCCCCTTCAATCCATCCTCCACAGGCTGCCCGCCTGATCCGCCTAAGGCGCAAATCTGATCGCGGTGCGCCCCTGCTTAAAGCCCCTTTCAATAGCTCCCCGTGGCTTTGGGGATAAACTCCAAGCGCCTTAGCAGGACAGACAAGGCCCCCTTCGGGATCTGGGCCGTCCAGCCTCCTCTCTTGCCAGGCCCTTTCCTTTGGCTTCCCCATCAGGCGAGTGTGCAAGCACACACGCACACATCGCAAGGTGGACCAGAGCCGCCATCCGCCTTGGTGCCTTTTATGCCTTTTCCTTCCTCTTTGCCTGGTGAATCCCTGGCTACCCTCTAAGCCTCAGCCCAAGTGTCACTTCCTCCGAGAAGCTTTCCCCAACCACCACCCACCCACTGGCATGGATTCCTCTGTCTTCCCACAGCCCGTGCCGACCCCCATCCCAGCACTACCCTCCTGGGACGATTTTAATTGCCCATCTACTTGTCAATCATCTTTGCAGGACTGTGACCAACTCAAAGCTGGAGGCCACACCCTCTCATTCGTGTGACTCTGGCCCCTGGCATAAGGCCTGGCAGTATAGATGCTCAGCGATCTTTGTTTCCAAATACATTTTTTAAAAATGAATGAGAGGATAAATTGATAGGCGAATCCTGACATCAGAAACCTGCTCCCGTGGGGCTGAGGGCAATGAGGTCTCGAGCTCCGCGTAGCCAGAGCTGTGGAGCTCAGCCCAGGACGTGGAAGAGACGGGGCGATGCCCGAGCACAAAGGCCCAGTCTCACAAGCCAGTGGAGGGCTTTCTGACACACGGCCCCTAACAAGGGTGCCGAAACCTCTCTACGCGGTAACTCCATGAAGAGGCCTGCTCACCAAGCCTGCTGGTTACAAGATTGGGATTCTGTCAGTGAAAAACCCTATAAAACTAAAATAAAAGGGGAGAGGGAGGGACTCCTGCTGTGGAAGGAAAGCCCCTGAGGAGACAGGGTGGAGGGCTGAGCAATGGATCAATGGTTCAGAAATCCGAAGGCAAGAAGCGCTGTGAATTCCACCTGCTACGTTCTGTATACAGGATGGAGCATGCTACCCGTACAGGTGGGGTGGGGTGGGGTGTAGTCAGGGCTACAATTAGGATTCCACTGATCATATCCGGGCTCCTCAAGGGTCCCCAAAGTCCTCCCTGGAGGTCCCCCTTTCCAGAGGGCCCTCCCGTGGTCTGGGGAGTGGGTGCTGGGCACCGAGGCAGGGACGGCCGCTTGCAGCCATCCCATAAAGCATGCTGCCGCTCCAAACTTTTAAAATCCCAAAGCTGATTCCCAGCCCAGAACACCCGCTGGGGGCTAGGTGGGAGCCAGCATGCGCAGAGCATGAGGAGCGGGTCCCCCTACCCTGGACTTCGGCCACACTTACCCCCAACACTGTATTTGCCAATTGTCCCCTACTCTCTGCCATGCCCACCTCCTCTCACAGCTGGCAGCCCCGCCAGCGCACAAATCACACCCGACTGGCCGTCCCGTCCCCAGATGCCAGCACACAGCTAGCAAAGCAGTGACGGTAAACGTTTGTTGAGTGACTGAACCTGAAAGAGGCCTAGGGGAGTGGCGACATAGAGCATCTCCTCCTAGCCAAGCCACGAGGTCAGTCGGACAGCAGAACCGGCCAACACCTAGGCGGAGACTGACCACTGACTGTCTGCACCGGGCCTGGGAGCCCATCAGCTGTGCCTGCTGCACCCCGAAGCCAGAAGGCCCTCCGTCAGAGCAAAGCCACCGTGGGCAAGTCACTGCACGGGGCAGAGCGGCAGCTTCTTGTCTGGTAATGGGGCTGAGTCAGCACTGCTGCAGGATGGACTCGGGGCGTAGAACCCTTGTCACCTACAAACCGTGGTGTGCACTAGTTACGAACACAAAAGGGGAAACCAGGAGGCGCTGGAGGAGGAGCCTGCAGCAGGAGTGACATCAGTCTCAAGGGACCCCTTCACCTCCCCCTTAGCCCCCACTCCCTGGGGTGGGCCTCATATCCCATTCTTGCTTGAAGCTGACCCTGTGCTAAGATGGCTGTTAGCAAGTGCTTTATTTTCAATGCCACCATGTATGAAGCACCTGCAGCGTGAACAAACAGGCTAGGCTGGGCTGCACACCTCACCTGCACCCTCTCATTTACCCAACGAGTCCCACTAACGCACATGCCCTGATGACCCTCATTCGGGAGCTGAGGTCTCCGAAGCCCAGCAGGGTGGAGCGCACTGCCAAGGCCACACAACCCAGGGCCAGCATTCAGACCCAGGCCACCTGCTCCCGGAGCCCACCCCGTGCCCACCAAGCTCCCTGCCTCTCTCTCCACTCCAGCTCCGGCTTCACACAAGGCGAGATTTATTCCCGAAAGGAGTTTAGTGTGCCTCCGTCAGCAACTTTCTGAAAACATGCCAGGCTGAAGCTCCGGAGAGGTGCTGCCCATGGCGTCCGGAGCCAAACCTCCCAGACACGGCCATGTGGGTGAGCGTGCCCGCCTCCGAGGTCCACCATCCTCTGAAAGTCTGCATTCTTTTCCCCAAGCCAGGCCTCCCAGGTGGCACCTCCCATCTTGAAACCACGCAAAGTGCTTCAGGGAGGATGGGGGCTCTGCCCCTGCCTGAGGGTCGGCCCTGTCAGGAGGGGGCACCAGGGCTGAGCAAGGAGCCTCAGTCTGGACAAAGCTGGACACCCACTGCCCTGCCCAGTGGCTTCTAGCGGCCTGAACATCACCCCGGAGAACGGAGGGCCTGGGGAATGGAGACCCTGAGTTCCCTTAGAGGAACAGAGGAGAATAATAGGACAAAGGGGTTTCTGGGGGTCGCAAGGAGGGAGCAGGAGCCTAGCGCAGGCGAGGACTCAGAAAACCCGAGCTCTCTTCTGTCACTTTGTTGCCATCTGGGCCCCAGGGTCAGCAGGTGCTGAGCTGGAGTGGGGAGTGGAGGGCAGATGGCACCTGCCTCTCAGTTAGGCTGGGGGTCCAGGGACTGAGCAGGTGAGCGGTAGTGGCCACGGGGAGAGGAGAGGAGAAGTGGCAGGCCCTGGGCCTGACCAGTGGCCACTGGGTTCAGCCACGTGACTCTGCCGCCCAACACCCCCTGGCCAGAGAGGACAGGCAGTGGCAGGTGAGGGGAGAACTCCAGATGCCCCCAGGTCATCTCGGCCACTGTGGCCACTGCAGCGAGGGCTGCGACCCTCTTGGGATTCAGAGCCGGGAGCTCTGAGCAGGGTGAGAGCCTTACAGACAAAGGCACCAGGCCCAGCAAGTTGCTCTGCAGGCAGGCAGATGGGCACACGTGGCCCCAGCAGCTCAGAGCCCAGCCTCCACGAGTGGCAGCAGGGGGTCTCAGGCTTGGGACCTCAGCAAAGTCACACCAGGGAGTCCCTCGCTGGGCTCAGGGCTCTGAATTAGCCCTCCCTGGTCTTTCCCACCCCTGCAACCTCCGCCTCTGCCCTGCTCAGGCTGCGTGCCTTGTCAGCTGGACCCTCCCACTCTCCAAGAGGCTGTTGCCTCCCAGCGGCCAAAGAAAGTGATCTTTCTAACACAAAGAACTAATGACGCTACAACCTGCAATGGCTCCCCAGGACTCAGACGGCCAAGTTCAAGCTCCTCAGCCTGGCACTCAGTGGCCCTTCTTGGTTCAGTCTCCCAGCCCCTTCCTTTCACTATTCCTTCCAGAATGCTACGTCCCAGCCACAGTGTCCCCTGGCCAGCACGAGATGCTTCATATCCCCTCACACATGCTCTTCCATTCACCAGGGATACGTGTGTGGCTCTGTTATGTTTTGTGGCCATCAAATCTCAGCTCCAATGCCACCTCTTCCATGAAGCCTGCCTGATCCCTGGAGCAGGGCTGCTCCCCGGCACTCAGTGGCGGGGCTGGGCACTCTGGGCCCTGAGTTGGGTGACGTGTCCCGCCTGGAGTTGGGCCTCCCTGCTGCTCTGCCTAGTTCTGCTTCCAGCCTGGGAGCCCCCTGCAGGCACAGGCCGTCTGCCTCTGCCCACCTCTGGGGGAGGGGGGCTCAGGACAGGCGCCCCGGAAATCTGTGCCCACCGGCCACCCTCCAGTGCTCAGGGGTCCCACGCCTCTGGGTCTCTGAGGCTCAGAAAGACAGCACAGGACCGAGTAAATGTAAACCTGCTGAGCCCTGGGGTGGGACAAGGTCTGGGAAATAGAAATGAGGTGGGGCTCCTGACTTTGAAGAGGCAAATCTTTCGATCTTCTGAACTCCAGAACTTAAGTGAAAAGGTCCAGAATAAGAACTGTTGCTAAAAAGGTATAAAACATAACAGTAAGGTCAAAACTCCATTCTGTGCAAAGGAGGTGGGAGGAATTCTCCATCAAACCCACTGCTGAGGGTCACCTAAATAAGAATAAATTTTTATACACCACATTAGAGATCTCAAGGTGCTTTCAGCACTATCAAGTGTGTTGAATGAATGAACAGATCAACAAACAAATGAGTGATCTTCCCATAAACTCGTGAAGTGAAAAGCATTATCATCCCCATTACATAAACGCAGAATCTGAGAGAGAGAGACAGAGAGCCAATGAACTTGGCCAACGACAAACAGCTATTGCTTGACTGGACTCAAGTTTGGAGATTCCAAGTTTGTGGCATCATCTACCGCATCACACGGCCGTCATCTCCCCCACACCAGGGATGGAGATTCTTCTGGGCACCACGCTGGGGACCAGGGCTGCAAAGACGGGCAGGACACCACCGTGGGGGCTGGTGTTCTCCCTTTTCTGTTGGTTGACCTGGAGCCCACCCCACCGTTGAGACAGACAACCACCACCTCTTCCAGGCCATCTGTGGGCCACCTCCTTTATAAAACCCTGTTTCGTTCCTATGTTCATATGCTGCTCCCACTCTGTGGTGAGCCCTTGAGGGCTGTCCATACTCCACTGGGCGATTTGGATAAATGTGGGCAAGTGAGTGGAGTCCCCAACCGAAGTCAGCCTTGCCCTTCTCTGGTTCTGTGTCCACCGTGCCTGCAGTCACTGGGATGGGGGACTCATGCTATGGGAAGGGGCCCAAGACACCTAGGGCATTCCTGTCCTCAGAACCCTCGTGGCCCCCTCATGCCAAGACAGCTGTCCTCTGGGATGGGGCTCACATCCCCAAGGGTTTCCAGCAGCAAGAGAAAAGAAGCAACATGGAGGGAAGAGGCCTTAACAGCTCCCAACAGGTGCACTGTATTTTATAGCTTACAAAATTCATCCAGCCCATTCTTCCATCCACTTCTCCCACCCGCACTGGGGGGCAGAGCTCCTTCCTAACCACGTGCTCCAAAAGTGGCCCCCTTCCGATAATTCTGCAGGCAGTATGTCAACATGGTGATGATTAAGCCACGATGAGGAGAGACAAGAAGTAGCGTGAAAATAAGACCACAAGCCCAGGGAGGCAGCAGTTGAAGGCCACGTCCACCACTCACTCCCCCGACGAGCGGGGCCCGCCTCCAGCCCAGTTCTGCCCCACTGGTGGAGATGGTCATCCCTCGCACCTTAGGGGTAAAGACTCTGAAGATCTACACTCTGAGCTGCCCCACAGTCCTTGGCCCTGACCTCGGTGTAGCTCCCCAGGCAAGTCAGGGGAGCTGGTCTCACCAAGGCTGACCAGGGTCCCAGCCGGAAGGGAGCACAAGCCAGGAGTGTCTAAGGAGAGAAACAGCCCTTCTCGAGAGGCCCGGCTCAGACACAGACAACCCACCCGGAGGCCCTGTGCCACAATGGGCGGACTCCAGGGAACTAGCTCAGCAGCTCACCCCCCAGCGTTCAGCCCTAACCAGCCCAGCCTCAGGCTTCAGCAGCCGACCAAGCGGTGGCCCAGAATCTCCACTTCTGCCTGGTTAGGCGGACAGGACGGGGCGGGGGGACAGGAGTCTGGCCTTCTGCCTATTCCAGGCTCTCTTTACTTCCAGCCAGACATGCTGCAGGCCACAGGACAGCACCCCACAGGGCTCCCACATCCGCCGAAAAGGGGTATCCTCTCATCCCAAGTGAGGCATTCTTCCAGAGCAGCTGCAGAAACGGTCCTGCTGGGGACCGGAGGATGCACCGTAGGTAGGGGCCAGGGGCCTTCTCCTGGGGAAGAGGAGGCTGCCTGGCTCAGCCCGCCAGCCCAGCTGCCCGCCAAGCTTCCTTGAGCGAGGGTACTTGGGAGACCAACACACCCACTCACAGACCAACACAGCTGCACACCCTCATAGAAGCCAGGGCTCTAGTGACCCACTGGGCACCTTCTCTAAGGGGCTTCTGAGGCCCCAGCTAAGTGTATGTGGGGGGTGAGGGGCACACCTGAAGTTATGCCCCCCTTGCCCTCTGTCCAGAACTGGCAACTATCAGGCAGGGGCTGCTGCAGGCAGGGCAGGGCCAGCCAGCCTGCCCCCTCCTCTCTTTCACTCCCCACCCGCCCTCACTTCCTGCACCCGATAACCTAGGCGATTCGGAGGAGAAAAGACAGGACCCTCATCTCCTGATCCCAACCAGGGCGTCCCAACCCGGGACAACCCAAGCGCCTCCATAAGCTGAAGCACGCTGTTCCAGCGACAAGAGGGATGATGGCATCCAGTGTTCGAAAAGTACAGAGGAGTTCGAGTCTGTCCATCTTGGGAGCAGCTGGGGACCGGCGGAGGCGAGCAGCAGCTGGATGCCAGGGCAGGGCTGTGGGGGCTGGAAGCCTTCCATCCAGCCTTCCCACTGCTCAGAGAAGGGACAGAGGTCTCCTCCCCGCCCCTGCCTCCCACAGGCGAGCCAGCATCATCCGAGGGCACAGATGCTCTGGAAAACAGACAACTGGCGAGGGTCCCCTAGGCAGGGGACCCTCGGAGGCTTCTCAGTGTAAAAGAGAAACGCAATCAGCAGCCTCCGGAGTCCTAAGTCTCCGTCCGCACCTAGGAAGACGCAGAGCTCTACTTGGGGTAATTTTCCTGACAAAATACATACGTTTCGCTTGCGCATCTGCTTCGCTTCAAGTTCACCAAAAGAAGGAGAAAACCCTCCGCTGACCGGAAGCCTGGCCGGGTAGCGAAACGAGAGGGAGCTCCTTCTGGGGAAACGTCTCCTCCCAGGGGAGACCGTGCACACCCCAAATCCTGCCCTCGCCCCCTCCCCAGGCCAGGATCCGCGGCTCCCCCGGGGGAAATGGACGGTCTCGCCGGATTCCAGGAGGGGGACGCAGCTTCGGAAACTGCCTTGCGTACCCCCGCCCCATGCCGATCCTGCCCAAGCGCTCCCCCACGCGCACACACTCACGCCCCCCTTCCCGGCGAAGCCGCCCTGGCTGGGAAAGGCGCCCCCCGCCAGCCCGCCCCAGCCCGAGCAGGTGCAGGTGCAGCCCGCCGCGCTCCCGGCCGCGGCTACACAAACTTGGTGGCCCGCAGCCCGCGCGGGGGACCCGGCCGGGGCGCCCGGGGACAGGACTCACCCCGCGATCGCAGCCGGCTGGGGCGCCTGCTCAGCGGCCACGCGCCCGCCTCCCCAGGGCGCCGAGCCCGCAGCCCCGCAGTGCCCGGAGCCCGGGCGCCCTCGTGCCCGCACGCCCCCGGGCGGCCTGCGGCGAGCGGCCCGGCGCGCCCCGGCACAGGGCGCCGCCGCCTAGCTCCGGGCTGCGGCCGTCCGGGCGGAGCGGCGGGAGCGGCGGGCACCGGCGGGCGGCGGGAGGCGGGCGGCGGGCAGCGGGCGCCCGGCTCTGCACATGCTCACTCGCGCGGCCCGGGGACAGCGGCCGGCCCCGCCGGGTCCTAGAGACGCCCGCGCGCAGCGCCTGCCCGCCCCTGGGAGGGGTCGCCGCTGGCGGGGCGGGGGCTCACACCCTGCCCCGGCCCAGGAGACGAGCCCAGCGGGCGCTGCCACACGCGCCGCTGCGGAGCAGAAACGCTGCCACCCACTCTCATGCACACACACATGCACACACACACACACAGCCTCGCTCGCTGTAATACACACACCGGGCAAACGCACTGGCGCTCACACCCCGACACACGTATATACAAACACAGTGGGCACTGCCGCACAGACGAGCACGCTGACACACTCTCTCCGACACAGACACGCAGGGACAGATGCACACTGTGTGATACGGGCACCGAATCACTGCTTCACAGACGCACTGATGCCCACATTCACACACGACACTGGACTCTGTCCCACTCACTCAGAAACAGCCTGGGACACTGTGACGGGCACACGTATACACACTGCCACACAGTTTGCAGCACACTGATGCAAACACACAGAGTCAGACACATACGGGATCACTGTCCCATGCAGAGCTAGACACTGACACCCATGTCCTTATGCGCATCCACACATACACACACGCGCTGTCTGAGACAGACTCACACGGAATCACTACCCCCCAGACAGACACAGTGACACCATTGCCCGTGCCTCCACCCTCAGGGCTCCACCACCAGCTCCTACACTGCCCCACTCCTTGATACAGTCGCCCACAGAAGCGATGCCAGCTCCAGAGTCCACTAACAGGCACACTTGTCTAGAGAGTCACCCTGGGCATTGGCACATGTGTGTATGCATGTTCACACACACACTGAGGCAGACAGGTGCTGAGACAGACACACAGGTATATAAGCACACTGCTATCCACAATCCCCTTCTTTAAATAAGGGCTGGATCCATCCCTGAGGATTTCCCCTCCATGCCCTGCCCCTGCTTCTCAGAAGCCCCCAAGCCACAGTGCCGCCCCTGCCCTGCCAGATGCATCAGTGGGCCCTGTTCTCACCCAGAGCTGACTGCTAAGATGCTCCGAGAGGCTGAGGACCAGCAGAGGCTGCTGGAGCAGGTGGCGTGGCTCTAACCCGTCTTCCTGAAAAGGAGCTTCATGCCTCCGACTCCCGCTAGGGGCAGAGCTGCTTGGCAAGGCTTGGAGGAGCCCGATTTCAACAGGTGCTGGGAGGGCAGGGGAGGATGAGCCTGGGGACTAGTCGGAGCCCCGCTTTATGGAGCTCAGTCATGTGGCACCCAGAGGGGAAAGGGACCTGCTTAAGTTCACAGTTAGTTGGGCCAAGCATCAGAATTAGAACAGAGTCAGCCCCCTCGGGATGAGGCGGGGAGCTCTGGAGCCCTTGGAGGAACTTGGTGAGGGCACAGGGAGTAAGAGATGCATCCTGTGCTGCCCTCGCCTTCCAGGTTTGCAGAAAAGCCCCCATATGTGTCCCTTACAGAATGTGAATGTTTGTATTGTTATTATTATCAACAACAATAACCTACTGTACTTTTTTTTTGGTGAGGAAGATTAGCCCTGAGCTAACATCTGTTGCCAATCCTCCTCTTTTTGCTGGAGGAAGACTGGCCCTGAGCTAACATCTGTGCCCATCTTCCTGGATTTTATATGTGAGACACCTGCCACAGCATGCCCTGACGAGTGGTGCCAGGTCCACCCCCGGGATCCAAACCAGTGAACCCCAGGCTGTCAAAGCAGAGCACGCAAACCCAACCACTACACCCTGGGCCAGCTACCCTACTGTACATTTTTACAGTGCATTTTGAGTTTCAAAGTCCTCTCCAGGACCAGCTACTTAATTTGCGGGGCCCAATGCCAAATGAAAACGGAGGCCCCTTGTTCGAGAATTATTAAGAATTTCAAGAGATGTGAGTAGAATATTAAACCAAGTGCAGAGCCCGTCCGAGCATGGGGCCCTGTGCCCTCACAGGGCTCATGCCAGTGAAGCTGGTCCTCGCCCTCTCGTGCCCCCGTCTCACTTAAAGTTCACAATAATTCTGTGGGTGCTTCCATGTGCCCACTTTCCAGATGGAGCTCCTGAGGCCCAGAGGTGGATAAATGTCCAAGGCTGACAGCAAGTAGGGCCCAGGGGAACTCAAGCCTGGCTCCTCTACTTGGGACAGAGGGTTCAAGCTAAGGAGTCGGTGCAGTTGTCACCAGAGAAGGAGAGTTGCCTCAAGGAAAGAGAATGAAAGGCTGCCGGGCATCTGTGCCATGTCTGTGTCGGATGCCACGCTGCACCTGCTTTGCAAAGCTCCCCAGGTGTGCAGCACACTGTCTCTGTGTGGGAGACAGGCAGGCGCACTTGCTGACTCTGGAGAGAGGCGTTGAGAAAGACGATGCATCAGGAATTTGGGAAGCGGTGGAGAAGGCTTCAGACGTGCAGCTTGGGCCACTATAGGGTGTCGGAACGGCCAGGAGTGTTTCAGAGGTGGGATGAGGCCGTCCTCTGTAGCAATGGTGACAATAGCACTGGGCCTGATAACGGCCACTCCCGCCTCCAGTCCCACTCTGCCTCTTGGCTCTCCGCGTAGCTGGGATGGTTTCACAGGCATCTGCATATCTTCTCTGTTCCTATCCCAGGAGCAACTGTGGGAAGATATCGTAATAGCACAGGGGCTTCTACGGGGGTCCCACGATGGTGCTGACTCACATCCAGTTTCTGCTCAGTAATGTGCTCCCTCCTGCCTCCCCTGAAAGCCTGAGACCAGGAATCAGCCCAGTCTAATCCCACTTTGATCCCATCTCCGTGTTTGGCTCTTGACTATCTGCTCCTCTCTTTGTGAACCCTGAGGATTGGATCCCGAGCTCTCACGTTGCCTCCCAACTTCATCTGCTGCCTTATACCTCCTCCTTCCAGCCAGCCAGCCAGCCAGCCATTCTTTCATTTTTTCACTGAGCAAGGCACCCATTGTGTTGGATTTTGTGTTGAACACTGGTCACTCTTTGAAAAGAAGACCCAATCTCCTCAAGGAGTTTCCAGCGTGGAGAACTGGACAAGGAAACAGACCCAAAGGGATAATGGACCACAAAGAGGGCGCTCTGCTATCTCAGTTAGGATGCTTGCAGCTTCCAGCACATTGCCACTTGGTCAAAATGGCTCCTCTGTTAGCAAAGAACAAGCACTGTTATGGCTATTGGGAAGGCGACTAGCTGGGTGTGCCATCTGTGTGCCTGGTACATTGGAAGCCAAAAGATTCGCAACGTCACTTTGGGGGAATTCAGGGATGGCTTCATGGAGAAGGTGACATTTCAGCTGACTCTTGAAGGAACAGTAGGCATCACCTGGGTCATAGGGAGCAGGGACCATTCCCGACAAGGGAGGCATCCTGTGTGAAGGCAGGGAAGCATGAAACATACGGGGTGTTGGGGGGATTGCCCAGGATGTGACACAGCTGGTGCAGGGTCACAGGTAGTTGGAGAGCAGGCTGGACTGTGACTGGCCTGAGCCCTCATTCAGATCATTGACACCAATGGACGTGGCAGGGCTGTGGACCAAGCCTGAGCCACCGCCATGAGGATCTCCCTCCACAGGATGCTCCCCTCATCATTACCCTTTAGAATAGTCACTTGACAAGTTACGAGTCGTCAGTCCCGCATTTCTGCATCGTGTTGACAAAGGCAGCCTGAGTGGCCATGGGCATCGGGATGACAAGCCCTGGAGGTGTTTCATCCCAGCTCCATAGCGCGGTCTCACCTCGAGCAAGTCATCATCTCTCTGAGCCTCAACGCCGTCATCTGCAAATTAGGGGAAATGCACCCGTTGTTGGGATCTTGTGAGGATCAAGTAAAATGCCTGTTGAGTGCATAGCACACTGTCCGCCGCAGAACAGCACGTGGCCCGCTTTAGGAAACGTTACCTGAAGAGCTTTCTCCCAAGGCCTTGCTCCAATCCAGAAACGCCCCAGGTGCCGTGCTCTCTTGATCTCCCAGGCTCGTGATGTCCTCTCACCCTCCAGATGCCGCCTCCCCTGAGAGGCCTCCCCTGAGAGACCTGCCCTGACGTCCCAGCTACAGCATCCGCCTCGCTGTCCGGCTCCCAGGCGCATATAGCTCACTACCCATCATTAACCTTGTGTGTCCCTTTGTTAATCGTCTGTCTTTACCTCCTGGGCCCTCACAGCCCCACAGCTAGAATTTTAGCCCCTACAAAGCCAGGAAACTTTCTGTTTCATTCAGAACTATATCTTTCATGTCTAGTTTAATTCTTGGCACATAGGCATGCTTGCTAAATATTTATCAAATAGATAATTGATTGATTTTTTTTAAAATGCAGTGTGTGGGGCCGGCCCCGTAGCATAGTGGTTAAGTTCTGTGCACTCTGTTTCAGTGGCCTGGGTTCTCAGGTTGGGATCCCAGGTGCAGACCTATACCTCTCGTCAGCCATGCTGTGGTGGCAACCCACATGTGCAGTGGAGGAAGATCGGCGCAGGTGTTAGCTCAGGGCTAATCTTCCTCAAGCGAAAAAAGAGGAAGACTGGCAACAGATGTTAGTTCAGGGCTTATCTTCCTCAGTAAAAAAAAAAAAAAAAGAAAGCAATGTTTCTAGCATGACATATTTCTAATGAACTCAAGCGAGTTCCCATTGGTTACCATGTCTCTTCCCAGGAATTCAGAGACTGCTCCCTCCTGCTCAGGTCACAGACTAGTGTCCAGCCATCTTAACAATTGTTTGTCAGGGGCCGGCCCCGTGGCCGAGTGGTTAAGTTTGTGCACTCTGCTTTGGCAGTGCAGGATTTCACTGATTTGGATCCTGGGCACAGACCTAGCACCACTCATCAAGCCACGCTGAGGCAGCGTCCCACATAGAAGAACTAGAAGGACCCACAACTAGAATATACAACTATGTACTGGGGGGCTTTGGGGAGGAGAAGGAGAAGAAGGAGGAGAAAAAAAGATTGGCAAGAGATGTTGGCTCAGGTGCCAATCTTTAAAAAAAAGCATTGTCCATCTGATTCTGCCGGCCACAGGAAGACCTGGAGGAGCGTGTGGATGGCTCACTGCCCCGCATCCCCCTGCCAGGGGCCTGGGGTGGCATGAGGAAGCAGGTGCCCCACCAACACCTAGAGCATCTGCATCTGAGCCCCCTCCTCCTTTGACCGCGTCGCCTTTGGCTGCTGCCCCACCAGTCCCCTGGCCAGCAGGGTGACCAGGCTTGACCGTCCCAGAGGGAAGGTTGCCTTTTGCGCCTGTGGAGCACGGCATTGTGGAGACAGCGTCAATCAGAGACTGAAGAAGCTTTGGCAACATCTGAAAAGGAGGGGATGCGGTTTCTTCTTTCTTCCTTGCGTGTTCCGTGGTGCCCTGAGCGACTTGGTGCCAGCCCGGTGCACTCCGACCCAAGGCGGCATTCGGCACTTCGCTGGGCCGCCTGTTTACTGTCTCTTCTGTGAGTGCCGCAGCGACTTGAACATGCCTCTGTGAAGATGCCAGCGACACAGATGGTATTTGCACCCCTGCCGAGCTGTGCCTGCAGACACCAGGAGGGGCGGGGGAGGGCGAGGGCGGAATCCGTGCCTGCCTGAGAAGGCAGGGGCCCCTCTCCAGACTGGTCTGCTCTGGGAGCAGCTGGACTTCCCAGGTACCGGCCAGAGGTGCCCCGAAAGTGACAGGGCTTCAGCCAAGAGAGAGCCATGCTGAGAACAGGGAGGGAGCCTGAGTCCGTTTCTGGCTAGACCTGAACAGGCTGCGTGGCCTCGTGCAAAACGTTCCTTTCTGTGTCCTGCCGTCTAGTTGATGTTGAAGGGCCTTTGCTTAAGAAAGGTGGGGGAATAAAATGAGAGTGTTTGGGTCAGTTCTGCTTCTCTAGTTGGGCAAATTAAATTGTTTCTCCCAGATGCAGCTTTATAATCTGTGAAAAGGGGAAAGTATTTTCTGTCTAGCGCCCAGTTCCTGGCACAGGACAAACACTCAATAAGTGATGTCTCTGAGGATTCTTCCAACTGGCGGTAGTTATGATGGCAAGTCCAAGTGGCCCTGGCACGGGGTCTGATGGGGTAGGTGCTGGAATAAGTGTTGATGGGTTGGGTTTATAACTGCCTGACCCTGTCACCCCTCCTACCTGCACAGAAGCAACAACCGGGCAGGGCTGAGGAACAGAAAACATGGAAGGACCCCTATGGAGTGCAGAGGTCCTTGGGTTAGATGTAGAGCTTATGGAATCTGTCATCAGCTGGAAAGTGGAAGGTGCTGGGGTGGCAAGTTGGTCCTGGTGCAAGAGTGGGGCAGAGTGGCTCTTGTTCTGTTCCTCCTGCTGCCAGATGTGCACCAGCGGGCACACATATGTGTTCAGTAGATGAAGCACCTAATCTCTGTCCTCGTTTTTTTTTTTTTTTTTGAGGAAGATTAGCCCTGAGCTAACATCTGCCGCCAATCCTCCTCTTTTTTGCTGAGGAAGATTGGCTCTGAGCTAATATTCATGCCCATCTTCCTCTACTTTATATGTGGGACGCCTGCCACAGCATGGCTTGATAAGTTGTGTGTAGGTCCACACCTGGGATCTGAACTGGTGAACCCCGGGCCGCTGAAGCAGAACGTGTGAACTTAACCACTGTGCCACCGGGCTGGCCGTTTGTCCCCTTATTATGAACTTCCCCGTAAGTCACTCATCAAAGGTTCTGAAGGTGCAGGAAGTCTCCTTCATGAAGCTGCTGGAGCATCTCGAGCTGATAGCACTGATCAAAGAGGAGGTGGGTTCATTTTAATAAACTTCTTATTTTGGGATAATTTTAGATTTACAGAAAAGTTGTAAAGGTGGCAGAGAGTTCTCATGCAGCCCTCAGTGAGTTTCCCCCTTGCTAACATCTTATGTTACTAAGTACCTTCGTCAAAGCTGAGGAACTCACATTCCTCTTAACTTAACTCCACACTTTATGTGGATTTCACCAGTTTTTCCAGGCTTGTCCTCCTTCCGTCCCAGGAGCCAGTCCAGGGCACCACATTACGTTTAGTTGTCACGTCTCCCCATCTCTTCTGCTCTGTGACAGCTTCTCAGTCTTTCCTTGCCTCTTGTGACCTTGGCCGTCTTGAGAAGCAGTGGCCAGGTATCCTGCAGAATGTCCAGTGGGCTCGTTTCAGACAACCGGACGGCTCAGACTGGAGGAGGTTTGGAAGCTAGTGCCATCATGTGACTATCGATGCCGCCTCCCTGTGCATGAGGCCCATTGGCCAAGCTCCCTTAAGAGAGACTTGGTCAGCGTCCTGCGGAAAGAAGAGAAGAGGCCACCACAGAAGAAATTCCGGTAGCATAGGGGCTGGCAGATGGCTAGTGGCTGAAATGAAATTCTGGAGAAAACACGATGTCAAGTTCCAAATGCACTACTGGCTGACGCCCAGAAGCACACATGGAACGCAGGGCCTGCTCATGGCTGTGCCCCTCCTCATCCAGGTGTCCTGGCCTCACAGGAAGGGCCACTGAGGGGGGAGAGCTGCTGCCCCCAGCCTCCACCTCCAGCCCTGCCCCTCCCCCCACCCTGTGTGGGACCCCGGATTCATCCACGTATACAGCCAGCCACCTCCCCTTCCCTTAGTCTGACAGAAAACAGCGCGCTGATGGCATTGGGCATAGTGATGCTCCATCAACACCTTTGTCAAGGGAAATTATCTTTTTAAGAAAAAGAAACATTTTTAGTTCTTTCCAATCCCTTTCCTCTCACTCCCCTTTGTCAGGATTTCTATGCAGCACCTTAAACACAGCTGGGCTTCTCTTCTTTGTGCCGAAAAGCAAAGTGCCATCTTGAGATCACGAGGTGACAAGCCGGCCCTCTAAGGGGGCAGAGCACAAAGACAGAAGAAGCCTGGGTCCTCAGGGGCCCCGTGAGCTGCTGTACCAATGGAGGACACGTTCCCTCTGGACACAAGTCAGAGCAATAAGATCTGTTTGTATAGGAAAAAAATCCTGCTCACGTGTGTGCTTTTCTGTGGTTTCTGCTCTCCAAATTGTGAGCCCCCACTATCCAGCCTAAGATCAGCAAAGACCTAATTAATGTCTGCCAAGCAAGGGAGTAGAACATTTTAAAAGCCACGCTCCCATATTTTGGGTCTTCTGCCTTCTGGAAGGTTGGGTGTACCAACCAGCTGATGAGTGGCAGGTGGGTGACACTGTCGGGGTTGTGCAGGTGGGCTGGTGTGGGAGGTTGTGGACAGACAGGGGGTGGTGGGAGGGGAGTGAAAGGGTTTGAATGTACAGGCAGTTTTTACTGTATGTATGAATGTATTTACTGCCGTTGCCCCAGGACCTAGACGAGAGTCTGGCACGCAGTGGAGTCGTCTCCTGTGTCCAGCAGCTTCTGTCTCATTCTCCCTGTCTCCTCCCACTGCCTGAGTGGCCTCACCTCCTGGAACCCTGTAAGCCCCTCCTCAACTTGCCCAGGTTACCATCCACCTCTCCTTTCTCCTCTCAGACCACTCTCTGCCTCCGGCTCTTCTGCCACCCTCGCTGATCCCTTGCAACCTGGCCGTCACCCGCACCACTCACATGAAAGAGCTCCCCCGAATGTCACAACACCCCCAGCCCGCCGAATCTGGGCTGCGTCTTCTTCTGTAGCCTCCCCAACCCGTGATGGTGCCTCCTTTCCCAGCCCCACCTCCCTGTCCTCCCCCGCCTCTCAGTCGTCTCTACCACCTTCCCGCTCTCCTCCATGGGCTCCTCCTGCTCACCCCTTAAACAAATAGGTTCTTGAAAGTTCTGTCCTCAGGCCTCTTCTCGGCTCATTCTCCTCCTCTAGACCCTGCCTTTGTTCTACTAGGACCCCGACTCTCAGCCTCAGCACTCATCCGCGTGGATGGCCCACTGGCCCCTGAACACCACTCGTTCCCCACCCGACATCGTCTCCCAAGCCACTTCTGCCTCTGGTCTCCCTCCCTCGGTTAATGGTCCCAGCAGCCAGCCAAGGGCCTGAGCTAGAAACCTGTGCATCAGCCTCAGCATTTCTCACTCTCCCGCGCACCCCGTCTAGTTGCTGACTTTCGCCCATGCCACATTCCTAAATCCCGTTTGAACAGCTCTCCTCTGCTCCATCCTGACCGCCTCTTACCTGGTCCAGACCCTCCCCTGCAGCCCTACCCATCCAGCCCAGCACTCGGGCCATCTGACAGGGCGGATGTGACCTTTACACGTTTCAGGTGCCCACCGCCCACAGAGTGAGCTCCAACTCAAAAGCAGGGGTCCAAGGAGCGTCACTGCCTGGCCCATCCTCCTGTGGGCCACCCCACCCACACTTCCTGTGTTCTTCGTCATTTCCTCCAGTCAGCCTGTGTCCTCTCATCTCTGGAGTTTGCTCACTCTGTTCCCTATGCCTGGAATGCCCTTCTCCTCACTCTCTGTCACCAAAGGCATCCATCTTTCAGGGCCTGGGACAAACACCACCTCCTCCCGGAAGCCTTCCCAGATTCCACATCCGAATGTAATCTCCCACCCCCATCGGCCTTGCCATGGCTTTGTGCCCAAGATAAAAACCTGGATGGGGAAACAAAGGGGCCAAAGGAGGAGGAAAAGGGGTGAGTGTGTGCATGTGCGTGTGCATGTGTGTGTGTGGTGTGGAGCTCTTCAGAGCTTTACTGCCCCAGAAAGACCTTGTGTCACCCACCTGCCCCCAGCTGAGCCCGGCAGGAGAAGGCGCCGTGGAAGGATCTGTGGTTTGCTGGGTCCTATGCTGGGTGTTTCAGCTGTTGTTCATGTCATCCTCCTCACAATTCTGCACTATTTTAGTCCCATTTTACAGATGAGAAAACAGGCTCAGAGGAGTTAAAGGACGAAGCCCAAATCACACAGCCAGAGAGTGGAAGCGCTGGGGTTGGGGCTCAGGTCTGTTTGGCTTCAAAGGACCCCCTTCCCCTGGGCTCTCCCCTCGTCACCCTAGCCCACCACCTGTCCACCCCACCCCACCCATGGGGTGCAGGGGCAGCTGCCACTCCTCATCAGGGGAGCCTCTGGCCTCCTTCTCCTGTGCAGTTGCCTCAGGCCAAGCACACGTGTTTGTCCTCCATGTCAGTTTATGAAGGAATTCCACGGAAAGGACGCTGCTGAGTCGTTACCAAGAGAGGACATGGCCAACGTCACTGCCAGAGCCTGGGGCTGGGGCGGGGAGAGCTGCTGCTCTTAGAGTTCCTTGAGCTGGATCGAGGATCCTTGGGGGAGAGGGAGACAAAAGGATTCCCCAGCCCTGCCTACATCCCCCCAGTGCAGATACCCCAGGCCTGTGGGCTCAGCCTTGGGGGAAAACTACTCTAGAACAGAACATACACAGGAGAGGAGGGCAAAGTCGCCTGGATAAATAAAAATGCTCCTCCGTGTTTCTGCTAGTTCCTTCTGTTTCTTTTTGTGTGCGTTCCCCAAGAGGAACCATGGGAAAGAGTTGCTAAGAAGCAGTGAATCGAGGCCTCAGCGATCTCTGGACGCTCAGCAGAGCAGCCTGACGGCCACTCGCTAATCACGTGACTGTTGCCCTTGAGCAAGGCCCTTCGCCTCTCGGAGCCTCAGTTTTCTCATCTGACAAATGGAGATAACCAGAATGAAAGGAGGGGAGGCATGGGCTCCTTAGCCCTGTGCCCCCCACCTCACGTACATGACGGCTTATTTCTTTTCCTTGGGATGTGTGATCACAATTTGTAGCCATGTTCTCATTTGGCTACCTATTGGGTTGATGTCTGCCTTTGACACTAGCCTCTGAATCGCACGTGCAGGGACCTTGCTGAAGTTCATGGGTACTGCTTCCCAGAACCTCGGACAGCGCGAGCCGTGGGCAGGGCTCCGCGGCAAAGACATGCGCAGTGAATGGTGCCCGCAGCTGCCTCTTGCCTGGTGCACCACCGCCAGGGACCATGTGTGAGGCAGGGGCATGCCCCCATGTCTGGGAGGGTGGGGAACTGGCGGACGGTGGGTGACGGCTGGGAGCCGGTGGGGACCTGGGGACACGGAGAGTGTCTGTACAATTCAGAGAGGCTCTGCCAACCCTGCCTTCACCAGTCGGGGCAGCTCAGAAGAGCAAGGAATACGTTTTGGAGGAATAGGAGGGGAGGTGGAGGAAAGCACTTCAAAGGAGTGTCGAGTGGATGGAGAAGGATATTTTAGGTTTTAGGATGAGGAGGGGACGGTGCGAGTCGGCCAAGTGGAGGGCAGCTAACACACGGGAAGTGCTCGGGAGAGTGAGACGTTCTCGGGGGTTGGCACACAGGTGGGGCTTGAGGCTGGAAGAACATTTGGAAAACCTGAGGAATTTGGCCTTTATCCTGGAGCTGGGTGCTGGAAAGCCACTGAAAGCTTTTCACCCATGAGTGCAAACAGTGATATGGGGAAGGGAGGGAGTGGCGGGTCCTGACCATCCCGACCGACCGAGGTCCCCAGGGCTGTCTGTTACCATGGCAACCAGTGAAGCGGAGAGTGGGAGGGATATTTTTGTTTCTATATGTATGAGTTTGACCGTCAGAATCTCGGGCTGACTTTAGGACAAATAGCTGAGGTCACCTATTCTCCTCAGAGTCCCCAGGGGAATAAGCAGTTTCAGCACCATCCCAGCAAGCAAAGGCCTCGCTTGTGAATCCAGGGCCCCTCCTGGTCTCTCCGCTTGAGGGATGACCGGGCTCAGGTGTGTGTCAGGCTCTGAGGAACAGGGAAATGGGAAGTGACAGCAAGTGCCAGGAGTCACTAAGTCTCTGTCACCTCGATTTCCAGGCAGACGGAGCCGACTCCGAGTGAAGGCGGCACTTCAGAGATGCCTCTGTCCCCATGGGAGACACCTGAGACGAGCTGAGCCCTGGCCCCGAGTCGTCCCTCGGCCTCCCGGGGCCAGCGCCACGCCCACCCCTCCCTCAGCCCTGCCTCCCTCCCCCCAGATCAGGTCAGCAGTCTCCTAGACCCTGGACCTCTGTGTCCAGCCACAACCCCGCCCCTGCCTCCGGACCATCTTTTCTAAAGACAGACCTGGCTCCTCCACACCCAGCCACGGGCACTTCTCTACCCAGCGCTAGGCCCGGCTCCTCACAAGAAACGACCTTCCTCAGTGCTTCGTAAGAGAACCTCTTAAAGGCTTTCTCACAATAACATCCAACAATTCTAGGGCTGGACTCCCAGGAATAATTAATCATTCCATCTGTGTTCAATTTCTTTGTCTCTTTTTATTTTTACCGACAGATTGAGGGGTTTCAGGCCACCACGTCTTTCCCTAAACGGCCCTACTTTCTGAAATAATCTAGACCGTGTCCTGTTTATTACATGACAGAGTTTGGAAGGAATCTTTTCGGAGGAAAAAATTGGATAAAAATAATCTCATCTTATATGGGGCATTCACAGCCTCTAAAATGCAGAGCCGGCCAGGTCACACCCCTCCTTATGAGCTCCTTCAAGGTCCTACGAGATAAGGTACGAACTCCTTAACCAGACCAGGCCTGACCCAGCCAAGCTAGCCATGCACATCTTGCCAGCCTGCCCAAGACTTGCCCCTCAGCCCCAGGGCTAAATTATATGGGTCCCCAGGCTGGTTTAGGGGCCTCCAATCCCAACACAGACACATGCACACATGAGCGCACACATACTTGCACACACGAGTGCATACATACACAGATGCATACACACATGCTTTCTGGTTTGTGTATTTGTTTTAATCATAACACTGAGGCTTCCTTCTTACCACAGTGTCTTTGGGTGTTCTTGTAGCAGTCTGCCCTTCCTTGACCCTGTTAGTTCCCTACCCTCAGGCAGGGGATAGTCCCAGAATTCAGTGAGAGATGAATGAGCAAGCCTAGCGGTGAGGAGGCACGGTGGTGAACTGGCTCTGCTACTGCCCTTCAGTGGGACCGTGGACAGGTCCTTGCCCTTCCCTGAGGCTCAGTCTCCCACTAGGACAATGGGTGTGGGCTGGCTGGGGTAGGGTCCATGTGGCCCAGGTGGGAGCAGCCCCGTGCCCCAGCAGGGGAAGCTGGGAGACCAGTCTATAATTCCCCACTGCAGCCAGCGCAGCCGCCCAACCCAGCTTATTTACGATGCTTTTAGCTCCAAGCGGACCCATTTCCAAACTCCTCTCCGAGATATAAATTATCCTAAAGGGCTGATTTGTGTTGCTGTGCTTGGACAATGCCTAAGCAGAAAGCACTCCTGCCTTTCAGCAATTTCCATCCAGGGAGAGCTATGGGGTTTTTTTTCACCCTAATTGAGCACTTCGGAAAGGGGGGTTGAAACCTTCAATAGGTCTCACTTTTAGGGAAAGCAATTTTGACTTATTAGGCACTGTTGGCTTCAGAAATATGCTCACTAATGACTTCTGTTTAAATATTTTCCTCCAACTGAGACTATTTTTTTTAACATCGTGTTAATGGATTCAACATCCCCTCAACGAGTATTTTCCCACCTCGGCCTCTGAACTCTGTTGGCCAGATCCTCTCCAGCAGTCGAGAGGCCCCGAGCAGGCTGTGTTAGGGAAGGCCCCATCAGGATTGCCTATAAAGACGATGATTTCTGCTTCCGTGTTTGTAGCGCTTTACCGTGGTCAGCTATCTGTCAGCACAAACTTGGACAGGTTCTCAGAATCTTTCATTGGCTCCTCGACCCTCACAAGATTAAATCCAAACCCTCTAGTCTTGCAAGGAAGGCCCACCCTGCCCTCATCTGGGACCAAAATATCCACCACACTCTGTCTTGAACCCCAGGCAGGAATTGGTGGGGGTGGTTGCCCCAACCCCAGGCCACCCACGTGGACGCGTTACCCGCACAGGCACACAGGGCCCCGAAAGTAGAAGGGCCTGTACCTCGTTCAAGGCTCTGCTGTCGCCATCTTGAAATTCTCAATAACTTTTCAGCAAGGGGCCCCCACACCCTCATTTTGCACTGGGCCCTGAAAATGTGTTGCCGACCGTGTCCAGATTCACCTTGCTCTCCTCACCTCTCCACCGGGCTTTACAGGCGCTGTTTCCTCCATGTGAGGCATCAGCCTTCAGCCCAGCTCTGCCTCTGCCTTGTCCATGAGATAGACCTTGGGGAGGGGTGCAATGGGCAGACGAGGCAGAAGAACTCAATGGCAGAACAAAGCCCGGGCAGGGTGCAAACCTCAGCTCCACTCCTTCCGGTTACATGGCCTCAGGCAAGCGACTCAGCCTCTCCAAGCCTCAGTTTTCCTATCTGAAAAATGGGATCGTCATTGTCCCTACTTCCTAGGTTGCCGCAAGGACTATTTTAGAGATCATCACGGAGCACTTGGAGAAGCGTCGGGCACAGAGCGGCTGTTGGATGATGTTCATCTGTGTTATTAGTCCTTTGTGATTGTAGGTCAGTATTGATCCTCTTACGAAGCCTTCTCTAAAGTGACAAGTCCCCTTCTTGGAGCTCCTGCAGCCTCCTCTCCTGTCCGTGTGACAACTATGCCAGTAGATCACAATCATCTGTCGTAATAGGTTAGGAACACTTCTATTCTGCGAGTGTCAGCAACTCGCTCAAGCTAGCTCAGGCCAAAAGAGGGGCTGGTTATAAGAATATGGGGGTGTTTCACAGAACCCCAAGGGCAGGAATGTAGCTGGGCCTCAGGGAGGCCTGGAATATAAGCCTGGAGACGCAGGCAGTAGCCACTGTCTCCATTTCGGTTCTGCTTTTATCTGAGTGTTAGCCTCATTCCTCTCTCTGCCTCGCCCTCTCTCCCTCTCTCCGTCCCTGTCTATTTCCACCTCTCTGCAGACCAGCGTCTTTCTCAACTCAGCCACAGGCGGAAAGTATTATCTCCCAGTCTTCTAATTCTTCCTGATGGCTCCTGATGGCTCTAGTCACTGGAGGGTTGGGCTGTTCCTGCTTCCGTTTCAAAGTTCTGCAGACGGGGAGGCCTGATTGTTCCCTCCAGGGCTAGTTACTCACGATCTTACACTCCAGAGCAGCTTAACCCCCTCCACACCTGTCTACCACACGTGTGTTTCTTTCCCTGAGGTGCCATAAAGGACCACGCATTTCTCACCTTTGCCTCCTCCAGCACAGTCCAATGCTGGAACGAGTTGCTGTTGAATGAAGGAAAGAATGAGTGATGGAGGAGGGGCTTGCCTTTCCACCCTGTAACACCATGCAATCTCACAGCTGTTCCGTTCCCCGCAGGAACCCAGTGAAGGAGCCTGTCCACGGAGGCAACTCACCTGAGGGGTCTTCAGAGCGCGCCCCCAGGCCCGCACACTCAGGCGGGGCTTCACCCGGCTCCCCAGCCTGTGGGCAGAGCCACTCCTGCTTTCCTCTCCCGCTTGCCTCCAGAACAAGTCAGGGCTCAGTCCTCCTGAATATGCAGTGTGCAGCTTCAGGATTTAAGCTGATTTCTGCAGGAGGGAACCTGCTCACTCAACAGAATCTATAGTCTCAGAAATTATTAAAGGAGCTGAATTAAATTCACTGGGGTCAGAGGTCAGGGAACACTGGAAAATAGGCAATCCCAGCAGAACCGTGGCTAATGGCTGCAGTCGAACACACTGGAGGAGCAGCAGTGCTGCTGAATTATTTACTTGGGTACTAACACCAAAGCAAATAACAGAGAACCTGCTCCCCGGCTGCTGACCGTGGGAGCTCAGGGTGCTGTGGTGGTCAGAGTCTCCGTATCTAAGATGTTTCCTGAACTGCCACTCACTGACCCTTACTGACCCCTGCCAGGTGAGGATGCGAAGGAAAGAAAAGGGTGTGCCTGGCCGGGACTCCCCAGGCTAAGGAAACCTGACATGCTGGCAGTGAAGTCACAGCTTTCACAAGGTGCTCTGCGTAGGCTCCTCCTCCTGGGTCCCCGTCTCAAAGGACGGTGTTGGAAGGCAATGCCTTGTCCCCTCGCCTGGTTTCCATGTGGAGGTCTTTTCCAAAACTCCCTTCTGGCATTTCTTTGTCCCTTCATCCTCTTGGCAGTGGTTTGGCCACAGAATGGACCTGTGCTGCTCGGCGCCACAGGGGGCCGGCCTGCCTTGGTCCAGCCAGCAGCCCTAAGGTCATATCCTCCAGCCCAGCTCAAGGCAGCAGTGAAAGATTTGTGGGCCTCCATCTTTATTCTTCACTCAACATGTTCAAAAGCCAGGTCAAGAAGAAGGCTGCTATTTATTGGAGGCTCTTCAGAGGCCCCAGTTTTTGCTGAGTGGATCAAAAGTCACCCACCAAAGTCAATATGCCACTTGGCCTGAGGCACAACGTTCCAGCCCGCACCAAAACTGTTAAAAGACAACCGTGCATTTGTTTTTAACAAAAAAACGAAAAAACGTTTGGCTTAATCCGAGCTTCTAGAAACCCCCAGGGTCAGAATGCCCTGCCCATACACAGAGTCCCAGGGTCATAGCCACAGGCTCTGGCTGCCTCCAAACCCTTCTGTGTATGTATTTGGCTTTCTGAACTCCAGCCTTTTTTTTTTATTCCCCATTGCACCAAATATTGAAGATCTTTGAGGAAACCCACAATAAATGGTACTTCTCGCAAGATTTTGAACAAGTTGTAAAATAAAATAAAAAGTAAAGACAGAGCGGAAAATATCAGCTTTGTTCCTGCTAGACACGAGGTGGAAAATGGGTCTTCAGGCCCGTCAGGCAAGTGGCTTGCTAGGAGTAAACCCCCAAACCGGGCAGATGTGCCCACCCAATGCCAGGCAGTGCCAGACCGGAGCACGCTGCCCAGGTGGAGGGTCCTGCCCGAGTGAGACTTACGTCTTGAAGGAGCAGAAGAGAACTTTTTTTATATATAGACTTTATTTTTTAGAGTAGTTGTAGATTCATAGGAAAATTGGGCAGAAAGTCCAGTTTCCCATATATCCCTTACCCCCTCCATATATAGTCTTCCCGTCATCAACCTCCCTCTTCAGAGTGGGACATTTGTTACAACTGATGAACCTACATTGACACATCACTATCGCCCAGCATCCAGGGTCTACACAGTGTTCGCTCTGGGTGTGTACACTCTATGGGTTCACACAAATGTACAATGACATGGATCCACCATTATAGTCATACTGAGTAGTTTCACTGCCCTAAAAGTCCTCTGTGCACAACCTATTCATCCCTCCGTCCTCCCAGCTCCTGGCAATCACTGACCTTTTTACTGTCTCCATTTTTGCCTTTGTGCCTTTTCTGGAACGTCATAGCGTTGGAATCATACAGTATGTGGCCTTTTTAGATTGTCTTCTTTCACCTAGTCATATGCATTTGAGGTTCCTCCATGTCTTTTCATGGCTTGAGAGCTCATTTCTTTTGGGTGCCGAACGATAATCGTTGTCTGGGGGTGCCTCAGTTTGTTTATCGACTGACCCCCTGAAGGACATCTTCATTGCTTGCAAGTTTTGACAATTAGCAATAAAGCTGCTTTAAACATCTGTGTGCAGGTTTGTGTGTGGGCACAGATTTTCACCTCCTTTGGGTAAATCTGTGATTGCCGGTGTGGCCAGAGCATATTCGGGGGTATGGGAAATCACCAAACGTCTTCTGCAGTGGCTGCGCCATTTTGCACTCCCATCCACAATGATGGGAGTTCTTCTTGCTCTGCATCCTCGCCAGCATTTGGTGTTGTCTATGTTCTGAATTCTGGCCATTCTAATCAGAGGAGAGCTTTGCCCTTTGGAGTCAGACTTGACCCCAAGAGGAAGGACAAAGCTGAGCAGATTGTCATTCTTCCCAAGTCTACCAGTCCGATGGGTCCGTGCGTGAAAAGGTAAAGTAAGGCGTGTGTGCTCAGGGAACACCAGGGGTGAGGAAAAGGAGTTCCCTTCTAACAACAGTGACTCTGTTTACCCGTCACACAAATCAGAAACTAGGGCATCATTCTCTTGTCCTCCCTGTCCTTTACTACCCACACACAAGAGGTCACCAGGTCCTGTGAGTCCATCTTTCCTTCTTAAATAAACTGGAACTCTATCCCCTTCTCTCCATCGCCACTGCCGACACACTGGTCCAAGCCATCTCTCTCCTAGGCAACAGCAATAGCTTCCTTAATTGTCTCCTTGTTTCTATTCTTCCTCCTCCCAAAGGCCATTCTCCTCCTGTCAGTCAGAGAAGTCCTCCTATACTGTAAGTCTGCTCGTATCGATTCCCTTCTTAGAATCCTTCAGCTGTCTACAGCCCTTTCTTTATCTCCAACCTCATCTCTCCTTCGTTCCTCACCCTGTGCTCCAGTTATATTGACATCTTTCTATGCTTCCAGCATGTCCTGCCCTTTCATGCCCCAGGGCCTTTGCACATGCAGTTTACTCTGCTGGTGTGGTCTCCTGCTCCTCCTTCACCTTTTCACCTGGATAAATTTTAATAATCTCTAGGTCACAGTATTTGGTTAGAAATATACAACGTTCCGGGGCCAGCCCCGTGGCCGAGTGGTTAAGTTCACCTGCTCTGCTACGGTGGCCCAGGGTTTCACTGGTTCGGATCCTGGGTGCAGACATGGCACCACTCATCAGGCCACGCTGAGGTGGAGTCCCACACGCCACAACTAGAAGGACCCACAACTAGAATATACAACTATGTACTGGGGGGATTTGGGGAGAAAAAGCAGAAAGGAAAAAAAAAAGATTGGCAACAGTTCTTAGCTCAGGTGCCAATCTTTAAGGAAAAAGAAAAAGAAATGTACAACGTTCACCGATAGGAAGTCTTAATATCATAAAGATGTCCAGATCCAATAGAATTCCAATCTGCTAAATTTCCAAAATGATTCTAAATTTGTGTGTAGGAATAAAGTGCCTAGAATAGCCAGGACACTTCTGATAAAAAAGAGCCAGGAAGAGTGACTTGTCCTACCAAATGCTGAGATTTGTGTTAATGTTGGAGTAATTAAATCAGTTATAGAAGTGGTTTAAGGATAGGCAAATAGACTAGTGGAGTCCAGAAAGAGACTCATACACAAGTAGACTGTAGATTTACATATTAAGACAACCTGCAACAGAAAATGTAAACAATACGCAAACAGAAAGCTTTTTTCCCCCCAATAAATGGTGCTGGTTCAATTGGACATCCACATAGGAGAAACCAGATCTTGATGCCTACAGCTCACACCATACCTAATAAGGCAGGTTCCAGCTGGAAGAAGATATAGTACACACAAGAATTAGTGTCAATAATACATAGAGAAATATAGCTGTAACTCAGGGCAACCAAATAATTAATCAATAATTAATTAATTAATTAATTTGGGTCAAGCGTGTACCAAAGATGAAAATGTACATGAACTATATTAATCTTCTCGGGCTGCCACAATGGAATATCACAGACTGAGTGCCTTAAACGACAGAAATGTATTTTCTCACAGTTCTGGAAGCTGGAGGTCCAAGATCCAGGTGCCAGCAGGGTTGGTTCCTGGCCAGAGCTCTCCCTGGCTTGCAAATGGCCGCTTTTTTGCTGTGTCTTCACGTGGTCTTTCCTCTGTGTGTGTGCACTCCCGGTGTCCCTTCCTCTCCCTATGAGGCTTCCAGTCCTATTGGATTAGGGCCACACCCTATGACCTCATTTAGCCTTAGTGACCTCCTTAAAATCTCCATCTCCAGATACAGTCACACTGGAAGTTAGGGCTTCAGCATATGACTTTGAGGGGAACATAATTTAGTCCGTTTGACACAAATATTTGTTGAATCGATCAATTAGCAAAGCAATGCATGAATGAGTCAATGAAGGGTGGGGTTCGTGTCTGAGGTCAGGTTCGTGTCTGAGGTCAGGTTTGTGTCTGCATCCTTTGTTGCTAGCAAAGTGCTGATGCCTTGTAGGGGACCAGGGAAATATATATGAACTGGACAAATAGGTGAGTGAATGAATGAATGAATGAAGAGGTGGCTAGGGTGCGGAGTGAGGGAGGCGAGCGCCCTGCCTGCCCAGACATGGTCAGAGCTGACTTGAGAGTCAAGTCCACATGCTAAGAGCAAGTCCAGAGGAGATTTCTGGAAATGTTGGAGAAACTGGAAATGTGACACTCTGTTGTCAAATGTCTTTAAACATCTGCTAGGCTGTCATGGGGAGGAGGAAGCAGACGTATTCCGGAGTCCCCAAGGAACCCGCAGAGGAAGCTTCAATAAGGCCGATTCTGGCATAATTTAAAAATGGAAAGAACCCACACGCTTTGTGCATCGACCACGTATGAGGCATCCTGCAAATTGTTTAACATACATCCAGTTACGTTTCACACCTTCCTGAAGCAAAAATGATTTGCCCACACTTTACACACAAGAGGTGATATGGCTCACTCAGAGTCACACGGTGATAACAAAAGAAGCCAGGATGCAAACTCAGGAGCAGCTGATTCCACAGCCTACACTGTTGAGAGTTGACTGGAAAAAACGTGTAGTCTGCTTTGTAAGGTAGTGAGTTCCCCATCACTGGAGCTGGTCAAGTAGAGGCGTGGTCAGTCATTTGGTTAAGCTAAGAGAGACCACAAGATAGAGCTGGAGGGACGGATTGGACTGGAGTCTCCCTGGTTCCTGGGCTCTGGGTTCACCCACCCTTGCACTGGGCCCTCTCCAGCATCATCACTGTTTTTGAAACAATGGTTTTGGTCCAGTAAGCTTACTTTACACAAGACCTGCCTGTCCTCTGGGTCATATCTGAGAGGCTTGTCGAGCACACCTGGCATTAGCTGTAAGGATGGCAAATAGATTTTATTTTCTGTTTCGGTTTGATTCAATCGGTAGCAGCCGCCTGGAGCGCTCTCGTTCTAAAGCTCTGTTTAGCCTCTGTGGGAAACGATGCTTTGACTGGTTAGTGATGTCTGTCATGGGTATGGCCTAGTAGCTGGCAGACATTTGAACATATTTGCCATCCTTGCCCCAAGACATACATTTTAACTCTAGAGAGCCCAACTGGATAATAGTGGTAAAGCCACATTCATCTAAGAAAATACCAAAGTACATCATCCGAGAGCCAGAAAAGGGGCTAATTTTCCACGTGGAGATTTGCAGCAGCCCAGATTCCAATTCCTGAACATCACTCGACCTGCTTCCTTGCAGGCCTATCGTTTAATTAGGGGGCTCTGCAAACACTTCAAAGCTGAGCCATTCCACAGCCATCCCAGCCCAGTGGCAGTCCCTGCCAGCTCCCCAGTGTTCCCCAGCCACAGCTTCCCAGAGCACCAGGCTGGGTTTGGATCATGCAGATAGAATGGATGTTTCCCACTGGGCAGTCAATAGCCTGTCCCCATGTTCAACCACGTCTTTATCCCTGAAGCCAGTAGAGCACCTCTGTTCATTACCTCCTTGAATGTGGGGGGATGCTGTGCTCTCACATCCCAGCCTGTCCAGACCTCCGGAAAATCTGAGAGCCTTCCTTGGACAAGTGACCTAAGGAGGTTTCTGCTATCCCTGCCTGTCCAGTGCACACACACTTTCCTAGAGGGGCCCCAGTGGTTACAAATGTGGCGCTTGGAGCCTGACAGTTTGAGATTTGGGTTCATTATCTTGATTCTATCACATCCTTGGCTGTGTTACTTTGGGCAAGTCACTTAACCTCTCTGAGCTTCATTTTCTTATTTCTAAACTGGGAATGATGCTATCAATCTCCTGGTGCTTTTGTCAGGAGACTTTTTCCTCTTGTATTCACTCCTCTGTCACTTGTGAATATCCATCATGTGCACCCGATCCATGCCACCACGATGGTTCACATTCAGGCCTCCTCAGCTCCGCCCTGTCGAGGTCTTGTAACTAGCTATTTTAAGCTAGAGAAGCTGCTGTTTGGATTTGCCAGGTTCTCCTCTGCCTGTGTAGGGACGGTAAGTCATCTTGGAGCAGACTTTCTCCTTCCTGGGGAGAATTTTCTCCCTCCTGAAGTGCCCCCAGTGATGGAACAAGGGCAGTGAGGCACCCGCTCTCCTCGAAGAGAGGAACCACGGGACGTTTCTGAGGTTTGACCGAGGCTCCCGACATTCCAGAGCTGGTCACTGGGAGGGATGTGGACAAACTAGGGGCCTCTTGGGAAAAGAGTTTCAGGAGCTCAACTTCTTCCTCACCCCTGAGGCTCGGTGATACAGTCTGAGGTGGTCCTGACTCAGTCTGCTGCAGAAAACGACGCCAAAGCCCTGAGAGGCCCCCCTGAGCGAAGGTAGCACGCTGGGCTGGACCTCAGAGTGTGGGCCGTGGGCTTGTCTGGCATCACCTGTGCCCTCGGATGCCGACCCCGCTTTCTAAGCCGCTCTTCCCAGAGGATGTGCTGTGAGACAAATTCCGGAGCTGGAGAGTGTAGACGAAGGAGCTTGTCCTCAGGAACTGAAGAGGAATCATTGCGGCCTGCTTAGAATGCGATCTGTTCTGTTCCCTGCAGAGGCCGGGAGCCACAGGTGGCTAGCGAAAATTTAATTAATTAAAATGAAATAACATTGAAACTAGTTCCTCAGTCACAACTAGCCACCCGTCAAGGGTTCAGTTGCCACGGGTGGCTAGTGGTTACATTAGACAGTGCCACCGTCTTATGGAACATTTCCACCACTGCAAAAACTTCCGCTGGACAGAGAGCTAACCTGTAGAAGAGTGTCTCAACATCAGCGCTGCGGACGTTTGGGGCCTGAGGAGTCCTGGTTGTAGAGGCCCCTTCTGTGCACTGCAGGATGTTTAGCACCATCTCTGACCTCTCCCCACGAGATGGCAGGGGGATCCCTCCCTCAGTTGTGGCAACGAAATATCTCCAGACATCACCAAGTGTCCCTTCATGGGAGGGGGTGGGGGGCAAAATCACTCCCAGTTGAGAACCTCTGGGCTAGACCATATAGACCACCAGGGGCAGCCCCCAGGGAGGGGGACAAAGATACAACTGGGCTGGACCAGTTTTCTTCAGGGCCCTGGGATGGTGGCAGCTGAGTACACAGCCGTCACCTTCAGAACGGGCTGGGCAAGTGTCCAGAGTTCTCGGACAATAGGACGGGTTGAAGGGGTGGACGAGGACTGGCAAGGACCTGCAAGGGTCACCTGGGTCCCACAGGTTACGTCTGCGTCACCACAATGGCCTCCCGGCCTCCTGCTTCCTCCCCTGCAATTAACCCTACATGCTGGCTATTAGAGCAATGGTTTGAACAGAAATATCCTTGACTAATGTCCCTTTTTAAATACACCAGTGTTTCCCATTGCTCTTAAGATAAAATCAAGACACCCTGGCCCAGTGGCCAGACCCTCAATTCCTCTGAACTTTTTCAGGTTCATCAGTACCTACCTCTAATTTCCCACAGGCCACAATCTTCCCTGCCCAGGCAGTGTCCTTTTATGCTCTGTTATTTCACATCTGCTGTTCCCCGTACCTGGAATGTCCTCTCTCCCTGCCCTCCTCATTAACATCTCATTCATCGTTCCTGTTTCAGGGGTCCCCAAGACCACCCACATGTTCACTGACATGCTAGAAGAACTCATGGGACTCAGCATACGGTTGTCCTCACGGCGATAGTTTGTTACAGTGAAAAGATGCACAATAAGACCAACAAGGGGAAGGGACGTCAGACGGAGTCTGGAGAAATTCGTGCACAGAGTTCCTGTGCTCGCCCTCCTATGAGGGGCCACACTGAGCACGCTCCTTTCTCCAGCACTGAAAATGCGGCCACACATGTGTAATGCTTCTGCCCAGGGAAGCCTGTTTGAGCTCAGAGTTTAGGGCTTTTATTGGGGGCTGATCCCATGGGAATTCTTGGCCTAGCAACCACCCAAATTGCAGATTGCAGAAGGAAAGTCAGTGTTCCACATAAACACATTGTTTGTACAGTTTAGTTACAACAAAGCAGCTTTATCAGTCAGGGAATGTTTCAACAGCCAGGTTCCCTAACGCCAGCCAGTGACCAACCTTGCAAGCAGGCTCTGGTAAAGATAGTAGCTTCAAGCTTGCTGTGTTAGTTCCTTTCTGCACCTTTCTTTTCCCAGATCAAAGGCCACACTCTTTGTGGATCCTTTCTTGCCTCCCAGGTAAAGCTAGTTTATTGTCTTTGAGTCTCCATGGGGAAAAGGCAAGGACTGGCATTTTGTCTCAGTGTTTCCAGGGCCAGCACAGGGCCTGGGACTCATCAGGGGCTTGATACGTGTTTGCTGAATAAACACGTGACTGGAAAACATTAGCATGCAAGGGGCCTCCGAGGCAGAGGATCCAGACTGGAAAATACATGGCCTCTGTCCTCAGGAGGGTGTGTGGAGGACGCCCAGGCCCGGAGAGATGGAGTAGGTGAGCACAGCCAGACAGAACTCGCATCCATCCATCCTGACCCACCACCCCACAGCCAGACCTGGTGGTCCATCAGGCGGGAGAGCCAACGGCAGCCTGAGCTCACATTCCCTGTCTCCTGCCAACCAAGGAGATCACACCTTTCCCAGGTGGCCGCTCATTGGCTGGGAACATCAGGTTTGGAGCACCGAGATCCCGCTGGACATTTGGCAAAGCATCTTGAGGTGCCCATGCAGGCCAGGTAAGGGAAGGAGGCATCACTGGCTGGAGAATAATGCTCAGCATCCCTGTAAGGGCAGGGCACTAGTAAGATGCTACCAGGGAGGAGTGGGGCAGAAGGAGGGGCTTCTTCAAAGTTCCAGGTCCCTTTCGTTGGAAAATGGAGCCCGTGCCCACTCCCCGGATTTTGGAGTCCAGATGACCTGGGCTGGCATTCCAGCTGCACCGTTTGCTGAGAGATCTGGGAGGTGCTTTCGTTTCCCTGAGCCTCAGCTGCCTCATCCGTAACGTGGGAATCACGCCCCCCTTGCAAGGCTGTTGTGAGGGTCAAATGAAATAAGACACATGAAGCATCTAGGGTAGTGGCACGCCCAGTGCCCGGAAAGGGGCACTGATTGTGACTGCCATCATCGTGGTCGCTGTACAAGTCCTGCTGGCACGTGGGGCTCAGTGTGCCCTGCTCCCCAGAGTGAGGAGCAGAGGAAAGCCCTCCCTGACTTGGTCCAGGCTTTGTGCAGTGGCTCCAGCTGCTACAACGATGCTCGGGCCCCAGCACTCACCACCCTCTGCAGGCATTTCGGTCAGCCAGGCCCACCCTGGGCAGACATCCACCATCTCTTGCCAAAATGAAAAACAGCCCTGGGGACTTCGGGTAACCATGGCAATCGCCTTCTGAGCAGGATCACTGTGACTATCAGAAAGTTCCCTTTTCCTTCAGCTCTCAGATACTCCAAAGTTCACTGAGTTTTTAAGTGTGGTTTTATTATATCTTGGAGCAAATCTTCCTGCAGCAGAAAGCCTTCCCCGATTCAGTAACGCAAACTGACAGGGAAGAATCTAGAAATCCGTTCCAATGACAACTTTTTTTCCCAAGTTGCCCACAACCACTGTTTATTTCTGCCCCTCGGGAACATCATCCGGGTGAGGTGACCTGGCAGTCATGCTCTCATGCTGTGGATGGCCAGTTTCATCTCCCGGCTCCCGTTCAAGCTGCTCCATCCACGTCCCAGAGGGAGCAGAGGACTGTGGGCTGCTCAGCAGGGACCCTGGCCAATTCAGGTCTGCGGCTGAGCTCCTGGCGCACCACTCAGGGGTAGACGAATGAGGAGTTCAAACCCCTCCCAACTTCCCAGCGAGGAGACCGTAGTGAGACCTCTTACCCCGTGAGCCTCAGATTCCTCACTGCAATGAGAGCCAGCGGCACTAATCTACCAGCCCAGCACATTGTCTAGTGTCTAATAAGTGCTCTCGAATGAATGAATGAATGAATGAACTAATTCATTCCTCGTTGTGTCTCTTGCAAAGCCCAAGTGAAGGAATGACGATGGAAGTTCATTATAAGCTGCGATGTGCTAAGTGGTGGGATTGCTGTCATTGTGGTCGACACTGACACCACCCCCAGCAGCTCACCCCACGCTGCCAACAGAACCACCTCCTGCAAACCCTCAGCTCTGCTCAGCTTCTTCCCGCCCTGACTCAAAATCTTCACTCCTCACCGGGGAAAGCCCGCCATCCCGGCCCTGACAGTGAAGACCCTGCAGTCCGGTTCTGCCCTCTTTCCAGGCAAATCTTTGTGTCCTTCCGTCTCCAGCCGGTCAGGGCTCAGACTAAAAGCCACCTCATTCGAGGGAGAGTGAAGGAGGGAAAGCATACGCCAAAGCTGTGACATTGAAACTGACTCCGTCTTGTTGCTACCAAGGGAGACATAAAATCCTGGGGGTCAGTCCAGGAGTTGACCTATTCCCAGAAAAATGGCTACGCTGGGTCTTTGCCCCCTCAAGTTTAGAGCCTGCATGGATGGACACGGTTCCCCGACTGCTTTAAGGTGAACGAGTCCTTGGACAGTCAGGAGAGGAAGGAGGGTGTCGGAGCACTGACGGAAGGCTGGCTCCAGTGTGTTCTGGTGCGGAACCCGCAGCCCCATGGAGGAGACACCTTGTGCAGCTTGACAGGCTGCCCACGGCGGGGCCAGACAGCGCTGGACGGTATCCAGCAGAGCGCCCAGACAGAGGTGCTCAATCTAGAGTTAGCGCCATCTCCATGCAGCCATCCGGTCTCAACCCTTCTCCTGGTCAGGCGGGGAGCTGGGTGTGGAGGGGAGGGGTGCTGGTCAGAGCTGAACACAAGCCTGCTGCAGGGCTGCCTGCTGGAGCAATGAGGAGCAGGAGCGGCTGGGGCTGCGTGAGTACCCCACACTCTCCCTCAGTGTCAGCTGGGGTGACAGAAGGGCCCACGTCCCGGAGCCAAGTGTGTGGTTGGGGCAGAGCTGAGCCCATCTCATGGCCTCTTTCTGGGCCCACAATCTGGCTCCCTGCTCTGCCTGCCCCAGGGCGGCTGCCTGCAGGGCAGTGAGGAAGAGCAGGGGTGAGGGAGGCTAGGAAGAGAAAAAAGAAAGCAAAACCCGCCGAGTGCCCAGCGTGTCCCAGGCACCAGGCTGGGCTCTTTGTATCCTCTCCCTGATATAAACCCTGCCTGGCCGAGATTATTGGGACGTTTGACAGATAAGCCCCAAAGACGGAAGGAGCCAGCTCCTGGTCCTCCCCATCAGTATCTCTCACACTCACTCCGCCTTGACCTGGCTGGGTGGCTCCATCCCAGGGGTCCAGCCTCGGCTCTCTCCTATTCTGGAAAGTTCCTGCTAATCCTGGAGCCTTAGGGAAGGAGCCGCTGCCAGAGAGGACAGTTGGAGCACCCTTGGGACAGAAAGCTACCAAAGGGGTCTGGTTAGGGCAGGGGAGGGGGTCAGGTCACCTGAGAGTTGATGTCCAGAGAGAAGAGAGCCTGAAGCAGAATCCTGAGGGCCACTGCCTCCTCAGGGGCACTTTCTCTCTGCTGACTGACCAAGGACGGCTCTCTACACCCACCCCCTGGGTGCCTAGGCCGGGCCCAAAGCGGGCATCCAATAAGCACTGGCTCTGCTCCTGAGTGACACATCTGGGGGAGTGCCTTGGCTGGAGCCTCTCGGGGAAGGTTGTCTTTTGCTCTGTTATCCTGCTGACGGTAGTGTCTAAAATTAGCTGGTCGATACTGTAAACACTGCCGAAAGGTCAGACCTCCCGCAGCCCGCGGCGGGCAGAGCTCACCCCGGAGTGACTTTGAGCAAGAGAGAGAGCACAGCTGTTTAGCACTGGAAAGCTGGTCTGGAGAGAGCTCAGGGCCGGGTCCTCTAAGATTCCTCCATTTCTCCCCTCCTGTGAGCCATGTCACCGTGTCCTCTTCCTTCGACCCAAGAACAGCCCCTGGGGTCACCCGCCTGGCCCCTGCCTAGGCGTGGCATCACCATTTTCACCTGGAGGGTGGCTCAGCTTGCTCCCTCCCTCGCTGAGCTCCTTGACCCTGCATCCACTCTCCAGATGGGGCCCAGAAAAGCCTGCCTAACTCCTCGTTCTTATAAAGTGAGGTTAGCATTTGCTGAGAGACTGATCCACACCAAGCACAGCAACAAGCACTTTACAGGTGTTAATTCTCTTACTCCTCAGATCAACCCGAGGACATATTATCCTCCTCATTTTCCAGATGGGGAAACTGAGGCTCAGAGTAGCTGAGCCAATTGCTGGAGGACCACAGCTGCTAAGCAGCAGAGTTGGGCTCCGACCCAGATTTTTGGACTCGAGTTCTTGTTCTTAACCTCGACACCAAGTTGAACAGCCGGAGGTCGGTTAGGCCTGGGTCCCACGGGGGGCTCTGTGTCGTCGGGGGCACAGCAGGCCCCGAGAGCACTCATGACACGAGATAGATGCTGTCCAGAGCAAACCACGCGCTGTGGGAGAGCAGGCGTTTCACCGGCTGCGGTAGATGGAGAGAGCTCGCTGTCCTGCTGAGGACGTGTGTGTGAGCCGGCTGCTGGAGGATGAATGGGACAGGAAGGGCATTTTGTGCAGAGGGAACAGCATATTGGGGGGGCTGTGGCGGACTGAGTAGAACGGAGTTCTGGCCCGTGTAGCAGGAGAAGTCAGAGGGATGAAGCAGGTGCAACCGGTGTGACCAGTCAACACCTTATACCTCGTGTGTCCTGACCTGAGCTCCTGCTACAGCCATTCTCATCTCTGTGAACGGCAGCTCATTTTCCCAGATGCTCGGACCAAACTTCTTTGTGTCATCCTTGACGCCTCCCTTCTTCTTCCATCCTATACCCGGCTGATCAGCAAGTTGATTCAACTCCACTTTCAAACTATGTCCAGAATCTGGTCACCCCCTCTGCTCCTGCACCTGGCCCAGGCTAAGCCCCCTTATCCCACCCTTGCCGTGGGCTCTGAGCTTGTCCTTGCCCACATAGTCTATTCTCCACAGTGGCCAGAGTGACCCTTTTTAAAAGTAAGTCAGGTGATGTCACTGCTCTGCTCAAAACACTCCCATGGCCCCCATCAGAGTAAGTCCCAGTAGAGGACAAAGGCCTCCAGGGACCTGCAGGGCCATGGGAGCTGCCCCTCTGTGTCCAGCCTGGCCTCCTCACCCCTTTGTTCTCTCCGCTCTGGCCGCACTGGCCACCAGCTGCCCCTGGAGACCAGCATCTTCCCTGAGTCTCTGCAGTTGCTGCCCCTGCCCAGGATCCACGTGACTCACCTTCCTACTCCCTTCAAACATTTGCTCCAGCCACCTCCTCCTGGAGGCCCTCTGGGCCATCCTCTCTAATATCCTCTCTAACGTCTCCCCCCATCATTGCATACCCCCATCCCTGATTTAGTTTTCTTCCTAAGACTATTAAATGCCACTATTTAACATACTAGATATTTGACTTATCTGCTGAATTGTCTGTTCCCACCACTAAAAGGTAAACTGCATGAGAACAGCAATTTTTAAATTTGTTTTAATTCATTTTATTTTATGTATTATCCACTTGGTGCTGATAGACAGGGAGAAGGAAGAGGGGTCTGGTGGAAAGGTGGAGAAATAAATGCAAGCTCAGGAATTTTGTGCCCCTGGTGTTTGCTGTCCCCACAGGGGAGCCATTTTGGGGAGGGGCAAGGCCAGGGAGGGCAGGAGAGGTCGGAGTGGAGTGGGTCCAGGAACAGGGAGCCCATGCCATCAGAGGCTTCATCCCCTCGGACACTGAAATCACCCAGCTGCAGACAGAAGTCAAGGAGAGGAGGAGTAGGACCAGGGGCCATGGCCGCCAGGGACAGCTGCAGCGATGGGCAGCTGGGAGACAGAGTGGGGAGGGACTTCGGCCAGTGATGTGACCTTGAAGCAGAAGGCCATTGGTCTGGAAGCCACGTTGTGGTCCAGGCCCCTCTGACCATGGTTCATACCTTTTCACAGATGCACAAGGCTCTTTGCTACCTCTCGGTCAAAGTCTAAACTTCCCAGTGGCGTCAGAAGACCCCCATCACTGGGCCTTGACCTGCCTCCCCAGACTCAGCCCTTCTAATGTGAGATTTTGAGAAACACAGACTTTGGAGCCGGAAGATCTGGGTCAGAGCCCTGGTTCTGCCACAGACTCATTTCTCCGAGCCTCAGTTTCCTCATCTGCAAAACAGGGATGAAAATGTCTAAGTCATACAGTGCCTGTGGAGTTAAATTCCGTGAGAAACTGTATGCAAACAGACTGGATGCCGTACACTCAGTACTCGACCGACGGCAGCTGCTGTTTTCCCCACTCGCCTTTGAGTCTCCGTTTCTCCATCCATGTAAGGGGGCTGCAGTCACCCACGTATGGGCTCGTCATAAGGATTGAATGACAGGAGGCTGACGAAAATTTCCACCAACAGTAAAGCTTGGAGAGCGTGAGTCATACCACGCAACACAATCTGCCTGTTCCTTCCTGAACATTCCTTCTCGGTTCACACCCGGAACCTTTGATCGAGCCGTTCTCTCTGCCTGGACCGCCTCTCTGCCCAGATGGCTCTGCCCGTGCCCGGCCTCCCTCAGTCTCGGCTCAGTCTGTCTAGTATCAGATCCATTTATTAGTTCATCAGTTTACCCTGCCTCCCCATTAGGCTGTGAGCTCCTGTGGGGCACAGAGTGGGGGGCTCCCACGCCAGGGGGTCCGTAACTCCCTGCCCGAAGCTGTGCCCCTGGTGGGCACTTGAGAAAAGCTAGTTTAACTGGATGACAATAAGAGAGTCCAGGGGAGCAGCCGTCTCTCCCCCAACTCCTCGTCCAATCAGATGTCTAACTACTTCTCCAGGATAAGAAGTAATTGAATCAGAGGCCATTTTCCTAGAGAAAAGAGGCCAATTTAGGATGTTAGGAATAATTGCAGTTCTGTGTGATGTCCCATTTGGGGGAAGAGAGGGGACTGAAATAAACAAGCTCGCAGAAAGCTGGCAGAGGTGTCACCATTTCTCTTAATAAAGGATGCACTTCATCTCTTAAGATCCCTTACAAAGTGCCCTCCCACCAGCCAAGATTCCTTCAAGTGTCTAAACACCCGCTTCCCGCCTCGTAGGGGTTCAGAGTGGGAGCCACAGGCCTCCTGGGCCCGCTTCAAGTTCTGGCTGCCTGCACAGTCTTCAGGGGGCGCTTGTCCAGGCTTTGCGAACTCCAGGAGGCCTCCCTCCCTGGACCTGCAGGTCATCAGCCATTTCCCACTGCCTCCCTCACAGCTCACCTCCCAGGCCCCAGGGCGTCTCCAGCCTGGACCGTCACATGGGCTACCTTGCCAGTCTCCCTGCGCCCCCATCTCCCTCCAGTCCATCCTTCCTACTAGCCGTCTTGGGGCTTTTTCTGGAATACACATCTGAAAACGCCTTTCCCTCCTTTTTTACTTGGCGAACTCCTATTCTTCCTTCAAAACCCAGCTTAAATGTTACCTCATCTCTAACACCTTTCTCTGACCTTTCTGAACAGAAGGCTACTCCCTTAACTCCTGTGTTATCTCTTTTCAACACTTGCCACATTGCACAGGATTCTTTGAACATCTCTCTCTTCCCTGCCATGAGCCCTTAAAGATCCTGGGCAACGTTCAAGGAATTCTTTGTTTTCTGGTGCCAGTGGAGGCGAGAGGATGGAGGGAAGGAGGGAGGCCTGTCTCGTCTGCATCTTGAGCCTGGCCAAATTTCCCCCATCAAGCTGCTCGCAGGGTCTTCGTCAACTCCCTGGCTTGGGGCACTGCTGGTGTTAAGAAGGGCTGGTGCTTCCAGCCAAGTGGACGGAGCCCAGAGCAAGTTCCTGCCCAGAGACAGGACTCAGGATGCACAGAGCGAGACCTGGGAGAAGACAATGGCTGCCTGGCCGGCGCGAGCTTGGGGAATGTTTGTGGAACAGGACTGCAGAGTTGCTGGCTGGCTGGCTGGGCTCGGCGCAGAGAGCAGAGGACAGAGAGTCTGCAGGTTGGAGGTGTCAGGGCCTGGAGTCATGCAGAGCTGGGAAAGCAGGGGCTCACACACACCACAGACCCCAGGAGCCAGCCCCTTGTTCCCAGCTCTCCAACCATCAACCATCCCTCCGCTCTGCTCTGGTTAGACTGGGCTGCCTTCACCAGAGCCCTGAGGTCCCCCACCTCCTCACAGTGATTTTAGCCCTTTTTGGAGCAGGTGATGTGGTGTCCTTTATCCTACAAGAGGCACAGAGCAGAGGCTCTGTGTGTCCCCTCTGCGGCCTGATCTTCCCCAGCTGCAGCTGGGGCTGTTGGCCGGGGCCACGGGCTCTGAGCGGCGGATTTCCAGGGCATGTCATCCAGAAGAAACTGTACCAAATGCTGAGCAGCGATTCTCTCTGGGTGATTGCTTTTCAAGAGAGTTTAACTATCTTCCTCATCCTTTTCAACATCTTCCTAACGTAGACAATATATCCATAATATTTTGATAACCAGAAAATGTAACAACAAGGGCTGTCTTGTAGCATAAAGAAAAATGTCATGAGAGTACTGCCTGTGTGACAGGGGTTCACGTGGTTGGGAGAGTTAGGAAGGGCTAGGAAGATGTTTAGGATTCTGGAAGGCCGGTGGGAGGTGAAAGCAGTGGGAAGCCATGTGTGTTCCCGACTAGAGGGTAGTGCCATTGGGTTGGAGGGCAGGGTCTGCTCAGGTGCAGTGGGCGATGTGGCTATAACAGAAGGATGGGCCCAACTGTGAAAAGCCCTACATACCAGGGGAGACACCGACTTGACCTTGAAGGGGTCGAGGAGCCATTGGGGCCCTTGAGTTGGGGAGCTCCAGGTCAGGGCCGAACTCCGGAAGGACCACTCTGGCCGCAGCAACCCAGTGGCAGGTGTTGTTATGGTGGGTGAGGTGGGAGGGAGACTGAGCTGCAGGGGGAAGATGTGAGGGGCAGCGCAGGATTCTGTGGGGGCAAAGTTCTAAGCTGGAGAGAGGTGGGAGGCCCATTTGAAGAGATGGGACGTTTGGGAGGCCCGGGTGGAGGGGGACAAGCAGGGGAGCGATGTGTTCAGACTGACCCCAGGTGGTTCTCTTGATATCCCTCCTGCCACAGGCGTGGTTCAAGGCCCCATCATCTCTCCCCTGAATGACCAGAACAGCCTCCTTTCTGTCCCATTGTGCTCCCCAGTGGCTCCCTCCCATCCAGTTTCCAAGAACAACCAGTGGGCCTTGATAAAGCAGGGCTCCTTAGGCCTGAAGGAGCAGATGAGCCATGGGGACCCTGCTCACCGGCAGATTCTGATTCAGTAGTCCAGGGTGACGTCAGAGAGTCTTTGTTTCCAACAAGCTCCAGGGGACAGCCATGCTGCCTCAGGCCTCTCTTTGGTTTAGTGAGATTCTAAAACCCAAGTCTGGTCAGGTGACTGTCTTGTGTAAAACACTTCAGTGGTACCCCACGGCCCAACCGACTGGGTCCAAAATGCTTCACAAGGCTCTGAGGTCCTCAAGGACCTGATTCTGGTCCATCCGCCAGCCTCTCCACACACCACTCAGCGCCTCTCTCTCTTCTCCGCAGTTAGACTGAACTTTCCTTCTTCACTCGTGGGCTGCTCTCTGACCCCCAGGATGTCCTTCATGTACCTGGGGCACTCCAATTCTTCCCTACCACACACACACACAGTATCTCTTGGCCTGTGGAACCCCCGCACCCCCAAAACATTACCACTTTGTAGCATTTAGTTCTTTTGTAATTACACATTCTGCGTCTTTTCCCCCCACTGGCTGGTGACAGGCATTCAATACATTTGAGTTGGGTAGGTCTGAGCCCAACATTCAAACCTAATCTGTGTGACTCTGAAACTAGTGATGTTTTGTGAAACCACAACATTTCCTCTTTTTCAGGTAGAATTCAAGAGGTCCACCTGAGCAAATCCTGCCCTCCACATGTGTCTGAACATCCAAACACAGTCCCCGGCATCTGATTTCAGGGCCCCCCTGGTCAAGGCTGGCAGTCCCCAACCAGGAGCCACCTGGCTCCTCCACCACTGCTGAGGCCATTCAGGTTCTGATGATATGCTCTGGCCCTGGCACAGGTCCTGAGTCAGGAGCTCAGGGGAAGCTGGTCCTCCTCTGAACCTGAGCCCCAGAGCTGGCACCTTTGATCTGGGTGTCTTCTGAGAACACCACCTTACCCCATGGCCCAGTGACCTCCTGGTCCACCCTGCCCACCTGGGGCTTGAAGAGTCCACCAGGGCTTCAGGTCTGGGCTCTGTCATCTCTGTTGTCAGGTCCAGGCTGGAGTCCATGGCAGGAGTCCTATTCTCACCACTCACTCGGTCTTCTAGATACCTATTACCTGAGCTCTATCAAAGCACTATGTCTCCAGCTGGCCTATCTTGACACCCTTTAGCAGCAGAGTGATTGCCATCTTCTCCAGAGTCACTATCAAGCTGGTCAGGCTGGAAATCCTCCCTTCACTGACAGTTGGCATCTCTCCTGCCCTTATCCCATCCCCAAGATGGAACATCACGAGATATTCCCAGTGGCTTAGTTGTGGCTCATATTCAGGCCGGTAATATTAGGTTGTAGAACTCCATTGTCCTGCATATATGAACAGTGCCCATTGGAGCTGTGCATATGGCAGCCCTGCATCCTGACCCTCTGGACAGGGACCTTTCCACATCAAAGACCAGGTTAGTATGACCATATGGACATCCCATTGAATCAATCCTGTGCTTTCAAAGGTGCTAATGAAAGGTCACTGAGATAAAATGCCAGCTGAGGAGATTCCATTTTGCCTCCATAAATCATAGAGAATTTCAGATTCTCCTCTTTTTTGAGACCACAATCCAAACGCAGATGACTTCTCTGGAGTCTGTAAAGGGCATGAGAAAGGAGGAACCATCATTAGGGAATCAGAGGAGGAGCTGATTACTGCCAACCATGCTGGATTTTCCTTTTAAATTATTCATAAACACAAGTTTAAATGTTTGTGTCCAGGCAGCCATCTAAAAACTAAATAAGCTGATGCAGTTAGAAAAAATTGCCCTGTCGGAAACATCAAAACTGAATTTGACAACTGATTATTCTATGAATGAATTTATTCTGGTTTTGGTATCTCAGCCAGACTTCGGGAGCTTGTGGTGAAAGGAGGGAGGGGCGGTCTGCAGTCCACTGTGAGTTAACCCTGTATTCTGCTGACTCAGCTTGTGGGTCTGCTTATCCCGTGGCTCTGAGCCTAGCCCCTCATGAGCGGTTCCCGCGGCCTGAATTTCTGCCCTTTCCCCGGCCACTGGGCTCTCTGGAGTTGTCTTGGTAGAATATGCAGGAATCTTGCATGTGACCCCATCAAAGAATACTTCCATAAGCTCTTGGTGAGAAAAAATTGCAACTTTCTCGAAAGTCATACTCTGAATCAGCAAATCTCACATTTGGGAGCTTATTCTAAGGAGATAAATGACATGCGCAAAAAGATAAAGGCATGGTCGCCAGGGGTCGGGGTAGGGTAGGGATGAATAGGCAAAGCAGAGAGGATCTTTAAGGCAGTGAAATACTCTGCATGCTACTATGATGATGGATATATGTCATCATACATTTGCCCAAACCCACAGAATGTACACCACCGAGAGTGGAGCCTACTGCAAACTATGGGCTTTGGGTGATTATGGTGTGTCAACGTAGGTTCGTCAACTGTAACAAATGTTCCACTCCAGTGGGGGATGTTGGTGGTGGGGAGGCTGTGCATGAGTTGGGGCAGGAGATAGCAGGAAACCTCTGTACCTTCCTCTTAATTTTGCTAAGAACTTAAAACTGATCTAAAAAATAAATTTTTTAAAATAAGGTTAAAGGCAAAAGAAAGCTCATCAAGGCATTGTCTAAAATAGCAAATGATAGGCTGAGAACTTTTAGTGGCCTCGCAGAGTTTGGCTAACAACAGTTTGTATTGAGGTTACATCAAAGAGGAAGGGTCCTTATCAATATCCCAGGTTTTCAGTTGGGACCTCTGAAGGACCACAGCAAAGGACTAGTGGCTAGCCAGAAATAAGCCAGGCTTTTAAAGATTAGAGCCCAGGTTGAAATTGCCACGTGAAAGGAATACAGGAGAAAAGTTATATGATCAATAAATGCAAAACTGCATATAAAATTCAACATCCATTTATGACTAAAAGCTTACAGAAAATTAAGAATCAAAGACACTTCCTTAATCTGATAAACCTACCGCAAATATTATACTTAATAGCAAAATATTAGAAGCTTTTCTGTGGAGTTTGGGAATAGCTTGCCATGAGAAATTCTACTCTGCATTGTATTGGGGTCCCAGCCAGTGCAACAAGGAAAGAAAATAGTTTTGAATGTACAAGATTAGAAAGAAAAATACTAAATTGTCATTTTTCATCAGTGACATGATCGCAAACAAAAAAATCCAAAACAATGTACTGATGAATTATTAGAGTAAATACCTAAATTTAGTTAGGTCATTGAATATAAGATCAATATGCAGAAATCCATTACGTTTCTATATGCTAGCTACAAACAGTTAGAAAACAAAATTTTTTTAAATCTACCACTTATAATAGCATAAAAAAATCAAATACTTAGACACAAATGTAACAGAAAACTTCAGAGACTTCTACTATAAAAACTATAAACTAAAAACTGTAAAATATTATCAAAATAAATTAAAGAAGGCCTAAGAAAATGAGACGATACACTGTGTTTATGAACTACAAGACTCAACATTGTAAAGGTGTCATTTTTCCCCAAAATGATTTACAGAGTCAACATAATACCAATAAAAACCCCAGAAGGTGCTATGAATGTGTAAAAATTGATAAGACAATTCTAAAATTTATATAAAATTCAAAGGGCTAGGAACATCCAAGACAACCTTTACACTATCAGACATCGAGAAATTTTAGAGGAACAGTAATTAAGATAGCTGGCATTGGTACAAGGAGAAGCAAAGAGCGAACCTACAAGATGACCTACCTTGTGTGTGTACATGCGTGTGTACACACGTAACGGATTTATGGCCCAGATGGCGCTGCCCAACAGTGGGGAAAGGACAGGCTTCTCGGTAACTGGTGAGCGGTCAACTACTGGATATCCATATGGGAGAAATGAAAGGTGACCCCTACCTCACGACATAACCAAAAATGAATTCCAGTGGATTATAGATCTAAGTAGGAAAGCGAAAACAACACAGCTTCTAGGACACAAAAGTGCTGTCTTCGTAACCTTGGAGTGGGTAAAGATTTCTCAAACAGGACATAAAAGCATTCAACTTAAAAGAAATGATTGATAAATTGGACTACACGAAACTTCATTTATCAAATGACACCATTAAGACAGTAAAAAGGCAAGCCAATGTGGGAAAAGATGTTTTCAATACGTAAAACTGATAAAGGACTAATATAGAATATTCTCAGGATACCTACAAATAAATAAGAGAAAAAGATAATAGAAAACTGGGCAAAATGTTTGAACTGCTGCTGTAAAAAAGAGAATATGTAGGGAGGTCGGCCTGGTGGCTTAGTGTTTGGGATCACCCACTCTGCTGTGGCAGCCTGGGGTTTGCAGGCTCAGATCCCTGGCACAGACCTAGCACCACTCATCAGGCCATGATGTGATGGCATCCCACATAAAATAGTGGAAGATTGGCACAAGTGTTAGCTCAGGGCCAATCTTCCTCACCAAAAAAAAAAAAGAAGAAGAAGAAGAAGAAGAAGAAGGAGAGAGAGAGAATATTTAAATGACTCATAAACTGAAAATCACTCAAGGGAAACACACACTAAAACCTCTGTCCACTAGACAGTCTAAAATAAAAAAGCCTTTAAGTACTGACAAAGATGTGGAGCAAATGGATGCTCTTATATTCTGCTCAGGGGAATATAAATTTGCACAACCATTTTAGAAAAGAGTGTGGTATTCTCTACCTCAAGTTGAAAAGATACGTATCCTATAACCACCATTTCCAGTCCTGGGCATATGACCAACAGCAATGCCCACCTATGTCTATAAAGATGTGTAGGAAAATGCCCATAGCAATATTACCCATGATAGGCAAAACGTGGAAACTGCTCCAATGCCCATTAAAATACAATGGGCAAATCAACTGTAGCACATTCGCAGCATGAAATGTTAAACAACGATGAAAATAAACAAGCAACTGAGACTCACAATAACGTGGATGCATCTCACAAACAGTGTCGAACAAAAAGCCAGACACAGACAAACACATACGCTATGATCACATTTACGTACAATTCAAAATCAGGCAAAACAAACCCCTGATGCTGGGAGTCAGGATAGTGCATCCCACTGGGGAAGACTGAGTGGGAGGACACACAAGGGGGCTTCCTCATCTAAATAGAGCTCCTACGGACGTGGTCACTGCGAGAAATTTTAACAAGCTATCTGTAGATTTGTGTACTTTTCTGAACATACGTTGTACTCGAATAGACTAGTTTATATATATATTTCTAAAAGAATATACTTCACTCTGATCTGGAGGCAAGGCAAACAGGCAAAGGAGTAGAGAAAGGACAATCTCAGAGTCATCACGGGATTGGTTCAAAACACCCCCTTCAGGGGCTGGCCCCGTGGCCGAGTGGTTGGGTTCTCACGCTCCGCTGCGGCGGCCCAGGGTTTCACCAGTTCGACTCCTGGGCACGGACATGGCACTGCTCATCAGGCCATGCTGAGGTGGCATCCCACATGCCACAACTAGAAGGACCCACAACTGAAAACACACAACTATGTACCAGGGGGCTTTGGGGAGAAAAAGGAAAAATAAAATCTTTCAAAAAAACCCCAAAGAAATCACCCTGTTCAGGTGGTGAATACTCATGGTGGGGACCGGCAAGGGGAAGATGGGGGAAAAGGCTATAGATTCTCCCTTCTTTTCCCCTAAATTCTAGGATGAAATTGTCAGCCAGGCTCTTACCCAGCTGACACTTGCAGTAGGTCCTCAATAACTCGTTCTTTGGCAAGAACGAGCATGTGCGTCCTGGTGAATTGAGGATGATTTGATTTCCTTGGGAGTGGAGGGGGTGGTCTCTTGCTTTCTGCGTCCTTAGCTCAAGGTTTCATCGCGCTGTGGTCCAAACACAGCTGCTGTTGAAGAGGAGGAAAAATCAATAGAGGACTTCAGTTTATTGGGTATGAGTTTATGACTTTCTATCCGGAAACAATTTGTAGCATTGGAACCCAGAAAGGGAAACGTATCCCTTTGTGCATACAGATTTTGTAATGCCTTTGCTCCATTACGCCTGCTTTCGACCCATCTGTGTTTCTCAACGGTATGCAAAAACACGCACATGCACGTGCATGCACACACACGCACAGAGGCTTCCTGGCTCTCAGCCCACACTCTTCCCGTTACTCCCTGCATCCTCTTTGGACAACTTTTTTTGCTGAGTGGTGAATTCCTGCCATGTCCTTGGCCTCAGTTTCCCCACCTGCACAGAGAAGGGACTGGATAAGATTATGCCTCTGGCCCTGCGTTACTTAGCTCCCACCCTGGTTCTCTGAATCCCCCAGCCTCTTCTGGAAGCAAACATGTAGGCACAGGACAAAACAGACAAAGCTGAGAGCCCCTGACCCTGCTAAGGATTCAGTAAACGGAACTCGGTGGGGAGAAGACTCAGCTTGGGCCCCAGTGGGCCTCATGGTGTCAGCTTCACCTCCGCGCGTCATCAGGGCTTTCTCTTGTCTATGCAAGGCCATGTGGCATGGGCTCCTCCATCTCCCCCAACACTGCCTGGGCTGTCCACACAGCCCCCAGTTTAGTCTTCCTGCCTCGAGTTGCTGCTCTTCTGCTTCACTCACTCATTCATTCATCATTTAAAATTCCTGTATCCCACAGCACAGTGACAAGTCCTAGAGCTTGAAAAGACCCCCCTAAAGTCCTCAGGTGCAAATCCCCGCGCTAGCATGTCAATGTCTAACCATCTATCGTGGAAATTTCTAATTTCTTTGGCGATATCAATGGCCAGGAACTGCACAGCCCTGAGGAGCCACCCCAAATGTGAGTGTCCAGTGGCTCAGGAAGTGCTGCCTGACCTCTGGGGTCACTGAGGTGTCCAGCACTCACAGTCCTTGAGCTCAGCAGCCACCTTTCTGCTGACAGAGGCTCCTTATGACCCCCTCCCAGGAGCCAGAGCAGCCGGCATGTAAGGAGTGCACCTTTTCTGGGCCAGCCCTGGACCAGGGTAGAGGCCCCTGGGCCTGAGGCACCCGTGGCAGCCCCAGGGACTGGTCTGGGTGGCAGCTGCCAGCGTTCATGTGACTTTCATGGCCAGCTGCATTAATGCTGCTCTTGGCCTCAGTTCATCACATTACCTGACTTCCTTTCAGTGCAGAGGCTGCTCAGCGAAGGGTGTAATTTCCTAACTCTAATGCATGACAAGGTTTCACTTAGAGGATAAAATAAAATTACCTGGGGAGGCAGACACTGGGAAGTCACAGATACGACTCGGTCCACAGGGACTTTCAGGCCTGGGCAGATCGGAGAGAGCACGTATGTGTCCCCGGTGCTGATGACAATAGCACAGCACCCCTGTGACTTGCAGTTCCTAGTTCCACGGCCAGGGGCAGGGCTCAGTGGGGCCAGGGTTGGAGCCCACTCTGACTGGAGTCATGACCCTCTTTGTGGTTACGATGTGTGACTGTCTTAAATCATATTGGCCCTCCCATGACTGCAATCTGTGATCCTGGGCACATTCATCCCGTGCTCTAATCACTGACCCCTCAGGCCACTTTTCCTCCAACAAGGATCCCTCACAAAGGTTGAAAGCTTCACCAGTCGTGCATGTGGCCTTACTGAAGCCTTGCCACAGCCCATTGAGTTACAGGGAACAATGCGGAGCTCAGGGCTGGGAGGGGAGCTGGGACTTGCCCAAGGTTATGGAAGGAGTCACTGACCTGGACCAGAGTTCTCGAAGTGAGGAGACAAGGTGAACACTAACGGCAAAGAAGGGATCTCACCTTCTACAGTGACTGCCATCTGATGCTATCCCAATGAGTGAAGGAAGCAGAAGGACAGAGGAAAGGAGCAGGTGGGACTCATGAGGAAGGCTGCGGCCTGGGAGGTGGCCCCAAGCTGGGCACTAGCCCTCCGGGGAGGCACAAGTCAGGGCAGAGTATTCTTTGACTGGACCTGCAGAACTTTGCTGGTATCTTTCCCTAGGAAGACATGGAGGCATCCTGGCCACCCGTCTCCTGCCCTCCGTCCTGACAGAGTGACTAAAGCAAAGGTTCCTGCTTGGATGTCCGAGAGGATGCTAGAAGAAAATGGACATCCCCCAGCCCCAGCTTCAGGAGAAGCTCCGCAGACTCTGCCTCAGCAGCCCGCATGAGGACACACTCCATCAGGGACAGGTGAGCTCAGCTCCCCCATTCCTCAGCCTGCACTGGGCGCTGGGATGTATTGGGTCTGGCTCTCCAAGGATTCATCCGTACTCCATGTCACAAGCAAAAGGATTTTGTTATTCCCAGAAAGAAACAGAAGGGGTAGGTTCTGGGCACCAGCCCTGGGTCTCCAGGAGTAGACACCTGCTTCCTTTTCCATGTGAGGCTGAGGGCAGCCCAGATTTCTGGAACTGCCTCCAGATGGGAGTAAGGGAGAGCTAGGTGACGCCAGAGTTGCTTCTCACTGAAGGATGGCAGCTGAGGGAGCCAAGGGTCATCAGGGGTGCACTTAGCACCCTCCCCAACGAGAGCTCCCTGCAGGGCCCCCTGGCCATGCTGTCACTGCACAAGCCCCCCCTCAACCACGGGACCTTGCTTTTAGGTAAGGACAGAAGCACCAGTGTGCCGCGGATGAGCTGTGATTAGGGGCTGGGTCTTGGTGTAAGACTTAGCACAGTTAATAACCCACTGACTATTAAATTGGGAGGAGTTGGGGCTACAGCAGGGGAACAATCTGAGAGGAAGAGGTTGGAGAGAGGAGGATGGTCGGAAGAACCCAGCTTTGCCAGAGACTCCCCAGCGACCATGGACAGCGCCCTGGCTCTCCAAACCGCTTCCTCCACTCCCTCTGTACAGGAGCAATGACCTCTGAGACTCCGGGTGGGAACCCAATAAGCTTGAAGTATAAAAACAGATCTCTAGAAAATTCAGGCTGGGAGAAGAGGCCTCCTCCACTCCTTGACCAATTCACCAGACCCAATTCAAGGGTCTTCAGGCCTTCACCAAAGTGTCCACTCAGCGCTGACTGGCTGTACCGAGCTGCCCTGTCTAGAACTCACACACGGGACAGGTCTCTTTGCAGGGACCGAAGCTTGCATTGAGGCAGCCTCCAAAGATGCAACGTCAATTATTTTGAATATTCATGGAGTGAGTTTCATCGGGGGGGGGGGAGGTTTGGCGCTAAGCATAACAGCTGGACGTGCAGGTTGCAAAGAGGACTAATTTTAGAGTTGTTTTGACATTTTTCTGGAGTTTAGTCATTGGCATCTGAGATTAGAGGAGCCCGGAAGTAGGAAACACTGCTTTTTAAAATGTGTGTCTGTCCAGTTACTTCAGAAGCATAGAGAAATTCCTAGCTAGAAAGGGCCAGGAGCCACTTCAGAAAACTGACAGTTTCTTTAAGAGTTAAACATACTTCTGCCTTATGGACCTGATATTTCACTCTTAGGAATTTCTCCAAGAGAAATAAAAACACAGGCCCGCAAACATCCTCGTATGAGAATGTTCATAGGTTTTTCAGGATAGTCAGAACTATAAACAGCCCAGATGTCCATCATCAAGGGAATGGATAAACTGTGGTACAGCCATACCATGGAATCTTACTCAGCAATAATTTTTAAAAATCTATTGAGATAGGCTGCAACACGGATAAATCTCAAAACATAACATGCTACACAAAAGAAGCCCAACACAAAAGAGGACACAGAGTATGATGCCATTTATCTGAAATTCTGGAATAGGCAAACTCACGGTTATCAAAATTAGATCAGGGGCTGGCCCGGTGGTGCAGTGGTTAAGTGCGCATGTTCCGCTTTGGTGGCCCAGGGTTCACCTGTTCGGATCCCGGGTGTGGACATGGCACCATTTGGCAAGTCATGGTGTGGCAGACATCCTACATATCAAGTAAAGGAAGATGGGCATGGATGTTAGCTCAGGGCCAGTCTTCCTCAGAAAAAAGAGGAGGATTGGCAGCAGTTAGTTCAGGGCTAATCTTCCTCAGAAAAAAAAATATCAGATCAGAGGTTGCCTTGGGCTGGCGGGTATTGACTGGGAGTGGACACAAGGGAACTTTCTGGAGTGATGAAAATGTCCTGTCTTGGATCCATCACATGTCTTCTCCTCTGTGCCTTTTGTTCAAGTCAGATAGACTTCTTGTCCCCATGCTTCCGGTCTTCTGTTTTGGCTCATGCCATTTCCTCTCCCCGGGAAACCCCTCCTTAGCCAATCTCTGCAGGTCCAGATGATGTCTATCCCCAAGGAGCTAGTCAAAATGCCACCTTCTCCAGGAAGCCTTCCCTGCTCTAACCCTACCTAATGGCAGTTATCCTGTCCTGCCAGCACTGACCCTATAGTTAGGGTTTTTTCTCTTATCTTTCTTTTGATCCTGATTACTCTGTGTTTTTTGTAAACAATCAGTTGCATCCATGCTTTAGTTCCCTTGTTATATGGTGACCTTGCTGGCAGCCAGGACCGCAAAGATTCCAGCCATCCCAACCCCTAATAAAGGGCCCACTGTAAATGCCCGACATATACGTGGAGAACGAAGGAATGGCAAGTCCTCCTCTTTGTTTTTGTCAGATGCTGCATTGTGTTGCGCTCTGACTCCTTTCATTTTTCAGCCACGTAGGATGCGAGCCACACGGATCTCTGCAGGAGCATCTCTGGGCCCCTGGAGAGGCCCGGCTGCCAGCTTCTCATGGAGTAATTAAATGACAAATGACCTGCGGGCTCTCAGCTGGAAAACCTGTAGAAGCACAGCCTTTCCATATTCATAGGATTTAATCAAACCCCAAAGCTTGGAAGACCTTCACAGCCTTTGTTCTAAAGGCCTGTATTTACAGATGGGGAAACTGAGGCCCAGAGCAGGACAGTGACTCACTCAAGGATATGCAGGCTTTTTGTGGAGTGAGATGCTCATCATCCTTTCCCCATGTTCCCGTGGAGAAAGGCAGCTCCCTCCCTTCCACTCCCCGGGCTGGGATGGGATTGGAGGAAAATTCCCCATCCTTCTCTCCAATTCCCTCCTCCAGAAGGGGAAAACCTTATTGCATTGGAGAGACAAGACCACTGGCCAAGCATGGCCCAGTGTTTCTCACAGACCGTCTTCTCCTCCAGCAGCTTCCTCCATGCGGTTGGCTCAGGGACAGGACTCCCCACTCTGAGGGCAGACACACACCCGGGGGAGCCCCAGATTCTCCAGGCCGTCCAGTCCTCACTGGGTGAGTAAATCAAACTTAGGAGTAAAGGACTTGTGTGTCATATGTTGGGCTCAGGTCCACGGTGAGTTCATCAATCACCTTTACTGGTAATACAGTTGATACTGTATTTTGACCCTTCCTGAGTCTGTTCTCAGCGTTGTGGCTAGTCGTTACCCTCACCCTTAATATGGGGGCAAATGACAGCGCCTGGGGACAGCTTCCCACCACCCACCCAAACGATCCCCCTAGAAGTGAGGTAGGAAACGGGGAAGAGGAGGTGACAGGGCTGGTGCCCCAGTTTCTTGTCTGGGTTATCAGATGGATGGGGAAGTTGCTCTCTTGGAAAAAATGGGTGATAGGGAGAGGAGCAGATTTGGGGAGACAAAGGTGAGCTCAGCTTTGGCCACACAGTCAGAAGAGGCTGCCAAGCATCCGGGTGGAGGTGTCCAGGAGGCGGTGGAGACACAACCCGGAGCTCCTTTGAGAGCCTGGGCTGGAGAGAGAGAATTAGGAGCCACAAAGGCATACGGATGTGTGGATATACCTGTGGGGAGTGTGCAAAGTGCAGAGAACTGAGAACAGGGCCCTCAGGGGCTCCGAGCCTAAGTGGTGGGTGGAGAACGAGAAAACCAGCAAGACAGTGGTTCTCAAAGTGTAGTCCCTGAGCCAACAGCATCAGCACCGCTTGACAACTTGTTAGATAAGCAGATTCCCAGCCCCACCCCCGATCTACTGAATCGGAAGCTCTGGGCTTGAGGCCCATGCTGTGTTTAAACAAACTCTCCAGGTAATTCTGATGCACATGAAAGCTTAAGAATCTCTGACGTTAGAGATGGTCTTCTTACACATCTTTAATCAGATTTATTTCTAGATATTTTCTAGACATTTGGTAGGTTTTGATGCTATGATAAATGTGACTTTTAAATTTATTTTTCTAGTTGTTTGTTGCTGATATATGTAAATGCAATTGATTTGTGTTGGTCTTGAGTTCAGCAGCCTTGCAGAATTCACTTACGAATTCTAATATTTGATCCACAGAGTCATCCCTTCATTTCCTATATGGGATGGCAGAGGAAGAGGCCATAGGGTTGAAAATCAATAGAACATCTGTACACTCGAAAAAAAATCTATCTCATTGGAGGAAAGGCATCCAGACTTAGACTATAAGACATTCTGCTGTGTGCTATGTGGGTGTGCATCTGTGTGAATACACAGGCACAAAGAACCTTCCAGATATCACGTAGATGAAGTGTGGACTGCATTGCAGGCAAGCCAGAATTTCCTCCTCTGTCCCACTGTGGCTGCCGTACTTCCCTACAGACCATAGTCAGAGATTGGCACAGGTTGACTGAATGCCATATAATTCCCAGTAAGGAGAAACGGTTTGCTCAGACCTGGACAGGATTTTGTGCCAAACAGGGTGACCAACCCTCCTGGTTTGCCTGGAACTGAGGGATTTCCCAGGCTGTGGGATTTCTGGTGATAAAACTGGGACAGTCCTGGGCAAACCAGGATCGTTGGTCACCCCTAACATCAGACGAGGCTTCCGTAGAGCTGAACAGCCTGGTGAAGAAGAAATCTAAAGAGACCATCATGAGAGTCATGCCCGACCCCAGATGCTTGTGAAGTAGACATGCATCATGAGAACAGCTCTGGTGTTCAGGCCACACTCCCTCAACTTTTCAGAGCTGCAAGCCTGCAGCTCAACAGCCAAGTCACCCGCCTCTCTTTGCTGCCTTCCCTGATACGGGGCAGACTAGGGCTCTTTCTTCCTGGAGCTCTCCCGGGATCTTTTAGCGGTCAGCACCTTGGAGGTTTTTGACCATCAGCATCCAGGTCCCACCCACTAAGAAGGCAGTTCTTAGTCATGTTTCCCACTTAACACCTAAGACAGACAAATCCCCAAGTGTGATTTCCATCTCACAGCCAAAACTTGACCACTTTCCATTCAACAATGCACATCTTCCTTGCAAACGAGTAAGACTCTTATAGGGATAACCTTGAATTCTCTCCAATTTTTATATTTTTAGAAAAGGAAATCATTTGCAAATGCCAGGCATTTATTATTAGTTACAAATTACTAGCAACATGGCACATATGCATGCCAGGGCATCGAGATACTTCCTTGAGGACCACCAGATTTGAAACAAGTCCCTCGAGGTGAGACAACAGCTGTGTGTGGACACCTGTGTGGTGGCAGCAGAGACGTTAGCAGTGACTAAAGGTCCTGGCTGTGACAATAAGCTCTGACTCACTAGCCCGTGACTACAGTCTCCAGACTCCTGCTCATGATGGTGTCCACGGCCAGCAGCGCCAGTGAGTCACGGACATCCCTCACCACCCCCGTCTGCCCTCCCATCCCTGTGCAGGAGCCTGAGCCCCTGAGGGGGGTTGTATCTTAGCCTTCTCGCAGACAGGCAGGATGTTGAAGATCCAGGTGTCCTGGCATGTGGTCCTGCTGGTTACTGCCAGCTCCACCCATCACAGGTAAAGGGCCTGGAAGCAGCCTTGTATGCAGCAGGGAGAAGTGGAAGGAATCTGGACACTGAGTCATAAAGCCCAAGTTTGGGTCCTAGCTTAAGACCTCTGAACCTTATCCTCCTCATCTCTCATCTCTCAAAATTTGCGTGCTGAAATCACCATTTTGAAACCAACAATGTAATGATAGTCATAAGCAAAAATCATCAATGCATGCTAAAACCTTTGGGTGAAAAGATATTTGGGAAAAGGACAGTCACGCAGTCTCCAAGTATCAGCTTGTAGTTACTTGTTAATTACAAAAGGAGAATGTCCTTCTGCCACGGGGAAGGCTGGTGGATAAAACCTTATCCAAGTGATCCAACTTGTCACCAAATGTGGCACAAACAACAACATGTACCTCCTGAAATGAAGCAATGGGAAATATATGTCATCACGTATGTGGTATTCTTGCCCAAACTTTAATCTGGATCTGAACATGAAGAAATAATTAGCATATCCTGATGCCTTGGACTCTTCAAAAATGGCAGCCATGAGATAGATGATAGATAGATAGATAGATAGATAGATAGATAGACAGCTCTCTCTCTCTCTCTTTAAGGCAGTAGACTACTTTGGAATGAAGGAGACTGAAGAGAATTGACAACCAAATGCAAAGCAAGATGCTTGATTGATCCTAGATTTAAAAAAAAAAAAAAGAGTATAAAAGACATTGCATTGAACATCTTTTCTGTGCCTTTTCAAATTCTCCTGGTTCCACCTCTTGCTCCAGCCCTTGCTTCAGCCCCCATTCCACACCGGCTTTGATCAGTTTACGCTGGTAAAACCTGACAAGGTCTCTCGAGACTTGAGGTGCTGAGGGCGTCTGGATTTCAGCCCTGCTGCTGCTCTGACTCCCCAGCACAGACAGCCCATACACGAGCTGGAAGTATAAAGCTGCTAGTGCCCCGGGGTTACCCTTGACCGTACGATCCAGGAGCCAATGGAAAAATACTGCCCCCCTCATCCTGCAAACGGACAGATCCCTTCTTAGGGATCAAACGCTAGTCACCTACCAACTCGATAATGCTTCCTCACGTTGACTTTCCCCCCTTCTCGTTTCCCGCCTCCCATCCCCCTCATTCCTGCTTCCTGGGATTTCATTTCCCAAACACCTGCACGCAGGCAATTGTCTCAAGGTCGTTTTTTTCAGGGAAATCTAGGCTAAGAGAGACAGTTTGGGGACAGTTGGAGAAATTTGACTATGGAGTGGATAGCAGATGACATTACGCTAAATTCGTTTGTTCGCTAACGATGCTGTGGCAGTGTAAGGGGATGTCTTTGTTCTTAGGAGACACATGCTGAGATACGTGGGACGGGAGGAGTCCTCATGGCTGCAATTTACTTTCAAATAAACAGGAGAAAAATGTGTGCATGGGGAGGGAGACGGAGGTTACAAAATAGTGAATCTAGGTGAAGGGTATACTGTCGTTTATTTTCCTATTCTTTCAGCTTTTTTGGTAGATTTTAAAATCTTCTAAACAGAGAGTTGGGGAGAAATCTAAGTGTGGAGTCGACCGGAGTGGGTTTCACCTAGTGTCTCGTGGCTGCCATCACCAGCCACCCCCAGCAGTGGGGGTCCTTGCTCTGAACGGCTCCTCTCATCCAGACATCCACCTGCATGTGCCCTGAGAGAATGCTTGAGGAGCTGCCCTCCCTGGAGACTAGAAGCCAGTTTTACCATCTTGCATTCCCCTTTGCTTGGGTTTCAGGTCTTGCTAAGGACCTTGATGACATAGGTGATAGGTTTCTTGGGCTCTCCAGAGTACCCTGGGGACCACCCAGTGAGACTGGGACCAGTAAGTCTAGGAGGTCCTGGGGCTCCTGTCCCATGATACTGGCAGACACGTGTGGCCATGAGCAGCCCCAGTGGCATCCCGACAGCTCCGAGTTCCTCACCAGCAATAAGAGGCTCAGAGAATAAAACAGTGGCTCAGAATTACAAGACTGAAGGCTGGGCCGGACTTTGCAGATCACTGAACCCTAACACCGTGTCATACTGTGGTTGCGTCCTCAACATCCCCCCCACCCCCAGCGGAGGCAGCTTCCTGCTCATACACTCTTACTCACGGGCTGCTTACTACCTTCTGAGATAGCCTCTTTCAGGTGTGGTCAGGACTGTCTGAGAAGCAGAAATCTGCATCTTGAAGCTTCTACCATCCAGTCTTAACACCGCCTTTGGAAGTCTCAGTACACGCCTGAACCCTCATTCCCCAGGAGAGCCCATCAGATGTGGATAGTCAGAGACCGCAACCCTGATGCCCCCTGGAACTCTGTTCCCAGCAAGCCCCGGGCTCTGCTGTTTCTCCTGGATCAGCTTCTAGTCTCTCCTCCTGCTTGCCTTCCACGTGTCATCATCCACATTGTCCCTGTTTCTTGCTCACCACCCTCCACGTCCCCCGAACCACCATGTTCTGCAGCATCTGGCTTGGACCTCCTATTCTCCATCACTGTAAACACCACCGCCTGCAGAAATCTTCCCTCCCACTGGGGGATGTTGTACATACATCTTGTGAAGAGCATGGATTCCTCTTCACGCTACACTGGAACTAGCATGGAATACCTCTTGCGTTTCAGGTTGTCCCATTTAATCTTTCCATCAATCTCAGGAGGTAAGTATTAACATTCCCGACTTAAAAATGAGGATACAGGCTCAGAGAGCTTAAATGAGGACTCACCAACTAATAAATGATGGTTGTAGGTTCGTAATCCCAGGTCTGTGGGACTCAGAAGTCCCAGCTTTATCTTCCACACCACACAGGTGCAGTGTGGCTTATCCCCAAGGCTGAGATTGACACTACAAGACAGGTGATACCTGACAACACCTGAGGGACAGGTGTCAGCCTCTGAGCACGTGCAGGGGACTCCTCATTTCCCCACGACTGCCCAGCCGTGGGCATCTGCATCGTCGCTGATGGGCACGTGCTTCTGGATTCAACCTCTGCATTCATCTCGGGTGTTCCCGAGTGAGCTTCAGTTTCTGAGCTGCATTGTTGAACAGGGAACATCGATGACCCCAAACCTGGGAGGGTATTCCTGTGTGTTAGTTCTCTATTGTGACGTAACAAATCACTCCAAAACTAAGTAGCTTAAAACAACAGCTATTTGTGTCCTCACAGTTTCTGTGAGTCAGGAAGCCGGCGGCAGCTCAGCCGGGTGGTTCTGACTCAGCCTCTCACCAGGCTGCAGCGAAGCTCTCAGCCTGAGCTGCGGGCATCTGCTGCTTCCCTGAGCCTGGAGGACTCGCTTCCAACCTCTCCCCGCGGCTGGAAGGAGGCTCCACTTGCTCCTCATGCGGGCCTCTCTTTAGGGATGCTTATGACCTGGCAGCTGGCTTCCTCCAGAGTGAGTAATGAGAGAGAGGAAGAGCTCAAGATGGAAGCCAGTGTCTTTTATAGCCCTTTAATAACCTAATTTCAGGAGTGATATGCCATCATCATCTCTGAAACATTCTACTGATCATACAGACTAACCCCTGTACTATACGTGAGGGGACGCACAAGGATGCGAATCCCAAGAGGCAGGGATCATGGGCGCCATCTTGGAGGCTGGCTACCACACCCCGGAACAATTTATTCTTCCCTAAACTATGTGGGACTTCTGCAATCTGCTGGGGCACACTTGGGAGGCCAGAGGAGTTCCAAAGACATACGCGTGCATGTGTGTGCTTACACACACACACACACACACTCTTTAAAGAGATTAATGATCCTGCCTTGCCCAGCCACCATTGAATGATGCTTTTGAGCAGTGTTTAGTGCCTAGAAGGTGGGTGCTGGGTCCTCAAGGGTTCAGGGTTCCTTAGCGAAGAGGACAAAGAAGCAAGGCACGCAGGGATGGTGGTTATAACGGCGTCTAAGAGAAGTCAGGAGGGGAGAGGGTGTGTAGGTAAGTGGGTCATCACTGATTGGCTGGGAATCCGGAACTGGGACCCTTGAAACAGTTTTTAACGCTGGGGATGACAACAGTGGACTATACCTGTGGGAGTATGAACGTGAGTGAGCGAAGATGGAGCCAGGAAATGTCATTATAGAAGAATTGGTCAAGGAACTTAGTTATGTTGGTTTTCTCTATATCCATTGTTATTTCTCTATCTTCACTTTATCTTTGCAGATTTCTCCTACTCTTCTTTCTAATTTAACATATTTGCGTTTTTTTCTCTTTTTTTATTATCTTAATTAAGTTAGCTAAAGGTTTACTTTATTGCTTTTTTCCCCTAAAGTACCAGCTGTTATACTTATTTATTAGTTCTACTGTTTTTGATTCATGAGTTGCTGTCCTTATCTTTGGCATTTCTTTTTTTGCTTCTCTTAAGCTTATTTTGTTCTTCTTGTTTTTCCTAACTTTTGGAGCTGAGCCCTTAAGTAAGTTTTTTCTTTTCTTTTTTGGTGAGGAAGATTGGCCCTAAGCTAACATCTGTGCCAATCTTCCTATATTTTGTATATGGGATGCCGCTACAGCATAGGTGGACGAGTGGTGTGTAGGTCCATGCCCAGAATCCAAACCCACGAACCCCAGGCCACCAAAGCGGAGAGTGAGAGCCAGCCCCTCATTTCTTAAATGAATACAGTTCAGTGTAAGATCACGACTTTTCTTCTGAGCATTGCTCTCACTGTAGTCCATCAGGTTAGATACTTAGTGTTCTAATTGATCTCATTTTTAAAATATTCTGCAATTTTGCTTTAGATTTCCTGACAAGTCAGTGAGAGTTTGGGCTCTTTTTTGTTTGTTTTCAGGTGACGGTTTTTGTTGTTTTTATATTTTATTATTGTTATTCTCTGATGTTATCAAATTACAAATTACCATCTTTATAATGTCCACTCTTTGGCATTGTGAGGGTTATTTGCGATCGAGGATCCTATATGGCTGATTTGATAAAAGTTCCTGCAGACGTTTCCGGGAGGGGAGCGTGTTAACCAAGCTATGGTGCGGTTTTACAATTCAATTCATTACAGTTTACCTGTTCGTTTTACTTGATTAGTTCCCATATTAATTTTTAGGTCCATATATTTCTATCATTTCATGTATCAGAGGCTGAGAAATGAAGTCACCTCTTATTGTTGTGTTTCTCTCGGTTTTACTTTTATTTTCTGTTATTGTTCCTTTATGAATTTTATTACCACGTTTTGATTTAAAAGTATTTATGACAGATCATTGAGGACTGGAAGCTGTAGAGACGAAAAGGCTCCTCTCGGCCTCTTGTTTAATGCTTTCCACCTTAAATTCAACTTCGTCTGATGTGAGGGCTCCGCCTCCCACTTTCCGTAGCTGCAGCTGCGTGTGCCCGGTCTGGGCTCCCCTGGGCTCTTATGTGTCATCCATCTTTGGGCCTTGTTTCTGGAAACCCTCATCCACGGCAGATAATTTGCCTTTGCTTTTGAAGCAACCTGAGAGTCTTTTTCTTTGCTATGAGTGTTTACCTCATTTGCAATTACAAATAACATTCAAGCCTGTTCTTAGTCTTGTCATCGTTTTTATGTTCTTTTTTATTTGTAAGGCTTCTTTTTGTTTCTTTTTCAGATGTTTGGCTATATAGCCTGTTTCCTTTATTTCCTTTCAATGTTCTCCTTCTGATACTTTGAAAGGTTCAGAACTTGTTTTCATTTCTCCTAACGGTTTTGCTGTTCACTGTGCAGACCGTGCTGTGTCAGCCGCCTTTGACGCCTCGCTTCAGGCTTCCTCCGCCTCCCCTGGCTCTTGTTCCCGGAATTACTTGGCGACCGGCTTCATGCAGGCACAACCTGATGGCACCATGCCTCAGGCACGTGGCCTTTCCTCTTGCTTCCCCAGGGCTGTGCTATGGGGCTGATACACGGGACATCAGGGGACCATGCATAGCATCCACACACGCGCAACACGCAAGTGCAGGGGTGTATACACTCCACGGAGTAAACCATCAGCCAACGGGAGATAGGAGTTTGTGGAGAAAGCCTTCCTACTTTCTCTCCCCGGACAGACTGTCCTGATGTACAGGGTGTTAGTCTGCTGCAGCTGCCATAACAGATATCTGAAACCACGAGGCTGAAGCAACAGAAATAGATTTTTCCATAGTTCCGGAGGCCAGAAGTCCAAGATCACGGTGTCTGCAGCTTTGGTTCCTTCTGAGGTCTCTCTCTTTGTCTTGCAAATAGCTGCGTTCTTGCTGTATCCTCACACGGTCATTCCTGTTCTTGTCTGTATCCTATCCCCTCTTCCTATAAGGACTCAATCATGCTGGATTAGGGCCTACCCATGTGACTTCACTTTCAACTAATTACCTCTTTAAAGATCCCATCTCCTAATATAGCCATATTCTGAGGGACTGGGGGTGAGGACCTCAATATATGAATTTGGGGATTGGAGACACAATTCTACTCATAACACAGTTTATGTGGCTCCCCTGAGTGCTGTCCTGTGGGATGGAAGAGTCATTCGCACTTGGTGGCAGCCAGCTTGACTATAAATCCTACTGGCTTTCCTTCTTCCCTGTGTCATTCTCTTTGTCCCTCACTCCTACTTCCTGGGACTGAAGTCCCTAATCAATTATGTTCCATAAGCCTTTGCCTAAAGTTATGCTTCCCGGGAGCCCAGGCCAAGACAACGTGTACACCTGAGGTCATCATCCTTAGAGGGTATCTGTTAACTCTCTACTATGAGTGATGAGAAAATGAATACGGTTCATGTCCCACTTCCCCCATCTCACCTCCTGTTCCAACTTTGATGACCATATTGTTATCGAATACTTTTTTTTTCAAGATTGGCACCTGAGCTAACATCTGTTGCCAATCTTCTTTTTTTTCTTCTTCTTCTCCCCAAAGTCCCCAGTATATAATTGTATATATTCTAGTTGTGAGCACCTCCGGTTGTGGCATGTGGGACGCTGCCTCAGCGTGGCCTGTTGAGTAGTGCCATGTCTGCGCCCAGGATCTGAACCGGAGAAGCCCTGGGCTGCCGAAGCAGAGTGTGCAAAGTTAACGGCTCGGCCACGGGGCTGGCGCCCTATCGAATACTTTTAACAGTCATCTCTATACCTTTCAATAGCAGATTTATATACCCATCACTTGCTTTATCTCTTTGAGCAGATCCTTTGGTCCCAGCTTTGAAAGATGAGGAAATTCTGCTTACTTACTCCCCTCCCACTTTGCTTCCTACTCTGTGTCTAAATTATTCAATTTACATTATTATTACTGCATTGCTGTGGTTTATAACATTTAGTTGTGTACTATTAACTGTGGCTCTCAGTGTTCTTTATCCTCAGCTCCACAATTTAAATGGAAACCTTGCTCAGCGTTTGCCCTTTTATCATGATGTTCTCATAGTAAACTGACTTTACAAGTCATTTTTTTCCAAGAAGAGTTTATGGTAATTACATTCTCTGGATTATTACATGTTTAAAGATGATCATCTCTTGCCCTTCTCTGGAGTGACAGTTTAGCAGGGAATAAAATTCGCCATAGGTGACGCTGGAGAGAGAATGTGAGTGCTGGTTGCCCTCCCGGTGGGGGGTTACACATCCCTGCCTCTGGCCATGTGACGTGCAATGCCTCACAGCTGTGGAACATACCTCCCTCTCCCATTGGTCACATGACACACTTTGGCCAATCAAGTGTGAGTAGAAGATTGAAGAGCCATTGTGTGTGTCTACCAGTTCTTTTGCTGTTTTATCTCCCGCACGAGAATGAAATGTCCCAAATAGGGGCTGCCCCTTCAGCCTGGATGCTAGGATGAAGAAAATATAAGAATACACAGAGAAGAGGCCATGGCTGACCCAGAGCTGCCCTAGGCGGGATGTACTGAGAGTAGGAAATAAACTCTTGCGGTTATAAACTCTTGAGATGTGCTGGTCCTTGTAAGGACAGCGTCTCCTGTGAAAATGGCCTGATTTCCTTTCCTAAGGGCTTTGCCGTCTCCGTTGTCCCATTGCTTTGAGCACTGACTATGCTGCGAGAAATATGAGGGCAGCCTGATTTTCTCTTTTATTGGTGATTTGGTGTTTTGGTCTGAATACTCACTGGATTTTTTTTCTTTATCTTTGAATTCCAGAAACGTTGCTATGATATTTCTTCATTTTAGTTGTTCTCTCTTTATTTGCGCTGGGGCAAAGTATATCCTTTCAATTTGCCTGTTCAAGTCTTTATTTTAAGCAAGTTTTCTTCTACAGATATGGATGCAATTTGCATTATTGATGTCTCTGAAGAAGAAAACAGAGGGGAAAAATAAGTTTAGCCACCGTAAAAGGTGTATATCTTTGAATTTTTTATATATTTGCAAAGGTTTCTATTCATTTTTCATCTGTTCTGTTTTGTCTTCTGTAGCTGTCATTTTTCTCTAATCCTTTTAAGTTTTTTAAATTTCATTTTACTTGATTTTCTCCCCCCAAAATCGTTCGTTTTCAGCAATTTCTCTCCTCCTGAGTGCTGATTCTAATTTGACCTTCTTTCTGTTCTAACAAAAATAATGACAATAGCAACAACAATTGTATAGCACTGACTATTTGCCAGGCACTATTCTAAGTGCTTCTACAGATATTTATTATACTCATCCTCACAGCCATTTTATCATGTGGATGCTATCATTATTCCTATTTTACAGATGAGGAATCTGAGGCACAGAGAGGGAAAGTCACTTGCTAAAGGTCACACAGTTAGTGAGTGGCAGAGGCAAGATGTGAGCCCAGGCACACGGCTTTACCCTCTTTTCTACTCATCCTCTTTTCTTAGTCTTCCAACTAATTTGGGTTTTTTCTCTTTTTTCATTTATTTCCTGATGTCTTCCAATTCATTTTTATTCCCTCCTCCTACTTTGTTCTCTTCCTTGAGCTTTTGTATGGAGAACTCCTGACTCATAATTTTTTCCTGGCACAGTCTTTCTGGGGTTCTCCACCTGTCTCTGGATTATCGTCATTTTATCGTCATTTTCTTGTTCCTGATGTTCCTTTGCGCAGATGCTGGTTTCTTTTTGGTTATTACTTCTCTTTCAGTGCAGGGGGGTGGTAGTCCTTGCTCAGCTGACTTTGTGTGGGAGGACAATTTGGGGTCTGGAAGTCAACTGGGAATAGTCAGGCAGGTTGGGTGGTCCGCTGTCCCCACTTCTCATTAATTCCCTCCCCGGGATGTGACCGTGCTGGGGGCTAACAGGAAATCTCGGCTCACAGTGGAATAGCACCCTCACCCCTCGCTCCCCCCCGTATGTCGCATGTTGGTTTGGGGTCTGTTGATTTATTCTTTATTCCTCTGAAGCTCCTCAGGGCCGCTTGCCACCCACACCTCCCTGCCTTTTGGAACCTGCTTGTTGGCAGGGCGGTGTTTCTCCTTTCCCTGTGGATCTCTGCCTCAGAGGTCACTCCACAGTACAAGCCAGGGTTTAAGAGACCCTTGCAGCCTGCCCTTTGGCCTTCCTGGCCGGGGGTCATGACTTGTGATCCTTAGGGCCCCTCCTTGCCAGGCTCTTCCTAAGATTTGCAGAGGCAGCCCTCACACCCTCCTCCCTCCCCTGGTCCAGTTCTCTGCACTTGCCATCCACTCCCGAACATCATAGTGGGGGGTTACGGGTGTTCCGAGCTTCATCAGGGATGAAAATCACTTTTCTCTTTCAAGGAAGAGAGGGGCAGAGATACCGTTTTTCCAGCTTTAGCCAAAAGCCTCACCCGTTTAAAGTCTTGGACCAGAAGAGGATGTGGCTCTCTGATCTTGGGAGGGCAAAGGCCGTGGCACAAATGCCCCATCTTTTGTAATGCCCGTCATCCGCTCCTGAGTGGATCCGAACTGCTCACTGAGGGCGCACAGCCCAGGAGACATTCTGGAGCTGCCTTCCGTGCCAGCAAGTCTTCTCAGCATAGTGTGTAGTGGCACATTAAAGGACGCCCCCGATGAGGAGATTGAGGGAATCTAGATTCTCGGGTCCCTTGGGGTGGGGAGAAGGTGGCACTCACTCCGCCTTGTGAAAAAGCAGTTGGTGGTGGGATCCGGGACGTGGCTTCATCCTCTGGGCTGGGAAAGGAGGAATGACAGCCCGGTGCCTCCTCCGTCTTCCTCTTTTCCCTGCTTCCTCTCCTCCTCCTTCCTCTCCTTCATCATCCTCTCTGACTCTCATCCCCTGTGTGCAATGCCAAAGGTGTGAAAACCACGCGGAACCAGGCAGAAATCTCTTGGGCGCCAAGCCTGTGGCGGAAGGAATTGACATGGCCTGTGTTTCTAGGCCTCGGAGATGGAGTCATAGGATGACCAGCATGAAAGGGAAGGAGGAGAACGTTGTAAATTTAGATCACAGCTTTGGGTCAGAGGTGGGGAGGGGTTGGCAGGTTGGAAAGAGGGGAAAAACCTGAGTTTGGGTGACAGAGCTAACTGGATTCAATGCCCACTGTACCACTTACTAGGAGGACCCCAGGTAAGGGCTCCCTCTTCCTGACTGTCAACTTCTTAATTGGTTAAATGGAAACAATACTACATTCATGTTAGAAAGTTGCTTTGAAGACTAATGGGATACTTATGGTTCTGGAAGGTGATGGCCTTAATGCAGAATCCCTCCATGTATAAATATTTAGAGATGCTAGATAAATACAAAATAGTTATTTAACATACAGAAGTCACAAGAAAGGAAAATCCCCAGAGAGAGGAGCAGTAAATGTATGAGCTGAATGGCACAAGCGTCCCGGTTACACACGTGCAGCAGAAGACATGGACAAGAATTGTTCACAGCCACGTTTTTCTTAATAACCTCAGATTGGAAACAGCCCAAATATCCACCATAAGTAGAATGGATAAATAGTGATATAGCCAAATAATGGACCATTGTAGACAATTATAGAAAGAAGCTATAGTTATCCACAACAGCGTGGATGAAGTCGACAAGCAATTTTAAATGAAAGAAACAAGACACAAAGAAGCACATAGAATCTGAAAGTCTATATAAAGTTCAAAGGCAGATAAAACGACCGTTCTGTGTGAAACTAGGGTGGTGGATACATAACTCTATGCATTTGTCAAAACCCATAGAACTTTATATCACAAAGAATGAACTTTAATGCATGCAAAAATTTTAAAAAATCAACCAAGATGTGAGGGGACCCCAGAATAGAATGCAGACTGTAACCAATGAATCAACTGTATCAAAAATCTATGCCGAAAACCAGCTGAAGAGGGGGCGGGGAGGGGCTGGCCTAAGAAATTCTGGAAAATGGTGTTTTGACTGAAAACTTACAGGCGCAAGAGAAAAAGAACTGTGCATACGCATTGCACTGTGGTTGGTAAATTTGTTTCTCACAGGGGTACAAGTGGACAATTTTGAAACCGCATTGCACGTACCCCAGGGCTGAATAAATACGTTAATAAACGGCAGATCCTGGAAGCCAGGTTTCTCCCTGTCAGAGAAAGTCACACGCAAGCAAGGCAGCGAGGCTAGAATGGACGCCTGCTATTGGATCAAAGTCAGACAGTGTGAATTCACGTTTAGTTTAATACGTACACAGGCGGATGGATGCAAAGATAATTATATATATGTATGTGTACATGAGCTCGTGTACGTTCACAGATTTCCTAGCTCTGTTTGCTGAGAGGACCTGGAAGTATGACACTCCAGTAGCAGTCAGCACACCCACTGCCCAGATACTGGTTTCCAAAGAACTATTCTCCAGTAAAAGGAACCAGGGCACCTTGGAGAAATGGCTGCGTCTACACCTGAAGCAGGAAATGTGCGAGATGAGGCTGGAGCACACTGTGGTTAGTGCCAGGAAGTAAGGAAGGGCTCAAAAAGCAGACCGGTAGGGGCCTGTTGAAGGGAGCCTGGAGCCAGCCTGGGGAGCTCCTAATGGCCAACGCTGGAACAATGTGAGAAACACAGTAAGTAACAGAGTATTGGTTTAAAACCCAAAGTATAAAGTAAACATGTATGAGTCCATATTGATATAAACAAATCATTTAACAAATAAATAAAGGGGCAAAAGGGACAATTATCGTTTCAGAAGAATTCCAAATAATGTAAATAGATACTCTCCTCTCCAGGTTCCCCACCCCACCTTTCATTGAATGAGGGCTGGATTTAAGGACCGGCTTCCACAAAACAGAGTAGGAAAAGGGAAAAGTAGCAACTTAACAGGAGAAGAACGTGGCAAACCCTACTCTAACCAAGCGAGCGGAGTTCACATTGCCAGAGAAAAGTCGCATGGAGACCACGCTCCCCTAACAGGTGTAACAAGAAGGGCACTTCGTCTCTGTGAGATTCTTCCCGAAACCCATAACCCCAGACTTACTGTGAAAAAAAAATTCAGACAAACCCAAATTTTGTATTCTACAAAATACCTGACCAGAGCTCTTCAAAACTGTCAGGGTCATGGAAAAAAGGGAGAGGCTAAGAAAATGGCAGAGAAAAGAGGAGACTATGGAGACGTGATGACCAAATGCCACATGAGATCCTGGGCGGGATCCTGGGCCAGAAAAAGTCATTAGGGGAAAAACTGGTGAAAACCAAATGGAATCTGGAGTTTCGTTGATAATAATGTGCCAATGCTAATTTCTTAGTTTTGACAAATGTGCCATGGTTACGAAAGACGTGAGTGTTAGAGGAAACTGGGCAAAGGGTATATGAGAATTCTCTCTACTGTCTTTGAAACTTTTCAGTAAATCTAGAATTATTCCAAAATAAAAAGTTTATTAGATGTAACAACCACCCTTCTAGGTATTTACCCAACTGATTTTAAAAGTGTATGTCCGCACAAAAACCTGCACGTGAATGCTTGGAGTAGCTTTCCTCATAATTGCCCCAAACTGGAGGCAGCGAAGATGTTCAACAAATGAGCTACGGGATAAACAAGCTCTGGCACATCCGTACAATGGAATACCATTCATTGGTAAAAAGGAATGAGCTATCAAGCCATCAAAAGACATGGATGAATCTTAAATGCATATTTCTCAGTTGAAGAAGCCAATCTGAAAGGGCTACATACTGTAGGATTTCAATTATACGGCATTCCAGAGAAGGCAAAACCAGAGGCAGTAAAAAGAGCAGTGTTGCCAGGGAGCTGGTAGGGGGTGAGGATGAGTAAGTGAAAGGCAAGGGATTTATTTTTGAGGCAGTGAAATTATTCTGTGTGACTAATGATGAATACATGACACTATGTGTTTGTCAAAACCCACAGGACTTTATAGCACAAAGAGTGAAGCGCAATGGATACAAATTTTTAAAAAACATTTAGGAGATCAGGGGATCCCAAGATGGAAGGCAGAAGGTGACAGAAGACTCTAATCATATTCCAAATGTACGAAATGACGTCGCTAAAGAATATGGGGGAAAAGATGCTGACCTAAGTAACGTTGGAAATGAGTGGAGTCTGTAAGACCAAAGGCAAAGAAACTGTATATAAGGCCTCTATTTATAAAGTTGTTTCACCTGGGGGTGTGGATTATAAATTCTGAAACCACTGTAAATGTATATTGAAACTGATTAGGTAAATGGATGCTGGTGGTGGATGGTGGGAGCAAGGTTTCTCACTGCTAGAGAGGGAGGTAACAGAGGGAGGTAACAGGGAGCAAGGAGAAGAGTCTAGAATAATCCATGTGGTAATGGATTAGAGTTGTAGACATCAATGTGAACCCATGTTCAGCTTAATACAGAGACAGCATATGTGTATACACACAGGTTAGCATACATAAAAATATTTTAGTGCTTTGTCAGCTGAGAGGACCTAGAAACAACTACATCCCAACAGCACTGAGCACACTTAGCACCCAGATCTTGGTTTCTACCACCATTTTCATATAATAGAAACCAGGACTCCTCGGAGAAATGGTTGATCCTAGAAGTGGGGCAGGAAATATGTAAGATCCTGAAGCATTTGGTAGTGCCAGAGTGTAAGGAGGTGCTCAACACAGACACACGCAGAGGCACATGCACACAAAGACAGGGATATGTCAAAGGGATACAGGAATCATCTGAAAGAACGCCCAATGGCCAAAGTTGGAACAATGTGAGCCACAAAATAAATAAAGTTGTATTGGTTTGAACCCAAAGCATAAAGCAAATATCCCTGAGTCCATACTCATATAAATAAATGATTGAATAAATAAATAAGTGGTGGAGAAGAGACAAATCTCTCATGCAGAAGCATTCCAAGCACTTTATGTAAAGACTCTGCCTCAGGTCCTCAGGTCTGGACAGTGCATAGTGACCTCCTTCCTAAGAGTACAATATTAAAAGCAAGGGGGGAAAAGATTGCTTTACAGCAGAGAAATCTGCGAACACTGTCTGAAGCCAGGTGATCAAGTTCAACAGCCACAGCGATACGTCGTGTTGAAAGTATGCGCTCTTGATATGATGTGATGAGAACGGGAGCTTATCTCTGTAGTCTTCCTCCCTCAAACCCATAATTCCAGTCTAATTATGAGAAAAACATCAGATACATCCAATTTGTGGGATGCTCTGCAAAATACTTGATGGATATTCTTCAAAACTGTTAAGGTCATCAAAAACAAGGATAAGTCTGAGAAACTGCCAAAGCCCAGAGGAGCCACAGGAGACACGATGACCAAATGTAAGGTAAGATCCTGAATGGGATTCTGGAACAGAAAGCATTTGGTAACAAAGCAAATGCAATCTGAATAAAGTATGGACTTTAGTGAATAATAATGTTGTTAATATTGGGTTGTGCGTTACGACAAATGTACCATAACAATGTAAGATGTTCATAGTAGCAGAAACTGAGTGTGGAGTATACTAGAACTCTCTGTACTATCTTCACAATTGTTCTGTAAATCTAAAACTATGCTAAAATAAAAAGTTTACTTCAGAAAACTGAATACCCTTCAAAAAAGTAATGCCGTACTATCAGTGGGGGGAAAAGTTTACTGGAAGAAAAAAGATAACAATGCTCCTGGGTTAATGAATCTTACGGAATGACAGATTGTTAGAATAAAATGGTGTTTAGGGAAACAAAAAGAAAGACACACATGCAAAACAGATAAAATTAAACCTTGGCATTTATCACTGCATCCTTGATGGTAAAACTGTAAGGAAAATCCAGGAAGTAATTACCATAAAGTCAAGACGGTGATTTATTTTGGTGGCGAGGGACTTGAGGGTAGTTTCTGGGGGCGCCTGCAATGCTCTAGTTCTTGATCTGGGTGGCGGGCATATCGGTGATAAATTTGGGGTATATCTGCGATTAATTATGAAGCTGTACTTTTGCGTGTGTGTGTGTGTGTGTGTGAGTAAGATTGGCCTCAAGCTAACATCTGTTGCCAATTTTCCTCTTTTTGCTTGAGGAAGATTGTCACTAAGCTAACATCTGTGCCAATCTTTCTCTGTTTTATGTGGGATGGCTTGATGAGTGGTGCTAGGTCCGCTCCTGGGATCTGAACCTGCAAACCTGGGCCACCGAAGTGGAGTGCGCAAACTCAACCACTACACCCCTGGGCCAGCCTCTGGAGCTGTACGTTTTTGTTTTGTGAACTTTTCTACATGTGCTACAGGTCACAACAAAGGTTATGAAAATAACAAGCACACAAAAGAGAGAGAATAGGTGAGAATACTCCATAATTGATGAAATACATGAATCCTCAGATTGAAGAATATTGAAACTGATGAAAATTCTTTTAAAAAAGTAAATCCACTCCTAGACCCATGACATCAAAGATGAAAGAAAAAGCAAATATGGCAAAACATTGGCCTTCTATTAAATCTGGCAATGGATTCATGGGTATCATATATTTTTGTGCTTTTCTGAATGTATGAAATATTTTATAATTAGCTTTTTAACTAAAAAAGCATGAGTGAGATCATGTAGAAACATACACAAAATGCCTTTGAAGGTATGTCGGACAGTGGTTAGCTCAGAGAAGAGCTTTTCAAATTGACTGTGCTTGACTGGAAAGCGGTACAAAGGTGCCTTCGGGGACTGGAAATTTTTGTCTCTTGATCTGCTCAGGGGTTGCATGGCTGTACACATACATAAAAATCCATCCACCTGTGCATTTAAGATGAGGACACCTCACATACTTTAATGAATACGTGTTAAACATCAATTAAAAAGTTTAAAAGCTTACAAGCCAATGCCTGTGGCAGGGCTAGCACATGGTCGGTATTGATATGATATATGCACGCTATGGCCCTATAGGAATTGGATAAGATTTTTCCTTGCAATACACAAAGACTTACTGGAGCCTGAGTAAAAAGAGAGTCCTTAGAGGACTCAGGGGAACTCTCGGAACCTCTGGGTAGGGGGCGCCTGGGTCTCAGGAGACAGAGGGAGCCAGGAGAGAAACACTGCCTTCCTGGGCTCTCCCTCCATCTTTCCTCTGTTCTCCTCTCTGTCCACGGGCCTCATTTTTCTTTCTCCCAGTTGCCTGTTTTCTCTGCTCCCCAGACAACAAGACAGCACGTAGGTCTCTGTAATCCTGGGACAAATTCTGCTTTTTTTAAGGCACAGTCAGAGCAAGGGTGGAATATCTTCTAAATTCCAAGGGAAGAGGCCCGATTGGCCAGCTTCAGTGCCCAACCCTGAGCTAACTAGGCTGACCAGGGTAGTGGACACTGTGCAAAGGACTGTAGCTGGTGTACGTTGAATCAGGGACTCATAAACCGTGGCCAACGCAACAACGTGGGGTCATACAGAATGGTTTCTGTGAGCAAGGAGAATTAGGAGAAAGTGGGGGGCTGACCATCCAATAGGGACCCGCTACACCATGGTAATGGCGATGGCCTGTGTGCTCAATCAATGATGTGACACCAGTCCCTTAGGCCTGCACAGTGTGTTGTATATTTCAAGGCACTTTCACATTCATGATTACATTTTCTCTTTTGTATATTCTTGGGAATCTGATGTCAAGCCAAGTTTACAGATGAGAAGATGCATTCATGGAAGACAGGTGACTTATTCAGGATCACACGGTGAGAGAGTAGATAACCCAGGCCTTCACCCCACGTGTGCATCTTGATGTGGCAGTCGGGCCTGGGCATCCCAGCCTGTTCCCCCCTAGTTACAAGCCTGGGCCTGAAGCTGGCTTGTGCTGGAGCCAGGGGCTTGGATTGTGTGTACTCACGTGTGGCACCCCCATTCCTCTGGCCGGGACTTTTACAAGACACACTGCAAACTCATTTGACCATTAGAGCAGTTGCCACTACGAGGACATCCATTGATAGCTGACTAGCTCCAGGACCCCAGCAGCTGTGACAGAAACCTCTCCTGCCCGATCCACCCTGCAGGCCTTCGGCTGACACAGGGCCTGACACTCAGTCCTGTGATGATGAAAAATGCCAAGTGCATGTGGCATGGCAGAGAGAGTGAAGTGGGCACAGAATCAGTGTCTGCTATCTTTGTTACACACCCCCTACCCCAGCCCCAATCCCTACCCCATGGAAGACCCCGCTCTCTGAGATAACTTCTGAATACCACATCCTAATTCACAAGAACACCCTGATGCCCATTTCTTAACACAACTGTGCTCCCCATCCCTCTGGGAGTGCTGATAGAGACCAGGAAACTGGGGCTCCTAAGGAGTTACTGGCAGATGTGGGATCCCCACCCAGGTCTCCTGACCTCAAGCTCCATGCTCTGCCTACTGCTCTGTACTGCTCCCTACACACACGGGACAAGGAAAGAGAACAGAACAAAACAATACACAAAGTGAGAGATGGACATTCCAAGTGCTCTGAGAGGATGAAGGGACTGTCTTCAGGCTTTACAAATAAAAACTGAGGTCTTCCAGGAAATCACAAGTACCCCCAGTTACTCTTTTCTCCACTATACCCCTAAAAAGTGGGGCCACACAATCTTTTCTGCTTTTAAAAGAAGCTTACAGCAAGAAAGGAAAGTGGCAGAGTCCAACATTTTAAGGCTGGCAGTTATCAAATTTTTATTAAGGCAGATTCTGCTTTTATCATTAGCATGTAATGAATTAGTCTCAGCTTTCAATGCCTTGGTAATTGTCTCTCTGAAGAATCTCATTAAACATTCCTGGATACTTTTGATTGTTATTAATAAAAGTGATAAGTTGGAATAATCTTGCATTTTTCAGTTGAGAGTGCAAACCTGAAGCATTACGATAGATAATTAGTGATGGGGGAAATCTCAGGGGAAACCACGCGGTGTCTTGTCTTTGTTCTTCCCAGTAGACCCTCCTAGATTAGGGGAAAGTTTTCTATCCAGAGTTAGGCCTTCTTTCTGACCAGTAGCTTGCCTTCCTGCCCCACCACTTCCTGGCCATGGATCTACGGGCACATTTCTTTTCTGAGCCCCCATTTTCTCATCTGAGTTAACAGTAAATAAGGATACAGACAACATGAACATCAGAATGAGAGAACATGAACCTAAACTCTCTTCCAGAAAACGGAAGAAGAGGGAAGTCTTTCCAAGTCATTTTATGAGACCAGCATTACACTAAGGCTTAAGCCAGTTAAAGAAATTACAAGAAAAGGAAACTATAGACCAATGTCCTTCATACACACAGATGCAAAAATCTTTAACAAAATATTAGCAAATTGAATCCAAAAATCTATTAAAGTGATAATATGACATAGTTAATGCAGATTATCCAGGAGTTCAAGATTGGATCAAAACCCAACCAATGTAACACATGATAACAACAGACGGAAAAATAAAAATCTTATAATCATCTCAATAAATCCTGAAAAAAATCCTTGGCAATATTGAATATCCATATATATGATATTTTAAAATACCCTCCACAATCTGGGAATTGAAGAAACTTCCATGACCTAATAAAAGACATCAATGAAGAAACTTCCAGCTAACACCATGCCCAATGATGAAGACTAAATGCTTTCCCTCAAAGACTGGAACAAGCCAAGGATGCCTTCCTTCACCACTCCTGTTAAATATTGTGCTGGACATTCTATCAGTGTGAAAGGCAAGAAAAAGAAAGTAAAGGCATAGAGATTGGAAAGGAAGAACTATAACTCTATACTAGTAGATGGCATTATTGTCTATATAGAAAACCTCAAAAATCTATAAAACATTAATAAATGAATTCAACAAGGTTGGTGGCAGAACACTCTGAAGTCTACAAAACATTTCTGAGAGAAAGTAAAGAGAATCTAAATAAATGGAAAGATATACCATGTTCATGGATCAAAGACTTAACATTGTTAAGAGGTCAATTTTCCCCAAATTGATCACAATCTTAACTCTTTAGAACTTACAGAAGAAAACATAGAAAAAACATCTTTGTGACTTTGAGTTAGGCAAAGATCACTTAGGAGACAAAAAGCACAAACTATGAAAGAAAAACATTGATAAATGGGATTTCATAAAAATTAAAAACCTCTGGCCTTTGAAAGACATTGTAAAGAAAGTTAAAAGACAAGCCACATAGCGGTAGAAAATATTTGCAAAACAAAGGATAAAGGACTTGTGTCCTGAATGTATAACGAACTCTAACAAGTCAATAAGGAAACAAACAGCACAACAAAAATGAGCAAAATATTCAAACACACCTTTCACCAAAGAAGATAAATAGATGGCAGATAAGCACAGGAGAAGATGCTCAGCATCATTAATCACAGGGAAAAGCAAGTCAAAACCAAAATGAAATGTAAGATCTCCAAAATTCTCATTTTCATTTGAAAACTGGAGTTTTATCATTGGCAACAAATACTGCCAATTATTTTCCTTGAAGTGAGAAGTTTGTTTTCTTCGTGTTCAATAAGTCTCTGCAAAATACCCGTTTGAATAACCATAATTCAACTATCAGTTATTCTTTTGAGGAAAAATTGTGTTCCATGAGAAAAGGAGCTAGTTCAGCTTGCAACTCAAACAGTGGCTTCCCATTTCATCACACAGAATATTAAAAAGATGTGTGCTCAAGAGTCAAGAGCTAACAAAATTAACAATGTCGGCTGCTTTATTAAAGACGTTCATAAATGACATTGATTCATTTTTTCTACGTGTGTTTGGTGGTTAAGAAAGCAATGACTACTAGTCCAGTCTAAAGCCATTGCCTTAATTCATGCTAAGCAATTTTACCCACCATTGCTCTGGCAACATCAGTGCAAATACCTGACAGTGGAAAAGGCAAATAAAATATTAAGATTATTATAAAACTTGTTTTGACCTTATGGATCCCCTGAAATGGTCTCAGAGACTCCCAAGAGCTCCAGACCACATTTTGAAATTTGCTGTTCTGAATTTTAAATTCTGAAAATTTCATCAACTATTTGTCTGCCCAAAATGCCCATCCATTCTCCTCCACTTACAGAAAGTCTATCCTTCTCTTAAGACCCTACTTGAACTATACCCCACCTACGGTCCACATTTCACCCGCTCCCTCCTGGGCCAAGACTGGAGTTGATCTCAGAGGAGCTTTCCAGGGAGCTAGTCTGCACCAGACAGAAAGCCAGTGGGGAGAGCCCAGACAGAGTCCTGAGCCGGGCTTATACATATGTGTGGGTGCCTATGTATGTGTTTCCGGGGTCCAAAATGTGAAAGCAGAAGACACATTTTGGAAACTGTAAGTTCAAAGGCAACAGGAGTAAGATTGCAACCAGGAGACAGAGTCAAAGGTCAGAGCAAAATGGTTGGGGTCAGTGGGCAGAACTGACCAGTGGGGAAGTTACTAGACGTGGTTAACAAAAATACAGAGTATGAAATCAGTGAATTCCTGGGACTAATCTCCACAGCCTGGGAGAGAAACAGGCAAAATCAGGAGGTAGAAATTATAGAATATCTGCGTATCTTATGACCAAAAACATGAGGTTAGTCAAGAGTACAGTGATTGACCAAGTCGGGTTGAGATTTCACAAAGGGCTACACTGTTTTTGTACCATTTCCCGATCGTCTTGTCCGTGGGGTCACTCCCTGGGGTAACAACATTATAATGAAGGAGAGAAAGTACATATATATGAAGTTAACAGTAAATGTTGTCTAGTTGCCTCCATTTGGGAGAAACATCCAGGGAGTAACTGCAGCGGGAGAGTGGAGTTGTGCCCCAGGTAAATAGTGAGGCTATGAAGGAAAGGAATGTGAGTTACACACAGTGGTTAATTGCTCCTGAGTGGCTAAGGGAGGGCTCCTGGGTGGAGCCGTAGTGTCTGCCCCGACTTTAGTTGAAGTCAGTGTTGGTTGTAGCTGCATTGTTTTCCCTGTCTGCTCCTCAGCATCAGTGCCTGGGTGGAAGCTTGACGAAAGACATGGCAGAAGCTAACTTTCATGGGGCTCTGCATAAGCTGGCCCAGGATCCAAGCATTTGTCTGAGCAAGCTGCCTAGATTGTGCTTTTTGTCCTTCCTGTGGCCCAAGGGGGTTACTGAGGGTCAAATTGTGGGGCAACAATTGGAGGAAGGCTTCAGGGTTCTGGACGATTGCTTTGAACACTGGCTAGCAGACAAAATCTGCACACAGAGGCAATGGGGTATCCCAGTGATAGGAATCTGAGGTCTGCCTCCTGCATATGTCACTATAGGACAGGGCAGTGCCATCTGGGGGTTAACTATGGGGGCTCAGCACGAGGAACCAGAGAAGCCCCCTGAGGCTGGGCTGGTAATTGGAACTCGGCATGGAAGAGGATAGCCAGCAGAAGCCACAGGAAGGAATTCAAACATGGCAGAACGTGGTGACCCTAGAGCATGGGGGATGCAAACCGGAAGCTTATTAGGAGCAGTGGTGGGCATATTGGCCCTGTATGAGTTTCTTAGGTGGCTCAAAATGACAGAAACTTATTCTCACACAGTTCTGGAGGTTAGAAGTCCAAAATTAAATGTCGGAAAAGTTGGCTCTGAGGGAGAATCTGTTCCATGCCTTTCTCTTAGCCTGGTCTTGCTGGCAACCCTTGGCATGCCCTGGCTTCAGGAAGCATCACTCCCATCCCTGCCTCCGTCATCACATGGCCTCCTCCCGTGTACCTCTCTCTGCATCTCTTCTCCTCTCCTTATGTGGGCACTGGTCATATTGCATTAGGGCCCGCCCTAATGACATCATCTTAATTTGATTACATCCACAAAGACCTTATTCCAAATAAGAGCATATTGACAGGTGCTGGGGATTAGGGCTTGAACACAACTTTTGGGGGACATAATCCAACCCATAACAGACCCTAACCACAGAGAGCTGTGAATCCAACAAGGAGATGAAGCCCATCCAGGAGGCAGCTGAGTGAGAGTGATAGTCAGAAATCCAGATGGGTGTCAGCCCCACCAATGATGATCCACCCCAAGCCCGTGGGTTGCGGGTTGTAGGTTCTGGCGAGCAAGTCTGGCAGCACCAAAGCATGGAAATCCCAGACCTTGGTGTGCCCGAGCATGGGGTGGATCATGAATGGTCGGACACTCAGGAAGAACACAGGAAGTCTAGGTTGGATTGGGATGAGCAGCAGGACCATTTCTGGGCTGAGTTCCTTCCTCGGGGATACCGAAAGCCCCGCTTATCTGGGTCTACTCTTGTAGGTGGCAGGCAAGAGGTCCCTGCTATGAGGAGAGAAGGGCTGGAGGGGACAGGACGGGGCAGGGGTCCAGCCGAGGTTGACAGTGCACCCAGGTGATGAACTGTTAGGAGGAAATCATCTCTTCATAACGTCCCCTCTTGAGCCCAAGTTCTGCCTATAAAACCAAGGCAGGTTCCCTCCACGCCAAAGTGCCGGCCCCTCGTCATCTCGGTTTCTCCTCCGCAATGACTCACTGGTCTAGGCGTGCTTCCCCACATCAGGGATGGGAAACACGGAGGAGTCTGTGGTCCAGTGCCCTCCAAAGTCATTGGTGACAGCAGCGGAAGTCATTGGGGGTCGGCAGTAAGTTAGGGGCTAAAATTATTCAAGCTCTTAAAATGGGATAATAAGGTAACTTTCCTCCTCCTGGTATGAGCTCATTTAATTGTAAAGATCTTAATAAATTCAGCCTGATTAACTCCAACCTTGTGGGGGAAGGTTATTCAGTGTTGTGGAATTAATTTTAAACAGAAGCAAAAAAAAAAGAGAAAAATCAGAGCAGGAAGGAAGAAACCCCCAGTGCAGAGGAGGAGGGAGGTTTTCGCGCAGGAAGTCAGGACTGAGGAGCGCCCGCTGGTGGGCGGGCCTACTTCTGAAATCACAGCCATGGCCTTTGCTTAAAAACTTCCGTTCTCAAACTTGGTGAAGGCTCAGGCAACTTCCCCAGGTCCCAGGACCAGCTTTTATGGTACACCCCCGGGGTGGGGGATGAAGAGCGGACCCTGCTGCTCTCTTGCCCCTGAGTGCCTCTGTGTCCCTGTCCCTGCTGTGCCCAGGAGCCAGGCAGCCACGGTTTTGCATCCCAGCTCCTCTGCCTACCAGCTGCCTAACCTTGAGTAAGTTGATCTCTTTGGGTCTCGGTTTCCTAGGAGGGCAACAATCCTCATTGTGACAATGAAACGCACAGAGAGTGCTTCACCCCGTTCAAGGAGCATGTCAGCTGTCGCTGCCCTCGTTGCCCTGTGACCTCAAGGTTGGTGTGTGCTTTCTGCGCCTCTCCACCCCTGCTGTCCCCATGGACTCTGGCTGAGCTGCATCCCTTGGCTCTCCTATTGCAGACTCTGATCAGCTGCTCGAGTCCCCCACACTGACCTTGACCCCCAGGCCAGCCTGAGCAATCTGGAGGAGGAGTCCATGGGTCAAGATAACTTTAACGTGGGCTGGGCACTGTGCTCTGCAGGTGACAGGCATTAAATGGACAGCTCAGGCTGCCCTAGGGTCCCTACTGTGGAAGATGGGGAGGGGAGGAGTTAGAGAGGCTTACTCACCTATGTGTGAGGGCCGAGGAGGCCTGAGGAACCACCTGCACCCACACTTGTACACCCAAGGGCTTCTGACCAATTCGAGAATTCAAAACAAGCACCATTGAAACAGCCTCTGCTCTATTGCCTGATGTTCAGGGCCTACTTGCAAAGCTGGATTGGAGAACATGGCTGTGACCAGGGGGAGAAAGAAGCCTTTCTCTCCTTCCCCATGAATTAAATTGACCCTGGTCCAGGCAGTGCCCCTGGACAGCAGCAGGCCTCCGTGTTTGGGGTGGGGGGAGCTTAGATGGGGCAGGGTTCCCCCAGATAAGGCCGCCACACGGGAGGGAAAAGCAGAGAGCAGCGTGTGCGGGGCTCAGGGTTAAGCCAGAGGGAGCGAAGTGTAGAGTATATTACGCGGCCCCACCAGGGTGGAGAGCAAGTCAGACAGGCCTGCTCTCCAGCCGCTGGCCAGCTGTGCCGCCTTAGCTCACCGTCCTCCTGCCACAGAGCCCGTGACTTGCTGGTTGCTTTCTGCATCTGAAAGTCTGTGGGATTTACGACTCACAGTTCACATCTCATTCAGAGCTCTCCTCTCTGTTTCCGGTCAGTCAAGGTTAGCACCCGGGGACCTGAAGCGAGACATGGGCTCCTTTGCTCCTTCACCCCTCCCCCTCCCTTCTCTGGAGCAAGGGGAGGCAGGTTCTGTGGCTGAGACCTCACCTGCCCTCTCTGGCTCAGGCTCCAGACTCATCCCTCAGCCCTCTCTCCCCAGCACCACCTCTCCACGTTAGCTCAGGCCTGGACAACCGGAAGCAAAGTTGAAGCCAGAAGCCAGGGCAGAGAGGAAGTGGGCAGGGGTGGTCAGAATCCCAGAGTCTTATAGCCAAAATCCCCAAAAGGCCACCTGGCCCCACCTCCCCATAGAAATATTCCTAGAATGTGCCATTCTCTCCATTCCTATCATCATCATTCCTGAACGTCTTCTGTTACCTCCTACCCTGCTCAAGGACACCAGGCGAGAGGATGGGTGGGGCCTGGGATGCAGCCTCACAAGGCTGGCCCCCAGGAGCCCTGCATCTGCTGGGGGAGGGCTCCTTTTCCTCCTCCATCCTCCCATGGGAGGCACCTACAGGTCCTTCATGTCGCACGTGCTGGTGATGGCCCTGCATCCTGCCCTCCCCCACCCTATCTGCTGTACCCAAACCCACTCTCCACACAGCAGGGTGCTCTTTCAAAAGGCTTAACCTGACCGCATCGCTCCTCTGCTTAACATCCTTTAAGAACTTCTCCCTGAGTCCAAACTCTTCTGTCTACCTCATAAAACCTCCCACGACTGGCCCCTCCTGACTCTCAGCCCCTTCCTCACCCTCTCCCCCAACACTCGTGCTCCCACTGAGCTGAGCTTTCAGCTTCTCCAGCACATGCAGGAGGTCCCTCCCTCTCCCCCTCCCCTCCAGCATTTGCACGTGCTGTTTTCTCTGCCTGAAATGCTGTTTCCTCCACACCACTCTGCCCGGCTAACTATTAACCATCCTTTAAGCCTCAGCTTCTATGCTCTCCTTGCGAGGGCTTGCCCCAACAAGGTTAATGTGGACCCTTAGAAAGCACCATGGGTCAGTGATACTGTTATTGCTGTTGCTTTAACCAAGGGTTGTGATCCATCACCAATCATGGAATCACTTGATCAGGTTGCGATTAGCATCATTTTTTAAACATAAAATTGAGTAGAATAGAAAACATGAGAGTGAATTCCACTCAGTAAAGATAGGTGTTGTTTGGGGAAACGTTGTAGAAATCATGCACGTGTGTGCACACATGTGCCCCTGGGTTGTGACGTACCATGTGTTCCTCACTGTGGATGATGGTCCAAAACTTTGAAAGCCACCCCAGTAGGCGACTCGGCTGTCCAGCCAGGCTGAGCATCACTGCTTTAGTTTTTCAGGGCTCTTAGAGTCACGGAACTATTGACTGAAATAGACGGTCAGAAGGACAGCAAGAGGGCAACTGCCATCGCTCTTTCAGGTTCTCCGTGGGAGTTGCCATGAAGTATTCCAGCCATGCCCAGTTTACAATTCTAGTCTTCTCTCTCCCTGGACAGCCTTTGCCCCTGCATGGACTGCATGTCTGCGTTCCCCCAAAATTCATATGTTGAAATCCTACCCCAAATGGGACGATAGTAGGAGACGGGGCCTTTGGAGCTAATTAGGTTTAGGGGAGATGGTGAGGGGGGAGCTCCTAGGATGGAATTAGTGTCCTTAAAAGAAGAGAAACGGACTAGAGCTCGCTCCCTTGGCCACGGGAGGATGACAAGAAGATGGTCATCTGGAAGGAAGAAGACTTTCTGCAGACACCAGACCTGCCAGCAACTTGATCTTGGATTTCCCAGCCTCCGGAAGTGTGAGAATTAAATGTTTGTTGTCTAAGCCCCCCAGACTACGCTGATCTGTTACAGCGGCCCGAGCAGCCTAAGGCAGCCCTCAAGTTCTCAGCCCTCTTACCCGGCTTACGAGAGTTGCTTAGTGGATGCTAGTGTCCCAGACATGTGTCTGGTGGCTGGTGTGTGTCCTGCAGGTACATCACAGGGCAACCAGCTTGACAAACTAGGCTGACTCTTGGATGCGGTGAACAGCAGCTGCCATCAGCTGCCAAATTTTATTGCACCCCAACCATGAAACTCTTGGGGGATCTACCATCGGTAAGTGACATAGACTTGGCCTTGGTGTCCCCACCGTAGCCTGTGGATGAGAGGGAGTGTTAGGGACACAACCCAATGTGCATCTTGCTTCAGACCCAGGTCCATTGGCTCCCTGAGAAGAGTACTTAGCCGACTTCCATAAACAAGGACATTCATCTTTGTCAGCCCTAATGAACCACATTTGTCAGACGGGAACCAGAGAGCAGCTGCGTTGGAGGGAGACAAATCACTTAATCCAAGTCTCCTGATGTGGCAGCTCCTGGCACAGTGGAGATCATGGCATTTAACTACAGAAGGGCCTGGAGGACCCACATAGGGGAAGGGCTGGCTGCCCTTGACTGTTCCTGTTGGAATAGAGTGTGCGGGCTGGCAAATCCAGTGTGTGCATTGGCTGGTGCTTTTCTTGACGCTGCACCTGGTTCTGGGGGTGTGCACCCTGCAGATGCCTGGGCAGGAAGAGAGAGACGGCACAGCAGCCTCTGTTCACAGCACTAAGCAGGCCAGGGAAAAATGATCTGTTCAGAGTCATCCCTTCCGGTCCCACCAACTTGCTTCCTTTTAAGATTGTTTAGGAAAGACTCTTGGATGCAAGGGGCAGAAACCCATCTCAAATGAGCTTAGGCAAAAGGGGACGTATTGACTCATGGACTGTGAGGTTGAACAGCCATGCTAAAGCAGGGAAGGGATGCAGCCACGCTTCGTGAACAAGGACATCTGGGAACTCGAACGCAGCCCAGATGCCTGTGCTTTCTCTCCACGCTTCCCTCTGCATGCTGGCTTTGTTCTCCCTCCCTGTAGACAGGCTTCCTCCGTCAGTGGAAATTTGGACATGACAGCTCTCGTTTACCGCTCAGGGCTTCCGCTACTGGAAAGGGGTTGATGGAAGCTTTTTCTGGCCCCAAACTGAAAAGAACAGAAACTCCCAGGAAAGAGCTCTTAACTGGCCCTGCAGGTCAACCAACACAGTCATCTATGGCATGAGGCATGGAGTCATCTAAGGCGGCCCCCAGAGGAACCCAATGGCTGGATGCAGGGAGGAGCAGTTCTCAGGAAAAGGTGGTGTCCTTAGCAGACAGGGTAGCACACGTTCACTTTGGGGGTCTTTGGACCTCACTTCCCCCAAAACCCATATCCAACTCCAGCCACTGCTTACCCTGAAGACCCTCAGGGCCTAAGAGCGGGCAGGATGGGCGGGATTTTGTGATGCTGCTTCCTGCCCACCTGATTTTCAGAGCTACATGTGACATTCAGAATGACACCAGGACAATACTGGGCTGGCCAGGCACTTCTACTTGGTTGATTTTGACAGTCAAGTGTCCCTGAGGTGGGGATCCTGGTGGACTTTGCATATTTCCTAAGATCCTCTTCATCTGTACCAGCCCTGCGCTCTCAGACCCACCCGACATAATAAGGATTGTGCTTTTGAACAATGCACAGGCGGCTGTGGGCGGCCAGCGCGCTTCATGTCCACTCCCAGTAGCTTTCAGACATTCTTGACCATGAACCTCAGTAAAAAGAATATATCTTTTAGATGAAACAATACGTTTCACGTCATGATCCAGTACACACAAATACATACTCACATGTGTAGATGTAAACCTGAAACAAGTCTTGAAAAACTGTATTTGCCTCAATCATGCATGACGTAACTTGATGTTTTTTTATTTTGTTTTTATAAAGTCACTAAAATGTTTTCATGACCCACAGACGAGACTGAACCTACATGTTGATACACGCGCACGACCTCGTTGAGTCTCCCATGCTCTTGTCCTCACTGAACAGTTGTCTTTACGGCAAGCGCTCCATCGATAGCGCGCCTTCTGGACGCCAGGCTCTGTTGGGGCTTTTCCTTTGGGATCTTACTTAATTCTCCCAATAATCCTATAAGGTAGGAGCTATTGTTTTTGTTGCTTAGATAAGGAGACTGAAGATCAGCGATTGAGAGAAGACGAATCAAATTCTGAGTGAAACGACTACAATGAAACCCAGGCCATCAGACTAGAAACCCTTCCTTCACTGCTCAGCTGCCTCTCCCAGACCTGGTGAGCCCCTGGGCAGAATCGTGTGCTGGGATTAAAGATGGCTGCGGGTCTTTGCTGCTCCTTCCATGAAAGGTGGGGTCCAATCCCCTTCCTCTTAAATCCCGGCTGGCCACAGGGAGCTCCTCGACCCAGAAGTGATCTTCTAGGACTGCAGGGCTAGGTCAGAAGTCTTGCAGCTCTGCCTGGCGAGAGGCCTCTGGACCCTCTCTCTAGGTGCCCAAGCCACCGTGTAAGAAGTCCGCTACCCTGGGATGCCATGCTGAGGAGGTCCTGGGAGGGTCCTCTACTCACCCCGGTTGAGTCCAGCCTCGCAGCCATCCCCAGCGAGAAGCCAAACGTGGGAGTGAAGCTATCTTGACCACACCAGACTGACCCACATGGAGCTGAAGAATCTCCCAGCGGAGCCCTGCCCTAATTCCCGACCCACCAACGGGGAGAGGTAATAAATTGGCTGTTGTCTTAAGTCACCCAGTTTTGGATATTTTCTACGCAACAAGAGGTCGCCTGAACATGAGCTTCAAGAGCTCCAGACCACCACCTGCTTCCAGCCGAAAGGCTCTTGGGAGCCCCTGCCTCTTCTCCCTGCCTCTCAAGGTGTGTTGGGTAAGGCTCAACTCTCCGTGTGGATTCTGCTGAGAATGTGGGAAGGCCAGCACCCACCGTCTGCTCTCCCCTCCCCTCCTCTGCAGCGGGGGCTCCCCAACTGTAGGGGCAGCATCTCTATTCTGTGAGCCGGGAGGGGACCATACCCCCCTGAGGAAGGTGCTCTATGGGCTGGGGGCGGGGAGCAGGAAGGTCGAGGGGGGAGGGGAGGGGAAGGAGCTGTTTGTTAATATTTACTCAAATTAATAAGATGTTGAGCAACATCTCTACATAAAAGCCACAGTGAAAATTAGTAAGTGGTTCATCCTGGTCTAACAATATAGAATAATTAATTTCCACGCTCAGGCCTTTTTTTTCATAAACAGTAATTAAAGAGAAATATTATATAGCTGCACCTGTTTTTCACTCTCAGCTTACCACCGTGAGTAAACCCGATCTTTTATTGATGAGAAGAGACACACGCTGGAAAACCGTAGGAAGAGCATCAAAAGCCCTCCAGCCGTCCCTCGAGACGTGTAAGAAATCTCAAGTTATTAAACCATATGGAGGGCGCGCCACGAGCGGGCCTCCCACAGGGGGCCGGGGCCTCACTTCCTTTGACTTTCGGCTCCTCTACAGGGTTCAGGGCTGCTGGGGGGGTGACACTGGTCTGCCAGCAGTAAGGAGACCCCTGTGCATCAGTTGTCCTGGGGACAAGAACAGACTGATGTTCTGCATCCAGTTTCTGCTCCTTTCTGCCCGGGCCTAAATTCTTGGCTTCCTGTGTGAGTGTGTCAGAGGGGCACCAAGTTCAAGTTGAGAGGGTCCTGGGTCCCTCCTGCCAGCTGACCCCAGCCTGTTCAAGGGCTTCAGTCAGACCAAGGATGTGAGGCCAGGGCAGGAAGAGGCACGAGAGCTAATATTTGCCGAGCACTCTACAGTTTGGTCTTTACCGCTCTCACGCTCATTATGCAAAGTTATTCTCTTCTCCAGCTGAATCCCAGCAGGAATCCTGCCACAGCCGCCGCCTGGAAATTCTGATTTTCTGCATTGGGTCTCTGATGCCAGCCTGCAGCACCGGCACCGTGGTGAGGACAGCCCGGCCCCACCGGCCCTGAGTGCCTTCGTCTGTGGTTGCTGCCTCTCCATTTACAAAGACTTACCCGTTGGCTGGATCAGTCCTTGAACTCCGGGAAAGGGACCCTATGTCAAAATAATGTGAGCGGTCTCCGATTTTTCACTCAGGCAGGAACAAGGCTATAATTGGAGGCAACGGGCCCTGATCGAGGACTTGGAAGGCAACATTGTGTAGACAAAGATACGAGCCCCCGTTATTTAGCTCCTAATGATACACCTTGGGCCTCAGGGGCCCCCACAGTGCCTGGTTGTGCAGTACCTGTCACACCAATGTGTGACTACATTTACTTAGCTGTGACCCCACTAGACTTTGAGCTATCTGAGGCCAGGAGCTCATCTTACTCACTGTCAAACGCCCTGCACTGTGGCGCAGAAGAGATGTCCTGTAATAATTTGGTAATTTGATGGCTGGGAATTTAAGCAGTTGCTTGAGAGAGAGGCTGGCACCAGGCAAGAGATAGTTGCCCATGGACCCGAACCAGAGGGCACCTTCTTTCTGAGCTGGAGAATTCCAGTACTAAGACTCCTTGTGACTTCTACCTTTGTCCAGTCTTCAACTCCTGCCCAAGCCTCGAGGAGGACCACAGGGATGTGGAGGGTGAGCTAAGCCCCAGGAGCTGGACCACTGAATTCTTACTCGGGGCACCAGGAGCATCCTGCTCCACGCCACCCATTCCTTGTCCCCGGTGACTGATTCCGGGCATTTCCTTCCAAGCAGCAATGCCCAGAAGCATTACAGAAGAGGTAAGGTGGGTAAGCTCTTGCTTGGTTTGTTACTTACAGTGACTTGACCAGGGTTGGAAGGAGAAGAACCAAGTCGCTGGCCCCTGGGGGTGTCAGCTAATGTAACCCCATTTGCGTGCATTCTTCTTCCTAACAACACCCTCCTTTGTGGCACCATCCCTCCCAAACTCCGTGAAGACTCACCGTCGGGTCTGGTTGGGAATGGTTTCACCTGACTTTATTAGCTCAACTCCTGGCTGTTCTTTCCTTCCCTCCTGTGGTTGCCCACTGCGGTGGGCAGAACCATGGCCCCCTAGAGATGGCCACGCTCTAATCTCTAGAGCCTTTGAATACGTTAAGTTACATGGCAAAGGGGAATTAAGGATGCTAATCAGCTGAATTTACAATAGGGAGATTCTTCTGGATGATCTGGGTGGGCCCAATGGAATCACAAGCGTCCTTCAAGGTAGTGAGGGAATTGGAAGAGAGAAGCAGAGACAGGGCAGTGTGAGAAAGGCTCGAGCCACCGCTGCCGGCTATGAAGATGGTGGAAGGATGCACTGTGGTCTCAGAAGCACATCAATGCCCCTCAAGACTGTGACCGGGACCACAGAGCCTGCGTCCGATAGGGACTGAGGGCTGCTTCACGTCTCCTGTTCTCCGCCTGCTGGTGCCCACCGGTGCCACTGGCCCTCTATGCTGCCTGGGGCTACTGCCCAAAGTATCTTGTGGCTGCGTCCTTTAGACACATGATGAGTCTGAAACTTGTCCTATTGCACTCCAAGGAAGCAGGGCAAGCTGGAAGGGCAGGCTGGGGGGGCGGGACCCTGGGTCAGGCACCCGGGGCAACCAGAAGGGGGCGGAGCCACAAACAAGGTCCCAGAGATGACAGGGGGCCACAACCAAGGAAACAAGTGCTGTTGGCAAGTGCAAAGGCCTTAGGTGGCCTTAGGGAAGCACCAAGCAGCAAGGCCGAATGAGGGGAAAGAGTCCTGAGGAATGGCTGTGAAGAAGCTTGGAGAGATGCAGCCAGGAAGCCTGAGAGTGGGTCCCTCTCCTCTGTGGATATTCTGCATGTGGCCTGTCTGCTACCCCAGCCCGATGGGTGAGACTGTCTGGTGACCCACATCACAGTGCCAGCCAGCACAGAGCTGATGTTCAGCCATGGACCCAACTCTTCAATCTAACTGATTTTGCTGGTTCACCCACCCCTGACCATAGAACTGACACACTTTGAATTTTTGCCATCATCAGCACTCATGCGTGGTTAGTGGGGCCAATTTGGCAAAACGTATTAATAACCTCAAAAATATTCAAACCTTTTGACCCGGTAATTGTCCTTCTGGGAAGCTAGCCTAAGAGTATCATCAGAGATGTAGACAAAGTCTTTGCTCAAAGTTCATCACAATATAATTTAGAATAGAAAACAGCCACTGGCAAATTGCTGAAATGTTCAACAAAAGAAAAATGGTTGTGTATAGAAAAATCCCACAGTGAAATATTACGCAGCCACTGAAAGCGATTATAAAGACATTTTTGAGGGGGCAAAATGCCCATGACACGCAATTGCATTAAAAAAATAAAGAATACTCGAGTTGGGGAGTTTGGATGTTTGGGCAATTTGCTACTTTTTTTGTTATACTTTCCTACATTTTCTAAAATGTCCACAACGGTCACATGCTACTCTTGTAATCAGAAGAAGAGAAAGAATTGCTGCCTTCTCCAGGCCCTTCAAAGGTTGGTTTCCTGAAACCTGTGGCCCCCCTTCACCCGGCTGAGGTTGGCGAAGCTGGCTCCAACTGCTGCCCGTCAGCCCTCGCCTGGCACAGCCCAGCGGGAAAGCTGTGTGTTTGGCCGTAATTCCAAATCCCAATAAAACACCACAGCTGCTTTTCCTCTGAATTCTCCTCACTGCAGATGAGAAAGCTTCCCCCACGCTTTTGATCCTCTTCTGCACTGCATTGTCTCTGTTCATGCAAATACTAAATATATTTTAAAAGATTCAGAGTTTTGCGGATGTAACCCGAGATTAGGACACTATAGGCACCCTCAGCTGAGTTCTCAGACTCCAAGTTCAGGTACTCACAAGCCTGTACACAAGGGTGGACATAAATCCAGTTCAGTCTTGAGAATTGTCTCAGTTCAGAATGGAAAAGCTAATTCAATCTGGCTTAAACAATAAAGGGAATTTATTGTCTCGTCAAAATGAAATGTCCAGAAGCATGCAGGCTTCAGGCACAGTTAGATCCAGTGGTTCATGGTGGCATCAGGGCCGTGGGGCCATTTTCTCTGCTGTTTCCTTGGCTCAGTTTCATCCCTGCGGCTGGCTTCTCTCGGGGCTGCAGCAATCCAGACCGGTGGGCCTCTCTGCACAGTGCCCCGTTCAGAAGAGGGGATGCCATTGTGCCGACTTCCCCAGCAGGAATATTGAGATTTGCTGGTTGGGCCGCCTCCACTTGGGTGCTGAACTGTGACCAGAGGGACAGAATGCACTGATTATCTTAGACCTGTCAAGTGTCCCTTCCAGAGCTCGGGGTGGAGTCAGTTTCTCCAGAACCACGAAGACCCTCAAACAGAAGTCAGAACTGCAAGAAAGAGGGAACTGAGTGTCGGCGGGTTACCACAAACATCCACCATGGGAAAAGGGTTCTTTGACATTTCTTCTGGGAGTATATCTAAGGAGTTGTTTTGCCAGTATTAACTACAGGAACATTTATGGATGTTTAACTCTGGTGTTTTATTCAGCAAATATTTACCATCAATTTACAAATCTAGTTAAATAAAATATTGTGATTTCTTATTGTTTCTGCTACTTTAAGGAAATTAATGTTTAAAGAACATTGATTCAAAATACTTCATGGCCCAAGGAAACAAAACTTGGAAACCTAATTATAGCTTTTCTTCTTGGAAAGAAAAGAAAATACGAGTTTAATCAATAGGCTGATGAAATCCACCCATGAGGACAGACTCTTTCCTTGGGGTCTTCCCAGCCTTTCCTCAAGTTCTCCCTCTGTCCCAAACGCCCTTCCACTTCCTTCTCTGCTAAAATTTCCTTCTCGAGTGTCCACAGCCTCTCACATGCCCTCCCCTGCAAGGCCTCTTGACCCTCTCTCGCCTCGGTAGACTCAGAGTTTCTATCCCGTGGCCTCCACCGCTCACCCCACACTTCTTATCCCTTACAAGGGTGCGGTCTTCCCATCTGCCCCCTGTCGAACATAACTTCAGTGGGGAGGGGCTGGGATGAGGCAGGGGTGTGTGGAAGGCCAGTGATGACGAAAAAGTCCTAGTGGCGAGGATGGTCAAGGGATATTTAGGCCCATGCAGCCAATCCTCCACAGTGAAGGGCGTCTTGGAAAAATGCAGGAAAGGGAGCCGTGTTCCTGTACAAATTGATGAGGGATGGAAGGAAGGTAACAACTGAGAGGGTCAAGTTGTAAAGGAGAGACGCGTATCCCTCAGGAACCCCTGGAGATGTTACCGAAAGTTCAGTCTCTGATCCGGACGCCAGTCCAAATAACGAGAACAGAGTCTTGGGTGAAAAAGGAAAGGCTTTACTTTGCTGGGCAGAGGGAGCAAAGCAAAGGACCAGTGCCCCAGAAGTTGCCTGCTCCCCATTCAGAAATGGGTAGAGGTATTTATTTGGGGTTTAAGGTAGGGGAGGGGGGGTTGTGGATTTCTTGGTCAGCATTTCCTGTCGGCCTATGTCTGGGGCTGCTTCCAGGAGACAAAGGATTTCTCAGATGAGCATCCTTGGCTGTTTATCTCCACGGTGAGGGTAGACTCTGATGTCAGGAAGCCAAGAAGTTGGGCCTGGAATTTTCAATTTCTTGATATTCTCTGGACATTAGTTTCTCTGTAAAAACATCAAGGTCCTGGGATCAGCCACAACTTTAGTGGGAGCCCAGTGTGAGGTCATCTGGACTTTAACAATTTGTAATTTCTATTTGGTTGTAAAGCTCAGGGAGTCAGAGGTTAAAGAAACAAGCATTTACATGAGTGTAACTAACGACCAGGGAGCTGGAAATGTGTGCTTTTAGTTTTAACCCATATATGCTGGATTCACTGTAGGGGAACCAATATCAGGGCCGGTATTAACTAAGAGCCAGTAACAGATTTGGAGGGGGCACCAGGATTCCACCATGTATGGCAGGGCCCTGGCAGTTGGTCCTTCACGTCTTATACGATCACATAAGTGGGATATTTAGACACTTCACCTCTGGCTTTAGGACCAGAAACCAGACAAGGAAAAGGTTACAGAAAATCTGACCCGTAACTCAACAGAGCCTCCCAAATGTTTTCCAGACAAGGACAAAATTAAATGCACTATTTTTCAGAAGTTGATGTTCTCTGTTTGCAGATGTTGCCGCTCTACAGTGAAACTTGCGGGGGTTGCCGCGGGACCCCTGCAAATTCTCCAGCTCTAAGTGTCTGAAAGATAGCGTGGACCTGTTACATAGTGGCATGTTGCATGGATCCTGTTACATAATGGCGCCTTGAACTTGCTATGTGATGGGCTGCACATGCGCCCTGTTAGGCCCAGTTGCTACACAGTTGTAGCATATTCTCGCACTCTGGCTTATAAAGTCTCCGCTGGTACTAAGGGGCGGGGGTGAGGCCAGGGCTTTGGAGCTATCCCCGGTGTCCTCCATTGCTTGCTCAAGCAATAAACCTTTTTCTTCACCCACTTCTGCCTTGGTTGTGCTTTTCAGCTCCACGTTCACAAGAGATGGATCCACTGAGTTTGGTTACAGGTTATCCTTTGGTAAAAAAGGAACTGTGCCCCTTTTTAAAAAAATGCACCATTCCGAGGGTCTAGAGGTTTCCTACCACCCACGGGACACTGGAAAATGGTTTTCAAGCAGAATCATGTCTCATTTCAGAAAACAGTTCCACACCAGAAACTTCTCTCTCTCTCTCTCCATCTCTCCCTCCCTCCTTCCCTCTCCACCCCCTCTTCCTCCTCCTCCTCCTCCTTCTTCCTCTTCTCTCTCTCTCTCTCCTTCTCTCTTTCCAACCACTTTCTAAGGAAGTGGTGGCCCCCACCTGGTCTGGAGGCTGCCCTTTCCTGCCACCCTGAGCCTGCTCCTGCTCAGTTGCTCTGGTCACCTCCTGTTGACACATTCCAGCCCAGGCACAGGAAGCCCCTTCATCGTTTAGCTCAGGGGATGGCAAGCTACCACCTGTGGTCAAATCTGGCACGTCACCTGCTTTGGTGTGCCCCCTGAAAACAGATTTCACATTTTTAAATGGTTGGCAAAAAAATTTCTTTTAAAGAATGATACTCCACGACATGAAATTATATCAAATTAAACTTTCAGCCTCCAGAAAGGGTCCAGCGATGTTTTATTGGAACACGTCCACACTCATCCATTTCCATATTACCTGCGTCTGTTTTCATACAGTGATGGCAGAGCTGAGCAGCTGCAACAGAGGCCTTCTGACCTGCAAAGCTGGAAATATTGACTCTCGGGCCCTCTATAGAAACTGTTTGCTAACCCCTGCTTTAGATCCTTAAACCTGCCTCTGCTCTGAGAAGTCAGATGTACTGTGACCTTTCTGTCTCTCTGCCTCCACCAGGGACAGCCTCACTGTGGCAGAACAAACAGGAGACCTGCCTTCTGCTTTCCGATGCTGACAGCTTCCCAGACTCACCCTGGATGAGGGATTTCTGCCAATCCTGGGACCAGGTTAAGCGTCTCTCACCTTCATGAGGTCACCATGAACAGCAGAAGGCTCAGAAACTGGTTGGTCCGTATGTGCCCGGAAGCCCTGGGCATCCTGGCCCAGAGCTGCCCATCATCGTTTCAAGCAGGACACTGTTCTCGGGGCCCCCAGAAACAAGGGCTTGACCCCATCACAGAGTCTGACACAACCCTTACGCCTCCTGGACACCAAACACGCTCTGACCACCAAAGGAAGCCACCAGCTTTGGAACACTCATTTGAAATTGAAAAATGCTAATGAAATCACCCCATTTCTGACTGAATGCGTTTCTTTCTTACAGAATAAGGCAGAAAGTTGAAGCTGCTATTCAAACCTGAAAGTTCCTTTTGATAGTTCAAATAAGGAGATGAAATGGCATAAAGCGTGTTCTTTGAAGCTAATCAAGCCTGTGGTTTTCCGCAGCCCTGCCTTTTGGATTCACAGGAAGGAGGCCCCGTTTGAAAGGTCTCCCGGAGAGCTGGTGGCTCAGCTCCGGCTTTGAAGCGGTTTTCAAAGCTGGCGGAGTCCCCGTCAGGGCCTTGAGAGATGTCCTCAGACTTGAGCCTGCTTTGCGGCCTCCGGGGCAATCCTGGGGTCACCTCCACAAGAAGCCTGGGATAGCGTGCACCTGGGCAGACCCAAGTGTGACCCCCACTTCAGCTGTGCAAACTTGGAAAAGAAACTGCCCTCTCTGAGCCTGAGGTTCTTCCTCTGCAGAGTGAGAATATTCAGAGCACGCCTCAAAGGAATTTAGGGGGATTGAATGAGTGATGTACAGTGCACGAGCACACAGATTGTACACAATACGTCGTTAACCAATACGGAAACAGCAGTGAAGGAAGCGTCTTGTTTCCCTTGGGAATTTGAACCCTCTGAAAATAGAAAAGTAAACTTTGTGTTTTCTTAGCACCTTTGCTTAAAACTCACAAAAACCATCTGCTCTGCTTCCCCCAACACATGCTAACAACAACCAACAACAAACAACAACAAAAACGTGACACATACAGAGTGCTTGCCAGGTGCCCGGGCTTTATGTTTTCATCCAACGGATGCTCCTAATCACCCTGTAGGGCAGGGCTTAGTCTTGTGTGTTCCCACTTTACAGATGAAGACCTGAGGCATAACAGGTGAAGATGACTAGTTGGTAAGTGGTGAAGACAGGATCAGAACCCGGGCAATGTAATCCAGATACTGTCTTCGGTAAATAGGTGGGTAAATAAATAAATGGGTGGATGCGTGGACAGATAAGTGAATGGCTAAATGAATACAGTAATGCCTTGCATCCAGTTGCCCAGGCTAAAGGTACGTGTAGCAGTGTAGGGAGGCCACCTCCTAAGGGCTGGCTTGTAGCTGCTGCTGATGAGGTGCCCAGGGGAGGCACGCCTGCCTCCTGTGAACTTCCAATGCACCAGCTCAGCCCATTATCCTAGCCAAGCCCTTGAAAGCAAAATTCAGGGCACCATAAAAAGGTCCAGAGGGTGTGGGCTCAGAAGTAGCTGCTCTGAACAAGCCTGGAGATCGCCCCTGCTCACAGACATCAGCTCAGCCCCCATTGTCATCAGTTCTCTCCTGTTGCGAAGTACCGTGGTAACTCAGTGGACTCTGCAGGAAAAGGTGGAGGAGAATCCTTTGTCGGATATTCCTCTGTAGACAAAAGAGCAATTTGAGGCCGCTTGGGGCATGGGCACTGCCTCAGGCCCACCAGCCGTCCTGGAATTCGGCTTTCTTCCAGCTGCTGCTGCGGATGCCCAGGGCCCTTCACAGGGCAGCTGGAGACCAACCGCATGCGGGCAACTGCTTTCCCAAGTCAACAAAGTGGGGATGAAGCCGCAGCCTTGTTTGACCTGGGATTATCTGCTCCCCACACTCAAGAGGATGCAGCCTCACCTAAGATGAAGTAGGTTTTGCAGGAGGGAGCATCTCGGCTGGCAGGTGGCCACCCTGGCCACACTGACTGGGTCACAGAACCATGTCCTCCTATGAGCCTCGAGGGGAGAGAGAAGGGAGGGAAGGAAATATTGATCTTTTACTTGATCCAGGCACTGAGCTGAGCATTTTATAGTCAGGTGTGGTGGTGGGGGGGGGGGGGCACAGATTTGGGGCCAGAAAGACACAGGTCTGAGTTCCAGCTTTGTGATCTTGGCAAATTACCCAACCTATTTGTATCACTTACCTACTACTGGTTTTCAGACTACCTCAAAACTGAAAGGCTTAAGACAATAACAGTTTAGCCCACGAATCTGCAGTTAGGGCAGGGCTAAGAGTGGACGGCTCGTCTCGGCCCCGTGCAGACGAGGGATGGAGGATCGACTTTCGAAATGGCCCCTCACATGGCTGGCATGGGGTTGCGGGCCAATGACCGGGGGCTCAGCTGAGGCTTGGGGCCAGGGGCCTCCAGTGCTATTCCCGTGCACCTTTGCGTGAGCTGCTGGGCAACATGAGTAAGTTCTAAGAGTGGGCATCCAGGAGCATCCAGGAGCGTCCCAAGGAGCAGGTGCAGGGCGTGTCTGTGACCTAGCTTCTAAAATCACACAGCGCCACTCCTGCCACACTCCATTGGTGGAGGCAGTCACAAAGGGATATCATCAGAGCAGTCCTGACCTAATTAGGCAAGCCCTTTAGAAGAAGGTCAAAAGGTCAGAGACTGTCTCCCCTGCTGGCCTTGAAGGAGCAAGCACCATGAGTTCCACAGATGTAAGGACATAAATTCTGCCAACAAGGACAGGAACTTGGAAGAAGACCTCAGCCTCACATGAGACCCCAGCCCCAGCTGCCACCTTGAGGAAAGCCTTGTGAGACCCTGAGCAGAGGACCCAGTTAAGCTGTGCCCAGACGCCTGACCGTGAGTTAAGAAATGTATGTTGTTCCACGCTGCTGAACGTGTGGTCATTTGTTCCGCAGCAATAGGGCTCTCGAACGCCTGCATCAGTGCGATGCTCAGCTAACTCTCATCCGCTGTCCTCTTGCCCTTCTTGAGTTTATCGTCAACTCCTGAGGGATACTAATTCAGCAATCCTCTCCAAGCCTTGTCACCAAAGCTCCCTGCCCCTGGCCCTACCTCAACCGCGCCACCCTCCATCCCATTACTCTATCATTTGTCATACTATTTGAAATTATCCCTGGACGGAAATGTGACCGCAGGGATGAGCCTGTTGATACAAGCGATGGGGCTGGAAGGACACGTGGATCTGCTCCTCACTGGTCCTGAGAACCAGCCCCTCACGGCCCTTCTCCAAGCGTGGGGCCATACCACCTCTGCCGTCCTGTTCTTCCAGCCTTTGGGGAGGTCACTGCTGCCTGCAGTTACTAATCTCCGGTCGTCTCACCATTCTGCTCTTTCACTCTTCCCATACCCACCCAGGTAACCAGTTTTCTACATCCAATCCCCTCTGTTTGAAATACCCTGTGTGACTTCTGTTTTCCTGACTGCTCCCCCATCTTCCTGAATGAGCCCAAGTGAGTCTCGGTTCCTTGCAGCCCAAAGGTCTTCACCCTAACAGAGAGGCGTAGTGGCTTGCCCACAGATAGTAACGGATGCAGCAGAAAGTTGATTCCAGGTCATCTCATTCCGAGATCCGTGCTCTCCCCATGGCACCACCCTGGGATCACACAGACCAAAAAGAAGTTTGTGGAATGGGTGAATGGATGTGCTAACAACCACATGCTAACAAGCACGGTGTCTTCTGACCCACTGCCCTTGGACCAACAATGGATTAACCGTTTGCTGCCTGAAGGACTGTAAATTACCTAGTTTTCAGCAAAACATCCGGAGACTAGGTTCCTGTCCAATCTCCTCTCACATCCAAGGCTGCAATTTCCTCTGAACAAAGTGATTGCACTTTCCTTTCCCAGGGAAGATTGGTCTTCTCAGCCGGGTGACAGACGCCAAATGGGAGGTGAAGCGTTCTGCCTTCTCTCTACCATCTGTTAACATAACCCCAAGCCACCCGCAGGTTGGTGCTGTCCCATCTTGGCTTGCCCGGAACGGGGCTGCCAGGGCCTTGATTGCTTTCTCTCAGTGTGTGCACTCTGAGTGCAGCCCGTGTTCCCGCTCGCTTCTCCCGCCTCCTTAGAGGCAGCATCACGGTGACATGCATCTGCTGGCAGAGCGCAGATCCAGGAAGCGCCGTGGCGATGGTGGATGAGTGGAATCAGCAGCAGGGGCCGTTTCTGCATGTCCAGGGCTCTTTGTTTCTTATTAGTTTGTGGGCTTCTGTTCACGAAGCTAGTCTTTTTCTGAGATGTCATAAATATAGGGCCCGCTGAGGTTGAGTTGAATTCAACAAGATGGCCCTTATTGCGGCGAAAATATGACCTGGCAAATTCAACATACATCTCTGTGGAAACTCGGGAGGGACCCAAATCCAGTCCTGGAATGGGCTCCAACATCCAAGCCAAACACCTTCCTTTGCATCTGCTTAGGGGAGAATGGAGGGCGGGGGACAATGACCCACCCCTGCCCATGACGCCTGCACCATCTCATTTATGCATTTCCTGATAAAGGTGCAACGGACATCACTGTCTAGGACAATTACTTCTTTTCAAATCATTTTATACCATGGACACGACAAGAGCCAAGAGAGTCCGGAAATTCAATGCCTTCCCATGTCTGCACAGAAGATTAACCACCTCAAAGAAATTAGGAAAGTGTCTTCCTAACAGTGACTTAAAGACATTGCTATTCAGTATGTTAATGAAAAATCCATTGATGTTTGGCATTTATCAACTGTCAAAAATTAAATTTAGCTGCCCTGTGATTTTAATTAGCATTAACCCAGTTAAGCCAGCAGGTAGTTGCTCTGATTCAGGCAGACACCTTCATGTGCATATCTTTTCTTGGCTGACACGCAGTGAAAGGAGGGGACAGCGTGGAAGGGCTTCACAAGAAGGTGGTGTCTGAACTGGACTTTGAAGGAATTTGACAACTCAAAGGGGAGAAGCTCATTCCGGGAAGAGCGAACGCATGCAAGGGGTAGTGGCTTGAAAGAACAAGGCACATTTCCAGAATAACAAGTAGTCTAGTTTGCTGGGAGAATGATGAGGAGATGAGAGGGAAAGGCACACAGGATACCGGTAGTGAAGGGTCTCAAAGCTAGAGCAGAAATCATCCTGTAGAAATGGGGAGTGATTAAAAGCTTTGGGGCAAAATGTGACTTGACGATGTTTGAGTTTTAGAAAGAGAACTCTGGGAGATGTGTAGTGGGCAGAATGAAGGGTGGAAGACAGGATGGAAGGATCCAGGAAATATTTCAGGGGCCTCTCGAAGGTTCTGCACTTTTATTCGCAACATCGTAAAGGAGGGAGATCAGAGTAGCTTTTGTGCCATTTCCACGATAGGTGACAAAGCATGATCAGGCCACTAGGTCGTTATGGTACAAATAAAGGTAAGAGATTGACAACACACGCAGAAGCAGGTTTCAGGGCTCCTGTGATCTTGGGGCATAGCCTTAGAGCCCAGAGCAGGAAACAGTGATTCTAAAGGAGACAAGGCGAAGGAACCAAGTGCCCAGTCTTCACAGAGCCCCGAAATCCCAGGGAAGGAACAAGACTTCTAGAGGGGGGAGTGTAGGGGCAGGAGGGGTGTGGGGAGAGATAGTGGGCAGTTTGCATATCCTCCTGTGAGCAACATGGCATCCTTGAAGAGTCCAGGCTCTAGAGGCAGACGATCTGTGCGGTAGGTTTAAAGTACGGCCACTAATTCCTCAATATTTCTCCCCTCAAAAGGGAGCCTAAATCCCTTCCCCTTGAGTGTGGGCTGGACATGGTGACTTATTTCTGAGGAACAGAATATGTCACTTTCAAAACTAGGTCATAAGAGACATTACAGCCTCCTCCTTGCTCTCTCTCTCAGATCACTCACTCTAGAGGAAGCCAGCTGCCATGTCATGAGGACACTCAGACAGTCCTATGGCAGGAGACTGAGCTCTCCTGCCACAAGCCAGTGAGGAACGGAGGCCTCCAGCCAACAGCCGTTTGAGGGAGCCGTCTTGGAAACAGGTCCTCAGCCCGCGTCAAGCCTTCAGATGACGCAGCCCCAGCCAACATCTTGACTGAAACCCAATAAGTGACCGTGAGCCACAACCCAAATAATTTCTGAATTATTTGGCCCACAGAAACTGTGATGTAACAAATGTTTGTTGTTTTAATCTGCTCGGTTTGGGGCAATGGATAAGTAATACATCCTGGCTTCATCTCCAATCCCCGTCATACACAGACTAAATGATTTTAAGCCTCAGTTTCCTAAACGATAAAATAGGGATAATTTGACACACATCCCGGGGTTGCTATGAGGATTATATGAGATGAAATATTTATAAAGTATCCCTCCCCCATCTACCAGGTATTACTGATGGTCAAAAAAACTGTCCAGTTATGAGCGCAGCGATTAATTACTAAGTGCAGCTAACCAATGGTACCTAGTTTGGCCTGAAAAATATGAGTGCAGCTTTGGAAATGTGGCCTGGATATCAAAGCGCCACAGTTACCGTGGTCTGCATCTGGCCTCCAGGCTGACTAAGGCTTCCCTGGAGTCTGGGGAAAATGAAGTAGAAAACAGAGGTCTCAGCGTCTACGTTGACTACAGAGTGACCATCTCCACCAAGGAAGGAGGCAGCACGACTTCTCAAGACCAGCTCAAGGGAATAAACTTCGACAGAGTTTTGGATGCAAGTCCTCTTACAGTTTCCTTCTGGTTTAATCTCTACACCATCACCAGAACAACCTACATCCCGTAAGTAGATGAGAGGAGCGTCTATTTGGGATTTTATCTAGTGGTTTTATCTCCTTCTTGTGACCTCTTGGAAGCCTCTACTCATGAGCACTGACATGGGGATGTGGCCACGTTCAACATCTTGGCTCCAACCCTCCAAGAAGCACTAACATTGCTTTAATCCTAAGAATATAATAAAATTTGCAAACGAGGATGGAGCATGTCATCAGGCGGTGAATTGGTCATCACAAAGGCATAGTTTAAATGGTAACTTGAGCTGTCCATTCTGTCAGCTTTGCCTCCAAAGCTGGGAACATTGTAGGATTCACCCCAATACCCTTTGAATATCTGCCTTTAAAATCATACCTCTCTATGAAAATGGCAGATGCCATGTTGAGCCATGTCAAGAATTTTATCCAAAAGATACAGAGGTAAACAGAGGCAGATCCCAAACCCTGAGAAATGTGGGTCTGGGGAGAGCCCGGGATATTCAAAGTGAGCAGCGAGCCTGCCCAGGCACCCAAGGTAGAAAGCTAAGTATGCCCCTGGGCCTCACCGAGGATAAGAAATCCGGGCAGAGAGCCCAGTGGGTGGATGGTCACCATGGGGCGTCCAGATAGGCTGACACCTGACGTGGGCAGGGCAACATCGGCTATTTCCACCCTCAGGCATGGAACAGAATGACTGTTTAGAACGCTGACGTGCCGGGGAGTCAGAGAGCCATTTTCTTTCTTTTTTTTTTTTTTTTTAAATGTTTTGTTTCTTTTTAGGTTGCTATTTTTTTTTTTTTTTAAAGATTTTTTTTTTATTATTTCCTTTTTCTCCCCAAAGCCCCCCGGTACATAGTTGTATATTCTTCGTTGTGGGTTCTTCTAGTTGTGGTATGTGGGACGCTGCCTCAGCGTGGTCTGATGAGCAGTGCCATGTCCGCGCCCAGGATTCGAACCAACGAAACACTGGGCCGCCTGGAGCGGAGCGCGCGAACTTAACCACTCGGCCACGGGGCCAGCCCCCAGAGAGCCATTTTCAAAGATGAACAGCAAGAACGTCATATTTCTAGACTCTGGACTCGGGAGTCTAGACCTTTGCTATAGACCGAATGTTTGTGTCCCCTCACAATTCATGTGTTGAAAGCTTATCCCCAGTCTGATGGTGTTAGGAGGTGGGGCCTTTGGGAGGTGATTAGGTCATGGAGGTGGTACCGTCATAAATAGGACTAGTATTCCTATAAAAGAGACCCCAGAGATCTGCCCCCGCCACCGTCTGCCATGGGAGGACACAGCGAGAAGACCGCCATCTACGAACCAAGAAGAGGGCCTTCACCAGACACTGAACCTGCCAGCACTTTCCAGCCTCCAGAACGGCGAGAAATCAGTGTTTGTTGATTACGAGCCCCCTAGCCTGTGTTTTTTTTTGTTGTTGTTATAGCAGCACGAATGGACTAAGGCAACCTTCCTCCACCAGCCTCCTTGTGAAAATAACTTTAGATATTGCCCTTTGTCAAGGGGGTTTCTTTAATCAATTCAGCCAACAGTAAACCGAAGCTGGTCGCTGTACCTGCCTCTTTGCTGCCCCTGTTATCATATTACTTCTGCTGCCACCGACGTGAGAGGCAACGAATGCCAGAGGGTCCCTGTTTCTGACTCTGTCTGCAGTCTCATCCAGAGCAGATTTCAGCAGGTTTTATTCCTTCCTCCTTGCTTGCTAACCCACAGAGGAAGAAATCTGTGCTTGCCTGGACAAGCTGGGAGTTGGGGCGGGGATAAGATGAAGCAAGCATTTTCTGTGATAACATCCATTTTTGCAAGAATTCCAGCCTAAGACTAAAAACATAAAAATAAAAACAAACAGATAGATGACTTTCCCCTGGAGAAAGACTTATCTGCGCACAAAGCAGCATGTATAAAGAGGTTTATCGTGTTATCATTTGTAAAAGCAAAAAATAGAAGTGACTTAATTGTCCATCAGTAAGGAAATAGTTAGACTATCAGACGTCTGTGCTGTAGGATTCCATGCAGCGCTTTTTAAATGAGGCAGATAGATATGTACTGATGTACTCCTAAGTAAAACAGATCAAGTTATAAAACTATACTCATGGTATAATCTTGTTTGTGAAAAAAATCAAAGGCTATAGAATATATAAATATTCAAAATGTATACTTCTATATGCACATCCATAGAAAATGGTTCATACCAAACAGGTAATGGCAGCCAGTGCTGGAGAGGAGACTGCCCTGATGGGGCAAAGTGACCTTCACTGGACTGTCTTGTTAGAATTTTTGCCATGAGAAGAGACAAATGTATTAAGTGAACATATTATTTGTGCAATTAAAATAAATTAAAAATAATTCCATGGGATTTTAAACAAACGTATTAGGGCCACAAATTTACCCAACTCTGCTCAAATGTACCAAGAAAATGCAGCTTCTTTCTTTCTCTACAGCTGATCTAAGCGTCCTCAACTTCCTGCGTCCCTCTGGATAACCGAAGGGCAGGAGCAGGGGGAAATGGCCAAACATTAAACTTTCCAGTCAATGGCGTCTAGTCTCTGACAGTTTGATGGTATCTGCTGAGTAACTCAGGCCCTTTCCAAAAAAGTCTCATCCCTCAGATTTCTTCCCTCTGCCTCTGCTTCTCTCTGAGGGCGTCTGAGTTTGGGGGTTTCCATGCTCTTGTGGCTGAGGGGAGAAGGGAGCTTCCAGCCTAACGGGATCCTCTGGGTCATGCTGGTCTCTGTCTCAGAGTGGCCAGCCACACCATCTGGTCTTTGAGGGAGTCATGCTGGCACCTCCCTGGAATCAGGGTCCCAGCCGTATGCACACCATGGGCCTGCATCCTCATCACATCCCTGGCATGTCCTCTACATCTCCAGAACTTCTGACTCCTTGCACAGCACACACAGGCCGTGGGAAACAGGGATGCGGCCCAGTACTCATCTATCGGGTGTCACTCTTGGCCAAGTCTGCCCCCACCCCCCACGCCCCATCCTTTGCCGTGATGGCCTGGCTTCCAGCCAGAGGCCAGGTTGCTTCTTTGGAATCAGAGCCTCACTCTGGATGTGCCCAGGGCACTGGTCCATACCCTTCACTGTTTCAAGCTCCTGACACCTCTGTGAATCTTTCTTCAGCATCACTAGGTTGGTCCCTGTGATCCAGGGGAGTGAGGGGCCACAAAGACCCTGGCATTTAATCCCCTTGCTCCTCCTCCGTCTCTCCTCTCTCCCCTCCTCCAGGATAGAAGAGAGGAGCTTCAGCTCCTTTCCCTCACTGACAAGGCCATCCCCTGCATCAAATCTCCTTCTTCCCAGCACTTTCAGCCTCAATGCTGAAGAATCCCCTCCGTCATGGGCTGAACTGTGTCCCCCAAAATTCTTATCTTCAAGTGCAAACCCCTGGTACCTCAGAAGGTGACTTATTTGGAGAGAGGGCCCTCAAAGAGGTAATTAAGTTAAAATGAAGTTACTGAGTTGGGCCCTAAGCCAATCTGACTGGTGTCCTTAAGAGGGAGGACCATGTGAGGACATGGGGAGAAGGCGGGCATCTACATGCCGAGGAGAGAGGCCCCAGAAAAAATCAACCCTGAGGACAACACGATCTTGAACTTTTAGCCTCCAGAATTGTGAGAAAATAGATTTCCGTCGTTTAAACCACGTGGTGTGTGGCACTTTATTATGGCACACCCAGCAAATCAACGTGCTCTCCACACCACCAAAGAAACTCCGTAAGCTGAGCCAGCAGGCCTGGTTCTCTTCATATGTGAACTCTGGGACAACCCAAATTAGGAATTAGTGAGGACAAAAATGCAATGGTTAATGATGAAAAATACTATCCCTATTACACAGATTCTGGAATGAATCATCCATTTGGGAAGCTAAGGTCTGCATAATGGCAGAGACCTGTTTGTCCTACTGCAATATGGACAAATAGGGACTCACAGAAAACTGTAGAACAGTAAGGAGAGAGCGTTTAGAAGGGATAGCCAAGTAGCCATCTAGAATCTTCTGATTATAGCTACTATATTTCCTGCTGTAACAAGGTCCTCTTTGGGTGTATATATATATTTCCATGTGCCTTAGTAACAACTTTCATTCCCAAAATAAGGATGTAAACCCATGTGTTCTGATGCGAGAGAGTGATTTCTAATGAGCCTGAGTCACGATGCCAGAATCCTTTCCCAGTGCAAACCGTGTGCATCCCTCACACTTGCTCCCACACACACACCCAGCCCCGCCCTAGCCTTCTGAGCGGTCACACAACACTTCCATCCCCCCTTTGCCTCATCAGTGAGCTTTTGCAACCAGAAAAACAGCTCTGCCTCTCAGGCCCAAACAGCTTCTAAGGGGCAGGCTCTCAGAAAAGAAAAGGAGGAGGCTGCTGTTCCCCAGACTCCCCTGGGCAGGCCTTGGAGCTCAGCCCCCCATATTGCCCTCATTTCCATGCCTTTTGAGACATGGCTCAGAGGCGCAACAAGCCCAATCTCCCTTGTACGTCCAAAGGGGTCGGCTGCGGGTACCGCCCCTCTGCACTGGGAAAGAGCTCTGGAGTCATTGTTTGGACCGAACAGCCACTGACTAGCAAGGGGCCGTTTTGAATGTCAGCCTCCTGTACTCAGAAACCGTCAGACCAAGCCACAAAGAAACCGGATCAGGATCAACACAGAGGACCGGGGTCCCATTACTCCCCAGCTTCTGAGTCCCTTTCCTGGCTGCACTCCGTCGGAGGTACCCAGGATGCCTGAGCACCACTGGCCACAAAGGAGCTTTGTTTATCAGGGGTGTGGTGAGGGGTAATCTGGGATAGCAACCGAGCAGCTGGGACCCTGCCGATGGCTTCTATGTATAATTTTCCTGTTGCAACGGAGACTCTTTTAGTCAAAAGCAATTAATCTCTTCTTGAAGTGACAGGTGGCTGGAACGATTTCTTTTACTTTCAGCACACTCACACAAGGTACAAGAAGCCCCATCCACAGAAGGAAGGAATTAGTCAAATTCAACAGTTGGGACCTAATTCCTTAGCAGCCAGACAGGAATTAGGCAAAGAAGCTCAGGGTTTTTGGAGAATCTCTTTAATGGCTTCCAGAAAACATATCTCAAAGTCAAGTCTATTGCTTTCACTTGCAAGCAACAGAAACCCCAGAATAAACTCATTAAGACAAAAAAGAAAAGCTATTGCCGTGGAACTGAAGAGTCTGGCAAGCATCGGGCATGGGTTGAACCATGGTTCAAATGATGTCACCAGAAACCTCTCTCTCTCAGGGTCTTGGTTTTGCTCTCTCTGTGTTGACACCTTCCTTCCTTAGTCTCTTCCCTCATGGCTGAAAAATGACCACCAGAAGCTTCTGGGGCCATATACTTCTAGGTTCAAATCCAGTGGGCAGGAGGAGGAAAAGACATCTTTATCCTGACATCCACAGCAAAATCATAAAGGTCTCTCTGATCGGACTAGCTTCGTCAGGAGACAGCCGTGAATCAATCAGCGATGTCTAGAGAATGCAGCACACTGGCTGGTCTAAGCCGGGGTTGTATGCCATAACCTGGCACATAGCTGACACTGAGGGATGGACAACCCACAAACACAGCTGGAGCTGTTGCCAGGAGACCAGGGAGGGAGTTTGTGGGTGCAAGAGGAAACAGCCATTGTCCTTTACGAGTACTAACATTTAATGAGCTCCAGCTGTGTGCAGGGGCTTTCCAGGCCATATCTCCTTTATCCTCTCAACACCACTGTCCCCATTTTATAGATGACAAAACCAAAGGTCAGCACAACTAAAGGACTTGCCCCATGTTACCCAGCTCATGAGGGGCAACGGCAGGATTTGAAACTGGGACTCTCAGCCTGTGCTTTTGACAGCCACAGCCTCTGTGCAGGCTCCGGGAGCTCCAGCATGAAGACTGAGATGCCCCAAGCCGGGGCCCCTCAACACGATTATCGCGCCCAACGCTTACTCCAGACACTGCAGTTATGTGACAATGAATTTTGTTTGTTTGTTTGTTTAATGAATTTAGTCTGGGTTTTCTGTCACTTGAAATGGAAAGAATCTTAATGGATACAGCAATCACGATGAGCACAGCTGGTCTGTTTTCAGAAGCTGAACTTTCACTGAATCGCCGAGCACTGAGCTCCTGCAAAGAGCAAACAGCCCATCTATTCCTGGTATCTCTACACCACCAGTTCTGGACACATCAGCAAGTTCAAACTCATCTTAAGAAATAATCGTTTATTTTCCAAGTGAATTCCCTCCACCCACATCCCCGACTCCTGCCTACTAATCTCGGGAAACACTCGCTGTTAGTTTCCTTCCTGCGCTGAATCAGGAAGTTTCTTATCTTATCTGAACCCGATACAGCCTCTCCAGGGAGCCATCGGGCATCACCTGGCAGAACATCGGCAAAGAACACCCAAAGCTGGATGCCGCCAAGCATCCATCTTCGTGATGAGCTGACTGAGGTCCCCACTGAGAGCCAGGGAAATCAATACGGGGGCAAAGATAAGCTTCCAGGTGAGTGGCAGGCAGGAACAAATGACAGCTGGCACGGCTGTGCAAATGGCTGAAGTTTAGTTTGCCAAAGCCAAGTAGAGAAACTCAAATCCCGAATTCAGCAGTTCGGGCTACAGATAAAACGTGAGTGAGACCTGTGCCCTCAGATGTCAAAGCTTCTGATTGCTCTTCCCTGCTCAGCATCCAGCTCAGCTGTCATCTGTGTACAGGGAGAATGAAATTTTCTACTTATATAGTCTCTCCTGCAAACTCATCATCTGCCTCCCCCGCCTCCCCTCCCCCACCTCCAAGATACTCTGGTTTTTTCGGTTGATGGCTTTAGGCAGGCTGCAAATATCAACATTTTGGTTTCTCCCTCTCTCCTCTGATCAGCCTCTAAACCACTGGTTCTCAATCTTGGCTGCACATTAGAGTTAACTGCAAGTTTTGCTTGGTTGCTAATACAGATGCCTGGGCCCCCATTCATCTCCAGCAGGGGAGCTTCAAAGTTTTCCTACTGGGACCCATAGGAAGAAAGACACTTAAATCATAGCCCAGAACTCTCATATCTAAATGTCCAAAACAACATGTAGCCTCGCTATGTGGGAGGTCCTCTGATATTTTCTGTACTGTTCTTTTTTTTTTTTAACTGATTTAACTTTTTTTTTAGCTGATCGTGATCTGCTAAGAGCTCATACAGATTGGAAAACGCTTGTTTGGGGTATTAATTTGTGTTGTTCTCTTTGGAATTCTCCCTCTTCCACTTTCAAGCCCAGAGTCCAGTTCTTTGCAATTCCTTGCCTTGGGGAATTTTTTTTTTGCAGGGTGGAATGCAGACACTGCCTGAAGTCAAAGGATTTTCCAGACTTTTGTAAAAGCCTAAACTCTTTGATGAGCTTGGGCTTGATGTCCCTGAGGGAGAAAGAAAGAAAAGGCTTTGGAGGGTGACAAGAGCTTAGAAGCTGGAAATATGAGATACGTGGTGGTCTTAGAGGAGCTGGAGCTGTGCCCCATTTGCTGGCTGTGTCCTGGGAAGGTGGCGAGACCCCAAGGGTGAGGGGTGGCTGCATGGCACCTCTGCAAGGCTGGACCCTAAAAGTCCCCAGCCGTGGCAACAATTCTCATGCCCCAGAATGGCAAGGAATCAGAAACTGCTGGACCTCAAGGGAGCACCGGGGGAAATGAGGACGTCTGCCACAATTCCCATAACAACTTAGAGGTTTAACACCCACCCCTATTGCCAGGTACACCTTAGACCTCTGAAATTTTCAGGGAGCCCAAGAAATGGGGAGAATGAGGGACCTATCAATGACTTTCCTCCCATCTTGGTGGGATGCAGACCCAGTCACACTTAAGTTCATTTAAAATAGAACTAAGAGATGTCATATTTCTTTTACTTCTGAGCTTGTGAAATAGATTCATATCCCTGACACTTTAATGCTCCTTCCACTTTTCCCCACTCGGCATCCTCTCCCCTCCATCCCCGTTGCCGCTGTCTGGTTCACAACAGACTAGACTCACATTCTTCCCATTTTACAGACAGAAAGACGAGGCCCGCAGTGGATAAAGGACTTGGTATAGTCACTCAGTGAGCTAACAGGCAAGTTACGACTCCAAATCCAGCTTCCACCATAGCCTACTGGGGTCTACCCTGAGGGGGAGAGAAAAACCCCCACAAAGGAAAAATCCCCACGGCCGAGAAGCTGGTGCGGCTCAGAGTGGCTCCCCAAGCACTTCCAACAGCGCCAGGCGGACACGACAGGTCAGACGGCAGAGGGCCTGCACACATCCTCCCCGTGCCCTGGAGAGCAGAGGGGCTTGGAGTGTGCTGCCCCCTGAGGGAGAGTGGAGCCGCCACTCGCCTAAAGCCTCCCCTCCAGCAGGTCCGAGGACCCCAGCGCTGTGGGCAGCTGAAGGGCAGAGCTCACACCAAAGGTCTGTTAAAAGGTAAACTGAGGCACGTTAAAATTTTTCAAGAGTTTATCTGAGCATGCATTGATTCGAATCTGGCAGCGCCAAACCAAGGGCGATTAGGAGCTACGGCGGGGGGGGGGGGGGGGGGGGGGCGCTTTATAGAGGAGATGTGGAAGCAGAGCAAAGCAAGTCTTTGATTGGTACCAGGTGGAGCAGTTGCCCTACTGGGGAAAGCCTAGGTGGCAGTTCGCGATGAGCTGCTCTGTGAATGTCAGTGTCCCGGATTTGAGTGCGTTGACTAGCCTACGTTTGGGTTGGTGTGTAGGCCACCCAGGCATTAGAGCCGCCCCAGCCTGAGAGGCTCCTTGTTTGGTTACTTTAACAGCTGCCAGTTCAGTCCTAGGGACTGTGGGGCAGGACGGGAGGGAACCGGAGACGGCCCGGCCCTCTCTAGAGACATCAGCCTCCTTACACGGGATCAAAGCCCACGCCCGATTCTCAGATTTCACGAGGTGTTTAAAACTGCCTGAGCAGCATCAATTTTAAAATCTCGTGCCAATTATGACTTACTAGAAAACCTATTCCTTGACACTGGCCTTTCTACTCCTTAAAAGCTGTCTATATACAGTACTGGAGACCTTTGAAAATGACCAAACTGCATTCCTTTCTTATTTTCTAATTTACTTTAAATTGCGGTGAAATACACATAACCTAAAATTTCCCACCGTAACCATTTGTAAGTGCGCAGTTCAGTGGCATTAAGTACATTCGCACTTTTGTGTGCCTGTGACCAGCATCCATCTCCAGAACTTTTTTCATCTTCCCAGACTGAAATCCTGTCCCCATTAAACACTATCTCCCACTCTCCTCTCCCCCCAGCCCCCGGCACCCACCCTTATACTTTGTGTCTCTGAATTTGACTACTCTAGGGACCTACGTAGGTGGACTCATGCAGGGATTGTCCTCTCGTGACTGGCTGTTTCACTTAGCGTAGTGTCATCCAGGCTCATCCACACTGTCGCGTGTGTCAGAATCGCCTTCCTTTTTCTCACTGAGTGATATTCCATTGTATATATACATCACGTTTTGTTTAGCCATTCTAATATCCGTTATATTGGATATTGTCCATCTGTTGATGGACACTTGGGTTGTTTCCACCTTTTGGCTGCTGGGAATAATGCTGCTATGCACGTGAGTGTACAGATAGCTCCTTGAGACCCCGCTTTCGATTCTTTTGGGTGTGTACCCAGAAGAGGGATAGCTGGATCATATGGTAATTCTCTCTTTAACTTTTTGAGGGAACTACCATATTGTTTTCCATAGCGACTAAAGCTGCGTTTCTTGAGGCGTTTTCTAATATTTAAAATGGTCAGGAAATACAGCTGACCGTCACTTGTTATTCTGATTCAGAAAGGGTTTATCGTCTTAATTTCTAGAAGGTGACTAGAAATTGTGTCAAACATGAATGCAGAATGTCTCGTCCGGCTCAGTCACGCTCAGCCCAAGCTGGCCACCTTGGAGTGAGTGCTGGGCTCCATCTACCTCTGTGGTCCCTGCAGTGGCCTTTCTCTCTGGCTTCAGAGGCAGACCTGGCTCTGGACCTCTGGGCCACAGTCACACCCCTCAGCCCCTCGGAACCTTGGGCAGCAGGACCTGGGCCTTCAGAGCGGTGAGAGTGGAGGTGGAGAGGTGGTTACTGTCCTGGGTACCATGATGAGTGGCTCCCTCAGGATCATGTAGAGTTGGGGAGAGGCAATTTCCTCCCAAAATCATAATGTGCCATTGGTGGAAGATGGGAGAAGGATATTGGGCAGGTCACGACCAGACATCCACTGCATTCTCCAGACTGGCTCACCATTTGTGTATGTGCAGAGACACACACACACACACACCCCACAATATAATTTTTCATAATGTATGTGATGTTGGAGGAACTTTACATGAAATAACCACTACATAAATGACCCAAAACACAATCCTCCTTCCCCAAAAGGAGTCAACCCAAAGCCCCTATGGCCAGCTTTGCAGTCTAGGATCTCTGGAAATGTCCATTCTTCCTCAGGTTCTATCATGATTGTTCTACCTTGATATTCTGCCACCTGCGGACCACTCAGTAAGTTTAACTATCACTCTTACATCTTCTATACATTAAGGAGAAGAGAAGAAAAAAGAGAAGATTCTTTTCAAAAATTGTTTTAACAGAAAACAAAGAAATTCAAGTAAAGGCAACAGCCTTCGTTTCTACTTCATCACACGGCACGGCTCATATTTACGATTTCTCACTCCAGCTGACCCTTCCTGATTCCCCGCACTGTAGCATCTAAGTTGACCACAGTTCTTTTCCCGGTAAATAAATATAAATCTTGCATCCTCGGGTATCTTATCTCTTGCCTATCTGCCTGCCTCTCCTGTTAACGTGTATCACGGGGCATGGTGGCGGGGCGAGGAGAGCCCCGTTCCAGCTCCCTTGGTGGAGCAGAATCCTTACTGTCCCAGTGCGATCAGCTCAGGAGATCCTAAAGCCCCACTAATGACACCAGGACCTAAAAAATAGCCAGGGGACAACCTTAGGTTCCAATTTCATGGAATTTTTTTTTCTGCTTTATCTCCCCAAACCCCCCATGTACACAGTTGTATATCTTAGTTGCAGGTCCTTCTAGTTGTGCGATGTGGGACGCCGCCTCAATGTGGCCTGATGAGCGGTGCCATGTCCGCACCCAGGATCCAAACCCTGGGCCGCCGCAGCGGAGCATGCGAACTTAACCACTCGGTCAAGGAGCTGGCCCCTCATGGAATTTTTTGATCCTAGGTGGAAGGATTTCTCCCGCAGGTACTAAAACCTATAAAGAGATAGATGAAGAAAGGGAGGACATATCATGACAGAGGGTCCTTGGGGGGCGGGGGACCTCTTCTCCACAATATATTGGATATTGGCTCAGAATATACGCCACACCCTGCAAGACAGCATCCCACACTCTTACGCTGTTCTCCCCAGCTGGGACTGTTACTCGAGCTGATTTTTCAATAGACCGTTAGAAGGTTTTTAAAGGCAGCTACTTGTTGAATTCAGGTAGAACATAAAACCAGTAGACTCAAGGGCATCAGTCCGTTACTTCCTTTCTTTTGCTAACATGACTTTTTTGTAACATGACTTTCTTAATAGAAGGCGATGTTGTGTGAGATGCCATGTGCGCTAAGACCCATTTGGTAAAGCCCTGCTGCCTGAGGCATGGCGGGCAGGGAAGAACAAGCTCAACCTGCAAATAGGTGTCTCTTCCGGGTGGTCACACAGTGGGAACAGCCCAATATGTAATCAGGCTGCCAGAAAGTGGCTGGCTGATTCCTTCAGAACATGATACAGTATTGAGCCCACACTTTGGGATTTCCAGATCTGCCATTTGTGGGTCTGCTTCTCTCTGACCCTTCATTTTGCTCATCTATAAAATTGGGCATAATAATAGAATCTACTAAAGGTTAAATGAGTTAATGCGTGCAAAGCACCAAGAACAGTGCCTGGCACTAGTAGATTTTGAAGGCATTATACACCACTATTATTATTACCACCCCAGTGTTAGGAGGCCACGCTCCATGGGTCTCTCACATTTCTGCAGGCCTTCTGAGCAGAGGCATGACAGATGTGGTCTGGACTATCTTTTCAAGGATGTTTGTACAGCAAATAGCCTTGGAAGACATCCTGTCTCTCTCCAGGGCAGGGGGCAGACCTGATTGCTGACCAGGAGACTAACAAGTATGCTGCCCTCGGGGGCAGAGGTTGAGCAGGTTTGCTCACAGCTCATTATAAAGCATTGGAGTTTCCTAAGGAATTCTTCAACTGTGACACTCTCACTGCATGTGCAGCATCCACATGGGCCGCTCTACATCATCCCACGGAACTCGAGGGTTAGGGGGACACAGCCAAACATGAAGCTCGTGCTGCCTGCTGTACTGTAATAACGTCTTTTGTCTCTGATCCAGGAGTTTCATGTCTCCTGCAAGCATCCGTGAAACTAGCAAACGAAATTAACTTGCTAACAAGGCAAAATCTCAGACCTTCCAGAGTTCTTGACAACCGGAAGCTGAAAGTTCGTTGCCATTGCTAACAAATCAGACTCGGCAGTGTGATTTCCAAGACAACCTTGACCCACACTGTTGAACCCATTCATAGTCTCTACCTAGGTCTTCATGGACACCTTAGCCAGGACCTATTACAGCAATTCTGCTCCCATATATCACTTCCCCTTGGTGGAGTGCTGTTGGGAAAACCTAGCTTCATGGCTAAATGAATTGATGGTCCCTGGACAGCTCAGGCTGCATAGTAGTTACATGAGTTCCCTGACTTAGTGTCCACCAAGTAGCAACCCAGTGTCTACTTCTCAAAAGAAGTTTAATTTGCTAATGCTCCAAAATATAAAGGGCTCTACTGTGATTTTCCAGTCAGGGCTTATCCTCAGCTCTATAAAGTGTCCCAGTTTGCCGTAGAACTTTAAAGCATCATGGGCTTTATTAGGTCAAAGGGCTAGGTGACAACATACCCTGAACTGCAGCCTTGAACAGCTGGAAAACCATGGGAGACAGGACGATGCCTCCCCACAACACGTCCACGTCCTGACCCCGGAACTTAATAGAAGGCGGTGTTGTGTGAGATGCGTGTGAATGAGTTGGTTACTTGGCAAAGGGGAATTAAGGTTTCTAATCAACCGACATTAAAATATGAAGATTATGCGGTAGGTCCAATATAACCACAAGGATCTTTAAAGGTGGAACAGGGTGGCAGCAGGGGAGTGTCAGAGAGCTAAGGAGCGAGGCTCAGCCTGCCACTGCTGGCTTCAAAGACTGCAGGGAACCACAAGCCTAGGACTATCAGAAGTTTCGGAACCTGGAAAAAGGGGAGAAAACGGATTCTCCTCCAGAGCTTTCAGGAAGGAACCCAGACCTGCCAACACCTTGATTTCAGCTCAGTGAGACCCGGGTCAGACTTCTGACCTACAGAGCTGCAGGGCAATAAATCTGTGTTGTTTCAAGCCACTCAGTTTGTGGCAATTGGGTACAGCAGCAATAGGAAACGACGCAAGAATTTTCCCATCCTCCAGAGTCTATGCAAGGCTGGTAGTAAAGGTCAATAAACAGGTCAAGACAGGACAGTCCAGGTGGACAGGATGCCTCCAAAATCCGAAGAGGCCCTCCAGGCTTCACTCCTCCTCTTCGTGGGTCCCGCCCAAGGCCGGTCCCTCCCAGGAGATCTGACAAGCCGCGAGAACTCAGCACCAGCGATGTGCGTCTCCAAGGTTGGTTTTGGCAATCTCAGCCCTGCAGCTACAAGCAGAGAGAGGTCACCTCGGGATGGCCACTGATTTCCTATTCCTGGTGGCAGTTGATATTTTGTACGCATGTCAAGACCTAGAAGCTACTCTAACTTAAACCAAAAAAGAATCTATTGGAAGGATGTCGAGTGGCTGATAGACCAACGCAGAGTTGAGCTAGAAGGATGAGCTACCTCTTTTCCTTCGACAACAAATGCCTTCACCTCTTTGATGATTTCTGTCCCATTCACCTCCCAGGGCCTTTGTGAGGATCAAATGGAGCCTAGAGGAGAGGAAAGTGTCGGGGGACACTGTGCACATGCTGTGCTGGCTACCACCTTCGTTCCGAGCTGACGTGGGAGAAACCCATGGAGAGAACTTGGGAATTCAGACTGAGGCTCAGAGCTCACCTTCTCCAAGAAGCCCCACCAAACTCACATGACTCCTCCCCTCTGCTTGCGCCCTCCCTACCCCAAGGGAGCCACACAGCAGGCTTCCTAATGCCACGAACATTGGGTCTAGGAGTCAGTGAACTGCTGACTCCAGCCCAGCGTTCTCCAATCTGGTGGGACCAAAACACACAGCCAGGGTGGGCTGAGGCCCCGGGGCAAGACCGGCCTGTAGTGCAGCATCAGGAAATGCAAAGGTGGTCATCAAGGGAAACTGAGGCAGGCACACCAGATTTGCTATTCCATTGCAGCTTCCTCAACACACTGCTCAGCCATTCCTGAGTGTTTTGATCTGCTAGGCAGCCCCGCTCTGAGCTCTTTGCCTGGATCCTTGCAGGTGAGGCTGTGAGAACCCTGGGGGGCATCAGGCCCCTATCAGCGAGGAGAAACAGTTTCAGAGGGAAGGCTTGTGCTAAGGTCACACTAGCAGATGGCAAAACTGGGATTGGAAGCCTCACCATGCCAGTGGTGTGTGATTTCCTCCCATGGCCTTGCCCTGACAACCCAGAGCATCTCGTCTCCACACCAGGGCACTGTTTCTTTGCACGGTTCCCACGGCAGCCTGTGGCTTTCTCAGATGCTCCCCTCTCTCCTGGGACTGCACAGGTGCCAATCCCTCAGCAGAGAAGTTTGCCGGCTGGTTGTTAATTAGCAGGTACTTAACTTCGAGGAGTCATTAATGCCCCTAAAGTGGTTTGACAGCAGAGAAAGTGCTAGCCCCTGGCAGGACCAGCCTCCCCCCGAGGCTGAAGCCTCCTCGCCTGCCATCTCACTGTCTCCTTAGCAGGCCCTGCTTCTTACCCTCGCCCTCTCCATCCACTGAGACACCACGAGAAGAGACAAGACTGTCCCTGTCCTCTGGCTTTCATCTTCTTTGCCGGACGCAGCTCTGCGCTGTCAGGGCTAATCCTGCTAAATCCTTACATGAGAAGGTGGCCCCAGCTTCAGCCACGCCCCTGGCCCCAGGCTGAAATGCCGCTGCCTCCCCACCTTGCACAATTCAGGGAGACGATGGTCTTGTCTGCATTCTCACTGTCACTCCCTTGGGTCGGTCGGCTGGTTGGACGGTGAAAGAGGCGGCTGGGCTGCGAGCCCGGAGATGAGCTTTCCAGAGCTCTCGCCTCTCACTGCAGGTCGCCCCAGCCCGGGAGAAGCTTGCCCTCCCTCCTGGTTCCTCTGGTCCTCACCCTTTCTCCTCTGAATGCCAGCGCGCCGTGCTCAGCAGCAAGGGAGCAGCAGACAGCACTTGGTCTCATCAGGCCCCGGGGATGGGGCAGGCAGAGCGCCGGTTCCCCCGAGCACACGAGGCCAAAGCTGAAGGGAGAGTCGCCGAAGCTTCTGACAGCCTCAACCCATTCAGGTCCTCACCCCCCTGGCAAATCTCGGGGTTTGGCGATGAAAACATGTTGAGGCGCTGACTGCTCCCCCACCTTTTGGGGTGAAATTTACATAACATAAAAGCAACGGTTTGAAAGTATCCAATTCTGTGGCATTTAGTGTATTCACAATGGCATGCAACCATCACCTCTATGTAGTTCCAAAATGTTTCCACCACCCCCAAAAGAGACCCCATAAGTATAAGCAGTCCCTCCCACTCCCCCCTCCACCAGCCTCTGGAACCCACTACTCTACTTTCTGTCTCTTTGGATTTACCTATTCTGTATATTTTACATAAATGGATTCCTACAATATGTGACCTTTCGTGTCTGGCTTATTTCACGTATCAATGTTTTTGATGTTCATCCACGTTCTAGCATCAAACAAACATTCACACACTCATGTTCATAGCAGCGCTGTTCACAGTAGCCAGCAGGTGGAAATAACCCAAATGTCCATCAATGGAGGAACAGATAAACAAAATGTAGTATATCTACACAGTGGAACACTGCTCAGCCATAAAAAGGAATGGAGGGGCTGGCCCGGTGGCACAGTGGTTAAGTGCACGCATTCCACTTCAGCAGCCCAGGGTTCGCCGGTTCGGATCCCAGGTGCGGACATGGCATCGCTTGTCAAGCCATGCTGTGGTAGGCGTCCCACATATAAAGTAGAGGAAGATGGGCATGGATGTTAGTTAGCTCAGGGCCAGCCTTCCTCAGGAAAAAAGAAAAAGAAAAAAAAGAGGATTGGCAGCAGTTAGCTCAGGGCTAATCTTCCTCAAAAAAAAATTAAAAAAAAAAAAATGGAATGGAATCTCACAGAGACAGGAAGAAGAAAGGTGGTTGCCAGGGGTTGGGGTGGGGGGATGGAAAGTCATTGTTTAATGGGGACAGTGTTTCTGTTTGGGAAGATGAAAAGTTCTGGAGATGGATGGTGGTGACGGGTGCACAACAATGTGAATGTACTTAATGCCACTGAACTGCACACTTAGAAATGGTTAAGATGGTAGATTTTGTTATGCATATTTTACCCCAATATAAAAAAAAAGGAATTGTATTGATATATGCCACCACATGGGTGAACCTTGAAAACATTATGCCTGCTTTTTCCCCCCTCCTTTTGTCCCATGTTTTCTTGTTATATAGAGTAAGGCTTTAAACCAACTTCCTTCAAAACAACTTCAGGAAAAATCTGTAGGAGAATTTGATTTATTTACTTAATAAGTTACATCAAACCCACACTGATCCCTGAGTCAGCAGGTCCAAATTAAACAAACATTTATAGGGGTTCTGTGCCGACCACGTTCTGGACTCGAGCTCCATGCTGGTTGCCCTAATCACTCCCATTAATATGCGTGGTGGGCGTCATCATCATCATCATTATTCTCACTTAACATTTGAGGAACCGGAATAAGTAAAATTTCCAGAGTTTCAGTTTTGCAAGATGAAAAGAGTTCCAGAGATGGATGGTGGTGATGGTTGCACAATAACATGAATGTACTTAATGCCACTGAACTGTGCACTTACAAATGGTTAAGATGGTAAATGTTAGGTTTGGTGTATTTTATCACAAGTGAAAATAAAGGGGAAAAAATTTCACGAGTAAATTTCACAAGGTTGCACAGCCATCGAGTGGCAGGGATGGGCACTGGATCACTAAGCATGGGGAATAGTTTGGATGGCCAGGGCGAGGCGAGAGCACTGGGACAGGAGTCTAGGTACCCGGCTGTGGGCCAGGCTCTGCCAACGGCCCCCAGTGTGACCCTGGGCAAGTCCTTTTCATTCACTGGTTCTTTCGGGCCTTAAAAACAAACAAGCAAACACCTTCTGGTTCTCTGACTCTGAGTGTGTGTCTGCGTCCCAGACGCCCTTACAGATGCCAAGAGCGTATCACATGGACAGTCAGCTCCTTCAGTCCTGGCCCAGCATCAGATCTAGAGACCAAGTTACTAATTCAGACGGATGCGCCAGGTGCCAAGAGGCACCCGAGGTCGTCCCCGCCTGTGGAGACAATAATGGTTTATGACTCTGAACTCACTGGAAGGTTGGCGAGGTCAAAGGGGGAACTTGAGTGTTTGTTTAAGTCTTTGTCCAAGAACCTCTCCACTTGCGCCTGGAAGATAATGAGTTCTGAGCCGCCCCAGAGTCGGGCGCTCTGTGGGTTTGACACAATCTGCTCTTTGATGAGAAACCCACGCATATTAATCACTAGGAAACAAAAAACACAGCAAACCAGCATCACTCACTCAGCAAATATTTACTGAGCGCTGCCAGGTGTTCGGTGCTGTGCCGGGCCCTGGAGATGAAGCAGAGGAAACGGCAGAGACAGGTCCTGGCTTCAAGGAGTTTGCCTTTTAGCAGTGGATCCTGTCGATAAATGAGCATGGATCAAAATCACGGAAGAGAAGAGCGTGAAGAGGATGGGGAGGCTGCTGCAGAAAGTGCAACCGGGGTGACGTTGGAGCCAAAGCCTGAATGACAAGCGGCAGCAACTGCACGGGCAGCTGCAGAAAGCACTGGGGGCGGAGGGAAAAGCAAGGGCGCACAGCCCCGGATGGATGGGGGACAGGAATGGGCCTGTAGCATCATCTCCCCCTGCCAGCCAAACACAAGTCTCTAGAGGATGCCAACAGCCCCGAGCTGGGCCTGGGAGGCATGGAAGAGAACCTTTCGCCGTCACTGGGGCTCCAGAGAAACCCATGGTTTGGGCACTCCCTGAGCACAAAGGATGGAGAAGAGAAGACAGAGGAAGGGGACAGGTGGCTAGGAGCAGCTTCGCCAGGGAGAATTTGAGTCCTGGGACCCTGCTTCCCCAGGTCACTGTTAGCCATGCAGGGACCATGATCCCCAACGGGACTGTAAGAGCCTTGGGGTAGGGATGTGGTCCTCTTCATTCCTGTATCCCCTAGCCTGCCATGGGACCTGGGCCCTGGCGTGGAGTGAGTGACTCCAGGACCATCCTCGAGCTGCATGAGGGACCCTACGGGGCGCAGATGAGAGACCAGAGCCTCCGTGAGGCCAGACAATTGGCCCCAAGTTTTCATTGCGTGCCTAAGACTTGTCTTGCATTTTAGCTTCATCCAGCATCTCTTCACTGGCCCCTGCTCCTTCCACCCTCACCTCCCAAAGCCCCACCTACCTCTCCCACTCACTTCTCTCCAGGCACACCAGCCTGTTCCTTCCGGGCACCAAGATCTTTGAGTGAGCTGTTCCCTCTGCCTGGACTGCTTTTTCTCCCACTCTCCTTGTACGGCTGAATCCCTCATGTCATTCAGGTCTCAGCTCAAACGTCTCCTCTTCAGGAAAGACCTCCCTGACCTCAGTCAGTAGCCGCACCCCACCCCAAACACCACGCTCGATACCAATGCCCTGCTCAGTTCTCTCCAGAGCTCTTCTCCTCCCCGCGATCATTGGGCTTTATCTCACTCACGGTTATATCCTGCAGCCCCCGGAAAGGTGGGCTCCACTGAAGCAAGGGCTTGTCTGGGCTATCACCTGACCCTGGGACAGGACCTGGCTCATCAGGAAGCACTCAGGGAAGATTTGATGGGTGGAAGGGTAAGATGAGGGGGAGGGAGAGGAAGAAGAAAAGAGGGAGGGAGTGGAGGAGGGGAGAAGGGAGAGGGAGGGAGGGAGGGCAGGAAAGGGAGACAGAGAGAGAGAAGCTTGGCCCCTGTTCTCAGGGACCTCACAGACTATGGAGGGGACTGATGTGCAGACAGATACTCACGGTGAGGTACAATAGGTGCTCACGATGCAGTAGAGAGGGCAGAACGCTTGTGTCTGAGGCAAGTCAAGGAGTACTTCAGAGAGGTGGCGTCACAAAAGCTCGTTTTGAAGGATGAAGAGGAGTTCTCCAGGGAGACAAATTGGAATGTCATTTCTAGAGAAAGGCAACCACATTGGAAAAGCCAAGGGTTATGAAACAAGACGGGGCTGTCAGGCAAGCACATCTGACGTATTATTGGTGTAGAACAGGCACTCGCAGGGGGACAGACGGAGAACACAACGGCTAAGAGCAGCAGGGCCACGTCTGAAGGCCTTGAAGGCCAGGCCTGGGGCTTAGACTTGATGCCGTAGGTGACCTGGGAGCAACTGGAGTTTTATGTGGGCAAGAGATGTAAATAATGGTCAAGGCAAGAAATGATGTGGGCGCTGGTGATGGTGGGCAGAAAAGGGGAGGATTCCAGAGATGTTTGGGGGGCAAAAGGACAGCGATCAAACACAGGGGTGAGGCAGAAGGAAAGTCTAAGAGAAATCTCATGGTTCTGGCTTAGGGGCCAGCGGGCCACCTCTGAGCTGGGAGCAGGAGCAGCCGGGGGCGAAGGTGACGCATTCATTATGGACACGTCATGTTTGAGGGTGTATGGCACATCTTGGGAGGGGAGCGTCCAGAAGATGAGTGGGAATACAGAGCACAGAGCAGAAGGGCTCCAGTGTGGGGCTCGGCTCCTGAACGGGCGGCAGAACTAAAAGAGCTGCTCTGAAAACCAACAGGACGTGCTGCTGAGATGACAGTGGCCCTCCCTGCCCCTGCTCCTGCTCCAGCCAGAGGGCCACAAGGTGCCTTGTCTCCTGTCTCCCTCTTCTTTGGTCAAAAGGTCCCATAACCCTTTATCCAGATGGGCTTAGAGAGGGCTAGTCCTGTTCTCCGCCCCCAGAAAGGCTCCTGAGTGTGACCCCAATCCCTGGGCTGGGGACCCTCTTCGTCCTTCCTTTTGCAGCTGGAGTATTCTTCATGACACAGGCTCGGGGTCCTGGAGACAGTCATGAGGCCCCATCTGCTTCCCTCTTCCCTAATCTGGATCTTCTTCTTCCCTCTAACAGGTATGGGAGGCCCAGCTGCTGACAAGGGATGTGTCTCATGGTCCAGGCTGGCCACATTCGGCCTTGTTTCCAGTTTCCTCCCTATCTTCAAATTTTATGTTCTAGGCGTGTGCTGAGCTTCTGACCAGCCCCGCCCAAGGCCTCAATTCCGCGAGCCACCAGAACATCAGCTTTCCTTCTCTTATCCACTCTGGGTGCCCACACTCCGTCCCCACAGCCTGCACTCACTGTGACTGTCACTCACCTCTGACCCTCATCTACTTAAATACCATCCACTTTCAAGACTCCTCTCCAGTGCCACTGCCTCCAGGAAGCTCCCCAGGATGCTCCGAGGTTTGCATCCCTGATCACACTCTGACCTTATGGTCCCATGGGTGATTATCTCACCTACCCACCCCCAGGGCCCTGGGACTGTGGCTGGTTCATCCACATGAGGTCGGGACCCTCACAGCCCCAGGCTCAGGACACGGTGCAGAGCAGCCTCTGATAAAGGACCAGCTGCTGACTGAGCAAACCAGACGGAGCAGAGGGACCCGTGAGACCCGCCAGTTCCCTCAGAGGGCTAACAGGTCTTATAAATCACATAAAATTTTATAAATCATATAAATTATGTTTTTATGAAGCATGAAAATCACCGGTGAGACCACCTGTGGTGGAAGCAGCCCCCAGAGAGATCTGAGTTATTCTAAAACAGATGAGTCTTCACCACCTCATGGGCCCAGCACCCCTCCACTGCCTGGGTACCAGCACACTCCTTTCCAAAGGGAGAAAAACCAGACACTCCCATGGTATAGGAGTGAGCTTGGAGAGGGACCGCGTGGGTACAAATTCCAGGTCTTCCCCTTACTGGCTAAGATTTTGGCCAAGCTATATCGACTCTCTGAACCCCGGGTTTGTCTTCTACAAAATGGAGGTGACACCTCCATAGGAAATGACCCCTATCCCATCAGTCTGATGCAAAGATTAAGAGAAAGCATTATTTCCTCAATTCCCAACATGCTCGAGGGAAGCTATTGGGGGATTTGGGTTTGTGTCCCGGCAGGATTATGGAATCTCTGAGTGACTTTGAGCCAGGCCCTTCCCTGGAGAGTGGGGAAAGGGAAAGAAAGAACCTGGACTTGGGAGCAGACTGTTTCCAGGCTACGTGACCTTAGACAGCTTTCCTGATGTTTCCAAGACTCTGTGTCATCCTCTATGTAACGAGGAGAATCAGTGGTTGCTGCAGGGGTTAAACGTGACACGGGCAGTGCATGAAAGTGCCCAGCACGTTGTTGACAGAAGGAAACCCAAAACTATCAGTCCTCCTCTTCTTCCCCGTACAGGCCCCCGTTTCTACCAGCACACTGAAAAGATTGGATGAGCTAGTCATGAAAACGGGGTTACCACCAACCTCTCAGCGACGGGAGCTGGAAGGAGGGAACAGACGTGAGAATGATTTGTAGCTGGAAGGTGCTGTGTGTGCCCGTGAGAAGTGCTGTAGACTGAATGTTTGCAGCCCCCTAGAGTCATATGTTGAAACCTAGTGCCCAACGTGTTTGATAGTATTTGAGGTGGGCCTTTGAGAGGTGATTAGGTCACAAGGGTGGGGCCCTCATGAGTGGATTAGTGCCCTTTATCAAAGAGCCCCAGGGAGCTTTCTCACTCTCTCCACCACGAGAGGACACAGTGAAAAGATGGCTCTGTGTGAACTAGGAGGCAGCTCTCAGCAGACACCAAATCTGCTGGCGCCTTGACCTTGGGCTTCCCAGCCTCTAGAACGTGGGAAACAAGCATTTGTTGTTTGTAAGCCACCCAGTCTATGGTATTCTGCGGGAGCAGCCCAAACAGACAAGAAGGCTTATTGCAGTCGTCCTGGTCCGGCTGTCTTGACTGTGGCAGTAGGTGAAGGGGTGACTCCTATAAAGAAAAAGGGAGATGAGTGGAGAAACCTGGCAGACACCACCGCGGCCAAGACACACTGACTTCATGTACCTCCCGAGAGGGTGTACCGAGGACACAACACCACTTCCACAGTCTATTTGCCAAAAATGAAAACCTCAGTCTAATTATGAGGGAACATCAGACAAACCCAAAGTGAGGGACAGTCAACAAAGTAACTGCCTAGTATTCTCAAAAGTGTCCCAGCCAAGCTAGAGGGGATGAAAATGACATGACAGCTAAATGCAATAGGAATCTTTGGTAGACAACAGGCACAATTTGAATAAGGCCTGCAGATTACCTAACAGCATCGTTATCGGTGCTACTTTCCCGGTTTTGATCATGGTATCACAGGCGAGGACGATGTTAAGATTTGGGGAAGATGGGTGAGCGTTTAAGAGAACTCTGCGCTGTTTTTGCATCTTTTTTTGTAAATCTAAAATTATTTCAAAATTTAAAAACATCCTGAAGTTAACGAAAAGAGAGAGAGATTCAAGTACAGAGAAGCCGGCGGCCACTCATGGCTCCCAGTGTTGTGGTCAACACGCCCAGGCCTGTGTCCCTTCACAACCCCAGCAGGCTCAGCGGCCTCAGTGGGCTTAAAGAGAAGGGGGATTCCTGCTTTCTTCCCAAATCAGGGCCTAAACCCTCACACCCCTAGTCACCATTAGCCCATGTAAGTCTCTCCGGGAGATGCAGACAGAGGCAGAAAACAGCAAATCCAGTCTTACGTGAGTGCTTCTCCAACCCCCCACCAGGAGGTGGGGACTCCAGGCTAGAGGCAGGCCAGGGCCAGGAGAAGGCCTCTGGTCCCCAGGGCCCAGTCCCAGGGCGCAGCCCTGCCCGGATGGGTGGTACCCCCTCCCCCTCGGTACGTTCCTGCTCCCTCCAACTCAACATTTTCGCTACAGGGAACTTTTTGACACAACAGAAAAGTCTCTTGGACTTTCCCAGAATTGTAGTCAATCTTTCAGTAGCTGTCCTCTGAGAAAATATGTACTCGCAAAAGTAAAATCGAAAGTATTGCTCTTTTAAAAATAAATCTCTATCTTACCTACCACAACAAAAATATATCTGTTTGGGAAAACATGATGTGTTTATGTCTACAGAGAAGCTTGGGCTCCTACAGACTCATGGAGAAACGCTTGTGGGAATACTTGTCCGCTTAACCAGCAGCTGGACGTATTGTCTTCTCTTACGAGTTGGCTTTTGCGAATGGTTGGAGTGGGAAGAGGCCCTCCTGGCAGGTGGCTGCAGGATCTCCTCCTCCCCGCCCTCCTCAGACCCTGCCCAGGCCCCAGCCCTTCCAGGGAGGTCCGAGGCTCACGTGCTTGTCAACTCCATTCCAGGTCCTGGGAGAGGAGAGAGAAGATCGCATCTTCTCCCATCGCTGGCGACAACGGTCCCGAGCACGCCTGGGTTCTCGAAACGAAAGTCTGAAGTTCATCCTGCCTGGAGAGGACTTGAGTTGGGCTTTGGGGCTGAAAAGTCCAGAAAACCTATCCATTCATTCCAGCCACCTTGTCTTGCAGATGGGGAAACTGAGGCCGAGAGAGGGGAAGGAGGTTATCCTAAGTCAAAGAGAGTCAGCAGCAAAGTCGGGGCTCAAACAGCCCAGCCCAGAGTGGGACGGCCGCTGTGGGCCACAGGCCCCACACACTGTCAGGACAACGTTCAAGGGAGGATCACCCCAGTCGCACTGCTTTGCCCCCAGACTGGCTCCACTCTTCCCTGGAGGGAACCACGTCCTCTCGCACAGACCCGGATTTGAATCCTGGCTCTCTGTCTGAATACGGTGCAGCCCTGAGCAAGTGCATCGACCCCCAAGCTTCAGATACGGCATCTGGAAAAGATTTCTTCTTCTTGTTCTGAAGACAGCGAAGCACAGTGGCAAAGTCCCAAGGCCTGGATTTGAGTCCGGGCTCCCCACCGACGGCCGTGTGACATGAGCACGTTGCCTGAGCTCCTACCCTCCATTTCCCCTCACGGAACAAGGATGACAAAATGACTCCTCCATCGTGTTGCTGTGAGGACTGAGTGAGCTATGCTGTGAGCCCTGGATGCCCAGATGATGCTCCGTAAACGCTGGCTCGCGTGACTGTCGTTGTTTTCCCAGCGCTTTATGTAAAGAGCCTCACTCTCCAGGAAGGGCTGGGAGCCCACGCCTTCCTGTTCCTCTTTGATTTGGCCTGGGATCAGCAAACTTTTCCTGGAAAGGGTCAGAAAGTAAATATTTTAAGCTTAGAGGGCCATATAGTCTCTGCCACATCTTCTCACTTCTGGAGCACGAAAGCAGCCATTCACAATACGTAACCAAACGGGCGTGGCTGTGTCACAACACGACTTCATTTACACAAACAGGTGCCAGGCCAGATTAGGCCCACGGCTGAGTCTGCCAACCCCTGGGCTAGGCCTTGGCACCCCTGTCTCCAAGAAGACCTCCTTCACTATCACGTGAGTCCTTTTTATGCAGAATAAGAACTCATTATAATATTACATCAAACACGTTTGTGTATTAGTCACCTTCAATGGCTACAGAGCATTCTATTCAGAGTGTGTGTGTATAATGGTTAAATATATACAAACGTATTTAATATATGTGATGGCTAAATAAATAACATATAGAATGGTTAAATATATTAAGGTGTATTTTTCTCAACCATTATTTATTATTTTATTTGACAATATTATCCTACTGTGTATCAGGCACACTGGTAGGAACTGGGGGTACAGCAGTGAGTGACACATGCAAGGTCCCTGCCCTCAGGGAATATACATTCCCGTGATTGCTGTTCCCAGCTCAGTCATGGTCGGCCTTGTCTTCAGTTTTCTAGAACTGTTCTTCCTATCTGCCATCAAGTGGAATGTGTCAGTGTGTGTGTCCCAATTTTTGGTTCTGAAATCAGGGCCTTGTGATCATAAATGACACTTCCATGGACAATCAGCAAATATGCTTCTTTCTGGTCACTTCCTCTGGATGAATTCCTGAGTGGAATCGCTGCCCCAGAGGGTGTGAGCCTTTTAAGGTGACTTGATACATATTATCAGATTGCTTTCCAAAGGGGTTGCACCCAATTTACACGCTGCCACCAGCAATGTGTGGGCGCCACGGTTATACGACGACTGTGTCAGTCCTGGGTGTGATAATTATATTTCCTAATTTGTGCTAATTTAATAGGTGTAAAATTGAATCTCATTTTAATTTGCGTTTCTTTGATAGTTATGAAGGTTGAACGCTTTCTCTGATAAATATACACTTGAATTGCTTCGTTCACATATTCGTTCGTTTCAAGCGTTGCCCATTAGCGCTGTACTATATGCAAGACGCCGTGCCACGTGCCGAAACACGGAGATACACAAGACACAGTCCTACGTTCTAGGATCTTGTATCCAGTGGGGAAAGCACACAGTGAACCACAGGCCCGATGCGGTAGAATGGACCTCGTGCTAGAGAGAGGTCCAGAGGACTTGGGGGGAAGCGGAGGGATCAGGGAGGTGACACAGAGGACAGCACCTAACCCAGGCCGGAGGCTGAGAAGGCTGCTCAGCTGCTCTGGAGCGGCCTTTGACAGCCAGCTGGACAAGCAGGAAAGGACTTTTCCTGTTTACATCCGTCCATTTCTTTCCTGTGCTGTGTACTGACCCAGTGTGCGCATTGTCCTATTAGCGTGTGTGCACGTGTGTGTCTACGTGCATCTGATGCGTGGGGGTCCTGCCTGTGTGACGCGTGCTGTGTCTTCGGGTGTGGACCTGGGTGCCCTTGTGCTTTAGTGGTTTCGGGGGCACGTCAGCATGTGTGTCTCTGTGTGGCTGTCGTGCTGCGGGTTCTTGTAGTTCTGACTCAAGCCGCTGGGACCAGCTGGGCCTGGGTTCCTGTGGGTGAGGGATGGGGTGATTTGCACGGGCTTCTGCTAGCAGAGGTCTCCAGCTGCACTGACCTCTTTTGGCCACTGACGCTGCCCCAGCTGACCTCGGCTCCAGGCTCTGCCTCTGTCTGCAGCAGGCTGGGGACGGCCATCCTGGCCTCTCGGGGTTAGCTCTGTGGTCCCAGGCAGACACAGCATCTTCTCGGAGTTTTTGGTCTTTGTCAGCTGAGCCCAGCGCCCCTCGCTTCTCACAATCCCCCTGGGGATGGGGGAACCCCAGAACCGGGTAGGCTAAACAGAGCCCTCTGCTTTGAGCCCCTGGAGACTCTATAGACACTGCATCGTGAAAGGCAGCCCAGAGCACTGCCCACTCCTGACCGCCAGAAGCCAGAACGAGAAGTGGCGTCACCCCAGCGAGCGAGCCACCACACTGGGCCTCCGATTGCCAGGGAGGACAGCCGTTGGCCCCAGAGGTGGAGAAGGGACAGAATTGATGTTGCCAGCTTTGTCAGAGGGCCGGGTGTCCTGCAGCCATCTGCTGCAATGCCTCTACACAATGCCTGCCCGTCGTGTTTTGCTGCTTGAAGTAAATCACCAGGCAGAGGCAAGCGCTTTGCTCCCACCTCCTAACCCTGCACCCCCCGCGAGATGTAGGCACTGCTAGCAATTTTCCTTTAAGTTTATTGAGATATAATTCCCTTGCCATACAGTACACCTATATAAAGAGTACAGTTCAGTGGGTTTTGGTCTATTCACAGAACTGTGCAACATCACAATTTAATTTTAGAACATTTTCATCACCCGAGAATGAAACCCCGTGCCCATTAGCGGTCACTCTCCACGCCACCGTCTCCTCCAACGCCAGCTCTGAGTAACCCTAATCTAATTTCTGTCTCTATAGATTTGCTTATTCTGGATATTTCATACAAAAGGAATCATACAATATGTGGTCTTTTGTCACTGGCTTCTTCGACTTAGCATAATGTTTTCGAAGTTCATCCACGTTGTAGCCTAAATCAATACTTCAATTCTATTTATCGCCAAATAATATTCCACTGTATAGATACCACGTTTTATTCATGGATTCACCAGCTGATGGACAGTTGGGTTGTTTCCGCTTTTTGGCTGCCGTCAACAATGCTGCTCTGCATGTTCAGGTACACGTTTCTGTGTGGATACATGTTTTCGTTTTGCTCGGGAGACAGACTGGAATTGCTGGGTCCTATGGTAACTCTATGTTTAACTTTTTGAAGAAACGCCAAACTGTTTTCCAAAGCAGATGCACGATTGTACATTCCCACCAGCAGGGAATGAGGGTTCCAACTTCTCCACGTCCTCAACACTTGTCATTTCCCACTTTTTCAGTAACAGTCATTGTGATGGGCATGAAGTAATATCTCACTGTGGGTTTTTTGGTGTTTTTTGTTTTGTTTTGTTTTTTAAAGATTGGCACCTGAGCTAACAACTGTTGCCAATCTTCTTTTTTTTTTCTTTCTGCTTTTTCTCCCCAAATCCCCCAAGTACATAGTTGTATATTTTAGTTGTGGGTCTTTCCAGTTGTGGCATGTGGGACGCCACCTGGCATGGCCTAATGAGCGGTGCCATGTCCGCGCCCAGGATCCAAGCTGGTGAAACCCTGGGCCGCCGAAGTGGACGGAGCATGCGAACTTAACCACTCGGCCATGGGGCTGGCCCCAATCACTGTGGTTTTGATTTGCGTTTCCCTGCTGACTAATTGTTAGCAATTTTATGTGCATCATTTTCTTATATATTTTCATATATTTAATTCATATTCGTATACATGTATGAGGCTTTGTTTTTTAAAATATATATACACATGAGCTTATCCTTACTTTATTGTCTGCAATTGACTTTTTTCCTTAATATGTCTTGGAAATCTTTCCACATTAGTACACACATCGATGTTATTCCACAATATGGATATATCTTAATTTTTTAGGAAATCCCTTACAGATATACATTAAAGTGCCTCAGATTTTCCCCATCACAAGCAATACTTCAATGCAAACATCTTTCGATATGTATCTTTGTGTATGAGTGCTACAGATTTCCTAGAGGTGGAATTGCTCATTCAAAAGGTTAGAACATTTTAGCTGGTGGAAAGACCCACCTTTGTGCTGTCCAATGAGGCTGCAACAGTTTACACCACCACTGACAGAGTCTGAGAACGAAGACAGACCAATCTAATCACTACGTCTACACGCAGGCCGACTAGGCTTCCCCTGGAGGCCGTGCATTCATTTTCACAGGAAGTGTACAAGCAGAGAATGGACTCAGTGGAGATGCTCTAGAAAAATCAAGTTGAATGGGGGAGGGGCTGAACCAGATCATTTTTTTTTTTTTAGATTTTATTTTTTTCCTTTTTCTCCTCAAAGCCCCCCGGTACACAGTTGTATATTCTTCGTTGTGGGTCCTTCTAGTTGTGGCATGTGGGACGCTGCCTCAGCGTGGTTTGATGAGCAGCGCCATGTCCGCGCCCAGGATTCGAACCAACGAAACACTGGGCCACCTGCAGCGGAGCGCACGAACTTAACCACTCAGCCACCGGGGCCAGCCCCTAAGCTAGATCATTTTTAAGGTCTCATCCCACTCGGAGAGCTCATGAGTCTGCGAAACGCCTGCAGTGGATGATGAAGGGTTTCCAATTCACATCTGATATCATTTCCGCACAACCGTGGTGTAACAGTACATTTCAGATATAACTGGGGTTCCAAATGGACCCGGCTCTGCACAGGATCCATTCAAAGAATCTGTAGTCTTACAAAAAAATAGAACTGAAAGCGATTGCAATTTATGCTTATGCTCTTGAGAAACCTCTAAAGGGCGAGTGCGCATGTGTGTTCTGGGGAGGTCAGAGTATATTCTCAAAGCAGAGCAAAATATCTTAAAAATTATTTCTCCTCCATCTGCCGCTCTCAGTATTTACATATCTGGCAGCTGCCCCTCAATCCCTTTTTCTTTCCCCTTCTCTCATCCCAATCCAGAATTCTCCCTGTCACCGTGCCTTCCCACCCTCTCCTCTCCCTTTCGTTCTTTCTCCCGGGGAAACTCTCCTCTCTCCCATGCAGATCTCCCGCGCTCCCTCCTGCAGTCCTAGCCTTTCGACTTTGTCCAATTCTGCATCATAAGAGCTGAGGAACTAAGCTGGCCAGGCCAGAGCTCTGCCTAGAAGGCAGGGTTGCTGGGAAACTGGACGGGCAGAGAAGGAATTCTCTTCAGCTATATTCCTTCAGGAAGGAAGTGGGACAGGCACTGTTCACAATTAGTCATCCTTGTCCTGTGTCAGAGTCGGCCTGGTTCGAAGCACTCATCCTGCTTACGGGGGTGAGGAAGAGCTCCGCTGAATTCAACCAAATAATGTGTGATTTTAGAAACAACCAGTCGTTATGCGTTATGACTGTGTTTGATTGAAGGCAGCCCGATTATTTCTTAGGTGTCCTTGCGTGAATGTGTGTGCAGACACAGATGGAAGGGGTACCAGAAAGGTCTTGGGGCTGATTGCCTTTGTTCTTGAATAGAGAGGAAAATGGAGATCAGAGACAAAGAAAGATTTGCCCAATGTCACACAGCAAGTCAGTTATACAGACAGAGATGGTTCTAGAACCCTAGTCCCCTGCCCAGGACCAGCTACGTAATTTGAGTTGCCCAATGCAAAATGAAAATGCAAGCGCCCTTGTTCAAAAATGATTAAGAATTTCATGACGGCTACAGCAGAGCAGTGAACCGAGCCTGGGCCCCTCTGTGCCCCAGGTTGCATGCCCGTGAAGACAGCCCTGCCCCTGACCTCAGCCCTGGGCTCTCTCTGTCCATCTGCACAGCTCATCTTTGATAAAAACTAGGGAGGAGAAAGGAAGACACACAGTGTAGCTTGTCCCCCCAGGTTCCTGGTCTAAATCATGCTCAAATTCTGCTGCACGATGGACAAGCTGGGGAGCTTGTAAAAGGCCCAAGGCCAAGGCTGCTCCCAGACAAATTAAATCAGAGTCTCTGTGAGTGGGACACAAGCATCAATAGTTTGTAAAACTTCCCAGATGATTCCACTATGCAGCCAAGTTTGAGAACCAGTGGTCCCAGAGGCACAAACTTGAAAGACGAGCATCCTGAGTGTGGGGGACCACAGAGCTCCGGCAGCTGGTCCTTCTCCTGTCCCTGGGGCGGAGGCTCAGACTGAGTGTCATCTAATGTGTGCCTCTTCTCGTTCACGCCGGCATAACCCGCACCCTGGAGACGACCCGATACATGAATAAATAGGGCTGAGCTCTTCTTAGCTTATTCAGGTTTCCCTGATAAATATGTATTCAGGGAGATTTCTAAGAAACGTAATATTGCGTCTCTTCAGAATTGTTCAGGTCTATTGGGAAAATAAATATTGAAGAGGCTCATCAGATGTGTTCCGCTCGCTTGGCAGTCAGGAAAGGCTTCGATTTCCAGCCCCGTCTGTGTCTGCTCACCATCACAGCGGAGGCGTCGGAGGGGGCGGCTGGAAAAGGATGCCCCTCGGCCCCCTCCCTGGGCTCAGCATCTGTGTCCAGTTCCAGCTGTCAGTCCCAGCACAAGTGCCCTCTATGTGACCTTGGGAAGATGCCTCTCCTCTCTGGGTCTTGGTGTCCTCTGCTCTTGGGGATTGCACAACTCCTAAGGCAGCCTGCTCCCTCTGCTGTCCTCTGGACAGCTCACACTTCTAGAAAGTTCTGCTTGACTGCGTTTGCCTCTGCCTGCCGGTTCTTCACCTCATCATGGCCACCCACAGGGCCCAGTGACATCTACTTCCTCAACCCAGAGAGGGCCCCGAGGAGTTTCACAGGTGGGGCCCAGGTGTCTCACCCTCTATTCCCTGGTTCGAGCCCTAGCTCCCACCAAGTTGACTCCCCTCCCACCTTGGCTGCCTCCAAAGATGACAGCACAATCTCTAAAAGCATCTTCTGTCGATGATAAAGTAAGAGTTTAAAAGCTCACATTTGAAGAAATTGGCTGGAAAGTTTGAGCCAGAGACTTTTTCAGACATGATTATACAAACATAATTTGCATAAACATCATAATTTTTTGCCAGTAGCATAATAAAATAGGGAGAGGGCCGCTAAGTGATCAGGGGAAAAATGCTTCGGACATCACCGCCTGTCCCCATCTCACCTTTTAAGTGAATCATTTGCTGCCAAGACCTAATGAGGAGCAAGGAAGCAGAGGGTGGGTGTGGGTTTGTGAGGTCTGTGGTGTGAAACACCCGGTTAGCCAAGCGTCCGCCCCAGGGGACAGTCTCCTTCCGGGTGCCACTCGGACTGTGGGGCTGGATTTAGCACAGCTGGAGCAGAAGTGCATAATTCCAGGTGGACTAGCCAGATAGGCTGGCACAGCCTGTTCCGTGGGCAGCGAGGCCCCAGGTGTGAGAAACGCCACCTCAGCTGACACACACCTGGGGAAGGGGCCCCCCTGGGAACAGAGGCATCGTTGCCTCATCCAGAGTCCCTTGGCCTCATCAGAGAAAAGCCAGAAGAGATGAAATCATTACATTTAAATCTCCTCACTTTATAGATGGTGGAACTGAGGCCCAAGAGGGGCCGTGACGAGCCTGACCGTGCAGGCATCAGTGCTGAAGGCCTGGCGTGGACTCAGCCTCTCGGGCTAGAGCGGGGCCTTGACTTTGCTCCGGGAGAGGACAGGAAGTGTTTCTTCAGGATGCCCGTGTCAGTTACCTATTGCCACCTACAAACCATCCCACCACTCGGTGGCTTCAAGCAATATGGATGTGTCACTTCTCCCAGGTCTGAGGGCATTTGGGCTCAGCGGGCCAGTTCCCGTCCATGTGGTTTAGCTGAGGCCACTCATGTGGCTGCATTCAGAAGAGAGCTCAAGCGGGGCTGGAGTGTCCACGATGGCTTCTTGACCTCCTCTCCGCATTCCTGGAGGCTGGCTTCACAGAGGGCAAGAGCAGACGCTGCAGACCTGGGAAGGACCAGTCTTGAACTTTCATAGCATCTCTTCTACTACATTCTATTGGCTGAAGCAGGTCACGTGGCCAAATCCAGAGTGAGTGTGGGAGGGGGCTACACCAGAGCAGGCATTCCAGGAGGCTGGGTGCACCTGGTGCCAGCAGTGCAACCAACAGTCCGCCACAGCCCCTCCTGGCGATGCCCCACCCTGGGCCCAGCTGCAGCCTGAGCACTGACCCAGTCTCACATTGACCACTGACCGCAAACTGAACACGGTCCTGGCCCCCAGATGAGCTGAGTCCGTGGGCTGCCATGGAGACCTGTTCTGCCCAGCCCCTCAGGAGTAGGGCGAGGGTGAATAATGAGAATCCACGGGGAGACAGGTTGAAGTTTAATCTGAGAAAGGACTTTGTTAGAGGTGGCCAGAGAGGAAGCAGGCCGCCTCAGAAAGCAGCGATGTCCTTGTCACTGGAGGTATGTGTGTGGGCTGGGGGGTTAGGGGAGAACGTGGGGACCTCCAGATTTCCGCCCAGATCCTGACCGGGCAGAGGAGCCCATAACTCTATTATTCTTTCCCCACCCCTGAGCGCCAGGCCAGCAAATAGTGGACAGGGAGCCCAGAGGCCAGGGTTCCAGCAGCGGAGACCAGGAAGGAGCGCTGGACCAGGTCTCACCCAGACTGCACCCCGAACACTGTGACTCATTGGTCTTCCAATCAGTTCCCCACAGAGCAATAATCAATTTACAGTCATCGATTCCCCATGCCAGAGTAAGAATTTTAAAATGCAAATCACTTGCTTAAAATCCTTCAAAGGATCCCCATCTTCCCCACAGCAAATCCCAAACCTCTCAGCTCCTCCTGGACTGATGTGGCCCTGGCCCCACTCTCCTTCTCCTGTCCCTGCCCCTCACTTCCTGGGCTCCAACCACACGGCACAGAATTAACATTCCCACGTTCCCCAGAATTAACATTCCCCAAACCTCAAGACCTCCTCTGTGTTACAAACATCTGACATCAGGTTCTAATTCTTAGGATGGTGTCTTTCTCCTTCTAGGGAGGGTAGAGTGGGCAGGAAAATGGGAGAAATCATAGTAGGGGGTCAGACCCACTTGGGGAGTCAAAGACAGCAGCATAGGACAGCTCATCATTATGGTAATCCACATGTGTAATCCACATAGCTACCCTATGAGGTAGGAACTATTTTTATCCGCATGTTTATGGGTAGGGAAACTGAGGCTCAAGAAGATGAAGTAACTTCCCACACTCAAACACAGAGCACACACACATCCCATCCCTCCTACTTTTCTGTCTCTTTTACTCACATGTATGTATGACTCATGAACTCTATATCTTGTCTCTCCTCACATCTACTATACTCCTTTCTTCACCCTCCCACTGGGCTGAATCTCTGTAATTTCCTCCCCTCCATTAAGAAAATATTCATTCTTCTTTTCATCCCTTCAAAAATATCTATTGAGTACATATTATGTTTTCTTGTGTGCAGGATCACTCCTGACTCTTCTCTGACTTGCAGTATCAAATACAGACTTTGTACTAGGCAAGAGCTTGGTAGAAGTTTGTAGGATGGAGGGAGAGAGAGATGGATGCATGATGGATGGATGAATAGTTGGATAGATGAATGGTTGAGTGGGTGGATGAAAGGATAGATGGATGGGTGGAAGATGGACCGACGGATGAAGGATGGATAGAGGATGGATGGGTGGATGGATGATGGACGGATGGATGGAGGATGGATGGAGGATGGATGGAGGATGGATGGATGGATTAACAGATGGAAAAACACAGAAGAAGGATGGATAGATGGTGAATGATGGATGGGTGGATGGATGGATGGATGTCTTCATGAAACTCTAGTTTGATTGCACCGATTGGGAAACTAATCTTTAATGTCCAGGAGCCCCCACTGAGCCCTTCCCACCCCCTCCCTGCCTTTTCTTCTGTTTCCAAGAATAGATGGGATTTTCCCTGCCCATCGCCAAGTTCCCACAGCAGCCATTTGTTTTAAGTGTCCAGGGCAGCTCTGTGGTGGTGCAATTAGTCCTCGTTAGCAGCCACTGTAACCGGACTGTAATTTCCAGACTGTTGGACGGTAATTGCACATGAACAGCTCGGCGAGACTCTGCACCTGTAATGACAAGCGGAGCCTCGTCTCCTCTCCATGCTGCTCCGAATGCCAACAAGCAGGTGAGCTCCTGATGCCATATTAGCACGCGGTGATTTTCATTACTAAATGACTCCCGGGCTGTCCAAATGAGGAGAGCAATTAGGCCGGTCAGGGGAAGACAAAGCTTCCCTTGATGAGCGTAATGATGACACAGGCGGAATCACTCTGGCCTGAGGCAGCGGGTGAAATCAGAGCCCAGGGCTCCACTCTGTGCAAATCAGCCAGGGCCCGGCTGCCTAGCCTGGGCGTCCATCACTTCCCCCAGGGCCTCAGCCCCCACAGAGAAGAAACGACCAGTATTTCTGCGTAATTAGAAGAAATTGCATATCCAATACCCCTTACTGAGATTAGCGGTTATGGGGTGGACTCTTTCCAAGAAAAATGTTAGCCATTGAAGAGGAGTTAAATAACTGAGAATTATTTGCTGAAAAGTCCATGCTCCTTAGCATGGCAATTAAGATCCTCCTTGATCTCGTTTCTGCCTCATGCTCCAGCCATCAAATCCCACAGCTTTTGCCAAGACACCATGTGCTGTCACGCCTCCAGGTGTTTGCACATGCTGTTCCATCTGCCTGGAGTGCTCTTCCCCTCATCTGCCAAAACTCTGTTCAGATGTCACTCACTGACACTTCGCCTAACCATCAAAGTGCCCCAGGCCCCCTCTGAGTTACCCTTGTACTATCTACTCCTCTAAATCATTTCTACTTTTTGCCCTACACTGTAATTTGGGGGGTCACCTGCATGCCCCCCTACTAGACTGCAATATATCTCTGTCTCTCTAGAACCCAGAAATCTAAGAGTGTCCAGGGCAAAGAACCACAAACTACGGTCCATGGGCAAAATCCAACCTGCCCCCTATTTTTGTAAATAAAGTTTTATTGAGACACGGCCTCTGTTGACATGTGGTCTACAGCTGCTTTCCCACTACAAAGGTGGAGTTGAGTCACTGCGATAGGGACCACGTGGCCCACAAAGCCAAAAGTATTTGCTACCTGATCCTTTACAGACAAAGTTCGCCCACCCTGGTGCAAGGTGAGAGATGCTCGAGAAATGCTGAACCCCTCACTGTATGGGTGGGACGCAGTCTTGAGCAGAGGTGAGAAATGGCGTTCCCAAGTGATATAGCCAGATTGAGGCAGAGCTGGGGCCAAGGCTGGGGCGGGTCTCTTGCCCACTTGGCAATGTACCACCCTCCCGGGGCCTGGGGTTGAACAGCACTCCTCCCCTCTGGAGAACCCTCCCCTCTGATCTGCGAATGAGAAACTTGGAAAATCCAGAGACCAGCACACAGGGCACCCCAGGAAAACATAGAAGGTGACCAGGCTTGAGTCTCATAGGCCCAGGGAAGCCCACACACAATGCCTCTGGGGCATGAAACGGCTGCTGTGAGTAGGGAACAGACACACGGGACTGGAAACCCGAGAATCTGGACTCTGTGGCTGACTAAGGACCAGTGAATTTAACCTCTCTAAGCCTCAGTTTCCTCATCTGAACAATGGGGATAAAAACAGCTGCCTTGTGAGATAATCATGCAAAATGACGGAGAGAGGGTGAGATGAGGAATGGAACTAGATAGGGTTCTTAGGGATGCTTCCTCTGCAGCGCTGGATCCAAGGGCCTTCCCCTTAGCTCGCCATGCTCCTGCTCCGTGCACTCTGACCTTCTGACCTGCCATGAGTGTGCCCAGGTCAAAGTGTGGCTCTCCACGGCGCATCGCTCCCCTCCTCCTCCTTCCCAGGCTCAGGCAGTCTCTGTAAGTGGAGATTCCCCTGTGGCACACCCCTGGCCCATGCAGGGCTGACCGAATCCCGCTAGAGTTGCTTCTTAGAGCCTTTCCACCTGACAGATTTCTAGCTGTTTGCAAGTGGAATGGCCTTTGCTCAACTTGAGTCTTACATACACCTCGGGTCAAATCCCTGGTCCTGTCTCTAGCTGGGTAAACTTGAGCAAGTTATTTAACTTCTCTGAGCCCCCGCTGTCCTCATCTGTAAAACGGGGAGGTACAATAGCCTGGCTGGACATTCTGAGGATTAAGTGAGCTAATGGTTGCAAAGTGACTGGCTCGGCGTAGCCTCTCCATTAACGGCCTTATGACGGTGAATGCAATTCAGTGCTTCACCCACAGGCGAACAGCTGGGAGCAACATCTGTCTCCCCGCTCCTCCTCCTCTTTCTCATCCCATTTCTCCCAGCTCTGTTAAGAAATGCATTTTCTTCCTGCTGCCCTGGTTTTGTTCTACTCCTTCCTGCCCAGCCACTGAGCTGAATGCTAATGGGCCCAAGCTAGGTCTCAGCCGCTGGTCCAACCCCACGGGGCAGCCCTATGGGAGGGTCCGGAAGGGTGACTCCACAGGAGCTGACAAGGAGAATGTCCAGATCCAGCCTTGACAGTGAGACTTCGAGAAGCTCTGGCCTTCCTCTGAAATTCTCTTGGATGAACAGAGCAACTGTGACCGAGGAGCATTCCCTCTCCAGCTTTGGGCCTCAGTTTCCTCTTCTGTTAAATGTCTCAATGGACCTTCTGGCTCTAAGACTCTGCTCATAGCCTGTAGCCCTCCTCAACCCCCATGTGCTGCTCCTGACTCCCAGCTCAGTGCTCTTTTATATAGAGTACTGACTGCTCCATTCTGGACCAGCATGGGACTAGAACATTATCGTTGATTTAGGCGACTATTGGTAATTTAAAGGTGAATTGATAAATGAAGGTCTCTCTCAATCGCTTTGCACCCAGAAGTACCCACTGGCAAATTCTGACATAGATCCTAGAGCTGACTTTTCTACTTCAGTGGGAGCCAATGAGGCCCAGCCCCTAGCCACCCAGCCCCAAGCTCCAGCGTCTCCTGCCCACCCCCATTTTCTGGGAGGGCTGGGTGTGTGGCTCTGAGCGGAACCGCACTGAAGTCTTCTAGTCTTGCCCTGAGGTCCACAGCTGGGGCCCATGTGCCCTGGGAAGCCCTCACATCCTGCTCTCTGAAGATGGGCATCATCCGCTGTTGGCTTCCCTGCCTCTGTCAGCTCCCATCCCCTTTGCCTCTGACCCTGCACCTCCCTCACAGCCCTCTTTCAGAGAACTCTGCTCCTGCCACCCTCGGCAGGTCATACCCTTCCCTCCTCCCTCTGCTGTGGGTTCCAAGCTGCTTCAATGGCTAAAGCCTCTTTCTCCACCAGTTCTGCATGTCTGAGTGGCACCTCCACCTCTCCGTGCCTCCGCGAGTCTATGAGTATGTGACACTGAGCACATCCGTGAGCATCTGTGTGCACGTTAAATGTGGGCTCTGGGAGAGCGAGCGTCTACGAATATGTGTGTCCATATGAACATGTGATACACGTGCACCTGTCTCCCTCATGTACACGTCTGTGTTTGTCTACGTGTGCTGTATTTGCATAGATGAATGTAAGTGTGACCATAATGTCCATGGGCTTCATGTTCTATGTTTGTGCAAGCGTGTGCTCATCAGTGTGGTTGGTAAACTGTCAGTTACTCAGATGACCAGGTAATTATATCTGATAATTCAGATATAACATCCATAGTATCTAAGGGGTCAAGAATAAGATCATACCTCCCATCTAGAGAACTCCTGGTTCTTCCCAGAACTTTCTAGAAGGCCTTTCCAGAGTCTTTTTAAGTTGGGCCTCATAAAATGCTTAAAAGGAAATAATAAAGTTTTCCCCATTTTTATAGATGTGACATCTGGGCAGAGGGGAGAATGGGCTTCCCCGGGGTCATGTGGCAGGTCAGCAGCTGAGCTGGAGAGCAGGTCTGGGTCTCCTGACTCCCAGTCCAGCGCTCTATTACCGCCTCTGCTTTTCGCTGCCCTGAGTGTGATTAGAAGATTAAAACTAGTTCAGATATGAACTCTATTCAAGCCATTTGCCCATTTAAAAAACTTGTCCTGTTTTTCTTATTAATGTTGAGTTGTAAGTATTCTTTATATATTCTGGATACAAATCCTTTGTCACATTTATTAATGAGGTAATTAGAATAACAGAGGGTTTTACTTCAGATAAAGTCAAGTTTATTGATTTTTTCCTTTGGTGGTTCACACTTTTTATCTCCTATCTAAGAAATCTGTGCCCACCCTAACATCATGAAAATTTTCTTCTGTTTTCTTCTGAAGTTTTATAGATTTAGCTTTTTATGTTCAGGGCTATAACCCATTTTGAATTAATTTTTGTGTATGGTGTGAGGCAGGGGGTTGCCGGTCATTTCTTTTCATACAAACATCCAGTTGTTCAAGAATCATTTGTTGAAAAGACTTTCCCTTCCTGAGTGGATTATCTGTGCCCTTTTGCAGATCAATGGATCATGCATAATGGATAGGTTCTGAACTCTCCATTCCCCTCCATTCATCTTTATGTCTATCTTAACAGCAATACTACAAGTGTCTTGATTACTGCAGCTCGTAGACCTAAAAGTCAGGCAGTACAAGCCCTTCAACTTTGTTCCTGTTTTTAAAAATTGTTTTAGCATTCTAGATCCTCTAAATTCCCACATAGATTTTAAAATCAGCTTTTCAATTTCTACCCAAAAGAAAAAGAAAAGGCCAACCAGGATGGGATGGTGCTTGAGGTCGCATTAAATCTATAGATAAATTTAAAAATAAATAGAATGAACACTTCAATAAAATCGAGTTTCCCTGTCCACAAACATGGCCTATCTCTCCATTTAGAACATCTTTAAACTCAGCCTTATACAGGTCTCGTACGTCTTTTGTTAAATTTATTCCTAAGAATTTTATCTTTATTGATTCAATTGAAATGGTATTTTAAAACGTCATTTTCCAATTGTTTGTGCCGGTATATAGAAATACAATGGACTTTTTTATTAGATCTTATATCCTGCAACTTTGTGTCTAGTCCATTTACATTTAGCGTAATTACTGATGAGGTTGGATTTAAGTTTACCGTTTGTTTTCCATTTTCCCCTTTTGTCATTTGTTCCTCAGTTGCTCCTTCGCTGCTGTCTTTAGCTTAATCAAATATTTCTCAGTATTCCATTTTATTTTCTCTATGGCTTTTTAGCTACACCTCTTTTTGTTATTTATTTTAGTACTAACCCAGGGCTAACAATAGGCATCCTTAGTCAACTCTGAGCCCACTTCCCCGTGTCGCAGTTCCCACTTCACAAATGCAGTAACCTGCTAACGGTATAATTACATTATGACATTAACACTCTCTCTTCTTTCTGCTTTGGTTGTTACATCTTTTACTTTTTACATATATTTTAAACCACAGCTTATAATGTTATTACTTCGTTTTAAACAGTCAGTTGTCTTTTTTCAAAATTATCAGAGACAAACATAGTTGTGTTCTTTCCTTTCTGGTGATGCAAGTTTCCATCAGGTACATTTCTTTTCAGCCTGGAGAACACCCTTTAGCAGTTCTTACTGTGCAGGCCTATGGGCAACACATTTTCTCAGCTTTCTTTAGTCTAAAAATGGCTATTTCACCCTCATTTTTGAGGGATGCTTTTGCTGAATATAGACAGGAAAACTGCCTGGGTTGACAGGTTTTTCATTTCTTAAATCACTTTAAAGATATTATTCCTTTGTCTTTTAGTCTTCATTGTTTCTGAGAAGTCCATGGTAATTCTTATCATTGTTACCCTATATGGAATTGTCCTTTTTTCTTCTGGCTCCTTTCAAGATTTTCTCTGTATTTACTTGTAAGCAGGTTGACTATGATTGGGTAGGAGTGAAATTTATTTTTCTTGGGATTCTCTGAACCTTTCAGAACTGTACGTGTGTTTTTCTTTTATTCATCAAATATGGAGAATTTTCAGCTATTTATTTCTTCAATCATTCTGGTCTATTTTTATTACAATCTCCTTCTGGAACTTCTATTACATGTATGTTATGCTATTTGATATTGTCCCATGCATTTCTGAGTCTCTGTTCATTTTTCTTCAATCTTTTTGTTGTCTGCTCTCCCCAAATTGGATCACGTCTAGTCATCTATCTTCAAATTCACATATTTGTTCTTCTGTCACCTCTAATCTGCTATTACACTCATCCAGTGAATTTTTTAATTTCAATTATCATAATTTTCAGTTCCAAAATTTCCTTTTGGGAATGTCAGCATCATGGTGAAGTGAGTTGTTCCCTTTGTCTCTCCCCTCTAAGTTACAAACAGCTGGACATCCTTTTACCAACAGAGGACCCTGTACAGCACACCAGAAAGCCTGAGAGCTCCATGCATCTATACATCTAGTGTGAGTGGACGGGATCTCCTGGAGGCAGCAGGACTAGGGGAGATGTGGTGGCAGCTCCGAAGACTGGAGGTTCCAGGATCTGTGGCTGCACCTGCGAATAGAGACCCCCGGAATCCAGGCAACCTATGCTCCCGGAGGTAACAGGAATACTGCAGGCCCATGACTGGTGACTCCAGGAATCACTGTGACACCCGCCCCTCAGTAGCAGAGCCTCCAACACAGGCCCTACCAGCAAAGAGGGCTGCACCCAAGATGTGGATACCCCTGGCAGTGGAGTGGTGCCCATGATGTGAGGTTTTGAAAAGTGCACCGATGACAGAGACCAGAGGCTCTAGGAGCAGCAATGGCACTTGCAGCTCAGCCCACACCTCTGCCTCAGCCATGGCAAGTGGCACTCGAGACCTGAAGCTTCAGGAAACACAGTGGCGCTGACAACCCAGCCCCCTTCCCCACCCCTGGCCGCAGCAACTCTGACACTAGTCCTTCTAGCAGTGAGGGATACATCCAGGACATGGATAGCCTTGGCAGTGGTGGCATGGTGACCATGACCTGAGGCTTCAAAAAGCACACTGGCACCAGAGATCAGAGGCTGCAGGAGCAGCAGTGGCACTCACAGCTCAGCCCCTCCCCCTCCCCCAGCAGTGAAGGGTGTCACCTGCAACCTGAGGCTTCAGAAGCCACAGCAGTACCCATGACCCAGCCCCTAGTGGCAGCACCTCTGACACCAGCAGTGGGAGACCCTGGGCCCCTGGCAGTGTTGGTGACACCATGAACACAATGCCCCTGGCAGCGATGCTGCCAGCACCCCAGATAACCCAGGAGCATCAATGCAGGTTGTACACGCAGCAGCAGCATCTGAGCCCACGGAGAGCCAATGGGGGAACACAAGACCTATGACTCTGGAAGCAGCAGAAGTGCTTGCAGGCTGGTGACCCCCGTGGCAATACCTGTGACTGCAGCAACATCATAAGCAGCAAGGCACCAGCAACTATGGAGGCTCACGTGGCACAAGGAGGGCACTGACGATGCCTCTGGCAGAGGTAGTGGAAGGTGGAGAGCACAGGCTCTCACATACAACCAGAAGCAGCTCAGAATCAAAGGAACCAAGGCCTTACCCAAAAAAGAAAGGTGTTCACTACCACAAATGTGCTGGCAGTGGAACGACTCATCAAGCACCATGAAGAACTGGAGTAACGCGGTAGCACAGAAAGAAAATGACAACTCTCCAGAAACCACACTTGAAGTCACAGCAGATGGAGATCTCAGTGACAGAGAGTTCAAAATAGCTGTCATGAAGAAACTCAATGAGTTACAAGAAAACTCAGACAGGCAGTTCAATGAGCTTGGGAATAATATTAATGAACAGAAGGAGTATTTCGCCAAAGAGATTGAAACTCTAAAAACAAAAAACCAAACAGAATTTCTGAACTGAATAACACAATTAATGAGATGAAGAATAAAGTGGAAAACATTGGAAATAGAGTAGACCATATGGAAGAGAGAATCAGCAAGCTCAAAGATAGAAATCTGGAAATGATTCAGGTAGAAAAGGAGAGAGAACTAGAATTTTTTTTTAATGGAGAAATTCTTCAAGAAATATCTGACTCAATTAGGAAAAGTAGCATAAGGCTAATGGGTATCTCAGAAGGAGAAGAGGAGGAGAAAGGAGCAGAGAGCTTATTTGAAGAAATAATAGCCGAGAACTTCCCAAAGCTGGGTAAACACATAACATTTATTAACATATATAGAGGAGCACCAAAGTATATAAAGCAACTATTAACAGACCTAAAGGGAGAAATAGACAGTGACACAATAATAGCAGTAGGGGACTTGAACACCCCTCTTACATCAATGGATAGATCATCCAGACAGAGTCAATGAGGAAATACTGGCCTTAATGAAACTAGATCACATGGACTTTATAGATATATATAAAACATTCCACCAAAAAGCAACAGAATACACATTCTTCTCAAGTGCACAGGAAACAGTCTCAAAGATAGACCATAGGTTGGGCAAAAAAACAAGTCTCAATAAATTTAAGAAAACTGAAATCATATAAAGCTTCTTTTCTGACCACAATGCTATGAAACTAGAAATCAACACAAGAATAAAGCTGGAAAAGTCACAAATACATGGAGACTGAATAACATGCTACTGAAAAACTATTGGATCAATGAAGAAATCAAAGGAGAAATCAAAAAATACCTGGAGACAAATGAAAATGAAAGCACAATATCCCAAAACCTATTGGTTGCAGAAAAAGCAGTATTAAGAGGGAAGTGTATAGTAATCAAGCCTACCTCAAGAAACAAGAAAAATCTCAAATAAACAATCAAACATTGTACCTAAAAGAACTAGGAAAGGTAGAACAAACAAAGCCCAAAGTCAGTAGAAGGAAGGAAATGATAAAAATCAGAGCAGAAATAAATAAAATAGAGACTAAAAAGACAATAGATAGGATCAATGAAACTAAGAGCTGGTTCTTTGAAAAGATAAACAAAATAGCCAAATCCTTAGCCAGACTCACTAAGGAGAAAAGAGAGAGGCTCAAATAAAACCAGAAATGAAAGAGGAGAAATTACAAGGGATACCACAGAAATAGAAAGGATTATAAGAGAACACTCTGGAAAACTATATGCCAACAAATTGGATAATCTAGAAGAAACAGATAAATTCTTAGAAGCATACAATCTCCCAAAATTGAATCAGGAAGAAATAGAGACTTTGAATAGACCAATCATAAATAAAGAGATTGAAACAGTAATCAAAAACATTCCAAAAAACAAAAGTCCAGGACCAGACGGCTTCTCTGGTGAATTCTACCAAACATTCAAAGAAGATTCAGTAACTATTCTTCTCAAACTCTTCCAAAATATTGAAGAGGACAGAACACTTCCTAGCTCATTTTATGAGGCCAAGATTACCCTGATACAAAAACAAGACAAAGACAACACAAAAAAAGGAAAATTACAGACAAATATCGCTGATGAACATGGATGCAAAAATCTTCAAGAAAATATTAGCAGATTGGATACAACAATACATTGAAAGGATCACACACCACAATCAAGTGGGATTTATTCCAGGGACACAGGGAAGATTCAACACCCTCAAATCAATCAACGTGATACGCCACATTAACAAAATGAAGAATAAAAATCCCATGGTCATCTCAGCAGATGAAGAGAAAGCATTTGACAAGATTCAACATCCATTTATGATAAAAACTTTCAATAAAAATGGGTATAGAAGGAAAGTACCTCAACATAATAAAGGCCATAAATGACAAACCCACAGCCAACATCATACCTAATGGTGAAAAACTGAAAGCTATTCCTCTGAGAACAGGAACAAGACAGGATGCCCACTCTCACCACTCTTATTCAACATAGTATTGGAAGTCCTAGCCAGAGAAATTAGGCAAGAAAAAATAATAAAAGGGATACAAATTGGAAAGGAAAAAGTAAAACTGTCATTCTTTGTGGATGATATGATTCTATATACAGAAAACCCTAAAGAATCCACTAAAAAACTATCAGAAATAATTAACAAATATGGTGAAGTTACAGGGTGCAAAATCAACAGACAAGAATCAGTCACATTTCTATACACTAACAACGGAACCAGCAAAAAGAGAAATCGGGAATTCAACCTCATTTACAATCACAACAAAAAGAATAAATACCTAGGAATAAATTTAACCAAGGAGGTGAAAGACCCAAACATTGAGAACTATAAGACATTATTGAAAGAAATTGAAGATGATACAAGAAATGGAAAGACATTCCATGCTCAAGGATTGGAAGAATAAACACAGTTAAAAATATCCATATTACCTAAAGGAACCTACAGATTCAGTGGAATCCAAATCAGAATCTCAATGACATTTTTCATGGAAATAGAACGAAGAATCCTAAAATTTATATGGAATAACAAAAGACCCCAAATAGCCAAAGGAATCCTGAGGAAAAAAGAACAAAGCTAGAGGTAGCACAGTCCCTCATTTCGAAATATACTACAAAGCTATGGTAATCAAAACAGCACGGCGGGGCTGGCCCTGTGGCCAAGCGGTTAAGCTCGCGTGTTCCGCTGCAGGTGGCCCAGCGTTTCGTTGGTTCGAATCCTGGGTGCGGACATGGCATTGCTCATCAAACCACGCTGAGGCAGCGTCCCACATGCCACAACTAGAAGGACCCACAACGAAGAATATACAACTATGTACCAGGGGGCTTTGGGGAGAAAAAGGAAAAAAATAAAATCTTAAAAAAAAAAACCACAGCATGGCACCAGCAGAAAACAGATACACAGATCCATGAAACAGAATTGAGAGCCCAGAAATAAACCCACACATCTATGGACAGCTAATTTTCAACAAAGGAGCCAAGAGCATGCAATGGAGAAAGGAGAGTCTCTTCCATAAATGGTGTTGGGAAAACTGGACAGCCACATGCAAAAGAATGAAAGCAGACCATTATCTTACCTCATACACAACAATTAACCCAAAATGGATTAAAGATTTGAATGTAAGACCTGAAACTATAAAACTCCTAGAAGAAAACACAGGCAGTACAATCTTCGACATCAGTCTTAGCAGTATCTTTTTGAATATTATGTCTCCTCAGGGAAGGGAAACAAAAGAAAAAATAAACAAATGGGACTACATCAAACTAAAAACCTGCACAGCAAAGAAAACCATCAACAAAACGAAAAGCCAACCCGCCAATTGGGAGAAAATATTTGCAAATCATATATCTGAGAAGGGGTAATAACCAAAATATATTAAAAAAACCATACAACTCAACAACAAAAAAACAAACAACCCAATCAAAAGATAGGCAGAGGACATGAACAGATATTTTTCCAAAGAAAATGTACAGATGGCCAATAGGCTCATGAAAAGATGTTCAACATCAACCAGCAGGGAAATGCAAATCAAAACTACAGTGAGATATCGCCTCATTCCCATCAGAATCGCTATAATTAACAAGACAGGAAACAAGTGTTGGAGAGGATGTAGAGAGAAGGGAACTCTCACACACTGTGGGTGGGAGTGCAAACTGGTGTCGTCACTATGGAAAATAGTATGGAGATTTCTCAAAAAATTAAAAATAGAACTCTCATATGATCCAGCTATTCCACTTCTGAGTATTTATCCAAAGAACATGAAAACACTAATTCAAAAAGATTCACGCACCCCTATGTTCATTGCAGAATTATTCACAATAGCCAAGACTTGGAAGCAACCTAAGTGCCCATCAACAGATGAATAGATGAAGATGTGGTGTATGTTTGTGTATATATGCACACACACAGTGGAATACTATTTAGCCATAAAAAAGATGAAATCTTGCTATTTGCAACAATATGGATGGACCTTGAGGATATTATGCCAAATGAAATGTAAGGACGAGAAAGCCAAATACCGTTATGACTTCACTCATATGTGAACAAACAAACACACAGATAATGAGAACAGAGTGTTGATTGCCAGAGTGGAAGTAGGGTAGGGGGCAGGGTGAAAGGGGTAAAGGGGCACATTTGTACCATGATGGATGGCAACTACATTTTTGGTGGTGAAAACAATGCAGATGATACAGAAGTCAAAATATAATGATGTACACCTGAAATTTATATAATGTTACAAATCAAAGTGATCTCAATAAAAGAAAACCAGAATCTCCATTTGGTTCTTTTTAGTTTCCATTTCTCCGCTATTGTCTATCTGTTTACTCACTAGGACTGCATTTTCCTTTCATCTTTTGAACATTTTCATAGAGCTACTTTAAAGATTTTGCCTGCTAAATCTAATATCTGGGCCATCTCAGGATAAGTTTCCATTAATTGGACTTTTCCTTGACTCCAGGTCCTACTGTCAGGTTTCTCTGTGAGTGGATCCCTGGTCCACAGGCCGGTTCCACTCTCCATGCCCCGGAAGCGTCATAGTCTGAGCCCCTGCACACCAGTGTCTCCATCATGTCTAATGAATAGAAATTATCATTTTGTCCTGTGAGATCCTACCAAAAACAAGACAAAATTCTATTTGTACTTGAATGGCATTTCTATTTGAATCTTTGCCTGTGTTTAATATGCGAATCAGGAGGCCTTCAGTGCGTGCTCGCTCCAACACCATCACTAGAAGTCAGAAGCTTGTTTTTAATACCTACAGCTATTTTTTTTAAAAAAATGGCTTTTGGACATAGTGAGCTGCTCTCACTGTAAGTATTTAAGGAAAACCTCTAGGCCCATCTGTCAGGAATGATGGAGAAGGATTTCCTACATGCGGAGGGGGCTGGAGCAGACAAACCTTAAGAATTCACCCAAATACATAACCTACCCAGTAAGAAAGTGCCCGGCACAGAGCCGGCACACAACAGATGCTTGCACAGTGGGTAAAAACATACTCCATTATCATTATAGCCGAGTTCAGCTCGTCACAGCCCAGTCCGCTGTGGCCTCTCCTCTGGGTGATATTTACCTATAAGCAGCAAAGAGCTTCAGTCCCAGTGCCCAGGCCGGAAAATTGCTCCCACCATTTCAGAATGGAAAAGAAAATGTTTCTCAGCTGAAAACCACATTTGCTGGTTATGAAAATGATTCAGAGCATTATTTTTTTTTTTTACGTTTCTGTATTGATTCCCAGCCTTCTTGTTTTATTCCACAATAACAGCCTGGGGGACAGAGAATATATTACTGCACAAACGTAAAAAGAATCTCCTTCTAGGGAACTGCCTGCATACCAAGGGCTGCGCGTCCTGGGATCTCCAGTTTGAAACAAAGGCAGCAGGCCCCGGAGGAAGCATCCAGCTCTCTTTTCCCGTCGCCGGTGCACTGGAGCCGGAAAGCCCAAAGCAACCACAAGTGAGGGCTGTTTGTTCACGTCTAACCGCAGCGGCGCCGGCTGTGCGTGAGGTGGGCCTCCAATCTGATTGGAGCCAGTGGGTTGTCATCATCATCACCTCTTAATGGGACTCGTGTGGCCCCTTCTGGCAGGCACCAGGAAGGGGTCCTCATTGTCTTCTTGGTGAGACACTGCCCCTCCCGGCGCAGCTAAAGGACTGAGTAATGGCTCCATAAACGGCCATCTGATTAGCCTGATCCCAAAGGGAGGGATACACAGGCGGGCAGTGTGTATGCGGCCCGTGCGCAGGGATCCCCATCCATCTCTGTCGCCCGAGGTGCCCACGCTCATTTGTCAGGCTCTGACAGGAGCTGCTCGTCAGTGGAAAGGGAGTAACAACGGACCTCTTTGTTCTGCACACACATGGAGGACGTGGCTGACCTCCCGTCTTCCAGCTGGGGAAGTGGGTTCAGTGAAGCTGGATGGGGTCTTTAGGTGAAGGAAGGGGGCATGGATTTCGGAAAGGGGAGGGGCCCAGAGACTTGGGAGGCAGCAGGAGGCTGTGTTGAGGGAGGAAGCAGCAATGAGGAGTTCCCCAGACGCTCCTGACTTCTGACTTACGCGGCAACAGGGTATAATTGCCTTCTCGCGTCCACCTCGGGTCAGAGAGGGAGAGCCCACGTCCCTCCCCCAGTCCCTGGAGCAAGGTAGGGGCAGGGATGCTAGAGGGAGGGGAAAGAGCAGGCAGATGGCCCTTCCTTGTTCATTCTCCAGCGATGGAGACCCGGGGCTGGCACCCTGACCCGCTAACACCCCCACTAACACCCCGGCAGCAGGCCGCCATGTGACGATGATGGGTGCCACTGCCCTCTGGTGCCACAAGTTGCTGCTATGGCCAAGGGTTGCCCCGGCCCCTCTGAAGACCAACAAAGCCTGCCTCCCAGCCCCCTTCCCAGCAGAAGCTGCCCCAGGTCTTCCTTTGCTCCCGTGCACCAGCGGAAAACCCACTCTGCCAGTTGTCTTTTTCCGTCTGGAATCCCCTTGAGGGAAGGACTGGCCCAGGCTGAGCAGAGACAAGACCAGGCCTGATCACGCCACCTCTGCATCAGGTTTCCTGCACGGGAGCCCTCGGGGAGAAGAAGAAACATCTGCTTGATGGCCCAGGTTTGCCTCTCACCTGGGGAACGCTGATGGATTGCGCATGATCCAGAAGCAAAAGGGGTGGAAACAACCTCTAAACCATAGGGGATACACAGACCCCCTGGATGCAGAAAAGAACTGCGCCTCAATTTTCCCTGCCCATAAAATGCAGGTAATAATTCTTAGTCCCTCGGGACTGCTCTGAAGACTGGGGAGCTTGCCTACAGAAGTGCCAGGTGCAGTGCTGGCCTTGCAGAGGGTGAGCCGAGCCCTCGGGCCTGGAAGGGATCCAGGACCAGGTTTGTTTCCTCCGGGAAGCTGACGCCTGCTGCGTCAGGGCCTGGCCGGCTGGGGTCCCTTGCTGGCAAGACACCGTGTGGTTGTTTGGCTCAGAGGCTAACCTGGAGACCAAAGAGGCAGGAGACTGGCTGCAGCCATGAGCAGGCCTCTGAGCTCCTCAGGAGAAATGAGTGTCCCCTGGAAGCAGTGGAGTTGTTTGTCCACCCTGACACGGCCCAGCCCTAGCCACAGGCCAAGACCCAACCTCAGCACCTCCCAGACTGACCTCTGACCCTCTTCCCAGTCCTGACCTTAGACTGACAGCCTACCTTGGCACAGATGAGCCCTGTTCCTGGTTGTGGGCAGAATTCTGTGTTTTTCCATCGGCCTCCTGGAGCCTGCTTCTGGCCCCAAAGGGCATGGAGGAGAATGTGGACAATTCTGTGAAGCCCTTTTCTTGTGATGGAGGCGGTTTAAGGGCAGATAGAAACATCTAAAAAACCCAGAAGTCCTTGTCCCACATCCCACATGCCACAAGCACAAGTGTTGGCAATAACCTCCCTCTCCCTTATTCCTTTCCATCCACTGTCACAGAAATACAGATGCCCCAGCTGTTCACTTAGGTTCCCAATTAAACTGAAAAGACACCAGCCCAGCTGAAAGGGCGTGGCAGACGCCGGCCTGTGGCCCAGAAGCCAGACTCCACGGGCTTTGCTGCAGCCGTGTTTCACCCCCTTGAACACATACATCCTGCTGTCCCCAGAGATTCCCGGGCCACCAGGAGCCTTCAGACAAGCTTTGTGGGGATGCCATTTTGGATGTGATGCTTCTCCAGATTTGGTCCCTACCCCTGAGTTACCATTTGTAATTCCCCCTCTAGCGCCTCTGCTTCCTCTCCTTGACCTCAAACATCCAGGCTGACCTCATCCACCCCCTGCCAAGGAGAGTCAGACCCCAGATCTCTCTCCAGTCCCACTGGCCAAGTTCAGCGTCCTAACCGCCACCTCCAGGGCCAGGCTGGCTGACCCCTAGGCCTTCGTGGTCTGGACTCTCCAACGCAAACATCTGGCTCTGAGCAGGCTCAGCTGGCTCAGGTGCTGCTGCGGGGCGGGGGCCGGGGAAGAAGTTCCTTTGTCCTCGGTCCGACTGCAGTGGGATCAAGTGACAGTCAAGCTGGATGTTGGGGGCGACTCTCTCAGAGGCACGAGGTGCTACCAAAGGGACCAAATGCAGGAACTCAGGGAGGAGAGGCTGGAATCAAGTTAGGTCCCCAAGGCAGGACTGGCAGCAGGACAGAAATAGGATTCAAGTGGGAGCAGACTGAGGATAAGAAGCGGGGTGTCCGGGACATTGGCCATGATCACCAGAGATGCTGAAGCTCTGCGGGAGGCCTGGCACCTGCTCTACTAACAAGGCCCCCAGTGCTGTCTGCGTCCTGGCCAGGCTTGCAAGAAACACGGCCACTCAACCCAGCGCTCAAAGTCGGCAGCAAGGCTCCTCCGCCCCAACCCTGCTGGCCCCATTCCACTCAGAGTGACAGTCACAGCCTCTGGGATGGTCCACAAGCCTCTGCAGGACCTGGCCCTTGGTTACATGCTGACCTCACCTACTACCACTGACCCCTCCCTCACACCGCACCAGCCACTCTGGCCTCCTTGCTGTCTCCCGACCATGCCGATCCTCGCCCACAGTGCGGCCTCTGTCCGAGGTTTTCCTTCAGTCTGCCTCACTCTCCCCCAGGTGTCCACGTGGCAAACTCCTTCCACTTCTTGAAGACTTTGTTCAAATGTCACCTTCTCCAGGAAGTCCCCCCTGACCACCATCCTTTGATTGCACGCCAAGAACCCCCTCCCCAGCCTCCAGGCACCCCTGAGCCCCCTTATTCTTCTCAACTCTCTTTTTTCCCAAAGCACCTGCCATTCTAGCGTACTGCGTGATTGATTGATCGATTACCTTTATCGTTTGTCTGTCTTCTCCCATAGAATGTAAGCCCATGAGAGCAGGAAGCTTTTCATTGACCGATCCAAGCTCCTGGCACATGGTAGGCACTTCCTAACTATTTGTTGAGTAAATGAACCAGCATGGACTCTGGAGTCAAACAAACTTAGGTTCAAATCCTATCTCTGCAATTTGTGACCCTGTGACCTTCGTTTATTCACTTGTTGCCTCTAAACCTCAGATTCCACATCTGTAAAAATGGGGACTACTCCCCCATTTTACAGATGTTAAAGTAGTGTTAACTACTTCCCCAGGGTTGCTGTGAGGACCCAGTGAGACGATGCAGGTAATAAATGGTAGCTCTTGTTGTCATGATGGTCGCATGTTGATACACACATAGTCAGGACGCCACGCAGATGCAGCTACAAACACATCATTGGGCCGGCTGTCCTCAGTGTAGGCCGTGGGGCTCAGCTGGCCGTCCCCGCCTGTGCCTGGGGAGGGAGCATTCTGGGCCTGGAGGGGGCATCCCTGGGGTCCATGAGATGCTGCCAGGAAGGAAGAGCAATGTTTAGACATCACAGGCTGCAATGCCAGTGCGTGAGGCTGGATGCTCAGGCTGGCATTCAGAAGCACAGTTTCCACATGAATGGACTCACAACAGAGAGGAAATGATTTTAATCAGCTGAAGGCACACGAAGGCCATCCATCTTCCATTGTTTAAGGGGGAAACTAATCTTGAGAGTGGGACGGTGAGGCAGTGAAGAGAGGAAAGCCGGGGCAGATTTAAATGATCAAGAGAGAATTCGCCATAAAATAACTGAACCAGAGGGCACGCAGGCCCAGACGGCGCCAGTCGTAATAATGCTGCGTGTGTCCTTCTTGGCTGTTGGAACGCAGGGTAGTGGTAAAAATCATAACAACAGTCTTTACAGATTACCAGACACTTCCGTGTCCATTGTCTGGTTTAATTCTCATAAAATCAAGCCGAGGTCAGCATCGTCATCTCGGTTTCTCAATGGGGAGACTGGGCGTCACAGACGCCCCTGAAATGGCCTCTACCACAGCTCGGAGGCGTCGTTAACTGGTTTTCAATAAGCTTTGCATTTCTGTCCTACTTTTTAACCTTTTTATTGATGAACAGCATACCTACAGAAAAGTACCTGAGGGGGTTCAGGACACGCTACCCCAAAATATGGCCCCTTGGCACTTTGAACATTTTCAGCTGAAGGAGTTCCAGAAAATGGCAGAAGCAGGAAGCTCACGCTGACCTCCGCCCCCCTCCTCCTTCTGCCCTGAAACAGTCATTAAACCGTCAAGTGAGACGTGCCCTCCCTATACCTCGAGGCAAAGAGCATCCTTATCCTTACAAAGGGCCACCAAGAAGACGCAGCAAACCGGCCTTGCTTTTCCCCCGGTTCACTGAGCTTACCTCACACTCTTCACCTATCATCTTCCTCCAGGACTGTCCGCTCCTCACCAAACCCAGCATAAAACACTCAGGTCTGTTTCTCTGGGTCTTCATTTCCTCATGAAGGCTCCCATGTCACATAAAACTTTTAATCACGTTCTACATAATGACGTTTTGGTCAACAACGGACCGCATATACGACCGTGGTCCTATGAGATTAGGACCACATAGCCCAGGTGTGCAGTAGGCTAGACCATCTGAGTTTGTGTAAGTACACTCTGTGATGTTTGCACAAAGTCCCCTAATGATGCATTTCTCAGATTGTATCCCTATCATTAAGTGACGCATGACTGTATTAAATAAATGTGTATGCTTTTCTCCTGTTAATAGGTCTTTGTCAATTTAATTTTCAGACCCAGCCAGGGACTCTAAGAAGATCAAGGAAAACTTTTTCCTTCCCTACAAACCCAAATATATAAAGAATTTTCACTAAAGGAACAGAGTCACGTCAGAGAATGGACATTGCCAGCAACCCAGCAGGCCCCTCTTGTTGCTTCCTAATCACACCCTCCTTTTCCCCAAAGATCACCTGCCATCTGTCATCAGAGATTAGTTCTGCCTATGTTTTAACGTTCTAGAAAATGCAGTCACTCGGGCTGATTCTTTTGCTCAGCACCATGTTTGTTACATGCAGTTGGAGCCCATTCGTTGCCATTGCTGTATATCCCATTGCCTGAACAGATCGCAATGATTTGGTCCTTTCCACTACTGATGGACATTGGAGTTATTTAAGTTGTTTTTACATCTAGAAGTGGAATTTCTGTGTCGCGGTGTGTGCACTATGTTTACATTTGATTTTCCAAACAGTTTAGAAAGTAGTCATCCAAAGTAGTTGTACAAATTAACACTCCCATCCAAGTGGAAGAGTTTTGGTTACTCCACATCTTCACCAACACTTTGTATTGTCAGTCTCTTAAATTTTAGCCATGGCATCTCATGGTGGTTTGAATCTGCGTTTCCCTGACTAATAAGACCGAGCTCCTTTTCAAATGTGTGTTGGCCATTTGGGCAGCCTCTTTTGTCATGTGACTGTTCAAATATTGTGTCCATGTTTTCCATTTTCATTTTTCTTTCTGATTTGTATGAGTTGTTTATCTATTCTGAAAATGAATCCTTCGTTGGAATATAAATTACAGATAGGAGAGTTGAGAAGGTTTTCTATTTTCCATGGCTAGAGAATCGTCCCATGAAATTCCACCTTTCCCGTAAGCCAGTTCTCCGGTGAACTCGAGTCTATGTCTGCGTTCTCCATGGTTTTCATCCACCTGCTGACTCCTCCAGGATCAAACTGCTTTAATTGCCAAGTTCACATGTTTTTGTATCTCATCAGGCTGGCCCCACTTCAGTAGTCTTTTTTTTTCTCAGAATTTTCCCAGTTATTTTTGCAGGTTTTTTCCCAGATAAACTTTGGTTTAATTTCATCAGATTTTTTTTTTAAATCCTGAGAAGTTTTAACTGGAATTTCACTTATCAATTCGTGTTGAGATGATGCTCCTCTGTGTGACGTTGAATATTACTGTCCAACAGCAAGGACCAGCTGCTCGTTTGAGTTTAGAAGCCGTCGCAGAGATACTGATGGGCTCAGGGTAAATTTATACTCACATGGTTTGCACTTTTCTATATTTTCCATAATATTGTCCAGTGGGCTATTTTCAGGATAAGCAAAACTGTGGGTCTTGAATATTTATATTGGAATCCACCACTTTCCTGAATTCTCCTGTCGCTTCTGAGAGCTTTTCAGTCGGCTCGCTTGGAATCAGCAGATACACAGTCACATCATTTGCGAATAACGACATTGGCCTCACTCTTCTCAGGATTTTTGTCTCTTGTCTAATTTCAGTGACTTGCACTGTGAGAACAGTGTTAACTGTGCAGTGAGGTCACCCACGAAGCCACGGGAGGAACTGTGGACATAAACCACCAAGACAGAGAGTAAAGGCCAAGATTATCAACCCCAGCACTACCGCCATCTTGGGCTGGACAACTCCTTGTTGCGGGGGAAGGTCTGGTACATTGTAAGATGTTGAGCACCCCTGACCTCCACCCGCTAGATGCAAATAACACCTCCTCCCAATTGTGACAACCATAGATGTCGCCAAACATTGCCAAATGTCCCCCCTGGGAGAGAGAATCACTCCTAGTTGAGAACCACTTGTTGAAAGGGAAGTGGCTGGATGCTCTGACTCCAGAGCTGATTTTGAGCAAATCACCCCAGGGAATCTGTCTTCCCTGAGCTCTTCATTTCAGAGTCCCCAGAGCTGTTGTCTTTATTCCACCCTTCCTTGACCTCATACTCCCAGAAATGTAGGGTTTTTACCAGGCCATCCTTTGCAGGTGCTGTTTTCATCTTGTGTGCCCTGGGTTTAATGAGAATTCTTCTAGTTTTTCACCATCAATTTGATTTGAGTGCAACTTTTAAAATTATGCTAAGAATTATATCAGTCTGAATCAGTTAGAATGTTTTCAGTTACAGGTCATAGAAAACCCACTCAAATTGTCTAAACAGTAAAGAGAATTTATCATCTTGTGTAAAAAGAGCCCAATGATAGAATAAGCTTCAGGCACAGTTTGGTCAAGGCTCCAGTTTCATTTCTCCGTGACTCTGAGCTTTCCTCTCCTCTACACACTGGCTTTCTTCTTAGGAAAAAAAAGGCTGCCCAGTTCTCAACCTGACATTTGCACACCATGTACCCCAGAAGAGGAAGCTTCTCTTCCTCCAGCTTTTGAAGAAATAAACAATCTACTTTGTTGGGGTTTACTCTGATTAAACCATCCTAGGGCTCTTTATTCATATTTGAAAGAATCATGTGTGGTCAAGAAAATGGCTTGCTGAGTTGATGTCCACCCTTAACTATTTCCTGTGGTGGTGGAATTCTTCTAACCAACCTGGAGCCAAGGAGCCTCCCTTGGAGCAGGCTGGGGGGACAGCGCAACTCAAACCCTCAGCCACCCACAATGGGGAAGAGGGCATGACACTGGGGAGGGCACCATCTGTTCAATTATGTGAGGTTAGTTTGTTTTAAATCATGAGTGAATATTGGCTTCGGTTAAAATTCCTTTTTTACATCTCTCGAGTTGGCCTCTGGTGTTTTTCCCTTTGATACATTAATATCATATACCATATTAATAGATTTCATAATTTTGAAAGGCCTTTGAATTGGAGAAAGAATCCCACGTAAAGGTGGTATTTTATTCTTTTAATAGGCTGTGGAAATTCCTGCCATTATTTTATTGAAGTTGGTTTTTTTCATGGTTGTCCTAAAGGAGATTGGTCTAAAGTTTTCTATTTTTGTACTAACTTTGTCAAATTTTGGTATCCGTGTTACGTTAGCTTTATAAAAAGAGTTTGGAAGGCATCCTGATTTCTCTGGGTTCTGGAAGAGTTTAAATAGTATCAGATTCATCTGTTACTCGAACATTTGAAAGAATTTACCTTTGAGACCATCTGGATTGGGTGCTTTTGTAGAGAAATTGCTTTTTTACAACTTTCTCAGTTTCTTCCATTGTTTTTAGTCTATTCAGGTTTTCCATCTCTCATGGAGTCAATTTTGATCATTTATAGTTCTTGAAACATGTCTTGTTTCACTCATCTTTTCAAATTTACTTCCACTGAATGTTCTACAAAATGTTGTTCTTATATTTCCTTTGCATCTGTAATATTTTCTCTTGCTTTTTCTAATGTAGCTCATTTGAGCTATCTCCCAAGGATTTATCAATTTTATTTTGTATTCCCCCACATAAACTACTTCTTAAATTTATTTATCAGCTCTACCATTTTTGTTGTCTAATTCATTAATACCTTTTTTTCCCCTAAACGCCTTGACTTTTTTTAATTGGATCCTTAATTCACTTGTTTAATTCTTTCTTGTGTCACATTCTCCTAAATGGCAGGGTTTGGCTGAGTAAAAAGATATTATACTTATCAGACACCAAAGTGAGATGAGAGATGAAGCACCACGCAGAGAACTTAAACCAAGCGGTCAAGACCTTGTTAGACGAATGGCCACAACAAGGATACAGCAGGATTGAGCGAAGGGCTTTAGAATACATTTTGGAAGAGCATCTTTTTGGAGAGCCAGCCTTGGTGGTCCACTGGTTAAGTTTTGGTGCTCTCACCACCGTGGTCTGGGTTCATTTTCCAGTCAGGGACCCACACCACCTGTCAGTCGTCACACTGTGGCAGCTGCATGTTGCCGTGATGCTGAAAGCTATGCCACCGGTATTTCAAATACCAGCAGGGTCCCCCATGGTGGACAGGTTTCAGCAGAGCTTCCAGACTAGACAGACTAGGAAGAAGGGCCTGGCCACCCACTTCTGGAAAAATTGGCCATGAAAACCCTAGGGATAGCAGTGCAGCATTGCCTGATACAGCGCCGGAAGGTGAGAGGATGGCACAGAACCACCGGGCAGGGTTCTGCTCCGCTGTCCACAGGGCCGCTAGGAGTTGGAATCGATTCGATGGCACTAACAACAAAAATTTATCTGGAGAGAGCTATGCCTTAAGTCAGACCCCATTCCAAGGGCGCAGCATGGACAATGCAATCTCCTCAGCCCCAGTTAGTGGACGGGTTCTAGGGGAGTTTGTGGGGTCTTTGCAGTTGGGGTCACAGAGAACTGGTGCCTGACCCACCCCCCGAGAAAGTTAAAGCAGCCCAGATGGCTGCCCCTAGGAAGTCACAGCGCTCGCATCAGATGAGGCTGAGGGGGCAGGGAGGCCAGGAAAGCAAGAGGCCCTGCCCAAGCAACGAGAGCTGTAGCTGAGTGACAATGCAGAGGAACCTCTCGAGAAATCAGGAGAGAGCCCAGAAGGCAGAGTTCACTGTGACAAAGTTCCGGGTACAAAGCCTGGGAAGCCATCTTGGGATAGGACTAGCCAAGTAGGAGCTTTCTGTACCCCAATCCTTCTCCTCCTTTCCCTCAGCTTCAAACCACACTGGGCTGGGGGGGGGGGGGAAGGGAGGGGTCAGAAACACTTTTGTCTATGTTTGTGCTCTGAAGCGATAGGACACAATTTTAACCACCTGAGACTTATCAGAGACATAATGAGGAGGCTCCAGTATTCACCAGCCGTCAGGGAAGAACCACCCAACCCAGCAGATGGGAGGTGTTTTCTCATGAAATGAGACCCACTTGCTCAACATCCTGGTTACGCTTGTTTGGTGATATGTTTTAAGAGTCAAATTTCCCTCCCAGCTGTATTTCTCAGCATCAGTGTTTGGTATTTTCATTCTCATATATTCTTATGTTCCAGGTGTTCTTTGGTTTCAGGTTTAATTAATTCTTTGACCCAGGAGTTATTTGTGAGAGAGTTTTTCTTTAATTTCCAGCTGGTTGATTTGTGAGGGCTGCTACTGTCTGGATTTTACTTTTAAGTTTTATTGTATGGAAGTCAGACAACGTGAATTAGGCAATGGAGCATGATTTATGCAGGCATTAGGATCTGAGGAGAGCGTGTGAGGAAACAGTTCCACATTCTGCTCCTTCTACATTTCTGCTTCGCTGCGCTTTGGTTTCCCTACTCCTCTGGACTTTTAAAATCTTCCCCCTGCCCCTCGTGACTGGAAATGTCACAATAGTTTGTGTTCATGTGGGTCTTTTACCATTTATTATGCTGGTCCTTTAGATATTTGTGTCCCTCATTCCTGGGGAATTTTCTTATATTATTTCTCTCATAACCTTCCGCTCGCCATTTTCTCTGTTCATTCTGGAACATAGATACTGGACCGCCTGGATCAATTTCCTAGCGCTGCTATTCTCTCACATTTCTCTCGCTTTTTCTTTGTGTTCTTGGAGATTTCTTCTAATTTAGCCTCCAATACTTCTACTAATTTAAAAAAAGAAAGCAGCAATTGAAGACCATTATGCTAAGAGAGAAGCCAGATGCAGAAGGTCACATATTGTATGGTTCCATCTATATGAAACGTCCGGAAGAGGTATATCCACAGAGACAGAAAGCAGATGAGCAGTTGCCCGGGGCTGAGGGAGGGCATGGGGAGTGACCGCTTTCTGGTACAGGGTCTCCTTTGGGGATGGTGAGAATGTTTTGGAAGCAGATAGAGGTGATAGTTGCAACATTGTGAATGTGCTAAATGACACTGAATTGTATACCTTAAAATGGCCCATTTTATATTATGTGCATTTCACTCTAATTTTAAAAAATAAAGCAAATTTTGGGGGCTGGCCCCGTGGCCGAGTGGTTAAGTCCATGCGCTCCGCTGCAGGCGGCCCAGTGTTTCGTTGGTTCGAATCGTGGGCGCGGACATGGCGCTGCTCGTCAAACCACGCTGAGGCAGCATCCCACATGCTACAACTAGAAGGACCCACAACGAAGAATATACAACTATGTACTGGGGGGCTTTGGGGAGAAAAAGGAAAAAATAGAATCTTTAAAAAAAATAAATAAAAAAAATAAAGCAAATTTTTCAAAAAAGCAAGTAAAGAAAAAAAAAGAAATCAGCAATCCCATTCTACTTGCCGAGATCTCTCTCTGGTTCTCTTCATTTTGTTTTCCACTCCATCCATTTTGTTGTTTGTTTCGTGAAGGTCATATTCTCTCCAATATCTCTGAGGACACTCATTAAATTTGTGATTCTTTTGTTGCCTGTATTACCTCTGTTTTCTTAAAATTATTTTTTGATATTTACTTATTTTTATCTCTTCTTTTTGTTGGAGGCTGAGGTCGTTTTAAAACATGTTCATAAATTCTTTGATGCTCCTTCCCTCAGGAGGTGAGGCCTAATTCCCCACCCCAATGAGTGTGGGCTGGACTCAGTGACCTGTTTCTAATGGGACAAGAAAATAGAAATGAAGGTGTGCAGTGTCCAAGACCAGGTTATCAAAGGCTTCCTCCTTCTTGTCTCTCTTGGATCCATCAATCTGGGGGAAGCCAGCTGCCATGTCATGAGACTCTCAGCAGCCCTGTCAACAGGTCCACGGGGTGAGGAACTGAAGGCTCCTGCCAACAACCAGCAAGGAGCTGAGGCCCCTTGCCTACAGCCCTGTGAGCCAGCCGTCTTGGGAGGAGCTGGGGCCCCTTGCCTACAGCCGTGTGAGCCAGCCATCTTGGAAATGGATCCTCCGTCCTACAGACCTCCACCTCATAAGAGATCCTGAGCCAAACCACCCAGCCAAGCTGCCCACAAAACCTGTGGGACATGAATGATTGTTGCTTTACGCTGCTAATTTTGGGGGTAATTTGTTACTCGGCGCCAGATAATTAATACCAAGGCTTCCCTCAAACGTTGGGTTAGGATTTGCTGAATTGTTTTTTGAAGAATGAGGACATTCAAAGTTGTGAGAAACTCTGAATATGTGGATGGGGCTTTTCCACTTATGGGAATCGCTTTAGGATGCGTAGAGAGGGAGGGGGCCACAACAATGGCGGGTCCTAAATGACAGAAAGATCAGGTGGCCTTTTCTCTGGGGTCTTTTAATATATGTAAAAGTGAACACTGATTTGTTTCCCTAGAGAAGCAAGGAGATGCCTGACTAGCAGGCAACGTGTGGAGGGAAAAGGAGAAGGAGTTTGACTGTGTAGATGGTCAGTTAACCCCTGCTTTCAGCCTGGAATCTCTCTCAGATTCCTAGGGTCTCAGGATCCCCAGTCTCTCTGGGTCTAGAGGACAAATGCGAGTCTTCTGCATCTGAATCCCCCTCCACTCTGACTCTGCCTGGCAGCCCCCTCCATGTGGCGTTGTCAGTTACCACTCTTCTGTGTTAAAGAAATTGGTTGGTCTCCTCTCCACCGCTGAGCCTTCACCACTCTCTTTGACATTGCGATTATACTTATTTTTTCTCTGGCTGTCATTTTCGTAAGTGTCTGGAGGAAGACAGGGGAAGGTCTAGTCATTTTAACCACAAGTCCCTTTCTTAATCTTAATCTTTGCATCACTTTATTTTTATTCCATCTCTTGTATACAACTTATCATTCAATTTGTTTATTTAACCAAATATATGAGTATTTTATTTTAATAAGTAAGTTTGTCTTATTTATTTTATTTAAATAATAGATACATCTGATCTGATCTGATCCTCATTTTTGTTGCTTTCAATACTTTCTTGATGCCCATTATTTCCTGCATAGATTGTCTTATTTGTTTTATTGGAGGATGAGTTTTCCTTCTTGAGAATTGGAAATTTACGCAGATTGTGAACAGACGCAAAAATCTGTTCTAATCTTCTAGTAGTTGTCTATAATTTTACGAATGATACTTAATCCTTGCTTCTTAGATGTTTTGATGTCTTGCTCTAAAACAGTGGTCACCAAGCTTTTTCCATAAAGGGCCAGATAGTAAATATTTTAGGCTTGGTGGGCCGTCTGGGCTCTGTCACAACGCCTCACTTCTGCTGTGGTCGCATGAAAGCGGGCAGAGACAGTACGTAAGTGGATGAGTATGACTGGGTTCCAACAGAACTTCATTTACAAAAACAGGTGGTGGAAAAAACAACAGGTGGCCAGTCGAATCGGGTCCACAGGCCTCTATTTTCCTATTTCTGCTCTAAAAAAGGAGAAGATTATCACACACTTCTTCCTATCTTCCTCTTTCCCTTTCTCTCTCCGTAGCTGAGACTATAGCCTTATTTTTTGTTATTTTGGTGGTTCACTGTGTAACATCAAGAAAATATAAGGAACTGCGAAAGACAATGTCAAGAGACTAAGACAAGCCACAAACTGGGAGGAAATATTTGCAAAAGACACATTGGATAAAGAACTGTTATCTAAAATATGCACAGAATTCTTAAGACTCAACAATAAGGAAACAACCCCATTAAAAAATGGGCCAAACAATAGGCACATGAAAAGATGCTCATCATCGCTGATCATCAGGGAAATGCAAATCAAAACTACACTAAGACATCACCTTACACCCGTTAGAATGACAAAAATATCTAAAACTAATAGCAACAAATGTTGGAGAGGTTGCGGAGAAAAAGGAACCCTCATACACTGCATGTGGGAATGCAAACTGGTGCAGCCACTATGGAAAACAGTATGGAGATTCCTCAAAAAACTAAAAATAGAACTACCATACGATCCAGCCATCCCACTACTGGGTATTTATCCAAAGAGCCTGAAGTCAGCAATCCCAAAAGTCCTGTGCACCCCAATGTTCACTGCAGCACTGTTTACAATAGCCAAGACGTGGAAGCAACCTAAGTGCCCATCAACAGACAAATGGATAAAGAAGATGTGGTACATATATACAATGGAATACTACTCAGCTGCAAAACAGAACAAAATCATTCCATTTGCAATAACATGGATGGACCTTGAGAGAATTATGTTAAGTGAAATAAGCCAGCGAGAGAAAGATAATCTGTGTATGACTCCACTCATATGAGGAATTTAAAACTATGGACCAAGAACAGTTTAGTGGATACCAGGGGAAAGGTGGGGTGGGGGGTGGGCACAAAGGGTGAAGTGGTGCACCTACAACATGACTGACAAACATTAATGTACAATTGAAATTTCACAAGATTGTAACCTACCAATAACTCAATAAAAATAAATAAATAAATAAATAAATGGGCCAAAGACCCTAAGAGACACCTCACCCAAGAAGATGTACTGATGGCAAATAAGCGTATGAAAAATGCTCCGTATCCAGTGTCATCAAGGAAATGCAAATTAAAACAACAACGAGACGCCGCTGTACGCCGATTAGAATGGCCAGAATCTGGAACTCTGACAACACCAAATGCTGGCGAAGATGTGAGCAAGAGAAACTCTCTTTCATTGCTGGTGGGAATGAGAAATGCTACAGCCACTTTGGAAGACCGTTTGGCGGTTTCCTACAAAACTAAACATACTGTCAGCATATGATCCAGCAATCGTGCTCCTTGGTATTTACCCAAAAGAGTTGGAAACATATGTCCACACAGAAACCTGCACACAGATGTTTATAGCAGCTTTATTCACAATTTCCCAAACCTAGAAGGCACCAAGATGTCCTTCCGTGGGTGAGTGGATAAATAAACCGCGGCACATCCGGAGAATGGAATATTATTAAGCACAAAAAAGAAATGAGCTATGAAGCCATGAAAATGCATAGAGGAAACTCAAATGCATGTTACTAATGAAAGGAGCCAATCTGAAAAGGCCACATACCTGTGATTCCAATGTGATATTCTGGAAAAGGCAAGACTCTGGAGACGGTGAAAAGAGCAGTGGCTGCCAGGAGTTGGGGAGAGGGGTGAACAGGGAGAGCACAGAGGATTTTGAGGGAGTGAAAATACGTCGTATGATCCTATAATGATGGATACATGTCAGACATTTGTCCAAACCCATAGAATGTACAACCCCAAGAGTGAACCCTATGTGAACTGTGGACTTCGGGTGATTATGATGTGTCAGCATAGATTTGTCAGTTGCAACAAGTGTGCCACTCTGCTGGGGGACGTGGCTGATAGGGAGGCTGTGTGTGTGCAGGGGCAGGGGCATATGGGAAATCTCTATACTGTCCTCCCACTTTTGCTGTGAACCTAAAACTGCTCTGAAAAATAGTGTCTTTAAAAAGTAAATGAAATAAAAATTTTTTAAATATAGGTAAAATGAAGCTTCATTTCTTAGGACCCACCCTCTTGGCCTCCGCACTTTGCTGGGGCTGCTCCGTTGCCTTCTGTCCCCCTGTGCTGTTGGTGGTGTGCTGGCCAATGTTTAACAACCCGTTCACTGGGGGAAAGCCCTTTTTTATAGTGTTTGCCAGTTTCCGTGGTATAAATACTCCCATCAAGGCTGATTTCAAGCAACCGACATGATGTCAGTCAGCTTGCAAAATTCCTGAAAATTTCAACTGGCTCTTGCAACCCTGTTTGAACCAACTCCCTCACCCCCGGGCCATGGTGGATGAGCAGGACCTCAGATCATTTTTCTCTCCCATCGTGACTTGATTTTTCTGCCTAGATGCCTAAAGATTTTTCTCTTTGAAATTCAACGACTTATCCAGGACACGTCTTGTTCATTTTCCACCTTCTCTGAGCCCTGCCTTCCCTTCCCCCCATCACTGTGGAGGGCTGGGCTTCCTGTAGCTGAGGGCACACGATGGACTGGAGGAGAGGGCCTGGGGAAGCCCGGAGCAGGTCTGGGCTTTGTCCTCTCAGTTTGGTCAGCCATCCTGATCCAAGGTCTCACCCACGTTGCTGAGGTTATAGCCCATATTGTCCTGGCCTTCACCTTCAACGTGGGGTCCTGGAAGATTGCTCTTGTCAGGCAGCTAACATGAGTCTTTTTCTACCCAGGTTCACTCGTATCTCCCTAGCAGCAGTTCTTGACATCACTAATATCACCAACCCAAGCCAAAGAGAAAAGACCTACAGAGATGGTTGGAAATGGCCGTACGGATTGTGCAGAATGGGGGGTCTTTGCCAAGAAATCTCTTTGGGACTCTTCACCCAGTTCCCACACCCTCAAATGCTCCTGCTTCGTTGACTTCATCTTTGGTCTTCTGCTTGGCCGAAGCCCTCCCTCTTGCTGCAGATAACTAATTACCTCTGGTCCTTAGCATCTTCCTCCTTTCCCCTCCAGTTTTCCTCCCAGCAGGGAGCAGCCAAGATGGGGGAGGGGTGTGTGGGTATAAATGGATAACACAGGGGGGGCTTGTGGTAATGGCACTGCTATGTATCTTCAGCATGGTGCTAGCACACACAAAGCTGTACATGTGCATAGAACTACACACACATACATGCACGCACATGTGTGCACACACATGTGCACATGTATAACTAGCGAAATCTGAATAAGCCCTATGCATTGTTCCAACGTCGACTTCATGGTGTTGATATTATACTAATGTTATGCAAGATGCTAACACTGGGGACAGATGGGTGCAGGGTGCAAGGGACCTCCCAGTACATTTCTTTGCAACTTCCTGTGAATCTATAATTATTTCAAAATAAAAACTTTTTTAAAGTGCAAGGAGTTGAAATAAAGAAAGAAAAACCACTTTGACAAGAGCAACCTTGAATAAGTGTGAGATTAAGCAACACTTGTAGAAGGATAAACCGTCCCCTTCTCAGACCCATGAGCCATCACGACCTTCAAGTGGCAGGAGCATCAGCATCCTTGGAGGCTGGAGTTTCGTGGCCCACAGTGGAACCGGTCTGACCTGGCTGTGCAGTTGCTATGGGGTGGACCCCTGGGCTCTGGCCAGTCCCCGGGCTATGGAGATTGGTTAATTCAGAATATTGGCTGATCTATATGGCTGTGGGGGTCAGAGCTTTAGGAAGACCTAAGTAATCCCTTTATTCTACAGATGGGAGACTAAACCCACAGTTACAGTGTGAGCTGGAGGCCACGCTGGTTCTGGAGTCCAGTCCTAAGATATCCCAGGCCTGGGCTTTGCAACTGAAACTGTGCTGCCCCCTCTAAATCACCCATCAGGAGGCCTTTTTCCTGGAAAGCCTTAGTGTGTGCACAACTCACTAATGTCACCTTGACAATGCCCAAGGGCACTGACACACAGCAGGAAGGGACGAGCAGTTTGGGGCTTGGAATATAAACAGAGAAGGCAGTGCCCAGGGACTAAGGAACCAGGAACTGAGAGGCAGCTCTGTCCAGGCCACGGGCCTTCCATAATGTCCCTGGTTCCCAGCATCATTTGGGAGCTTTCTCTTCTATGACACGCTCTCCACAGTTAAATCAAGAAATATTTATTGAGCACCCACTGTGGACCACACGCTGGGCTATGCAAAGATAATGCAGTTGTGGACGAGACAGAGAGGTCTCTGCCTTTGTGGATCTTACAGTCTGGTGGGGCGTCACACCCTCGTGGACCAGCCTCCCCACCCCCCCCAGAGGACTATAGGACAGCATCTTTTCTCTGGCATTGGTCAGAAAGTGAGGGAGCAACAGCATCCCATGGCACCAAGCTGGCCCATGTCTCCCTGAAGGAGTGGCCAGCGTGGGCACGCACCACTTGGAGTAAGAGAGCCCATATTGGAGAAACGCCCTCCACCTGAGCTCAGTGTCTGCTGGGCTAAAAGACCTGTGGTGCTGCTGGTCCCTTTCTTGGTGTCCTCAGCACCTGGCCCAGCGCCCGGCCCATAGCAGGCGCCCAATAACTCCTTGTGGAATGAAAGAGCGAATGAGGAGATGAAGTTAACTTCCCTCAGCTCCTGTTTCTTCTCCTGTCAAATGAAGGGTGTTGTAGAGATCAAATGATGAGGCGGCCGGGAAAGATCTTTGCAGGGCTGTGTGTTCTGAAACAAAGACCTGGTACGCAATCCAGACTCGAACGGGCTTCACAAGGTGAGATGAAGGACCGCTCCCTGCTTGATGCAAGGAGAAACGCACAAGGAGAAACGCACAAGGAGAAACGCAGATCACCATGCTGGAGCCTGAAGCTCAGTTGCACATGGACAGGGAGCCAGCAGGACATGGTCAAGAAGCAGCCTGGGTGTGTGCGTGGGGTGGGTGTGCATGAAGGGCCGTCAATGATTTTCAGCTCAAGATCTGTCTGCCCCGAGACTTGATGTAATCTTCACAACGGTGATGGCGATGACCGACGTGTACTGAGTATTTGCTCCGGGCTAGATGCTGTGCCAAGAACTCTGCATGCACATCTCATTTAATCCTCCCAGAGTCCCCATTCCTTCATTTATTCGTTCATTCACTCATTCAACAAATATTTTAAGAGCCCACATCCTTTATGAACAGTGTTTATAAAGTCTATGAAAATTCTAACACGATGTTAAGTGGAGAAAGGGGTAAAAAGGTTCAAATTTGCAGTTGCACACTGCAAAAAAATATATAGTGGGGGTTGGGGGGGAGGTTTGAGCAGCAGACAAAATGCAAGCCCTTCCCTCCCAGAGCTTCTATTCTAGCGACCACGGAGAGACAACCAGCAAAAGGAGCATGTCAAATGCATAGGTGTGGTAAGCGTGATGAGGAAAAAGTGATCAAAGAGGGTGTTAGGAAGCCCCCTCCAGTGGCCTAGTGGTTGACTCAGCACACTCTGCTTCAGCAGCCTGGGTTCTATTCCCAGGTGCAGACCTACACCACTCTGTTAGTGGCCATGCTGTGCTGGTGGCCCACAAACTAAAAAAGACTGGCACAGATGTTAGCTCAGAGCGAATCTTCCTTAGGAAGTAAAAGGGGGGGAGTGGTTAGGGAACATAGGGGTGGCATGGCACTATTGAAAAGGACAGAGAGGAGAGTCTTCCCTGCAAAGGTAACGTCTGAGCACAGCCCGAAGAACAGTGAGGGGTGAGGGAAGAGAGTTCTAAGCAGAGAGAACTGCAAGTGCAAAAGCCCAGGGGCAGGCATGTGTCTGGCATGATCATGCCACAGCAAGGAGGCCAGGGAGCCAGAGCAGAGTGTGGAGGGCAGAACATAGCAGGAGATGGGAGCAGCCGGGTAATGGGGCTGCATGGTAAAGCCCCTCCAAGTTCCAATAAAGACGTTGGCTTCTAGTCTGAGTGAGATGAGAACGCACGGAGGGTTCTGAGCAGAAGAGCAATGGGATCTGACTTAGATTTCAACTCTAAGGCTCCCTCTGACTACTGTGTGGGGAGTAACTGAAGGAGGGCTCAGACAGAAGCCAGGAGACCCGTTAGGAGGTGGTTCAATAATCTAGGAAAGAGGTAACAGTGGCTCAGACTGGGGATGGTGGCCGTGAGTGGTGGAAATTGGTCAGAATCTGGTCTATTTCGAAGATAGAGCCTATGGGACTTGCTGACAGGTTGGGGTGTGGGGTGAGGAAGGAAGGAGAGAAGGTTGGTGCCCAGCCTTTCACCCAAGCTACTGCATGGACAGCCTGTCATTCCCTGAGATGGGGGAGGCAGAGGAGCAGGTCTGGGGAGTATGTCTTGAGCTCGGGCTTGGATGCTCTAAGTCTCAGTCAATGGAGATGTTGCAACGACATGTCTGGGCCAGAGTCATCAACATGCAGATAGCATTGAAAGTCATGAGACTGGATGAGGACCACAGGCAGAAAGGCAAAGCCCCCTCCACATCCCCTGCTCACTGGATGGGATCCCTGAGGGGTGAGTGTAGAGGAAAGAGAGGAGGGCCAGGGACCAAGTCCTGAGGCATGACAATGTCCAGAGACTAGCCACGTAGAGGATGTGGGAGGCTAAAAACGGCCCCCAAAGTGTCAGGTCCTAATCCCCAGAACCTGTAAATGGGACCTTATTTGGTAAAAATGTCTCTGCAGGTGTGAGTGAATCAAAGACCTTGAGCTGGGGAGACCACCCTGGATTATCCAGGGGGGACTTAAGTGCAATGACAAGTGTCCTTATAAGAGACAAGCAGAGGGGGATTTATGGACAGAAGAGTATACACCATGTGACCCCAGAGGCAGAGACTGGAGTGATGCGGCCACAAGCCAAGGAATGCTGGCAGCCCCCAGAAGCTGGAGGAGGCGAGGAGGGATTTTCCTCTAGAGTCAGCCCTACTGACTCCTTGATTTTGACTCAGTGAAACTGATATCAGACTTCTGGCCTCCAGAATTGTGAGAGAACAAATTTCCATTGTTTAAAGCCACCAAGTTTATGGGAATCTGTTATAGCAGCCACAAGAGACTAATACACAGGCCATTGGTGATCATGATAAGAGCAAGTATTAAGGTCAGTACTGTGCCCATTTTACAGATGAGGAAACCAGGACTCCATAAACTCCCTAAGGTCACACAGCAGGCAAGTGGCAGGGCCAGGGCTAAACCCAGGCCTACTACATTCTGAAGCCATTATCTGACACTGTCTCTGTCAGGAGACACTGAGAGTCCGTCAGGGAGCTGATCATCCTCCACTGCCCAGCACTGCCCAGCCCACTCTGAAGGCATTCTCACCAGAGCTCAGCCCAGGTGCTGGCTGCTGATGAGGAAGGCAACAGGCCACACTCTCCTACAGTGGGTACCTGGTACCCCTCCTAGAAAGCAATGGGGCCATACGTAACAAACCATAAATATTCAAACATTCTGACCCAATGATGTGTCTCATTGACAGTTTTCTCAAAGAAGCCACACTTAAAAATGTCCATCTCAGCACTGATTATAACTGCATAAAAATAGAAATAATCTAAATGTCCAGCAGTACGAGTTTGGTTAAATAAATGATAATACATCAATAGATAGAAGAGTACACATCCTTTCAAAATGATGATTATAAAGACTATGAGGAAAGGTGAGAAACAATTGTGACGATGTTAAATGGAGAAGGGAGTAGAAATATTCAAATTTAGAAATTCGAGATCCGGTGTCAAGATGGTGGCATAGGTGGACTCTGAACTCACCTACTCCCATGGACACAACAAATTCACAACTACTCTTGGAACAATTACCCTGGGAGAGAACTGAAAACTGGATAAAAGAAACCCCCACAACAAGGGACAGTGCTGACTGAGGTAGAAGAGGCAGAAATTCCTTGCTGGAGAAGAAAAAGTCACCTTCTAGCCACAGTGCTTCACAGCCAGGAGCAATCCTAAGGTATGAAACCTTCCCTGAAGGAGTGGGGGACCTCAGCAGGGGAGCGTTACCACAATAAGCAGCTTTTGGACCAAGCACAACCGAGACGAGTGTCATAATATCTGGCTTTGCTGGCTATTAACAACAACAGGGGATACCCCCAGAAAAACGATAAGATACGGGAAAAAAAAGCCTGCTCTTAAAGGGCCCACACACAAATTCACCTGTTTTGGAAAGCAACCTAAAATCACCAGAAAGAAAGCTACACAGTCCTTTGGTGAAAAGAGACTCACTTCATAGGCTCTGAGACATTGGCAGCAGCCATTATTGTGACCTAGTACAGGTGTGCTGCCGCTGACACTGGAAGATACCATTGGAGTTCTTCCCCTGGCCTGTTAGAGCAATGGTCTGCCCCACCCACTAGAGCACTGATTTAATCCAGCTCAGCCAGGGCGGGTGCCCACCCTCGGGACTGGCTCCACCCAACAGCAAGCCTTTGGGCAACTGTGGGCCTGCATACGTGGGGTGCCTGGAACCTCTGCAGGCGGGCAAGTGGGTCCACCTATGAGGGGCAGGGCATGTGCAAGGGGCAAGCCTGCATTGGTGGAGTGTGTGGAACCTCTGCAGCAGGGTGACTGGGCCCGCTTCAGTGGGTCAGGTTGTGCACATGGGGCAGGACTGTGTTGACCTCTGTGTGTGGCCCTGTGGGCAGTGGTGCTTGTCAGCTGCAGCAGACTTGTGCTTCTCAAACAGACACAGAGGGGATTGGCCTCACCTTCCAAAGCTTGAAAAAATTGGGTGCTCCTGTGCTTGGGACCAGCCCCACTCAGCTGCAAGCCTGAGAGAGCTGACAACAGGCTTACAATTGTAAGCCCCTGACCCTAGCAACCAGACACACTGGAAGCCTACTCACTTAACAGAAAAACTACAACATGAATGTGCTATTAGACCTTTCAATCAACTGTGCTGGGGCTCCCCATGCCCGATAAAGTGACTGAAGAGTCCATAGCAGCCACATGTGCTGAGCATTCCAACCAGTAAGCCAGGGGGACAGCCTAGCCTCCCTAGGCACCTGCAGCAAGAGAAATCCTGTCACAACAAAAGGACACACACAGGGGTCACTCCTGGAACATTTGGAACTGGTGACGAGAGGGAAGCACACTGCTGGGTCTCATAAGGCATCTCTTACATAAGGCCACCTCTCCAAGATCAGGAGATGTAGCTGACCCACCTAATACGTAGATATAAGCACAGAGAAAGAGGCAAAATGAGGAGACAAAGGATTACATTCTAAATAAGGGAACAGGACAAATCCTCAGAAAAAGGACTAAATGAAACAGAGATAAACAATCCAGTTGACAAAGAGTACAAACTAATAGTCATAAGGATGCTCACTAATCTTAGGAGAAGAATGGATGAACTCAGTGAGAACTTCAACAAAGAACTGGAAAATATAAAAAAGAACCAATCATAAATGAAGAATACAATACTGGAAAGGAAAAATCCACTAGAGGGACTCAATAACAGAGTAGATGATACAAAAGAATGGATCAGTGAGCTGGATGGAAGACTAGAGGAAATCATCCAAGCTGAACAGATAAAAGAGAAAAGAATTAAAAAGCACGAGAACAGTCTAAGGGACATCTGGATCCACATCAGGCACACTAACATCAGTATTACTGGTGTCCCAGAAGGAGGAGAGAGAGAGAAAGGGGCAGAGAATCTATTTGAAGAAATCATAGCTGAAAACTTTCCTAACATAAGGAAGGAAACAGACATCCAAGTACAGGAAGCGTACAGAGTACCAAACAAGATAAACCCAAAGAGGCCCACACCAAGACACATTACAATTTAAATGTCAAGAATTAAAGAAAAGAGAAAACCCTAAAAGCTGCAAAAGAAAGGCAATAAGTTACGTACAAAGGGAACCCCATAAGGCTATCAGCTGACTTCTCAGCAGAAACCTTACAGGCCAGAAGAGAGTGACACAAGATATTTAAAATGTTGAAAGGAAAAAACCTACAGCCAAGAAAACTCCACCCGGCAAGGCTACCATTCAGAATGGAAGGAGAGATGAAGAGTTTCCTAGACAATCAAAAGCTAAAGGAGTTTATCACCAAGAAACCAGTCTTACAAGAAATGCTAAGGGGACTTACTTAAGTGGAAAAGAAAAGGCCACAAATAGGAATAAGAAAATTATCAAAAACAAAAAAAAAACTCAATAAAATAAGGCAAATATATAGTAAAAGTAGCAGATCAACCACCTATGAAGCTAATATGAAGATCAAAAGACAAAAGCACTAAAATTATCTATTTCCATGATAAGAAGGTAACTGATACACTCGCAAAAAAAGAGGTTAAATATGATATGGAAAACATAAAATGTGAGAGGAGGGGAGTAAAAAGAGTAGAGCTTTTAGCAAGGGGTCAAACTTAAGAGACCATCAACTTAATATAGGTTGCTAGATACATAGGTTATTATATATGAGCCTCATGGTAACACAAACCAGAAACCTATAATAAATACACAAAAAAATTAAGAGAAAGGAACCCAAACATAATACTAAAGAAAGCCATCAAACCACAAGGAAAGAGAGCAAGAAAAGAAGAAAGGAACAGAGAAGAACTACTAAAACACCCAGAAAAAAAGTAACAAAATGGCAATAAGTACATTCTTATCAATATCTGCGTTAAGTGTCAATGGACTAAATGCTCCAATCAAAAGGCATAGGGTGGCTAATTGGAGAGAAAAAAAAAACAAGGTCCATAAATATGCTGCATAGAAGAGACACACTTCAGACCTAAAGACACTCACAAACTGAAAGTGAAGGGATGGAAAAACACACTCCATGGAAACAGCACTGACAAGAAAGCTGGGGTAGCAATACTTACATCAGACAAAATAGATGTTAAAACAAAAACTGGAACAACAGACAAAGAAGGGCACTGCATACTGATAAAGGGAACAATCCACAAAAGGATATAATATTTGTAAATATCTACGCACCCAACAAGGGAGCATCTAAGTATATAAAGCAATTATTAACAAACATAAAAGCAGAAATAGTAACACAATAATAGTTGGGGACTTTAACACTCCACTTATACCAATGGATAGATCATCCAAACAGAAGATCAATATGGAAACATTAGCCATAAAAGACACATTAGACCAGACGGACTTCATAGATATATACAGAACATCCCATCCAACAACTGCAGAACACACATTCTTTTCAAATGCCCATGGAACATTCTCCAGGATTGATCACATATTAGGCCACAAAACAAGTCTCAATAAATTGAAGAAGATTGAAATAATACCAAGCATCTTTCCTGACCACAATGGTATGAAACTAGAAATCAACTACAGGAAGAAAATCAGAAAAGCCACAAATATGTGGAGGTTAAACAAAATGCTACTGAACCAAGATTGGGTCAATAAAGAAATCAAAGGAGAAATCAAAAACTACCTGGAGACAAATGAAAATGAAAATACGACATGCCAAAATCTATAGGTTACAGCAAAAGCGGTTCTAAGAGGGAAGTTTAGAGTAACACAGGCCTACCTCGACAAACAAGAAAAATCTCAAACTATCTAACAGTGCACCTAAAGGAACTGGAAAAAGAAGAACAAACAAAGCCCAAAATCAGGAAAAGAAAGGAAATAATTAAAATCAGAGCAGAAATAAATAAATCCACAAAAACAATAGAAAAAAATCAATTAAACTAAGAGCTGATTGTTGAAAAAGATAAACAAAATTGACAAACTTTTAGCTAGACTCATCAAGAAAAAGAGAATTCTCAAACAAATAAAATCAGAAATAGAAAAGGAGAAATTACAAGTGACACCTTAGAAATACAAAAGATTGTAAGAGAATACTACAATAAGCTAGGGACCAACAAACTGGATAATCGAGAACAAATGGATAAGTTCTTAGAATCATACAACCTTCCAAAACCGAATCAAGAAGAAATGGAGAATTTGATTCCACCAATCACCAGTAAAGAGATCAAAACAGTAATCAAAAACCACCCAAAAAGTAAAAATCCAGGACCAGATGGCTTCCCTGGTGAATTCCACCAAACATTCAAAGAAGATTTAATACCTATCCTTCTCAAACTCTTCCAAAAAATTGAAGAGGAGGGGAGGCTTCCTAACTCATTCTATGAAGCCAACATTACCCTGATGCCAAACCAGACAAGGACAACATAAAAAAAGAAAATTACAGGCCAATATCACTGATGAGCATAGAGGCAAACATCCTCAACAAAATACTAGCAAATCGAATACAACAATACATTAAAAAGATAATACATCATGATCAAGTGGGATTTATTCCAGGAATGCAGGGATGGCTCAACATCCACAAATCAATCAACATAATGTACCACATTAACGAAATGAAGAATAAAAATCACATGATCATCTCAATAGACGCAGAGAAAACATTTGACAAGATACAGAATCCATTTATGATTAAAACCTCTGAATAAAATGGGTATAGAAGGAAAATACCTCAACATAATAAAGGCCATACATGACAAACCCACAGCTAATATCATTCTCAATGGAAAAAACTGAAAGCTATCCCTCTAAGAACAGGAACCAGACAAAGATGCCCACTTTCACTGCTCTTACTTAACATAGTATTGAAAGCCCTAGCCAGACCAATCAGGCAAGAAAAAGAAATAAAATGCATCCAAATTGGAAAGGAAGAAGTGAAACTGTCACTATTTGCAGATGACATGATTTTATATATAGAAATCCCTAAAGAACCCACTAAAAAACTTTTAGAAATAATAAATGAATACAGTCAAGTTGCAGGATACAGAATCAACATATAAAAATGAGTTGCATTTCTATACATTAACAACAATGTAGCAGAAAGAGAAAATAAGGATACAATCCTATTTACAACAAAAAGAATAAAATACCTAGGAATAAATTTACCCAAAGAGGTGAAAGACCTTACACTGAAAACCATAAAACATTGTTGAAAGAAATTGAGAAAGACACCAATAAATGGAAAGATATTCCATGCTCTTGGATTGGAAGAATTAATATAGTTAAAATCTCCATACTTCCTAAAGCAATCTACAGATTCAATGCAATCTCTATCAGAGTTCCAATGACATTTTTCACAGAAATAGAACAAAGAATCCTAGCATTTATATGGAACAACAAAAGACCCAGAATAGCCACAGGAATCCTGAGAAAAAAGAACAAAGCTGGAGGGATCACACTTCCTGATTTCAACAAATACTACAAAACTATAGCAATCAAAACAGCATGGTACTGGCACAAAAACAGACACACAGATCAATGGAACAGGAGTGAGAGCCCAGAAATAAACCCACACATCTATGGACAGCTAATATTCGACAAGGGAGCCAAGAACATACAATGGAGAAAGGAGAGTCTCTTCAATAAATGGTGTTGGGAAAACTGGACAGCCACATGCAAAACAATGAAAGTACACCATTATCTTACACCATACCCAAAAATCAACTAAAAGTGGATTAAAGACTTGAATGTAAGACCTGAAACCATAAAACTTTTAGAAGAAAACATAGGCAGTACACTCTCCGACATGGGTCTTAGCAGCATCTTTTCAAGTACCATGTCTGACCGGGCAAGGAAAACAATAGAAAAAATAAACAAATGGGACGACATCAAACTAAAAATCTTCTGCAAGGCAAAGGAAACCATCAAGAAAATGAAAAGACAACCTAGGAATTGGGAGAAGATACTTGCAAACCATATATCTGATAAGCGGTTGATATCCAAAACATATAAGGAACTCATACATCTCAACAACAAAAAAACTAACAACCCAATTAGAAAATGGGCAAAAGATCTGAACAGACATTTCTCCAAAGAAGATATACGATGGCCAACAGGCACATGAAAAGATGTTCAACATCACTAATTATTAGGGAAACATAAATTGAGACTATAATGAGATATCACCTCACGCCCATCAGAATGGCTATAATTAATAAGGTGAGAAATAACAAGTGTTGGAGAGGATGTGGAGAGAAGGGAACCCTCATACACTGCTGGTGGGAGTGCAAACTGGTGCAGCCACTATGGAAAACAGTATGGAGATTCCTCAAAAAATTAAGACTAGAACTACCATATGATCCAGCTATGCCACTGCTGGATATTTATCCAAACAACATGAAAACACAAATGCATAAAGATACATGCACCCCTATGTTGATCACAGCATTAGTCACAATAGCAAAGACTTGGAAGCAACCTGGGTGCCCATCGAGGGATGAATGGATAACAAAGATGTGGTATATATACACAATGGAATACTACCAAGACTCAGCCATAAAAAAACAATGAAATCTTGCCATTTGTGACAACATGGATGGACCTTCAGGATACTATGCTAAGCGAAATAAGTCAGAGAGAGAAAGTCGAATACAGTATGATCTCACTCATAAGTAGAAGATAAAAACAACAACAAACACATAGAGACAGAGATTGGATTGGTGGTTACCAGAGGGGAAGGGGGAGGGAGGAGAGTGAAAGAGGTGATTAGGCACACGTGTGTGGTGATGGATGGTATTTGGGTGGTGAACAGGATGTAATCTACACAGAAATCAAATATAATGAGGTACACCTGAAATTTACACACTGTTATAAACCAATGTTACCGCAATAAAAAAAGGAATTCAATAGAGAAAAAGACAGAAAAGAAAATATCAAAATATGAATAATAATTGGATTAAAAATGGGAACCTTGACGACTTTTTTCTTACCCCCTAGTAAACAAATTTTCTATAGCGATATTATATTACCTTTGTGATCAATTCTTATATACACAAGAAGGGACATTTTTAGCTATATAGCTCATTTATAAGAACCAAACCAGAATGATAAAGACTCTCGCAACTCCATCCCATAAATGATTCAGGATCCGGGAGCACTTCCTCTGAAGACGAACAGAGTGAGGGGGTCTCGATCCCCATCCTTCAGCATTTGAGCGCCATCATTTGTGAGAAAGATTAGTCTTGCTCTGCGTGATGACAGAAAGCAGAGTGAATAGGTAATAAGAAATGTCTTTTTGATCTGCCTAAGAAAAGACTTTCCAAGAGTAAAACTTCCCAATAATCGACTGGCTGCCTAGAAGGCGGGGAGGGCCCTGTGCCCGGAGGTCTTCAAGCCAAAGTCAGAGCTGCGGTTGTGGGATATCAAGAACAAGGTCGAAAGAAGGTGGAAGAAAATCAAGACACGGCAGAAATGGAGTAAGTAGGTAACTAAGGGGAGTCAGAAGCCTCAACGGCCCCAGAGGCCTCTCTCGAAGTTCCTCCAGCCCAGGCCACTCCTCATCTTTAGTGGGTTTCATCAAAGGAAACCACAGATGGGAAAAATCCCACAAGCTGTCGTAAACGCCCCAGAACACACGAGCCATAGCACCCTGGAGGCCATTTAGGCTCACGTCCTCCTGGTACCTCTGAGGAAATGGAGCTCAGAGAGGGCCGTTGTGTGCTCAGGGCAAACAGCAGCTCTGTTTGGAGCTGTTTACATCCCAGGCACCCGTGAGCTGACTCCCAGACCCCCCTACCCGCCGCCACAGCGCCTCCCAGACCCCACTCCAGCCCTGCACCAGATGCGAGGACAAACTGTGACCCCGCCCGGAGAAAGAGAACAGAAACATCAAGTCAGAAGAAAAAGAACAAAAAGGTACCTGCTATTCCAGCCTGACTCTCTCACCTTGCTCTTTGTATCACACACACACACACACACAATTGCTTTTCTGGGAAGAAATTAATGACCCCTGGGCTGCTCATTGTTCTTTACTCTGGTGACAAAAAGCAATCGTGATCACTCTGGTTTCGTATAAAACCAATATTTGATTGAAGGTGATATTTGTTTGGAAATAATGAAATATCTATTGGAGCCCGGGCACCACACTGGCCCGAGGTGAGAGTTACATGCACCCCAATTCATATTTCATTCCAAGGAAATGAAAACAATCGTGTCTGTGTCGCCGGGCTGAGGCGAGGGAGCTGGAGCATTTCCCGAGGAAACCCAGGGAAGAGCCGATCAATAAAATCCATCAGACTTACTGCATTCTTGAAGCACTCTCTGTGTTCATTTATCCAGGACCTGCGAGTGATTATGTCAGGGTCTTTTTCCCAAGGACTCTGGGAAAATAAAACATCTCTCCATCCTGATTCTCTCTCATGAAATGTGTTGGTTCCTTCAAACACGTGTTTGCTGTTGATTTCGGCCTCTGGGGCAGCCCGGGGCCAGTTCGGGATGAGTTTGTCATTGGCAACAGGTGTGTCACGGCTGCAGCAGCTTGTCACTGGTGGATCCCCCAGCTGCTGGCCGCACGCAGCACAGGGACAATGATCAGAGGGGCTGCCCTGGCCTTTCAGAGATCCGCGGCCAAGAGCAGATTTCCTGTCTCGAAGTTCTCAAGACAAACGCACTGGCCACTTTGGAGATGATGAGACGTTCCTAGCAAGTGAAAATGTCCTCTGCAAAGTCCTCTGCTCTTTAAAGACAATTTTTGAGATAATTGTAGATTCACAAGCAATTGTAAGAAATAATACAGAGAGAGCCCTGTACCCTTTGCCCAGTTTCCCCCAGTGATGACATTTTGCAAAACTATACTATAACATCACAACCGGGATATTGACACTGACCGAGTCCACCAACCTTGTTCAGATTCTGTTTTTCTTGTACTCATTTTTTGTGTGTGTATATATATATGTTTTCTTTTTTTTGAGGAAGATTAGCCCTGAGCTAACATCTGCTGCCAATCCTCCTCTTTTTGCTGAGGAAGACTGGCCCTGAGCTAACATCCATGCCCATTTTCCTCTATTTTATATGTGGGACGCCTACCACAGCATGGCTTGCCAAGTGGTGCCATGTCCGCACCCGGGATCCGAACCAGCAAACCCCAGGCCGCCAAGAAGCAGAACGTGTGAACTTAACCGCTGCACCACCAGGCCGGCCCCCTTATGTGTGTATATTAAGTTCTATACACTTGTATCACCTTGTAGGTCCATGTACACAACTCCATAGTCGAGACACTAACCAGTATCTCCCCTCTTGTGGCCTTTTGAAGACCACACTCACTTCCTTCCACCCACCACCACCACCCCTAACCTCTGGCAACCACTAATCTGTTCTCCATTTCTGTAATTTTGTCGTTTCAAAAATACTACCATGTAAATGAAATCAGACAGTATGCAGCCTTTGGGGTTGGCTTTTTTCATTCAGCCTAGTTCTCTGGAGAGTCGTCCAGGTTGCTACATGTATCAACAGTCTGTTCCTTTTCATGGCTGAGTAGTATTCCACCGTAGCAACACATCAGGCTGTTTAGGCATTCACCTATTGAAGGACATCTGGGCTTATTCCAGTTTTCAACTGTTACAAATAAAGCCGCCATGAAAATTTGCGTACTGATTTTTGTGTGAACGGAAGTTTTCATTTCTCTGAGACAAACACCCAGGAGAGCACTTTTCCTGGGTTGTATGATGGTTGTATGTCTAGTGGTTTAAGAAACTGTCAAGTTGTTTCTTGTAGAAGCTGTACCATTTTACACTCCCACCAGCAACATATGGAATGATGCAGTTTCTCAGCATCCTCACCAGCATTTGGCGTTATCACTATTGTTTATTTTAGCCATTCTGATAGGTGTGTAGTGGTGTCTCATTGTGGTTTTAATTGGAGTGCCCCTAATAGCTAATGCTGTTGAACATCTTCTCCTGGGTTTATTTGCCATCTGTACATCTTCTTCAGTGAAATGTCTGCTTATGTGTTCAGCCTATTTTCTAGTGGGAGTGTTTGGTTTTTTATTCTTGTTCTCTGCTTCTTACACTCGGACTTCACAGGGCAAATTTCACAGCAAGCACAAACCACCGCGCTGGCCTTGCCTCATGGGCAACTGTGCTCACGGATTCCTCCAAAGGGGAGAGAAGCAGGAAATCTGAGAGAGCAGGCCCTCCACTCTCCTCCTTCCTTCTCTCTTACCTGTGCATTATCGTGGGGCAAATGCTGCAATGAGCCTCAGAAGAACCAGTTTTAACCCCGGCTCTGCCATGACCGGTTGTGCAATCTGGGGCCCTTTTGTCCCCTCTCTGACCCTTTATTGTCCCATCTGTAAAATGAGGATGTTGGACTCGGTGATCTCTGGCATCCTAGTCTGGTTTCTTTACCGTCCGTCTCTGGGTTTGGCACACCACTGACATTTCCGCAAAGAGGCCAGTCGCAGTTTTGGACACTTGCTTTTGGGGGCTTCTCAGCATGGTTTCCCTTCTCTTGTTTAACAACACGAGATTTGGGGGCAGACATCTACTAGGTGCGTCAGAGGAGGCTGACTCCACCCCCACTCCTGCTCCCTCCCCCACCACGCCATGCGGCCAGCCCTAAACGAAGCAGCGTGCCCTCGTCCCCTTGGAGATTTCGTTACCGAAGTTGGTCCGACCAGCTGAAGCCTAAGAATTTTGTTTGCTGGTTAGGGGCAAAAATACCCTCTCCCCAGGGAACATGAATCGGGGAGCACACAGTCCCTTAAACTGGCAGGGTCTGGACATATGCACACACCTGTGATAACATCGCCACAATCAAGGTGTTGAACATATCCATCACCTCCCAAAATGTCCTTGTGTTCTTTTGTGTGTTTTTTTGGTTTTCTTTTTGTGTTTTGGCTTTTCTGTTTTGGGGATTTTTTTTTTGATGGAAAGTACACAGGAGATCTCTCTTCTTAACATATTTTAAATAACACAATACCACATTGTTAACTCACAGTGTCAGCAAATGCAGAACCTGCAACCTCAATATCCCGCCTGCCCTTCTGAGCACCGTCTGCCCCGGTGCACAAAGGAGACGGCGTCTCTGTTCTTCATCAACAAGGTGCGTCCCTGAGAAGCTCTCAGGAGGGTGAAGCAGACAGGGCCTGGTGTGGCCACATGCTGGAGGAGAACTCGACCTCACGACGACCCTGCTCTGTGACCTGCATCCCCCACGCTCAGGCCCCTCCGGAAGTGCGTTGGCTGCCTGAAGTGGTCCCTCCTCTTCACGCGGGCACAGGAACGCCTCTCCTGCAGCTGTGCATGATGGGGATGCGAGCAAGTCCACCTTGACCTTCTGTCCATCACGGACCCCCTTGAGAGGTCTTCCACCATCCCACAGCTATGACTCATTTATTTCTCTGTCCTGCTCTCCAACCCCATGGTGGGCTCCTGGATGTTGGAGGCACTTTATCTGCCGGCTGCACACAGCACAGAGCCTGAAGCCTAACAAGGGCCTAATGCCTGTTTGTTAAATTAACCTCAACTTACCAGTCCATGCAATGGGCACATGCCAACCAACGCCCACGTCTGTGTCTCAGTGCCAGTTCAGTAACTCCGGGGGAATCCCAGACCTCTCTGTGTGTTTCCGGTCTTCCAGGCTGCTCGACTGGCAGCAGCAGCCACGCAGCAGTCTAGCCCAGGGAGCTGGGGTCTGCAGGAAGACAAGGGATCTGGATCTTCGGGTGCTCGGGCTGTGGCGGGCGGCAGGGCCCAGTCCAGGGCTGCAGGCAGGTCAGTCTGAGAGAGAGCGCTGTTCCGTTTTCTCTGCTCGCTGGCAGTCCCTCTTCCAGGTCAGGATTGACCCTGTGGCTCTGCCTCATTAGCAGCATGTTCCGGCCTCTGAACTAACTGGCAGCTCACTTCTGAGGTCAGCCCAGTGCATTCCGGATCCATGCATCACCCAATTATACTTCCAAAGGGAGGGTTTCCTCCAAAACATAGACCGGCGATTTCTAAGACAGGGACTGAGGGCAGTCGACTCTGGGTCCCTCCCACGTCTCCCAGAGGGGAGCAGGAGCAGTTTTTAGCCGAACGGAATAAGGCTCTCTCCTCACCCGGGCCGGGGGTTCCTTGCAGCCAAGCCCAATAAGGGACGTATCATCTAGTGCACCTTTGGGGTCACTGATGGTTGGACTCCAAAGACACCAGCCCTTTGAGCCCCTACTGTGTGCCAGGCACTGGGCACAGTACAGAGAACTGACTTACAAATGATTCCAGCACAGCTCCTGCTCTCGTGGGGCTCACAGTTCACAGGGCAGAGTGACAAGTATGGAAGCGAAGAGATCACAGGGGAGCACAGGATGCTGTAGAGTACAAAGGAAAGGCCCCCATCTCAGTCTTGGTGGATCCAGGAAAGCTTCCTGGAGGAAACGACAGCCGAGACCTGAAGGATGAGTAGGAATCAGGCAGATGATGAGGGAGAGGAGGAGGGGGAGAGAAACATTAAAGGCCCCAAGCCGAGAGACAGCCAGTGCAAACTGGGAACTTGCAGTGTTTTAAAATGTCTGGTGCTCACAGGCAGAGGGTGGCAAAGGAGGAGAGGCACCAGATTAGATCTGAGGGGCAAGAAAGACCACAGCACGGAGGCGGCTTTGTACGTCATCAGAAAGACAATGGGAAGCTATGGATATATTTTAAGCAGGAACGTGGCATGAACAGATTTTATTTTAGAATACCCCCCCCTTTGGCTGTAGGGTGGAAAATGGATTGTGAAGACCAGGAATGGAAGCTATGAGGCGAGGTTGGAGAGGCGAGATGAGGCTTGACCGAAGGTGGGACTTTGGGGGTAGAGAGAAGGGCACAGGTTCAAGAAATATTGCAGAGGAAATTCAACCAGGACTTGGTGATTTCTTGCGTGAGTGACAGTGAGGGTGTTAGGACTTGGGGCTTGAGCCCCTGGCGCTGTTCTTGTGAGAAGGCAAGTTGACGGGGACTCTGGACTCAATTCTGAGCAATCAGAGAGTGGATCAGTTAAGGGCCAGTAAAGAAAACAGAATTGCTGCTAAATGGAATGGAATACAAGGAATCAGTTACGAAAGCATTAGAAAAACTGGAGAAGCAAACAGGAGAAGGGAGGCAACTCAGAGATCGGCACCCACAGGGAGCCTCTGTTATCCCAGGGTTGAGGGACGCCGAAGGAGGGTGTCGTCTCCGAGCTCCAGGAGCCAGGAGCCCCAGCAGGAGCTGGAACTCTGAAAGAGCCTTGCAACTGGGGCTCCCCATGGGAGCTGGCACCACCAGGCAGCTGCCTGGTGGGGTCTGGACCACAGAGGAGATGCAGACATTACCAGCGATGCTCCAGAGACGGGAAGCGAAGGTGGGGTGCGGGAACAACCCGGCTTCTCCCCTCTTCCCATCCCATCTCCCACCAATCACTGCTGAGAAGTGGCCAAGTCAATGGAAGCCAGTTGGCCAGGGAGCCTGTGAAATACTGTTTGCAAAGGCCCATTGACCCCCTCCCCACTCACCCAGCGATAAGAGCAGAAGGACAAGGAATAAATTTGAAAGCAAACACGTTTCCCTAAACAGAAAGACTAACAATGAGTCCCGCCGTTGGTATTAAAACCTATGATTCAGATTATTATGATTCGAATATGTAAAAACCTGTTTGTGTTTGGTCAACCCATATGAAACTGCCAGGGTTTTTTTAGGTCAAAAACTTGTCCAGTCATGGAAATTATACTTGGCTCCAAGTTGTAAATCCACAGAATCCCCTTGAAAGTAAATACACGAAACTGTGGGCAGTGATCGCTCAGGGGAGCGGGGAGACGGGGGTGAGAGTCACTGTTTCTGCTCTGACCCTTTCCGAACTTTTAGAATTTTGCCTCTGTATGTTCCTATTTGGAAAAAGTAAAATAAAAATATTTTTCAACGATGCCTACAGTATGGCAGCATTGATACACAGATTCGGATTTAGAAGTTAACATCCTAACAGCGATGGTGTAGGAGGAGGTCGGCCCAGGGCCCCAAGGGGAACAGGTGGGGCAGGCTGAGGTGAAAAGGGAAGAGCAGACAGCCGTCGACAGGTGGGGTCTGGGAGGGGTCTGGGAGTGGACCCCTTGTGAGATGCGTGCTGTGCGTCCCTCGGGTCAGTTACACCCCGGCTCAGCTTCCATCCCTTGGCGTGGTCTGGTCATTCGCCATTAATCCCCTTGTGCTTTTCCTGGAGTCCAGTGTTAGGATTACAACAGAGGGGTTTCAGGAGAGAGGACGCTAACTGACAAGCAGAGCCCACAGTCTGTGATGGGAAGGCAAATCGGGGGGTGAAAGATAGAGGCTAGCCCCAGCCCTCTGTCCCCCGTAGACAGTCAACTCCTGCTCTTCAGGAGAAAAAGGAGACTTTCGAGAGACCCCAGCCAGACCCACCCAGGGGTTCACAGAGAGGTTAGATCAAATCCGTCCTTCACATGAGCGGGAAAGGGCCTGAGGATCGGCACACCGGGCTTCCAGTCCTGACCCCGCTGCCGGGAGGATGACCGTGGACGGGCCTGCCCTTCTCTGAGGTCCTTGTAAGAGAGAGGGGCTGCCCCTGTGACTCTGCCTGGAAATGTGAGGGCCCAACTGGAGAGTAAGGGGAGGGGCAGGTCAGCTCAGGGTCCGCTGGGCATTGCACAAGATGGCCCCGGCCCCTGGGGGCTCAGTGAGGTCTCATTGGCAGGACGGGTTCTCCGCAGCCTGGATTTTCAGGATTCATACCCCAGGGTTAATTGTGTTCATCCCACTGTGCTCCCACCTCAGGGTAATGAGTGACTCTTTCACTCCTCCCTTTATCAGAAGGACCGTCTGGGTGACAGGTCGTACCCTGGACGCATGCACACAGCGATCAGTCCAAACCAAGGACACTCGGGGCCAAGCCCAGGGCTGCTGCACCTGCCGCTCCTGCTTGTCCTCCACAGGGCCAGCTGGGCTTCCCTGTCCCCATCACACGCAGCCTTCCCTGGGCTCCCAATTACTCTGGGTGGGCTTCCAGGAAATGGCATTTAAAGCCAAAGAGAGAACCCAAGAACTCTCACCTTTAGGTGGTGGGAAGGATGAGGCCTAAAGGAAGTGGCCCCATGGGGTCGAGGGCAAGAGTCAAGCTGGTCAGGCCAGGTCCACTGTCAACAGCAGGGGTTGGTCAAGGTGACGAGTCACACCCTTGACCCAGGGTGGCTGAGGCAAACTTTAGGACTGCAGACAGTGGGTCAGGCTGACGGTATCTCCATACAGCGGCTCTTAATCAAGGGACACCCCAGGTCACCTGGAGAACAGATTCCCAGGTCCCCATAGCTATAAGTGGACCCAGGGAATGTGTGTTCTAAGGGCTTCTGTGGCTGAGGATTCTGCTCCAGCCCCATTCCAACCTCCAGAGAGGCCCGTGGCAGCGGCCGTGCAGACAGCGCTGGACCTCTGATACCTTCAAGTCAGGGTCCTCGCTGCGCACCGTGAGCTTGAGGTGCCCTGCGGCCACCCTGGATCCCTGGCTTTACACTTTTATTTTTGAATTATGGTTCCTAGAAACAGAAACTGCACCGGGGGCAGAGGCATAGGGAAGGTCCAGATGGTCAGATGATGGGGGTCAAGGCGGGGCAACCTCACGAACAGCAGTGCTGAGAGCAGGACCTAAACCAGGAGCCCACTGCCCCCACACCCCTCCCAGCGGGGCTCATCCACTGGCCCCTGCGTTAGACCAGGAACTGGGCCTGAGGCCCCTGAGGCTGAGCTGGTGCCGGGCACGAGGGTAGGGAGGGAGAATTCAAGGACAAATAAGAAGTGACCACAGGTCAGATCCAGCCCAGAGCCTTTGTCAGTGGACACATCCACCTTCATATCACATACCAAACATGCAGACACTCACACGCACATTCACACACAGCCCTGCACACACGCTCTGCCCATTCACTCCCATATGTGCTTGTGTTCATGGACACGTGTCTGTAGAATATTTTAAGGCTGTGTTTTCCTTCCTACTCTTCTCATTTCCTTCCTCCTCAGGCAGGAAGCCAACTCTGGGCTTACGACCTTCAGGGAAGTAGATGGCAGGGCAAGAAGCAGCAAGACCTGTACCCCTTCTGGTTTGAGATTTCCTAAGCCCAGTGGAGGACTTTGAGGGCTCAGAGATGGGGCAGAAGAACGGAGAAGGTGGAATTTGCTGGTAAAGACAGTGTTTTGGGGAATTGGAGACAAGCAGGGTTCCTCATCCAGGTTAGAAAATTTCTCCTGAGCTGAGAGAAGGAGAAGAGAGGCCTGTGCCCTCAGTGGGCTCCTGGGCTCCACTGCCCGGCGCTGACCTGGGTGGGACAGCACGACTCCAGGGAGCAACAGCTGTGGTTGTTCCCCAAGGGCAGCCTGGAAGCAGCAAATAGCTTCCCATCTTGAGAGGCCCGAGTGTTCCAATCGGGGGTCTGCCAGCCGTGCCCACGAGGGAGTGCCCTTGAAAGGAGCATCAGCAAGCGGGGGCTGAGCCTCCTCAGGGGAGAGGAGATGGGACACGAAGCCAGTCCCACCCTCACGTCACTGGTAGACCTGTTGGAAAGGTCAAACACGATGCACAGAAGCAAGAGGACGTAACCATCACAGAAGCCAAGCTCTCACTTCTCAGCAGTGGTCCCTCAATACGCACGCCGTCTCTGTGGTCCACTCGGGACTCCTTCCTTCATTTACTTTCCTACATCAAATCCTTTATGGATTTAATAAACTCCTCTTATGGAGGGAAGGAGAGTGTGCTGAGCAAAAGGAAGAGAGTGGGGAAACAGGAGGAAGAGAAGGAAAAGAAATGTTCTACCCCCTCAAAGAGGGTTCAGCCCCACTGGGCACCATCTGGGTGGCGTTTGGAAAATTAAAGTGAACTGTTTGGATATGCCTAAGTATCCAGAAATTTAGTGTTGTGTAGACAACCTATGTAGGTATTTAAGGAAATTTTCTATTTCCCTTCAGGATTATGGGTCTTTGTAGATAACTCCAAGCCTTAGCCATCTCCCTGAAAGGAGAAGGATGACTTCAAGAGCCAGAAGAGCAGAACAGTCAGACCGTGCCAGGAAACGTCAAAACTGAATTCCATCCCAGCTCTCCCAGCTATCAGCTGTGTGGTCTTGGGCAAGTTACTGGACTTCTCTGAGCTTCAGGGTTTCCAGATGCAAAATGCGGGTTTCACTCCTGTTTACTTTAAAGATTGATGTGAGGATTCACCCAAGAAATTACTTAAATGAGACGATGTCTGAAAAGCACCTAAAAGCGTACCAATTACACATATTCAGACAACAGCAAGATTTGGGGAGAGCTGGGAACTTCCATTCGGAATTTCCAGTCTGTGTTGTGGCCTTTAGACACTGAGGAAAGCGAGCACCTTGCCATTTGAAAGTGGGGGCGCCCTCCCATGAGGAAAAACCCTGATGTCTTAGTCAGCTCCAGCTGCGGTAACAAAATTCCGGACCGCGTGGCCTGAACCACAGACATTTATTTGCTGCCAGTTCTGAAGGCTGAAGTCTTGGATCAGGGTGCCAACGTGGGCAGTTGAGGCCTCTCCTCCTGGCTTGTAGGCCGCTTTCATCTCACTGTGTGCTCCTGTGGCCTCTACTTTGGGTGGGGGCCAAGGGAAGCTAGCTCTCTGGTGTCTCTTCTTATAAGGACACTGCTCCTATCAGATCAGGGACCCACTCTTAGACCTTATTTGACCTTAATTACTTCCTTGGAGGCCCCATCTCCAAATACAGCCACACTGGGGGCTGGGGGTTCAACATAGGAGTTTTGAGGGGTTCACAAACATTCAGTCCATCACACCTAGTTTGGACTTGATGGTGAGATTAGCCAAGTCCGGAAGCCTGCTCGCCCCACCCCCACTCCTGCCCGGTGATCATTCTGGAAAACAAGACATGTGTCCTCACTGCAGAGAGACGGGCAATATTGAAATTGCTCCCCTAATCTTTATGCGATTGCCTTCTCCCTGATAGAAATATTGCCTCTTGCTGAGTATTTATTGTCTGCTTCTCTCCAAAGTATTGACTTTATGTAACAGTTTGATATACATCAAATCCTTTACGGATTTAATAAACTCCTCTGGTCAGCCTTCTGTTGTGAACACAATGAGATTTATGGTCGTCTTGGTGCAAAACCCTTTTTCCTTGAAATTTTCTACTTCCAGATATCAAAAGATAAGAAGGGAAGCATTTATCACCTTGGAAATCGTACCCCATGTCTGCCCGCTGGGTATTAGTCAGAAATGACTAGTGGTTAAAGGACTAAAATATGACAAATGCTTGACTGCCGAGCCACTGCGGCTGGGAGAAAAGCAGGATTTAAAAAAAAAAAAAAAATTCCTCCTCTGCTCCTCAAAAAGGATCTGTCTTCACAATTAATCATGAGAGCCGCCAGGGCAGAGAGCAGCCTAATTTGAGTTGGAGGCGAAACCTTAGGAAGACTCAACTGAAAGGTTAACACGTTGAGTCAATTCAGGACACATCTGGCAAGGGCCAATTTCCTACCAGGTGAGCCCTGAGCACCTGCCGACAGAGGCCACAGCACCAGACGGTGTGGGCGCAGGGGCGGCCCCTGGATGTGAACCCAGTCTTCCTCTGGGTGCTCCAGCAACTTCTGTGTCCATCTCTGAGGCTCTCATTCCGGCCATGGAATCACCCTCTCACATCCGTCTCCCTCTCCCTTAATCTGAATTGGAGCAAGATAAGACCTACCAGTCTCTTCAGGGCCCAGAGAAGGCGAGACTGGAGGACTGTTTGCCAAGAGAATAAACAAGTGAGTGAATGAAGGAATCTGTCCTCGATTGTCTGGGAGAGGGAAAGACGGGAACAGGAAGACCATCCAGGAAGCTGCTGAGCTACTTGGGTATTTATAATTCTCCTTGATCTCCAAAGGAACTTTCTGGAAGAGAACATAACCTTAATGAGCAGTTCAAGAGGATCAAGACGGAGAAGCCTCTTAAATGTTCTAGGTGCTTCTCTGAAGAACGTGTGGGAAAATGCAGAAGGCATAGGAAAGAGATTTATTGAGTCTCGGGGCCTCCCGTTAAAATTAAATGTGGTGAGAAAAGTGGGTTTCCGCATTTAATTGTCTTTCTCGCGGTAACTGTGTGTCAGTCTTTTCTAAGAGCCTATTAATTCTGTAATTTAGTGCAGCGAGAGCAGGGGGATCGACAGAGCCAGCGCGGGTTTTTCTCTCATCATTGACTACCTGTCATCTGGCATGAATGTTAGTGTGGCTTTCTCCTTGAACACTCGAAATACCCCCAAATTAGAAAGTTTTTACAGTCAATTTAATAATTTTTTTAAAAAACTGCTTGCACATCAGTTAGCCAAAATGGGGTCCATGACACTGCATGTTATGATTTTAATTACAGCTAAAAATAACCAGGCTTGTCGGAAGGGCCCTGTGGAAGCCAAGTCCTCGACAGAGAGACGACTCAAGTGACTCTGCTTATGCCATTGGAGCGGCTTTCAAATAAAAAAATGATTTATTAATGTGGCCCCCAAATCTGCTGAGCGATGCAGCTGTGTACATTTGATAAATGGCCAGGTTGTCCCTTGTCCCAGCTCTCTCCTATCAAAGGCACCCTGTAGTCTCTGTCCTGTCCTGTGTTTCATTAGGACCGCCAGCAGGACAGGCTTCCGTAGAGAAGGGGTGCTTTGCAGCGGGGGGCCCTGGCAGGCGGGGCTCATGTGACATAAGGGCATCCGGCAGCAGGGGAGACACAGCGCACTTGCACACCCGGTTTTCTGCTCGCAAAAGCCCCTCCTGTGTTGTCAGCTCTTCCTCCCCACAGTCACTCTGAAGCAGCAGGGATCGGACGTGGGGGACACAGCACACATTAGCAGGGAGCCGGAGCCAGCCCTGGCCCCACCACTGGCGCGGTGGGGTTCTGGGTCTGTCTGTGGACCTTAGCTTCATGCATTCATTCATGTATTCATTCCTTCATTCAGCACATACTGACCGCGTCTATTGTGTGTGAGTCCCTGTGCTGGGTCCTAAGAACACTCTGATGGGCCAGGCCAGCATCTGCTCTCCAGGCGTGATGACCTGGTGGGGCAGACAGCTTGGAAGGAGCGGCCCCTCCGGTGACAGGGACAGCCTGTGCACTGAGCCCAGGCAATAAAGAATATTTCACGTCCAGGGCACTGCTGGGCTTGCTTTGACTTAAGTGCTCAATGCGCGTGAGAGGGACGATGAAGTGGGAAGCTAGAGAAGGTGGCAGACACGGGTCCCTAAAGGCTCTGCATCTCGTTCTAGGGGACCAAGGGGCTTTTACAGGTATAATGAAGTGGCCGCTGTTTGTCTCTTGTGTAGTTTTGTGATTTGGCTTTTTTTTGTTTGGGGGTCTTTTTATGTCATTGCCACTGTTTTTGTGGGGAACGTATACTAAGCACATACATAGTATAAGCATCTCAAACCCTGACTTATTTCCCATGAACACATCTTTCCTTAAAAATATTTATTTTCTGGGGCCAGCTCTGTGGCATAGCGGTTAAGTTCACGTGCTCCACTTTGGCAGCCCAAGCTTACAGGTTCGGATCCCGGGCACGGACCTACACCACTCATCAGCCATGCTGTGGTGGCATCCCATATACAAAACAGAGGAAGACTGGCACAGATGTTAGCTCAAGGTGAATCTTCCTCAGCAAGAAAAATAAATAAATAAAAATATTTACTTCCTGAATAGGATAGCACTATATTTAGTAGAAAAGGTAAAAATGTACAAAAAGTTAAAAAATACTCATAATGCAAGTGCATTTTCTGTTTTAAGTACACTCAGTCAAATGAGCGACCTCTCCCAGCGTCCCGTATACTGTCTTCTCCTTTGTCCTGGATGGCACTGCAGCGAGCATCTCTCTGGCTAGGATTTCAGCGGATTGCTGAGTTAGAGCCCAGGCGTGACTTTTTAAAAAATTCGTATAGTTACTGCCAAGTTGCCTGGCAAATACTGTGTCAACTCACCAAGAGGCTCCGAGCCTGTCCCTTCCCTTCATCCTTGCCAAGCCTAAGTGTTATCTACCTTTTAAATTTTTCTCAGTGGAATGAGTCAAAAATGTTTTATTTGCATGTTTTTAATTATTATAGTGAGATCAATTGGAATTTTATGCTTTTTGACCATCTCAGTTTGCCTTCCTCAGTTTTCTGTAAATTGGTGGCCTCTTCATTTCCTTCATCCCATTGTGTGTTTTACTTATGATCTGTAGGAGCCCCTCATCTATTAGGCATACGAACTTTTAAAAATTAATTAAATAATTTATTAAACAATTTTTAGCCCTTTTCTACAATAGATAACAGACATTATAATTTTTGCAGGAGACATGATAATTTGCATGCATGTTCTTACATGAGAAAACATTTACACTCTATCAAGTAAAAAGTCACAGAAAAATAACCTATACAGCATAATCCCAGATATGGAATCATTGTGCACAAGAAAAAGACTCATAAAAGGGAAAAAAGTCTGAAAGACTATATACTAAAATGTAAACAGGGTCCTTTCTAAGGGGCAAGATTACAAGTGACTTCTGGTTTTTTATGGTATAGTAACTTTTTAATCTATTATAACTGTTTAAAAATTAAGACATATATGAATACACATACATGTCCTTTAATCTATTACATGTGTTGCAAATAGTCTTTCCCATCCTGGTGTTTGTCTTTGGATTATATTTGTGTCTTTTGCTGTGTCAGAGGTTTAAATGTTTCTGTAGTTAAGTGTATAAATCTCTTCCTTCACAGCTTTGAGGTTTTGTGTGTTGCTGAGGAAGGCATTTCCACTCCAAGATTATAAAATAATTCTCCTAAATTTTCTTTTAGTTCTATTGTGATCTGGGTCTTTTTTTTGTTTAGATTTTTTTAATCCATTAGGGATTTATTTTTTTATTTTTTATTTTTTCTTTCTGCTTTTTCTCCCCAAATCCCCCCAGTACATAATTGCATACATATTTTAGTTGTGGGTATTTCTAGATGTGGCACCTGGGACGCCACCTCAGCGTGGCCTGAAGAGTGGTGCCATGTCTGCACCCAGGATCCGAACCAGCGAAACCCTGGGCCGCCACAGCAGAGCAAGAGAACTTAACCTCTTGGCCACAGGGCCGGGCCCCCATATGTTTTTTTTCAGCAAGGTTAGCCCTGAGCTAACATCTGCTGCCAATCCTCCTCTTTTTGCTGAGGAAGACCGGCCCTGAGCTAACATCCATGCCCATCTTCCTCTACTTTATACGTGGGACGCCTGCCACAGCATGGCTTGCCAAGCGGTGTCATGTCCACACCCAGGACCCAAACCGGTGAGCCCCGGGGCCGCCAAAGCGGAACATGCACACTTAACCGCTGCGCCACCAGGCCGGCCCCCGTTAGGGATTTATTCTTATGTAAAGTGTGAGATAAGAATCTAAAACTTACTTTGTTCCAAATAGATAACAAATTGCCCAACACCAATTTGTTGAATAGATCATCCTTTTTGCCCTTGATTTAGAATACCTCCTTTATTGTCTAAAACATTTCTTTACAAACTTGAGTCTGTTCTGAATCCTCTATGCTGTTCCATTGATTTGTTGGTCCATTTATGTGCTAATGTGCTTTAATTATTTTTGTAGCTTCATAACACAATTCTAAAGTGCCAATGTTATGACACTTCCCTGCCTAAAAAAAATTAGTGAAAAATAATGGAGACGTGAAGCAAGAGGGAGATAAACAGAAAGTACCCAAGAGTAGTCGTCTGCCGATGGGGGAGGCAAAGAGATGGGAACAGGAAGGAGCATACGGTGGCCTCAGCAGCACTGGTCACGTTCTAATACTTAAGCAGGGGTCTGGTTCACAGGTGTGTGTTTTATTACTATTATTATGCTTTATAGACAATGTTATATATACTCTTTCGCATATATCAATTAGTTCATTTTAACAAAGAGTAATAATGAGGGAGGGTTTCTGGTTCAAGATGGTGAGCTAAGATGATGCTAAAACCCTACTTTCTCCTCCAAACTCCTAGTGTTGAGGAAAAACGTATATGCATGCTCAAAAATAAGAAAGAGCTATCTCTGTAGTTTTTAAGCAAGGCTCCTCAAAGAAACACGGGAATGCAAGGAGGCTGGCGGTGGCAAATAAAAGCTAAAGCCACACATCCGTCCCCCTGCTGCAGGACAGGAGCATGCTTCCCAGTTGAAGCCGAGGATTGGAAACCCACTTCTGCCCACCCACGATTGCGCAGAGACCATCCTGCACCTGGTTGCCAAGAGGGCAGGACCTAGAGTCGGGGCGGAGGCTGCAGAGCGAGCTCACCAGAGGGCAGCCCAGCTCAGGATCCAGAGGTGGACTCGAAGCCAGGAGGCACAAAGAGGCTGAGGATAATGGCCACCATGAAGGACCAACAGCAAGCTCCACAAATGAAATCACTTCCATCTGAGGGAAAAGAGATCAAACAGAACCCTCCAGAAGAACGATGCAGGTACTAAGCATGGTAATAGTCTTAAAGAGGTCAAGAAGGGAGCCGCACCCAGGACACAAGACATCAAGTGATTAAATACAGAGGGAGAGGCGATGAAAAGAACCAATTAGAAATCTCAGAAATGGAACAGAGTTAATGAAATTTTAAAACTCCATCGAGAAACCCACCAGAATGCTGGACATAGCTGAAAAGTGAAATTGGAAATGAAAAGATCAAACAGAACACAGCCAAAAGGAGATAAGAGATATAAAAATTATGAAAGGAAAGTTGAGAGGCATGAAAAGCGACTCCAAGAGCTCCACTGTAGGTCTGATAGGAGTTCCAGAAGGATGCACGGAGATAAGAGAGAAGTCAGTGCTTGAACAGATAAGAGCTGAGAATGTCACAGAACTTAAATAAGCCAGGAGTCCCCAGATCTAAAACTTCTACCAAATGTTAAGCAGGATAAATAAAAAAAATCCATACCTAGAGCCATGATCCTAGTAAAACTCAGAACATATACGATAAAGAGAAAAATCCTTAAAGGTACTGGAGAGAGAGATTACTGGAGAGAAATGAGAATCAGCCCTCCTCCGGAGACCACACAGCTGGGTAGTTGAGTGCCTGAGGCCCATCTCAGCTCCATCTCTTCCATCTGTGCGGCCTTGAGTGCAGTATTCTGCCTCAGTTTCCTCCTCTGTAAATATAGGATGCTACGAGAACCTCCCTCATAAGCTTGTCATGAGGATTAAATCATTGAATCCACGTGAAGCCCTTAGAACAATTCCTGACACATTGTAAGAGACGGAGAAATGTTAGCTTTTATTGCCTGCCTTCGTTAGTCTCATTATTGTCTAATTTCTCCCAAGCACATGGGAAGTCAGAAGACAACGGAGCTTAGTGTAATCCACGTCTGCTGAGGAGGGACGTCTTCTCAGTGGACTGGAAAGAGGAGAGAACAAGATCTGTATTTGCGGATCCCTCACCACGTCAGGTGATTTCCACACATCACTTCATTTATTCTTTGCAACAGCGTGAGATGAGTCATAATATCATCATCATTCAGAAGAGAAAACAGAGGAGCTGAGAAGCTGAGGAATTTGCCCAAGCTCCCTTAGCTGGGAAATAGTGAAGCCGGTGGACCCAGACATCTGAACCCAAAGTCCGTGTTCTTGGTAGCCTTGTGGGAAGACAGACACTGGGGGATGCTGGGATCTGGGCCCTGCGTCTGGTCCCAGAGCTTATGCCTTTAGAAACACCTCCTCTGGCCACAGAAAATGCAGCATTACCTTAGAACAGGAGGAAAATAAGCCATCCTGATTTCTTGCAACAGCTTCAATAACCAACATGACATTGTGAAGGACGCGCCCATATTTGTAATCTCCCCTGACAAGTTGTTAAGTATTTATAGAAACATTTTCTCCTGGCCCTGCTTAAGGGAAGTACTGTATCTAATTTCCTCTGGAGATAGGTGCTGGGGGAAATCAGAAAGATAATCTGTCATCATAAATAGCAATAAATCGTCACCCTGAAAGAGTTGCTTGTTTAGCAAACTTGCTTGAATGTTAACAGATTTTCTGTAAATTGTACCTGTGTGGTGGTAAGCCCTGGGGGGTCATGAGTTAGGAAGGCGCTGAATTCCAGAGTTCCAGAGTTGGTGAGGGAGAAAGTTCAAGGCTAGGGGCAGTGTCCCCTGAGCTCAGGGCACAGACGCAGGATCAGCATGGGGGAACCACAGACAATGGGAAGAAGAGGTAATTTCCAGAGGACAAAGTTCTGAGGACCACAGAGACCAAAGACAGGCATGGATCTTCAGTGCTCCCCTTCGATGCCAGGCAATCTCACTGAACTTGAGAAGCACAACTCTGGCTTCCAGTATTTTCTTCCAATGGATGACATTGACCAAACTTGTTCCTCTCTCTGGGACTCAGTCTTCCCTGTGTGTAAAATGGAAACAGAGATTGAGGCAGATTATCTTTGGGGGTTATTTTTGCTCTGCGTCTGTAAGAAGAGCCCTGGAAAGAGATGACAGCAACTGGTGACTTAGTTCTGGCCCAGAGGTTCAGAGCCAGGCCAGATGGCTCTTAACGAGTTATTTGATCTGCATGCCCCCGCACAGAACCCAGGTGGCTACAGCACACACTCTCCCTCCCTGGCAAGTACCTGTGAGTGAGTGGATGGTCTTTCTAAAGGCATTTCCGATTTAGGGAGAAGCTCCTGACTTATTTGGTGTGAGTCAGGTCATGACTGAAGAATAGAGTTCTACGAAAGCCCTCCAAGATGAGGAGGGAACTGGAAGCCACGTGCTTGAAAGAGCAGTGTTGGCTCTGGAGACAAGAAAATTGCAGTGAGCGGGTTACACAGTCTACACATCTCTGTGGGGTGGTACTGGCCGTCCTAGATTCATCTTCAAGTGGGAACCAATCTCAGCTGGGTAGATGGAACAGATTGATACTGCTGGAGATGTCCAGAATGTAAGGAGCTGTTTCGGAGGTATTGAGCTCCCCATCACTTGGGCTGCGCAAGCAGGGGTTCACTGACCACCTCTTGGGAATGATGGAGCAGAAATTCCCAGCCTGGATGGGAAACCATTTACTCTAAGCACCCTTCTAATTATAGAACTCTGGCTTTATTTCCAGGCTTTCTGGTAATTTTGGGATCATTCTCACTCTTAGGATGCATACAAATAATTTTGGTCCTCCAAGGTCTCAACCAGTTGGAGGTAGCCGCATCCACAACAGAGGCCTTCAGCAAGACCAGAAGGCCTTTTTCCCTCTGGACCTCCTCATCTCTCCATCCTCCCAGGTTGCATCTTCTATGCTAATCAACATCCGTCAAGTCAAAGGTCAAAGCAGAGAACCCAAATGAACAGAAGATGCTCAGGGAAAGGTGACTGGGAAGAAAGAGACCCTGCAACAGCCCCTTACGGGGCCTGCTCCAGGATGGTTCGAACAGCCAAGAGGCACGAGCATGAAACAGACGAAAGAGAGGTGCAGACCCAGCTGCACGAGGGTCCTGACCATCGTAAGCCATGGGCAGTTTCTCATCATTCCTGCTTCACCTGAGCCTGGACATTCGTCACCAAGTCACGGAAAATCTGGGCAGAGGCAGCCGTAGGGGTCATCGTATTCAACTTCCCAGTTCTCTCCCTGGGGAAACTGAGACCTGAGGGCTTGACTTTCCCAGGGACCTCTAAGGAAACGGCGTAATAAACTCCCCTAAAATTATAGAAGAAATCGCTGGGCCCAGAGGTTGAAAGTATGCTGAAGGAAATGTGAATTTCTCAAGCTGTTGATGTGAGGAAGCTGATGACCACGTTGGCTCAGGGAGAGTGTTGCTTCTTAGCAGAACCACCTGGATCATAGAAAGGTTTCTGTCTTACTAGCAGAAGCGGTCCCTTCCAGACACCATCGCTGGTTATTTTGCACAGTTGTGCATTTGGTCTCCATTCTTCAACTTAAAAGAATTTCTTGGTTCCCAAGTGATAAGGTCCTTAGGACCTGGAGTTCGTCACAAAAACCATCTGTTGACCAAACACATTTGGCTTTTATAATGACTGGCCTGTGGCCTGACTTCCGCAGCATCTGAGGAACTTCTGCCCATAACCTGCGGACAGACAGCTCTGACCTAGAGGTCTGCAGAACACGGCAGGTCACGCCCCCAGAGGGCAGCAAACCACTCCAGATGGGCCACTCCTGCTCGGACTGAGAAGGTGGCATCCCTCCCATCTGAAGATGCGGGGGCACAGGGTGCCATTCCAATCATGGGGCGAGGCTCCTGGAAGCGGGTGTGCCGTCCAGAACCCATTTGGATGAAGATGTCCGGAAAACAGAGGAGCGCTCTGCATCCGCTGGCACCCGGGGACTGGAGATTCACAGCTGGTCCAGGGGAGGCAATCTGCTGGCTTGGCTGAGCGACCCAGAGTCCTCCCCCTGGGAGTTTTACATTAGGACACGCTCGAGTCAGTCTCCAAAGGACCTTGAGGTCGGAGGGCATGGGCACCTTGATTTTAGTCCATTTCAGACTTTTCATTTCCAGGACTGTAAGATAATAAATGTGCATCCTTTAAACCACTAAGTTTGTGCAAATTTGTTACAGCAGCCATGGAAAACTAACACCTACATTAAACAAGGTAGTTATGTAAAATATATAATGTTAGATAGTGAGACGTGCGAACGAGAAAATATAAAGGGGGGGGAGGAGAGGGGGTGGGGAGAGTTTGAGGGGAGAGGGGAGATTGATTTCGACCCAAGAAGAGCTCTGATCTGATTCCGGTTTTAACAGAATCACTCCAGCAGCTGTTTTCAGAACAGGCTGGAAGGGGCCAAGGCCCCAGTGTTCATTCGACTCTACAGGTGCCCCACACGTGAATCCACACAATATTTCATTTATTATGGGGGATGCAACTCTCCAAGCGAGAGTAAAGCAAAAATGACTGCTGTATTATGGGCTGGGATTTTGCGGGGTTGGGGGTGGGGCAGGGCGTAGGCACATCTAGGACAGACAGCTGCTGACTTGGTGGCCAATTCAGAGACACATTAGAAAAGTGTGATTGCACACCCAGTTCAGCACACTCGTTCTTACAGCTCACATTTGCTTTGGTCAGTGCTTATAGGCCCATAGGTGATCCACTGAGAGAAGGCCAAACCCCCAGATCAACAGGAAAAGGAAGGGCCTCCATGGCTCCAGAGCCCCAGACTGATCTACACTCTTGAGATGGAAATGCATGGGCATCATATTCCTTTCTTCTCGGGCAGGTCTCTCCGCAGCCACCCCAGCAAAGGACCCAGCACTTTACCCCACAGACGAGTTCTGGGACCCTCCATCTCCCGGTGACGGCCTCACGCCCTGACTCGACCACAGCAGCCTCGCCCATGGGAAGAGCGTGCAGGGGTGACAGCAATGGTCATAGTAACAGAGGAACAGGAGTCGGCAGGAAACTGTAACGATGCTATGCCAGGCACCAGGCTAATGGCTTACCGTGCTTGCTTTTTCTCAATCCTCCTAACAACTGTGGGAAGTAGGGACAATTATTACCCCATGTACAGCTAAAAAGAAAGAGGCTCAGAGGGGTAATCGGCTTGCACAGAGCGCCCCAGACGTAACAGGACCCAGGAGTGCTCTGCCCCATCGCCTCTCTCTCTCTGGCTAGTCCACAAACCATCACCCACCTCCAGCCACTAATTCCCCAACATCCACTCACCTCTTTTCTGGTCCTCAACACTCTATTTAACATAAATACAGCCAGGTGATCTTGGTGGGCGCGCTGACATTTCAGAGCCTCAGAATATTCTCAGAACCTGTCACGAGACCATGACCCCATCGCTCACCTTTATTTGACTCCTAAATTACAGGCTGCCTCTTACACTCAAGACTTCCTCACACTGAAAGTCCATTAAAAATGCCCTACAGCTGTCATTTTCCACGGCCACAAAAGAGGCCGAAGCAATTCAGAAATAAACCAAAACGCACAAGTGAGACCTACCATGTGTAAAAACCACAGGGAGAGTCCTCTGAAGGGGTCGTCCGCCTTTTTGACTTTGGACCCACGTGCCCTGCAGTTGTCCCCACGATGGCCAGGCCTGGGCTCTTCCCACCAGCAGCACTAAGCAGACACAACAGAACTGCATGCTGGGAGCGAAATCGATCGGCCTGTCTCTGGAAAGGATATCGAGGGGCTCTTAGTCCCCCCACGTTAATACCCCACCAGGATCCACCCAGTATCACAAAAGAGCCCCCCACAATCTTCATACAGATGAATATGGAATTTCCAGGAGCAGACATGAGTTCTATAAGCACTTCTTCATTTCTTCTCCACCAAGTGCGCTAAGGAAACTAAGCCCATGCCCTATGCTCCCTCTGCATTCAGGTGGCCCGGACTTGGTCCCACTGCCCTTCCTTTTCCTTTTAGTCTCAATTTGACCTCTCTTCCTTGAGTCAGTCGCTGGGCTGCTCCCGTATTTCCCACCCAAAACCCCTCTCCAAGCTTCAGCAGCAGCACTGGGAACTCCTGGGTCTGGCCTCTTCTTCTCCCCGGATTCTGGGATGCTCCATGGCTCTCCAAACTCTGATTCCCTTAATCAGGAACCCAGGACCCAGAGGAGCTCGGAGAGAGCATCCCTTGATGGTCTCGGAGCACAAGACTCCAGTTCTCGGCGGGATGAGGTTTATAATCCCAGGATGGCATTGTGTTGGCTCCGATGATGGTGTTGAAGACAAACCCAGACAAAATGTCTCTTCTAGGCCCTCAGTTTCCTCAAAGCCCTTGTGTACATTCTTTTCGTGCTGTTTAGTACGTCCGCTAACCCCTCAGCAGACAAAAATAAACAAAAAAAATCAGAGGAAAAATCTTTTCCAAACAGTGAAATAAAACCAAATGAAACATGAAAAATTGTCAGGAAATAAGCCTGCCACTCCCAGCAGTTGACTCTCATTGAACAGTTCAAGTGGGGCAATTTCCAAACGCCCGTGTTGTTCCTGAGATCGCCTGGTTCTGAGCCCAAGATCGTCAAGGTCAATAAAAGGCTTAACTGAAATCCAGTCCTTCCCAGAAGAACGACTCTGAGGTTCACGGGCAATCCCAGGGCTGGACAGCAGGGTTGGCGACAGCACGTGGCAGCAAAGGGCTGTGTTCCCCACTTTGGGAGTCCCATGGCCTCTGCAGCACAGCGCCCGGTACGTAGTAGATGGGTAATAAATGCTCGTCCAAGGACAGCCCAGGAATCTCACATGCTATTAACCGTAATTCCCAGCCACTCTCAGCACAATCCTAGCATCTTTTCCAAATGAAATAAAAAGAGGGGGCACAGGACACTGACAGAGCAGCAAGCCACCCGCTCCCCTCAGGAAGGCCCCACTACAGTTGAATCCGGGGTGCCTCTCCACCCCACTGCCAATCAGGGATTGGCAGCCCTGTTCTATAAAGGGCCGGAGAGTAAATATTTTAGGCTTTGCGGGCCATGCCGTCTCTGTTGCAACTCCTCAACTGTTCTGTTGCAGCTCAAAATTAGCTACAGATAATACGTAAATGAGTGAGCGTGCCGGTGTTCCAGGAAAACTGTACAAAAACAGGCTGCAACTCGGAGCCTAAGAGCCAACATTTAGACGAACCTATAAAAATTTTAAGTCCCACAATAATATCTGTATTGAGCAGTAAGAATTTCCACACACCCAAATTAAAATCACCAAATTAAGTGATTCCCAAAAGGAAAAATGAGTCCAATAAGAATTATAATATGGGTCCAACTAGAATTACTATATATGATCCTAGAAGAAATATACTCCCATCCCATTTTATAAAGGCTCTAACTTAATGTCATCCAAAACGTACCTAAGGCAATCTGCAATTTCCCCTTCTCATGAACCTGAAGTCAGCTAACCATCCCTCCATTTATCTATCATTTGGCAAAAAATGTATTGAATTTTTGCTCTAAGTTAGAGTTTGCACCATGTACTCAATATACGATGGTGAATAAGACACCTGACGTCTAGAGAAGGGGATGGGCCCATCAACAATCCTATATGTGGATATAGATTCCGTATGTTCTTAGAATGGTGGTGACACCAAGGGAGAAGTGGTCACCTCAGCCAAGGTGGGTCCAGGAAAACTTCAGGGAAGAGGATGCCACCAAGCAGTGAAGGATGGGGGAAGGGGGCTCACTGGGCAAGCAAGAAGGGAAGAATGTTCTAGACACAGGAAGTAATCTGTGCATAGGCACAATGGTGTGGAACTGCACAGTATGTCAGGGAATGCTGAGACTTTGACAAAGCTGAAGAAAAAGGTGGATAAAGGGAGTAGAGGAAACAAAAGGGCTGGCACCCGGAAGGGTCCAAGTCATGGAAGGCAATGGAAGCAACTCAGAACTTCTCCTGAGGACGATTTTGGTCAAATTTGCATCTACATAGATCTATGACTCTGGGGCCTGTGGAGAGTCTAAAGGCAAGAATACTAGTGAGGAGGACGTTGCAGTAGACGAGGAGAGCGCTGAGAAGGTGGGAACAAGGACTGCAGCCAAGGTGAGAGAAGGCAGGAGGTGACATGTCAGAGGGAAAAGCAACAGGACTTGGTGACCCTGGTCAATTGCATTATCGATCCCAATTCTTCACTTCCTCCTGCATCCCCACCCTTGGCAGCTCTCCCCACTGAATGGGCAGACTTTGGGTTTGGCCACATGACTTGCTTGGCTGATGGAGTAAAGCAGAAGTAACAGTGTGCTGGTCCAAGGCAAGGCCTTGAGAGACTCTGTGAGTTTCTGTTGACTCTGGAGGAGGAGGAGGAGAGACACATGGGACAGAGCTACTCCAGCCAAGCCTAGAATAGATCATCCAACCCCCAGTAACAATAATGACTGTTGTTTTAAGCCATTGACTTTTGGGGCGGTTTGTTACACAGCAATAGCTAACTGCTACAGTGACCAAGGCTATAGAGAGGGGAGGAGAGAAAGGAGTTAAAAGTCACTTCCAGATCGTTTTGTTGATGGGATAAATGGAGATGCCATCAACCAGAACATGAAACATAAAGAAAAGGAGCAGGTTTAGCGGGTGGGGCGTGTCAAATTCAGTCTTGAGTGTGAGATGGCCATGGGAGAGACACTCAAGGAGATGTGGGTTTTAGGTATGGGAGAAGGATTTGAGCCAGAGACAGAGTTTTGAGAAGCACTGGCGTATAGGGTACAGTCGAGGACAGTGGAGCTGTGAGAGAAGTAGGGGGAAGCGCTGGCCAAAGATGAGTCCCAAGGGAACCCCCACATTCCTGTGTCAGGTGAAAGCATTTGCCAGTCAGACAAACGCACCCCTCCCTCCTCCTCTGAGTCAGTGTCTAATACATAAGAGGCACTCCACATCTATTTCATGAAGGATCAAGCAATCGTTCAATGGCTTGGCCAAATTACGGCAAATGAATAAGAACTCTCACACACCAATTTTCCAAGAAAGCCAGGGCAGCCCCACGTGTCCTTGGCTTGTGAGTAGGAAAAAGAAGGGGGGAAAACTTATTGCAGATTTAGTGAGTAACATATTATTGGTTCCATCACTTCTGTTTAAAGCAAAGGTTGGGTACTGTGGAGACAAGAGAGCACAAGTGGGACTGGGACTGCTCTCCTGAGCCAGCCCTGCTTGCAAGGCGGGCCTTGGCTGCCATCTGGGAACCTGAACGGTAAACAGTTCCTTACATTCATATAAAACTTTCCGTAAGTGGCAAGTGACTCCCTGTGCCTAAATCATTTGCACAAACAATATAGTTTATGGTAACACTGGCTTTCCTGCTGGGAGGCTGGACCGCTGGTTCATTCTAGGCAGAGGGTTCTCCCAGTAAGAACGTTGGGCACTGAATCTCTAGTAAGCTTCCCTCATAGGCAACATCTCACACATGTTGTCACAACTCGTTGCTGGAGGAATTAAGTGCATCCTGTGTGATTCCACTGGGAGAGGACTATTGGAAGCTCGTGTCCCGGTTTCCTCCAGACTTTATCTCAAGAGCCTTTTCCTTTGCTGATTTTTCTTTGTATACGTGTGCTGTAATAAACTACAGCTGTCAGGACAACTATATGCTGAATCCTGTGAGTTCTCCTAGCAAATCAAACCTGGGATGATCCTGGGGACCCGGACAGAGGTATCGTATTTAACATTCATTATACAAACAGGCTTAAAACAACCGAACCCAAATTCAGCAAACATTTATCTCCTTATCTTAATCAATATACATCATGACTTTTCTCATCACCCAAGTAGAAATTTCTATAATCCACATTAAAATCCAAAAGTTGATTTTACATTGATAAATCTCAGAAGAGAAAATTACAGGGACAGATAGATTATATTCATTTCCATATTGACCTATCTTAGTATTCCAATCTGTGGTCACACCATTTGTCCTGGCCGTCCAGCTCATTATCCTCAACCTGTGGACCAGAGACCATTGGGAAGCCGTGAATTTACAGAGAAACTAAATATTGCCTGTACGTAGAAAAATGCTTACATATGTGACATATGAGATCGCTCTCTTATAACTCAAATCTTATATATAGATACAACTATATTTCAGATGTATTTGAGTTCTTGAGGTTAATAAAACTGGATTTATTTAAAAGTACAATTGTATTGTAGCAGTGAAGGTGGCTATATATAATTCTATAAAATGAAATAAAACAATATTAAGAATCTATAATAGCCCAGGAAAACAATAAAAAGTGAAACCAGTATTTCAAAAATTGTGAAGAAATTTTGAAGACTATGAACACGATATGATGTGAAAAGAAACAAAATTAAAGGAAAACTGCTGAAGAGAAAGACTGTTTTGAAGGGAGAAGCTGTCCCAGGGAACTCCAAACTCAGAGGTGTAGACAGAAGAGAGTGGAGCCTAGTCATTCGGAGAGGAGTTATTTGAGGACCAGGACTTAGGGCAGCCAGACTAGTCAGCCCCTTCTCTCTCCCAAGACAGACAAAAATGAAGCCAAGACGATGAAGCTGTGTCTAGTATATGCAGGGAGGCCCCTGGATGGTGCTGATCACCAGGAAGGATGGGAACCAGAACAACACGCTACCAGCCATCCCTCCCTACTGAGTCCTCCCCACCCCTCCTTCCTGAGCACCACAGGCAGGCTATGGGAACACCACAGGCATGTGCTCCTGGATATGAGGACACATCAAAAGTTCATCAGGTACTCACGGAAAACCAACACCATGAAAGAGAGGAATCAGACTCAACGAAATGATGAGGTAAGAGTTAAATGGCACTCAGGACAGGCTTCCAAAGAGGAATCAAATATTTCTCTAAAACGACCTAAATATCTTGAAAATTAAAATTCTGACCATCAAAATAAAAAACTCAAAATAATAATATACTATAACAATTTCTCTCTGTATATAGTAAATAATAGCAAAATATATGAGAGCAAAACCAAAACAGAACAAAAGAGTCAACTTGATCAGTACCATCTAGGGTGTCTTTTAAAATACCAACAAAATATGAAATTTTCCAGTAGTTGCACTGAAGAAATAAGATAAAAGGCAAATAAGTACTATTCAAAATAAGAAATTATACCTAATTACAGATAAGGAAAAGACTTTTAAAACTATAAGAGAATACTAATAACTTTATTCAATAAATTTTAAAATCTAAGTAAAATAAATAATTTCCTAGAAAAATTACCTAAAAGTACTCAAGCAGAGATAGACATTCTGAATGGGCTAATTGTGAAAGAAATTAAAATAATAGTCAACAATTACCCCTCAAATAGGTACTACCCCATAAGTGGGAGGGGCCAGTTATCACAAAATCTTGAACAAATAAAAAATATCTAACTATACAAAATATTCCAGAGTATACAGAAATCAACCCAGTTCATTCCATAAGGTTTAACATAATCATGAAACCTAAACTGAATAACACCAAAAAAAATTCCACAAGCCAATCTCATTTAAGGGCTTAAACACAAAATTTTTAAAGAATACACTAGTGCATCAAATGCATCAATGGATTAAAAGACTAATCCATTATCACCAAGAAGAATTTTTCCCCAGAAATGTAAGAACAATTCAATATTAGGAAATCTGCCATTGTAAATCACCACATTAATAAAGTGAATGAATAAAAATGTAAGATTTTCTCAATTGAGGGTGGAAAAGCACTTGATCAAATTCAACATTTTTTTGAGATATGATTGACATATTAGATTCAGGTATACCACATAATGATCCAATATATGTATATATTACAAAATGATCACCACAATAAGTCTAGTTAACATTCATCACCACACAGAGTCACAGATTTTTTTCTTGGGATGAGAACTTAGAAGATCTACTCTCTTAGCAACTTTCAAATATGTGGTACAGTATTCTTAGCTATAGTCAACAGGCTGTACATTATACCCCCAGGACTTATTTATTGTATAATTGGAAGTTTGTACCTTTGGACCATCTTTACCCGTTTCATTCATTCAACATTTTTAGGCCCTCAGGAAGCTAAGAATAGGAGAAAATTTCCTTAATCTTTCAGAGCCCATCTGTCAGTAATGTAGCAAACATCACAATTAATGGTGAAAACATCTGAAATATTTTCTCCAAAAAGGAAATTAAAAATACAAAGATTATTTCTTTCACCGTAATTATACAGCATTGTACTGAAGGTTCCAGTCAATGTAACAAGGCAAGAGAATTAACTGGGAAGTGTGATTATTGGAAGGAAGAGGGAGATTATTAGCATTTGTAGACCATAGAATCATCTGTCTGGAAAACCCAGGAAAATCAAATGAAAAGGTATTAGAACTAACTGAGAGTTTGTTTGTTAAGTATAAGATCAAAAGTTTAAAATCAATAGCTATAAATACACAGAAAGAAACAATTCATAAAATGTAATGGAATAGAGCAGAACTTGGCACACTGCAGCCCACGGGCCAAACCCAAGCCACAGCATGTTTTTGTAAATTAAATTTTATTGTAACGCAGCTATGCCAATTTGTTTATACATTGTTCTGCTGCCTTCCCACTACAAAAGCAGCATCGCTTATTCACAGCAGAGACTATTCGGCTACAAAGCCTAAAATATTTACTATCTAACCCTTTGTAGACAAAGATTGCCAACCCATGGAATAGAGTATTCCATTCTCATTAACAATGAAGTCCATAAAATATTTAAAAATTAATTTATGAATGAATGGACAATTTATCTATTACAAAAAAGTACACAGCTTTTCTAAGGCATAAGAGAAATTTTAACATAAATATTATAGTCCTGAACAGAAAGACTCAATATTGCAAAGATGTCTATTCTCCTCCAGTGAATCGATAAATACAAAGTAATCCCATTCAAAATCCCAACAGGAATTTGTTAGAACTTGACAAACTGCTTCCAAAATGTAAATGGAAGAGAAAATGTAGGACTTCCACTTCCAATAAGAGTAAACCCTGTCAATTCAAACCAACCTCCTCACATACACCTCAGAGACAAACAAACAAAGCTGGAGACAAGATTTAAAAGCAGCTTTCTAAATGCATCAAAGAGTTAGTAGGATAATGAGGAATTATCACACCAAGATCTGAAAGAAGACAGAAATCTAAAGAGGTGAGCCTGGCATTGGAGGCTGCCTTTGCTCAGCAGGCAATTACAAATCCAGAAGAGGCAACTTATGAGCTAGGGGGCACTCTGAAAGTTCCACAAGGCAAGGGAACAAAAGTTGGAGTCCAGGTCTTGGCCAAGGACCCTAATGAATCAATCACACTAAAAGCTGAGTCACCAAAGATCTACATTCAAGAGTAACGGTGATCAAGAAGTAAACCAACCCTCACACAGACTTCCTCGCAATTTCAAGTCACCAAGTGTTCCAGAATATTTCAAGCTTTGTAATTAGATTAAGGTTTTCCAAGATTGCTAGCGCCTGGCAGAAACCAAATGGAAAAGAACTGGCAACATACAACACGGCAGAGCAGATTTGAAAAAGAACCAAGGAGAAATTCTAGGCTGAAAAATACAATGAGTGAAATTCAAAACTCAAGATATAGCTGAAAAGAGAGTTAGTGAACTGAAATATATGTCAGAAGAAAATATTTAGAATAAAGCACAGAAAGATGGAAAATACAGAACAGAGGGTAAGAGACACAAGGGGATACAACGAGAAATACTCACATAGGTTTAATGGGAGTCCCAGAAGGAGGGTAGAGAGAGAATAGGTCAGAAGTAATATTTGAACAAATAAAATGGCTTAAAATCTCCAAAACTAATGAAAGAAATCAATCCGTGGATTCAAGACCCAATGACTCTTTCACAAAACAAATAAAAATAAATATACATCCAGACGCATCATAGTTAAACTCCAGAAAATCAAAGACAGAGAAAATCTTAAACACAGCTAGGGGTGGGAGTGGAAACAGATTACTTTTAAGAAGCAACCATTAGACCTACAACAGACATCTCAGCAGCAACAATGGAAGACAGAAGACAGAGGAATGGTATTTTCAGTGTACTGAAAGAAAATAACTCCATCTAGAATTCTAAAACCAGTGAAAACACCTTTCATGAACATAGTCTAAATAAAGACAGTTTCAGAACAGCAAAAACCAAGAGAGCTCACCACTAACCAATCTGCACTACACAAAATATTGAAGGAAAAAGGATCCCAGATGCAACGCTGGAGATGAAGAAAAGAATGGAGAGCAAAAAAGTGGTAAATATGTAGATAAAACACTGATTGTATAGAACACTAATAATACAGCCTTGTGAGGTTTGATATACTTACAGAATTAAAATACACAACCACAGCACACGAGTGAGGGCAGGAGCAGATGGAGTGAAGCTGTTCTGAGGCCCCTACATTGCGCAGGAGGGAAATAGAAGTTCCAGTCAATACCAGACTTTGATAAGCCAGGGAAGCATCTAGACTTACATCTAGAGAGATCATTAAAGAATAGTGGAAGACAATTTAATTTCCAACCAACAGAAGAATAGAAGTAGCATAATGTATGTATGAATATATCTAAGAAAATTCTGAAAGATGAAAATGATGGGAGATTTGTTCAAATGGGGGTGAGGAAAAATATCAAAGCTATCTTTATTTAAATGGTGTGATATGGGCACAGGAACAGTGCTATAGACTACATATGTGCTCCCCCTCCCCTCACAATATTCATATGTTGAAACCCTAATTCCCAGTGTGATAGGATTGGAGATGGGGCCTTTGGGAGGTAATCAGGTGATGAAGGTGGAGCCCTCAGAATGGGATTAGTGTCCCTATAAGAGAAGACAGACACAAGAGGGCTGCTTGCTTCCTCTCCTCTGCTCTCCCCCATGTGAGGACACAGCAAGAAGACAGCCAATCCCTGAGCCAGGAAGTAGACTTCCGCCAGAACCTGACCAGGCTGGCACCCTGAGCTCAGACCTCCTAGCCTCCAGAACTGTGAGAAATAAATTTCTGTTCTTAAGCCACTAGTCTATGGCATCCTGTTCCAGCATCCCAAACTGAAACAGATAGATAGAGCACAGGAATGGAATAGAATCTATAAACAGTTCTGTGTCTATCTGGCAATTTCGTCTATAATGACAACAATAATACAGGAAGTGGGAACTCTTCAAAGTGTTCTGCTTTAAATAATTTAATATATGCATTTATAACTAGTGATAAAATATCATTTGGGATAAAGACAGCATTTTGAATTCCTAGGACAGAAAAGACTATTCAATAAAGAGTTTAAAGAAAAATGTATATCCATTTGAAAAAATTAAGTTAGAGACATAACTTGTACCATACAAAAAATAAATGCCAGTTAGATTCAAAAGCTAAATGTAGAAGAAGAAAGAAAGAAACTATAAAAAGGTTGGAATAAAACTATAAAGTGATTCTTATAATCTTGGTGTTGGAAAGATTTTCCTAAAACAAGACGTATAACCCAGAAGTCACATAGTAAAAGATGAACATATTTAATCTCATAAAATTTTAAAACACTTTGTTGAAAGATGACACCTTAAATACAAAGTTAAATTACAAGCAGCAAATTAGGAGGCATTATTTGTAACACATTTAACACACAAAGAATTTATAGCCGGAATACATCAAGATCTTATACAAATCAATAAAAAAAGACACACAACACAATAAAAATTGGACAAATTATATGAATAGGCAATTCACAGAAGAAAAATACAAATGTCAATAACCACAGGAGAAAATGCAGTTTCCACTAGTAACCAGGGAAATGGCAATTAAAACAATATTGAGATATAATTTTGCACTCCTAGTGCCAAAAATTAAAAAGATTGATAGTAACAAATATTAGCAAGAATATGGGGAAACAAGTTGCCGGAGGCGGTGTGAACCCGTGAGGTCATTTGAAGCCATCAGGCATCTCGAACAACGATTAAACGTCATTGCCTTTACCCCTGAAAACCCAGACTGAAGAAATACTGGCACGTGTGCACAAAGATATATATACAACAATAGTTGCAGTAGCCTGGTTCTAATAGCAAACCTGCAGGGGGCTGGGGAATTCATAAATGCCTATTAATAGGAGAGTAGCTAAATAAACTATGGAACTCTCCACACATATTAAAATAATGTAGTAGACTTTTATGTACCGGCACAGAAAGACGTCCAAGATATATGATCATAAAATCAAACTGAAAAACAATTTGCATAGTTATAACACTGCTTACATTTATACACACACACAGAAGAAGGACACGAAAGATGTTGGAAGAACAGATACCAAGGCTGGCGTTGGTTATCCGTAGGGAAGGAAGGATGAGGAATGAGCACAGAAAGGGTGACTTTCAAGTGTGAAATAAATATTTTGCCCAAAACTGACATGGAAGCAAACTGTGTGTGGAGTGCCTTTGAGGTCACACCGGACACGTTCCCTGAGAGGTCGGACGGCAGGCGTGGCCGGGGGCCTCTGAGAGCTGACACCCAGGGTGAACAGGTTCCTGTCAGGGATGAGGCCCTGGTGCTTGGAACATCCAATTAACAGCCCCAGATCGATTTGTTATCCTTTACTCCGCAGATATATGACTTGATATTTGTGATTAATGAGTCACGTCTGATAACGGTTCCAAATTATCCACACCACAAATTTAACCCACTGCTGGAGGACTATGACTTCTCTGTGACCATGTGAAGTCAACGGCTAGCTAGGCCAAGCGAGGTGGCACGAGACCAGAGAGGGGTCTGTGTCGGGCTCAGAGAGGCAAGTCTCTCCCAGGACATCTGGATGAGCCCATTCTCCCAGCTATCCGCACTAGGTCCTTCATTAATACGCAGTAAACTTCAACTCGTGCCAGGAAATTCGAATTTACCATGGCTTGCTCTGTGCTGTCTAAACCTTATAAAAATAAGAATATATTAACATAATACCTGTGAAATATAGAATTATATAAATGAAGGTTGCCAAAGTATAGCTTCTTATCAGATATTTTCTTAATCAATGGATATGAAACAATTCTCTCATCTGGAAATTTAGAAAACGTTTTCATGTTAAAAATGGCTTGTGCATTCAAAATGTTATTCTGGGTTAGTCTGTATACTTTTCACTACTCTTTTCACTAATGAAAGGCAGAAAGAGGATGGTGTGGAAATAACTGAATTTTCAGTTTTGGAGCATAAACCGCAAAAAGGAGAAGGGCCCTCACCCAAGCCAAATGCAGCCCGAAACGCACATCCCTGGAATGCCCTGTGCCCCCAGACTCGCCTTGGCCCCCCAGCCACCGCGCTGACCTTACGGCTGGCAGACCCTGCCTCCTTTGGGGGTCCCCCAGCACCATTTCCTCCCTCCTGGGGCTGTGCTTTCCTGGCAAAACCCCAGCCGGGTCGAACCCAATTATTTCCCTTCTGTCCACCAGCACCAGGGCGGCTAAATATTGCCCGAGAAAATCACTTTAAATGAATTGATTAGTTACACTTGAAATTCACAGCACCGACAAAATTCAAACAGGAGCGGGGAGCGGGAGGTGGGCCCTGCAGAAAACCGCTCTCTACATTTTCTCCCCTCTAACCCCCTCCTACCCCATTTTGGCCCTTGAGGGGCCCTCAGTCTTCATGGAGGAAAAAAAGCAAACCAGCAGCAGAAACTCCTCCAGGATGGACCCTGGACTCCATCCTGCCTCACCTCCTCTAGGAGCTTGCTCCTCTCCTGCATTTTACAAATTAAGCTCCGGTCATTTCACTCCTCTGCTTAAGACCTTCTGTGACTCCCCTGCACTGAGAAGAACAACCAGAGTCGCCGCAGCCGGCTGGGCAGTGGGATGTCGGCCCACCTCTGAGATCGCCTGCAGCAGAGGCGGACAGTTCCAGCTCACCAGCCGCTTCCCTCTGCAAGGGCCTGGGTCTCCCTGCTTCTCCAGCTAAGTTCTCCTCCGTCCCAGAGAACGTGCCCCGGTGGACCAGGCACAACTCAGGAGTACGCAGTTAGCTCCCCTGAGGACAGCCCTCAACCAGACGGAGATGGGCAGGGGCAGATAAATCCCCAGCTCCCATCTCTGAGTGGGACATCACCGTCCCTCAGAGGATCCGGCTGGCTTGAGTTCCTGGTGGTGGTACCTGTTCATTAACACACATGCTGTTGGCTTCTCACCCTTCCGTCTCAGCTTCCCCACCTCCTAACCTTGCTTTTTGAGGTCACCTCCCATGTAAACTACCAGCACTCAAGTCCTTGTCATAGGACCAAACTAGGATGCTTTCCTCACAACTGGAAGATGTGTGTTTTCTTGTATGTTTTCTGTCTCTCCCCACCAGACCACAGGATAGGCCAGGGGCCTGTCTGTCTTGTTCAACACTGTGTTGTCAGTACCTGCATATCCTCAGTGCTCAAAACATAGTGAGTCGATGAATGAACCAGCTGAGACTGCTGATCACACACACACACACGCACACACACATGCACACAAGCATTCCCCAAGTTCTGCAGAACCATTATTCTTTCTCTAAGCAGGTACTGACACCGAGTTTCTTAGTTTTCATTGAAGTGTTAACAGTTTCCCTGAGGCCTCCTTCTCCAGAGGCAACGTTCCCCTCTAGATAAACTCTAGCCTTTAAGAGGAAAAAAAGGTTACTTATGAGTAACGCTGGAACTTGCCCCATTCCCTTGTCCTTATCTCCTTGTCTTTTCTTATTCAAGCCATTCCCAACTCACCCTTCAGTATAGACCAGTAATTCAGAGTAAAAGCTCTGGAAGTGGACTCCTTGGGTTCATCTCAGCTTCGCCTCAGTTTCCCACCATCTGTAAAATGGGGATGGCAACACTACTGTATCATGAGGTCGCTGAGAGATTAGATGCATTCAGATATGCAAAGCGCTTAGAACAGCGCCTGGCACTACGTAGGCACTTGCTATTAACGGTCAGATTATCTTTTATTCCCCGTCTCTGGAGCATGACCATGGACACGGCTGTGTGGTCTGGGATCCAGCCTGCTGAGCGTTCCTGAGCCGAGTGCCCCTCTCCGAGGCAGCCAGTGACTCAGCTTCTCCATCTACCACTCTCGGTCTGTAGTGACCTCTCCTACTGCAAGGGGAATGACTTCTGTCCTCAATCAGGACCCCCCATGGTGCCTTTCACAACAGAATGCAGGCTCCCAAGGGTGGAATAAAGCCCTGCTGAGATGTAAGACAGCCCCTACTCCCATCCAAAAGCCTACCGAGGTCCCCCATTAGGAGCTGTCATGGTTAATTTCATGTCAATTTGGCTGGCCCACAGAGCCCAGATACTTGATCAAACATTATTCTGGATGTTTCCATGAGGGTGTTTTTGGATGAGATTAGCATTTAAATCTCCATAAGTGCATGGGCTTCATCCAATCAGTTGAAGGCCTGAATAGAACAAAAGGCTGACTTCTCCCAAGCGAAGAGCTGCCTGCCTTTGGACTCGAACGGCAACCTCAGCCCCTTCCTGGTCTCCAGCTTGGTGGTCTACCCTGCAGATTTTGGACTTGCCAGCCTCCGTAATCACATGAGGCAATTCCCTATAATAAATCCATTTATTCATCTATCTATCTATTACACCCACATCCTATTGGTCCTGTTTCTCTGGTGAACCCTAACTAAAACAGGAGTCCACCTGGGAAAGGAGCTGTGCCCGGGGATGGACCCCCACCCCCATCACAAGAAGCAAACACCAAAAAAGCTCCCACCATTCACACCCCTTTTCCGAACAGGTCATCCTCTGGCCTCCGATGTTTTGGTCAGGTGTTAGACCAATGTCTCTTGCTTTCTCACTTCCCCCACTAATGTGTTTTACTGTCTTAACTATTGTCATGTCAATACGTTATCTTTGAATGTTTTGTGGGAAAAGGGCCTCTTTTGAGAATGCCCTCAGAAAGAGAGACTGCTTCTCCTTCTCACTCCTCCCGCCTCCTCTTGCTCGTCCAGCCTTCTCCTGGTCAGCTTCCATCTAGCTCTCCATGGTAGGACACTCATCCTTAATTCTGGAAAGAGACTCCCCCCCTCACTTGGCTCCAAGGATGGATGGATGAGTCATTCTCTCCCACTGAGCCAGCAACGCTGCAAGGGTAACTTTCTAGCTCTTAACTCAAGACAACAAGAGAACTTATTGGCCCCCCACAGAGGACCATGCAATGACCGCCTTTTCTCTAGACTGAAATTATGGGCAGAACAACGTGGAGTCAGAGGATTCTTCAGTGCCCTTTCCCAGAAACGCTCCCACCTGAGTCTTTGGTATTTTAGAGTCTTTTCCCCCATGAGACTTCAATCTCTCCTCTAAAAAGTCTTTGACCTTCTTCTGAACTGCTCAGTTCAAGGCTGTCTGGCGTTCTTGAATGGTCTCCTCGTCTTGGACTCCGGGTTTCCTCTGCTCGTATTCTTCCTGTAAATTTGGTCTTACTGAACAAGACTCAATCTCAGGTCAACTCAGTACCTCCCTTTGCTCCCCCAAAGAAGACTCCAGCACTAGGTTATGCTCAGAGCATCCAAACAGTGCCTGATACACAGTAGATGCTCAGTCAACATTCATTGAATAAATAAATACACTTCTTGTAGTAAAAACCCTTCTAGTTGACACATTGCATTTAGAAGTTAGATTCTGTATGCCTAAACTTGGTTTTCTTCTTGTTCATTCTGATTTGGACTTGCTGAAATTCATGAATCTGTAAATGTATGTCCTTACACCAAATTTTGGAAGGTTTGGGCCATTATTTCTTCAACTAGTTTTTGTCCCATTTTCTCCCTCTTCCATTTCTGGGCCTCCGATTATTTGTATGTTGGAGATCTTGAGATTGCCCCAGTGAGTCCCTGAAGCCCGGTTCTTTTTTTTTTTTCCAATATTTTTTCTTTCCAGTCTTCATATCTGGTTATTTCTGCTGACCTGTCTTCCAGTTCATCACCTCCCTGTCCCTTCCACTCTGCTGTTAAGTCCACCCAGGGAATTTTTTATTTTATTTTATTTTTTTGGTTCTAGAATTTGCATTTGGTTCTTTTTTATAGTTTCTATATCTCTGCTGAGATTTTCCTTCTTTTCATTCATTATAAACATGTTTCTCATGATTGTATTAGTTGCTTTAATGCTTGTATTTGATAATTCTAACATCTAGGTCATCTCAAAGTTGGCCTCCATTGGTAGTCTTTTCCCTTGAGAACTGGTCCCGTTTTCCTGGTTCTTCGTAGGTCAAAGATTTTTGCAGTGCATCTCAATTTTGTGGGTTATGTGGTGGAGACTCGGGATTCTTCATACTACTCTGAAGAGTGTTAAGATGTCTTTGTTCAACAGACGTCTAACTTGGCTAGACTCAGACCACAAACTCTGTCTCATCTGCAGTGGACAGCGGGTCAGACTCCATTTCAGTTCTCACAGCCTTCAGTTCCCCTCAGATTACAAGTCATAAGAATGGGAAACTCACCTCATGCCAGTCCCTTCCTCCAAATTTCAAATACCCTACAAAATCTGCCTGCTTTTGTTCACTCTTCCGAGCTCTCAGCGTTTTTATATTTTCTCTAGAGTCTGTGGTTATTATCCGGAGGGTCAGTCTGTCAGACGCTTCCTCCACCATAATGGAGGAGAGACCCAAACATAAAGTGGCTCGTTGACTTTAGAATAATATTCAACGTGTTAGTTTGTTTATATGCATACTTACTTGTAGCGTAGACTCAAATGCCATAAAAACAAGATTTTTTTTTCTTTTTTTTTTACTAACTGGGGACCAACAAATAAGGCAGATGGGCAGAGGAAAGGCATATTGAGAAACTTCCAGTGGAGGAAAGCTATGGCAATTGAAAGAAATTCTGGAATTTCCTTGCAGCCAAGGAAACAAGGGGAATCATATGGATTTCCTATGCTTCAGAGGCCAGTAATGAGGAGCGACAAGTTCACTGAGGAACTTGCTTCCCTGGTCCTGCCCTCAGTGGAGTGACGTGGCCTCTCCCGTCAGTGGCAAAACTCATGTACACAAGTTACTCCCGGTGTTTAAAGATTAAATGAAATAATTCAGGTAAAGCGTTTCCCATAGTGCACATGGAGAGCAATGATGATGCTATGACAATAATGGCTATGATGATGGTGGGATGGTGGTGGTAAGACCAGCTCTACATTTATCTTTTTGTAAAGGAGAACCACTTTCACCTTGACCGATTTTAGCCCCATACAGCAGTAACTCTTAAGCCAGAATGTCAGATGTCACTCACTTGAGGCGGCTCTAGTGTGAAACCGTCTCCAAAGAACCAGCAAACCCAGCATCCCGGAGGCAGATGCTGTCTGCTTTCTGGCCTGGCCTGGGCCTCTGCCTCCGGGTGCCCTAGATGCTTCAGCAGAGGAAGCACTCAGGAAGGGCCTGGGGAGCAGCACCAGGTCGGGCCTCTGGGATCTCCCATTCAGTCTCCACGTGGGTGCCGAGCGCTTCGTTCTAAGGAATTAATCAGAGAGGCAATGATCTGGAGAAGGCACTCGGGGACGGAGGGAAGCCTGATGCACATTAATCAGCCTTGTACGTGAAACCAGAGCAGGGCCTGTAAAGCCACACACAGCCCCTGGGTTCCGGATCCCTCCCTGTGCCTCCACCCAGGGACCACCAGTGGGGGCCGGGCTCTCATCTGTGTCGCCAGCAGTAGGGGAGGAGGACACCATGCACAGAGGCATCCCTCTCCCTCCCTCACCGACCTCCACGTGGAGTCAGCTGGCTGAGCTGGGCTGTCTGTCTGGAGCTGTTTGTCTGGGCTACCCGTCTGTGGCCAGGCCTTGAGAAGGATAAAAGGCAAGTGTTACTCTGTGTCTGAGGTCAGTGCTTACTGGTGACCACAGACAGGACCAGGCTGAGATCATGGGCAGAGGTCAGTATGTGATAAAGATTCACAATGAGTATACAGCAAAGATCAGGGCTCAGCCTGTGGCTCATTCTGTGACCAGAACAAAGACTCAGTTTATGTTCCTGGTCCGGGTTTAGCTGAGACCAGAGTCAGCATGCTGGGGACCCTGATTAGAAACTGGCATCTCCGAAGTTCCCTCAGCCAAGGAGGATGTTAGCACTGTGACGGAGCTCAGGGGCACACTGCTCAGAGCCCGCGTGTGCCGCGTGTCCCGAGTAACTGCCGTGTAAGAACACTGCTTTAGAATTACTGGGGACGTTCAGTTAAAATGCACATGCCGCAGCCCCACCCCGTAACCCACTGAACCCGGGAAGCTGCATTCCAGTGAGCTCCACTGGGATTCTGGTGCACAGGCACCTGAGGCTCTCTGCTCTGGATCCCCAAGGCTTGCTTTCCAGGAGCTCACTAAAGCCGCATTTCTCACAGCCCTGGGGCATCTTCATGCCATCCTGATTCCTTTCCCCAGTGAGAACCCCGGGCAGTGTGGGTGCAGCCCTCACAAGGCCAGGGAACTGCAGACGTACCTCAGAAGTCGCCTATTTCCTCCCCAGGCGACAGGGAATGGTAGCGCCTTAGGATCTGACTGTTCACACCCCAGGCTGGCTTTCCCTGGTCACGCACGGCGGATCCCATATGACAGTGACAGCGTTAATGAAGAACAGCGGCTCACATTTATGGAGCACTGACTCCGTGCCTGACCCACAGTAATACATGAGCCACGCGTATTAGCTCATTTAATCCCCCACAACAACCTGTGAGGCAGGTACTATCATTGTTCCCATGCACAGATGAGAAAACTGAGGCCCAGAGAGGCTCAGAAACCTGACCCGGGCCACATAACTAAAGAGGCAGAGGCAGGACTGAGCACACTCTCTTACCCATGATGCTCTAGGCCTTGGCAACAGTCCATGATACGATTCCCTGAAAACGTGACTACTCATTAAAATTCGCATTGGAGGTACTGTCCCAAGTAACTCCAGCTGCTGTTCTCCCTGATTGCTTAATCAAGCTCTAAAAGTATCTTATCTTTGCAAAGGAGAAGCCGTGCCTTTTCTTCATCTGAATTTCCAGAAGGTGTGGGACAACTCCAGGCCTGGCATCCAATTTCTGGTGTGGAGAAAGATGTCTGAGCAGCTTGTGTCATGCAACTCCCGCGCCTGCCAGCCTTCCCTGCTCTCTGCAACACCCTTTCCAACAGCACAACCAGGAAGGAATACAAACCAGGTCTGGCCGTCCCTGGCCTTCGTCCCGTGCAGGCCTGGAAGGGGTCTCCTCATCTGGCCCCGCATTTGACACCCACCACACACCTTTTCCAGAAACAGCTTCCTAAAGAGATATTGCTCTTTCTTTCTCTGAATAATTGAAGATGTTTGAACATAATTGGGATATACAGTGATTTCTCTCAAAATCTAGGCCACCCAAATGCATAGCAGAGATCACCCCTACAAGGGTCTCCTGGCTTTCTGCCCTTTGGTATGGGATTTCCGTGGGAGAGGAAAGGAAATGCTGTTTGTTTCATTTGCTAAATATATATTTTAACATCAAGTTAATATATACACATACTTTGAAAATTCAAGCAACTCAGACGGGCTGCTGATGAGAAGCGCCGCCACCTTCTCCCCCTGCACGTTGCTGAGACGCGGGACATAAGCGCATAAGTGTTTAAGACTTTAACACTTCAGTCTTCTCAGAACCTGGTCGGGTAGGGACGAGAGCTCTTCCTCACTCCCTTCATCCACATCTACCCGTGAACGGGTGCTTATTGCCAAGGCCCGGAAGGGACAGTGACCCATCAAACACATCCCACCTTCCAGCAGCCCCTGTCTAGGGGGTGGGAACATTCCCTCTGCTCAGCTGTGATGGACGCTGGTTGGAAGGGTGACTTTCACAGCGGTTTTGGCTCCTTGGTTTGCTGGCTTCAATCTGCATCCTCTTATCAGGAATACAGAATTGGCCCCAAACTGGAGCCCTGGGTCTGTGTCTCTGCGGCTGCCCGGCCCCTCCCCAGCATGGCATGGGGAGGCAGAGAACGAATCCTGGGGCTGGCAAATCCCTGGTCTGATCAGTGATCTGACGAGTGACTCATGGCTTTCAGATCTATCCTAGGAGCTTGTCTAGCATCTGCTGGCATACCTCCAGTGACAGGGTACTCACCTCCACGCCAAGCATCTCATTCCATTGGGAACAGCTCAGATTGAGACCAATCTTTTATATTGAGCTGAAATCTATCCATCTTGGGAAGGGTTAATGAGACAATCACTAGGCCCTCCTTGTCGGGGCCTCCCCCTCCCCCTGCTCTGCCTAGAAGCATTAATTCCATTATCAAATTGTCAGCCCTGGAGAATGAACTTTTAAAGGCTTAAAGCAAGGTAGGTTAATTAAAATCTTTGATCAAAGCCCCATAAATGGCATAAAACTTCTCTTTCTTAATTATCCTGGACAGTCTCACAAGCATTAAAGCCAAAGGGGAGACAATGAAGAGGGTGGGAGGTGGGGTGGGAGGTGAGGAGCTGGGAGGAGAATATCCTGAAAGCAACAGCCACCGGGATGGAAGCCGCCATGTGGACGCTGCCGTCAGTTCTCCACACTGGGGATACAGGGAAGCAGAGAAACCACCCAGCTTATGTCTTATGTGACAATTACTCACCCAGCACTTCCCGTGTCCATTGCTCCACTAGATGCCGGGAGCACAAGATGAAAGACCTGGACCCTGCCATAAGGAGGGGCCGAGCTCTCATGTGGAGACTGAGCATGGATCCTTGCAGTATGTGATAAGTACCACGGAGCAGAGTGGGCAGGATAAGGACTGCGGGGGCTCCCAACCCAGCCTGGGAAGGTCAAGGAATACTTCCCGAGATGTTGACCTTGAACCAGGACAAGAAGGATGTGTTGGAGACAGTCAGGAGAAAGTTAGGAGGAAGCTCGAGGCAGAAGGCAGAGGCCTGGAGGTGAGACTGGTCCAAGTTCAGCAGGAGGGAGAAGGAGGGTAGAGGTGGGCAGTGCTGAGAGATGAAACCAGAGGGCTGAGCAGGGACCTCACTATGTGGCACATTGTGCTAAGGACAGTTTCTGACAGCAGAGGGCCATCGTCTGGGGAATGAGGAGAGTCAGGCTACTTGGAGCAAGAAGGGACTGGAGGGGAGTGAGCCAGGAGGCAGGAAGCCCAGGTGGCGGACATCATCCAGGTGAGAGAAGGTGCCACCCGAGCTCAGGCAGTGGCTGGGCTCTCCTCTCGGTGTTGGAGAGAAGGAGATGGTCTCGAGGGATGTCTGGGATGAGGCAGGAGTCCAGGGGAGGACCAGGCTTCCTGACTGGGTGTCTGGGTGGGTGGTGACACTCACTGAACTAGTGAGCACAGGAGGGAGAGTGGGTTGAGGGCGGGGGCACATACGAGTTTAGCTTTGGACACTCTGAGTACGATGGGCCAGTGATCTAGTCACACCTCCACCTCTCCCACCCACCCACTCTCAACTAAAACCCTCAATGACTTCCCATATCTCTTAGGATAAAGTCCAAAGGGCTTGGGAGGGCCTTCAAGGTTGTGCTTGACCCCGCCCACAGCTCTCTCTGCAGTCCCATCCTGGGCCCTCTCTTCCTTGCCAACTGTTCTCCAGCCACAGGACTTCTATCTGATCCACAGAAGTCCCAGGTTCCTTCCTACCTCAAGGCCCTTGCACATTCTGGTCCCCATGTCTGGAATGCTCCTACTCTTGCCCTTTCCCCTCACTCATTCTCCAAATCTCAGTTTCACAGGGAAGACTTCCCTGCGCCCATTACAGCAAGGACTAGAGAGATTGAATGCATGGACCCCCAGCCCCAGTCCACCCCACACCCAGATTCTAACACAGTAGCTCATGGGGGACCCAGGAATCCTCATCTTTAACAAGCCTGGCAGGTGGTTCTAAAACACACCATCCACGGACCAAGATCTGCAACGCCTCCCACTGCAGTGTGCCATCTCCCCCAGGAGAAAGTCTCAACCACGGAGTAACGTGGGACGGCAGCAAAGGGCGGCTGTGGAGGCCTTAACTGCGCCCTCCACTCTCCATATTCTCTGTTCCACTGTTAACATGCACGTCAATTATTAACACCATATTAGGGGTTGATTGGAACAATTACTGACGTGCAAAATTCATGCTTTTATAACCTTATGTAAACAAGAGCATCCTTAGAAAACCCTGCTATTTTTATTGATCTCTATTAATATACAATCCAAGTAAGAACAACGTACTTCCTATGGAATTGCAATTTCACGGGAATATCCTGACCCTCGCCCCTTGGACCAGGCTCCTCCCCTTAAAGCTCCTGTGAATTTGGGTGTGATGATGCTGAAACTCACCTGAGCCCTGCACGCCTGGAAAACAGCACTGGTCAAGAAACCCCCGCTACCACCCTCTGTGTGCTAGGGAAACGAATGGCTACCGCAAAGACCCATCCCTCCCCACGTGACCGAGCTTAGCTCCAAGGATGCCCCCCCGGTTTACCTCTGAGAGGTCAGACACAGACCCTCCCTATTCCCAGTCTTTGTCTCGTGAACGATTAGCTGAATTGTTTGTCCTCCTGAAACGAACTGGACACAGAGATAAACACTTTCTGTTCAACTGACCAACTCAGGCTCCCCCAACAGCAAAAACCATCCTACCTGTAACGCCCCCACCTAGAACTTGGCCGTTCCTCCCCACAAAAGTCTAAAGCAAAACCACCCTGGCAACATCGCATCTCCGGATCTGGGGAGATCTCCGTATTGCACAAATAAAACCAATCTCCTTCCGTGTCTGGCTGTGTCTTTCACAGGCGCCACCACTGTTAGCATCTGTATTTCAGGTAGTTGAACAAGGACCGGGGACAAAGTCACAACACAGCTTCCAACCGGACCCCTGATTATTAGCCAGAGGTGAGGCTTCTGCATCCAGGGGCCAGGGGCTACGAGAGCCCTTCTCTGAGCACAGGCAGTTGCAGGGGGCGTGGTACAGCAGGGAATCATGGGAGGAGAGGGGTCACCCCATTCAAAAAAGCAGGGGCCAGTGGCCTGGAGCCTCTCCAGGCAGATCCATTTCTCAGCATTCTGCAGCCCAGGTGGGAGCTGTGTGGCACCTCCCTCAGCAGCCCCAGAGCAAGGAAACCAAAGCTCTCCTGAGTCACCGCCTTCCTGCCTCGAATCCTTTGTTGCTTCTGAACATAGAAGAGCGCAGCGTTGAAGAGTAAACTGAGGCATGTTAAAAATTTGAAGAGATGGGGGCTGGCCCGGTGGCAGCAGTTAAGTTCACACGTTCCACTTCAGCGGCCCAGGGTTCGCCGGTTCGGATCCCGGGTGTGGACATGGCACCGCTTGGCACGCCATGCTGTGGTAGGCATTCCACATATAAAGTAGAGGAAGATGGGCATGGATGTTAGCTCAGGACCAGTGTTCCTCAGCAAAAAGAGGAGGATTAGCAGTAGTTAGCTCAGGGCTAATCTTGCTCAAAAAAAAAAAAAATTTTTTGAAGAGGTTATTTGAGCAAAAGTCTGTTGAAATCAGGCAGCACCAAACCGGCAGTGGTGAGGAGCCCTCTGCGGGAGCCGGTACAGGACAGGTAGAGCAGACGTGGGCAAGGCAATCGATTGGCTGCAGCATTAGCAGGTGCCATGTTTAGGCAAGCCTGGTTGGCTGTTTATGATGGGTTGTCCTTAGGTTTGGATTTCTTAACCTTGATTTACAGGCTCAGGTTTTGGTTTGCTTACACACAGACCAAGGCATTGGAACCCCCTGGGTCTAACGGCCTCCTTGTTTAATTAATTTCACAGCAGCCGCCAAGGTGGGGTTCTGGTGGTTGACACTCACTCTTCCACCTCCCTGTCTGTGCTCAGGCTGCCTCCTCCACCTCAGATAGGCTTGCTGCCTTCTCTGCAGGTCTGCTCACCCTTCTGGGACTGATTCAAATGCCCCCTCTTCCAGGAAGCCCTTCTGGCTGTTCCCTCATCTGAAACCTGGGGAGGGCTTGTTCTCAGGTACTCAGCTCTCCAGCTGTGCTGCTGTCTAGCTTACTAACACCATGAGTCCCATGCAACAGCACTGCAGAGCGGGAAATGAGCAAGTCTTGGAACCAAGACATAGGTTCATAGCCCCACTTGACTTCCAGTTACCAGGGGCGTTCAGCAAGTCATTCAATTCCCACTGAGCCTCTGTTTCCTTGTCTGTGAAATGGGGGTAGCAATCTGCCCAGGACCCGCCTGGGATCTTGTCAGAATGCAGACTCACATTCAGTGGGTCTGGGGTGAGCCTGATATTCCGTATTTCTAATAAGGTCTCAGGTGATGCCATTGCTGCTGGTCCAGGATCACGCTTCCAGTAGCAAGACAGAATCTATTCAGTTCCTGTGCGGCATAGAGTGTGTTCTAGAGGGCTGGGCCCATATTAGGGGCTCAATAAGTGGGAGGCTTTATTACTGCAGTTGTGATCTCCATCAGCAGTGCCTGACATGCCGTAGGAGCTGGAAATTACAGCAGCTACCATCATGATGTGTTATCTCCCTGGCTACCTGGCCAGTGTCCTGAGGGCAGGGTATGTGCCTAATTCCTCTGTCAAAATGCCTTGCACGTAGAAAGCAGAAGCATGCCACTAGGAAGGAAAGAACAAAATCTATGAAGCTCTGGGGGGTCCGCTCTGGGGAGACCCTTCTTCCCTGGGTTCTGAGCTTATATGCAGAGAATTATGGCCAACGAGGGGCCCGGCCACTGCCTACCCCACCCCACAACCTTGTCATGTGGGAGGAGGGCCAGCTTCCCCGAGAAGCCCCCCTCCTCTGAGGCCAATTTCTGATGGAAATGAGCTCCCTGCCTCAGCGCATCTGTAAGCTGAGAGAAACAGTTGGCTTCATAACCTTGGGGGAGAAAAAGACAAATAGAGGAGTCTCGAGAGATTTATCAGAGACCCCAGGAAGCTGTAAAACATATGTTGTAACAGATTGGTCCTTGACAGGCTCTAGCGACGAGGAGGCCCTTTCCCTCGCACACTGGCTGAGGCCAGTTAATGAGGACCCACTCCGCCTCCTGCCTGGGGGGCAGAGTTGTCCTCCTCCCATCCTAGTTGGGGGCGGGGATCCATCTGCAGAGCTTCAGTCTCAGGCCCCTCAAACCAGCTGAGAGGACTCTGCACCTGCTGAGAGCGCCTCCTGCCTGCAAGGCACCCGAGATGCAGGTGTGAGCCCCAGATGCTGAAGGCCCCTCACGTTCTTAGTGTCAGAGCCCACCTTCATGGCCCAGGTGTCTGGAGCCCTTCCACCTGTAAGGACAGGCAGGGGGAGCCCATTGCCTCAGGGATGGGAAGGGCTGTCACAGACTGGAACGGCAGTTCTCTGCCCTGGTTACACATTAGTCTCACCTGGGGGACTTTGAAAATATACAGATGACGGGACACCCCTCGGGAGTTCTGAATTCTGGGGTGCTACCTAGGCATCAGGATTTTTAAAAGCTCTCTGGTGATCCTATTGAGCATCCAAGGGTGAGAACCATTGACTTAGAAAAAAGTTATCACTCAGATTTAACTTTCAAAAGAGGGCTTTGAAACTCCCATATAACAATAGTCAGAGCATTTTTGATTTGCGAAAGAAACAGTTTTTCTTTCTGAATGCCACAAAAAGATCATAGCCTAGAGGGCCCAGATCACAGAGTTGGAAGGATGCTGGAAGGGAGATGACAGCAGTTTTCCACTGCAAAAGGTGTCAAATTCTCTAGGAGAAGAGAGCAATTGGAAAGGAGATGAAGTGAGGGAAACAGAGTGGAGATTCCCTCGCCCCCACGTTAGGCAGAGAGTGGAGGGTCTTCTGTACATCTCCCACCTGGAACCTCGGCAGCCACCTGCAGGAAGGAGGGGACAATGTCAGTGGAACAGGAGTGGTGGCAGAGAGTCCTCCTCCTGAGTTGTTCTCACCTCCCATTTGGCTCAGAGACCTGGAATCTAGAGACTATTATTGCACCCAAACTTTACAGACTTCTGCAGCTCCTGGGGTCTGGACAGCAGGGGATGCCAGCAGCCGGTACAGAGGCTGCCACCCAAAGACCTAGGCGCCTAAGAGTAGCAAAGAGCACAACCACCCCTCCCCCAGATGGATGGGGGAGGCAGCAGGAGGCGGGATGGGTTCACCCAGAAGTGGCTGAGCCGTAAGTTACTTTGAATCCAAGTTAGTTAGTTTCTGCAGAGTGGAAATGGGGGAGCCCAGCAACAAGCGAAGCTGAGTTATAAAAAATGAAGAAAGTTGCATTTCTGCACACCTGAGTGTAATTGTGAATCTTAAACCCACTGTGAGGTCTATTCGGAAAAGAAGAAATACCCACCACCAATGAATAGGAAGAGATGCGCGGTCTCAGCAGTAATCCAGGAGACACAAATCAAAACACCAGTAACGTACCATTTGGGTCTCTAGGACGGGAGGCGTTTTAAAATCTAACATCCAAATCAGCAAAGGTAAAGAAAGCAGCCTCTGATCCACTGATGGCGAGACGCATGTCACCTTTCTGGGGCACACCTGGGCAACGAGAATTAAAAGAAGCATGATGGGTGCACTTTTGGGGCAGCAATTCTAGGAATTCTCCTAAGGAAATAATCGAGGATCACAGAAAGCTTTGGGAACAGGAATTATTTATCAGAGTTTGTATTATGATCCTGAAAAATTGGTAGACAAGACCAATTGGTGGGCAAAAATATATTCCATTATGAAATACTCGTGAAATAACATAAACCGTTAAAGTAATTTTAGAAATATACTAGTGACTTGGAAAGGTGTTCACAATATATTGTCAAGTGAGGAAACAGTTAAAGATAATATGTTTATTGATTCCTACTCACTGTGTATGTGTATAAATATAAAATACATTTATATATAATAGACATATATGAAATAATTGAAGGATATACCTCCATAATATTAAGAATAGTTTTCTTGGGGCAAGGGCATTCTTATTCTGATTGCATTTCCTTCATTTTTTTTCTTAGCTATATTTTCTCAATTTGCTACAGCAAACATGTATTATTTGTGATTTTCAAAGGGGATCTCTCATTAAAGATGGTGGATTAAACACACATATTTAGTACTGCTCTATCTCAAACCCCACCCAAACAACAATAAAATGATTTATTTTAAGGGATAAACTCATAAGATTTTTTTTAAGTGAAAAGATATAATTGCAATACAATTTTAGAAGCTGGAAAGCAGTTGGAGGAGTTGTAACTAAGAAATCTGAATTCTCAATCAAGAGCAAGGAAAGTCAGTAAGTGACCTGGTTTTCATCTAAGCCCGCCCGCCACTGCCACCACAGGCCACTGGAAATGGAGGTTAAAATGTGACTGAAACAATGTCATTGGATGAAAGTCTGTTTAAGAAGCAGCTAGACCCCAAGACCCTTTCCTCACACTGGCAGAAGGCTGAAGCCTTAGCCTCTGGAAATTCTCTTCTCTGGGGAAACTAAAACAATAGAGACCAGAGGACACCAGGGACAGCTGAAAGCAGGAGAATTAGCAAAAGTCCACATCCTCGATGTTGAACCCACCCCTGGGCCTTCTTCCCTCCTTCGGCTCCCAGAATGCCAGGCAGCACGTGGGAAGATCTTCTCTAGGTCATCTGACAATCCCAAAGGAAAACGTAAAGGTACCAACCTGGGGGTTCTCCAAAGACCACCCACTGTGAAGCCCACCATGGACAGGCTCCCCCCATAAGCACAGCTTCCAGTCAGCTTTTAAATAGAATCCACAACTAAGGCCCCTCAGACATTTGAGAAAAACTTTAATGTGAAAGACAGAAACTTAAACAAACATGGAAGGAAAAACAAATTGGAGGAAACAGAGACCATGCAGGGAAACGAGAGCTTAAAAAAAAAAAACAAAAAAACATAGCTATCAATCATAGCAGGGAGGAAAGGAGTGCCATGGAAAAAGCAATGGAATAACAAAAAGAGCCCTGGAGAACTACAATTAGGCAGAAATGAAAAATTCAGTAGAAAGAAGATAAGGTTCAGATAAATTTCCCAGAAAGTAAAACAAAAGACAAAGAGATGGAAAAAATATAAGATATTAGAGGACTGGTCCAGAAGGTCCAACATGCGGACAACAGGAGTTTCAGAAAGAGAAAGCTGAGGAAACAAAGGAGAGAAAACCACGACAGGAAAAAAACTGAATACGAATCCTCAAAAACTGCAGGACTCAGATTGAAAGGGGCCACCAGGTGCCCAGCACGGTGGATTAAATAAGCCCAGACTATAAGGCACATGCCCGGAAGTCATCAGAACAAAAGAAAGGTTCCACAAGTTTCTGGATTTCCACAAAGGACCAAGAAGCAGAATGCTTAAAACTTAGCAACACTGGAGAATTAGAAAACAATGAAGCAATGCCTTAAACATTCAGAGTGAAAATAATTTCCAACCTGAAAGTCTTCACCCAGCCAAGCTATCAACTATGTATAAAGGACAAATAAAGATATTTTCAGACATGTGAGATGTCGAACTGTCTGCCTGCCAGGCACTGTTTCTCATGAAGACACTGGGGAGGTGTTCCAGCAAACAAGGTGAGTGAGCAGAGAAAGAGAAACGGGATGGAGGGAGCAGGAGGGCCAGCGTGGGAGAGAGGCAGAGGACTCTCCAAGATGGTGAGACACAACGTCCCAGATGACAACCAGCAGCAGGCTGGGGGAACGCACAGCTCAGACAGGGGCTGGCCAAGATTTTTTTTCAAGAAAATGAAATGTACAGAGTACCCGATGCGTCTGAACACCTTGAGAAGAGATTTAGACAATTTGGCATTGGGTTGGTGATAAGTCCATGGAAAAACAATGAAATGAAAAACCCAAGGCAATTATTAACTGCATGGAAGACAAAAGGTTGGACAAGAAAGGGAAATGAAGCCTAGGACATTTCAGGATCCAGCTGAAAGTGACCTACAGAGGAGTCATATGGTACCCATCACAGGGTGATCACATGGAAACCAGTGCAGTCTGTTAGCAGGAGTGGGAATGAGGCGGGGGCGAGGGATGGGGCGGCTGGAGTGAAAGAGCTAAATCCTTGTCATCCACAGGGAGGAACAAGAAGGTAGCGCCTAAAACTGAAAACCCAGGAAACAGCTACGAGCTCCTATTTAAAGATAAGCGATTAAGTATCAAAAGAATGGACTAAAGAGCTGAAGATTGTTGCCTCTGCGGATGGAAAAAAGGGAGGAGGAACGTTTCTAGCAACAAGCTTCACAGACCTGTTGCACTCTTTAAATTATGTATAACTTTGAGAAAAAGAAAAAGAAAAAGAAATTACACCTTTTTTAACTTGGGCAGTCGAACTAAAGGATTTCTGAAGTCACTTTCAGCTATAACAGTCTGTGACTCGAAATTTTTTCAGGAATCACAATAAGCAGCCCTCTTGAACTCTGAGGTCTCTCAGCATCACTTGTCAGTTGTGAACTGACCCCCTTAAGTCAGCAAATAGAGCAGATTCTCATTCCCTCTGTGTACCTGGATTGGGTTCATTTGGGCTCGTCATCACCCTGAGCCATGCGAGTCAGTGGTAAAGCAGAGGGCGAATGAGATGTGGACGGATCAGCCCCCACAGACTACCCCACAACTCCTACCGTAGACGGACCCCTGACCCTTGCCAGCCAAGGGCATCTCCTGCCCCCTGCCGGGGACTCTCCCAGCATCCCCTCCTCCACAGCATCCCCTCTGCACCTTCACAGAGCTGCTGTGTATGTTCCCTGGGATGGCGCAGAACCCGTTGCAGCAGACACCAGTCTTGTCTCCACCACCTGTTCACCACCAGCAACGCATTTGTGCCCCCTTCACATCCGCAGGGTGTGTTGGGGGCCGTGGCCTTGGGCTGAGTCACTGCCGGGAAACCATGCGGCAACCTCCAGCCAAAGAGCAGGTGACACCAGCAGCCACCAGCTTGGCCACCCGGTGAACACAGCAGCCCGAGTTTTCTCCACTGTTGAGTTAACATTTATTATTCTTAAAATAAAGTGGTGCCATGCAGCATTAATTCAGGAGAAGAAGCAGCAAATTCCAGGCCCTTTGGAAGGCTTATTTTCACAATGAATTAATGGGCCCTAATTTAGGACTGCGTCAACAAACGGGGCTGTGGAAGGAATTTCAAGTAGCTACTTGCTGCACGGGTCCTGGCCCCCAGCTGCCACCACATGACCACAGCAGCCCTGCTCCTCACAGTGCAAAATGATAGCAGTAATGGCTGACATTTACCGAGTGCTGCCTATGTGTCAGGCACCAGGCTAAGTGCACACGCATTATTCCACTCAATCTTCACCAGAAAGCCTTGAAGTGGACACTACTACTATCGTCCTTTTACAGAAGAGAAAATAAGCTTATGAAGGTGAAGTTGCTTAAGATGGCAGAGGTTGGGGGCCGGCCCGGTGGCGTAGTGGTTAAGTTAGAGCACTCCGCTTCGGTGGCCCGGAGTTCATAGGTTTGGATCCCAGGCACAGACCTAGCACTGCTCCTCAAGTCATGCTGTGGTGGCATGCCACATAAAATAAGGAAAGACTGGCACAGATGTTAGCTCAGCTACATCTGTGTTATTGGCACAGATGTTAGCTACAGTCTTCCTCAAGCAAAAAGAGGAAGATTGGCAACAGATGTTAGCCCATGACCAATCTTCCTCACAAAAAAATTTAAAAAAAAAGATAGTACAGGTAGGAGGTGATAGAGCCAAGGCATGAACCTGTGCACTGGTGGAAGTCCCCGGGAAAATCCTCTCTGGGGGATCCAGTTGCCCTCAATTCACCACTTTGTAACCAGGTATTTTGCTTTTGCTCAGAGACTGTCCTCCAAGTTAGATGAAACTTACTAGACTTAGATATAAAACAGGCAGATGCAACTTGATTATAAGGCAGCTGCTCAAAGTTGGGAACAAGTGCTCTGCTTCAATATAAAAGAAATATAACTGAAAAGGAGTTCTGGGCTCCTCTTGCCTAAACAGCCCTGCCACTGGATCCCTGGCTGTTCTCATAGTTAGTATCAACCCTGTGACCAGCTTTGCTGGCACTTTGGCCTTGCCAAGATCTTCAGGCAGGATTACTGTCCCTCCAGGCGAGCGAGGTTGCCCTGCAGGCTGCTAGTGTGCCCCTCCCTGCCCTTCACAGGTCCCAGGGGGTCTGCCAGGATGGATGAGGCTCGGGGACCTTCTGTTCACTGCTGGGCTAGCGAACCCTTGCCGTTCCTTCTCGCTGGACCCAGGCAGGAGGGAAGTAAAGCTGGTCAGTCTGTTTTCCATGTCAAGACCCATTTGTTGGAAGCCAAAAGGAGCGTCTCTTAGCTCCAGCTTGGAACTAGAAAGGTTTGTTTGTAATCAACCAACCCTCCTCAGCACCTGCGTTCTCAGCCCCTGCTGGCACCACTTCCCTTCCCGTCCAAGAATCTGATTCGATTTAGCCACGTGTGTTGTAGCCTTTTTCATGTGGTAGACTTTTTGAGACCCTGGGAACATGGAGATGAGTCAGGCACAGCCCTGCCCTCAATAGTAGTTGACAGGCCAGCGGGAGAGCTGCTCACACGCACCCCCACCCCAGCGGAAGTTGGACAGCGGCAAACGTAACAGCTACAACAAAGGTCTCTAGAGAAGCGGACAACTGATGCCCCGTGTGTTAGTCCTGGAGGGCTTCAGAGAAAAAGCGACCAGGCAGAGATGGGAGAGGAAGGCACACGGGGGAAGTGGAACGAGGCGGGAGCTGAGGCAGGGAAAAGTGGGCATGCATGACACCTTCAGAGAACAGAGTGTCTGGGAAGAGGGACAGAACGTTCAGGGGGTGGGGAAGAGGAATAGCGGGAGATGAAACGAAGGATAACACCACAGGGCAGGAGCCTGGAATGTTCCAGCAAGGACTTGGGACATTATTCTCCAGGTTATTGGGAGCCATGCATGCCTTTGATCTGGTCTTTTTAGAAAGAGCCCGTTTGTGTCAGTTCAGAGGACAGATTGTGGGGAAGGGCGTGGCTACAGGAAAAGATCTGTAACTCAGCAAATCACCTCAGGCAGCCTCTTTTTAGTCACGGGTGGTAATGACATGTTTTGTGACATAAATCTCCTACTCTCTCCGACAAAGAGCACCCAAAAAACTCTTTCCGTATGTGCTCCTAGGCAGAAAAGCCTCTGAAGCTTTTTGGAAACATAGCTCACTGCCGAGTTGCAGCATCCGTCTTCTCGTAAAGAAACTCGGACGACAAAATCGTGATTTGCATTTACTGTTCTTTTTAAAAACCAACAGATTCAAGTTCAAGATGGTAAGTTGAATATACACATGTACCTCTCCTCTCTGCCCAATCTCATTAAAATGGCAGAAGAAAAAGAAATGCGAGGATAAGCTCATAGTTGCATTGGAAAATAAGGAAGAAGACCATTGGTAAAAGATAACGGTACGACTTTATACAGCAAACAGCCAAAATATACAAAGAAGAAAAGAGCTTTCAGAAAAATGAGGAGACGAAACTACTAGCATAGTGAAATACACTAACATGCGTCCTTATAAATCATCTCATAAGTATGCCAAAAAGTACAGAGAACTCAGTCATAGTTATAATGAACAAATATGACTCAGTAGATATCTCCAGGACTTCATAACCTACAAACACAGTGTTGTATATTTACAAAGACTGACCAGGACCAGACTTCAAAGAAAACTTCAGGAAATTCCAAAAATAGGATGTTGACAGGGTATATTCTCTGGGCTGCAATATAATAAAACAAGAAATACTTAACAAAAGAGAAATATCAAAGACTAATCTCAAAGCTTTCAAAAGCACTATTCAAAGGTAAATAAAAATTAAAATTATAGATCATTTAAAGATTAAAGAAGAAAAGTCATTATTTATAAAATCCCATCGGAGGAGGACTTAAGCTCAACTCAAAGAAAAACTGATCACCCAAAATACTTTTTACTATGAAACAAGAAAGAATGGAAACAAATCAGCTTTCAATTCCATAAGTTATGTGATAAGCTATGGGATTTTTTTTAAGGTATAATGAAAGATTTAATCTTTGTGGTTTAAAGCAAAAAAGAATGCATCAGAAAGAAAAAATTTTATGGAACTGAACAAACTAAAAATTGGTTATATAAAAATTTTGATAAAATGGACAGACATCTGGCAAGCCTGTGAAGAATTAAAAAAAAAAAGAAACACAAATACTCAATATTTTTAAAAAGTGAATGGAGATATAACAGGAGATTTAAGATTTCTAGAGAATAGGTACAATGTTGCCAATAACTTGAAATAACGATTTTTCTAGAAAATAAAAATTTCAGACTTGAGTCAGGGTGACAAAAGAATCTGAGAAGATCAAGGAAGGAAAGAAGAAACTGATTACATTGTCAAAAAACAACCACCAAAAAAGGCACCAAAGTCAAAGTCTTTACAGGGAATGTCTGTTAAACATTCAAGGAATGAACGCGTCACACGTTGTTTAAACTGTTCTGTAGCCTAAGAAAAAGTGGACACCCTCTCAAATCACTGAAGGAAAGAAGGAAAATCCTGAAGACGACAGCATGCAAACACACCATGTATGCCTGTGCCCACACACACCAAGAATGTATAAATAAATTCGCTTACGAATACAGATGTAGCAATTCTAAATAGAATATTAGCAAATTAAATTTAGCAGTGCATTAAAAGAAGACTTCAGCATGTACAACTAAGATTTATTCTAGCAATACAAGGATTGTTCGACACTAGCAAAAATATTAACGTAATTTACTATAATAAGTTACCCAAAAAATCTACTGAGAGTTCTGCTTCCAGAAAGATGGAGTAGACGTTATTTTGCTTATTCCTCCTGCTAGGTACAACTAAAATCCCTAGACATTATGCACAAAAATAACCATCAGAAGACTCCAGAAGGTGGAAAAGAAGGCAAACTGTCTTAGGACTTTGAGACCCAGGGAACAACGTGGTGGTGACATCCCTGGGTTTTCTCTTTGCCACAGGTATACCAGACACAGAGTTGAATAAGCTGGCCACCCAAACACCAATGGTGCAGACAAAAAAAAGCTCAGGGAAAGCCTGTTCTCTCAAGCCAGAGGACCAGGAACAGAGCAACCTACAAAGGCAGAAAACCTTTAGATCATAACTGCTTTACTCCAGCAAAACACAACAGAAAAATACTGCAGCCCCACCCCTACACACATCAGCAAAGGCCAGGTGGAGAGCCTTGACCTTCGCCCCCACCAGGCAATAACAACGCTCCCCTCCCCAATGGGCTGGTGTCAAATGAGGCCAAGTGGAGAGTCAGGACTTCCACCACCACACAGAAATAACAAGGACACACACTGCTGTGTTGTCACAGGAAGCCACAGGAAGAACAGTAATGAGGCAGTCCTGCTCCCTCCACCAGCTAGGGAGATTTCAGTGCGGGCCTACTGGGGAACCAGAAATCCCAGCCACCCCCAGTGAGGACCTCCCCGACTCTGGTGTCAATGGAAGCCAAGTGTGGAACCTGGACTTCTACCCCTACCTGGCAGTAAGGAGGCAAGGCCCCCCTCCCCTTATGGAGTAGGATCAGAGGAATCCAAATAAAATTGGAGGTTTAAATAAGATTCAGAGTCTCACAACATAATACCCAAATAGTCAAGGTTTGAACTGAAAGTTAATTATCATACTAAGAAGCAGGAAGTTCTCAAACTGAATGAAAAAAATATAATCAGTAGATGGAGGTGTGGGTTGAATTATGTTCTCTCCAAAGTATAAGTTGAATTCCTAACCCCCAGTACCACAGAATGGGACCTTATTTGGAAGTAGGGTCATTGCAGATGTAACTAGTTAAGATGAGGTCACACTGGAGTAGACTGGGGCCTTAATCCAATATGACTAGTTTCCTTACAAAAAGAGAAGAGACACGGAGACAGACAGACACAAAGATTGCCATTTAAAGATGGAGGCAGAGATTGAAGGGATGCATCTACAAGCCAAGGAATGAACGCCAAGAACTGCCAGCTGTCACCAGAAGTTAGGAGAAAGACATGGAACAGATTCTCCTCAGAGCTCTCAGAAGAAACCAACCCTGACGACAACTTGATTTTAGACTTCTATCCTCCAGAACTGTGAGAGAACAAATCCCCATTGTTTCTAGCTACCCAGTTTGTGGTATTTTGTTATAGAAGCCCTAGGAAATTAATACAGGTGACAACACTGGTACAACAGAGTTGTTGGAATATCTGATAAGGATTTTAAATCGATCATCATAAAAATACTTGAATGAGCAATTACAAACACAAAGCAAATGCAAAAACAGGAAATCCCAGCAAAGAAATAAAAAGTCTCAAAAAAGAAACAGAAGATATGAAGAATCAAATGGAAATTTTAGACTTGGAAGTATGGTAACCAAAATGAAAGACTCAATGGATGGGCTCAACGGCAGAATGGAAGGGACAGAGGAAAGTCAGTGGACTTAAATACAAAACTATAGAAGTTACCTAACCTGAACAACAAAGGTAGAATAGACTGAAAAAAATTAGCAGAACCTCAGGGACTCGTAGAACTAGGATGCAAGTTCTAATATCTTGTCATCAGAGTCCAGGAGAACAGGATAAAGAGGGTGGGACTAACAAATTACTCAAAAAATGGCTGAAAACTTCCCAAATATGTCAAAAGACATAGAGCTATAGATTCAAGAAGCTGAGTAAATTCCAAATAGGATAAACCTAAAGAAATTCACACCAAGGCACATCATAGTCAAACTTCTGAAGTTTAAAGAGAAATAAAAAGCCTTGAAAGTAGCAAGATAGAAACAATACCTTACCTATAGGGAAAAAACTATTTGAATATCATATTTTTCATCAGAAACCAGGGAGGCCAAACACAACATATTTCAAGTGCAGAAAGAATAGAACTCTCAACCTGGAATCCTAGGTCCAGTGAAAATATCCTTCAGAAATGAAGGGAAATCAAGGCATTCTCACTTGAAGGAAAATAAAGAGAATTTATTGCCAGTAGATCTACTCTAAAAGAATGGCTAAAAGAAGTTCTCTAAACACAAAGGAAATGATAAATGAAGGAATCTAGGAACAGCAGGAAGGAAGAAAATAATACGCAAAAATATGGTTAAATAAGATGGCTTTTCCTTTTTGTGTTTTCTAAACTATGTTTGACAATTGAAGCAAAAATGACACACTTTCTCATATGATTCTAAATGTAGGTAGAGGAAACATTTAAGACAATTATACTATAAATGGAGGATAAAGGATGTAAAGAGAGCTTAGATTCTACACTTCACTTGAACTGGTAAAATTATGACATCAGTAGACTGTGATAAGTTATGTATATATAATGTAATACCTAGAGAACCACTAAAAGAAAATACAAAGAAATATAATCAAAACACTATAGATAAATGAAAATGGAATTCTAAAAAGTGTTCAAGGAACTCACAGGAAGGCAGCAAAAAGAAAACAGAAATAAAAAACAGAGAAGAAAGAAAGAATAAAGTGACAGAATTAAGCCCTAATATGTCAATTATACTAAATGTAAATTGTCTAAATAGACCAATTATAAGACAGAGGTTGGGAAAGTTTATTTTAACACATGACAACTATATGATGTCTACAAGAAAGTCACTTCAAACATAACAGTATAGGCAAATTGAAAGTAAGAAGATGGAAAAGATGTGTCATGCATCAATCAATAGAAAGCAAGAGTTCTTATATTAATATCATATAAAGTAGACTTCAGAGCAGAGAAAATTATGAGAGACAGTTAGGGACCTTATATAATGATAAAAGGGCCGATCTTAAATGTGTGAGCACCAAACACCAGACCTGCAAAATATGTGATGCAAAACTGGTAGAACTTAAAGAAGATCTAAGCAACTCCACAGGTATATTTGGAAACTTAAACTCTGTTCTCTTAACAACTGATAGAACAACTAAGCAGAAAATCAGCAAGAACATAGAGAAACTCAACACCATCAACCACCAGATCTAATCAACACTTATTAAATACTCCATCCAAAAACAACAAAATACACTTTCTTTTCAAGAACCCACAGAACATATACCAAGATAGATTATATCCCGGGTCATAGAACAAAACTTGACAAATTCAAAAGAATTGAAATCACGTAGAGTGTGTTCTCTGACTACAATGGAATCAAACTAGAAATCAATAACATAAAAGTAACATGAAAATCTCTAAACACCAGGAAACTAAATAACACACTTCTAAATAACCCAAAGTTAAAGAAGAAGTCTCAAGGGAAATTTTAAAAATTATATCTAACTAAATGAAGATGAAAATACAACATGTCAGACTTTGTGGGATGCAGCTAAAGCAGCACTGAGAGGCAAAGTTATACCACTAAATGCATCCATTAGAAAAGAGGAAAAGTTTCAAATCAATAATCTAAGCCTCCACCCTGAACCATGAAAAAGAATAGCAAAATAAACCCAAATCAAGTAGGAGGAAGGAAGTAATAAATATAAGAACAGAAATCACTGCTCGAAAACAGAAAAACAACAGAGAAAATCAATGAAACAAAGAACTGCTTCTTTGAAAAAGCTCAATAAACTTGACAAACCTCTAGCAACACTGACAAAAAGAAAATAGAGAAGACACAAATTAACAATGCAGACACCAAAAGAATAATAAGGGAATACAATGAATAACTGTGTACACATACATTTGACAGCATCGATGAAATCGGCCAGGTATTTATAAATAAATAAGAGAATTGATAAATGGGCAAAAGACACAATGAAGTGGTCTCTAGAGAAAAACAAATACATATGGCTTATAAATAAGTAAAAATACTATGTTCCATCTCATTCATAATTTATAATTGGAAGCAAGATACCATTTTCACCTACTAAGAGTTTAATAATACACAGGTTTGGCAAGGAGTAGAGAAGCATGCTCTGTCATATGCTCCTGGGGGTAAGTATGAGAGTTAGCGCAACGTCTTTGGGAGGAAAGTTGTTGATGTCTCTCAAAGTTTAAATGTACATGCCCTGTGACCTTCAGTGCTACTTCTAGACATTTATCTCACAAGTATGCTCACAGATTTTCGTAGAGACATTTGTACAAAAATATTCAGTGGTCATAGAAGATTAGAAGCAACTTGAATGTCCATGAAGAAAGGACTGGTTAAATCAGTGGAGTACTGTACAGCCATGAAAAAGGATGAGGCACAGCACAATCTACAAGAAGCATAATTAAGTGAAAAATACAAGGTGTACTATAATGCATAGAATTTTTCTAGATGGATATTGGAGAATAGCTGCCTCTGAGAAGGCCAAGTGGGGCTCCACGCCCTTCTGTATCTACATTTCCCAGAAGAGAGAGGATTAGAAGGGCTCATGCCTGTGTGAGAATTTAAGACTTTATAACAGTGGCAAAATTTTCTGTTTGTTAGGTTTTTCTAGTTACATGAGAAATAGATGCTCATTGCAAAAAGCCAAAGAATGCAGAGCTGCATAAAGAAAAAGCCAATAATCTTTGCCCCTGTCCATCAATTTTGCACCTCCTCCCCCAAGGACACTGGTGTTAACAGTTTAATGTGAACCCTCACACACTTTTCTGAGCGCTTGCAAGCACACACAAAGATAGGGGTAGAGTTTTTGTTTTGTTTTTTCAAAAATGTGATTATACCACCCACCTTACTCAGTAACAATAGAAATCTAACTCACTCTTTTTTAATAGCTGCATAATATTCCGTAGCATGGCTCTGCCGTTCTTTAGTCAACTGCGCTCTCATCTATGAACATTCCAGTACACTCATGCATTGCTTAATGACAAACATACATCCTGAGAAATGTGTCAGACCATTTTGTCATTGTGTGAGCATCACCAAGTGTACTTACACTAACCTAGATGGTATAGCCTACTACACACCCAGGCTACAGGGTACTGATCTTATGAGACCACCATTGTATTTGCAGCCCATTGTTGACCAAAATGTCGTTATACGGCACGTGACTATATTATGCCACTTCAAATATTGAAAGAAAAACAGTTCTTATTCTACTGTCCTTAAGTACTGGCATTTTCACTTTTACAGGATAGAGTGCCAGAAAGAAGATACTGGTCAAAAGGTGTATATTTTCCTAGTAACAAGAGAAAAACCAGTGCATTTAATTTTTAATTCTTTAAGTGTCTATTTTGGTGGTGTATCCAAAATGAGGTGTCAGCAGAGGAGAAGGAGGATCCCAGACAGAGTCACGGAGAAGGTGGCCTGTGAGCTGGAGCCTGAGAGAGGGGTGGCAGTTTACCACGCCACACAAGTTAAGTGTGGGAGGCGTGGGGAAAAAGAGAAAGTGGGCAGTGGTTCCAAGGAAAGGGCCAGCACGTGCAAAGGCTTAGAACCTTCAGAAAACGTGGCCTGGGAGAAGACCGTCGCTGCTGACCAGGGGAGCAAGGGTGGGCCAGCAGACCAGAGGAAAGGTGCTCCAGGGTGCTCCAGGGTGCTCCAGGCACAGGGAACAGCCTGAAGGTGAGGACTTACGTAAGAGCATCTGTGTGTTAAAGCAGATGGCGGGGGGAGCGGGGATGGGGGGCAGTGGGGCAGGGAAAACAAAGATAAAGACATCTGATTTACTCTAAACCCAATGAGATTCATTGAGAGAATGACATGATCAGATCTATTTTAGCAAAACCACTTGGGAGAAGAATATCATCAACAGAGGAGTCAGGGGGTGGCGTGCTCCGAAAAGGGATGCGTTTACAAAGGCCCACAAACCATTGCAAGGCAGCTCTCAGTGGAAGCGCTGGAAAGCTGGGTCCCCAGAGGGTGAAAGGGCAAGCTGCTCAGTTACGTGTCCCTGTGGCCTCCTCTAGCAAGCTCCAGTATCCACAAGCCCAGTGTCCACAGAAGCCGTGGACGAACAGGGCTCATTAATGCCAAGGGTGTTTATTCACCTGGGTCAAGGTCACCCCAGCGATCACGCCCTGCACCCTTCACTGACCGCTCCAGTCCAGCGCTCTGCCAGCCCCCTCTGCACGCCCAGCCGGTGATCACAGACTTTCTTAAGCATGTCGACATTGCACCGCCCAATTTCACAGATGCTCCTCCCCAGCAGGGCTCCAACTTGGCCATCCGTCTCCCGTAGAGCTGGAACCGGGGCTCCAACCCACAGGCGGTCAGCACATATGTGCTGATGGTCAACTGGCTGCTCATTGATTGACTGATTATCACTCAAGTTGCCTGAGGTTTAATGGTTTCAAAAATAGAAGGGTGCAGGAGTTGATTTTTCCCCTTCATTCTCCTCCTTTGCAGAAACCATCCTGAAAATAAAGTCAAAATGCCAAGTCTGCTCTCCTCCCAGTTTGAGAAGAAAAAGTCTTCACTTCCTTCCAATACATTGTCTTTTGCATAAAGAGACAATGCTCCTAACCCCATCCCTTTTCTCAAGGCAGGAGAACCAGCTCGGAGCTCTGCTCAAAGCAGAGAACATGGACCACAAAGAGCCATGTGAGACATTCCCACTTGTGACAGCCCCCAGGTGTCCCCAGCAGTTGGGGTGCATCTCAGAGCTCTCTGTCTGTGGATGGATAGAGGAGGGCTCCTTTGATGGCCAGATTCAAGGTCCAGATTGAAGCGGGGTTCAGCTCAGCCTGTGGCTTGAGGCACCTACCCAACTCTCACAGCCTCCCGGGACACCTGGGTGTCCTCAGTCCCAGAATCTCCCCCCAGAATTAGGAGGCCCAGGGCAGCTTCTCAGATCCAAGCCCTCAGCTGGTGACGTGCAGGGTGGCCCTGCCGGGCGCTGGAGCTGCCTCAGAGTCCACGCTACAGCGCGGCCTGGCCAGCGTCAGCCTCCCTCTCAGAAGCGCTTTCTCTCCCACCCTGGCACCTCCTCTCAGAGAGGTTATCTGAGTGTGTGCTGGGCACAGCAGTGGCTCACCTGGACATCACAATGACACAGCAGCCCTGGCGTCTACTCCACTCTGTTGTTTGTCTCTCCGTCTGGCCCCACGGGTTGCCGTTCCACAATGAATCAGGAATTGGGGAAAAAGAAAGAAAAAGTCACTAGGCCAGCTGGTTTTCCCACTGAGGACTTCTGAGACAAGCTGCCGGGAAGTCTGTTGATGAGAGGCCTGTAGTAACCCCTCGCTCAGCCACAGCTGAGCCCTGTCGTGAATTACTAGCCCCCTGGGTCCTGGAAGCTGGTTTTCCAGTGGCCGGGACTGAGGGAGAAGGAGGGTACTGAGCGGGGTGCGTGGAACAGGAGAGAGGGCTTGGTCGCCTAGGATGAGGGAAATGTGCCCCTGTTTTGACCAAAGATGGAAGAAACCGTAGACCTTGTCCATGCTAAGGGTACATTCTACAACCAGACACGAGCTTCGTTACGTGGCCTGTGGCCAGAGAAACAGTGCCATCCTCCTGGTACACTGACACATTTTGTACTAACTGAATCCCGCTGCAGCGGAATCTCCCTGGCATTTTGAAATAGCGCTGCTGAGGGAAAACATGATCCAGACATCAGCTGTGTGGCCTGGTTGCCAAGAGCCACAGGGGAAGGGCCAACATGAGGGGACGTCCTCCAGTCGGACGGCTGCTGCTTCTAACACAGGAACTGGGAACCCGTGGCCCTCAGGCCAAATCTGTGAGCAAAGAATGGCTTTTACATTTTTTTTTTTTTTAAGATTTTATTTTTTCCTTTTTCTCCCCAAAGCCCCCCGGTACATAGTTGTGTATTCTTCGTTGTGGGTTCCTCTAGTTGTGGCATGTGGGACGCTGCCTCAGCGTGGTCTGACGAGCAGTGCCATGTCCACGCCCAGGATTCGAACCGACGAAACACTGGGCCGCCTGCAGCAGAGCGCGCGAACTTAACCACTCGGCCACGGGGCCAGCCCCCATGGCTTTTACATTTTTAAAGGATGGTTAAAAAAAAAGAAGAAAGAATATGTGTCACCATACATGGCCATCGAAGCCTAAAACACTGACTCTGGCATTTACAGAAAAAAGTTTACTGACCCCTAGTCCAAAGCAAAGGGCTGGAACTTTAATCACAGTCCACAGATTTGGGTAAGAAGAAATACGTAACTTAATTTTTTTGTAATTTTGTTTTATTTCAAGCTCTCTTTCTGCCAGGGTGGCATAAGCCATTCTGTGAAGTTAGGGACCCTTTCCTTTCCCTGGGGTCATGGCCATGCTCTTGCATAGTCCCCAGGCAATCGGATGCTTCAGTGCCATCCCTCCCCGCCACAAGCATCCCCTGAGATGCCCACCATCCTCTCTGCTCCTCACAGGTCCCTCATTCCCCTGCGTCCGGCCCTCTCGGGTCTGCCAGCTCCCTCCTGTAGCTCTGTGGCTTATCTGAAAACCCAGGAACCACTCAGCCACTTCTGTACCACAGCAGGGACAGGAATTTCTTCATATCTGGACCTTCTTTCTCCGTGCTTCCCTGGGGTCCCCCCAGAGAACGGGGCATGGATCGTCTCTGCTTCCAGACCCCACAGACCTCCCGGGTCATGCTGCCGCCCCACAGCTGTCCCAAGAGGTAGGGACCAGGGTGCCCACCTGGGCCACACAGAAAACTGTGCTCTCAGCCTTTCCCCACCACTTTCTGTTTTCCTTCCCCAGCATTTGGAATCTGTTCTGTTCCAGAAACCAGATGGTGGCCGCTTCTCTCAACCTCCTAGACTTAAACATTTTTGTCTAAATGTCCAAAAGCACTTTCTGTTCTGTCTAATAACGTTATTGGAGAACATAAAATCCAGGAAGAGAATTCACCACTATTTCCTTCCCACCGCACCGTGCCTCTTCCCCGAGGCAATGAACACAGAATGATGGGGCTGCTTAGAACTGGAGGGAAGCTTACACTAAAGGAGGAAAAGAAATGTCTGTCGTGTTTCACAGTTATCTCCCTGCCGTGCTAAGCTCCTCGTCTGTTAATTTCTTGACTATGCAGTTGGGGCTACAGCAGCTCATACTGGCTCTCAAGAGCCAGCTGTTAAATTTTCAGGAAATGTACAAGCTGATTGTTAATCCACTCATAACTTGAAATCGGCTGTGGTGGAAGCGTTTACACCACGGAGAGTGGCAAACCCTGCAAATCAGGGCATCCCCCTTGTTCCAAAAGGGCATGGACAGCCAGCCTGGGTTAGAAATATGTCAGTGAGGGTCTCTCACCCTTGATGGTTGGGGGAAGCAGTCTGAGTGACCTCCACTTTCCTTCCCCCTCCTGCCTCTGAGTGTCCATGGTTCCTGGACTTAGATTCAGAAAAACTGGGTTCTTGGTCTCGATTCTCTGACCAACTTGCTGAGTGCCCCTAAGCAGGCCCCTGCCTTCAGTCTGGATCCTGTTTTTTTCATCTGTACAGAAAGAGGTTTGAAGTCATGCTTGTGAAATATTTGAAAAATGTGATGTTCACGTGATGGATGCCAGAATTAGGAGCCCAAAAAACACTAGCAGGTAAAAACGAAAGGAAGTCTATGAAGAACCAAGTCCAGAAATCTGGCTGTGTTGGCATAGGATGCAAAGAACATGACTTTGCATCAATAGGCATAGAAAAGAACTCAGGAAAAAAAAGAGTTAACTTTAATTGAATTAACAGTGTGACATGGCTACCAAGAAATGAATGCCATCTGGGCCACATCCTCAGAAGCATGGAGTCCAGAATATGGGAGGTGGCCATGTGGCTCTCCTTTTACACTCAGACTCATCTAGAGTACTGAATCTTCCACACTCTCCAAGGTACATGGGCAAACTGAACTTGACCAAATGAGGGTGGCTTGAGGGAAATCAAGGACCAGAATCTACTGCATTGGAAGAACATTTGGAGGAAATAGGAGCGCTCCTCCTGGAGAAGGGAAGACAGACAGGAACAGGAGCACCCACTCCAAGGATCTGAAGGGCTGTCTTGGGTCAGAGGAACAGGCTTCAGTTGTGTGGCCCCTTTATCCAGACCTAGTTCAAGGCGCCCAACTGGGTGGAAACTACCGAAAGACTGATCCCAGCTAAATCTGAGTCTGGGCTTTCCCATCCTTGTGGCCGAGGCTGCCTTAAGAGGAAGGAAGCTGGCTGGATTCTGCAGAGCCTGGACAGAAATGATGATCATAATCGTAACAGCTACCACATGTTGAGTGCGTTCTGCACACTGAGTACTGAGATAAGCACCTGATGCGTGTTTCATCTTTATTGCAACCCTGGGAGGCAGGTGTGACCAGTTCAATCTACAGTCCAGGAAACTGAGGCTCAGGGATGTTGGCGGAAGATCTGGGAATCAGGACCCTACCCTCTGACTCCAAGATAAGTGTTTAAATGCTGCTGAACTTGGCAGAGGTGCCACGGAGAAGTCAGAAGCATCAGCTGAGGGCATGTTAATGGTAAAGAGCCAATGCTCACACGGCACGTGGGATGGGCTGGTTTTTCTGATTATTTTACATCTATCACAACATATACTGCAACCCTCGCAGACAGGGACTGTTATTATTCCCATCTGCAGGAGGGGAAACTGAAGCATGGGGAATTTAAGTAACTTGTCCAAGGTCACCGGTTAGGAAGTGGTGGAGCTAAGATGCTCTTAACTGCTACACTGCCCCACTCCCCACCTGAACTAGGACCAGAGGGTCTAGGTGGCATTCTAGATTCCACCATCTGTTACTCCCCACCCAGGAGTCCCAGACACAAACAAGCACTTTCCCCACCGCTCACCACACACTTGCCAAACTCACAACTTGGCAGGGGGTGCCCTTGGCCCCCCGTGGTAGCTGAGTTTTATCCCTTCCCGGCTCCCATCCCATCTGACAGCCACACTGCTGTCCTCGGACACAGACACAGGCCACACCGGTCAGCCCCTCCCAGCGCCCCAGCCTCTGAAGCCTGGCTCTGCCCCTCCGCCACTTCACTCCTGTCTCTGACAAGGGCGGCTATTTTGGGTGAGAAATGGGGCAGGCAGGAAAAATTTCATTCAAGCAATTAAAGAATCACTGCATTTTTCATGATTAACTTCATGTGCGCAGATCGAATGCAAAAAGCTGTTAGTGGAGCGTTTCCATTTCTGTACCTGACATGAGCAATGGGAATATTTGTTCTGCCCGGGAGGATTACACCTTCCATTAATCTCCGTTTTATTGAAAGTTTAAATAACAGGCAGACACAATGTGATCAATTAGCAGTGTAATTCCAAGGAGATGTCATAGTAAAATTAAATCTCGAGCACATTCGCGGCAAAGATGCCTGCGAGTTCTCTCCAGTCTCTCTCACCATCACAGTGTGTATATTTTAATTGAAAGTTTATTCTGCTATGTGCCTCGTCGACTAAATTTTAATTTAACATTGTAATGAGAAGGGTGTTTCTGAGGAGCTCCTCACAGACAAGTCGAGGAGGTTTCACAAATTAAGAAAACAAGGGGAATTTGCGGCTCTTTCCAGGCGGCTGTGGGAGGAGAGGAGACCCCCGATCCTTCGGAGAGGCTGCCAGGGCCTGGAGAACCAGCACAGGGGAGGGTTAGCATCCGCGCTGCTGGGCCCAAAGGTGACCACGCCAGAAAAGCAGCAAGGGTCCCAAGAGACTGGCATCTTGGGCCAGGCCACTTACAGGAGCAACAAGCAAAACAAGGCGAGCATCTCCTCTCCCATCTCCCACCCCTGGTGTCCTCTAGCGCCCCCTGAAGGCGGAACCCAGTAGGAAACCAATTGGCCAAGTGAAAAATGTGGTTTGCAGAGTCTCAGCCCCAGCTTTGCAGAGCAGAGTGCAGAAGGGCAGGTCCAGAGGCGAGAGAGAGTCACTTAGGAGCCAATATAATACTTTGAGGAGCATCACTTTGCATCCCTGACCCTTAGCTTCCTCAACTGTAAAATGGGGATAACAATACCCAATCCTCAGGGTTGTGGTGAGAATCCAGCAAGATGGGGCCTGGGAGGGGGGTTTGCAGGGTACCACACAAAGGTGGAAAGGATGGTTCTTTTCCATGGACTCTCAGAAAAATCACAAGGGAGCTTTTCCAGAAGGGTGACCTCAACCCAAAAATGACGTCCTGTAGCTGAGGTTGCAGAAAGGCCTTGACTGGCCTGGGGGGTGGTCCAAGGCTCAAGCTGAGGGAGGAGGAAGATGAGGGACAGAGCCTGCATTGTCCCCAACAGCAGAAAAAGAGCAGAGTGAGCACCAGCCCATTCTGTTTCATCAAAGCCGGAAGTCAGTCGTCACCTGGGTCACTTCACTGGGGCCTTGGACTCCAACCTCATTAGACTGTGTCTAACTGACTGGTGCAGCCCAGCAGCCTATGCAGTGCCTGGCCCTCTGCATGCACTCAGCTACTGTTTGTGGCTGTCAAACAGAGGAAATGAGAGAACCGAAGGCATTAGGTGCACTAGCGGCAACTGCTGGTGAAAGCTGGTATTGCAATCCAGCTCTATGAGACCCTATGCGTGCCAGAGCAAGCATCTCTGGAAGTTGCCAATGTGGAATCAAGGGGTTTCCAGAAAAAGGGGGAAAAAATGCCAATATTCAATATTTAAATTGTTAAGTGGAAAAGGGGAGGAAAGAGATATAATCTTTCTGACTTTACTGCCTCCTACTCTCTACCTTGCTCATTCGATTCCAGTCACACTGCCTTCTTGCCCTTCCTTAAACACCCCAAGCAGCCTCCCACCTCAGACCCTTTGTCCTTCTGTCCCCTTTTCCCTAAATTTTCTCTCAGATATTCTCATGGCAGGTCACCCCAAAACATCCCACAAGGGCATATTGATTATTTTGTATTAAAGTTACTTGAGAAGCAGCCAATGCAAAAAACAAAACAAAACAAAGAGACATTTTGACCTTCCTGTCTTTGTTTCCTCTGAAAACAGGAAGTAAATCTCCCATGTGGAAGGTCCCCTCTCTGTACCAGTAGACAGACATCCCCATCACCAGAGCTGGGGAATTCAGGGCCAAGAAGCCTGTATAAACAAACTCTGTTACCTTTACTAATTTACTACCTCAAGCCTAAACTCTGTTTAAATTCCTCTCTTATTACATCCCCCAAACGTAAGCTACTTTGTGCTATCATTCCTCATAAATTTATTATTTCTTTGTGTAAAGGATATAAATACTGCCTGCTTTGTTCACTCTCCGAGCATTTTTTATATGATCTCCAGTACGTGCATATTAAATTGTGTTTTTCTGCTGTTAATCTGGTCTTGTGTCAGTTTTATTACCAGTCCAGCCATAAGAACATAAGAAGGGTAGGAGGGGAAATTTCCCCCGCCCTGACATTACTCAAATGTCACCTCCTCAGGAGAGACTTCCTTGACCACTGCATTGAAAACAGCAACAATTCCTGTCATTCTTGCTTCACCTTCCTTCACTGCACTGATTACTTGTCGTTATATTATATATCTATTCATTTATTTCTTCGGTGTCTCCAGAATATAAATTCCCCGAGGGTAGATGTCTTTATTGTTCTCTATCACATCTCCAGCACCTAGTACAATATGATATAATAGTCACTCAAAAAATTATGCATTGAGTGATCAGAGAAAAAAGAATGAGATGTGACTTAACGACGGTATTTTGAAGGTAATTCCCACATGTCCTAATAGATTTGGTATTAAGTTGTGCTTCAAAGACATTTCCCAGCTAGGATTTGACGAGGGTCCCCGTGAGAAATGAGCCCCATAATCTGGAAATCTGGAATCCATCCAGGCAATGGGTTCTGCCATAGTCCTTTCCCAAATGTCCCTTCCGGTCTTCATTGGTGAAGCATGCTCCACAGCCCAGAAGAGGATCCACATCTGTGGTGGAGGAAGTGCGCCTTGCTCTGCGGTCGGGGGTCTAAGAGTGGCAAAAAGGCCATCATCCTAACACTTCACAGGTCAGTGGCCAGAGGCCCTGAGAATTTTGAGATAGTCTGTGGAGCATTTAACAGTGCCCGGCGTTCATTACATTGTTATCCTCTCTTTGTGTCCATGCGGGGAACAGTCATTAAATCCCCATAATAACACATCTCTGACTTGATAATAGAAGTTAATGGGAACCAGGATCCACTTTATAGAAATTGGCTTTGCCACCAACTTGGCTAAAATAGAACTCATTCTGTAAAGCAACAACCGTCTGAATCTGCTGTCATCAATCCCAGCCAGTCTATTCTAAGTCATTCCAGACAGCTAACAAGCAAATATTTGGTAACTTGGAAACAGAGGAGATTTTTGAACAGTTATGGCTGGAATGTACTTGAAGGCCGACAAGCTTTCCTCTTGAATGTGGTTGACACTGTGTTCATCAGACACTAGGAAAAAGGCTAAAGGATGCAGCACCTTCTTTTAGAAACTCCACTCCAAGGTGATAAAGTCAAGACGAAGCTCATCATGTCCATCAGATTCTGGGCTGGGTCTCCCAGCTGAACCTCCAGCGTCAGTGTCTGAAGCTGGATCCTGTGCCCCAGCGCCTGGCCACACTAGTTAAGAGAGTCAGAAGGACAAAGGAAAGGAGCAGACTTCTTTCACTCCTGGCTTCCTTCTTCTCCCTCAAGCAGATGCTGCCACACCTCATATGTAACACACCTTCCACCCCTCTGGCCCAGGAACTTTCTGGATCTTTGATTCATTTGGTCTCCATATGAGTCCTTCCCCAAAGTTTTCATCCAGGGCAGGAGATTTGGTCCCAGAGGCCCTCCCAGCCAGGGATCTCACCTCGCAGACGTCACAAACCTCCCGTTTCTCAATTTCAGCCTTAATTGCTTGCATTGTGCTTCTGGCCTCACGGGAAACGTTTCCTCCACCCAAATTCCTCAACAGGTCTCTGGTTTCCTCATCAGAAATGTCACTCTGACACTGTAAATACCAACCATGTCTTTCCCATGAGGCGGCTTTGCTCTGGGTCTTTCTCCAACAAAAAGATATTCAGTTGCGACAACCAGGCCTGCCAAAAGCAGGAAATACCACACAGCCCCTTCTTGAGCAGTGATCTGAAGACCACATTGAGCCTGGTCCTGAGGGCTGGTCTCGAGGCTTCATCCGCCAGCTCTCCTCCATAAGCCTTTGTCCCCACATAGCCTCCACCACACTCCCTCATTGCGCCAAGAATTTCTCCAAGGTCAGAGCAAGCCACACCCAGCCCACCATTTGCAGAACAATGCCATATCCAAGATGACGAGGCCCAGGGAATAGGAGCCTAGTACCAGTGAGGTCCCAGCAGGTCACAGAGTCCAACTGAGATGATGCAGAGAAAGAGACCCAACTGAAGGGCCTTCTCCCAGCACTGGGGGGGTGGCAGTGCGGGGAGAATGATGAGGCATCAGAGTCTAGCAACAGTGGGAAGGCATTGCCAGCCCTGGGCCTAATGGGGCAGAAGGAGGAAATAAGGTTACTGGAGCCCAATGAGAGCTGGAGCCATTGAAGAGGGCCACAAGGCATGACATGGAAGGATCCAGAAACATGGCCCAAAGCAGGGAGTGTCTGAGGAAGACACACCCAACCCTCTCTCTCTCCCCACGCCCTCCAACCTTCTATCGGTACCTCACTGGCCAAACCCAGAAGATAGCTAGTCAGCAAGGACCCCCTGGGTAGAGTCCTCCATAGGGGTCACCTCCTGGGGCACAGAATGGGTGAGAGAAGGGCAGAGATGGATCTGGGGTGTAGGGGTGGGTGCGGCGGGGGGCACAGAGAATAACTAACACAAGCAAAGTCTGGCTGTGAACACCTACTCTCCTGCCACCACCTCACCCTCCTCTGAAAGCAGCATGCACACCCACCCCCCATCGCCTTCTGTCCTGCTTCCGCATCCTCCGTCCATCTGTGCCAGCTCGAGTCCGCAAAGCCACTGGTAAGCCTGAGGATGCAGAAGCTCCCTGTCTGCTCTCCCTCTTCTTGTAAATTCCTTTGTATTGTGTTTTGACAAAGATTCCTCTCCTTCCCTCGAACGGATTTGTTACCTAAGTCTCTGGTCCAGGGCAGCCTTGCAGAGCCTAGGGTCACCTCGGTAATGTCGGGCAAAGAAGCAGAAGGAAAAACACATGGGATCCTCTCTGAAAATGTAAGATCTAGGAGCCCTGGATGGCATAAAGCTCTCTCTGCCACCGAGCCAGGACCGCAGAAGCATGACTTTCTCCCCAGGGCAACAGATGAGCTGGGTTCTACTTCCCTCACCGCTGCTGGCTCCCTTCCAGTGGGGTTCTTCCCCTCGTGTTTACATACTGCTCAGACAAACCTCCTTCTCAAAAACGTGCAGGGACTGGAAGAAGCTGTCATTGCTCCCTCATAGCAACTGGGTTCAGGAAAAACCCAGCACAACAGCCTGAAAGACACACATTCAGCAAATACGCGCACAACTGAAGTGAGTTCGGTAGAAATCTTGGGGTGAGACCTCCAGCGTCTCGTGTGCCCCATTCCCAAGTTGGACCCTAACTCCTCTCTGCTCCCCTGCAACACGGCACGTTCCTGGGTGGGTGGAGTCCCTCTGTGGGGTGCTCACATGGCGGGGTTGCCTGTGAAAAATGAGCCTCATTGGCCATTCCACAAATTCACAGCCTTGCCTGACAGCTAACAAGCTCCGTGGCCAGGAAGTGTAACAGAGCGAAGGCCCAATTACAGCAGGGGCGGGCCTCATACAAAGGGCTTGAATGCACTAACGAGCCATTTCCGAAGGGCAGGGAGCCCCTAATGGCCCTCCTGCTGTCAGGGAGGCAGCCCAAGGCTTCGAGGGAAGCCGCTGCTCTGGCTGCAGCCTTGTGGTGTTTGTCATGAATCTCTCTTGCTCTGAATCAGCCTTGTTGACAAAGAAAGGAGAGGGAGGGCATCCCCAGGCGAGGAGACAAGCGCAGCCATCAGGCAGTTAATGTAAAGCACAGCTCTGGCTGCCTACCCCTCCCCTCCTCAAACAGCTTTAGTGGTCCCCATTTATTCCCGCAGAATAAAATACCAACTTCCCGGCTCCTGATGACCCCAGAAGTCTACTTCTCTATTGCTGGGCTTCTCAGAGGGCACTCTGTGGGTGACAGGCAGCAGAACTGCCCGGGCACTTGCTTAAAGAGGGGGTTTGTATGCCCCCTCCCAGCTTCCTGAATTAGATCTTGGGGTGAACTAGGGACTGAATTCTGATGTTTAACCGGCTTCCCTGGGTGATTCTCAACACATTCATTCATTCACTCACTCATTCATTCAATCAGTGAGCATTCGGTGAGCAGTTGCTCGTTCCAAGCACCGTGCTGGGTGTTGGGAGAAGAGGGGAGCAAAAGGCACTCTCTCTCTGCTCCCCCAGGGAGCTGCTGGGGGACAGCCATGAATCGAGTAATCACACAGGTGAATGCACACTGAATTGCTGACTTTGGGGATGGCCAGAGCGCATGCCCAGTCTCTGCGATGGCAGCATACCACGGGGGTTGAGAGCCTGACTTTGGAGTCAAACCCAGCTCCCCTCAGCTCTGCCTCTAGCTGAGTGACTCTGGGCAAGTTACCGCATTTCTCCAAATCTCAGTCTCTTCCTTGTAAAACGGGGCTAATCAGGCAGATCTTGTACTTTTGAGAAGAGAGTGAGATAATCCAGTGAAATGCTTAGGACCTCGTCTCGCGCCTTATAAGGGCACAACCAAGGTTGGCATCATGGGGCAGGGAGGTGGCAGCCGTGATTGGACTGGTGTTTGTTATACTGCAATGTGGCCTTAACTGATGCTTGTACAGGTCAATGGAGTTGACCGAAACGTTTACAGTTTCTCTGTGCTATGCTTTCTAACACACTGATGACTTGAGGAGAACTTTGCTTGGTTTTCAAAGTGACTTCCTTCCTTTCCTTTGGAGGTGGCCCCTTGAAACCCAGACAAGGACCAGGTCTACCCCTCAGATCCTCAGGGGGTTGAGCGTCTCATGACCTTGGCCAAGTCACTTGCCCTCTGAGCAAGGCCTCGTCTCCTCACCCAAAGAACAAGTAAACTGGACTAAGCAATGTGTCTGAGATCCTCAACGTGAGCACCAGCTTCTTGTTTTGCCAGATGGGACATTTTTTAAAACCTACAGTTATTAGTTTTTCTCTTAAGAATGACATTTTAGCGCTAAAAGAGTAGGAAGGACATCATTCCAAAAAAAGGATAACCTTCCCAAAAGAGAAATGTTGGCAACATTACACATATATTACATGGACATTTAGTTCTCACTCTGACTCACTGGTGAAAGCTTTCCTCGCAGACCAGCCGCAGTCCAGAGACACACATTTGGGACTAATGAGCTAGTCTGATGATGATGATGACAATGACGATGACAAAGATCACTATGTAGTAACCATGTACATAGCACCCACTGTGTGCCAGGCACTGTTCTAAGCCCTTTAAGTATATTAACTCATTAATGCACGGTACAATCCTACGAAGTAGATCTGTCATTGGCTCCATTTTGCAGAAAAAGTAACTTTCCCAAGCGCTTGCTGCTAAAAAGCAGTGAACTTCCTGAAGGAAGTGGAAACAACTTTTTTAAAAGAGTCAGCACATCATTTGGATGACTTGATAGATCTTTTCTGCCAGAATGTTCCATCCAGCAATCCATCTTGCTAATTGAGGCAGTCAGGTACCAGTCGATTCTGCTAGACCTCTGCTTTGCCATTGGGCTAGTGAAGGTGCGATGAGACGGGCCGAGGCTGCAGTACCTCCAGACAGAGAAGAATAATGTCCAGTCAATCATATCAAAGCCATTGCCAAACACCCAGCCATTTGGCATCTCCACAGAAACCCTGCAACAGGCTGTGTTTCAGCCTCACCTGGAAGTCCGGGTTGGGCCCCTCAAATGCTGACAGGGAAAGGAGATGTTGCCTTCCCCTCCTCTTGTCTCCACCTGGTTAGCCAGCATTCCCTGAGCTTCTGCTGTGGGTCAGGAGACCCCGAGATACATCAGAGCCAGGCCCGGAGTCACTCACAGCTTGGAAGGAGAAGCAGAGAAATACACAAGTAACTACAACACCACGTGGCACGTGGCACCGCAGACAGGCGAGCAAACACTGTGGGAGCCCAGAGAAAGAGACATCCTCACTCCAGCGAGGATTGCTTCCCCCCGGGACTTGAAGAATGAGTGGGCCGGTTGAGGCAAGGCGAGGCCATTAGCAGACTGTCCTCTGTTGAGGCCAGCAGAGTCTGCTGAGCCAAGGAGTTTTCCAAATTCCAAAGGAGGGTGGGAAGCCCTCTCTCCTCCTCTAGGGGGTGACCAGCCTCTCCTCCTGTCACAGAAGAATGATGCAAGTTATTCAGCTGGACCACGCCAGGCCACCACTCTGGGGGTGCTTAATGGTGGAGAACAGTAAAGAGGCACAGATGGCTGGCCAGCAGGACCAGCTTCTTCAGCCGAAAGCTCTTATATTGTCCTCAGATTCACAGAAGTGTAAAACAGGCAATTTGGACTTGACCTCAGAGGTTACTCTTCTACTCTGGGAAGTAGTGATCTGGCCCAGTGGAAATAACAATTCTTTAAGTTTGCCTAACATTACAGAGTTACACCTCATTTCATTTGGCTGTACCTCCAGATGTGACAGTGTCCACACTCAGCCCTGCAATTGCCCAAAGTGACCCTCTGGTGATGGTGTAAACCACGCATCAGGCCACCAGCCAGGACTTGTCACCCGAATCTTACAGTGGCCATGTGGCCAAAGCCCCTGGATCTGAGGTTTTGGGGGAGCCAAGATTCTGGTCCTTCAGCAAGAAAAGGAACAGCCCTGAGCAACGGGAGGGAATCCGAGAGAACAGGCGGTCTTAATGAACAGCTCACACGGCACCCGGCTCAGTGGAGCATGGCGGACCTGACGGGAAATGTCTCATCTCCAAACACAAGCACAGCGTCCAGCGAAGAGCAGGCAGCACGGTGCACATGCTTGACTGAACAGGAGAAAAATGACTGTGACTGGAGGAAAAAGCCCAATTACCCCGAACTTGGCAGTTGATCCTTCCCGCACAAATGGAACCCTAGCCAGGCATGGGGACCCAAGGGATCTCTTGGGAGAGGGATGGGGGTTGCTAGGGAACAGGACGTCAAGACTAATTGCTGTGCATCCCCATGGGACTTGGGGAGCACAGTGAACTGGCGTCTGACTCATGTCTGGAAAATCTAAAGGGTGAAATGTTGGCTGAATTGGCCTGTGGCGGCATCCTGGGGAGCTGAGGTGAGATGGCTCGGGGTGGTCTTAAAGGAAATTTCCCTGAGAGAACTGCCCGGAGGGGAAACGGGACCCCAAAAGACAGTCTGTGAGGAAGAAGTTCACCAGAAATCAGAGGCCAAGAGAACACCATACCGCCCATCAGAGAGCAACTGGTGAGAGAGACCCAGAATTGGGATGTGGGAGATACACTGAATTATAGGTCCAATTATGCACTCCATTATAGTAGAGTGATAGAGTCACTCTCCAGCCGCATGGTGAGCACAGTCAACTGTCCCACCCCTCAACTTTGAGCCGGGCCAGTGACTTGGGCCAGTTACTGGAGCAGGGGCTGCAAATGTTCTTGCTCAGTCAGTCTTGTCCTCTTGCCTTCCAGCGATCCCCATGGATGGAGAGAACATGCCAGGGTAGCCATGGAACCTGGGCCTGGGCCCCAGAATGAATATGGAGGAGCCATGACCCAGACCCACAGCTGACCCACCCACCAAGCACAGTCTAGACTACAGAATCCCAGTCAATCTGCGGACCCATGATCATGGGAAGAAATGCTGGTTTTTAAGCCACTGAGTTTTGGAGTCATTTGTTATGCAGCATTATCCAGCAAAGTTTCATGGTACTAGGGGTCTGAAACTCTCAAAAGCACCAGGGAGAGAAAGGCCCAGCTATAAACAGTGGCCAACACCAGAGGAAATGATTGCCAGATCCTCCCTAGTCCTGAAGACCATTCCTGCCCTCTGACCCCTTCTTTGGCCCCAGCCCACACCTGTGGGCCCCACTCAGATGCATCATCAGCTAGAGGGATGAGGAGGGGGGAGAGGGAGAGTGTGACACTCAGGATTATGTGTCAACCTGGTTAGGCTACAATCCCCAGTTATTCAATCAAATACTAATCTAGGGGTTGCTGTGAAGGTATTTTGTAGACGTGATTAAAGTCCATAATCAGTTGGCTGTAAGGGGAACTATTCTAGAGAATCTGGGTGGGGATTCCATCAGTTGAAAGCCTTAAGAGTAATGCTGAAACTTCCCTAAAGAAGAAGAAATTCCACCCACAGAGAGCAGAGGGCTCACGCCAGCGAGTCCTCCTGCCCTTCCCAACAGCCGGTCCTACAGATTTCAGCCTTGCCTGGATAACCCCACAATCCCGTGCAATAAATCTCTCAGTATGTACCTACCACTGGGTTCTATTTCTCTGGTTGAACTCTGACTGATACAGATTTGGGGACCTGGAAGTGGGGTACTGCTGCAACAAATATCCAAAAATGTTGAAATGGACAGTGGGCAGAGGATGGAATAATATCAAGGAGCATGACAGCAAAAGCCAAGACGGTCTTGAACAGACTGTTAGTAGAAATACGGATGTTAAAGACTCTGCCAGTGAGGGTCTAGAAGGAAGCGAGGGCGTGGTAAGAAAACCTATGTCATCTCAGAGAACACTTAAATCATCGTGGACAGGCTGTTGGCAGAAATACGAATGTTAAAGATGCTTCTAGTGAGGGCTCAGAAGGAAATGAGAAACATGTTATTAGAAACCGGAGGGAAAGGGCTCTTTGCTAGATAGTGGCAGACAGCTGGCTAAATTGTGTCCTACGGTTGTGTGGAGAGCAGAACTTGGAAGCGATGAACTCAGAAGTGGAGCTGAGATTTCCAAGCAAAGTGTTGAAGGCGCTGCCTGGTTTCTTCTTGCTGCCGATAGTGAAATGTGAGACGGAGGAGAGAAGTTGAGGGAAGAACTGTTAAGAGAAATGATTCGGAAAAATCTCGGCCTCGTCACATTGCAAAAGATGCTGAAATGAGGGGACTTGCTGTGAGAAAAGCGTGCCCTGGAGAGAGGAGAGGTGGCGATGGAAGCAGAGGACAGAAGGATGTAAAGCCAAGGAAAATGGGAGCTTCTAGAAACCGGGAGAGTCAAGGAAATGGATTCTCCGGTGAAGCCTCCAGCAGGAAGGCAGTCCTGCCAACCCACTTTAGACTTCTAAACCGCAAGGCCATAAATCCAGGACTGTAAGATAATATGCGTGTGGTTGCAAGCCACTAAATTCATGGTAGCTTGTTACATGGGCAATGGGAAACTAATACAGAGAGTCAAGAGGGCAAACCCTCTCCCAGCTCCCTCTTCTGATTGGAGCTTTCAGTGAGGTTTGGAGCTTTGGGAATTACCCAGACTGGACATTCTAAGAGACTGTCTCAGGGGTTAAGGTGACCAGATGACGTTTTCTGATCCCAGTGTGGGCAGAGAAGCGTGGGGTCTCCTGGAGATCTCATCGGGAGCAGGGAAACCAGCCCCACCGTCAGGTTTAGAGGCAAAACTGAAGCTGCTTTAGAAAGGCGTCCAAGACTCCTGCTCATTCCAGAAAATGGCCGTGCTCGGACATGTCAGCGAAGGAGAGAGATGTGTGGATTTGATCCCAGTATGGAGAGGACGGGAGTAGTGTAAGGGCTGTGGCGCCCACAGCCAGAGTTCAGCATTGCTTGGGATGAAGATACCACCTTCTCCATCTTCCCTCTGGATGGCACTTCCAGCCTCTGTATCACCCTCTCGGAGCCTCCAGAGCTGCGTCCCCCCAGGGAAGGAGTGAGCCACAGGAATTCCCTCATGTCCCAGAGCACTGGGGAGATGATTAGTCAGGATCCACCCACTCTTCCAGGTCTGCTTTGCTCAACATGTAAAAGGGACCTCTTGGGATGCCATAGAGAACAGACAAACTCTACACAGTTAGGCGGAAGACTGAGCGGTTCTTATAATCAGACAGAACTGACGCCGTATCCCATCTCTGCTGCTTCCCAGGAGTGTGTCTAGAACGAGAGACGGAACCTCTCTGGACCTCACTTTCCTTTCTATGAGCATCAAAGCGCCCCCCTCATGGGACATTAGTGAATGCTAAAGGGGAGAACACTGGGGCAGGGAAAGCTCCTAATAAATGGTTGCCCACCCCCACTTGCACCTGCAATGCCATCGACACCTCTGCCACCATGGCTCTGACCAGCCCCAGCCCAGCCCCACCACCTGGTGACACAAGGACTTCCCTCCCGAGAGCCCCGTGCCCATAAACGGTTAATGCGATTATTGCATTTAGCGCAAATTTGCAATCGCTTCCTCTCTTTAATCACTTTGAAAGTGTTTCAAATTCCTCTTCTACGTGACTGAAATCAAAGTGGCACCTGTGAAGGCAGAAAGCCTGGCTGCCAGTGCGAGGTGGAGATGTAAAATAGTCAGGCTTTGATGGGGAGAAATTATGTCTTTCTTAATTCCTTTTACCCTATAATTACCAGGCGCGACCACGTGGGTTAACAGCAAAAATAACTTGCACATCAAGACGTTGTCTATAGAGTCCTGGTTTGAGCCCTCGTGGAAGACCCTCCAGGGAAGCTCCAGGCATCCACACAGTGCCACAGCCCACCTTCCTCACCAGCTCCCCGAGGCCACCCACCCACCCCCGAGGACCATCAATCAGGGGGCATCTGTTCCACCGCATTCTCCTCCCTCCCGGCAGCATTACTATGATCACCTCCTTCTCTCAGCCTTTCCCAGCCTGGCTTCCCCATTGCCATTCCTTTCCCTTGCCTCTCCCCCATCTCAATCACCTCCACCCCCAGTCTCCGCACATCTCTCTCCTCCTCCCTGGACCCCTGGGCCCTGGCCCACCGGAGTTCCTCTCAGCATCTGTCTTTGCCTCTTCTCTCCTCTGCTCTCTTTCCCCTTCCATCCCTCATTCTCTCCTCCCTTCCCTCCTTCATCTCTTCACTCACTTTGTTCCAGAGACCACGTCTACCCTGCAGGCTCTCAGACCAACATCGCTGTGCGTAATCTCCAGGCTCCAGGACCCAAAGGTCCCACTGCTGGCTCAGTGGTGCCCCTGGGACGCCCTGTTGGGTCCAAACCTCTCCCTCCTGGTTTGTCTCAGAGTAAGGACCCACCAGCAAGGCTTAAACCTCGACAGCTCCTCCGCCTTCTCTCCTCCAATCTGGATCGGATCTGACACCCCCAGATTAGCGCTGGCGTAGTGTGGTTTAGGGGAAACTGCGGGAGCCTCACAGTCATATGAACCTGCGCTCCACTCCTGGCTGTGCAACTTTGGGTCCCATGACTTTGACCACGTGACTTCGGTGTCCTTGCCTCTACAGTGGCGATGATAATTCCTGCCTCCAGGGTGGTGTGTACGAACTGAATTACATAACATGTGGATGTGGTTAACACCCTCTCACCCGCTCCTGCCGCCTGTGCCCGAGTCCACGCACCATTGTTTACCAAGTCAGTAACAATAGTGCCCTTCCCTCCCGTCAGCCACCCCACTGCCAGAAACTTCTCCTTACAACTCATTTCTGACCAAGTAGCCATTCACAGGACCCTTCGGTGGCTGCCTGTGGCTCACAGGCTAAAGCCTAAAGCAGAAGCAGCAGGAACTGGATGGAGAGAGAAAAAGCTGACTATGAAGTCGTCCAGACTAATTTCAAATCCTCACCCCACCAACTAACTAACAGTTTAGACTTTGGGCCTCGGTTTCAACAGTTTTATGAGACTTATAGTTCCTAACTCACAAGGCAGTTGTAAGAATAAAGGACGATGTTATGAAAAGTGCCTGCCAGGGTTCCAGCACACAGTAGGTGTTTAACGGATGCTGGCCTCTTTCCCCTCACCTCCCCATGCCTCCTGCACCCCGACCAGACAATCCACACTCTTTCAGGCTTCTGTGATGTGTTTATCCGCCCGCCTCTCAATTTATGCAGAATCCTTTCACACTTTTTGAAATAAAGTGATGGTTTAAATTGCCCACCAACATTTTGGGGATCCGAGCTGGCAGGCTGAGGGCCCCAAGGCTGGCTGGATGCAGAGCACGTGATGCTCTTCACGGCACAACTTGAAAACATTTCCCCCGCCCTGTGCTGCATGAACCCCCTTCATTACCAAGGTACGTTTCTAGCCTTTAAATGAACCCTCTGGATGAAGAAAGAGCAAAAGGAGACAGCAGATTATAAGGCACATTGATGGAGGCAAACAGACCCCAGATATTGACCTCCTGCCTCCCCATGTTGAGGATCCAAGCAAAACGATGGGGGCCAGGCCCCCAATTAAAGAGCATCTTCTGTGGGCACCTTGGAGGGGGGACATCCGACAGGCGAGAGCTTCTGCAGGGGACAAGGTGACTGATTTTTCTTGCTTGACTCACTAAGAAACACGTTTGCATGTTTTTCTCTAAAAACAGTTTCTATGCTGTTTATGTTTAATGCCACATACCCAGAGTTGGGGAAGGAAATGTCTGTGGTTCTTGCTTTTTCTTTCTTCTGAGAAAGAGCGTTTTGATTTAAGCATTTTTTTAATTGCCCACCGCCCCTCAGGGTTCGCGGTTAGTAGTGTGAACTTGAGCCTGGACTTGCTTCTGGGACCTACTCTGCACCCGCGGAGTCCCTCCTCCATCCAGGGCCTCCCTCCTACTGTCCGAGAAACTGTGTCACTCCTTCCTCTCTGCCCACAGCGCGTTACCCAGCTCTGCATCCCTGCATCCCGCTTCCCGCATTTCTCCTCCTATTAGACTTCTAAGGGTAAAATATACATAACATAAAATTTGCTTTCTTTACCATTTTTAAGTGCACAATTCAGTGGCATTGAGTACAGTCACACTGCTGTGCAACCATCACCACCATCCATCTCCAGAAATTTCTCATCATCCCAAACAGAAACTCTGTCCCCATTAAATAAGAACTCCCCAATCCCCTCTCCCCCCAACCCCTGACTACAACACTTACTTTCTATCTCTATGAGTTTGACTATTCTAGGGCCTCATGTAAGCGGAGTCACACAGTAGTTGTCCTTTTGTGACTGGCTTATTTCACTTAGCGTGAGGTCCTTCAGGGTCATCCGTGTTGGAGCATGTGACGGGATTCCCTTCCTTTTTGAAGGCTGAATAATATTCCATTGTATGGATGTACCACATTTTGTTTATCCACTCATCCTGAGGTTGCTTCCACCTGTGGCTTGTGAATAATGGTCCTCTGAATGTGGCTGTACAAATATCTCTTAGGGACACTGCTTTCCATTCTTTGGGGCCCAGAGGCGGAATTGCTTCCCCCATTTTGTTTCGCATCATGGCTAGTGGGTTACGTGTCTTCTCGCCTCACCCTCTACCCCCAAAACAGCACTCCCATCACATGGTGCAAACCCTTCGTGAAACAGTCTCTCTTGTTTGGCGCACACCTTTACATGTGTCTGTAGGTGACCGAGGGGGCCTGAGGCAAGCACTTAGTGAAGTTTTGCTGATTTGAACCCAGTCCAAGGTGCGCATTCTACTGTTGGCCATCCTCCTGGGACCAGAGTCTTCTCTCATCCTTAAGAACAAAAGCAAATGAAGGTTTGCACATTTTTCCTAATTACCCTGGACACTCAACCCCATCTGTGGTGCATCCAGGTGTACTTTTTCCCACTTAGCCTGGAACATTCTGTCATTTCGGTCCCTTGGAGGTTTGCCAGGGAACCTCACTTGCCGAGAAGATGCCCTTTTTGTAGGGCTGGGCAGCAGGGGCCAGATAGTAGGTCAGAGGCCCGTGGGGTGAGGTGGATCTTCCCTCAGTGTGCTATCAGAACCCAGCCAGCCATGCAGAGGACAGAAGCCAAGGGGACCCAAATCCACAGGGACACCCAAGGCCAGATGCGGCCATCACCCAAGGGGTTGGGAAGGGAGAGACAAGTGGCAGGGTCCAGAGGTTTTCCCAGGCCCTGCACTCGCTGACTTCTCGAGAAAAAAATCTATGCTGCTAAGCCAGGGTCAGATAGCACAAGGAACTGAGAGCAGAGTACGCCGAAGAGGAGAGGAGAGAGCGCCGGGCTGGGAGCAGAGCACCAGGGAGGCTGTTGTCCAGGACGACCCAGCCTCTCCTCTGTGCACTTGGCAATGTGACTTTGCATCCCACCTCCGGAAGGCAGGGTCTCGTCCCCTCCCCTTGAATCCAGGCTGGCCTGAGACCTGCTCTGACCAGAAGAATTCAGAGCAAGAGAAGCCTGTGCCAGCTCAGGGCCAGACCTTCAGAGGCCTTGCCATCTCTGTTGTCACCCCCTTTCCGCACTGAAAGCCATCTTGCCTACGGGAGGGTGAGAGGCCACACAGAGGGGGACCCAGGAGCCCCAGCCGACAGCTGCCTCACTCGTGAGCAGGCCAGCCTGGACCCTCCAGCGCCACGACCTTCCAGGGAACACAGCCTCATGTCTGAGCCCGACAAAGCCAGCAGGGGGACGGCCAGCCGGTCCACCAAATCATGAGAAATTACAAGTCACGGTAGTTTTAAGTTGCCAAGCTATGGCAAGAGATGGTTGTTATAAAGCAATAGTTATCCAAAATTGAGTTTACACCCCAGATCCACCCCTAGCCTGCCACAGGGCAACGGGGAAGATGTTTCTCGTCCCAGGCTTCTGTTTCCTCTGCAATGAAATTAAAGGAGTGGGGGAGGGGAGAGCAATAAGAAAATCACGTCAGCTGGAACTCCAGCTCCGCCGCTTACTCGCTGTGTGACCTTGGACAAGTTACTTAACCTCGCTGAGTCTGGATTTCCTCATCTCTCATGTGACGGAAATAATACCTGCTTGGATTTCTGTGAGGATTAATTAAAATAAAATGCTTGGCAGATAGCAAGTGCTCAGTAAATAGCAGCATCCTCAGAGAGGCTTAATTATGGTCACCCACATGGACGCTGGGCTCACATTATCTGGGTTCACATCCCAGTTGTGCTGTAAGATCTTAAGCAAGGGACTTAACGTCTGAGCCTGGTTTCCTCATGTGTCCGGTGGGAGGATGACAGCAGTACCTAGCTCGTAGGGTGCTATGAGAACTTAGGAAATTAGTATATGTCATATGCTTAGAGCTGTGTCTGGCACATCGCAGGGAGCTCGAGAAGCACCATCTGTGTGGCACTTTCAAGTTTGAAGAGCCCATTCCCACAGCCATCTACTTGACCTTCAGGAGGTCAGGATCAGAGGTGAGGGAACACACTGGAGGGCTTGCCAGGTGACTTGTCTAAGGTCACAGAGCTAACTAACAGCAGAGGGAGATTCGAACTCGGGTCTGTGGGACCCCAAGTCCAGGTGGGTCAACGTAAGTCGAGCACCACTTACCACGCACCACGCCCTATGCTGGCCTCTAGAGGTGCAAGAATGAATGCCTTGCCCGCACCCTCAAGTCCTCTTGGGGAGACAGACACGTGCAAAATTACAGTGAGATACGGGCTGAGTGGAGAAGGAAGAAGCTCCTCACTCTGCTGGGGTGGGCCCTGGAAAGCACGGGGGGGGGGGGGTCCCCTGAGCTGGATCTTAAAGCATGAATTGGCTCGGGCCACATGCACTTGACGGGGAGGGCACAGTGCTTACAGAAGCTCAGAGTGTGAACTTGCAGCACGTGTGTGTGGAACCCACCAGAAAGCAGGGTCCAGGGAGCAGGCTAGTGAGAGGACAGGTTTCCTTTCCAACTGCAGATGAAATGCCAAGCCAGTTTCCTAGTGATGGAAATGCCCAAGACCCTAGCCAGGGCCTCAGGCACCCACCGCTTTTCTCTCATCAACACCGACTGGCAAAATCACAGATTCCATGGTGCCCTTGGAGATGTTCTTCCTAGCCTTCCTTAGAGAAGAGATAAAAGGAGCAAGCAAGTTGGCTCTCTTTCCGCTCCCTCCTGCTCCACCCTAGCCTGCACCATCTCAGACTCTGACATCGGCCAACCCCACCCACCTCCAGGTTCCCGGAGGCAGCATCTGGGACACCAACTAGAAAGGTCTGAACTAAAATAAAGAGTTGGCAGGTGAACCCCAAGTTCCCAAAACTTACAGGATGTGAAGGATGCCTGAAGGGCACCTGGTCTGATTTGGCCCTGAGCAGGGGTGGGGGGTGGGGGTGGAGCCAAGTGGAAGCGGGTCTGCCCTAGGTGTGAAAGCCCCGTGACCCACCCAGGGGCAAGCCGAACCACAGCATGCCCCACATTAAGACAGGGTCTCGCCCAGACTTTTTGGTGTTTGGATCTGGGTGGACCCGCAGCCTCAGGAATGAGCTGCCTCAGAACTGCTGAGCAGACATCTTTACCTGTTTCATAAGTCCTTACTGAAGCGCCCAGATAAATCACGCTCCTCGACAAGCAGGCAGCCTTTGGGAAAAATCCATCCCCGCTCTTGAACTCCCATTTCAAATGATCCTCAAGAAATTATTGAGAAAATCAAAACACTATGTTTCCAAGCGCTCTTAAAGACTCACCACGGTTCAAACGGTTTCCATAAATCTGGGATGCAAAAGGCATTTTTCAAAGGTTTACTGTTCCCCAAATGACAATAACGCCATATTGACTGACTTCCAGGGAGCTCTGGGAGTTTGGAAAAACCAGTCAAGCAAGCAAGATGTTTAACTGGAAAAAAAAAAAAGTTGGTGAACTTAACATTTTGTTGAAGTTCACAGCATTTTCCTGTTTTGACAGCACTTTTGCAGGTCCTAGTGCCTCTGGCTGCTGGACAGCACCGTCCTCTCCTTAGAGCTCCGGCCTTCAGCATCGCCCCCGCCAGTCTGCCCTCCACGCAGCTGCCAGGGCTGTCTTTCTAAAACACGAATCAAGCGTTACTGCTCAAAAGCTCGCTGCAACTTCTGTAGTGTTTTTCTTGAAAGAGACGGTGAAGGTCCTCCAGCTTCTGCAGAATCCCCTACCCAGCCTCAGGCAAAGGAGAGCAAGCTCTAGCAATGTTGAAGGTCTGAGAATCATCAGAGATAGGCTTGCATTTATTCATTCAACAAACATTTATAAAGTAGCTATTATACACCAGACACTGAAGATTCAATCGTTTAGGGGGGAAAAAAACCCACAAAAATCCATGCCCTCATGGAGTTTATATTCTAGAGAGGGAGACAGACAAATCAGATAAGTAAAATCTATGGTCCATTACATAGTGACATGGCAAACATCAATTTCTGGATGGTGGGAGCAAAACCACACCCACCTAGGCCACAGATACAGGAGCAGGAAGGAGTTGCATGCCTCTTCTTTGATGTCCACTGTACCTGGGAGCACACAAGTTGTCCCCCCTGATGTGGGCTCCAGGATGCCTTTGTTCATGCATCTTAGACTCAGCTGGACCTGTCTCATCTTCCTATGTATCTTGGCTCCAAACTGCCCATTTCTTCCCAAGGCCAACACACTCCTGGTTCCCGGAACGAACCTCTCACCTCTTTCTCTGTTCAAGGCAACCGGCAACCTGCAACATAATAATGAAAGTCTTGCAAAGAGAATGGGGGGAGGATGCCAATGGGTTTCCTAATAATATGGAGGGACTGGCTCGTAGGGAAGTAGGAAGCGTGGAAATTCCCAGAAGCAGAATCTTAGTAACAACATCCGGGAGAGGCGGGGCTGGGGCTCAGAGAAAAGGCAAGCACGTGCAGGACCTGGGACCCAGCCAGCCACACTTCAGCCCCAAGAAGGCTGGCCCAGAGAGGCCAAGGGGCTCTCCTGCGGCTGCGCAGCTAAGCAGAACTGATCCCCAGGTGCCAGTCTTCTGCAGAGCGGTGGAGTTTAGGGGTTAAGGACTTGGGCTTTGGAGGCAGAGAAACCTGGGTTCAGAACCTCATTCTGCCTTTTGCTAGCTGTGTGGCCATACATGCCTTATCTAATAGCTTCTGAGCCTCAGTTTCCTCGCCTGGAGAATGTGGACGCTAACAATGGTGCCCACACCCCGCGGAGGTTGTGAGCATTCAAGGAGGTGGTGCCTGCATTGCTCCTGCTATGGCATCAGGCACAGGGTGGGTGCTCAGTAATGTCAGTCCTTGTCATTGCAATGCTGACACCACAGCCGACTGCTACACTATGGCTCAGACTGCTCCATGCAGACTCGTGGAGGCAGAGTTCAGTCATTCATTGTATTTCTTTCTCTCTGCCCTCTTTATCTCTCTATCACTGTCTCTGTGAGTCCCTCCCTCTCTCTTTCTGTGTCCCTGCGTATCCCAGTGTGCTTTCTCTGTGGGTCTGTGGGTGTCGGGGATCTCTCTCTCTCTCTCTCCGTCTTTGCAGGTATGTTTCTCTCTGAGCTTCTCTGTATGTCCATCTGTGATCGTGACTGGTCTACTGCGTATGTTTCCAAATCATTTTTTCTCTGTGTTTGGTTGTGTCTCTGCCTCTCTCTTTCTCTGTATCTCTCTCTCTCTGCCTCCCTCTGTGTCTTTGTCTCTCCTCTCTCTTTATCTCTGTCTCTCAATCTCTCCGTGTGTCTGTGTCTCTCTCGCTCGCTCTTCTCCTCAAAACCACGAGTGACCCAGCTGACTCTCAGAGTTCATTACAGGGAAAACATTGAACAATCATTCGTTGCTCCTACAAGGAGCTTGACAGCTGGAGCAAACAATGAGAAACTCAGAATTAATTGGGTGCTGATTATTTGCCAGGGGAAAAAAATGGTGAGATACGTATGAAACAAAAGACAACCTAGCAACAGCGAAACCCTCAGCACGTAGCAACAAAAGCAGTCCTAATGAAGCATGGCAATGCCAGCACGCAGCCGGCAGCCGGCCACTGCATCTCGAGAGGGAGGAGAAGAAAGGAGAGTGCTGCCCAGGAGCCGAGGGAGACCATCCCGGGGCACCCCGGGCCCCGCAGCCCAGCTGCTGCCTCCCAGAACCTCCGTGTTCAAGACTCCAGAGATCTCAACCCCACCCAGGGACCCATTCACTTATTCTGCCTGAAAAAATTCTTGTAAGCACCTGCCTGGGCGCTCGGGAGGTGCACTAGACCCAGACAGGGTCCTCGTGTGCAAACAACACCCAGTTTGGCCAGGAGGGGAGAGCAGACAGACAGATAACTGCAATACAATGCAAGAGCTCCAGCACCGGGCACTGCAGTGCCCAGAGCATCTGCACCTAAGTCTGCACGGTCCGGGGAGGCTTCACAGAGGAGGTGGCGTTTGGGCAGAGTCTGGAAAGAAGAATAGAAGTTTGTCAGGTGAAGAAGGGAGGATGAGCATGTGTGGAGGCACAGAGAGGTGGAAGGGCACAGTGGGTCTGGAGAACATCAGGAAACTGTGGCCACGGTGGGTCCTCAAAGAGTTAAACATGGAACTACCGTCTGACCCAGCAATTCCGCTCCTAAGCACCTACCAGAAGAACTGGCAACAGGGGCTCAAGCAAATCCCTGCAAGTGAACACTCACAGCAGCGCTACTCACGATAGCCTAAAGGGGGCACAACCCAAATGTCTGTCAATGGAGGAACGAATAAACAAAATGCGGTCTACACACGCGATGGAATGTTAGTCAGCCACGGAAGGGAACCCAGTGCTGACACGTGCTACAACAGGCACAGACTTCAAACACATTATGCTGCGTGACGTGAAGGAAGCTGGCACCAAAGGTCATGTATTGACTGATCTCATTTATATGAAGTGTCCAGAACAGCTAAATCCACAGAGACAGGAAGCAGACTAGGGGTTGCCAGGGACCTGAGGGAGGCAGGGATGGGGCGTGACTGCTAGTGGGTACGGGCTTTCCTTTTGGAATGATGAAAATATCTTGGAATTAGATAGAGATGATGGTTATGCAATACTGTGAATGTACTAGATGCCAGTAAATTGCACATGTTTAAATGGTTAGTGGTTAATTTTAGGTTATGCAATTATTACCTCAATAAAATCAAATGAAAGTAAAGAAACACAGCTGAGGTTTAGCCCCCGGGTTGGGGTGGGGGCAGGGCCACACTGCCAAGGGCCTTCAGTGCTGCAGCCTTTGCCTTTCGGTGATGAGGGGGGCTGCTAAGGACCTCAGTTCAACCCTGGAACGTCAGGCAGAGGCGTGACATCATCTCACACGTGCGCTTTCGGACTACTTCCTGGGGCTGCAAGACCCACCAGGAGGCTGACGGCAGGTGGGAGTGTTTTAAGGGAGAGGCGAAGAGGCGGCTGGCAACGGGCACATTTGAAGAATGGGCACAGACTGTTCCATAGGATCGTGGGCTGGGGCCCAGAAAAACCCCTCAGAAGACTTGGGAAGGCAAGACCCCTAATATCCCAGGTTCAGGGAGGTCTTGGCAAGCTGTGCACTGTGTCTTCCCAAAAGCCTGGCTCCGGGTTCCCCGGGAGAGAGGATCAGGATTCCCGAGGCCCAGGCCCTCTGCCTCAGTGGCCAGGCTGCTCTGGGGAGAGCCAGGAGGAGTCGGAGCCAGCAGGTGCGCGTCCCAGCATCATTAGCGGCTCACCCCAGGAGAAGTGTCCGTCTCAGAGACTTCTGTCCCCTCTGGGGCTGGCTTCCAAGTTCTTCACTTTAAAGATTTGTTTTAATTAGGCTTGCCTCTGCCAGAGCCATTGAATGCTGTCTCCATCTCGGCTGGCTCTTTTCTTTTGCTTCTTTCCTATTGACTTTCAGAAACTCTGCCAGCCGCATTCAGGCTTTGATTATTTTTTCATAAAGGAAAAAGTAAAGCAAGTTGTCAGAGGCAAGGAGCCTGTCCCTCTGGAGAGCAGAATGGAGAATGGAGGGTGGGCCCTGCTCTGGCTCTTTCAGCATTTTAAAACATTGCTCCATGCCTCCCCCAAACTGGCCCTAATCCATGCATGCCCCCAGCTTTGACCATGACTGGCACTAGTGGAGCTTCCTGGCACAGGACAGGCCAAATCTGAGGATGGCAGGGACCAGAAACCAGCCAGACCTGCGGCACATGCCAGGCAGCTGAATGGGGGCACCAGGCAAATATACAGCAGAGGGGCGTGGGCCTGGGACAGGCTGGGTGCTGCCATAGGTGCCAGAGCAAGGCATTGGGATGTGGCAGAGAGGGTATCCCAGGGCTGAAGCCAAGCCCATGATTGCCAAAATGAACCCATCTATGCATCCATCCACGAACATGCGCCATCCATTCATCGGCTCGTCCATCATCACTTCATCACCTCATTGACCCACCCAGCCATTCAGCCATCCTTCCATCAAGTCATTTCCCATGGGTCTATACAATTACTATCTACCAAGGGCCCCCTCTATCTAGTGACAGTGCCTTAACTCCGCAGAAGACTGTGTTGGAAGATCGAAATACAAGTAGACTAGCACCATGGGATGAGGAGCCTCCATGCTCCCAGAGGAACAAAAGCACACACAAAACTCGAGATCAGACAAGAACTAAGAGGTCTGGAGTCATAGAGAAAGTGGAGTCTGATTCCAGACTCCTGAGATGGGGCCACAGCTGTGGGGAACACAACACAGCCGAAGACCCTGGTGGGACGTGGTCCACAAGGTCAGAACTGGACTGCAGACAGCACCCTGACTCTGCGTCCCAGAACAGGGCAAGAAAGCTTCAAAACCCTTTCTGGCTGGGCCCAGGATTGATCCGGAGCCTTCAGAGGCACTGATCCTGCAGATGAGGGGAAGGCTGAGCCCCAGTTGAGAGGGTGTGTGACTTCAGGACTGGACAGAGGCAAGGACTTAGCCTAATGGGTCCAAACCTTGGGATGGCTCCAGCTTAACCTTTGGTCACCTCTGAGCTTCCTCCTCTGGCCAGCATCGTGATGGTAGCCAGGGACCAGCTCTGGTTCCGAAGCCACTCATATGCTTTGCTCATGAGCCCTCTTCTTACTCATATTACACTCAGGGTCAAGGGGAAGCTGTGCCTGGGGTGTTGGCCTCCATTTCCTGAGGATTCGATGAGTCCAACACCTAGAGCATGCAGGAGGCCCTTGCTGATCTCAATCTGTCTTGACTTCAGTGTCCAAAGGGAAATTCCCTTCCCGAAACGAGGCGGTCATCAGGGGGACGGGGACAATCCCTGAGGTCCTAAGCAAGCTCCAAGTCAGGTTCAGAGTTCACAGAAACTCGCCAGAGTATTTGGGAAGGAGGCAGAGCCACAGGTCCCAGGGCCACCCTGTCGGGGGGGTTTGGTGGGCGGGACCTGAGCTCCAAAGAATTGGGCCAGCAGGGTGCAAGTCCACTGTAAACTTTATATTTGTTTCCAAATTTCCCTGGATGTCACCGCAACCCAGGGAGAGAAGCAGAGCCACTAGGAGAAACAGAAGCTTTATTGGTTATGCGACTTGGCCATAGTCATTTAGTTAGTGACCCAACCAGATGGAGACTCAGGTCTCCTGACTCCATCCTCACTGCTCTGACCACTGCATCATGCCACCTCCTGGGGACAGACGTGAGCAGACAGACCAGGCAGGATGCCAGTTACTAGAAGGGAGCGCAGGAGAGCAGGGCTTGGAGGGAATGGACTCCAAACCTACCCGTGGAGCCAAGATGACTCCATTCTGCAAGGAAGGCTCGCGGCTGAGAGCCAGGCGGCTGGTGGCAACCCTGCCTCAGTCTCGACAAGCCAGCAACCTCCATCTAGAAGGCTCTCTGGGAGATCTATTCAATCTACTAATTTAGAGATTTACCAATATTTCTTCTTTGATTTCCTTTATAAGTTCTAGCCTGCTTCTTCTCAAGAGTATTTGAAGCTTCTTCTCTGTCTCTCATAATCTCTCAAGACTAAGTATGTGGTAGGCATTCAATACCCACTTGTGAATGTCCCCTCTGGCATGGTCTTTAAATCCAGGCACCAAACAGAACTCTCTGGCAGCTCCGTGCTTACTCTTTCCCAGTTTAGCAACTGCAGCCAAAAGAGAACTTCCTTTTCCAACAGTTCCAACAGAACTGAGTCTCATCCAACCCACGTGGATCACCTGCCCATTCCTGGGTCACTCCCTGTGGCCTTGGTTGTGGAGCACACAATGACTGGTGGAGGCTGAGCCCCAAGGCCATCCCTGAAAGTAGGGGAAGATGTCACCCTAAGCATGGACTGAGGGAAGAGGAGGAGAGGAGGCAGAGCAAGGTGCTGTGGCAGCAGGAAGGGGAGTTGATGCAGGTAACACTAGCAGCTCTGCCCCACTGAGGGGCATGGGCTTCAGCATCCTGACCGAGCATCGGGAGCCCAGAGGGACTGGGGCCTCTGCCATCCTGGCGTGGTTTTGATGGAGCCCCATGGGCTCTGCCCCACTGCAAACAATTGCCCCAGCAGTAGACTCTAGCAGTGCTAGGCTCGCTCAGGACCGAGAGGGAGTGAGGGAGAGAGAAGAAAGCTCCCAGGCAGCCCCTTGGGTCTCCTCTGCACAAAGGCCAGACAGGCCACCAGCCCACTCCCCACCAGCCAGGAGGGCTGGCCACCGCCTATGGTCAAGCGGAACAGCCTTCCCCTCCGCAAAGAGAAGGAGATGTTGCGATTCGGGAAGTCTCAGTGCAACTGTAGAAAAAGGTCACAGTGGAATAAATTATGGAGATTAAAAGAATGCCCAGATCTGTGGAGGCTGGACCTACACCGCAGCCCCTCAATTTTCTCTTTAATCATCAGTCTCTAATCCTGGGACATAAAATTACAAGCTCATTGATAATGACCAGTGATCTACCGGAGAAAGCCCAGCCCCAATTAAGGGCGGGAGAAGCTGACAGTGCTTTTCAACTTCCCACTAAGGTCCAGCAAGGAAATTACCTGGTTCTGCAGAGCAAATAAAGCACTGAGCACATGGGCAGGCTACCTGATGAACACGCACTTGGCTGAATTAATATGCAGAGAGAGTTGCTTGAGTGTTCACAATTTGCTGGTAATTGGGGCATTGACGGACGCTAGGGACAAGTGGCCTAGCTGGTGCATGAACACGGAGCTGCGCTGTCTGCTGTTACATGAAGAGGCAGTTGCAAGCAAGAGCCCCAGACAGCTTCTCCCGGTAGCTGCCTAGGGGTCAGGGATCAAAGGTCAGCATGTAGCCAGACTCTCTGTATTTGATGAGAGTCAGACCTAGGTCGGTGGTCGGGGTGTGGTCAGGGTGAGAGGTCAGTGTGTGGCCAATGGGAGGAGAGTCTATATCCAGGATCCGACCAAGTTGCCCTGTGCCTGCAGGGAGGGACTGAGGCCTCTCCGTCTGTCCCTCCCATCTCTTCTCCTGCAGCTCCCGCCTCCCTTCTCATGCTCCCCGGGAATCTCTTCTCCTGCGTGTCTCTCATCTCCTGCTGCATCTTCTTCCCTCTGACTCCAGATGTGATACAGGAAGAGTCAGAGACTGACCTCACAGCCTTTGACTGTATAAAGGGACCTCTTAAGGGACTCTGAGGCAGAGGTTCAAACCACATGAGAGCTGTGGCATCCTCAGGGGCATGTCATGACCCTCCTTGGAGTCGCCACCAGGGAATCACAGGAGGGTAGGTTGTGTCATTCACAGTGGGAAACTGCGAACCCCTCCCCTGACCTGAGCAGAGGCTCCCAACAGGGCTCTCGCCTCTCGGTGCTCCTCATCAAAGCACTGATAAGGTTAGCAGAGCACCACCTGATCACATCGGAGGTTCAGCCGACTTAAGGGATCACTGTTCTCATGTCCCGCCCCCGCTACGGTGGTCTTCCCAGGATGGCTCCAGGGGTTCTTTCCAGGAATAGGACCCTGGGCAGTCCAACCAGACAGATGCTAGGGAAGCAGCTGACACTTTGCTCAGTACTGTGGACACACAGTTTCTAGTGAGTTCTGCCCTGGGGCGGCCAGCCTGGAAGTGAGCAGGGCGCCACGTGCATCCTGCCCTCCCAGCGGGATGACCGGCCCTCCTGGTTGGCCTGGGACTGAGGGGTTAGGACGTGAAGCTTTCAGTGCTAAACTGGGAGAGTCCCAGGCAAATTGGGGTGGATTCCTGGCAACACTGGCTCGTCTTGTCCCTGGAAACCAGGGCCATCAGTATCCTCTCAACCCCAAGCTGTAGATAAGGGGACAGAGAGACGAGCCACGCAGAATGTTCGGACTTGGGGAGGGGGGAGAATGGAGGGGCGAGAATCAGAATTCAGATGGTTGGGGGTCTGTAAATTGCCAGGTAGACTTGGAGGCGGGTCTTATGTCCGGACCCAAGTGGTATTTAGGGCTCTCTCCAGCTTGATTTTCATTTGAAAATATGATTGATCTTGGAAGTACAGCTCAGCAATTATGCCGACAGCTTGGGCCTCGTCAGGCAACTCCTATTCTCTGCCTCACGAAAATAGGAAACAATGACAATTGTTCTTGTTATTTTAACAACAGTTAAAATTTGTTGAAAGCTTACTAACTGATGTCTTAGGCAGCTCAGGCGGCCATGACAAAATACTATAGACTGAGTGGCTTAAGCAGCAGAAATTTATTTCCCACAGTTCTGGAAGCTGGGAAGTCCAAGATCAAAGTGTCGACCCATTCGGTTCCTGGTGAGAGCTCCCTTCCTGCCTTGCAGAGGCCACCTCCTCACTCTGTTGTCACATGGCCTTTCTTGATGCATGTGGTGGGCGTAGGGGTGGGGGTGAAGCAAGCTTTCTGGCATCTCTTCTTATAAGGGCACTAATTCCCTTACGAAGGCCCCACCCTTATGACCTCATCTAAACCTACTTACCTCCCAAAGACCCATCTCCAAATACCATCACACTAGGGGTTAGGGCTGCAACATACGAATTTGGGGAAAACGCAATTCAGGCCACAGCACCTGCCAGCCATGTGGTAAGCATTTTGTATGCAGTGCCACTTTTCATCCTCACAACTCCCAATGAGGAAAGTTTATTGTTATCCTCGTTTTACAGATAAGAAAAATGATGCCTTAGAGAGGTTAAGTAACCTTGCTAAGGGCACACAGCACACAGGCTTAAGCAGGATGCATGAGATAGGTTTCAGGCTAAGTTAGTTTCAGCCTAGAACTTGGTCATATCTGGGCCAGTCTGAAGGTCTCGTGCATCCATTTACGTAAGGGATGGAGGAGCTTCCTGGGGAAGGAAGAACTCACTCTGGCAAAAGAGAGTCAGATCCACATGCTTAATTCACAGACAGGGAGCCCGGGTGTGGGAGGAGTGATTCTGAGCGTGGGTCCTGTCACTCGGTGACCCAAAGAATTATCCTTGTGACCTAAGGAGAGAGAGATGCAACTGAAGAGTAAGCCAACACTGGAAGAACTTCTTTACAACCATTTCTGGGGACATCAAGGGCCAAGAGCATCCTGGCAGTGGCCCCAGCAGCCTTGGTAGCAACAGGAGGAAGGACCCTGGCCTCAGCACCACCTTTAGCACCACACGGTCCTGATGCAGAAGCACAGCCATCTACACCACCGCTCCCACCTCTGGGCCGACAGGGTGACGAGACACCACCACTGTGAGCAGCACGGGAGGGAGAGAAACACCGCCCCACGGGGTCCCCCAGGGCACTCACTGAAGAGCATCCATGAGACACCCCTGGGCACTCGCAGAATTTTCCAGGAGGAACTGAGCCCAGGCTGGAGCTCCTGCACCGAGAGTGGAAACCGACTCTCACAGGCGTCTCGTTTCTACCTTCCGCAGAGTAAGACGCAGGAAACACGAGTTACATTTATATCGTTTTCTTGCTTTGAAACACACACTGTACAAGTCAGCTTCGGCTGCCATAACAAAAGATCGCAGAGAAGGAGTGGCTTGAACTACAGACATTTATTTCTTACAGTTCTGGAAGCTGTGAAGTCCAAGATGAAGGTGCCAGCCAATTCGGCTCCCGCTGAGTTCCCCTCCTCGCTTGCAGACAGTCATCTTCTCGCTGTGTCCTCACCCGGTGTGGAGAGGGCTCTGGCGTCTCTTCGTCTCCTTACAAGGACACCAGCCCTACTGAGTTATACACTGGTCACGAGGGCTCCACCCTAGGTCCTCATTTAACCCTCGTCCTCTCTGCACAGGCTCTGTCTCCTTTACAGTCACCTCGGGGGTTACGGCTTCAACACATGGACTTGAGGCGGACACAAACACTCAGTCCATAACACACGCGCGCGCGCACACACATGCATGCACATGCACGCACACACACACGTGCACACATGCATGCACACGCACATGCACATGCATGCACATACACGCGCGCACACACATGCACACACACGCACACGCACACACACACACGCACACACAGCTCCCACTGAGCCCTAGGAGCAAGGCCAGGCAGGTATTACTGTCCTCACTTCGGACATGAGTTAACTGAGGCTCAGAGAGTTCAGTGACTTACCCAAGGCCATTCATAATTACTTGTTAATCTTTTTAAAACATTTTTCCTATTATTTCTAAATCGCCTTGTTTGGAGAACCTGTCAGCGCCCTGCCCACATCCCCTCAGCACTTGCCATTCTCTGTGTCCTGCTGCAGGTGCTCGAGCCTCCGCTCCCCCAGGGGCCGCCCTGGGCCCTGAAGGATGGGAGCTGGAGGGCAAGTACGGCAGCTTCTTGCCCCTCTGACGCACGACTTTAAAAGCATGGTCCACAGAGTGTCCCAGAGCTGCCCAGCAAGACGGAGCCCCCACGGCGCTCTCCCGCTCAACGACACACTCAGTCTGCCTTCCTCCCTCCCTGTCTAGCTGAGATCACCTCCCGGAGAAAGTGCTTACTCTCCAATCCTCCTCTCAGCGTCTGCTTCCAGGGAAACAACCAAAGGCAATGTCTTCAGACAAAATTTGGAAATTATAAAAACCATACTCAACACCATTCAACAAATGTTTTGAGTGCCTACTGCATGCCAGGTACCCTGCCAGGCATTGGAAATTTGATAAGCAAGACAAACCATCTCTGAACTCATAAAGTTTATATCTAGAAGAAATAAAAAATCTTCCATATCTTACCAACTAGAAACAGCCATTGTTACTTTTCCCCAGATATATATAGTTCCAATCTTGCAATTGGACACATATGTAGTTACTAACTCTGTGTTGTGGCATGCAGGTTTGAATCTAGATTTTTTCTTGTAATATTATAGGTATTTTTCCTTGCCTCTAATTAGTCTTTCAAATGATGAGTTTTAATGGCTATGAAATATTTCTTCATCCATACCAGCATTTATTTGACCGTTTCTGATTGTTTTCAATGTTCTGTGATGACACATAACACTACAATAACCCTTAAACAGATTCTAGGCACACTGTGATATAAGCATATGTGCGTTTTAGAAAAATCACCCTGGCAGCTCTTTGGAGGCAGATTCAAAAAAGACGGAATTAGCGGGGCCGGCCCCGTGGCCGAGTGGTTGAGTTCACGCGCTCCACTTCGGTGGCCCAGGGTTTCACCAGTTCGGATCCTGGGCGTGGACATGGCACCACTCATCAAGCCATGTGCTGAGGCGGCGTCCCCCATGCCACAACTAGAAGGACCCACAACTAAAAATATACAACTATGTACCGGGGGCTTTGGGAGGAAAAAAAGAAAAATAAAGTATTTAAAAGGGAAAAATTAAAAAAAAAAAAAAAGACGGAATTAGGGAGACGAGTTGGAACCGATCAGAATATCCAGGTCAAAGATGACGAAGGCTAAATCCAAGTGGAGTTGGTGGAGGTGAAGGGAGTGGAGTGGGATTAGAAAGACAGAACTGGGCACCTCCACTCATAACCTCTTGTAGTCAATTTAGAGCTTACAGGTTCCCTAATTGTCACCTTATTAGTCTTGACTTCCCTACTTAATGTCAGTCCCTTCAGAGAGAAGCCTGTCTTGTCCTCCAGAGACCCTATAAGATCCAGTACAGGTTACTGGGGTGAAATGACCTTCTTCCTTCAATAGGAAGAATTCTGGGGACACGGTTATGCTTCTCAAAGTAGCCTTTAGATTACAGAAATGATACAAAGTCCACCAGTGCGGGTACCTGGGCCAGTAGGAGTCATCCAAGGCAACCTGGTGAGGTGGGCGGAACTGTCATTTGAGCAGGAAAGGACTTGATTGTTCATTGGACCCAGGATATGTCAATCACCTCTGCTCTGCCAACAAACTGCAATCTGGAGGGAGACCTGGGAGTCAGCAACAGGAGTCTGGAGAGAGATGCTCTTGGGGATGCTGTCACGCAAAGTGACACCAGGGCAACGGGAATGAGGCAGGCTTTTCAGAGCCTTCCTTCAGAGAGTCCTGGGGAGGGGAAGGGAGGCCATGGCCAGCTTAGGATAAGTATATAAAACCTAGAGGGAGAAGTGACTTGCCCCTCCAAGGAGGCCAGCAGCTAAAGAGATTTGCTGAGAGGGTGAAGCAGCAGTAAAAGGAAAGCTCACTGAGGTCCAGGACAGCCCCAAGCGCACCATTCCTTCCCTGAGCTCCAGTTGTGTGCCTGGCCCTGTGCTGGGTGCTGGCGACACAGTGGCGAACAACACAGGCATGCTCCTTGCCCTTGTAGTTTTGAAATCTACTACAAGCAGGCTAACACGTAGCAAGGAGAGTGGGGCCGGGCACCTCATTTTCACTCTCACACAACCGTCCTATGAAATGGGTGCTATGGTGGCTCCCAATTTAGAGGTGTGGGAGTTGAGGCTCAGAGGGGTTAAGTTAACCAGCCAAATATCACAGCTGTGCACGATGGGGCCATGATTTGAACCAAGATAGAGCGAGCTCCAGAGTTTTCCCCTGCCTTCGTCTGGAACAGTGGTTCTCAACCGATGGTGAAGTCTTTCCCTAGGGAGCATTTGATAATGTTGGGAGACATTTTTGATTGTCACAACCGGGGGAGGTGTGCTACTGGTATCTAGAGGGTAGAGACCAGGGATGCTGCCAAGCATCCTATGAGGTAGAGGACACCCCTTCAAGACAAAGAGTTACCAGGCCCAAGATGTCAATGGGGCCAAGGCTGTCGAACCCTGGCCTGGCATGTGTGCCATGAACACCCATAAGTGAGGGCTCAATTCTCCCTGAAAACTCTCAGGATTTGTCTGAAAGCACAGTCCATCAGACCAGTGAAGCCACCTCCAAGCCACTGGGTAGGGTCAAGGCCAGGAGCAGCCCCAGGTGTGGGTGGCCCTCGCAGCCAGAGCACCAGCCCAAACATGTAGACAGGGCAGAGACGGGAAATGCCCCAGCTGCCCAGATAAATGACCCCACTGCAAGAACAGGAGGTGGGTGGGGAGCTCGTGGAACCGCCGCCCCTCTCCAAGCCCTCCCCTCAAGTTGTTTGTCCTCAGCAGCGTATTCATCACTCCTTGAAGGATACAAACACAAACAGCTCCTGGAGCCGCTCACTCTCCCTGGACAACACTGAGCTAATATTTGTTTTAGCAAATGGCTGAGCTGTTCATCTTCTCGGGCAACAGGGACTTGTTTTCCTCTCAAGAAATCGCTGGGATTTTAAGCCAGAGCATCTAAGCGTCTCCTTTAAGGCCTAATGCAGGGAATGCACACTCCATGATGAAGCAGGAGCAAAGGGAGTGGAAGCCACATTACCTGTGGTCCTACTGTGTGCTGGGTTTTATATGCATCGTCTCATTCACAAGAGCCCTGAGAGGGATGGGATTGATTTTTTTTTTTTTTTTGGTCCCTTTTACAGAGAAGATGACAAACTCAGAGAGGTTAGGTAACTTGTCCAAGGCCACACAGCTTGTGAGGAACATTGATGGGATTTGAACACACGTGTGACCTACCCACAAGTGTAGGTCAATGTTGCAACAGCAGTAGAGCCTTGCTAACGGAGCAGAACCTCATGCACCTCCCTGATGGGACACAGAAGAGTCGTGCAGGGAGTGAGGATGGGAAGCAGTCATCAGAAAGCTCTGCAGACCCTGATCCTGTCAGGAATCTTTACAGTGCAAGTCAAGAAACCCAATCAAACTGGAGTAAACAATATAAGGAAATAGAAGTTCTTGAGGTAAGGCAGACTCCAGAGTTGGTTGGATTCAGTGGTCCAACAGTGGCATCAAGGAGCTGGCACTTTCTGTTTCTCTTTTCTGCTTTCTTTAGTGTCAGCTTCCCTCATGGTGGCAAAATGGCAGCAGCACTTCCAGGTATCCCTTCTATATCCCACCATCTCAAGAGAGGAGGGTTAGCCTTCAGTGGATCTCTTAGGCTAGTGAGGAATCTTCTTTCCCATAACTCCTTAGAGAACTTCTCCCCATATGTCAATGGCTCAATTTGGGTCACACGCCCATCTCTGAGCTAGTCTCTCTGGCCAAGGGAATGCCTTGCCTTGACTGGCTTAAGAATGAGTTAACTGAACAAGACACTGTAGCAAGAGGGATGAGATTAGGAGCCAGACTGGGTAAAAAGAAATCAGAATCAACTCTTAGAACGAGGTTTGAAATCGATGCTCCAAAAACAGCATGGTCATTCCACACAGCCGTTTTGCCCATGGGCAAGGGCTGGGGGAAATGTTGGGGAGGGAACCACCAGGCCTATGCAGGCACCAAGGAGACTGGCTTCTGTCTGAAGTCAGACCGGAAGTCGGGAAGTTGGAAAATGTGGCTCTGACTGAAGCCTGCTTGAGACGGTCAGCTCAGTCGGCCCATGGAGCTATGTGGAGTGAGAGGCACAGAGGACAGAGCTGTGCAGAGGCCTTCAGACACACAGCCAGCTCCAGGGAGGTCGCTCCCTCCATGTGATAGGGGCAAGACCCCTTAAGATCAGGATGTGAAACGGTCCAGCAGAGAACGAGGGTCTGGATGCAGTAGTGTTCCTTGAGGAAAGGTGGAGGACCTTATATGAACAACTGATTCTTATAACCCAGCTTATTTATTTCTATAAACCTGTCAGCTCCGTGAGAGCAGTACTGAGGGTTTCATCTCTACCCTAGAAGCCCGTATACAGCCTGTTACGTAGGAGGCGCTCAGCAAATGTGTTGAATTAATTAACATCACCAAGAAGGTAGACCTCACGGATATAAAACGTTACACTCTGGGGGGGGAATTCCAAGATGGCGCCGTGAGTAGTCCTCTTTGTCTCTCGCCCTTCGAGTCTACAATTATTTGGACACTTATCGCTTGACAAAGGATATCCAGACAGCATCTCAGGACGTCTGAGACACCCACGCGACTATACATCGGAAGGCGGACGGACTTTCCTCCGGGAGGATGTGGAAATAGGTGAAAACTCTCCGACCCCGACGGGCAGCCTAGTACCCGCAAGCGGCTTTCTTCCAACGGACGCCCCCAGAGGATCCACACACATCTAGGGCAGGAGCGAGAACACAACAGAGGAGCGACGGTGGAAACAGGTGACCAGAACCCTACTTAAACCCCCCGCAATTACTCCTAAACGCAGAGGGAAACTTTGGAGTTGCACACCTGAGCCCGCGGGGAGAGTCTCTCCCCGCCATTGGCGGGGAGACCCGGCCTGGTGCTCGGGGCGCCCGGAGGGTCCCAGAGAGAGACACGGAGGGCACGGAGGTCTCCCAGCTGCCGTTGCCCGCCCCGTGGGACTAGGGATTGCCGGAGATCTCGGAGAGGACCGGGGCGGGGGAACTTTCAAAGGCGGGTCCGGCGACCCGGTGGGGAAGCGCCGGAGCTCCGCCAGGCAGCAGACAAAACTCTCTGTCTGCCGGTAGCAGAGGGGCCACGCTGAGCACTCAGGGCTCCCGGCAGAGGCCCGGAGAGAAGCCCAGAGGGCGGGGCGACCCCCAGCTGCCGTTGCCCGCCCCGGGGGACTAGGGATTGCCGGAGATCTCGGAGAGGACCGGGGCGGGGGAACTTTCAAAGGCCGGATCGGCGACCCGGAGGGGAAGCGCCGGAGCTCCGCCAGGCAGCAGACAAAACTCTCTGTCTGCCGGTAGCAGAGGGGCCATGCCCAGCATTCAGGGCTCCCGGCAGAGGCTCGGACAGAAGCCCAGAGGGCGGGGCGACCCCCAGCTGCCGTTGCCCACCCGGTGAGGCTAGGGATTGCCGGAGATCTCGGAGAGGACTGGGGCTGGAGAGAGTTCCAGAGACCCAGCTTAGTAGCCTAGGGGGAAACCCTACAGGCTCACAGAAGCCTTAGGGAAAGCCTCTGCACAGCATCAGTAGAAGGCACCCAGCCGCCAGCCACAAGGCTGGAAGACCCCAGGGCAAAAGCAGCATAGCTAGGTGTACTAACCACAGACTGTAGAAGATGCCAATAGCTCTCCTGCGACCCATAGAGGACAAGTGAGATTTGGTGGGTGCCGACAGCAACCGAGCGACAAATAAAAGTGATCCCACCCCTGGCCGCTGGAAAAGCCCATAACACCGTTGCAGACCCCAAGGAGAGAGCGCATCTAGGTGGGCAACAACAGTAGGCACCTGCAGCCTGAAGCCCCCCGTGACGGCCCCCACGGCAGAGGAGGGAATCCAAAGGGCCACTGTGGCTACGAAGAGGGGCCCAGGCCCAGTTAGCAACTACGGACAGGGTTCCTGGTTGGTGAAGTATAAACAGCTGCTCCCCCCACCGCAGCAGCTGAAACAAGTGAAAGGAGCAACTAAACTCTATCTCCATGCGGAGGCACAAATCAACATCATCAAGCAATATGAAAAAATACATTAAATCTCCAGAACAGAAAGAAAGTAACAAATACACAGAAATCAATCCCAAAGAAAATGAGATATATAACCTAAATGATGATGACTTCAAAACAGCCATCATTAAAATACTCACTGAGTTAAGAGAGAATTCTGACCGACAACTCAACGAGTTCAGGAGCTATGTCACAAAAGAGTTTGATACGATAAAGAAGAACCAAACAGAAATACTGGAAATGAAGAACACAATAGAGGAGATTAAGAAAAATCTAGATGCTCTGAACAGTAGGGCCGATAATATGGAGGAAAGAATTAGCAATTTGGAAGATGGCAATATAGAATTGTTGCAGGCAGAGGAGGAGAGAGAAGCAAGACTTAAAAGAAATGAAGAAACTCTCCGAGAATTATCAGACACAATTAGGAGATGCAACGTAAGGATTATAGGTATACCAGAGGGAGAAGAGAAGGAGAAAGGGGCAGAAAACCTATTCAAAGAAATAATGGCTGAGAACTTCCCAAATCTGGTGAGGGAGATGGATCTTCAGGTGACAGAAGCCAATAGATCTCCAAACTTTATCAATGCAAGAAGACCAACTCCACGGCATATAGTAGTGAAGCTAGCAAAAGTCAACGACAAGGAGAAAATATTAAGGACAGCCAGGCAAAAGAAACTAACCTACAAAGGAACCCCCATCAGGCTATCAGCAGATTTCTCAGCAGAAACTTTACAGGCTAGAAGAGAGTGGAATGATATATTCAAAAATCTGAAGGACAAAAACCTACAGCCGAGAATTCTCTACCCAGCGAAAATATCCTTCAAATACGATGGAGAAATAAAAACTTTCCCAGATAAACAAAAATTAAGGGAGTTCATTGCCACAAAACCTCCTCTTCAGGAAATCCTCAGGAAAACCCTCATTCCTGAAAAATCCAAAAAAGGAAAGGGGCTACAAAACCAAGAGCAGAGGAGATAAGTAGAAGGACAACAACAGAGAGTAGCAGCTCTACATCAGAACAGATTAAACCATGGGACGAGAAACAAAGGAAACTGAAGAAAACCGGAAAACAAGACACAAAATGGTAGTGGTAGGCCCCCACGTCTCAATAATCACTCTAAATGTAAACGGATTGAACTCCCCAATCAAAAGACACAGAGTGGCAGGATGGATCAAAGAACAAGATCCAACAATATGCTGCCTCCAGGAAACACACCTCAGCCCCAAAGACAAACACAGACTCAGAGTGAAGGGATGGAGAACAATACTCCAAGCTAATAATGAACAAAAGAAAGCAGGTGTCGCTATACTAATATCAGACAAGGTAGATTTCAAAGCAAAACAGATAAAGAAAGACAAAGAGGGACAGTATATAATGATAAAAGGGACTCTCCACCAAGAAGACATAACACTTATAAATATATACGCACCCAACACAGGAGCACCAAAATTTGTAAAGCAACTCTTAATAGAACTAAAAGAAGACATCAACAACAATACAATAATAGTAGGGGACCTCAACACACCATTAACACCAATGGACAGAACATCCAGACAGAAAATCAACAAGGAAATAATAGAATTAAATGAAAAATTAGACCAGATGGACTTAATAGATATATATAGAACACTTCATCCAAAAACAGCAGGTTACACATTCTTCTCAAGTGCACATGGAACATTCTCAAGGATTGACCATATTTTGGGAACCAAAGCAAACATCAATAAATACAAGAGAGTTGAAATAATATCAAGCATCTTTTCTGATCATAACGCTATTAAACTAGAAATCAACTACAAGAAAAAAGCAGAGAAAGGTGCAAAAATGTGGAGACTAAACAACACGCTTCTCAACAAACAATGGATCATTGAAGAAATTAAAGAAGAAATCAAATATTATCTGGAGACAAATGAAAATGAGAACACGACATACCAAATCATTTGGGATGCAGCAAAAGCAGTCCTAAGAGGGAAATTCATCGCAATACAGGCTCACCTCACTAAACAAGAAAAAGCTCACGTAAGCAACCTCAAACGACACCTAACAGAACTAGAAAAAGAAGAACAAACAAGGCCCAGAGTCAGTAGAAGGAGGGAAATAATAAAAATAAGAGCAGAAATAAACGATATTGAAACAAAAAAGACAATAGAAAGGATCAATGAAACAAAGAGTTGGTTCTTCGAAAGAATTAACAAAATTGACAAACCCCTAGCCAGACTCACCAAGAAAAGAAGAGAGAAATCGCAAATTAATAAAATCAGGAATGACAGAGGAGAAATCACAACAGATACCAATGAAATACAAGAGATCATAAGAGAATACTATGAAAAACTATATGCCAACAAATTGAACAACCTGGAAGAAATGGACAAATTCCTAGACTCCTACAATCTCCCCAAACTGAATCAGGAAGAAATGGAGAATCTGAATAGACCAATCACAAGTAAGGAAATAGAAACGGTAATCAAAAACCTCCCCAAAAACAAGAGTCCAGGACCAGACGGCTTCTCTGGAGAATTCTACCAAACATTCAAAGAAGACTTAATACCTATTCTCCTCAAACTGTTCCAGAAAATTGAGAAAGATGGAGAACTCCCTAACACATTCTATGAAGCCAACATCACTCTGATCCCCAAACCTGACAAGGACAACACAAAGAAGGAGAACTACAGGCCGATATCACTGATGAACATAGATGCAAAAATCCTCAACAAAATTTTGGCAAACCGATTACAGCAATACATCAAAAAGATTATACACCATGATCAAGTGGGATTTATACCAGGGACACAGGGATGGTTCAACATCCGCAAGTCAATCAACGTGATACACTACATTAACAAAATGAAAACCAAAAACCACATGATCATCTCAATAGATGCAGAGAAAGCATTCGACAAGATCCAACACCCATTTATGATAAAAACCCTCAGTAAAATGGGTATAGAAGGAAAGTACCTCAACATAATAAAGGCCATATATGATAGACCCACAGCCAACATCATACTCAATGGACAAAAGCTGAAAGCCATCCCTCTGAGGACAGGAACAAGACAAGGGTGCCCACTTTCACCACTCCTATTCAACATAGTTCTGGAGGTGCTGGCCAGAGCAATTCGGCAGGAAAAAGAAATAAAAGGAATCCAAATAGGTAACGAAGAAGTAAAACTCTCGTTGTTTGCAGACGACATGATCTTATACATAGAAAACCCCAAAGAATCCACAGAAAAACTATTAGAAATAATCAACAACTACAGCAAAGTAGCAGGGTATAAAATTAACGTGCATAAATCAGTAGCATTTCTATACACTAACAATAAACTAACAGAAAAAGAACTCAAGAACTCTATCCCATTCACAATCGCAACGAAAAGAATAAAATACCTTGGGATAAACTTAACCAAGGAAGTGAAGGATCTATACAATGAAAACTACAAGACTTTCTTGAAAGAAATAGGCGATGACATAAAGAGATGGAAAGACATCCCTTGCACATGGATTGGAAGAATAAACATAGTTAAAATGTCCATACTACCTAAAGCAATATACAGATTCAATGCTATCCCAATCAGAATCCCAAGAACATTTTTCACAGAAATTGAACAAACAATCCTAAAATTCATATGGGGCAACAAAAGACCGCGAATTGCTAAAGCAATCCTGAGCAAGAAAAACAAAGCCGGCGGAATCACAATCCCCGATTTCAAAACATACTACAAAGCTACAGTGATCAAAACAGCATGGTACTGGTACAAAAACAGGTCCACAGATCAATGGAACAGAATTGAAAGCCCAGAGATAAAACCACACATCTATGGACAGCTAATCTTCGACAAAGGAGCAGAGGGCCTACAATGGAGAAAAGAAAGTCTCTTCAACAAATGGTGCTGGGAAAACTGGACAGCCACATGCAAAAGATTGAAAATTGACCATTCTTTTTCACCACACACCAAAATAAACTCAAAATGGATCAAAGACCTAAAGATTAGGCCTGAGACAATAAGTCTTTTGGAAGAGAATATAGGCAGTACACTCTTTGACATCAGTTTCAAAAGAATCTTTTCGGACACTGCAACTCCTCAGTTGAGGGAAACAATAGAAAGAATAAACAAATGGGACTTCATCAGACTAAAGAGCTTCTTCAAGGCAAGGGAAAACAGGATTGAAACAAAAAAACAGCTCACTAATTGGGAAAAAATATTTACAAGCCACTTATCCGACAAAGGGTTAATCTCCATAATATACAAAGAACTCACACTGCTTAACAACAAAAAAACAAACAACCCGATCAAAAAATGGGCAGAGGACATGAACAGACATTTCTCAAAAGAAGATATGAATATGGCCAATAGACACATGAAAAGATGTTCATCATCGCTAATCATCAGGGAAATGCAAATCAAAACTACACTAAGATATCACCTTACCCCCGTTAGATTGGCAAAAACATCCAAAACCAAGAACGACAAATGTTGGAGAGGTTGTGGAGAAAGAGGAACCCTCATACACTGTTGGTGGGAATGCAAACTGGTACAGCCACTATGGAAAACAGTATGGAGATTTCTCAAAAAGTTAAAAATAGAAATACCCTATGACCCAGCCATCCCATTACTGGGTATCTATCCTAAGAACCTGATATCAGATATCTCAAGAGTCCGTTGCACCCCTATGTTCATTGCAGCATTATTTACAATAGCCAAGACGTGGAACCAGCCTACATGCCCAGAAACTAATGATTGGATAAAGAAGATGTGGTATATATACACAATGGAATACTACTCAGCCATAAAAAAAGACGAAATTGGCCCATTCACAACAATGTGGATGGACCTCGAGGGTATTATGTTAAGCGAAATAAGTCAGTCAGAGAAAGACGAACTCTATATGACTCCACTCATAGGTGGAAATTAGTATATTGAGAAGGAGATCTGATTGGTGGTTACCAGGGAAAAGGGGGGGTGGGGGGAGGGTACGGAGGGGGAAGTGGTGTACCCACAACATGACTAACAAAAATGTACAACTGAAATCTCACAAGGTTGTAATCTATCATAACATTAATAAAAAAAAAAATAAAAAATAAAAAAAATAATAAAAAAAAAAATAAAACGTTACACTCTGCTGAAAGCAAATACGCTCTTTTCTCAGATACACATGGAATGGTCACAAAAATGGAACATATGTTAGGTCACAAAGAAAATATCATTAAGTTCCTTAAAGCAGAAATATTATTAACAACACTCTCTGATCACAGTGCAATAAAATTAGAAATTAGAACAAAAAAATTTTAAAGACTCTTCCATCTAAAATTTTAAAACCTTCTTAGTAGTTATTGTTGTATAAAAAGTTACCCCAAAACTTGGCAGTTCACAATAGCAAACATTTATTATCTCACGACAGACGTATGTCTCCCAGCTTTGTTTGCAGGGAGGGCCTTGGAAGAATGACATCCCAGCACCGGCAAGCACGTCTAGAAACCAGATCTTAGCTTCTGAACACCATTCTCCATTCAACGGAACCACGGCTCTTTTTCTTTTTTTTAAGTATCAAAGGTTTTATTTTTTTAAAGATGTACAGCACGATGATTTAATATATGGATACATTATGAAATGATTCCCACAATCAAGTTAATTAACACATCCATCACCTCCCCATTTTTGTGTGTGTGGTGAGAACACTTAAGATCTACTCTGTTAGAAAATTTCGTTATTATTAACTATATTCACCAGGCTGTATATTAGATCCCAAGATTTATTCGCCTTATAACGGAAAGTTTGTGCTCTTTGACCAAGATCCCCCCATTTCCCTCACCTCCTAGTCTCCATTGGTGGGGTGGGGGTCATAAAGGAGGAGGGAGAAGCCCCGTGTCCCAGGATTGAGCAGAGGAAGGAGTTACTGCAGGGTGTGGGAGTGAACAGAGACAGGAAAGAGAAATCAGGGAAGGCTTGAAGAAGGAGGCAGCATTTGTTCTAGGCCTTGAAGAAAAACAGTCTGACAGGTGGAAGGAAATAGTAAGACAGTCACTTTAGGCTTGAGAGAGAGAACACACACACAGACGTACCTGAAAAATAGTCTGTGTATGTGTGTGTGTGTATGTGTGTGTGTGTGTGTGTGTGTGTGTGTCCTGCTCTCTCTCTCTCCCCGTCTCTTCCATACAGGTGCTCTTCCATCTCTTAAGCCCATGAGACATTTCAGGAGACTGTGATACAAAGGACACTGAGTGAGAATCGCCCTCAGGTCAGATTGGGAACAGCTCACTGCCCTCCTCCAGATAATCCACTGGGAGAGCGGCAGCCAGGAAATAATCCCCAAGCCAACAAGTGCCCAGCTCAGAGCCCGCCCTCGGGGACAGAGGGAGCTGCCCTTGCTCAGTTCCCAGCAGCTGGGGTCCCGCCTTCAAGTGTGAGGGCGCCTGCGTGGGTGCAGGTCTCATCCTGGGGGCTGGATCGGGGGAGGGGTGCGGGAGAACGTAGAAAAGGCAGCTGGTTTAGCTGAGGGTCCCTGTGGGATCAGACCAAAGTCCCAGGAGCAAGGGACCAAGGCCCTGACTGCTCACTCTGTCAGACCTCACTGAGGCCCTCAATCCTTAACTCCTACAAGACGGCTAAGAACCAAGGGCTGAAGCCATGTCCTCTTCTAGGCCTTCCAGGAAGGAAACTCATGATAAAGAGAGAGAGAGACAGAGACAGAAAAAGAGAGATAGAGAGAAGAGACAGGGAGACAGACAGAGACACAAAGACAGACAGAGAGACAGAGAGGAGGCGGGGAGAGCAGAGCATCTGGATGGAGACAGCGGACGTGGGAGCACGGGCAGAGGCAGAGAGTCAGAGACCCTGAGACACGGGGACAAAGACAGAGTCATGGACAGGGACAGAGACCGAGAGGAGGAAAGGAGGAGAAGAGTGGAGAGGGGAGAAGGGTCCAGACAAGACAGCAACAGGACAGAGTCGGAAACAGAGAAGCAGAAGGAGAGAAAAGGACAAAGACCACGAGAATGGAGTCGAGCGACGGGAGGGGGAGGAACCGTCTGTGAAAGAGGAGGAGGCTGGACCAGACGGGCTGCGTGGTCCTGTCGGCTTCCAAGTCCTTGTTTTCCTGACTTAAAAGGAGGGGAAAGAAGACAGAAGAGAGGGTTGGAGAACAGATGAGGGGGAGAGAAGAGAGGTGGGGAAGGCTGAGAAATCAAGGAGGCAGAGGGAGCAATGGGAGGAACTGTGAGGAGAACGGCAGAGGTGAGCAGAAGGTCTGTGGGCCCACTAACCTGGAGCAGGGAGAAAGCGGGGGTGGGGTGAGGGGGTGGGGGGAGGTGGTCAGCCTACTCGTCCCCAGGACCATGGACTCCCCGTCTGTAATAAGCACTTCCCAGCGGCAACGAAGGTCCGGCACTGCCTTCAGGGAGTTTGGGACCCAGTCCCCACATCGCAGGAGCGGTGACGGGGTTTGTGGGTCCCCCACAGCTGGACCTGGCGATCTGGCCACGATGGAGGGCGGCTCTGACGTTGGGGACCTCGCCTGCTTTCCCATGGGCAGTGGATCCTGACAGCTGGATTCATTTCCTGACTTCCCTCTGCAACCAAGTTTCCCCACACAGTTCGGTCTAGCACTTATTATTTTTAAATGAAAATGTATTAAAATTAATTTTATTTTGAGAATTATCTGAGAATTTCACAGCCCCTCTTGGGAACATCAGTGGCATCCTAGAGGAGCTGCAAACAGGACTGGGAATCCTTCCGAGGCAGACGTGTGCCATCTGCCAGCTTTGGAGCTGCCGCTGCTGCGGCTGCTGCTGGCAATCAGCGGTTCAGGCCCCTGGGGGCAGGAAGGGACTCCAAGTGACGACAAGCTTTCACCCAGAGGTGAGAGCCAGCGTGTGGCTGGCCTGGTGGAGGGGCCAGGTCAGGGCTCAGCCTGTGGCTGTGGTAGCTTCTTCTGTGGCCACTGTCACAGATCAGGCAGAGTCCACTCTCTAACGCCAAGTCATGGGGTCACAAAGATTCCTAGGGGAGTCCGTTCCTGGCCCAGGCTCCATCACCTTATCCCACCGAGGCCGGTGCCCAAGGCTGCACCAGGTCAGGCTCACACCACCAACCCTGCTTCTGTCCCAGACAGCTCCCCCCCAGGTCTCTGCCTCTCCCTCTGCCACCAATCACACAGAAATTCTGTAGTTTTACAGAATCAAATATGCCCGACCACCATCACCGTCCCCCACAGAAGTTTGAGGAGCAATCTCTCTCTGGTTGCCCGTGCGATGGTGGTCCTAGCTAAAAACAAACAGGGTCGAGGACAGATCAGTTCACTATGTGAGCACTGCCCCCTGTTATCCATCAGACCTGCTCCAAGCAGACAGCAAGCAGAAACGTGGACCAATTGCTGAGTCTGTGCCGGGCTCCCGCACCTCATTCCATCCTCGCAACAGCCCTGGAGGTAGATATCAGTCTCCTGTCGCCTTTGACAGATCAGGAAGCAGCAGCTCAAAAGATGCAAAGACTGTGCACGTGGTGAAGTAAGCCGGACCTCCACTAACCCTGGAGGCTGGCAGGCTGTGAGCAGGGTCCGCCTGTCCCTTTTCAGTGACTGCGGAAGGAATTCAAGCATCAGATGGGGAGTTTAACTAACTAGATGGACTCAGGTCTCACCCAGCCCAACCTTCTGTGAATCCTTGACTGAAAATATTAGAGGCGAGGGGAAGAGAGATGCAGAGCTGGTCAGGAGTTCTCACAAAGAGAAAAGTCTTTGTACAGAAACACACCTCCATGGGGTTTGGTTTTGAAAAGGAGGCCCTCTGTGCACAGCCTGGAAAGTCTGGACACAGATAAAGACGTCGCTAACCGGCTCTGCGTGAAGTGTATGGGAAAATGGGGGCCTGGGGGATGGAGCCAGAGAGAAGAAGAAGGGAGGCAGTGGAGCCCGGAGCCCCATGAGCCCAGAATCCCAGTGGAAGTTGCTTATGCCTGGGAACAACCTAGGGGCTTTTGTGCACGAGGATTTCTAACCCCATGCTATGTTATTTACCGCGCTGCTCTGAGAAAGACCCTTCTCCCGGTGCCCCAGCCCTGTCGTAAATCGTGCTTGGCACACAGCCTTGGCTCTCCGGCACTGAGGGAGTGGAGAAATTAGGGATGTGCCCAGTAAGGTGATGTGATCCCCAGAGACGCAGTTCAGGGGAGAAAAGGGACAGAACATTCAGGAATGTCATAGGGTGATCAAGAGCTCAGCAGAGGCAGGGGCTTAGAACCTGTGCCCAAGAATCCTTGAAGTACTGGGAGAGACGCTCCCACTGCACATGGAAGGAACTTCTGGTCTCAAGATGGTAGCCCACACTGCAGACGGTCCCCCACCCCCAAATCCATAGAAACTATGTAGATGTTATAAAAATAAGACATGCTGTGCCTGTGTGGGGGCAGCGAGCGTATGGGAACTCTCTGGGCTTTCCACTCAATTTTGCTGTGAGCCTAAAACTGCTCAAAAAATAAATTCTAATAAAAAAAGTTAAAAATAATAATAAATTAAAAAATAAACACATACATACCCACACTTGAAAACTGGGCATGGGCTTAGAGACCTGGAACCTGAGAGGACTTTCTACAAGGAGGAAAGAAGTAGAAGGGATATTCATTTCCACATCGAAGAAGGAACCGCAGGCTGGTGGTGTGCAGGAGCCTGTGGGAGAAACGGCCACACCAGGGGGTGCAGGTGATGTGGAGCGACTGTCTCTAATCAGTACAGTGATTGTTGGCACTTGGGGTGCACACAGCAGTGCCCAGGAAGTTGGCCACGGCTTGGAAGAACAGGGACCACCCATATTTAGAAGACCAGCCCCGGAGGTACCCTGCCTGGTGATATGACCCATCTAACCATCGTCATACTCACAAAAAGAGTCCACTCCTCCCCACCCCCTCGTGGGCTACACAGCGGTCTACGAGGAAATCTCAACTCTAAAGATGAGTGCATGGTCGAGATTCACTGCACATGAGAAGGAATGTGAACCAGTTTGACTTAACTCTTGAAGGACAAGGTAACCTCGGGCAGACTGAGGAGTCACGAACTATCAGGAAACAGCTATGGCTTCTAGAACCATCCCTCACATCCCTTAGCAGGGGTAGTCCCTAGGGTGAAAGTCCTTGGGCCCGACAAGACAGTGGTCTGGGGTGGTAAAGGGAGCAATGGGGGAGAATAGGAGAAAGCACTAGACAAGGAAGCGTCCAGTGGTCCTGGGCTTCTTCTCTGGACACTTCACACCCAGAAGTCATGGAATCTCTTCTCATCTCTGGCAGAGCTCCCTAAACGAGTCCTTTTCATTTTCAGAAAATTCTTGGCATAACGTTAGGATCTTGAGGTACCCTCAAATGGGAAATGAAATCCTGGAGGTGAGTGGACCGACCACATCCGGGGAGATAACGGATCACGTTTTCTGGATAGAGTTTCTATCAGTTGTAAGCTGAGCTCTACATTGCATGGGTTTGTCCATGAGAAGAGAACATGCAATGTGGTTAAAGTGAAGTGTGGCTACTGACAGAGGATTACAAACCATCATCAGTCACTGTGGCAGCGAGGGGTTACGTTCACGCCCTGAGGTCAGCTTCACCGGCCAGCAAGTGAGGGATGAAGTGAACGCTTCTCTGGACTTTGCTCTCTTGCTCATGAACACTATTCTACCTCAGTGGCGTCCAACTCCTAGGCCATGGCATTATTGCAAAGGACCCTTGAATCTGCATGTCTGCAACCTCAGTAAATGATATGCTTACATATCAACGCACAACGATATTTCTAGCAGGTGCAGATGCTTAAGGGTTGCTGAGTTCATGGCAGCTTTCTTAACATTCAATGTTTGCTCAGTCAAGAATTACTGCAAATATTGCTGCTAGCACGCAGGAGTCCATAACATATTTTGACATGACAAAGGAGTCCTTGTATCCCAAAAGATGGCATCCAGTACTCTACCCAGAGAGGTCCCCCTGTGTCAAAGAGCAATTCATTTCAGGAGAAACAAGAGGAAGAGAGCCTAGGAGATTAAATATGGTTGGCCATGAGTAAACATGTTGGAGATGGTGGGGGTGGTGGACGGGGAGCACAGGCGAGGCATGAGTTAGGCAGTGCACAGGTGTGTGTGGTTATTGGGCCTGGGTGAGCAAGGGAAGTTATGGGTGGGTAGGAAGGGGTCTGAGTAAGAGTAAGCTTGAGTGGGTGTGAATGGGTGTGGGTGAGTGTGAGTAAATTTGAGTGAGTATGAACAGGTATGAGTGTGCAGAGACAGCAATGCTCCCTCAGTATTCCATCTGCTCCCCTCACGGCCCAGCCACTCCATGCGGTTTGGCAGGACCCATGTGACTATGCAACAGGCTGTGGGCAGAAGTGACCTGTGCCCCTGGCTGTGTGACCATCTGGCTGTCTCTCCTGGTGCTGCAGTGACCAGCAATGTTCCAGAGGGCAGAACTTCATCACTTTGTGTCCCTGAGTGACCGTGTGAGTTCAACCCCACCCCCTGCTAACCACGGTTGGACATGGGGCATGAAGGAGAAATGAATCTGAGTTGTATTAAACCCCTGAGATTTCAGAGCTAATTTTTCTGCAACTTGACCTAACCCGCCCTGGCTAATGCAGTGGGGTCGGTGGGAGGATGGACGTCTGAGTGCTGCATGCGTGCAGTGATAAATGAGTCCAGGTAGGCATTCATTAATTCATTCCACTTACACAACAGATTTCTATGAGGCAGGTGCTGGGGACTCATTAGCAAACAAAATGACCAAAATGCTGGTCCTGCGGAACTCACATTCAAGTGGAGGGGATGAACGATAAAGAAAATTAATTAAGTAGACAGTCTATTGGAAGATGATAAGTGTTATGGGGAAAAAAAACCAGATATCTTAACTGTAACCCTGGATCACAATGGTTGTATGGTTAGACCCTAACAGAAGGTGGGCAGAAGGGGCCCCAAGACCCAAGCCTGGGCTAAGGTCATGGTCTGTCTTGTGGCCTGGCCAGGGGACCCTCCCTGCCTGCATGAAACCCTGAGAGGAAGAACAAAGGAGCCTTCAGGGGCCATCAGTGAATTGTGCAGCTCTGGCTTCTGAGGACGAGTCAGCTTCGTGGATTAAGGAGGGAGCCACGCGGGCCGTGTAGAACTGAGCTGAGCGGAGGAAGGCATGCTTTCTGTCCAGAGCTTCTGACGTGAACTTGCCTCGTCCCTGGGACAGAAAGGCGAGCAACGGAAGTGTGCTGACATTGAACTGTGCCATTTTTCCCTCCTACTTTCTTCCTGTTCATGGGTTTGGGTCTCAAGGTCTTAGGGACTTTAATCCCTGGGGAGGGAGTGACGACCTGAATCTGTGGTCCCTTCCCTTTTCCGCAGCCTAAGATCATGGACTGGAGTTCACATTCCCAGGCTTTCATTTCTTGTCTCCCAGATAAAGATCTCCCCACTCTATAGTTAGCAGCAGCCTCCCCTCCCTGCTCCAGTCCACCTCCCAGAACCTCACGCAGTAAACGAGAGTGTTGCCGAGCCTGGCTTAGTAGGAAAGGAGGAGGATGGGAGCAGGAGGGGGTTTAGAGGACGACATTTGAAACCACGTGAAAGCACATGTCACCTGCAGCGCCAGACAGACTGCCTCAGACCCCTGGAAGAAAGATGTAGCATAGACAGTCTCTTAATTGTGTAGAAATTAAGTACAGTTCATTAAAACACAATATTTAGGTGTAATAATTCTGTGGAGTGGCTTTGAATAATTGAAGATGCATTTAATTTACTGTATTGCTCTGTTGTGAATACCAAGAGTGAGACAATAGCAATTTTTAAAGTTGAGTAAACATTGATTAATAAATTTTCAACAGAGAAGTTCCTTGCTACCAGGCACACGGCTTACTTCTCCGTGCCCAGGCCTTCACTCCTGCATTCGGACATTTGGTGGCTAAGCCTATTTTAAGCTCTTCTGAGCTCCCCATGACTTTACTTTCATCGTGTGCACCAATTTCCACCCACCAGCCGCAGTCTCTGGTCCCTGCCTGTCTTTCACGATAGGTCCTAGAAACTCACAGAATGCATATTATTTCCAGATAATTTTTAAAGTATTAGTTTGATAGTAATAATATTAATAATTAGGTTCAGCACAAAGGATTTATTAAATTTTTTAAAGTAAATGCTCATATTTTCCCCAAATACTATGATAACTCTATAAAACAACCACTTGACTCTTCTAATTCAGCAGAGATGGGTTGATCCTAGATCCAATTCAACTAGTCGATAGCTTTGTGTTGTACTAAATAAATGACAATTTACCGGCAATCTAAGAAATTCCACTGTTGAAATAATAGCAAAGGGGTTAAGGGTAAATAGAACCTAAAAAAAAAAGAAAAAAGTCAGTGAGCGTGTGATATAATAATTAGACTGAAAAGTGGGTGAGCCTGGTAAAATTTTTCGTAAGTTGCATGGACAGGGTCCTGGGCACAGCATCACGTGACCTGTGTTTAAAATTCAACTTTGTTATCATGAGTGTGAGCTTCTACTTGGCTCTTTCACATACCTTAAATTAGTTAATACTTCTTTATCTTCTACTTCTGTTTTCACTCCAAAGTGTTACACATTACAGTATAATTATATGGTGGTACATTGTAACACAATTATACAATAAATTATACAAAGTCATATAGACATAATTATACATGGTAATTTGTGTGCCCCAATAGAATTTACAAAGCATTTGTCCCTAAGTTGTCTTACATGGTATCAACAACTCTTTGGTGGGTCTCATCATCAAACTCAGTCTCAGAGAACACGAGTGGCTGCTCAGGGATGAAAATGGAAACCAGGTTTACAGACCCTGATCCCAGAAGCCAAGTCAAGCCTATTGGCATCCTCTGGTCTATAGCCTCAGCTCCAACAATGCCCTGGTTACCTTCTTACATTCTTTTTATATCTTCTTAATTATACAAGTAAATAAAAATAATTAGTGTACAAATACAATTTTCAACCGCTACAGAGAAAGTAAATCAAACTTCCCTTGACTGTGACCCTTAATTTCAAGCCCTTTTGGTGACTATACTTCCAGAACTGTGTAAGTATAGATATAGATATAGAGAGAGACAAATATACCGATAGATACAAATATAATGTATACAGTAGCAAACTACACAGATCCTTCTTTTGTGCTTGTGCATGTGTGTGTCTCTGTGTGTGCTATTTTCACTCAACACAATGTCTTGGAGCTCTTTCCATGTCAAAGAGTGGGTGATTAGAGGTAAACAGAAGTTTCTATTAGGTGCGTAGGGAAGACTCTTTAAATCAGACCAACTCTGCTCGAAGGTGTGCACATTTTCCCTGCTCTCTCATCCTTCTTCTTCCTGCCTGGAACCCAGTTTGACGGCTGGATCTTGGGCCATGAGACAACCACAAGGAAGAAAACTACTCACTCAGAATGGTAAAGCGGAAACACAGGAGAAGTTTGGGTTCCTGATGGAGCTGCCATACCAGCCCCAGACAGAGCTCATATCTTTATGAGAAATAATTAGTTCGACTTTATGTTGGTTAAATCACACAATGGTTTTCTGTTATATGAAGCTAATCTAATCTTAATTGTTGCAGATTCTGGTACCAGAAATGAGTTGTCCAAAGAAGAGAACCTAAAATATGGAAACGGCCGAAGGTAGGAGGTAAAGAGGTAGCTACTGAGGACTCAGATACCACAGGCTGGAAAGCTGGAGACCCTTGTTATGAGATGAAAAAATACTCCATCAGTCATTCACCTTGGAAAACAGACCTCTTGTTATGTAAGACTATAGTATTAAAACAAATAATAAGGAAATTCCAGAAAGTTACAATAAGATGATTCTTTCCTGTCACTTTTATCGAAGTTCTATAAGACAGACATCAATTCAGTCCACAAGCACAAATAAAAGGAAATCCTGCATTGCTAAGAAAGACACTCTGCGGCCTGCAAACTAAGTGGACCAAAAATCTCATTTTTGAAGCCATTTTTGCAAGGTTGAAAAGTCCGACTGCTTTTGTGTCTATTACTGAAGCAATGACAAGCCATAATTGAAAAATGTCAGCCTTTGCAAGAGACAAGACCAATGACTGACTACCCAAGTCAGTGAGCCAGCCAGTCCAGGTGACATTCAGAGTATTGCCTTCCCATCCTTGTCCATCGCTTCAGATGGCTTTGAGAATTCATGCATCAAGTTGAAGGAGGCATGGGTGGGGCACATGCTGGTAAGTAGGCTTGACAACCGTGTCCCATCAAGGTCCTTAACCAAGGATGCACTCACATGACACTGACCGGAAACAAGTAGACCTGTAGGCTACCAACCTTTTAGGGAACTATTTTGTTGATTGTCTATTGCTGATAGACAGACGGAAAGGACGGGAAAGGAAAGAAGGAAGAATTTTTCAAATAAAATATAACCATGAGCGGCCATCGAGAGCCTATGGCATCAATCCCTAAAGCAAACCCTACGGAAAACGGGCGAGAGAAGTTGTGCAGCGTCCATGAACAAACTCTGCCATGCCCACCTCAGATGTGGCCAGAGAGTGCACAAATGATACTTCTGGTGGGGTTGTGAGATGGAATATGGGACGACCAGTTAAATATGAATTTCAGATAAGCAATGAATAATTTGGGGGGTATATAACGTAGTCTTGGGGGATACGTGTTACTAAAAAATTATCTTGTTATCTGAAATTCACATTTAATTGGATGTCCTGTATTTTTATTTGCTAAATCTGGCAACCCTACAGAACAGAACCCGGGGCTGCCAGACAGGGTAACCAAGAAATTTACCTCACTCCCAAAATAGGGAATCTGCTATTCCCGCCCAGAGACCTCGTACTTCCTGTGCATCAGTCACTGCCGTGTGAGTCCTCCTCCCCTTTCTGGTGGAATGCTTTCTGTGTAGCTCTCTGTTTTTCCTTCTCTACCAGGGTGTGCTGTGGGGAGATCATTTGACTTTAAATTTACAGTCACCAGATCTGAGGAAGGACCTGCACATCACCCAAACTGAACCGTCTGCTAATTGTGTACCCAAAATCCACTTTGACTTCTTTACTGGTGGAACACTTTTACTACTGGAGTGCCATGTGCCCAGCTAGACGATTTTCCTTTGACAGCTTCCAGTGCAAGTAGGGGTAACTAATAGCACCTAAACACAAGTCATTAAGATCCCCAGAAAGGCTCCTGAAAGGGGGCTAACATAGCAAAGAATCATGCCCTTTGCTTTCCTCTGCCTTATTCCTTCTTCCTGCCTGGAATGTAGATGTGATGGCCGGAGCTCCAGCCATGTCTTGAATTATAGGCAAACTTGAGAATCAAATCAATGCGTTAAGGATGGCGGAACAGACAGCTAGATGGGACTTAGGCTCCTCGTGGTCATGGAGCTGCCATACTTGTCCTGGATCAATGACCTCCAGTTCTCATCCATGTGAAAGATAAATAAGAAGACTTTTTCTTGTTTAAGCCACTTATGTGGGTTTTCTGTCACATGCAGTCAAAGCTAATCTAAACTGTTATATCCATCCTTCCATCACTGGTTTCAAACTCCACCTTTATCTTATACTAAATTCCCACATATGATCTTTTTCTGGTTTCTCTGTTCTGGCTCAGTGATCTATTTTTTTTTTCCCTGCACCAATACCACACTGTGTGATTATTAATGCCACATCTTATATGTTGATATCTTGTAGGACAAGATATTGAACATCATCGATGTCCTTTTTCAAATTTAGCCATTCTTGCACATTTGCTTCCTCATATAAATTTTAGAATTTGCTTATAAAGTTCTGTGATGAGTTTTGTTGAAATTTGGGGGAGGTGATAGTTAATTTAGAGCGAATTAGCTTCTTCATGACTGAGTGCTCCTGTCTATGGAGATAGTATAATCTCTCCATTTATTGGGTTTATCTTGTATGCCTCGGTTAAAACAAACTGCCTTCATAAAGGTCTTTTATACTTCTTTTAGGGTTTTTTTCCTATTTTGTTTTGTCGTTCTTATTTCCTTCATAATTGGGACTTTTTATACATTTTCTAACCTACTACTGATACCATGTAAGAAATCTATTGATTTTTCACATTGACCTCATATTTCATCATCTTCTGTGTTCTCATGGTCATTTTTCCAGTTTGCCAGTTGATTCTCTTCAATATTCTAGGTGAATAATCTCATAGTTTTGCCTCTTCCATTCTGGTATCTATGCGTCTTACATCTTTTCTTTTGTCTTTGTCTCACTTCATAGGCTAGAGCAGTTTTTAACTCTATCACCTAGAGAGCCGTGTAAAATTCCAGCGTCTGGGCCCCACCCTCAGAAATTCTGACTCAAGTGGCCTGGGATGGGGTCCAGACATTGCTGTGACTTTAAGACTCCCACGTGATGCTGGTAGACAACCTGGATTGAAGACGACTGGCCCAGGAGCTCGGGCACAGCACTGAGAAGTGGAGGGGATGGACAGCATCCTCATCCTCTTCCTGACTTCCTGGGAATCTCGGAAACATCGAGTGTGACACTTTGTAGCTCTCTTGTAAATATCCTTTTTCAGATGCAGGAAGTTTTCTACTATATCTAGTTTGAGGAGATTTTTTTTATTAGGGAATAGTTTTATTTTGTGTTTGTACTTTGTCTAGCTTCTTGGGATGAAAGCTCAATTTGATTTTAAGCTCTTTTATTCTTATAAAGGTATTTATGTTTACAAATTTTCCTCAGAATGCCATTTTGTCTATAATTCACAAATTTTGCTCTACAATATTCTTTTTGTTGATATATAAAGAGATTTTAATTTCCATTTTGATTTCTTCTTTAACCCAGTAGTACTTCAAAATGTATATATGGTTTTCTAAAACTTTCAAGTATATGAGATTCTTCGGTTATCTCTCTGTTTTTAACATGTAATTCTATTGAATTTTGCATTTAAAAATTGCCTCTTTGAATTGACCTCTGAAAATGGCCTATTTCTGCCTTTCAGATTTATTGAGATTTCCTTTGCAGCCCAACTTGGGTTGATTTTTAATCTAAAACATAATTACAGAGCCAGCCCTGGTGTTCTAGTGGTTAAGATCCAGCACTCTCCCCATGGCAGCCCTTGTTGGTTTCCTGGTCCTGGAACCACACCACCCGTCTGTCAGCTGCCATGCCGTGGTGACGGCTCACACAAGAGAACTAAACTAACAACTAGGATATGCAACCATGCATGAAGCTTTAAAAAAAAAAGAACATAATTGCAAGTAATATAATCGAAAAGAAAACTATATTCTCTGTTAGGCACAAAACTAACAAAATCAACTTTTTATTTTTCTATTCAAATTCCTTACTTCCTTGGTTTTTTTATCTATTTGCTATGTCAATTTATGAGTGAAGGATGAGACTGTCCATTTTTCCTTGCATTTCCGCTTTAGCTTTATATATGGTTGTGGCTTTGCGCATTTCTCCTTGTATTTCTGTCTGGTTTTGTGTTAATATTTCAAATCTACGTCATTGGCACATAATGGCTTGTAACTGTGGTCCCTCCTTGATGGATTGTTCCTTTTATCTATAAACAGTGCTTCAATTTGCCCTTTTTAATGCTTTTCACATTAAAGGACTTTCTGCCTAATATTAATATCTCTATTCCAGATTTATTTGCCTATATTTTTCATCTCTTTATTTTCAATATTTCTTTACCATTTTATTTTAAGAATTTCTCATGTACACAACATATATCTGGATTTGGGTTTTTTTACTCAATTTAATACAAGAGGGGGTGAGAGGAAACTTTAGGAGGTGATGGATATGTCTATGGCCTTGATGGTAGTGATTGTTTCACAGATGTGTACTTGTCCCCAAACTCATTGAGTTGTATGCATTAAATACGTACAGCTTTTTACACGTCAATCGTACCTCAATAAAGTTTTTCTAATGCTATCCGTTAGCATTATGTAAAAGAAGAAAATATAGCGAAAAAGATCCTTGACATTGGTCTTGGCAATGATTTCTTGGATAAGACACCAAAAGCACAGGCAACAAAAGCTAAAATTAAAAAGTGGGACTACATCAAACTAAAGAGCTTCTGCACAGCAAAGGAAATCATCAATAAATTGAAAAAGCAACTACAGAATGGGAGGAAATATTTGCAGTACACAAAGGAAATATTTGCAAACCATGTGTCCGATAAGGGATTAACATTCAAAATATGTAAAGAACTCATACAACTCAGTAGCAACAAAAGCAAATAATCCAATTTAAAACTGGGCAACAGACGTCAATAGACATTTTTCCAAAGACATACAAATGGCCAGTGGTACATGAAAAGGTGCCCAACATCACTAATCATCAGCGAAATGCAAATCAAAACCACAAAGAGATATCACCTCACACTTGTTAGAATGGCTATTATCAAAAGGACAAGAGATAACAAGTGTTATCTCTCAAGGATGTAGAGAAACGGGAACCCTTGTGCCTGTGAAAACAGCCTGGAGTTTCCTCGAAAAATTGCAAATAGAACTCCTATCTAATCCAGCAATCCCTGTCTATATACTTCTGGACATATCCCAAAAGAAATAAAAATAGCATCTTGAAGACATATCTGCACACACGTGTACACAGTGTTGCATATAGCATTATTCACAACAGCCAAGATATGGAGACAACCTCACTGTCCTTAGACAGATAAAAGGATAAAGAAATTGTGGTACGTATGTGTATGTATACACACACACACACACACACACACACACACTGGAATATTATTCAACCATAAAAAAAGAAACCCTAAATTTTGCAGCAACATGGATAGACTTTGAGGGCATTATGCTAAGTGAAATGAGCCAGACAAAGACAAATATGTATGGTTTCACATATCTGTGGAATCTAAAAAAAAAAGCAAATTTTACAGAAAGAGAGAGTAGAATGGTGATTGCCAAGGACTGGGAGGAGGGGAAAGTAGGGAGATGTAAGTCGAAGAATACAAATTTTCAGTTATAAGAAGAATAGTTCAGAGGATCTAATGTACAGAAGGATGACTATGACTAATAATACAGTATTGTATACTTGAAAGTTGCTGAGAGTAGATCTTAAGCATTCTCAACACACACACACAAAAGTTAATTGTGTGAGGTGATGGATGTGTGAATTCTCTTGATCTTGGTAATCACTCCACAATATGTATGTATATCAAATCATCACTTAGTACACTTTAAATATATACAATTATATTTGTCAATTTTTCCTCAATAAAATTAGAAAAAGAAAAAAACTGGCCATTTTAGCTGTTTTGAAGTGTACAATTCATTGAGTACACTCACGTCATTGTGCTGCCGTTACTACCATCTATCTCCAGAGCTCTTTGAATCGTCCCAAACAGAAACTCGCTATTTTCCCCTCCCCCCAGCCCTTGACAACCACTGTTTTACTTTCCGTCTCTATGAAGTTGACTACTCTAGGTGTCTCATATGAGTGGAATCATACAGTATTTGTCTTTTTGTGATTGACTAATTTCACTTCGCATAACGTCTTCAAGCTTCACTCATGTTGTAACATGTGTCAGAATTTCCTTCCTCTTTAAGACTGAATGATATTCCATTGTGCAGATATAGCACATTTTGTTCATCCATTCATCCATTGATGAACTCTTGGATCGCTTCCACCTTTTGGCTATTGTGAATAGCACTACTGTGAACGTGGGTGTATCAGGTTGATTCTTATGGTTGCCATTTCTTCTTGCATCTTTTTGGGGATAATAGTTAAATGTACTCAGAGTCCTGCTCTGCTTGTTTTCCAAACTTTGTACTAAGATGTAACTTCGTGGGTTGAGTTTGGTGCCTCTTTCATGGTGTTGACTTCCCTGAAATGGTCTTGGTTTCCAGCTGTGTGCTCATCTTTGTAAAGTTCCCTGGGTGCCAGGATGGAGACGTTACACCAACACGCAACAGCCTGCATGTAGGAAGGGGCCAAATGGGCTGCCCAGGCAGATATGTCAGCCGTTCTCATGATTATGGCAAACGGGTGAGACATGTTGGGGGGCAGGGGCATTAATAATCTTCTGGACATAGGGGCTGTCTGGTTTTTCCAGGTGTTGTCAGCGACCCCAGCCCCTGCCCTGCCTCTCTGATCCAGTCACTGTCCCCTCTTGAAACAAGACACTCAAGATAACATTGTGAACTGAGAAAAGGGCTGCATGTCCCATCAAACACCCCGTCAGGTGCCTCGGGGTCTGCTCTCTTCGTGGTGTCACGCCTCCAGGTTTGCCATCCTGGGGCCCACTCCCATCCGTTGCAGCCCTCCTCCCCTACAGATACGTTTTGACTGCAGTTTCCTTGCTTGCTCTAAGGGACTTCTCATAATTACTGTCCATCAACAGCATCTCATCTTCCTTCCCAGCATGGTGATGGGACCTTCTTAAAATAATTATTTCTGTCACTTCTCGGAAATTAGGGCACAAGGCGGGAGCCGCAGCATGTCCACTGTCTGCCACCTTGAACTGGTTTCTAGCTACTTTTTCCAGTTTCTTGTTCTCAAATTGCCAGTGCAAATCAACAGAGGCTCTTATTTGGGGGAGGATCATGAAACAGAACAGATAGTACTGTGGCATTCATGCATTCGTCTCTGTTAAGCAAACAGGAACTTTCTGGCAGCCAAATATTTTGACAAAAGCTTTGCAATTTCCTTCTTGTACTCTCCCTGAGGAATAGCTTTTCTGAAGCCCAGAGAGTCTGTGGATACTGGTTCGCCTAAAAATGTGAACATTCCTTTGTATAATTTGGGTTTATCTTAACCTACCCCCCAAAGAGGCAAGCGGGCACTGGTTTTCATATACTTATGTGGATAGAAGGAGAAATTGTTCTTCTTGCAACAGCTGGTACAAGAATTCCGGGTAGATCTAGGAAACACACCTTTGTGGGGACAATTCCTGGATAATCCTGCTTAGGATAAGGGCTCAGACTGGAGGTGGGGGCTGAGAGAGAGTAATGTGGAGGATGAAAAACTTTTCCTCTACCCTCTTAGGTTCAACACTTGGGGGCCTGCAAATTAAACTGACAAGAGGCAGATTAGCAAGAGAAAAGTTTATTTGCACATGCAATGCTCATACACCCAGCAGTGCTCAATGATAAGGGGTGGTTATAATTTGGGCTTATCTACCTAACTTAGTAGAGGAAAGGGAAGGGAAAGAAAAGGCTCCCTTTGGGAAATACAAATAGGGGTTTTTTGGGACAGACAAATGGGGTTTTTAGAAGAACAAATGACAGATAAGAAAGTTGGGGATAATGTTTGTCACTCAGGTATGAGTGGATTCTTCAGGATCATAAAACTCTCCCAGAAAGGGGCTTTATGGCAGCCTCTTTTCCCAGAAATTGCTGCTTTTAGTTTGATAAAGGAAGCCCCGAGAAGGCTTTTTTCTGCATCAGTTGAATCTCAAATGTCTTCGGCTTAAAACCATCTTCATACCAACTCTGGAGATACGAGTGGATCCTCCCAGTAGACTCACGTGAGCTTGAGATGCTGGGGAGGAGCTGTTGATCCTCAAAAGAGAAGGAGAGAGACAGGAAGGGAGAGAGGAACAGCAAAATAGCAGAGACTCTAGAGAGCCTGGCACGCCCTCTCGGATGACTCCTCAGATCTTGGGTAAATACACCGCACCCCTGAATTGTCAGCCCTTAGCAATCTTTTGTGGAGACCTCTGTAGGCACTGGGCTTCGAATCCAAGATGGCAGGAGGCTGCACACTCGGATGCTGAGAGGAAAAGACGGAGGAATCAGACCAGCAGGAACTCTCCAGGTTCGTGGGAAACGCCCTGTGTTTTCACAGGTGTGCATTGAGAGGGTGGAACCAGATTTACCTACATTTCCAGGAGGCAGGGAAGCCACAGTTGACAAGGATAATGTGACAATGTCAACCCACTCCCCCTAGGGAGTGTGGGCTTTGAGCTGGGTGTCCAGTCACCTCCTTTCTGTGCCTGGATCTCTCTGGGGACCCATCCCCACAGGGACAACAGCCTTGATTCCAAATATGCCATTCACATCAACCTTTAAAATGTCCTGGAAATGCTGCATTTTAACATATAAACCACATGTCCTAGACTTCTTCTACTCTTACTCCTTCTATTCCTACTCAGGACAAAAATCCTTTGTCAGATTTTTTCAACAGCTCCTGAGAGGCACAATCAACACAACTGCACATACTTACAGTGTATAATGTGACATATGTACAGATACATCCATGAAACCGGCACTACAATCAACATGACAAACACATCCATCTCCCGGAAAAGTTTCCTTGCGAGCCTTGCTAATCCCTCTCTCCTGCCGCTCCCCCAGACAACTACTGATCTACTTTCTGTTATTGCGACTCGTTTGCATTTTTTATAATTTTATATGAATGGATAGAGTATTTACTCTTTTTCGTCTGTCTTCTTTCACTTAACATGACATTCATCCATGTTGTTGCATGCATCAGTGGTTTGTTCCTTTTTATTACTGAGTAGTACTCCACCGCATGGATGTACCACAATTTGTGTATCAACTTGTCTATTGAGGGCCATTTGGGTTGTTCCCAGTTTTTTGCTATTAAAAACAAAGCTGCTAGGAATGTTTATGTACAAGCCTTTGTATGGGCATAGTCTTTCATTTCTCTTGGATGAATACCTAGGAGTAGAATGGCTGGATAATATGTTTATCATTTTAAGCAACTGCCAAACTATTTTCCAAAGTAGTTGTGCCATTTTATATTCCCACCAGCAATGTGTGAGAGTTCCAGCCCAGCTATATCGTTACCAACACTTGGTATAGTGAGTCTTTTTAAGTTTAACCATTCTAGCAGGTATGCAGTGATATCTCCTTGTGGTTTTAATTTGCAATGATGAATGATGTTTTGTATCTTTTCATACGTTTACCTGCCATCAGTATATATTCTTCAGTGGAGTGTCTGTTCAAAGATTTTACCCGCTTTGGATTATTTGCTTTCTTCTTATTGAGTTTTGAGAATTCTTCATTTATTCCTGATCCAAGTCCTTTATATGATTTGCAAATATTTTCTCTTAGATTGTGGTTTTTCTTCTCATTCTTTTAACAGTGTCTTTTGAAGACTAAACATTTTTAATTTTGAGAGTCACTTAAAGAAATTTTTCTTGTATGGGTTGTGCTTTTGCTGACATGTCTAAGAAATCTTGGCCTCACCCAAAGTCACAATGATTTTCCTGTTTCCTTCGAGGAGTTTTATAGTTTTAGGTCTGTGTTCCACTTTAAGTTAATCTTTGTATGTGGTGCAAGACCTGGATCAAAATTCTTTTTTTGCATATGGATATCCAGTTGTTTCAGCACCCTTTGTTGGAAACACTGACTTTCTCTGCTGAATTACTTTTGCACCTTTTTTGTCAAAAATCAGTTGTCCACATATATGTGGGTTTATGTGTCTATTCTGATACCAATACAATACTGTAGCTTTATAATGTCTTGCAAAGAGGTAGAGTTACACCTGGGCTTTGTTCTTTTTCAAAGTTGTTTTCACTATTTTAGACCCTTTGCACTTTCATGTGAATTTTTTAACCAGCTTGACAATTTCTACCCAAGGACCCTGTTTGGGATTTTGATTAGGATTATGTTGAACCTATAGGTAAACTTGAGAATTGAATCTTAACAATACTGAGTCTTTCAACCCATGAACATAGTACAACTCTCCCCTTGGTTGTCACCTTTGATTTCTCTCAGTAATGTTTACAGTTTTCAGTGTATATCTTTTACATCGTTTGTAAGATTTATTCCTAAGTTCAAATCTTCCATATCTTTACTGCTTTTCTGTCTATTTTTCTGTCAATTACTTTCTATTTTTTGATGTTATTGGAAATGGTATTTATTTCAATTTCCAATTGTCTGTTGCTAATACATAGAAATACAAGTGATTTTTGTATATTGATGGACATTCTGCAACCTTGCTAAATTCATTTATCTGTTCTAGTAGTTTTCTTATAGATTCCATCAAATTTCCTACATAGACAATGATGTTGTTTACAAATAAGGGCAGTTTTAATTTTTCCTTTTCAATCTAGATGAATTTTCTTTTCTTGCCTTATTTTTTATTTTATTTTTAACAGCTTTATTGAGGTATGATTGATATATTAAAAATTGCACATGTATAATGTATACAATTTGGTGAGTTTGGACATATGCACACACCCATGAAACCATCACCATGATCAAAGTAATAGACAGATCCATCATCTCCAAAAGTTTCTTTGTGTCCCTTTTTGTATGTGTTTGATAAAAATACTTAACATAATATCTACCCTCTTAACAAATTTTTAAGTGCACAAGACAGTATTATTCACTATAGGCACTACGTCACACAGGAGCGCGCTGGAACTTACTCATCTTGTAGTACTTAGACTTTATACCAACTGAACTACAACCCCTCATTCCCACCCCACCCCCACCCCTGACAGTCACCATTCTATCCTCTGCTTCAAGGAATGGACCATTTTAGTCTTGTTGCACTGCCTTGAACCTTCAGTACAACGTGGAATAGGAGCAGTGAGAGAGGAGTGTGTAGCAGCTGCAGGTTTTCATAGGTTTATTTTATTAGGTTGAGAGTATGTCCTTCTATTCCTAAGTTGCTGATACTTTTTATCAGTTATGCATGTTAAATTCTTTCAAATGCTTTTTCTGCATCTATTAATATCACTAAATGGTTTTATTTTTCCATTTGTTAGTACAGTGAATTACATTGATTGATTTTTGAATGTTAAACCAACCTTGCATTCATGGGATTAACTTCACTTGGTCATAGTGTATTATCCCTATACTATATTGATGAATTCAATTTGCTGAACTTTTCTTTAGAAGACTTGCACCTATGTCCATGAAGGATATTGCTCTGTAGTTTTCTTGTAATGTCCTATCTGGTTTTGCTTTAGTGACATGCCATAACTGTGTTATGTGTGTTTTCATTTTCACTGAATTTGAAATATTTTCTAATTATCCATTGGATTTCTTCTTTGACCCTTGGGTTGTTTAGAAGCGTATTATTTAGTTTCCAAACATTTGAGGATTTTCCAAAGATCTTTTTTTTATTGATTTCCAATTTAATTCCATTGTAGTCAGAGAGCAGACTTGTATGGACTGAATCTTTTTAAATTTATTGTGACTTATTTTAAGGCCCGGAATGTGATCTATCTTAGTCTTTTCTATTGAAAAGAATGTGAATCCTACTCTTGCTGGGTGGGGTGTTTTATCAATGTCAGTTAGGTCAAATTGGCTCATAGCGTTGTTCAGGTCTTCTATATCTTTACTGCTTTTCTGTCTGTTTTTCTGTCAATTACAGAGAAGAGAGAACTGAAATATCAGACTATGATTGTGCATTTACCTATTTTTTCCTTGAAGTTCTATCAGTTTTTGCTTCGCATATTTTGAGGCTCTGATATTTTGTTATCAGGTGTATAAATTCAAGATTGTTATGTCCTCTTGATAAATTGATCCCTTTATCATTACAATATAACCTTCCTTATCTCTGGGAATACTTTTGAATAATTTTTTAAGTCAAATTTGTTCTTAACATAGGCATATAAACTCTCATTTAATTAGTGTTAGCATGGTATATCTTTTTCCATTCTTTTATTTTTAATCTACTTGTGTCTATTATTTTAAAAGTGTGTTTCTTGTGGCAGCAGAGTTAGACCACACTTTTGTATTCAATCTGAAAACTTCTACCTTTTATTGATTTCCATTTAATATGATTATTAATATGGCCAGGTTTACATCTATCATCTTATTTGTTTTCCCTTTGTCCCATCTTTTCTTTGGTTATTTTTCCCTCTTTTTCTGCTTTCATTTGGGTTAAATGAGTATTTTTGTGCTTTTATTTTGTCTCCATTGTTGGCTTATAAACCAGAACTCGTGGCTTTGTAAATGGAATGGTCCTTTCAGGGTGTACAGTGTACACATGTAACTTACCACAGTTTACTTTCCAGTGATGCTATGCCACTTCCTGTATGGTACGAGAACCTTACAGCTGTGCGCTTCCATTTATCCCCTCCCGTCTTCCCACAGTTCCCGCTGTCGTACATTATCCTTTTGCATATGTTACAAACCCTGCAATGCACTGTGGATTTTTTGGGCTTCGTTGTTGTAATTGTTACTGTTCTTGCTGTGATTGAACAACACAATACACTCTTATTATTTTCGTTTACACAGAAAATTATCTTTAAAGAGACCTAAATAATAAGAAAAAGTCATATGTTGCATCTAGAGCTACTATTTCTGGTGCTCTTCTTTCTTTTGCGTAGATACAGATTTTCATCTCATATCATTTTCCTTCTGTCTAGAAGACTTCCTTTACCATTTCTCGTAGTACAGGTCTGTTGGTGATGAATTTTTTCAGCATTTGATTTTGGAAGATATTTTTGCTGAGGAAAGAATTCTAGCTGGCAATATTTGTCTTTCAGTACTTTAAAGATGTTTCTTCACTGCCTTCTCACTTGCCCTGTTTCTGACAAGAAATCTACTGCCGTCTTTATCTCTGTCCTTCTGTATGTAATGTGTCTTTTGTCCCTGGCTGCTTTTAAGACTTTTTCTTTACCACTTAGTTTTAGCAATTGGATTATGGCGTGCCCTGGTGTAGTGTTCTTCATGCTTCTTGTGCCTGAGATTTGTTGATCTTCTTGGGTAAGTGTTTATAGTCTTAATCAAATTTGGAAATTTTTCAATCATTATTTCTTCAAATATTTTTTCTGCTCCTCCCCTCTTCTCTCTTCTCTTTTAGTGACACCAATTCCATGTTATAAAGCCTCTGAAAGTGGTCCCATAACTCACTGTTGCTTTATTCATTTTTTCAAATTCTTCTTTCTTCTGTATATATTACATTTTGAATAGTTTCTATTGCTATGTATTCAAGTTCACTAATCTTTTCTTCTACAAAGTCTCATCTGCCATTAATCCCATCAAACTTATTTTTCATCTCAGCCCTTGTAGTTTCATCTTTAGAAATTTGATTTTAGTCCTTTTTGATATCTCCCATGTCCTCTACTTAATTTTTTTAAATATAGAATACTGCTATAATAACCAGTTTTATGTCTTCATCTAATAATTCTAATATCCATTTTAGTCCTGGCCAATTTTGATAAATTGATTTTTCTCCTCATTATGGGTCATATTTTCCTGATTCTCTGCATTCCTAACTTTTTATTAGATACCAGATTTTGTAAATTTTACCTTATTGAATGCTGTATATTTTTATATTCCTATAAATATTCTTTTTTTTTCCTATAAATATCCTTGAGCTGTGTTCTGGGATACAGTTAAGTTACTCAAAAACAGGTGAATCCCTTCATGTTTTTCAGGTTCATTGGGCAAGACCAGAGCAGTGCTCACGTTCCCAATGCTGAGGCCAGAGCTTTCTTCGTACCCTGCTCAATGCCTTGTGAACCACAAGGTTACCAGTCTGGCTGGTGGAAACAGGCGCTACTCTCAGGCCTGTGTGGGCACTGGGCGTTGTTACTCCTAGTCCATTGGCTGGTGCTTTCCCCGGCCCCTGCACTTTCCTCACTTGCAGGCCCTGATCAGTCCTCAACTGAATACGTGAGTGGGACCCTTGGAAGAGCTCTAGAGTTCTCTGTCTGTGCTGCTCTCTCCTCTCCAGATCTCCCAGACTCTCACTTCCAGCTCCTCAACTGAGGAGATCTGTTGGGCTCTGCCTTGGTTCTCTTCCTTGTGCTGCAGCCTGGAAATCCAACTTCCCACCAAATGGATGGAATTAAAAGTGAGGAAAGATGGAAGGCAGAGATAGGGGTTAGGGATGAGTTCCACGATACCAGAATATGAAGCCAGATAGAGAGCCAAAGGCCTGATCAGGAGCTTGGATTCAATTCTAGAGGCAATGAGAAGTTATCCAAAAAATCTGAGCAGTAGTAGACGTCATCAGATTTACCTAAATAATAACATTAGCTAACAGTTATTGAACGTTTATTATGAGTCAGATCCTTTTCTACATGCTTCCCACTTCTCATTTTATAAATCCACACAACAACCCTATGACGGAAGCTCTGTTACCTTCATTTCACTTGCAAGGAAAATGAGACGCAGAGAGATTAAGTAATGAGCCATAGGTGACAGCAGGTAATCGGTTCAGAGCCCAGGCCCCCTGCACCACCACTCTGGCTGCAGTGTGGAGGCTGACTGGAGCAAGACCAGAGGCAGGCAACAATCTGGGGAAAAGGGACAAGGCCTGAACCAAGGGAAGGAGGAGGATGGGAGTAGAAGGTGATGAATTCATTTGGGTATACTGGGTCTGCATTCCTGTGCTGGATTTGCATTTCTTTGCTAGGCTTACATTCCCAGGATCAGGTGGAAAGAGGTGTCCATGAGGCAAACAGGTAGGTCTGGAGCTCAGGGGGGAGTCCAGTGGGATTAGAATATCATCCATGTCCAGACGTTAGTAGGTACCATGGGATAGATTAGACCTCTTAGGAAGGGGGAGACAAGATGATTGGCTCTGTCTAAAGATCTAGCTGGAGACAGGGACACAGAACCAGGATTAGGGTTTGCGTCTTAAGATGAGTCATCCCTTCTTCCTTATGCCTAACCATAGAAGTTTCTAAGAACAACTTACTATGTGCATCTTGTGACAGCCCATCATGCTCTGAGGCTAGATATACACCACACCTCGTAAGAGGCAGCACGGTGAGACAGAGTCAGACAGACCTGCACTTGAATCATGGCTCCACCGTCTGGCAGCTGCATGACCTTGGATAGATCATTTAATTTCTCTAAGCCTCCATTTCCTTTTTCAAAAAAATGCAGCTAATAATACCTACCTCATAGAGTGTATGTGAGGATTAAACGAACAAATGTATGGAAAGCACCAAGTAGACACATGGTAGACACTCAAAAGATGATCGATTAGCCGTCTCTCCTCCAGTGCCAGCAGCTCCCTTCAGAGCACACCTGAAGTCACTTCAGTCTTGGAACGGCCGCCATCTAGTCCTTCACCAGCCCCTTCGCTTGTGCTGATGGGAAGTAGGAAGGCAGGAAGGCTGCACACCACATGGCAAAGAAGTCATCCTTAGAAAATAGCATGTTTAGTGGGAAATGTTTTAATCAGACACTTCGGAGTTCCAAGACAGACTCTGACACTTGCTCGCCATGTGATCTTAAGCAAATCATCCAACTGGTCCGAGCCTTAGTTTCCTCATCTAAAAAGGGGGTTATAACCCCACCTCACAGGACTCTTCTAAGGATTCAATGAGATCCCAGATGCAAATCACCTACCGTAAAGTCTGGTATACAGCATGCGCTCAATAAATGTTAGTTCCTATCACCTTCGGCTTTCTTTCTGGTCTTTGTCCACGGAAACAAAGACAGCTCTATCTTCCCCCATCTTAAAGTCCAAAGCACTCCCCATCTCCTTCTAATGGAATGCTCCCCTTCTTCCTCCTGTGACCTTTATTTCTGAGAAAATTCTGCCTTCCTTCTAGACAGGGAGCTGCCTAGGGGACAGAGACTATGTCTGACCCATCTCCGTCTTCCCCAGACGGCCCGGTTCACAGGAGATCCATAGTAAATGTGCCCTGAATAAAGGGATGAATGAATAACTAAATGAATGACACTGCACTTACATCAGAAGCTGCGAGGGAGAGAAAATTAATTTGCAGATGGAATTATTACATTGTGTACCCAATCTTGCAAAACAATGAGGCACAGCTTGTAGGAGTTTCAAACACTTTTTCAGAAATTTAATTGCCAGTTAATTTTCCTGCAAAACACAGTAACCTCTATAAGCTAGAGAAAACAAGACACAGCTCTGAAAACCTCATTAGGCTCTGCCTGAAACTGCTAGGGCTTTTTCTGAGTTAGAAACCTGAGAATGCGAGCTGCCTTGATTGTCACTATCTTTGGTCATGAGCAGAATGCCTTCACCCTGATTCTTCTAGTCCTCAAATCCCACTGAGAGGGTACAGCTCCACAGGAGTGGGGGTGACCTAGGCAGAGTCATCCCCAATCTTGCTCTCACTGTGTGCTCTCATGATCAGAGCTGAGTCTATGACAAGAGTTGGGGCTCATCCGTGACTGTGATCAGGGCTCTGTCTGTGACCAGGATGTGGGCTCAGCCTGTGCCCAGAATCAATTCTCAGACTGCGACGAGGATTGTGGCTCAGTCTGCGATGAGGCATGGGGCTCAGTCTGTGACCATGATCAGGGCACAGTCTGGGGCTGAGATGCAGGCTCAGCCTCCATCTATAGTCACAGCTATGGTCACACACCTATACAGCTGCAGCTGAAATCAGAAGTGGACCAATAGGACTGACATGACACAAACACCTGGAGTGTCCCTTACTCTACTCAATAAATAATCGTTGAATTGAATTAAATAAATTCTACATGATTCTTTGGAGTCCCAGGATGAGGTGGAACTTGGACAGGACGGGGAAGAGTGAGAAGGAGCAGGTCATCAGCCCTGATGAGGATAAGCCCAGAATTCAGGTGTACCAGACAGAGTGAAATCTTGCCCTGACCCATTTAAGCAACTTCTTGGCCAGGGAGTTGGATCTGTCACCTTCAGCTGCACGGTAACCCACATAGAGATCACAGAGCCCCAGACAGCTGCCTGGAGCTGTGTGCCCGCAGGCCAGAGTCTGTCGGCTCCAGTAGCGATCACCTACTTGGGTATCATAGCTAAGTGGGTCAGCATTTGCCGGCCACTCTGCTGATTAATAGTGTGTAGAGTGGCTATCTCATGGTGCTGGGGCACCGTGACTCAAGTCGGGAGATGCCGCTGCGCCAGCAATGAGCTCACTCCGTGATGGGCAGAGAGGCTCATAAAGTTTTAAATCTCAGTGGCTACATTTTGGGTTCTCATGAATTCTTTGCATCAATTTGTCCCCTCCTCGGCCTCCACTCTCTGCCTCCTCCAGTGTCCAATCTGAAGGACACCTTTGAAATGAGGGATGAGACATAATGAAGCTAGGTATAAAATTAATCAAATATGACATGAGAATTGATGTGGAAGGCAATCCCGTCAGCGCATTATTCACCTCCGCGGAGCGCTCTTTGTTTACTGTTTGCAGCATCTGTGAAGGACTCAGGCAAGGAGCAACACCAGGGATTATTTTTCAGAATGAGGACTGGAGGGAGAAAACAGTTACTAAGGAGGGCAGTTCCCATATTTAAATACCCTGAGATTCTTGTAGGTTGACTTTTCTTGTTTGGCTCTAGTTAGAAGAAGTGTCTAATGATGGCTTCACAGACCCTGAGTGCCATGTGCTACAGCAGAAGACACTCATTTCTTTGTGCATTCATTCATTCATTCACTCATTCAATACTATTTAATGAGCATCTACTCTGTGCCTGACCCTGTAGTCGACACAAGAGCAAGCCAACAAAAATAATAGTAGTGGTTGCAATAGGAACAGTTGTTGACGTTAGCTAAGATTCATTGAAGATTTACCATATGCTGGACCTCGGGCTGAGCACTTTGTAAGCATCACCCTATTTAATTTGACATAACAGTAGCTACTATTAGTGTCCTCATTTCACAGAGGAGGAAACTGAGTCATGAAGCAGTTAAGTCACTTGCTCAGGGCTAAGCAAATAGTAAGTGGTCAAATTCACGGCACAAGTAAGGCCGTTCAGATCTTCCCTCCCCATCAAGTGAATTGTAAGCAGAGTCACTGAAAGATTCAGACATGGGTTGGGATTCATTTATCCCCCAGGCAGTGCCTGGACAAGACATCCCTACACTTCTGCCTCTGCCACTACTCTGGTCCTTTTTTATGCCAAGCTTTCAACATCCCCCACCTTGTGCCAGTACATTCCCTTTGGCTTAAGTTATCCAGAATTGACTTCTGTTGCCTGCATCAAAGAACTCTAACTGGTCCAGGTAGTGAGCTCTCCATCAGAGGCGTGGAGGCTGCATGAACATGTGGTAGGCTACGAGGAAGGGGTTCACACATGAAATGTTGGGATGGATTGTATTTTCCAAAGATGGCTGCTGTCCCACATCCTCTTCTAGAACTTTGCGACTTACCTGTTGAGTGGTAGGGACAGTGTCCCCTCCACTTGAACCCAGGCAGAACTTTGTAACTGCCTCAGCCAATGGAGCATGACAGAAGCAACATTCTGTGACCCCCAAGGCTAGATGACAACAGTGCCATGCACTCTGCCTTGCCCTCTTGGGATGCTTCCTTCTGGAACCCAGTCACCATGCTGTGTGCAACCCCATAGCAGCCTATATGGAGAGACCATATGGCGCACGGCCCAGATAACAGCCAGCGATAGCCTCAGATATGAGTGAAGACATCTCCAGATGATTCCAGCCTAAAGCCGTTGAGTGACAACACCCCTATCACCAGCCTTCAAGTCAACCCGGCTGAGGCCCCAGATGTTATAGAGCAGAGACACTCTATCCCTGATGGGTTCTGTCCAAATTCCTGACCCCCAGAATCTGTAAGCATAATAAAACGGCTGCATTACACCATTGAGTGTTGCAGCGATAGCAACTGATGGGTGTTTGGAAGAGAGGACCATTAGCTTCATGTCCAACCTGGAAACTCTTAGCTCAGCCACTTCCCACAGGAACTGCTGCCCACGCCCAGAAACATGCCAAGGCACGGGTGCTCGTTGCTAATCTCCCACTCTGGGAGAGTGGAGCTTCAGAGGCCAGACTCGGAGTGAGGGCTCAAGTCTGGGATCTGAAAAACTAAACCCACGTGCTCAGCAGACACCCCATTTGCTAACAAGAAGTTTCAGGCGTCGACTGGGAAGAAGCACCTCCTGGGGAAGTATCCCATTTAGAAACTGGAAGAACAAGAAGGCCATCACAAATTCCTCTGAAGGGTACATCCTATTTGTTATTCGGGGAAGAGTCATTTGTATTTAAAGGACATCAAACAAACCAGCAGAGCCTTCTTTATGGGCAAGGGAGAGATGGAGCAGGGCAAATAAACAGGGGATGCAAAAATGATAGCATCGGGAAGTTATCTAGAGACAAACAAAATGTCCTGAGCAGCTGAGAATTTCATTAGAGTAAGTCTTTGTTAAAAGTGATGCTCTGTTCTTGTCACCACTGCAATCGGACCATCTCTTTCCTGCAAATGGAATGGCATTCACGCTGGGGACAAGGACAATCGAGACTCTCTCTGTCTCTGGCGTGTGTGTGTGTGTGTGTGTGTGTGCATGTGCAAGTGTCCCCATCCCCAGACCTCTGTCATCGTGCCCTTGTCTTTGTGTTGTGACTAAGAGGACGGACTCCTGAGTCAGGATGCTTGGGCTCAAATCCTGTGCGGCCTCAGGAAAATTACTCACTCTCTCTACACCTCAGTTTTCTCACCTATAAAGAAAAGGGTCACAATAGTACATATTCTCTGCTAGGGTGTTGTGGGGGGTTAATGAAATATTAGCACAGTCCTTGACACTAAGGGGATTTCCATTTTATTATTATCTTTATTATTACCGCGAGCTTTTCTGGGCCCCTGTGGGTTTCTTGGTTGATAAGGCCCCAAGTATCTATGTCTATTTACATTTCTGAACCTGTATGACTGTCTTTACTTTCTTTCCCACCTCATGGACTCCCAGCAATTCCTTTTCCATCTGTGTCTGCAGTCGATGCTCCACTCTTCCCTGGATGAAGAGTTGGAAACCATGGAAGTGCCATGGATGAGGGAGGGAAATACGACCCCAACTGTTTTATGGGGCAGGGTAATTAACATCGACTTCTGTAATCAACAACCTCAAAGTCTCAGTGATTTAACCAAACATGGGTTGGTTTCTCATTCATGTCACAGCCTGCGGTAAGCAAGGAAACTGACTTTGGGGGCTCTCCTCCAAGTCGGGACTCAGGGGATCCAGGTTCCTTCCATCCTCTAGAACCACCATCCTGGATGACTGAGAGGTGTGTAGATGTTTTTAACCCAATCCTGGAAAAGGTTTACGTCACTTCTGCCCAGACCCCATTGGTCAGGACTCAGTGTGTGATAAACAATAACACTGATTTTGCCACAAAGAGTAAATTCTGAGTTCAAAGAGAAATGTTACCGTCTGTCTGCAAAAAAAGTATGGAGCCTATTAGGACTCAGACTCAGTGTATTCCCCACGCTCTTATTCCTGGGGTTGGGGGTGGTACTAAATCTGCTCCCTTCTCTCCATCCCACCCTCATCCAGGCCACCTTCGCCCCTTCCAAGGACTTCTGCATTATGTGCCTCATTGCTCTCCCTGCCCCATTCTTGCCTTCTCTTTTCCATGCTGCACGATGTAGCCAGGTTGACTGTTCTGAAATGAAAATCGGAATCCACCCCTCACATAGAAGACCCTGCAACTGTTCCCCATCGGTCTTAGAAATCAAGACAACACCCCTGAGCTTACAAGGCTTCCCCGCCTCCCTCCCTCCCCGGCCTCACCTCTCTCCACTCTTCCCTTTGAACTCTGGATTCCACCCGGACTCTCCAACGATTCCTCAAATTCACCACGCTATTCTCATCTCTGAGCAACATGTCCCGTCGCCCCTGCCTCAAACACACATGCCTACCCACCTCGGGCCCTTCCAGCTGCTTGATTCCTATCCCATTCAAATCCCAACTTGAAATTTACTCCTCACCCCACAGTGGATTGGGTCTCCTCCTCCTCACTCTCAAACACCCTATCTTAAACCTCATGCCTCTTCATTGTTAAGTTGTCTGAAATTCCCTCCAAACTCCAGGCCCCATAAGAGCAGGGATCACTCTACAGTCCATTCACCGCTGTCTCCCCGGCAGCACCCACAGCACCTCACACGTAGTAAGTAGCCAATAAATAGCCATGAAGTTAATGAAGCACTCTATCAGAGCGTTTCACCAGATCCTATTGTACCCACCTGTTTACCCCCCTGCCTTCCTCTCCTTGATGGAAACTCCCTAAAGTCTCCCGTGAATTTCTGATGCCTAAACCAGGACTTTGCATGCAAGAGAGAAAAATGAGGGAATGACTCATTTTGACCACAAAAAAAAAAAATCATAACTGATTTCTCATCTTCAACTGTCAGCTGTGACGACATCTGAAACCAGGCGGTGTGCGAGCCAGAAATGAGGCGGCAGTGACGCTGGGAACCAGATTCGACGTGAGTTGAGCACTGGCTCCATGTCAGGCCTTAAAGTTGTCCAAGGCTCCCTGTGGAGCCGTCGCCTCATTCAGCAGAGCCTGGGGAGAGCCAGGTATTTTCTTTTGAGATTCAGCCCTCCGTGGTAGTTAATTAGTCAGAGCTTCGGGTAATTGGATTTTCTCCCTAGGACAATATTATCTGAGACCCGAACCAACACAGGCTGCCCAGGAGCCAGCAGCACGTCCAAGCCCCAGCCTCTTTCCCAAGCTCCGAGGAGAGTCCGGGTGAGACAGAGGCCGAAAGAGAGTGTTTCTTCACGTCATAGAGACTCGTGATTTCACCTCCCTTTTCCTGAGCACGAAGGGAAAGAAAGTCAAACAAAGCGATCCTTTGGCAGCAGATGGTGAGCAAGATCGGTTGGGAAAATCTCTTTTGGGGTTGAAAGAAAAAACCGCAGAGATGCCTCTGTCGAGGAATTTGTGATGGCCTTCATGTTCTTCCAGTTTCTAAATGGGATACTTCCCCAGGAGGTGCTTCTTCCCAGTCGACGCCTGAAACTTCTTGTTAGCAAATGGGGTGTCTGCTGAGCACGTGGGTTTAGTTTTTCAGATCCCAGACTCGAGCCCTCACTCCGAGTCTGGCCTCTGAAGCTCCACTCTCCCAGAGTGGGAGATTAGCAACGAGCACCAGTGCCTTGGCATGTTTCTGGGCGTGGGGAGCAGTTCCTGTGGGAAGTGGCTGAGCTAAGAGTTTCCAGGTTGGACATGAAGCTAATGGTCCTCTCTTCCAAACACCCATCAGTTGCTATCGCTGCAACACTCAATGGTGTAATGCAGCCAGACGACTCCCACACGCCTGGGATGATTTTATTTTCCAGCCTAAAAAGCTTCATTCAAGGGAAGATCAAATCCACAGAGCTGTCTTGCGCCATTCATTCGAGCCAGCATGAGCCCGTCTCAGGAAGCACGGGAATGAAAGCCAAACAGTCTGAGCCCGACTCACCACCCAGGACCAGCGGCGGGGAGCAGGGCATGGGGATGCAGATGCTGGTTTCCATGGTGGCCACAAAGAGCTGGGCCATGAGTTACGCCACTGGCAGAGGATGCTCAGCTTCCCACAGGAGGCCAGGACGGGGGAACCGTTGTGCAGACATTAATCCACATTGCCAGTGCCACCAGGGGACAGCCACAAACTACCCCTGCCTCTGGAAGGGTTTCCCAAACCTCAGCCACACATCTGTCCCCAAGACACACTGACATTGGGTACCTCCTGAAATGATGCAGTGATAGGGCAGAACATCACTTCTGTGATCTTCATGAGAAAACACCAGACAACCCCAAACTGAGAGACATTCCACAAAACGACTAGCCAGGACTCTTCAAAAGGATCAAGATTATGAAAGATAAAGACTAAGGGACTGTCACAGATTGGGGGAGACTAAACAGATAGAACTACTAAACGTCATGTGGGAGCCTGGATTAGATCCTGAGCCAGAAGAAGAATGTTAGTGGGAAACTGGCGAAATACAAATAAGATCTGTAGATTAGTCAATGGCATCGAATCAACATTAATTTTCTGGTTTCAATAATTGTACTATGGTTATGTAAGGTGTCAGCCTTAGGGGAAGCTGGGTAAGGGGCATATGGGAATGCTCCATACTATCCTTACACCTCCTCTGTAAGTCTAAAATTGTTTCCAAAAAAGTAAAAGAATCTGGGACCAGCCCAGTGGCATAGCGGTTAAGTTCAAATGCTCCACTTTGGCGGCCCAGGGTTGGCCAAGTCAGATCCCAAGTGCAGACGTATGCACAGCTCATCAGGACACACTGTGGCGGGCATCCCACATATAAAGTAGAGGAAGATGGGCACGGATGTTAGCTCAGGGCCAATCTTCCTCAGCAAAAAAAAAAAAAAAAGGTAAAAGAATCTGGACACAGACTTTTTCTTTTTTACTGAAATATCTTTTTTTTCTGCTACCACCTCACAGTTGCTATGAAAATTGAGACACTATTTGTAAAGTGCTTGGTATGGGGCTTGATACAAAAAAGGGTGGTCAGTGGTCAATAATGTTAGCTTTGTCATTTTTCAAATTCTAAGGCTGGTGCAATTCACAGGAGGCCCAAAGCTGTCACTGGACAGAAGCATCAACACTTTCCAGGTGGTTCCTGTGTTGGAGGTGGGGGTGGGGGAAAGAGGGACGCTTGTCCTTCTGATTGAAAACTTTCTTTTTCACAGGTAGCTTCAAGATACTATTTTAGGAATAAGGTTTTTGTTTCATTACTCTTAAACTTTATGTTACATATACCCTTGTACGTATGATACATTTGATAACTTTTCCAAAGTAGCTCTTTTCTTCATGAAATACACTTTTATTTTCAAAGGAAACTTGCCATCCAGGCCAAACATGAAAAACCAGGGTCATCAGCCATAAAACAAAGTTAACTGGTAAAAATGAATATAGTGGAAGCAAGGTACCACTGCCTGCTGGAGGCTCTGAGCTCAAGACCTCTTCCCTCTTTGTTGAAAAGGGAAATTAGCAACTGCTGGAGAAGCGTTGAAACATATCAGCATCCAACGGGCTCCTTCTCCTTGATGTAATCAGAGTGAAAGAGATTTGAAAAGGGAGTAATTTCCTCACTACGGGATTCCATGTTAGTTACTGTCTTGTCTGTGCACCTTTTAAGACCATTGCTGGTACCACCCAAAATCGTATACCACTTTGGGAAAACACTGCTTTTTTGAAACCTCATGGTGAGGTTTGAAGCCCATGGGGCCGTGGAACGGAAGTCAAAGGCTTGCTGCTGGAAGGAAGAGCCATCATCACTGTGTTACCTCGGGGGTGGGGAGACAGCAGTCGTACAGGCTGAGGGTGGGCTGTAAATTGGTTGGACTTCTTTGAACACACTCTTTGATCCACTAACTTCTCCTTGTAGGTATTTTTCCTGCAAATTTAATTGTGAGTCATAACAGTATTTTTGGCAATAGGGAAAGACAGAAACATCTTAAACGTCCAACAGTAAGGAATGTGGAATATTATACACCCAGCTACTTCCCAGCCAAAAAGAATGGGAAATATGCTCATGTGCCGATACAGAACAGTTTCCAACATATATGATGTGAAGAAAGCAAGGTGCATAATAGTGTAAATAGCATGATTCCATTTTTTTTAAGTGGACATGGACATTGTATCAGTCAGCTATTGCTGCATAACAAACAACTCCAAACCTCAGTGACATACAATAAGCATTTATTATCAGGCTCAAAGATGTGCCATCTGTTGGGGCAGCTCCACCCTTTCCAATCAGGAGACCACAGAGAGGCTGGAGCAGCTCTGATGCACACGTCTCCCATTCTTCTAGGACCAGCCATCTACTTGGGGCATGCTCCTCTCACGGTCACAGCAGAAGCATAACAGCAGAGCTCCATCAAGTAAGCATATTTCAAATCTTTATTTATGTCACATCTACTAGCATCCCATTAGCCTGAGCAAGTCATGGCCAAGCCCAGCATCAATGGGGCCAGGAAGTATGCTTCTGGAGGAGCAGAGGTGGGAATATTTGCTGAACAAATATTCCTAAAGATCATCTATATATGAGATATATATGCATTTATACTTGATGTGTCACATTTTGTACATATATATATTCAGCCTATAGAGAATTCCTAAGGAAGAGCACACGGGAAATTACCAGTGGTCGTATCCAGGGAGCAGAACTGCGAGACCAGGGTCAGGATGGGAGGGAGGCTTATCTGTCATCATCCTTTTGCAATGTTTGAATTTTGTACAATTTGCATGTATCATTTTCACAAAAGAATGGAAACCACATTTACCGCTCTCTGCTCCACAGGGCATTTCTTTTCATATCGACTATCTTATTTGACGCTCCCCCTGGAGCCAGGCAGGCAGAAAAGAGATTATGACCCCACTTTGTGGCTGAGCAGGAAACTGAGATCCTGCCAGGTACAGCAACAAAGGCAGACAGCTAAAAAAGGGCCAGCCAGGCCTTGAAGCCAGATCTGTTTCACATCTCGGACCAAAGCACCCCTCCACACCATGCAGCTTGCCACAGCCAGTGCCCACCAGTGCTGTCCAGAGAAGGGTCCGCCCTGTGGACCAGCATGGGAGTAAAACCCCTCGGTCCCAATGCACAGCATGTGGGAGAGACTGAATGTGGACCGTCCCTCAGACAGCGTCTTGTCCAACCTGGCCTTTCTACAGATGGGCAAAGAGAGGCCCAGATTCACAAAGCAGGTGCCTCCGTCTCCCTGTATCTCAGATAGACCTTAACGCTCACCTAGTTTGGGGGATCGAAGAAGACGATGTGTATGAGAGGGTTTTGCAGCCTGGAGGGTGTGAGGCAAGATTCCAGGACTTGCTCACCCAGCGTTCCCTACCCACAGGAGAGCCAGGAGACCACCCAGATAAACGGGCTCAGCCTGGAGCAGCAGGTTCTCAGGGTGAACATCACTGCTCTCAAGAGAAGCCAAGGGGCTGTGAGCCACCAGGGCAGGGAGCGGCTGCTCCGAGACAGCACGTGTCAGCTTTGTACCGCAAACACACCCGAGAATTATTCTGCGGCACACTTCATGCCTGAGCTGGGGCTGGTTTCTGTGAGTTCCTTCGCGGCTCGGCGCTTAAACCGTTGCCTTACCAGAGCTGCAGCCCTGTGGGAAGGGCCGAGGGGGCTGCCAAGCTTCTTCCCCCTTCACCATTCCCCTCCCACCCTAGGCGGGCTCCCCTCGTGAGTCTCCTTCCCCAGGGCAGGCGGGCGTCCCCAGGACAGCCTCCCCTCTCAGCACAGTGCCCTCCACTCCCCCTGTCGTCGTCACTCAGAAGGCAACAAAGAAACGGGTGGGAGGGAACAAATGGAGGCGCCAGATGCTGGTGAGCGAGCAGAAAGGGGGGGGGGGCCCCGCAGAGCCCCACTTAAGCCATTTTCAACTTTGCATCAAATGGAAATTTCTGTGAGCTGCGCTGAAAGCTCCTACAATGACTAATGTGGCCAAGCGAGCTCTAGGAACAAATGGATGCTAATTATTTTGTGGAAAGCCAGACAAGTGGAGAATTTAAACAGGAGGGCTGCTTGGCAGATGGTGGGCAATCTGAAGGCTCAGAAAGGCAGGGCCTGCTCCTCCCCGCCCCCCAGCTCGAGGCCAGGCTCTGCAGAGATAGCCCTGTGCACAGGTCCCAGAGAGCCCCCGGGCTCTGGGCCCCCACCAGCTTTGCAGCCGCCCAAAGTGAAGCTTGCTGCACCTCCTTCCTGCAGAGGGAAGTCCAGGGGGCTGGTGTGAAGTGGGCAACACCAAACAGCCCCGCAGGGGGCCCCCTAGTTGACGTTCCAGGGCTTGGGGAATAAGGCGTGCAAAGGCTCTGGTAAGCCCACCGCCAGGAGGAGGGCACAGAACACGTGCATTTGGTTTTCCCCCACAGGCTGGAGGGGGCTGGGCTTCCCGCCCCCCACCAGCCTCACCAAAGGGTGCTTGGAGGTCACCTCCCTCCCCGGGGCCATCCAGCCCGCCCAGGAGGTGGCAGTCAGTGCCCTGTACACCCCAGGGCACCGCACAGCTGCACATTTCCAGCTCACTCCTCACAGCTTCATTCCTTTCAGCTCAGGCCATTCCATCTTCCTGGAATGCTTGTCCCTTCTCCCCTCCTGACCACCTCCCACTGGGCTTTCAGGATTGGGGTGTCACCTCCTCCCGAAGCCCACCCCAACCCCCTCACTGGGCCCACACAGTCCCCTGTGCCTGGCCCCCACTGCACTTAGTGCCCAGAAGTGTTAGTGACTTTAATTCCCTTGAGGACAGGGCCTTGCCCCGTTGCCCACAAGTGCCCCCAGGACACGGGCCCGGCTGGGGGTCGGCATTTGGAAGGCCCTTGCTCCCTGGAGACGAGCCCGGCGCCCAGGGTCGGACCGCCTCCCACGCTGGAAGGGGCCCAGGCTGCTCCACACACACACACACACAGAGAGACACAGGAGGTGGGAATGACTCAACTTCCCTCATCCTTCTGACTGCTCGAGAGGCTTAGCCCCAAAGCAGTCACAGAAGCAACAGAGAAGACAACCACGGGCGGTGGACCGGAAGGATCCCCAACCCCGTGGATCCCACCCACCCCACCTGCCGCCCCGGGGGAGTCAGGAGCAGAGAGAGGAAGGGGCAGCTGAGGGTAGAGCCCGACCAGGAGTCAGGTCAAAGTGACAGCAATAATGGCACAAGCACTTCGATAAAAGCTTACTGTGTGCTAGGGGCAGGTGTAAGCACTTTACGTGGATTGACTCATCTAATCCTCTCAACAACCCTACGAGACCAGGAACTATTGTCATGTGTATTTTACACATACAGAAACTGAGGCACAGAATGGTTAAGTAATTTGTCCAGAGCCACACAGCAGAGCTGGGATTCAAACCGTGAGGTCTGGCTGCAGAGTCTGTGCCCACAAGACTAAGCTGGAATCCTTCGTCCCCGCCCCTAGGACACAGGATAATGTCCCTGCGCTCAGCCGACTCCTTGGGGGGTCCTTCCTCAACAGGGACTTTCCCAGTGCAGAAGACAATGCCCACTGGAGGAAACCAACTTTCTGAGAAAAGAACTAATTCAGACGTGTTTTCTGAATAGCACCCACTCAGTCACCTGTGTCGAAAAAGGTACATATCAGCCATATCCATTATTTGCCATAACTAGTCTATTGCCCTGTCCCTTTCAAAACTTTAAAACTTCCTGGTTTTTCCCACCACTTGTGATAAGTGAGGCAAAGAAAGGCCAATGGATGTTCAGAGGAAGAAGACCTGAGTTCTGGTGCCAGCTCTGTTTCTCGTATGAGCTGTGTGACCCTAGACAACTGTCCAAACCTCTCTGAGCCTGTGATCTGTCAGCAGTATAATGGGATAGAGTACCTTCACTCCAACAGCACTGGACGGAACACAGGCCATGCTCTGCTCCCAGTAAAGGAGGGAGGCGAGGACAAGGCACCACAGCGCCCGTCGAAGTGGGACACAGACAGGAGCGCTCGCTCGGGACTGCCTGGGAGGGATCAGGAAAGGTATCAGGATGCTGGAATACCCTGAGTGGAGGCTTGGAAGACAAGTCGCAGGTTGCCAGGCTGGAAAGGGTGCCGAGGCAGGTGGAGCAGCCCGATGAAAGGCAAATGTGAAGTTGGCGTGTTCAGAGGACGGCAAACAGTTCTCGGGGAGCTCTGGGGTGGGGGGTTGGCCGGGGGCTGGGGGAGACAAGGACTGTGGAAGTGCTTTGTCATATGACAGCTGGAAAGGTCATTCGAGGGCATCCCCCAGGGGCTGCAAACTCAGATGGCTTTGGGGCTCTGGCAGGTGATACAAATAAGTGAAGTGGGCCTGGTGTGAGACAGTAGGGAGGGGCGAAGTGTGTGGCAATTAGAGGGTAGGACCTGCCTAAAGGCATCCAGCTTTTTTGACCCCATGAAATATGTTTGCACGTTGAACTTGAGCTTGTAACTCCTGCTCTGTTCTGATCCTTTCATTATACAGACAGTCATGACCGTTACACACACAGGTTGTGGCCACTGGGTGCCCCCTCCACAGCTGTACTTGTAACCCACAGGTCCTCAGACCTCCCCTCCTCTGGGCACGTATGGTGACAGCGTCATGCTCCAAGACCTCTTCCCCACTTCCCTCCCTCCGTCTTGCTCTCACAGTCTCCTGTGCACTGGGATCCTGGAGTCTGGCTCAGTGCCCTGCTCTTCCCACCCTCTCTGCTGGTGACATTGAGCCATCTGCTGCCCACTCCTCCCCTGCCCCAGGCCCAGGTCCCCCTTTGATGCCCCTCTGTTCTTGCTTCATTGTCACCATTGCAGAGTAGTTGAGACTCACTCCCCTTCTGCTGACCCTCATACGCCCAGATGGGCCCCACAGCTGGTCCACTTGGGCCCCTGGGAGTTCCAGCACTTTCTGACAGTAGCATCCTTCTTCCCAGGGTGCCCACAGTTGCCGTGGTGACTGGATCAACAGGTGTGGGGGAGGGGAGACTTTCAAGAAACAACCCCAGACTGTCTCTCGGAACAGCCTTCCTCTTGTGGAGTGTTGTTCCCTCTGCCAGACTTCTTCTGGGGCCTCTTGCCATCTGGTGGCAGAAGGGTGGTTGGGGCCCCAGCCCAGGCTCACTAGACGCGCCCATGCATCTCTGAACGCCAGTCAGGGGGCTGCAGGCGCTGGGGATCAGATGCCTGGGAGAGAGAGAGGTTGTCACCACCTCCACCATCAGAGACCCCACGTCTCAGCCCCAGCCCAGCTGCTACACATTTGCAATCATAAGAAATAACACATGACCAGCGTGGAAAATTTGGGAAGGTATTTAAAATCCTTCCAAATCCAGTCCTTCCAGAGAAAAACTGCTGCAAACATTTGACATGACTCCTTCTTGCCCTTCTCCCTAAGATTATATTGAGATTAAAAAAGAGATGAAAACATAGAGAAAACAGTTGAAATATATGTACAGACAGTCGTATGCCCTATTTCTTCATTTGGCACTATATTGTAAGCATTTCTTGTATCAGAATTCTTCACATCATTTTTAAATAATTCATAATAATTTACCAAAAGGATATACCATAGTTTACTACGTATCTTAATGGTGGGGTATTAAGATTGAATCTAATTTAATACTGATATGAACATCTTTGTCTCTTTCTCTGATCATTTTCTTAGGGTGTATTTCTAGAAAAGGAATTCTTAAGACAAAGAATATAAATATTTTAAGTCTTTCATAGACACTGGCCAAATGTCCTCTAAAAAATTATTCTGCCATCACCTGGGTATGAGAATTCCTGTCTTACCACATCCTATATATTATACGTTTAAAAAATTACACACACACAAAATTGCAAGACTCGAACTTGCAATTAACATAAAAATTGAAAAGCTCTGATTTCCAAAGCAATTTAAATTAGAAGGATGTTCCTTGCCTGGCCCTGGCCTTTAGGACAAACAGGCTTCACGTTTGAAGCACTGGTCCACCGTGGACGGCAGTCTCTGCCAGGGAAGAGTGGGGAGCCGGCAGCCTTTACAACCCTGCTCTCTCTCAGTTCCCCCGCTGCCAGCCCAGTCGCTGACTGGGAGGTGGATAAATGGCTTCACCAGCTGCCCTTGTTCCCAGAACCCACTCCTAGCAATGCAAGGGGGCCATTTGTCATTCTGCCACAGAGCTCAGCCCTGCCAGACATCTCATTCCACTCCGCCTACCAAGGACGTGGCTTGGAAGAGTCAGCTCAACCCTTGGGCTCCACGGAGCAGTAGACAGAGCACCGAACCAGAGCCAGGAGGCTCCATGTCTAACTCGCTGTGTGACCCTGGGCCAGCTAATGAGTTTCTCTGGGCCTGTGGGTCTTCATCTCTAAAGGATGGAGGTGGACTCTACCATCTCCAAGGTCTGCCCCCCTCTCTCTCTGAGTCCCAAAGGAGAAAATGGCCATCTCGGTCCTACTGATGGCTGGAGCCTGAGCGGCCGCCCCAGAGCCATAAACAAACAGAGCTGAGATCCTATTCCTGGTCATGTAGAGGCTGGCAGTGTGGCATGGGGATGGAGCAGAGGCTGGAGACCCTGGAAACAATCAGGGAAGCTCCAGGACCAGTTCTCTGTGTCCTGCTGAGACAAAGCCAGGTCTGGGGGTTTGTTAGCACGTGGAACAGTGCAGCATGAACGGAAAGAGCTGGAAGGCAGAGGAGGCCCCCAGCACTGTGTGACCCCAACAACGGCTCCCCGCCGCCATCACAAAGCCTCCTCTCCATCAGCTGGGGATGAGAACAAAGCCCGGCCTGCTGTCTTTTCCATGGAAACCTGTGCTTCCAGATGTTCCTTTTCTGCTGAATATTTCCCAAAGGAAAACAAGCAAGAGAGAGGTTGAGAGGATGGGAGTGGGGGGTCTGCAGATTTGAGAAATAGGAACAGCTGGTTTCAGAGACTCCTGGAAGGAGAAAAGGAGCTTTTGTTCTCTGTCTTTTCCCCTGTGCTCCCGGGTTGATATGAAAGGGACCGAGTGATGGATCAGTGGTGTCTCTTTAAAAGGACAGCGAACAAGGTGCTTTGGAGCGGGGCATGGGCGTGTCCCCACCGTCCTGATGCAGAATGAAATATGCAATTCTGTTTATTCTGTTGCTTTTTGAATGTGACTGGGGATTTCATTTTGTTCTAGTAAATTGCTACTTGCAGGAGCCTTGGGTGCCAATGCAATTCCTGGAAATGAGGGATAAGGTTGCGCGCAGAAATAGCCGGGTGCCCCTCCGAGGAATTTGTCTCTTGGTGAGGAAGAAAATTGCCCCCATCCTGAATGAGATTCCAGGCCCAGGACTGATCCGTGGGATCCAGGACCCCAGACTCTGCCCGTACTGCAGGAGAGGGGCCGCGGAGGGGCTGGCGTTCTAGGTGATGGAAGGGCCACTGAGTAGCCGGTTAAGGGAGAGCTCGTCCAAAAATAAGTAAATAACGCAGGAGTCTCCCAGAAGCTGCATGTTTGTTGAACACTAGGCGTGTATGCACCGACCTTGGGGGTTCAGCTGTGCCCAAGCCGTGGCCCTCCAGCCATCTTCCTCTCCCCAGCCCCTTTTCCCCAGGAGCTGACACAATTCTCTGCAGAGATCGTCAAATCTCGGACCCCATCAGCCTCAGCTGGGGCCTTGCAAATTTTGCAGCCCTGGAGCATGGAGGTTGGTGACTTTTTTCCATCACCAGGCACTGAGTTCTCCCTGGAGGAAGCAGGGAGGCCTCAGCTCACCCCTGTGCTTCGTCAGCCCCTCGCGTCCCAGGTTCCGGTTCCACATCCCCAGTGACGGATCTCACGGCCCCCAGAGGCAGCCCTGTTGGTGCTATGCCCGTGGGAAAGTGCCTGCCTTCAGCCCACAGATGGTTCTGGAGCACCTCCCGTGTGCCAGGCACTGTGCTGGGAGCTGAGGATACAGCAGTGAGACAAAGATCGTTCCTGCTCTCGTGAGAGAGAGACATTAAGTTAAAGTTATATGAATAATTACTACTGTTACTGAGTAATAATAGTAATACATCTCACTGTTACAAAGAAGAACGGAGTTTTCTGTGAGGGTGTATATGAGGCCTAACTTTACTTGGAGGATCTGGAAAGGTTTCCCTGAGGAAATGATACTTAAGTTGAAAATTGGAGGATTGGTAGAGATTAGCCAAAAAAGAAGGAGAGAAGAGTATTTGAAACAAAAGAAACTGCATGTGCAAAGGTCCTGGGGCTGGAGGCAGGGGGTATTGTGCATACAAGACATTTTAGAAGGTTGGTACAGATGGAGCACAGTGAGCAGTGGATCAAGGGGCGCAAGATGAGTCTGTCACGAGTCAAGGGCCATGCGAGCAGGGCCGTGGAGGCCACGTTAAGGATGTCTGTCTTTCTCCTAAGAGCAATAAAGTAGAATTGAAAAGTGTTCAGCAGGAAAGGGATGTAACAGTTCTCACCTACACAGAATAAAAATGTTATTCCTTATAAGTGATGATATTGGCTCCATTCTACCTTCGGGGACCACAGAACAATAACCACAATGGAAAGTGCTCATTGCATGTGCCGTGTGCTGGCTGCCATAATAAATGCCACCGTAAGGGCCAACTATCCTGTGAGGTGGGTGCTGCTGTCATCTCCAGTTCACAGGAGGGGCACTGAGAGGAGGCGTAACTTGCTTGAGATCTGCGAACGCCGGCAGTTGCGCTCCGGTCTGAGCTGTAAGCCCTAGGCCTTGGGGACCGGCAGCATCCTCTTTTTTAGGATGGAGCCTCAGACGTCTGAAGACAGCACTCTTCCCCTTCCTCGCCAGAGGGAGGGAAGGAGAGGGAGGGGATCTCATGAGCATCGGCTGTCACGAAGCAATTGGCCCGAGGTCCACAGCTAGTGTAACCCCACAGCCCACGCCCTCTCCAATAAGCAAACATTCCCCATTGTCTGCTGCTCAGTGCTGCCATCCGGGGTATTAGCTGCCCCTCCCAGCATTGTGGCATCTGGGGGTCTGATCACCACTGCTCTATCTCGGGGAAGTAGTCCTCGTACAAAAGGCAAGGTGGGCGTGGTCCAGAGATCCAGCATTCAGCCGTCAAATAGCCAAAGTTATTGACGTTCAACCCACACACTTCCCACGCCCTCGGTGACGCTTCTCTGTCTGGTCCTCAGGGAGATGGTGCCAGTTGTCAGGTGTTTTGCCAAAATCAAGACACACCACGCAGAGTCACGGAAAGGGGCCCGACAGAGACAGAGAGGAGCTGGTTTGGGTCTACGTTCCATAACTCGGTCGTGTGAGCCTGGGTACCCTCCCCTCCCCCTCCCCTCTCCGTTCTCATCTGTAAAATGGGGACGTTACACTTCTCTGCCTGTTTCCCAGGACTGCTGTGAGAGAGGAGGGAAAAGAGAGAATCGTAAAAGAAATGCCTACCAACGGGGCCGTGCTGTCCAACTGTGCCATCGTGGGACACGTTTCCACGCTGGGATGGGCGGCGATTCTCTCAGGAGAATTCTTCCGCGTGTTGCTTTCTGGTGAACTCGCGCCCTCTCTCAGGCTTCACTATTTCCTTTCTTCCTTACTCACAACTCGGCTGTTTAGCTAGAGGTTGTCATCCTGTCAACCTACCCTGTCATCTTTAGTCTACATTTCCGCTTAGATTCCCACGCAGGGTCATGGAATTTCACGGGGGGAAGAGACCCCACAGGTGAGGTCTTTGGGTCTCCGGACGGGCCTCGACCCGCACGCATCCCTCACTGGCCACACAGAAGGATTCCTGCCATGTGACGTTTTCATTGGGTCTCACAGCCACCTCCTTGGAAGATGAGAGGAGCCCGGGTGTCAACTCCAACTAAGCTCAGAGAGGTCAGGCAACCCCACTGGGGGCGTCAGACCAGGACTGCCCACTGCTCCCTGCAGACAAGGGAACTCGGGGACACTTGGCTCAAGCTGAGGCCCAATGTTCCAAGAGCCTGGGTGGGGGTGGGGGTGTGGGTGTGGGCCAGAAGGCAGCCAGCAGGAGCCCCACTTAGACCAATCTCAGGAAGGTATGAGAGAGAGAAATTATCTGTAGGGTAAAGATTGGGTCGGGCAGGGTCTGGATGTCCGGTGAGGGCCACACACAGATGTCCTCCAGGAGGCGCAGAGGCCCTTTCAAGGAAGACCCAAAGGCTGAAAATCAGGTGGGGGTGCTGTGGTCCCCAGCTGGGGTATTGCCGGGTATCCAGGCTCTGAAGCACTTCCTCATCACCCCACAGGCGTCACGGGCATCCTAGAGATGCACCTCAGCATCTCTGTTCAGACCACCTCGCCTCCTCTTTTCAGAGTCAAGCTTTCCCACAGCCTTCAGGGGAGGGTCTCTGTCCTCTGGATCCCCAGACCCAGGCTTCTCCCCAGGGCAACCATCCCAGGCTGCTCCCTTGGGAGTAATGCAGCGGCTTCCGCCTCAGCTGTCGGCACTTGAACCCCTCCAACAGAAGCCTCACCTATGATTTGACCAAAGGCGCTTTAAAGGGTGGAGATTACTCCGTTACAGAAACAGCCCACCAGCCCAGCAAACAGATGTCCTGGGAATCACCAGCTCGGTAGCTCGCATCAGCCCTGCCCTCGTATGAACAGCATCGCTGAATCCTCCCAGAACTGTGGTAAATAGGGAAATGAGCCTGCTCAGGGCCACGGAGCGTGGCACGTGGGCCCTGCTGCTAGGGTCAGACCTCCTGGCTCCACGTCCCAGCCCCGCCACTTACGGATTGTATGAAATCGAGAACGCTGATTTCTCTGTGCCTCCATTTCCTCGTCTATAATATGGGGATCAGAACAGTACTGGGGTTATTGCGAGGGTTAAACCGAGTCAATAAGTGTATTGAGCTTAGAACCCCAGGGAGGGCCCATGGAAGCACTGGCCATTACCTTGGAATGAAATTTGGTAGACCTGTCTTTACCGGGCCAGCCCTGACTCTGTCTAGACCACACCCTGCCTGGCATCACCTTCCGAGCACTCCTACTCCCGTGACCGTGCGGGATGCTGCGGCAGCACCGTGCTCAGCACAGCTTCCCTCCCTGCCCCCGGGGAGATCCCAGCCCAGAGGAAAGCCAGACTGCCTGCCCTCAGATTTATCCAGAGGCCCAGAGCGAGCCGGGACCATTGTTTGTTTTACAGTCAAGTTGAGTCCGAGAAGGGAATACACATATTTATATTCTGAAATAGGAACAGACTTCATCGAAGAGTCCAGCAGAGCCAGTAAAAAAGAGCGATGTGTTAGGTATTTGGAAGAAGAGAAGAAAGGCAGCCGGAGATGAAGTGCGGCGAGAGGCGTTTTAACGTTCCTGGTAACTGATTTATAAATTCCGTGGAAGGCTCTGCACGTTTGATGCTTCGTGGTGAATACGGCGTCTCCATTTTTCCATTTTATAGTCTTGGCGGGAAATGGCCTTTTTCAGAGCCGCCACTTAAAGCACTTAACTGTGCCGTGGGGCATGCTGGGACGAGAGGGACACTGAGAGGCTGTCTCCGGCCCCTCGGAAAGGGCTACGCAGTTATGCCGGGTGTCCGATCGCCCAGGGCACCCGCACCCTGGCCTCCTGCTCTGCCTCCCTCTCCCTGCACCCCCTCAGCTCTCACCCCGCACATCTGGGAGTCTGAAAACTGCCCCTTCAAAACTACAGTCCTCGGCTCCTTGGGGATCCCTTAATAACTGGAATATTGTTCCCCTTTTTGGGAAATAGGCTATGTTTTAGTTATTGCTTAAAGCAGGAAAAATCCAAGCAAATGACAAATTTTGGAGGGTTTTAAAATTTATTTTTCTTTCTCTTGCCCTTTGGGTCTGAGTGATGGCAAAGGAGCAGTTTTCCAGGATCCCTCCCTGTGGGCTGTGCCTCCCCAGGCACGCGTCCTCTCTGGGTGGAGTGCAGAGGTCAAATGCTGAGGTCAGACAGACCTGGCTCCAGCACTCACTGGCAGGTGCAAACTTCTCCGAGACTCAGTTTTCTCATCTGTGAGATGGGATCCGATGAACGTCCGCCTCAGGAAGTGATTGCTCAAGAACTCCTGGGGGGAAGGCAAGGCTGGCTCATAGTAGCTGCTGCCATCACGGCTAACCTGAGGCCAGGCAGGGCACCGCAGCCCCCACAGGTGGCAGAGACGCAGGCATGGGATCCGTAGCTCCAGGTCGCTAGTAGTCAGGCAGTGAGCGCCCCTGGGTGCTGGGAACTGAGTCGGAGATCGTCCCAGCCTCTGGGAGGGCCGGCATCTCCCACTGACTGCTGGCTGGTGGTGAAGGAAGCACACAGGTGTCTATGTCAAAAAGACCCAGGCTCTTAGTGAAAACAAAACCAAATGAAATAAAAATAAGAAGAGCCAGTCTCAGCACTTCAGCATCGCTTACCCCGACCCTTTTCTCCTCTCTCTCCCACTCTTGTTCTGCTCTAAAAGGGTCACCGTGTTGTTGTGATAATCAGATCACATAATGGCTATCGGGGGCTTTGTCATCTGTAAAGCACTTTGCAAATACTCGCTTTTATGGAAGAGTCCCCGGGGAGTGGCATGTGGAGGGGAAGCCGGGCTCTCTCCCAGCAAACCTCTCTCATCCGCTGTCCGCGTGGTGGGCTGGGGCTCCATCACGTCAGAAAACAAGACTCAGGCTGGGGAGGTGGGAGCCGAACCCAGTCACCACGGGGATTCAGCTGGTCAGCTGGGCTCGTCCTGTCCTTTCCGACTCGAATGAGATTGGCTGAAGCACAGAATCCCCAAGTTCTCAGGGGCCCAGCCTCTCGTGGTCACTTTCACCTCCACATCATAGCTTCAAATTCCAGCTGCTGTTAATCTCAAAAATAACAGCTACCATTTATTGAGCTGTTCAAAGCGCCTAGTGCATCTGAGACCGGTTCCTTCTCACGACCCCCTGTGAGGTGGGAATTATTGCTATCCTCATTTTACACACACACAGAAGGGTTAAGTGACTTGCCCCAGAACACAGAGCTAGGATCCTAACTGAGGCCGTCATGCCCCAGAGCCCAGCTCCTAACCTCTGGTGCTTCTCTGTCTCGCTCACATTTCGGTTCTCAGGCCTGTTCCCTTCCTTTTTCTCTCTGACTCAGATGTGGAATTCTGCCTGATTTGACCCCCAAACCATGCGCTCAAAGCAGAAGGCTATCCAGAAGGTTTGCCAGTGACGGAGAACTTTCTGCGTCCCAGAAACCATGTAACACTGATGTTGGACCTCATTCTCCTTACAAGTCACTGGGCTGTGCACTGTTGGTGGGAATGCAAAATGATGCAGTTGCTGTGGGAAACAATATGGTGGGTCCTCAAAAAATTAAAAATAGAATTGCCATATGATCCAACAATTCCACTTCTAGGGACTTACACAAAAGAATTGAAAGTAGGGTCTCAAAGGGATGTTTGTACACCCGTGTTCGTAGCAGCATTATTCACAATAGTCAAAAGATTGAAGCAACCCAAGCGTCCATCGACAGGTGAATGGATAACGAGATGTGATACGCACATGCAATGGGATGCTATTCAGCCATGAAAAGGAAGAGAATTCTGACACACACTACAATATGGAAGAACTTTGAGAACATTCTGCTAAATGAAATCAGTCAGTCACAAAAGGACAAATACTGTGTGACTCCACTGCTCTGAGGTAACCTAGAATAGTCAAATTCATGAAGAAAGTAGAAGAGTGCTTGCAGGGGCTGGGGTGGGGCAAATGGGGAGTTATTACTGAGTGGGTGCAGAGCTCCAGTTTGGGAAGACAAAAAGAGCTGTGGAGATTGGCTGCACAACAATGCAAATGTACTCAACACTACTGATCTATACGCTGAAAAATGGCTGAGGGGCCGGCCCAGTGGCGCAGCAGTTAAGTGCCCACGTTCCGCTTCGGTGGCCCAGGGTTCACCAGTTCGGATCCCAGGTGCGGACATGGCACCACTTGGCACGCCATGCTGTGATAGGTGTCCCACGTATAAAGTAGAGGAAGATGGGCATAGATGTTAGCTCAGGGCCAGTCTTCCTCAGCAAAAAGAGGAGGATTGGCAGCAGATGTTAGCTCAGGGCTAATCTTCCTCAAAAAAAAAAAATGTATGTTTGAGATGGTAAATTTTATGTTGTGTGTATTTTATCACAGTTTTTTAAAAAGTCGTTGGCAGCCCTGGCCCTAGTATCTCTCCCAGCAAGTGAGCCCAGGCCAGCCTGTGGTCGGCTCCCCATCCCCCAGAACTTCCACTCGCCTTACCTTTTCTCACTATGTATTCTTCAGAACCTTCTGGATCCAGTCCAAAGACTCAAAACAGAGCACGACTGTGGGATCTGTGGGACATCCTCCGCCAACACAGGGCCTGGCAGAGGCCTTGAAATTCCACTCCTCTCGCTCGCCGACCTGCCTCTCTAAATGGAAGATCGGAATTTATTTTCCCACTGATGTGGACTCTGCCAGCCTCCACGAGAAGACAGAAGTTCCCGTAGTGAGTTTTGATGTGAAATAACACATTTTTTTCACCCTGAAACAGGATACCATGTCCATCTACAAAACTGACTCCAGATTGGGAGGGGAAAAAAAATGGATTAAATCAATAGGATGTGAGGAACCCAAGAAATAATGTGAGAAGAAAATATTAGAACATCTGTATTTTTATATAAAAATAAGACGTCAAACTATATGTTAAACATTATACTAATGTTTTAGTAATATGATCATATTTAATCTGAAGATTGGTAGAAGTATGATTTATAAATCAATATGCCTATATTGAGAGGAGATGCTAGAAAAGTCTTTAATAAGAGGGGTTTGCAATCAAAATGCTTGGTGACCACAGAACCAGATGACAGCCCAGGTAAGTGGCCATCAGGAGGGTAAGCAGGTAACCTCAGAGAGAACTGACCAACCAGAAAGCCAGTCTCTAGTGATCTGCCACAGGGCTCTATCTGTTGCCCTGAGTTGTTTGGGAAAGCTGACACTTTGGAGAATAAGGGAATACATAGCACATTAGCCTACATTTTCCTCTCACGTAATAATGTTGTGTCCCCATCTACATATTGCAAACCGTCTGAGTTCTTTGTTTTCTGCCGTGCACAACTCAAACACCCACTCCTTTTGAAAAAGAATAGCAGGAAATACTCCAAAATACTCACAGTGCTTGTATTTAAATTGTGACCATGTGGGGAATTTTTCTTCTTTTCTCTAATTTCCATAGTTTCAGTATGTGGACATATTACCTTTGCAAACGCAGGTGTTCCTTTTGTTTTCCAGCATCCTCCCCACCCCGCACACCCCACACCCCCAGCCCTCAGCATATTGCGCTCTCCTATGGCCTGCTGAGAATCATGCAGGGAACTGAGGCCACGGGCCTCTCTGATGCCCCCGTTCTGGAGGAAGTTGGCTGAGGTGGGCCGCAGGCTGTGGGTTCTAGGAGCACTGGTGGACTTCCCATCACGTCCCAAAGAAAACGCGAGTAATAACATTTCGCATCTGACTGTAATCCACAAAGCACTTTTCCCGGCTCGGACTCTTGTCCCAGCTTGGGCTGCCTGCCTGGAACGTGGCGTGGCAGTTAGGACGTGGCTGTGGGAGCCACACCTCTTGGGTTCAAATCCGGGGACCTGAGCAAGTCACTTAAGTCTGTGCCTCGGTTCTGCCATCTGTAAATGGGGTGCAATGACGACAGTGCTCGCCTCCGCTCAGGGCGTATTGAAGATTAAGTGAGTGAATCCCTTAGAACCCAGCCTGACACATAGCCCATCCACAGGAGGATGGTCTGGAATGATTATTTCCCACAGATCCCACAGAGCTTGCTCCCCCGTGTCATTCACTCAAATGCCACCTCCTCTGAGAAGCCTTCCCTGACTATCCAACATAACCCTTCAGCCCTTTAGCCCCACCTGCTCGATTTCCCTTCCTAGCACTTATATCTGTGTCCGCCACTAACGTGTCAGGCCCGTGAGAGCAGGGACCTCACCTTTCTTATGCCCTGGAATAATCCCCCATGCTCAGAGCAGCACCAGGGCCACAGCGTCACTCAGTAAATATTGGTTTCAATGAAGGAACAAACAAACAAATGAAAGCATTCCATCTCTTTGTCCTCACATGAGACCAACTTTATGGAGAAGGAAACAGACTCAGAGAGGTTAAGTGAAGTGTCCGGGGCACACAGCTAAAGAACGACCCAGCCTTGAAGCAGGTCTAACCCCAGGAGGAGTCCCCCACCCCGTGAGCCTCCTCGGTATAGCCCAGAGCCACTTCTAGTCTGGGATGGAATCACTCACTCTCGCATTGTCTCTCAACACTCTTGCCTGAGCGCTCCATGCTCCCACCGCACCAAATGCCCTGCAGTGTCTCCATCCTGCGAGGCCATCTCTCACCTCCAGGCCTTTACTCCTGCTGGCTCCTGCCCTGGAACACTCTCCCTGCTCCTCTTCACCCGACTACCAACCTCTAGCCATCCTGTGAAGTTCGGCATAAAGGCCCCTTCTTCCAGGAAGCCTGCCTTGATTTGCTTGCTGGGTGAGGCAGCCTTCCTCTGTGTTCCCACAGATGGCTACACTTCTCCCGTCTTCCCCTTACCTCGCTTGACTGTCAATGCTTGATTGATCATCTCTCTTCCTGGGCTGCACCCCCATATTCTAAGCTCCTTAAGGACACTTAGGACTGAAGCTCCTTAAGGACACAGCACTTAACTCCCAGACGCCCCCTTAGGGACGGGGGTCATCACCTCCCTTTTACAGAGGCTCAGCTGACCAGGCTGCACAGCTTTTGCCTGGGCTTTGGGTTCAAGCTGGTTTTACTCCAGAGCCCATGAGGCCCCCACCCCACCCCCTGCTTCCTCCCTGCAGAGACACCACCGTCCACTTCTCGACTACACGCTTCATCCCCCACTGGACATTCAACAGGTGGCCTCTGTTGTGGGTTCCTCAGAAACCAGCCCGCTTCTCTGTGGGTCTCCACCTGCAGACCCCATGACCCAGCCACATCTCCAGCTGACCACTTGGGGCCTCCCCGTCAGCCCCTGCATTTCCAACGGACCACTCTGCCCCAAGGGGAAGGTCAGAACTACCCGGTCAGTCTCCTTTCCCTGGGTCAGATCAGGCCTGGAAACCGCCCATCTTTTGCACCCCCCAACTCTGCAAGTCAGGGTCGGAGCCTCAACTCCTCATCATGCCACTCAGGCCCTGGTCACCTTTCCCACCTCCTCTTCCCGTCTCTCAAGCCTCATTACACTGGTGACAACAAGTGGTGGCTGCTGACCATTTCCTGCAGACCAGGCGCTGCCCCAGGCTCCTTAGGTGTGTCAGAACAGTGACTCTCCACGACGTCCCCATGAGGGAATTACAGCCTTTCTCCCCATTTTACAGATGGTCACACAGCAAGGACGGGCGAGGCTGGGGTTTGAACCCAGAGCCCAGGCATCACCCTCTTCCCTACCTGCCTGATAGACCCCAGCTCCACCATGCTCTCACCAGCTGCCTCCCTTCTCATGACGCCCTTCCTTCTGCCAGGATCGCCCCCCTCTGTCCTCCTCACCTGCTTGGTTCCTCCATCCTCCTCCAGGAGGCCTCCCCCGACTTCGGGCTCAGCCTCCCCCCCTTCTTTGCACTCGGCGCTGACCCTGTGGGTTGTAAACCCGCTGAGGGCAGGCGCTGCAGCCTCTTCCATCAGCTCTGCACCCCTAGCCCCTGACCCCATGCCTGGCGGCAACAGGAGCTCAGTCAATACTTAACGAATGAGCCATGAGGCGAGTGAGCAAAGAGGCGACTCTTTCTTTTCCCATTTGGAAGCCTCGCTCCTCTCCAAGACAAAGACTTCACATTACTCACGGATATAAATCGACAGTTTCAAAGGCTTAATCCTTCCACACTTACCGCAAACCCGGACCCACACGGAAATAAATAAGTTTCTTTTTTAGGAGGAGAAAGAAGGCTTTTCATGGCATCATAAAAACAATGCTTGATTTTTCATCTCACAGAGCCTGTCTGGGCTTAGTTATGCTCCGGAGCCCGAGAAAGACTCTGAGCTAACACTCACATGAAAAATTGCCGTCTCCACGGCTGCCCAAGGCTCAGGGAAGAAGTAGAAATTTCTCTCTGTGTCCGTCTGTGTGTGTCCGGCGGTCATCAATCACCCCCGGAATGGGGCCTGGGCGGGGAGGGTGAGTCCGCTGCCCACAGTAAATGGCAAAGAGATTTGGTGAAAAGAACATGCGGACACAGGGGGCTGTAAGAGATGGAGAGAGAAAGAACTAGTACGTCGTCAGGATTTTTAAACCTATTATTAGGACCCCAAGAGCCCCAACACCCTTATGCTGGGTTAGTTTCAAATCTACGTCGTTCTTTCCAGGAGGCATCAACAGCTGCCACATTCAGATGGGGATTCTAAGTGCATTCATTCATTTCTTCATTCATGCATTCATTCATTCTCTGACGGGCATTAATGCTGCTCAATAGTATTTCCCCTCTCTGTCTTTCCGGCCAGGTGTAGGATGAACGCCCTGGCCCTGTTGTGCTTGGTTGGGGCTACATGACTAATTCTGGCCAATGAGTCTGTGCAGAAATGACGAATGTCATTTCCAGGTTGGAGCATTCAATTGCCAGTGCGAGACCCTCCAGAATTCCAGCAATATTGGAGACAGGGGTGGCTCCGTCAGCCTGGGCTCAGAGGGAAGGGACGGGAGCAGCATCGCCAACCACACGTGATGAACACATAGAGTGAGTGAGGAAAAAACGTTTGTTGCCCCAGCCCGCTCAGATCCCGGTTCCGTTATTGTTGTTTCTGCAGCTTAACCTATCCTATCCAGACTGACACGGTGCGATGAACAGACCTGTGAGCCACAGGCCTGCAGTTTCAGTCCCAGGTCCTACAACGTATCAGTCAAGCTGCCTCGGGCAAGTCTCTGAGCTTGACTGTCCCCATCTGTAAAATGGAGATAACAGCAAAGCCTGTCTCTCTGAGCATCTTCATAAAATGGAAAAGGCTTCTGCCGTCCTTCCCGGTCCCCCGTATCCCGGCCCCCTGCTTGTCTCCCTGCTCTGCAGTCTCCAGGACAGGAGCGGTCCACAGGCCTGGGTCATGAGGCAAACACGGGGCTCCTCTTGAGCACCAGCCCCAAAGCACACACACTGATACTACTTATTTTCCCTGGAGGGGCCGCTCGTCCAGCCCAGCCCGTGAACTGAGGCGTGCCAAAGAGTCAGTCCTTTAAGAATCTTAATCTTTTGAGGATGTGGTGTGTGTATCTATGAATTTCTGCAAACCAAGGAGGGTAGCATGTTGCACCAACGCTGTATCAGTCTGCTTAGGCTGCCATCACAAAACGCCATAGGCTGGTGGCTTAAACAGCAGAAATTTACTTCCTCACGGTTCTGGAGGCTGGGACGTCCAAGATCGGGGGCCGGCTGATTCGGCTCCTGGTGAGAACTCTCTTCCTGGCTTGCAGGTGGCTGTCTTCTCACTGTGTCCTCACATGGTGGGAGGTTACCCATAGAACCCTGCACATACCTTAGGACCCTAATTACCTCCCAAAGGTTTTTGTCTCCAAATACTATCACACTGCGGGTTAGGGCTATAAATTTTGGGTGGATACAGTTCAGTCTCCAGCAAATGCATAGCACAACTCACAAAATCTCTGAAACAGTTACCATTCCCTAGCACTTTACAGTTTACAAGGCCTAGTCCCATACCTTCTCACACTGGAGATGCACCATCAGCCTGTGGAGAGGCCTCAGAGATTAGGAGACCGAGGCACACAGAATCGAAGGGACTGGCCCACATTTACTCAGCAGGAAGCCATGAACCCAGGGTTCAAACCAGACCTTCTGCCTCCCAGGCCCATCCTCCCTCCTTGGTCCCAAACCGCAAAGCCAAATATGGTTATTATTCCAATAACCAGGGGATGGGGGATGGGCCTGAACAACCTAACCTCATGATTTAAATGTGATGGGAGGGGCTCATCCTTCAGCCCACGAGAGCGCATGCTCAGTGCATGTTATTCTTCTAGGGAGAGTTGGAGTGGAACGCTCTCTCACACACTGCCGTGGGAGCGCACATTTGTCCAGCCACTTTGGGGCACTACTTGGCATTATCCACTCAAGGTGAACACGCATATACCTTGTGACTCAGAAATCCCACCCCCACCAGAAATGCATCCGTGTCTTCACCCAAGGACGTGAACCAGAGCATTCATAGCAGCACTGTTCGTGATAGCCCCAATCTGGGAGCTGCCCAAACACCCACCAACAGTGGAATGGATGCTCCACACCGCAGTGAGAATGCAGAGATTACAACCACACACACCAACCAGGTGTGTTGAAAATCACAAACATAATTTGGGCGAAAGAAGCCAGACACGGAAGAGCACATGCTTTTGATTCCATTTATACAAGGTTCACAAACACTCAAAACTCAGGAATGGATACACACGGTGTCAGAAGTCCAGACAGCGTTTACCCTTGGAGGGTGGGGGTGAGTAAAGACTAGAAGGGGACATGGGGGGTCTTCTGGGTCCTGGAAATGTTCCATTTCTCGATCTGGAGTCTGGTTGTACCTGTGTGCTGTGGACTAAATTGTGTCCCCTGCCCCCTCAAATTCGTATGTTGAAGCCTTAACATATGATATTTGAAGATGGGGTCTCTGGGAGGTAACTGGGTTAGATGAGGTCATGAGGGTGGGGACCTCATAACGGGATTAGTGCCCTTGTAAGAAGAGACAGCTGGGAGCTTGCTCTCTGTCTCTCTCTGCCACGTAAGGAACAGAGAGGAGGCCATGTGCAAGTCAGGAAGAGGATCTCACCAGAATCCGACCATGCTGGCACCAACCGTGCTGGTCTCAGACTTCTGGCCCCCAGACTGTGAGCAATCCATGTCTGCGGTTTGAGCCCCCGGTCTGTGATATTTTGCCATGGCAGCCCAAGCTGACTAAGGCCCTCGTGAACTCCGTGGAGCTATGCACTAAGGGTCTGGGCAGCTTTCTGTAAGTTTACTGCAATTAGAAGTTTTCAGGGAGTGGGTGGTGGAAGAAGAATAATTCCTTCCGGGGAATGAAAGTCTTCCTCTAGAAAGACTTCCCCAACCAACCCAGGTAAAATCGATGGCTCTCTCCCCTTCTGCCTTCTGACAGCCCCGCCCTGGCCTCTGCTCTGCGCACCCCCACCCTCAGCTGCCCTCGGCCCCCACCACCGAGTAACCGCCATTGCCCCAGGTTTGCAAATGCTTGCACTCCCAGCTCAGCCTCTCACCTGTTCTCAGTAAGTTCTCACCTGCTTGACCTGCACAGATTATGCAAAGGAGCGACTTCCCAGCCCCAAGCCAGGAGGCAGATGGCGTGTCTTGGCCCCTCTAGACCTCCTTTCTAATCTGCCGGCCCAACACCTGCTCCTTGACCCCACTCCTTGGGGGAAAAGCACACTTTCCGTTGACCCAGATTCTGCGCCTTTGATGGTGAATAAGAAGTTGGACTTTGCCCCCAGAGACTGAAGCTCTGCAAAATGCTCGCTAAGATCAGGCAAGAAAAAGAAAACAGGTCAGCTTAGGGTCTGGGGCTTCTCTTTGTGGAAGAAGCACCCGCCAGGGAGGCAGGAGGGAGAGGGGCTGGCCCCCAGCAGCCTCCATAACTGAGATCTGGAAGGGCCTTCAGCTCCTCTTGTCCATGAGTTTCAAGCTGTTTTTCTCTGTCTTTTTTTAAGCTTTATGGTGGTATAATTTACATACCATAAAATTCGCCTCTCTAAGTGTACAATTCACCGATTATCAGTTTATTTACCAAGTTGTGCACCATCACCAAAATCGAATTTCAGAGCATTTCCACCACTCCAGAGAGAAACAGCCGTGGGCATCAGCAGTCCCTCCCATTACCCCAGCCCTGCTCCCAGCCCTGGGCGACCACTAATCTACTTTCTCTCTCTATAGATCTGCCTATTCTGAACATTTCATGTAAATGATATTGTACTATATGCGGGTTTTTCTGTCTAGCTTCTTTCAGTTAGCAAAATATGTTTGTGGTCCATGCATGTTGTAGCGTGCATCAGTACTTTATTTCTTTTTATTGTCATATGGTATGCTATTGTACGGATATACCACATTTTGCTTATCCATGCAGCAACTGATGGACATTTGGGTTGTTTCCACATGTTTGGCCATTATCAACAACACTGCTATGAACATTTGCATACAAGTCTTTTTTGTGGATGTGTCTTTTCATTTCTCCCGAGCAAATATGAAAGAAGAATTGGGGAAGCATTTGGATTTGAAGGATGGAAAGGTAGTGACGGCTGGAGAAGGGAAAATGAGGCAGAGAAACAGCCTGAGTATGGAAGGCTCACTTCATGAGACAGCATCGTCAGGGAAGGGGGTGGGGGTGAGTTTGAGCTTTGACATCTGACCCAGGTTCAAATCCTTGGTCTGCCACTTACTGGTTATTTGACTTTTGGCAATTCGCTAACTTCCCCAGCCTCCGTTTCCTCATCTGTAAAATGTTGATAGTAATGCCTGCATTGCTGGCTGTTGTCAAGATCAAAAGAGACAGCTTTTGTCTAAGTGTCCAGCAAGAAGTTCTGTGCACGCTCTAGGGCCAGGTGGCTGCTCCAGCGTCCCATTGCTCCCACATCCCCAAAGGTCCATGAGCATCCTCTGGCATTTCTCAAGCAGCGGTGGCATGCCACATGGTTCAGTGGGACAGGGGACAGCATGTATGCCCTTCCTCGAGCCAAAGCCATGCTTGGCAGACATCACGTGTTTCTCTGCTGTCCTCTCAATGTGGCTGAGCCAGAGCCTCTGTGTTTTCCTCCACCCTCAGTCAATATGGCAACACAGCCCCTATGGATACAATGTTCCCAGTTGGCACCAGGATGATAAGTCTTGTGGAGGGTTGTAAAGCCAGACTTGTGAGTCTCAATTGCCTGTACCTCTAGGAATAAGGTGCCTTCAAGAGAAAAATTATAGATACCCCATGATACTAATCCCCAAGAATCAGTCAGATCTGCCTACAGTTGAACATGGTGGTTGGCAGCAATGACCTTGAGCCAACTGCGTAACCCTCCAAGGCTTCACCTTCTCACCTTTGTGAATGGCAGAGCACTACTATGAGGATTAAATAAACCAACATTTAAAAGCACTTAGCGCAGAGCTTGGCCCATAGGAAGAGCTTGATAAATGTTAAATAAAGGGTACATTTTCCCTTGGACTGAAGCCTCCGTGGAAGCACGGTCTGTAGCAGTTTAGCTGACCCTGCATCCCTGGCCCCAGCAGAGCCTAGCACTCAACTAACTACCGGTGAGGGAGGGGACGAATGGTCCTCTCAGCCTTGCCTGTGCACGGCCCGAGAACGGATCCCCCTAAAGTGACATTGAGTGTTGAGCTCTCAGCCCCAAGAAGGCCGAGACCGCCTAGGATGCTCCAGACACGTTTGAGGGCACAGTTCAAGGGCGGAGTCCACCCTAATCACAGTGGTTGGCCGAATGAAGAGGCTTTGGAGTCAGATATGGGGGTTCTGGTGAGCGAGCTTAAGCAAGTCACTTAATCTCCCTGCACCCCCGTTTCTCACCTCACAAGGTTATTTTATGAGTTAATGAGCCAGCAAACGTGAAGCCCTTAACACGATGCCTAGCACAAAGTAATCGCTCAACTGATGCTAGTAATTATTATTCGGATCATTAAGAATCATCAAGAATGGGTGCTCAGAACAGGTCAGCATCCCACGAGGCGCTGAGGAGCGTCAACCTTCTGTCTAAGTTCCTGTTGAAGCACAAGATTGCCTTCCTCTCTCTGTGCAAAAAGACAAAGGCACGTTCAATTCAGCTCAGGCAAAGAGCTCTGTCAGAGACGACGGGAAGGTGAAAATGACTTCATTTTCATTCATCTTCCCTGGGCCCTTTCATCTGACACTGGTGACAGAGCTTTAAGCTGTTGATATTGGCTTGTCCTGATTCATTACCCCGGCCTCTCCCTGTGCACCCACCTATGCCAGCTGAGTTGCAAAGTTGGCTCCAGATGGCCCCGGTCAGAACTTGAGGGCTCACCCGGCGAACGAGAGCTCCCCGGGTGCCACTCTGCCGCTGCCAGCCTTTGCCTCGCTGAGCTAGTTTCTTCCCTGGTTGGCTTTTTCCTCCCCTACCAGCAAGAAACACTGCCAGCCCTCCATCGTCATGTAGAAATAACCGCCGGGTAATGGCTTTTAAAACACCAAATTGCGTCAAGTACAAGGGCTGCGGAGAGTCCCATCTTCAGCAAGGCACTCTCCCCTGTTTGGTTTGGATGTCCAGTGGAGCATTAGACAGCAGCTTAATCATTATTACCGGTGCTGCACTGCGACTCTCCGGAGAAGCACTAAACCGGAATGAAAAGGAACTGACATAATTAGTCTGACACAGTTCAATAGGGAACCATCACATGAAGGTAATGAACTCCAATGATATGTTAATGTTATTGTAAGAAATTATGCCGATGCAACAAAGTGGCTTTGAGTTGGTGGGGGGAACAAGCTTGGAATTTTCCCAGGCAATACAGTAATGGGGGAAAAAAAAGTCAAGAAGGCTCGTAAAAACCCCCTTTCCTTGGTCCCCGAGTGGCCTGTGGTCACGGGGGCTGAGGATCTGTGACCAGCGCTCCGGGCTACTGCAGGGCCACGTAGGCAACACTGCTGCTGTCGATATGCACAAGTGCTTGGATATTTGTTCAACTAGGAAAATAAAAAGCTCAAGAAAATTACTCTGAGCGCTAAAAATCGATGGAGGGATAGTGTAATAACAGTCCCTTCCAGTCGTTCAAAGCTGCACAGTCCACAATCTATTTTCACGGCCCTTAGGAGAAGAAGAAGGGTACAGTTAAAAGGTAAGGACTCTACCACTTACTAAATCGTGACCCTAGGCAAGTAACTTGACAGCCATGGGTCTCAGTTTTCTCATCTCCAAAGTGGGCACAATAACGCCTACCTTCAAAGTTGAAATAATGCCCATAAAGTTCCGATTATAGGGCAAGCGCGCAAATACATAAAATATAGTTAATATTGTGCCAATTAATTGTCTTTGCACTTGTGCGAGATTGATGAAGGCTAATCCTGATGGATGTCAATGTAAATAAAGACTATTGATTAATGTTCAGTCTCAGAAGAGGGAAGGCGGGCAGCTTTGTCCCAAACCAGCAAATGTCAACATTTCCAAAACATGACTGAGCATTTCCCAAACCCAAATAATGAACTAACCTCCATCTTTCATGTTGGTTGGAGTCTTGGCTGAAGTTGGTGTGACACCTGTTAGAAAGGCTGTCATCAGAAAGACAAAAGATAACTAGCATTGGGGAGGATGTGGAGAAAAGGGAACCTGTGTGCACTGTTGGTGGGAATGCAAACTGATACAGCCACTGTGGAAAACAGTATGGAGTTTCCTTAAGAAATTAAAAATAATTCAATAACTGCAGAATACACATTCTTTTCAAATGAACATGGAACATTCTCCAGGATTGATCACATATTAGGCCACAAAACAAGTCTCAATAAATTTAAGAAGTACGAAACACCAAGCATCTTTTCTGACCACAAAGATGTGAAACTAGAAACCAACTACAGGAAGAAAATCAAAAAAGCCACAAAAACGTGGAGGCTAAACAAAATGCTACTGAACAACGATTGGGTCAATGAAGAAATCAAAGGAGAAATCAAAAAATGCCTGGAGACAAATGAAAATAAAAATACAACATGCCAAAATCTATAGGGTACAGCGAAAATGGTTCTAAGAGAGAAGTTTATAGCAATTCAAGCCTATCTCAACAAACAAGAAAATCCCAAATAAAGAATCTAACAGTGCACCTAAAGGAACTGGAAAAAGAAGAACAGAGCCCCGAATCAGCAGAAGGCAGGAAATAATAAAAACCAGAGCAGAAATAAACGGAATAGAGACTAAAAATAAAAATAGAAAAAATCAATGAAACCAAGAGCTACTTCTTTGAAAAGATAAATGAGATTGACAAAGCTTTAGCTAGACATGACAAGAAAAAAGAGAGAAAGCTCAAATAAATAAAATCAGAAATGAAAGAGGAGAAATTACACCAGACACGTCAGAAATACAAAAGATTATAAGAGAATACTATGAAAAGCTATATGCCAACAAATTGGATAATCTAGAAGAAATGGATAAATTCTGAGAATCATACAACCTTCTAAAACTGAATCAAGATGAAATAGATAATTTCAATAGACCAATCACCAGGAAGGAGATCGAAACAGTAATCAAAAACCTTCCAAAAAATAAAAGTCCAGGACCACATGGCTTCCCTGGTGAATTCTACCAAAAGTTCAAAGAAAACTTAACACCTATCCTTCTCAAACTCTTCCAAAAAATTGAGGAGGAGGGGAAGCTTCATCACTCATTCTTCGAAGCCAACATTATCCTGATACCAAAATCAGACAAAGACAACACAGAAAAATTAAATTATGGGCCAATATCACTGATGAACATCGATGCAAAAGTCCCTAACAAAATACTAGCAAATAGAACACAACAATACCTTAAAAAGATCATACACCATGATCAAGTGGATTTCATTCCAGGGATGCAGGGATGGTTCAACATCCTCAAATCAACCAACGTGATACACCATATTAACAAAACGAAGAATAAAAATTACGTGATCATCTCAGTAGATGCAGATAAAGCATTTGACAAGATACAGCATCCATGTATGATAGAAACTCTGAATAAAATGGGTATAGAAGGAAAGTACCTCAACATAATAAAGGCCATATATGACAAACCCACAGCTAATATCATTCTCAATGGAGAAGAACTGAAAGCCATCCCTCTAAGAATAGGAAGCAGACAAGGATGCCACCACTGTCCCCACTCTTATTTAACATAGTATTGGAAGTCTAGCCAGAGCAATCAGGCAAGTAAAAGAAATAAAAGGGATCCACATTGGAAAAGAAGAAGTGAAACTGTCACTATTTGCAGATGACATGATTTTATATATAGAAAACCCTAAATAATCCACTAAAAAACTTTTAGAAATAATAAATGAATACAGTCAAGTTGCAGGATACAAAATCAACATACAAAAGTCAGTTGCTTTTCTATACACTAACTATGAATTAGCAGAAAGAGAAATTAAGAATGCAATCCCATTTACGATTGCAACAAAAAGAATAAAATAACTAGAAATAAATTTAACCAAAGAAGTGAAAGATCTGTACACCAAAAACTGTAAAACTTTGTTGAAAGAAATCCAAGAAGACACAAAGAAATGGAAAGATATTCCGTGCTCTTGGATTGGAAGAATTAACATAGTTAAAATGTCCATACTTCCTAAAGCAATCTACAGATTCAATGCAATCCCTATCAAAGTTCCAACATCATTTTTCACAGAAATAGAACAAAGAATCCTAAAATTTATATGGAACAACAAAGATCCCTAACAGCCAAAGGATTCCTGAGAAAAAAGAACAAAGCTGGAGCTATCACACTCCCTGATTTCAAAATATACTACAAAGCCACAGTAACCAAAACAGCGTGGTAGTGGCACAAAAACAGACACACAGATCAATGGAACAGAATTGAGAGCCCAGAAATAAACCCACACATTTATGGACAGCTAGTTTTTGACAAAGGAAATAAGACAATGTAATAGGGAAAGGAGAGTCTCTTCAATAAATGGTGTTGGGAAAATTGGACAGCTACATACAAAAGAATGAAAGTAGACCATTATCTTAAACCGTACACAAAAATTAACTCAAAATGGATTAAAGACTTGAATGTAACACCTGAAACTGTGAAACTTCTAGAAGAAAACATAGGGAGTACGCTCTTTGACATCAGTCTTAGCAGCAGTTTTTCAAATACCATATCTGACCTGGCAAAGGAAACAATAGAAAAAATAAACAAATGGGATGACATCAAACTAAAAAGCTTCTGCACAGCAAAGGAAACCATCAACAAAACAAAAAGACAACCTAACAATTGGGAGAAGATATTTGCAAACCATATGTCTGACAAGGGGTTAATATCCAAAATATACAAAGAACTCATACAACTCAACAACAAAGAAAAACAACAACCCAATTAAAAAATGGGCAAAAGATCTGAACAGAGATTTCTCCAAAGAAAATATACGAATGGCCAACAGGCATATGAAAAGATGTTCAACATCATTAACTATCAGGGAAATGCAAATCAAAACTACAATGAGGTATCACCTCACTCCTGTCAGAATGGCTATAACTAACAAGACAGGAAACAAGAAATGGAGAGGATGTGGAGAGAAGGGAACCCTCGTACACTGCTGGTGGGAGTGCAAACTGGTGCAGCCACTATGGAAAGCAGTATGGAGTTTCCTCTGAAAATTAAGAATAGATCTACCATATGATCCAGCTATTCCACCGCTGGGTATTTATCCAAAGTACATGAAAACGCAGATGCATAAAGACACCTGCACCCCTATGTTCATTGCAGCATTATTCACAATAGCCAAGACATGAAAGCAATGTAGGTGCCCATCAAGGGATGAATGGATAAAGAAGATGTGGTGTATATACACAATGGAATACTACTCAGCCATAAGATATGATAAAATCGGGCCATTTGTGACAACATGGATAGACCTTGAGGGTATTATGCTGAGTGAAATAAGTCAGAGAGAGAAAGTCAATTACCATAGGATCTCACTCATAAGTATAAGATAAAAACAACGACAAACAAACACATAGCAACAGAGATTAGCTTGGTGGTTACCAGAGGGGAAAGGGGGAGGGAGGAGGGCAAAAGGGGTGATGAGGCTCACATGTGTGATGATGGATTGTAATCAGTCTTTGGGTGGGGAGCATGATGTAATCTACACAGAATTTGAAATATATTACAATGTACACCTGAAAGTTATACAATGTTATCATCCAATGTCACTGCAATAAAAAAAAAAAGCCAGGAAGAAAAATTAAAATAGAACTACCATGTGAGCCAACAATCCCACTTCTGGGTGTATATCAGAAGGAAGTAAAGTCACTATATCAAAGAGCTATCTGCACCCCCATGTTCACTGCAGCATTATTCACAACAGCCAAGATATGGGAACAACTTGTGTCCATCGACAGACGCATGGATAAAGAAGATGTGGTATATATGTTCAATGGAATACTACTCAGCCTTAAAAAAAGAAGGAAATCTTGTCATCTGCGACAACGTGGATGAACCTAGTGGACGTTATGCTAAGTGAAATAAGCCAGGCACAGAAAGACAATTGTATGATCTCACTTATATGTGGAATCTAAAAAGTTCAATTCTTAGAAACAGAGAGTAAAATGGTGGTTACGAGGGACGGGGAGAAGGGGTGGGGCAAATGGGGACGAGTTAGTTGAAGGGCACAAAGTTTCACTTAGTGGGATAAATACGTCTGGGGTTCTAACATGCAGCATGGACACCATAGTTAACAACAGTGTATCGTATACTTGATAAGAGACTAGATCTTAATTGATCTTACAAAAAGAAATGGTAACTGTGAGAGATAACGGAGATGATAATTAAGTCGATAGTGGCAAGCATTTCACAATGTATACATATGTCAAAATATCACATTGTACACCATAAATACATACAATTTTTATTTGTCATATATACCTCAAAAAAGCTGGAAAAAATTAAAATAATTCCAAATAAATAAAGTTGGCATGACAGCTGAACTTTGTACTATTGCCTCATATAATTCTTTTTTTTTTTTAAACTGAGTTATCTGAACAGAAGGGAAAAAAGAAGAAATCGATACCCCAGCCCACGGAAGGCAGGCACTCCTCATGATTCCCCTGCTTCTCCTTTGTCCCCTGGTTTCCTTTCCAAGTTAAAGCAATCACTAGAACTTACGCGTGTACACAACTTCCAGTTTACGTGTTGATTCCACATCCATTGCCTCATCCTCCCAAACAATCCCAGGAGACGGCCGGGCAGGTGTTTTCCCTATTCCCATTCTACAGACGAGAACACCGGGACTCCGCAGGTTACATGCCCGCCAAGGTCACACAGCAGAGGAAGGTGAGGCAGGACATAGACTCGAGCTTTGACACCAAGCCCTGGAACAAGACGATTCTGCTGCCAGGCGGCTGCCCACTCTGGCACCCCCCTCCAAACCTCAGCACCTTGTGCAAGGCATCCTTGAGTAACTACCATAGCAGGGTCTCTTCTTTCCATCCTAGAAGGAGTGTCCCTTGCCTCCCGGAGGAGCGGGAGCATCGGGGGAATCAGCCTTATGGTCTCTCAGGCTGGAGAAGTGCTCCTGGTTTGTTCCCCAAGGGAAGGACCAGCGCCTGGTCCATGATCTGGGGGATTCCGCCCCACCCCATCTCTCATGGATACTCTCCAGCCGTCTTCTCAGACCAAACCCACACTGAACCCAGGTGGACGCGGCTGCAGCTGAAGAATTGGAGTAAACACCCACAAGGTGTGCAGTAGCGGCAGGCTGCTCGATCACACCTAGGCCAGAGGATCTCCTTGGGCTCCCTGAGCAGTGAAGGCAGCGGCCCCAGGAATGGCTTAGAAGCGCCCTATCGCCGACCCTCTGTGGTCGAACCTCCTGGCACGCGGCCCAGGAATCCACAGTTTCTCAAGCCTCAGGGTGAGACTCAGCCCACTGCTGTGAGAGAACCACTGGTCTGGGCATCTGGCCTCCTACAGCACAGCGGGGAGAAAAGGGAACAAAGTCCTGTTGGGGCCCCTCCCTTCTGCAGGTCTCTAGCTCACCCTGTGCATCTTCCCAGGCAGCCCCTCCCTTTAAGCCCGCACCCTTCCTTCGAGACAGCCTGCATGTTTCTGGCGATATTAGAGTCTTGCCTTGAATCCTGCCCTCTGCCCCCATCTTCAGCAGGATGCTAGGACGTCCCCTGCTCTGTCCCAGGAGAACTGGGTCCCCTGGGCTGAGGGTGGAAGGGGCTCCAGTCCTCTTCTGGCGCTCCCCACCAACCAGAGCTTCTGCCAGTTTTCTCCAGACTATTTAAGGACAAACTCACTTTTTAACCAAAGAACTGATTTTCTTCTGACACTTCAATTTCTGGTTTGCAAGAGAAGTGTGGGTTCCTCCTATTAATGTGACTGATCCTACGCCTTGTGAAATAATGGCCTAGCCGTGCACCAGAGCAGCAATTGCTGCCTCCCTGGGCCTGTTTGCTCACCACGGGGCCAGTACTTAGCTGACGGTGGCTCTGAGTCACCTAGATGGCCCTGACTCCCCATTTCTCCCCTGATGGGAGAAGGATGCAGTTCACCCCATCTATAAGCCATTCACAGCACAAGGAGCAGGGCTGCGAAGACCGCTGACTGCCTCAGGGGACAGAGGCCAAGCTTCATTTAGCCCCCATTAGCCCTTACCGGGTAGGCCACCCTGTCCCAAAGGAGGAGCCAGAGAAGCAGAGACAGGGACCCCAGGAGGATACTGGGCTCCACATCCGAGTTTTCCTGGGACAATCCACAAGCACAAGGAATGTCAAGATCCATGGCCCCTAATTTTTGCTCCCCCTTCCCAAATTGTGGCCCATGATAGCCCCGGCTCCAGGGCCTGGGGACAAGGTGGCCTCCAGCCAGCACACAAGCCCCTCTGGCAGACGCAGCACACAAATTCCTGCTCAGACCTGCTCCCCTACATGGTTGCCAGCTGCCCACACCACAAGAGTTTCCCTCCGCACGCAGATGGCCACAAGCCGCAGAGGGTGCTGGCCCCTCGTCAGTGGTCTGGGGATCCCAGCCACGTTGACACCACTGCATGGGCAGCAACTGTGCTCCTACGAGGAGCGTCAGGCTGGGCCCTCCTCTCCCCAGCTGCAGCCAGGAAAGCTGCTTGTCCAGGTCCCATCCACGTCAGGCAGCCCCAGATTCACAGGGGGCCCTCCAGAGGTTCCTGGGGGCCAACAGGCTCCCCAAAGGCCTCAAGCAAAGGGACCTCCCAGGAAGACCACCTGCCCCCCTCCTGTCACAGACAGATCCTGTAGGGCCTCTGACACTCTCCCAAGGTCCCTCCCAATGCTCTCTCTATTAAGTGGCTTTTCACACGGCAGTTAGGGACTGAGGTGCCAGAGTCCGATGGGCCTGTGTTCAAACCCCAGCCCCACCATCCCCGTCTGAGCCCTGGGATGCTCCTTTCTCTGCTGGAATAATAAGAATACCCACTTCAGAGTCACCGGGCCACAGCATGACTCAGTAAAAAGGGTAGAAGTGATTTTTTCGTTACTATCGTTTTATGATCTGCAGTGGCCACAGGATGGGAGGGAAAACCGAGTGAGGAGTTACAGGAAGGGAGCTCACAACTCTAAAACAGCCTGACATCGCCCTGCAACTGCGTCCCAGTGCAGGGACAGGCTGAGCCAACCCGTCACGCTCTCACCAGCACGCTGATGCCCAAGGGCACCCATCCACGCGGGATCCAGGGCCTGACGCACAGCAGAGCCTGATTTTCTGTGCTGGCGGTTTTGCTGCAGCGTCAGGGGCAGCGTCAGTCACCGTCAGCTTGGGGACACCAGGGCCTTGTGCTTCCCTCGAAGGGTGAAAAGGATTCTTTGCGCCTCCCCAAGACCCTTGCCCCAGGCTTTGCAAGGCCCCAGGGGTGGCCCCTCACCCTGACTCCCACAAGGGTCTTTGCCTTTAACATCACGTCTTTAAGACTCTTTAATAACGTAACTCAAGATGGCCTGTATAGGCTTATATAACTGAAGAGTTCAGAAATAGATCTAGCTGCAGGCATGGCTGGATACAGAGGCTCAAAAGTATATTATTTAACAAATACTTATTAATGCTTCTATGTTCCAGGCATATGAACAAAACCTTTGCCCAAGTGGAGACTAAGACTACATAAGAATGTACATTGTCACCTCATTTCTCTGAATGTGCATAGCCAGATCCCTGCTCATGGCCACAAGTGGCTGTAACAGCAGCTCTTAAGGTTATATCCTTCCAGGTTCGGATCCATCAGAAAAGAGTAAGTTCCAGCAAAAGTGCTTGAAACACTGATTAGACATCCAGGGGTCAGCTCCCACTCCTGAGCCGTGACTGTGGCCAGAGGAATGGATGCGGTGGCTGGCTCAGGCCTGGGGCTCATGATCCACGCAGACCATTGAAACGGGGGGAAGGAGGTGCAGCCGCCAAAGGGGAACAGATGATGGGGAGCAAACCACATCGTCTGCCCAGGTCTCCTGCTGGAGGCTCGCTCTCCTCTCCAGATTAAACAAGCCCATCTGACGAGCTCAGCAGGCTGAGCTGCGTTCTCCCGTCTCCCTGGTTACCTCCCAAAGGTAAACAACAATAAAAATGCACACATGTACACGATCTGCAGATTGCACATTAATTTCACAGCCATCATCTCCTCCTCGCTCGAACCATCCCTGTGAAAGGGTAGGTATTGTGAACTGAATGTTTGTGTCCCCCCAAAATCCCCCAGTTGAAGCCTGAATCCCCACTGTGATGGTATTTGGAGGGGGACCTCCTAAAGGCAACTAGGGTAGATGAGGTCGTGAGAGTGGAGCCTCACGTTGGGAGTAGTGCCTCTCCAGGAAGAGAGAGCTGGGAGCTTGTGCTCCCCGCCCCCACCCCCACGTGCACACAGAGCCCAGGTGAGGCAGCTCGAGAAGGCGGCGTCTGGAAGCCAGGAAGAAGCCTGCGCTGGGACCCGACCCTGCTGGCACCCTGATCTCGGACTCTCAGCCTTCAGAAGCACAAGACAACACGTTTCCGTTGTTTAAGCTGTGGTGTTTAGTTATGGCAGCCTGAGCAGATCACGACAGTAGCGCAGGCTTTAACGCCTTTCTGTCCCAAACCCGCCAGGGCCACCTGGAAGGGCAACAGGGAGCATTGAGAGAAGGTCCTGCTGCGCTATGCACCTGGAGGAGGCAGGCCAGGGAAGGGGAGGTGGGCGAGGGCACGGCAGACGGTCCGCCATGCTGTGTCTCCTGGACACCGTAGGGCCGTGGACTCAGGCTACAAGAACCGGAACCTCAGACCCAGGGAGGGAGACCCGCTCCCTTCCCTCTTCCCAGGCTCAGTGTGAGAGTGAGACTAGACGGCAGCGTGGTGTGGGAGAAAGAGCACTGACTTCGGAGCCAGGACACCCGGTCTTACGTGTCCACTTCGCCCCTGACTTGCTGGAGGAATCTGCAGGCGTCTCCCTCTCTCTGGGCCTCAGTCTTCACAGCCCTAGAATTAGAGGGCTGGACGGCATGCACACCAAGATCCCTTCCAGCTCTGACACACGGGTCTCAACTCTGGAGATGCTGGGGAGCCAGGACAATGGAGAGAAGTGGACAGTGGATGCCCGGGACACACGGCCCTTGTCCATCCCTCCTTCCCCTGACTCAGGGCTCTGGGAGGGGAGGTGGGGCCCCAACATCTCCAAGGAGACCAGCATCCGTTTCTCCCCTGCACATTGCCCAGCCTGGTCCAGGTCAAGCTGCTGATAGATTTTCAGATGCTTAGTCATACTTTTTTGAGTAAATATCATGGTAAAAAGACGTGACATTTCCGGGGCCAGTCTTCAGCATTAATAAAAGATTCCAAGAACAGGGTGACCTTTTCACAAAGGATTTGTAAATGCCAAAAACTACATAAAACCTCTCTTTCTGAGGCAGACAGGATTGTCACAGCTCAGCATTTATTCCCTCATATGTGAGGCCGGCTCTTACTTCTCCCAGTTCCACATGCTGGCTGGAGAGAAGCTGTGAGCACTGTCCGAGGGTAGGGGGGGAAGTGGTGAAGGAGGAGGGAGGGGAGGAAGAAGAGCAGGGCGCAGGGCAGAACCAGCCCTGGAAAACAGTCAGGGGTGGGGGTTATGGGGCCTGCCAGCCACTTAGCAGGCCCGCTGAGGACGAAGCATCTGAACTGCCGTGCTTTAGCCACCACACAGGACTGTCTCTGTCATGTCCATTCAGGCTAAGAAAAGGGTGGCTCCTGCCAACACAACGAGAAATCAAAGAATGTGTCTGAGGGGCTGCCCAATCCCACTGGAGCCCTGGGCTGGCCTCCCCCGGATGTGGATGAGCCCAAATGCTCCCTCCCTTGGTGGCCTTCCACCATCCCTATTTCACAGACCCTCAGAGGCAGGCAGGGCTTTGGGGTCACCTCGTTCCAGGCTGGACTCTTTCCAAGCCTCAGGCTCCTCATCTCTAAAGGGGCCCCCCTTCTTCAGGGTTGAGCAATGATGCTATTTCATCACCGGGCACAAAACAGGGGACCGCTAGCAGGAGCGTGCCCACCACGGTGCCCGCCTGTTCTGCCCGCTTCCTCATTTGCACAAATGGCTGCCACGTGGGGCAGGCAGGGGATTCTGAGCCCCTTCAGAAGCAAATTCTGCTCCTCAAGCCAGAGCCGTATCAAATCCTTCCCACACCACTCTCCAGGGCAGCTGCCAGGGACTGGGAGGGAGAAGAGACTCCCCAGAGAGGGGACATCTCTGCGTGGAGCTGCCCCTTGGGATGTCGGGATGACCAGGCCCCACGGCTGCCTCTGCTCAGATGGAAGCTTGACGCGCTGCCATTGGCTGCCCCTTCGCCGGGTTCATTGTGTAATGGTGCTTGACAGATCCTAATTTTCTTTTAAAAAGACACGCATTACAGCAGAGGAAATAATAATACACATCAGTGACATGAGGCAATTGTCCAGTTAGTGAGGATGGAGTGGATTTCTCCGCCCGGCTCAAACGCCCGACTCCTGAAGGGTGCAATCTGGGAGATCTGCAGAGAGCTTTTCGACTCAACAGTCACGTTTTAGGACTGTTATTGATGGGCCAGGCCACGGCTGAGCAGCAGGCAACCCCACATAGAGAAGCCTGGTCTCTGCCCCTTACGAGCCCCAGAGTACTGAAAGATGAGTCCTTACAACAGCCCTGTGGATAAGGTAAGATGAAACAGAAGCCCAGAGAGGGTAAGAAATTTGCCCCAAGCCACACAGCTGCACGTGGCAGAATGAAGACTAGAGCTCAGATCCCTGCATATTCGCCCCCTGCTGTCTACTCCAGCCCTTGGAAGTGAGACTTAGCCTGATGCCCAGTCTTCTTGCAGACTGGTTGGCAAAGTCATTAAGAAAGATGAGCTCTGCTTAGATGCAGAGAACTGAATGGCAGTGGCCAGAGGTGGAGTTGGGGCTGGGGGAGGAACAAAATGGTTGAAGGGGGTCATAAAGGTACAAACTTCCAGTTATAAAATAAACGAGTCATGGGATGGAATGTACAGAGTGGGCACTACAGTTCATAATAATATTCTAATATTGCATGTTAGAAAGTCGCTAAGAGAGTAAATCCTAACAGTTCTCATAAGAAAAAACTGTGTAACTGTGTATGGTGATGGATGTTAACTAGACTTATTGCAGTGATCGTGTCACGAGAGATACAAATACTGCATCGTTATGTTGTACCCCTGAAACCAGTGTAATGTCATATGTCAATTACACCGAAAGAAAGAAAGAAAGCTGAGCTCTGGAATTCTTGGTTCTTCCTGACATTGGCTGTGCCAATGGAGCTCACTTCCTGTTTGGTGGGCAGGATGTCGCTTGAATCAGCCACAGTGGCAAGTTCTCACATGTTCTCTCCCTGGGCAAAGCGGAGAAGTGGGGACGAGGTGTGGTCACAGTCGGGAAGGTTCCTACAATCTGCTCCTCGCCCCACTCCCTCTACCGGTGAGCTCCCTTCCATGGGGTGCACCCAGAGTGTCAACCAAAGATGACTTTGGATCTGCCTGGAGGAAGTGCTCTCTTCACCCACATGGGCTCTCTCTGCTCTTGGCTTTGTACTCAGTATCATTCATTCATTCCTTCATTCAGTACGTAGACATCAAGCACCTACTGTGTTCTGGGCTCATACCAGGCAGCGGGGACATCACGGAGAGCAAAACAGACTAGGTCCCTGACTTGAGGGAGCTTACAGCCTGGTGGGGAAGATGGACAACTCAGGAAGCGATCACCATTGAGGGTGACAAGTGCCATGACTGGAGGGCAAGGTCTCATAGAAGCACACCACTGGGGAGCCCAGCCTGGGTGTGGGGGGAAGGAGTGGCATCCACACTGACGCGTGGAAGGTGAGGTACCCAGGCAATGGCGGTGGGGTGGGATGGGATAGGAGCAGGTTCTAGCCAAAGGGAATAACGTGCAAAAGTCCAAATTTCAGAGAGAACAAGGGATCCTGCAAATAGATCAGAATCGCTAAACATGGACTGGGGGATGGATGCTGCTGAGCCTGAGGCTGGAGAAGAGAGCAGAGACCAAGCCAAGAAGTGTCCAGTACCCAGGCTTTATCCTGAAATCAAGGGGGATCCATTGAAGGATTCTGAACAGCATTACCACGGTCAGGTACGTTCTTTAGAGAGGACAGCGTTGGAGAATGGGTTGAAAGAGCAAAGCCTGGAGGCAGAGAGCCCAGGTGGGAGGCCCGGGTGAGAGAAAGCGGTGGTTTGGATGGGAGCAGTGGTTCTGGGGATGGAGAGAGTTGAACAAACTCAAGAGATGCCAGGAGAGTAAAATAGACAGAGCTTGGTGATGGAAGAGCATGCTGCCGGGGCTGAGAAGGGGTCCTGGCCAGTAACAGGCTCCAGATAGCAAGAGCAAAGAGGTGTTTTTAGCCCCAGTCAAGGTGCATTGCATAGGTGCAAAGGTCAGAACAAAAATCACGTCCATTTGAGTGAGTCTGAGGATGGAGAACCAGGAAGACGTCCAACCTAGGTCATCAAGGGGGCCTAGGATGTGCTGAGGGAGGAAGCCAGAAAGCGTCAGAAAACCAGGAAAGCTAGTCTACAGGGGAAGGACAAATTGGGGTGGGGGCAGGTGGGGCTCCCACCCCACCAATTAGGATCCTGCTGCCCTTTGGTGTGTGGGTTCCTCCAGTGCAGGAGGGACTGCTGAAGCCCAGATCATAGAAGAGGCAGGCAGCTGACGTGACGTCCCGCACTGACAGGGTCAGAGTGCAAAGCCTGCTGGAGGGTTTGACCCCCAGGCACGGACATCTCTGGTTCGCAGCTGCTCCTGCGGAGGGGTCCGGGTGTCTCCATCTGACTGGGAGGCTATGTGAGCCATCAGCCGCAAGTGACTGCCAAGAAAGCAATTGCCTTCTCTGACTACATTAATCGGAGTTTAGTGTCCGGATCAATGTGGCTGGGAGTCCTGCTGTGCTCAGCACTTGTCAAGCTGCGTCTGGAGCCCAGGTGCTGAGAGGAGCCAGCGGCTCAGACACTTCCCCGGGGGCTCCCCAGACCCCAGTCTAAAAAGCCACGCTTCCCTTTCTGGGTGGCAGTGGCCCCCCCTCCGTGGCTGCAGGGCCTGCCTCCCCTGGGCATGTTCCACCTCCAGCCAGAATTGGCCGGGAGGCTCCGAATAGGCGGGAGTGCAGGTCGAATGTGGCCAGAGCACATCCTATTTTAAGATAAATCAGAACTTCAGATTTATATGTGAAATCTAATGATTTTTAAATGTCGGTCCAAATTTTGTTAAAAAAAACCAGTACAGATCAAATATGTCTGTGGGCTGGATCCAGCCTGCAGCCTGCAGTCTGACCTATGACCTAACCGAGGCCTCTGTGATGGTTCATGTTCTGTGTCACCTTGACTGGCCGCAGGGTGCCTGATTAAACATGTCTGAGTGTGTCTGTGAGGGTGTTTCCGCACGAGATTAGCATTTGGACTGAGTAAAGCAGATTGCTCTCCCATCGCAAGTGGGCATCACCCAGCCTGTTGAAAGCCTGAACAGAACAAAGGCGGAGGAAGGAGGAAATCGCCCCTTTCTTCCTGCCTCCCGGCTCGAACTGGGCCATCTCATCTCATCTCATCGTCTCCAGCCCTCGGACTGGGACTTGCGCCATCGGCTCCCCGTTCTCGGGCCTTCACTCTCGGAATGAGCTACACCACTGACTTTCTGGGTCTCCAGCTTGCAGATGGCGGGTCGTGAAACTTCTCAACCTCCACAAATGCATGAGCCAGGTCCTCATAATTAATGAATCATCATATATATCCATATATGTTTATACATATCCCCCTGGTCTGTTTCTCTGGAGAACCCTGACTCTACTTACCTGTGAGGACAGTGAAGCTCAGAGCACACAGGGCAGCACCAAGGTCACCTTGCTGGAACAGGGCCTTCCTCAGTTCTTTTCCCCAGCCACACCCTATACCCAGTTCCCGAGTGTCTACCTTGATCCCTAACACCGAGCCCCTGTTTTGTACCTGGGACCCCAGCACCTCTGAAATGCTGTTGTGCCCTGTCCCCCACGGGTGCCAACCTTGCCCAGATCCCAGCCCCGCTGCTGAGGCCCTTTCCCCGGCCAGATCTGCGTCCTCCTTCCACCTGCTGCATGAGTCTCTCCCTGAGCCTGGAGGGCCAGGCATGTACCTGTCCCCACGCCTGGGCCTTCCTGACTCCTTCTATCAGCTTCCTTCTGGCTGCTGTAACAAGTTACCATAAACTTAGTGCCTTAAGACTGCACAAATGTATTATTACACAGTTCTGGAGGTCAGAAGTCCCAAATGGATCTTATGGGCTAAAACCAAGGTGTCGGCAGAGCTGCATTCCCTCGAAGGTCCCAGAGAAGAATCTATTTCCTTGACTTTTCCATGTTCTAGAGGCTGTCTGCACACCTTGCCTCGGGGCCACCTTCCTCCTTCTTCAAAGCACGTCACTCAGCCTCTGCCTCCCACGTTACGTCTCCTTTCTGACTCTCGCCAACTACCTCCCTCTTTCAGCCTCCCTTGTGATTACATTGGGTGCATTTGGATAATCCAGGACAATCTCATCTGGAAATCCTTAACTTAGGTGCATCTAAAATGTCTTTGTTGCCACTTAAGGTAATATACTGGCAAGTTCCAAGGATGAGGACATGGGCATCTTTGCAGGGGGCCATTATTCTGTCCACTGCACTCCTCAGTCCCTCAGTGTGAAGGCTCGCCCATCCCAGCATGCTCAGAACTTGTCTACCGTGGTGGGTGGGTCTGGCTTCTGGATCCTCACAAGCTGTGCTTCCAACAGGCTGACAGACAGGAAGAAAGACATGTGGCGGAAACTCAAATCAAGAGCCAGAAGGGAAAGACAGCACAGCACTAACACATAAGTGCATGTGTGTGTGTCCATGTGTATGTGTATACGCACGCGTGCATGTGTATGTGTGTATACGTGTGTGTGCTTGTTTGTGCATTGCACATACATGTAGGTGTGTGCATGTACATGTGTGTGTACGTGTGTGTGTGTGTCACAGTGGGAGGGGCAGGAAAGCCTGGCCCACGCATAGGTTCACCACCCCATCTCTAGCTCCCAGCCCCCTGTGTATGCTGCCTAAGCCGCTTACTGAGTCCACTCTCCGAAGTCTCAGGTCAGCATCTTTCCCCACCCCCAAGTCACTTACCAAATTGGATTAGCTGTGGACGGAGCCCATTAAACAAATGCACCTCCCAGCCTTGATTTACTGGAAGAAAATAAGAGATGTTTTCCTTTCTGGGAAGGTATCGTTCTTCGCGTGCTAACGTGCACAGACCCCCTCCTGCAAGCTTTCCGTGTAACAGTCTCAGTTAGGCCAGGGGGCTCTGCTCCTCAGAATCTTAGAGCATCAGCGCTGAGAAGGGGCGGGGAGTTCATCAGCCCAGAGAGGACCAAGGATGGAGAACCAAGAGCCGGGAGCCTAACTCCAGGGGACCAGGAGTCAGGGGGTGCTTGGAAACCGAGAGTGTCAGAAGCATGACAATTGACATCAACAGGTGACAGGACCTCGGGTGCTGGCCCAACCCATCCCACGCCCAACCAGGAGCTCAAGATGGGACCTCAAGCCCAGGGACCAAGGCGCTGCCCGAGAACTGCAGCCTGAATACACGAAGCGAGCTCAGTGGATAAGGCAGCACGTGCGTGGTTCAGAGAACCAGTTCTGGATTCCGACAAAGCTAGCCTCAACTCCCGGCTCTGTCAACACTCACTAGTTTGGGGATCTCTGGCAAGTCACTTAGCTGCTCTGTTCCTCAATTTACTCATCCATAAAATGGAAACAAAACCTACATCTTACAGGTGTTAGAGAAATAAATGTGACACTATGTATAAAGCAATTAGCATAATGCTTGGCCTAGAATTATTATTGTTGTTAATATTGGTGAGATTAAAACATACAAGCAGGACAAGAGTAGCAACCTGGAAGACTAGTAGTGGAGTCCTCAGAGTGACCCTAGAATGGCCTCCACGCCTCCTGCCTAGGTCTGGGGGGTCCTGGGGCCTGAGCTGGGACTGAACCTGAGCTGGGGCTCAAAAGGCCTTCCCTGTGGAGTGCTGAGCCCAGCAGGGCATTCTGCATGTCACCCCTCTGACAGAATGAAAGTCAAGGTCACCCAGGACCAAGACACCCTGTCGGTGACACCAGCAGGGCCTCTCTCTCGGCAAAGCTGGTGAGAGCCACCTCCAGGCTGGAACACCCCAGCTCAGTCCAGGCCCCCTGGTGAGGCCTCAGTGGACAGATGACACTGGCCACTGGACCAGGTGGAGCAGGGAGGGCCGCATGGCCTTGGGCAGCAGCATTCTGCTCGCTGTGCCGCTGCGTCCTCATCTGTAAAGGGAGTCGTCGGACTCACCGATCCTCGGGCTCCAGCCAGTTGCAAACACCGGACTCTGCTGTCCGGATAGTTTCAGGATAGAAGAGGTTTATTAGCGTGGAGACAAAACCGACCCCGTTCCTGCCACCTTTATGAAGAAGGGAGCGTACCATGTCTCCCAAGCAGGAAAAAAGAAACGAAAAATAAGAGGACCGCCCTGCCTGGTTCTGGCCCCCAAAACAGATGAAATCTCCAGCCCTTCTCACGGTTGGCTAACTTCATAGCTCAACAAACTTTATCCCGGACTTTTGTGATGCTGGTATCTGAAAACGTGTCACGAGCTTTGAGGATGTTCCAACACATGCGCAGAAGGATGCCTGCTTCCATCGTGAACATCGGACTCGCTTTCAGCTCGGTGACCTTGGTAAGCTTGCCCTGTGTTTTTTCTTTAAATTCCTGTTGTGTGTTTTTCCTTATGAAGTCTGACTCCCTTGAACTTCTTTACAAGGTAGCTGTTTCTTTTCTCTTCTAAATGTTTTTGTCTGAGTCTTCCTTTCACATTAAGGACTGCACAGAATTACTGAGCGGGGCAGAGAAACAGATTCAAGGTTAAGCTTCCAGAAGGGACATCTAAAAACTGTGTCACAGAGCCGGCCTAAAGCGGAATCACGTGGCTGATGCTGCCGCAGACTGAACGTCAGGATTTCAGGAGACAGTGCTTATGGGAGATGTCCAAGACAGTAAATGCACCCCCGGGGACCAGGCCCCAGGGAGAAGGGCAGGTTGGTGACGACACCAAGACCCAGCATGGCCTTAGGAGCCCCACGGATGGGGATTGGAATCTTGTCTCCATGATACGTTACCTCAGATAAGTCACTTAGCCTATCTGAGTCTCAGTTTCCTCTTCTGTAAAATGGGGATAATTGGAACCCACTTCATCAGTGTGTTGTGAGGTGTAAAGGGCCAGGAGCAAAACAGGGCATCAGTTCATGTGACTTTGCTTCCTGTCCCCGAGTCTGTAGGCGCCAACGTGGAGCCAGAGTCCAAGGATGGGTCACCAAACCTGAGAAGGGGCAGGCAGCAAGGGCAAGGAGGGCTTCCGCCCGCAGAGGGGACCAGGGCCCTATATGGAGCGAAAGAGGTAGAGCTGGGAGCAGCCCCCGCTGTTAGCAGTGGAACACAGGGCAGTTGGGGGGAAGGAGGGGGAAGGCCGGGGCTCCAGGTGGAGGCTGAGGTCTTGTTAGCATAACTCATCCCCAGCATCAGGTCTGACAAGCTGACACAGGACTAATGCTGGGCCCAGGTGGGGAGGCTAGAACTGTGGGATGTCTCTGCCTCAGGTCAGGCTTGATCCTGGTACCCGGGCTCCAGCCGAGCCTTCTGCTGGGTCCCATGCCCTCCTCTGGGGAGAAGAGGGTCTCACAGGGCTGCCACCCATGGTGACAGGGTTCCTATGGGGAGGAGGGCACAGCAAAGGCGCGGTGCCCTACATCCCAGTTCCCACTTCTGCCCACGATGGACGGGGATGTGACTGCTTCCAAACCTGGCCACCTTCAATATCACTATTCCTGCTCCGCAGAGATCAGAGGCCCTACCTGACTCTGAAAACAGACGACCTTGGCTGTGGCTAGTGAAAGAAGCCAAGCCGCATTTTAGTTCCAACCCCAGCGTGCATCACCACCCCCTCTCTTGGTGACCACACTCCGGTTCACCCTCTCCTCACAGCGGGCCACCTCCCCTCCCACTCAGCAGAGGGTAGGTCCGATGGATGAGAGACATCACCAGGCACAACGTGGACCGGCGAGCATCCTGTGCCCTAAGCCCTGGCTGGCCCATGACCCGAGGTCTCCATAAAGCAAAAGTCACCAACACGGCCAGTGAATGGCTGCAAACTCTGAGCCTGCACCACTCTTTCCAGTCGCAAGTCCCTGGTCTCGGAAGAGCAGCCTCATCTTCCAGGCCTGGAATTCAGAATATCAGAGTGCCCTACTCTATGGGCTTACAAAGTACATCCATATTCCCAATCCTGTTAAAACCTCACAACAACCCTGACAAGTAGACAGAGAGATCATTATCTTACTCATTGCACAAACAGGGCAGCTGATGCTCAGAGAGGCCAAGGGACGTGCACAAGGTCACACAGCCAATAAGTGGCAGCAGTGAGATGAAATCCCAGGTCTTCCAGCCTCAAGGAACAAGCTTTCTCTTCTCTGCCTCAGCTGCATCTTTCAAGGAATGAGCTCCCCATCAGTCAGACGGACGAACTGAAGCCGTGGAGGGGCCTTCCCGGGAGGTTGTCTCTACAAGACTTCCCAAAGTCCTGGCTCAAGGCGTACACAGACCTGTCATGAGTTCTCTTGAGAAGAAATCATGCTCAGTTCTTTGGGCAACATCAACCGCAGACCTACAAACATTAGCCAATTCTCCTTCCTCATCACAAGGAGATAAAAACACCAAAAACGGGGCAAAGGCCATTTTCAGTTCTTCCTCGACTTAAGCAGCAGAAAGAGCACCCTGCTCAGTCCCAAGCCTTTGAGTCGAGTCCCGGTTCTGCCACTTACGTCGTGTGGCTCCAGGTAAAGCAGCCCAGCTCCTGGCCTCCGTGACTGGTCTTTAAAATGGGCATGAGGCCACCACCACCTCATCTCAACACACCTCCAGCTCCTGCTTCAGTCCCGGGCATTAAGAGTCTCGCCTTCCCCATCAGCCCCTCCTGGAAAGAAGAAGGCCCCCCTGGGATCCTCTCCCTGGCTGTCCTGAGCCCCCAGCCTGCAGCTCCCTGGCCAGCTCAAGCCAGTTTACCAGGAGCCAAACAAGGAGCTCAGTTCAATGAAAGCATCAGCCCAAGCAATTGTCTGACCAAATTGACTTGTCAGTCACCTGTCCAGACAGGGCCCGGGAGAATGACCTGATCTCCACGCAGGAAAGGATGATTTGTAAGCTTTGAGGCTGGAGGAAAAACACCCAGAAAAGGCCTAACACGAGGAGGATGACTCAGTCTGGGTTTCTGTAGCAATCCCGGGAGAAACAGGAGGAGCACGTGCCGGGATAATTCAGAGACGGCAGGCGGCAGTCATCTTGTTCTACCACAGGCCCTGCCCCACATCGCTCGGTCACAAATCCCCTCTCCAAAGCCGCCAAACTACCCGTCCAGACCCCCAGACCCTGAATCCAAACGAACATCCCATGTGGAAACCCTCGCACCCTCTCTCCAGGGTCTACGATGGTTTGGGGGAGGAGTCCTAAAATCTTTTCATATAATACATGGAAAATACATATAACCACCTCATCAAGTCACCATTCTTCTCTAAACCCCAAGTCATTAAAATAAGAATAAAAATAGTTCTTCTGTAAGGCGTTGTGAGAGTGTATATATATATATATATATATACATATATATAGCAATGTTTAATAAATGTGAACATAATTATTTTTCCTCAAATTGGCACAGCATCTCACAGTTTGCAAAGAGCTTCACCTCCATTATCTCATAGAAATCTTGCAACAATCCTGTGAAGTTTTCAGAACCATCAGCGCCCCCACTGGGCTGACAAAGGGACTGGGGCTCAGAGCGGGGTCATTTCCCCAAGGTCCTCCCGCTAACAGCATGGGCGGGGCTTAAACCAATGACTGGCACTCTCAGACAAGTGGTCTTTCCAAATTATCATTTAGAAGTTGAGGAAATAATTAATTCTGAAAGAGTAAGCATGAAAATCTTATTAAGGAGACTGGAAGAGATACATAGAGAAAGCGGTATGTTTGACGGAGGACAGGCACAGATATGACCAAGGGCAGGTGCAGCCCACCAGAAGCCCTCCCTTACAGGCTCCGCTGGGCTGAACCCAGAGGAGCAGAAGCCCGTGGGGAAGGCAGACAACAAAGACAACAAACATTACGCTAAGAAAGACACTAAAAGCAACTGGCTACTTTTATGGAGCTTTGCTGTCTGTCGGACTCTGTACAGAGCGTTAACACTGGAAAATCCCACGTAATCGTCAAGACAACCGTATGAGCCAGGTGCTTCTATCAGTTAGGATGCTTTAGGTCACAAGTAGCAATATTTTGTAAAAAACTAAAAATGGCTTAAACACTAAAGGAGCCTACCAGCCAAGATGGCTCTAAGTCCGTGCTTTGAGCTCTCCCTCTGATTCCAACGCATGGCACTCATAGATAAAATATCAATAGCGAGAACTAAAAAAATATAGCCACTTGCAAAAGTGAGATAAATATCTTTCTGGACTAGATCTGGTAGAGAAGAACAAAGAGAAAAGGCTGGCTGAGTTGCAGGTCTGCTGGGACTGAGGCCAAGAGGCAGGTAGAGGTGGCTGGAGCTCTGTCCTGTGGGGTAAAAGGGACTAAAAACGCCACACACGAGGTGGGGATTCTGATCCAGACTCGCTGGCCCCAGCCTGGGGCTTCCCTGCGATGTTCCCTGGCCCAGGGCTGGGGTTTGTATGAATCTCTGTGACTAGGAAGGTGGGAGAAGCGGATGCAGTCTTCCAGCCAGGACCTGGGCAAACCAGCCGGGCTCTTGCATCTGCATCCTCCTCTATCTCCTCAGAGAACTGAAGCCTTAACCACCCAGATGAGACCAGGGCCTTGGATGGGGGCCTCAGTGACTGGGTTAGAGATGGCTTCAAAAGGTGAGTGTGGCATAGGAAGAATGGAGGGGCTTCCCGTTCAAGACAGTCCTACAAAGCTGAGTTGCAAAACACGTGGGGAAGTCTGACCCTAAGAAAGACAGCCAACGAAACCAACACTCAGCAGGCGAATTCACCCCAGACCAACGTGGAATAACAGAGCAACCAGGAAATAATTGTTCTGATGATTTAGGATCCACAACAGATAAAGGAGGAAATCATGTGAATAATAACAATAAGAAACTGTGAAAAAAAAGCCAATGAAGTGAAATAAGCCATGGGTATTTAAAAAAGAAGAAGAAGAAAAATCCATTAGAAATGCCGGACACAAAACAGATAGGCATTTAATTTAAATTTTTTTTCAATAAAAGGAATAAATACTAGAGGATAAAATCAAAGAGAGAATGAATACTTTGGATGATGTGCTGTTATAATCGCTCAGAACACAACTCAAAGAAATAAAAAAATAAAAATATGAAAGAACTGTTAAAAAAAAAAGACTCTGGCTCAAACACATCTCTAACGGGAGTTCCAGAAGAAGAGAATAGGGGCATTGTGAGGAAGCAACTTTCAAAGACATAAGGGCTGAGGATTTTCCAGAAGTGAAGAAAAATGTGGGTTCTCAAATTAAACATGTATACTTGGGGCTGCATAGAATAAATTTTTGAAAACCACATCTAATTATATTCTGTAGTAAACCAAAGAAATCAAGCGTAAAGAAAAAGTTATTTTAAAAACTATCAGATTAAAAAAAGGAGATAGATTATCTACAAAAATAAAACAATATAATGACTTCAGGCTTCTCATGACCACAATAGAGGATAGAAAGCAATGGAGTTACGTCTTCAAAGGGCTGAGCGAAAATAGCAGGTAGTCTAGACTTACATCCCCAGCTAAACTATCACTCAAGGCTCCAAGTGAAATCAAGACATTTCAAACATAAAAGATGAAGTGTTTACCACCCAGGGACCCCAACTGAGAGAAGTTGCAGAGATTGTACTCTAGCAAGAAGAAAAGTCAAATCAAAGATGAACTTGGAAATTGGTAAAATATGTTCATAGATTTAATTAATTGCTAAATAATGCTATTTTAATTACAATATAATTACTAAATAATAATAATAATGTCTAGACCAAAAGATATGGGGATTCTGTGGTACACTAGCCTCTTATCTGAAGGAGAATAGAAATAATGAATAAGCTTTGACTTTATTAAAAAGTTAATAGTAATATAGAAATGCTAAAAATATAAAAGTCATTGTTAAAAGAATAGTAGTAAAATTCATAGTTGCCGAGTCAGCAGAAATAGGGAGAAATGGAAAAAAGAGAACTTTATCAACTTAACAACAGCTTAAAAAACAGAAAATAGAAATGAAGAAAAACACAAAATAAGATGGTAGGCATAAATATACTTGTAATTACCAAAAAAGTGTCAATAGGTCAAACTCATCTGTTAAAGAACAGACTATCAGACAATCTAACTCCGTGTTGCTTACATGTGACAGAGAACATTTGAAATAAAGAAACAAAAAAACCACACCAGGCAAATACTAAAGGACTGCTGTAGAGCAAAACTAACGTGAGAGGAATTTGAGGCAATAAGAGAAATAAAGAGGGACAATGCATAATGATAAAAAGAACACACTCTGCCAAAGAGTTATAACAATCGTGAACTTCTCTGCATCGAAATATCCTGTCTCAAAATATATAATGTAAAAACTGGAAGACTCACCAGGAGATATTGACAAATATCCAATCACAGAAGAGGAGTCATCTCCCCAGGAGTAAAGGTGTAGATTCTTTGAATGACACGACTAAAAGTTTGATCTAATAGATAAATCTGGAAACCTGCTCCCAATAAGCATGGAATATTAATTCTTTTCAGGCACACAAAGCACATTATAAAAATTGACTATGGACGAGGTCACAAAGATAGTATTGACAAATTGGAAAGAATCCATGTCACACAGACTATCTTCTCCAAGCAACGCAATTATATTAGAATTCAACAATGAAAGTAGTTCTAAAATGCGCTTGAAAAAGAAAAAAGGTGCTCCCGGATAAAATGGATTAAGAAGAAATTCACAATAGAAATGTATGAAATATTTAGAAGCAAATGACAGTACTTCATGTAAAATTTGTGGGACCCGATTAAAGTCGTACCTAGAGGAAAACCAGAGGAAAAATGTAGCCGTCAATGTATTTCTTAAAAACCAAGAAAGATTAAAAGCAAATGAGTTCCTGTGTCACTCAAGAAGCTAGGGAAAGAAAATCCGTGCAGAATAAAAGAAATAATATGACAGCAGAAATTAATGAAGTGGAGAAAGCACTAGAGATGATTAAACCAAAACTCAACTCTTTAGAAGATTAACAAAGGAGACAAACTTCAAACCAGGAAAAAAGATAGAATAAAGACTTGAAATCTTAATTAAAAAAAAAAACTAAGAACAACTTCGAAATAGTGAGGACATGGACAATTTTCTGTAAAGAGCATAAATTATGAAAATTGCCTGAAAAAGAAATACAAACTTGAATAAACTAATAATGTTTTAAAAATATAATAAGTAGTCAAAAATCTCCCTCTTCCCAAAGTCAGCAAGCCTAACGACAAAAGCAGGTTTTAGAAAACCCACAAGAGACAGGTGATTCCTATTTTATACGAGCTGTTAAAGAGAATTGGAGGATGGGGGAATTGACCATCTCATTTTCTGAGGCTGTGTGATCTTGCTGTCAAAACTGGACAAGGACAGGATTAAAAAGAAAATTATACTTCAAATGTGTTAGTTAATAAGGATGAAAAATCCTAAATAAAATAGGGACAAATCCATTCCAGCGGTAAATCAAATATAATACGACAGACTAGAGCTTAATCCAGGAGCACAACAGTAGCTCCATTTTAGGAAATCAGTTGATATAATTCAACATATTAACAGATTAAGGAGAAAATACTATATGATCATATCAAAAGATGTACTAAAAAGCATTCAATACCATTCAACATTCATGCATGATTTTAAAGATTGGCACCTGAGCTAACGTCTGTCGCCAATCTTTTTTTTTCTTCTTCTTCTTCTCCCCAAAGCTCTCCAGTGCATAGCTGCAAATTCTAGTTGTAGGTCCTTCTGGTTGTGCTATGTGGGATGCTGCCTCAGCAGGACCTGATGAGCGGTGCCATGTCCACGCCCAGGATCTGAACCGGCGAAACCCTGGACCACCAAAGCGGAGTGCATGGAATTAACCACTCGATCACGGGGCTGGCCCCACTGTGCATGATTTTAAAAAAGGAAGGAAACTCTTAGCAAAACACAAATGGGATGTAATTTCCACAACTTAATAAGTGTACATACGAAAAACTTCTAGTAAACGTTCTACTTATTGATGAAATTTCAGGTTCCTTCCCAATCAAATCAGGAAAAAGACAAGAGTGGCTGCTGTTGGCAGCTGTATTGAGAACTGTACTGGAAGTCTAGCTACTGCAAGAGAGGGAGAGAGAGAGATGACTGGAAAGGAAGCTATGAGTATAAATTTGTCATTATTTTCAAATGATGTGCTTATCCGCATAGCAAAATGCTCCATGGATGCTCCTTGAGTGAGCAAAGGAATGAGCGAGTGAAACGCGGTCTGGTTCCACTGGATCAGGGAGACACACACACAGGAGAAGGTGACAGTTCCTTGGAGACTCAGGGCTGTGGGAGGCCAGCTGACCGTTCATTAGACCACACAGCTGACGTGCCCCTCAGACGTCAGGAAAAGCCTAGGGCTCCTGTCTTGATTTAAAACGCTGATATTTTTTCATCATGGATATTTTACATTAATTTGAGTTTTCAAATATTGCACTAAAATATCATTTGTCTTGGTTACTGAGTTTTTGGGGGCCCCCTTAAATGTTGCAAGTGCCTCTCTCCTCACCCTGGTCCCTTCCGCCCCTCGGAGGCTGACGCGTCCTCCGTACATTGATGCCGTCGGCCCCAAAGAGTGGATATCAAGCCTCAGGGCTAAAAGGCACCTGATCTGTTAAGGGATCCTCTGCTTCAGGCTTCCCACGCACATGTCACTGCTGTGGTTCAGTCAGACGTGACAAGGGAGGCTGACAGCCTTCCTGTCTGAGTCTGAGGGGGTGGGAGGCGGAGCTGTGCCTGGGAGCCGTCTTCACGCCAAATGCAGGAGGCTGGATTCTCTCCACAGCTGAGGCGGGTCCTGTTCGCTCTTGAGCCGAGCAGCCCTCTGGCTGACTATGCTCGGAAAGCCCAGCCCTCTGCCAGGGACACAGCCCACAGGGCTACTGTCCCACCACCTTCTGAAAACCCCACGTGCACACAGACCCACAGAATCCCCGACTCTCCTACTTCCTTCCAATCTCAGCCCCAGGGAACTGACGTTCGTGGAGCCCCCATTCATGCTAAATAGGCAGGCAAGACGTCTTCGAGGTTAGGAGCAGCCTCAGTTCAAATGCCAGCACTGCCACTTACCGTGTGACCTTGGGAACATTACGCTGAACGTTTCTGTGCTTCCGTTTCCTCATCTGTGACAAGGAGATCAGAGCACCTGCTTCCAGGTTGTGAAAGGATTAAATGGAGATGATGCCCATAGAGTGGTTGGCATGGTGCCTGCCACATGCTGCATTCTCTGCAAATGGTGGCTATTGCCATCAACAAAAAACAGTATTAAACAAAGATACAAGCCATACCATGTGGGAAGGAGACAAAACGGGCAATTGTTTTGCTATGAACAGGAAGGTTTTATGGAGGGGGCAGTGCTGGAACTGGATCTGGGAAAGTGAGAGGACCTTGGTAGGCAGAGAGGGACGGAAAGAACGTTCTAGGCTGAGGGAGCACATAAGCATGTTAGACCTTAGAGAGCAGAGTGGAGTTGGGGGAGCCCAGGAAAGTGGAGCGACGTGGTTAGCCAGGTGGTTAGACAGGTGGCTGAGGGTAAAGTAAAGGGCCATTGCCATTTCTGGAGGAGTATAGCGCAGTAAGACAACCTGGTGGCCATTTGGAGGGCTATCTGGATGGGGAAGCCTAGAGGCCATTACTGCTCTCTGCCTCCCAGCCACATCTCTCTCCCTCCCTAGGCTGTGAGCTCCTCAAAGCAGGGACTGGTCCGAACCATCTCATGGTCCCCAGGGCCTAACATGTGGCCTGGCTGGGTGTTCAGCAAATGAACGGATTGTGACTTCCAGAGGCCTGAAGGTCCTCCTCCTCATCCCTCTCCTCCCACAAGGATGAATCTGGGTCAAATGCAAGAAGGAAGAAAGTTCAGTGTCTGAGGGGAAGAGGTGTGAGCTGGCTAATTAGATTTCAGGACACTGAACTCACTTTTCCAGGGGCAGGATTTTCAATGGATTGAAAGCTTCTCTTTCCTGTTGGCCAACTTGTTCCTGCTCTTTAAACCCTGCTCCCGCACCGCAGCGTGATGGTTAATTTCCTGTGTCAAGCTGACTGGTCCATGGGGCTCCCAGCTGTTTGGTCAAACGTTCTTCTGGGTATCTCCGTAAGGATTTCCCTGCATGAGATGAACGTCTAAACCAGTAGCCTGAGTCAATCAGCTTACCCTCCCCAGTGTGGGTGGGCCTCATCCCATCAGTTGGGCCTGAATAGAACAAAAAGACTGAGGCTTCCCTGAGTGAGAAAGAATTCCTCCTGCCTGACTGCCTTTGAAATGGGGGTTTTTCCTGACTTGAGCCAAAACATCGGCTTTTCCTGGATCTCAGACCTTCAGACTCAGCCTGGCATGGAATCATCGGCTCTCCTGGGTCTCCAGCTTACCGACTCACCCTGAAGACCACGGGCTTGGGACTTGTCCGCCTCCATAATCCCATGAGCCAATTCCTTCCACAGACAGTTCCCGATTTACCATGGTTCAACTCGGGATCTTTCAACTTTACAGTGGCACGAAAGCCATATTCGCTAGAAATCATATCTCTAATTTTGGATTTTGATCTTTTCCCAGACTGGTGGTATATGGTATGACACGCTCTGGTGATGCCGGGCAGCGGCAGTGAGCCACAGCTCCCAGACAGCCGCGTGATCACAGGGTGAGCAACCGACACACTCACAACCATTCTGGACCCACCCAACCATTCTGTTTTTCACTTTCAGTAGAGTATTCAATAGATTCCATGAGCTCGTGTAAGGTAGGCTAGGCTAAGCTATGGCGTTTGGTACATTAGGTGTATTAAATGCATTTCCGATTTACGATATTTTCAACTTGTAATGGGTTTATCAGGACCTAACCCCTTCCTAAGTTGAGGAAGATCTACAATAACAATAATTATTATTATTCATAACTATTATGGTTCATATATGTGTGTATATCTAGGTGTATATATGTGTGTGCTCTGTTTCTCTGGAGAACACTGATGAATATAGGCAGTCAGGCCCGGGGCCGCTGCCCAGGCCTGGAAGGGCACGGGGAGGACAGCCCGGGACACGTATGCCCTCGGACTTAGAAGAAATCCTCTCTTCCTCTTGCTCTCATCCACTCCCCCTGGTGCTGGCTTTTCCTTGCATTGTACGATAAGATTTAAGATTTGGGTTCAAGTATTAAGGGGCGAAACAGACAGCGTGACCCTCCTGGCCTTGGGTCTGAGACTATTCAGTCTAAGAAGCTTAGAAGAAAGAAGCCATCCACAGAGTGCCACCAGCTCACTTGAATTCTGCCTCAAGGTTTGGGTAACAAAACCTCAGCTGCTTAAAAAAGGGTTACTTTGCCTCTGTGGCAGGTGGTATTGCCCTAAATAATGCAACATATCTCTCACCTCACGTGCCCCTCGTGCAATGTGACTTTAATGGTCCTCCCACTGACAGGTGAGATCTACGCTCCTCCCCCTGGAAACTGGTCTGGCCTGGGACTGTTCCAACCAATAGGGTTCAGCAGAAGTGACGCTGTGTGACTTCTGAGGCTGGGTCACAGGAAGGACGGAGCTTCCATCTAGTTCACTGTTTTGGGAACACTCGCTACAGAGAAAGCAGCCATCATGCTAGGAGGAAGCTCAAACTAGCCCACGCAGAGAGACCACATGGAGAGGAACCCAGTCCCCCAGCCAACAGCCAGCAGCAACCACCAAACTTGTGTGTGAATGAACCTTTGAATGACCTTGGGAATCACAAGGGCAGAATGAAGCTGCTGAGTCCTCTGACCACAACACCATCTAATGGCGCTCCAGTCTCACCATCTTTGCATCTTGACAAGAGGAGGGAAGGAAGGGAGCAGACAGGACCGCAGGCCGAAGCAGCTGTATATGAAAGACTGTGCTTTGCCTTCTTAAAGGGCACTCACTCCCTATCTTCCCCTATCCTCCTGTGACACATGAGTCCCTGCCTGCCCCACTGAGAAGGTCAGCTTGGTCGGACAGCAGCACCGGGATTGTCAGAAAGGTCTTTGTGTTCTAAGGACACAGAGCAAGCACCAGACACCAGACCCAGAGCCCATCAGAGAAAGAAAACTAGCATTGGAGCCCCAGACCAAGGGTCAGAACAAGAGGCTTACAGCGGGTTGGAAGCCAACACACCCAGGGACACAGGTCATGGCAGGTGCAGGAGCACAGGGACTCAGAAGCGTGAGCTTGGCAGGCTGCAGGCAGCACCACTGCCCATGCCTCCAGCAGCCCCGCTTTGACGGACCCATGTGGCCATGCTGGTGAAGAAGCGCCAGCCACGGGGCAAGTGCCAAGGGCCTGTGTTACTCACGTCCCCACCTGTTGTGTGACACAAGAGGCTCAAGGAGCACAGGGGGAAGTTTCTAGTTCACAGTCACTGAGGGAAAAAGTGAGACACATCCAGGACATGATCATGTTGGTTGGCTGGGCCAATGCTTCCTGTCCCCTTTTGAGTCCTTTCCAGGGCCCCTCCCCCACAATCTCACCCACCCCTAGCTTGGCTGACTCAGACACCAGCCAGGGGACCAGCTGGCCAAGGTCATGCTTGACTGAATCCTCTAAGCTCAGTCCCCAACTCAGACCCCAGAGCAGACATTGGCCCATCTGACTGAGCTCACAGCCAAGCAAATGAAGATCCGGACCTTGACAGCCCTGAATGTAACACCCTCCTGCCTGGCAAAGCAGGCGGGGCCCACAGAAGCCTTGGCAGGTGCCGGCAAACAACCTGGAAGCCAGCCTGTCGGGAGGATCCAGGGCACCAGCTGACAAAGCCAGAATGTCAATGTGCTTCCATGAGCCCCCTGCCTCTCCTCTGATAGTGGTACCCAGCTGGCCCATCGAGGGGGGCCTGTGCTGGCTCATCCAACAGCTCCCCACTGAAGGAATTTCTTCATGGTTTCTCCTTCCAGCCTTTTCAACATTTCAGCTCAGACACCTTGTCATACCCACCATGGTAATTAACACAGCGTGCCCCCAAAAAGACTATTTATATGCCCCTTAATATGGGTCATTCCATTTGTTCCTGCAGACGCTCCAGTTCCCAGTATGGCCCACCTCCAGGTTCTGGATTGATGACAAAGGCAGAGCTTTAGCACAGCAGCCCCATCTCGCACAGCCCTGATCCTGGCTGTTGTCTGTACGCATGCCCCCACCTGCACGCTGACAACAGCCAGCACTGGAAGCCCCAGGCCCGGAGACAGCTGTGTCACTGGTGAAGTTCACATCCCAGCTTCACGTCATGTCTTGGAGACAGGGAAGATGTGGGGCTATGTCAACTTAGCTCAACCGGAACTGAGTTCTCAGAATCCCCTCTCCTGCGTGCTTCCAGTCAGGGTGACCCCAAGAGAAATTTACCCCAGATTTGGGAGGCAGGTATGAAGCACCAGACATTACTCTCAGAAGGGCGGGCCCCAGGCAGTGCCGCCGTTCATACACCATGTCTCTCCACCACTGGCTCACGTTGCAGGTGTGGGGGAGCACCTGGCTTACCTCCTCCAGCTCCTGCTGGCTCTTTTCTTCGATTTTTCCCAGTCTTGGGCCAGGTGTGATGTTCAGCTCTGCAATAAAGGATGCCGGCTTCTTCTCCAATTCGCATGTGTGGTCAAGATTGGAGGCCACGAGAAGCAGACACAGTCAGTAGTGTGCTGGTCTGTGTTTGACAGCCAGCTCTCCAGGTGCAGTTCCACTGTGAATGTTGGTTGGTTTTCCTGTTTATGACAACGAGTAAGACTAAAGCAAAACAGTGAAGACGTACGTTGGAATTTCACCTGTTTGTCAACATAGTAAGCTACTTCTTTGCTAAACCGAAAAATAGTTTTGAATACCAAAAGAATATTTCCTTTACTCACAATGTAACTGCTAAAAATACTACGCATTTTTTAAGTTTAATCTGCTTTGTTAACATTTTCTCCATCACCTTCCTAAGTCTAGACAATCAACAAAATAATAAATCAAGGCCCAATTTGTAGCATTTGCCACTTTCATGGTATAAATACTCCCAAGGGCTGACTTAAAGCCACCAACATGACATCACTGACCGTGGAGTAGGGAAGAGGTGCGGGAGCACACGATTGCATAGTGTTTCCACCACACAGATATCATAGACATAAATGACCTCGAGCATAGGTAGTAGTAAGACATGGCAAAATAATTAGAAAGTAATAAGTTTTGAGTATTTATTATCCTTGTTTTTAATGTAATTTATTTAATTGTAAGTTTACATGATTTAATTTCCAGGAATGGCTGTGTTTAACAACCAGATCACAAAATTCCTGAAAATTTAATCATCGGCTCTCACAAGTTGATACCAGCCAGCTCTGGCACACCAGTGGCTCCGGTTGTCCTCCTGGTTTCCAGCTTCTCTCTGTTCTCCACAAGTTCTCATCCAGCTTTCCTTTCTACCCATGGGCCCTGCTGAATTAAAGTGACCTCAGACCCAACAGCAGACACAAAGCCACAACCTCACATGGAGGTCTTAACCAGCTCCCACAATATATCCTATAATATATCCTTCCTATAATATATCCCTCATTCTATAAAATTCAGCATGTTTCTGATTCTGTGACTGAGCCCTGACTGATTCAGAAGTAAAGAGCATTCATGAGGCCAAAGAGGATGCTGGCCACCCCTGCAGCAAGATCCAGGGGCTGTGACCGCTTCTCAATCCTGTATGAATGCACCATCTTCCAAGCTGCTCCTATATCAGACACACCCGCACATCTGCACGAATGTACACAGCTCCAGACGGCCATGGGGTGCAATGGTGCAAATCAGGGCTTGGACTATTGTTCTCAGCCTGGCAGAGCAGCCAGGTTGAGAGGGACAGGATGAGCCCCTACTAGCGCTGGGTTGACCAGGCCTCAGGTGGTTGGGCCTCAGTGAACCCCTGGGCCCTCCCAGCATGTGTAGGGGACACAACCATGAACCCTAGTAGCGTCTAATCAGGGTGGAAGTGCTGTCCTTTGTTAGCACTTGTTCATTCATTCATTCGCTCATTCATTCGTTCACTCCCACACAACCTGTTCTGTGCGCAGACTTGGGCGGGACTCGGGGGAAACAGGGAGAAAAACAAATGCTTTTCCTAAGTACAACGTGGTATCCTGGAACGGGTTCCAGAATAGCCAAACAGGGCGTTAGTAGAAAAACTGGTGAAATCTGAATAAAGTCTGTAGTTTAGTTCATAGCGTTGCGTCGATGTTAATTTCTTAGTTCCCACGAGAGTATTTAGTTACGTAACATGTTAAGATCAGATGATGTGGGTGAAGAGGATCCAGGAACTCCCTGTACTATCTTTGCAACTTTTATATAAATCTAGAATTACTTGAAAATAAAGGTTTTATTTAAAATGTTAAAAAGAACAAAAAACAGATTCCCCATCCCTTCCCCTAAGACCAGGGCCAATCCGATGGGAAACAGGCGAGAGCAAGACAAGGCTCCCTTGCAGGAAGGGGGCAGAGGACTAAGCTATTCGCCAGAACTTGGAGCAGTAACCAAACCCAAAGCTTCAACGAAGACTCAGGCCCCAGGCTTAGGAACCTGTAAGAGCAAGAAAAAGGAGGCTGGAAGGGTGAGAGTTTCTTTCTGGTTTCTTATAAGCGCGATGGGATACCTGGTTAGACAGAATTCAAATGTGGGCAGTGAAATTTAAACGTTGCAGCTACTCTCCATGTAGGCGAATTGTTCTGGGGAAACTCCCCTGGTCCCGATATAAAATAATAAGCCCATTTACCTTTCGGGGGAGGGCTGCAATAGGACATTTTTTCAGCCAAACTTTTGGCTGCTCCTGCCAAGCAGAAGGAGTATTGGAGACTGGGTCCTCGGGCAGCTTCTCAGCAAATGTGCCAATGTCGTCCTCTTCCACAGTGGAGCTCAAACCTATTGGAATCTCTCAGGGACTTTGATGATCCTGGCTGAGATGAATCAGCAGGAAATGACCCTGTGGGGCTGAGAACGACCCTAAGGGAAGGGAAGGTCTGGAGAGGCAACCCAAGCTTATGTAAGAGGGAGTTGGTCTTGGCTCCATGCTTGACTGAGGTTGGCAGAACCCCCATTGCCAGCCCACCATCTGACAGGGATGTGGCTGAAAACCCAAGTGTGAAGCAAGGAACTGTTGGCTCAAGAGTCCCAGTCTGGAGTGCCCTGAGCCAAGAGTAGTGCTGAGGGAAAAGAGTCATAGACCCCGAGAACAACTTATCGGTGCAGCGATCTGAACTGGCAGGTGCAGCATCACAGATGGACAGGAGAACATCACATTGCCCTGGACCAGTTTTCAGTAACCATCCTGTGTGGCAGCAACAGCGTCAACAGCAGCTGAAACCCAGCCTGCCTGCTGGCGGACTGGTTGTACGTCCCAGTTCTACCAGCACACGCATATGGAAGGCAGGCTGACCATTATGGACAGAATACACCCTGAGGTTTTTTTAATAATCCAAAAGCTCCACGAGATTCCCTGAGCTTTTTTAAAAGATGGCAAGTTAGGATGAAGGGGTTAAACCCATTTTGATTTTAAAATATGAAATGTGACCAAATTCACACCCATGCTTATGAAGGTGGACATCCCAGTTGTAGAAACTCAATTCAACTCACTTCAGTGCCCTTCTCTGATTAGCTCCCCCTGGGTCCAACTGATTCATCTGTCCTGGAAGGGCTTGCCTAGAATTTGAACCCGAGACTTTAAAAGCATATGGTTTCTTCAAAATAGAAACAGTGGCCATCAGTTGATGACTGTGCCTTGGAGCTGGAAGGCGAGGCTGCAGACAGAAGAAGGCGGAGGAAGGGCTCCAGGCGTCTGCAGAATCCTCAGGCTGGGTCCTTGTTGCCAATGAAAGACACCTTCTGGACTCCAAGAAGCATCTTTTTCAGGCACAGCTCTGTTCTGCCTGGACAAATAAGGCAGCAGACACCTGGTCTCCTTAACCTCTCCTGCCCAAAAGAGTTAGTGAAAGTCACAAGTTTTGAAGGTAATTGGTCTGAAAGAGTACAGAGCAGATGGTGCCTTCCCTGAGGTGAGGAACACCAAATCCTCTCCTCCGAGTGCCCTCTGGTGTGTCCAAGGTCAGCCTCTTGGACATCTCAGAGTGGACCTGCCAACTCAAGCCCTGCCATCTGCCAGGGTCTCAGTTAGTCTATCAGGACCGTTGGGCTGTAGGGATCTCATCCACAGCTTATCTTCCAAGACAGGGATGGGGGAAGGACACAAAGAAAGAGACAAGAGCTTTGGAGTCAAACAGACCTAGGTTCATTTCCCAGCTCCTTCTATCACTAGCTGAGTGACCTTGGGCAGGCCACATAACTCCTCAGGGGCCTCAGTTTCCTCATCCTTTAAATGGGACAATAATGGGAAGTACCTCATTAGGACGTTAAGGATTACATGAGATCATGCATGTAAAGTGCTTAGCACAGAGTCTGGCCTTAGAAAGCACTCAAAAAATGTGAGCTACTGGAATGTGCACAACACTTAGTTTCCAGATTCTCTCGTCTCGTTTTCTGTTTGATCCTCACAATGGCTCTACGACAAAGCTGAAGCAAATATTTTTGCTCCAGTTTCAGATGGGGAAACTGATCAATCCTGTTCCCAAGATCACTCAGAGTTAGTGGTGGGGCCGGGACTGAAATCTATGCATGGCTGCTTTAAGATCTGTGATCACGTGTCCCCTTCCCAGAGCACTGCCCGCCTTCCCCGAAGCCCTCAGCCCCCCCCCCCCGCCCCCCCCACCCATCACCAGCTGAAAGGGATCAGGAGAGGTGAAATCCCAAGGCCCTCATCACTTAATTCCCTTTAGGGGATATTAAAGAAAGCTGCTTTGAGGGATAAAGTGGCACAGCTTTTTGCCACCATTCTCCTCGAGAAGGGTTTCCATGGAGAAAGTGCCCGTGCTTCCAGAAGGCCAGCCCCTGGCTCCCTCACCGGGGAGCTGCTCTGCACCACTAGAGCAGGAGAAATAAATCCGCTTCCAATCTGCTTCGCTGCAGTCCAGAGACCAGGAAGCACCTGCTGCTCCAGTCCCCTGTGGAGGCTGTTTGGGCATGTATGTGACACGACGAAGTGTGTTTGTGGGAAAGGGGGAGAAAGGTAGCTGCTCTCATCACCACTCAGGGTCTTGTGTGCTCTACGGAAGCTGGTCCCATTAAGGGAAGTTCCTGTACCTGCATCAGCAGATGGAGAGTCCCTGCTGATCGGTTGCTCAAGAAAAACCACAGCCATCCATCTCCGTTCCTTCGTGAAGGACGGAGGCCTGGAGGCACCATCCCCGTCAGCACCATGGAGAGCTGCCTGCTCCTGGGCCTGTAGGTCTGGAAGGAGGCGAGAAACGAGAGACAGCGACAGAGAAAGAGAAAGAAAGGACCAGATAGAGGGAAAGACAGGGAAACAGAGAGAGAAAGTTAGAATGAGACACCAAAAGACAGAGTGAGGGACAGAGACAGACAGACAAGCAGAGATAGAGTACAGGGTCATATAGACCAAGAGGCATACACAGAGAAAGAGGCAGAGACTGAAGGAGACAAAGATTGAGACTGGGAGAGAGAGAAAAAAAGAGATCGCACAGAGAAAGGAGTGGGACAGAATTTTAAGTCTTAGGTTTAAGCCCCAGCTCCCCAGCTCTCTGAATTAAGCAGCACAATAAGAGCTAGCATTTATGGAGCACTTAGTATGAGTCAGGCACTAAGTTAAGCACTTCCGTGCATCACAGCCTTTGGTCCTCACAAGAGCCCTACCAGGCAAGTACTGCAATCATCTCTACTTCTCAGATGAGGAAACAAACCACATCAGCTGGGATTCCACTTCCAAGGACAGTCTCACGTCAGCACTCTGCAACAGAACGGGGGTCTTGTCTCAAGAGAGCCACACGCTATTTGACTACTAGCATTGAAAATGCCTTCCACATCCCCAAATGTAACTACGAAGCAGCTGGACTGCAGAAAACTCAGGTTCATCTTCCTCTACTCTACATAGCTAAACAAGTCTTTTTGAAAACACCAAGGTGACGCCTGCCTCAGGACCTTTGCACTTGCTGTTCCTCCTGCCTAGAACTCTGTTCCTCAGATATTCGTAAACATACCTCCCTCACAGCATTTAGATTGTTCCAGTATCACTACTTCCTTCCTTGGGTATGTGTTCTCAATCATTCTACCTTCCCTTACCAGGATTGTTTTGTTTATTGTTTTCTGTATCTCCCACTAGAATGTAACTCCTTCAGGGGTGGGACTTTGTTCATACTTCTGTTTCTAACTCCTAAAGGAAGGCACTTGATAATATTATTTGAATGAAAGTTAAATCAATAAACTGTTCTTTCTGGAACCAAGGACTGTTGGTCAGATGTTGCCCAGGAGCCAAGGGCTTCACGCTGGAAGAGAAGCAAACAGTACTTTGTGTCCATCCAGGACCCATGCTGGAGACCCTATGGGGAACGAATAGGATCTTCTATGGGCCTTATAATATTCTACTACAGAATGTGGACACTGGAAGGATCATTAGAAGTCACATGATGGGGAGACTACAACATCTCCCATCGAGCAGCCATTTCTAGTGGTTGTTGTGGTTTGCTGCCCAGATCTCCCTTCAGGCCCAAGGCACTCACCTCCCCAGCTTCCAGGAACACTGGCAGCTGATAACCCTCAGCTGGGTTATTCTCCTGGAGTTGCCCTCAGCTGAGGAGAGCAGCTTCATCTAAGGTCACCTCCTCCTCGGGAGACAGCCGCATGCAGTCAGTGTAAGATTCAAAAGGGCCAGCTCCCTTGCCTCAATGCAGGAGGCAGCTAAAGGGCCGTCCCTGCTCCAGGGCTCCCCATGGGCCTGTGTTGTAGCTCATCACAGCTCAACGCCTCCCTCTGCCCCTCAGCCTTCCTTTCCCCTCCCCCATAGGTATTGCTCACAAGGGCACTTCCTTATACACTAGATCATTCATCAATACACCTCAGAGTCATGTCGCAGGGAACCCGCCCAAGGCACCATAACTACTCCTGTAGTCCATCCCGTCTCTGGGCGACACCAATAGGGAGAAATCTCTGTCTCAGACTGACCTGAAATAGGCCTCCTTTTGGGGTCCTCTCGTCCATAGACCCCACTTCTTTCCCTCAGGGCTGCACAGAACAATCAAATCCCTCTGCCCCCAAAGAGCCTCTCAGATATTCTAAACTGGCCATTGTCGTTAATTAACTCGATGGGAGGAGTCCTACACAATGTGTGTGTATATATATATAAATCACCATGAAGTACACTTCAAATAGCTTACAACTTTGTTTATCAATTATATCTCAATAAAGCTAAAAAAAGAAAAAAAATTGGCCACCATGTCTCCTGAAAGCCTTGAGCTGCCCTCTCCAAGCCAACTCACCCCACTTCCTTCAACCGTTCTGACACTGGGCACCCACACCTTCCGGCTGGTTCTCACGACTTCCCCATGCCCCTATCGCAGCGTGTCAGCTGCACAAACAGCAACTACGCCCCACGTCTGTGTAACACCTCTTCCCTGCACCAAAACACACAGCAGGGCCACCTTGATGCCAGAGGCAAGGACACTCTCAAGCTCAGATACACACGGACTTTCTCCTCCATGTGGCTACCTCTCCTAAAACCTGCATCCTTTCCTTCGGAAAGTGGCAGACGCAGGCAGACTGCCTCCCACATCATGAACAATCACTGGTGATTCTGTCCATCAGAGACTTTTCTCTTTTGTTCTAAACTACAATTTTTGGCCAAAAGGAATCCGGCTTTTACATCACCCCACAGGGGTAGTAGCCAAGAATCTCACCAGTAGCAAAGACAATCTTTCTTTCTATCTCTGACTTTGGTCAGGTTGCGAATCTAATGGATACTGCACCGTTGGCGCGAGGAGAATACGTTGAAAGATAGGCTGTTGTCTTTAAGAGGGAAGAAAAATCTCACATTAACAGGCAAAACACAAGTTACTATGACTACAGGTTTTAAAAGATTATGCGCAAGCCAAATGTCTTCTATTATTCATAAAGAAAAGATAATGTTTTGCCATCACCAAATGATGTGCCCCGCATCCAGACGCGCCGCCTTTTATCTGGCTGTGTGGAGGGGAACGGCAGCTCAATGTATTTTGTCAGCATCATTAGTTCCTCTGAAGAGAATGCTGGAACACTGTTGATGGTGGAGCATGGTGATGCTGCAGACAACTTCTTGTGAAGCGCTAATTTTCTCAGCGTTGTGCGGTCTAACTTAGGGATCCGTGCTGTACACCAGGACCGCGGTAATGCAACAATGAGCCGTAAGCATCCTGCTTGAGCTGAGACAACAGGTCTGGAGAGGCACCTGTTCCAGAGTAGATTCACACAGTGGGACCAGACGGGCTGTTGACTAGCTAGGGCTCCAAGATGCTACCAGGAGTGTAGAGGGGGCCGGGGAAGCAGGGGAGTTCTCAGAGGGCAGAGAGCGGCTTCAGAGGAGTGCAGCGTGCAGAAGAAAAGGAGAGGGCCAGAGGGTCAGAGAGGAGGCAGGGCTCCGAGCCAGTCCTGACCCAACAAACGGCCTCCACAGCCTGGGATGCATCAGGCCCTGTGCCAAGCACTGGGCTTCTAGAACGGCGAGCACAACCCTGCCCTTGGGAAGTTCACAGCTAAATGTCGTTATTAAAAATTCTCTCTCTACAGTCTGGAAAGCTCTCTAGAAACACCGTGGGGAACGTGCTCCGGCAGGAGGGGACTAATCGGTTAGAAGAGGGATTGCAAATGGGTCGCCCCCAGGCCGGAGGCAGCTCGGCTTGTTTGGCCTGCTTACAAGTTTTAAAGTCAGGAGATTTCACACAAAAATTCAGACTTGTCTTGGAAAATCAGAAGTTCTAGCCACACGGAGTCTACTATCCAAGGGGGCAACAATTATGTGGAGCCGGGTAACAACTGCCCTGTAGATAAACACAGGTTCTCCAGCACCCACCACACCCCAGATCTGACTTTACTCCACAGCATTGAGTCTGGAGCCTTCTTTTAAGGAGGAAACTGTTAGGTTGGTCATTGAAGGGTGAGTAGAGTTTCTCCAGGTTGAGAGGTTAGGAGGTGCGGGAAAGCGGAAGACTAGCCAGAACGGGAGAGTTACGCATGCAAAGGCACATGGGCATGAAATAGCACCGAGTGTCAGTCTGGGTTCAGTGTGGCTAGAGAATGGGAGTGGGGGTCTGGCCTGGCCCCCTGGTTGGCCTGAATAAGGGGTTTGGAGGAAGAGGTAGGTTACTATAAGAGCACCTGATAAGGGATATCGTACCTGAAGTAAACCCAAGAAAGGGAGCTGCAGAGGTGCGGGCAGGCCTCACGGAGGCTGAGACTGGAGGGCACTCCCTGACCCCAGGGGGAGCTCGTGCTCCAGCTCCTGCTACTGCATAGCAAAGACCCTGGACCTTTGCAGCATTAGGGCAACCATTTATCGTGCATGTGGACTCCGTGGGTCAGAAGTTCGGACAGGGCACAGCAGGGACAATTTGCTTCTTCTCGCAATGTCCGGGGCCTCAGCTGGGAAGACTCAACGGCTGGGGTAACACGATGGCTGGAGGCTGGAATCATCTGGAGCCATCTTTACTCACACGTCCAGTGGTTGAAGCTTGCTGTCTGCTGACCTCAGCTGGGCTGTTGGCCAGAACGCCACCATGTGACCTCTCCACATGGTCTCTCCACGTGGGCTCCTTTGGGTGTCCTCTCAGCATGATGGCTGGGTTCCAAGAGCACCTCAAGAGAAGAGGGTAGAAGAGCGTGGTGTGTTGATAATTGAGCCTGGAAAATCACATAGCATCATTTCAGCCACACTCTGCCAGTCAAGATAGTCACAAAGGTCTCCCTGGGCTCAAGGGAAAAGGACCTGAATCCCACACGGAAGCAGTGCCAAGGGCACATCGTCAGCATACATGAGGGATGGGGATACTATTACAGCCATCCTGGGAAAATATGATCTGCTACATTTGGCTCTTTGAAAAGATCAATATAACACACTGGACTCACCCAGCTTGTTTTTTCACCCCAAGAAAGTTAGATATGTGAGTCCAGGATTAGGGAAGAGATCTGAGCTAGAAATATAAATTTGGAAGTCCTTGGCAAGGAGATGCCGTTTAGGACCTGAGAAAGGATGAGATCACCAAGGGTGTGAGCACAGCAACGGGAAGAGAAGAGGTACCAAGGCTGAGCTGGGGGCACCCCAACACTGAGAAGTCTGAGAGGTCGACAGGAGCCTGAGAGAGTGCTGTTGCTGAGACAGGAGGAAACCTGGAAGAGTGTGTATCCTGAACACCATTGGGAGAAGTGTTTCAAAGAGGGGGGAAATCAACCAGCGACCCTTGCAGCCAAGAAGGAGCCACTGGAGTGTTTGCCTCCAACAATACGTGCTAAGGTCTGAGCTGTGTTTTAGAAAGGAATCTGGAAGTGGTGTGTAGGGCAATTTGGAGATAAGGGAAAGACGGAGACAAATCTTTGATGACTGAATTAAACCCATAACACAGTCCTGGGGGAGTTTAAGGCCCAGGGGGCCTTCCTTGGAGAGTCCCATCTGAAGTCGGAAAAGAAAGGGAGTGATTAGTGGAGCGACAGCAGGGGGGCCTGCCACATGAGACAGACAGCTCGGGCACAGGCTCGCAGGCTGCAGCGACGTGACCCACTGGGCCCGGGGTGCCCAATCTAACCCCACGTGAATAGCCAAGGGCTTGTTCTCTTGTCTGTGGCCCCAGATTAACCCACAAGGCCACCATTGAGGACAAGAATTATCAAGTGAATAGTAGAGATTGAGTAACCCACCCAGTGTTGCTGAGGGCATGGTAACCTTCATATATGCCCTGCATTGTTAGTGACCCCAGGAGGATGCTGGAGGAACAATCTGTTTAATAAATAAAAACAGTTTTATAAAAGGACCACGGTAACTTCTTTACTGCCTCTATTTGGCCCCAATTCATTCTTGATAAGGGTTCTCTGCTCTGCTCTGTACATTTGTTAAAAGCCTTTAAAAACATAGTAAATGTTAAAGCCTGTGGGCAGACTTCCACGCTGAGTCCCCTGAAAGAAGGGATAGGTGTTCCCATGGCCTTTGAGGCGCATTTTCTTGGCTTTTCCAGTCCGACTTCCACGCCGTGCACACTGCAAGGACCCTCCTGGCTCTTTGATACCTTCTCTTTCTTCGTGTAATTGGTTTGGTTCTCACGGTGTTTACTCTGTGACCTGTGAGGGGAACACAGTCTCCTGGACAATCAGGCCTGGGATTTTGCTGTGCGTGTCCCCTGGAAATGGAGTTCTAAGCCACTGTTCGAGTACCAGCCAGTGCGGTACCCGGGTGTCCGGGGTGTCGCACAGGCTGTTGGTCGTGTTGGCGGATGTCTGAGCCCTGGCCTGGGAGTTTGGCACTGCAGGGGACTGAATGTTTGTGTCACCCCAAAATTCACTTGTTGAAATCCTACCCCCCAACATGACAGTATTAGGAGGTGGGGCCTTTGGGAGGTGATTAGGCCATGACAGTACAGCCTCATGAACGGGATCAGCGCCCTCATAAAAGGGACTCCAGAGAGCTCCCCACCCCTTTCCACCTGTGAGGACTCAGCAAGAAGTTGGCGTTGTGAAACCAGGAGAGGGTCCTCACCACCTGCTGGCACCCTGAGCTCTGACTACCAGCCTCCAGAACTGTAAGAATGGAATTTCCATCGTTTATAAGCCACCCGGTCTATGGTGCTTTGTTATAACTGCCCAAACAGACAAGGCAGGCATCGCAGAGATCAACCCCATGATTCAGACACTGAGGATTTGGCGTTCCAAACTCTGAGGGGCAAGTCCTGGTTTAATAAGCTTCTTAGCAGTATATACACATATGCGTTTATATTTACATATATATTTACATATTTTCCCAGTAGACATTACTATTTCTCTGTGAAGGTTCTTCTCTCAGTGTGCTACACAGAATGGCCATGGGATTTGGAGGGAGTGGGGCAAGGGGTTCAAATTTCAGCTCTCCCGCTCACAGACTCCGTCGCTCGTCTGTCAGCTGAGAGCAGTAAGACTTCTTTGTAGGGATCGCGGGAATGGATGCGAGGCACTGAGCACACACTAGGGGTCTCATGATTAGAAGTTGTCATTATTGTGATTATTACTTATTCCCCCCAAACTTCATCTCATTCCATCGCCCTGACACATTTATCTACACTTACATTTCTCAGAAAAACAGCAGTATCTTCTTTTAGGTGCAAACGGCGCCTCCCCTCATTTGCGTCTGAAGAATTTCTCCTGGCTCCTCGTGTGAGAGTGGGAAATTCCGCAGAAGATCTGAAGTCCCGGGCAGAGAAGCAACGTCCACAGTTCAATCGTGCATGAATCAGAATCCAGCCAGGAGAGGAGCCACTTGTCTGTTAAAGGCAGAGGGACGTGAATACAGGGACTGGGTTGCGTGGTGATGGGAAAGCTGAGAAGCTGAGTGGGACAGTGAGGCAACCAAAGGTCAGCAAGAGCAGGAAGCCACTACCACCCCCAGGCCACAAGGACAGAGAGGAAGCATGACCAGGTCGGGGGACACAACCGGGGTCGCCCTGAAGGAGCTGGACCCACAAAGAAGGCGCAGCAGCTCCTGGAGGCTCCCCCCAAAGCAGCGGAGGTGGGGAGAAATAACCTTGTTTCTCCCTCCTTCCCCGCGCCCCAAGTCTGCCACCAGTGCCTCCCGTTGGCTGAAGCCCCTGGAAGGCGCTGACACAGAAGGCTGGGAAATGCCGCCTGCAGGGGTCAGACGGAGCAGAGCAGAGAAAGAGGAGGACCAAGTCTGAGAGCAAACCCCCCCAGGACCAGCAAGGTCTTCTAAACCCTTCGCTCATCCCTTTGTTAGCTCAACGTCAGCAGGTGTCTATACCGGGCCTGGCCCTGCGCTGGGAGCAGGGGGCACAGAAATGAATCAGACGCGTCCTCGCCTCGAGGAGCAGATGAAAACCAGACACCGCCTGCCCCGCAGAACCTCTCCCCAGGGAACGATTTCCATTCAACCTCTCTCAGTTTGTAAGACGCACACCTCAGAGAGCATCAAGTATCTCTCAATACAACATTTTTTGGCTGATATTTATGTAGGAAAAAATGTTTGTCCCAAAAACTCAATACCACATTTTTAACAAAACCCTCTGCGGAACAACCACTCCAGCCTCCTCTATGGTCTCCCCACCTCACGTCTTGCCCCTCCCTCCAATCCATCTTTTCAAAACACACATTTGATCCCTCACTCCCCCTGCCCTAAATTGCTTTGATTGTTTTCAGGAAAAAGACTAAAATTTCCCAGCATGGTCCTAAATAGGTGACCCCTCGCTTTCCCTCTAACCTCGCCCCGGACCCTGCACTCCAGCCACACCAGCCACCTTTCATTCTGTGTTCTCAGCATTCCTCCTTCAGCCACGTAGGCACTTGCCTCTCTGCTTTCACCAAGTCCTCTCCTCATCTTTCGATCTCAGCTTGAGCTGAGAATTTTCCTTTCCTCCGTGGCTAGGTTCAATCCGCGCCCCGCCCCACTACAGGTTTTCATCGCACCTGTACCTCTCCTTGTCAGCACTTATCTCAGCTGCAGTTTGGCATTTGTCCGTGTTAATGTCTGCCCCCTAGACAGTAAGCTCTCTCAGGGCAGGAGCTGTTTCTGTTTCTCTCACCATTGCACCCCCTCAGCACCAAGCATGGTGCCTGCATCATGGTAGGCATTTAGTAAATATCTGTAAATATCTGTTGGATGAATGAATAAGAGTGTGGTTGGATAGAGGTGGATGGATGGATAGAGGGATGGATGGATGAATAGGTGGGTGGATGGGTGAAGAGTGGATAGACAGGTAGTTAGGTATATGGATGAGTAAATAAGTGGATGGATGGATAGGTGGGTGGAAGGTAGATAGATGGGTTGGTCGATGGATGGAAGGAGAGAGGGAGGAGTGGATGGAGGAGATGCGGTAGCTCCCATATGTGGTTGTTAGAAGGACGTATCACTCACTAGACTAGCTCCAGGTTGAGATTCTTTCCGACCCTGCTCTCCAGCAGTGCGTGGTACCCAGGAAATGTATGCTTCCTCTCATTTTTGCTCCACTGACCCTTTCCTACCACCTGAAGGAGGCGCTTGTTCCTATCTGCGGTACTGAGGGTTTCCACAGCTCTGCAGGAGTGTGGTTTCTGTTTGAGCCATTAAGGAGAGCCTGTGGTCACCTCCTCCAACTGTAAGCCATTTTGATCAGAGGTATGGGTCCCAACCCACGGGAATTCCTTTTCAGTCTTGGCCCTATGTTTATCCAGGAGCAAAGAGGCTAAATTGGTTTCTTCTTCCTCCACAGATCCAGGAAATGAATTTGGGGAATGTGATGGTCAGTTTTACGTGTCAATTGGCTAGGCCTTGGCCCCCAGTTATTCAATCAAACAGTAAGCTAGGTGTTGCTGAGAGGGTATCTTGTAAATGTGATTAATATCTGTAATCGGTTGACTTTAAATAAAAAAGATTATTCTCGATACTCTTGGTGGGCCTGATTTAATCAGGTGAAAGGCCTTAAAAGCAGAACTGAGGCTTCTCTGAAAGAGAAGAAATTCCACCTGTGGACTGAAGCTTCAGCTCCTGCCTGAGAGTCCCAGCCAGTCCCTCCCGATGGCCTAGCCTACCCAGCCAGCACCGCAGTCACACAAACCAATTCCTCGTGATAAGACACAGACCTATGCATACTCATATACACATATATACGTATATGCATACACATCCTATCATGTTCTGTTTCTCTGCTGGAACCTGACTGACAGAGGGAAGGAGGAGAGGAGACAATCGCAGAGGTCCTACAATTGAGGCTGGAAGCAGAACCAGTAGGCTGGGAGCCTCTTCAGATGAAGAGTTTTGCCCACATCACAGGATGTGGGAAACCCCAAATTAGAGCCAATGGACATCCCCTCTTTTTGGCTGTTCGGATGCCCATAAGGTGGGTACCTGCCCTACCCAGGATCCCCCATGTATGGCCTGAGATGTTGCTCACAGCCCATGGGTCACTCTTGGAGTCTCCACGACTCCTTAGAATGGCTCATTTCACGGTGTCCAAGAAACACCAAGGGCCTTCGCATAATGACAGGGCCGCTCCTTCCTCTAGAACACTGTCGGGCCTTCCTGACCCTTAGGGACCCCTCACCCAGCCCATTTGGGGACTGAATTCCAGACTGACTTGTGATTTGAGGTCACTGTTCCTCCTCTCAGTCAACTCTTCCCCAGCCTGTGACCTCCCCGGGGCAGAAACCTTATCTTCTCTCTCCTTCACAGCAGAGCAAGCCTGGAGTTGAGTACTAGGAATTGTCTGTGCACCCTTCATGGCAGAGCATGTTCACCACACATGGCTGAGCCTTGGTTTTCCAGAAGATGCCCTGTGGTTACTGCATGGGGCTGCTCACAGTCCAGCGGTGGAGCCAGAAGATAGACACGTGAGGACAATGCCGTGTGGTCAGGGAGATGCTGGAGGGAAGCACGGGGGCCGAGGGATCGGGAGAAGGGCGAAGCGCTGGCTCTTCTTAGAATAGTCAGAGACGGCTCCTCCAGGCTTACGCTGGGTCTTGAGGGATGAGTAAGAATGCACCTGGGGATAGTAATAACTCACTTTTTATTCTTTTGAGACCTTACGCTGGACCTCACATTTTTCTAAGCGCTTCACATGGACTGTCTCGTTTAATCCTCACAACAGCCCCAATAAGGGAGCTTCTATTATTGTTATATCTTTTCTGGAGACAAAGAAACTAGGGGCCAGCCCCGTGGCCAAGTGGTTAAGTTCGTGCGCTCCACTTCAGCGGCCCAGGGTCTCGCCAGTTCGGGTCGTGGGCGCAGACGTGGCACCACTCATCAGGTCATGCTGAGGCGGCATCCCACATAGCACAACCAGAGGGACCTACAACTAGAATATACAACTATGTACGGGGGGCTTTGGGGAGAAGAAGACAAAAAAGAAGAAGATTGACAACAGATGTTAGCTCAGGTGCCAATCTTTAAAAAAAAAGAGAGAAAACAACTAAGGTGCAGAGAAGTTAAATCCTTTGCCCAAAACCACATAGCTAGTGAGTAGTGGTACAGGATGTGGAACCAAGATGGCCCAGTGTCAAGGCCTTGTTCTTAGGCATCACCTCATCTGGCCTAGGCAGGAGAAGGGGGTACCCAGATAAAGAGGACATATTCTACCAGCGCCATGCAGAGCCGTGGTGCAGGCCGATGCAAAATCTACTCTTTCCCGAAAAGCTAGATTTTGAAAATGTTACTGATGCTTCTGTTAAAGCCAAGAAAGTGAAATTATGATAAACTCTGGTTTGAGTAAAAATAAAATATTTAAACTTAAAATAATGTGAGTGTTAATACACCCACTTTTCTATTTTTCAATATTTAAATGAACCTTTTTAAAAAACACATAAAAACACACACAGAAGAATGCACATTTTCCCTTTGCCTCAGGCTCCAATATGGCTCAGCACCACATTGTCAGAGTCTGTCTCTGTGCAAAATTCTGATACTTTGTTCATCACAGATTTTTTTTTAGCATTGATTTTGATTTTTTTTAATATTATTTGTCCAGGATCCTAAGTTTTGGGGCTCCCCTTAAATTTTACACCTGTGGCAAGTGCTCCCTCAACTCTCCCTAGTCCTGGCTCCAGCTGCGTAGGCAAAGCTAGGAGGGTCCTCGCAGGGCTGGAGCGCGGGGCGGATGTGGGCGAGTCCGAAGAAAGGACGTTGGAGAGGCAGCTTTGGGCCAGATCACAGAGGGCTTTCTATGCCTTAACGAGGAGTTTAGATTTATCCTGTGGGAAACGGGGAGCCCCAAAAGTACTTTAAGGAAGAAAGTGTTATAAAGCCAGACTTGTGTCTTAGAAAGACCGCCCTGACTGCCGGCCTGGAGGCAAGGAGGCCCTCAAGAAAGCTGGTGCATTGGTCAGGTGAGAAGGGACAAGGCCTGACCTAGGGCAGGGGCTGTGTTGATGGAGGCTGGGGTGGGCAGCATTGCCAGGGCTCCCAGGACTAAGCTGCAGGAAGCTGAGTCTGGGCAGACTCAGGAACCCACGCAGAGTCGGGCAGGCTGCCCTGTGGCTGGCCCTGAGCTACGCTGGGTATCCACCAGGGAGAGAGGGGTCATGAGGGCAACAGAGTTAACCGGCACAGAAAAAAACGAATGCTCGTTCTGCAAAGACCATCTTCCCCATGCCCCGTTACCCAGAGCGGAGTCCAGCGAGAGGGCCCTGACAGACACCGGCTGAAATCAAATGTGTTGTCTTCTGAATTGTGCAGGACCCCTGGGGGTGCTGATTCGGAACCAGAGGGCATCAGAGACAAGTAAACAGCAGACCCTTCTCTTTCAATTTTCCGTCACTGGTGTCCAGTGACACGCATTTCATTCCCAAGGACCTTCGGGGACCTGAGGCTCCCTGTATCTTGTTTATCTGAAAGCCCATGATTTCACAGTGAAACCCTAATACATAAATAATGTCGCTAGAAGCAACACTCAAGGCATCAACCCCTTTTTAAGCCTTCAATGAATCTACTCCAAATGTTCTTCCTTGTCTTCCTCTTGGCTAAATTTTATACTCACCGTCTTCCTCGCCTGTCCCGGAAGACAGATGCTCAGCTAAGAACTTCCCTTCAAATTCTTACCCAAGAAAACCCAGGCCAGGTCAGTTCCGTGGTCATGGGATGACAATGTCGGAGTCAGAAAATTCCTAAAGATCATCTTAAAGAGGGAGAGACGTAGCACAAAAAGACTTGAGAACAAACGTTCATAGTATCTTTATTCTTTATAGGCAAAAACAGGAAGCAACCCAAATGTCCATCAACAGGTGAACAGATAGACAAATTGTGGTCTGCTTATACAATGGGACATGATTCAGCAGCAAAATAGTCCAAACTACTGATCCACGCACAGCATGAATGAATGGCAAAAAGTCTATGCTTGGAAGAAGAACCAGACGCAAAAAAAACTACCTATTGTATGACCCTGTGTATGACTTCAAGAACAGACAAAACAATCTATGGTGATGGATTTCAGAGCAGTGGTTATCCGGGAGAGGGGTAAGGAGATGAGACAGGATATTGACTGTGAAGGGGGCATGAGAGAACTTTCCGGAATTCTGGAAATATTCCACATATTGATTTGAGCGGTAGTCACAGTAGTAAATACATATTAAAAATCCATCAAGCTGTAGAGTTAAGATTTGTGCGTTTTACTATTTATAAATTATACCTCAATTTTAAAACATATAAAAGTAAATAATTTTTAAAAGAAGTGATTGATGTGTGTTTGTGTCTGTATAAATCTGCATAATGATGTTAAATGCAAGTTTGAGCTGAAACCTAAAGCTATAGATCAACATTGTCAAATGGAATTTTCTTCAGTGATGGAAATGGTCTATATCTGCACTGTTTAATGTGGCAGCAACTAGCCACAGGCAGGTACTGAGCACTTTAAATGTGGCTTGTGCAACTGAGGAACTGAATTTTTTATTTTGTCTAATTTTAATTAGGTTAAATTTAAGTGTAAATAGCCACATATGGTGAATGGCTACCATTTTGGACATTGCGGCATGGATTTGATACTCGAATGTGATGCCAAACCAAGACATGTAGACTCTGGCATGGAGCCAAGAGAGGGGACCTTCAACAGGACCACTCAGGAAGTCATATATGTTCAGGGACAAGGTGAATGCTTGGGGTGGGGAGGTGTGTTACAGGTTCTCTTCTGTTCCCTAATCATCTCTGTTTCCTCTGAAGTCAACTTTTCTATTTACCTCACTCTGTCTCTTGATTAATTCGGATTCTCCTCAAATGTTTGAGGATCCTTGGTCATTCACTCATTTTCCCAAATGAAGAGATTGGCAGCCTGACCAGGAGGTCAGTGTCCAAAGGTGGGGTCACGAGCTTGTAGGCTTCATGCCACACGAATGATCAGGGAGCTACAATTACTCCAGGTCCCCCACAAAATGCCAGAAGATGAAGGACCTTCCTCTGGGGCCCCAATTCACACTCATTGCCCTAATTCTTCCCAGACAGTTCACACAATTTCTTAAGAAATCATTTCTGTTTTGTCCTGGAGGTAAATTCCAAACTGTCATCTCATCTACCTTTGGGAAGAGAGAGAGTTGCGAGGGTCAACGGTTTTTGTATAGATCTTCAATTATTCCTCCTGTTTCAGCCTCACTCTTTCACGTCTTAGGCCAACCTAAAGCCCTACCTGTCATCTCTAAGTCTGAGGGCTTCTCCAAGCTCCACTGAGCGTGTCACTCACTCTCCCTCCAAACCCCTCTTGCACGCGTTCTGAGCTGGGAGTTCCTCTACTCTGCTTCATCAGCCAGCATTTCTTTATGTGCTTTCTGCCTTCCAGAAATCTGTTAAAAATCTCTCATCTGCTGCCCCCCTTGATGTCCTCCTTGTTATGGGATTATACTATTTTTATCCTTCTACTGTCATTTTAGTGGTGGGAGAGGAAATAGTATGAGTGCTTGGTTCAGCATCTTGAACACGAAGTCTTCCAGGAATGTCTTTAAACTCTCCTGAACTCAAGAAGGTTTCCCATCTTGACTACCTCTTAGAGGAAATTCCCAAAGCCTCTTCCTCATTGTATGATCTTGCATTGTGTTCCTCCTCAGACTGGAATGAGGGGAATGGCTACCATTTTGGACACTGCAGCATAGATTTCAGATACTCATATGAGACACCAAACCAAGACATGTAGACTCTCACATGCAGCTAAGAGAGAGGACCTTTAACAAGACCCCTCAGGGATCTGATATGTACAGGGACAAGGTGAATGCTTGGGATGGGGAGCATCCCTGACATCCTGTAGGAGTCAGGATGGAGCAAAAGGAGTAAACAGCACAGCTCAGTATTGGAAGGGACAGGAACTTCCTCTTCCACTCAAGAGGGACTATTAAAGAGATACCTGAGGACCCACACCCCAACCACACTAGGAAACAGGCTGTGGGGGCCTCTGAACCCACCCCCGGTTAGAGGTTATTTAGAGCTCTGAGTAACAACTCAAAGGGCTTAACAGGGAGATAATGATCTGCGCCCCGAGGAAGCCAGGCATCATGGCGCTGGAATGAAGGACTGGAACCACAATAGTGCAAGCCATGCCATGCCTTGGGTGGGGCTGAGCAAGGCCAGGTTAACTGCAGAGAGAGGGAGCAGGCTGGCAAAGGCCCAGGGGCTGGCACTTGCTCATGCTGAGTGGATGTCCATTTCAGGAGGCAGAATATTATTTGAAGGACACAACACCGTACAATAGGTGGCTGTCCATGTTTGAAGGTAAAGAGCTCGACATTTTTACCACAGAGAAAAAGGTGGTTAACAGTGGAATATAATTAATTCCCAATCAAAGCATATCTGTGCTCATGAAAAGACAACCAAATAGGGAATTAAAGCAAACAACAGAGACAGTCTGAGCATTATCCACTCGGAGTAAAAACCTCTGTGCCCCCTTAATACACCCCCTCAGGCCACTGCCCTCCTCTCAACATTCTGGAGAGTTGCACAAGCATAGAATAAATCATTTCCATGAGCGTATAGTTTGAACTCTGGTGGACGCCATGTTTCCAGGGTGGACGTGGGGATGAAGTATTATATTAACAAGAGAGGAGGTAGTCAGGTTTAAAAGCCTTGTACTACGCAGAGGTGACATTCAAAATAGTTAACCAGCATGGCACAGCCATTAACCATTCAATGACCACAGACCTTAATAACCCGTCCAGGCAAACAGGTACAGACAGCCAGCCCCGCACGTGTCCACGCACAGCACGGGTGAAGCGGAGTGGGCTCTGCTGGGCTGCACAACCTGGCGGCCCAGCATGCCCGGCACTTTTAGCCCACCTGGGTAGCAACTTTACTCTGGAGACCTGCACTGGAGGAGTCTCTGGCTAAATCCCTTTGGGGGCTCAGGCTCCCCTTGCATCTGCCACTTTATAACAAAGCTTTCTCCCTTTGGTCACCTAACCATCCTCAATTTAGAGAGATGCCTGTAAGTTAAGAGCTGGCTGATGCACTGTTATAATGACGCCCCAGTCTAGATGTAGGCCCCGTGTTCCGCTGGAAATGAAAGAGCATGTTTGGCTTTTAGTAGTAGAGTTTTAAAAGGTTGGTAGATGACTTGTGCATAAGCCCCCCAGCCCCTGAATACCTGGCTATTCTGGTTAAGATCTGTGACTACATAGCCTCATACAGCAGGAGTTGCAATCCAAGACTAGTAACAGAAACTGAAAATAACTTACTTCTCTCTCATCTGAAAGAAGCCCCACGATAGGCAGTAGAAAGTCTTCCACGATAACTAGGAGCTGGGATCTTCAATCTTTCTGTTCCACCATCCTTCGAACATGGCCTCCATCCTCAAGACCACTCATGACCCAAGATGACTGCTGGAGCGTTAGCCATTATGTCTAGATTCCAGGCAGAAATCAGGCAAGAGAGGAAAGAGGGAAAAGTCACATGTGGACTGTCTGTCCCTCTATTAAAGCATTTTCTCAGAAGCTCTGCCCAACCGCTTCTGTTCCCAACCAATTGGCCGCCTCTAGCTGCAAGAAAGCTTAGTCCTTTAGTTAGGTCCATTGCCACATGGAACAGAACTGGGGTTCTGCTAGGAAGGACAAAGAGGAGGAAGATGCTGTGGAGGCAATTAGCATTCCTTGCTTCATGCCATATAAGAAGGTTCCATGACTCTCTGGGGCCACCTGAAGCCATAGGAAATGTGTCCCAGTACCCACCACAGCTGTTGCACCTGCTGAGGCCTCCTGGAAGGATCACTGACCTTCCCCTGAGCACGGAAAGCAGACCCGGATCCTCAGGGGCCCACAGGCTGCCAGAAAGAAGCCTACCCCTTTGGGTGGTGCCTTTGGGCCTAGATCTTCCCTTCTCCTCACCAAGTGGCAGGAGGTGACACTAAAGCTCAGGAACCTGAGCTCTCCATGAAAAAGGTGAAGAAACTGCTGCTCTTAGCTCCACCTTGTAAAGGGGAAATTGGCCTTGAATCAAACTAAAAAGACCCCAGGGAGACAACAACACCCCAGGGATTGGGATGGGAGACCAGGGTTCAGTGTCCAGACAAACAGCCTTGTCTGGGAGTGGTGGCTGCCATTTTCCATCCCAGGTAACTCTCTCAGGGTCCATACAGGGAACGCGGGTGAACGGAGCATCTACGTGGTGGTATTAGATATCCCACGTGGGGAAACTGGAGATGGTCCATGAGATACGGCTCCTGCCCTTAAAGCAATTACATCACAAGGAATTTGTATCAAAACCCAAGTCAGAATGTGAGGAAAGGGGTCAGATGCTGACCTGGGAGGGAAGGGGTCCAAGTAGGGAGACATCCTCCTAGTTTACAGGCTCAGAGAAGCCTAACTCTTTTTGAGCATGGGATGGAGAGGATTGGATGGGAAGATGGGGCAGCATCCTTTGAGATGTCAGCACAGGTGAGCAAAGGCTAAGAGAAGGCACCTTGCTGGCCTGGTGCTTCAACTCTTTGTCCCGCCCTCTCCTTCTTCCTCTTCCTTTTCCCTCCGCCCTGAATTTCCTTCCTGCTTCCTAATGAGGATGGGAAGAAGGCTTCCTCTAGGCTGACATGGCTGTCCCAGACTGATGGTTCTTCCAGCAAGGACCTGCTGGTTCCCCTCGACCACAACCCAAGCCTCCGGCCTGGATTCTGTCTGCACATCACTGGTGCTCCATACAATTTCTTGGACAAATTAATGGGTGAACAAATAAACAATTGAAAGGGGATCACGAGAGCAGCTGAACTTGCTCTTTGAGGGGTCATCTCCATGAAGGGAAACACTGATCTACAAAATGAACTTGTTTGGGGTCCACCCAGGACCATGTCTCAAAGGGAAAAGCGACCCGTAAAGTATGTTTGTGCAGTAAAACGAATCATCTAGGTGTCAATTACTTAGAAACAAGCCTCTAATGTGAACAACCAGAAGTGAGGAAAAATCAATACACTTCTTCTCATTGTGTAGAAATGGAAAACAGGCTTCATTTTACTCCAGCCCCAGGGAGGGAAGAGCAAATTAATGGTTCCTATCAGGGGCCCTGTGCTATCTCTATGCCCAGAGCCTGGCTCAGGGAGGGGCCCGTTAGGTTAGAAGGGTTCTAATCTCAGGCTTGAGATCCCCAAGTGAATACAGTGTGTGCTCACGTGCACATACACACACACCATATAGAGGCATACATATGTGTTCTTGTGTGCCTTATGCATGCACATACGTGTACACCCATGCCTGCATGTATGCCTACACATGCACAAACATAAGAACGTCTGTCTACACATGCACGTACAAAGACGCCACATGTATCCATCCACACGGGCACATGTGAATGTCCACATGTACATGTAAGTACCTGAACACAGATGCCTGTACCCACGCGCTCCATAGACATTCACTTTTAGATCTGCTGACACGTCACATTTCTTGAATTAAATTACAGTGTTCGGTTGGGTTATGGTCAATCAATAAGGAAATAGATGGAAAGTTTGCAGCCCTCCCAGGAATCTTCTTGCTTCTGTACCCATGTTTGGTCACCCAGGGGGCTTCCTTCACTCAAGGACATTTAGACTTTTATGAAGACATACACATTTAGAAAACTACATATGTCCATACACAGAAATCTCGCCTTCAGGGATATTCACTTTATTGGTTTCCTATGGCTGCTGTAACAAATTACCAGAAACTTCATGGCTTAAAACAACATAAATTCATCATGTTAACAGATCTGGGGAACAGAAGACCAAAATGGGTCTATCAGGCTAAAATCAAGATGCCAACAGGGCCACATTCCTTCTGGAGGCTCGAGAGGAGAATTCCTTTCCTCACCTTTCCCAGCTCCTGGATGCTGCGTGTGATCCTTGGCTGATGGCCCCATCCTCCATCTTCAAAGCTGCAGCATGGCATCTCCCGATCTCTCTCTCTCCCTGATTCTTCTTTCTTCCTCTTCTACTTATAGGAAGGCTTGTGATCACATTGGGCCCACCCAGATAATCCAGGATCATCTCCCCATCTCAAGGTTGGCTGATTAGCAACCTTAATTCCCCCTTGCCATGTAACCTAACATAGTCACAGGTTCTGGAGGTTAGGACTAGACATCTTTGAGGGGCTATTATCCTGCCTGTCACACACATATTTACAGTAAAGAGAATAGAGACATTTATGGAGTAAGGGGCAGGACCGTTTTCTGAGTAAGAGCATGAGTTTTGGACCCTGAGCCACCAACAGTTCCAATCCTGGCTCCACCTCTTACAGCTGCGTGACCTTGGGCATGTTTCAAGACCTCTCTAAACCTCAGTTTCGTCCTCTGTCAAATGGAAATAATAGTACCTACTGCATTAAGCATGTCTTTGTATTCTGATGTTTCGACATGGGGGGGGGACCTTGCTGACCCTGGAAAGACTGCCCCTTCCAAGACTAGCCAGGGCCTAGAGATAGCAAGAGTTGCCTGCGATTGAGGCTCTCATATGCAAATGAACCAATCCAGAGCCCTACACCCACCACCTCCTCTAATTGGCTCTGACCCTCAGGGCTAATATTCCCCTAATCTCATCACCCCAGGGCCAGATACCAAACAACTCAAGACAGCCCCTACACCCCAGAGCCTGCTGAAATTATTCAAACTAGCCAATCCTAAATCTGCTTATTCTGTCTTGCCTGTTCCTTCCCATGGAAACCAAAACGAAGGCTATTGGTCACTTTTTTCCCTCACTCCCTCCGTCTCCTGGCCAACCCTGGTGCTTCCCCATGGAGCCCTGCATGGCAAGGCTTGGCCCTTCCTCTTCAGAATGCGAGTGACAAACTATCTTTTCAATGGCAGTCATCTCCTGATCTGTTGGTTGGCCCCACCATACCTGAATCATAATAAAACTACACTTTATGGGGTTATTATATTATGGGATTATTATAAGAATTAAATGCGATAATGTATGCAAAGTAATCAGTAGAGTGATAACTATGGGTCAGCTGTTGCTGTGAAACAACCCACCAAATCTTACATACAAGGCCCTACGTTTGGTCTTCTCCCCAAGGCTGTGTTGTAATGGCCTCGCCTTTGATTTGGTGAGAAATCATTTTATTTTCCAACCTGGCAATTTCTGGGCTCTCTGCAGTCCCTTGAAATTCTGCTTGCAAACTGGCCAATTCCTTCTTGAAATTATCTCTTTCATGCAATTAGCAGCAGCCAGCTCATACTTTCAACATCTTGCCTCAAAATCTCCTCACCCAACTTGACAAATGCTTTAGGCACATTTTTCTACCTTCCAGGTTATTGCAAGTGAGAGCTCTACCAAGGGTTTCACCATTACATAACATGAGTGCTATTTTGCCAGCCTCCTGTAACACTTCCCTCCCTCACGCCCCCTCGTCTTGGAGCCAATGCCACATGTTTCAGGTTTGTGTTATGGGAGCATTCCACTTCAGGTACCAATTTCTGCATCAGTTACCTATTGCTGCATAACAATCACAAAAATCTCAGGGTCATAAAACAAGCAGCACATATTTCTCGCTCACTTTTCTCTGGATTGGAGATAGAGGACAAAGGAATGAGTGATGAACAATAAGTTAATCTACTATACACAGTAAGGACATAGTGAGTTTTCAGCAAATGTCAGCCTTTATTAGCTATTTTGCCAGCTCCAAATACAATGATTGTTAAATAGCACATACGCAAAAGAACTGGCTTCGGACCCCAATTCCATCATCGCTTCACTGTGAGGCCTTGGAACAATCACTTAACCTCTTTATTCCTTGGCTTCCTCACCAGAAAAGGGAGGTTAGCAGGACTAGAGTGTGAAATACCTCATAGAGCAGTTATTGCTCCCCTCTCAGGGTCTGTGGCAAGAATATCCCCTCCACCAGGACCCCTCCCAGAGGCAGAGCTGAGGGAGGTGATTCCACTGGGGAAGGAGAGAGGCAGTTCCCATTGTTTGGTGAGGACAGAGAGATTGCCTTTTCTACAAAACTCATGGTCTTTGTTCACACCACTGCACTCAACATCTCTTCTGTATGGTCTTCAGAACCATCATCGTTGACATATGAAAGTAAATAGGTTACACGCTACAGAAAGGCTGGATAGCAGAGTGGTTAAGAGCTCAGACTAGAGCCAGATCACCTGGATTTGAATCCTGACTCAACCCCTTCTCAGCTACATGATGTTGAACAAGTCACTTAGCAATCCGTGCCTCAGTTTCCTCATCTGTAAAATGGGAATACTAACAGTAACACTTCAGAACGATTGTGAGGATGCTGTGTAATATATATATATGACTTAGGACAGAGCCTGGCACACAGTAGAACTATATAAACATTCACTATTAGTTATTACAATTTTATTACCTTAAAATTGTGGAAAATGCACCAATTTGGAGAGCTGTGCTCGGTGCAGCCCTGCTGCCGCTGGCAGCATTCTGTTATTGACTAAATGGACTTTAAGGTCCCTCAGTCACGTCCGAGACCCCACGATTTCTTGTACATCATATGGACACAGGTGGTGAGAGAGACGCCTGTGGTTCTTCGTCCATTCAGTGAAAATCTAGGACTCAGTTTTCAAGGGCCCACATATTTTTAGAACCTGCTTTTAGCAGGAAGAAGCTACTGAGTCCAATGTTTCAGAGGCCTTTTCTATTGGTTTATGAGACTCATTTAGAGCAATGGTGATAAATGAGGGAGGGCTGTGGAAGCTGGAGAAAGACTGCAAATTCTCGCTTCCGGCGGAGGGGAGAACAATGCGCCATTGTTTGCAGAAGATCGCTGGAGGAAATGCTTCTTGCTTGTGCGTCATTTGTAATTAACTCAACCTGGGATGAAAAATGTCGTGTATACGAAAATGTTATACTACCTGTGTAATAATAAATCGTTAGCAGATGCTGCCGGCATGAAGATTGTTATTGATGACTTTGGGGAGAAAACAGGTTTATGGGAAATGTTTGATTCAGAAGGAGGACACGCTTCTTGCTCGACTCCTGCCTGTCTGGCTGCACAGCGTTGGGAGGTTTATAGTACGGTGTGAAAAGCAGAAAAGTCCGTGCACAGGACCTGATCCGGTTTGTCCACGCTCATAGGAGCTCGCCTCCCAGAACGGGGAGGTCGGGAGCTCACCTGCCCTTCCTGCAGAGGGACTGCCTCTGGCCTGCTCAAGCTGGGCTGAGTCCCTAGTCCTTGGAGGTCTGGGTCCTCGCCCCTCCTATGCACACGTGAAGGGCATCTGGGTGTAACTGTCGGACTCAGCCAGGAGGGGCCACAGTTTGATGATAACGCAGTCGTGGATAGCGCATTGGGCCAGCGTGGGCTGAGGTCAGCCAGGAACAGGTTGGCCTGTGGCTCTGGAACTGGTTCGTGGTGTGGTGTGGTTCTCAGCAAACAAATTTACCTCTCTGACCCTCAGTTTCTTCATCTCTAAAATGGGCAAACTAATAGTATCTATCCCCAAGCACTTTTGAGGGTTAATTTAAAATATAAAACAGTCCAATCCTTGGTCAGTAGTAATAAGCCCTCATATGTTTATGATGGTGACGTTTCAAACTCCTCACCATGAGGGTCACCACATCCAGACCCTCCACCTCCCACCACCCTTACCTTTGGCACACATGCTCCCTCCACGAGGCAGCACGGCCAAGCATTTCAGAGCAGGAACTTCGGGCCCCACAGCCCTGCCTTCAAGCCCTGCTCGTCCACTCACTTTGTGAACATGAACGTGCTACTTAATTCTCTGACTACAGTGGTCCTGCGCGTAGAATGGGGCTGATAGAGCACCTCCCACGTTGGGACTGTGGTGGGGACTGAGATGACGGCTAGGAAGCCTTCAGCACAGCACCTGGCGCACAAGATGCACCCCCTCAGTGCAAGGTATCATTACTCTGCCCGATGCTGCGGGGCAGGAGGTCTAGAGCAGAAACGTGATCACCACCTCACGGTCCAGGACTCCAAGCTGGCAGGAGACATCTTCACCTAGGCTCATTCTGCCCCAACACCGAGGTGAGTCGATGCTACAAACTCCTGCAGTTCAGCACTCCTTTACTCCGTTCCTCTCCTCCTTCGCTGCCATCCTGCTTCAGCCAAATTCTGGTTCTTTCAGGCCTGGGAGCCGGAGAGAATTGGGCTTGAATCCACACTCACTCACTGTATGACCTTGGACAAGTTGCTTAACCTCTCTGAGCCTGTTTCCTCACCTGCAACTGTAAGGATTAAATGAGACAACGCATGCAACATGCCTGGTCCAGAGCCTGGCACTGATTAAAAGCTGAACAGGTATTCGGTTCCCTTGTTCCTTAAATGGAAATCCTTTTCTCGCCCCCTAATGGGCTTAATTAACCCTTCCCCTCTCCAGATGTTATACTGCATCAGAGCATTTCTTCCTGTATGTCTTATTTAGCCCCTGTTGTGTTGGAATCAAAGGACCCCCACACCCTGTGCTTTCTCTAGAATCCTGCTTTCCATTTGCATCCTCTGTAGAAATCATGGCTCTCTCCCAACATCAGTTCTCCTCGCTGTGGTAAATTGTTGCATTTACGGCTCCAAATTCGTTCGTTCCTTATATCCACCCCATGGAGTTATCTTCCCCGACCTGATTCTCAACTCGCCATGTGCCTTGCTCTGGCAAATGGGAGGATAGCAAATGTGCAGCAAGAAGACACCGGAGAAGTGTTTGTGCCCTGGGGCTTGTCCTCTCTTTCTGCTCCTGGAACCCTGAGACCACCATGTGAGCAAGCCCAGGCCAGCCCGCTGGAGGATGACAACCCTGGGGAGAGTCCCCAGTCATCCCAGCCATCTCAGCAAAGATGTCCCAAACCACTCAACCCCAGCGGGCCCAGCAGCTGATGAGAGAGCCTGGCCCAAAGGAGGAGCCATCATGCTAAGCATGGCCCAAATCGCTGACCCACGGAATGTCATCAATTCAGACCTTTATATTAGTAACACTTCAAATGTATCCGTGTTCAGGGTCATCTTGTTAATTGTAGACAATTCTGCCAACCTATCAAGATTATTTCAAACACTGAATCATCATTCAAAGTGTTTGCTATCATTTCCAGGTTTGCATTACCTGCAGTCGGGAAAAGCATTCATCCCTGGCGTCTTCATCCGAGCCCCTCACGGGAGTATTAGACACATTGAGCTGGAAATTAAATAAGTATCATGTGCCAGACATATCGTGCTGACCGAGAACAGCTGACTCCACTCACATCACACCATTCCCTCAACAATCCCAAACTCTGGCTATGTGCTTGACATGGTTTTATGGCTAGATAAGCGAACATAACTAACTCTGCCCTTGAAGTATTTGATATCCAGCCAGCTACTAACCCGGACAGGAGAAGGAGGGAAACATTCCTGAAAGAAGGGGATTTTTAGGCTGGCTCTTAACAGACACATAGGAGTTTGCAGGGTGGATAAGTGGAAAAGGACTTCCAAGGGGAGGGAACAGTATGTGCAAATCATGATGCATCCGGGAATCTGTGAGTCCCTGGATGTGGCTGCAGCTTAGGGCATTCGGGAGCTGGAGAACAGGGTAGGGACCAAATGGTATGGGGCCCCGTGTATGTTTCTTAACCCATGTCATCATCCGTCAGGGCCACAAAAAAATCTTGAGAAGCTGCTCAGTTTCTTTGTAGGGCTGAGTGTGCCTGAGGCTCCAAGTAGCATCAGTTCTTGATAAATAATTCAAAGCCCTGTCTTCGTGGGTCCACACACGTCTCTTCATTCCAGGAGCACTGATTTATGGACACGGCTTTCAAACACAAAAGGCTCTGATTCTATTTTGCTTAAAAAAAAAAAAAAGGCAGAAGCTCTCAGGATTTACTACACTGATGGGCATGCACAGAAAATGAAGGCGAGAAGGTGCTGCAGGCTGCCTGAGGGAGGGATACAGGGATGCTGCTGTGCTCTATCTGGAGAGGAGCTGCGCCACCTGCCTCCCAGCCCCACGGTCCCGAGGGCCAGAGAGGAACCAGAGCACTTTCTGCTGGCCCCAAAGCTTCCCTGTTACAGCTCCGCCCCTCTGCTTCACAATTGGGAAAATCCTCTAACGCCCCACAGGAAGTGAGGCAGAATCAAGCCACTCGGAGTTCTGCAGCCCAACCCAGTGCCGTCTTCACTTCTTTGAGCCTCTCCAGTTTCTTCAGATCCAAAGGATTTGCTTCTGCGGAGCTCTACATGGAGGCAGCCTGCTGGAATAGACAGAACAGATGCTGGCATCAGGGAGGTAGGAGTTCTGCTTCTAAGTTCTGCTACTCACCCGCTGCCCAATCTTGGGCAAGTGACTTAATCGCTCTATGCCTCAGTTTTCTCATCTCTAAAATGGGAGTAATGATGAGTAGGTGTCACGGATTAGAGAATGTCTGCCCAGTGCTCCCTATACACACGCATCTTCAGTTCAAAATTGTTTTATGTCTTTTGCCCCCTCTCAAGGGCTTGTTGGTCTCTTTTCTACTGTTTGTGCATCTCTATGGTGTAAAGCAGAGATCTGATTTAACTTTTGTGTGAACATCTTCATCACGTGCAAAGTTAGATGGGTATTTCTTTCATCCAGCAGTTACGAGATGAGTAAACCCAGTTGGTTAAGGTCGAGAAAGCAGACTTTCTTGTTGCGCTGTCAGTGAGAATATAATTCGCACCACGTTTCGGCAAAAATTTGTAAATATATAATCAAATTTAAAATATATATATATATATACCCTAAAATCCTATGATCCCACTTCTAGAACTCTTTCTTACAAAAGCACAATGTTGCAACATTGTTTGTAAAAAAAAAAAAAAAAGGAGCAGGGGAATGATCTAAATGTCTGTCCATATCTGAATGAATAAATTATAGAACCTCCATACAAATAAACTTCTATACAACCCTCTTAAAAAGCGCCATATGTACAGACTTGGAAAGAAGTCGACAACATATTGTAAAGTGAAAAAGGAAGTCGCCGCACAATATGTATGGTGTTAATACTGATTTGGGATTTTAAGAGCCATAAATAATACAAATAGCTAATGATTTATGGCACACTGATTCTTCGCCAGGCACTTATCTAAATATTTAATCCTTGCAACAAACTCATGACGTAAATGCGATTAGCCCATTTTTCAGATGAAGAAACTGAGGCCCAGAGAAGTGAAGCGATTTTCTCAGGGCTGTGGAGTTGGCGGAGTCCGGACCCAAGCCTGGTGCTCTGACGGCTGAGGCAGCTCCTTCGAGCTCAACCCCACCTGCCCTAAGCAAAGGAAAAGGTCTCGAACTGGCAGGGGGAGAGGGGCCTTTCTCTGCCCACTTTATCCACTTTTGTGTTGTTTGGGTTTGTTACAGTGAGCATGTAATTGAAAAATAAAAATTTTATAAAAGCGCCCAACCATGTGGAATCCTTGCCTGGGATGGGGGACAAGAGGGAGTGGGGGGAACCACAGACACTTTCTCAGGCTGGGCTGAGCGCAAACCTGGCTTTATGTGGATCCCCTGATACACACCTTCCACGTCAGTAAGGAGAAGTACAGGGGAAAGGGTCCAACTCCAGCGTAGGACAATCTAAGTTCAATCCTGTTCCACCACCAACCAGCTGAGGGGACTTTGCCAAGTGTCTTAATCTCTCTGAGCTTCCTCTTCTCAGCTGCAAAGTACTACTACCACCATTACGGGGTTGCAGCGGGGTCAGAGAGAGAGTGGCTGGCACGTAGCAGGTGGTTAGTGAGAGGTGGCTGCTGTGGCTGCTCCATCCCATGCTCTCTGCAGTGTGGCTCCTGGGGACCTGGCATCATGTGAATTAAGATGAACTCTTTGGCTGACATCATCCGGGAAGTTTCATTGTCCCACAGTGTCCACATCCAACTCTCAGGTCCAAACAACTCAGAGACAGAGGGTTTCATAGCAATCTTGTGAATTCCAAAGGCCACTGACTCCCCAAGTCTCCCTCTAATTTCAAGCCCCCTCCCTTTCTAAAGAAGAAAAGGGACAAGAAGAGAGATTTTTGCTCCCATCTTACCCTGTGATCTCGTCTCAGGCCTTGATGTTCTGAATCTAGTGTTTGGAAGAAGTAACCTGCCTCAAGGTTCTCTCTCAGTGGGCCTGGGAAACCCCGGGTCAATCTGATGCCAAGCGGGGACACGGAAAGAACAAGCCACAGCACGTGGGTCCCGCCTACAGAAATCCCCGGCTGCCTCAGGGAATGGGGGCGGAGGAGGGCTGGGACGCGTTTTGATTCCTTGGAGGTCTCTGCTTCAACTTTAATATGACTTTAATATTAGTCCTCCAAATATTGCTCATCATTACCTGCACGGACTAGATTATCGAGACAATCGCTCGAGACTCCAGCACCCCCAGCCCCGCCTCTAAGGGCGCGCTGACCTCGGAACACCGGCGGGCGTTCTCCATTCTGAAGGTCCTCGCGAAGTCTGCGTGCTGCTCCGTAATCTCCCAGGCAGCTTCGTTTATCGCTATTGTGCGTTCCTACAGATTCTTAGTTTAATGACACCCTTTCTGAAGTAGCAGCGATGGTGCCAAATGGCACTTGCATTTCCAGGAAAGCAGCCAAACTCATTAAGTTAATAAAGGAATTTAGCTGTATAGAGATGGCTCCTTCACATACATTCCCGAAAAACCCGCAGTCTCTCAGCTCATCAGCAGCCATTAAACCTCTGCCTCCACCTGCAAAGCGCTCGCCCCACCGAGTCACAGCACGTGGCCCCGCGTCGGCTGCAGAGGACAGAGTGCGCTGTGCCAGCCAGCCCTGATTTCTCTGGCACTTCTGCTCCCATAGCTGCTCCCCAAGTCCCCTCTCTCTGCAAGCCCGAGTGAGCCCCACTGGAGCCCCACAGGTCCTGGTCAGGGACAAGACAAGCCCCATCTATCCACCCACGTGTTACAGCTGGATGGTTTGGATGCTCAGCATAGCCCGGGATGGCAGGAAGCAGTTGTCAGACAAACCATCACAACAGCCACCTGTGTAGTCTCCCACCTCCGTCTTATCCCTCTGCCATCGTGCTTCCCCTTTGCAGCCAGGGTAACCTTTCTAAACCATAAATCTGATTACATCACCTTCTGCTATATTCCTTATCGGCTCCCCATTGCTCACAGGAGACCAGTCCCCCAAACTCCTAGAACAGCATCAGGCATTTGAGGACGCCCTCCACCATCACTTACCTCTCCAGTTTCCCCATCACCTCTCACCCACTCACCTCTCCATCCTACACTCCAGCTCCCAAAACAGGCCCTGCTCTCCCCCTCATCCAAGACCTTTGGTGTCACTCTCCAGCTGCCTCTGACACCTTTCCCCATCCCCACTGCTTCCTCTCTTCCTGGATAACTGCAACTCATCCTTCAAGACTCCACCCAAGTCCCTTCCTCCTAGAAGCCTTCTCTGGCCTCCCAACTTGGCCTGAGTAGATGCTTCTTCTTTGAGCTTCCATAGCAACCGGCACGCCCATGTGCAAGAACACTTACCACATGGAATCATGATCATCTGCTTTATTATCTATCTCCACAACTAAAGCATGAATGTCCATTGTTCCCACACCACCTCTGCATTCCCATATGCCCAGCACATGGAGGTACACAATCAATGAAGCAAAAAGATTCTGTCTAGTAGCCTGGTCATCCGCACCCTGCATGTTGAGTTCCTGTCTTTCCTGACATCATATTTCCTCAATGAATTTTGTAAAAACGCCCCTCTCTTTTCTGGTCCCCAGATCTCTTTTCCTCACCCTCTCTTAGCTCTTTCTCTCCTTCTCTCCCCTTGCTCAGTGAGAGTCTTATTGACTTGTCAAACTGGAAGCTTTAAATATTTTTATTTCTCTGCTCCTGGAAGCTTGCACATGGTCCTATCCACTTCCTTCGAGTGGTCCGTCCACCTCTTCTCCAGCTCCCCTCCCCTCGTCTCAGTCCTTACACCTTTAACTCCATGACTGGTTGGGAAGAGCTCCCTACCTCCTACCATCCTGCAGAGGAGTGTGGGAACCACCCCTGGGGTCAGCCTTGGGTCCACTCAGCCCAGGTTCTGGCTCTAATGGGGTCCCCTAAGATACGTTATCACTGCCCCACAGTGCAGATGGCTGCATGACAGACTCATTCCCCTCAATAATCCTACACAAATCAATTGGTGAGTTCAGCCAGGCCTCACAGGAAGGGTTTTATATTTCCTATTGGCACCAGCTCTTGGCTTAATGAATTTCTGAAGTTTACTACCCTCTGAATGTGTTTCAAACATTCCTCTTCCAAGTGTCAAGGCAGAGAAGGCAATTAACATCCTGGAAGTAATGGCTACAGTGGAAGTAGATGGTCTTGCACCACCATCCCTACCTCACTCTGCCAGGATCCAAGATCCTCCTTCATAAGAACCAAAGGGCATGGGAGGATTGGCTCAGCCCGGGGTTCACATCTCCAAAATCACCCACAGGGAACATAAGGCATGCGATGGCAGGGGACTACTCTGGCTCTTACATGGGCCGCTAATGCTGGACTGCAGGAATACTGTGGTCATGGCAAGGGACCCCCGTGAGAGGAAGCAAGAACAGAGACTGGTTCAGGAAACCCAGGACTTAACCTTCAACTGGTCTAAGCAAGAGGACTATAAGAGTCAGGGGCCATTCGGGAAAACTGAAAACTCTTTAGTATTTCAAACACGGGGAATTTAATACAGAAGATGGGCCACAGTGGCTGTAAAAGGGCTAAAAGTCCAAACGGAGATGGTGAAGCAATCCAAAAATTAGCAACAGCAGGAAGTCACCATCCCTCCAGGGCTGCAGGACACAGATGGGGTGATGGTGTTACCAAAACCCAGAAGCCAGGGCCATCAGCCCAAGCTAGGACCACAGCAGAGGCTGCCTGGCAGAAGGTGAGACCATGGAGGGAGGGACGTCTTGCAAGGATCTGGAACAGCCATGCAGATGAACCTGCAGCCCGAAAATGCTCTTCTTCACCTAGAGCAGAGGGAGAAGGGGAAATGCCCTGACTTCTCCCTTCCTCCCTAGCTCCAATCTCCTGCTGTACCTAGACAGAAACCAGTGGGAGCAGTCTGGGAAACACAGCTTTCAGGAAAAAGGTAGGGATGGATCTGAAAGCAAGAGACAATGGTGAGTCCAGAGACCAAGAAATAGACACACTCCATTAGTTCATGTACCCCTCTATGTTCTCCTTAGAGTTGCATAGCTTTCAGTTGTGTCCTTTCTCAGCTTCCACCCTTCTAGACTGAAGAATCGGTCCCCACAGGGCAGTCTCTGTGTCCATCCTACGGGCTCAATTAATTTTACTGTTCTCCGAATACTTGTTATGCACCAAATACATGCCAGGCACTCTGCTGGGCAGTGGGAGGAAGGGAATATGAAAAGAAAGAAGATACAATTCTTGTTCTCAAGGAGCTCACGGTCAGGGAGCTCACAGATAAGGTACGGCTCTCTATAACAAGAAATAGATAATTTACGTGAAGCCAAAGAAGAAACTGTGCCTGGAGAAATGGGAAAAGGCTTCCAGCAAGAAGTGGCATCTGAACTGGACCTCAGATGAGAAAGAGTTCACCAAGTAGGAGAAAGGCATCCTAGATAGAGGGAAGACTCTGTCCCATGGCACCAAGCGGGTGACAGAACATGGTGGCTCGTGGTGCACTGAGAAAACCAGGCTGGAATGGAGAGGGCACAGGAAGAGGGATACAGATAAGGCCTGAAAGGTGGACAGATGTTAGAGGACCTTGAATACCACAAGCAGTGGGGAGTAATGGAATGTGTTTATCAAGGGGTGTGGCATGATTAGGTTTGTGTTCTAGAAAGATCTCTCTGGCTGTCTAGGTGGAGGATGGGCTGGAAAGGGTGATATCAGAGGCAGGGTGAAGAGTTTGAGGGGTGAATATCACGGGAATCCAGAGAAGAAATGATGGGGAGCAGAAGGAATGGAGAGAAGCGGCAGATGCAGCAAATAGGGATGGCTTAGGGACAGACGAATATGAGAGAAGACGGAGAGATGCAGGGCGCCTGACACAGGGCCTTTCTCTGAGTTTCTGCAGTCTCAGCGTACTTCCAAGGTGATGAGGAGCCCAGAGGTGAGGCCAGAGTCCTGAGAGTGGGCACCCCAGCGTTTGTGCAAAGAGAGAGAAGCTGGCCTTTGATGCCCTATGCTTTGTCTGGCAGTGCCTGGCCCTGGGGACCCTTGGTGCTGCTGATGTATCTTGGGCACTTGACATCAGGGTTCCCTGCGTTATACCAGGACTTGCAAGTTTTGAGTCACTTTCCCCAAATCACTCCCTATACCCACCTCTTGGTTCATTTATATGGGCGGATCTGAAATTGTACCTCTTCACCCACTGGCTTCTGAGCTGGACAGCAGAAAACCCCATTCTCCAGAGCCTGTTTGCCAAGCTGCAGTCTCTGGTCTCAGGTTCAGTCCCAGCTCTAGCCTGTGTTCCTGATTCTCACCTTCTCTCTATTAACCTCTCATTATATGAGGATCTGAGATAGTGTGAAGCCTTGTGGAAGAACCAAGAACTGGCCCCTTTAGTCAATCCAGATGTGAGTAAACACATACAGGTGAGAAATCAATGGTAATAAGGATCCTTCACCTCCTACTCCCCAGAGGGCATTAACTGAGCCATTCCAGGGGGCTGAGCATAGAGCCACATCTGCAATTTCCATATCTTCTGGATAGTTCTGCACAATTGGAAATTTTGTATCTTTTATTGAGCACTTACTTTATGCCTGGAATTCTTCTGGATGCTGTGAGCCCTCAGAGATGGACAAAACACACTCCCTGCCCCGTGAATTCATGCCTTAAGTCCTCCGCAATCTGACCCCAGCTCGCTTCTCCAGCACCACTTCTTGCCACTTTCCCACCACACACCCTTCACTGTAGTGATGTAGGAGGGACTGGAATTGAGAACTTAAAACTCCACAGATGCAGACGAGGATTGAAACATTTAACACGTTTGGCTCTGTGCAAAGAGAATCACTTTTGGACCTAATTCAGCAATATCCCTGGTGGCCACCACGGGCACAGTAACATGGTCAAGGGAGTATATAATTCTTCAAATACATTAGGAGCAGGTTTTGTGGCAAAACCTCGGGAAGAAGACAAGAAGGCAAAGGACCAATTTGCCAAAGGAAGCCAGGACCAGGTAAGGACCCTGGACAGCTCCCCAAAGACCAGCTCTTGTCCTACAACATATTTATTTAGTTGTTTATTCAGCAATACATATTGAGCTTCCTACCCACAACTAATACACTGTGTTAGATGCTGGGAAGTATGGTTGTGTACAAGGTAGACAGGATCCCTGCCCTCAGAGAAGGTACAGTCCAGGGAGAAGACAGGCAAGAATCAAAGATCAGTGACATCTCCCTGGAGACTATCCCCACAGCCATCGACCTCCCTGGTCTGAGAAACTCTTCAGGTCAAAAGGCCTTGCTCTGATTATTCCAGGCCATACCTCCTTGAGAAAGTGGACTCACCCAAGATTCATTGGCCAACATGGCCCTGTCCTGTGCTCTGACCAAAAGGAGTCACAGTGGGAGCCCAGGAGATCCTTGAGAAGTAGAAGAGACATCTCATGGGTGGCAGCTGCTTCCTCCTCAGAGCTTTCATAACTCTGAGTTTCTCTCTATGGCCTGAACAGGAATAACTACAGACCTCAACCTCCCATTGCACCTCAACCAGCCCACTCCATGGGCCCGCTGGGATCAAAGAAAGCTTCCCCCTTTTGGTCCCAGAGCCTTCCAGACTGCTTTGGATGCATTCTCTCGTGGCTCAAAGAAATATCTGCAAAGTCTTATTTCTGTTGAACTATCACCACCTGGTGGCCTAAACTGAGTTTTTCAAGAAAAGAGAGTTGAGTAATTTAGTTTAATGACCAGTTGACATCATGGGCTTGTAGTTTTCTAAGGAGGCTTAGCAGGGCTGTCACATGGGGCCTCAGTAATTCTCCCCGCTTAGCCCCGGACAGCTGAGGATTTGGCCTGTTCTTAAAGGCTCCTAGAAGGGAATTCCACACTTACCTCTGTGCTTAACTCATTTTTGCACTTAGCACCTCTCACTGGGCAGAAGTCCTATCCCAGAGCTAATTCCAGTTCCTTGTGCTGCAGTCAAAGCCCTTTTGCTTTGATTCCTGTCAATGGAGCTGGACACACACACTAAGAGACCATCATCTGACCTCTGTATTATACAGCTCAAGGCCTCCAGGAAGAGGGAGTGGATGACAGTCCACTTAACGCAATGGGCACAGATGTGTTTGGAGAGGCTTAGGCCTCCCCAAGTGGCGAGGGCCAGAGCAACCTCAAGGTGCACATCCTTACCCACGTCCCAACTGCCTTTCAGATACAGCCTTGGGAGTGACGAGGGGTACACTTTTTGGAGGTGGATACACTCACCGGTACCCTGAGAGCTCACCTTTGGCTCATCGGAGGCAGCGGGAGGCACGGGGATGAGGACATGGGCTTTGGAGTCTCCCAGTTCTGGTCTCATCTGCAAACTAGGGATGATGACCCCCATCTTAGAAAAGTATTGGGAAGATGAAGTGAGCCAGCTCTGCAAAGTGCCTGGCGGGAAGCAGATGCCACTCAATAGACGCTATCGTCTGCCCCTCTCCACACCCCAGGACTGTCGTTAAAACCCTCAAGCCAACCATTTTATGTATTCACAGTCCATCTTGTTCTAGAAGGACTGGATATACAAATTTACATACATAGAAAGATATAAAGTAAAATAAAAATTGTATTAATTTGCCACATATATCAAAGTTAAAATGAAAGTAGAGATAAGATGGAACCAAAAGTTAAGGCGGTACGTGAAGCCTATGCTCTAAGATTGTATTTTGTACATAATCTTAAGAGATGGACCAAATGCTTGATGTAAAACCTTCCTAGAGGACAAACCAAAGAGGCACAATGGCCAGCTGCTTGACGAGGTGCTTGAAAGAGAAAAATAAGTGAGTTCCCAAGGAAAGCACATTTCTGAACCAAAATTTTTAAACGTGTGTTCCCTTCAATGGAGAAATTCCTTTTCTAGGATTCTAACCCTGAGAGGTAGTCACATGTGTGCACAAAGACATATGTGTGTACAAAGTTGGTTGTTGCAGAGTGGTTGGTCACAAATGAAAACAAGCTAAATTTCCATCAAACTGGACTGATTAAGTAAATTCTAGTACATCCAAACCATGGAACACTATACCACTACAGAAAGGACAAAGGATGACGGATCCATATGCACTAACATGGAACGATCTGCAAAAGACTCTAAGAGAAAAAGATTCAATTTGCAAAAAAATCATGTCTTATATATGTACTTTGTAGAAAAGTTTAACTGCATTCACGTAAAAATGGTAACACTGATTACCCCTGGGGAGTGTATGGGACGATGGGGGAAGTTAAAGGACCTTTTCACTTTTGTGTGTGTGTGTTAAATATTTTTTTAATTGCTCTGTGATACTATTTTTTTAATTTATTTATTTTTATTGCAGTAGCATTGGATTATGACATTATGTAACTTTCAGGTGTACATCGTAACATATTTTTATTTCTCTGTAGATTACATCCTGTTCACCACCCAGAGACTAATTACCATCCATCCCCACACACATGTTCCTAATCACCCCTTTCGCCCTGCTCCCTCCCCACTTCCCCTCTGGTTACCACCAATCCAATCTCTGTTGCTGCGTATTTGCTTGTCGTTGTTTTTATCTTCTACTTATGAGTGAGATCATACTGCTTTTAACTTTCTTCCTCTGACTTATTTCACTTAGCGTAATACCCTCAAGGTCCATCCAAGTTGTCACAAATGGCCGGATTTCATCATTTCCTATGGCTGAGTAGTATTCATTGTGTACCACATCTTCTTTATCCATTCGAAAGGGACATTTTTACTTTCTACTCTACATATTTCTACACTTTATTTTTGTAACTCTAATAATTTAATTTAAAGAAAAATGGGGAAGTGTCATTTTAAAATTCACATGTAATTGGGTAGTGGTATTGTATCTATGTTAAATTTTCTGAATCTTATCATTGTACTATGGTGATGTAAGAAAATGTCCTTTTCGGGCCAGCCCAGTGGTGCAGCGGTTAAGTGTGCACATTCCGCTTTGGTGGCCCGGGGTTCGCCAGTTTGGATCCCAGGTGTGGACATGGCACCACTTGGCAAGCCATGCTGTGGCAGGCGTCCCACATATGAAGTAGAGCAAGAAGGGCATGGATGTTAGCTCAGGGCCAGTCTTCCTCAGAAAAAAGAGGAGGATTGGCAGCAGTTATTTCAGGGCTAATCTGCCTCAAAAAAAAAAGAAAAGAAAAGAAAATGTCCTTTTCTTAGTATATACATGCTGAAGTCCTTAAAGGTGAAAAGTCATGACAACTGCAACTTATTCTCAAATAATCACCAAAAAAATTAAAAATTAAAAATAAGATAAAATAATAGTAAGTGTACAGAGAGAGTTAGAAAGCCAGTGTGTCCTAATGTTAATAATTGGGACATCTAGGGAAAGGTTAAGTGGGAGTTCACTGTAGTACTCCTGCAATTTTTCTGTAAGTTTGAAATGTCTTCAGAGTAAAAAGTGTTTCTAAAAAGTTTCATGTGATTTCTTCCTTCTAGAGTGGACACTTTGATGTGTCTTTCCTGGGTTCTAGGAGGACCCTGATGGTGGGTCCTTTAGCACACGTAAGGCAGGCACCAATCATTGCCCTTGAGTGAGACTTAAATGCAATTGAGAAAGTCAGATGGGCACACTCAGAGCCAGAGGGTGTGTTCTGTTGTAAAAGATGGAAATTGATTGTGTCCTTTGGAAGAACTAGGGAGTTGTGTGTTTTTCCTTAATACGCCTCAGGACTGCTTTGCACCTATAGGGTACTGTCTGTTCTTGAAGATGGTGATGTGAGTGTACGTATTCTTGTCAAAGTTTGCAGATTAAAAGCAGACCGTGGTAGGGGGGGACACCGAGTCCTGGTATTTCCTTCACTTCCCACTGGGAAAAGGATTAGAAGGAGGGGGAAGAGGACAGGAACTGGATGGACTGGATTATATTGTTTAACAAAAGATTTTAACTATTGGTGTTCAGTGCACAGTTTTATCTAAGCCTGAAATATACAGACTTTGGGGAAATGGATTGTCAAGCCATTGGGACTGCCTTGTTGGCTCATAAGACCGACCACACGCCTGACGAGAACAGACATTTCCACATCCATCGTCCTAGAAGGAGGTCATGCTGGGGTCTATGTTAGGAGTAGGGGAGACATGGAGGGAAATCTGGTCTCTTTCTGGAGGTCTGAAGCCAGACTGACCAGCCTCCAAGGTGTGGAGGATGCTGGAGAGCCTTGGGGCTCAGGAATGATCTGCCAGTGTCAGGTGGAGACCAGCCAGAGCTACAGAGACTGCCAGCTGGGAAAGGGCACCGGGGCTGGCCCTGGCCTTCAGGCTCTAGGAGCAATGTCAGCAGCAGCCACTGCAAGGCACCCTCTGCTGTATTTACTTTCCTTTATCTGTGATCCTTCAGCAGAGTCTTGCTCAGAGTCATTTCTTCCTATCACAGTCTCGGCTGTGCCGTGGAGAATTGGAGAGAGCCTGCCCCACATTTCAAAAGTGGACAGGAAAAGAGGAGTGCCCCAGGAATGGTGGATCAGAGAAGACCCCTGGGCCCAGCATCTCAGGAGGATGGAGACAGTGTCTGAGACAATGGAGGCAATAGCGAGGTAGCAAGACCAGGAGGTCAGAGAAGAAACTGAGTGACTTCACAACCTCCCTGAGACAACACCTGGGACACTTCAGACACAGCTGGGAAGAGGGAAATTTCAAGGAGGCCAATTTCCAGAAGTTATCCAGGTTTGGATTCAAGTCATAATCATTTAAATATAAAAGGAAAGTATCACTTTATTCTGGTGGGACGTGGGACATATGGATTATCCTCACACGCTCATTTTTAATAGAAACTAGCATTATTGGAATAAATGTGGGTTTTTAATGTACTTGTAAAAGGTCTTGAAGCATCAGGAAGGGAGCAAAGACCCCAAGCACCAGAAACATAACTTCAAAAGTTCAGACCTCAGAGGGAGAGCCCCCATGGGTCCTCCGTTGACCAAACTCACGCCTCTTTTCTAAGCCCGGAAAGTACTTGAGTGCCATCTAGTGGCCAGAGTGAGTAGCTGTTTGGAAGGATAAAGAGAAAATCGTTCAAACGTAGTAAACGTATTCAGCTTTTACTGTGCTAATATTGTGGGCCAGGCATTGTTTGACACCCAAGCAGTACAACAGTGAACAAAATAGTCTAAGTCTCTGTCCTCAGGGAGCTAATATTAGATTGGCAGGTGGAGGTGACAGTAAAGTAAACAAAGCAATAACTCTATAAGGTCAGGTGATGAAAAGAGCTGGACAGAAAAATAAAGCAGAGTAAGGGGTCTAGGAGATGTGGGGATTGCTACTTTCTAGGAGGCGAGGTAACATGCCTTCTAGGGAAAATCATTCCAGGAGGATGGAAAAGCCAGTGCAAAGGCCCTGAGGTGAGAGTATTCTTGGTGTGTTCTGGAACAGACAGGAGATCAGAGGGGCTGGAGCAGAGGGAGGGAGACAGAGGTAGGATATTTCAGGAGCCAGATTTTATGGGGCCTCATGAACCATTGGGAGGACTCTGGCTTTTACTTGGAGTAAAATGGGGGAGTGTTGGAAGATTTTGAGCAGAAACTTGACCTGGTTCATGTTTCAAATGGGTAACTCTGGCTGCTGAACTGAGAGTAGACAGTAAAGGAGTAACGTCAGAGTCAGGGGGAATAGTCAGGAGGTGACGGCAGTGATCTGAGTACAAGACGATGGCGGGCCAAATCAGAATGGTATCAGTGGGCTTGAGGAGAAGAATCAGGTTTCAGATCTATTTAAAAGACGGCATCAGTGGGACTTGATGACAGATTGGATGTGGGGTTGAGAGAAAGAAAGGGGTCAAAGATGACCCAGGTTGGTGTCAAGATGGCCACATAGGCAGATTCTGAACTCACCTCCTGCCATGGACACGACCAATTTACAACTACTTGGAACAATTAGCCCTGAGAGAGAACTGACAACTGGATAAAAAGAACCCCTGCAACAATGGACAGCCCTAACTGAGGTAGAAGAGGCAGAAACTCCTCTCTGGAGAGAAAAGAAAGCCACCTTCCCAAGCTGCCGTGCTTCATGGCCAGCCGGGAGCAATCATAAGGTACGCAGCCTTCCCTGGAGGAAAGGGGACCTCAAAGGGGGAGCGTTACCACTATAAGCATCCTTTGACTCAGCACAACCCAGATGAGTGTCATAATACCTGGCTTTGCTGGCCATTAACAACAACGGGGAATACCCCTAGAAAAGCTGTGAGTCATTAGGGGGGAAAAAAAGCCAGCTCTTAAAGGGCCCATGCACAAATTCACCTGTTTTGGAAAGCAATCTAAAATCAACAGAAAGAAAGGTGCACAGGCCTTTCATGAAAAGAGACTCACCTGATAAGCTCTGGGTGCATCTCGGTGAGAGCTCTCCAGGGACTGAGACATGGGTGGCAGCCATTATTGTGACCAAGTACAGGCACGCTGACACAGATGCTGGCAGACACCATGGGAGTTCTTCCCCTGGTCTGTTAGCACAGGGTGTGCCCCACCCACCAGAGCACTGATTTAATCCAGCTCAGCCAGGGCAGGCAGCCTGCCCTAGGGACTGGCCCCACCCAACAGCAAGCCCTGGGGAAACCTGCGGGCCAGCATAGGCGGGGTGCCTAGAACCTCTGCAGCCAGGCAAGTGGGGCAGAGTGTGTGTGAGGAGCCAGTGGAGTGTGTGAGGCCTCTACAGTGGGGCGACTGGGTCTGCTTCAGGGGGTCAGGGCTCGCACATGAGGCAGGACCGTGTTGACGGTGTGTGTGGCCCTGTGGGCAGTGGGGCTTGTCAGCTGCAGAAGAATTGTGTTTCTCAAACAGCCACATAGGGGATCAGTCTCACCTTCAAGGCCTGAAACAATTGGGTGTTTCCGTGCCTGGGGCCAGTCCTATGCAGCTGCAATGCTGAGAGAGCTGACAACAGCCTTGCAGGATGGAGGCCTACAGCAACTGTAAGCCCCTCAGCCTAGCAATCAGCCATGCTGGGGGCCTACTCACTTAAGAGAAAACCTGCAACAGGAATGTGCTATTAGACTTTGAGGCTAACTCTGCTGGGGCTCCCCATGCCTGATAAAGTGACTGAAGGGTCCATAGCAGCCACACAGAGCTGAGCATTACAACCAGCTGGCCAGGAGGACAGTCTAGCCTCCCCAGGCACCTGCAGCAAGAACAACCCTGCCACAATAGAAGGAAACAAGTAGCCCACACAGGGGTCACTCATGGAACATTTGGACTGGTGACAAGAGGGAAACACACTGCTTGGCCTCATAAGGCATCTCTTACATAAGCCCACCTTTCCAAGATCAGGAGGTGTAGCTGACCCACCTTATACAGAGATACAAGCACAGAGAAAGAGCCAATATGAGGAGACAAAGGAATACATTCCAAGTAAGGGAACAGGACAAAACCCCAGAAAAAGAACTAAATGAAACAGAAATAAACAATCTACCTGACAAAGAGTTCAAACAAAAAGTCATAAGGATGCTCACTGATCTTGGGAGAAGAATGGATGAACACAGTGAGAACATCAACAAAGAATCAGAAAATATAAAAAAGAACCAATCAGAAATGAAGAATATAATACTAGAAATGAAAAATTCACTAGAAGGACTCAATAGCAGAGTAGATGATACAGAAGAACCGATCAGCAAGCTGGACAAAAGACTAGAGGAAATCATCCAAGCTGAACAGATAAAAGAAAAAAGAATTTAAAAGAATGAGAACAGTCTAAGGGACATCTCAGACAACACCAAGGGCACTAACATTCGTAGTATAGGTGTCCAATAAGGAGAAGAGAGAGACAAAGGGGCAGAGAATCTACTTGAAGAAATCACAGCTGAAAACTTTCCTAACCTAAGGAAGGAAACAGACATCCAGGTACAAGAAGCACAGAAAGCACCAAAAAGATAAACCCAAAGAGGCCCACACTATGACACATTATAATTAAACCGTCAAGAATTAAAGATAAAGAGAGAATCCTAAAAGCTGCAAGAGAAAGGCAACAAGTGACATACAAAGGAAACCCCATAAGACTGTCAGCTGACTTCTCAGCAGAAACCTTACAGGCTAGAAGGGAGTGGCATGATATACTTAAAATTCTTTAAGGGAAAAAACTATAGCCAAGAAAACTCTACCTGGCAAGGTTAGCATTCAGAATGGAAGGAGAGATAAAGAGTTACCCAGAGAGAAAAAATTAAAGGAGTTAATCGCTGAGAAACCAGTCTTACAAGAAATGCTACAGGGACCTATTTAAGTGGTAAAGAGAAGACCACAAATAGGAATAAGAAAATTTCAACAAAAAAAAAAAAAGCAATAAAATCACTGGTAAAGACAAAAATACAGTAAAAGTGGCAGATCAACCACCTATGAAGGTCAAAAGATGGAAGTACTAAAATTACCTACTTCCATGATAAGAGGGTAATGGATACACACAAAAAAAAGACATTAGACATGATATCAAAAACATAAACTGTGGGAGGAGGGAAGTAAAAGAGCAGCGCTTTTAGCAAGAGATCAAACTTAAGAGACCATCAACTTAATATAGATTGCTATATATGTAGGTTATTATATATGAACTTCATGGTAATCACAAACCAGAAACCTATAATAAATCCACAAAAAATTAAGAGAAAGGAACCCAAACATAATATTAAAGAAGGTCAAACCACAAGAGAAGAGAGCAAAAGAAGAAGAAAGGAATAAAGAAGAACTACTAAAACACCCAGAAAAAAAGTAACAAAATGGCAATAAGTGCATACTTATCAACAGCTACTTTACATGTCAATGGACTAAATGCTCCAATCAAAAGATATAGGGTGGCTGATTGGATAAAAAAACAAGACCCATATATATGCTGCATACAAGAGACACTCTTCAGACCTAAAGACTGAAGAGTGAAGGGATGGAAAAAGCTACTCCATGCAAATGCCAATGAAAAGAAAGCTGAGGTAGCAATACTTATGTCAGATAAAATAGACTGCAAAACAAAAACTGTAACAAGATACAAAGAAGGGCACTATATAATGATAAAGGGAACAATATAACAAGAGGATGTAACACTTTTAAATATCTATGCACCCAACATAGGAGCACCTAAATATATAAATCAATTGTTAACAGACATAAAAGGAGAAATAGACAGTACAAATGATAGTAGGGGACTTTAATACTCCAGTTACACCAATAGATAGATGATCCAAACAGAAGATCAATAAGGAGACATTGGCCTTAAATGTCATGTTAGACCAGATGGACTTAGAAGATATATACAGAACATTCCATCCAAAAACCACAGAATATTCATTCTTTTCAAATGCACATGGGACATTCTCCAAGATAGGTCACATATTAGGCCACAAAATAAGTCTCAATAAACTTAAGAAGACTGAAATAATACCGAGTATCTTTTCTGACCACAAAGGTACGAAACTAGAGATCACATACATGAAGAAAATTGGAAAAGCCACAAATACGTGGAGATTAAACAAAATGCTACTGGCAATAATTGGGTCAATGAAGAAATCAAAGGAGAAATCAAAAATTACCTGGAGACAAATGAAAATGAAAATGAAAATACAACATGCCAAAACCTGTGGGATACAGCAAAAGTGATTCTAACAGGGAAGTTTATAGCAATTAAGGCCTATCTCAACAGACAAGAAAAATCTCAAATAAACAATCTAACAGCGCACTTAAAGGAACTGGAAAAAGAAGAACAAACAAAGCCCCAAATCAGTAGAAGGAAGATAATAATAAAAATCAGAGCAAAAATAAATGGAATAAAGACTAAAAAAAATCAATGAAATCAAAAGCTGGTTCTTTGAAAAGATAAACAAAACTGACAAACCTTTAGCTAGACTCACCAAGAAAAAAAGAGAGGAGGCTCAAATAAATAAAATCAGAAATGAAAAAGGAGAAATTACATCAGACACCTCAGAAATACAAAAGATTGTAAGAGAATACTGTGCAAAGCTACACGCCAACAAATTGAATAATCTAGAAGAAATGGATAAATTCTTAGAATTATACAACCTCCCAAAACTGAATCAAGAAGAAATAGAGAATTTGAATAGACCAATCACCAAGAAGAAGACAAAAACAATAATCAAAAACCTCCCCAAAAATAAAAGTTCAGCACCAGGCGGCTTCCTTGGTGAATTCTATCAAATATTCAAAGCAGACTTAATACCTATCCTTCTCAAACTCTTCCAAAAAATTGAAGAGGAGGGGAAGCTTCCTAACTCATTCTATGAAGCCAACATTGCCCTGATACCAAAACCAGACAAGGACAACACAGAAAAATTAAATTACAGGCCAATATCACTGATGAACATCAATGCAAAAATTCTCAACAAAATACTACCAAATTGAATGCAACAATACATTAAAAAGATCATACACCATGATCAAGTGGGATATATTCCAGGATAAAGGGATGGTTCAATATGCACAAATCAATCAACATGATACACTGTATTAACAAAATGAGGAATAAAAATCACATGATCATCTCAATAGATGCAGAGAAAGCATTTGACAAGATACAGCATCCATGTATGATAAAATTAAAACTCTGAATAAAATGGGTAGAGAAGGAAAGTACCTCGACTTAATAAAGGCCATATATGACAAACCCACAGCTAACATTATTTTCAATGGAGAAAAACTGAAAGCTATCCCTCTAAGAACAGGAACCAGACAAAGATGCCCACTTTCACCACTCTTACTTAACATAGTATTGGAAGTCCTAGCCAGAGCAATCAGGCAAGAAAAAGAAATAAAAGGGATCCATATTGGAAAGGAAGAAGTGAAACTGTCACCTTTTGCAGACAACATGATTTTATATATATAAAACTCTTAAGATTCCACTAAAAAACTTTTAGAAATAATAAATGAATATGGTAAAGTTGCAGGATACAAAATCAACATGCGAAAATCCATTGTGTTTCTACACGCTAACAATGAAGCAGCAGAAAGAGAAATTAAGAATTCAATCCCATTTACTATTGCAACAAAAAGAATAAAATATCTAGGAATAAACTTAACCAAAGAGGTGAAAGACCTGTACACTGAAAACTATAATACATTGTTGAAAGAAATAAAAGAAGACACAAAGAAATGGAAAGATATTCTGTGCTCTTGGATTGGAAGAATTAACATAGTTAAAATGCCCATACTTTCTAAAGCAATCTATAGATTCAATGCAATCCCTACCAAAGTTCCAACAACATTTTTCACAAAAATAGAGCAAAGAATCCTAAAATTTATATGGAACAGCAAAAGACCCTAAATAGCCAAAGCAATCCTGAGAAAAAAGAACAAAGCTGGTGGTATCACACTCCCTGATTTCAACATATACTACAAAGCTATAATAACCAAAACAGCATGGTATTGGCACAAAAACAGACACACAGATCAATGGAACAGAATTGAGAGCCCAGAAATAAACCCACAGATATATGGACAGCTAATCTTTCGACAAAGGAGCCAAGGACATACAATGGAGAAAGGAGAGTCTCTTCAACAAATGATGTTGGGAAAACTGGACAGCCACATGCAAAAGAATGAAAGTAGACCATTATCTTACACCATGCACAAAAAAAAACTCAAAATGGATTAAAGACTCGAATGTAAGACCTGAAACCACAAAACTTCTAGAAGAAAGCATGGGCAGCATGCTCTTCAGCATCAGTCATAGTAGCATATTTTCAAGTACCATGTCTGACCGGGCAAGGGAAACAGTAGAAAAACTAAACAAATGGGACTACACCAAACTGAAAATCTTCTGCACAGCAAAGGAAACCATCAACAAAATGAAAAGACAACATAACAACTCAGAGAAGATATCTGCAAACCATATATCTGATAAGGGGTTAATATATCCAAAATATACAAAGAACTCACGCATGTCAACAACAAAAAAACTAACAACCCAGTTAAAAAATGGGAAAAGATCTGAACAGACATTTCTCAAAAGAAGATATACAGATGGCCAATAGGCACATGAAAGGATGTTCAACATCACTTACTATCAGGGAAATGCAGATCAAAACTACAATGAGATATCACCTCACTCCCATGAGAATGGCTATAATTAACAAGACAGTAAACAAGTATTGGAGAGGATGTGGAGAGAAGGGAACCCTCATACACTGCTGGTGGGAGTGCAAACTGGTGCAGCCACTATGGAAAACAGTATGGAGATTCCTCAAAAAATTAAGACTAGAACTACCATACGATCTAGCTATTCCACTGCTGGATATTTATCCAAAGAACATGAAAACGTGAATGTGTAAAGATGCATGCACCCCCATGTTCATCACAGCACTATTCACAATAGCCAAGACTTGGAAACAACCTAGGCGCCCATCAAGGGATGAATGGATAAAGATGTGATATTTATACACGATGGACTATTAGTCAGCCATAAAAAAATGATGAAACTGGGCCATTTGTGACAACATGGATGGACCTTGAGGGTATTATGCTAAGCGAAGTAAGTCAGAGGGAGAAAGTCAAATACCATGTGATCTCACTCATGAGTAGAAGATAAAAATGACAAACACATAAAGACAGAGATTGGATTGGTGGCTCCCAGAGGAGAAGCGGGTAGGGAGGAGAGTGAAAGGGGTCATTAGGCACGTGTTTGTGGTGTGGGTGGTAAGTAGTCTTTGGGTGGTGAACACGAGGTAATCGACACAGAATCTGAAATACATTATGACATATACCTGTAATTTATATAACATTATAAACCAATGTTATTGCAATAAAAATTAACTAATTAACTAAATTTAAAAAAAAAAGATGGCCCCAATGTTTTGGGCCCAAGCAGTCCCTTCCTGAAATGAAGAGCGTGTGAGCAGGGAAGGCTGGAGGGAGGGAGGGGATGGAGGTGGTGAAATCAGGACCTCCAACCTGGGGTGTCCAACTGGAGACAGCTATGATTTGCCCAAGTGGGGAGGTGGAAGAGGCTGCTGGATAAAGATTGTGGAATTCTGAGGAATGATCAGGGCTGAAGATACAAATGTGGGAATCATCGGCCCATGGAGGGTGATGAGGATTATTTTAGGCTGGTTACTTTTAAAAACTGCAGACAGGAAGGAGGCTCTGAGGAGTGGAATTTGCTTACTCTTTGATGAGAGACATTTGCATTTGTGAAGGAAGTCTCCACCTGTGGGGGTGTCTCCCTCTCTGCACCAGGAGGAAGGGGGGATGACCTTATCTCTAGAAACTCTTAATGGGGACGGCAAGGACTTAAGTCTTGTTTATTGTGCTTGTCTGGTAACCTCATGTAGCTGACTCCCCCCACCACCAACATCCTCGGGGAAGCATAAGACATCCTGACTTAATCAGGTCCAATTCTTATCTAAAGTTATAGGACCACCCAATAACCAGACCCCACCTGCACTGATACCATTTATTGACTTTTTAACATATTCTTTCCTTTGTCTTGTAAAGACATAACTCACATACAGATGCCTTAAATTTAGCCCTACTCTCAACCCACGTTTGCAGCAGCAGCAGCTCTTTACTGCCCATGGGTCCTGTCCCCATGCTATTCCATACTATTCACTAAATAAAAGAGCACTACTGCCAGACCTTGAGAGTCCAAGAAATCTTTCTTTCGAATCCTTGGCTCACCGCCCCCGCATCAGAAGCCTCTGGATGAGGCCACGAGGGGAGTGAGCCCAGCTAGAGAAGAGGAGGAGTCTGGGAACAAAGCCTGGGGCTCTGACCATCTAGCGCACCATCAGCAATCAAATCCCCACCACGTTCAGCTCTACCTCCTTCCTCATCGGGGAGATGGGCACAGGTACATTGCACCTCCTGCCTGTGGGCAAGGGTGTGGGGGAACAATGCACCCTTGGCAGCTGGACAGGAATATGGTCACGGTCATCTGGAAGGGTGGCTTGAGGGTTTTTACTAGAATATAAAAGGTGCATGACCTCTGGGTTCTGCTTCTAGTCCTGTATCCCAAGAGACATCAGCATTATCCTAGAAGGCACATGGGACGACGTGCCCTGCAGGGTTCTTCTGTAAGCATCAAGTATCATGCAACAAAAAAATTAAGCATGTTGTAGAACAAAACATACGTTGGGTTACAAAACCAAGCTGTATATTTTATAAAGGTGTGTGTGTGTCTACATGTCTGTCTATCTGGAAGGACATAGAACATACTAGGAACAGTGGTAACCTCTGTGGAGCAACGTCTTGTATTGCTTGCAGTTTTCATGATGGCACTGTATTCATATATTACTTGGAAATTAAAATTAAATGAAAGTAATATTTTAAATTACTTCTTCATTAACTAGATTATCTAGATACCAATGCCATACAAAGTATTAAGCTGTTTTTCTACTTACCAAACAAACAAGACTCAGTTACCTGCCTTCAAGGAACCCACAATCTTAAGAAGAAGGAGAAATTAACTGAGGTCTCTTGACCCTCTGCTGCGTCCCAGGTCTTGCGCTAGGCACGTTCGTATTTACTCATTTAACTGTCACAAGTACTTTGGGACTTAGCTCACGTTACAGACAAGAGACAGAGGCAGGTGTTGCCCAAGGTCGCACTCAGCTGGTGGCAGAGCCAGCCTTGGATCCCAGACCCACCAGATGAAAACCCCTTGCACTTTCCATGGCACTACCCAGCCTCCCGGTACTGATGGCTGAACTGCAAGGCATCCTGGGATATGCTTAATGAATCGTGGGATGGAAGATCAAAGCAGGAAAGGCTTCACAGGAGAAGTGCCATTTGGGGTGGCCCCTAGAAAAGGAGTAGGATTTTGGCAGACGAAATAAGAAAAAAAGGAGAGGTGAACTCGTACTGAGCACCAACCACGCGCTCCAGCAGCGGTGTTTCCTGCATTCACATGCATTTCTTGGTTTTATACCCTGTGCAGTAGGCATTATTACCCCCATTTTACAGATGTGGGTACTACATTGAGGCCTAGCAAGTTACATGACTTGTCCAAGGTTATAAAACTGCTAAGGGCAGAGCTGGGCCTTCTGACTCCAAATCCCACATCCTTACACCCCAACCCGGCTGACCCAGAATTAAATAGAATGTACTAGAAGAGGAAAAATCCTTGACCTGGGTATCCAGAGACCTGGCTCCCAGCCCCAGCTTGGCCACTGTCGTGCTGTCTGATCTGAGTACGTCTGCTTTCTTCTCTGGGCCCCCATGCCCCCTTCCGCTGTCTTTCTTGACGTGCCCAAAATGAAAGGATTAGTCCAGGATTCCCGGACTCCATGTCTGATAGCATAGGGGCACTGAGGCTCACACACTCACGTCACAGAGAAAGGGGGACAGGTGACTGGGCCCCCAGGGATTTTGCTTGGCTGGGGAGGCGTGTGAGGACAGGCAGGAACATCTTTCTCTGCTATTGTTCTGCTCCATCGGCCTCTCTCTGCCTGGCCTTGGCCTCCAAGACCTGGGGTCTCCCATGTTACCCAAAATCCTGGCAGCCCCCTTGTGATACGATAAAAAACAAATGTTTGGTTCTTGTCCCCAGTTCCTGGCGCACAGCTCCTAAAACCCTTGGAATCTCTGCAATCAGGAGAGAGCCTTCTGTATGCCAATGAGACAACTGGTGGCTGGAGGCCCCTAGGGAACTCCAGAATGGGGGCTGGTGGCCAGAAAGACCAAGGCACGACCTCCACCTCCAGGGAGAGGGGCTGGAGAATCAGTTAGTCACCAAGGCCCACAGTTTAATCAATCATTCCTGAAACCTCTAACCCTTGCCCTCTGCATCTCTTCCATCTGGCTGTTCCTAAGTTGCATCCTTTATAATAAACCAGTAAGTAAAGTGTTTTCCTGAGTCTTGTGAGTCGTTCTAGCAAATCATTGAACCTGATGGGGTGTTGTGGGGACCTCTGAATTTGTCACTAGGTCAGATAGAAAGGGGGTAACCTGGGGATGCCATTTGTAACTGGTGTCTGAAGTGGGGAGCAGTCTTGAGGGACGGAGCCCTTCCACCCGGGGGTCTGCACTAACTCTCAGGGATTCCTGTCAGGAATGAATTCAGTCCAGAGTGTTGATGTCAGAATCGGTTGGTGTCAGGAGAAAAAAAACCCACATCCCTCTCCCAGGCCATAACTCCCACCACACAGGGTCACAGGGCCCTTCATGGAGGGAGCGAATCTCTGCGATCATCTCACCTTTTAGGGCAGCACTTTCCGCTCCTTGTAAGTCTGGCTGTTAGAATGTCCTCAAGGGTGCTCATTGGCCATTAAAAAAAAATAATAATAATAACAATAATAACATTTACATAACATTTTTACAGGTTACTCAGAGCTTTTGCTTAATTTGCAAACCTGCGATTTCCCATTTAATGGATGAACAAACTGAGGCTCAGAGAAATGGATCAGCCACACAAGGACCCGGTGTCCAGGTGAGCCGTGGGCTGAAGCTCTGTAGGCCTGGGCTCCTGCAGCCCACGTCAAATTAGAGCATCTCTAGAAACTGTTACACCACAGGAAATGGGTAAGTTACCGTCTGCCCTCCATTTCTGACACACAGCTCAGCTGGTGGGAGTCTTCCTTGGTTGACCATAAAGAGGAGGAAAGCCCTGCCCAGCTCCCCAGAGGCCTGGCTTTGCAGCGAGGAGGCAGAGGCTGTCCCCCTTTCAGGGCGTGTTTACTAGCTGAGCGCTGAGCTGCCCACAAGGCAGACAGCCCCCTGGGCCCCGGAACACACAGCTGGGTGCCCCTCGTATCATGGCAGGATATGCAGCGGGGCTCAGGCAGCCCCGAAAACCATGGGAAGCTGGAAAAGATGCTCCCTAACCTGGCTGTAAGTTTTCGCAATAAGGAGCTGCCCTGGCAGACTCAGGGGGCTCCCTCCATCCTGAGAGCGGGCCAGACCCCACACCCACCTGCCTGGAGAGTCTGCACCCACTCTGTGGGCAGGCCCTGGGGGTGGGCTGGCGGGGTGCTCCTGGAAGACTCTGCTCCAGGCACAGCGGCCTGCCGAAGCCCACCCCTGCCTTCCCGCGGATGTGGCCTGCGGGCCCTGCTGTGTGTCCCTGCTCTGCCCAGGCGTGTGATGCCGCTCCCTCCCCTGGCCACACCCCCATGTGGTTTTCTCTGGGTGACTTTTGTTCCCGCCCTGGCTGAGTGAGCTCAGTTCTCCATTGGTGCCCCAGGGCCAGGAGAGGTCTGAGGAGACCTGGGAGTCGGCAGGCCTGAGCTCAACCCTGGGCTCTAAAAGCCCATCGTCTTCTCCGCCTCTCCCCCAACCCCTCCTCCTGTCAGCATGGCAGCTCAAGACTTGGTCCCAGGAGTCCAGGCCCAGGAGACAGAAGACTCGGAGGAGCACAGAACAGTGAGTGTCCCAAGTCCCGTTCACCCAGCCTCCCGTTCCCACCCCTTCACTCTCCTGACTGGCCCCACCCAAGTAACCTGACCTCTTCCAGTGTCTCCCAGCTATCTCTGGGCTCCTCCTTCCTAAGGCTTTTCCTACCACTCCCCTTTCCCTCCCTTCTGCCAACACCATCTATTGGCAGATGCCCTGGGGTTTACAAAACTGGGTTCTGAATGCTGAATAGGAGTTTACCAGGCTAAGAGGAATGATCCCCATGGGAGTCTTGCTTTGGGAGATGGTATGGGCCAAGGGAGGCCACCATTCCCTGCCTGCCGCCCCTCACCACCAACCCCTCCCCTGTGAACATCCCCAAGGCCCCCCCAGCCCAGGCAGAGATGGCCGGTGGAGCCGAGCTGCAATGGCCCTGGTACTTAGAGTCAAGGGAAAAGAAGGAGCCGAAGGAGTTCCAGCTTCGGCTGCCTGATGCACACTCCAGGCACTCTCCCGGTGAGACTGTGGCTCAAGTAGAGGCCAGTGGCCCAGAGGTGGCCTCACGCCTGGTGGCTCTGTATGGGCAGCGGCAGGCCTGGGACCTGGCCCTCCTCACCCAGAGGAGGATGGACCTGAGCAGGGTGAGCATCCAGGCCCACAGAGAGGCAGCCTCCATACCAAGTGAGTACATAAATCACCCTCTGCCCGCTGTCAATCTCCTGGGCCCCCGCCCCAGACCTTCCTCTGACTTGGGACAGCCCTGTCAATGGGGTAATCCAGGCTCAGACTAGGCTGGAGCTAAGAGGCTTGCTGGGGGGGCTTGCTGGACCCCTGTTCTAGCAAAGTGCATTCCCAGGATCTCCTGTGGTCCTCACAGCACCTGGGAGGGAGTGCTCAGAGGGCCAGAGAGGGAGGCTGACATTCAGAAGGAGGGGTGTGGATTTCACGCCCAGCTCCCAAGCGGGCACTTGCCTGGCCTTGTGTCACAAGCACAGACAGGAATCAGGCAGCAGCAGGTTCCAGTTCTGGCACCACCACAGTGAGCAAGCGGCCTCACTGTTCTCCACCTCTGCTTCTCCCTCTGTAAGCTGGGGGAGTAAGTGCCTGCCTCCTTGGACTGTGTGAGGGGTGAAGAGGTCATCCATGGTGAACGTTTAGCACAGCGTCTAACACCTAGCAGGTGCTCAGTGATAGGAGCTCGGTTGCTCTTGTTGCTGCCCCTGCTGTTGCTAGAACCATCAGCAGCCTGGGCAGGCAAAGGCTCTGAGCCCCACGTGGGAGAGCTGAGGCCTGAGGAGGAGTCGTGACTTACCTGGGAAAGTAGAGGCAGAACCAGGGCAAAGATGCAGATTTCCTGGACCCCAGATCAGGACGTTTGCCCAGCAGTGCCAGGGCATCCTTCTCCAAAGAGCCCCTGGAGGGGTCAGGGCAGGCTGCAGTGGGTTCGTTGGTTTCTCCTGACGGCTCTTGGTTAAGGCAGGAGACCTGCTGCATATGAGGAACCCTGGTTTCAGTCCCCTGGCTCCAGCCCCTGCTCTCTGGCAATCTCCAACCTCTTTTTCTGCTTCCCACAGTCCAAGTTTCCTCACTCCATGCCTCCCTGGGTAAACCCAACCTGGAGTTCTCCAGTGCCCCCACCTCCACCATGGTGCTGGGGCACTGGGTCCCTGAGGCCCCGGGGCTCCTCCAAGACTCACAGAGAAAGAATCTGAGACACTTGCCTGGCACATCTGGACACACCTGGAAAGGTGAGGCTCACTGAGTTGGCCCCCTGGGTGGAGCTGTGAGGCAGCCAGCAGGTGCCCACCTGGGTGGGCCTGTAGCTGCATGGGGCCCTGGGCAGAGGGAATTGCAAAAGAGTGATGGAGGAGCCAGCATGGGGCAGAGGGAGCCGCAGGCCTAGGAATGACTTTTCAAGAACATTCCAGTGCTGAAAGTGTACCACCTCCAATTTGACAGATGGGGAAACTGAGACCCACACAGGCCAGGCAACAGGGTGCCATGGCAGACATGGTCCTCACCCAGGAAGAGCGTAGTGCATAATCTCTGTGGACTCTGAAGATTCTTGGGGTCAGGGTGGTCCAGAAAGTTCCAAGGAGGACTCTGTTCTCCAGATGAACCCTAAAAGGAGGGTAGGCTCATTCCTCAGCCCAAACCAGTTTCCTTTCCTGACTTCTCTGATTCTGACCTCTGCCATCCTGAGTCATCCAACCGCAAAGCTCAACTACACCCACGCCTCTTCCTCTTCTTATACCAGTGCGTAGTCCACACTCACACAGCACTGGAGACAGAGCCGGGGCTCGAGCCTAGAACCAGGTGTTCCTGGAGCAGTGATTTCTCCCTCCACTCTGCTGCTGCTTTGTGAAGGCCCCACCCCCAGCTTCCCTGTCCCCCTTTTCTTTTTTTTTTTTTTTGTTTGTTTTTTAAGATTGGCACCTGAGCTAACAACTGTTCCCAATCTTTTCTTTTTTCCTGCTTTTTCTCCCCAAATCCCCCCAGCACATGGTTGTATATTTTAGTTGTGGGTCCTTCTAGTTGTGGCATGTGGGATGCCACCTCGGCATGGCTTAATGAGCAGTGCCATGTCCATCCCCAGGATGCAAATCAGTGAAATCCCTGGGCCGCCGAAGGAGAGTACATGAACTTAACCACTCGGCCATGAGGCCGGCCCCCTGTGCCCCTTTTCTCTTTCCCTTCCTTCTGTGCCCACTCTCACCCCTCCCACTCCCAAGCCCTGCCAGTGACGGTCACAACCCAGGCTCCTTTGCCCTCGGTTTTCACCCTAACTTCACCCGCTTGCTGTGTGAGATGAAACAAGTTGCTTCATCCCTCTGTGTCTCAGTTTCCTCTCTGAGCCTTCATACTACTCAGTTCTCACTCTGCACACCACCTCCCACTCCACAGTACAGAATTTGCAAGTCTCTGAACTCCAAACTAAAAATCCGTTTGCACAGAAGTCTGAGTTTGTGATATAAACTCTTCTGAAGGAGGAGAGGGTTAGACCATTCACATCTCTCTCCCCACAAAGGTCCCCTCTTCTGCCCCCACCAGCATTCTTCTTTCTTGCCCTTCCTCCACTCAGTACCCAGTCTCACTGGCTCTTCCCTTGTTGATGACATGGAGCAATTCTGCTCTACCCCCAACTTGCATGCCCCAAGTGTCAGTGCCTGGCAATAAAGAGGACCCACCTCCTTAGAATGCCACTTAGTAACTATTTGTCGTTACTTGAAATGGGGAAGTTAGCCCCCCAAGTGGCTTATCAAAATCATTCTACCTAACAGAGGAATTTTCCACCAAGAGGAAGTTCCAGACCAGCCACTGAGAGAATAAAATTGTATCTCTATCTTTATGATTTTAAAAGTTGCATGACCAAAACCTTTCTCACAGGATTGTTGTAAGAGTTCAAAATGTATAAGCCTGAAATAAAATGGATGTTTAGTAAATGGTAATTTCTTTCCTGTCATTCCCCCCAGAAAACCCACCCTCATTCCCTTTCCAAGATTTTCCATACTCCCCAGTCTGTGAGTCACCAAGCCAGGAGTCACCCAATGCCCCCACGTCCACAGCGGTGCTAGGGGGCTGGGAATTCCCACCTCAGTCCATGCTGGCGTGCAGAAAGCAGGAGCCTCCCAGGACTGCGTGGCCTCTGGCTGAAACATCTGGAAAACACAGCACAGGTGAGGCCCTGTCGAGCTTCTGGAGAGGACTGAGTGAGGCAAAGGTGTGATGGGGGCCAGGTTGGCAGGCTGAGCACAGAGAGTTTCACAAACATCTGAAACCTCTCTCCAGAAATCCCACCTCTGGAGTCTCTCCAGCTGGCTAAGGCACCATGTCCACAAGGCCCCTGGAAACAAAAATGCAGGTGCATTATCCGGTACAGAAAACACATCACCTGGTTTAGTGGACAGGGCACTGGTCTGGGTCAGAAGAGAAGGATTTGATTTCCACTGAGCTTCTCACCCTCCAAGTGACCTAGAACGAGTCACGTGGCCAGATGGGTTTGCTGGACACTCTCTCTGTGTGGGGTTCTGTGCCCAGTGCTTCACCTGCATAGTGCACTGAAATTTCACAACCACCCCATGAGATGGATGTTGTTATTATCCCACCTTGGAGATGAGAAGACTGAGGATCAAAAAGGCAAAATTTCAGTGAGTAGTGGCAGAGATGGAATTCAACCTTCGCTTTCTCTAACGCCGTAATCCCTGCCTTTAACCCCTACAGCCCACTCCCTCTGCCATATAGGCAACAAGGACAGTCACAGGGACGCAGGCTCCTGGTGTCCTGGTCTTACCCTCTGCTAAGGCACCTCTCTAGCATTGATCCCAATGCTTAGAGATGCCTCCTTTGAAATCTGAGCAATATTAAGTTAAAAGGATATTTTCTGCACCCAGATAGGAGTAAACTGGTAGAATCCATGGTCCTAAAATGCAGTCCAGACTCAAAATGAATCAATTGGCTTAATTAGTCACACTGCCTCCCATTCAGAAAAGAAAGGATGGAAGGAAGAAAGAATGATTAAGATGTAAGAGGCATCTTACAGAAATATACAAATGCAATAACCTTAAAATTGAAAACGTAAATGTGAAAGTCATGGGGACTAATTAGTTGCTGTAATTAAACATCTATTAATTCTGAGCATCCTAGCAACCAGGGCAAAAGGAGAAATATAATGGGTTACATGATACCTATTACTCAATAGAAAAGAAAAGACCATTTCGAGAAAAATACATTTTTCCCTGATTCTAAGTTTTTGTTTTTTCCAGCTTTGAGGTATAATTGGCCAATAAAATTTTATTATGTTTAAAGAGTACAATATGATGATTTGATGTCCATGCACTTTATGAAATGATTACTACAATCAAGTTAATTCATGCATCCATCACCTCACATACGTGTGTGTGTGTGTGGTGAGAATGCTTAAGACTTACTCTCTCAGCAGATTTCAAACATACAACACAGTATTACTAACTATAATCACCATGCTGCACATTAGATCCTCAAAACTTACTCATCTTACAAATGAGAGTTTGTACCCTTTGACCAGCAAATCCCCACTTCCTCCACCCACCCCACCCCGGCCTCCGGGCCTGATGACCGAAGTTCCTCTTTCTGCTTCTGTGTTTAAATGACGTTTAGGGATTTTTTTTTTTTTTTAGATTCCACATGTAAGTGATACTATACAGGATTTGTCTTTCTCTGTCCAGCTTATTTCTCTTTGCATAATGCCCTCCAGTTTCAACCATGTTATGACAAATGGCAGGATTTCCTTCCTTTTTTATGGCTGAAATATATTCCATCCTAAATATGCACCACATCTTCTTTATCCATTCATCCGTTGATGGACGCTTAGGTTGTTTCCATGTCTTGGCTATTGTGAATAATGCTGCAATGAACATGGGGGTGCAGATAGCTCTGCAAGACACTGGTTTCATTTCCTTCCAGTATATACCCAGAAGTGAGATTGCTGGATCATATGGTAGTTTTATTTTTAATTTTTTGAGGAACCTCCATACTGTTTTCCATAGTGGCTGCACCAATTTACATTTCCACCAACAGTGCACAAGGGTTCCCTTTCCTCCACATCCCTACCAGCATCTGTTATCTCTCCTCTTTTGGATAATAGCCTTCCAGACAGGTGTGAGGTAACAGCTCCTTGTGATTTTGATTTGCATTTCCCTATTGATTAGCGATATGGAGCACCTTTTTATGCATCTGCTGGACATTTGTATATCTTCTTTACCAAACTGTCTATTCAGGTCCTTTGCCTATTTTTTAACTGGATTATTTGGTTTTTTTGCTATTGAGTTGTATTAAGTTCCTTGCATATTTTAGACATTGACCCCTAAGCAGACATATGGTTTACAAATATTTTCTCCCATTCCGTAGGTTGTCTTTCTATTTTGTTGATCGTTTCCTTTGCTGTGCAGAAGCTTTTTAGTTTGATGTAGTCCCACTTGCTTATTTTTGCTTTTGGTATTTGTGCTTTTGGTGTCACATCCAAAAACTCATTGTAAAAACCAATGATAAGGAGATTTTCCCTATGTTTTCTTCTAGGAGTTTTATGATTTCAGATCTTACATTTAAGTCTTTGATCCATTTTGAGTTAATGTTTGTGAGTGGTGTAAGATAGTTGTCTGGTTTCATTCTTTTGCGTGTGGATATCTAGTTTTGCTGATACCATTTATTAAAGAAATCATCCCTTCCCCATTCAGTATTCTCAGCTACCTTGTCGAATACCAAATCAAATAGTTGACCATGTACGTGTGGGTTTATTTCTGGACTCTCAATTCTGTTCCATTGGTCTGTGTGTCTGTTTTTATGGCAATACCATACTGTTTTGATTACTATAGCTTTGTAATAACATTTGAAATCAGGAAGGGTGGGACTGCCAGCTTTGTTCCTTTTTTCTCAAGATTACTTTGCCCTTTGGGGGTCTTTTGTGTTTCCATAAGAATTTTAGGATTGTTTTTTCTATTTCTCTGAAAAATGTCATTGGAACTTTGATAGAGAGTGCATTGAATCTATAAATCACTTTGGGTCGTTTGACATCTTAACCATGTAATTCTTCCAATCCAAAAACATGAATATCTTTCCATTTGTTTGTGTCTTCTTCAATTTCTCTCATCAGTATTTTATAGTTTTCTGTGTACAGGTCTCTCAACCCCTTGGTTAAATTTATTCCTAAGTATTTTATTGTTTTTAAAGCTATTGTGAATGGGATTGTAGGATTGTTTTCTTTCTTTCTTTTTCAGATGGTTCATTATTGATGTAAAGAAATGAAACTGAATTTAATACATTGATTTTGTACCCTGCAGCTTTACTAAATTTATTAATTAGTTTTAACAGGTTTCTTTGGTAGAATCTCTAGGGTTTTCCAAATATAAGATTATGTCACCTACAAAGAGAGACAATTTTTCTTTTTCCCTTCTGATTTGGATGTCTTTTATTTCTTTTTATTGCCTATTGCTCTGGCTGGGACTTCCAGTACCACGTTGAATAGGAGTGGTGAGAGTGGGCACCCTTGTTTTGTTCCCCGTCTTAGAGGAAAAGGTTTCAACCTTTCACAACTGAGTATGATGTTAGCTGTGTGTTTGTCAAACATGACCTTTATTATGTTGAGTACGTTCCTTCTGTTCCCAATTTGTTAATAGTTTTTATCATGAAAGGTTGTTGTAGTTTGTCAAATGTATCTATTGAAATGATTTATGATTTTTATATTTCAATCTACTAATGCGATGTATCACATTTATGGATTTCTGTATGTTGAACCCTCCCTGCATCCCGGAGATGAATCCCACTTGATCATTGTGTACGATCCTTTTTTCTTTTTTTTTTTTTTTAAGATTTTATTTTTTCCTTTTTCTCCCCAAAGCCCCCCGGTACATAGTTGTGTATTCTTCGTTGTGGGTTCTCCTAGTTGTGGCATGTGGGACGCTGCCTCAGCGTGGCCTGATGAGCAGTGCCATGTCCTTGCCCAGGATTCGAACCAACGAAACACTGGGCCGCCTGCAGCGGAGCGCGCGAACTTAACCACTCGGCCATGGGGCCAGCCCCTGTGTACGATCCTTTTAACGTGCTGTTAAATTTAGTTTGTTCGTGTTTTGTTGAGAATTTTTACATCTATGTTCATCAGAGATATTGGCCTGTAATTTTCTTTTCTTGTAGCGTCCTTGTCTGGCTTTGGTATCAAGTTAAAGCTGGCCTCAGAAGATGACTTTGGAAGTGCCCCCTCCTCTTCTATTTCTTGGAAGAGTTGGAGAAGGGATTGTCATTAATTCCTCTTTCAACGTTTCATAGAATTCACCAGTGAAGCCATTTGGTCCTGTGCTTTCCTTTTTGAGAGATTTTTAATTATTGATTCATTCTCCGTAATAGCTATAGGTCTACTCAATTTTGCTATTTCTTCATGATTCAGTCTTAGCAAGTTGTATGTTTCTAGGAGTTTATCCATTTCTTCTAGGTTATCCAATTTGCTTTTTTTTTTTAGTAGAATCTTTTTTATTCAGAAAAAAAACGCAAAAAACAAAAAAGTTTTCCAACCACACACAGGAGGGGTATGGGTAGGGGGAGGTGTCTGTCCATCCAGCCCCGGCCCCCAGCCCAGGTGGTTTTGGCAGCAATAAGGGATGTGGAGTAATGGCCCCAAAAATAAAAATGGTGTATGTGTGTGTATGGGAAGGGAAGGGAAGGGGTGCAAAAGCAGTGGGGAGTGGTGGAGGGAAGGGACAGACGAGGTCAGTACTGGGAACACCGCAGGTGGGAGGCCATTTCATAACATTTCTTGTTGATCATACCACCGTGGACACCTTCTTTGCCCATCAGCAGGACTAGCATCTTGGCAGTCATGGTGACAGTGATGTTGAAGGTGGGGGCTCCGCCGGTGCTCTTGGTGCGAAGATCCATGGTAAATTCCCCATCCTGCAGCAGTGAGTCCCGGATCACAGGACATTTCTGGCCCCCAAGTGTCAGCCCATTCACGAAAAAACTTGACCGGCCTTTGCCAACCAGGACACCAACCTCAGCTGGCGTGATGTTGACGAAGGTTTTCCCGGGGACGGCGGCCCAGACGGAGGGCGAGTCCTTATAGCCCACGATGGCCGCGTCCTGACAGGTCCCGTCCACCATGAGGTTGTCGATGTAGGCGTTCCACCCGGCCATGGCGCTGCTGCTGGGGCTGCTCTCGGCGCTGCTGCTGGGGCCGCGGGCTGGGCTCGGGCTTCCTCGGGCTGGCGGGCGGGGGGAGGCGGAGAGCTTGGGGCACGCGCTGCTGTCCGGTAGGTTATCTAATTTGTTGGCCTAAAATTGTTCGTATTAGTCTCTTATGATCCTTTGTATTTCTGCAGTTTCAATCGTACTGTCTGCTTTTCCTGTTTTTATTTGAGCCTTCTCTTTTTCTTAGTGAATCTAGCTAAACTTTTGTCAATTTTGTTTATCTTGTCAAAAAACCAAGTGTTCATTTCATTGGCCTTTTCTATTGTTTTCTTAGTCTGTTTCATCTATTTCTGCTCCCATCTTTATTTCCTTCCTCTGCTAACTTTGGACTTAGTTTGTTCCTCTTTTTCTAGTTCTTTGAGGTGTAAAGTTAGGCTGTTTATGTGAGATCTCTCTTTTTTCTTAACATAGACATATCTCACTATAAACTTCCCTCTTAGAACTGCTTTTGACGTATTCCTTATGCTTTAGCACGTTGTGTTTCCATTTTCATTTGTCTCGAGATATTTTTTGGTTTCTCTTTTGATTTCTTCTTTGACCCATTGATAGTTTAGGAGTGTGTTGTTTAATGTCCACGTATTTGTGAATTTTCCTGCTTTCCTCCTATTATTGATTTCTAGTTTCATACCATTGTGGTTGGAAAAGGTACTTGATATATTTCAATCTTCTTAAGTTTGTTAAGACTTGTTTTGTGACCCAACATATGATCTATACTGGAGAATGTTTTGTGTGAACTTGAGAAGAATGTGTGTTCTCCTTCTGTTGGATGGAATGTTCTGTATATGTCTGTTAGGTCCATTTGGTCTAACGTGTAGTTCAAGTCCAATATTTCCTTGTTGATTTTCTGTCTGGATGATCTATCCGTCATTGAAGGTGGGGTTTTGAAATCCGCTACTATTATTGTGTTGCTGTCTATTTCCACTTTCAGATCTATTAATATTTGCTTAATATATTTAGGTGCTCCAATGTTGGGTGCATATATATTTACAATTATTATATCCTCTTGATGAATTGACCCCTTCGTCATTGTATAAAGACCTTCTTTATCTCTTGGTATAGCTTTTTACCTAAAATCTATTTTCTCTGATGTAATTATAGCTACTCCTCCTCTCTTTTGGTTTCCACTTGCACGGAATATCTTTTTCCATCTCTTCACTTTAGCCTTTGTGTGTCTTTAAAGCTGAAGTGAGTCTTTTGTAGGCAGCATATAGTCTGGTCTTGTTTGTTTGTTTGTTTTATCCATTCAGCCACTCTATGTCTTGTGACTGGAGAATTTAATCCGTTTACATTTAAAGTAATTATTGATAGGTAAAGAATGACTACTGCCATCTTGTTAATTGTTTTTCTGGATGTTTTATAGTTCCTTTATTCCTTTTTTCCCTTCTTTCTGTCTTCTTTTGTGATTTGATGATTTTCCATAGTGGTATGCTTTGATTCCTTTCTTTTCATCTTTTGTGTATCTGCTGTAGGTTTTTGCTCTGTGGCTACCATGAGGCTTACATAAAACGTCTTATAGTTACAACAGTCCATTTTAAGCTATTAATAACTTAGTTTCACTCACATAGAAAACCTATACCCTTTGACTTTTCCCTTCACATTTTATGTATTTGATGTCACAATTTACATCTTTTTATATTGTCTATCTATTAACAAATTACTGTAACTATAGTTATTTTTAATACTTTTGTCTTTTAACCTTTGTAATAGAGTTAAGTGATTTACACACTATCATTACAGTATCAGAGTATTCTAAATTTGACTATATATTTACCTTTACCAGTGAGTTTTATACTTTCACATGCTTTCATTTTACTAATTAGCATCCTTTCATTTCAACTCGAAGAACTCCTTTTAGCATTTCTTCTAAGTCAGGTCCAGTGGTGATGAATTCCCTCAGCTTTTATTTATCTGGGAAATTCTTTATCTCTCCTTCATTTCTGAAGCTTTGCCTGGTAAAGTATTCTTGGTTGACAGTTTTTTTATTTCAGTACTTTGAATAAATCATCCCACTCTCTCCTGGCCTATGAAGTTTCTGCTGAGAAATCTGCTCATAGCCTTACAGGGGTGCCCTTGTATGTGGTTAGTCATTTTTCTCATTCTGCTTTCAAAATTCTCTTTGTCTTTGATGTTTTTTGCAGTTTTATCATCATGTGTATAAGTGAAGTCCTCTTCAAGTTGAATCTGTCTATGGACCTATAAGCTTCATGTACCTGGATGTCCATTTCTCTCCCCAGATTTGGGAAGTTTTTAGCCATTATTTCCTTAAATAAGCTTTCTTCCCCTTTCTGTCTCTCTTCTCTTTCTGGGACTCCCATAATGTGAATATTATTTTGTTTGATGGTGTGCCATAATTCATGTAGGCTTTCTTTGCTCTTTTTTATTTTTCTTTCTTTTTTCTCCTCTGACTGGATAATTTCAAGTGACCTGTCTTTGAGGTCACAGATTCTTTCTTCTACTTGATCAAGTCTGCTGTTGATGCCCTCTGTTGCAATTTTCATCTCATTCATTGTATACTTCAGTTCCAGAATTTCTTCTTGGTTCTTTTTTGTGATTTCTCACTTTCAACTTCTCATTCTGAACTCCTCATTTTGTTCATGTATTGTTTTCCATATTTCATTGAGTAGTCTATCTGTGTTTTCTTGTAGCTGAGCTTCCTTAAAGCAATTATCTTTTAATTCTTTGTTCAGCAATTTGTAAGTCTCCATTTCTTTGGGGTTGGTTACTGGAAAATTATTGTGTTCCTTTGGTGGTGTCCTGCCCTTGATTTTTTGTGTTTCTTATAGCCTCCTTGTGTGATGTCTGTGCATTTGATGGAATATTCCCCTCTTCTAGACTTTATGGACTGGTTTTGGTGGGGAAAGACCTTTACCTAAGTGTAGATGCAAGGGTGCCAGCTGGGTGAGGTGTGGCAGTTCTGGTTCCAGGGAAAGTTCTTGTGTAGTCCTGGTGTAGCCCCGTCAGCTGAAGTCAGTGTTGGCAAAGATTGCAGGGGTCCTCAGTGCCCAAGGGTGCTGGAGACCTCTTGATCTTCCTTTCTTCCACAGGGGATATCACAGCTGAAGGGATTCCTCTTGGTGCTAGGTCCAGCTTGCAGGCACCCTTACAGTGGTAATGGCACTGGTGTCTGATGCACAGATGCACACAGAATGGCTGCAGAGCCAGGGTCTGAACCACAGGCACACACGGAACATCCAGGACTCTGGGGTCTAATTGTTGTTTTTTGTGAGGGGACAAAGACTAGTATCTTCTACTCCACCATCTTACTGATGCCACTCTCCTCTGATTCTAAATTCTAAGGGAATTCTTCAAGTGAAAAACTTGAACCAAATAATATCCCAAAAACAGTGCAAGTGCAAAAACTATGTGGTGAGCATTTTGATATATGAAGAGCAAAAATAGGCAAATATTTTTGTGCAAAAGACAAGGTGGTAAATATTTCAGGCTTTGTGAGCCATGCAGTCTCTTTTGCAAACATTCAACTCTCCCTCAGAGCCTGAAAGTAACCACATAAAAATAGGCTATAATACACAAACAACTAATACATAATACATAACATAAGCAAATAGGCGTGGCTGTATTACAAATGAAACTGCATTTATGACACTAAATTTTGGATTTTATATAATTTTCACATCATGAAATATTATTCTTTTTTTTTTATTTTTTCAAACCATTTAAAAATGTAATACGTCGTATAAGTGACACGACGTCCTTAAGTCACACGTCGTATAACAGATGGCCAGCTGGGTTTGGCTAGAGTTTGCCAATCCGTGGTCTAAAGCATAATATTAAAATGCAATTTGTTATAGGTTTTGGTCGGGGGGGGTATTTTTTAAGTTTTACTAAATCAAGAGGATTTAGTTATGTGGCATGCTAACAGATTCATTAAACTAGGATGCTTTGGAGAATATGGCACGAAGAAGAGCTAAGCTCTCTCTTGGCACCTTGGGCAGACACAAGACCCTGAGTGGGGTAGGCCATAGCCACGACCCAGATGCTCCAAGAAGATTTTCACGTTGCCAGAAATGTTCTCACAAGAGACAATAAAAGTGGATCTATAGATTATGATTTCACGGGTTGGGGTGGCCATCTGACACTCTTGTCTCATCAATGCTAAAAGTGTGAATTGATCTCACATGCCCCACTCTCCCCCAGACTTTTCTCAGTACACCCACAAATATAGAACAGGTAACCTTGAACTCTGGGGGCCCAACAGGTTCCCCAAGATGAACTGGGCTTCAGGATCCCAGATGAGTCACTTGCATCCTCTCAAAAATTCACCTAAAGAGAGCAGCTGGCCCAGTGACTTAGTGGCTAAGTTCACGCACTCCACTTTGGCAGCCCAGAGTTCACATGTTCGGATCCTGGGAGCAGACCTACACACTACTCATCAAGCCATGCTGTGGCGGTGTCTCACATGTAAAATAGTGGAAGATTGGTATCGATGTTAGCTCAGGGCCAATCTTTCTCAAGCAAAAAAAAAAAAAAAAAAAAATCCCCTAAGGAGAGAAGTGAGAGGCACTCAAAATATTCTGAAGGGAAGAAAGGAAGGAGTTGTAACAATTATTCTATTTGGAATCTGACTAAGGTGTAAGCTTGAGGCCCCTCCCTGGGGGACAATCCCTGTCATGTGCTCAGCTCCTCACAGTTCACAAAGCACTTTCCTGTGTGTCTCAGGTGGGTTCCCCCAGAAGCAGACCCTGAGACAGGACTTGAGTGTAGGTGGTTTATCAGGTAAAAAGTGATTTTACCTGATAAAAAGTGATTCCCTGGAAGCACAAGCAGGAGGGAGACGCGAGGCAGGGAAGGTGGGAAACCAATGCAACCTGCATTGTGGAGCAGGTTACCTCTATGAGCAACCAAGGTTCGAAGTGCTGGGCATCTCTAGAAGACAGTGTAGAACACACTCTCTGGGGGGACAACGGACTGCCATCTGTCACTGGTTGAGGGTTCCTTCTGGAGCATTAACTCCCCAGTGTTTCTGGCCCGCCCCACTCATGGGCTGAGAGAGAGCCCTCTGAGGGACAACCACAGGTGTTTGCAGAAGGACGTGCTTGGCATGTTCTTCAACGGTGGGTGCAGAGGGGGACACTGTCAGGAACCAATAGTATCTGCTACACCACCCATTGTCTCTTTTACTCCTCCATGCCCACCTAAAAGGAGAGGTCACAATGCCCAATTTACAGATGAGAATATTGAGGCTCAGTGGGGCTAACAGCTCAGGTCGTGGGCTTAACGAGAGCAGACAGCCATGTCTATTTTGTCCACTCTTTATCCCCAGCCTCTAGAGCAGTGTCTGGCACATAGTAAGCCCTTGACTAGTATTTGTAGAATGAAGGAAAGTGACACAGGGAATATGACTTGGTGAAGTCAAGACTTGAGCTGAGATCTTCTCCCCCAAAGCCCATGTTCCTTCCACTGACCTGGCAAGAGTGTACTGGTGTCGGCAGCCAGCACGGAGTGGGGCTCGAAGTGGGTGCGTAACACAGTTGTGGAATGAGTGAATGAAGGAAGAAACGAACAAATCTGTTCTATACCTTTATGTTCCATCTTTCCCTCCCTTACTCAGGAATCAGAGAAAGATACCAGAAGCAATGGAGAGAGACGCCCTGCCCCACACAGTCAAGGCAAAATGAAGATTTGCACCAAAAATTCGTGCAGCTACTACTTCTACACACATCTGACCCCGGAAGCCATGAGTCCCTGGTCAGGAGATGCTGTCCTCACGGGGTGGTAGAGGAGGAAGGACATTTGATTGAGATTGGAGACTTATTTGGCCCGGGCCTGGGTACCCAGAGAGGGCCTCACACAGTCGTACTGCATGGGGTTACTGGAATCGGGAAGTCGACACTGGCCAGACAGGTGAGAGGAGCCTGGGAGGAAGGTCGGCTGTACAGGGACCGCTTCCAGCACGTCTTCTACTTCAACTGCACAGAGCTGGCCCAATCCAAGCCAGTGAGTCTTGCCAAGCTCATGGGAGAAGACTGCGCTGCCCCAGCGCCTCCCATTCGGTCTCAGCAGGAAAAGATGCTCTTCATCCTCGATGGTTTAGATGAGCCAGAATTGGTCCTGGAGGAGCAGAGGCCTCTCTGTGAGGACTGGAGCCTACGGCAGCCAGTGCCCAGAGTACTGCACAGTTTGCTGAGGAAAGTCTTACTTCCCGAGGCATCCTTGCTGGTCACAGCTCGAACCCCAGCTCCACAGAAGTTCATTCTTTCTTTGGAGCACCCACATTGGGTGGAAGTCCTTGGATTCTCCGAGTCCTCCAGGAAGGAATATTTCTACAGATATTTCACAGAAGAAAGCCAAGCAGTTCAAGCCTTTAGCTTGGTTGAGTCAAACCCAGCCCTCTTGACCCTGTGTCTCGTGCCCTTCGTGTCCTGGATGGTCTGCACTTGCCTGAAGCAGCAGATGGAGCGGGGGGAAGAACTCTCACTGACATCCCAGACCACCACGGCCCTCTGTCTGCACTACCTTTCCCAGGCTCTCCCAGCTCAGCCCCTCAGGACTCAGCTGAGGTGCCTCTGCTCTCTGGCTGCTGAGGGAGTCGGGCAAGGAGAGACCCTGTTCAGTCTGAACGACCTCAGGAAGCACAGGTTAGATGGAGCCTGCATCTCCACTCTCCTAAAGATGGGTCTTCTTCAAAAGCACCCCACCTCTCAGAGATACAGCTTCATTCACCCGTTTTTCCAGGGGTTCTTTGCAGCAATGTCCTATGCACTGGGGGATAAGGAGAAAAGTGATCATCTTAACAGCACCAGACGCATAAAAAAGTTGCTAGAAAAATGTGAGAGGCATGACCCGTTTGGGACACCAACCACACCTTTCCTATTCGGCCTTTTGAGTGAGCAGGGGGTGAGAAAGATGGAGCACATCTTCAGGTGCAAGCTGTCTCAAGAGAGGAAGGGGGACCTGCTGCAGAAGGTGGAGGCAGAGGTGCGGCGAGGGCATCCCTCCCTGCCACCATACTCGCTGCAGGTGCTCCGCTGTTTGTATGAGATTCAGGACGAAGACTTCCTGACGCAGGCAATGGCCCATTTCCAAAGAACAAGGATGTACGTCCAGACCGACATGGAGCTCCTGGTGTTCACTTTCTGTGTTAAATTCTGCCACCATGTGGAGAGGCTTCAGCTGAATGAGAGTGGACCACACAGACAGGCGTGGAGGCCCTCCAGTGCGGTTCTGTGAGTACCCCCACCCACCCCTCTCTCCAGCTGCTCTGTCGGTTCCACCCTCCTCAGCACTGGGGGCTAAAAGATCAAGGTCACCGGTGACTTCTACCTGTCAAATCTGACTGCCATTCTCTATCTACCTAAGATGCTCTGCAGCAGCATCCAACTGTGTGGCGTGCCCGCCTACTTCAGGGCAGACCCGCTGTGGCCCTGCCTTGTACCGCTGCTTCTCCTCCTGCCTCTGTGATTACCGCCACCTTCCCTTCTGGGCGTGCTTCCACCCGCACGCTGTCCTGAGTTCCCCTCCGCACAGCCCACCTGCCTCTGTTTCTCTCTCTTGACATGTTTCTCTCTGAGCAACTGCTCCCTCAGCTGCTCAGACATGCCCTGGCTGGCTGTCGGCAATGACACTGGCCCTGAGCTCTCTCCCATCACCTTGGAATGTGTGTGTTCGAAAGGGAGTCTCTATTTTTTCCTGCAAAACTGACTTCCTTGTTTGTGTCGGTGATGCATGGCTGCCCGAGGCACTCCACCTGAAATGCCCCATCTGAGCATGACAGTAGCTTTGTCTAACCATCTTCCAACCCCAGCACCACTATTAACTTCCCCACCCAGATTCCCCGACTTCGCTGCAGTATTGGTCATTTAGTACTGTTATGTGTCTATCTCCCCCTTCAGATGATTCATTCCATAAATATTCACTAAGCGCTGATTTTATGCCAGGCCCTGAAGATCACAGATTAACAAAGCACAGTCCCTCCCCTCAAGGAGCTCAGACTTTGGGGGAGAAGAGAGCCATCCGTCCAATAATTAGAAGAGAATGCCATGCCTGTAGTAACAGAGGCATGGACACAGCCCGATGGTGGCCAGAGGAAGGGAGTGACCACACCAGTGGACCAGAAAAGGAAAGGGTCTCAGGGGAAGAAATGTTGGATTTGGGTTTTTTATTTTCAGATTTTTTAAGTTTTTTCTCGCAATAAAACCCATGCTCATTGTAGAAAAATAAGGATATGTAGACAAGCAAAATGATAAAAAGTAATACGAACCAGAATTCCATCACTCAGAGATGATCGCCATAAAGAATATATCTGACCAGCCCTGTGGCCGAGTGGTTAAGTTTGTGCACTCCACTTTGGCGGCCCAGGGTTTCGCCAGTTCAGATGCTGGGCACGGACATGGCACGGCTCCTCGGGCCATGCTGAGGCAGCGTCCCACATAGCACAACCAGAGGCACTCACAACTAGAATATATAACTATGTACCAGGGGGCTTTGGGGAGAATAAGAAAAAAAAAAGATTGGCAACAGGGGCTGGCCTGGTGGCGCAGCGGTTAAGTGCACACGTTCCGCTTCAGCAGCCCGAGGTTCACTGGTTCGGATCCCAGGTGCGGACATGGCACCACTTGGCAAGCCATGCTGTGGTAGGCGTCCCATACTTAAAGTAGAGGAAGATGGGCATGGATGCTAGCTCAGGGCTGGTCTTCCTCAGCAGAAAGAGGATTGGCGGTGGATGTTAGCTCAGGGCTAATCTTCCTCAAAATAAAGGATTGGCAACAGATGTTAGCTCAGGTACCAATCTTAAAAAAAAAAAAAGAATTGAAGTATATCCTCCAGTTTTTTCTCTATGCACATTTCTACGGCAAAACTGAAACACACTGTACATTTTATTCTACAGTCAGCTTTATTTTCCTTATGTTTATATCAAGGCTATCTTCTCATGTTATTAAGTAGCCTGGTACAACATCATTTTGAATGACCACGTGATATTCAATAGGGAAGATGCCACCACAGATGTGACCATTCCTCTATTTTGGGTACTTAGGTTGTTTCCTGTTAGTTCTTCATGGTTATAAACCTGAACTGGGCCTTGAAGGACCTGGGTATGGGTGTTACAAGTGATGGTGGCATGACGTGCAGACCTTCAGAAGTGTCCTGAGCGGGCACAGAGACATGGCCAGGTGGGAAGTAAGAGGAACAAGTGACGCTGGGCTGGAGCAAGAGAGTCTGGAATAGATGGTGGCAAATGAGCTGAGAGAGCCCATGGGGAAGTCAGAGGCTTCAGCTGCAAGTGAGGAGGGAGATTTTAAAGGCACTGAGTCAGCCAGACAAGGCGGGCAGAATAACAAGGAGGCTGCTATAAACGAAGAAAAATGCCAGGAGGAAACGTTGTGGATTGGCCAAGGGCTGTGGAAGGGAGAGGAGGGCCAACCTGAGACAGTAAGGATGGGCAGCTTCCAGGTCTTTGGCTTATAATTAAGCATTGTGCATTTTGAATAATAAATTTTTAATTTTTTCTTTCAGTCCCTCTGATTAAAGATAGCAAATGTTGACCAAAACAAAAAGTTAAAAAATGTATTATTCAAATTTCCCAAAACTAAATAAATGTGAAAGAAATTCAAATAATTAAACTTTCAAATGATCGTTTTGGGGGTATCTTTGAAGCATTTGTACTTCCCCTCCACACAGCCCACCTGCCTCTGTTTCTCTCTCTTGACATGTTTCTCTCTGAGCAACTGCTCCCTCAGCTGCTCAGACATGCCCTGGATGGCTGTCGGCAATGATCGTTTTGGGGGTATCTTTGAAGCATTTGTACTTCTGGAGCTGTTAAAGCTTAAAAGTGCATGAAGGGGCCGGCCCCATGGTGTATTGGTTAAGTTTGGTCACTCTACTTCGGCAGCCCAGGTTTGCAGGTTTGGATCCCAGGGACAGACCTACACTACTCGTCAGCCATGCTGTGTCAGAGACCCACATATAAAGTGGAGGAAGACTGGCACAGACGTTAGCTCAGGGCTAATCTTCCTCAGCAAAAAAAAAAAAAAAGCACTAAGACTTTTGGGATACTCTGTAATATCTTTTGATCCTCACAAAACCCTCTGCAGTAGGAACTCTTGCCTCTTTTTGCATGCGAGGAGAATAAATGAGGCAGAGAGAAGTGGGATTCATATGCAGGCAGCTGGTTCCAGGGCCTCTGCTGCTCACCTCTGCACAGCCCCACAGACTTAGGGCGAAGATGAATCAAGCTGGGGACATATTGGGATGTATTAGGTCAAGGTGCTATGGAGGTGTTGAAGTGGAGATATCTGTCAAGAAAGTAGAGATGCCAATCTGGACCTTGAAATAGAGTTTGAGTCATTGAAGCCCAGGAAGTAGACGAGACTAAGAAAGTAGTGTGTGAAAATGGAGAATTAAATGGGTGGCAATTACATGAGGCGACCTACTCAAACACTCCCAGGAGAAGCCTGTCATCCTCCCCCGTCCAGCTACAGATGGTCTCTCCTGGGACATTCCCTTTGGCCATCTTTCTCCTGGGGACTCTCTCTGTGGTCTTGCTATCCTTGGAAGGGGATAGGGTCCCACGTGAGTCAACCTGGACAACAGTATCTATGGTCATGTACCACGTTGCCATCACACAGTCATCCTCAAACCACCAATCCCAGGCTTGATTCCCTCCTCCCATCTCCTCCTTTCCTTTCTGGCACTGGGACTCAGAATGTCTGTGCCAAAGGAAGACAGGTGTGTCTGCATTGAAAGGAGGAAGGCTGTCCGGATCCCAGAGCTCCTCCTCTGTGCCAGGCCCAATGCTGGGCACTGCAGATTAAATAGATGGGAAACATCGGCCGCTGCCCTCAAGGAACTCCCACACTGAGGCAGAAACACACACACAAATTGAACACTTCGGTACAGAATGGCAAGGGCTGTAGAATGAGGAGCCACACAGAGGAGGGGCACCTAGCCCAGGGCGGCAGGGGCAGTAGGGGAGGCTGGTCAGTCCTGGGGACAGCACTGTCCGTTGTGCCTGGCTCTCAGAGAGGACAGCCCCACTGTGTTGTGCAGGGCTGTGCACCTCAGACACCACACACACAAGTCACATCTCTCCTGTCCCTCTCTCCCTCCCTCAGATTGAGCCGGGCCCCAGTCACAGATGCCTGCTGGAAGGTACTCTTCTCCGTTCTCCAGGTCACTGGGAGCCTGAAGGAGCTGGACCTGAGTGGGAACTTCTTAAGCCTCTCTGCAGTACAGAGTCTTTGTGAGGCCCTGAGACACCCTCGCTGCCACCTGCAGACCCTGCGGTGAGTCTGGCCTGTGTTCTGTTCTGAAACCGGGATGGACCTAAGTCTGGGATGGGAGATCGGTCTTTATATTCAGCAAATACTCACTGCACCCTTCTCTGGCCATGCACTGTGCCAGGTGCCAGGGCTACTACAGGAAACAGTCACAAACAGGATTTTTTTCTATCACAGAGTTTGCAAGAGACTGACCTGAATCAAGGAACCACACAAACAAATGTGTAATTACAGGCCCAGATAAGGGCTCCAGTGGAAAACTTCCTTAAGGAAGGATGTGAAGCTTGAAAAAGATCTGAAGAATACAGAGGATTTACCCAAGTGAAGCAGGAGGGAAAAAAGTTTCAGGCAGAGGGAACAACATGTACAGAGGCCCTGTGGCAGGAGGGAAGATGGGCAGTCAAGGAATTGAAAGAAGACCATGTGTCTGGGGGGTAGAGAGAGCAAAGTGGTGAGATGAGGCTACAGAAATCAATAGGAGCCAGACTATGCAAGGCCTCCAGGGCCCTGTTGGAATTTGGGGGTTTTTTTCCTAATGCAATGGGATTTTAAGCAGAAGTTAACAAGATGGGTACATTTTCAAAGTAGAAACAGATGGCAATGTGAAAAATGGATTGCAGGAGAGCAGAAGTTCAGGTTAGAAAACCAGTTCGTATGAAAATTTCAGTAGTTCCTGTAAAGATGGTGAGAGCTTGGACTAAGGAAAATTACAATAGTTTCTGTAAGAGATAGTGATAACTTAAGACTGTAGTGTTGGCCGTGGAGATGGAAAGAAGTGAGTGGGTTCAAGAGATGTATAAAGGTAAAGTCAGCCAGACTCAGTAATGGACTGGATTTATGGAGAAAGGGAGATGGAGATATCAAGGATGACCTGAGGTTTATGGCTGGAAGAACTCATGGGATTGTGGCACCTTCACTAAGTTGGAAAATCCTGGGAGAGGAGTGATTGAAGGATAGGATGTCATGAGTATGATTTTGGCCGTGTTTCTTTTAAGTTCCTTTGAGGTATCCAAGTGGAGATGTCAAGCAGGTATCAAAAAAATCTCTATGCAAAAATAAGATTGCCCCATAAAACAAACCTCAACAAATTTAAAAAGGTTGGAATCATGCAAATCATATTCCCTGACCGTAATGGAATGAAATTAGAAATCAATAGCAAAGGAAAATTTCGAGAATTCACAAATACACAGAAATCAAACAACATACTCCTAAATAACCAGTGGATCAAAGAAGAAATCACAAGGGAAATTAGAAAATACTTTGAGATGAATGAAAATGAAAACACAACATACCAAAAGTTATTCGATGCAGCTAAAGCAGTGCTTAGAGGAAAATTTATAGCTATCAATGCCTATGTCAAAAAAAAAAAAGAAGAAAGGATACCACTACACATCTAGTTGAATGGTGAGAATCCAGAACACTGTCAACACCAAATGCTGGCAAGAATATGGAGCAATAGGAACTCTCATACATTACCGGTGGGAACACAAAATGGTACAGCCACTTTAAATGATAATTTCACAGTTTCTTACAAAATTAAACATACTCTCACCATATGATGCAACAATCATTCTCCTTGGTATTTACCCAAATAACTTAAAAACTTGTGTCCACACAAAAACTTACACACAGATGTTTATAACAGCTTTATTCACAGTTGCCAAAACTTGGAAGCAACCAAGACGTCCTTCAGTAGGTGAGTGGATAAATAAATTGTGCAACATCCATACAATGCATATTATTCAGCACAAAAAAAATGAGCCGTCAAGCTATGAAAAGACATGGAGGAAACTTAAATGTGTATTATTAGGTGAAAGAAGATAATCTGAAAAGATTACATACTGTATGATTCCAACTATGTAACATTCTGGAAAAGACAAAACTATCGAGACAGTAAAAAGATCAGTGATTGCCAGGAGTTAGTAGGGAGGGAAGGATGAATAGGCAGAGCATGGAGAATTTTTAGGACAGTGCCACTATTCTGTACGACATTGTAAGGGTGGATACGTGCCATTATATGTTTGTCCAAAACCGTAGAATGTACAACACTAAAAGTGAACCATAATGTAAACTATGAACTTTGGGTGATTATGATGTGTCAATGTAGGTTCACTGATTGCAGCAAATGCACCACCGTGGTGCCAGATGATAATGGGGGAGGCTATGCATGTGGAATCAAGGGGTATATAGGAACTCTCCATGCTTTATGCTCAATTCTGCTGTGAACCTAAAACTGCTCTAAAAAATAAAGTCTGTTTAAGAAAGAAGGAGGAGAGGGGACGAAGGAATAAGAAGGAGAAGGAGGAGGAGGAGGAGGACGAGGAGGGGGAGGAGGGGGAGGAGGAGGAGGAGGAGGAGGAGGGAGAGGAGGGGGAGGAGGAGGGGAAGGAGGGGGAGGAGGAGGAGGGGAAGGAGGGGGAGGAGAAGCAGCTCAAATGAATGACTTAAACTTCTAGCTTAAAAGACTTAAAAAGAGAGAGAGGGAGGGAGAGCAAGCATAACCAAAAGCAAGGAGAAGGAGGGCAATGATAGAGACTAAAATGGAAATAAATAAAATAGAGAGTAGAAAAATAATACAGAAAATAATGAAACCAAAAGTTGGTTCTTTGAAAAGATGAACAAAATGGAAAAAGTTTTAGCTACTGACTAGGATAAAAAGAGAGAAGATTCAAATTACTAAAATCAGGAATGAAAGAGGGGACATCACAACTGACCTCACAGAAAAATTTAAAAAGAACTTTAAGGGAATATTATGAAATATTATAAGCTAACAAATTAGATAACCTAGATGAAATGGACAATTTTCTAGGAAAACACAAACTACTGAAACTGATTCAAGAAGAAATGGAAAATCTGAATAGACCTATAACAAGTAAAAATATTGAATTAGTAAGCAAAACCTTCCTACAAAGAAAAGCTCAGGCCCAGAAGGCTTCACTGATGAATTCTACCAAACATTTAAAGAAGAGTTAGGGGCTGGCCCCATGGCCGAGTGGTTAAGTTCGCGCCCCCCACTGCAGGCGGCCCAGTGTTTCATTGGTTCGAATCCTGGGCGCAGACATGGCACTGCTCATCAAACCATGCTGAGGCAGCGTCCCACATGCCACAACTAGAAGGACCCACGAGGAAGAATATACAACTATGTACTGGGGGGCTTTGGGGAGAAAAAGGAAAAAAATAAAATCTTTAAAAGAAAAATAAAATAAAATAAAAAATAAAGAAGAGTTAACACCAATATTCTCAAACTCTTCAAAAAAATAGAAAAGGGAACACTTGCCAACCATTCTGTGAGGCCAGCATTACCCTGATAACAAAATCAAAGACAAGAAAAGGCATCACAAGAAAAAAGAACAACTACAGACCAATATCTCTTATGAATATAGACACAAAAATCCTAACAAAATGCTAAAAACGTATAAAAAGGATTGTACACCATGACCAAGTGGGACTTATCCCAGGAATGCAAAGTTGGTTTAACCTAGGAAAATCAATCAGTGTAATACATCATATTCATAGAATGGAGGACCAAAACCACATGATCATTTCAAAAGACACAGAAAAAGCATTTGACAAAATCCAACACCTTTTCACGTTAAAAACACTGAACAAACTATGAATAGAAGAGAACTTTCTCAACTTGATAAAGAGCACCTACAAAAAACACAAGCTAACATCATACTTAATGGTGAAAGACTGAATGTTTTCCTGTTAAGATCAGGAACAAGACAAAGATATCCACTCTTGCCACTTCTAATCAACATTATACTAAAGATTCTATCTAGGGCAATTAGGCAAGAGAACAAAATTTAAAACTTCCAGATTATAAAGGAAGAAGTAAAACTATATTTTAAACTGACATGATCTTGTATGTAGGAAATCTTAAAGAATCTACAAAAATACCTATTAGAACTAATAAACAAACTCAGCAAGGTTTTAGGCTACAAGGTCAACATACTAAAATCGATTGTACTTCTATACACTAGCAATGAACAATCCAAAAATGAAATTAAGAAACAATTCCATTTACAATAGCATCAAAAAGAATAAAATACTTAAGAATAAATTTAACAAAAGAAGAGCAAGACTTGTAAACTGAAAACTACAAAACGTAATTGAAGAAATTAAATAAGACCTAAATAAATGGAAAGATATCCCATGTTCATGAATTGGAAGATTGAACGTTGTTAAGATGTCAGTACTCCCCAAACTGACCCATAGATTCAATTCAATCCCTATCAAAATACCAGCTGCCTTTTTTGTGGAAATGGTCAAGCTGCTCCTAAAATTCAGATGCAAAGATAAGATTCATGTCTAGCCTTGGGGAACCCCCTCCCCCAGTGTTTAATGACCAGGAAAAGAATAGTCAACAAAGCCACCTGAGAAGGAGCAGCCAGGGAGGTGGGACGAACACCAGGAGAATGTGGTGTCATGGAACCCAAGGGAGCAGAGGATTTCAAAGAGGCTGCGACCTGCAGGGGCCATTACTGCTGGAGGGCAAGTAAAATAAGGGCTGAAAGTTGTCTATTGGATTACCTTAGCAGAAGCAGCTTTTGTGATGTGAGGGCACCAGAATCCAGGTTGGACTGGATGGAAGAGGGAGATGAAGGTGGAAAATGAGACCACAAATACAAACTCTTTTTTCAAAGACTTTGGTAGTGAAGAAGAGGAAAGAACTGAAGCAGAGGGGAATGTGGGAATGGCCAGAGGAAGCGGGGTGTGTGTGTATCCTTGCTTGCATTTAAGAAGGAAAAGACCTTAGTCTGAATGGCAGCGGAGAAGGGATGATGAAAGATACAAAAGGAGAAGGAGTAATTAATGGTCTCCCTTTCCTCAGAGGGAGAGACAGAAGACTGGCCTTGGAGGAGTGAGGCAACAGCTCCTCTACTGTAACAGGAGGGCGGGTAAAGACAGGGAAAAGGTAGGCACATAGGCACATAGGTTTGAGTGTGGGAAGCTGACAGGTTCCCATCTAATGGCTTCATTCTTCTCTGTGAAGTAGGAATTGAGTTTTCTGCTGAGAGTGTGAGGGTTGGGGTGTTACATGTTTGGGGAAGGTAAAATCTTGAAGTGGCCATTGTGGAGTCGGAGATTTCTGCCTGCCAGGTCTTGTTGAGTCCCATGTGAGAGTTGTGGCCATGATTCTTGATGTCAGCCATCAGCCCTGTTACTCAGGTGGCAGTGGGCATGGGGGAGCTGGAGAATGGCAGAGTTTGGGTTTAGCCAGAGGGATGTGATTAAAGGGTAAGAGGGTAAGACATTCATGATATCACCAGTGATGGACCATGGAATCTAAGCTAGATTCCAAGTGAAGAAAAGAAAGTGGTGAGAGATTGGGAGAAAGCAGAGGGTTGGGGATTGCTCACCGAAGAAGGTCTTAGTGGGAGAAGTTGAGCAAGCAGAGTAAGGAGGTAAAGCCAGCCTTTGTAACTTCCTGTGGCCACAGGAGGCTGCCCCATCACTCCTAAAACCATTCCAGTGCTAACCCCCCGAGTGTAGGAAAGGGAAAGAGAAAATGGTTTTGAAGGGACTCAGAAATCCTGGTTCCACCTCAAATTTCCCACCCTATTGGGAAGACACCAATCTACAATGTGCTTCTTACATTGGTTTAGAATTTCACAATTTCCATCCATCATCTTCTTGGACCTTCAAATAAAACCTATGGAAATGGCAGAGCAGGGATGATTATTTCCATTTTCCAGATGATAAGAACTGAGGCTCAGGGAGGCTAATTGACTTGCCCAAATTCACACAGCTAGAAATGAGAGAACCAGGACACAAACCCATTGAGGGCACAACCCAGCACCAACACTACCTCTTTATTAGCAAAGCCAGGACTTGATTCATGCTGGCTCACTGGGGTTCTGTCATAAAAAGAAGGAGTTTTCCCCAAGATTATCAATCCTGGAACAGGCAGATGTGAATATTTTTCCCACTAGAAAAACTGGCTCTATACGGATGAGCTCAGAGCTTTACTGCCTGTGGATGCAAGACTATCTAAGACCCTCAAGCAAAGACCTAACTAATGATTGAGTTTCTCTTGAAATAAGTTGAATAGGCTAGAACCAAGGTTGCTGGGGTGTTTGTTTTTTGTGTGCATGCAGAATTGAGCATATTCCACAGACAAAGAAGAAGAAATTGGTAGAGGAGAGGCTGGACATCTGAAAGAGGGGATGCCAGAAAGAGCAATGTCACGGGGGAAGCAGAAGGGCGTGGAATCAAAGACACAGGAAGGAAGAGCCTTGGCCCCCTCTGGGACAGAAGAGAAAGAGGGGGGCTTCATGAAAACTGAAATGTGAGGCCGCATGAAAGCTGAGGACGGAGAGGTGGAGGGAAGTCGAGGAGTTCAGGTCCCACAGCAGCAGCATTCTTTACGCACTGTTCTAAGCACATGGCATATATTATCTCCTTTGACCTTTGCAACCATTTTGGGCAAGACGCATGGTGAGTCCATGTTACAGATCAGTAAACCTGAAGATAAAGAAACCTGCCCCCAGTCTTCAACTCGAACTGGCAGGCAAGATTTGAACCCATGTCCATGTGGCTCCACAGCCTGTGTCCTTCACCAGCCCATTCCACTGCCCCGGTCAGGTGACCTCAGCCTCCTCACTGAAGTCCAAGGCCAAGCATCCTGGGTGGGGCTGGGGAGGAGTTGGGGATTTGAGGAAAGGGAAAACACACAGCATAGCTTGAATGATGAGTCATTCAAGGATGAGTAAACCCTCAAGAGAAGGGTTTGTTGAAGCTGAGATGGGTCCTGGGGGCAGGAATATGCCCAGTGGGAACCCGCATGTCAACAAGCAGGAAATCAGACAAGAAGATGGGTGGAACTCATCAGCCAGGGAGGGTGTGGGCTGGCAGGAGGAAGCCGTCAGGAAAGCAGGCGCGAAGCTACGAGGCGTGGTAGATGATGGGGCACAGAGCCACGTCAGTAGGGATATCTGCCAACTGGATCCTTATCTTTCTTGGGCCACATTCTGCAGCTCAAGGTTGGGGGCAGAGAAGGAAGCCAGAGCCTGTCTGGGGAGACACAACCAATGGCCAAGGGCGTTCTGAAATGTCAGGCGCTGGGACGTGTCTTTGATAAAGCTGACCTGGGATTCCAGGCTGGGTGGGGAAATCCAGGAGGAAGCCAGAAAGACCAAGGAGGAGGGAAAGCAGGTCCTGTGTGAGCGAGGAAAGACAGCGATTTTCGAGTGGGGGCCTCTGATGTCCAACCAGGACGATAAGCAGGCCCCACCTTCAGCTTCCTCCCTCCTCAGGCAGGGCCTCTCCCACGACCACACCCCGTGACCCCTCCCCACAGGCACCTGCCAAGTCTCCATCTGCTGCTCCAGGCTCAAACCCAATGCCCCCCTCCAGAGTGTCCCAGAGGCTCCTCAGCTCAGCGTATTCTAAACTAGACCTTACCCCCAACCAAAGAAAACCTGCTCCTCCTCTCAGGACCACTACAAAGTTTCAGGATCCAGAAACAGAATCAAAATGCAGTGCCCTTGCTCAAAAATCAGGAAAAAATGCCACTGACAAGACTAAGATAGAAATTTTTTTCCTCTTCCACAGTCTCTCTCTCAACCTATCGTGGTGTTTTTTATTTGCTGTTTAATATTGCACTGTCTCTCACATGGGGATGCTAGCAGATGTGTGCAGACCCTTGCAGCTGCCTGGAAGCACTGCCAACAATTCAGCGTGTGCACACAGCCCACCAGATGCCAGGTTTCTCCTCCCACCAGCCGCCAGACCCATGCACCGTGCCCTAGAGTGGGTAAAAAAGTTAAGCCAGACACCCACCACCCCAACCCACAGCACATGGGAGAACCCCAAGGACTGCCACCCTAACCCAAAGTAGATAGGAGATCCCCCACCAGATTACTACCAGGATGCACGAGGTACCTGGATCAGCAGTGGGTGAGAGACTTACCCCCACCAAATCACCAAATGTGCCGTGGTGCTGCCAGCCCAGAGCAGGATGGCTGCCTCCATGCCCTTCTCCAAGATGCCCAACCCAGATCCTCACCATGCCTGATCCGGGCGCCCATGGGGACAATGGTCAATGGGCAGAAGGAAAGGCTAGGGTAGGTCCCACTGCATCAGGGGACAGGGGAGTGGGTGGCCAAGAACTCTTCAGGCAGAAGGAGGGAGGTGGCAGGAGATGGGGACACACAGGAGCCAAAGCTCCAGTGTCCCATCAGACTTTAATTACAAAACACAAATTCAAAGAAAAATTATTAAGAAATTCAAGATGGCAACCAGATTATTAAACCCCAAGGACAGGACCATGTGCAACTGCACTGGTTGTACATCCATGAAGCTGACCTTGCCTCCTCTCACACTGACTCTCTCAGTAAGTGGCAGCAGCTTCAGCTCTGCACCTGATGGAGAAGCCTCCCCGATCCCCACATCTAGAGGCACCGAGCGCTGTTGGGTCCACCAGAAAAGTCTCCCACAGCCAGTGCTCTGACCCAGGTGCTCATCCGCTCCCACCTGGACCACTGCTTCCTGCCTCGCCCCATCCAACCATCCTCCACTCGCTGTCAGGCATCTTTCCAAAGCAGTGCCCAGAACACATCACTACCCTCCTCAAGAACTGTCACCGGCTCATCACTGCCACCTGAACAAGGTCCAGACAGCTAATAATGACATGGGAGACCTACCAGTATCTCGATATTTTCCAGCTTTACCCTCAAACTTCATCTCCCCTCGTGTAGCCTTTATGCCAATGTCACTAAACTAAACACACGCTGTAATTTCACATCCACTCTGCCAGCCGGTCCCCTTCCTCCACCCTCATCTTGGTGAACTACTCGTCATTCAAGGACACATACGTCTTCTCCTCCTTCCCTCGTCAAAATTAGTCACTCCTTCTCTGCCTTCAGCTGCGCCTGGCTTGCCCTCCTTGACACTATTGCATTCATTCATTCACCACATACTTATTAAGTGCCTACTATGTGCCAGGCACTGCCCTAGGCACTCAGCTACAACTAGCAATGAAAATGGGCAAAACTCCTTCCTCATGGAGCTTACATTCTGGAGCAGGGGGAACAAAAAGCCAGATAAATAAGTAAAATATATTGTATGTGGTTTGGGCTATAGAGAAAAGTAAAGCAGAAAAGGGTAGGGGGTGGGCTGGGTGTGTAATTTTAAACGGGGAGAGCAGTGAAGCAAGACTTCACCATGGTGACTTTTGAGCAAAGACCTGAAGCAGGTGAGTGAACAAGCCATGAGATAGCAGGTGAGAAGATCGTTCCAGGCAGAAGAAACAGCAGGTGCAAAGGCCCTGAGGTGGGACCATGCCTGGAATATTTAAGGAACAGTGAAGATGCAGCTAAAAGGGATATGAGATGAGGACAGAGATGACAAAGAGTCAGATCTCCAGGGTCCCATAGACAAGGACAGGACCTTGATTTTAATTCTGATGACATTGGAAGACATGGGAGGGTTTTGATCAAAAGACAGCCGAAAACTGACTTACTGTTATTTGTTTCTATGTCTATCCCTCAGAACCTATGCATTTCAAGGGGCACTGGGGGGTCTTACTGACCTCTGCCAAGCCCACAGGCCTGGCTCAGAGTAGCTGCTCAATGGGTGCTTGTGAGTGTTTGTGGAATCAACAGGTGAGTAAAGTCAAGGCCACCGGTGTATGTCTCCCGTAGATTGGCCAGCTGTGGCCTCACAGCTGAAGGCTGCAAGGACCTCGCCTCCGGGCTGAGCGCCAGCCAGACCCTGACGGAGCTGGAGCTGAGCTGCAATGTGCTCGAGGACGCCGGAGCCAAGCACCTTTGCCAGGGGCTGAGACAGCCAAGCTGCGTGCTGCAGCGACTGCTGTAATTGCTCCTCATTGACACTACTTTGTGGGGTGGGCGCAGGGAGGCGGAGGGAGCTGCCCTCCCACCACGGGGCAGAGAGAAGGTGAGAGCTCAGGGGCGTGGCCAGGATGCACCCTTGATTCCAACTAAAGCAATCAGATTCCTCCTCAACCCTTGCTCTTATATTAGAAGCTCGGTCTTTTTTCTCCCGTGTAGTGGATGCCCTTAATGTTGAAACCCACCAAGCATCCCACGTCAGCTGACGCTGTGTGTTTGGCAGGGCCAAAGTGGTTAACACTTAGACAAGTGGGACAATGGGACAATGGGTCAATTCAGCGTCCGAGATTGGCATGGCGAGTGGGCAGGATTCATGGGACTCATGCAGGGGTGAGGAAGGAAGGCTGCCTGCATCTTGAGTGGCTCCTTGGCTGCAGCAGGAAAATGTAAGTCTCCCAGTTCACTGCAAGCCAGACATCTCTTTATCTTCCTTTAATGTCACTGCGGACCACCAAAGGGCCACGGTACTAGAAAGGGAAACCAGACCCCAGTCACCCGGAGGAGAGGGCCCTCAGGATAATGCCTGTGGGCCTGTGTGCATCTCTCCTGCAGGCTGGTCAGCTGTGGCCTCACGTCTGGCTTCTGCCAGGACTTGGCCTCCGTGCTGAGTGCCAGCTCCAGGCTCACAGAGCTGGACCTGCAGCAGAACGAGCTGGGCAACCTCGGCGTGAAGCTGCTCTGTGAAGGGCTCAGACGTCCTACCTGCCAACTCATGCTCCTGTGGTAAGGCCCTGTGGGTGCCTCTGGGCAGAGGGCAGGGAAGTGGTGGGGAGGGGTGGCAAGGGATGCAGGTGCCATGAAATTGGACAGGGCAAGGAATAGGGACAAAGAAAAGCACGGTCAGCCTGGCTTCCTTACAAGCGCTGCCACTTACTTAGGCCGCGTGACTTGGGCAGGTCTTCGTCTGAGCCTCGGTTTCTTCATCTGTATAATGGGTCTATCATAACTGCTTCATCGACTGTAATGAAACAAAAGGCATGTAAAAACCAGAACAGTGGTGGGAATAGAGCTGAGCCGGATGAGAGGATAACTATTAGTGAGGCCGAGTGTTCTGAGGGGACTCCCAGGTTCACTTCTCCACTCCAGGGTGGTGCTTCCTCCATTCCTCCGTTCCTCCGTCCCTTCACTCATTCCTTCATTCATTGCACGCCTCCTATCAAGCACTGGACCAGGCCCTGAGGATGCAATAGTGAGCACGCAGAGGCGGCCCTGCCCTCCTGCAGCTTACACTCTAGTGGGAACGAGATAGACTTTCCTCACATATTAACACGCACACATGTATTTCCAAACTCCACGGAGTGCTGTGAAGGGAAAGCGCAGTGCCTTATGTGAGGGGTAACATGCGGGGAGGACGGAACTAGAGTGAGGGGCCAGCGAGGGATTCTCTGAGGAAGCGACACCAGGCCAAGATCTAAAGCAGAACTAGTTGACCGGGCCCAGTCTGAGGGTGCAGTCCAGACAAAGAGAATATATGGGGGAGGCCCCGGGACAGAAACGGGCTCAGAGCACGGGAGACCCATGTGGCCAGAGTGCGGTGAACCCCAGCCCTCATCTCCCATCCTGCAGGCCCCGAGAGCCGCGTCCTTCTCTGAGCAGCCACTCCCCAAGCTGTCTCTCGGCCGCTTCCTCTTTCCTTCACGTCCTGAATACAAGTCCACAGGCTATTTCTGGCTGGACACTCCCTGCAGCTCCTGGTTGGGGCCCTGGGACACACTCAGAGAGCTGACAGGGGCCCCAGAGCCCCACCTGTCTGGACCCCTCTGGTCCTGCACTGAGGCTCCAGCCAGCTCTCGGAGGGGCTCTGTGAAGCAGGGCCCTGGCTTTCCTCAGCCAGGCCTCCCTCATTGACTCTGCAACCTAAAGGAGGAGGGGTCAGAGCAGGGTAACCGGCTTCGCAGTCCGCCTGTGGGAGCTCTCCACGCTGACTCGGACCCTTTCCACCCAGGGAACTGCATCCCTGGGGATGGCACCTTCGCTCCCCAGCCCACTCCCCACCGAGCATTTCTGCTCTCTCCATCTCCTCTGTGTTGAAGGGCCTCTCCAGAGCTGGGCCTTTGCAGGCAGATCCGGTTCATGCCCCAGCTGACCAGGGACTGGTCAAATCTTGGTTGCCTCAGGGCAGCTTGCTCTCTGATGCCCTGTGAAGGTTTCTGCCTCCTTCCTTCCTGGAGCCCGGGACCTGGTTGAGAAGGACCACCTTTGACATCGTGGGCTCCATCCCCTCCCCAGGCGGAGAACAGCTCTGATGGCAGTCATGAGTGAGGTGTGCCCCGCCCTTTACAGGGCGCCAGGTCTCTTCACCTGCCTTGTCCATGGCTCACAACAGACAGAGCAGGTCCTTCCGTGCTAGACATGAGGACACAGAGGCCCAGAGAGGGCAACGGCTATCCCAAATCCAACGGGAAGCCCCAGAACACACGGCCTGCGAGATGGAAACAGGGCACTCTCTTTCCAACAAACCTCTATCCCCTGGGAAGCAAATCCCAGGACCTACCCCCAGGTGGTCATTTGGGCAAATGGCTGTTCTGTGGCGGACGTTGTGAAGAGCTGCCCTGATCCCCTTCAGGAACGAAGCCGTAACCCCTAGCCATTGGGAATGCTGCTGGCAGCCAACTACAGGGCTGGCCTCTGCCAACGATGGCCATCTCAACCAAGGCGACCTCACCTTCCTGGGGTGGCCTACGTCCAATGACTGACTGGTGATAGGGTAGAAAGACCCAGCCCCTCATCCTAATTTGGGACAGCTCTGAAGGGCCATCCCAGCTTCAGAACCCCCCGCAGAGTTGGCTGAGGTCTGCGTTGAGATTGCATCACAGCCCAACTTCCCCTTCTGTGCAATCCTGCTTCCCTCTCTTCCTTTGCCCTGTATGTTGACCCAAGAAGACACCCTAATAAACCTCCTCACTCTACTTTCCATCTCAGAGCCCAATTCCCAGGGAAACCAACCTGTGACAGGCTCCCAAAGGAGGTGGCAGATTCCTCGCCTCTGGGCCTTGAGGACCTCAGGGTCGTATGGGGGTCCCAGGAGAACTCGATTTCCTTTGTGCTTGCAGGCTGGACCAGACCCAGCTGAATGAGGAGGTGACGGAGATGTTGCGGGCCCTGGAGAAGAACGCTCAGCTGCTCATCCTCAGCAGATGGTAAGGCGGGGAGACCCAGAACTTTGCAGCTGGCCCAAAGCCAAGAGATGGGGGAGAGACTTGGGGTGTGACAAAGGGAGCAGAGCCGGGAGAAAACCAAGAAACCACAGCAGCCAGAGTGAGGTTTGGTTGGTTGGTTGGTTGTCTGCTACAAATAGAATCACGTCACTCCTCTGCTTAAATCCTTCCATTAGGTGAATAAGGAAATGAACAATGAAAAAAGTGAATGAGTGAGTGGGTGAGATTTGGAACATGGAAAGCAGTGACCGCCAGGGGGAGACAAAAGACAAAGAGAGCAAGGCTTGGGGACCAGACCACCCCACCACTCCTCAAACACACACATAGACACACGCCCCGTGCTTGAGGGGCAAGCCCCTGGGAGAGCAGTCATCTCCCCTCCCCCCTCCCCCGGGGAATCTGCTACAGCCCCCAAGTTCTCCCAGTTTGGTGCATTTGCCTGTTATTGCAAAGTGCACCTGTCCCGGGGTTCTTGGCTACTGTGTCTCAGATGAAATGGAAGGGAAAGGGCGCCTAGGCTTAGGAGGAACAGCCATTCATCACTGGAGAAACGGTTCCCTGCAGACCCACGGTATGTTAGACACACTGCAGTGAGCAAGGGCCAGGAGCTTAGTCCAGGAGGGAGACGGGCACAAGCGACCCCCAGCCTGTATAATCGCACCTGGGGTCAGTGTGAGTGTATTGCTGGGCCCACCTGTCCAGAGGAACTGTGCTGAGCTCTGAAGGATGGGAGGGGTTAGCTGGGCCGAGAAGGGGTCAACTCCAGGCAGAGGTAGAGGCTCTGAGCTTAGCTCCTTTGAGGAATAGAAGAAGGCCCGGTGTCTGGAGCAGTGTTACCCAAAGTGTAGGCCATAGACCAGCAGTGTCAGCATCAGCATCACCAGGGAGCTCGTCAAAAATGCAGTCTCGGGCCCCACTCCAGACCTGCAGAACCTGAATCTCTGGGGGGGGTCAAGGAATGTGTGTTTTAACAAGCCCTCCAGGTGATTTTCAACACCGCGTTTGAGCAGCGCTGGTCTAGAAGTGAGTGAGTAGGGGAGAGTGACACAGGTGGGATTAGGGGGTGGAGGACACAGGGGCACAGTAAGGCCTTTTGGGCCATGTTAAGAACTTTCAATTTACCCCAAAAGCAATGAAGAGACATTTCAGGGCTTCAGCAGTGAAGTGATGTGCCAGATTCATATTTCAAGATCAGCTGCTGTGTAGAAAATGCACTGGAGAGGGGCAAGAGCAGAAGGATGCTACGGTGGTTCAAGCACAGACGCCAGGCCTGGGACTAGGGTGGAGGCCATGCAGGTGGAGAGAAGAGAATAGAATGGAAAGCTATTTTGGAGGTAGTGACTAGGAGATCAGTCAGCTTTCGGAGGGGGCATGGGAGGAGTCAGGACGACACCCCAGTTCTGGCACGGATGACTGGGCAGATGGGGGGCCATTCACAGAGACAGGAACTATGGAAAAGCTCAGACGGGGGCCATGAGTTCAAATTCAGATGAGCTGAATTTAAGCAAGGATGCCTCGTAGACAGGTCTAGCTTCCTCCAAGATCTCAAGGAGAATGAACAACTAACTCTGTGTCTAGGAAGCCGAGTGTGACGACCCCTAACGAAGGCCGGGATGGAGGAGAGATGAGTGAAAACAGGTGCTCACTCAAGCGGCAGAGAGCAGAATCAGGTAGTTTGAAGGGGCCAGGCTGACAGCCTCACAACAGGATGGCTCCTGGGGCAGCTGTGGAAGGTCATCCCCTCCATCCCCCTGCCTCTGGTTCGGGACAGGGCAGTTTCCTCACCTAAGAGAGCCCGCCCCATGCAAAGTCTCCCACTCCTAGAACTTTCTGCTTCCCTCTCTCCCAGCCTCGGGAACTGGGGCTGTTCCTCTCCAGAACATATGTGGCATGTCTCAGACTCTGAGCCAGGGCCCAGTCTCCGAAGGCCCACTCTGGGCTTCTGAGGTCTGGGCATCACCTCTCCATTCCTGCCCATTCATCTTTTGAGCCATGTTCCTCTCATAAGCTGCCCACCTGGGGCATGCTGGGAAAAGCGACACTTCTGGATCTTGGGAAAGGGCAGGTGGGCAGGGGTTGGGTCAGGGGGCAGCAGGATTGGGCCTCCCCAGAGAGCAGGCGGGCAACCCAAAAGCAGGAACAGAGGCTGCAGACACATGCCTGCCACAGTCCAGGCAGATCAACCTTGGGAGGGGCCCCTCCAAGGTCCAGCCTTCAAGGGCTGGTGGAGACCAGACAGAAGAACCTAGAGCTGACCACTGCCCTGCCTGTTCCAGAGAGCAGCTCCCCTCAAGTGGTACAGGTGCAACCCCTCTTTCTGCCTTTCCCTGCCTCTCCGGGGGACCCGCACGTGGAGCCTCTGGAGACCAAAGATGACTTCTGGGGCCCCATGGGTCCTGTGGCTACCGAGGTGGTTGACAAAGAGAGGAGTCTGTACCGGTGAGTGAGCGGGCTCTGCTAGCCCAGGCTGGCCTCTGCCACCCTACCATCCCTACACTGGGCCCCCACAGACGGTCAGCACCCCACCCACAGTTCATCAGGTCCCCTCCCCTTCCAAGCCAGCAGGCAGGCACAGGGCTGAGATACCAGGTGGGGGCTTTTATTATGGAAAAAGAGGTTTTATTAGGAAAATTTTCAAACATACACAAAAAGGAGCCAGAACTCAAAGTCAAATCTGTCTGACGCCAACATCTCAGCTTGTAGCCACTCGGCTAAATCCACAGTGCCCTGCATGGGGTCTGGCATCAACGATGCGCTCAGTGAGTTTGTGTAGAGTAATTCAGTGTCTACCTCTCCCTGTTTCTCCCAGAGTTCACCTCCCCATGGCTGGCTCCTACCGCTGGCCCAACACAGGTCTCCATTTTGTGGTGAGAGGGCCAGTGACCATCGAGATTGAATTCTGTGCCTGGGGCCAATTCCTGGACAGGACTGTCCCACAGCACAGCTGGATGGTGGTAGGGCCTCTGTTTGACATCAAGGCTGAGCCAGGAGCTGTGGCAGCTGTGTACCTCCCTCACTTTGTGGTCCTCCAAGGTAAGCAAGAGCGAGGGGTGGAGGGAAGTGATGGTGGAGAGAACAGGCCTGAAGGGGGCTTTGGATGGCAACATGCTGGGGGAGGAGCTCGGGGCTTCCTTAGAGACACTGAGAGGGTTGTAGAGTGGGGACGGCTTTTCCCTCATTCCCCAGTGCTCTGGGCATACCTTTTTTGAAGTATATTTCTCTCCCAGCCTCATAATTATTTTTGCCTGAATTCCTTGCAAGTTTCCCTATATAGAAACTGTTCTCCTCCATAGCAACAAGAACTGGCACTTAGTAAGTGCTCTTCACATAGCTTGTATCACTCACGGTCCCAGCAGGAAACAGATGATATGCTGTTGAGGTTTTTGAAGAGATTTTTCAAAGACAGCACTATTTACAAAGTAAGTCTAAGTGAACTCACAAGAATGTTGGGGTACCTAGGGACTAGTAATGAGAAGAAACCATGTCACCAGATTCCATTTGAGAGCTGCAGCCACGAAAGGGGGGCTTCCCAGTAGGATATGTAGTCAGAAAGAGTAATGGACTTATGCCCACCTCGCTCACCTCCAGAGACTTCCCACAGATAAAGTGCCAAGAAATATAAGTTCACGGTCAAAAATCTCAGGAACAGCAAACAAGGTACCATAAGTGAAAATCAATGGAAACTACAGGTACCAGAATCAGTCCCATAAAGACTCAGACATTGAAATGACCACGAACAGAACACAAAATAAGTACGTTTCATATGCTTAAAGCCATAAGTAGTCTTAAAAAATATGAGCAAGAAGCAATAAACCATTAAAAATTGTCAACTGAGTTTGGAAACAAACTGAATTTATAGAAAATATAGGGGAAAAAAGATTAAGTGGCAGGGAGGATGGCATGAGGAGGCTTAACATGCATCTAATCAGAATCCAAAGGAATAAGATAGAGAGAATGGAGAAGATGCAGTACTCAAAGAGAGAATTTCTAAGAAATTTCTAGAATTGCTGAAAGTTGTGACTTCTCATAATGAGAAATCTCAAAAATCAAAAAAAAAAGAGAGAGAAATCAGCACTAGACCCATTATAATGAAACTACAGAATACCAAAGTCAAAGGGAAGGTCTTGACAGCACCCAGAAAGAAAGATAAATTATCTAGCAAGGTACTGCAATTAGGCAGACAACTGACTTTTGAACAGCAGCAATGGAAGGCAGAAGACGATGCAATGACATCTTCAATCTACTGAGAAAATAGCCGTCAATCAAGAAAATTGTAACCACAGAAAAATTATTTTTTTTAAGAAGAGAATAAAACAGATTTTTTTAAAACAAACTAAAACCAAGAGAGCTTTCTACAAGCAAATCCTGACTAAAGGAAATTCTAAAGGATGTACCCCAGGCAAAAGGAGAATGATCCCACACGGAAGGTGTGAAGTGCAAGATGGAACGGTCAGCAAAGATTCTGAGATGTGTATGGGTACGTCTAAGAAAACATGAACTGGATAAATCAACAATAATAATGTCTGATGCCAGGGATTTAAAAGAGAATGAAAATGCCAACGACAATAGCAAAGAAGAGTGTTAAAGAATTCTAAGGGTTCTTTTTTTTTGAGATTTTTATTTTTCCTTTTTCTCCCCAAAGGCCCCGGGTGCATAGTTGTATATTTTAGTAATAGGTTCTTCTAGTTGTGGCATGTGGGATGCCGCCTCAGCATGGCCTGATGAGCGGTGCCATGTCCATGCCCAGGACCCGAGCTGGCAAAACCTTGGGCCACTGAAGTGGAGCTCACGAACACAACCACTCAGCCACGGGGCCGGCCCCAGAATTCTAAGGTCTTTGTGTTGTTCAGAAGGAAGGTAAAGACTGCACCAGTAGTGCTGTCCAGGTTAAAATGCTGAAACACTTCTGAACTGGCCAGGAAAGAAATTCTCCACTTTCTGAGACCACGAATGACCTCACATCATACAGTGCTGGCCACAGAGGTGAGTAACAGGGCCTGAGTGTGGTGCAGGCATGAATGGCGTGGCCGAGGCAGTATCAGGCCAGACACTCAGGGTAGGCAGGAGGGTCCGAGCCTGTTGGGCAGCAGGAGGGGGCATCAGGAGCACTGTTGTTGGCAGGGGCTACAGCACGGGCTTTCCATACCAGGCCATGTGGGCACAGGGGGCATCAGGGGCCCACCCAGCCAGTGCTGAGTGCCAGGCACCCAGAGTCTATCAATTTAATGAGAAAGTTAGAAGAGTCTGATGCAGCTCCCCATGTCAGATCATGACTCAAACAGGAGCATCACTTAATTATGATAGAATGATTTAATAAACAATTTGTGTTACAGCTTATATCAGTTATAAGCACTTTTATGATATGTATGAAATAAAGGGGGATATGTTTTCAATGTTTCATTGGTATATTGATTGATACATTAATTTATAGTGCCAGCCCCATAGTTAAATATATTTGGTAACCTCTAGGTCAAGGGACTGATTTACGTTAGGTTTACATTAAAATATTAGGGTCAAATATATTAGGGTCAAAAATATTATAATCAGGGGCTGGCCCCATGGCCGAGTGGTTAAGTTCGCGTGCTCCGCTGCAGGCGGCCCAGTGCTTCGTTGGTTCGAATCCTGGGCAAGGACATGGCACTGCTCATCAAACCACGCTGAGGCAGCATCCCACATGCCACAACTAGAAGGACCCACAACGAAGAATATACAACTATGTACTGGGGGCCTTTGGGGAGAAAAAGGAAAAAAATAAAATCTTTAAATATATATATATATATTATAATCAAAGAATATATGTGCAAGAAGAATAATTTACAAACTAGTAGAAAGAAAAAGATGGAATGATAAAAATAACAAGCAGGGAACTGCCCAGCACCCAGGACCAGGGAAGGCTCATTTGTTGAGACCACAAGGCTTAGTAAACAATTCGAGCTGCACACCAGGAAGAGAGCATGGGGCGGGGAAATGACCAGGACCAAGGGGAAAGACTCGGGGATCCGGAGGCACATGGCTGGACAGACAGGGTCATTAGGGAAGGTTCCAGAGTAAAGCATGAGGGAGGGAGGAGCAAGATAGCTCCAGGGGCTGTAGAGGCCCACCACATGGGGGAAAGCTGGGGAGCCAGCACTGATGGCTCAGACCACAGCTAGGACAAGTTATTTCCTCGCACCTGACCATCTGCAGAGTGGTAAATATAGCCGCTACAGCAGCCATCCTGCCCCTCCCACAAAGTGAGACCTTGCCCAGGGGGTCTCTGCCAGGGACAGAGGGGCTTGGCCCATGGAGTCAATGGGTTCGGCTCTGCCCAGCAATGAGAGCACTTGGTCTGCCCTTGGCCTGCCATGCTCAGGGCTACACTGCCACGCTCCACTCTACGCCAAGACATTCTAGGAAAAACCTGCTACGTCCAAGGCCTGGAGCCAGAAGGCACCAGCAGTGCCCGAGAGGGCAGCGTGACTTTAGCACCTGCTCCCAGGCCCCCTTTCACACCAGCTCTCAGGGGTGGGTGAGCCCGCCACGCCCTGTCAGGAGGACACCCCAACCATGCCCTGGTCAGTCTTGTACATCCTTCTGGTAGGCCTAGGAAATGGGATTTGCCCAAGGAAGAAGTGGCCCTCCAAGGGCACAGGAATCTAGCCTAAGCCTATAGGCTGAAGGCCAGATGCGGACAGGAGTGAATTCACCAAGTTGGTGGCACTTTCTCTGAGGATTCCTGGGACGTGGCTAATCATAACAAATGAACGATTAACTGAGCGTTCTGTGCCTGATATCACACAAGGCAGTTCCATATGTATTGGTAGCATCTCAATTTTTGTAACGACCTGGTAAGTTAGGTACTATGATTTTTCCCTTTTGTATCAATGAGGAAATTGAAGCTCAGAGAGGTGAGGATGCTTCCCAGAGCTGGGGTCCTATTAACCCTGCAACGAGAGCTACATCCACACCCACCCCACACCTGCCCAAGCCCATGTGCCATCAGCCTTCCCTAGACCACCTTTGGACCCCACCCTGTGCCCGGACAGCACTTGTTCCCTTTGGATTCCGTACACAGGGCAAGAGGTGAAATGCACAAAGGCTGCTTGTAGCTCACCATGGCCACGCCCAGCCAGGAATCCCAGCCCCTCCAGGAATCCCTGCTGCCTGCTGCCTGGGCTGCAGCTGTCGGTTGTCCTGGAAACAATGACCTCACTGCCTAATGCGATACTAATTTAGGATTTGGGCACTGGCTGCTTCTTCACTGTCATTGGTGAGGTCCTATATCAAGTTATCAACTTTCCACGGTGAGTTTTCTCCCACTATAGAAGGAGCTTAGAGCTTTTAGTATCTCAGCTTCACCCCAGGGCCTCACAGAACTCGCCGCTCTGGGCAGTCTCATCCTCCTGCAGGACCAGCTCCATCACTTGTGAGGTCCAGAGCAAAATGAAAACAGGGGGCCCTTTGTTCAAAAGTTATTAAGTTTCAAGATGGCAACAGTAGAGCATTAAACCAAGCGTGAGGCCCTTATGAGTACAGAGCTCTGTGTGACTGCATAGGCCACGTGCCCATGAAGCTGGCCCTGTCCTTTCAGGTCCTTCACGCCCCCACTACCCATCTCCCCCAGCACACACAGACCCCTGCTCTCCACACAGCCCTTCCTCCAGGAAAGTGAGTTCACTCACTTTGGTGTGCTCGCTCCTCTGTGCTGCCCGTGGGGAAGGAGGGTACTCACACAGCCACCTGGGTGGGATCGTTCCCTGCTCCTCCGTCTCGCCCTCCCTGCCTGCCCCAGGAATGCACCTGCTCTAGATTGCTGGGAACTACCATGATATTTCACATGCCTCGAGTCTGTTGCTTCTCTGGAACCAATGCCTTCTGAACTGTACAGCAATAAAGTCCAAAAACTACTCAGGTTCAGCAAAATGCATCTTCAAAAGATCAGAGTAGCTTTTCCTTCCCAGACCCCAAGGGTTACCAGGAGGAGTGGGCCAAGTCATTTAAGGAAGAAACAGAAAGAACCACAACAGCCAGGTTGTGATGCTCTTGGTCAAGCTGCATTTTACCCATAACCATAGCATGTCACCCTTCTATCCAAGTGCTTTGCGGACACAGACTCGTTTAATCTTCAGAGTCACACTAGGAGGTGGACGCTGTTGTTGGCTCCACTTTGCAGGTGATGCAAGGAGTGGTTAAGTAACCTGCTCAGACTCTCAGAGGCAGTAAGTGGTTTTGCTGGGAGTCAAACTCCGGCAGCCCATGTCATTAACCACTTGGCCAGACAGCCCTCTATGCCCCCACCTTTATGTAGTGGGGCTCCCGGTGCCCCTCCTCCAGCAGGAAAGTCACTTTACCCTCAACAGCTCACCTGAGCCTGGAAGGTGCTGAGAACACATCAGCAGGAAGGGTAGGGCAGTGGAATCAGACCGTAAGGCCAAGGGCAGGGTTTAAATGAGAGAGAGCCCTCAGACTCCTGGACTGTGGGAGTGGCAGTGGCCCAAGGCTGGGAAGGAGGAGGGACAGCACGTGTGAGCTTTGCTCGTTGTTCTATTTGCTGTCTGTCTTCCCTGTTGGGCCATGAGCTCCAGGATTGCAGAGCCCGTGCTGTCCCTCTTCACAGCCATAACCACGGGGCCTGGATTGAGGAGCACAAGTAAACAGAAGTTTATTGTGTACTTTTGTTTAATAAAGGGATGTGAGTCCCTGGGCCCCGGATCCTGCCACAGAAACCCTCCTACCCTGTGATGGCTGGTTCTGAATATTTCTAATGAGACCAGTCAAAGGCAGCTCCAGAGAGAAAGTCTTTATGCCAGTGATACCTGTCCCAGTCACCACTCACCCTTCTTCCCCTTCAGACCAGGATCTTCTCTGTTGCTTCCTTTCTCCCTCCAATCGGTTAGCACAAATATACTCAGTCAGCAAGTTTGGATAAAGGGATTCTGTTACAGTCTATGGAAAGGGCAATATGCACACATAGTAGGATGACCAGCTCATCTTGGTTTGCCTGGGGTCATCTGATTTTAGCACTGAAAGTCCTGCATCTCTGGAACCCTTTCAGTTCTGGGCAAGCCAGGACAGTTGGTCACCCTAACAAGAAGGTGAGCTGGAGACACACAGCACCTTCCAGAATTCAGCCAAAATTAGCGTGGCACAGAGCAGTCTGAAAGTGCCACCACTGTAGTCAGAGGGCAGGGTTCTTGTCATAGGGCTCTGGCAGGCTTGTGACCTCGGGAAAAGCCCTTCCCTCCCAGGGTTTCAGTTCCCCCCATCTGACCTGTGAGGACATTCCAGTGCTGTGAAGGGCAAGGTGAGACCATCCACTTAGTGACACCAGTGGCAGTGCAAAGTGGCACCCGCTCTTGGAGAAGAAATTTGGCTAAAGCGGACAAGTCATAAAAATGTTCCAGGGGGCTGGCCTCATGGTCGAGTGGTTAAGTTCACCCGCTCTGCTTTGGCGGCCCGGGGTTTCACCAGTTCGGATCCTGGGCGCGGACACGGCACCGCTCATCAAGCCATGCTGAGGCAGCGTCCCACATGCCACAACTAGAAGGACCTACAACTAGAATATACAACTATGTACTGGAGGGCTTTGGGGAGAAAAGAAGAAGAAGAAAAAGATGAAGATGGGCAACAGGTATTAGCTCAGATGCCAATCTTTAAAAAGAAAAAAAATGTTCTCATCGTTTCACACACTTTTCTCATCCCCTGGGACTTATTGATTCCAAGGCAATAACCCAAGGGAAATCGAAAAGCTCTCTGCAGAAATATGTGCATATGGCAGCACTATTTATGATGGAGATAAGCTGGAAGCAACCTCAACACTGAAACAAGAGGTGAGTGGTGAATTCCAGGATGATGCATTCACTAGCAGGGAGTGTATGCTGCAGTCATTAGAAAGGTCTGACAGGGCCCTGCCCAGTGGCGCAGCAGTTGAGTTCACACATTCCACTTTGGTGGCCCGGGGTTCACAAGTTCAGATCCTGGGTGCAGACCTACGCACCACTTATCAACTCATGCTGTGGCAGGCGTCCCACGTATAAAGTAGAGGAAGATGAACACAGATGTTATCCCAGGGACAATCTTCCTCAGCAAAAAGAGAAGGATTGGCAGCAAATGCTAGCTTAGGGCTAATCTTCCTCACAAAAAAAAAAGGTCTGACAGATGCTTGCCACAATTTAACCTGACCTGGGAAAGGCAGGAGACAAAGCTACGTGGACTACAATGGAAACGTGGAAAGATGTTGCTGCAGAGAAAGACTAATGGAAAAGGGAAAGATGGTAATAGTTGTATTGTTTGATGAGATCACAGGTGAATTCTTCCACACTTTTTCAGATTGTGTACACCACTGTGGTGTTATTTTTCACCCCAAAAAAGCCATTAATAAATGAGAAAACTTAAGTAATGGTCTCCATGGCCCCTTCTGGCATTAACATCACTCAGCAGTGTTCTGATTGGAGCCCATGCAGCCTAAGAGCCTTGTCTGGCTTGCCAGATGCCCCTCTGTTGCCAGAAACCACCTGCATTGCGGCAGTTGCCAGGCAACACAGGGATGGAGCCAGGACTCCTGACCTCTAGGCCAGGGTTGCTCCCACTGCCAGCCTTCATCCCTCACGCTCTCTCTTGTGGTGTTAACATCCTCGCCTGGTGCACAGATCTGCGTTCTTGGCTGCAATCAAAGAAACCAATTCTGTCTGATTTAGGCAGAAAAGGAATGTATAGGATGATTCTTGAGTAGCTTATAGACTTAACAAAAGATTAGGCAAGCCTTTAAAAAAAGATGCAGCACCAAAAGGTGCTGAGAAACCAAGAACATAGCCAAGGTCACACAAAGAAAAATATGGGGAGACCTCTGTTGCAGACACAGCCACAGCAGGACCCTCCTGCCATGGTGGCCACTGGACTCTTGACTCTACTGCTGCTGCCAAGAGAATCTCTGTCTTTTCATCTTTGCTTCACCCCCTCAAGATCAAGGGCCTGGTTAGGAGCATCCACTTAGTCAAGTCTTGGTTGCACACCTGTGTCATAGCCACCAGGAAGTAGAGACTTCCTGAGTGGGAGGACCAGCTTGTCTCCTGCCAAGATCCACACATGGTGGAGAAGGAGGTTCTTCCTGACAGGAAGAGTCTGAACGGTGGGTGGCCAAATACTTGACAAATGTACACTACGCTTGGTCACTCCATTTCCACTATCCTTCCCTCCTCCTTGTTCTCCAGCTGCCTGGAGACAAACCTGCCAGCATCACTAACGGCCCTCACAGTTACAGACTTCACACCAGCACAGGTTATCATGGGGTCAGTGTCTGTCCCAGCTCCAGGGCCAGGGACTGGGCCTGTGTATGGATTTGGCTCAAGGGAGTTCCTACAGTGCTCCCACCCTGGAGACAGTATTGCCGACATCCCCCAAAGGCTCCAGACCCAGCCATGCCCCCTTCCCTGGCTGAGTGCCCCATGAAGGCCACTAAGCCTACACCCTGCGACCCCACTGCTCCAGCCAAGCCTGACTCAGTCAGGGTACTAAATCCTCACCTCTTGAATCCATTCTTTGACAGGGGCCCATGTGGACATCTCCCTGTTCCAAGTGGCCCACTTTAAAGAGGAGGGGATGCTCCTGGAGAAGCCGGCCAGGGTGGAGCCATGTTACGCAGTCCTGGAAAACCCCAGCTTCTCCCCGGTGGGAGTTCTACTGAGAATGATCCATGCTGCCCTGCCCTTCATTCCCGTCACCTCCACCGTGTTGCTGTACTATCACTTTCAACCTGAGGAAGTCACCTTCCACCTCTACCTGATCCCCAACGACTGCACCATTCGGAAGGTGGACTAAGAGCCAGAAAGGGCGGGCCAGGGTGGGCTGTGAGCAATCATGAAATGCAGCCAGAGAGCCCCCCAGATGGGTCAACTGGGAATAAGGATAGGCCTCTTTATAAAAGGGTACCTTGAAGTGGGTGAATAATCCTGCCCCCTGCTCAGCCATGGACTGGTCTCCTGGCTCCCTAAGGTCTCCCCCAGTGGGGTTTGCTGCTCCCTCACTCATCTCTGGGCAACCTTTTGCAGACTCTTTCCAGGTGTCAAAAGGATGGGAAGGCCCCATGCCCAGAACTCTCTCCTTTCCCCAGTTCTCACTTCTTCTCTAGCAATGCCCCGAGACCCCCCCTGAACTTAGCCAAGGCCAAGGGTGGGCTTTCTGTGTAGCAGTGCATGGGGGGAGAGGGGTGCAGGGGTGGTACAGCCCCCCCTTCCCACACAAACACAGAGAAGCACCACGTTACTTTATTCAGACCAGACTCCATAGGACGGAATCTCTGAGCCAGACACCAGACACAGCCACATCTCCCTTGATCGTTGTTCTGTATGCTCCTTAGGCCATAGACGATGAAGAAAAGAAGTTCCAGTTTGTGCGAATACACAAGCCACCCCCGCTGACCCCACTCTACGTGGGCTCCCGCTACACTGTGTCTGGTTCAAAGAAGCTAGAAATAATCCCCAAGGTGAGCAGCCCAGATGTTCGCCCCTCACTGGGATCAGAGGTCACGCTTGGGAATACCTGTGGGGCAGGTCTCATAGCATTCCCAGGGACAAGGCAAAATGGAGTTGGGCAGACAGCAAGAGGGACTTAGGGTGAGCAGGAATGCTTCAAAGATTGGGAGAAAGGAAGCTAGTGAGAAGGAGGGTCCCATTCAGGATGGGGACGACAATGGGGTTTGACTTAGGGGTACTGAGAAGTGTTGGGCTATAGGATGTCAATGTCCTCCAGGCGAAAGCACCAGGAACACATCTGGAGCTGAACACTCTGGGTTTATTACTCACTGCAGTAAGAGAATATGAGCCATGGGGAACGGCGTGGCCTCTCAGTACAAGAGCATTGGAAAGAACTCAGTATAGGATTTGGGCCTTGGTTGGGTAATTTGGGGAAAAGCCTAAGGAAATGGAGATTTTCTCTAGATTGGGTGTTGTCAGAAGGCAGGAGCAGTTCTATGATTGGGAACCTCAACAAATCTTATCTCTAGGGAGGGCAGACACAGCAAGGACAAAGCTATAATTGCTTACACAGCAGTCACTCATTTAGTGGGAAGAAGGGATGTTTGGCATTTTGTGGGTTGCACAGTGACCTGTCTGAAGGGGACATTCTGTGAAATTGCGTGTGTCCTACAAGGACAAAATGGCTGGGATGGCAGCCTCAGGTGAGACTGTAATAACACTGAGCTTTGGCTGTGAGCATCAGATCAGTCCCTGGATGTCACGGGCAGGCTTTTGTTCTTTCTCAGTCTCCCCTTTCAGCCACAGGGGCATGACATCAGGCCACTGGACATTCGTCCATGACATTCAATCTTCACCCTGCCCAGAGTTTGCTGCTTAGGATCAGAGGGTCCACTGAATGGTAGTCTGTGGTTGACTTCTTTTCTCCTTCTGTTGTGAGATGAATCGTTGAGCCATCTCATGTGACAATGACAAATGGAATAGATATCCAGTAGTTAGGAGGAAGTGATATATCTTTTGAGTTGGGAAACATGAATCCAAGGATAAATACCTTGGATTTTCCTGCTATATCAGTTGTAAACAAGGGATGAGAGACATGATTCAGTCATTCAACAAACATTCACCCAGTGCCAACTATGCACCATCTTCAGTGGGGATAATTCAGTGAAAAAGACAAAGCCTTGTACTTGGGAAGATGACATCCTGGTGGGGTGAGACCTATATAAATAATTAAAGAAATAATGACCACGAACCATGAAATTCTGTAAAGAAAATACAACCAAGCCATGTAAGAGAGTGACTTGGGCAACTTTATACTGGGTGGTCAGGGGAAGTGTCTCTGAGGAGGTGACATTTGTGAGACTTGAGTGACAAGAAGGGCTCAGGTACATGGAGGTTTGTGGCAGAGTACTTCAGGAGCAGAGGCATAGAGGCAGGAGGGAGCTTGATACCTCCAGGTGACAAAGTGGAGGCCAGTGTGGCAGAGCTTAATGAGTGTAGCAAAAGAGAGGAGGAAGATGGGGCCAGACAAGAGGCAGAGGTTTTGTAGGGTCCATTGACCCCATTAGCCCTGACCTGGAGTTTGGATTTTGTTCTAAGAGCAATGACAGGCGTTTAGAGGGTCTTAAACTTGGTAATACAAGACCCGATTTACTTTCATATAGATGCCTCTGGCTGCTGGGTAAGAATGGAAACACGGACAAGTGGAAAGGCTATTGCAATACTGCAGGCAGCAGTTGATGGCGGCCTGACTGGGAAGGTCACAGTGGAGACAGAGAAAGGTTGATAGATTCACGGCATATCTTGAAGGTAGAGCCAATAGGACTTGGCCTGTGGGGAGGGAAAGGAAGGAGTTAAGGATGATGCCTAAATCTGGAAACTGAGTGCTGAGTGGGCAGTGGTGCCATTTACTGAGTTTGGGGAAAGTGGGGAGAGAGAATGTTTGGAAGACAGTTGGGAATCAAGAGTTCTGTCTTGGATGTGATTTAGGAAAGGAGATGAATATAAATTTTCTGTTGATTGAAAGTGGGTCAAGTTTAGGATCCAATGAGAAGAGAGGATTTGGGCTGGAGAAATGAGGGTTTGGGGTCAAGATAGGGGAGACAGAGGAAGGAGGATCTGGTTCAAGGTGGAGGGAGAAGGATCTGGTTTAGGATGTGCGAGCACTACATTTAAGGATGAGTCCTGACTCATCCATGGGGTCCCAGCTGTGTCCTCATCCTTCCGAGTCACGATTTGTGGGAAATTAGGAAAAGAGCAGTGTCTGAAGGTAATGATTAATTTCAGTACTGATCATCCTAGTGTCCCTGTGGGGTTGAGCAGGGCCAAGAGGATGTCAGATGGAGAAAGATCTCACTTACAGGATGATCGGTGGCTTCTCACATGACGACTCTTTCTCTCTGCAGGAATTGGAACTCTGTTATCGGAGCCCTGGGGAATCCCAGCTCTTCTCTGAGTTCTACATTGACCATTTCGGGACAGGGATCAAGCTGCAAATGAGAGACAAGAAAGATGGGACTGTGGTATGGGAGGCCTTGGTGAAACGAGGTAAAGTTGAGACAAGTCCAGGGAGCTTAGAGGTGGGAGAGAGAAAGTCAATTAAAGTGTGCATGTGTGTGTGTGTGTGTGTGTGAGTTTGTATAATCACAATTTGCTGATGGGAAAAAAATAGCTCAAAGAAATAACGTGGCTTTTTCTAGTTGCATGACAGCTGATATGATAATAATTTGAACTCAAGTTAATCTGACTCTAAGCTCCATGCTCTCTCCCAAGAACCATGGGAGAGAACCATGGTGTTTCCACACTGCCCTTTAATTAACAGATTTCAACATGCACAAGGCCTTTGGCAAAGTTTCTCACAATAGCTTGGATGTGAGATGAAAGAATAAGAAGTAGGTGGTTATAGGGTTGTACGGCTTGAGCCAATTTTGGCAATATCAGATACTCTAACCTGGATCATTCAGTTATTTTCAAGGTAGGCAAGAGGGAATCAAATAATGAATTTTCAGGGGTGGATGAAACTTTACAGTCTCTTAGTCCAGCACCAATACCCCCAAGAACCAAAATACCCTAAACAGTTTTAGGAACAACCAGCCATTGTCAGCTATTGAAATATGGTGAATCTGGCTTCCGAGCTGCGACAAACAGGCTTCACAGTGTGGTGGGAAAGAGTGGGCTTCACTCAGTCTTGGCTTGGGTGCCATCACAGGTAGAGAACTAAGCAGCCCCAGCATCGCCCCTGGGTTTGAAACCCACTCTGGCACTTACTTGCTGCGTGATCTTGGGAAAATCAAATAACTCATTTGAGTCTCGGGTTCCTCAGCTGTAAAATGAGGATCATAATGCCTAACTTGTAGGATTAAATAAAATGATGTAGGAACATGTTTCATGCGGTGGCCCTTAATAAACAGTAGTAAAATTATTCTTTTTCCTCATATTAAGCCAATCTCTTCCTCCTCTTAGTCTCAACTCTGTCCCTTGGAGCTGACAGAAGTCTATTTCCTTCCTCATGGGAAAACCCTTCATATACTTGAAAACTGTGATCATGGCCTTCTCTAAGCCTCCTCTTATGCCAGTTAAACATTTCCAGTTCCTTCCATCACTGCTCTTCTATTTCGAATAACTGGGATTCTTTGCAACCCAGTCACCTTCCTCAGTATATGCTCCAGTTTGCAGATGAGTCAGGATGGACTCCATGCTGTCCAGTCAGCAGGAAGGATGTGGAACACCATCCTCCCTCCATATGAATGAACCCGGTGCTCCCAGTCCCGCAACTGGAGCTGCCCTCTCCTGGTGTCCACCTCCCCACACTGTCAGGTCACACTGAACTGGGGGTCTGCTCAGAATCTCAGGTCTTGTCCACACGAGCTGCTGTGGACTCCCCCTTCCTCTCCTTATGAAAGTAATTGTTTAAGCCTCTTCATTGGTTGTTGTTGCCGTAGTTTTTCCTATTGAAATTCACCCTTTCCTCCCAAGGGCTAAGATTTTCTTGATCTTGATTCTTAATTCTGACATCAAAATCCAGAACGGTGTGAGTCTAGAAGGCCAAACAAAGACAAGGAGGTACATTTCTGCTCAGGATAAGGAGATCTCAGATAGTTTAAGCTACCTAGCAAGGGACTTAGTTATTTTTCCACCAGGATTCCATTCAGGCCAAGACTGGATTAAACCATGTCTAGAGTGTGGAGGAAGAAACTGCTGTTGCTCATTTACTTGCCTTCTCTCTCTCTCTCTCCCTCTCTCCCACTCTCTCTCTCTCTCTCTTTCCCTGTCTATGGTCATGGCCTGTGGGCCTCAGTTTCTCCGTGGTCATGAGGAAGGGATTCACCCACATAATCTCGAAGGAGCTTTCCAGCCCTCACTCTAGATTCTATCAGAATTTGTCTGTAGCTAGTTCTCAGAATCAAAGAATCTCAGAAGTGGGTAAGAGTTTTGAGGATTATCACTTGTGTCAATAACTAGCACTGTTACAGATGCTTCTTCATATCTGTTTTCCTCCAGGAGATCTCAGACTTACCGCGACTCCGGTCCCTCCAGCCCTGAAAGGTCAGTAACAGCTGTTAGAGATCGCAGGAGCCATGGCAGTTCTGGAGTGTACTATCTGGTCCTGGAAGGGAGGGAAGAGAGAAAGAAAGGGATTCCATCATTGCAAACCTCACAAGGGATCAAGCCTTGGACAGTGGTGTGTGCCCTGGGGCAGAGTCCCTCCCCATCCCCCTTACTCCTGCCCATGGAGGCCCTGGCACCTCCCACTGGACAGCCTCAAACGCCTCCATCATGAACCCCCCCCACTAACCCCCCCAACCCCCAGCTCAAGCAGAGTGCTAGGCTAGATGCTGACATGACAGAGGGCAGAGGTGCCTTTCTGGTGGTTACAGGGGGAGAAGGAGCCAGGGATGCAGCTGAGGTGAGTGCAGAGAGCTGGGGGCGGGGGGCGCGGCATGGGAGGTAGAAGCCGTGGTGAAGCCCTTCTTTGTTTGTTGGCAGTCTCACCTTCACACGGACTTGCACCAGCCTCGCTGCACTTCGTGGACCGGTACCGGGAGCAGCTGGTGGCTCGAGTGACATCGGTGGACCCCGTCCTGGACAAGCTGCATGGACTGGTGCTGAGCGAAGAGCAGTATGAGAAAGTGCGGGCTGAGGCCACCACGCCGAGCCAGATGCGCAAGCTGTTTAGCTTCAGCAAGTCCTGGGACTGGGCCTGCAAAGACAAATTCTACCAAGCCCTGAAGGAGACCCATCCTCACCTAATTGTGGAACTCTGGGAGAAGTGGGGCCATGGAGGAGAGCTGGGGACTGCCAGCAAGCTCGGCAGCTGAAATCTCAACACCACTGTGAGTCCTGGCTCGGCCTCACCACTCTTCAGGTCTCCATTTCTTCATCTTGAAACAAGGTGTCATCCGAGTTGCGTTCCAACCTTAAAGTTATGGAGCTTTGATGACGTCTTTGCTGGGTACCCACAGTGCCTCCCTTGGCTTTCACCTGCCGCTGTCCAGGTGGGATGGCAGCATCTCAGGGAATGTCCATCTGGAGCTGGCAGGACTTCTGCAGACCTTGTAGAAGCCTAACCCAAGAGCCTGGTCTGGTGGCCACAGCAGCCAAGCCCAGAGCCCTCCCTGTGCCATCCAGATGCCAGGAGGAGCACGGGGGACATGGGACTAGCCACTTCTGGCTGGAGACAGACAATGGAAATGGACACCTTGGGGGTTTTGAATGGCTTGTGAACAGGGGCAAAAGCAGATTTATTTTTCATTTGTCTGTGTTGAGCTTGGTTTTCCTATTAGTCCAAATTGTGCTTTGTTGTTTCTGAAGTCTAGATGGATTCCTAGAGAGGAGCGGGGTGAAGAAGGAGACCAAAGGGGGAACGGAGTCTAGGTCTTAGCTTAGATGTCTTCTCCTGTAGAAAGTGATTCCATGCCCTTAGACCTGGCTTTGGTGCCACGGCCCTGTGGCCCTACAACACCTTGTGTCCCTCACCCCATCAGAGTGCTCAGCACATGGCATTGTCCCTCCTGCTTCATTGCTGGTCTCCCTTACTAGATGGTAAGCTCCCTGAGGACAAGAACTGTGTCTAATCTGCTCATCAGTTTATTCCCTGGCACATGGTGGGTATCAAGTGAGGATTTATGAATAGGTAAGTGATAAAGGAACTCTCCCTAGATACATCCTTTAATTCCCTTCCTGGCCACCATACCATCCATGAGATTCGGGGCCCACCCTAGTAACAATCCCCAAGTTAGTAGGCCACCCCCAGGGCCCCAGTGATTCAGTAATCTCAGAATTGAATCCATTGATGTTGAAACATTTATACCAATGTTGTTCTCAACTCACGAGAGCAAAGCTTCACTCATGCTACCCATGCCCAACACACAGCAGCACACGTTGATGGCATCTCCCTCCCCACTCAGTCACCTTCCTCCCTCAGCCACTCCTTCCTGCCGTCCACTTGGGCCTCACCCCCTGCTCTTACCCTCTACTGCACAGCCTGGGGTGGGGGGGGTCTCTCTTCTCTGGCTTCCCTGACTCTGAGGACTGTTCCAAAGGTTAAATGAGACAATACATGGATGTGCCCAGATCAGCCTTTAGCACATAGTAAGTACACAATAAGCGGTAGATATAATCTCTTGGTTTCACTCTTCACTGGGTGAGTGAGAGAGGTCAGCATATCTATACTTCCCACAACCACCCCAAAAGAGAATTCAACAGAGTTAGTGCATGAACATTGAAAAGATTGAGAAGGGAAGGGTCAACACCTGTGGCATCAGTCCCAGTTGCTTTGTAAGCGTGTGCCAGAGGTGTCACCTTCTGGACTCATTGACTTTTTTGCTTAGGCCACATTGCTAACAGGTTCGATAAATTTGGCTGACTCTGTTAGGACCTTCCTCTGGACGAGGGTGTTCCTGAACTTTTGGATCCCAGCTCTTGGAGCTCTCTTGTGATGGAAGTGGAGTCTAGCAGGACACTCATATTTGAGAAGGATGTTCTTTTTCTAAGATCCAGGTAACTATGACTGCTTTCTGGTCCCAGGTAGGATAAGCCTGTGCAGAAGGCATGATATTGTCAGGATTCTGCACCCAAGACTCCGGCTCTCTGCTTCCAAGGACAAGAGATCTTGCTGATTTGAATGGATTCCAGATCAGCTCCCTGTGTCAGCAGTTTTCTGGTGAATTCAGCAGGTATACGACTTGACTCTGAATTTGATAACCTCGGCTATCTTAAGGAAAAAAGGTATGCCATGTTTGTCTTAGAGCTTGCTTCTTCTCCAAATGTGGCTAACACCCTCGTGTAGATCTCCCAGAAGCAGGGAAGAATTCTCTCAGGACAAAACTCTTTGCTTCCATTGCCTTGCACTGGGCACCACATTACCTATAGACACTGCCCATTAACTGGTTCTAATTTACCGGATTCTCAAGGTAAAACCCAGATCACCCTGGAGGAAGCTCTCATCCTGTTCACCAGGAAGCCACAGGTGGAGCCTGGTAGTTCAGGGCCTGCCCCTGACACTGTCCTCCAGTGTTAGCTCCCAGCTGGGGCTGTGACGATGGTTGGGGCAGGCGACACAGTAGAGAATCGTTGCAGGCAGGGTGTCTGGGGGCAGCCTTCAACTTCCTGCCATGTCATCTCTAAGGAGTACCCGACCTTGGGGAGACCCAAACAGCCCTCACTCCCTTGCTATTTTCAATAGCCCAGGGATATGTTCAACAAGCAAGAGGGCACAGACATCCTTGAAGCTGAACCCAGACCTGTGTGACGCTGAAGTCAGAGTCTGCCAGTGCGGCCACCCATCCTTGCCCTGTTCTAAAAGTGTTCTATGTATAAACCATGGAACCCTAATGGCTACTCCAGAGAAACAGAACCCATAGGATGTGTGTACATAGACACATATATATATAGTGAGAGAGATTTATTTGAAGGAAGTGGCTTGCACAATCATGGAGGCTGGCAAGTCCAAAATCTGCAAGGTGGACCAGCAGGCTGGAGACCCAGGATGAGCTGATGTTGCAGCCGCCTGCTGGCGGAATTCCCTCTTGCTCAGCGGAGGTCAGTCTCTTGTTCTCTTCAGACCTTCAGCTGAGTGGATGAGGCTAACCCACATTCTGCAGGGCAAGCTGCTTTACTCAAAGTCCACTCATTTAAATGTTAATCCCATCCAACTACACCCTCAAAGAAAGATTCAGAATAATGTTTGACCAAATATCTGGGTACAGTGGCCCAGTCAAGTTGACACATAAAATCAACCATCACAAACCCAATGATGACAGGCACTACTGACATCTTCATTTCCCCGAGGACACTGAGGCGGAGAGATGTTAAGTAACGTCCCCAAAGTGTCAGAGAAAGTAGGTGGTGGAGTTGGGATCCAACACATGGTAGGCTGGCTGCACAGTCCGCCCTCCTAACCACCATGCAAGCCTCTGTCAGATGAACCACTCACCATCTTCTAGACATGGAAATGCAGGGAAACTAGAGATTCCGGGGACTCGTTTACGATTGCCCACTATCGGGCTGAGAACATAAATTTGGGACTAGGTCATTCTGTCTTACTATCGGACAGACTTCAGCTGCCCAAAACTTTAGGCTTCTATGCCTCTTCATAGGCCTCCTGAAATCTCTCTTTTTTTTTTTTTAAATTTCTTGTGGCATCTACTGAGTTTCAAGAAACTATTTTCTTTAACCAGTGGGATGCAGCCTGTTGGTAAAAGCAGAGGTATTTTCAGGATCTGTATTCTGCCTTACTTGTGATCATCCGTGCCAAGGTATTGTACCAAAGTCTGACCAAAATGACTTTGGTGTGGGGACCAGACCCATGTATCCCACAGGGGTGAGATCCACCTCCTCCTGCCCCCAGATTAGCCCGTTCCCAGGATAGCTGACAGCGGGACTATCCAGGCCCTCCTTCACCTCTGCTTGCAGGAGCAGGCACGTCTGGGGACTGGGTCCCTTCAGCACCTGCAGTAACTGCTGTTTTGCATAACAAAGGTAGATTGTGTTGGCCCAGACATCTTTGAAATACTATGGATGAAGGAAAGCTGAGCTGTGGGAGTGGTGTGTGTAACGTTTGTGTGTTGTGAGGGGGGGTGTGTGTGTCCTCCTGTGATGGGCAGTCAGGAGTGGAGTGTAATGGACTCAGCTGCCTGCCCGGCCCTCCCTTCTTTTTCAGAACTGCCCCCTTTCCCCGCTACAGGCTCAATTGCTGCAGGAATAGCCATGTGCGTCCAACTGACTCTTTTCCCCTAGCCCCAGCAGACAGGCCACAGAGGAGATGTTAGCAGGGGGCAGCTTCTGAGACTAATGGAGGAAGCCAGGCTGCAGTAGGAAGGAAAATGAAGCAGGTGGGCAGAGAGAAGCAGGGGTGAGGGATGGAGACCGTGTGCGCCCTGGAACACCCCGTCTTCTGTCGCCGCTTCCACTGTGTTGCTAAAGCCACAATACATCTGTGCTCTTGAGTTTCGTAAGACATACTGCTTCTTTATAATTTCCCCTCTTTTGCTTAAGCTAGTTCCAACGACTTTTCTGTTATTTGCAACCAAGAATCCTAAAAAAAAGCACACTGCCTTTGATCCCTTTTGGAATAAGGCAGGAACTTAATGCCTTCCCAGGCCCCCTTAAATCTCTACGCCCCTCCCACTAATGCGCTATAGCCAGCTCCTCATTATAACAACAACATTTGGTTCTAGCGACCCTTGGTCATCTGGGGCCCAAATCGGTCCCAATCAGGCACTGCCACAGCATGACCTCCCCCCTACCCTATTATTAGGGGCCAGTGGGCATTTGTATATCATGAAACTGCATTCTCCAAATTGGGGAACAGCAGGGCAGAATGCTAGGTGGACAGGGGGCCTAAGATTGAGGAATATGTGGGAGACAGAATTTAGACTGTATATCGAGTTGTGGGACAATAGGGAGGGGCAGCACAGGGAGCCACCGAGGCGTAATGGGAAGACAAGGACAGACTACAGGAAAGGCAGGAGAAGTCCTGCTATTAGGAGGAATGAGGGGGAAAGGAGCACCGAAGGATGAGCTCAGATATTGACAGGTCAGTAAAAGGCCAGAGAAGGGCCAGCTGCAAGGATTCAGTTCTGCAGGGCCAGCCCCTACTGATTAGAGCCTGAGTGTGAGCGGCAATACCCTCCGTGACACTAGAATTTCCCCAGAGCCTTTGTTCCCCTTGGCACCTTGCCCCCATCAGAACAGGCCAGCCCAGTCCTTGGAAGGCGTTGTCCGAGCAGGGCAGGGATCTCTCTCTTTGCTCAAGGGCCAAAGGTCTTCAGTGCTCGCTAGTGAGCAGCTTCAGCCCTTGGGAGTGCAAAAAGACCTCAGGCTGGTCCATGTGCAGAAAAAAGAGCTTTATTGCTCCGGCTCCCAAGCGACAATTTCCAAACTATACAACGCCATTTGGATACAAACCTGGCAATACCCACAAAGCCTCTAGCCTGGGACTGGGCAGCAGCACAGGCACCCACCAACAAGGCCCCCAGCACAATTAGCTCATAAAGTGACCCAAATAGTATCCCCGCCCCCCCCGCCCCCCCCACTCCCCCGCCCCCCACACTCCCCCGCCCCCCACACCCCCCCCTCACCCCCCCCCACCCCCTCACACACCCCCCATAGACAAAACCAACGCCCACAGTCCCACTACTTCCGCCGGTAGCGGCACATGCACGCGTGAACCCAGCACCCTCGGGGCCTACGACAGCGCAGGCGCAGGGCGGACATTCAACCAACGTTTGCCCAAGTTCAGCAATGAATGAATTCTCAAGTGACGATACTCTTTAAAAAGTTAAATAAATTGTCCTCCACTCCCACCCTCCCCACCCTCCCCCGCATTTTTCCCATAAGGGCCGGTCTTGCCCGCCCCGTGCATTGTTGATCCTTTTTCCCTTCCCACGGTCTTCTCCAACAAAACACCACCCTTCACCTGAGGTATTGTAGCGCCGAACAGATCTCTCGGATTTCAGCGTCCAGGCATCTCTTCACACTGGCATAAGCTTGCCGCCACAGTCCTCGAGGACAGCCCTCCCGCAGACCCCGGCCAGGACCCCCCAGTTCTGCGCCGGGCGCGAGCTATAGGTCTCCATCCAGGGAGGTGTGCAGCCAGGGGTCCCACGCCGTGCAGAACACGTCCCGAGCGTGCTTCCCATCAGGACAGCTCCTCTGGCAATGAGGCTCGGCTCGGCTTGGCAGCAGCAGGAAAGCCTAAGCAGGGAAAAGGCACAGTCCGGGTCAGCCTGAACCCCTGGGGGCGCAGCGCGCTACCCAGACAAACGCCACTCACCGCGTCTCGCGCTCCGGCGGCGCCCGTTGCGCACTCAGGTCGGTCAGTTCCCGCGCTCCGAGCTCTGTCTGCGCCAGCTCGGGGGCACAGCTGGCTCCTCCTGGGGCGATGCAGCATCACAGGGCTCCGGCCCAGCCCGGGCCTGGGCGCCGACCCTGCCCGTGGGGCCTTCTTTGGAAGGCTGCAGGCTCGGGTCTGGCTCATCCCTGAGAGAACTCGAGCCCACCCACAGACTTGCAGACAGGGCAAGAACGGAAAGGGGCGCAGAGACTCCTCCGGCCGAGAGGGAGCGGCCAAAGGGGCCTCTACTTTCCAGGCTCCCCAAACCCACTACCCTAGGGCCACCCATCAAAAGGACCACGAGGGGTGAGGTTACCCCCAGAGCTCCGAAAGAACTTGTCCCGACAGGAGAGCGGCTGGTGGGCTGCGGCCCCATCCCCCGATATCCTGTTCTACAGGGACCGGAAAACAAGTAGGGTATTCAGGACGTCTTCCCAAATCACAAAACATGTGAGTGCACAAAGTATGATTAAGCAACAACCCCAAAACAAAGTTAGGAAAAATGTCCCAGTGCAAACTGCACCTTAGCCTGCTGATGGCAGCTGCCAGTCATCGATTCTTCTTTTCTCCTGGGAGAACAGACAACACAGGACAGATAGGTACAGAGACGGATATCTAGACATGGAATAGAGACTGTTCCCCCAAATCACGAGGTGACGAAGTAGTGAGTACCCCCAAACACAAGCCGCGGAAGCCAAGCCGAGTGCCTCGCCTATTTTCATTCCCACTCCCCCCGCCTCTGGGCCGTCTGGTCCTTCCTCTCCCGACCTGCGCGGAGGCCTCGGCGAGCTGAAGATGTGACTCCCACAGCGCATCAAAGGGAAGCGGAGAGCGCAGCCTGGGACACAGTGGCGCCCGCGTCCCGGGAGACGCCCAGGCCCCCGCGCCCTCCCGCGACCTCTCAGAGCAGCTCCGGCCGCGTCCTCCTACGGGAGGCCTCCCAGGAGCGCGCGTCCAGCCGAGCTTTCTCGGGGGCGACGCGCAAGGCCTGCTCCGGTCCTCTGCGGACTAAGCCCGGGCGGACCCCGCGCAGCCGCGCTTCATCCATGAGCGCAGGGGCCGGGCGCGCGGGACGCTCGGGGGCGCGCGGAAAGGAAGAGGGGCCGTGATGGGGCGCGCGAGGAGGGGCTCAGAGACAGTGCGTCGGCCCCTGCCCGGATCTCCCCCACCATCACTCCCCTCCCCGCCAGCCTGTCGCAGCCGGAAGCTCTGGAAATGTATTGGCAAATCGGGAGCCGTTCCCGTGGCAGCCAGCGGATAAGTGGGGCAGGTCTTGGAGACCCTAAGACCTTAAGAAAGGCTAGAAAAAAACAAGGGGAACAGTTGCACGTCTGCAATAGCGACAGTTGAAATTCTGAGGAAAAGGCAGTGAGCTGGGACACGAATCCTGGCTCTGTTACCCACTAGATACGTGATCTTGGAAAAGTCTAAACTTAACTTCTCTGAACTTCGGTTTTCAGATTGCTAAGACGGGTATACCACCACAAACAAAGGGTTGTTTGAGGATGACATGGGCCAATGTGTATGAAGTTGTTGGTGTAGGGCTGGTACACAGCTACTCATTCAGTGAACAACCATTAGACAGTCAGTCAACAAACCTTACTTTCATTGCGCCTGAGGCTGTCCTAGGTGCTGGTGGTACCAGAAGCTACAGTGTCTCTGCCCTCAAGCAACTTTATATTCTAGTGACAAGGACCGAAGAAATCTGTAAATAAATACATTTGTAAGATAATTTCAGGTACTCTTAGGGGCTTTTAAGAAAATAAAAATTAGGGAGTGTAATAGTTGCGGGGGAGGTGTCGGGAGAGGGGGGGATCAACAACTCTGGCTGGGATGCTCAGGGAGGACTTTCCCGAGGAGGTGTCGTTTTGTGGGACGTTTGCCCACAGACATCCTTGCTGTTTGCAGTACCGCTGCAGGTTCATGCCCTACAAACACAAGGATTCTGATAACCATCTATGTCTCCTTCCACCCCTATTTCCTATCTCTGTGATCATGTAGTTTACACACGCTGCCTCTCCTTGACCAAACTTTACTCAGGTTCCTCTGAATGCTCTTCCCAACTAGCCTTGACTTCCGAACTTCTGCGTCTTTCTTTGCATTGTCCAATTTTTGCAGGAATCCTGTGAAGTCAGTTTAGCCAGAATCCCCCACCCTTGCTATGTGATCACCCCTGATATCTGATCACTCCCGAAATTCTTCATCCTCAGGGTGGCCCATGGCCTACTGGTTAAGTTCAGTGCACTCTGTTTCAGCAGCCAGGGTTTGGTTCCCAGGTGCAGACCCATACTACTGTTGGTGGCTGTGCTGTGGTGGTGGGGCGGGGCTGTGCTGTGGTGACCCACCTACAAAATAGAGGAAGATTGGCACAGATGTTAGCTCAGGGCCAATCTTCCTCAGCAAAAAAAAAAAACAAAAAAAAAAACAACCCACCTCATCCTCCACCATCCCCCACGTGATAGCTGATCACTGGCCTGCCTTCAGCAAGAATCTTGCTACTTCAGTTTAGCAAAGAGTTACCCTACCCTCTTAGTAGTTTCCATCCACCAACAAACACCCCACCATCACCACCACCCTCACCCCAGTCTGCTCCTTGGCTATAAATCTCCAACTTTCCCCTGTATTCAGAGTTGAACCCAATCTCTCTCCCCTCCTGCAAAACCCCATCACAGTAGTCCCTATACCTATCACACAATAGTCCTGAATAAAATCTGCCTTATCATTTTAACAAGTGTTGTGAGTAACAGTTTTCTTTAACAACACGTACACATTCACACACACAGGGTTCATGACTGTTTATAAAAATAGGATCTACCCCCCTCATCCCCCTTCTGCCAAATCTCTCCAGCTCCTCTCAATCTGCTCCTGCCAGACTTCCACCTCAAGGCTTTTCTAATGGCTATTTTTTCTGCCTGGAATGATCGCCACCACCCCACCCTTACCCATAGCTCCATCTAACTCCCTCCCTCCTTCAAAGCTTGACTCAGATCTCACATTCACAAACTAGCCTACCGTGTCCGCTCTTTCCAATAGTGCAATATACCCCAACCCTCTACTCCCAACCCCCTCTACTCTGCCCGAATTGTTTCAGTTTTTCTATCTTTTAAGCATAAATCACTGATGTATTTCAAGTGTCTAGAGGAGTATCTGGCACGTGACAGCACTCAATAAATGGTCGAATGCATGCATGCATATACATGGTCTACACTGCGGAAATCATCAACTGCCGGTTAAATATGGATCTATCTACACAGTTATCCGCGTGCCATCCTGACATCCACTAAAACATCCATAAAGGAATAGAACAAGTACAATCCCAGAAGAATAGTGGGAATTGGAGAAAATACAACAAATGAGAGAGGTCAACAAAAATTTTAGAAGATGGGAAGCAGATGAACACAAGCGTCATCATTCAGGGGAAGCTGAAAGCCAGGCCTGCAGTTCCCAAGGAAGCCGATTTGCACCGCACAATCTGAGAAAGGGGCGGGAGCTGCGGCTCTGAGCTCTGGAGTGAGCATGGGGAAGCGGAGAGCCGCAGGACTGGTTGAAAGACGGTAGGAGGAGCAGATAGGCCCCCAGATCTCTCCCACCCCCACCAGCCCACTGAGCCACGGCTGCTCCCTGACCCCGAGGAAGGCGGAATATTTGGTCTCTGCAGAGACCGACCCAGATGGACAGTTCAGGAATGTCAGCCACAATGGGGAAAGCAGAGTGAGGAAGCGTGTTGTAAAGCGTAAGGGGGCTTCAGTGAAAGTCTGCATCCTTCCAACGAGACACACACACACAAATACCCTTCCCCGTTAGGTTCTCTGGGTGCTGCCAGCCAGGATTATAGGGCCAGCCGTTCCACTCCCGGGAGCTAACCCTAGAGAAATGAAAGCATGGGTCCATATAAAGATTTGTACACAAATGCTCATAGATGCTTTATTTGTAACAGCCCAAAACTGGAAACAACTCAAATACCCATTAACAGATAAACGGATAAAGAAATTGTGGCATATCCATATAATGTTGAGTAGTACATAACTACTCAACAATAAAAAGGACAAATTACTAATACACACAACAAAGATGAATCTCTAAATGATGCTGAGTGAAAGAAGCTAGACAGAAAAGAGTACCCACTGTGTGATTCTATTTACAGGAAATTGTAGAAAGTGCCAACAAACCTATAGTAAGAGAAAGCAGATTAGTGGTTCTCTGGGGGTGGGGCAGGAGGAGGGGGCTTGGGGAGGGAATGGAAGGAGGGATTCCAAAGGGGCACAAGAAAATTTGGAAGAAGGATGGATACTTTCATTATTGTGATTGTGGCAATAGTTTTGAGGGTGTGTGCACAGGCAAAACATCAAACTTACACATTAAATATGTGTAGTTTATTGTAAGTCAATTATACCTTAGGAAAGCTGTAAAACACTACCACATACAGGTGGCCATCCCATGCTTGAAATTTTCAAGTGATAATTTCACACTCTCTGAGCCATCTCGTCCCACCTCTAGGCAGCTTTGACTTTGAACTTTCCGCTGCAGGTGGAGCCCTGTCCTCTTTTGTGGGGGAGGATGGTTCTGAGTCACGTGCACAGTGGTATCTTTGTGCAGCTCAGCAAAGCCCCATGGATCACACAGAGTCAACACCGAATATGATGACCCACATGTTTTCTCAGCAGTCAGACCCAGTGTTAAAGACAGCATCTCCTGGGAGCCAGATGCTGGTCTACATGGGCTCAAAGAGCTTCCACGTGCTGGAGGCCTTTGTCCTCCAGTGGGGACGACCATCCTGAAATCAGGCCCAGGGCTTGGGGCAACCTTCCCAGAGTGACTCCTCTCCGCAAGCAGCTTAGTCTCCTGCCTAGTTTCTCATGTAACCATGCTCTGCCTTAATCCCAGTTGCCCACTCTTCCAGTCATTATGGCTATATAACAACGCACCCTAAGCCTTAGCGGCTTAAACAATGACAAAATTTATTTTGTTCAAGACACTAAAAATAAAAGCTTAGCTGGGACTGCCAGCTGGAAAGAAGCAGAAGCTGTGTCCTTTTATGACCTCGCCTCAGAAGTCACATAGCATCACTTCCGCCATTTTCTGATGATCACAGCAATCACAATGCCCTCACTCAGATTCAAAGGCGGAAACTAGACCCCACCTCTCAGCTGGTGACATTTTAAGAAGAGCTCATAGGATGGGTTATATATATTGGTACAACCACCTTTGGAAAACACAACGTGTCACATCCTTCAAAACTCTCACCCTTGCACATTAAACACTCTTCATCCTAGGAGTTCTTTGACTGACAATCTTTGGTGACAATCGTCCCACCTAGAAGAGAGGGCCCGCCCTTTACCTGGCTCTCTCCCCACTTCCTCAGTTCTCAGAAGACACGTGCGATCCTTCAGAAACTCAGATCATGGACACTGGAAACATTGCTGATTTTGGAAACATTTTGATTTGTGGGTGGGTCAGCAAAAGGTAATCTAGGACCCAGTGGTGAGGCTGGGGCCCATCCCAGAAAGGCCTCTATAAGCCAGGGAATTAGTCCAGGGCTGAGCACAGGGCAGGTTCATTCACTCACATCAACGTTCCCACTTATAAGAGCCCATCCCTGCTCCCAGAAGAGGACCTACCTAGAGGCCCTTCTGGCTGCATGTCATGGTTGCCATCAGCTCACCTTGGCCCAGCCTTTCTGGACCTCCTTCCAAGTGGAGCACTCACTGGGGATCAGGTAGAGGTGGAAGGTGACTTCTTCAGGATGGAGGTAGAGCAATGCGTTGGAGGTGGTGGGAATGAGAAGTGCAGGGTAGCATGGATCATTCTCAAGAATGGTGAAAGATTAGGGGTTCTCCAGGATTACTGTGTTCCGGTGGATCCACTCTAGAGGAATTTTTCTTTCTCTTTAAAGTGAACTACTTAGAACAGGGAGAGGTCCGTGTGATGCCCGGCCAAAGAATTCAATCAAGGGTCATGGATTTAATGCTTTCCTTGGGTCAGCACTCTGCTGGGGTGGTGGGAGCGTGGGCTGATCTCAGTGCCTTTCCTGAGAGAATCACTCCCCAGTGGGAGAAGGGTTTGCCAGCCCTAGAGCCACTGAGAGGCTGCCACTTGTCTCAATGATGAGGTAACTACAGACTTAAGATTTCAGGCATGCACACACTCTAGCCTAGGCCCTAATCCTGGAATAGGGGAAGGAAGAGGGTCCTATGGAACCCGTGATCACGTGGGCTCTATGACTGTGGAGCCCATTGAGTGCTGCTGGCAGGTAAGCCCCAGGCAGGTAGGCAGGCAGGAGGAGGAGAGCAGGAGAGGAAGAGGAATGCCTCAATAGGAGCATGACCCTATCGGGGAGAACCTGAGGGGAAGAGACAGGCAGTATGGACGCTGGGTATTAGTCAGGAGTCCTGGCTCTGTTCCTGGTTTCCTAGCAACTGCTGTGGAGCAGGCGGTTGCCAGGCAACATGAGGTCATCCAGACAGTTGGGTAAGGTCCTCTGTCTGCGTGGGCACTGATCAGAACATCACAGGGTATTGTTAATCCTGCAAGTGGCCACTGGGTCAATTACTTAGATTTTTCTCATCTATTCATTGCTTTTGTTGCATAAAAAAATAATATAACAACGGTACACAAATTCTGGAAAAAGGAGAACAAATTGCCCCATGATCTTGCCATCCAAACAATGCAAAAATGACCCTCTTTACTCTTCCCCCTCCAGCCCTTCTCTGCGGGAACACATTTTCATCTTGTCATCTTAGCACACGTGGTTTTAAATCCTGCTTTTTTTGACTGGTTTAGATCATCACAGCATCCCTCAAGCTACTTAAGAATTTTCAGAACAATCCTCTCTGACGGCTGCGCACGATTCCATGCAGTGGAGGCACCATCACGAAGTTAGCTATTCTCCTCTTGTTCCGACATTGAGTTTGCTTCCAGTTTTTCTGCCATGAAAAACAGCACTGCAAAGAGCTTTTCTTTATCCTTTAGATCATTGTCTTGAAGTCATTACTAAGGGGTGAGATCACTGTATCAAAGGACGTGAATGTTCTCATGACTTTCTATGTCTTGCCAAACTGCCTCGCTCAGAGGTGGCACCAGTTATCTCATCACTGACAATGTTGGAATAGACTAATCTCACCTCACCTACTCTAGCATTATTAATTCCCTCACTTGTTAATGGGGAACTGAGACCCTCCGAAGAGAAAGGATTGGCCCAAGGTCACATAGTCAGTAGTAACCCTAGCTGTAGGTCCCCAGCCTGACCCACAGTCCAGGACATCAACACGGCTGCCTCTGTCGCTGAGTCTGATGGAATTCAAGAATGTCCTGTGTGTCTCTTAATTCATCTACGAGCTCCTCATTGACCAAGCCACAGGCTATAGCACAATTCTTCTCTCACCCAAACACTTTGAGAAAATGTGTGTGTTCACAACCTACTATAGGAGGACAGGAGAGATGGGAAGGTACTTGGAAAGCCCTGGTCTGAAGGAAAGGATCCCTGGGGGTAGCTGGGCAAGTCATCACCGGCACAAAGCCCAGGCCCAGGAGCTGTCTTTGGCTGGTCTCAAAAATATTCAAAACAACCCGTTATACACTAGAAGTGTTTCTGCGGCAGGGTTTGGGGCCAGGGCTCCACATCCCCATGGTCCCTGGCTTCATGGAGCTCATGGTCACTCACAGGCAATGAATGGAGCAATGACACAGAGTCAGACAAGTGCTCTGACTGGGAAGCCCATGGCTCCATCCTCTCTTCCCAGGCCATGCCTATGTTTTCCTCGGGTCACTCCCACTGCCACTGCAGTTCGTTCGTTCAGGTCCTGCCTTCCCTGTTAGGTGGGTCATCCACACATCACAGGATCTACGAGCTGTTGAGAGCACAAGGCTCAAGAGACATCAGGATCTACATGTAGAAAAGAGTCTTTAGTGGCACACAACTCGGTCATTAAATATGCCTCAGAGCTGAAAGCTCCAAGCTCTATCTAGTGTTAAAAACCCACTGTGGGAAGTCACTAACTTGATACAGGATCTCACGGATGATAGTGAAGAACTGTCAGTGCCCAAGTCTTAAATTAGGCCTAGGGTAGGGTGTGAGTAGGGCCAGCTTCATGAGTATGTAACCAGCGCAGTTGCACACGGCCCCACACTTGAGGTTTAATGCTTGGCTGTCACTGTCATGAAAGTCCTAATAATTTTGTCTTTGACTTTGTGTTTTGTTAGTGATGTGTGGTGGTACAATGGAGCATGCACAGAATTGGGGGGTGGGGAGAGGGAGGCTTAGAGCCTCAGGTCACATGGGGTCCCACCTCCCAGGTGCCTCCCCACATGCCCTAGGCTGGTTCTTCGCTGCCTACTCCCCTGGCTGCTGGAGCCCCAGGCTCCATACAACCTTCTCTTCCCTGCCCCTGCTCAGCAGCCACTGCTGTCCTCCACCCCCAGTGGGGGCCTCGCTATGGCACGGGAAGGATTGGGGTTGAGTGCAAGCACCCTGCAGCATCTCGGGGCAGGCCATGGCACCAGCTGCCCCAGGCATGAGCTGAAAGAGCCACGGCGCATTCGGCAGGTGACTCAGCCTCCCACACTCCTGATCCAAGTACATCCCGGTGCAGGGATCAAAGTAGACTTTGAGGTTTCCCATCTTCTGCGGGTCTGAGTGGTAGCCAATGGGAAGAGGGGATGCCAGGCTTCATTTCCCTGTCACCCGCCAGGGCACAGAGTACAGAGCCAGGGGCTGGCAGGAGGCAGAACCAGGCAATCAGCTTAAAAAAAACAGTTCTCACTTCCAGGATGACAAACAGCTGCAGCCCAACAGCAGGGATGCCTGGCAGGCCCTCTCCCCTCCACACACACTCCCACACACGCACACAACCGCCATCACCACCAAGCTTGCTTCCTCAGCTGGGCATGAGCACTGTGAGCTAAAAGAGACCTTTGTGAATTTTGCCTCTTGCTCTGTGTACAGATTCTAAAGAGAACAGTCCTGCCTGGCTGCAGGGCCAGACCCAGGATGTAGCCTAGGAAAGGCCGGCAGGACACGATCTTTGGAGGTGGGCAGGCCTGGAGCGGGCAGCTAGGGTTGGCGGGGGGGTTGGGAGGTGTAGCCCTGACACAGGTCAGAGGGGAGGGACCCCCAGGGCTGTCAGTGTTAGTGGCAGATCTGGGACAAGTTCCTTTACCTCTCAAGCCTTGGTTTCCTCATTTGAACATTGGAGAAAAACTGGTGCTTGACCCCTGGGGTCATAAAAATTAAGTGAGATCATCTCTGCAGAAACATTGAGCACAGTTCCTAGCAAACAGTCAGGGCTTGATAACTGGTTGCTATGAGTATTAGTATTAGCATTGGTGTTAGTTTTAGTGTTACTATTAGCATTAGTATTAGTATTAGCATTAGTATTAGTTTAAGTGTTAGTGTTAGTACTAGCATTAGTATTAGTGTTAGTATTAGCGTTAGTGTATGTGTATTAGTATTAGCATTAGTATTAGTGTTAGTATTAGTATTAGTGTTAGTATTAGTATTTGTGTCCTGGGATTCCTCACAGGGGCATCTCCAACATGGTGAATTGACCCTGCTCAGATCTGGCCTTTGACCCAGCAGACTCAGGTCCCTGATTCGTGTTCCCTCAGATCCCTCTAAATGATGAAGGACATCCGCCATCTCAGCCCGGGAACACAGACCCTGCAGGATAAGGCGGCTCTCTCCCCTCTGAGAGGGGCGTGCGCTCTGGGCAGGTCCCAGAAGCAGGAGCTAAAGGCTGCCTTTGTCCATTCAAGGCCTTTGGTGGATTCTGGCTCCAGGCCCTGGATTCAGGAAGGTTTTCCTGGAATACTCTGGTGCCAAGCAAAGAGTGAGGTGGCAGCTCTGGACCTTTGGGTGTCTGCTTTCCACAGCTCTCTGGGCGTCCCAAGCTCGCTGGCCTGGGGCGGATTTAGTTCTCTCATTGCTGGGCACAGGCAGAGCGTCTGCCAAGGTGAGCCCGCCGAGCTGGCTAATCCTGAGAGATAGAGCCCCCAGGAATCCCCCAGGCTTGGACCAGAGTTATTCTGCACTATATCCATTTCTGTACAGATGGACCAGGTCGAAAATAACAAAATGTCCTGGGGACACTGTGTCTTTGTTGTCTAGCCTCACACCGTGCGAATATGAACAGGCCCCTGCAACAGCTGAAGCGCCTCTAACACATTCACTCCTCACTTGCCCCCAGCCCCTCCCACTGCATCCTCACGCGGCCCAGCCCCCAGACTCCCTCCTGCTCCCAAGCCTTCCCCCTACTGCCCACTCCACCGCCTCCAACCCATGGGCAGGTTGGTGTGGCTTTCTTGATTTCTCAGCCTCACACATAGCTCTTCCATGCCACTCTACACATCCACGCTCTCATACTCTCCTTCCGGTCTGCAACTTGAAAAATCCCTTGACCCTTGGTCTTGAGGCCAGGTGGAGAAAGTAAACCGCCAGATATTGACTCACACACAGAGGTGGCTTCAGAGTTTCTGAGAGCGAAGGGGCTTCAAGGCAGTAAATCTGGTTGGAAGGAGGTAGGGGGGACTTGACACTGTTTGCATCACATAACACTTTAAATAAAACCGAGAAAACATCCATTGCCCGCATCAAAGAATGGGGGACTGATGGAGTTAATGGGGGGCTTAAAGATTCCTGCTCCATCTGCCCTTGAACTCACCACAATCTTCAGGGAAAAGAGTACATTTTTTAGTAATAATTGCTCATGTTTGTAAAGAGCTGTATGGTTTAAGAGCACTTTCGCATACATTGTCTGGTCATTTCCCAAATTTCAGATATTCCTAATATGGCTTGTTAATTTTTATCGTATCTGTGGGCCATCTGTTCTGTTTCATTACTTAGGTTTTTTTCTTTAACTTTCACTCACTTAAAAAATTTTAGACTTGTCCTCAGCAGTCACATCTGTAAAATCTTGAAGTCGGTATGCTGGTTATATTTTTTTCTAAAATAGAGCAAAATAAATACAGAGCCATTTTTAAAAATGTTGTTCAAGTGCCGCCTAAAATCATCTCATTTATCCCCAGGGGTGTGCAGCGCGACAATTAGAGAAACACTGAATTATTTAATTTTATTGTTATTACAATCCGGTTAGCTGTATATTTTTAAACCCATTTTACAGAGGAGAAACCAAGACCTATGAGATTAAATGATTTTCCAAATATTTTATAGATGGTATCAGAACCGGGACTGGAGAGCATACTTTCTGTTTCCAAGTCTGAAACACATTCTTACTTCCTGAAAGAATATTCTATCTCATCGCCTCCCATTCACACCTCAGCCATCTATGTTACATCTCCATCCTCCATCGCCACCCACACTGCAGGGTCTGCAAATGTCTCTGATCACTGGATTGCTAAACTAAACAGCCTTTCTTCAGTTCAGATCTTCTTTAACCTTTCTGCTGAGTTTGACCTTGCTGACCACTCCCTGGAGTTCTTTATCCCAAGACTGAGTTCCTCTGACTTCTCATCTGACTCTTTCCTTCGGCCCGTCTCTTAAAGGCTTGTGGTCCTCAGGGTGCTCTATGAAGCCTGCTCTCTTCCCACCCTCATGACCAATCGTATCTAGGACTGTGGCTTCAACCATACCCTCCATGCCAATAATTCCCAAATCTGGATTGCTAGCTTAGACCTTGCACCTGAAGATGCTGTTGGCAAAGGGACATTTACCTTCCTATGTTCCATAAAGGACCTCAGAGCCAACATGGCCGCACAGTAACTCATCATATTCCCTCTAGACCCGCTGGGGAAACTTCAGTTACCCCCACCTCTTCCCCATCCTTCCCATCAGTGCTCAGCAAAGTCCCATTTTAGCTCTGAAATGTCCTTTGACTCTGTCCTCTTCTCTTCATCCCCACTGCCACTTCAACTTTCTTTCATCTCTAACCAAATCTAATGCAATGAAGTCCTCATTGGTCACTCTGCCATCAACCCCTCCCCCTATTGTCCAGCCTCCATACTACAGACAGAGTGAGCTTTCTAAAATGACAATCAGTTTAAATCTTCCTGTGCATTTCTAGTGTCTTTAGAATAGTCTGAATTCCTTGTTGGCTGCGTATCCAATCCCTCTCCATCCCACACACTACATTCAAACACCACTCCTTGAAAACACCACTCAGCATATGGCATGGTGAGTAAAAGTGTGAGCACCAGAATCCCAGCTCTGCAAGTTACTGGTTACATATGTGTATAACCACACATATAACCATATAACCATAGAGGAGTTGTTTAACTCTCTTTTTCCCTTTGGTAGATTGCAAAAAATGGCCACTAATTCTGCCCATCACTTTGCAACATGACTGCACAGGCTTTGAATCTGGATCCTGCCGTGTGATTTGCTTTGGCCAACGGGACAGCAAATACAATTCAAGCAGAGACTTGAATAGCCCTTGTGCTTTATAGCTTACCCTCTTCTGTGCCTGGAACCCTGAGACCACCATGTCAGTAAGCCCAGGCTAGCCTGCTGAAGGGTGAAAGGCCGTGTGGAGAACTCACCTGACTGACAACTTGCCCCCCTCCAGACGTGGGTGTGAGGTCATCCTAGATCATCCGACCTCCAGCTGACCTGTCAGAGAGATGACAAAACCCAGTAGAGGACAGCTGAATCAACTCAAACCAGAAAAACCTCCCAAAACCCCACAGAACTGTGAGTAAAAATCATATGGTTTTTGTTTTGTTTTGTTTTGTCCATCTGGTACTTGAGAAATGATCACTGAGTGTAGGTCTTTTTAAACAATAGTCTTATTGAAGGATAATTTACATACCATGAAAGTCACCCCCTTTAAGTGTACACATCAATGAATTTTAGAAAATTTAAAGAGTTGTGCAACCATCACCACAACCCAGGTTTAGAACATTTCTATCACTCTGAAAACTCACCTTGAACCTATTAGCAGCTAGTCATTTCTCCCACTCCAGTCCCAGGCAGCCACCTATCTGCTTTCTGTCTCTATAAATAAATTTGTCTTTTCTGGACATTTCATGTAAATGGAATCACACGATTTGTGGTCTTGGGCATCTGGCTTTTTTCGCTTACTGTAATGTTTTTTTTTTTTTTTTTTTAAAGATTTTATTTTTTCCTTTTTCTCCCCAAAGCCCCCCGGTACATAGTTGTGTATTCTTCATTGTGGGTTCCTCTAGTTGTGGCATGTGGGACGCTGCCTCAGCGTGGTCTGACGAGCAGTGCCATGTCCGCGCCCAGGATTCGAACCGACGAAACACTGGGCCGCCTGCAGCGGAGCGCGCGAACTTAACCACTCGGCCACGGGGCCAGCCCCAACTTACTGTAATGTTTTTGAGGTTCATCCATGTGGTAGCATTTATCAACAGTTCACTTCTTTTTGCTGAATATTATAATTTAATTCCACAAATAAGCCACATTTTGTTTATCCATTCACCATTTGATGGACATTTGCATTGTTTCCTGTTTTGAGTTATTACCAATAATGCTGCTATGAACATTCACGTACAAGTCTCTGTTTTCATATGAAAAGATAAATTTTCATTTCTCTTGGGTAGAAACCTGGGAGTGGAATTCCTGGGTCATATTGTAAGTGTATGTTTAACTTGTTACGAAACTGCCGAACTGTTGTCCGACGTCACTGCACCATTTTACATTCCCAGCAACAGTGTTTGAGGGTTCCATAATCTCCACACCCTAGCCAGCTAGAAGCTCTTTTAGCTGGAGTTGCTAAGCTGTGAGAATGTGAGCCTGCTGCTACCAAGAGCCATTCATTTGTCGCATGATTTATTCAACAAATATCATTTGACTACCCACCACTATGTGGTAGGCTCTGACCCTGCAAGAAATCCCTGACAACACTGTAGGATGTGAAGAGACAGCACCGTGGTCACATTGTTCAGCACCCTGGTCCTGGTTCCCCTGGGCCTTTCAGTTGCAGGAGACCATGAGTTCCCTGATGACAGTTTGAGTCGGGTCTGCTGCAACTGGCAGGGCCTGCCAGGTACCCCTCCAACTCACTGAGATCCAAATAAGTCCTGGTGGCTGTTCTCTCCACATTCCACAAGAGAACACCAACCCGCCTTGGAACCTCGAGGGCAACAGAGATGCCAAGAGATGGTGGTGCCCAGCAGTCTGGGGTGGTAGCAGTGGAAGCCAGAGAAGGGCCAGGCGGATGCCAAGAAGGGCCTGAAGGGGTGGGAGAGAGAGGGAGAAACGGGCTCAGGTCAGGCCGGCTTTGGAAAGTACTTGTTCCTAATCATATGTGAGATGTCCAAAAGGCCGGGATCCTGCGTTTGTGGGTGAGGAGCACGAAGAGAAAACCCAGGATAGGCAGATAGAGATGAAGACGTCGGGAGAGAGGGAAAGGAAAGGAAGAAAGGCACCCACACGTTAACTGTGCTCTCGCTGGGCCTTGGGATTGGAGGAGCCTTTGTTTGTTAGTGTTTTTGCTTATAGTGCTTCCTAATTTTCAAGTTTTCTACAAAGATTATGTATTAGGTTTCCCATGTAATAAATTTTAAATTTCAAAAAAGACCCCACAATGAATAGTTCTTTTACACGGAGAAACAAAGCCCCGGGGAAGCTCCGCGCACAACTGGGATCCCGGCTGGCTGCATTCCAGCCTTTTACGAGCCAAGACCCCTTTTCTCGCCCCTTCTCTCTCCTGCGCATAGCCCCACCCCCCGCGTAAGGTTGCCATGGAAACAAATCTGTTTGCGCAGAGACTTGCGTGCCGCAGGCTGGGGAGCTGGAACCGGAGAGCCAACCTCTGCAACAGGCTGGGGGCTGAAGGAGGAGCCAGGGGAAGCGGCGCCTCGGCTGAGAGGCCGGGCAGACCCTGCAGAGGCCCCCCAGCCCCGCTGGCTCCGCCCCCCGCACCCCCCTCCCGGGTGGTAGAAATAGAGCCACGGCCCCGGCCGCCGCCCGCTGAGCTCCGACCCGGCGGGTACGCGACCGCCCAAACCCGGCAGACCTACCTTGCCGCGCTCCTCGCCAATGGCTGACGAACTCTTTCAGCGCAAACCCTGGGACCCCGACGCTGACTCCGAAGGCCTGTTTGACAAGCCTCCGCCGGAAGAGCCCCCAGCTGTCCGCGCACCCAAGTCGGCGTCGGCCGCGGGCAAGAAGGCTGGTCGGCGCGCCGGCGGGAGGGCGCAGGGGGGCCGCGCCGGGCAGCCCCCGAGGGCCGCTGCGCGCCCCCCGCCCAAGGAGGAGGCGCCTCTAATGGACGAGGGCTGCTATCTCGACCATTTTCCTCACCTTTCCATCTTCATCTACGCGGCCATCGCCTTCTCCATCACCTCCTGCATCTTTACTTACATCCATTTACAGCTTGCCTGAGGGGCTACGGCGGGGCGGGGTGGGCGCAGGGACGAGGAGGGAGGGAAGGGAAAAGAAGGGCTTGGTATTTTGTGTTTGGAGACGCGCCGCACCTCCTTCATCTAGCTTTTGATGCTCGTTTCTTCTCTGCTTGTCACTACCTTTGTCTGACTGTCCATTGAATAGGGACGTCCAAAGCAGCTGCCGGTAGTGAAAAAAGGGTCTGCTGGCGCCTGGAGATTAGGGGAAGGGGCACAGTCAGCCCCCAATGTTTAGAATCTCGGCGTGAGGTTGAATCCCGTTTATAATGAGGATAATGTCCCTGGACCCTACCACTTTGTGATGGTAGGGTCCCATCGTTTTGTGTTTGGGGCGCGCACAGCGAGCCCAACTTTTCTGTCCTTTAAGGGATGAGCCAGACCCGAGCCTGCAGCCTTCCAAAGAAGGCCCCGCGGGCAGGGTCGGCGCCCAGGCCCGGGCTGGGCCGGAGCCCTGTGATGCTGCATCGCCCCAGGAGGAGCCAGCTGTGCCCCCGAGCTGGCGCAGAGAGAGCTCGGAGCGCGGGAGCTGGCCGACCTGAGTGCGCAACGGACGCCGCCGGAGCGCAAGACGCGGTAAGTGGCGTTTGTCTGGGTAGCGCGTTGCGCCCCAGGGATTCAGGCTGACGTAGACTGTGCCTTTTTCCTGCCTTAGGCTTGGCTGCCGCTGTGGAGCCGAGCCAAGCCCGGTTGCCGGAGGAGCTGTCCTGATGGGAAGCCACGCTACCGTCATCTTCTGGACGGCGCGGGACTGGAGGCTGCGGGCCTCCTGAGACGCATGCCCGTAGCTCGCGCGCTGCGCGTGATGAGACTTTGGAGCCCTGGCTGGCGTCTACCGAAGGGCTGTCTTTGGGGACTGCAGGGCGGCTTCCTGCTGGACCGGAGCCCTTCCCAGAGCTAAGGGACCCAAGACGAAGGGCGTGGGGGAATCTGTCATTGACAAAAATTCATGCTGGAAAATTACCTGACCCCTAGGGGTTTGTCATCTCAGACCCAAAAGGCCTACTACCAAAACCCACCTTGGCAGGTTATTCACCCACCTGCCGTCTCTGTTTACTCCTGAATGTTTAATGTCAAAACGTAGCGCTCTCATACTGCATATACTTTACTTGGAAATGTCTGTAATTATGGTACCTCTGATGGAATAAATCCCTCTTTTTCAGTGTCCTCTATATTCAGTTCTCTGTTTATTTCCAGTTATGCAGTGGGCCCGCCAAACTTCCTAGTCTGCTTCCTAGTTTCTTCAGAACATCCCTACTGTCCCTCCCAAACAGACTTCATCCCATTATCCAGCATTCCAAGACAGCGTCTCCCTCCACTAAATAGCTATACAGGCCTCTCAATGGCACCTTTCTCCATACCAGGTCCTGACCACGTGCCAGCATCCAGTTCTACTTTACCCTAACAGCAGGTCTGTCACTATCCCATTGTGGCATTACCCACTAGCCTCCATTATCAAGACACTTCTGCCCCAGAACAGTCCCCCCACTAAACTAGAATTTGTCCCGATTCATGCAGCTTGTATCTTTATAAGCTCAATGTTTTCTGATATCAGGGCCTTGTCATTTCCCACTGCTGGCTTCCCCTAATCCTATATCACTACATGCCTTAATATCTTGCCCCTCTACACTTTCAGTGCCACAAGTGTGACATCCACTGGTCCCTAGTGTCAACCTGTGCTTTACAGCCAGTTGACTACAATAATTCCCCACAATAATCAGTGGCACTAGGCTCCAAAATTAGGTCTCCAAGGTACCACAGTATGTACCTCGCACTGTTTTTGCAGCTTTCAATCTTGGATACTGTATCTTCTGCTGTCCTTGAATAGTGACTAACCACTGAATCCCAATACATGGCCCAGTGATCTCCAAACATTTGATCCCATAGTTTCCCACTCACATGTCCCCCATTATCCTTCATTGTACAGTCCTTCAGTGACTACTCAGGACATGATCCCCCAATTTCTTCCCTCAGCTAATCCCAATAGAACCACCCCCCCCCCATTCCCAAAACCAAAGTTCCCTGTTCCTCAACATTGGGTACATTGTTCCACAAATATCATGATACTTTCTCTGCCACCAAACCTGGCCTCCATTTTCTACCCCAAATTCAAGTATCTGGTTCCCATAAGTATACCATTACTAGATCCTCTTGCCTCTACAACCTGAACATTGGCTCCAATATTCTCCTAAATATCCAGGTTCATTTGATCCCCTTATTTCAGAACTCATTGTGTTGTTCCCCAAATACTTGGATTATTACTGTCTCCCCAATATTGTGGTCCAGTCTTCCTCAACACTCACCCCATCACTGCTGTCCTCAAACTGAGCTCACCCCAACCCCGAAATCCAACCTCTTTCCTCCCATACCCCTATATTCTCCCCTATTAGCCCGTACTTTTCCCCTTACCTTGAAATTTCTGAAATACCTGAAATTCCCCATACCTCCTTGAAATTCCTAATTCCGTTGAGCTCCAATGCTTGGCCCATATTTTCTAACCAATTTTAAACTTCCATACTCTCATACCATGTGTCCCTTTAGCATCCTCATGTGTCTGACCTGGCCAATTTTCCTTTTATAAAGTTTAAGTATCCCAGGATGTTTGGTCACATATCTCCTCCACCGCTGTCAATTGTCTCCTAATTTCTGGGCTTCCAATAAGAGGTTCCTTTGTCCAAAATATCAAGCCTCTCCACTCAAGTACTAACGGACACCCTTTTCAGGGTTTAACCATAAAAACAAATGGGCCCCTTTTTTGGTACTTTTGCCACGTTGCTCAAGAATCTAATTCTAGAGTCTTACTGACCTAGCTAGGGTCACATGCCCACTCTTGCCAGAAGTCATAAGAGACACCTTAATAGGCAGTCCTGTGAGAATAGCATGCAATAGGAAAGAGACAGTTTCCCCAAAGGAAAACTGAAGTTATCAACACCGTGGATCCTGGGTAGGCGAAAATAACAGACATCCAGTAAACTGAATTTTAGCAGATCACAAATGATAAAGGAAGAGATGATTATTTTGGACAATTTTCCTATTATGTATTGGGTTATGTATTAGGTATCGGGTTGTTAGGGGTGGGTAGACATATGAAGTGAAGTAAATAGTGGTTTCTGAATATCATGGGACAGTAGGAACTTTAAGTTGAGGAAGACAGTTGGAATTCAGCTATTTTGGACGGCAGAACCTGAGCCTGGGAGAATATTTTTAAATGTTTCATTGCTTAGTAGGTATCAAGCACTGGAGATAGTGATTAGCAAAACAGATACAACCCTTGCCTGCATGGAGCTCACTTTGTGACTAATGGAACTTACCGTGTGTCTGGCTTAGTGTATTATATAGTGTGAATTCATTGAAGTCTCACAACCTTATGAGGTAAGTTCTTTTATCCTCCCCATTTTGCAGATGAGGAAACAGGCGCAGGTGAAGTGATCTGCCCAAGGTCACAGCACTAGTGATGGAGCTAGAGGAATTCAAGCATTGTTTCTGGAGCACATACTCTTAGTATTATTTTTATCAGCTTTACTGAGATATAATTCACATACCACACAACTCATTCATTTACATTATACAATTCAATGGCTTTTAGTATATTCAGAGTTGTGCAGCCATCACCACAATCAATATCAGGATATTTCATTATTGCAAAAAGAAGCCCTATACCCCTTAACCATCTCCCTCCAACCCCCCCATCCCTAAGCAACCACTAATCAACTTCCTGTCTCTATAGATTTGCCTATTATGCACATTTCATATAAAAGGAATCATACGATGCGCGGTCCTTTGTGACCGGCTTCTTTCACTTGGCATGTTTTCAAGCTCACCCATGTTGTAGCATGTATTCATTTCTATTGCTAAATAATATTCTGTTGTATGTATATACCAGTTTATTTGTCCACTCGTTAGTTGGGTTCACTTGGGTTATTTCTACTTTTTGGCTACTATGAATAACGCTACTATGAACGATTGTGTACAATTTTTTGTGTGGACATACGTTTTCATTTGTCTTAGAGTGAAATTGCTGGATCATATGGTAACTCTATGTTTAGCCATTTGAGAAACTGCCAGACTTTTTCCCAAAGTGGCTGCATCATTTTACACTCCTGTTAGCACTGTATGAGAGTTCTCCACTTCCTTGCCAAAACTTTAAAAAAAAAAAAAAAAGTTATAGCTATCTTAGTGAGTATAAAGTGGTATCTCATTGTGGTTTTGATTTGCATTTCCCTGATGCCTAATGATGTTGAGTATCTTCTCACGTGCTTATTAGCCAAGTGTATATCTTCTTTGAAGAAATGTCTATTCAGATCCTTTACCCATTTTAAAATTGGGATATTTGTCTTGAATTCTGAGTTCTTTATTCTAAATACACGCCCATTCCTCCCATTCTTTGGTTCGTTTTTTCACTTTTGTGATAGTGTCTTTGAAGCACAAGTTTTTAATTTTGATGACGTACAGTTTATCTGTTTTCTTTGTTGCTTGTTACAGTTTATCTGTTTCCTTTGTTGCTTGGTGTTCCTGTGTTTTTTCTTGTCATCTCTAAGAAACTACTGCTTAATTCAAGATCACCAAGATGTAAGCCTATGTTTTCTTCTAAGGGTTTTAGAGTGTTAGCTCATACATTTAGGTCTTTGACCCATTTTTAGTTCATTTTTGTATATGGTGTGAGGTAGGAGTCCAACTTCAATCACCAACTGCCAATGATTTAATCAACCATGCCTATGTAATGAAGCCACCATAACAAGCCAAAAGGAGGGGGTTTGGAAAGCTTCCAGGTTGGGGAACCAGAACCCTTCCACATGCTACCATGCCAGGCCCAAACACCACAGGGACAAAAGCTCCTTTGTCCAGAACCTCACCCTATGTATCTCTTCATCTAGCTGTTGAGTTGTATAATTTTTGTAGTAAATCTTGTGAGTAAACAAATTTTCCTGAGTTCTGAGCCGCTCTAGCGAATCAAATGAACCCAAGGAGCCATGGGACCCTCTGATTTATAGCCAGTCAGTCAGCACAGGTAACCACCTGGACTCATGACTGGCATCTGAAGTGGAGGGCAGTCTTGTGGGACTGAGCCCTTAATCTGTGGAATCTGATGCTATCTCCAGGTAGTGTCAGAATTGAGTTGAATTGTAGGATACCCAGTCAGTGTCCGAGAATTACTTGGTGGTGTGGGTAGAACCCCTCCCACATCAGAATCGAGTACATATCTCTTAATATTTCCTGATAATTCTTTTTATTTCTGAAAAGTTGGTAGTAATGTCCACTCTTTACTTTCTAATAATACCACACCAAACTGTGTCCCTAAGTGGCTGCCTGACACTTGCAGCAGCAGTATGAGAAAAGTTTATTTGGGGGTACATAGTGGGGAACGGGCATGACAGTAAGGGAAAATAAATAGATAAATACAACAGAAAGCTTGGGAGTAGGCATCTAGGGAAATTGAAGGTTTGATATTACAAAATCATAGGATCCAATGTAGAGGGAAGTAGGAAATGGGGTGAGACTGATGCTGGATGGAAGATAGGGCAATGAAGCCGAATGGGTAACCAAGTGTTTATTATCCTGATTTATTTCTGAATTTTTGAGGGAGCAATTTAATTATTAAAGGAGAATGAGGCCAGGTAGATTAATTTGTTCCTGCAGAGACACTACTATGACAAATATTAACAGTATTAATATCCAACAATTATTGAGCACTTATTCAACATGAAATGGACTCCTGAGTTCTAGACACTGTGGATTTCACCCTTCTACCCAGGTCATGTCCATATTTTAACTGTATTCAAACCATATTATTGCTTGTATAATGAGGCCAACTAGGTCTCAGCTGTTGTTTCCTTAATAAGCAGCCTAGATCCTTATGAATATCTTAATATTCTAATTTCACCAGGTATATTAGTTTCCTGTGGATACCATAACAAACTTAGCAACTTAAAACAACAGATATGTATTCTCACAGTTCTGGAGGCTGGAACTTCAAATAGAGGTGTCAGCAGGGCCACACTCCCTCCGGAGGCCCTGGGGGAGAAGCTGTTCTTCGCCTCTTCCAGTTTGTGGTGGCTCTCGGCATTCCTTGACTTGTGGCTGCATCGCTTCAATCTGCCTCTGTGGTCCCAATGCCTCCTCCTCTTCTGTGTCAAATCTCCCTCTGCCTTTCTCATAAAGACACTTATCACTGGATTGAGGGCCCACCTGGATACTTCAGGATGATCTCCTTATCTCCAGATCCTTAACTTCATTACACCTGCAAAGACCCCTTTTCCAAATAAGGCACAATCACAGGTTCCAGTAATCAAGACATGGAATACTTTTGGGGGATCACCTTTCAGCTCACTATGCTCAGATATTTTAAATAAGCTACAAATGTAAAAAAAAAATAGAAAATTTTCATTTGGGTAAAAAGTCATACTGAGGGAGGAAACACACCATGACACTACAGACAGTAGAAAATCAAAAACCAAAGCTTTTGAAACAAATGTATTTAATGTACAAGATTGGAAAAAAAGACTCTTTGATAATAAACATATTCCAGGTAAACACAGGCTTCCTGTGTCTTTAAATATTTAATTGCAAACAGTAATACCCTAAGTTACTCCTCTACATAAAGGAGAAACTCCGAGTCCTGTTCTTTAGGAAGACATACGGGAAAGCTATACCTTAGGAGCATCAATTGCTATTTCTCCCCTTTCTTTGGGTGGTCTAACTCTTTACATGGACTGATTACAAAAGGAAATATCAGACTCCATTGAATTTAAGCACAAGACACAGCTAAAATTTCCCGGTGAGGGTACCAAATATTTGATGCTTATGAGTGTGAATAAATAAGTTAATTAAATATTAGTTACAACGCAGATTCCAAAACTAACTGAAGCATGAAAAAAAAATTGCTACAAATACCTAACAATCAGTTAATATAAACTTCGCCTTGGGTATGTTCCAGGCTTCTTCCTTTTCTGCTCCAGTGACATCTGCTTCTTTTTTGTCCCAGGTCCTCTCCTGCTGGACCTCAACATAGCAAACTGCTTACCGTCACCGAGGCCTTGGTCGTGGAAAGGATTTATTTTAGAAACAAAAACTTCTTTCTTCTTTACTAAAGATCATGGTTGTCTTTTCTGCTACTTGCTTCTTTCAACTAATTATCCACTTCCTCGTGTAGAAAAGTTACTGGGCAAGGGCAGGCACTCTGCTGGCTGTCCCACAGGGTAGCAGCTGGTTAACCAAGAAGCCACCCATTTAACCTTTTCCTCATTTGTCTCATCCAAAGAATAAGTCAAAAGGACCGAGGTTACAAAGGACTCATGACCAAGGTACAACTTTACGGATATCTTCGGCCAGGGGAGGCTTAACTTCTTCGATTATGCCCCCAAATGAGTCATTACTGAGTCAAGAATCCCTTCCCATCTATTAGGGGCCTCTAAGAACAGATGCTTCAAAGATTAGTTGAGGGTAGTAGATAGATACCTCAGGAGAGGGGACAGAAAAAGAGAAGGCGTGGAATACATGAAAGAGTGAACGAGGAAAATCCAATAAAATATACAGTTTCCTAGAATAAGAATAGCCATTGATGTAAATCCCTGACCATTCTTTCTGATAGACCCCCTTTTACTACCTAGAAATTAAGATACTTTCAGTCTTTTGCTTTCCTGTTCCACATTGTCTCTAATATTCTGTAGTTTTCTGGAGTTCTGGACCAGGAATACCAAGCTCTCTCTAAAATCACTAGTCCCATGATCTCTGCCAGCATTTTCAAGCTCATCAAACAAAGCCAGTGTCTGTTTCAGTTTGGCCTGAACAATTTTCTGCTCTTCTAATTCTGCAAGAAGGGCCTGCTTAGTGCATAATTCAGTCTTATACTTCTCCTGTAACTGTTCAATTTCTTTTTGGAGAAGCTGGAATTCTTCCTCACTACAAGGATGCATCTCCTGAGATTTATCTTCCGGAAGCAAGATGTTTGGGGGAATGCGTAAAATTAACTGTAAAAACAGCTGCTCCATTTTGCCGAAAAGGGTATCAAAACGCCCTTTCATGAAGCAAAGAAACTTCTCTGTGCATTTACGAATCTGGACTGGGCTAATCTCACAGTCTGGGATGCCATCCAACTTCTTCAGAATAACCTGTTCAACAGCCTGCATCACTTCAAACAGGTAGTCTTGAAATGCAATGTAGATCCTAAGCATGCAAGTTTGTGGCGTGAAGCCAAAGAACTGGGCCTCATAGGTCATCGGATCGACAGACATGTTGGCTTATTTTGCAATGTTAATTTTGACGGTGAAAAATCTGCAAATGTAAAAAGAAAAATTTCATTTGGATAAAAAAAAAATCATCTGAGGAAACTAAATCGCATTACAGATAGCAATAAAAAAATAATGAGTCTGTGTTCCTTGATACCCGATGCCACTTCCAGCCTCACTCATCCACAACAGGATACAAACCCTTGCCTCTGAGGCTCTTTCCATCAGCCATTACCCTCCCTTTCCCCGTCTTCATTGTTCATTTCCCTCATCTCTCATTTATCGAGGACTCTGGCCTATGGCTCGGTCTTCTGAATTCTGTTACCATCCGAGACAATGTTCAAGTTTAGACAGATGACCTACCCAATTCCTAGAGATGAGTTTCAATGGACTTTATCTCCATTCTTTTAGCCATTTGGCTCTTGATATTTGTTACTTCTCCCTCCAACTACTACTTTTTGACCACAACTTCCTATGCTATTCTTCCAACTCTCATTCACATATTCACACCTTAATCTTCAAGATTTTCAGTCCTCTGATCCTCTCCTTCTTGCTCTCAGTCCCTCCCACTTCACTTCTTTCCCTATCCATTTTATTATTTATTTATTTTTTAAAGATATGCTTTTTTTTTTTTTTTTGGTGAGGCAGATTGGCCCTAAGCTAACATCTGTTGCCAATCTTTCTCTTTTTCTTTTCTCCCCAAAGCCCCAGTACATAGTTGTATATCATAGTTGTTAGTCATTCTAGTTCTTATATGTGGGATACCGCCTCAGCATGGCTTGATGAGTAGTGCCATATCCACGCCCAGGATCCAAACCATTGAACCCCGGGCCGCCAAAGCAGAGTACATGAACTTACCCGCTATGCCACTGGGCCAGCCCCTCCCCCCCATCCATTTTAGGCTTCACGATTCATCACTTCAACCACTCCCTTGCCAATGACCTCAACTTCCTTGTCCTTTCAACCTAGCCACCTGAAAAAAAATCTCAATTAGAAGCTGAGCAAGCCTCTTGTCAGCTTTACAACCCCAACATGATTTTTCAAGAGTCTGGGAGTCATTCCTTTCAAATGTAAACATCTAGGAAAATAACACTCCCATCTCCCATTCCCTGTAGGGGTTTAACCTAGGCACCTTTTTCTGAGCTGTAACCATATGCTTGTCATAGAAAGAAGTTTTATTATTCCTTCAGATAAAGACAATTAGCTAAAATAAATGGCTGCCTTAACTACCAAGTGAATTTAGAATGAACCTCGTAAAAGAATTTGAAGCAGAGTCAACCCTGACAGCCTAGTGGTTAAAGTTCAGCAGGCTTTGCTTTGGCAGCCCAGGCGCAGAACCATACCACTCAACCGTCAGTTGCCATGCAGTGGTGGTGGCTCACATAGAAGAACTAGAAGGACTTACAACTAGAATATAAAACTATGTACTGAGGCTTTGGAGAGGAAAAAGAAAAGAATTGGAAGCAAATGGTGCAGTCGAATTTTTTTATAGGAAGACAAGATGCTGTTAATCTTGAGAACTTATGGATGTAATGGCTAAAAATAGAATAGTTTTAACTGGTTGGCTGTATAAATAAGGCTGCATTTCTTTCTATCTTTGTAATCTCACTCACAGATTACCTACAATGCACTGTAATATGGATATGCTTATTCAGTAATAAAATTGCTTTCTTTCCTATGTCTTGTGGAGAGGATTCTCTGGGTGGGCAGGATTTTTATTCACTCAACACTGCCCTATGCCTCCAGGATCAAGTTCAAACTCTTTTACCATGGTTTATAAGGGCCTTCATCATCTGGCCCTTACTAACCACATTCTGTCCTCCCTTTTAAGGGCTTCGCATGTGTATAATTGAGTTGGTAATACTTCCTATTGCATGGTACTCTATTTTTGGTTCATGCTAGGTCTTTTCTTCTTTTACTCTTCCATTTTTCATCTCCCATAGGAACCTACTCTAGTGTTTCTTTGGTTTTTTTTAGATTGGCACCTGAGCTAACAACTGTTGCCAATCTTTTTTCTTTTTCCTTTGTTTTCTGTCCAACGCCCCCAGTACACAGTTGTATATTTTAGTTGTGGGTCCTTCTAGTTGTGGCATGGGACGCTGCCTCAGCATGGCCTGATGAGTGGTGCCATGCCGGCACCCAGGATCTGAACCAGCAAAACCCCAGGCCATGGAAGGGGAGTCAAGGAACCCAACCACTCGGCCACAGGGAGGCCCTCACTACTCTAGTGTTTGTAACACATGCCTTTTCAATTCATCTTTAATTTCAATTCATCTTTAATAGGTTTTAGATATATAGTCTTGAAAAACACAATTTTATATACGTATGCTTACATTTTTCTTTAAAGTATGTTTGCGATCACTTCATGTTATTACACTAACATCTGCCGCCAACCCTCCTCTTTTTGCTGAAGATGCTGGCCCTGAGTCAGCATCCACACCTATCTTCCTCTACTTTTTCTTACATGTGGGACGCCCGCCACAGCATGGCTTGACAAGCAGTGCGTAGGTCCGCACCCTGGACCCAAACCAGCGAATCCCAGGCTGCCGAAGTGGAACATGTGAACTTAACCTCTGCACCACTGGCCGGCCCCCACTTCATTGGTTCTGACTGAAGTAGTCCCTCAGTTTTAGCACATGCATATACCACACTTAATGTGCCCATTCTCTGTGACACCTACACTGCTTTCAGCACCTTGCTACCAGAAATAATGTTGTAATGAACACCCTCCTATAATGAACAAGTCTCCACAGGGACATGCAGGGTATTTACATAGCCAAGTAACTGCTGGGCCAAAGAGTTTACGCACACATAATTTCACTAAATACTGCCAAAATGTCCTCCAGAATGTTCTGGGGGTAGGGGGGAGGTGTAGACTGGTTTACACTCCCACTTGCAGTATATGAGAATTCTTTCTCATGTCTCCACCAAGACTTAATATTATTCAACATTCTAATTTTTGCTGACCCGGTAGGTGTAAAACTGTTTTACAGTGTTTTTCTGAAAATCAAAACCATCTAGCCATACTCACACAGGTTGGACACTAAGGACCGAAACTACCTACACTCCCTCCCCTCCCAGACACAACTTACTGTTCACATTGGCATGACTTTACTGTCCTAGGAGACCAGGATAATATTTTCATTGTTCAAATGGCTTGACTGGTCATTATGAACTCCCCAAAAGATGGATCAGCTCTGCAATGGGAAGCATCAACAATCTGTACCGTAAGATTCTCAAAAATCCCGGCCTCAGCTGTTCCTACCAATCCTGGCCTGTGATTTCATGATCCTTACCAATCCTAATCAAGCCCCCAAATTGAAAGACCCACCTTAAACCAAACTTGCCATTCTCAAAAAATTCCGATCTTGCCTTTCTTCCCTATGTGCCACTGCCAAAGCTCTGCTGAGGTGTTCTCCCTTACCAGGGTAAGCAATACAGTCAGCACTGTTTTATCAACAGGTTGGGAGGGGGATATTTGGAGAACAGGCAAAAATATTTCCATGTGCATTTCTCTGATGACCAGTAAAGTTGAGCACCACCATCTCATACACAGTAGCTCTCCAGGTTTCTCCTTCTGTGAATTACTCATTCATATTCTTTTTGAAAAACCACTCCCTCCAGCTTTTCACTTGGTTCCTTCCTTATATTGAAGGTCACTCCCTGTTCCAAAAACCTTTAGAGCTTACTATCACCCAACGACTATTTTTAACTGCATGCCACGATCTCGCTACCCTTTGTTCCAACCAAACCGAGCTATTTTTTCCCCTGCGATGACTTTCCCTCAGGAAGGATGCGGTGGCCAAATATCCTCCAAGGGTCAGTTTAAACACACCTCCCTGGTGACCCGCCCTCTCCTCTGCATTCCCATCGGGACTTCCCTTCGGACACTGACCAAGCCCTACTTCAGAGCCTGTCTCCTCTTTTCTGCTGGCCTTAGGGTTCCTAAAGGCAGGACGAGTATGGTAATATTTGCGGAGGAAACGAGGGAGACACCCAAGACACCTCGGCGAGCTGAGCTGACTGAGCTCCAAAGCCGCGGGGCAGGAACTACTTCCGGCCGGCGGACGGGCTCCCGTCGGGCCCCGCGACCCCGCTGCATGCCGGGACCTTCAAGTTGGAGGCCCGTGGCCGGGCCAGCGAGGCTGCTCTCAGAGGCCGCTCCAGCGCCCGGCGGTGATGCCTAACCCCGTAGCACTCCTTCCCTCTCCTCCTCAGAGAAAATGCAGCCCCCCGGCACTTACCCAAGCGACCGTGAGAGTGACGAATTCGGCCAACACCAGGTTCCCGCCACGTCCTTTAAACCACCGCTTGCTGCCAGAGATTGGCGGCGCGGCTGGCTAGCCAAGTTCCGACGGATACCAGCCTCAGCGTACGAGAGCAAAGGCGGGATACTCTCGCCCTCCTGATTGGCTGGCTGTACGGTCGGGAGGGGGCCACCTAGAATGGTGACGCAAAGGGGTCGGGCGGGAAAGCTAGCTGTGGCCGGCGGGGATTGGAGGAGGGAAGCGGTACTTACACTCCCCTCCCCTACGTTGGTGGGTGGGGAAGCAAGGCTGGGACGCCGCGGAGACGCTACTCGTGATTGGCGACTGTGCTTTCCCTAGGGCTCTAGCGATTGGTCGCTGGCCGATTGCACGGCGCTGATTGGACAGCAGCGGGCAGGCTGGAGGGAGGACCTCGCCTTGCTCCCGCCTCACCGCTTGGATTGACTGGCGGAAGGGGAAGTGGGGCGGGGGGGGGCGCAGGCGGCGGTGGGGAAGATGGCGTACCAGAGCCTCCGGCTGGAGTACCTGCAGATCCCACCAGTCAGCCGCGCCTACACCACCGCCTGCGTCCTCACCACCGCCGCTGTGGTGAGCAGCTGCAGCGCCAGCTTCTCGTTATCCGGGCCGGATATGACCAAGTCCTTAGGAAACTGGGGCTTAGGCTTCGGGGAAACCCAGAGGGGTTGGTCACAGGGGTGGGTGGAGGCGTACAGCACTCACTTTGGGGTCGCAATGGCCCGGAGAGTGCTTATCCAGTGACCCGAGAAGGGATGCTTCTCCGTGAGGGGTGGAGGATCAGGCCTGCAGGTCAGTTTTTGAGAGATGAAGGCCGGACCTATAGCAAGTCAGGGCTGCGGGAGCCGCCCACCCAGGAAACGTGTCTCAGAACTCTGGCGATGGCCAAGTGGTAAGGTGGTGACTAGTGGGAGGTAGGCCCGCTTAATGAAGAAACACATGTTGAGGATAGAAAGCTAGAAGTTGTCGAGAGGGAAAAGTTTTGAAAGAAAGAGTCTAGATAGAGAGGTTGGCTGGAAGCACCCAGCCCTGACGGCGGCAGGGTCTTGAGTCTCGGTTCTCTGGAGTGAGGGTGTTGCTTCACACAGCTGTTTCAGGTGGTGCCCGTGAGATGGGCAGATTCGTGGCAGCTGATATCACCCCCTGCCTCCCATGCCCTCATGTCAGCGTTACCTATTGCAACATAAAACGAACTTTTACTTTGTGTTAGGTGTTGGGGATACAAAGAATTATACCAGTTCTAGAGAATTCTTTCCAACCTCTTCTGGCCTGAGAAGAAAGCCTTAAAGGATTCGGTCTAAGTGATGGAGAATTAGAAATTTCTAGGCCTACTAATCCTTGGTTGTACATGATGAAATTTTGTTTCTTGACTGATTTGCTCTAAGAAGTTCTTTTTCTATTTCAGCAGTTGGAATTGATCACACCTTTTCAGTTGTACTTCAATCCTGAATTAATCTTCAAACACTTTCAAGTAAGTGGTCCGTCGCAACTATGGTCGTTTCAGTTTTTTACTTGTTTTTCTTACTTTTTGGTAGCAAATCTTGCCAGACACTGTATCTCAAAAAAGAATTCGGTTGGAATATTTGGTTGTGAGTCTTATTGTGGAGGGTATAAAGCAGTGACTTGGAAGCCTGATTGGGCTTCAGAATCATCTAGGGAGCTTTTAAGAGAGTCTCAAGCTCCTCATGTACCAAATTGTAATCACCAAGAGTAGGAATTAAGAATCTGTATTTCATTGTTAAAGTTCCCTGCATGGTTCTGATTTGATTTATCCGGTTCCTATATTTAGGTATCACTAGTTCAGAGTTATTGTAGTTTGAGAGGAGACTGACCAGCCAGCAACCCAGGGAGAATCTCACAGGGTGCCCTGATTTTGTCCACTCACCACCTGACACCTCCACCAACTTGGTGGTGTTGTCACTCTGGTCCAGTTCAGAAACTATTAGTGCTTGTTAAGTGACCCATTTTTCAGGGATCAGATCATACTAACCAAACTCCAAAAGACCAATATCTAAAACAACATGCCAATTTATTAGATTACCGTGGGAGATAGTCCTTTTCAGTAATTAGAATGCTAAAAGAGAGATGTGTTTTCCTGCTCCAGGATGATCATATAAGGCTATAGTTGGAGTCAGAGAGAGTCCCAAAAGCCAGTAATTCTGTCTCTACATATGCTAGTCTCTCTGTCTCGAATGGGTTTCATTCATTTTATACCCATTGAACTCCAGCTTGCCTTTCAACACACAGCTTTTGTGTAGCCTTCTCAGATGCATCCTCCTTTGTGTCCCTAGGGTATCTGTAAATACTTCTTTTAGAGCATCTCCACCTTGTACTTGGACTTATTTATATGCATCTCTCCTCAGTAGGTTGAGGACTCTAAACTCCTGGATGCAGTTAGCATGCAGAACTGAATTGTTTCCACTTTAATAGTCATCAACTCTTAAGAATTTAATGATATCTATAGCAGTCCTGTGGACTCTTGTTACTGCCGTCTTCTTCAGTACTCACGTGGTCCTTGCTGGGAGCTGTGGCTGCATCCAAGCATTTCTTCCTGTTAGCTTGCTTGGCAGGATTTCGCCTGGGGTTAACTCTTGACAACACTGTTTATCTGCACTCGGCGTTAGGAGTTCTGTTTGAATTCAGAGTCTCCCTCTACAGGCTGTGTGTCCTTGGGCAAGCCATTTAAAAATGATCCAAGTCTTGGGCCGGCCCAGTGGCACAGTGTTAAGTGTGCACGTTCAGCTTCGGTGGCCCGGGGTTCGCTGGTTCAGAACCCAGGTGCGGACATGGCACTGCTTGGCAAAAGCCATGCTGTGGTAGGCGTCCCACATATAAAGTAGAGGAAGATGGGCACAGATGTTAGCTCAGGGCCAGGTTTCCTCAGCAAAAAGAGGAGGACTGGCAGTAGTTAGCTCAGGGCTAATCTTCCTCAAAAAAAAAAAAAAAATCCAAGTCTCTTAGTTTTCTCATCTGTGAATTGGGGATGGTAGTACCAGCTTGGTACTACTTGTGGTCTCACAGGATTATTAAGATCACATGAGATAATAAAATACATTAAAACACTTTAAAATGTTAAGTGCTCTACCATTGTGAGTAGTTGTTTTTATTGCAGTGTGGATGGATTGAGTAGGGAAGAGCATATCAGGGTTTCCAACATGAAAATGAGTGTCTTTGCATCCACCAATTAGACTGGAATTATTAGAGCATTAGGTCTTTACTTGCAGGGAAGTAGTTATTTGTTCAGACCAGAACTTGAGTATTTGCTTTAGAATTACTCTTTACTCTGATGTTTCTGACTGCCTAGTATTGAAACATTTCTTGGCAATTTATATTAGGTCCCTGGAGTTTTCCTCTGGTATCGCAAGACTATTCGTTAGATTGTGATACTGCATATGTGACAGCACTGTTTTCTCTTCTGCAAATTAACCTAGTCTTGCCATCAAACTTTTTCCATCATTTGCCTGACCGTATGGTGTGGGCTTTCTTTAAAAGATGATCACAAATTCAAGTTTTCTGTCATGTTATCCTTACAAATGTCAAGGGCTGAGTGATATCTTTCACACTTTCAACTAGAAGCAGGATAAAAGTCCGATGTCAGATTGTGTGCCCCACTTTTTAGTTCAAAACATGGTATTACCCTATCTTGGCCTTTCAACCATCGTAGTCATAGAATATCTCTTTTGTCTTAATATGGACATGTTTCCTCGTGTATTTTACTTAATCTATCTTTCTCGATTTTTTTCCTTTTAACAGATATGGAGGCTAATCACCAATTTCTTATTTTTTGGGCCAGTTGGATTCAATTTTTTATTTAACATGATTTTTCTGTATCCTTTATTAAGTGAAGTTACATAAAAATTTAGGCTTACTTAGGAAATACAATATTAAGTTGAAATTATTAATCCTGTTATTTTTGTAAACATGTTAGCTTAACTTCTGGGTACTGGCTCAGTGGTACACAGAGTAGTTGGTCAGACAGTAATGCTTTGAGAGTGCTTGTAGGTCATTGTTCAAATGGGAGGTTTAAAGCCAGAAAATCACATTTCTGCCCATAAGCCACTTAAAAATCTGATCAAAGAAGAGAAGTGATTTGAGTCATACTTGCAAAATCACATCAGCAGGGACCAAGTGATAAAACACCACCTGAGTACAGTGATAATTGACAGTTTGGTATAGGTTTGGGAGTGGGCTCGTGAGGCATGGAGAACTGGAGATCTCCTTGGATCTTGGTTACTAGTTCTACTGACTGATAAGACAGTGCCATGATGTCTGCCGGGCTGCCATGTTCCGGTTTCTTGAAAGAGAGGAAGAACTGTGCTCTGGTCAGATGGTAATTGGGGCCACTGAGCAGGGCGTTCCCCCTCCATCCCCACCCTCTGGATTAAGAGGGAGTTCCAGCTCACCTTGTCTGCAGTAGACAGAGGACCTTGTAGGAGTGACAGGATTCCTGCCCCAGGATGGATTCCTGTGTCTCCTATATGGTATACCATTCTGGTAAGTTTAAATATAATTGATTTTTTTCATCGCAATGCATCTTTATTAACTGAGGTGTAGAAATGCTTAATATTCCTAGCCTGAAAAAGTAGATTATCACGCAAGGCTTCTTGTTGGGGATTTCTTCCAAGTTAGGTTATGAAAAAGCAAGGGTGGTGCAGATTATGGTGTGGCTGAACATGGGAAAGACAGTACCAGTTTGAGAAGGTTGACTAGGTGACTGGAAGCATGTTTGTGCAGCATCTGGCCTAGTTCCCCAGTCAGGAACAGTTTTTGTGAAATAGGAGCTGGTCTTCACCTTGCCTAAAATGTCTGGTAAAAGAGAAATAACCATACTACCACTCATAAACATTCTTAGAGAAATGAAGCCTTGACTTACAAATAATGTGGAGTCCCAGTGTACTTAAGTGCTACGTTAAATTTTACTTTCTTCATATTTGTGTGCTTAACATTTTCTTAACTTGTAACTTAAGATATCGTTACTGTCGAATGCTAGAAGAAGGCTCTTTCCGAGGTCGGACAGCAGACTTTGTATTTATGTTCCTTTTTGGTGGATTCTTAATGACTGTATCCTTCAACAAATAGAACAACTACAGGAAAATGTGAAAGAACACCCTCTCTCTTCCTAAAGCTTTTCATCTGTCTCCCACAACCCACTAGGTCTTCTGAACAAACAGATAAAAGTAGACCTCTAGGTTTTAGCTTCAGGATGCTACTGTTTAATTTCCAGCATACTTTATGTGGCAGCTTTCTAAGCCTAGCGGTCGGACAGGATGCTTTTCTACTGTGAGCAAGTCAGAGGAACTTTTAACCGAGGTGGGTTACAATTAAGTGTCTTAGATATATTATTGTTGATGGTGTACTTCGCTCTTAAACTAAGTTGGTGAGACATTTATTTGGTCATATCAAAACTGATAAATTATTTTTTTAGAAAAGAATTTTCATCTAAATAACAGACTTGAATATAGTCCTGTCTGACAAGATGGTTTTGCTCCAGCTGGCTTTATTCACCTCTGTACAGGTGCTAATGGTGAGTGAGCTTTCCTGTAATTATAGACCAAGGAATTAACACATTTTCCAAAGAGGCAAGAACTTCATGAAAGCAGAATATTAATTTGAAGTAGCTACAATCCAGATTTGGATTGTAATGATGATTTGGCCTAAGTAGGTTTTTGCCTGATTGCTCTAGGTAATTATTTTCAGGCTTTTTTTTCTCCTAAAGATGTAATTATTGCTTGACCTTCCTAATTCACACTTCATTAGAACACAATCTTGCCAAGTCTTCCCGATTACACGTTTAATGTTGGTATTTTCCTTAATGCCATCTGCTAGCTTTTTGGTTTGTTTGTGAGCTTAGTTTTCTTGGGCCAAGCCTTTACAATAATGCTTGTCTACGTGTGGAGCCGAAGAAACCCATATGTCCGCATGAACTTCTTTGGCCTTCTCAATTTCCAGGCCCCCTTTCTACCCTGGGTGCTCATGGGCTTTTCCTTGTTGTTGGGGAACTCAATCATTGTGGACCTCTTGGGTAAGAGTCTTATCACTACTTTTTCTATTATTTTACTTGTAAGCTTGTTTTGTCACTATTTTCGTGTTTATTCTGCCTGGCCTTCACATATAGCTATTATAGGATTATTTGATAATTATATGCTCAAAGACTATAATCCTGTTTTTTTAATTTTTAGTAATTATGTTGACATTTCGTCCTAAATATAAGGAATATGTATTGGTAGATCCACCTGCAGTTGCGTTTAATCCTCTCCCTCATCCTTTATTTCTGGTTGATTCTAGGTATTGCAGTTGGACACATATATTTTTTCTTGGAAGATGTATTTCCCAATCAGCCTGGTGGAATAAGAATTCTGAAAACACCGTCTATTTTGTGAGTATTAACACCAGGTTATGTGTTCCTTGCAGACAAACCAGGACAGGGTCCATGGTCTGTGTCATCTTGGGCCTCCCATAGCTCCTGGCACACACAGTTCGGGTCAGTAAATATTTGCAGATTGAGCAATCTGGCTGCAGTTGAGGAGCACTTGGATTGGGTAGGAGCAGACAGTGCTGGAGTGGTGGCAGGAGCAAGGTTAACCGGCTCAGGATGTCCTGAGGGTGGCTTGATAATTGCTGTCCTGGATGACCCCTGGCACCTCCCATCCCAGGGAGGAGGCTGCGGTACCAGGAAAGCTGCTGTCTGAGGTTAGAGAGGTGAGGTAGCAAAATGGGCGAAACTGATTGAAGGCAAGCATCTAATGGTGGAATTTCTGGCCTTCCAAGGAGGTGGGAGAGAGAAGCAGTGACTCAGAGTGAAGATAGCTTTGGGCTAGAAACCAGTTGTAGCTGTTCCACGGACCAGCTACGTAGTTTTAAGTGAGTCCCTTCTCCTTTTTTGCACTTCAGTTTCCTGAGGGTAGATCTTTGATTTATAGGACCTCTTTGTACTCCAGAATTTTGTGTGCTTGAGATATACTGCATTAAAAAGGGCTCACTTGAGGAGGAAAATTTGAGTTTTTATTATAAAGTGTTGGTTGTGCAATAGTTAAGCAAAAAGAAGAAAGTAAAATCCTCCATAATGCCACCACTTAGATAGAACTGTGGCTACCATTCTTAGCTTTTTCTTTCTTTCTATTTTTTTGCTGAGGAAGATTTGCCCTGAGCTAACTTCTGTTGCCAATCTTTCCCCTTTTTTGTTTGAGGAAGATTAGCCCTGAGCTATCATCTGTGCCAGTCTTCCTTTATTTTGTTAGTAGGTTATCGCCACAGCCGGGTTGACAAGTGGTGTAGGTCTGCGCCCCGGATATGAACCCATGAACCCAGGCTGCTGGAGCAGAGTGCGCCAAACTTAACTACTATGCCACAGGGCTGGCCCTCCATTGTTAGCTTTTTGCTGTGTATTCTTCAGTCTTTTACTGTCTGTGTACTTTTTAAAAATGATATTTCACAACCTTCTTTTTAACGTAATATGTCATAATCATTTTTCCATCATAAATGTCCTACAAAGTTGTAACCGCTACATGATACCTCATTGTATGAACATAGCATGATTTTACTAATCCCTTACTGGTGGACATTGATGTTAGTTCTTGCTTTTCCCTTCTGTAATTGGAGTGGTGAACATCCTAACAGCTAAATCTTTGCACACATCCATGATTATTTTCAAAGGATAAATTCCTAGAAGTGGAATTGCTATTTTGCTTATTGCCAAATTGTCCTTGAAAATGGATGTTCAAGTTTACATTTCTACCAGCAATGTATGTGTCCATTTCCCCACATCCTTGTCAAATGTGGGAGGTATTATATTTACCCTTTTCTAGTTTGATAGCTATAAGATGGTGTCTCATTTTTTACAATTGTTTTTCCTAAAAATTTGAAAGTTTCAGACTTACAGAAAATTATACACAGTATAAAGGACTTTTTTCCCCTTAGGTATTTAAAATTAAATTGTCGCTCTAATGTCCCAAGACCCCCATTAATATGTATTTTCTATAAACAAGGACATTTTTCTATGTATTCAAAATCAGGAAATAAACATTAATCCTGAGACCCAATTCCACTTTGGGCAGCATCCTAATAGTGTTCTTTATAGCAAAAGAATCCAGTTCAGATTCCGGTGCCGCATTTGGTTATCACGTCTCTTTAGTCTCCTTCAGTCTGGAACAGCTCCTCAGTCTTACCTTGACTTTCATGAAATTGACATTTTTGAAGATATAGGCCCGTTTTGTAGAATGCCTCTCAATTTGGATTTGTCTAATGTTCCCTCACATTTAGGTTCAGGTTCTGCATCTTTGGCAGGAATACAGAGAAGTGATGCTGTGTTCCAGCTGTAGCCTGTTAACACAGAATTTTAATTTGTTGACTCTGTCAAAGTGGTAGTAATCACTCTGATTACTTGATTAAGGTGTCTGAGGCTTCTCCACTGTAAAGTTACTTTTTTCTTTCATAATTTAAGTGTTTTGTGGAAAGGTTCTTTGAGATTATGTAAGTATCCCATTCCTTACCAAATTTCAATTAATTTATATCTTCATGAATTCATGGTTTCATGTTTTATTCATGGATTATAAACCCTTATTATCATTATTTATTTTGATCCTCATACTGTCCCAGATTTGGCTAAGAGGAAGCCCTTCAAAGTGGCTTCTAAGTACTTTTCAGTATGTTCCCATCTTATTTTTTTAGCAATTTTTTACTTTCTGGTCCAAAAAGATATCCCAGGCTTATCTTTTGCTTTCCTAGAATCAGCTATTTCTTCTAGGAACCCTAGTTCCTTTCCAGTGAAGAATGGTAGTTAGAAGCCAAGATCTGGGTGCTAGATGTGCTCATGGCCTTTGGAGTGTTACTGTTCCCAAGTCCTCTCGATGAACAGAGCAGGGGAATTATATGTATGCATATGAGTGTATGCACATCTGTATTTTTATGTCTACAGTCATGCGCCACCTAATGACGCTTCAGTTAACTACAGCCCCGTGAGATTAGTACCATATAGCTAGGTGTGTAGGAGGCTGTTCCATCTAGGTTTGCGTTAAGTACTCTCTGATGTTCACACGACAAAATCACCACATGACGCACTTCTCAGAACATATCCCCATTGTTAAGCGACACGTGACTGTATTTATTTTTTAAAACATGGGTTTCTACTGATACTCCCAGTTCTAGTACAAATCCACATGATTCGTTCTAGTTTTTTTCCTTTCTGTATTTTTCCTCCAGTGTTTCATCATGAAAATTTCCAAACTTACAGAAAAGTGGAAAAAAATTATACAGTGAACATCATTTACCTACCACATAGATTCTAAAATTAATATTTTATTACTGTTTTTGCTTTTTGTACATCTATCCTTCTGTCTTTCCATTCCAATATACTTAATTCTCTAAATAGTATATATATCACTAACTTGAGTTCTTTATATGCAGCAAAATACACAAATCTCAGTGTGTCAACTAACGGGTTTCCATAAATGCACACATCTGTGTAACCCAAATCCTTATCAAGATAAGAAAATTAACCATTACCCACAAGGTTCCCTGTCAGTCCTTGCCCCCAACCCCTGAGAGCAACTGCTATACTGATTTTGTGCCCCCGTAGATTAGCTTTGCATGTTCTGCACTTCCTGAGTGGAATCATACAGTACGATGTACTCCTTGGTATAAGGCCTCTTTCGTTCAACATAATGTTTTTGAAATGTATCTACATTGTTGCACATATCAGTAATTTGTTCTTTTTTTTTTGCTGAGTAGTATTCCATTGTATAAATATACCACCCTTTTCCGTATTTCCTTATTCTCACTGACAGTGAGAGACCTGATTCCTATTATCATTAATATATTTACTTATTTAATTAATGCCCCATATATAACCATCCTCATCGCTGTCTCCCCCGCCCGTGTGGATGCCTTGCTTCTCCTGCTCCACCTCGGATTCTCCATGTCGGGCTGCCATCTCCTGGGGATGCCTTCCTTACCCTAACTCAGGCTCTGACATGTTGAACCTGACCACCTCCATGTGAGCGTGCCCGGGTGGGCTCTTGACTCCCTGTGCCAGCTGCTCTCCCCACCCCTGTCCTCCTCTGCCCTCCAGGGACACCTACTTTGTTCTGCTCCACCTAATGTTTGGGAAGTGGAAGGGGTCTCAGTTTTTAATATGCTTTCCTTTAACTATTGTGAGAGCAAACATTTTTATCTTTATTGACCATTTGGATTTCTTTCTTCCTTTTTTTTTTTTTTTTTGGTGAAGAAGATTCACTCTGAGCTAACATCTGTTGCCAATCTTCCCTTTTTTTTGGCTTGAGAAAGATTAGCCCTAAGCTAACATCCGTGCCTGTCTTCCTCTCTTTTGTGTGTGGGTCGAGTGGTGTAGGTCCTCTTGACAAGTGGTGTTGGTCCGTGCCTGGGATCGGAACCTGCGAACCTGGACTGCCGAAGTGGAGCATGCTAGACTTAACCACTGTGTCACAGGGCGGGCCCTGGATTTCCTTTTTGAATTGCCTATTCAATCCTATATTTTTTCATTGGTGTGTGTGTTTGTTTTTACTGTTAATTTGTAAGAATTAAAGGAGCTCATTTTGAAAGATAAATGCTTTTTCTGACCCCAGGGTGAAATAGAGGTTTTCAGATACATTTCTAATTTTATCAGCTGTAGGCAAGTACAATTAGAAATATGAGTGCAAACAGGGGATGCTGCTTTTTAATGGTTAATTCTTTAAGGAGACTTTGAATGACTATATAATAAATATTACATAAAAAAATCTTTTGGACATTTACTATCCCTTCCTATGCTCTGCAGTAATTTTTCTCGGAATAACTTGTTAATTTTTTAAAGATTTTAATTGTGGTAAAATACACATAAAATTTATCATCTTGTACATTGTAAGTGTACAGTTCAGTGGCATTAAGTGCATTCACATTGTACTTCTGTCACCACCATCCATCCATAGCACTGTTTTCATATTGCAAAACTGCAACTCTGTCCCCATTAAACAATAACTTCCCATTCCCCTCTCTCCCCAGCCCTTGACAACTACTATTCGACTTTCTGTCTCTGAGTTTGACTACTCTGTACTCTAGGTTCCTCATGTAAGTGGAATCATACAGTATTTGTCCTTTTGTGACCAGCTTATTTCACTTCGCATACTGTTTTCAAGGTTCATCCATGTTGTAACATGTACCAGAATTTCTTTTTAAGACTGAATAATATTCCATTGTATGTATAGACCAGTTTGTTTATGCATTCATCTGTCCAGGGATACTGGGTAATACCTTGGTTGAGGAGAGACATTCATGATAAATTAAGTGAAAATCAGGTTACAAAACAGAAGTAATATGATCTAACTTTTGTAAAATTACTTACATAAAAATTCTGGAAGAATAATGACTAACTTCAGTAAGGATTATCTCTGGGGATTTAGGATGTTTTGCTCATCTATATTGCCTGTTTGCCTGTTTTCTCTGCAACATACATGTATTGCTTGTGTAGTTAAAATTAGTAAAGGAGGTAAAAGTTAATGTAAATGTTAAATAATTATGGATACCTTCAAAATATAACTATTTGATTGGCAGGCAGATGCAATGCTTGTCCATTGGTGGAAACCCTGTGGATCTTTACTGATCTTGCGGTATTTCAGACTAAGATGACTCTGGGACTAAATTATATCCATTGCCTGTCTTTTAGGAAGGCTATTTTTGATACACCGGATGAGGATCCAAATTACAATCCACTACCTGAAGAGCAGCCAGGAGGCTTCGCCTGGGGTGAGGGCCAGCGCCTCGGCGGATAAAGCGGCAGTGCCAATAATGAGACCCAGCTGGGGAGGACTCACTGACATGCCCATTGGGATTCTTTTATCCTTTGTATTGGAGACGTGTGGACACTTTCGACAGCTTGACAGATTTTAACTCCAGAAGCACTTTATGAAATGGTACACTGATTAATCCAGAAGACATTTCCAGCAGTTTGCCAGTGGTTCCTCAATACACTGGTACTGAAAGTGTAATCTCTCGGAGCCAAAAAACTGGAGAAACAAACACCCTGCCGCCTCTAACGAACAAGTACATGAGTACTTGGGTTCTATGGTGTAAGGCAGAGCTTTTTCCTCCTCTTCTTCTTTGATAGATGAGGTCATGGTGTAAATGGAAGTTTCAGAGAGGACAAAATAAAACTGAATTCCATCTCTCTCTCACTGAATTAAAGCTTTTGTGTGTGATCTTTTAAATTATGATCCTGTATTCTAGCTCTCCTGCATAGGTCTGAGCTCAGAGCAATTGACATGCTCACTCTTCCTGTGTCTTCACGGCTTTTGACTGGATTTCATTTCAAGATTGGAAGTATGTGGCTGTTATACTGTGGCTGTATACACATCTTACTAATGCAGAATGCCAGCTCCACTAGGAAGAAGATTTAGTTCTGTTGTCCAGATAGTTTGTTCTCCATCTGGATTTTGCAGAACTTGAAGTTGTCAGACAATGTGGAAAAAAGGGGGAGGGTGGTTCTTGTAGCAGCAGGAATTCAGCTATGGGAGAGTCTCCTATAAGTGAAAAGCAAATATGGCATCTTATTTACTCTGCTTGCATTTCTCCAGTAAGAAATATCCAAGGAAAGACAGGTAATGGCCACATCTTGGAAAACAACAGGAAGATCTTCTTTAGACCTGGAAAGCAAGTTAGAATGTTGACTTTGGAGCCAGAAGAACAGGTACTAGTTAGGCCGGGATCCGTTTCTCCTGGGTCTTTGGCTGGTTGACCTTTGTCATTTGCTTCATCAAAAGCCAAAAAGCTTTACATGGTATACCTTCCCAATCAGGTAGAAATTAGACAGGGTCGCAGAAGTAGGTAGTTAATACCTGTGGTTCAGTAAATACCTAAAATATTAACTTTTCTCAGTTTCAGCAGGTTTGCATTCACACTGCTTAAGTAATTCAGAGGACCCAGAGGAATAAAATGGACACCCCCACAGAAGAGATTATTTCAAACAGCTTTCATAAGCAGCATGTAGGTACAGGACCTACATTTTCCAAGTAGTTCCAGCCCAACTAAGTGATAGCTTCCTAGAGTGTGAGATTTTCCTCAGAAAGATGGGTGTGAGGTTTAGATTAAACATAATAAACATATTAAATAGGAATTTTTGGATTGTTTGTGAAGTGAAAAGTCTTTTAATATCTAAATGGAATATGCATAAGTAATAGAATTTAATATGGATATTTTACATGTTGCTAGTCAGTAACTTTGAATATGATTGTTGCAATTTTATGGAACTTGGGTTAATGGGACTGCTTTTTTGTCCTAAGTGGTTTAAAAAATATCTTTCAAGTTTAAATGCCAATCTTAGAATGTATAATCCTTATGGGATTCTTAAATTTTGTCATATCTTGTCTTTGTTCAAGAAAGCTTGAATTTAATTAGACGGGTTTTTCTTAATTGTTTATTTGGGGCTAGAAATAGGTTTCTCTAGTTTTATTTGTCCTCCCTTAGTTAACTTTGAGTTATCCAATTCATGGAACTTTTGTGGTAAAATTTTAATCCTAAAATCTGTTCACTGTTCATTTAAGTAAGGGATGTCTGTACATATTGATGACTGGCTAAAAACAGGAAACAAGTTTTGAATTTATGGCCTAAACACAGTCAGTGACGGGATTTTGATTTCTCTGATTTTGGGTGAGAATTGCTGCGGCAGGATGTCCTACTGTGCTACTACACTGTGTCCTGCTCGGTGGGACTTTGAATCACTGACCTCTTAGCAGTTTGGCCAGTCCCACTACCACCGTCCCTAGCCCGTGTGGCTTGACAGGACACCTAGGCTTACGTGGACATCAGGAAAGTCCTCACTTCTTCCCAGTTTACCTCTCAGTCTTACTTCTCCCAGAACACACTTCTTTTTCATAATGCAAGTCAACTGAAAAGTGAGATTTGATATATGGCTTGTGACCGCTTACCTGACATACATAGAATTTAAGGGATTCCTGGATTCTCCCAGTAATACTGAAAAGCACACCTGACTAAGGCGTAGGGTTTTTTGTTGTAGAAATACAGTATATGTTCATTTGAAAAAATGGACGTGCAAATTGCATCTCCCTAGGAGATTAATTTTATATACATTTTGGTGTGTTTTTTCACTATGGATTTCTATTTGTTTCTCTCTTCCACTTGTTCTTTTTCCATGTCACTCTTGTATTTCCTAATAGCTTTCATACAGCTTGTGTAGTCTCTCTAAGCAGAGAGCACCCAAGTCCTGGATCTTGGAAATGAAACCCTCACTCTGTCTCGGGGGCCTATGAAAATTAGGAACTATTGGAGCTATTGGCATGTTGGGTAAGGGGCTTCCTAGAATTGTCATTTAACCTTGATAGCATTTGATGTTGTGGCTGTATTTTCCTTTGACAGGTGAATGCCATCCGTGTTGCTAGTCACAATACTGCCATTGTTTTCAGTGTTCTGTAGGATGTCCCCTAAACTCCTTGCATATTTTATGAGTTTGCATTAAACTTGTTGAACTTTGTATGATCAAGTTCAAGTGTATGCGTACTTCTCTGCTCAGAAATTCACAGTGACTCCTTAGGAAGCCCCCATGTCAAATTCATACTTTCTGTCTTCCTCTGAACCTTACTCCCACTTCTACTGAACAGGAATCTCAATTTAAGTCTCTTCAGTCCTTCAAGGCCTGGCCCCGTTCCTGGCTCCTCAAAAGGTCTTGACACTAGGGCCTATTTCATTGTCTTTCTTTGAGTCCCTATAAAGCTTCAAGTCTGTACAACATACTCTTACACCAAATTATATATTGTCTTGTACTCTTCCTAGCTGGTACATGTATATTAGTCTTGTCTCCCTCATGAGAATGTAAGCTCCTTAAGGGCAGGGACCATGTCTTAAATTTTTGTATCCACCACAGTGCCTAGCACAGTGCTTGGCACATGGGTGCTGAATAAATACTTTGTTTATCGATCAGCAAACTATTATCTGGTATTTTTAATTACAGAGAGATTAATGTGTGTGCTTGCAAGCTTGTACTTAGTTACCAAGGCTTTATGATTGTCTCAAAGCGGGAATAAAACACAATTGAGGGCAGTGGTTTGGTGGTCAGACAAGCCAGCCAATAGCAGTGCCCACCAGCTGGTATGGTCATGGTAAGAACAGATAGTTAAGTCCACAGACCATCTCAGACGAGTTAAGAAAAATGTGTCTGACAATTCACTTTTTGGAAGAAGAGCCCAGATAATCTTTGACTAGTTACTAGCTTGTGATCATCTGCATGTGAAAGCCACTTAACCACAAGAGACTTTTCTTTTGGAGGGATAGCTGGGTCATTAGGCCAGAAATTATGGGTGAGTTACCCACACATGTGGTTTATTTTGCCTGTACCATTTAAGAAAATTTTTTAGAGCCAACATTTAAAATTGACAGATTTCACATGAAAATCTTCATTTTTGGCTTTTCCAGAAAAAACTGGAAGATCTGGCAATACCAGGCCTGCATGGCAGCTATTGCCTAGAGGTAACTAGTGACTGCTTCTAGAGATAGGGCATGTGCTCTATCAAGAGATTATTTCACCCATTTATGTTACCTACCTGGACTCTTGAAATCATTTGGAGCATATGTCTCCTGCATTAGGTTACTCTGGAAGGCACACTGGGAAAGAGGGCTGACATCTGTCTTTTACATACTCAAGGTCCATAGTTTGAGAGTTAATATTTAGCTATTGCTATGGTTTGGATGTTTGTGCCCCCCCAAATTCATATGTTGAAATCCTAGTGCCTGAGTGACAGTATTAGGAAGTGGGGACTTTGGGAGGTGCTTAAATCACATGGTGGAACCTTCATGAATGGGATTAATGCCTTATAAAAAAGCTCCAGGGAGATCCATAGCCCCTTCCATCATGTGAGGATACAGAAAGAAGGCGGCAGCGTTGAACCAGGAATAGGGCCCTCACCAGAAAGGGACCATGCTAGTGCCTTGATCTTGGACTTCCCAACCTCCAGACTGTGAGCAATAAATTACTGTTGTTTATAAGCCACCTGATCTGCAGTATTTTGTTATAGCAGCCTGAACAGACTAAGACAGTTATTTTCCCTTTTGGTTTTGGGTTGCCTTTCTAAGTTAATATTTAGGGGTAAAAAGTGAGATTTTGTCATTTTATTCTTAAACGCATATCTGCTATTAGTTCAACATGCACATTTCCAGTAACCCCTCGTCACTATACTGTCAGCAACTAGAGGAAAATTACCTCTGAGCTGGAGGAAAGGGAAAGGTGGGCTATTGGTTTTTTTTCTTCTTCTTCTCCCCAAAGCCCCCCAGCACATAGTTGTATATTCTAGTTGTGAGCACCTCTGGTTGTGCTATGTGGGACACCGCCTCAGCGTGGCCTGATGAGCGGTGCCATGTCCATGCCCAGGATACGAACCAGTGAAACCCTGGGCCGTGGAAGCTGACCGTGGGAACTTAACCACTTGGTCACCTGGCCAGCCCCAGGAGGGTTTTTAACAGGTTCACAAACCGGGTGAGTTTCATGGAAATGAACTTCAGAAGATGGCCAAAGTCCTTCACATGGGTTATAAAGCTTATGATGAATTCTCTGGAAATCACATTTCCTGTATGCAGAGGAAATTGCTGCTTGCCAGTCCTTCTGTGGCGAACTAGCAAATTATCTGAGCTTTGAATTTAGAAGGGGAAGGAGGAACTAGTTATATCCTATTTTCCCCCTGGAGTTCTGAATCTTTCCTTGATTGGTGTGTGAATGATGGGGCTGGGGAGCCTTGTGGAGAGCTTGAGAGTCTGACAGGAATAGTTGGAGAAAGGAAGGGTAAATTTTAGTTCCATTGAACTCCCTCTTTTCCTGCAGACTATGTCCAGTAAGACAGTCACTTTCTGAGGAGAACAGATGATTGTCATAGAATATATCATATACCTCCTTCCTCTTCTGTAACACAAGGTGATCACCAGTTTCCTTTTCAACATTCAGATTTTGTGCCATCTGAATGACTTTAAGTAATCTCAGAGGCTCAGTTTCTTCATCTGTAAATTGGCGATACTATCAATATCTACCATATCAAATAAGTTATTTAGAGGATCAAATAATGCAACTGTTTGTGTTTTCTTCCTCACAAAATTAAGTACTTTCCTGGAAGAGCGAGTATTATTGTGAACAGAGAAGGGAAAACGCATGTTTACCGGAAAGTGTTACCAGGACAATAAAACAGTCAAGGAGAAGACTGTCATTATCCAAGGTTAAGGTCCCGCGGAACGGTACGCCCGGTCTTTCGCTGTTGTCTCTTCGGGCCTTTTTTCCGTTGTACCTTAGACGCTGCTCACCCCGGCCTCAGGAAGTGAAAGCCTTCCCAAGCTCCCAGTGCATGCTGGGAGTTGCGGTCCCTGTCCTAAAGGCTGGGGGTGGCGGTGAGGACCTGGATGGCTGCGGGAGCCGCCAGCACGTGGCGGGAAGGGGCGGCGCGCGCTAGCTGTCTGGTCCCGGGAGCGGCAGCCGCTGCCCGTCCTCGCGCCTCGTGTTGCGGTGCCCTCCCGACATGCCCGAGGAGGCGGGCTTCCCGCCGGCCAAGAGGTTCCGGCCGGCCTCTGGGCCTCCGAGCCGCGCCGGGTCCTGCCCTCCCGGGAGGCGCGTGGTAATGCTGCTGACTGCGGGCGGCGGCGGCGGCGGGGGAGGAGGCCGGAGGCCGCAACCGCCCCTGGCCCAGCCCGCGGCCAGCCCCTACCCCGAGGCTGTGGAGCTGCAGCGCCGGAGTCTGCCCATCTTCCAGGCGCGGGGGCAGCTGTTGGCCCAGCTCCGGAACCTGGACAGCGCCGTCCTCATCGGTGAGTGGCCCGCGGGCGCCTCCTTCCAGCCTCCCCGCTCGTGGCTCTGCGAGAGCGGGTCGTCTTAGGTGCCTCTCGCCCTCTTTCATTCGTTTCTACAACAAAACTGACCGTTTTTTCTATTCCAAACCCGGAGAGGGGCCTCGGGGAGAGTCAGGCAGCCCAGTCCTGGAGGTGCTTACAGCCCAGTGGGCGTGCCCAACGTGTTAGGCAAAGACTCACCTTCCGTGTGAAAGGGTAGAGTGGTGTACCGGGGGCTTTGGGAGCCTAGAGGAGTGGGTCTGAGCCAGTCTGGGAGGAGGCGGCGGGGGAGGTGGTCCCCGAAGGAGGACAGTCTGCCCAAAAGGGAGAACCTGCAGCGTAGGAGACGTAGTGGAGGCGAGGAACAGTCCATTCTGTCTGGGAGTAGTAGTTTCTGGTGCATGAACTAAGAGGCAGAATTGTGGGTCGAGGACTGATTGCAAGGGGCTTTAATTCCTAACGTTTAAGTAAGGGGAGTTCCTGGAGGACAGAGAGGATGACCCAGGAGAGCCGTAGTCGTAGGAATGGAGTTGTAAGAAGGGAGTGGACAGATAGCACCAATGAGGGCCAGTAATATATAGACCAGAAAATGCCCACTGGATTTGGATGTGACGTATTGATTGTGGATCCCATGGAGCACCATTTCAGCAGAGCTGTGTGGTATGCGTTGTCACTGGGCTGAGGAGTAAGTAGGAGGTGAGGGAATGAAGGCAGTGGGAGCAGGCTTCTGTTTTGAGAAAAAGACAGGAAGGGAGCTGAGAACTTGCAAGTATTCCTAGATTGAGGGGAAGAACTCAGTAGAGAGGGAGGCTGAAGGTGGAAAGCAGGCACTAACAGAGCAGAGCCCAAGGGGCATGAGGAAGGGGGACACTACAACAAGGGCTACAGGCATAGTGGCCTGAAATATGGAGAAGATACCCAAGAAGCTGGGGGGCTGCAGAAAGGAGGTAAGAATAGGTGTGACTGCAGAATGTAGGGAGATGCAGAGGGAGATCACATTTGAGGACTCGCTTTTTCTATGAAATAGGCACAGGAGCTCTGCTGAGAATGGGAGTCATAGGGCCTCACGTGGGCCCTCGGGGAGGATGGGGACAGAAGACAGGCTGCAAAAGCAAGAAAAGGATCAATAGTAGTGCTGGTACCTGGGTGCGTTTGGCCCCACTACAAACTCAGGTCTTTGTCTGTGCAGTTGGGTTATTTTACTTTAGTGATGCTCAGTTGCCTGGTGTGGGAGCAGAAAAGATGGACAGGGAGACATTGATTCAAGTTAGGGGTTTTGCCTGGTGGATTCAGTGGGAGGAATGCAGAAAAATCAAATTTTTAGTCCATGATTCTTGGCCAGGTCAGGAAGGATGAGCAGTCAGAGAGGAGGAAATACAGGAATAATACAGGACTATAAGACTCTGAGGTCAGAGAGGTGTAGTGGTGGCCAGGGAGGGGAAGGATGCGCAGGTTTACTGAGTTCTTTGTTCTAATTAGGCATTGTTAAAGCAACCCACAGAGGGCAGGAAATAACACTAGGTGCTTGCTGTATGCAGGACGTTCAAGTACATGGAAGCGACAGACAGACCTTCTCTGCCTTCCAAGAGCTTCCGGTGTTGCAGGAGGACAGAAATGTTAAAACACTTCTGCATAATGTAGGGTGGTCAGTGCTGGAGGAGAGAGGAACAAGGCACTGAGGAGCACAGTGGAGACCACCAGTGCAGCCCAGGGGAGAGAGTTTGAGGTTTAACTCATCCTGTAGAGTTTGTCAGGCAGATGATGACGTGAGAGCAGGTCTTTCACAATAGTGTGGGCAGAGGCGGAGGGTTTGAAAGAAAGCAGGCTAGGGAATGGGGAGGAGTTTGTTATGGCTGCCGTGTATGAGTGGATGTGTCTTCGTGTCAGAATTCATAAATCTCATTTATTCTTTTGAAAGGCACGACATCCTTTTTACATAACAGTTGTATTTCATTTTATGTTTTTACTATACCAGTTACTTATTGTTGAACATTTATATTATTTCCAATTTTTTGTTGTCATGAGCAAAGTTGAATAACACGTCTTTAGTTATTTCTTTAGAATCAATTCCTGCAAGTGGAATTGTGGGTCAAAGAGTATAAACTTTTTAAGGATTTTTCTAATATAATTTGGCCTTCCTAGAAACAATTCCAATGAACACTCCACCAGCAACATACCTGAGTGCCCATTTTCCTGGGGCTTTATCAACTTAGAGTTTTCTGTTTTGTCTTTTCCTTCTGACTTGGTTTGGTGATATCGTTTCAATTTGCATTTAAATGACTTTTATTTTTTCTTAGGGGAAACTGGCTCTGGGAAGACGACTCAGATCCCTCAGTACCTGTACGAAGCGGGCATTAGCCGCCAGGGCGTCATTGCTGTGACCCAGCCTCGCCGCGTGGCTGCCATCTCTCTTGCTACTCGAGTCTCAGATGAGAAAAGAACTGAACTTGGGAAGCTGGTACCCGATTTCTTTGCTAACAGTTCTTATCCCCACACCCCGTGCCCCTGCCTTTTATTTTTCTGAACAAGACTTCTTACACATAGCCAGCTTCTTTCTTGCCACAATTGTTTAGGCCTATCTCAGAGTTTTTGTGGGGTTTTTTTTTTATCAGTTCCTAAGAGATCAGAGGGTCTGACAGACTATCATTGCCATTTGCTTTGGTTTTGAAATCTGTTGGCAAGTTGGACAAATTGGTTGTTTCCCTTGAGCATTTTTAAAGCTTCAGTAAATTCTGTTAAATCTCTGATCTATACATCTTTCTAAAAAATTGTAAGAGGGCTGGCCCCGTGGCTGAGTGGTTAAAGTTCCGTGCACTCTGCTTTGGCAGCCCGGGTTCGCGTGTTCACGTCCTGGGTGTGGACCTACTCTACTCATCAGCCATGCTATAGAGACATCCTACATACAAAATAGAGGAAGACTGGCACAGATGGTAGCTCAGGGCTTATCTTCCTCAAGCAAAAAATGAGGAAGATTGGCAAATGTTAGCTCAGGGCTAATCTTCCTCATGCACACACACAAAAAAATTGTAAGCATTTTTCTAGTATATATGTGGGTATTGAGAATGAGTCCCTGAACTGTATATAAGTCAGATTTATTTGCATTTGTGTGTGTTTATGCATTTCACTTAAAAACGTCTTGGACGTGTTTTCATATTTGTACATAGCTTCACTTGAAACTATTAAGTAACTAGGGATAGGAGGCTAGTTTTAAATTCTTTGTAATGCTCATCATAATTGCAGTTAAGGGAACATACCTGTTGTCTGTGTCCGCCACCAGCCTGCACGCTCCCGAGGGAGCAGGGAAGATCGGTGTTGGTCCTGTTCACTGTGATAGTGCAAGTGCCTGGCACAATGCTAGTTACATAGTGGCTGTTCAACAAGTGTTTGATGAATGAATAATTTCTCTACACAGGTTGGCTATACAGTGCGCTTCGATGATGTCACCTCAGAAGACACCAGGATCAAGTTCCTGACAGATGGCATGCTTCTGCGTGAAGCAATTTCAGACTCCCTGCTTCGGAAGTACAGCTGTGTCATTTTAGATGAAGCCCACGAACGAACTATCCACACAGATGTGCTCTTTGGAGTGGTGAAAGCTGCACAGAGGAGGCGAAAGGAACTGGGGAAGCTGCCTCTCAAGGTAGGCATAGCAGGCTTAGGAAGGAGGCCCGTGTTTCTTCCTCAGCCTCTTCCCCTCGCCCATCTGCTTCAGAACCAGCGAGAAAGGCTGTCCTGATGTTGTCCCATCCTCCCCTTCCCTCTCATCCACAGGTGGTTGTCATGTCAGCCACGATGGATGTGGACCTGTTCTCTCAGTATTTCAATGGAGCCCCCGTGCTCTACCTGGAGGGTCGGCAGCATCCAATCCAGATTTTTTACACCAAACAGCCTCAGCATGATTACCTGCACGCCGCACTAGTCTCAGTCTTCCAGATCCACCAGGTAGGAATGGGGTGTAAATTCCTGGAAAGGTCTGCCTCACCTTGTAGCTAATAGAGCTTTCAGTCTTAAAAAGCAAAGCTACTGAATGAAGCAAGTTTGTGAGCTGAATCGTTAGGATGGATATTTTTATCCTTTTTTCTGGTTTCTCTTATTTCCTGTGAAAAAGAAAAATAATTCAATTCTGACCAGCATCTTTCCCAGTTGAGCCAGAAAACTTCTATATATTAGAGCGGTGGCTTGCAAACTTTTTTTGATCATAACCCCCAGTCAGAAGCACATTCTATGTTGCAACCTAGTTCATAATATATATAACTGAAATAAGTCTTATGAAATACTGCCTTCTTTACCACGTGTGGTATCCTCTGATATTTTCTATCTCCTTTTAAAAAAAAGTTGGTATTGACCCAATGCTGGGTTCAAATTTAGTTTTCTTTTCGAAAAAAGCTGTTTTAGAGAAACATTTCAAAATCTCTTCCCATTTTATTAAACATTTAAAAATTTGAGTGATTGTCACCTCATTTTTGTTTAATTTGTATAAGACTGACTGTTTTTACCTTCCTATTAACTTTCTGAAAAAATTTAGAGGCATACTTTTTAAATTAATTTTTATTTTAAGCTAAATAATGCACACATAATTTAAAGTTTACAAAGTCAAGCAGTTAATTCTAAAAGGCTCGTAAAAAAGCAGCAGTCGCTTTTCCTTCCCCATCCCAGATCCTGCTCTTTAAGGTAACCACTTTCAATTTCTTAGCTATTCCCCTGGATATTACTGTCATAGTTCTAAAAACAACCTTTGCTGTTTTTTGACTTACTGATGTTAGGTGTTACATGTTAATTTCTTACCATGGTAGGTGATGATTTAGAAATACCCCTCCCCTCCTCTCGCTTCCCTCCATCCCCTCAACATAGTTGCATCACAATGCTTCTTAGATCAAGTCTCAGCATGTACAATATTATGATCCTGCATTGCCAACACTGCACCATCTCAATGCCTCCTTCCTTGCCCAACACAGTTGTACAAGTTTTCTGTGTACCTACGGCTCATTTTTTCCCACGTGTTCCAGCATCTATCGTATGCCAATCATGATTCTTTTTTATGTGTTTAAACACAGTCCACTTTTTCCCAGAGTCCTTTATGCTGCTTTTCTGCTCAGAACAGGTTGCTCTTCTTGGCCTCTGCACAGCTGTTGTCTTGACTCTTGCCTTCACTGTCCTCCATGTTAAACCCCCTTATGACACTTGTGTCTTCTCAGCCTCCTGGCTGCATCGGGTGGAGGAGGGCCCTTGGGGTTAACAGCACTGTACTCTGACTGAGCCAGTCCTGGGTTTTCACCCTCGCACAGCCTGCCTCCGCCTGCTCCTGAGTTCTGAGCCTTTCTGGCTTCTGCAGGGAAGTTGGCTCATCTCTTGTCACCGTTCCCCTTAGCAGACACCCAGGTGGGAACTTCCTGTGCCTAGCCAAGTCATCCACCTCCTCCCCTATCTCTTCCATCTTTCAAAAAGGGGTTGAAACGTCTGATCTCTCCTCTTCTCCCGTTGGCCATGTCTATCTGGACTTACAGAGAATTTCTCATGAATGATGCTGGCAGGTGCATTCAGGTGATATGGTGGCTTTGATGAATCCTCCCCTTGATGCAGCTTTAACTATTTTAGATTTTATCCTGTCTGTGTGTTCCTCTGAACATTTGTCCTGGTAATACTGGGCTAAAAAACATACATGCAGACACACATAAATATATATATTACCATATATACATATGATATATATACATGTATACACATGCACACACACATATAATTATTATTATTAAACATTTAAAAAGTTATTTTGCCACTCAAACACTTTACAAATTAATGTATCTGAACAGACTTCAAAGAAAGCTCAGGTGAATGGGAATGTTGTGAACACTTGAATGTTCTTCCCTTTGCAAGGAGAAGAACCCATTTAACCTCGGTGGCTCAAGCAGTGTGCCCTTGGGTGTATGGAAGGGCTTTTTTTTTTTTTTTGGTTAAGGAAGATTGTCCCTAGATAACATCTATGTCAGTCTTCCTCTATTTTGTGTGTAGGATGCTGCCGCAGCATGGCTTGATGAGCAGTGTGTAGGTCTGTGCCCTCGATCCAAACCCGCGAAACCCTAGGTCCCTGAAATGGAGTGCGCGAACTTAACCATTATGCAGCCAGGCTGGCCCCTGGAAGTGCTTTTGATGGTGTCGTTGCATAAGGGTTCCTTTTCCAGCATGACCGTCATCTCCATAGATCAGGATTTCCCCAAGTTGTCTTCTGTTTTGTCAGCTTCACCTTTCAAGATGATTACGGAGGGAAGGAAGCTTTATGCAGACGTTATTTGCTTGGCTGAGTGTGCTTTTCATGGTATTGTTCTTGCTGCGAAAGCAATTTGGTGATTTTCCTTCAGAATTTCCTTAACTGGTTTTTAAACATAGTGGCTAACTTGGGCGAGTTACAGCTTTCTGCCTTATCGGTAAGGGTTTTCCCCCAGGGGAGACGCCAATGTTTAGGTTCATGTACATCTCCGCAGTTAAGAAAAATAACTCTGGAAACTTCATCGATGACCATTGTCTTTTTCCTGTGCGCCCGCACTTCTATCGAGGCCTGGTAATTCCACTCTGCCTTTTTTATAGGAAGCCCCTTCTTCTCAGGACATCCTGGTGTTCCTCACTGGTCAGGAGGAGATCGAAGCAATGAGCAAGACCTGTCGAGACATCGCGAAGCACCTCCCGGATGGCTGCCCCTCCATGCTGGTCCTTCCGCTGTACGCCTCCCTGCCCTACGCCCAGCAGCTCCGCGTCTTCCAGGGAGCCCCAAAGGTGAGTGCACCACCTGCCCTGACCCAGCCCTGTCCCGTGCGGCCTGTGTGCTGTCAGCAGACTCCGGATAAGGTGTAAGGGACAGGATGCACAGGTGCCAGGTATGCTGGCTGAAAAGCTGCAGTAATAGAATGTAGCCACAGGTCCAGCTCTTCCGCGGTAGGAACAGGGAAGCGGTTGTCCGGGGACGAGGGAGAGTGCAGAGGCAACAGTTGGAAGGTAAATGAGTGACTCTTCTCAGGTCCAACATAAACAAGCCCTATTTGTCCATGGTACCATTTATTGGGTGCCTGTGCTGTGCCAGGCACTGTGCTAAGTGACACTTTACGTACACTGTCTCTCATCCTCTTGAGAACCGGCAAGGTCGGTTATGATCCCATGATAAACACTGAGGCGCTGAGAGGTGAAGTAACAGTTGCTCCAGGGCCATATCCTAAGTAATTGGCAGGACCAGCCGTCCAGCCCCGTCTGCCTGCTTCTGAACCTTGTGCCCGTTCCACTACATCTCATTGCCCCAAAACAAGCTTTTAAGACTGGAACATCTCCCTTCCCCCCACTCAATTTAATGACCGACCATCAATATTAATAATTCTCATTAATAACGAAGTCATCTTTTCTTGATCTGGAGTGAACTGTGGAAATTAATGGTGAGGAATATGTTTAAAAACTTTTGAACCTCTGAATCATATGTGTGTCATTTGGCTTTTTGGTTTTCTTCCTCCTTTTAGGGCTATCGCAAAGTGATCATTTCAACCAACATCGCTGAAACCTCCATAACCATTTCAGGAATAAAATATGTAGTTGACACGGGCATGGTTAAAGCAAAGAAGTATAACCCTGGTGAGAATTTGTAGCTAATGAATGTCTCTTCTGTGTGTAGTGAGCATTGTTGAGTTTCCCGTAGTCTCTCAGTTTCCCCCAAATGAGCATTTCATGTTTGTAACTAACAGACTTGGGTGGCAGGCACCACGAGTGAGACAATCCAGGGTCAGGCCCAGAAAGGAGACCCGAGGCAGGGCAGCTTTAGCAAACTTGGGAACAGAGGATCAGGGACCTGGGCACCGGGTCCGAGACCTGTCAGAACTTGGGTGAGAATGATGGCTGAAGGCCAGGGACAGCGTGACACCACATCAGAAGCTCTCGTCAGAAATAAGAGTTGAGGAGGGTTGGTCTGAGCTCCAGGTCTCCCGGGAAGGAAACAGACCCCTAGGCTGGGTGAGGCCCTAGCTATTTCCTGAGAATATGCAGTGGGAAGCTTGCTTGAAGTCATTTTTCTTCATGTCTGCTTTATACCTTGCCTTATTCTACAGAGGATTTGAGGCAGCTGAAGTTACCGCTCCTAAATGTTTAATTGAAATGCATTACTAAGCGTTCGAGGGTGCTGACTTTTGCACGTATATCTCTTGGAGATAAGACATGTGAAAGGGCTCGGTTCTCCAGTGCCTGGCACAGAATACACCTTTATTGGGAAAATTAGTCTCATTTACTCCTAGGAGTAACAACGTCACGTTGTCTCTCTGTTGTAATGGAGCTGGGAGGGAGGATATAGGGCACAGGGACTGGAGGCATTCCATTTCCGAGTCACTGATTGATATGGTGACCAGCCATCCTAGTTTGCCGGAGACTGTCGTGGTTTTAGCACTGGGAGTCCTGAGTCCTGGGGAACCCCTCAGTCCTGGACAAACTGGAGTGGTTATCACCTTGGGATCTAAGCCCAAACCTCTGGAATCTACTCTCTTGGGCCCTGGCTATGAGCGTGAGGTTTGTCAGATGTTTTAGTAACAGATTTCACAGTGTTCATTGCAAGGCCTCGTTTCACTGCAGAGCCATCTGGTTTTATGTTTCTGACGTAGCCTTGAGTTTTTCTGGACTCGCATATAGCAGAAAGGATCACTGGTGTTCTGAGGAACGCTTCTTTTTGTCCACACTGTAGAAGTTGGTTTATGTGCTGAGCAAGGCGCTGATGTGGGCCATTCTCCCTCCAGACAGCGGCCTGGAGGTGTTAGCCGTGCAGCGGGTATCTAAGACCCAGGCCTGGCAACGCACAGGGCGGGCTGGCAGAGAGGACAGTGGCATCTGTTACCGGCTATACACGGAGGATGAGTTTGAGAAGTTTGAGAAGATGACCGTGCCAGAGATCCAGAGGTAGGCCCGAGGTCCTCCTCACTCCTGCCACTGTCCCCTGGTCTCGCTTTCCTGCTTGCTGTGTCTTCCGGGAGTGGCGATTTCACTAATGCTCCTCAGTGGACGGCTCTGACTCGCCACCTGGAGGAGCAGGGACAGATGAACGAGCCCCGCCTCTCACTCTTCACAGGTGTAACCTGGCGAGTGTGATGCTGCAGCTCCTTGCCATGAAAGTCCCCAACGTGCTCACCTTTGACTTCATGTCCAAACCCTCCCCAGGTGAGTGACATCTGCAGTGGAACAGAAGGTATACGAGGAGACAAACAACAGCAAATGGATTCTCCAAGAAAGAGTTTTGGTGGTCTCCTTGTGTTTAGTTTAATTGGGTGGATGGCATTAACTGTCAGAGAGGAAGCTCAGAATCGTAAAAGGATAGCTTCTGTGCTCTCAGCACCATCCCGGCACAGAAGCAACGGCTTCATGTAGGGGCTCCGGTTGGGTTCCTGGACCCCAGGAACCAATGAGGGTAGTCGATGGGGTCCAAGGGATATGGCAGAAACCTAACGGAATTGTACTTCTGCTAGAGAAAGGACTGAAAAGATGAAGTTTCTTTGCTTTTGACTGAAATCTGATCAGTTCCTGTCCTTCATTAATAATCCCTCCATGGAGAAAACAAAAATAATTAGAATTCTTAACGATGGTATCTGTTCAATACACCATATTCCCTTTTTTTGGTCTCTGTCTCTTTTTTGTTTGTAAAGATTTTATTTTTCCTTTTTCTCCCCAAAACCCCCTGGTGCATAGTTGTGTATTTTTAGTTGTGGGTCCTTCCAGTTATGGCATTGGGACGTCACCTCAGCATGGATTGATGAGCAGTGCCATGTCTGCACTCAGGATCTGTACTGGCAAAACCCTGGGCCGCCAAAGTGGAGTGCACGAACTTAACCACTCGGCCACGGGGCCGGCCTCTGTCTCTTTTTTAAGTGAAGAAATGCAATTGCTTAAAAAAAGAGTAAACAGTTGATGGGTGTAGAAGGGTCCCACCCCTGATCTTCAGGTTCCTAGTTTCCTGCCCCTAAAGCAACCACTGTGGCCGTTTTCTGGTTGTCTTCTAGAGAAGATCTATGCATGTGCAAGTATATATAGTCTCGTAAAACACAAACAGCAGCACACATTGTGCACCGCTCTACACATTCTATTTTCTGTTAATTGCTAAACTCCTGTGTATAAAGGAAGGACATACGTGGAAGGTAGAAGGCATAGTAAAACCACACCCGTGCCCCCATTCCCAGTGCTTCAGAGCCCCCAACCCCCAGCCTCTCGCTTCCTTCCCTCCCCTCGGGGTCACTGCCTCCCACATTTTGTTTGTAATTCCCTTGTTTCTCTTTCGTGTTTTGTTCTGTGCCTGTGTCCCTAGACAATGTGTTGTTTCGCTTCTAATGTTTATGTTTAGATTCTTCGATAAACTTCCCTTTTCATTCTGTGTGTTTTGTAAGGTTTATTTGTGTTGATGCATTTTCATTACTAAATGCTATTCCATTCTGTGAATAAACTAAAATACATTTATCCATTCTCCTGTTGACTGAGACATTTGCACACTGCTTTTTTCCCTTAATATGTTTCATTGCATCTCAGTATGTATATTTATTACATCCTTAGAAATGCTTCTTTATTCTTTAAAAGGTGATGCATTTACATGGTTCAAAATTCAAAAAGAGTAAGAGAGTAAATAGTGTCCTTCTCACCAGGGGCCTCTGAGTACCCGCTGTCCCCATTGTTATGCGTGTGCGGCTGGAAATGCAGGTCCCAGTACATGTATGAGTATATCTGTGGGTGAAATTCATGTGTCACATGGCAGGGTGTAAAATTCACATACATACTGCCAAATTACAGACTGAAGACAGTGATGTCATTCACAGCTTTGGAAAGTGTGTCGTGGGGGCCGTGGTGATTGGGGTCTTTGCTGTGGTTTGATGTAGAGTTATCAGAAGCTTCCCCAACTACTGAACTAACTGGAGTTTCTTCTGTTTTCGAATTTCTGGCTCCTTTGTATGTCTCTGTTTCTTTAGATCACATTCAGGCAGCTATTGCCCAACTGGACCTGTTAGGTGCTCTTGAACATAAGGACGACCAGCTGACCCTGACTCCAATTGGAAGAAAGATGGCAGCATTTCCTCTAGAACCCAAATTTGCCAAAGTAAATGATACCCTCTCCTCAGTCCCCTTTCTGTACATTATAGGTTAGCCATCCCAAAGTAGACTCCTAAATCCAGTGCTTCTAGAGCAGCCTTCACTTTTTCTCTTAAATAATTATCAACCCCTCCGTTGTGTCTGTTACTGACTTATGTTCTGTGTGGAATTCAACTCATATTGAATGAGTGTAGGATTCAAACTCATATTAAGTCGTGAGCTCTCCGTGTGGAATTTGGAATCCTGCAGAGAAGGCAGTCATCTGTTTTGCACACTAACACTGATATACAGTCATGGTTTTAGAAACACCTGCCCTTTACCTCCTAAGAAGGGGAGCTGCAAAAGCAAGATACAGAAATACTGTATTCAGACACTGGGAAGAAACTTTTTTACACAGTTTTTGATTTTGATTTGCAGACCATCCTGCTGTCCCCCAAATTCCACTGTACAGAGGAGATCCTGACCATCGTCTCCCTGCTGTCCGTGGACAGCGTTCTCCACAACCCCCCCGCCCGGCGGGACGAGGTGCAGAGTGTCCGGAAGAAGTTCATATCCAGCGAGGGCGATCACGTTACCCTGCTCAACATCTACCGGACCTTCAAAAACATAGGCGGAAATAAGGTCAGCTTCCTTTGTACAGAAGGTGCCTCCTTTCGGGCATGGGATTTAAGAGACCCTTCCCTTTTTCAGTGAAGCATCTAAAGAGCCACCAAAAGGACGCCAGATGTCATTTCAGAAATGTCTGCCCACAGGGAGATAACCAGCGAAGACGTGTAATTCCAGCCTTGCACTCTGCTTGTGTTTAACTCATGCTTAACCTGGGCAAGTTCATTAAGTATTTGGTGACCCGATTTCTTAGCTACAGAATGATTTTCCCCCCTACCTGCCCCTAACTTTCCTCATAGTAGGTTTTGCTTGTATGATATTTCAGTTCCTTGGACCAAGATGGAAAACAGCAATATATTGGTTCATTTATCAATAAAATCAGTAATTGTTCTGTAGTGTGCATGCTTAGCCTGCATTTTAATGCAGTCAATTCTTTAAAAAAAAACCCACCACCCACTTTTAGCAATTGTAAACAATTTGCCTCAGTTTGCCTCAGTTTATTTTTAAGGAAATAAAATGCTGTGGGTACAGCAAAAGCCCTGATCTGCTCCTTTCCTAGTCCTTCCTCCCTCTTGTAGCCACTGTCCTGAAGTCGGTTGAAGTTCCCAGGGGCAACCGTGCTTTCACTTCACGTCCGGGCACAGAATGTACTGTAGATGTTGCCTCACCCCCGGCTTTGGCAGCTTGTGTCCACTTCCAGCGCCGCAGCGAGCATGCTGGGTAGGTCTCCTCTGCACAAAGGGGAGAGTTTCTCTGGGGCCGACACCCAGAGTGGACCTGCTGGTCTTGGGATAGCTGCATCAGGCTTGTGGCTCCCCAAAGTTGTCACCACCTCTGTACTCCCCATAGTTGTGTCTGAGAGCTCCCATTTCCGCCATCCTCTCCAGCTCTTAGTTGAAGTGACTTTAATTTTTGCCAAGTTGATGGATGTGAAATAGTATCTCTGTTAAATTTTAAACGACATTTCCATGATTCCTCACGAGACAGAGAATTCTCACGTAAGCTCTTGGTCGTTTGCAGTTCCTCTTCTGCGAGTCATCTGTTCGTATCCTTTGTCTGTTTTTCTGCTGGATTGTTGGCCTTTTTCTTACTGATTTGTAGGAGTTCTGTATGTATTCTGGAGGTTCTCATCCGTTATTGGGTGTAGTGATACAGGTATTCCAGTCTGTAGCTTTTTTCTTGGTGACTTGACATAGGGAAACGTTGGCTTTACTTTAGTTTAAATTATTAATATTTTCCCTATGGTTCATGATTTTGACAAAGATATTTTCTTATATTTATTTTTGGCAACTGAAGTTTTCCCTGTGAAGTCAATTATTATTTTTTTTCTCTTATAGAAATGAGAGGATTGTGATATCTCTTTTTCTCCTATTCAGGATTGGTGCAAAGAGAATTTTGTCAACAGCAAGAACATGATGCTGGTAGCTGAAGTCAGAGCACAGCTCAGGGATATCTGCTTAAAGGTACTGTTTCTTCCCGGTGTTCCTGTAGGGACTAAGCTGTCACTATTTTCTAGGTGAAAAATTTTTAATTGCTTGTTACTGTTGATTACAAAAGAAACTCTCATTGTGGGAAAATTTTAAAATAAGGAAGAAAGTAAAAGTTACCCACAATTCCACCTCCCACCATTTTGATCTATTTTCTCATAACCCTGTCTTTAAATGCATTTTTTTCCCTCCCCAAAGCCCCAGTACGTTGTTATATATCCCAGTTGTAGGTCTTTCCACTTCTTCTATGTGGGACGCCGCCTCAGCATGGCCTGATGAGCGGTGCTGTGTCTGCACCCAGCATCCAAATCAGCGAACCCGGGGCCACTGAAGCGGAGCGCACCAGCTTAACTACTTCACCACTGGGCCGGCCCCAAAATGCATTTTTTGCTTAGTTACATTGTATATATAGTTTATATTCAGCTTTTATAAACTGTAAAAGCATTTTCCAGTATTTTTAGAATTCTTAAGATTTTTTTTACTAGGAATATCTTTGTTACTTTTTTCAGATTACAAAAGCAGTGTGTAATTGTTATAAATTGACACAATGCAGAAAATGATGATATGTAATGCAGGAAGTTGAAAAGTCTCCCGTAGTCCTGCCCCTCCACTGTTAACAGGCTGCTGTAGATCTTTTCAGAAGTTTTTTCTGTGTATGTTTGTTTTTAGGTTTATGTCTGTGTGTATACACATACACCTGGATACATATATAAAGTTTTCCTAAAACAAACCTGATATACATTTTGTTTTGCAGCTTGCTTTTTTCCACTTGGTAGACTTCTTGAGTATTTAGTATGCCTGGGCTGTCTTTCAATGTTTGAATGGGTCTGTCTCGTTCTTTTTGGTGACTTCGTATCATTTTGCTGTATTCATTATGTTTTATTTAACCAAGCCCCTAGTGGTGATCATTTAGGTTATGCTGTACTGACCTTCCTCCTACATATGTATCTGTGCTCTGGTGCACATAAAATGAATTTCTAGATGGGGAATTTAGATTTTGATAGATACTGCCAAATTATCCACCAAAAAGTTTTCTATGAGCTTATATTCCCTCTTAGAGTACATGATGTTGTAAAGTCCTGTCATGTGTATATTTTTGTTTGTCTGTTTTGCTTTTTTGAAGCAAACGTTAACCTCAGAATTTTATTGTCTTCCTAATAAAACAAAGATGAAGCTTAGAACTGGATCACTTGGCCCTTTCTCCTCCTGTCTCCTCCCAGTTCAAAATGCTTGCATCTCTTGATAGCCAGCATTCTCTCAAATCTGCGGTTGGGCTCGACACATGCAAGCTTCAGCACAATCTTCTTTGTAGTTTTAGCCTTTTTTGGAAAATCAGCTTGGTCTGACCACCATAGCCACTCTGCCTCTTGTCATAATGCCGCTTTCCCTGAGCATCCCAGGAATCCCTGCCCTTCTTGGACTGTGTCATTTTGTGGGGTTGGTGCTTGCCACACTTCTTACTGAAAGTCCAGTGGATTTTAGGAACATTCATGGTGTTTGCGAGAGTGCTGTCAGCACGGACAGGTGAAGTCCTGTCGTGTGTATGTAACAGCTGTGTGACGCTGCACATCTTACCTCAGAAGTGGGGGTAGTTTTGTGAGCGTTCTCCTGTTGTTGGGCACTGGATGGTGCCCACTGTTTGCTCTCATAAACAGGTCTGTGGTGATTCTTGGTGTGGAAGGCCTCGGCTGAGACAGCCCCTCCACCGTCCTGGGAGCCTCTGCACGTTCCTGGGAGACAGTTGTCGCGGGTACCCGGCCTTTGTCTGATGCCAACAGCCTATTGTTAGCACTAAAGTGATTTCTTTTCATAGTAGCCTGTTGTGCTCTGTATTACACACATTTTTCCAAACCCCTCTTGTACTTGATCAGTTTTCCTGCCAGACCATCCCTTGGCTTCATGAGTTTTCTCAGCCTATTATTGACAGTACAAATGGTGTTCCTCTGTTACTTCTGAACTTAGGAAACTTCAGGGTCAATGATGCCTCTCTTTATATGCCAGGCACTGGGCACGGTCCTGGGGTTTTAGAGATATGCCTAAGACTCAGTATCTTAAGGAACAACTAGAGAGGAGATCTGACATATATATATATGAATAACTGATGTGAGGAGACAGTAATAATGATAGTCATCATTGTTGATGAAGCACTGTTATGTGATTGCTTTATTTGAAATCTTCTTTTCACCCCATAACATTGATTCTGTTATTATTCCCATTTTGCACATGATGAAACCAGAGCCCAAGGAAGTTAAGTAGTTTGCTCCAAATCACACAGCCAGTGAATGGTGGAGCTGGCAGCCTGGAAAGAGAGACCACGTTAGCTGTAGGACTCTGGGACTTCCTGGAGGTGGTGACACTGGAGCTATCTCTTGACAGATAAGGAGATAAAGAGGGTCTTCATCTGACCAGGTTTGACTGATTGCAAAAGATAAAACCCTTGAGCATCTGAAAGGGAAAAGGGGGATCAGGAGGTAACTCTGGGAACCTTCAGGCAGGAAATAGTCCAGCCCCAGAGGGATGGGGATACAGAACCAGAAAAGGCCATCAGGAGCCAGGGCAGCTTTCTCTGGGCTGCTTGTCCTCTTGTTGTGGCTGCTCTCTGCATGCTTCCTTCCCTCTCCTCGCCTTCTGCCTCAGCAAGAGATTGCTTTCCCTCGCCTCGCCTCACCTCTCCTCTCAAGAAACTAACAGAGGGCTGGCCCCGTGTCCTAGTGGTTAAAGTTTGGTACGCTCTGCTTCAGGTGCCTGGGTTCGGTTCCTGAGTGCGGAACCACACCACTCATCGGTCAGCGGCCATGCTGTGGTGGTGGCTCACATTAAAAAAAAAAAAAAGGAAGATTGGCAACAGATGTTAGCTCAGGGCAGATTTTCCCCAGCCAAAAAAAAAAAGAGAGAGAGACTAACAGAGATTGGCAAGATTTCCCATGTTTAGATTCCAAATGCCTAGAAGAGAGAAGCTGGCCCAGCATGGGTCACCCAGTGTCCACCACTGGTCTCTTCAGCTGTGGCCAGCAGGTGAGGTGACATGACCCACTCAGCAAGGCCTGTGGAGCAAGGAGAGTGATCAATGACTGACATTTCCACTACAGAGCTGAGGGGCTTTCTGTCTCCTGGGAGCCACGTGTGAAGGCAGAGTCACGGAGCGGGCCCAGGAGGAGAAGGCAGTCGATTCCGAGGGCCGCAGCATGCTCAGGATGGCTCCCTCGTGGCCGTACAGTTGGAAATTTGCCTTGTTTTCCGGGGCAGTGGAGATGCCAAGCGTTTTGAGTGGATGAGGAACGACTGAGTCGTGCTTTAGGACAGGCGGCAGAGTGTGAGACGAACTGGAGTGAGCAGATGAGGATGTAGTCAAAGGGAGCGGGAAAGGCCTTCCCCCCCGGGGCGTCCTGGTGGACGTTTCGGTGAGGGGCTGGGGCGCTGGGTTACCTAACCTGTCTGTGGTGTGGTGGCATAGACCACCGTCTCCCTCCTGGTCCTTCCTCTCCCAGGCTGCAGTTTCCTTGTTTTCAGTCCGCCCTCCTTCTCCTCTGCCTCTGCCCCACCCATGCTGCTCCCTGAGGCCTCTGAGGTGAGCGCCTCCTATGTCATCAGCCACTTTGTTAGGCCTGCGGTATGGGCTGTGTTTTAGGTGCGGTTGCTCCAAATACTGTGCACTGCTGGGCAGTAATGTTTGCACTCTTTTCCATTTCTCACTTCCTCCCGAAACAGATGTCAATGCCAATCACGTCGTCCCGAGGAGACATGGAGAGCGTCCGCCGCTGCCTGGCACACAGCCTCTTCATGAGCACTGCCGAGCTTCAGCCGGATGGGACCTATGCCACTACAGACACCCACCAGCCGGTGGCCATCCACCCCTCGTCTGTCCTCTTCCACTGCAAGCCAGCCTGCGTGGTGTACACCGAGCTGCTCTACACCAACAAGTGCTACATGCGGGACCTGTGCGTGGTGGACGCCGAGTGGCTGTACGACGCCGCGCCCGAGTACTTCAGGAGGAGGCTGCGAACCACCAGAAACTGAGCTGCCCCAGGTGCCGCCTGAGCCACGGGTGCCTGGGCTCTGGGCCACAGCTGGACTCGTAGCTGACTTCCAGGCTGGCGCCTAGAGAGGTGACAGGTTTTAATGTAGCAGAATGTGCCTGACTTCCAGGAGCTTGAGAGCATCTTTGTGTAAACTCTGAAGACTGAACTGTGTAAATGTGGACATGCCATTTTTACTTTGGAAACTTCAAAGTCAAGCTATCAGTTCTTGCTGGGTGACTTTGGGTGCCTTAGTTAACTTCTGAGCCTCGGTTTCCTCATCTGCCAAATGGGGATAATAATAGTTCTTATAGGGTTGGAGACATGAGGTTTAGAGAAAATGAAGGCAAAGTACCCAGAGCTATGCCTGGCTTACGAGGAACATTCGATGAATTGTGAGCCATGCTTATGCCTGATGTTAGTGCTTTCTACATGTCAACTGAGTACAGCAAAATCCCCTGAGTTCTGGTGACAGGGCTTTTCTGGAAGGGGACCACAGGACGTCGCAGAGTTGGATGTTGTCCTTGGATCTATTTTAACATCTATCTGTGTGAAGTTTTTAAATAGAAAACATAAGAGACTGACTTCTCTGGAAGTCTCAGGAGGGAGGTGCTGTTGTGTCTTAATTCATGGGCCACTGCCCCTCCTGAGCACTGCCCGGGTGTGGACCTCTCTCTTGCTGTCTCCAAGCAGAGAGCAGTAACGGATGCTCGCAGGGCCCTGGGCTGCCTCCGTCCGTCCTCGGTGCCTCTTTGGTGCGTACCCCTATCTGTGCTTTCAGGAGACTTGGAAGTTCCCCGGGTAAAGGTGGATTTGTATCTTCTGAATCATCTCAAGTGTAAACATGGGAAACTGACCTTGTTGTATGATGCCTCCAGCATACCCAGTTGCCATTTTTCCCTCTAACTGGGCACATACAAACATGTGAGCATAAGGAATGACTCCGTGCTACACTTCAGCCATTTCCCTTCTGGCAGGGCCCCTGGTCAGAGAGCCGCTGGGAGTGGGGTGGAGGACAGAAGCGAATGGCAGTGAGAACCCAGACATCGCTGGCCCACCATCCACCACATCTGGTGTGTCTCTATTCTTGCTGCTTATTTATTTTCCATGATCTTGTTTTCCTTCTTAGGGACAACCTAGCTTTGCTGTTTCGTAGCCAGTCACCCCTGTCTAGCCTCAGTTTCCACATTTGTCAGAGGGAATTAGAGGGTCTCCACAGTGTCTTCCTGTTCTCATATTTTGAGAAGAGAAAAGACACCAAAGGTTCTTAGCTATTTAATTATCGAAAGCAAATAATCTTTCCCCAGAGAAATTTTTGCCCTAGAAGAAGCCCAGATTTAGCCCTTTACTTGTGCTTAATTCGTTTAAACACATATGTGCAATATTTTGGTCCTTACTTACACAGTGAATCATGAGTTGATAAGCGGGGGCCAACCTGCCTGAGACTCTTCACATTGAGCACACTGGACGGTCTCTCCTCTCCGAGCCCATCGCCTGCAGGAGCGCCCCTGCTGGGCCTCCTCTGTCGGTGCGTGTGTGTGAGGTCTGGCGCAGGCTCCCGGGCAGTAGCCCTGGCCTGGAGCAGCAAGCTTTTACCAGTGTCTGGCTGTCTGGGCACTGGTGATTTATTTCTGTTAGAAATAGTTACATTTAGGCCAAATAGGATTTGACAGATCCTGTATACATCTTACTGAATTCTTAGACTTTTAGCTGGCTCTTCCTCAGATCGACTTATTCTTACTGTTGCTGACTTTCTGAAAAGTTTTTCAGAAATTTTTAAAGTGTATTTTTCTCATTTATTTAATAGAAGCCTAGGATGTTTAGCCTGACTTGGTAAAAGAAATATTTTTAATAAAACATTCATCGTGCTGGTAAAAAGTTGGGATGGGGTGATTTCTTATGTTCCTCAGCAAATTCTCTATCAAGAGGTGCTCTCTGGGGCAAGGAAAACATAACTTGGGATAATTTATGTCCATCTTACCTACCTGAACAGTCTCTGGAAATGTATATTCTTTTCTGCAGGATAAAGGGTAAATAGCTTCTAAGTAAATGTAAATAGCTTCTAAGTAGTTTTAATGTTTCCGTACAGAAACAAATTTATCACTGTAACATTCTGGTAGAGTTTGAATACAGTAGTTTTTTATTGGGCTTTTTAAAAAGTTAATTTTGGGGCTGGCCCAGTGGTGTAGTGGTTAAGTTCACGGGCTCTGCTTCAGCGACCCAGGGTTCACAGGTTTGGACCCCAGGCACGGACCTACACACCTCTCATCAAGCCGTGCTGTGGCGGCATCCCACATACAAAATAGAGGAAGGTGGGCACAGGTTTTAGCTCAGTGACAATCTTTGTCACCAAGAAGATTACTTAATTAAAAAAATAAAAAGTTAATTTTTAACCTAGCTGCTCAGGGATTAAATCAGATTGGAAAATCCATTCTGACTCCACTTATTACTACAAAGAAGTAAATGGTTATTTATATTGAGCTGCAGGGGGTAGAACACTTTAAACTTAAGCTTTCTTAAGAATGTTAAACGTTTCACAATGATGTTGTGATACAATCTTGAGCTGCTCTTTTTCAATTGGTACAATCTGACGATGTGACACACCTGTTTTCCAACCTGTGAATTCCACATCTGGGCAGATCACCAGCTCCCACGAGCAGCTCCGTGTCAATGGATGGACTCCAAGCAGATCGCATGCCTCAGGCATTTGCTTCCTACTTCTAGTCATCACGGAGCCTGCGACATCCAGAGCAACACATATCTCATTATGAGGGAGGACTGCCAATGCCGGTCCTTGGTAAAAACCCTGACCTAATGCCGCATCTCTGCTGATCGTAAGGACATGCCAGAATGGAGATAAGTTTGTGCTCTGTGGGTAATACTGATAATGTGCTGTGATACATAAATCCGCTTAATCCAGCTGTCAAGAAGTGCTTGGGACTGTGGCCAGGCACCTAAGATACCATTCCTTGAGCATCAGAGGAAACCCTGCACCTGCGGAGAAGCAAGGATTTTTATTATATTTTATTTGATTAGAATCTTAAAACTTGCAGGAAAAAATCAAGTTGGTTCAGCTTTATGTTGTATTTTGAGAGTCTGGTCTTGTTCAAAACAGACACAGCTCTATAGAAACATCAGTTCTTGAATAGAATGCTCAAATTTGCACATGACTATCAAATCTATTAAAAATGAATCTTGTACATGATGTGCGTGGCTTCTTTCTTCAGTCTCCCTTCCCTTATTCACAGAATGCTGTGGAGAATATTTTAAGTATTAGTCTTATCTTGGCCACTAATTTGGGAAGACCTACTTGCTTGGTATCTTATGTATCCTACATGTCCTGGTAAGGTAGGAACATCGGTTCTTAACCTAAATCTGATGTAAGCCATGGCTTCTTGCTCCCAGAAGAATGATGTTGCATCAGAAGTTGGGTGCAGGGCCAGCCCTGTGGCACAGTGGTTAAGTCTGCACATTCTGCTTCGTTGGCCCAGGGTTCGTCGGTTCGGATCCCGGGTGTGGACATGGCACCGCTTGGCAAGCCATGCTGTGGCAGGCATCCCACGTATAAAGTAGAGGAAGATGGACATGGATGTTAGCTCAGGGCCGGTCTTCCTCAGCAAAAAGAGGAGGATTGGCAGCAGATGTTAGATCAGGGCTAATCTTCCTCAAATTAAAAAAAAAAAATAAAAAAAAATTGGGTGCAAGTTTGGAGGGTAAAGGGAGGGGCGGCGGCAGGAATTAACCAGGAATCCTGCCCTCCCGCAGCTCCCCTCTGGGGGAGCAGGGGAGGCGGCCAGGTCCACCAGCAGTGCCACGAGCTGAGCTTTCCGCTGAGACAAGGATGAAGCAGAGAGGCCGGATCGCACGGGCGTGAGTTCCTGTTTGTTTCGCGGAGGAGAGGGGGAGTCTCCAGGAAGGCCTCCTGAGGGAGATGACCTTGGAGGCTGGTCGTTGGCGAGTTTGGGGCAGAAAGAGCGCACTGAAGTCACAGAAAGCCTGGCGTGCCGCGAGAACAGTAGATGGGAATGTGGAGAGCAGTCGCCGGAGAGAACTGAGGCTGGCAAATTAAACAGAAAGCCTTTGACACCATACTCAGGCCTGCTCAGCTCCAGAAAGTTCGGTTACCGGATTCGAGCCCCCGGGAGGCTGCACCGAAGGCCCCCAGCAGAGGGCGCAGTCCCGCCCACGGTGCCCGCGCTGAGCAAAGCGGCGGCGCGGAAGCGCTTCCCGGGCGGGGTGGGGCGGGACTTCCGGCGGCGCGCTCGGTCAAGGGGCCGCCTGGGCCCCGGCGTCCTTCGCATCCGCACGTGTCCGCCGCCGCCGCCTGCGCGATGCTGCCGCTGCTGCGCTGCGTGCCCCGCGCCCTCGGCTCCGCCGTCGCCGGCCTCCGCGCCGCCGCGCCCTCCCCGCCGCTCCGGCAGCTGCTGCAGCCCGCGCCGCGCCCGTGCGGCCGACCCTTCGGGCTGCTCAGCGTGCGCGCGGAGTCGGAGCGGCGGCCCGGCCTCCTGCGGCCTCGCGGGCCCTGCGCCTGCGGCTGCGGCGCGCTGCACACCGAGGGTGAGTCTCGCGCACGTGGGCCGGGCTGTGAGGGGCAGAGTCCTGGATGCGGTGGGGGTCTGGGGCCGGGCAAGGAAGTGTAGACCGCGCGTGGACCGCCCGGAGCCGCGCCCGAGGTCCGGAACGGTTTCCCACTGATTGACAACCAGAGGGTTAAACCCACGTGTGATCACATTTCCCCTTTCCCCCCGTCCTCCAAGTGTTTCGTTTTGCGGGGAGAGACACAGTTAAATCTGGAGGCCGACTTTCTCCTTAGTCTTTCGAAAATGGAACTTTGGGAAGGTTCAAGGTAGTGGTTATGTCGGTTGGCAAGCGAAAGAGGGTGACAAGAAATTTTCACATGTTGAGGTATGTGGGCTGGCCATTCTGGTTCAAAATGGATTCGGCTTGATTTATGGCCCGTCAGACATACATTGTACAATTTGACTTGACCATTAAAGAATGCGCTCTTAGGAGAAGAATGCATCCTTCCCCTCCGACCTCCTGTGGGTAACGACGGTATTAATCCCTTTCCCCACTTCGTGGTTATCTTGACCCGCTAATTTGTAACTGAATACCTCTTTGAAACTTTGGTATGTATCCTGGGCGTGTGTAACTACGCTCTTTGTTCTAAAAGGTTTAAGATTGTATTGAAAACCATGCTTCTCTGGAACACCTTCTTCCTTTGTGGGAACGCCTTTCTGGTTTATAAGCCTCAGCATGGCTCAAATTGGCAGTCACTTTTCCAGAAGAAGCTCAGCTTCCTACTGATGGCATAAGGGCATTTTTACAGATGAGGAAATGCCTAATGGATGTGACTTGGAATAAGTTCCCAGAGCTACCGTTAATAGCAGATGTATTAGAAACAGTCCGAGTCCAGATTTCTCGCTGCAGTAACTAAGGTTATTTTTATGTTTTAGATTGGATCTTTTTCTATGTCTTATGGGTTTTCATTGTAGGGGACAAAGCTTTTGTTGAATTCCTGAGTGATGAAATTAAGGAGGAAAAGAAGATACAGAAGCATAAATCCCTCCCCAAGATGTCTGGAGGATGGGAGCTGGAAGTGAATGGGACAGAAGCCAAATTAGTACGGAAAGTTGCTGGAGAAAAGTAAGTAGTGGGGGCCTGGGGACTCGGGGGGAGCAAATGCATAACCCTGCGGGACCTGCCCTGAGGCATCGCGGAACAGCCTCGAGTCAAGGCAGGCACTTTGACACATGGTTTCCAGGAGACAGAAGGGTTCACTGGGATAACGGTAGAAGCTCCAGGTAGTTCGTTCACTGCACACATTCGCTGTGGGCTGGTTAATAAGGAGAAGTAGCATGGAAGTAGCTGGAAGTCTGGGAGCAGCAGAGGCGGTCATTCAGTAAACCCTTACTGGTGAGGGAGGCCCTCCCCTGCCTGAATCTAGGCATGCAAATTCAGGGCTTCTTATTGCACTCATAGAATCCGTTTGAGCTCAGGTCTACAGTGCTGACTCATTACACTGCAGGCTCTGGCTGAGCCAAACAAGGCCCTGCTCTCTGATGCTTACAGTAGGTGAAAATGCAAGATGTGTAACTCCTGTGTAAGAGGATGGGGTTACACTATAAGAGCTGCCGTTAGAACGCTGGGGAGTTTTTGACGTAGTTCAGATGTTTAAGTTTGTGATCCATTTTGAGTGACCTTTTGTATATGTTGGGAAGTAGGGTTCTGATTCTTTTTTGCCTAGTGGTACAATGTGTTTTTTTCCCATACGTTGATCAATTGTGTATTCTGTAACTTCACCTAAACCATTTTCCTAGGGTAAGTTATAGCCAGGTTGGGGCCATTATAAATAATGTTCTAATGAACATAACAGCATTTCTGTGCCCTGGAGCTCAGCCTGGTCAGCACTGTTGCAGATGAGATAAATTTTCATGGCTGAACCTCACACCACCATTGTTCTGTGGGAAGGTAGCTTCCTGGCCAGGCAGCCGGTCAGCACAGCTCCAGAGGCAGCAGCTGCAGTGTGCGTTGTCTGCAGGGCGCCTGCTGGACTTGTGCAGCGTGGCAGTGCTAGTTCCAAATCTCGCCAAATTTGGACTCAGACTTTGGAACATTATTTGTCAAGTGAGGATTCTTGCACCTTAAAATTGTCATTAGTTGGTGTTTCTGGCCTGCTTTGTGATGATAAAACTTCCCACAACTAATCTGGAGAATGAACCTGCACTGCAGCTATTGTCCTTTGTGAGGCCCCCCCCTTCCTGGGGCCTTCCTGCTCTTGGTCCTCAGCCGGTGCGACACCCCCTCAGCGCTCCTCCTCCCAGAGGCAGGTTTTCTAACGGAGAAAAGCTCTTAAAGGAGGTTTCTATTCCATCCCACCAGCTTCTCAGCTGCTCACCACCACCTGAGGGTGTCCTGGGAAGACTAGGGAGGGCAGTGTCAGCTAGCTGTGGCCACGAGATAACAGGGACACATGTTGGCAGTGAGCCCTGGGATGCTGGCCTGATGAGTGTATTTGGCTGAGATAAACTAGGGCCTGTTCATTTGACTTCCAGCAGTTGGCACATAGTAAGCACACTTCAGACCTGCTAAATCCATCTCAGGGTGGGATGCAGCCAGCCAGGCATTTGTGGAGGTTCTGCAAATAATGCAGATGTGAAGCCGGCTGAGACAGAGACATTGTCTCAACAAGCATGTGTAACTGTAGCAGGCTGTTTAACTACTCAGTTAAAACTACAGTCTGTTGTGTTTTCCTTCTCCTTTCTAGGATCACTGTCACTTTCAATATTAACAACAGCATCCCACCAACATTTGCTGGGGAGGAGGAGCCCTCCCAAGGGCAGAAGGTTGAAGAACAGGAGGTGAGCTTGTAACACTGTAACCGGCCTTTACCTCAGTATTCTCACAGGCTCTTCCAGGGACTTAGAGCAGGAGCATCATTTTTGTTGTGTTGTGTTGTGTATCTTTTTTAATTCCTCTAATGCTAGTCAGAGAGAAGGCAAAGGACAACCATCCCTGGGACTTGACTTGTAGAGCTGTAGTTTCTGGCCAGCTTTAGCACCCGAACTGTGTGGCCCCTTTTCTTTCCCGGGGACCATGTCAATTGCCGTCTGCAGGCTTCGGCTTTCTGGTTTGGCCTGTGTTCTCTTCGTGGAAAGGAAGTGAAACGGCCCTAACCCTTCCCCTGATAGGGAGGTGCTTGATATCGGAGATGATCGTTTGGACTGTTTCTACGTGAGAATGTTCTGGCATGGCCAGGCTGGCATTAACACCAGCCACTGAACCAGGGTAGCAAAGCCAGGGCATCAGAGAGTTCCACAGAGATTTTGGCAGGGTCTTTCCTTAGGTTACTGGCCCTCTTAGTTGGACTTCGATGGTACCCAGTCTTCAAACATTTTAGGAAGCAGTGTGCTTGGCCTAGAAACCAGCCAGGATGAGGGCCACAGGGTCCCCAGACTTCCTGACTAGGCAGGCATCAGTATTGTCTCATGACCTAGCACAGAGAGCACAGCTCCCTGGTGTGCTTCTATCTCAGGCGCCCGCCCCTGACAAAGATCTCACTGACATTGGATGGCTCACCAGCAAAGGGAGAGTTGCTGTGATTATCCAGCCCTTAGGATGGCCAGTTAGCCAGATGCCCTGGCCATTGGTCCTGGTCTGTAAATAGCTGGAAAGAGGTCGTGGAGCTTTAGGCCAGCTTTGCAGTGTATGGATGGAGAAACAGGCCCAGGAAGATTAACTGGGACATAGCTGAGGCTGGAATTCAGATTTATTAATTCTAAACCTAGTATATTCTTTAAACAAGTAGGATGCTAACAGAAGTGAAATGTGTACTAAATATGCACTGTATTAAATATGATACTCTGTCCTCTATAAGTGAATAGTCTAGAAAGGATCTACAGGAAGAGTTCAGCCCAATCTCCTGAACCAGCTGCCATGTAGCTTTATTTGTTTGTTTATTTTGGTGAGGAAGATTGTCCCCGAGCTAACATCGGAGCCAGTGTTCCTCTATTTTGTATGTGGGACGCTGCCATAGCGTGGCTTGATGAGCAGTGTGTAGGTCCTCACCCAGGATATGGACCACAGAGCACGCTAACTTAGCCACTGCACCACTGGGCCAGCCCATGCCATGTAGCTTTAATAACGTGCTCAAGATTCTAATGACTCCTTATTTGGGAGGGCTGTAGCATAAGACTTTAAAAATGTCTAAACAATATCCTAGTAGTGGTGGCCATAAGACATCTCCCGCACCCCCACAATCTGTCTGAGACCTTTAGTCCGTGCAGCTGACCCTTCCAACAGTGGCACGTGCTGACTTGTTCCTGTTTCCCCAGCCTGAATTAACATCCACTCCCAATTTCGTGGTTGAAGTTATAAAGAATGGCGGCAAGAAGGCCCTTGTGCTGGACTGTCACTATCCAGAAGATGAGGTATGTAGGATGGATGCTAGCCCCTTGGCACCCCTGGGGACAAAGAGGGCCTCCGGGGACCTTCCTGGCCCCATTTAGCGGATGTTAACATTTTCTAGCTTAGACCAGCACAAAGCAGGGGAAGAGAGGTGGGTGATGAGGAAGAAAGGTTAAAATCTGGTGAGTTTCAAGCTGTAAATAGTCCCTTTTCTTTGTGTGAGTCTGGCTTGTCCTGGAAAACCCTTCAGTTTCCCCAAATACTGTCTCTTCTCAGGTTGGACAAGAGGAGGAGGACGAGAGTGACATTTTCTCCATCAGGGAAGTGAGCTTTCAGTCCACAGGCGAGTCTGAATGGAAGGACACAAATTACACACTCAACACGGACTCCTTGGACTGGGTGAGTACTCGATGAGACGGGAGTGCCCTCGGGCCTTGCAGGGGAGGGTCCCAGTCCAAGGAGGGACAGAGGAGCATTTTAATTAATAAGTGTTACAGAGGAAGTTTTGTTTGTTTTCTTTTTTAGCTAGTAAGTGTTGTTTCTCCTTGTAGGCCTTATATGACCACCTAATGGATTTCCTTGCGGACCGAGGGGTGGACAACACTTTTGCGGATGAATTGGTGGAGCTCAGCACAGCCCTGGAGCACCAGGAGTACATTACTTTCCTCGAAGACCTCAAAGGTTTTGTCAAGAGCCAGTAGAGCAGGCAGGGTGCTGAACGCCTTACTTATGTGGTGGGCTTCAGGCAGTGAACAGACCCACGCCGGAGGCAGACACACGTGCTTTCAAATGGTTTTCATCCTAATATCATGGAAAATTATTCAAATCTAAATTATTTCTGTTGCCCTCTTATTTACTATTCATTCGTTTCTTCTCAACAGATCTATTATTTCTAGATTTTTGTATAATGCAGTGATGGACAGTAAAATTGGTTTATCCTCCTCTAAAATGATTTGTCTTTTTCTGTTTCTTCCCTTTCAACCTGCATTAAAAAACACCAAGAGCAGAAACGTTTGAAAAGATTTAATACAAAATAAATTAGAAATAAAAGGTTTGTATTTACAGGGCCCCTTCTCAGATGGAACGCGTTGTTTCCAGCCCAGCAGGGTGACGTGAGTGGAGGCTGGCTCTAGAGGATCACAGCCCATGTATCACAAGCCTGGATTTAAACAGAAAAAAAGTCAGCTCAAATTGTATTCCAGTGATGGGAGTTATCTCAGTATCTGGGTGGGTAAAAGCTGCAATCAGTGATGATGTTCACGCTGCAACTGGGGTTCCTACGGAGGAGATGATGCCACGTTCACTTACAGTTAGGAGATGGGTTTCCAGGTGTAGTGGTCAGAGGCCGTTGATGAGCCTGCTTTCAGGCTTCACTGGACCTCTGTCCTGCAGCTTCACAGTGAAAGCCTGTGAAAGCATCAGCAGCAGTGGGGCCTTCGAGCTAAGATTAAATCCTGGAGATGGACTAACTAAATACCCTCACCCTCAGGAAACTGGAGACCAGAAAGATTTTTCAGAATTTGGATAGCTGGCAGCTTTTATAGCCCGGCAGGGAGGAGAAGAGATTGGAACAGGCATGTGTCACAGGAACAATGTGCACGCTCACTGCAGGCAGAATCAGGCCCGGAGGCCCACTAATTCTAGAGCACCTTGGTCTCCCCTAACTTAGTAAGCACCCGAGTATGAGACTGGCTCCCGACTCCTCGACAGCTCAGCCCACCACTGCTAAGGAATCCTGTCCTTCCCCTTGACTCCATTTCCACAGGTAATGTATTTGGCTTTCTGGTCACATTCCGTCCCCATGACCACCCTAGACCACTGTTCTCTCACATCTCAAACATTCCGAGTCTTGTGGCTGCATGTTACCACCTCTAACCATACCCTCCTCTGCCTCATCCTCAACATCCATGCTGAATCACCTGACAGCCTGGCCTCACTGAACCCAATGTCCTTGATTCCCCTTCAGAGAAGCCAGAGGTCTAGTGACACACTGGAGCTGCAGAGCATTCCAAATGATTTACCTTTCAAAGTGGCGAACTCTGGGATAGCGTACTGAATACAATTTTGCCCTTCCCTCTCACTCCTGTCTCTCATCTTTGCCTTGCAAGGAATGGGAGTAAAAATAAAGATATGCTCCTTGTCCTCAAGGACAAGACGGGAGCAGGTAATGGCAGTAGTGTTATAGGGACGCAGCATCAGGCACAGTGGGAGCCCAAGGATGGCCTGCCCCGTTCTATGCGAGGAGTCAGGCTTTACACATCATTTGGCATACAGTGGTGCTCAATAAACATACAAATGATCCTTGAACTGAGTGGGAGGAGCTAAAGGCATTCCAGACGAAAATAGCAAGAGCATGAAGGCCAGAAAACAGCTGCATATTCAAGAATGCAAGCAGTTGTGCGTGGTTAGGGGAGGGGTGCCCGCACCTGCAGTCACTAGCAAGTAGCGACAGGTGTTACTCCAACTTTCACCCTCTGTCTCTCGTCTCATACAATCCAAAGGAAAACAGCGTCCCTCTACCCAGCCCCAAGGCTGGAGCAGGAAATGGCAGGGGTGCTGGAACCGCTGCCACCCGGGCTCCGAGACCAGCTCTGTCTCAGCAGTGCAACTTAGGCCAGATCACTGCACTTACCTGACCCTGCTTCCTCCCTAACAACGGGGACAGTATCCACCTCACGACGAAATGGATGGTGTGTGTAGAACACTTGGTATACAGTTGAGAGTTCAGTAAATGTAATCCCACTGCCCCCCTCCAGCACAGTCCCATCCCTCCTGGCAGCTCTGGGCCCTTGTTTCCCGTTATCTACCCTTCAACTCCCACCCCCAGCCCTCCAGGGAATCCTCCGTTTACAAATGCACTCAAACATTCTTCCTTCTAAAAAGCCAAGTTAACATCTTTCCTCCTCTTTATTGCTAAACTTCTTGGAAAATCTATTCCACAGTTACTATTTCTACTTCTTGGCTTCCTATTCACTCAAATTCCTAAAATTAAAATCAGGTAGTGGCTACCTGACCCTTTAATTCCACTGAAACCATCTACATGAGGTCACCAATGTCTACTTCAGTCTCTCTGGTGAGTGCTGCTACGCACTCATTTCCATGGCTTCCACACTTCTGTTCTCTGGCCTCCGTTCTTCCATCGCCACTAAGGCCCCACTTGTTCCCCCACACCCAAAATGCAGGCAAGGCCCAAGAATTAGTGGCCTTTTCGACAAGTCCTCCTTTGGGAGAATTATCTCACCTATTCCCTTCCGCAATCATTCAGAAGCAACCGACGTTTAAACCTATCCCTCACGCTCAGCTCCACTCCTGCACTCCTAACCACACAAAACCTGGAGGACTGACCAAAATCTCAGCTTCAGCATGTCCACGGTTGACCTCTAAAGTTCTCTGCACAAACCTTGTCTTCTACACAGGGCCCCACCTACGCCCGGTTACCTGGCCTTGAAACCTCGCATCTTCTTTGACTCCTCCACCCTGACATCCACAGCTGCCCAATCTCATCAATTCACTTTCTAAGCCTCTCATGTCCATCCCACCCGCACCATCCCAACTGTCACTAGGTTCAAGCCCTCTCCGCTTCTCCCACAGAGTACCGGGACAGCCTCTCCGCTTCTCCCACAGGGTACCGGGACAGCCTCTCCGCTTCTCCCACAGGGTACCGGGACAGCCTCTCCGCTTCTCCCACAGAGTACCGGGACAGCCTCTCCGCTTCTCCCACAGAGTACCGGGACAGCCTCTTAAATGTTGTTTCTGACTCAAAACATCTCACCTTTGCAGCCACAGTACTGACCTTCTTATCAGATCATGGCTCTCCTCTCCCTCATGGACCCAATGCTCCAGCTGAGCAGAACGTGATGCTCTCCATATGCACCCCACAAGTGTTCTGCCTCTCCACCTTGTTCTTCACTAGGGGATCTTCCAGTAAGCTCTTCCCTGATCTCACCATATTTACCATCCCACACTTTAAAGCCAAGGTTAAATGCCTCCTCCAGGAAGCCTTCATCCGTAAATGAGTCATTTCGTCTGAACTCCCGCAGGCCCTCCCCCTGCAGCTCCCTAGAAGTGAGCACTACCTGATTTCTGCATTCTCTTATCACCAACCCTAGCCTTGAGCTCTGGAAGAGAATGTGTATTTTTTTTTTTAAAGATTTTTTTTTTCCTTTTTCTCCCCAAAGCCCCCCGGTACATAGTTGTATATTCTTCATTGTGGGTCCTTCTAGTTGTGGCATGTGGGACGCTGCCTCAGCGTGGTTTGATGAGCAGTGCCATGTCCGCGCCCAGGATTCGAACCGACGAAACACTGGGCCGCCGGCAGCGGAGTGCGTGGACTTAACCACTCGGCCACGGGGCCAGCCCCAAGAGAATGTGTATTTTTTAATTTAAATGAGTCCTCAATACATTTTTTTGTTAATGAATGAGTAGAACTAAATAACTTACGGAAGAAACTTGATAAAAGTGAAATGTTGGCTGTGTTACTAGGCAATACTGCTTATAATAAAAACAACTCCTATAGGTAAACTGCATAAAGAATGAGAGGGCCATGGATGAACTATAAACACGCAGTAGGAAGCCATCGTTTTGGACTTCCCTAAGTGCAGTGTGCTCACAATCCCAAAGCTCCCCTTGCTTGGGACCTGGAAGCTCTATCCGCAGACCACTGCAAGATATACTGGTTCCTACAGCAAGCTTAAGGCTTCTAAGCCAGGGTGGCTCTATATCCGCTCGAGGGGTCCTGTTCTCTCACACCTGAGCTGTCACTTAGGGGGCCAAGGACCAGCCCTTGGTGCTCCGTGAAGATTCTCCCTGAAGCCTGATGATGCCCTGCTCTGCTTCCTGTCCTGTACCCTTCTGCCAAACTGGCACCAGGATGGCCTCTTTGGGTCTCATGAATAGGAAATAATCAGCTGAATCTAAGCCCACGGCTGCCAATCAAAGGAGAGCAGGCAGTGAAGCCAGGCTTCCTGGTTCCAGGCCAGCGCTCCTTCCAGGGTCCTGCGCTGCCTCGGTGCCGTCCCCCTTCAGGGCAGGGTGGGCCTTTTAGTTGAAGTGACTCATTACCTTCACTTTTCCATTCAAGGTAAATTCCTCAGAGAACAAACTGCATTTTTAAACACTTCTTTCTTTCTAAGCTATTAGTTCTACTGGGTGGGAATAAAACCAACCACTGACCCACTCTTCCCACTGAGGCCCATGGGAGACTTACCAGACAGCTCATGAGAAGGCTGGACTTTTCTTCTGTCTCTTCAGTGACTGAAAATTCGGGTGTGTGGGGACAGTGTGCACTGTGCTCATTCACACTGTCCTCCAAACAAGCACGAAGCTTCTGCTCTGTCAGCTCTGGAGACTAAAATATAAAAAAAGTCAAACTACAACCTAATCTTCGTTACCTCATAGTCAACAGGTTGACAATCTGGATTCTTCATGCCAACCCACATAACTCTGGCTCGCTGTGATGGCTTGATCCCTTGGCCTTTAACAACGATCTTGGGCTCACGATTGTACTATGAAGATCTCTTAACCAATCTCCATGTAATCGCCTCTCCAGACGACCCAATGCTCTCCACTCCTGCTATCAAACATACCCACTGCCAGGAGCACTCAGAGCTAGCAGCTTTCTAGCCTCCTTTACGCTTTTGAACCCCCTCCCACCCCCATCCCACAGCCAAACGCATCCTTACTAAGAGCCAGCACTGCTTGGTCCCAGATCTGTTTGTGCTAACTGAACTGGCTACTGTAATTGAGTCATTTCATTATATATTATGTAAACCAATGAAATAAGAGAATGATGCTTTTATGATAGTAAGTGGAATGTTTAGGAAACACTCAAAAAGATAAGTTGCTAAAAGAAATTTTTTTTTAAAGAGCTGTTGAATTAGGTGAAAGATAGGGGAGGAAAAATCCTCAAGTTATGCACTCAACTTCTTGATGCACTTTACAAAAACAAAACTGGGAACTCAAGACTACACATGGTAAGAGAGGTTTATGTAAAAAAGACTCAGCTCTCCAATCAACAGAGCCCTACCCAAGGACTGGCAAATAAATTTTTATGCTTGGAACTTACCATAAAATGTTTCATTTTTGTAATTTGCTACTTTAACCAACCGACAAACTTTCGGTCCCCACCATGTCAGATAAGAGGGCTCCTTCTGTATTTTAAGATCATTGAAGCTTAAATTCTGAATATGGGTGTGTCTTCACACCTGGAAAATTTTTATGGAAGATCAGATACAAGTGTTTCCAATTCTGAACTGGGCCCTCTATAAGGCTCACGAAGTGATACATTAGTAAGTGTTTAACAAATGGCTGGGGGTGGGCAGGGAACACTGAGATTTGCAGAGCTTGCCAATTTCCATGCTGTATATATTCTCACCAGGGCTGATTCCAGCTACCACTGTGAACAGAACATGAAGCTAGGAAGAGAGGTGCATAATGGGTTCCAGCACACCACTGAAGCTTCCTGAAGACAGGAGATACATGTGGGAAGAGGTGACACAAAATTTGTGTGTGGAACACTTACATGAGACGGGACGTACAGGCCACACTGACACAGGACCACACCGCTGGTTATTCTCAGGTTGTACCTAGAAGCAGAAGTGGGATCCCAGAGTATCACAGCCAGCGGGCCTGGATCCCCAAACCTTTCCAGACAACAAGTTTAGGGGGAAATTCCCCTCACCTTGGAGTCGGGGGGTGGGAACCAATAATGCCGAAAAGGTTTTGAAAACTCTTACTTTGTACACACAGGACAGATGAGGGAGTTTGCTTCCCACTCAGCCAGCATGACGCTGAGACACTTTTCATCAAACTGCAAGCTCTTCTCATATTCACGGATGATGGACTGTTCTGCAAGGCAAAGGACAGCTGGAGCGCTTTACCTTGTTTCACCCAGACTGCCCTGTCTTTAATGCAAAGCTTCACCTTCAAAGGCTTCATCCACGCAAGAGAAAAATTTGGGCAAAATCATGCCACCAATCACTAGATATTTACTTCTCTGTGAGGCTTCATCGTGTTAGATCTCTCCTTTCCTGTCTGCCTTCTTGTGACCACAAGAGGAGAAGTGGCGAGGCTAAGGGACAAGGAGATAAGTTTCACATACATCTCCAGAGGCCACAGGAGCAGAGATGTAGAGGGTCTCAGGGCAACTGGAGAAAGCTGATACTTACAGGGCGCTTACTTCTGATGCCGGGCCCACCCTGCTGGGTTTAAATGACCTGTTCCCCAATGTCCACAGATTCAGAGTCTGAATTGTTCAGAATCTGTGTGTTCATTCATTCAGTAAACATGCAACAATATCTAGTACATGGTAGGTATGGGGTACAAAGATGAAAAAGACCAGTCCCTGCTCTTGATGAGCTCACAGTCTAGACTTTAGAACAGGGGTCAGCAAACCACAGCTCACAGGCCATATCCAGCCCACCTTCTGTTTTTTTAATAAAGTTACATTGGAACATAGCCATGCTCATTTGTTTATGGATTGTCAATGGCTGTTTTCACATTACGACAGCAATGAGTAGCTGCAACAGAGACAGTATGGACCACAAAGCCTAAAATATTTACTATCCGGCCCTTCACAGAAAGTTTGTCAACCCGTGTTCTAGAGTGTTCCTTATGACCGAGTATGGCAGAACACAGTAAATCCTTGTTGCTTCAGATTTTTCAGTTAAATGTGCCCCAAAAGAAATATTTAGTGAGTCCTATGTTTCACCACTAAGATAGGGTTTGTAGGGGTGGGTGAAGGGCGAATCAATGAGAAAAGAGAACTAAAACCAAGGAATCTACAGTCTAACTAGAGCCAGTAATACCAATCACAACGACAACTAACACTCGCCTAGCACTCCCTATGTGTCAAATGCTATTTTAAGTCTTTTACATATATTAACTTCTTCGCTGCTGTTATCTTTATTTTAAAAAAGAAGAAACTGAGGCACAGGGGGAGGAAATGCTTTGCCCAGAGCCACACAAGTGAAAACGGGAAAGCCGAGAAGTGGATCTTAGCACTCTGTCCCGCCTCTTCATGATGATAGCTATCGTCTGTGGAAAGCTTTCTCTACGCCAGGCGCTGCTACGTCTTCTACACACGCTCTTTAAGCTGACAAACAAACTCATAGGGTAGGCCTATTATCTCCACTTTACAGATGATAAAACTGAGCCAAGTCAAGGTAGGACTATGTGATAAACAACTTAATACATAAGGTGAGAAATTATGCGCTCTATGGTGCTATGGATACCTCAGGGAGGGGATGCTCACAAGGCCCTGGGGAGTCAGTAAAGAACGGACAGAGTGAGAAGGCACTTAAATTAGGCAGCACAAGAGATCTGATCATGCACTGTATCCTGTAAGGTAACAGGACTACTACTAGTCTATTAATAGAGAGGTACTATAGGGGAGAATAAACATGGGAACTGGACGCACAGAATCCATTTGCTTCCCAACTCCACCACTAGCTGTGCAACCTGTGTAAGATACCATTTCCTCCTGTCTCATACTACCTCGTAGGGTAGTCATAAGGAGAAAACAGTACCATGCAATGAGTCTTCAGCACACTGAAGACTCTTATTATTGGGAAGACAGATAGCCAAGACTTCAGAGTGAAAACAAAGACTTCTGGACACTCAACTGGAGATGGAAGTAGAGGAAGGGGAGTTAAGAACTAATAGTGTTTAGCAAAAAGGTCAGCATTAGAGTAGCTCGATATAGGCAGGAAGGGCTGCTCACAGAGGTCACCTTGGTCAATCAGCTCCTGCTGGATTTCCTCCAGCACAGCCAGGTCCATCAGCTCCTCCAACTGCAAGAGAAAGTGGAGGCATCAGAGGCTTGAGGTTATAATCAGCTGACAAGCCCCACAATGATTCACAGTTGGAAGCCGGCTTGAGGAACTCAGATTTAACTGAAGAAGCCAGTCAAGTCCTTCTGTAGAATGTGCTGGCAACATGGTAATGTGGTCATGCTGAGAAGTCATCAACAAATGATTAAATTAACCACCCAGGGACAAAATAATGGCGCCAAATTTAGGGGAGACAGAATAGGGCAGCACTAAGTATATGGTCCTGCCAGAGCTATGTGACTGGTGGAAAGTGCCTAGCCTCTGTAAACCTCAGGGGGCTCTGTAAAGTGGGAATAAAACCTGCCTGAGAGGGTATTTGTGAGTACTGATTGTGATTACGTAACTCAAACACTGAACTACTGTAGGATACATAGGAGGCACCAAAGAATGTGTCATTATTATAGAGAGCCTTGATGTTTTCAAAGCAGCTTCCCACATGTTTTCTTATATTGTCCTCACAAGGCTGACAACATTATCTTCTTCATCTTATAAATGTGAAAATTAAAGCTCAAAGAGGCAACAGGAAAACCAGGATCAAAATTCCAGAACTACTGACTTCCAATCCAGTGCTCCTCCTGATACACGGTAAATGGTTTCCTATCCACACCCACATCCCAACTCGACTGAGAATAGAATCAGAAAGCCCCTGGGGATCTTTTTTTTAAAAAGAGACATTCCCAGGGGCTGGCCCCGTGGCCGAGTGGTTAAGTTCGCGTGCTCCACTGCAGGCAGCCCAGTGTTTCGTTGGTTCGAGTCCTGGGCGCGGACATGGCACTGCTCATCAGACCACGCTGAGGCAGCGTCCCACATGCCACAACTAGAAGAACCCACAACGAAGAATACACAACTATGTACTGGGGGGCTTTGGGGAGAAAAAGGAAAAAATAAAAATCTTTAAAAAAAAAAAAAAAGAGAGACATTCCCAGCCCATGTCTACCCAATCAAAATTTCCAGCGATGGAGCCGAGGAGTGAAATTTCTTTCTTTTGAGTTTCATAAGTGATGATGAAACTAATTACGAAACGTTATGTTGCAATGATGCAGCAGACTAACAGTCTGGCATGTACGAACTATTAATCTAGACGAGTCTAACATTAAGGACAGAAGAACCTGGGTCAAAGGCAGTTAGAATCCTGACTGCGGGCTAGAGGACGGATGAGTTGAGAGGACTTGGGGTAACAGGTACTGGACACTAGGCATTCTTGGTGCTGTAGCACCCTTCCTGAAAACACACATCCCAGCCTGACCTGAGCCAAGGCCTCTGGACAGCTCTTCATTGACTGCAAAGCATTCCACTCTTCTTCCATCACCTCTTGTACCAGAAGGGTGTTCTGAGCTCTCTCTGGCATATTGCCTCCAGTCTGGCGGTATTTGTTCAGGAGCCTGTCCCGGCTGTTTCTCATTCTCTCCAGGCATCCCTTGGGAGAAGGAGAAAGATAGGGGGGGAAAAAGGCAATTCCATTTGAAAAAAAAACCTCTTAGACTAGTTGATAAAACATTCAAGGAAATTTATAGACAAAAAATTTCAACTATAATTCTAACTATTGTTATTCTGCCATATTCCTCTCCAGTCCTTATCCACATGTGGACGGGTGAAATTACAATACTTTGGTCATGTGTTTCCAGATCACCATATTTCATATTCTATCCTCAATGCCAGCTCCCTCAGTGGTTGGGTGGTGCTAACAGCATCCACTGCATCCAAATTCTTGCTATCCTAGATAAGGCTATGGTAGCTGCCTCCCTGTACAACAGTGTTTCTTGACTTGAGGCGATTTTATCTCCCAGGGGACACCTGGCAATGCCTGGAGACATTTTTGGTTGTCACAACTCTAGTTGTAGGGCTTCTGGCATCTAGTGGGTAGGGGCCAGAGATGCTGCTAAACATTCTACAGTGCACAGAACAGCCCCCCATGACAAAGAGCTATCTTCCTCAAAATGTCAATAGCCAAGGTTGAGAAACCCTGCTGTCAACAGTCATTTCTATCATCAGATTATTCTCCTGGGATATACCCACTACTTCAGAGATTCCTGGAAAGGCAGGCCCTATTACTTACAGGAAGCACGCTGAATTCAGAAGAGGTCAGTACTGAGTTAGGGTACAACTCTGCTAAGAGTTAGTAACTGAGGCTCAGAAGAAACAATTTGGAATAGAAATAATTTCTGGAATTATAAATATTTCTAATTATTCGATTCCTCTCTAGAATAGAAACAATTTCTATCTCGCATGAGGTAGGTATACAAAGTGCCTCTCTCGGTGCCCACCTACCCAAGAGCAGCAGGTGGCGGTGGTGTTACCGCAGAAGTGCAGAGGTGCGGTCACGACCTCACTTCAAATTTAAAACAAACCCAAATCCAAAATTAAGGCTTCCTGGGACTGGACCGGCCCGGGTTAATCCCACACCCAGGAGTCCAAAAATTCCAGGAAGCGGCCGAGCGGTGACCAAGCCCAGACTCACAGGCGGGAGGCGGGGTCCAGGTCCACCTCCACCGGCCAGGCGCTCCCGGCACTTGCCTCCCCCGGCTGGGCTCAGGCGAAGGCCCGGACAGCGCGGCTCCAGACGGATGAGGGGAGTGACGACGGCGCAGCCAAGGCTTCTCAAACCCCACACTCACCTGCCGAAAAGCCTCTTTCCAAGGGGGCGAGCCCACCAGTTTGTACAGCGAGCGGTGCCGGGACCCTAGCGGCTCTGCCATCTGCTCTTCGCGGGAGTCGCCGCCAGAAAGCCCCGCCCCACAGGGGCGCGCAGAACCCTGGGAGTTGTAGTTTCTGGGCGCTGATCACGCTGGATCCGCAGGGTATTCTGGGAAGTGTGGTTTTACCGGCCGGCCCCATACGGAGACAGATTTGGGCATCTCAAGGATGGGTAAGTGAAGTAGTGACATTTGTGAGGTCAGCCCAACCTGGATTGAGCGAGGTAAATCTTGAAGGAAGGTTTTGGATGTCTAGGTTTATCCAGGTGTGGGTGTCCAGTACACACGTCTCAGGCACTTTCCCAGGTAGTGACTTCTCGCAGCACCGAAGCTTGCTCTGAACAGCTAGCGGCCTATTGACCTCGTCCCGCCCACTTTGGCGTCAGAATAAATACTTGACTGGTGATTGGCTTTCCTCTGGCGGAGCCCCTGGCTGATGGGCTGGTCTCGTCTTAGCCCCGCCCCAACTCTAGCCTCGTGCTTCCGGGCTGCCTGCCCGATAATTGGCCGCAGCAGGGACAGCGGGCCGCGGATTGGCTGGGCTCAGCGGCGGGTTGAGCAACTGGAGTGAGGGGAGCAGTCGGGCCAAAGATGGCGGCCGCCGAGGGTCCCGGCGGCGACGGCGAGCTGTGGCAGAGCTGGCTCCCTAACCACGTCGTGTTCTCTCGGCTGCGGGAAGGACTGAAAAACCAGAGCCAAGCCGAGGCTGAGAAGCCGGCCTCTTCATCACTGCCCTCATCGCCGCCGCCGCCGCCGCCGTTGCTAACGAGAAACCTGGTGTTAGGCCTCGGCGGGGAGCTCTTCCTGTGGGATGCAGACGGCAGCTCCTTCTTGGTCGTGCGCCTCCGGGGCCTCAGCGGCGCCGGAGAGGAGTCCTCCCTCTCCCAGTACCAGGTACGGCCGGGCTGAGGGTGGAAATGACCCGCCGCTGGGATCTGAGCTGGTCTTTCGGTTCCCTTGCCATCCCGGCTATTTTCCGTCTTCCGGTAGATGCGCTGTTTAAGGGTGGGCAGACGTCCGGCTTCGGGTGGGAAGGTCTCTCTTCCTTATTTCATTCTCCTCCCGCCTGGCCGCATAACCTGTTAGAGCCTGTCTTTCCGTATCTCTCATTCCTTCGACAAATGGTTGTTGACTCCAGCCACTGTGCCCGACGCTGTTATAGGAACTCGTGCTCTCGAGGTGCTTCAGTCCCTCGGGTCTGGGAGGAGGGGAAGGACCATGGAATAATCAATAAACTATCAGTGAGGCAGGTGCTCTGGAGAAAAACACAGCAGGATAAGGGGATGGGGAGTCTGGGTGCGCTTGCTGTTTTTAGTAGGTTGGTCCTGAGAAACCTATTTCCAGACGTGACGCTCATAAAGTAATAGGGATCATCCTAAGCTTTCTCTTGGGCTTGTTGCGAGCCTCATGTCGGGTAATAGATTTGAGAGCGCCAAGTTTGGTGCCTGCCATGGAGGAGGAATTCCCTCTTAATTCTTTCTTTTTCCGTTTAGAAAGTTAGGCCATCCCCAAAGTTGGAAGGGATTTTTGTTTTTGATAAGCCAGCAGCGTGTGAAAGTGGGTGTGATCAGAAAGTATTCCCCACTTGCTGTAATCCGATAGTACTTTGTGGAAATGTTTACTTATAATAAATGAGTACTCTTCTTTGAGAGATTAAAAAATCGAAAACCTTGGCAGCCATCCTAATGCATGACATCTGTTGTGTGCCGTTGTCTGATTCGTGTTGATGAGAAATTATTTGAATTTTAAAAGGTGCTAGCAGTGTTTCTGCAGTTCTGAAAATAGGTCACAAGTCTACAGTCTACTTACTGTAAAATATCAGTTTACAGGAGTAAGTGTCGGATGCTCAGCACGCAGTATTCTGATAGCACACGACATCACTGTGCAGCACCTGGCACATCATGATGAATTATTCATGCTTGTTTGTTGTCTGTCTTCTTTTCAAGATTGTAAGCACCAAGGCAGGAGCCATGTCTGCCTTGCTTATTTTTGTGTTTCTGGTACTTCACAGAGTACCTGGAATGTATAAGCTCTCAGTAAATAGTGGTGACTGTCTGAATGACCCTCAGTCCTCCAGAATCTCCAAAACTTGGAGGAGGCAAGAAAGCAGCTTAGCATGAGTTGCATCGTAAACATTAGCAAAAGCATGAGCAGTGACTTTAAAAACAAAAGAAAACAACAGCGAAAAACCCTAAATACTGTGATTATCACGAGTGATCTAAGGTGATTAGATTGTATGTATAGCGGAAGAAAGGTGGCCTCTGATTTGAGATGTACTGTCAAAATTAAGTAGAAAGAACTTGGGGGTTGAGAAGATAGGAAAGAACTGCCGACAGGAGGAAAAACAGTTTCATTAGAATCAGCAAAGGGCAGCTGAAAAAAAACAAAACAAGACTTACGTCAATAACAATTAATAGAGATCTTCTTATGTTCAGAACAGTCTTGTGTAAAAGGATTTTGGCTTTGGGTGATTCTCCATACATAAGGATAAGCAATACATTGGGAATCTTATGGTTTATTACTGAAAGTAGAAAGGGAAAAAAAGGGAATTTGACATGGTCATGAGAGAAGAAATAGGAAGTACTAGTAGAAGAAGGGAATTGTTTTGAGAGCATATGATGCCGAGACAAACAGCTTATCAGAACCCCCTGAAAATATCACTATTCCATTTTAAACTGCGTGGGCAAAGCAGCGTTTTACCTCCTGCAGGAGCTCTTCAAGCCATTCTTTGTCTTATTGTACTATTTCTAATATAAAATAGTAATTATCATTTATTAACACTTGTGAGTTCTTCATTTGTCTCTTCACCAAAGCATATATTGAGAGTCAGTGAGCAATATGCCATATACTTTGCTAAAGATACAGAGAGGAAAGAGATCTCAAGTAATTCATAGTTAGTTGTGTGGGATAAGCAAGTAAAAGGATAATTAGAATACAGAGTGGTAAGAACTATCATAGAATTGTCCAGAGTATAGGAATACAGAAAGATGCATTTATCCCTGGCCAGAAGATCAGGGCTATTTTCTTGGGAGGAAAGTGCGTAGAAGCTGAGTCTCCAAGGATGTGTTAGGCAGCTAAAAATGGAAAATGAGGGCATTGCAGGAGAGGAACAGTTGTGCAGAGACACAGAGGCATAACAAAGCCCGATGATTTTCCAGAAATACAGGTTAATCTGATTGGCGTTTGAAGTACAAGTGGGGAACGTTGGAGAGTTGAGACTGAAGTGGTAGGCTGGAGCTTGATCATAAAAAGGGAAACTATGTGTAGTATTTATTTATCAAGGTAGGGAAATTTGATACATTTTATATAACATTCCAATCAAAATGGTTAAAAATATTTCTTCAGTTAATGGCCCAAGTGTTAGTACTTATCCAGAATGCTTCATTATCCTACAGTTAGAGAAAACTAAAGCAGTACTGTGCTTCCAAGTAACTGCCACATATATTTACATTAAAATTAACTCTTTTGACCAGTTTGCTTTAATTTCCAGAGATTGCTTTGCATAAATCCGCCTCTGTTTGAAATCTATCAAGTCTTGTTAAGTCCAACGCAACATCACGTAGCACTTATAGGAATAAAAGGAATTATGGTATTAGAATTACCTAAAAGATGGGGGAAGAATTCTGAATTTGAAGGTGGAAAATCAACAGTGAATTGTAGGTAAGTCATATTTTCATTTAGTGTTTATAATTTGTAATACATGTAGAAAATTGTACAAGACCAGTAGTTTTAAAGGTATGTTTACTGTGCTACTATTGAAACATCAGGGTACTCCAGATGGTCTGCATGTTTGCTTCTTGTGATGATAATGTTTATAGCATATGTGTGATTGTACTTTTATTCTGCCTGAATTGTCACATTGCTGTCTCATTGGAAGTCAGGCTATTTTTTCAAGTAGGTAGAAATAAGATTTTTTTTTTTGAGGAAGATTAACCCTGAGCTAACATCTGCTGCCAATCCTCCTCTTTTTTTTTTTTTTTTTTTTTTTGCTGAGGAAGACTGGGCCTGAGCTAACATCTGTGCCCAGCTTCCTCTACTTTATATGTGGGATGCCTGCCACAGCATGGCTTGACAAGTGGTGCGTAGGTCCACATCTGGGATCCGAGCTGGTGAACCCCGGGCCACTGAAGCAGAGCACGCGGACCTAACCACTATGCCACTGGGCCAGCCCCTAGAAATAAGATTTTTTAAAAGCAGTTATTACCTATGAGCCAGACAGTTTGCACATAAGTTTAACTAAGTTGTTTTTTTCTGTATTATTTTCTTTTTCAACAAATCCAGAAAAGTGCAAGTCTGAAAGATCTACTGAAATGAATATAAGGTAGAAACCCACCTTTAGCTCCACAACTTATAGGTTAGGTCCCCTGAAAATGTTTCCTTTTGAAATCTCTGTTTCCTCGTTTCCACAGTAGGAATGATAATATCTGCCCTGGAGTTTCCCTACAAGATTACTAAAAGGATCACATAAGGTGCTACGTCTAAAATCCCTTGTAAAGTACAGTATAATAAAATACCCCACGATTTAGAAAGCATTTTTATTTCAATTCTTTGATACTGATTGAATAGATGCTTTGAATGCTCTCTTAGCAAGATTTAAGAGAAAGAAATTTGAAGGAAAGAAGAGCAAAGAGTGTTAAAATAGACTTTCCTTTAGAAGGTTTTTCATGCAAGCTCTACAAAGTGTTTTGGGAAATTGTCATCTTTGTTTCAGCACCACTCCGATTGCTGAGAGGTTCTTCACCAGCTCTGCCTCTCTGACTCTTAAGCACGCTGCCTGGTATCCGAGTGAAATGCTGGATCCCCACGTGGTGCTGCTGACGTCAGACAATGTCATCAGGTGCAGTTTATTTTTACCTCTTGGAGCTTTGTGAGTGGGAAGGTTCTGTTTCTACTTAGTTCACAGCTGAAGGTACCGCTAAATGGGTCATTGGAATTTGGAATACTTGTCTGATGGCTCTTGTAACCCATTCTCAGTCATGGAAGAATCGTCTAAGTGCTCTAACTTACATGTCTTAGTTACTGCTATCCCTCTCAACTGCTCCCCCGTCTCTAGGCTCTCCGCTCCTAATCTGACCTCTAAGTACTGTTAAAATAATCTTGCTAAAACTGTTTTCATCATGTCCCTCTTTTGGAGGTAGGTTAGCATAGGGGAAAGAGAGTATAATGGGGAATTGAGAGATTTGAATTCTTGTCCCAGTGCCACATCTGTCTTTGAGGTTTTAACTCCTTTTTAGGGAAGCCTCAGTTTCCAGTTTGTAAAATGAGCAGGTTTGTTTTGATAATTTCTAAAGCTCCTTCCAGGTTTTGCACTGTATGATTAAATACTCTAATCCTACAGAGATTTCTATTATTAGTTCACTTTCTGGATCTGCCTTATGTAAAAAGTTTATTTAGACTGACTGAGGTACAAATACCTCCAGTTTTTTGTTTGTTTTTTGTTTTTCTTGAGGAAGATCAGCCCTGAGCTAACATCTGCCGCCAATCCTCCTCTTTTTGCTGGGGAAGATTGGCCCTGAGGCAGCATCCATGCCCAACTTCCTCTATTTTTTAATATGTGTGACGCCTGCCACGGCATGGCTTGACAAGCGGTGTGTAGGTCCGCACCTGGGCTCCAAACCAGCGAACCCCAGGCCAGCAAAGCAGAACATGGGAACTTAACCACTGTGCCAGCAGGCCGGCCCTGCCTCCAGTTTGATGTTTCCTAATCACTACTTTTAACTGTGCTCTACTAAGTGTTCCTTCCCTGCTGAATGCTTGATCCCTTAATGGCAACGTGTGCAGATCTCATAGCTTCCGGTTACTTTTACTTATTAAAACTTAGTCTGTCCGCTTTAAAACTGATCTCAATTTCAGTCTCAACCCCATCACAGGTCAGACTCTGAAATGAGTGGAGAGGGCATGATCTGCTCTTCGACTCTTCTCCTCACCTCAGTACCCAGAGGAGGAGGAGAAGTGTGAGGAGGGAGGCTGCCTCCTCCTTCCTCCGGGTCTAACTCCTGTAGAGTGCGAGCACGGAGAATGGGATAGCTGAGGCAGACATCTTACCTGACTGGTTGTCTGTCAGTGATGGGGGCCGCGGGCAGCATGTCCTTGATCCTGGTTTGATCTAGTTCCATCTGCTGCTAGTGGCCCCCACCGATGTGGTAGTCTCTGCACACATGGTGTGTGTGTCTTCGGGGGCAGTGTTTAGGCTCCAGCTCCCTCCATCACTGCAGAGCTCTGTCTCCCATTGGTTCTGTCAGCTCTCCATGCCCTGAACCCTCTCTCAGGATGGAGTGTCTTCAACTTGGTATCTCCTGCCTTCTCACCCTAACTGTTGTGGTCTTTCATACGGACCCATGGTAACTGCTGAGGTCCTTTTCCCTGTCCTCCAAGGGCCACAGAGAACTGGGCGTACTATACCATAGTCCTTTCCTATGCTGCTCCAGCCTACCTCCTTCAGAAATTTCCATATGAGAAGTAGATACCATATAGTGTTCACATGCCCCGAGCCCTAGGATATGACATATCAGGTTCACCCACGGATTCCCTTACCTTGGTGGCCTGTAGTTTTCTGCAGCACATCTAACATTCAGCTGGGAATTGAGATACCCATCTCCCCTTATTATAGATACCCCTAATCTGGCTTAGTTTCTCTTAGAGCCTTCCCTGCCTACCCATTTGGCTTTGGATTTAGGGGTAAAGAAGAAGGGAATACCCTCCCATTACAAACATTGTACTGTTCTCCCAAGGACTCTTGACACTCTCCCTCTTCATCTTCCTTTTATATGTGCTGGAAGAGGAGATGGTGGGGAGAGAGCATAGGGCTAGATCTTCCTCATGTTAGCCCCTAAAGGCCGTATCTGGCCTTAGTTATTGAAGCTTCTTTTTAAAATACGGGGTATTCTCTTTTCCTAAACTTTGGACCCTGTTGACAATTTGGGGGTAACAAGAAATTCCCACTCAATGCATTTGTTTTTCTTTTGCTAGTCCTCATTACAGTATATACTGTCTAGTACTTATGTGTATTTTGAAGTCAGTAACACTTGTAGGCATGTAGGAAGACCACAATGAATGTGTGTTCAATTGGGTCAAATTTGCATTAAAAACATTTATTAAATGGCATTTAATTGATAATGGAACAAACTAAGTTTAAAAATTCTTAGTGGGGTCAGACAAAATAAGTGATTAATTTGATGAAGACTTTATGATAATGATACTGCTGCCTTTTGGAAACTTCTTTCTCCTTTTAATGATAGCCGTATAGACTTTGAAAATTTAAGTTATTTTAAGTTAAAATGATTTTGGTAAAAATTTTTTTCCAGTTTTATACTTCCCCTTGAGAAAATTGGGATGACATGATATTGTGTCTTTATATAATAAAAACGTATAGATTCGAGGCTAAATGTCACTCACTCTGCCAGCCAGTTGGTATATAAAGAAGAGTGAGGTGTGGTCCCTTCTCCGATGAGATCTGGTGTCTAATAGGCAGAGACAGATGGGTATAATGGAAGGGAAGCTGAGGAAAGCTGGAAGATTTCGGGGCAATGGTGAGATGACTAGATAAGGCGCCTATGGCTAAGGACTTGGGATGAGAGAGACAAAGGTGCAATCGTATGGAGTAGGCCGATAAAGAATTTTGGTAAGGATAGAGAATATTTCTTCAGGTCCCAAGGAAATCTTCCTGTTAAAAGCTACTTTGTCAGTAACAGCAAGATCTTTGGCAAAGAAGTGCTTTTGATAACTGGTAGGAAAATTCTCAAGAACTGACTAGTTGGAGACAAAAGGGCAATTTTGGGAAAAGAAAGAGAATTTTAAGTGCTGGCTCTCTTCTCTTTTGATTGCTAGAATTTACTCTCTACGTGAGCCCCAGACACCCACTAAGGTCATTGTACTTTCAGAAGCAGAAGAGGAAAGTCTAACACTCAATAAAGGGTAAGTTTTTATTTGTTCATGAATTTTTAAAATTAGTTTATTGGGATTATAAATGCAATTTTAACAGCGGTTGCAAGGTTTTCCAGAGATGACTTTAGCATGCTTTTGGTTTTGTGAGAAGTAAACAAGAGAAGGCAATGTGAATAAGTGACAAGAAATTACAAATCTGCATGTCACTATAACTACCAGCTTGATCTTTTTTCAAGAAAGTTCTAAAATGTGAGTGGTTGAAACTTATTCCCTGTTGTATCTTGAACGACAGAATGAATTATAACATTGCAAAATTACGGAAAGGGTGAGCGTGTGGGGCTGGAGGCCTACCTGCTGTTTGCTCAGTGTGGATAGGTAGATTGCTGAACCAGCACAGCATCTAGTATGCCAGAACCTGCAGTGGGACTTAGATGGCCCTTCGCATTCTCCTGTGACCCTGGCTTCTTTTATGTTTTCTTACCCACTACAGGGACAAGTTCCTGGCTACTTTGACCACTAACAGAATCACCCTTTGAACTCACAAACCCCATTCCTCTGGCCTCCTGATCAGTCTTTCTGGTGATTACCACACGATCACCCACAGCGTGTGCATATAGAGTGAAGCTTTTAGCAGCAGTATTTCTGGAAGTTCCATTTAGTTCTTTTCATGTCTCTGTGGTGGTCATATCTAATAGTCTTGTTTATTTTTGTTTTTCTAACCTTTATTCCTCGGAATATTTTATATATAGCTATTCTGTATTTGACAGTTTCAGTATCTAAGTCCTGGGGGTAGGGGGTGGGGGTCTAAATCTGTATTTGTTCTTCCTCCTGACCCACAACCATAGTGGCTTCCTCTTGTGATTGCTGATCTCTAACTATGAACTTATGTTTACATGATCTTAATATTTGGGAATATTGAGAACTGCAGTGGGGGTCTGTTCCTTTAAAGAGGATTTCTCATCTGCTTCTGCCAGGAATCAGAGGTTGCCACTGACCTGGGACCACTTTAATTCTCTTTGATAGTCCCAGAACTGAAAGTTTGAGTTAAATAATTTTAATGTCTTATGGTACCAGTTGCTTAAGTTCCAGTGCATCCATCTCCACAGTGGGGAAATACTTGCCTGTGGGAGTTGATAGGCCCTGTTCTGGTGTCGGGGCGTTTTCTCCCTGCTGTGTGTCTCCGTAGCTTATCAGCCTCCTTTTGACAGACGCGTCTGGATGTGAGGCTGTGGAGCAAATGCAGTTGTGAAGAGCATTGGCTGTGGCATCCACACCCGTGTGTTCTAAGCTCAGCCCTGCCACTTGTCAGCTGTGGCATCTGGGCAAGTTATTCAATGCACTAAGCCTCATTTCCATGACTGTATGTTCCATGACTTTAAAAAGTAGCAATAGTGTTCATTTATTAGGATTATTGTACAGAATAAATGAGATCATGCCTAAAAAGTGCTTAGCATGGGTCACAGCGCAGAGTAAGTACTCATTAATTGATACCTATATCATTATTAGAAATATTACTATATTTGTTAAGTTTTGATGGCTTTGAAGTCTTTTACGTCTCTTTAACTTAACTTCTGTGTCTCTTTGTCCCATTCATTGTCTTGATTTTTGAGTTTAACTCAGGCAGTTCTTTTATTCTGGGTTTTGAGATTCCTCGTTTTTTTTGCTTCCTGATACCATATACCTTTCCATGTGATAAAGAAACTAAGATACGGTACTTAGAATACTTCAGAATGATGTTGACTCTCAACTATATGAAATTGTGATTTTACTATACTCATATTCATTAACTTTGTGTTAAACTGGAATCTTTTGAGATTACCAATGATACTAAATTTTAAAATATAAAAACAGCATGTTTTATCATTTGTCTTTCCTGATTATAAAGGTAATGTATATTTATTATAGAAAATTGGGAAAACTACAGAAAAATATTAAGTAGAAAATGAAATCTTTTGTAATCTCCTGTAGTGTATCCTCAGTATAGCAGCCAGAGTGATACTTTTAGTATAAATCAGATCATTCTACTTTCCTGCTCTCCACAGCCCACTGATCTCTCAGAGTCTTTACCGTGGCCTGCGAGGGCCTACAGGTGTGCCCCTGACTGCCCCTCTCCAGCTGCGTTCCTCCCTCTGTGCCCTGACTCTCTGAGCTCCAGCTGCCTTGGCCTCCTTGCCATGCCTCAGGCAGCATCACCCACCTTCCCACCCTAAGCCTTCACCTGCGTGCCTCCCTCTGCCTCAGTTGCTCCTTCCCCAGGTAACCACAGACCTCTCCCTCCCTCCCTTCCTTCAAATCTTTGCTCAAGTGTCGCCTTAGCAGCCCTTCCCAGACCACCCAGTCTCAAGTAGCGCCTCCATCAGTACCCTCTTACCGCACCTTATTTTCTTCATAACGTCGTTTTCTGACTTGGTGTTGTCTGTTTGTTTCTTCTCTGTTGTTGTCCATCTCTCTCATGAGAGGGAGGGCCTTTGTTTAGTTCACCGATGCATTCCCAGGACCCTGCGGTAGTGCCTGGCACAGAGTAGGTATTAGTAAATATTTGTGGAACGACTGCATCCCACTGCTCAGAGATAGCTGTTGATGTTTTCAGGTGTTTTCTTCCTGTTTCTTTTTTGTGTTTATGCATGTCTATATGTGTATATTTTACTATTTGTGTATCTGTATACTTAAACTATGTAAAATTAAAGTCGCACTGTATAATTTTATGGCCTTCTTTCATTTAATTTTGTAAGAATTTTACAGTGTTGTTTAACATTTTTCGTTTTTTATCTTCTCCACTGAATACAAATTTTATCCCTACCTCCTGTTATTGGACATTTTGTTTTTGTTTTCAACAAATTTTTAAATCTCTTTTCAGAAGGGCATATACCGCATCTCTAGGAGAGACAGCAGTTGCATTTGACTTTGGGCCATTGGCAGCAGTCCCGAAGAATGTATTTGGACAAAAGGGCAAAGATGAAGTAGTGGCATACCCACTGTACATCTTATATGAGAATGGGGAGACTTTCCTTACGTATGTTAGTCTGTTACACAGGTAAGTTGAGGAGGTAACCCACCCGAAATGAAAACCCAGCTGGGTTGCAGTATAGACTGTCATAGTTGGACCTGGCATCCATGTTTTTGAGTTTGTGGAAGTGTTGCAGCCTTTCAATACTTGGCTTGCATATTTTGGAGAAAGAGTTGGTATGTATGCTTTGACCTTTCATTTCCTCATATTATTTGGGTAAGTTCCACAGAATTCTTGGATAATCACTTCAGGTAAGACTGGATTTGTTTTCACAAAGTCTAGTCAATCAAAAAAGTATTTATTTTGTATCTTATATGAACAAGGCACCATTGGGATGGTTAGACGTGATGATCTGGTATCTTATGTCCCAGTTGTGGAGGAAAGACATATGTACACCTGAAAAGATAATTGGCCATACCACATTATTGTTACACAGGCAGTAAGGATCCAGAGGAAGCAGAGAGCATTCTGACCGAAGAAGTTCAGGGAATTTTCAGAGAAGGAATGATGTCATGTGGTACTTAAAGATCTAATGCAGGATTAAATGAAGCTTCAAGGAAGGGTAAAACCATGTTAGTCACAAGGGCAGCATGAAGTAGAGTATGAAAACAAGAAATGCGAGTGTCATTCCAAGTTCACTGGTGAGACATTCGGGGCTAGGGTGGAAGATTCAGGTAGGCGGCATTAAATGCTAAAGCTAGAAGTATCTTCCCAGGGAGAATTTGGTGGAGTTAAACACCTAGTTAAGGAAGCTGGAGTCTTATCTGTAGGAATAGGGTAGTAGGAAGCCAGGGATGGTTTCCAAACTGAAGGATAAGACAATTGGTTAGGGAATGGAGTGGGGCAGAGAGACTTTTAAAAAAGCTGTTGCAAAATTTAGCTTACCATCTACAAGAGTTTAAACCAGGGAGGTTGTAATACAAAGGGAGAGCTGAACACAGTAGGTACTACAAGGAAGGAGCAATAAGATTTAGTTACTGATAAGGGAGTGAGCCATTAACAGAAACATTCAGGTCAGGAAGGGCAGCTAATTTTTGGGGAAGATTTGTTACTACAAATGGTCAATTTGACACTGTATTGGACCATTAAAGTGGAAATATTCCATGGACAGTTGGAAATACAGTACTGGAAAGAAGATGAAGAAGGTAAAAATAAAGAAATAATAATCATCTGTCATGGCGAGAGAGTTAATAGAGGATAAGAATTTTGGGAAAGTTTGTAACTAGGGAGGCATAAGGCCAACGGCTGAACATTGTAATTTATTCATTTATAAATCGACCTGACAGATATTTATGCAGAGCCCACTCTGTAACAGGAGATGGGAGTACGAGATGGAAGGCAAGTTCCCTGCTGTGTGGTTCCTTGTCTCCCAGAAAGTCATACAACAAACCAGTAACTGTAGTACAGTGTGGTGCTCAAGGAATCACAGGGTGCTGCAGAGTGGGACAGAACAAATGCTGAGGCCTGCCTGTCTCGGAAGACCAAGAAGATGGTAATACGAAAGCTTGGGCCTAAAGCATTCACTAGGTAGAAATGGGAGCAGAAGCGGTTCCAGGAGAGAGAAGAGAGTACGCAAAATGGTAAAGATGAGAAAGATGAAAGAGCTTGACAGATTGCAGAACGGTGAGGGTTCTCTATCAATTGCATTCTCCTTGACAGAAATCTTCTCTGCCTTTCACACATGATCTCTCTTGAGAGGCTTTTGTTGTAATGTTGTCACCCTCCCTTACTCTTCCTCCCGGCCTTCATTTGTCCACACTGTGGTCTGCCTAGTAACTTTAGCCCCAAACCTGAAAGTCATCTTCTGTATCCTCTTACATACAGTTCAGTCCCAAAATTCTATTGATTCTACCATGAAAATTTCTTGAATGTATGCACCCTTCTCTCCATTCCCCTGTCCTTGCTTCAGACCCTCAACCATCTTCTGCCTAGTTTATTGTTCTCTTAGATAGTTGCTCTGAATCCCGTTTTGGTCCTCTCCGTGTCATCCTCCTCACTACTGCTCACTAGCAGATCAATCTTAGTAAAGTGAAGCTCTGTCACTCTTGATTTAAACCTCTAGTGACACACTGTCACCCAGCAGATTAGACTCTGAGCACTTTAACATGGCACATGAGACCATCTACTTCATAAGCCAGTCCTGAATATCTGCTTGGCTACTTTTCTGTTGCCTTAGACTTTGAACTTTGCCTCCCGTTATACTAAGCTAAGTTTCCTTCCTCTTAGTTTTCTGTCTTTCATGCCTCCAGAGCTTTCTATGTGCTGCTCCCTAGCTTGGAATGTTCACCACTCCTTCCCAGAATATACTCTTTCCTCATTGATTTATTTATACACCTCACTTTCTTTGTACCTTTCTGTGTTCCTTTGTATCCTGTAAATCCTTGCATCATTACACTTACCACATGGTATAGTGATTCTAGTTAAATGTTCATTTCCCCAACTAAACTGTCACTTCCTTCGGAGTGTCATCTAGCACTCAATAAATTTATCTGTCTAAGTCTAATCCAGTTAAATATGTGGCTGTGAAGCCCTGAAGATAAGCTATATTTCAGAAGGAAAGATTTGGGACTCATCAGTTTATAGGTAGTAGTTAAAACCAGGCATAGTTTAATATGTTCTCCTATAAGTTTGTATCTTGAAAAGAGAAGAGGGCTTACAACAAAATCTTGGAAAGCATCAATATTTAAGAGACAGAAATTAGAAAAGGACATTAGAAAGGTGTGTTCAGAGAGACAGGAAGAGAGAACTAGGGGAAAGAATTGTTAGAGAACCTAAGGGTGTTAAGAAGCGGTCATTGTTAACCAGTGATAAATGCTGCAGGAGGTCAAGTTCAGTGCCTTTTGGATTTAGTACCTGGAATCTCATTGGTGGTCTTTGCCAGAGAGGAGCTTCTGTGGCGTGGTGAAGGCATAAACCATAGTAAATTTAGGGCAGGGTGTTCCAGCCCCTACACTGTTGATGCTGGAGCTGAGGAGTTCTGTATTGTAGAGGCTGTCCTGTGGGGGAATGTTTAGCAGCGTTTCTGGCCTCTAGACACCAGTACTCCCCCTACCCCCTGACCCCCCAGTTGTAACAACTAAAAATGTCTTCAGGTATTGCCAGTGTCCCCTCAGGTGCAAAATTGTCTCCAGTTGAGAAACCAGGGAGGTAGAAATTGAGTAGGAAAGCGAAAAAGTGGAGACATTGGGAATATACTATCTTTTTGATTAGGGTGTGATAGCTGGAGAAGGGCAAAGGCCAAAAGGGGTTTGAAGTGATGGGCACAGGTATCTTCTGTCAACATTTCCCAAATGTGTTTTCACTCTTTCTTTAGCCCTGGGAATATTGGAAAGCTCTTAGGTCCACTGCCCATGCATCCTGCAGCTGAAGATAACTATGGTTACGATGCTTGTGCTATACTCTGCTTGCCCTGTGTCCCCAACATCTTAGTGATTGCTACTGAATCAGGAATGCTGTATCACTGTGTTGTGCTGGAAGGGGAAGAAGAAGATGACCAAACAGTAAGTTAGGCTAGCGTGGGTATATTTGTATCTCCAACACCTAGTGTAGTTCCTGGACCAGTATGACTGCTTCTTAATTTATGAGGAATTCTAGTTTATATCTGGGACTTCTGTGTATTTCGAACATTAAACACTTAAAGTTAATTGAACCCCACCTACAAATCTAAATGGGAAGAAGTTAGCAGGTGCCCAGCTTACTTGGGCTCCCTGCATATTTCTTTCTGAATTCTAAATTGCAGTCCTCAGTGACAGATAGAACCTTCGGCTCACTGCATTGGCCCTTCTCGTAACTTGTTTACTCGCATCTTCCTAAAAGGAGAGAGGCCTTTTTTCTAAGAATAACGAGGCACTGTTAGAATAAGCGGTGGAATTAAGAAGAATTTGAAAATACTATTTGATGTAGCTTTTTGCTTCTGTTTTTAATTGTGCACATTTCCAAATCAACATGAAAGAGTAAAATTACAATGCTTTTTTTACAGTCAGAAAAGTCCTGGGATTCCAGGGCCGACCTCATTCCTTCTCTGTATGTGTTTGAGTGTGTTGAGTTGGAGCTTGCCCTGAAACTGGCATCTGGAGAGGATGAGCCCTTTGATTCTGACTTTTCTTGTCCAATCAAACTTCACAGAGGTAAAGTATTCACTGAAGCAGTTCTTTTATCCCATCATATGGATACTGAGACTATCACAGATGTCCCCGTCTCACTGATCTGCTCTGTGGCTCCAGCCTTTACAAAGTTGACTGTTCTTTTGGCCTTTTAGTCACTATGTTCCATGTCAGGTCCAAGAAAGACTGAGCAAATCTCCCAGGTTTTAAGATAGTGGTCTTCAGTCTGGATCCACTCAGACTTATAATAGTGAACTTTTCCTGATCCAATCAAAAGTAGATTTCATGATTCACTTACTTAAGTGTATGCAAACTTAAATAAACTTTAAAAATCAAATTATAATGTACTGATTTTAAAATATCTTTTTTCATTTTAGAACACACTATCTTGTTATTCCCAGACCCAGTTTTAATGTTGTCCTTTTTATCTTTTTCTCTTTTGTTGTAACTTACCTGGGTTGGTACCACATCCTTCTGGCAGCTTCTCTCTGTTCATCTAGGGAGCTCTTGGATAAAATGCCGAGAATCGAAGGATCTTTTATTCAGACACAGAGTGGCTGAGTGGAAGGGTTTGTGGCCAGGAGTCTGTAGTGTCCTGGATTTGAGTTAGCGCTTTAACAGTAATAGGTTCTGTAGTATTGGGCATTTACTCAACCTCTCAGGGCTTCAGTTTTCTCATCTGAAAACAACAGGGATAACAGATGATTTCTAAGGTCCCCTCTAACTCAGAGATCCTGTACTCCTATTTGCCCTCCCCGCTTTCTCAGAGTCTCCTCTAGAATCTTGTCGTCTTCCCTGTGCAGAATGAGGAACAAACGCTTACTTAGTCTGGAAGAGTTTGATGCGCCTTTCCTAGTTTTCCTCTGTCTAGTCCTATTATAGTGCCGTTAGCCAGGTAGAGTGCGTAGGTTTGATAACAATGGCTTCAGTTCTACTAAAGTATAGCCAAAAGATTTAAGGGGATAGTGGTCCTTATATAATAAACCAGCAAAGCGAACTCGTCGGGCCTGTCTAGTTGAACAGTGTTTGGGGATATATAGTCTTAATCTTAAGTCTCAGAACCTTGCTTTGTAGATGAGGGAATTGAGACCTACTGAGGTAAAGTGACATAAACTAATTGATTTCCTTGTACAGATAAATCTATCTTTGGAAAATCTTGAATGTAGGCATTTTTATCTTAGTTTTTCTAATAAGAGTTAACATTTTCACATGTGAAACTAATAAACTTTTGACTCATTCATATTTGTATTTAAGGCATATTACAATAACTGAAACATAACTGCATTTTAGATGATATAAGTGAAATGGCTACCGTAAAACATCTGGGGGGTGTCTAGCAAATTCCCTACTTCTGTTACTAATGTTGCTTCCATTTCATAACAGACTTCTGTTATATCTCAGTATTAAGATTTTTCTGTTGACTTCAGCACTAAACACATTTTGAAAAGCCATTTTAAACAATGGTAGACCTAATGAGATGGTTTGAACCTTACATTAAGTGTCAAGTGTGGCCAAATGAAAGAAACTTTTCAATATTTTCTTATTCAAAAAGATGACTGCCATAGACCAGGAATTTTTATAGCATAATGCTATTTTCAGAGGTGTTATGCAGAACCCCAGCGTATAAAACAGATAAAAATAATGTAACATCTACTTTATAACATTTACTTACTATAAGTTCATAGTAAGAAAGTGAGGCTGTTAGATAAAAGAAAAATTTAATTTAGGGTGACAATTGTCATCTTAAATCAGCTTTAGTATATACGTTATTTCTTTATCTTGTTTTAATTGTTTAATGTTTTAAAAATCCTGAGTCACAGAGATAAATATTTATAAATAATAATAGCTATTCAAGATTATTCAAGATCTCACCTTTTAGTCTCAGGGTAGTCTTACGGATACTAGGGCTCAAAGGAAATATAGACATTTTCATTAAGATTATGTAACAACTGCTCATATTTCTTAGTATAAATATAAATGATTGTCACACAAAAATTGTATCCAAAACTTAAACTGTCTGTAAGTCAGCGTTATCGAGACAAGTAAAACTTCACCTTTCACCCCTGGCTTACTGTCCTCTGACTGAACTGTTCAGTCCCCTAAGCAGTTGTCCTGAAGTCTGTTTTGGTACCTGTGCTGCAGCAGTTTCCTGTGAGTACATGTGTGCAAGCATAGGTTTCCTACGGAGCCATGACCTGTCTTCATCGCCATTTGATTTTGAAGAACTGTGAATAAAGGCACAGAGGCAGACAGAAAGGCATAAATGAGTTACTTGACAGCAAGTGTTTATGTTTTGGTGAATTCTATTGTGTTAATATTTAGGAAATAACATACTTGGATTATGTTTATTAATTATGCTTTTTAAAATGTTTATAATATATTTGGAAATTGAATTCAGATTTTAAAATTTGAAAACCCCTGACCTAGTGCCACAGCATGAAGGTGCTGGAGACCTTCCATCAGCAAACATGCCTGTGGGCTACTGGGCTGAATTCTTTCAGTTTTCTAATGGGAACTTTTATGTCATTACTGACTCCCTCTGCAGATCCCAAGTGTCCCTCGAGATACCACTGCACTCACGAAGCTGGCGTGCATAGTGTTGGGCTAACGTGGATTCATAAACTTCACAAATTTCTTGGATCAGGTGAGTTTTCTGAGCTTTTCACTGTTTCACAGGTTCTATCAAAAAGTAGTTTGGAATAGAAAAAAATAGAGAAAATCAATGAAACCACAAGTGGGTTCTTTGAAAAGACTGACAGACCTTTAGCTAAACTGACCAAGAAATGAAAAAGAGAAGGCTCAAATTACTACAATTAAGAATGAAAGAGGGGTTATTACTACTGACCTCACAGAAATATGGAAGATTATAAGAGAATAGCATGAACACCTATGTGCCAGTTAGATAATCTAGGTGAAATGGACAAATTCCTAGAAAGACAAACTACTGAAACTGACTCAAGAAGAAATAGAAAATTTGAATAGACTTGTAACAAGTAAAGAGTCTGAATCAGTAATCAAAAAACTACCCAAAAATAAAAGTTCAGAACAAGATGGCTTCACATCTCAAGAATTTATACCAATTCTTCACAAGCTCTTCCAAGAAATAGAAGAAGAGGAAACACTTCCCAACTCACTCTGTGAGGTCAGTATTACCCTGATACTAAAACCAGACAAAGATGTCGAAGAAAACTATGGACAACTATCTCTTATGAATATAGATGCAAAATATCCTCAACAGAAGACTAGCAAACCAAATCCAGCAACATATAAAAAGGATTACACACCATGACCAAATGGGAGTCATCTCAGGGATGCAAGGTTAATTTAACATCCAGAACTAATTAATGTCTTACACCATATCGGCAGAATAAAGGACAAAAACCATATGATCATCTCAGTAGACACAGAAAAAGCATTTAAGAAAATCCAACAGCCTTTTGTGTTAAAAACACTCAACAAACTAGTAAGAGAAAAGAACTTCCTCAAACTGACAAAAGGCACCTATGAAAAACCCACAGCTAACACCATACTTGATGGTGAAAGACCAAGTGCTTTCTGTATTAGCTTCTCTTGCTGCTGTAACAATCACCACAAACTTAGTGGCTTAAAACCAGATATCTGTTATCTTACAGTTCCATGGGGCAGAAGTCCTCGAATGGCCTCACTGGGCAGAGAGTGTTCCTTCTGGAGGCTCGAGGGGAGAATCCATTTCCTAGCCATTTCCAGCTTCTGCCACCTTCCTTTGCATATAGCCCCTTCCTCCGTCTTCAGAGCCAGCAGTGATTGGACGAGTTGAGTCCTTCTCACCTTGTATCACTCTAGCCTTCTTTGTTTCTTCCCTCTTTCACTTTTAAGGGCCTACCCAGATGATCCAGGATAATCCCGTATCTCGGAGACATATGATGGGCAACTTTAATCCCATCTTCAATCTTTATTCCCTTTGCCATGTAACTAAAGATGTTCACCGGTTCTGGGGATTCGAACACAGGTGTCTTTGGGGAGTTCATTATTCTGCCTACTACATTCCTCCCAGTGGTCCCCAAAGATTCACATCTGACCCACATGCAAAATACATTGATCTTAGCATCACTATAGCAACACGAAGAATAAAATCTCATCTAAATCTCATGAGCTCAAAAGTCCCCAATCTCATGGTCCAAATCATCTAAATCAAATATGGGTAAGACTCTGATTATAATCTCCCCTGGGGCAAAATCCCTCTCTATCTGTGGACCTCTAAAACTAGAAAACAAGTTATCTGCTCCCAGAACACAACGGTGGGACAGGCATAGGTATCAGTTATAGACTCCAGTTCAAAGGGGAGAAAAGGAAAAGGAAAAGGAAAAAGGAACCATAGGTCCCAGGCAATTTCAAAATCCAGATTCTGCTAGGTTTCAAGGCCTCGTGATAATCTTCTGGCCTTGCAGCTCAGCCCTCTGAGTAATCCATTTTGCAGGAAAGGTAGCATTTGTAGAATAGTTTTTATTAGTCTGTTTCCTGCCTGTAGAATTGTGGAGGTAGAACAGCCTCTCTCATCCCTTCTCTGATCCTTTCAGTGCAAGCCGGCAGTGTTTCTGTGGGCACAAAATTCTCAAGAAATGGGGCCAGCCCCATGGCCGAGTGGTTAAGTTCACGCACTCCGCTTCGACGGCCCAGGGTTTCACCCGTTCGGATCCTGTGTGCGGACATGGCACCGCTCGTCAGGCCATGCTGAGGTGGCGTCCTACATGCCACGACTAGAAGGACCCACAACTAAAATATGCAACTAAGTACTGGGGGAATTTGGGGAGAAAAAGTAGGGGAAAAAAAAAAGATTGGCAACAGTTGTTAGCTCAGGTGCCAATGTTTAAAAAAAAAAATTCTCAAGAAGTTTTGGGTCTCCTGTGTCTACCATGAGGACTCACTCTAGCAGACAAGAGGTTCCTCCACACAGCTTTCCTACATAATCCCATCTCTAGTTTTTGGCTTCTGCTGAGATGAAGGATCTAAGTCACATTCTTAATCTCTTCAGAGAGCCTTTTGTGTGACTGAATATTCTGACCTTTTGATCTTTCTGAGGTCTTAACAAAAGATTGAGCAGCCACACCAGTGGCTTTTTCTCTAAAACATACTTTCCTGACAGTGAATCTCTTAATTTTAGCATCTTTTGCCATCCAGATAGGCTGGGAATTTCCCAAATCATCAAGCTTTTTTTTATTTTTGTTTAACAGTTCTTCCCTCAATTATATTTTTCCTTACATTTTACTATAATTAGCAAGAAGAAATCAGGCCATTTCTTTAAACCCTTTGCTTGGAAATCTCCTCAGCTAAATGTCCAATTTAGCTGTTTACAAATTCTGCCTTCCACACTTTCCCCTTAAGATCAGGAACAAAAGGATGTCTGCTTTTGCCAGTTCTAATCAGCATTGTAGTGGAGGTTCTAGACAGGGAAATTCACCAATAAAATGCAGTAAAAGACATCAGATTGGAAAGAAAGAAGTAAAACTATCTCTGTACTCTGACAACGTGATCTTTTATGTAGTAAATCATAGAGGACCCACTAAAAAACTATTTAAACTAAGACATGAGTGCAGAGATTCGAGATCAATAGACAAATAGCTGTTCTGTTTCCATGCAGTAGCAACGAACTGCCTCAAAGGAAATTAAGGAAACAATTCTATTTATAACAGCATCAAAACAAATGAAACACTCAGAAATGAATTTAACAAAAGAAGCGCCAAACATACTCTTAAAACTACAAAACATTGAAAGAAATAAAAAGAAGAGGCCTAAATAAATGAAAAAACATCCCAAGTACATGGATCAGAAAACTTAATATTGTTAAATGGCAGTCTTCCCCAAATTGATGTACAGATCCAATGCAATCCCTGTCATAATTCTAACTGGCTTCTTTGCAGAAATTGACAAACTGATCCTAATGTTCATATGGAGTAGCAAGTGACCTAGAATAGCCAAAATAATCTTAAAAAACAAGAACAAAGTTGGAGGTCCCACACTTGCCAATTTCAAAACTTATTACAAAGGTGTGGTAAGCAAGACAGTCTGATATTGGCATAAGGATATACATAGAGGTTAATGAAATAGAATTGAGTCCAGAAATATACCTTTACACTTACAGTTGATTGGTTTCGACAAGGGTGCCAAAACAGTTCAGTAGGGGAAAGAATAGTCTTTTCAGCAAATGGTGCTGGGACAGGTGTACATGCACATGCAGAAGAATGAAATTGGACCTCTACTTCACATCATACACCAAAATGAACTCAAACTGGATCAAAGACCTAAATATAAGAAGTAAAACTCTAGAACTACTAGAAGAAAACACTGTCACAAAAGTGAAAAGACAACCCACAGAATGGGAGTAAATATTGGCAAATCATCTATCTGATAATGGACTTGTATCTAGAATATATAAACAACTCTTAGAACTCAATAATAAAAGAATAAATAGCCCAATTTGAAAAATGGACAAAGGATTTGAATAAACATTGTTCCATTGATGATATACAGATAGCCAATAAGCACATGAAAACACGTTCAGTATTATTAGGCATGGAAATGAGATTCCACTTCACCCCCACTAAAATGGCTAAAATCAAGAAAGATGATGATAAGTGTTGGCAAGGATGTGGAAAAATGGGGACCCCTGCATACACTGCTTATGGCACGGTAAAATAGTGTAGCCACTTTGGGAAAATAGGCTGGCAGTTCCTCAAGTGATTAACATAGAGTAACCAGTGAGCAGTTCCACTCCTGAGTATACACCGAAGAGAAATGAAAACGTATGTCGACATAAAAACTTGTAAACAAATGTTCATAGCAGCCAAGTAGCCCAGTGTCCATCAACTGATGATTAGATAAAAAACTTGTGGGATATCCACACAATGGAATATTATTCAACAACAGAAAGAAATGAAGGACTGATGTGATACGACATGGATGAATCTTGAAAACATGCTAAGTGAAAGAAGCCAGTCACAAACAACTACAGGTTGTATGATTCCTTTTATAGAAAAGGTCAGAATAGGCAAGTCCACAGAGACAGAAGGTAGGTTAGTGCTTGTTGCCTGGATCTGCGGCAACTGGCAGAGACTAAGGAGTGGTCGCTAACTGGCATGGGGGTTTCTTTTGGGGAAGTGAAAATATTCTAAATTTTTTGTGGTGATGGTTGTACAGTTCTTTGAATCTACTAAAAACCCACTGAATTGTATACCTTAAATGGGTGAGTTACGTGATATTGTGAAGTACATTTCAAAAAACTGTTCTAAAAATAAAATTGGGTGAGGAAGAGACTGGAAGGGAATGATTTCTGGGATTGTTGTCCTCAGTGAAACATTTCTGCATTAAGAAATTTGACCAAGGAAAATGCACTTTCCTTCTTGGGGCAGAAATCTAGACCCCTGTGGAAAGGAGACTTCTGTGTCAGAAAGGCCTACTCCTTAAGAAGCACTGGGCTGAGACAGGAGCTTAATGGCATGTAACTAATATTGTCAGCATTTTAATTGAGAGACTTTTGTCTAAGCGTCAAGTACCTTATATAATGTGCTCCTTTGTAGATGAAGAAGATAAGGACAGTTTGCAGGAGCTTGCTGCGGAGCAGAAATGCTTTGTGGAACACATCCTCTGTACGAAGCCCTTGCCGTGCAGGTGAGGACCTGCCTCCCTTGTATCCACAGATGACACTTGCTCGTTTCAGTGATTCTGATACATGTATGTACGTTACACTCGCCTGAAGACGTGAGACTTCGCCCCTAAGCGTGTCAGTTCCTCAGACGCTCATCAGAAGTCCCCCTGCTTCAGGGCCGCTCCACACTGTGTCCTCTGTCTGGAAGCTATTTCCCTAGTCGCAGCCCCGGTTTGCTGCCTTCACTTGGCTAACTCTCTTTCTTCTTTCTGATCTTAATGTCAGTTCTTCAGAGGGGGTTTCCTTGATTCCCCAGTCTAACTTAGAGTTGTTCTATTATTCTCTTTCTTTGCAGCACATACTACAATTGATGTTTGTGTTTGTTTAATGTCCGTCGCTACTACAAGAATATATATGTTTCATGAGGGCAGAGACCGTGTGTGTGTGTTTCGTACTGTACACTGTCGCCTCGTGTCTGTGTACTCAGTGTCCGACAGAGTGCCTAGGAGATATTCAGTATATATGTGATGAGTAGAATAAAGGGACTGTCTACAATGACTCCTGGGTTCCTCCCTGGGATAACTGAGGTGGTGTGGTACCCTTCAGAAAAAATGGGCACAGAGGAGAAAGAGTGGATTTGGGAAGAGAGAAGGCGAGTTGTTGGGGGCACTTGGAGTTCTCTGTTCCTATAGGACATCGAAGTGCAGGTGCCCAGTAGGCAGTGGACATGGAGGTGTGCAGTTTGGAGGGGTCTGGGCTAAGACGGTCTGCGTGTGGGAACTGTCAGGACTGGAGCCCTGGCTCTGGTGAAGGTCACCCAGGAGAGGGCCTAGAATGAGTAGAGGAGACCTGAGATAAGAGTCTTGAGCAACATTTTCATAGAAGCAGTGAGTGGAGGAAGAGGAGCCCGGTCCAGGAAGGAGAGACTGAAGAAGTACCCGGAGGAAAGGCTGTCAAGGATACAAGGAGGAGGATGTCTCAGAGGAGGCAGTGGGCAGCAGCATCAGATAAGCACAGGAAAGCGGTCACGAGTCTAGATTTGGCAGTGCAGGGGAATCCATTGAGGAAAACGCCTCTGGGGGTGGAAGAGGAGAGCAAACTGTACCAGGCTGAAAAGGGAATGAGAAAATGGATAATAAAATCCCACATGTATATTTCAAAAACAGGTAAAATTAAACAGTATTGCTTAGGAATGAATACATAGGAAAACTGTAAAGCAAAGCGAGGACATGAGTATCACGAAAGGCAGAATAGCGATTACTTCTGTGCAGAGTGGAAGGTCGTGAGGAGGGAGGGTCGCATGGCAGGGCTTAGGGAACTGCAGTGTCAGCGCTTGACCTGGCTGGCGGTTGGTCCATACGTGTCCGCTTCTGTCTGTAGACTGCCCACTAAAAATAGAAACTGGAGAATTCTGAACCTCCCAGATTCCCGCTCAGCACCCCCCTCCACCCCAAAAATGGTGAATGAGAGATGTAGACGGAGAAATAGTATTGTAGGCTACTGTTTAAAAACCGCTGGTTCTAAAGGAAGGAGAGGAAGAACAGGCTGAGATTGAAATTATGGTGGAGAGGGTTTCGAATGGAAGACCTATGAGCTTGTTCATATGGAGAGATTTTGAAACGAGAGTTGATGGAGCAATCCTCAGAAGAGCTGAGAGGAGATGGTGTCAACAATCCGGGGATGGAGATGCGGTGGCACGTGGGGTGGAGAGCGGCATGTTGGCAAGAAAGACACTTCCTGTCTGAGGTCCTCAATTTTCACTTTCTTTAGTGAAATGAGAACTGAGCTTGAGAGGGAGATGCATGCCCTGCACAGTAAATTACGTCCTGTGACGCAGGTGCTAGGCTGCATGGACTTCTTGATGTGAGACAGACTCTGAAGGCCTGTTGGTCAGTGTCTGAGTACTGCATGTGGCCTGGGCGCGGGACGAGGCATCCAGAGGCAGCGGGGGCTGCCGCACTGGGGAGAAAGACACGTCAAGCAGGAACCTCATCGCATCCAGGTAACTGCTGAGATTACAGTGAGTGCCTTGAGGCTGTGGGTTCCTGAGTGGCGTATAAGTCAAATGGCCTCCAGACTGGGAAGTGACAGCTTGTTTCAAACTGAACAGAGCTGTAGGTAGTACAGGTTCCCAAGACCCCACCTTTGAGGTTACTGTACTGACAGCGGTCCCTGGCAGCTGCTGGCTCGGGCCTGCAAGGCCACCAGCCTCAGCCATCTCTTTGCTTTTGGATCCATTGCATCTGCTGCTTTGTAATTTAATTGTGGCTGTGTGTTTTCCAGGCAGCCAGCTCCAATTCGAGGATTCTGGATCGTCCCTGACATTCTGGGGCCCACGATGGTCTGCGTCACCAGTAACTACGAATGTCTCCTGAGGCCTTTATTGTGCGTCCCGTTTTGTATTCTCCACACAGCTTTTGTTAATTCTGCAAAATCTATGCTGGGAAAATGCCCTTGGTAACCGGCTTGAAGATACATGGTTTATGCTTTGGCTTCTGACTTGAGGGTTGGAAGGGTAGATATTTCTGTTGTTCCTGCCATCTCTGGAAGGATTTATTTCAGCTGTGATTTCTGGCATCTCCTTCAGCCAGATGAAAATCGAGAGCTTTACTTGAAAGTAGAAAAGAATAGTAAAGTAACGAACTCCATTATTAATATGAATTAGATTTAATGACTATCAAGCTCTAACTATGTGCCAGGCTCAGAAGTAAGCTGTTTACCTGCATTACCTCCTGTAATCAGAGCAACCCTGTACAGCACCGTTGTCCCCATTTTGTAGAAGAGGAAACAGGGCTAGAGAGGCTGAGCAGGCGCTGAAGTCCCAGCTGTACATCGAGCTGGGCTGCAGACCCCGGGCTCTGACTCCAGGGTCCACACTCACGCTGCTCATTTCTATCTCTGCTAGCCTCAGAGGGACATCACAGAATAGGGAAGCTCTGGAAGAAAGGGGGTAGATAGCTGAACTCAGAATCCTCGTTCCCCTTAAGGAACTCATATTAAGCTATAAGCACCATCTTTCTTTTTCAACAGCCCTGGAAAGTCACTCTGAGTGTTATAAATGCAGGGACAGGAGTCCCTAAGGAGCGAGCTGAGTGTTGAACACTAGATTCCCCCAGGCTCTGGGTGTCAGTTCCAGGCATGTGCTTCTAGACACTGACATAGGGCAAAATATTGCCGTTAACTTACTGTCCTGAGACGTTTCCATTCTCTTTAAAGACTGACAAGTTACACCATTTGGAAAGGAAAGTAATTCACTATCAATTTTGTGTTATTTACACTAAATGAGACTAAAAACTCTAGCAAGACTAAACAAAAGTAGTAAAACTCACTGAAAAAAAATTGCCTTTTTGCCTGTGGCCTCAGCCTATTTTTAAAAAACCCATCCTACCTTTAGTAAAATAAGGCCTAGTCACACTAGGTTACTTCACAATAAAAGCATGAATCCCAAAGGAAAAAAACTCTTAAATGTTGGTTATCTAGATACCTTCAAATCATGTTTCTGCCAACTCCCAGAAATACAAGTTGTTTATAAAGCAATGTTATTGTTTAACAAACTCCCAGATTTGAATTGTTGCGTTCAGAGTCAGTCTCCATGCTGTTGAAGTTTGAAATCTTTCAAGCTTTCTACACTTGCCATTGTGACTATGTGTAATATTTAAGTGGACGTAATTTTTAGAAATCAAGTTATATGGAGCAAACATGGTATATACAGTAGTTATCTGGCTGAATATTCGCTTTGCTCAATTTATTACCTAGGAAATTAGTGATTTCTTTATGTTTGTGACTCTGACTTAGAACAGGCTCTCAAGTCCTTTCTAAAATAGAGTCCATGACAAATTTTTATTTTTGTGCTGCCTTAATTTATTCAAAAAGACTCTGAAGTGGCAGAGTCCAAAATGCTTTGACAAATGGCAGCATTGGTAGAGTAAGAGGATAGCTTCCCAAGGTGACCTCTTCAAGGCAGAAAGCATGCATTCTTGTACTTTTATACAAGTAACACTTTATAGTTTCTTACATCCTCAAAGTTCTGCCTCAGTGTGGCTTATGCCCTCCTGTGATACAGTAAATAACTCCATGATGGGCGTTATTCATTTCTCTTGCAGAAGCACCGTCCATCCAGCATCTCCTCCTCTGCTCTGTACCCGAGAGGATGTTGAAGTGGCGGAGTCTCCCCTCCGTATTCTGGCGGAAACCCCGGACTCCTTTGAAAAGCATATTAGAAGCATTTTGCAACGTAGTGTTGCAAATCCAGCATTTTTGAAGTATGGGATTTGGGGCATATAGGTTTTAAGAACTGGTTCCCTTCTCTGTTTTCATAATTACTGTTCATCCTTTCTGTCCTCAGCTGTTCAACTTCATAGACATTTTACTGTCTTGGAGTTGGAATAACCTTAGGGCATATTTAACCAGGTCGTGAATAGGAGGAGGGGAGAGATAGATGTAGATAGTCCTTGAGAATGATAAACAGGAAGTGTAAAAAGAAGGGAAAAAAGCAGCCATGACTTGAGTCTGTTGTCACTTGTTTTACTCGGCTAAGGAAAGTAATGGTAGAAATGTTTTTTTTAAAGATCATCTGAAAAAGATACGGCCCCTCCTCCTGAAGAATGTCTTCAGCTTATCAGCAGAGCCACCCAGGTGTTCCGAGAACAGTACATCCTTAAACAGGACCTGGCAAAGGAGGAGATCCAGCGGAGGTGGGACGGCCTTTGTGCACATACCATCAGTCCCTGGCTGGTAGCTGACACTCTGCAATGGCCCAGACCTGGCTTCTGATTAAATTTCATTTCTTTTTGCTCTTGAAGGGTCAAATTATTATGTGACCAAAAAAAGAAACAACTAGAAGATCTCAATTATTGTCGAGAGGAGAGGTAAGTACCAAAACTAGGGAGGGAAAAAACCAATAGTTGAGTGAGACTGAGCTCTCAGGGTGTGTCTCACCCTAAGAAGCTGAAGTGCACTGGCTGGCTTACCGTCAAGGCGGACCCCAAGAGTCTCTTGTGTTTTTACGGCATTAGGAAAAGTCTACGGGAAATGGCTGAGCGCTTAGCTGACAAATATGAGGAAGCCAAGGAAAAGCAAGAAGATATCATGAACAGGTCAGTGAGCTGTGTAACACTCAGTTCCCTACTCAGGCATTAAGTGTTACTAAGGAAATGGGCCTAGAGCAAGTGCTGCCATGTCTCCAGAACTGAACTGATGCCCCTGCCTCTCCTCTGAGGGACGTGAGGGAAGACAGCGTGGGGATGCTGTCCCCTAACCTGTCCCGTGGGGCCTCCTTCAGACACCAGATTCACAAATGAGGAGCTTCAGTTATGGCTGTTTCTCCTCAGCGCCAGAGCTCTTAAGCTGAGGGGTGTTTACCTTTTCTAAAGGATGAAAAAGGTGCTTCACAGTTTCCACTCCCGGCTCCCAGTTCTCTCTGACAGTGAGAGAGACATGAAGAGAGAGTTACAGCTGATACCCGATCAACTTCGACATCTGGGCAATGCCATCAAACAGGTAGGAGTGGATGCAAGGGGGCTCAACTTGGTACTGCTTTTCTTAAGTGTTCTACAGAAAATAATTTTATAAAATGTACAGAGAGACTAAAATAGATACCATGAATATGTGTAGCAAACCATAGCCAAAATGTCTATGTTGTTTGGTATTTAAGGTTACTATGAAAAAAGACTATCAACAGCGCAAGATGGAAAAAGTACTGAGTCCTCACAAACCCACCATTGCTCTCAGTGCCTACCAGCGGAAGTGCATTCAGTCCATCCTGAGGGAGGAGTGAGTATCACTACCCGTCGGCCATTAGTGTGAGGTAGTTTTTCCTTGAAAATATGCCACAATCCCCTTCTCTGCCCAGATACAGCTACTTGGCATTTGTATGTCAATTACTGCAACGGGAACCCTATGATAGGGACTTAAGAGGTGAATATAGTGGGAGGATCACAAATGATGCCTTTCTGTAATCTGACTCTGTTGTGTGGGCAAGGTATTCCCCAGTGAATATGTTCATAAGTATTTCGAGCAGGTGCACCACGGTTTGCCGCCACTAACCTTAAATAAACAGTAAACACCATTACTATCCATCTGACACCTTAAGCTGTAACTTTAGCAAAGTACTTCTAAGATAATTCTTAAGAAGATTAATGACTTATTCATTTGTTTTATTCCCCAAAGTGAGCGACTTTATGATTTTACAGGGGTGAACACATACGAGAAATGGTGAAGCAAATTAACGATATCCGCAACCATGTAAACTTCTGACCCCGCCAGCAGAGGAGCCACGCCTGAAGTTAACACAAGTGAAGGCTTAAACTCATGGTGTAAAACTAACAGGCAGCATTATCTAATTTATAAAGGGCCATTTTGGATGAACTTTGGTGTGGCTGTTCATCATTTTTTATATTTTACTTGTTTTATAGTTATTGAATAAATACTTTTATTTAAAAATCGGAATGTGTTTATATATACAAGCTCAAGTCTGTGCCTGTATTCAGCAAGGGCCTGGGATGAAGAAAAAAGGCCTGAGACTTTCAGCGGCACACTGCCAGGTCTGCATGCACCCTACTGAGTGTTCTCCATATCTGAACAAGAGCAAGAGCTGCCTTTGGTGCCAGAAATATGACTCTGAAGAGGGACAGAACCCTAGGCTTCAAAGGAAAAGGCCACACAGTATACTAGGCAGCAGCTTTTTTAATTTGAACATTTTCTTCTTAAGGACACGCCTTCAGTACAGTTAACAAACGGTTACACCTGAAATCTGCTCCGAGCCGCGCTCAGGATCCACAAGCAAGGCCACTGCTGGCTCACTTCCTTGACAGGCAGGGTTACCTTTCAGAGCTGACTTTGGCTGTGCTCTTGTGTCCTGATGCGCGTTACTCAATGGGTACGAGGAGCATGTGCAGGACCTCAAAGGGAGAAGGAAACAAATAACTTGGTATGCAGTACCTGGTTCTGTCCTCAGTTAGCTTTAGGTAATCTTTTTATACCCGCCAATAGGAGTTCTGAAAGGTAATACCATCCTTGCCTAGAAATGGCTGAGTGACTGCCAGTTAAAAGCCACATGGTAAGGTAGGTTACAGGTCAGAGGTCAATCAGTTAGACATGCGTGAGAACGTGTGTACAGACTGAATACAAGCACAGGAACACTCGTGAAAGCCAATGATCTTCTGTTAGACGGGCTAAATCCTCCCTTCTAAATCAGTTTCCCCATAAGAAAACCCAGTTTAAAGAAGGTTCCTACCAGGCGAGTGTCATAATCGTTTCATACCAGAAACACATTAACAAAACCTAGAGTCTCAGCCTGGGTTTTTCTAGGCATTTTCCTCAACAAAGTGGGGTCCAACAGTTTGCACCTGCCGCCGTAGAGACCGCTAACAGTTCCTAATCATGATCCCACTGGCCCAGGACCAGCTCATGGAGAAAAACACCTGCAAAGTGCCCGGTCCCAGCAGAGCAGTTCCCTGGACTTGTAGTTCAGAAAAATTAGGAATTACCCATCCTGATTTATGATGCCAATTTTAATAATCCGAGACAAATTAGCTTGGAGCTTATCCAAGGGACCAGTCTTAACACACATAATTTAAACTGATTGCATTTTGGAATTGATAAAATTCCCTGTGAGTCAATGAGGATGTTTCCTTTATCTAAACCAAGTAGCACTTTATACAAAGGGACTTTAAACCATTAAAACAATGTTTCATGCATGGCAAGCCCAGATAACACTATTTCCATAATTAGTATTTACTTTTAAATTCATAATCACGAATGCAAAACTACAACAATAACCCAAGAAATGAGATGTGTAGTCTTTATCTTGTCCTATGGAGGACAGAAGTAAAGATCTTTAGGGCTAGTCCATAATCACTTCACTTATAACAAAGACAATTTACTTTAAACTGTAAATTGATGGCGGCTTTACATGAGCCAATCTACTTAAACCACTTGATTACCACAAGGTTCCTTTAAGTACCCTGCCGTTCTGCAACACCAATCACAACAATTATTTGAAAACAGTTTGACTTTGGCACCATCTGTGTGATGAACAGAGTAGCCTTCCACTGGCTAACAACGCTGCGGTAGGTAAAGGGCGACCACGAATCCATCCTTTGTGCTTTCTGCAGCGCTTCCTAAAGTTACGGCAAAGACAACTTGTTCACGGAAGCTTTCTCCACGTAGGAAAGGAATCTAACCTCACAGAAACGACAAAGCAGATTCCCAAACTGACGAACATACTAACTGGATTTTCCCCAACTTCACCATAAGCATTATCACACTCCAGGTCTAAATTAGAAAAGAAAATTACAAAATAGGTATCTGTCAAACCTAGTTATCACCATTTTTATGTTTGACACTTGAAACAAACAGTACTCAGGCCTACTGATTTGAGTTGAAAGTAAGTAGCAGATGTATAAATTTATACTAGATGTTGCCAGACATAGCTTGTTTCATTAATATTATTTTTTCCACTGATCCAATAACTAAACTAAAACAGTTGTCAAAAGGGTAGATGGTGCCAGTTCAGCTTTATCCTGGTACCTGTGGGCCCATGAAACTCATCCAGGTAGCAGAAAAAGTGCTTCCAAACAGTTTCTTGTGCTTTCCTTTAACCTCAGTTTCTACCACATACAGCCCCAGCCAGTTTCCAAATTCTCACAATTAATTTAGTTCTTGAACGGGTTTTGTTTGCCACCGTCTCAGTCCCAGGCAAGTTTCAGTAGCATTTAGGGTCCTCCAACACAAGATAAAATGTAAAAAAAAGAGCACTGAGCTAGGAAATACAGTCACTAGCCAATGGCCTGCTCTCAAACTTCATATTTTAATATAAAATATTCATACAGCATACTATAACTGTCTGCTAGCTGAATACTGTTACTGATGAACTCTAGACAAGAGGAAAAGAAAACTCTCTCTTCCAGTATCTATGAACAGAAAATGTAATTCCAAACACTATTGGGATGGTGTTTTGGGTAGGGAAATGCTGGATAAAGCAGGCAAGGAAACAGCACTTTCTCCATCCCCAAATCTGATCCCACACCCGATGGAATCAGTATGGAGTCGGTTAGTGTTCCCAGTTGCAAGGTCTTTGTGCTGCAAATGACCCCAGCTGTTTGCTGTTCCTGTGCTGCAGTCTTCTCCCACTAGAAGTAAGCATTTCTCCAGTCTTCTTTTTTTTGTGACTTCTTCAGTTAAGAGTTAAATAATAATTAATGTTGCTCTAAAGATGAGTTAAAAACCCGAAGTGCAGGCCAGAGTCCTGCTACGAGGGTGTCATGTCTCAGGGAGCTGGTTAATGTCTGTCAGTTTGGTATCGTTCAGAATTGCGCGGATTCGCTCCAAGGAGTCTGCTTGCCGGATCCGCTCTAACTGCACCTGGAGACACAATACAGTGAAATCAGTGCAGGCGGCTCCTGCCTAGATTTTCCTGAGTTTACTTTGATTTCGCTGCCTTGGAACAGATTAACTCACCAGAGAAGAGTCACTTCAAACAAAGGAGGCAGCAAGACCAACTAAATTCAAAAAACAGTTCTCCAAAGCTGCCGTGCAACAGACCAGTGTAAAGTCTGGAGTTATGGAGATGAAGGAGACCTGACCCCTGAGAACCCACAGTTCAGTTGGGGAAGGGAAAAAAACAAGTTTATAGAGAGTTTTAGCTAAATGTCACTGCAGGCATTCATCAAGTGCCAAGGCAGCACGGCGGGTGGACCTTTAGGCGTAGCCCAGCTTGGGGACCTAGAGAGGGTTCCACGGAGAGGGAAAAGCTAAGCTGGGCCTTGAAAGAAAGGACAAGGGTGCTCAGCACGGGGAATGCCGTGCTGCAGAAGGAACCACAAGTAGTGAAGAAACATTAGAGCACACAAATGTAAGGCAGAGAGATGAACAAAATGTCGCAACAGGCCTTACGTGGTGTGCTGAAGACTTCCTACTTTACTTTTAAGGATCAGCAAGGCAGAGGAAAAGGGAAAAGGGGACAAGTCTGAAGGACAAACCTGGTTTCTGGTTTGCATGCCCACGCAGGTAGGCGGGGCTGGAGCAGGGGCAGCCGTAGTCCCTAGCCCTCTAGCTGTTGTCAGTGGTCGAGTCAGAGACTGGCAAGTGCTCCTGGGTACCAAGACCCCCTCAAGTGCCTTGGGCGCTCTGTCTAGGGCTTCATTCCCCAAATGCCTCACCTGTAGGGTCTGAGAAAGCTTTACAAAATCTCTCTGCACTTGTTCACTGACGTCTAGTTCTGTCTGCAACCTCTGAGCTTTGTTCTTCTCTTCAAACATTAGCTGTTCAATGGTAACCTAAAAAATACAAGTTTGAATGAGGATTAATGCCAAAGAGCCAAAAGTCAGCATCACTGAGGACATCTAGGAACTTGCAGTTTCCCAACTAGAGGCAAGGTGGGTATCCATCATAGTCCCAGATCCTGTCGTCCTCCCTTTACTATAGGGCAAGGGTGCAAGTTGCCTAAGCTACTGAGATCTCGTAAAATGAACTGAATATGAAAACTGAGTCCTAATGAATTGAATATGAAAGCCAGAATAAAAAATGAACTCAAGCGTTGCACACACTCCACCCCATGCCACAGACTCCTCACCCCCACCCCCAGCAGCCTGGTGACAGTGATTAATCATGGAAAAGCAGCTGCTGAGATCAGCAGCTATCCCGGCAAGAGGGAGAGAAACTTTGGGGATTTCCTCTGACAGGCACAACCGTCAAGCATCTGCCAGGAAAGGTCTCAAGGAATATGCCCCAGGCAGCCCTGGCGATCTCCCATCTTCCTTACAGAGACAGTTCAGCAGGACCATGTGGGAACCTTTCTAAAAACAAAAGACTATCAAGTAACACGGACACAGTGTCTTTACACTTCAAGGTCTGACCCCACAGCTCACCGAGACCGTTTCTGGGAAACCTCCCCTACAATGAGCCTCGTGCACTTTTATTCTAACTGGACTAATCCAAATTCAGGCAGCAAACATGCTCAATGCATATCTGACAGATCCGTCAACGGAACGACACCTTGAAAGCAGCGCTTCTAGCTGCACGCAGTGCCGAGTTTGGTTCACGGCCCTTTTCGCCCAATGCCTAAAAAGCCAGCGAGGCCCACGACACAGGCCCCCAGGGCTGGCAGTGTGCAGATCTGACCCAGCTCCAACGAGGTGGCTTCATTTGCTTTCTGCAGAGTCTTGCCACCTTTCGGAAGGTGGCACTATTCAAAGCAGCAATGTGATCCTACATTCTTAGCATTGCTTTTTTATTAAATTACCAACAAAAATATCACCTTAGCAGCACTCTCTTTCTTTAACTCATCTTCCAAAGTGACTTTCATTTCCTGAAGGCTCTCAAGCTGCTGAGACTTCTCTCTCAGTGTGGACTCCAACTGTGAAATGAGGAAGGAAAAAGGTGAAACTCCAAAACTCCCTGCAGGACACAGCACTGCCTGGAGCACCGTCCTGAGGGTCGGGCCCAGCTCTCAGGGCCGCCAACTGTGCTGAACGCGCTTCCCGCCCTTTGGTCTCTGCAGATCTCCTATTTATTCTTCAAGACCTCTTGTTTCTTTCAGTAAACATTTATTAGGCACCTACTATGTTCTAAGGCCTGGGGATGGAGAAATCGGGACAGAGAGAGGTAAAAAATTATGGCCTGTGAACATGGAGGAAGAAGCATCAATTCCAGGAAGGTTGGGAAGGGCTTCCTTGAAGAAGTAACATTTGACCCTTCAAAGACAAGAAATTTTACAGTGGAAGGAAAAGGTTAGAAGGGGGAGAAGGTGGAGAGCAATACTCCCAAAAAGGGGAACGGATAACATATTAAAAAAATGCCTTCAGAAACTGTGCTGAGTTCTTGTTACACTACAGCACAGAGTGCTGGGGCCTTGAAGGCTGAGGCTGGAGAAGCAGTGGTGAGGCAGGACATCCCCAGCTGAGCTAAGGAATATGGACTTGATCCTGGAGATAAAGGGAACCACTGGAGGTTTTTTAACCAGACTGGGACACAATCAAGCTTATAATTATTATTATTATTATTATTTTTTTTTTTTTTTTTTTTTTTTGGTGAGGAAGATTGGCCCTGAGCTAACATCTGTGCCAATCTTCCTCTATTTTGTACGTAGGACACTGCCACAGTGTGGCTTGATGAGCGGTGTGTAGGTCCGTGCCCAGGATCCAAACCAGAGAACCCTGGGCTGCTGGAGTACATGAACTTAACCAGCACGCCACTGGGCCAGCCTCAAGTTTCTAATTTTTAAAGATCACCTTGGTTTCATTATGAAGAGGAACTGGAATGGGATACATTTTGGAGATAAGGAAAGAAATGCGGCTGTTACAATAAGCTGGGTGAGAAGTGAAGTCTGAACCTAAATAGCAGCACTGGGAGTGGAAAGGATGGGACGCGTTTAGGGCGCAGTTTCTGCCAGCCCAACCTCAACAGTACAGTGGAGGCAGAAGCCAGACTGTGGTGGGTTGAGGAGTGACTTGGAGGTCAGGCAGTGGAGACGACTCTTTCAAGCACCTTGACCATCAAGGGGAGAAGGAAGATGGGTAGCTTGAGAGAGAAGTGCAGTCCAAAGAGAAAGGTTTCTCCTCTTCATGGGGAACATCCGAGCGTGTTTACGTGTAATGGAAAAGACCCATAAAGAGGGAGCAGCTCAGGGCCCATGACTGAGGGAGGACTGAGGATGCCGGGCAAAGACGTGAGACTCGGGTGAAGCACACGTGCAGCAATAGAAGACGGGTCAGAAACAGGTCATCATGTTCTCTGAAGAAACGAGGAAGAGAGACGGTTAGGAGGAAAAGAAAGAGAACACGTAACTGAGGAGCCAGGAGGCTGAAGGTGATCCTGCTGATGACGGGGGTACGAGACCAGCGTCTGCTAAGAGTGAGGGGGTCAGGTGAGGGGTGACTGTCTGAATAGAAGGGAGACGACCAAGGACAAACGGAAGGCTGACTGAGCTGCACTTGAGGCCCAACCAGCGGCATGAGCAGGCAGGGTCCTTCACTCCAGTGGCACCAGGGCAGAGGCAGAGAAGGTGGACACCAGGATCAGTCTAGAGTTGGGCAGTGTCAAGTGAGGGCAGCAGGAAGACAAGGAATCAGGATTTTCAGGTGTTGGTGGGAGACTAGTTGAAGAGGCACACCATGCAGGATGCACCTTGGAAGGAGAGAAAGCAAAGCCGTGAGGAAGGTGCCAAACCGGGAGAAAAGGAAAAGTTCACGGAAGGGAAGGTCTAAGTGAGGCAGTCAGACAGATGAACCTATGTGATTAAGAGCCAGAAGGACGGCAGATTGGAGTCAGGGAACGTGAGGCTGGAGTGTGATGTCAGAGGTGGTACAAGGTGCAGCCAAGAGTACAGAAGGAAGGGCTGGGTCAAGGTGGAGGTCACTGAGTCAATGAACAATGAGGCCAAGGAGTTGAATGGGGTCATCTGGCAAAGGTCTCGATTTGTCTAAGAGAAGAGGACTCTAAGCCAGCCATCATCTCCTGTTTGTAAAAACTGCACAGATTTCTACTGTAGCTTTAAGTGCATATCACATCATAATGGCGCCTGGCCCGCCTCCCCCTACAGTGGAAACTCGAGGCTGCAGTCACACCTCAGTCTTCGCTGTTTCTCCCCAGGTAACACGCGGCCTGACAGAGAACACTCTCAATAAATGTCCTCTATCAGCATCATACCCTTATCCCACTATATTTTTTCCCACTAGAAAGAAGTTCCTTGAAGACAGGGACCATCCTAACTATATTTTATTCCTGGGGTCTAGCACAGTAGGATTCAATAAATAGCTGCTGGTTGCTGATAGGATTAATTTGAAACTCATGAAACTCACCTGTCCTTTTTCTATTTTTATTCTTTCTAATTCAGCTTTTAGGCTAGAAATGGAAGCTAGAAGGAAAAAATATGGAGAAGTGTTAGCATTTATTGATTATTTTGCATTTAAACTTTTTTCTTAAAACATCCGTTTCTACCAAAAGCTCAATCTCATCGAATAAAAGGAGTCAAATACATACTAAACTGGGGGGGGTGGTGTGGCAGGGGATGGCACCCCTTTCTCAAAATTATCCCCAACCCATCAGCATCATAACCAAGCTCGGCTAAAGGCAGAGTCCACAGGAACGAATACTACCTCACAAACGACCTCTCCATCGAATGTCCACACCTAACTCTGCAAGGGCTGGGGGAAGAGGGAGATTCCCAGCAGGAGTGTGCTGACACATCCAAGTTCTGCAAGGAAATGCCACCCATCTAATCCTGTCCCCCGCTGGTCTGGCCCAAGCACTGAGTTTCCTACCTATCAGCAGTGACTGAACAGAGAGGCCAGCAGAGCTGCTAAAATACAATGAGGCTTTTGGTTTTTTGGGGTTTTTTATTCCCAATTACTGGATATATTTCCAGAACATCTGGAAAAATGGACTTTTACTTAATTCTTTCCTATACTTTTCTGTTTTTCACTTTCCATGACCATGTATTACTTTCTCTAATCAGAAGAAAAGTTTCTAGTGCCTGCAATTCTAAACGATATCACTTTTATCTTCACCTATTTCTTCCTTGCAGTTTTCTATTTCTAGCTGCAGGGTTTCTTCAAGGTTTTCTTTCAAACACTGTTCGGCTTGAATCTGCTCCTTCAGGAAAAGTATTTCAGCCTTCAGCTTTTCTTCCACGTGGTCTGCTGCTGTCTGCACATTAACGATGTTCTCACGGTATTTTAACACCAACTCCCGGAGCGCCTAGATTCAAGAAACAAATGGTTACTGGGTTTGGGAGAGTGAAAGAAAATAAACAAAAGAAGCTAAAGATCTTCTGCGACCAGAATTTCAGATGTTGTCTTAAATAGTTAAAAGATTAAAACTTTGAACTCCAATCCACTCGGGGCTTCAAGGGGCAGGCGCCACGTCATGTTAACACGCAGTATGTTACAGAAAAAAGACATTTCCAGCCAAGAATGTGTATTGTGAACTATGTATTTTTCCCTCAAAACTGTTTCCTAAGCAGAAAAATTAAAATGTTAAGTGAATGACAATGTGAGATTCACTCTGAACAGCTCAGGAGCTTCAACTCGCTTAAATTGAGGGGAGTTAGGGGATGAGGACCAAAATGACTGAAACTCAGAAGCAAGTGTGACCTCTAAGAGGATAAAATTTATTATTCATTCCAACACTTATTGAACACCTACCACAAGCAAAGTACTATGTTAGGCCGGGGCAAGTATGGCAAAGAGTAGCTTTCTAAGGTGATCAACTGTTTTCCTATAATAAATTCAGTTTAAATCTTATTTTATTTTTTTCCCTAAATTTTACTTGTCTTTTTAAAAAAAATCCTCCCAATTATACCCTAAAGTAACTCTAAAGTAAAAACTGAGATTCTCAGGTAACTACCGAATGTGCTGTATATAAGTTAAAGAACAGCAGTAAAAAAGGGTAACTGAAAAACTGTACCTAGACAATTTTCCTCACATTTATTACTGGAGCAGCTCGAAGAACCAAGCCTTACAGGCCAGACGGTTACAGCCTTCAAGGATTCTTGGAATTTTTTTTAATCTAGAAATAAAAAGTCTCTAGAGAACATGGAAGAAAGCAATCTTTCCTGCCGAAAGAGAAAGTTTAACAGAAGTGGAAAGTGGTATGCTGAAAGCAAAAGGAGACAGGTCCCCAAACTTTCTCTTGGATGAGATCAGTCACCAGCCCAGAAAGGAGAGTGCTCTCCCGAGTGCCAGTAACCTGAGCTGAGGGCACAGCTGGGGGAGGGGAGGCAGAGGAGGGAGATAGCAAGAAACTGATGGCAGCGTAGGCAGCGGAGCCCTTGTAAATGAGTAAATAAAAAGAAAAATAACAGTAATGCTGATGTGTATACAGCAAAAAAGAAAAAAATAACTGAGGTTCAAATTTAGAGGCTGAATCTGCAGGGTAAGTTTAGGGAAAACTGTTACTTAAAAACTATAAATGTCTGTAATATTTGATTCTTAAATAATTTAACAATTATAATTTCATTTTTTTTTAAATAATAAAAGAACAAAAGGATCTTACGAGTGACATTTTTCTATTTTGTTTGAAAATTGCTCTAAGAAATCTCATCTTTGCCTATACTGTTTATATAGGGCTTACTCGGGTCTAAAACGATCTTTTTTTGTATTCTGAAAGGTTTAAAAATGTACGGGTGTAAAGGTTGGAGAAAGTTAAGGAGATGGTTATGAATGTCTCAGGGAGACTGCTGGTTTTGTAGCCCAGGTTCGCCCAACCACCGAAGAACAGAAGTGACCAAAAGTGTCATGAAACTTACTGGGAGACAGAAAGGAGGGTGAATGTGATACACCCTTTAACTGCTAAATAGACACAGGAACATCACAAGGAGCCAGCCTGGCGACCCCTTCCCAGCATTTAATTTCTGGTGCATTCTCAGTCTGGTCCTGCGAGAATAACTTACAGACAACCTTCAATTTGGCAAAGGACTCTTAGATATGACAGCAAAAGCATAAGCAAAAGAATAAAAAAATAGGTAAATTGGACTTTATCAAAATTAGAAACTTTTGTGTTTCAAAGGACACCATCAAGAAAGAGAAAAACAATCCACAGAATGGGAGAAAATATCTGCAAATCACTTACACCTGATAAAGGGACTTTTATCTAGAATTTATAAAGAACTCTTAAAACTCAATGATAAAAAACAAATAACCCAATTTAAAAGTCAGTAGGGCCCAGCCCGGTGGCACAGCAGTTAAGTGCAAATGTTCTGCTTCGGCAGCCCAGGGTTCGCCGGTTCAGATCCCGGGTGCGGACATGGCACCACTCAGCAAGCCATGCTGTGGTAGGCAACCCACATATAAAGCAGAGGAAGATGGGCACGGATGTTAGCTCAGGGCCAGTCTTCCTCAGCAAAAAGAGGAGGATTGGCAGTAGTTAGCTCAGGGCTAATCTTCCTCAAAAAATAAAATAAATAAATAAAAAAAGTAAGTAAAGGATCTGAATAGACATTTCTCCAAGTAAGATATACAAATGGCCAATAAGCACATGAAAAGAAGCTCATTATTATTAGTCATTAGGGAAATACAAATCAAAACCACACTGAGATACCACTTCATACCCACTAGGATGGCTATAATCAAAAAGTGAAATAACTACACGTGTTGGTGAAGAGGTAGAGAGTCAAATGAGTAAACACGGAGTTCTCATATGACCCAGCAATTATACCCAACAGAAATAAAAACATATGTCCACACCAAAACGTGTACACGAATGTTTACAGCAACATTATTCATAACAGCCCCAAAATGGAAACCACCCACATATTCATCAACAGACAAATGGATAACAAAATATCCACAGAGTGGAGTATTAATCAGCCATAAAAAAGGAATGATGTACATGATACATGCTACAACATGGACGAACCTTGAAAACAGTATGCTGTGTAAAAGAAGCCAGACACAAAAGACTAAAAATTGTATGATTCCATCCATGTGAAAGTCCAGAATAGGGCAATCTACAGACAGTAAGTAAATCAGTAGTTGCTTAAGGTTGTGGGGTGGAGAAATAAAGGGTAAGGAGTTTCTTTTTGAAGTGACGAAAATGTTCTAAAATTGATTGTGGTGATGGCTACACATCTGAGAATATACTAAAAATCACTGAACTGTGCACTTTAAATGGGTGAATTATTTGGTATGTCAATTATATCTCAATAAAGCCTGTTTTAAAAAAGAATTTGTAGCCATTTCAGAAAACATACTTGTTTACATACTTGATCATATGGAAAATCAGTTACCTCTACAGAGTCCGGGAGAATGAAGTCTTCTGCTTGCTGTATTGACACATGCAAGCTATGCTTTCCCTGAAGACTGTCATTATCTTTCTGTAACCTCACCAGCTCCTCTGAAACCTGTTCCCGTGACTGCATCAGCACCGCCTAAAATAGAAACAGACACTAATCACAGCCAGAAAGGTAAATGCTATCTGCCGATAGCTGCGCCAGAGAAAAACAAGGCCTAACTAAATGAGGGCTGAGGATGGAGTGGACATGATTAAGCTCCGTAACACTTACAAAGAGCAGCTCAGAGATTTTTTTGATTGACAGCCTTTACATATATTCAAGGGGATAAGCAATGAAGCAAATACCTGAGCTCATTCTCCACTGTTTCTACCAACAGCTTACAAGTACTGACTCTCTTCTCCCATATCCCTGGACTACAGAAGGACCAGTATCTTTCGCTCAGTAGAAGTGGCTGACACAATCAAGACATCAAATAGACCACATACTCCAAGACAGCTCCTATTTCCTCACAGCATGCATTCAATAGGAAATAGAAACAAAAAGCGGTGTCTTCTTGTTTCACTACAAATATATATCTTCAAGCTCAGGAAGACTGTGAATGGCCCAAGGACCCCAAATATTGGAAGTCATCAAGAGGATGGATGGTTAGGAAATACCCTTGTATTTCACTTAATAGTTTAAATAGCTCATTCTTAAAATGGGACATGTTCTTTCTTCTTGCTGATGTATAAAATATTGCTGATGTATAAAACATTTTAGGTATTTCATATGAATCTGTATCAGTAGAAAGTTATTCCAGCTGATTTGAGTATAAGATAAATTCTGCAAAAGTATTTAATTTCTGCTAATTTTTAGTACTAAGTAATCTAACTTAAACCTATACATAAATGTAGATTACTCACTCATCCGACACTGATTTAGCAGCTACTGCTCTATGCTAGGCGCTTTGCTGCCTATGGGGAATACAGAGAAAAAAAACAGAGACTTCGCCCTGGAGAAGCTCATGGTGCAGTGGAGGGAAAGACAAGCAAACCCCAAATTATCCACCCATACCACAGAGCTTGACAGAGAATGGGCACAGGAGTGACAGAAGGACAAAGAGGAACCTAATTAGGGGACAGGGTTCAAGAACACTTCCCAGAGAAGGTGATCACTGCATCCTAAGACACACAGGCTGCCAGTAGGCAGGGGAGGTCATGCATAAACTGGTTACTTCTACTGGCTTTTATATATCTTCAGACTGAAATCAGTTGCGCTTTATGCTCACTTCCAACCCATTTACAACAAAGTGTTAGCATCCCATTACCTTTTGGATGTGAAAGAAGGGGAAGAAGAATATGTATATATTTGCCTATTTCTGTAAAGAGAACAACAGAAGGCTAAAGAAAAAATAACTTTAAATGATCATGTATGGAGTGAATGGGAACGCAGTAAACCGGACAGCAAATGGAATTGAAACTTCTGAGTATTTACGCATTTTTATAGTTTTGACTTAAGAACCTGTTGCAAGCTCAAAAGAAAAAGTAAATCAGAAAAGAAATCCAAAAATATACTACAAACAGAAACAAATGGAGCTACCCATACATCAAACTGATAACACAACCACAGAGAGAAAAATCAATTCAAGTAACTTGTGAACACAGCACCCAGACTGTAAACCCTTACCTGGGACACATTCCAAGGGCAAAAAGAACTGCAAAGAAATGCTCAACTTCGCCCAGTAGGTTTGTTGTTAGTAGCAATATTAAATGCAGTCATTCTGAAACTATTTTGTCCCTGCCTTAACCAAGGCGTCAAATCAAACTTAATATCACCAATAATGGAACCACCCATCATAACATGCCCTTGACGTTATCAACTTCCCATTGAATCATTTCATCTATGTAGTATTCCTCCATTGCTAGCCAAAATGTCTAAGCCAAAATGTCTAACCTGAAACGAATCATGTGGAAATAATCAGACAAATGAATTCTAAAAGGCAACTGGTCTTGACCCTTAAAAAATGTTAAAGTCAGGAGCCAGCCTCGTGGCCAAGTGGTTGAGTTCTTGCGCCCCGCTTTGGCCCACTGTTACACCAGTTCAGATCCTTGGCGCAGACATGGCACTGCTCATCAGGCCACGCTGAGCAACGCCCCACATGCCACAACTAGAAGGACCCACAACTAAAAAAATATATATACAACTATGTACCGGGGGGCTTTGGGGAGAAAAAAGAAAAAAATAAAATCTTAAAAAAAGAGAAAAGTTAGTCATAAAAGCCAAAAACAGAAAGAAAAAGAAAAGATGGGTGACTGTTCTAGATTAAGGGAGATGAAAAGTGACACAACAACAAAATACAATATGTGATCCTTGATTGATTCCTCAATCAAAAAATTCAAATAAAAAAATTTTAAAAAATTAAAACCACTAAAAAACAAGGACTTTGGGGGACAATGATTACATCTTAAGGATGTAATAACAGTATTATGGTTACGTAGGACAACTTCTTTGTTCTTAGGAGATACATACTGAAATATTTAAGAGTGTCATAATGTCTACAACTTAATTTCAAATGGTTCAGAAAAAATCATATGTACATATATAATATACATATGTAATATAATACATATATATTAAAGAGAGAAAGACTCAGGAAAAACTGCAAAGATGTAAAAATGTGGCAAAATATTAACAACTGCTAAATCTAAGTGACGATTTTTGAGTGTTCATTCCATAAATCTAAGTTTCAAATTTTTCAAAATAGAAAGTTAGGGGGAAATATTAAGATCTCCACCACTACTACAGATACTCTTCTCTGAAGGGGCTTAAGAAATTGAGTTTCTCTTTCTTTTTCAGCATAAGAACCTTTAAAGGTAATTTCAAGAAAACGGTAAGGTATTAGAGTCCACAGGACCTCAACTTTAAAGATTTTTTCCTTTTTCCCCCCAAAGCCCCCCAGTACATAGTTGCATATTTTTAGTTGTGGGTCCTTCTAGTTGTGGCATGTGGGATGCCACCTCAGCGTGGCCTGATGAGTGGTGCCATGTCCGTGCCCAGGATCTGAAACAGTGAAACCCTGGGCCGCCAAAGTAGAGTGCACGAACTTAACCACTTGGCCACAAGGCCGGCCCAGGATCTCAACTTTAATTTCAACAATTCTTCAATGTCACTGGCAACACATTCATTTTAAGTGGAATCAACTTGAAAAATGTGTGCAAAGGTGGATGGGTTTTAAAAGACAAGAAGGAACAAGATGAGAGGAGACAGAGGAGTGTAGGTCTGCGCCCAGGATCCAAACCGGCAAAATTGAGGCTGAAGAAGCAGAACGTGCGAACTTAACCACTGTGCCACCAGGCCAGCCCTAACAGGGATTTTTAGATCAAAAATTATTATTTCATATTCTCTAATTAATGAAAAGATGTGAAACTCTCTCTGGTCAATGATTAGGATGAGATGCTTCCCAACAGACCAGGGCTAGTATTCAGGGATCAGTTCAAAGGCCATTAAGATACTGACCCAATGCCAATCAAAACCAAACCATTATCATAAGAAATGAGGTGCTTTTTAGTCCTGTCGTTCCTGAAGAGCTGGAGAAAAGGCAGTTCTATAAGATCATCCCCACAAGACCAACACTGCTATGATCTACAAAGGGCCATCAGGCACAGGGCTCCAACAGTGAGAAAAAGGAAGAACAAGGCAAATGGAGGCGGACTGGGGAGGACGGAGGGCAGAACCTAGGGAACTAGGCTGCCGAGGTCCCCGCCAGTTCATCTGCAAGAAGCTCTCTGCCCCATCCCTCTCAAAACTGACGGCCTTCTGGAAGTTCCCCAGCACTACAGCAGTTATGGCACATGTTTTAGCGTAATTGATGAGGTTATTTTAAATAAATTGCCTGTCCAGAAAACGCACACTAACTGCTCAAAAGCTGTACCTGCTAGGGCTTTGAGAGGTGTCAATTTTTAGCTTGTTTTTGGAGATGAAAATTAAAGGTTGGTCCATAGTTTATTCTGTTTAGGTTTCCCAAATCAGAAAAATAAGTTAAAGGTGAAAATTTTTTGTGGTCAGGAGGTAGGTTTTAAAAAAGAATAATGTCTTGGGGCCAGCCCTGTGGCATAGCGGATGAGTTTGGCGTGCTCTGCTTCAGTGGCCCAGGTTCACAGGTTTGGATCCCAGGCACAGACCTACACCACTCGTCAGCCCTGCTGTGGCAGCGACCCACACATGAAACAGGAGGATTGGCACGGATGTTAGCTCAGGGCCAATCTTCCTCAGCAAAAAAACCAAAATAAAACAAAAAGAAATAATGTCTTTATATAATCTTGTCCATCACTAATGTTCTATAGGCCCTGGAGAACATAACAGTAACCACTTTGGCCAGGGATATAAAGTCATATTACAGATGATTTCAAGATAGAACAAAAAGGACTACATTTAACATAGTTAATGTTTATTTAAATGTTAACTTACCATCTGTTCCTGAATATCCCTCTTTGCCTGGGAAAACGCCTGTTGTAACTCTTCAAGTAAGATCTCAGAGGCTTGGGCTCTTAGGGCAAGTGCTGAGATCTTAAAAGAAAAAAAATGGATACACAGAAAATATACAGTTAGGAAACTGATTACTCTGAAAAGAACCCTTCCATCTCCTGTTTATCTAATGTCCAGAATTAATGTTTTATTAGTTTATCATAACCCACTCCTCACTCATTTAACAGATATGTATGCATCTGCTGTGTACAAAGCCTCAGGCTTTCAGATAACACAAAGCAGTACTAAAAGTCCCCAGGGGCACATGCTGCCATACATGAACAAATGGCATTACATGGGTCTCCAGACAGATATTAACCCATGTGATCTCATTATAAATATTACTCAGAAAAGAGCTAAAAAAAAAAAATTCTGAAACTCTGTCCACAAAAAAAAGCACAGTTTAAAGGATAAATGAATCTTTTTCTGAACTAGCTACAATCTTCTAAGATGGTTTACTTAAGAGCAAGAAATACATGACTAACATTACTGAACTCTAAATTCCCTTGAATTAGTAATGTTCCTGAGGACGGGTTTATGTGAAAGTTGATGACTGATAAATAAGAATTATAAAATAAATCAAAATAATTTGTTTAGACATTTAAAAAATGATTGTCAGAATTCTGCTTCCAGTAGTAGCAGATTAAGTAATGTGAACCAACCTTTCCACTGAGAATTACAAAAACCAGGCAAAAATATAAAAGACAGCTACTTGAGGAAATTAGAGAACAGGGCTAAAAAGAACCACAGAGCCAAGGAGCAGAATGAGGACACTTGGAGAGCTGAGTGCAGTATCTTTAGAGGCATGTGACAATTCCAAAAGAAACAGATATGACACTGAGAAGCTGAGCAGAGTGCGTGAGAGCCCCAGGAGAGGGTGGCGAAAGTTAAGAGGCCAGGAACCAAGATGCAAAGGGACCCCTGGGAAACACTCTGCACTGTGGACTGGGTCCCTAGAGAGCCACACCCTAGGGTAAGGGAAGAATTAAAATAATTTGCCCTTCAAAACTTCATATAATCTCAATTCCTGTAACTGGATTAAGGTGATGCAGGATTGTTAGTACCACTGTTGCCTACCTCTTATTATTTCAACAATTTTTCCCATACAATGCCCAGTACTCAAGTAAAAATGCACAAGAATATGATAAAAAAGAAAAAATAAAACAGATAATAGAAACAGATCTACAAGGAATCCAGATATATGAATTATTAGAGACAGTCTTTGAAATAACTATACTTGATCTGTTCAGAGATTTAAAAGACAAAATTTAGAACTGCCAAAGAACTGGAAACAATAAAAAAAATAACCAAAGGGAAATAATCAACTGAAAGAAATCAATTATCTAAATTTCAAAAGTCCATCAATGAATTTAATAGACTCATCTGAAGAGAAAATTAGTGAACTAGAAGACAGATCCGAAGAAAATAAAGACAAAAATGATGGAAAATACAGAAGTTTAAAAAGCCTTGCAGATGCAATGTGAAGGTCTAACATATAGAAATATTTGAAGAAATAATGGCCAATGGAAATAGCCAGTAGAGCAAAATTAAGCCTCTGCAAAAACTCTGTAATTTCACTCCTAGATATACTCAAGACGAATGAGTCCGAATATCCACCAAAAGACACATACAAAAATGCTAGAAAATGGATTCATTTGCAATAGCCAAAAACCAGGAAAAACTCGAGCATCCCTCAACTGTAGAATGGATAAACTACAGCATATCCCAGTAAGAGAATCTACACTGCATTAAAATCTAACTACTGATACACAGAGCAAGATGCATGAGTCTCACAGACATAATAATCAAACAGACCAGATGGAAAAGGCTACCTACTGTATGATTCCATTTATACGAAGTTTAAGAACAAGCAATACTAAATCTAGTGTAAAAAGTCAAAATACTAGCTGCCTCTATGTATAAGCAGGTGGGCTATTTATTAATGAGGAAAAAGCATGAGTGTATTAGAAATGTTCTTTATCTTGAGCCAAGTGATGATTACCCTGGTAAAATTTTTCAAATGTTAAAATTCATCAAATTGTACATTTGAGATTTGTGCACTTCACTGTATGTATATCTCAACAAAAACAAGTTTTTTAGAGACAAAATGGCTGAGGATATTATAATTATGAAGTAAGACATCAATTCAAAGATCCAAGAAACCCTGTGAACCTTAAACAGGAGAAATATGAAGAAAATTACACGCAGGTACAGCACAGCAAAACTGCTGAAAACAAAAGCCAAAAAGAACATCGTTAAAATAACCAAGGAAAAAAATACATTTTACCTTCAAAGGAGCAACAACAAGACTGATAGCTGACTTCTCATCAGAGACATGGAAGCCAGAAGCAATGAAATAATAACTTCAAAATGCTGAAAGAAAATAACATAAGTGCTCAGAATTCTATAGTTGGCCAAAGTATCCTTCTTGAATGATGGTAGAATGAAAAAGATACATCTGATAAACAAAAATATGAGAGAATGAAGACTTCTAGTGCCATCCAAAATGGACAAGCCCAGTATGGCCTTTCTCTCCTGATTACAACTAAAAACTCTGGATAAAATACAAAAAGCAACTACCTGAGGACTCTGAAAAATAAGCAAAAACAGATAGTTTAGGGAGGGAAGTCAAAATGGGAAGAAGTAATTCACCAGGAGTGAGATCACTGTTTGTTTGGGGTTTTTTCCTACTTTCTTGCCAGCATCAATCTGAGGGCTGCCCCAGTGGTAGAGCTGCAATAGCTGCAACAGCACAAGAGATAAAACTGCCTTTCTGATCACAGGACCAGGACAGGCTCCCTGTGGGCTGAAAAGGAAACAGGTAATCTGAGAGAGAGAGAGAGAGGACTCGAAAAAGGATCCCCTAGTTCTGTGCGACCCAGCACAAGTCCCACACTCACCCTTAAGCATCTGGACAGATGCAAAGCAGCACTGCAAAGCCTTTTAAAAACGAATTGCTATTAGAACTATCACTCACAGAAGGCAAGACAGAACTTGTGAACTGAACCTAATCAGATCAACAGAACCCAGTCTCACAACAAAAGAGTCCTAATCCCCAGGATACAATCTAAAAGTACCTGACATAGAAACAATCAGGAAAATGTGACCAATTCTCAAGAGGAAAGAATATCAACGCACGCCAACCTCATGACGACCTAGGTTAGAATTATCAAAGACTTTAAAGTAGCTATTTTAACTATGCTACATGAGGTAAAAGTAAATACTGTTGAAATGAATGAAAACACAGTTCTCAGCAGAAAAATAGAACCAAATGAAAAATTTACTATAAATTACAGCAAAGAATTTGGCACAAAAATGGACAAACAGACCAATTGAACAGAACAGAGTCCTGAAACTGACCCACGTATTTATAGTCACTGGATAGATGACAAAGATAACCCTGCAGAGCAGTGGGGAAAAGGTGATCTTTTCCTTACATGGTACAGGAACTGGCTATTCATATGAAAAATAAAATAAAATTTTACTCTTATCTACAGCATATACATCAAAGTCAGTTCTAGATGGATTTTACATACAAATGTGAGTGAGTATAAACAATGAAGCTTCTATAAAATACATGAAAATATCTTCATAACCCCAGGGTAAGAAAATATTATTTTAAAAGCCAGGACAAAAATCACTAACCATAAAGAAAAGATCAATAAATTTGACCAAGTTAACATTAAGAACTTCTGTTCATCAAAAGACAGCATTAAAATAATGAAAACATAAGGTACTGAGTAGAACACATTTGCAACACACATCACCAAAAGGCTCTAGCAATATTATATAAAGAACTCCTCACAAATCAGAAAAACAAATAACCAAAAAAGTAAAACAGACAACCCAAGAGAATAATGAGCATAAGATATGAGAAGGAATCTCAAACACACACACACAAAAATGATATCTGAATGGCCAATAAACATGAAAAATGCTAAATAGCCTCAATAGTCACCAGAGAAATGCAAACTGAGTCACAATTAAATATCATTACACACCCACCAAAATGGCTATAATTAACATAACTAACCAAAGGAAGTTTGGCAAAAAAGCTTCTGCAAGGCAAAGGAAATCACAAACAAAACGAAAAGACAACCCACCAACTGGGAGAAAATACTTGCAAATCACATATCCAACAAGGGGTTAATTTCCAAAATATAAAAAGAACTCAACAACAAAAAAACAAACCCCACTAAAAAATAGGCAGAGGAGATGAACAGACATTTTTCTAAAGAAGATACACAAATGGCCAACAAGAACATGAAAAGATGTTCAATATCACTAACTATTAGGGAAATGCAAATCAAAACTACAATGAGATATCACCTCACACCCATGAGAATGGCTATAATTAACTAGATGAGAAATAATAGTGTTGGAGAGGATGTGGAGAAAAGGGAACGGTCACACACTGCAGATGGGAGTGCAAACTGGTGCAGCCCCTATGGAAAACAGTATGGAGACTTCTCAAAAAATTAAAAACAGAAATACCATAGGATTCAGCTATCCCACTACTAGGTATTGATCCAAAGAACATGAAATCAACAATACAAAGAGATTTATGCATCCTATGTTCATTGCAGCATCATCCACAATAGCCACGACACGGAAGCAACCCAAGTGCCCATCAACTGTTGAATGGATAAAGAAGATGTGGTATAGATATACGATGGAATACTACTCAGCCATAAAAAAGACAAAATTGTCCCATTTGCAACAACATGGATAGACTTTGAGGGTATGATGTTAAGCAAGATAAGCCAGACAGAGAAAGACAAACACCGCATGATTTCACTCATATGTGGAAGATAAACAAACACATGAATAAAGAGAACAGATTAGTGGGTACCAGAGGGGAAGTGGGGGGGTGGGTGAAAGGGGTTAAGGGGTGCATATATGTGGTGATGGATAAAAACTAGACTATTGTTGGTGAGCACGATGCAGTCTATATGGAAACTGATATATAATAATGTGCACCTGAAGTTACACAATGTTATAAACCAATATGACCTCAATAAAATAATTTTAAAAAAGAAAAGAACAAAAAAACGCCCAAGTTTGTCAAGACTGTGGACTCACAGTAATTCTTCTCATACATTGCAGGTGGGAGTATAAATTCATACAACCACTTTGGAAACTGTTCGCATTATTATCTACTAAAGCTGACATACATTTTGACCCAGGCATGCCACTTCTAGGCATATTCCGAGCGGCAACGTGCAACAAGTCCTTCACAGACATGCCAGAGTAGAACTATCCCTAATATCCCAGAACTGGAAATAACCCGAACACTCAGATGGATGAACTGTGATATATCCACACAATGGTGCAACCACACAACAATGAAAATGAACAAACTAGTGCAACATGCATCCAGAGTAGGAATCTCACAATGTTGAATGGAAGACAGATAGACACAAAAGAAGACACACTATGTGATTCATTTGTTAAAACAGACACAACCAATCTAACAGTGTGAAAAGCTAGGACAGTGGTTACCGCCGGGGAGCAGGTAGTAAGCGGAGGCGGAAAGTGAAGGCTTTCAGGGTACTGGCTAATGTTCTCTTATTTGATCTTGACAGTGATCACACAAATGTTAGTTCTGGTATGTCTGGTATATCTGTATACGTTTGGGGTTTTTTCTGTGTATGCTATACTTTTAAAAATTCAAGGGGACCGGCCTGGTGGCATAGCGGTTAAGTTCACACACTCTGCTTCAGCAGCCCAGGTTTCACATCCCAGGCATAGACCTACACACCACTCATCAAGCCATGCTGTGGCGGCATCCCACATACAAAAGAGAGGAAGATGGGCACAGATGTTAGCTCAGCGACAATCTTCCTCAAGCAAAAAAGAAAAAACTCAAAAAGAAGATAATTAGTATCTTTGTCAGCAAAAAAAAAAACAGTCAAAAAGAAGATAACTAGTATCTTTCCTGTCAGCAAGTTTCTTGTGCAGCAAAAAAGTTTAATAAAAACCAAAGGGGAAAGGAGAATCAGAGCCTCCTGATATTCATCAACCAGTTACTTCAAAAGTTATTTTTTAAAAAATCTGTAAGACAGACACCAGAGAAAGATCAGTAAGAGATCCTTTTATCTGAGGAAAAAGAGAACTGCCAAATCTTGAGGGCAAGAAAGAAACAGTCGTGTTTCAGAATTTTTTAATTTAAACAAGCCAGACATCTGCCATGGGTCCCACTCTAAGCAGCTTCCTTTACCTGGTGACTTGAGTCTCCAGCGCTCTGCTTGATGAAGTCTTCCAGCCCCTGTTTGTCTTTCACCGTCTTCTCTAACTGGTCGTTTGCTTGCCTTAGCATCACCTGCAGTTTTTTCACCTGTGCAATTTTAAAAGTCCCTTAGAAGGAAGTACCGGAATTCTTTCATAAATTGAAAAAAATTCCTAACTCTAAAAATTTTTTTAAAGTCTAATCTTTTCTTTCCTGAGAAACATCAGAAATTTGTCAATTCAGAAAGAAATTAGATTGAATGACCTAATTCAACGACTCTACTGTGCTTTACAGCTAGCGAATCCCTTCTCATGTGCGTGACCTCACTTTAAAATACCTGCTTTTCCTCCTGTCCTCTAGGCTGGGCACTGGCCTCCCTGACTCTAGTCTGCCCTCTGCCTCCAATCTACAGTCCACACTAACGCCCTAAGTTTTTTCTAAAACAAAAATCAAATCACATTATTTCCCTACTTAAAATCCCTAAATGCCTCCCCAAGTCTTCAGGGTAAAATATCAACCCTTCAATCATCACCCCTCCCTCAATAGTCTGATCAAAGCCTTCCCTTTGTTGCTTCCACTCACACTATTTTAGAAAATACACACACACCCTCCACCCAGCCACAGGAATTAACGCATACTTCCTAGAACACATTTGCCTTCATACTGTGTTCCTTTGTACATCTTTCCTCTCCTTAAACACCCTTTCCCCACTTCTTAAATTTTTACTCCAGCTCTAAAACAAACTTAGCTCTAGTGTTACGTACAAGTGTTACTCAACTGAGCCCAAAGTTAAGTTAGATGCCCCTGCCCCTCCTCTAGTTCCATGAGTACATCTACGGGACCAGACTATGCTGAACTGATGGCTTGCCTGGCACCACTGAAAAGCTCCTATGGGCAGTACTGGGTTCTATCTGTATCTGAACAGGACCCAGCAAAATGCCAGGCACAGATGAAGCATCAATAAAACGTCTACTGAAGGGACTACGGAATCCAAGATAGCCCACTCCTATGCCACACTGTCAGAGGCCAACTACATTAGTTTCACAGACAGCTTCCAAGATTTACCTTTGAATCATCTATGAAAAAAAAGCATATGAGGAGGAAATCAATGCCAACAGCATGCGAAAACATTAAACTATTATTTTAACCTACTTAAATTTATTTTGAAGACTAAAGGAACAATCTTTGTAACAATCAAAGAACAATTTGGAAATATAAGAAAAAAATTTTCTTTTCCTTACATATACTTTCACAAGTGTACTTTCATGAAATTCTACACTATTTCCTAAATGTTTTCAAGGTACTCTATTTAGAAAGGTACTTGTCAACCTCAGCATACCAAATATACTAAATCTTCATGTCTGTGACCATGTAAATTAACCTTAATCAACTCAACAAATTTATGACAAGAAGTAGGCAATAAGCAATGAAGATTCTAAATACTGATTAATAATCAATTAAATTTTCACTCAATTAGAGGCAACAGTCAACCTCTCATCTCCCTAAACCTGCACATCATGAAGCACCTTCCATGAGTACACGCTCACGACAGTATCACTTTCAGGCCTTGGGCAGAGGGGCAGGTTGGGAGGAAGATGTGCCAGTGCTCCTGTAAGAGCCAAGCTGACCTGTGTGGTGCTGGGCAAGCTAACGAAGCAAAGATACAGAAAAGCAGAGGTTCTAGCGTGCTCCCACTGGAAATGCAACTGACATTGCAGGTACCAGATTATTTCAGGGTTAACAAGATGGATATACTTCGTAAAGAAAATGGAAGGGAAAAAAGGCAATTAATCTGCACCTCCAATGAAAACTACAACAGCTCACAATTTTGAAGACCCAAAAGAAACTTACCTGGTCTCTTGTTTCAGCCTCCTGAATCTGAATTCCTTGTAACTGTTTTTCATAATTGGAACACATATCACAACGTCTACCAAGCTTATTTCCAGCATTATGTACCTGAAGGGCACCAAAATGAACTCTTACCAGGCAGAACAAAATAATACTATATCACATACTTGAGGAACACACGCACAGTCTGACCAAGGTTACTCAAAGTAGAAGACCAAATAAACAATTTCTTCAGGGACTTATGGCAAGAAGTTACAATATAGAGTAGGATTCTAAAAATTTAGTCCTAAGCTCCAAAACAAGTATAATAGGAAAACAAGGGACACAACTTTATCACCAAGAGGCTAAGGACCATAAAACATTACATTTGAGGAAAACACAAAGTAAGCAAAGGGTACCACACTGTGGTACTCACAATTTAACTCTCAACTACCCAACCAGGAGAGGGGTTGCAGGGAGGAACTAGTGCCAATTAACCATTTCATCTGCTCCAACTGCAAAGTAGGTATGAAACTATCAAGTAGCACCTTCTCACAAATGTTTTGCACAAGACCAAGGAGAATAGTTTCTTTTAAGCTTAATAAGCTGTTCCACTTACAGATCCATAGCTTCTTTAAAGAGAAGTAGCCCCGAGTAAAGGAAAACACTGGAAGTCAGAAAACCTGGATTCTAACTCAGGTTTTGCTACTAAGTCAAAGGGGAAACTTGAGCAACTTGCCCTTTCGAGCTAGTTCCCTCATCTGTAAATTGGGAACAATCATGCCCTGACTGCCTCATTATTATCATGAAGTTCAAAGAGATGATGTATATGACAAGGTTTTGTAATCCAAAGTACTATGCAATACTTATTTAAGTTTGTACCTCCTAATCTAACTTCTGAGTTTGCAAATACTCTTAAGAGGAAAATTAACCTCACTAAAGGCTGCCTCATTTTCTCTCCCATATTTTCCACTACCTCCTTAAACTCATTCTCAACATCAACTACTGACAAGCATTTGCACTTTAGATCTTAAGGAAAGATGAAAAAGTATGAATCTTGGAATACACTGAGATTTTATAGAAAACTGCAAGCAAACCAAATTCAGGGTATTCACCTTCACTACTGCTCCAACTTCAGAGGTGTGACTTCAGGTGGAGAAGTTCACACTCAATGCAATTAGCTAGTTAGTTCCCTTCTCACTTCTATCACCAGGAATAGCCAGAGCCGACCATGACAAGGGATGGGCTAACATCCACTTGCTGGCAACATGTGCATGCACTGACTCCAGAGGCTATCTACTGAATGAACAATAAATTGCAGAACTACCTAGTATCCCCCAAAGTAAGTAAGAGGAAAAAAGAAAGATAACTCACCTCCTTCTGCAGGAGATTCCATTCTGTCTCACTGACTAAGCGGTAACCACTGGGGGATACGTAAGCACTTTCCATACCCTGGGTGACACTGGAGAGGAGGGACGCCGTCTCTTCTTGTTCTGGTGTCATTGCCTTGATTGCTCTCTCCTGATCTTTGGTTAACATAAATCCACTTGGCATTTGCAGTGACCCAAGGGAGGCAGTATCAAAGTTCTCAGACACTGAGTCTGCTCCTACCAATGGTCCAAAATCCGATTCGTCCAGATTCCCAGCAGATTTTGCTTTGTAGTTATAGCCTAAAGCTTTGGATTGCAGTGAGCCTGAGGTTCCCAAGCTGTCTGTAGACTGCGCTCTCCTGAGTCCATCTTTAAACACGTCATTGTCTGATTTACTGAATGGATCTCCAGATGGCAACAGTAAGTCTCCATCTAAGGAATGGACTGATCCATGGGTGCTATCTAAATGCTCCTGAAATGTGAAAATATATATTGCCAAGTTAGACAATTCTCTATATTTTCAAGGAGAAAAACTATCATGTGTTAAAATGTGTTAAAATGATTATCATGTGTTAAAATGTGTTAAAATGATTATCATGTGTTAAAATGATTATCATGTGATTACACATGATAATCATTAATGTGCTGCCTTCATACATTCATTGAACATTTATTGAGTGTCTTCTACAGGCTGGGCACTAAATGAGGCACTCATGATACAATTGCGAGCAAGATACAACTTGCATCCTGTGAGCTCAGGACACAACTGTGAGCAATCTCTGACCTCAAGATGAGTACAGTTTCATGAAAAAAATAAACAAGTAAGCAGGCTATGAGAATATCATATTTAATAAAATGATAGGCTAGAGCTATGTACTGAATGCTCTGATAGCCAAGGAGAGGAATTCAGCCCAGACATAAGTAGTCAGGGAAGGTCTCCTGAAATTCAGCGTTGGGTACGTTGAATGTGAGGTGCCTGTTGTATATCCAAGAGGAGCTGTCCACTCGACAGAGAGACATGTAAGTCTGTAGATAGAGACTTGGCAATAACCACCATATAATGGTAAGTAAAGTCATAGCAACAAATCAAAACACCTAGGATGAGTCTGTAGGATGAGAAGAAAGGGAAGGGCAGAAAACCCCGAGAAACATCAACATTTTGGGGATGGACAGAGGAAGGAGTAGCCAGCGTAGCAGAAGGGAAATGAGAATAATGTGGTATGCTGGAAACCAAGTCTCAAGCAAGGTGTAATCAAAACGTTAAATGTGGTGCACTAAGTGAGAGAAGCCAGATGCAAAGGTCACATATTGTACGATTCCATTCATATGAAATGTCCAGAATAGGTAAATCTATAGAGACCAAAAACAACAACAACAAAAAAAGTGGTTGCCAGAGGCTAAGGGGAAAGGAGAATGGGGAGTGACTCCTTAAATGGACATGGGGTCTCCTTTGGGGTTGATGAAAATGTTTTGAAACTAGACAGAGGTGATGGTTGCATAGCAGTGTAAATGTACCAAATGCCACTGAATTGCTCACTTTAAATGGTTAATTTTATGTTATGTGAATTTCACCTAAATTTTTTTTAAAAACGTAGTGTAGCACATTCCCAAAGTCAAAAAGCAGAGAGCCATTCCAAGATACAGTTACATAGCTGGTGGGAAAATTAGAAAACAAAGAAAATGCAACAAGTTTTTCTTGAAACTAAACTTATTCAACTTAAAGGACTAGCCTTTATTTCAAGATAATATCCTTTCCAGTTTTTGTTCTTAAATTTCCTTCCTTTTATGAACTGGAAAAGACTACGGAATAGATTTTTTTTTAACGTTTTAAAAATATCCTTACTTGGTATAATAAAAAGTTGACAACTTTTATGTTAATTCCTCCATTTCTTTCTTTTTAAAGATTTTTTCATCTGTGAAATTCAAATGGCTGAGGACCACAAATCTAGTATATATTAAGCTAGCTATGGCAAAGGTGCCAAGTAACTATCCTAGTAAAAACTGGAATGAGAACCCACTCAGTTAGCTTACAAAGGAGCCCAACATCTAATGCTGTCATACACAAAGCGGCTGTGACACCAAAGTGGGAAGGGGATAGGGGCAGAAATGTTGTGGTGGCCATTTTAAAAGTACCAGACTACCATGCTAGTAATAACATAAGAAACATATACTTCTAGGGGACGTGTAAACTGCTATGGTGTTTCTGAAAGATGACTCAACAATATGTTCTAATATCTTAAAAATATTTATGCCCTTAAACTCAGCAGTTCTTTACCCAAAAACTTATACTAAGAAAGTAATCAGATAAGTCCATAATGACTTATGTACAAGGAAGAATTATATATAATATCATTATGGCATTACTTATAATAATGAAAAGTTTTGTACCAGTAAAAAAATGGAACCAACTTAACTATCTATTAGTGTGTTAATCATGTTTTTTATTTTCTATATTTTACAATGTTTTTGACATTCTGGGGGCCTTGCTGGCCAGGGAGGGACTACCACTCCCAAGCTAGCTGATTCCTAGAAATAATAAACTACTTGCCTATGAACATGCCCTTCATATACAAATTAACCAATCCTGAGTCCACACCCCCAATCAACTCCTTAATCTAACTCTTACCCACCAAGCCAGTATTTCCCCTGCCCCAGAGCTCACTGGAATTACTCTAACCAGCCTATCCTATGCTGTTGACCCTATTCTGCCTTGCCTTTCCCTCAAAAACAGCAACAAGGGCTGTGGCTCACGCTTTCCCCTTGCTCCTGCTTCTACTTCACAGCCAACTCTGGTGCTTCTCCTTGTGGCTCTGCTTGGTGTACTGTGACTCTCATTGCTAGGGGGACTGTGAATAATACTTAACTTCTCTTTCAACAAGATTGATCTCTTCTGTGTCATCACTTAGCCACCTCTATAAACTAAAATCTAAGCATAAATCAATTAGTCAGGGATTAAAGAATTATGGTATAGTTACATGCTGAAATACTGTCAGTCATTAAACATCATTTTGGGGGAAAACATTTACTGATGTGCCAAAACATTTAAAGACAGATTTAAATAGGGAAAAAATGTATATAAAACATTACATAGAGTTGCAATCTGGTTTATGTTTAAAAAGTGCAAATACAAACAGATGTTAACTTTGGAAACAAAAAAAGAAAAGGGGAAAGGAGAGGTACATACCAAAATGTTAGTGGTGGTTAGTAGAATTACCTACCAGTTATTTTTATTTTGCATGACCTTCCTGTACTTTCCATAATAAACGTATATTACCTTTGTCATGAGAAAAGCATATTCTAAGCATTAGTTTAAAGAAGATACGAGGTCTTAAAAATTTTAAATGCTTTTAGCAATAAATCTAAGTCTCCAAAGCACTGCATATCAACTTTAAACCAAAAGCTAAAGTAAATTGTCATGACTCTCAACACAAAACAAAGATACTCAATATTCAAACTGCAAAATAGCAGATCTGAAAGTCCAAAAGATATTTCAAATGTCAGGAAATAATGTTATGCACAACATATCGTACAGATCTGTTAGAAAGAATCAAAAATAAGAAAACCACTTCATTGTAAATCACAACAAATCTCCCCTTCTTATTTTCCTGATAAAGTATTTTTTGAAAAGTCTGAAACTTTTTCAAACATTCCTGGACACAGGATCGCATGACACAGAAACCACATAATATTTGGCAGTACCCAAAAACTGAAACATTCCCCTGGGAGCCTAACTATTAAAAAAAATGCACAGCAGAGTCAGGCCAAGTGGTCCTCAGCGTACGATCCAAAACAAAGAATGCAGAAAAACAATTACATCATACTTGTCAGTGTCCGCTAGATTTTCTAAAACGTCTTTTTAATGTCAAACAATCCATAAAAATGAAAATATAAGCCACCAGGGAGTAAGATTATACATGACTCAGAATAAATCTGCAAACTAACCAGAAACATGATGCCTTTGAAAGAGAGAGAAGATCCTCATCCAACTGAACTGAAACTGGTTCACCAGCTGGGAGAGGATGTAGGGGTTGGGGAGTGAGTATGAAATTCTAAACAGCAGGGACAATAAACACACATGAGTAAGCAGAAAGTTCTGGCCATGATGAAGAGGAGAGGATGGTAAGGCTGGAAGGGTCATTCAAGTATGAAGGCCCAGGTATGCCAAGCTGGGGACATTTATCCTAAAGGCATTAAGAGAAGCATTTCCCTCATTGAAGAGGAGATATCAACATGAATCTTGAAGGATGACTAGAAGGATTTCAATACTCAGAAAGGCAGAGGGAGGTAAACATTCCAGGAAAAGGAACCAACATGTAAGGTGGGCAGTGCAGCACAACAATACAACCAATGTGGCTAAAACGGGTGCATATTATGCAGGGCCTCGAAGGTCTGAGGAAGGAATTGTACTTAATTATGTAGGTAATGGGAGTCAGCGGTGGTTTTTGAGTAGAGGAGTGACCCGACTGCAGCTGCACTTAAGAAAAACCAATCTAACACTAACGCTGAGAGTACCGTGGAGCGGGACAGGCTGAAGACAGGACAGCTAATGAGGAGGTTGCCACACTGGATGAGAGGTGATGAGGCCATGGGAACACCACCTCATACTTTCCACCTCCAGGTCTCTCTATCCATTCCCAATGCCTGAAATGTCCTGCCCTACACCATCACAATCTGCCCAGTCTCACCCACTGTTCTTAGGGCTTAAAACCTAACACTAGTTATTACTCACATACATGCTATAGGAGTTAAGTGTTTCAACACTTTAGATAATCTCTTTTAAACCAAAAGCTCAAAATATTAGCGATATTTATTATTCATATTAAAAAATTTTGTAGATATTACAGATTTCTCCTACTGTTTCAATTCTGGAATCACTGGAAAAAAGAATACTAATTATTTCAGAGACTCTGAGAGAAATCACCTGTTTCAAACAGTACTACCTACAATACCAGAAAAACAACTGAAGTAAATACTATGATTTTATCTAATTTCCAGGTAGTAACTATACACTTCCCAAATGAACAATGTAAGTGATTCATGTATGAGAAGCAAAAAATGGTAACATCATGTATATGATGATTTTAATTATAGATTCACTATACCTCTTCATTTGATAACTGGGCTGAAGATTCTTCATGAGTTAAAGCACACACTACAGGTATTTTTACTTCTTCTTCAACATCTGTTTTTTTGTGATCCTTTCTCTTATTAAGTCTTTGTTGTTCATCTTCCTCCTAAAAGTTAGGAAGAAAAAATATATATATTACCCAGGTAATCTACACTTAATGATTCACATAGTTCTTTAACCACTCACAACAAATAAAAAAGAACAAAGCTTTATGATAAGAGAAAAACTGGACACAAGTTTATTTGTTCTGTAATCCCATTTAAGGACATCTGGTCATAACAAAATGTTTTAATACTATAGGCACAAAGTATGAACCCTGGTATAAAGGAGAAACCAGAAAAGAGCTGCCAAGAAGAGCATACAATATGAAAGGCAAAACACGAGAAAGCAAACCACCCCCTCTCCTTCAAATGATCCAAGAAAGAAAACATGCATAGAACATTCCTTCAGATTACTGTAGAAAATAGGAAAAGGTTATGACCTTACACATCCATTAGAAACATGAAATACAGAGGAATGATTGAAGTTGATGTGATAACAACTCAACAAAGATGAATAAGATACCTTCAATGGCCCCCAAAACCATCTGGTGGGAAGGGACAAACACACCAATGATTGCAATATATACGTTTTCTCACGATGACTGATTTCATCTGAAAAGGGGCCCAAAGAAGGTAAGACCTCAGGTGGATCTTGAAGGGATGAGTTTGCCAACTGCATGAGGGAAGACAAGCAAGGGCTCTAGGGAGAAAGGACGCACAGCACGTACAAAGGCGCAGGGGCACAGAAGAGCAGGCAGGTAGGGGAACACCGAAGGATCTGATGTGACTGAAGAGAGGGGCAGATACATGAAAAGTGAGGGATATGGAAAGGAGTGGTGATTAAGTGCTTAGACTCTGCAATAGAGATTGGCTCAAACCTCAGATCTGCCATTAGCCCCCATCGCATTTGGAGAGTTTTGTTGTTTGTTTGTTTGTTTTTAGAACTACATGAAATTATGCTTTCTATCTAAAGCCTCAGCACAATGCTGGCACACAGTAAAAGCTCAATAAATGTTAATTAAGGCCTTAAATGACCAGTTTAGGAGTTTACACTGTTTCAATGGGCAGCAGGAGGGGCATGAATAGATCTGTACTTTAGAATCTAAATATTTAAGTTGACTGTGTCTATACACAAGATGAATGAGTCAGAATTAAGAGACAGAAAAGAAATTTAAGAGGGAAGAAACTTCTGAAAAACAAAATCCAACTTAAGTCATACAAGGTAATTTAAAATATTTCTCTTTTTTCCCCAAGATTTTATTTTTCCTTTTTCTCCCCAAAGCCCTCCGGTACATAGTTGTATATTTTTAGTTGTGGGTCCTTCTAGTTGTGGCATGTGGGACGCTGCCTCAGCGTGGCTTGATGAGCAGTACCATGTCTGTGCCCAGGAGCCAAATGGCGAAACCCCAGGCCGCCGAAGTGAAGCACACGAACCTAACCACTTGGCCGCAGGGCCGGCACCCTAAAATATTTCTTATAATACCGAGAAAAACTTCAACATAGCTGTCCGAGGGAAATATTTGTAAATACAGGTAGTATAGGAAATTAGCTGCAACACTGTTTGAAATGACCAAAAAAAAAAAAAGGAAATCACCTAGATGCCCATTTAATTAAGTCAATTATAGCACATCCATGCTACCAGTTAATGAGACAGTATCTCTGACATGAAAATATATCTAAGATAATGCTTATGAGAAAAATAAGTTATAGAATAAATACTTATACTATGATAGCGGTTGTATAGAAAAGAAAACTAAATATACACTTATAAACACACACAAATAGTCTGAAAGACTATCTTCCTAACTGATTACTTCTGATTACAATAAGTGGTTATTTCTGTGAAGGGAGGTATGGGAGATACCAAGGGAGATTTTCACTTACATTTATTATTTCACTTTGTATTTAAAACAAAATATTTTTAACATGAGGATGTATTTATGCATAACTCATGTAATTTAGGTAATTTTTTAAAAAACATAAGGAGAAAGTAGGATCTTGGGTATAGAGCAAGCCGGACACCTGCCTTTTACATCGCTCAGCCTCTCCATTCCCACCCAAGGCTCTGAGAGCAACGTCTTGGAAGACCTGGCCCGGATTAACACAATTCAGGAGCCCTAGGAGAACTGGACAGAACTGCAGGGAAAGATTTTCTCCGAAATATGTACTATTCATTCTCTCAAGAGGATCATTTCTACACGAGATTTTTTCCCCCCAGACAAGGTCATTTCTAAAGTTGAAAAAAAATTCCTCAAATGCAGCTATTATGTTTTTTGAAATGGCATACATCACCTTGTTTCAGGCTTAAGTCAATCTCTAATAGACATAAAGTAACGCAATCACATGTGGGGGCGGGGGCAGGGAAGGGTGGTGTATTATTAACAAAGCAAGCAAGTCCTACAAAACTGCTATTCACCTGATCTTTCTTCTTCAGTTCTTCAACTTGTCGGAGCTGTTCTGAAGTTAGCACAATCTCCATTCGCTGCATGTCCCTCATCAGCAAACGCTGAGACTCCAGAAACTGGTCATTGGCCTTCTGCCATGTGTGTTTTAACTGGTTGTGTTGTTGTCGCTCTTGCTCCAAGAGATGGCAAACTGTTTAGGAATTGCCCAATCACAAAGATTGAATTTTAACTGTACGCAATCTCTTTAACACAGGGCTACTAGACCGGGTTTGGCTAATGGTCCATTCTGTCTGGGATTCTGCCTCTGACAAGAACCAAGGGGCAACCTGTCATAGACACGGCAGCTGTCCCCACACCATCTCTCTAAGCAGAGTCTCCCAAAGTGTGCTCCTAGGAACAGGAACATGTGAAAAAAAGGTTTCTGTGTTCAGTAAGTTTTAGAAACCCCAGGTTAAATAAACTTTTTTTTTAGATTGGCATCTGAGCTAACATCTGTTGCCAATTTTTTTTCCCTGTCTTCTTCCTCTCCCCAAAGACCCCCAGAACACACTTGCATATTGTAATTGTGAGTGACTCTGGCTGTGCTATATGGGACGCCATCTCAGCATGGCTTGATGAGTGGTGCCATGTCCGCACCCAGGATCCGAACCGGTGAAACCCCAGGCTGCCAAAGTGGAGTGCACGATCCTAACCACTCAGCCAAGGGGCCGGCCCCTAAATAAACTTTTAAAGACTTCTTTACTGCAGGACATTGGGCTCAGGTCTTAAGGATATCTATGTTCTCTTGGAAGATGATATAGGGTACAGTATTTCCCAAATTTTATTTGCCAAAAAATCCTTTCAATAGGGCCACTCACATAATATCACATGTTCTAGGGAATACACTGGGAAATGTTGCTCTAAAGGGCAAAGGTACAGCAACCAGTCCTAATTGTCTTTAATACACTGATAAATCTGTTGTCCAGGAATCCTTCTTAGCTCATTTAGTTTTGACCTCTCAGGATAAGTCCAAGAATTTTTGTAAATGCTTATATTGTTGATACTCATCAGATCAGCCATCTTTTGCCAAAAGAAATAGGCAGCAGCATCTATCTGCCCATGTACCCAGCCACTAGGTACAGAATCCTGAGAAACTCATACTGCTGACTTTTCCTCACCCCAACACATTCGACTGTGACAGAGCCTACTAATTCTGCCTCCTGTGCAGTACGACTCAGCCATCTTCCGCCTTAGATCAGCCCTGCGACCTAGACAACTACAACGGGAGTCCCTCTGTTATTCTTCCTGCTAATAGACCTGCCCTCTCTACTCTACCCTCCACACTGCTGTTAAACATTCTAAAATGCATAATTAATATTATCACTCTCAAATTTAAAGCCCTTCAGAGGAGCCAGACATAAAAGGCCAATATTGTGTGATCCCATTTATATGGAAGTCCAGAATAAGCAAATCTAGAGAGACAGAAAGTAGATCAGTGGTTGAGGAGAAGGAGAGCATAGGGAATGACTGGTAATAGGTACAGAATTTCCTTTTGGAGTAATGAAAATGTTCTGGAATTAGACAGTGATGATGATGTACAACTTTGTGAATACATTAAAAACCACTGAATTGTACACTTTGTAAGAGTAAACTTCACGGCATGGGAATTACGTCTCAATAAAGCTGCTATTTAAGAAAAAATTTTAAAAACCCTTTAGGGGCTCCTTACTATCCATATGGTAAAGTACAAAATGCTTAGCATACGGTCTCCATGATGTGGCCCATGTCTACCTCTCCCATCTCATATTTTGCCCCAGTGCCTCTTGCATCCTAATTTTGCTGAACCACATCTCTTAATACTTCCTTACCTTGTTGCACCACATACAAATGGCCTTAAATGTCATGCTCATCTCTCACTACCTGACAAATACCTATCTTTCAAAACTCCACTTAAGAATAATTTCTTTCAAGAAGCTTGTTTGCGGCACTGCTGCCTTTAACACACTTCTAAGCCTAACATCTACGATATGCAACTCTATTAAGTTGGTTGCATATCTAATTCCCCCAATTTAGGCTGTAAGTTACAATGCTGCTCAATGTTTATCTGACTTCTTTTCATTTAAATACTATTTTTTTAGTGTGAATGTTTCAGTATGGAAATTACTCTACCCCCTTACTCTTTGTTTTTTGTGTGTGTGAGGAAGATGGGCCCTGAGCTAACATCTGTTGCCAATCCTCCTCTTTTTGCTCAAGAAAGACTGTCGCTGAGCTAACATCTACACCAATCTTCCTCCACTTTATGTGTGATCCCCCACAGCATGGCTTGACAAGCGGTGCTAGGTCTGCACCCAGGATCTAAACCTGTGAACCCCAGGCTGCCAAAGTGGAGCGTGCAAACCTAACAACTACGCCAGTGGGCCGGCCCCTTCCCTTTACCCATTTTAATGAACCTTCTCAGATACTTTTCCAGACATAACTATTTCTGGAAAGGTTGGGGCACATACTTTAAACAAACTCCTGTTTCTTTTGGATACCCTTTCAGAGTTTGGGTGTCTTTTTGGCTATAACAGCATATTTGAAAAGTGTTTCCTGAAAGCCTAAGAACTGGTCAAACTTTGGGTTATTTTCCTAATGTTTTATGAAATAATTCTATAGGCTTATAAAATTTCCACTTTCCACTATTTGGGGAAGAAACCAACTCATATGCAACCTAAATTATTTATGAAAGAGCTATATCTTCCACAGCATTTGAAATTCTTAAGTATTCATTATAGGACCCTATCACCACAGTCCTAAACCTGCTTATTAAAATATGTCACTAGAATAACCCACAACAAGTATAAGATTTCAAGGCGTCCACGCATTTGGGTGAGGAAAAAAATAAGATCTTTATTTTCATTAACCTCTAACTGAAATTTATCATTTTTTTCGATTATAAAATGTATGCAACAACCAGTTATTGTAACAATACCTATGACTTGGTCACAAACAGAAGTAACAGATATTTTCATACCCTAGCACAGCGGTTGCAGACATGTCAATATGTCACTTATGCACATCGCTACTTCAAACTTACAGTAATCAGACCTGCTACCAGACCTTGTTATTTAATGTGTCAATAAAGTAGCACATCTATTACTATATCATAAGTTTGTGGTTATTTACTTGGTAACTGCTTTATAACATAATTGGCTTCTCTTATAATCTTATGTATTTTATGGATTAAAAACATTATTCTGAGAGGGCTTCACAAGACTGCCAAAGAAGTCCATGACACATAAGCCTTAAGAACCTCAATATATGGGAATCACCAAAAGAATTAGACAAAAGTATATTTTTCTTTTAATGGGGTAAGGATGAGCCTTCTTCCTCTATCCTGGGAAAAGAGAGTCAATTTCTGGGGCTGGCCCCGTGGCCCAGCGGTTAAGTTCGTGCGCTCTGCTTTTGCAGCCCAGGGTTTTGCCTCTTCAGATACTGGATGCAGACCTAGCACCACTCATCAAGCCATGTTGAGGTGGTGTCCCACAGGCACAACTAGAAGGACCTGCAACTAGAATATATGACTATGTACTGGGGAGCTTTGGGGAGGAGAAGAAAAAAAGAAGAGTCCATTTCTGCCTCACTCTCTGACCAGGCTACTGAAATCAAAAGTGTCCCTTATAAACAGGGATGTTCCTAAGGACAGCAGAATACACTATCTGCCCTCTCTGTCCCATTTTCACTTTTGCTAATCCACCTCCATCAAAATGGGTCTGGGGGCAAAAGCAGTTTATGCAGAAGTTCCCAGCCCTATTATCTTTCTGCCCAGAGCTCATGCTTTGTTATTACTGGGGTCCCGGAGGAAACAGAAGCCACTAACAATCCAAGTATCTTTCGTAGACTTCCCATCTCCAGCTTTTCATGAGAACATCCAAACCGACTACACAGCTTAAACTGAATCACTAACATCTTGGACTGGTATTTTAGGATTTGTTATTGTTCTTAATCAATATCAATTTTATTTACATAGTTCTCTTAGAGACTGAAATTAAAATATACAGAATATTTATTTACCTTCATGCAATTCTTTGCGCAGTTTCTCAGCATCTTCTTGTAAAACAGATTTCTGAGTATTCAAAACAGCCACGTACATCTCTAGGTCAGTCCTACAAGATTTCTCAGCTTCCAGATAATGATTCAATTCTTTAACCTGAAACAAGAGGCAATTGTATTAAACTAAAATTCACACCAGTTTCTATCTTAGGCATAATGGTAAGTTCTGGATGTGCCTTGAAAAAAATTTTTATTTCTATTTACATAAATTTAAATTTACAAAAAAATTAACATTTATAATTTTTAATTACAAAACAAATACCTACTTACCATGGAAAACTGGGGAAATAATTAATAGCTGACATTATCTATAATCTTATCACCAGCATAAATATACAATTGAGATTATACATAACAGTTTTGAACCTTGTTCTTCAAAAAGGTAGTTCAGATTTGTATTCCCAGAGCAACACATACATGTGCTCACTTTACCACATACTCAGTAACACCAGGTGGTGGTGGTGGTGGTGGGTTTTTTAAACAGTAGTTACTTTCTAAACATAAAAATGATACCACACTCTGGTAAATTTGCTTTTCTTTGATTTCTAGAGGGGTAATTCTAAATGCCTTAAATTTATAAAGAAGAGACCTTTTCACAGACATATATTCATGGAAGGAAAAAAGAGGAAGTCATGGTGGAAAAAATAATTGGTCTCATACTGTAACGAACGCAAACTTGAAGACAAGTGCAGAATACTTTTTTAAATCACATCTTTTATTTTTTTTTATTATTTTTTGCATGTGTGAGGAAATTTGGCCCTGAGCTAACATCTGTTGCCAATCTTCCTCTTTTTGTTTGAAGAAGATTGTTGCTGAGGTAACATTTGTGCCAAATTTCCTCTACTTTATGTGGGATGCCACCACAGCACAGCTTGACAAGATGACAGGTTCAAGCCCGGGATCCAAACCTGTGAATCCCGGGCAACCACAGCGGAGCACACAAACTTAACCACTATGCCACCAGGCTGGCTGCCAAAATCACATCTTTTACAAAACTGCCTTATTTCTGTTGAACAATTAACTACAATATTCAAACATTAACAATATACTCTAATATCTGAAATAGTTATAACCAAAATAAAATGCAATCTTGCCCTAAAAGCGATTACAGAATCACTTGTTTTACCCCATCTTACAAATTATCCATCCTAAATTTTGGCCATATAGCTAACTTTCAACTTTCTCAAATGATTGTATCTAATTTCACTTTCAAGGTCATTTTCATGTCTTTTATGTTCTCATTTCTTCACACACAAAACAGATGGCTGACCTGTTTTCAATTATCTTTACTCCTAGACCATTTAATACAATACAGTGGTAGAGGTCACAGACTAAAATGATTATTTAAGCTGCTATCTGATGTTTCACTAGAGGTTGTCAGCCAACCAGAAAGATACTAACAAAGCACAACAAAGTGCTGACTGCTGTGAGGCATTTCCCTGTCACATGGAGAGGGCGATAATTCAGTTGATGGTAAAAGAGTCAATATGGCAGATATAAACTGGTGGTATATAACTACTAATTCTATCAGCTATTAGTTCTTGGAATAAATATTTGACTCAATTTATAATCAATGAATTTCTAACATTTGAAAGCTACTGAGCAGAACTCTGGGAAGATGATGGCAGTGGTGGCAGAGTAATGTGAATTTCCTTGAATTCCATATGCCCTAACAACAGAGCTACTAAAATAACAAAACCAAAAATACACAGACATCTACAAAAAAAAACAAGTGATAAAAAGAGGATGAGGACAAACTACTGACATCTACATATATGGATTTACATGGTATCGGCATCCATGCAGGGGAAAGGAAAAGGAAGCAACAAGGGCCCCAAGAACTCCAAAATAGTCAACTGGAGCTCCAATCTGACAACAGTAGCTGAAACTGGGAAGAGTTTCACAGACTCCGACAGTGGGTGAATGCAATAAATTTGTACTGTAAGACTTAAATCCCATTAGGGTAAAAATGGTATTATATTTTCACTTATATTTCCCTAATTTCTAGTGACGTTGAATATCTTTTCACATTCCTTGACTATTCTGGTTTCCTCTTTTGTGAATTGCTTGTTCATTTCTTATTTCTCTATTGGGTCATTTGGCACTTACACACTTGGCAATTTTTATTAATTTTGGATACTGATTTTTTGTGAAGTATAAGAAGTATAGATATCTTCTAACAGTTTATAGCTTCTCTTTTCACTTTTTGTGTTAACTTTTAATAAGGAAGTTTTATATTCTAATGTTGGCAAATTTTTCAATCTTTTCTTTCACAGTCAATATTTTTGTCTTATTTAAGAAATGTTTTTGTACTCCAAATAACATTCTTTTTTTTTTTTAAAGGTTTTATTTTTTTCCTTTTTCTCCCCAAAGCCCCCCAGTACATAGTTGTATATTCTTCCTTGTGGGTCCTTCTAGTTGTGGCATGTGGGACGCTGCCTCAGCATGGTCTGATGAGCAGTGCCATGTCCGCGCCCAGGATTCGAACCAACGAAACACTGGGCCACCTGCAGCGGAGCACGTGAACTTAACCACTCGACCACGGGGCCAGCCCCCTAACATTGTCTTTTTTTAACATCTAAAAGTTTTAAAGATTTACTTTTCATTCTTAGCTTTCTAATTAATTGAAGTTAACTTTTGTAAAGTATGAGGTAGAAAGCTAATTTCACTTTATTCTATATTTATAACTAATTATTTTAAAAGTCTATCTTTTAAAAATCCATTCTTTTCCCACTGATTTGTAATGCCATCCGTCATTTATCAAATTTCCATATACATATGGGTCTATTTCTGGGCTCTCTATTCTGTTTCACTGGTCCACTTGTTTATCCCTAAACCAATAACAATCTTAATTACAGCAGCTTTATTCTAAGTCTTAATGTCTGGTAGGCAGGGTGAGTCTCCTCACCTGGCCTTCTTCAAAATTTTGCTGGGTATATTTCTGATCCTTTCCATGTATGAATTCTAGGATCTACGAATCAAGTTCCTTATTAAACTGCTGGACTTTGAGTGGAATTTTAAATTTATAGATGAATTTGGGGATATACTGCCTGCTGCTTTATAATATATTATCTTTTCATTCAAGAACACACATGCATTCAGATCTTCAATTTTAATGTATTCCATAAAGATCTTGCCCTTTTTTGATTAGATATATTATCAGGTAACTTATATAGTTTTGTGGGGTTTTTTGCTATTGAGAATGGGATCTTTCCCCCCATTATATTCTTTAATTGGATATTACTGGGGTATAGCACACTACTATCAGGGCCAGCCCAGTGGCACAATGGTTAAGTTCGCACACTCCACTTTAGCAGCCAGGGGATCGCGAGTTCAGATCCCAGGTGCAGACCTACACACATCTTATCAAGCCATGCTGTGGCAGGCATCCCACATATAAAACAGAGGAAGATGAGCACAGATGTTAACTCAGGGCCAATCTTCCTCAGTAAAAAGAAAAGGATTGGTGGCAGATGTTAGCTCAGGGCTCATCTTCCTCAAATAAAAAGAAACACTACTATTTTTGTACGTTAATCTTGTTGGAACAACTTTCCTGAACTCTTATTAGGTCTAATAATCTATATATTCTCTTGCTTTTCTATATAGACAAGCAAATCAGTTTCATGGCTTTCTTTCCAGTTCTTATGCCTCATTTCTTTTCTTTTCCTTTTTTTTTTTTTTTGGTGAGGAATATTGGCCCTCAGCTAACATCTGTTGCCAATCCTTCTCTTTTTGCTTGAGGAAGATTGTCGTTAACATCTGTGCCAGTCTTCCTCTATTGTGTATGTGGGACACTGCCACAGCATGGCTTGACAAGTGGTATGTAGCTCCAGGCCCAGGATCCGAACCCACAAACCCTGGGCCACTGAAGTGGAGCATGTGAACTTAACCACTCTGCTACCAGACCGGCCCCATGCCTCATTTCTTTATCTCATGTTGCTACATTGTCTAGGGCCACAAAAACAACCTGAACAAAATGTTTGAACGGAGCTCTCCTCATACTGTTCCTGTCATTAATAGTAAGGCTGCAAAACATTCATCATTAATTATGATGCTTGCCGAAGGTTAAATAGCCCTTTATTAAGTTATTGGGTGTTTAAATTTATTAAATGCCTTTTTGAATCTAAGATGAATATATTGCTCTTCTCCTACAATTTTTTTACGTGGTATATAACAATAACAGGTTTTCTGGTGATCTACCATCTTTAAATTCCTGGGAATATACCCTATTTGGTCATGATCTTTTTTTTTTTTCCTTTAAAAACTATACTGTTGAAAATTTTTGTTTCTGTATTCCTAAATGAGACAGATCTCTATATATTTTTCTTATACTACCTTACCCTCTGTGTATGTTTGTAATGTAGTCATACAGGTCTCATAAAATGAGTTGGAGAGCTTTCCCTCTTTTTCTAGTCTCTAATACAGTTTGGGAAATATTAGGATTATCTCTTTCCAAAGGTTTGGAAAAAACTGCCTGGAAAACCCACTGAGTCCACTGTCTTTTGGAAGAGAGGGGACAGATAGATTCTGACTATAAATTCACTTTCTTTAATACTTATTGACTACTTTAGTTTTCCTATTTTATCTTGAGATGATCTTGGCTAATTATCTTTTATTAGAAATTTTTTCATTTCATCAAATTTATTTCATTTCAAATCTATTGGTGTGACATCTTTTGCTTTTCTATTTCACCAATTTCTGCTCTTACCTGTATTATTTCTTCCATTCATATTGTTTGTACTATTGTTCTTTTCTTAGATTGAGTAAAATATTAAATCAATCTAAATATTTTACAATTCCTTTTTCCATATGAATTCATTTTTTTCACTTCCAGACATTTTATTTTAGCTATCATTTTTTTTAAACACTATTTAAATCATTTTTTTTTTTTAAGATTTTTTTTTTTTTTTTTTTTTTTCCTTTTTCTCCCCAAAGCCCCTGGTACATAGTTGTATATTCTTCGTTGTGGGTCCTTCTAGTTGTGATATGTGGGATGCTGCCTCAGCGTGGTCTGATGAGCAGTGCCATGTCTGCGCCCAGGATCTGAACCAACGAAACACTGGGCCACCTGCAGCGGAGCGCGCGAACTTAACCACTTGGCCACGGGGCCAGCCCCAAGAGTGGTTTTTTTTTTTTTTTTTGGAGGAAGATTAGCCCTCAGCTAACTACTGCCAGTCCTCCTCTTTTTGCTGAGGAAGCCTGGCTCTGAGCTAACATCCGTGCCCATCTTCCTCTAGTTTATATGTGGGACGCCTACCACAGCATGGCTGCCAAGCAGTGCCATGTCCGCACCCGGGATCCGAACCAGCGAACCCCGGGCTGCCGAGAAGCGGAACGTGCAAACTTAACTGCTGCGCCACCGGGCCGGCCCCATATTTTAGCTATCATTTTATAGTAAATAATTTAATAACCTGTGGTCAGAGACTTGGGTCTGTACATCACTTCTGTGAAATTTGTTCACACTTCCTTTGTGACCTTATGAAAAGTATAATGTACCTAAACATAATACTACTTTATTCCATGCACTATCCTAAGTGCTTTATATGTTAACTTATATAATCCTTATAATAGTCTTACAAAGCAGGTAGTACTATTATCCCCATTTTATAGATGAGAAAACCAATGCAAAGTAAGATTCAGTAATTTTCCCAAGGTCACCCAGCTAATAAATGCTGAGCTCTTAACTACCATCCTCCACTACAGTATAAAACATAGTCTCTCCTTCTTGGGTATAGGTTCTGTGTGTCTATTACATCTAAATGATCAACCAGATTGCTCAAAACTTCTGTATCCCTACTAATATTTTTTTCTGCTTGCATTATCACTTGTCAAAGGTCAGTTTAAATCTACTACTATAATTGTGAATGTGAACTTCCCCTTGTAACGGTCACTTTTTAGTTCACGTATTTCAAAGCTATGTAAACTGTATTCAAGTTCATGATTGTCATGTCTTATTGAAGGATTATTTATTAGATGCACTCCCTCTTTATCTCTATTAACTCTTTTTTCCCTAAATCCTGTTTCATATTATAATTGCTCCAGCAACCCTCCTTTGATTAGTCCGATCCTTCTTAGCAGGTGATTATCAGTTTAGATTTACAAGAATTATTGATACATTCCTGTGTTGTGCTTTTGTTTACTATCTTTTATTTTTTTCTTTCTTTCCTACTTTCTTTTAATTAATTACTTAAAATTTTGACATTCCTTTTGTATTTTCTGTCTTTATGGCCAACAAATCCAGCCATACTATAGCTACATCGTCTCTAAAAGATCAATTCTGGGTCTGGCTTCAGAAAACAAAGTCAACTTTGAACAGCTTCTTTTCCTTGATAAGAAAATGAATGAGATGGAGTCTCATTCTGATAAGAAAACGAACACTAACTTTGTAACAAAGCTGCAAAAGCATCACTGTTGTGATTATTTAAAATATCCATAAGGGCGAAATCATCTCTAAGCATTTTTTTGCATTTGAAAGAAAGCAATATTCTTAAGATGGATAGTCTAAATTACAGTTTTTACCCCCTTAGTGATTCTAATTTTGCTCATGGCATTAGGGCAGAATCTTGGTTTTCAAGCAAATGGATTACAGTGTTTCACAACCTTTGAGGCCTCCAGCTCTTTAATCTTGTCTTCAGCCTCTGTCAGTTTATCTTTCAAAGCTGCAATTTCCTTCTCCATGGGCATCACAACAGACCGAAGTTTTTCAGCATCCTCTTGGGCCTATGGTTAAAAAGAATTAAGTGCTACAACTTACTGATTTATTGCTTTTCTAAGAAACTCTGACCCACTCGTTAAAATTAGTATAACAAATAAGTCTACCAGGCACTGCATTAGCACTCGCAAAACTGAACCACGTCTAACTTTTCAATGTTGCATTACTTTGAATATCAAGTCAGAATCACAGTTTTCCCAAATATTCCACTTAGAATTTGGGAGTACATAGGAAAATGGATTCACTATGACAAATTTGACTTTTTAAATAATTGAGAAATTGAGTTGGAAAATATTCTCTATATAAAAGGAAATACACATAATAAATACTTTTTTATAATTCTGGTTACTAAATTAATGAAACCATAATTCCTTATAAATACTGAAAAGATTATTTTTAAGCACTAGAAAATAGAACAATGTCTTTTCTAAAGTATTAGAAAATTATGTCGCTATAAAAGGCTTCCATCCACCCAATTATTTAAAGAGTGCTTTAAATATTATTTTACTTTTGATATTTAAATAAAACAAACTCAAAGAATGACCCCCATATTGTTTTTCATCCTTCATTCTCAAAAACATGGATTAAAAGGAAACAACACCCATACTAGTAAACTAGTAAATTTTCATTATACATGAATTTTCATTACATAATTATGTATTATATATATTATATAATTATATAATTTTCATTATATATTACATATTATATATATAATTTTTATTTTCACTATATATTCAGTATACTATATATACACACACACACATACATATGTGTGTGTGTGTATATATATATAGACAGATATAGATATACTGAAACAAAGGCAGACTCAAAAGTTAGCTTTTTTCCTTCTGGTGAAAATAAAAATTAACCTTATTCACTCAGTTGAAATGAGCTCAAGCTTATCTTAAATTGTTCATGATAGGGAAAATATCACATATGCCCAAAGTGGAAATTTTCCCTAAAAAACATCTGTCTCAGAAAAGGGAAGTTCACTTTATTTTCTGGTCCTTACAAAGTCATTTCATCATTCATTTTATTTTGAACTAAGTCCTGTTTGCAAAAGACATGTGAGCTTAAAATAACTTCAGTCAAGGCTAATTTGGGATGCTTACAGAGGTCAGCTGACACAAATCAGCAGGAAAAAAGGGGGGAAGCAAAGAAGTTAACACAGATTGAGTTATTTGTTAATGCAAAGAGGACCTCACAATTCCAAGTGTTACATATCATTATAAACAAAACTTTTAGGGATAATTCGTTTTAAATGACAGAAAGGCCTTTAAAAATAATGAAAATCTGAGAAATTGTCACAGTCAAGAGGAGCCTAAAGATACATGACTAAATCTATTATGGTGTCCTGGATGAGATCCTGGAATAGAAAAAAAGGACAGTAGGTAAAAACTAATGAAATCTGAATACAAAGAATGGACTTCAGTTAATAACAATGAATCAACATTGGCTTATTAATTGTGACAAATGAACCATACCAATGTAAGATGTTAATAACAGGGGAAACTGGGTGTAGAGTGTATGGGAACTCTGTACTATCTTCACAATTTTTCTGTAAATCAAATACTGCTCTAAAAAATAAAGTTTATTTTAAAAAATAAATTTTAAAAACAACAAAAAGTGGCAGGTTGTGGAAATCATGAATATATTAGAAGAATTAAAAAAATTATCCTCATGAGAATGTGTACTTGTGGCTTGGAATAAAATTTCCAATGACAGCATCAAGTACAAATTCATCTCAAACAACTTGAGAGAAGTGAACGCTGTCACTTTGGATAACTATGTTAGATGACTAAGCAACTCTAGTGATGATGAAGACATTGTCAGATCCTCACGATGATGCTCAATTACAATCTTTTTCTGAAATGAGAGTGGAAAAAAACTATTGCTCAAAGTTCAAGCTTTTGTTTTGGGTACTGGGTTCTCAGATGATTTTTATATTATTAAAAAACTAATTAAATAGCCTTCTAAATACATAAAAGTAGTCCTTGTATGGACAAGAATAGAACCAAAGATTATGATTAACCTGATTGAAAAGAAAAATCAAATTCTAATTATTATTTTTTATAATATGTGATTTAAGATATATGCATGTACATAAGTAAATGTTTATATAATCAACCTGGCCAAAAAGCTTTTTAAATTGTCTCAATGATAAAATGTTTCACATTATAGTTAGTTGCTCTGTGTTCAGGCATTTTATGGTAATATGTCCACACATAATATGCGGTACAGTCATCACACAGGAACCAGAGTATATTGAGAAAGAAGGAAAATTAACATCTGTTCTAAAGCTTTGGTTTAGAAACGATCACCAAGCAACAAGACTCATTCAACAAATATTTACTGAGTACCTATGTGCTAGACACTATTCTAGGCATTTAGGCTACACAAATAAATAAGAGTCCTGTCCTCCTGGAGCTTACCAGGAGAGAAACATAGCAAACAATAATCATAATAAATAGGTGAACTCTATATTATAAGGAAGTACATGCTACGGAAAAGGAAAAATTAGAATAGAATAAGGGCAGCCAGCAGAGCTGTGGTAGGTGGGGGAGGGAAGTGGGCAGGTTGCAATGTTAAACAGCAGGGTCAGGACAGGCAGGGTCAGGACAGGCCTCACGTGGTGAAGAAGGTGAGGGAGTTAGCCATACAAATAGCTGGGGGAAGGGCATCAAATTATCCACTACTATATTTAGGTCTGTGTCCAAATAATTTCTATAACAGAAAACATAAACTTATGTACAACTTCTATTACCACAATAATATTAAAGCATCTTGCATATGGATTCAAATATGTCTACAGATGAATACATTCCTTCATACCTTTTTCATTTCATTTTCTAAATTTTCCTCCTCTTGACCTTCAGACAGCCTTCTCCTTAAATCAGCTATTTCCCTCTCTGCAGATTCTCGATACTGTGCCCACTGTGTTCGTTCCTGCTCCAGCCTATGGTGGAACTGGTGCTCATAGTCACGAACTGTTTCTACAAAACATCACCAAATGTTTCATGTCTAAGCATTCTGAAAAAAAGTGTTTTGACACACTAAAATTTAAAAAGTACTTATGTAAAGAGTTCATGCCTAATTTCTGGAAATCTTTTAATTCACTAAAAACCCCCTAACATTTCTAGTTCTCATTATGCATAGAAATTCTGCTAAGGGCTTTAAATCGTCATCTCTAATCTTCACATTAAATCTGTGCCATATATTATTTTACAGATGAGGAAAGCTTAGGAAAGGTTAAATACTCTGGCCAATGTTTCATACAGAAAGAAGCACAGTTAGAATTCAAAGCTAACGCCAATTCCAAAACCTATGTTCTTAGACACTATGCAACGGCTCCTAAGACAAATGTAACATGTCACTCCAATCCAACCACCTGAAAGTGTGAGAAAAGGGATATATTTCTGGAATATTTTACTGCAACTCAAGATTCTAAACTGAGACAAATTCTGTAAAGTCTTTGTAAAATGGCTTTAATATAATCTTAAAACTATGTGATAAACACTGCTAGTTACCCATTAATTTCCACTCCTTCTTCTTCCTTACTAATAAAACCCGAATTTTGTTTAGGAAGTCAATGACCCAATTTAAAAACCAGATTTTCCAGTTGTCCTTGTAGTTATGGGTACTACACACCTCGATAAATTGTGAGGGGGGTATATGCTGGAGATTTCTAGCAAATTTTTGCTTTTCTGAGGCAGACTGAAGGAAGAGCAGCCATTTTTCAGCCATGAGGTGAAATGAAGTTGAAAACACATACTGAGGATGAAGGAACAGAAGGTCTGAAGAAGCCTAGGACACTGAGGACGCCATGCAAGCACAGTAACCAGCCCCAGACTACCTACCTCTGGATTTCTTCTTCTGTGAGAAAAATGAACTCCTATTTGGGCAAGCCACTATAGTCAGGACTGTTACATGCGGCTTAGAGTAATCCCTAGGTGACAGCCACAAACTCAGAAACAGGGCTAGTCTAATTGGCCTTCTTACAAAGAACACTAAGTCAAAACGACACAACTGCGAAGATGGAAAAAAAAGTCATCACTATTTCACACTTATAATATTAACTAAACTAATTCCAGGAACCCAAAGATTCAGGCAGCAACTTACTTCATTTGATTATAATCTTCTCAGAAACGCAGGAAGTAATAAAGCACTAGTGCCAACAGCAGATAAAGAGACCAAACTACCACTCTTCCTTTAGACCAACGGTCACAAGCTGGCAGCCCACAAAGCCTATTCTATCCCATAGGCCATTTCACCTCATCGACTGCAGTGAAGATTTCACATAAAAACCCAAATTTTTCTTAAAAATGTAAAAGACATGGCAACACTGGACTGGATGGGCAATAATTAGCTGAAACTAATAAGCGTAAACAGCAACTTTACTTTTCACCTGGGAGGTTCTGCATACTCTCTGTGTTCATAAGCTTCATTCACTGACGTTACTTGCCTGACGCCCATAAGAAAATCGATTTTGAAGCCCCGCTTTAAACCTTATCATGAACTATAGTTCTCATTTAATGCTATATCTCTGTAACATTCATTATAATTCTCCATTATTAAATTTGTTAAAGATACAGATGATTTACCCACGTACACTATTACTGGCTTCCCTTTTATGTTAAAGACAACAGTACATCTTGAAGACGGTAATATATAAAGCCACAAATGAAACTCAGGATATATTTTAAGACCCTCTGAAAATGTTCTCAATCATCAGAATCAGTTATCTTAGATCATATAACAGATCCAACTTTCTTTGTCTTTACCTTTCATGACAGCCTGAAGTGAAGCGACTTCTTCTCTCCACTGTCTTTTCACTTCGTCTATAGCTTCTTGCTTGGTATTCTCAGAGACTGTGGCAATGGCCTTAATATTTTCCATCTCTGCTTGGGCTTCCCACAGCTGTGTCCGAAGGTGTCCCAAATCATCTTGTGCAGCTTGTAACACTGCATTTTGCCTCTTCAGATCCTCTGGAAAAAAAGTAAAAGACTTTCCATCAATGAGGGCTTCACTTGCATCAGGCTGACATTCCAATGAAGAAATAAAACACTACACTTATAATGTTAGTATTCTAATGAAGAAATTAAGCATATGTTACAAAATGTTAACTTAGAAAATGAAATCATTGTAATAAAGGTAAGATTTATGATATGCTGGGTATCACAAATCAATTAATTATTAACTATCTAATCAGATAGTGATTAAGGCCAAAGTTTTAGAGCTAAATTTAGTCTTTCACTCACTGGTTAAATGAGCTTACTTAACCTCTCTGGCCTAAGTTTCCACATCTACAAAATAGGGATAAAAATATCTGCCTCAAAAAGTCATTTTAATGATAAAACAATTTATTGAAAATGCTTATTAGTACAGTACCTTGCACAAAGTAAACATTCAAGAAATAGGTAATAAAAGAGAAAAGAGTGACTGGCCCCGTGGCCGAGTGGTTAAGTTCGCGCGCTCCGCTGCAGGCGGCCCAGTGTTTCGTCAGTTCGAATCCTGGGCGCGGACATGGCATTGCTCGTCAGACCACGCTGAGGCAGCGTCCCACATGCCACAACTAGAGGAACCCACAACGAAGAATACACAACTATGTACTGGGGGGCTTTGGGGAGAAAAAGGAAAAAATAAAATCTTTAAAAAAAAAAAAAAAAGAGAAAAGAAAGCCAGAGTACATAGCAGTTACTGTATCCAAGTGTTTTAAAAGTTAGGAATAACTTCACAGTACCATCTCCTAAATATTAAGTTGATGTGGTGTGCCTACTGCATGATTTAAGCCTAGGCAGGACGTACGTCTGGCCAAACTGAGCTCCAAAAACGATGAACCTACCACCAGCATACAGGGGTGTGTTGGTTTTCCCATACCCTCACCAACAGCCACTATTTTCCATTTTTTTTAATTCTTACCAAGATCATGGGTGGAAAATGGTGATAGCTTTAATCTATATTTCTATTAATAAAGAGGTTGAACATCTTTTCATGCATTTATTAGTGACCAGTATTTCCTCTTTGGTGATATCTTTTACCTGTATTTCCAATTAATTGTTTTTCCTCTGCTTTGGAAGAGGATTTTTATATACATTGGATATTAAATCTATTTTCTCTTACAAAACTTTTCCAAGTCTGCCGCTGTCTGTCTCCTAACTTCCTTATCTCTTACCATCTAAAAGTTATGAGACATTTATGCAGAAGAACTGTTCATCTTTGCAAAGTCATCAATTTCCTTCATAGGGCACAGTAATTAAGCCAATCAGCTATAAAAACAATTTAAGATCTAACTCTACCACTGACCAGCTGTATGACTTTAAAGGAATCATAAGGCTCTCAAGCCAGGAGACCACCAACATTTTTCTGCATAAATTTCTAAGTACCTGAAAAAAATCAAAGATAATACCAACTAAAGAACTTTTAAAAGTTGTGAAGGTATTCATCATTATCAAACAATCACAGGAATTAACAATTTCACAGTCTAAGGAATGGGGGGGGACCCAGTCATGCTAAGTAAAGTCATTTAAGAAATCTCTACTCTCTCAACATCAGTTTCACATCATTTTGTCACCATTATTAAAACATTTTGAATAACTCAGAAACTGAGTAAAGACATAAACACGTAAAACCACAAAAGAAGTGTGTTTGAGCCTGTATCACCTCTTTATTCAGTGTTAAACTGTTTTGTAAAATGTGAAATAAAAGAAAAAGCGTTCCTTTTGGAATACTTTATTCATTGCTAAGAACTACAATCTTTTTTTTTTTTTTGAGGAAGATTAGCCCTGAGCTAACATCTGCTGCCAATCCTCCTCTCTTTGCTGAGGAAGACTGGCCCTGAGCTAACATCCATACCCATCTTCCTCTATATGTGGGATGCCTACCACAGCATGGCTTGCCATGTGGTGCCATGTCCGCACCCAGGATCCCAACCGGCGAACCCCGGGCCGCCGTAGCAGAACGTGTGCACTTAACTGCTGTGCCACCAGGCCGGCCCCAAGAACCATCATCTTGTCAAGGCTCTAGTGCATATAGTGAACACCTCCTCATGCTAATTATCCCTGCTACTTCTGATTTATTGGGAATTATCCAGAGCTATTCACTGCCACGTTGTCACTATGAAAGAAAAACACACAAATACCAAACCTGAAGAGTGATTTCTGGCATGTCTCCAGACAGTGAGAAGCAGGATAGAGGGTCTAGAGGAAGACTACGCCAACTTCACTCTCGACCCCTTTACACACATTTACGTGTTTAGATAGAATATAACACATTGTACTATTACTTTAAGTATCTGTATATATATTTAAACCAGGAAACAAACAGAAGTTTAAAAAAAAGAAAGAAATTTTTCTGTAGCAAAGCATATCAAACATGTTAGCCAATGGTACAGGTTAATCATTTATTTCGTTTTTGCATATTTAATTATGAAGATTTTCAAACATACTCAAAAGCTGAGAGTATAGTACAATAACCCTTCACATACCTATCACCAAGATTCACCACTTACCAAGATTTCACCACATTTACTTCAACTATCCTTCTTCTTTGCTGAAGTATCTTAAACTAAGCCCCAGAAACCCTATCACATTATGTAACACACTACATACGTATTTCTAAAAACATAGATATTTTCTTATATAAATACAGGGTCATTGTCACACCTAAAAAAATTTACAAAAATTGTTTGATATAATCTAACAACCTCTCTGTAGTAAAATTTCTCCAACTACCACAAAAATGTCTTTTTGAAGATTTGCTTGAATCAGGATCCAAACAAGACACTTCATTTGGTTATGCTAATACCTTATAGAATATTTCAAACATGGAGACAAAAGAATTCTAAAAGGAACATCTATCATCTCCTAGCTTCATCAATTTTTAATGTTATCGCTACATCTGCTTTAATTTCTTTTTAACTTTAAGAAATAAAACATTACAAATACACTACCTTCTTCACAGGTAACAACTATCAAGAATCTGGAGTCACTACCATGTATATTTTACACCTTTACTCTATGTTGCAGGCTTTTAAAACCTTAATGCTCTCACAGCATACTATTCTTCTGCAATTACCTCTCACTCCACAACATTGTTTTTGAGATTGCTAGTACCTGCAACTACTTCACTCGTCAGTTGCAATACCATACACCAACACATCAACTATTACGTTCACGGGCACTCAAGTGTGAGGTAGGGATCTACTCCTTCTACATAGATGTTCCCATTGTTCTATACCCATTGCCCCAGTCTTTACCCATTTTTATAATGCCATCTATGTCATACATCAAATTTCCACATATGTGAGGGTCTGGTTTTAAAGCCTCTATTCTATAAAAATGGTCTATATGTCTATTCTCATGCCAAAACTATACTAAACTAAAACAGCATTATTTATACTGTTTTGTCTCCTCTCGTATATGTTTAAAATTTTCCATACTAAATAGTTTAATAAAAAGGCCATGATGGGGCTGGCCCCGTGGCCGAGTGGTTAAGTTCATGTGCTCTGCTTTGGCGGCCCAGGGTTTCGCCAGTTCAGATCCTAGGTGTGGACATGGCACTGCCCCATCAAGCCATGCTGAGGTGGTGTCCCATACAGAGCCAGAAGGACCTACAACTAGAATATACAACTATGTACTGGTGGGCTTTGGGGAGAAGAAGAAAAAGAAAGAAAGACTGGCAACAGATGTTAGCTCAGGTACCAATCTTTAAAAAAAAAAAAAAAAGGCCATGATATAGTTTTGAATAAAGTAAGGGCACTTGCCCTACCAGATATCAAAAGTTATTATAAGCCTCATGTACCCACCACCCAGCTCCAGCAACCATAAACTCATGGGCAATCTTGCCCCATCCATCAGTACGCACTCCACAATATACTGAGAAAAGTCTCAGACATTTTTTAAATTAAGAAACTTTATTTTTGAGAGCAATGTTAGGTGCACAGCAAAACTGAGCAGAAAGTGTTGTCAGTGTTTTAGATTTGGGCCATCATAATAGGTATCCAGTGATATCTCATCGTTGTAACATTCACAGACTTGTGCAATCACCACCACAATCAATTCTGGAACATTTTCACCACCCCAGAAAGAAATCCAGTACTCTTTATCACTGCCAACCCTCCAACGCCCCAGTCCTAGGAAACTACTAATCTACTTTCTATCGCCATTGATCACCTATTCTGGATATTTCATATAAATGGCATCGTACAATATGTGATCCTTTGTGACTGGCTTCTGTTACTTAGCATATGTTTTCAAGGTTCCTCCATGTTGTACTGAGTTTCAGCACTTCATTCCTTTTAATGGATGAATAATAAAAACAATTTGTTTATCCATTCATTATGAGTAATGCTGCTATGGAAATTCACGTACATGTTTATGTATGGACATGTTTTCCTTTCTCTTGTGTTACATCTAGGAGCAGAATTGCTGGGTCAAATGGTAACTCTATACTTAACCATTTGAGGAACTGAATGACTTTTTCCAAAGATGCTGGACCTTTTAACATTCCTGCCAGCAGAGTATGAGGGTTTTCATTTCTCCACATCCTTGCCAACACTTGTTACTGACTTTTGACATAGCCGTGATAGTAGGTGTGAAGTAGCATTTTGTAATTTTGATTTGCATTTCCCTGATAGCTAATGACACTGAGCATCTTATCATGTGCTTATTGGCCATTTGCATATCCTCTTTGGAAAAATGTCTATTCAGATCTGTTGACCATTTTTAGTTGGGTTGTCTTTTTATTACTGAGTTAAATGAGTTATTTATATAATCTAGATAAAAGTCTCTTATCTGACATTGTATTTGCAAAATTTTCTCCCATTCAGTGGGTTGTATTTTCACTTCCTTGATAGTGTACTTGGAAGCACAAAAATCTTTAAATTTGGTGAAATCCAATTTACCTAATTTTTCATCAGTTACTTCTGCCTGTAGTGTGCTATCTAAGAAATCACTGCCTAATCCAAAGTCACACAGATTTACCCCTATGTTTTCTTCTAAGAGTTCTATAGTTTACCTTTTAAATCTAGGTCCCTGATACACTGCGTTAATTTTTGTAGATGCTAGGGGCCCAATGTCATTCTTTTGCATGTAGACATCCAGATGTCTCAGCACAATTTGTTGAAAAGATGATTCTTTCCCAACTGAATTGTTTTGGTACCTTGTAGAAAATCAATTGCTCATATATGTGAGGGTTTATTTCTAGATTCTCAGTTATATTCCATTGAACTATACCTGTACTTATGCCAGCATCACGCTGTCTCAATTACTGTTGCTTTGCAGTAAGTTTTAAAATCAAGAAGTTGAGTCCTCCAACTTTGTTCTTGTTTTCCAAGAACGTTTTGGCTATTCTGGCTCCCTAGTATTTTCATATAAATTTTCGGATCAGCTTATTCTAAACAGCTTATCCTATTTCTACAAAAAAGGTCACTGAGATTACTGAAAGACATTGCATTGAATTTGTAGATCAATCAGGGGAGTATGGCCAATATTAAGTCTTCTGATGTATGAACATGGCATGTCTTTCCAACCTTTATTTAGATCATCTTAAATTTTTTCAACAGTGTTTTGGAAGTTCAGAGTACAAGTTTCATACTTTGTTAAATTTATTCCTAAGTGTATTATTCATTTTGATGCTATTGCAAATGGAATTTTAATTAAAATTTTAACTTTAAGTTTCTTTAACTTCATTTTCAGATTTATTGCAAGTATATAGAAATACAATTGATTTTTGTATATTGATCTTGTATCCTGTAACCTTGCTGAACTCTTGTTTAGTTCAAACCTATATTTAGTTTTTTAGTGGATTCCCCATAATTTTCTAGATAGAAAAGGTCATCTGAAAATATAGTTTCACTTCCTCCCTTCCAATTTGGATTCTCTTTTTTTTTTTCTTTTTGGCCTAATTGCCCTGGATAGAAACTCCAGTCCAATGATGAATAGAAGTGGTGAAAGTGGAATCATTGTCTTATTCCCAATTTTAGGGAGAAAGCACTGTCTTTAACCACTTAGTTAAGTATGATGATGAACAGCAACAGAGCATTCTTATATAGCGTCGGAAGATAAGAGGATGGCACGAAAAGACAAGGCAGGGTACTACTCTGCTATACACAGGGTTGCTAGGAATTAGAACAGATTCAAGGGCACTAACAACAAATGATGATGTTAGCTGTGGGGTTTTTTACAGATGCCTTTTATGAGGTGGATGAAGTTTCCTTCTATTCCTAGTTTAGTGTTTTTATTATGAAAGCCTGTTGGATTTTGTCAAACGTTTTTCTGTCTGTAGAGATCACACATTGTTTTCTACGCTATCAATGTGCTGTGTTACATTGATTGATTTTCAGGTGTTGAGCTTTGCCTTCTTAGGATAAATCTCCCTCAGTGGTGGTATATAATTCTTTTTAACTATTGCTGAATTTGACTTGCTAGTATTTTGTTGAGGGTTTTTGCATCTATATTCATAAGGAGTATTGGTCTATAGTGTTTTTGCTTGTGATATCTGTATTGGTTCTGGTATCAGGGTAATACCAGCCTCATAAAACGACTATGGAAGTGCCGCCTCACGACTTTTCTTTATAAGAGTTTGAGAAGTATTAGTGTTAATTCTTTGAACATTTCATAAAATACACTACTTAAGCCATCTAGGTTTTTCTTTTTCGTGTGTGTGCATAGTTTTTTTTAATTACAAAATCAATCTCTTTATTTTCTATGGGTCTACTCAGATTTTCTACTTCTTCTTTAGCCATTTTGGTGTCTCTATCTTTCTAGGAATTTGTCCATTTCATCTAAGTTATCCAATTTATTGGCATCAAGTTGTTCAAAGCATTCCATTATAACCCTTTTATATTTCTGTAAGGTCAGTAGTAATGGCCTCTGTATTCATTTCTTCGTCAATCAAGCTAAAGATTTGTCAATTTTGTTGGTCTTTACAAAGCATGCACCATTAGTTTCACTGATATTATTATTTTTCTATTCTCTATTCCATTGATTTTTACTCTAATCCTTATTTCTTTCCTTCTACTTGCTTTAAGTTTCATTAACTCTTTTTTCCAGTCTTGAGGTAAAAGGTTACCTACCACTTAAATCAGTAACCTAATTGATTTAAGATGTTTCTTATTCTTTAATATAGGCCTTTACAGCTATATATGTCCCTCTAACCACTGATGTAACTGCATCCCATAAGGGTTGGTATGTTGTGCCTACAATTTCACTTATCTCAAAGTATTTTCTAATTTTGTGATTTCTTCTTTCAGCCACTGGTTACTTAGGACTGTGTTATCTAATTTCTACGTATTCGTGAGTTTCCCAAATTTCATTCCAATGTGATCAGAGAACACACTTCATTTTATTTTAATCCTTTTATATTCAAATCGTCTAGTTCCTTGTTAATCTCCTTGTTCTATTCATTACTGAAAGTGGAGTATTGAAGTATATACTACTATTGTCTAACTGCATATTTCTCCCTTCATTTCTGTCAGTTTGCTTCCTGTATTTTGGGAGTCTGTACTTAGATGTGTATAGAACTGTTTTGTCTTCCTGACAGATTGGCCTTTTTGACACTATAAAATGTCCCTCTTTATCTCCAGTAACATTTTTTGGTTTAAAATCTACTTTGGCTGATATTAGTATGGCCACTCCGGCTTTCTTATGGTTGCTGTATATATCTTTTTTTCAGTCTTTTCCTTTCAATCTATTCATATCTCTGAATCTAAAATGTATTCAAGAATAGCTGAATTTTGTTTTATTAACCAGTGTGAAACTGTCTTTTGTTTGGATTGTTTAATCCCTTCACATATAATATTACTGACATCACATTAATATTGCACTTAAGTCTGCAACTTCTGTTTATACGTCTTAGGTCTTTTTGCTCCTCTATCCCTCTTTTATTGCTTTCTTTTGCATTAAGTGAGTAAATTCTAATGCAACATGCTAATTCCTTTCATAATTGTTTCACGATATTTTCTTGTGTTATTTCCTTAGTGGTCACTCTAGGGCTTACGATATACATCTTAACAGAATCTACACAACCATAATTCCAAGGCAATATAGAAATGTTACTCCTCTATAGCTCTATTCCCTTTTCCCATGTCTATACTATTATTGTTATATACATTGTCACCAGTATTTTACAAACCCAATGATATAATTATTGCTTCATATAATTGTCTTTTAAAGAAGCTGAGAGGAGAAAGGAGACCAAGTATATATTTATAGCATGTGCTATATTAACCTTCTTATTTACCATTTCTGGCTTCTTTCACTTGATTCTGTGTGTTGGAATTACCATCCAGTGTCACTTCCTTAGTCCAACACAACTTTCCTCCCACCCAACTTGTTTGTGCAAATATATTACATTTCCATTCATTACAGGCCCAATAAAACAATAATATACATAATGGCTTATAAAATTGCTTTTTAAAATCAAGAAATATTTATTTATAGTGTTATGGCTACACAATTACCTTTACTAGGGAATCTGTTTTTTCTCATGAATTCAAATTACCATCCAGAATTACCTGCTTTCAGCTAAAGAACCTCCTTTAGTATTTCTTGTAAGACAGTCCACTAGGGAAAAATTCTCTCAGTTTCTGTTTATTTGAGAATGTCTTTTTTTTTGATCTTCATCTTAGAAAGACTTTCACTGGATATAGGATTCTTGGTTAAGTTTTTTTCTTTTCAGCATTTTAAATGTCACCCCACTGCCTTCTCACCTCCATAGTTTCTAATGAGAAGTTAGCTGTTAATCTTATTGACGCTCCCTTAGAGATGACAAGTTGTTTTTCCCTAGTTCCTTTCAGGATTTTCTCCTTGTCTTTGGGTTTCAACATTTTTACTATGCTGTGTCTGTGTATGTATCTCTTTGCACAATCTCTATCCTACTTCAAGCTCAATGAGCTTCGTAAACATGTATATTACTGCTATTCATCAGATTTGGGAAACTTTCAGCCATTATCTCTTCAAATGTCTTTTCTCTTTCTCTTGCCTCTCCTTCTGGCACTCCCACTACACATATGGGAGCGTAAGCATCCATTAAGCACACTTAATGATGACCCACATTTCTATGAGGCTCTGTTCATCTTTCTATTTTCTTTCTGTTCTTCAGATCTGACAATCTAAGTGATCTATCTTCAAGTTAACTAATTCTTTCTTCTGCCAGTGCAAATCCACTGTTTAGCACCTACAGTGAATTTTTCATTTTAACTGTTATAGTTTTCTCTCCTCCACCCCCTCAGGAAGATTCACCATGGGCTAACATCTGTTGCCAATCTTCCTTTTTTTTTTTTATCACTTGAGGAAGATTTGCCCTGAGCTAACATTTGTACCAATCTTCCTCTATTTTGTATTTAGGTCACTGCCACAGCATGGCCACTGCTAAGTGGTGTGCATCTATGCCTGGGAATTGAACCCAGGCTGCTGAAGCAGAGTGCACTGAACAGGGCCACCCTAATTATTCTACTTTTCAGCTCCAGAATTTCCACTGGTTCTTTGTTATAACTTCTTATTGATATTCTCTATTTGATGAAACACTGTCACATTTTTTTCTTTAAGCATGGTTTTCTTCAGTTCTTTGAACGTATTTCTGACTACTTTGAAGACTTTGTTAAATCTGACATTTGATCACCCTCCCAGGCACTGTGTGCTTTGTTCCTTTATATGGTCACAATTTTCTGTTTATTTCATAGCTCCTAAATTTTTTTTGATTGACGACATTTTGGATAATATATTATAGCAGCTCTAGTACTGGTTCATCCCCACCCCTTCCAAGCTTGTTATTGCTGTCTGCTGTTTACTTGTTTAGTGGTTGGCTGGATTATTTTACTAAAGTCTACTTCTTCTCCCCTTCTCCCCCCACTCTCACAGTATGAAGTCTCTCACATTGCTCCTAGCAGGTACAGCCTCAGGCACGTGCACAGTCACTAATGGATGACAGTTATTTCAGGAATCCCTTGTGTTTGTCTCTTTCTGACCATATCCATCTGTCAAAATCCACTTAATTGCTGGTGTTCTTCCTCTCTCAGTGACATATCTGGTTTAGGAACAGGGCCCTGACAAAGCGAGATGGAATGGTAGCCTCTGGTCATCTTGGCTTGTTTCTCCCAGCATGGAAATTCCACCCTACAAACAAGATAGGGCAAGGGCTATCAGGGCCCTAGTATTGTCAGTACACCACACTCAATGTAGAGCCTCCATCCTAAGAGTGAGGGCTGGGCAGAAGAAAGGAGCTCCAGATCTCTGGGCCACACTCAACCAATACTTAGCCTCTAACAGGTACCTGGGCAGGGGAGGGAGATGATTCTGTAGCCCCGACCTGTGAACTGGGGAGAGAGGGAGACCTGTGTTCTTGGCATCATCCACCTGGAGTGGAGTTTCCATCACACCAGGCTGGGAGGGGAGAAGGAGGGAACAGTTCATGGATCAAACACCACAGACTCTGTTTTTAACAAGATTTAGTAGATTTTCTTGAAGAAATATTTCATTTGCTGTATGCCTTAGGCCCACTTCCAGAGACTTTAAATGGTTATTTTTTAAAACAGTTTTCACCAGTTTTGCTGAGGAATGGAAGCTCCTAACATTACCACACCAGAAGTAGAACTCTCAAACCTATCATTTACCCATCAACATTTCAGTATGTACGTCTAAAAGGACCATTTTTTAAAAACACACATAAAACTTCCATCGTAACCATTTTTAAGTGTACAGTTAGTGGTATCAAGTTCTTCACATTGTTGTGCAATCAATCTCCAGAAGCTTTCATCTTACAAAACTAAAACTATACCCATTAAACAACTCCCTATTTCCCCCTCCTATAAGCCCCTGGCAACCCACATTCTACTTTCTACTTCTTTAAGCTGAATTATTCCAGATACCTCATAAAAGTAGAATCATACATTATTTGTCTTTTTCTGACTAGCTTATTTCACTTTGTAAGGACAATTTTCACACCTGACAAAATTTAACAATACCTGATGCATCATCAAACATCCAGCCAGTGTTGAAATTTCCAGTTGTCTAAATTTTTTAATAGTTCAGCTCTCTGAATCAGAGTCCAAATAAGGTCTATACATTACAGTTAGTTCATATGCATTTTAAGTCTCTTTTAACCTATAGATTTCCCCTCCATCTCTTTTTTCCTTGCAATTTATTTATTGAGGAAACTAGGTTGTCTTGTAGAACTTCTCACGGTCTGGATTTTGCGAACTGCATACTTATAATATAGTTGAACTTGTCCTTTTGCTCTCCGCATTTCCTATAAACTGGTGGTTCAACACAGTGGGTCACATCATCTTCTTGATCCTGTTCTTCCTTGTACAACTGAAGATAGTTTGGAAAATCCATGAGGGAAAAAAGCAATTTTAATTGGAATTGCCTTGAATTTATAGGTTGAGGTGAGAGTTAGTATCTTTGTGACACTGAGTCTTTCCAACTGTGAATATGGTATCTCATTCCATTTATTCAGATTTTCTTTCATGTCCTTCAAACAGTTTTATAACTTTCCTTTGTAAAAGGTTTCCATATCCTTGGTTAGACTTACTCCCAAGTGACTAAGGATTCTGATTTTTTTCCCTTATCTTTTGTTTTCTTTGCTTCAGGATTTCTTTTTTTTCTATTACTTCTCTAATTAGTTGTTACTGATACAGAAAAACATAACTGATTCTTCTACATTAATCTTCATTCCAACAAGGTTGATAACTCTTTAGTTCTAATAGTGTGAATTCTCTTGGTTCCTCTACGTTAGTAATAATATGGACTCCACATAGAGACAAAACTAGCCTTAACTTTCCAAATTTAATAACATTTCTTTTTATTTTATTGCATTGGCTAGAAGGACCACTAGTACAAAAATGAATTAAAGTACTGATTATAGGTCTTCTTCTCTCATTTTACCATTAAGTATGATATATGCTATTGGTTTCTAATAGAAACATTTTCTAGGCTGAGGGAGGTCCCCTCAATTCCTAGTTTGCTAGGAACTAGTATGAACTCTATTACTAAAGGGTGTTAAATGTTATTAAGCGTCCTTTCTGGTTTTTCTCATTTAATATGTCAATGTAGGTACATCAATAGATGTTCCAATGTTAAACTAGCCTTGCATTCCCAGTACGCATGGTCACAGTATACTATTTTTTAATACTCTACTGAAGTTGATTTTATTTAGGATTTTAAACTCTATGGTCATAAATGAGGTTGGTTTATTGATAGCATGCCAGTACTAGTATTAGTGCCTCTTGTTCAGGTATCAAGGATACATTAATCCCACTAAACGAACTGGATGGCCCTCTTTGTCTTGTTTCTGATATAGTATATAAACGATAGCAACAAATGTTCCTTGAGGATTCAACAAAATTTGCCTATAAAACCTATGCCTGTGGCTTTTTTTTAGATTTTATTTTTCCTTTTTCTCCCAAAGCCCCCCAGCACACAGCTGTGTATTTTTAGTTGTGGGTCCTTCTAGTTGTGGCATGTGGGATGCCGCCTCAGTGTGGCCTGATGAGCGATGCCATGTGCGTGCCCAGGATGCAAACCGGTGAAACCCTGGGCCGTTGCAGCAGAGCATGCGAACTTAACCACTCGGCCACAGGGCCAGCCCCCAGTGGCATTTTTTATAAATAAAAATTCTATTGATTCAGTTTCTCTTGTGGTTATGGTTTATTCAGGTTTTCTATTTGAGGTAATTTTGTTAATTCATATTTCCTGGAAATTATCCATTTCATCAAAATTTTTTGGCATAGTGCTCTCATGCTTTTACATCACTAATATGTGAGTAATTATGTCTCCTTTTTCTTTCTTATTGGTTCTCTCCAAAAGATGTGCTTTTGATTTTATGGAACTTCTTAACTGTTACTTTGCTTTCTATTTCACTAACTTTTTTTTTAAATATGCTTTTTGGTGAGGAAGATTGGCCCTGATCTAACATCTATTGCCAATCTTCCTCTTTTTTCCCTCCCCAAAACCCCATGTATATCTAATACTAGGTCATTCTAGTTCTTCTATGTGGGATGCTGCCATAGCATGGCTTGATGAGCCGTGTGTAGGTCTGCGCCCAGGATCTGAACCGGTGAACCCTGCGCCACCAAAGCAAAACACGCAAACTTAACCACTTGGCCATGGGCCAGGCCCCCATTAATTTCCATTTTTATTTTCTTTCTTCTACTTTCTTTGTGTTCACTCTTTTTGTAGCTTCTGGAGTTGAACATTTAGATCATTTATTTTCAATCACGTATCTTTTAATAAATTAATTTCAATAAATGCTTTTCTTTTAACTGCAACCAACAACTATCTTCATTGTATTCTAAGTATTCTGCAATCTCCATTGCAATTTCCTCTTTAACCCATGAGCAACAGGAATGCATTCTTAGATCCCAAACTTTTTTTTTTTGAGGAAGATTAGCCCTGAGCTAACATCCATGGCCAATCCTCCTCTTTTTGCTGAGGAAGACTGGCCCTGAGCTCACATCCGTGCCCATCTTCCCCTACTTTATATGTGGGATGCTTACCACAGCACAGCTTGCCAAGCAGTGCCATATCTGCACCTGGGATCCAAACCGGGGAACCCCAGGCCACCAAAGTGGAACGTGTGAACTTAACCACTGTGCCACCAGGCCAGCACCCTTAGTTTCCAAACTTTTAAAAAATATATTTACGTTGTTGTTTAAAATCTTTCTAGCTGCATTAGGTGAGAAAACATGGTGAGTAGCTCAATTTTTTAATATGTTGAGTCTTCCTTTGAGATGCAGACAACCTTTTAAGTGTTCCTTTATGAATATAAAAGGAATGCATATTTTCTTGGGTACAGAATTCCTAGGAGATCAAGCTTTTTAATATTTGCTTATTCAAAGCTGTTATGTCTTTACCTACTGCTTGATCTAGCAATTGCTATAATGTTAAACATCTCCTATGTGTGCATTTATCAATTTCTCCTTGTAATTCTATCACCTATTGTTCTATAGGATGTATCATGGCCATTTTATTACGTACATACGCGTCCATGATTATTACTTTTTTTTTTTTTAAAGATTGGCACCTGAGCTAACAACTGTTGCCAATCTTCTTGGCTTTTTTCTGTTTTTTTCCTCCCCAAGTCCCCACAGTATATAGTTGTATATTTTTTAGTTGTGGGTCCTTCTAGTTGTGGCATGTGGAATACTGCCTCAGCATAGCCTGACAAGCGGTGCCAGGTCCTCGCACAGGATCCGAACTGATGAAACCCTGGGCTGCTGAAGCAGAGCACACAAATTTAACCACTCCACCACAGGGCCGGCCCACATTTTCTTGAAAGATTGTTTCTTCCAGCATGAGATAGCCTTCTATACCCCTTCACTGTTTTTGCCTTAAGCCCCAATCTTGTTATTATTGCGTTTGTTTTACTTTCTTTGTTTAAAAAAATAAAGTGAACCAGGAAGTTTTTTGGTTTTGTTTTTTATAGTCAGATTTCTTATATCTATACGTTCCCTCTGTTTACTTTTCTTCTCACAAATGTTATCTTTACCAGTTCTTCTGGTGATTTATGTGGGTGATAAATGCTCTTAGTTTTTGTATGCCTGAAATATCTATTTTGCTCTCACTCGAACAATTTAGCTGAATATAAAATTTTAGGTTCACAATTATTTTTTCTCTGCACTTTGAAGATCTTATTTCATTGTCTCCTGCCATCTATCCTGCTTATGTGGTATCTCCTGTGAGCACAACTCTTTCTTCTCTGGTAGTTTTCAACATTTTCTTTTCATTCTTGATGTTTTCCAGATTAAGATGTGTCAAATAAAGTATGAATTTACTATTATTTACTCTGCTTGGTACTCAGTATTTATGTTGAGGACTCACTTTTTTTTCTTAGTGCTTGAAAAATCTCAGTTATTTTCTCCTCAAATATTTTCTACTATTCTCTCCCTTCTCTTCTCCTGGAACTCTTTTTAGATATGTGCTGGAGGCTGAATTCATCCTCTATGTCAAGTGCTCTTTGACATTTCTCTCTTTGTCTCACTGGGAAGGAGAATTTCTCAAATACCATTTTCTAATTTACTAAAATCTCTGTGCCTTATCTACAGTTTAAACCATCTATTTACCTTATTTATTTATTCTATTTCCAAGATTTCTAACGGTTTTTAATTTTTTTTTTAACATACTCTAGCTTTATTTCCATATCTAAGTGCAAGCTTATGGCACCTGAACCACAAATATCTTCCTAAACTTAGTTTTTAACTATTGAACCTCTGGTTAGTTAGCATCAGAGCTTTATATAAATTATGACCATGTACAAAATCCTTTTAAACACCACTAGAAAATTTCACCGTCTTCTGGTGATTAATATGAGCTCTATTTCTACTATTTTCCTTCAAATTGAGAACTCTGGCCTTTTCTTTGCTGACTCATGTAACAGGCTCTTGATCATTGCCCAAGACTGAGGATTTCCAAAACACAAACACTGCTGCAGTGCCGAGCTTTACTGAAGTTGGTTAAGAGGAGAAAGCTAAATCAAATACTTTCCTAAAAGCAAAATACCTTTTCTCAAGTTTAACAGAAAAGCAACAAAACTGCCAAAAATATTTATAACACCCCAGTTGAAGTGAGCTGGGAAAAGAATGGGTACTAAGGCAGTAACAGACAGTAAGAGGAGTCAAAAAGTAATAATCTCTTTTATTAGTATTGCCCATCACTGTTTGCACTTATATTTCAGCTATTCTCCAAATAAATGAAAACACAGCTATTACAACACCAAAGCAAAAGCTGTTCCTATGGGAAAAATATCAATGTTTGGACTTCCGGGGTTACCTTGACCTGGGTTGCTGAAAGATAAAACAAAGACTGCTTGAACACATCAAAACCATGGCTTATGCTGTTATCCTCTGTGACAATCATAAAAGACTAGGTTTATACTTCAGAATAGATGTAATAATATAAACTGCTGCTTTAAAGAACATCTTTAAATTGATTTTTATTATGATATAGGCAAACAGCCAAGACAGAAACCAAATCAACACTGACCTTTTACACACTATGCATTTTCTTTAGAAATGACACCAAAAACTCTCAAAAAGGATCACATTATTTCTTTTGAAATTTTGTAAAAAGTTACCTCAACTGTTCTCTATGGCCCTCTTAAGTTCATCAAGAACTTCAGATAGTAAAGACAGAACAGCACACATTCAGATTATTTATTGGGTCTAGATGTATTCAAAGCAATTTTAACATACCAAGTATGTTTTCTGAATGAACTCACATTACAAGCTGTTTAGATCAGAGACATAAAACTGTAACTGATAATGTATTTCAGAAATGAGAGGTTCTTGGTCGTTTCCATTTCTTCAGAATTTTACAGAAAAGTCAATTTTATAATTTCAAAGAAGAAAGTAAGAAAACAAAGGAAACCCTAACAGCTTTACTTGGGGACAGAGGAAAAACAGAAAGTGAAATGAACAACTCTGGACAAGACTGACGAATTTATTGAATAAGCAAAGACTGAAAGAAAAAGCTGTAGAGAGGATAATCAAGCTACAGAATTATTGGTGTGAGAGGCAAAGGGAAAAAAGGACGTCACTAGCCAGTATCATGATGAGTTTGAACTGGTCATCAGGGAACTCCTGCCGTGACTTTATACATATACCTTAAAGGTTATTACAGGACATCTTGACAAGAACATACCATTGCACAGAGTGTAAAGTGGTGTCTCAATTCAAGGTTAAAACAAATTTTAACAGGGAGATGTTAACAAATTCACATGAACATATTGAAAAATTGGAGAAAACTTATTTCTCATGACATTTAACATATATTCAAACAATGATATTATGCCAAATGTATTATCTACCCCAGTAGACTACACTTTGTTTTTTTAATTTCTTTTTTTTTTTTTTTGAGGAAGATTAGCCCTGAGCTAACATCCACCGCCAATCCTGGCCCTGAGCTATAACATCCGTTCCCATCTTCCTCTACTTTATATGTGGGGCATCTGCCACACCATGGCTTAATAAGCAGTGCATAGGTCCACACCCGGGATCTGAACCGGCGAACCCGAGGCTGCCGAAGCAGAGTGTGCAAACTTAACCACTGTGCCACTGGGCCGGCCCCAAGACTACACTTTCTTGAAGATAAAAACTGTATCTCATTCATCCCAACCTTCATAGTGTCTTGCAGAATGCCATCATGCCTAGACAGGAACACCAGCTTTCTCACCTCCTTGCCAGCCTATGATGGAACAAAATCAAATAGGAAACAGCCCTCCTGCAAGCCATGAGAGAATGGAACTCCATCCCATACTACCGTCAGTAAGCCTTTCCAAGCCAGGGCTCAACTCTGGGAGGCCTAAGAACTTTCCACCCTATAGAACAGCGGCTTTCAAACTTCTCTACCACAATTCACAAGAAATATATTTCATATCACAACTCTATACATACCTGTATATATGTAACTGAAACAAAAAATTTCATGCAACTATTCTTATTTAACCTTACCAAGTATAATGTGCTCTGTTATTTTCTATTTTATTCCCTTTTTTTTAACTACCAGTCACAAACCACTCAGTTTTGCTATCCAGCAATGGGTTACAACCTGTAGTCTGAAAAACACCATTCCAGGGTAGTAGTCTTCAAAGTAGGGTACATTTATCCCTGGGGGTATGCAAAGATTTTCCAAGGGATTCATAGGCACATGTTGTTTTAAAGGATCCTCAACTTTCATCAATATTCTTTCCTAAAACAGAGGGTTAAGTGCAAAAATTCTCCTTGCTCACCTCCCTTTTCTTAATACCTTTATCCCACTAAACTAAAGAAAGGCTTTCCACTCATCCTGAATTTTACTATGGTTCACGGCCCTGTTGTATAAAAACTCCTCTGTGATATCAAACTAGAGGGACAATTTAAAATAGCAATGTCAGTCAAAAAACTATATGACTAATAACTAGGTAACAAATCCTTTGACAGGTCAGGTGACTGCAAAGTCAGCATCCAAGAAAATTGAGGGAAGACCTAATTGAGTTGTCAGCCAATAGAATAAAAATATTTTTGAACTTAGAGCACTATGTGATTTAACATATAATTCACAAAGCGTTAAGAAAATGGAATAATCACTATAAAAAACTTCTATTTCCATCTTCTACTTATTTATGAGACCAAGGATTCTCAGCATTTATATCTATTTAAAAAAAAAAGAAACATCTTTTTATAAAAGTAAATAATATTTACCAGAGGTTAATGACTTAATTGGGAAGGAGACAATATATCTCATAAGAGCTCATTTCCAATAATTTTTACAATTTATAATAATTATTTTTTAATGCATATTTACAGTGTGATCAATTGTGTACTTTTAATAACTAATGATAACTCAATACAGAAGAAATTTGCATGCATATTTTTGCTGCAGAGAAGTCTGACCAAATTTTTCTAAATGGCTTTCAAGCACAAAATATTACCTTAGGCCAGAGCTCCCTGAACCAGCAACATCAGCATCGCCTGGTAACTTGCTGGAAATGCTAATTCTAGCAGCCCAGACACCTAGTGAATCAGAAATTCTGGGGGTAGGGCCCAGCAGTCTTTGTTTTAACAAACCCTCCAAGTAAAATTCTGATGCACACTCAAGTCTGTGTTCTTAAAAAACCACTTCTTCGAATAAAATTCTGAGGGAGATTAAAAAAGAAAACCCAACACAAGGAGGAAAAAAATGTAAAATTTCTGCTAAAGAGCTTATTCATGTACTTTTTATTACATAAATGATGATGGACATTAAGTAACTAAAATTAATTCCACTGGATATGTTTAAAAGCATGAAGTCTAAATTGTCAGTATTGACAATATGACAGAATTTACATCCTTGGTATCTTTTAAAATTTAAAATAAATTTTAAACATCAACTTTAAAAAGGTGTGAAGGGTGTATATAAATATTTTATGGAGTACGTTAATTTAAAAGATGGATGATCTACAACAGTGAGTCTCAAACTGTGGTCCTTGGACTAGCAGTACTGCGATCACCGATGAACTTATTAGAAATGCAAATTCTCGGGCCCCACTCCAACATACGTATTCTAACAAGTTCTCCAGGTAATTTTTAAAACCATGTTACTAAAGTCTGAGAGCCACTGGTCTAGGCCAGAGCAGTGGTTCTCAAAATTTAGCGTGCATCGGAATTAGTTGGAGAGCTTCTTAAAACATCAACTGCTGGACCCTAATCCCAGAGTTTCTGACTCAGCACATCTGGAGTAGGACCCAAAACTTTGCATTTCTAACAAGTTTCCCAGGTGATAATGATGCTGATGCTGCTATGCCACAATCACACTTTGAGAACCACTGGTCTAGAGGGCTTTGGAAACCATATCTGTATGTTCCTAGGTCATTAGCCAAAACATAAACCCTTCCCCTTATCCTTCACACGAAGTCCCCAAGATATGCTCTCGTGTATTTGCCTTATACTTTCCCTCTTTTAAACTACTCACACAATTATGTAATATGTTTTCCTCACTAGAGCTAAAGTTCTGTGAGTTAAAGAACCACATGAATCTTGCTCCTTCTGTATACCCAGCACTAGGCACAATGTCTGCTTCATAGCAGATATTAAACAACTATATATAGATAAATAACTGAACATTTGTTGGATACATTCCATGAAATGTCAGTTTTAATATAACATGGCTAAGGCTATTATTAGAGTGCCAATAGTCCTGACTTTTCTGGAGCTGTCTCTCAAGCATGTTAAAAGCACTGAAAGTCTTGTGTCCCAGGAGTAGGTAGCCTACTATGTTAAACATCATCGTTAAGTTCAAAAGACAAAGAAAAATCTGAGTGACGCATTTTTCAACCTGTTTTTCAATTCCATTCTTAACCCTAGCCTCTAAACAGGCCTTTAGCATACAAGCCAAGTACAAATAAAATTAAGGTTTATTCAGTGACAAAATTAATGTTGTACTACCAAGGATTTGACATTTTAAGGCAGTTTTAATATGGCAACTAGGGGAAAACTTACGAACTTACCCTCTTTAGCCAAATATAACTCTTTAAATTTTGCTCTCTTTTGATTAAATTCTTGCTCAAGCTGCTGCTGTGCACGTAAAAATTCTGCATTAATTTTTTCCAATTCTGCTACCCGTTGCTGAAGAGAAACTAAAAAAACAAAAAAACAAAAACCCTAGTTAACAATAACTTTTATTTATAAATTAAGTCACAAGAATAAATTAGTATTCTAGCTGCGCGTTTCTATAATGAAACAAGTAGTCATGCTTCTTCCCAAGACCCAATATATTCTAGGAAATTCGAACTAAAAAAAACCAAAAACCACTTCTGTTAGATTTAATACTCAAATTGTGAATAAATCACATAAACAGCACATATACTGAGAATCACATAAGGCAAATTTCCTAAAAGAGAGCTTCTAAAGTTTCTTTGTATAACTGACAGAACAGAATGTCAATCCACTTCCGGAATGTTAAATATTGGATTATTTGGGCTATTTATCCCACAAATGAACCCACTGCCAATCTTGCTAGCTCCTGTTTCTCAAGTATTATGAGTAAAAAATGGTTCCTTGATTAGGATAGCCATACCAGCTTGAACTACTCTTCCAATTTCAAAATGCTTCCTTAACACTATGCTGAAATCATAATCCAAACCCCTTTCATAGCGAAAGGATGCAGAGCCGTACATTCTGTGTGAACTCTCAATCACTGGGAGGTTACCTAGTCTTCAGATGAATGTTGACTATGGGGTGGCTGGGACTGGGACACTCTTTTACTTTAGAGGCACTATAATTTGGCTACAGCTGATTAAATAAATGCCTATCCTGACCAAACCCAGAGAATCTTCTGTTTCAAACAAGCAGTGGGAAATCCAGAAGTCCAAACCCTTGATCTCCTCCTTTACTCCAACAGCAACCCAGCCAAGAAGCTATGACCCTAACCCCTCCAGCAGATACCTATCAGTACTAACACCGCTGCCTAATTACCTAGGCCAGCAGAGCTTCCAGTTCCCTACTACAAGCCACCCCAAATAATGTTTTGCCTACAATTTTAGCTATGATCTGAGATTATGTCTGAAGGCCCCCCTTCCCCACACCATTACTCAATTTAACTGAGAGCTGATTTTATAGTACATAGAAAAAATGACTGGAAAAAAAATGCACCAATGATTTATCTATGAGTAATAGAATTATGGCTCATTAATTTCTTCCATATGCTTTTCAAAGTTCTCTACAACTCCTTTGATAAATAAATAAAGAACTAAAACCAGTATTTGTTCATTCCCATGACACCACCAAACTAGCCTCCCTATGTAAGTAACAGAATTGATGCAATCCATGGCACAAAGAGAAAATGACTGCTGCTTTGAGTTCCATGTCGTTAAAGGTAAGGAGTCATTTTGAGAAGCAAATATCTAAGGTGTTTAGGTCAAAACAGAGACCAACATCTGGCCATGTGAATGACTAATAACCTTTAGAGAAAAAGAGGGATGGAGAATCTACTGGAAGGGAGAAATGCTCAGTTACCTCATATTTACCATTTGAAATCATGAAGGAAACGTGTTCTCTGTGCTATTTATTTCTCCTGTTATTTTTATTGTCCAAATTCCAGTTGTTAAATAAATTAAACAAGTTTTCCACTTAACACTTCAATATACTGGTAGCTACTATCTACTGCATAAGGTAGAAAAAGGACTCTGAGGAATCAACAAAGAAGAAAACGCAAGATTCCTCTCTTCTTACTTTTCCGTAAGAACTACACTCCCACCTCATTCCTACTTTCCACCAAAACACACACACACACACAATTCACATACCTTTCAACATTATATTTATATTTAGGAACTGAGGCTAATGAATCAATAAAAACTAAAATGTAGCCTTTCAAATTGCAGCCAAGACTGAGTGAGTTTCGACGACTCCTAACCCTGTCCTGGCTCTGACCCATAGTTCAGGCTCTATCCACAACCACAAGTCTGACCACCTCTCTCCGGGTTTCAGGACAGTTTTCAATTCCAGGGATCACGATCCCTTTGAGGGTATACAAAATAACTCCCTTATTCTTATTTGCATTTTTAATAAAAAAAATTTTAAATCCACCTGAAGTACTTCTAACATATTCTAATTCCACAATACATAAAAAGGCCAAAACAACTGCTTTTTACAAGAATGCCTCTACTTCTATATCTAAAAGAAATCAATTCATCTCACATAAGACAGCAGGAAAGTTTACAAACAGGCATATCCTAATGCGTTAGCAACCAACCACAAATCCAAACGAAAATAGCTTTCATCACACAGAATGCTGTATTATTTTTCTAACATGGTGACTAGAGTTCACAAAAATTAGTTAATAGTTCATGCAAAAAGTACTTAGCCTGGCATACAGAAAAAAATTGATAAATGCTAGCTGTCATTACGTAAACTAGTGATATATATTTAATGATTAAAAGGAAAAAGCAGAGTGATCAAGTGACTACATATGTAATCACAAAAGACAGGAAGACACTTCCAACCTCATGATTCTGACTCAGTTCCATGCTTAGACTTGCAGCTCATACCCTTCCCTATTATCATGTATCTTCATAGCATCACGGACAAATTAATTACTGTTAATACCAACCTTTAACAATATGAAGCCTTCTGTAACTTAGCAGCTGAGAGCTATTAGCACACCAGCCTTCATTAACCATTCCACACATTCTGTATATTGTTACCTTCACGTGAGTAATAAGAAAAAGGAGAAAACTATGTTATGCAATGGCTACTTTTAATGCTTGACATCCAAAGGGAAAACTTATTACATCATTTACTCAAAATGTCTGAATTAAGCAACAATACAGAAAGAAAGGAAAGAGAAAGAAGAGTAATATGGCAAATGAAGGAAGGAAAGACAATTATTCTTAGATATATCTCCCTCCCTAATTTTGTTATGACTGGGAGAACATGTAATAACTTAAAAATATTTTTAAGCCCCAAGTTGTGTCCCCCTACTACATTCCTCTAAGATTGTATTAAATTTGATGAGACACAAGCAATAGGAGAAGGAAAAAAAGCCGTTTAAGTCAAATATTACTACAACCAGAACCTTTTTGTTTAAAGATGTTCAAGATCCAAGAAAACACCTATTTCAAGTGAAAAAACCGCATAACTCCAGTGGAACAAAAGAATCCAAATAGTTCCTGAAACTCTGAAGTCTTAAGGTATGTATCATTGGGTTTTAAAATGAAATGATTAACCATGATAGGCACATCCATCCAGTGGAATAATATCAAGCCAGAAAAATTACACTAAATAAAAAGAACAAGATACAAAATTATATACAACACAATATGAGCTATGCAAAAAATACATAGAAAAAAGAAGACTGGAAAGAACATGCCAAACTATATTCAGAGTGGTTGCCTCTCTGAATCAAAGGGCTATTAAAAGGATAAATTACCTTGATTGGATCTAAAATAAATGGTAATGAAGTGCTTCATTTTTCTTCTTTTTAGTTTTAATGATTATAATTTTATCGCTCCATCTCAATCTCTCTGCTCATAAAAAGTGCACATATTTACTTCAATGGTCTTAAAATATGTCAACACACTAAATAATCGTTTTTTTTAACTGCACTTACATTTTCCCAGGACCAGCTAAAATAGATAAATTTCCTAAAAAACAAATCTCTTCTGTTCCAAAAGTGGTCTTCCAGCTAACAAATGGCCTTCTCTCAGTCTCTAAAAACTCATCATGTCCAGTTTCTTTCAGAAATTACTAAAAAGGATTATTTGAAGTAAATCTACCCACTGAATTGTGCTTTGTTTAGGCTAATATTTAAATAAATCCACAGCTATTTAGCATGCCTCACAGAGGAAGGGGAGAGAAGAAAATAGAGTGGGTGAGGCTGGCAGGGATTACCAATCTAGAGAATATTCACAAGCAGTAGTCCACACGCAGGTAATTGGGTTAACATTACCAATGACTTTACAACATTAGAGCAAATACATAAGGCATTTGGGAATCACTTTTTCCATAATACTAAAGACAATCATAATTCTTTAGTACAACAGAAAGTTGTCATTACACTTTACATAATCCCATTTCACTTTTATATTAATGCCCAAAACATCTGACTTAAGCAACTTTAAGAAACTGCATCCTTTTACTTTGTCCATTTACTCAGATAAACCATTTCTAAAACAGAATAACATTTGGTTAAGAAGTTTACACAAAACAATTTCTTAGCCTTCCCTCTGTGAATCAATGTTAAAAACTTTATTTTGTCTTCTACTTTTCTTTTTTGTAAGTCTCTTAAAGCAATTAAGTGTCATAGTACTTCAAATAAAAGATAACACTTTAAAGATGATGAATTTCAAATAAGAAAGCCAATAATTTCTTATGTAAAGATTACCTGATCCCCTGTTAATTACCTGAGAATGGTATTATGAATTTAACAAAAATATTAAGTAAAAGAAAAAACTGGCACCAAATCTTAATTCAGGAGAAAAATGAGATAAAGAAAAACTATTTAAGAGATTCTTCGAAAAGGTAAAAGCAGAATTAAGGAGAAGAAACAATGGAAAGGCCTGATTTGGGGGAGAGGGTAGCAGGGGCAGCAAAGGTGGAGGAGGGAAGAATCTAAGGACACAGGAATATTTTCTCATTTTCAACCTCCCTAGAGACACTTATGGTCAAAAGTAATTAATAACCTCCAGGCGTTGGCAGTGGGGAATTTTCTGGGCCTAAATTTTACTTCTACATTAAAAGGAACAATCACAGAATCATGGTGTTGCAAGGATTTTACGGATTATTCTAGTCCAGTGTATTTCCAACTGAGTTTCAACCCATTAGCGAGTTGTTAAATCAATTTAGCAGTTAGCAATCTGCCTTTTAAAAATAATGAAATTTAACAGGAAATAGCAACACATTTAACATGAGTACACGTTATTTCATGAAATTTGTATTTCAGATACTCAGACGTTTATACTTGGTTGCAATAAAAACATGTTTTTTACTGTGGAGAGAAGTCAAAATAGTCTGAAAGCCACCAATTCCTAACTCATGCAGGAATCCATTCCCACAATATCACAGATAGGTGATCGTATGGCTTCTACATGAACATAAATCGAGCAACTCAGTTCATTGCCTCACAGGCAGCCAATCCACTACTCGGAGATTTTACAATATCCTCATCTCCCCCTTAGATAACTGATCATCTATTAGAAATATCTATTTTTAGGAACATGACCCTAAATCAGCTTTCTCAGAGATCTTAGTTCTGCCCTATGGAATTAGAGAGGAAAATTTCTAATATCTGACATCTCATACTTACCCTCTCCTTTCTTCTCCAGATGAAACATCTTCTAACTCTTTAATAATTTCTAAATTCATCATTATCTAAGTTGCTCTCCCTGCATATAGTCAGTCAAAATTCTACATAAAATAGGACACTCTAACCCTAACACAATACTAATGTAGAGTCTAGTAGAAACGTGATATCCAAGGACTATACTCTTTTTTTTTTTTTTTTTTAAGATTTTATTTTTTCTTTTTCTCCCCAAAGCCCCTGGGTACACAGTTGTGTATTTTCAGTTGTGGGTCCTTCTAGTTGTGGCATGTGGGATGCCATCTCAGCACAGCCTGATGAGCGATGCCATGTCTTCACCCGGGATTCGAACTGGCAAAAGCCTGGGCGCCAAAGCGCAGTGCACGAACTTAGCCACATGGCTGGCCCTGGGGGCTATACTCTTAATAATGTACTGTAAATTTACTTTAGCTTTTTTAGGCCACAACCCCACACTGTCATTGTTAGCCCGTAAAATTAACATAATCTAACACTGCCCTTAAATCCTTTTCACTGGAGCTTCAATTAAGCCAAGGCTCCCTGCAACCTATACCTGGTGCAGCTTTAGCCATGTTGCAGAGTTTTGGTTTGTTTGGTCTTTTTTTTTTTTTTTTTTTAACAAAGTTTTAAGTTAGAACTAAAGATCGAGCCCTTTGGGGCTGGCCCCGTGGCCGAGTGGTTAAGTTCACGCACTCCGCTGCTGGCGGCCCAGTGCTTCGTTGGTTCGAATCCTGGGGGCGGACATGGCACTACTCATCAAACCACGCTGAGGCAGCATCCCACATGCCACAACTAGAAGGACCCACAACGGAGAATGTACAGCTATGTACCAGAGGGCTTTGGGGAGAAAAAGGAAAAAAAATAAAATCTTAAAAAAAAAAAATCGAGCCCTTTGGCACGTCACCTGAGACCTCGGTGGAGGTTGATATTAATATATTAGATTGCTCTATTAGTTACAAATTCATTCCAACCATCCTTAGTATCAAATCACATTTCTTCATTTTATCCATGATTTCCTAACAGTGTAGTCAAATGCCCTATTAAAATTCAAAGAGAATTTTGGAGTCAGAGAAACTGGTGCTTCAACCCAAACTTAAGCTTTCATTATATGAACTAGGGTAAATAGTTTAACCTTTCCAAGATTTCATTAAAATAAAAATGATACCCATCTTGCAGAGTATCAATTGCTACGAGGATTAGAGATAGTATCATATAAAATCAATTCACATACAAGAGGCACTCAAATGATAGCTACTATTAATACTTCAGAATTTAATAGTTTCAGGTTCAAAATTCTGCTAAAAAAAATGGAGATGTTCATTTGGCTCAACTTGTTCTAGAGAGTCTTCCAAGTGATAACTATAAGATCATTTTATTTTCTAAAATGCTCATAAACCACTTCTTTAATAACCTATTCTTTTTTAAATGTTCCCAAAATTATATTCAAGCAAAGTTAGAAATTAAGACAAACAGGTAAAGTTTTGAGAAATCAAAAATACAAAAGAGAAGTAACTACGAAAAAAATAGGGATTTCAGTGACTGCTTAGTAGATAAACAATGCAATATATATTATATTCCAGGCTCTATTCCTAAATTACTATAAGACTATAAAGCTATACTCTACCATGTATTCCCGTATAGACTATATACTGACAATAAGAACCATGAAAAAAGTCTCAAATAATTGCCAAAAAAGGGCAACTTCAGAAATAAGCCAACTACATGGTTGAAATAAACTATGGACGTTTTTGAATACTAGTTAGGACATACAACACAGTTCAACCATCATTACACGCAGATAGTTTTTAAATCACCTTAATTTCTGATTACATTCAGTCCAATTATCGTAACTGTCAAAAGCTGGTATTCAACAGCTGATGTAAGTATGCATGGATAAAAGGAACTGTTATCTACTCAGTTTGTACAAACTGGTATCATTCTATTTCCCAATAGTATATCAAACCATATAATGCTAAGCCAGATGAAAAAGCATGACTATCACTGGACTGATTAACAGATGTATTTTCTAACTATTTGGGTATTTAAATATTTTAGTTCCCTACTTATAAGACAAAGAAGGCTATTCAAAACTTAAATATTAGGGGCCGGCCCAGTGGTGAAGTGGTTAAGTGCACACATTTCACTTCGGCGGTCCAGGGGGCCAGTTCAGATCCCAGGTCTGGACATGGCACTGCTTGGCACGCCATGCTGTGGCAGGCGTCCCACATATAAAGTAGAGGAAGATGGGCATGGATGTTAGCTCAGGGCCAGTCTTCCTCAGCAAAAAAGAGGAGGATTGACAGCAGTTAGCGCAGGGTTAATCTTTCTCAAAAAAAAAAACCACAAACAAAAAACAAAACTTAAATATCAGACCTACTTAAGGAAATGGCCAAAAGAATTCTGTTTTCAGCCCATAACTCCACCGGCCTTCATAAGCAGAACTACATCTTGCCACTTCAGGACCTGGCTTGGGGCTCTTACCAATTCACTATCAGGGGCTGGCCCCGTGGCCAAGTGGTTAAGTTCACGTGCTCTGCTTCAGCGGCTCAGGGTTTCGCTGGTTCGGATGCTGGGCGTGGATATGGCACCGCTGGTCAAGCCATGCTGAGGCAGCATCCCACATGCCACAACTAGAAGGACCCACAACTAAAATAGACAACTATGTACTGGGGGGATTTGGGGAGAAAAAGCAGCAAAAATAAGAAAAGACTGGCAACAGTTGTCAGCTCAGGCGCCAATCTTAAAAAAGAAAAAAAGAATTCACTATCAGTGAAAGTTAAATTTAATCTTTATTTTGTGCTTGAATTTACCAAGTGTCAGTCAGGCTGCTGGTAGGAATGAAAAACAGTACAATCACTTTGAAAACCAGTTTGCCTGTTTCTTATAAACACACACACCACACATCCAGCAATCCTACAAATGAAAACATATTTCCACGAAAGATTTGTACACCAATGCTCACTGCAGCTTTACTTCTAACAGCCAAAAACTGGAAATACCCAAATGCCTACTGTAAATGGGGTATCCATACAAGAGACTATTACTCAGCAAAAACAAAAAAAGGGGAATCACTTACTAACACACACAACATGGCTAAGTCTCAAGAGCATCATGCTAAGTGAAAGAAACCAGACACAAAAAGCATGATTCCACTTATACGAAATTCTAGAAAAGGCAAAACTGTAGTGACAGAAAGCAGATCAGCACTTGCCCAGAAGTGGGGGGAGGAGTTTAACAGCAAAAGAGCATGAAAGAATTTTTTAGAGTAAAACATTCCCTAACACAATTATTATGATTGTTACAAAACTGTACACATTTGTGAAAACCCATGGATCTATATACTTAGAAATAGTAAATGTTAGTGTATGTAAGTTATTTTTTAATCAGCTTTACTGAGGTATGAGTTAAAAATTACAAGAATAATTAGTGCTTGGCAACAGCGGAAGTGACTTCTTCATCAGGCCAATTTATTACCCTCATAGCACTTGTCATTATCTGAAATTCTTCCTCTGAATATTTGAATATTTAAATACTGCTCCTTTCTAGAGTATACACTTAGTAAAAACAGAATACGTATCCTGCTCCTTGCTACATTTCCAATATCTAGAACTGTGGCTGGCATATGGAGGTGTTCAACAAACATTTACTAAATAAATAAACAAAAAGTAAGCTGAAATAAATAAACTCACTGAGGAAGAGGGACGTAAGTCAGGATCTTAAAAGATAGCAAAGATTTGAAGAAGCCAAGGAGAGAAGAGTATTCCACTGGGAACAATCAAACGTAAATGGAGCAAGGCAATAATACACAGCTGTCTAGGAGCCAGCAAGCAAATGTGTCTGACTTCGGAAAACTGGAACTTTCCCCATATAGCATAGTAATCCCCTTGAATTATTTCTTGGGTTGTCCTTTCCAATATGGCAGCCACTAGCCACATGAGGCTATTGAACACCTGAAACATGGCTGTCTGAATTGAGATATGCTGTTAAGTATAAAATACACATGGGGGGCTGGCCCCCATGGCCGAGTGGTTAATTTCGTGCGCTCTGCTTCGGTGTCCCAGGGTTTGCTGGTTCAGATCCTGGGCACAGACTTACACATCATTCATCAGGCCATGCTGTGGTGGCATTCCACAGAGAAGAACTAGAATGACTTACAACTAGGGTATACAACTACGTACTGGGGCTTCGGGGAGGGGGAAAAAAAAAGGGAAGACTGGCAACAGATTTTAGCTCAGGGACAATTCTTCTAAAAAGAAAAAAGAAAAGAAAACCTGGGGTACAAATATAACAAAGTTAAAAAAATATAAACATGAAAATCTTAAAAAATATGGAATAAAAGATTTTAGTACAAAAATCTAAAACAGCACATTAATAATTTTTATGGTGATCCTATGTAGAAATTATAACATCTAGAATATACAGGGGTAAAATACATTATTAAAATTAATTTCCACAGGAAGTTATACACGAATGTTCACAGCAGCATTATTTGTAATAGTCAAGAAAAGGAAAGCCAAATGTCCATCAACTGATGAATGGAAAACAAAATGTGATATATTCACATAATATTTGCCCATAAAAAGGAAGTAATGGGGCCAGCCCAGTGGTGTAGTGGTTAAGTTCAGCAGCTTGGGGTTTGTGGGTTTGGATCCACAGTTCTCTCATCGAGCTGTGCTATGGCAGCATCTCACATACAAAATTGAGGAAGACTGGCACAGATGTTAGCTCAGGGCCAATCTTACTCACCAAAAAAAGGAAAACACAAAAAGGAAGTACTGATACATGTTACAAGATGGCTGACCCTTGAAAACATTATGCTAAGTGAAAGAAGCCAGACACCAAAGGCTACATATTGTATGATTCCATTTCTATGTAATGTCCAGAACAGGAAAATCCATAGAGACTAAGAGGAGATCAGAGATCTCTAGGGGTTAGGGGAAGGAGGAACGGAATGGGGAGTGACTGTTAATGGTATGGGGATTCTTTTTGGGGTGATAAAAATGTTCTGGATCTAGTGGTGATGGATGCACAGTTCTGTGAATATTCTAAAACCACTGAACTGTACACTTTAAAATGATGAACTTGATGGCACGTGAATTAAATCTCAATAAAGCTGTTACTTTAAAAAATTAATTTCACCTGTTTTTCTATTTGGACGTTTTTGTTTTGGTTTTTTACTTTTTAAATGTGGCTATCAGAAAATTTTAAATTACATTCTTTGGCTCATATTACATCTCTATTGGACAGAACTGTTCTCGAGTGTTGATTGGGTACCCTGGGTATTTTGAGCTCCTATTTTTACCTTTAATTCTCTTACCCTATTTTTCCCAGTTGCCAGCCAGCTTCAGGTATAACCACACTTTGTAGCCAGCTTAGCCCCTGAGTCAGTCATCTTAAATCCCTGCTCCCTTGTGCTTTTACAGTAGCACAGTGCTACTCTAATGTGGTATACAGACTGTGACTGGTCTAATGAGATAAGGAGTTTGGGACAGAATGTAGAATCAACTAAGACACTAAGAACATTGCTCAGTTCAGCTGACATTTTTATATAAAGGAAGCAGTACACACATTCACATTCTGGTCAAGTTTTGTCTCCTTGCAGACCACTGCTGTAGGAGACAAGTGTCATATCCATCTGCCCACCATCTTCTGAATAGTCTTTCCACATTAAAGATATTTCCAGTTTATGAGCTGCAGCTTCCCAAAACAGAATTTAACCCCAAATTCCTAAGGTCCCATGAAACCAGAATGCAGGCATATCACCTAAACCCCTCCAATCACACACACAAATGCAACTTCAACTGAGAATTGAACAGGAAAAAGACAAGGTTGCATTCTTGCTGCTGTAAGGCTTTCAGTAAGTGGTTACGGGTCCAGTTCCTGAAGCAGAAGTGGCATCAGTGCAAGCAGTTACAGCAACTGTAATAAAGTGGAGCCCCATGTGTTGATCAGCATCAGAAGCAGCAGCTTCCTATCAGGCCAGTTCTGTGGCAACTTTTGGGTGTTCCTTAAAATTTAGCCCAGAGTGGTGATTCTCAAAGTGCGGTTCTGAGACCAGAGAATCACTATCACTTGAGAACTTGTCAGCAAGGGCAAATTCTCAGATCCCATTCCAGACCTTCTTGAATCAGAAATTCTGGGTGTGGGGTCCAGAACTGTGTCTCAACAAGCCCCTTAGATGCATGCTAAAGTTTGAGAACCAATGGCCTAGAATCTATTTCTCCCTGCCCTCCCAAAGTCCCTGGTAAGCTATTTCATGTCTTCCCAAAAATCCCTTTTATGCTTAAACCAGATAGAATAAATTGTTTTGTTTGCAACAAAGAACCCTGAGTGAAACATACTATACTGTCACTTCCCTTACCATTCTTTTTGTTTTTAAAGATTTTATTTTTTTCCTTTTTCTCTCCAAAGCCCCCCAGTACATAGTTGTATATTCTTCGTTGTGGGTCCTTCTAGTTGTGGCATGTGGGACGCTGCCTCAGCGTGGATTGATGAGCAGTGCCATGTCCGTGCCCAGAATTCGAACCAACGAAGCACTGGGCCGCCTGCAGCGGAGCACGTGCCAACTTCACCACTCGGCCACGGGGCCAGCCCCTCATCACCATTCCCTTAAAGACTACTCACAGGATACTAACCATTGATTTTTCTTTAAAAATCCACAAGGGATTAACAGCCATTAGAAGATAGGAAACACCCTGGAAAAATCTGCTTACAATCAACCTGGCTGATTTACTTCTTAACAGTTTGGGGCAGGGGGCGGGTCGGGGAGGCACGCAGACTTCCCTACAAAGAGCACAGCACAGAAAGGAACCAAGAAAAAGAAGGGAGAGAGAAACTTTAGTTCTTGAAACTCTAACAAACACTACCCTCAGCAGGGGTGATCAAGGGTAGCTAGCATCAACTCTGACAACACTGATAAGCCACACTGATAATATGTACTTTTGACAGGATGCAAAGAAAATGCATTTTACCTGCGTAGTCTTCTCCCTAAAACCCACAATTTCAGTCTAATCATGAGAAAAACCTTAGACAGATCCCAAATGAGGGACAGTCTACAAAACACGTGACCAGTACTTCTTAAAACCCGCAAGGTCCTCAAAAATAAAATCAGACAAACTGTCACAGTCAAGAGGAGCCTAAGGAATCATGGTGACTAAAGGTAATGTCGTATCCAGACAGGATCAAGGAACAGAAAAAGGACATAAAGAAAAAGATAAGGAAATCTGAGTAAATCATGCACTTTACTTAGGAATAATGGATCAGTATTCACTAATTTTGACAAGTGTCCCAAACTAACATATGATGTTATTAAAGGGGCAACTGGACATGCAGTATATGAACACTCTGTACTATCTTCCCAACTTTTCTGTAAGTCTAAAACTATTCTAAAATAAAGGGTTTTTTTTTTAAAAAAAACGCTATTGGTTAAATTTTGAATCATCTTCAAGTCCAAATAAATTATCTTTACTAAAACTGTGACCAGAGGTCTGGCACTGTTGACCACCCAGGAAAGAGCAAATATCCCTCCCACATACGATCACCACCACATTGTCCCCCCCCCACCAAAAGTCTTCAAGCTTAACAGAAACGAAGACTCATGTATTTGAATGTTTAGCTGAAGAGCAGATTTGCCTTCCCATCTGACTTAACATTATACTCTAAAAGATCCGATTTTATCTCCTGATAACTCTTAGTTTTGTTCACAGCCAGACAGAGAACAAAAGATACAGAAAAAGCAGAGTTTACAGATGAGTGCAGACAGCAGGTTGAAAAGCCCTGTAGGTGAAAAACAGACCTCAGCGCAGGGACTGGGTCACAGGGAAACAAAAATGAAACAATGACTAGAATTGAATTGGAATTCGGTATCATTTAATACACAGGCAGTCCCCCACTTACAATGGTTTGACTTACAATTTTTTTTACTTTACAAAGGTGCAAAAGTGATACACACTCAGTAGAAACTGTACTTCAAATTTTGGATTTTGATCTTTTCCCAGGCTAGCAACATGCAGTATGACACACTAGTGATGCTGGGCAGTGAGCCGCAGCTCCCAGACAGCCATGCTCTCTCAAGGATCATGAGGGTGAGCAACCAATACACTCACAACCATTCTGTTTTTCACTTTCAGTACAGTCTTCAGTCAATTACACGTGATATTCAACATTTCATTATAAAATAGGCTTTGTGTTAGATGATTGTGGCCAACTATAGGCTAACGTAAGTGTTCTGAGCATATTTAACATAAACTAGACTAAGCTACGATGTTCGGTAGGTTAGGTGAATAAAAGGCATTTTTGACAATGATATTTTCAACTTACAATGGGTTTATCAGGACATAAACTCATCATAAGTTGAGAAAGATCTGTAAAGACAAACAAATCTAATTTTTAAAAACTTCAGTAGCACTGGGGAAGTCATGAGCTTACAGCTCAGCCCCAAAACTAATGCTCATAAGTTATTGATAAAATATTCAATGATGTCCAGTGTAATCTATTTAAGGAAGCAGGGTAAAGAGTAATTTATTTTAGAAAAATTGCTACAAAAAATACATGCTACACTCAGCACCCAGAATGTGGTCTTTAAATACCATTTCCCACTAAAAGGAACCAAGGCTCCTTGGAAAAAATGACTCATTCCAGGCCTGGGCAGGAAGTATCTAAGACAGACCTGGAACATCTTGGCATCTATTGGGGTTGTAGCAAACGTCTTAGGAGTCAACTCAGAAGACACACTGGCCAAAAATGAGATAATCTGAACTACAGTGTGGTAGGCTGAACCATCCCTCACCCTCAAGACATAGCCTCTTCCTAAGACCCAGAACCTGTAAATATTACCTTATATGGCAAAAGATATGATTAAGGACCTTGAGGAGTTTATCCTGCATTATCCAGTAAGTCCTAAATGTAATCACATGTACCCTTAGAAGAAAGAACAGGAGTTTTGACACAGACACAGAGGATTACGTAATGTGACAGCAGAGGCAGAGATTGGATTGATGTAACCAAGGAATGCCAGCAGCCACCAAAAGCTGGAAGAGGCAAGAACAGAGCCTCAGGAAGGAGCACAGGCCTGCTGACACTTTGATTTCAGCACAGTGATGCCGACTGTGGAGGTCTGGCCTCCTCAACTGTGAAAGAATAAATTTCTGTTGTTTTACGTCACCCAGTTTGCGGTAGTTTGTTGGCGTAGCCATAGTAAACTAATACAATCAGTAAAAATAACTACAGTGAAGTAAAATACATATGTCCATTATTTAAATCCATGTGTTCTTAATGATATACAAAGAAAAAAAAACCTGACTGCTCTCCTTCGAAGAATTCTAGGCAACCAAGTCATCATTTTTTTTTTTTTTTTTTAAAGATTTTATTTTTTCTTTCTCCCCAAAGGCCCCCCCGGTACATAGCTGTGTATTCTTCGTTGTGGGTTCTTCTAGTTGTGGCATGTGGGACGCTGCCTCAGCGTGGTCTGATGAGCAGTGCCATGTCCGCACCCAGGATTCGAACCAACGAAACACTGGGCCGCCTGCAGCGGAGCGCGCGAACTTAACCACTCAGCCACGGGGCCAGCCCAACCAAGTCATCATTTTGAAAACTGGTAAAGAGAAAAGTATCAAGCATTTACTCTCCAATTCCCACACCAACTATACTTTGAGGTAGCAAAATATACAAGGAGAATTTTTCTTTTTAGAAGTATTCCAGCTAATAAATTACTATTTTACAAACCCTAATGAATAGAGAGATCCAGAAAATGATTATCAATGGTCCTAACATCTCAAAAAGAGAGACAACCAGACATTACGTGCCTCCTGATGGAGGTACACACTACCACATTGAAATATGCTTTAAATAAGCAAAATAAAACCACCACAAGAAACATAACACACAACAAAAATCATGTTAACAAACAAACGAAAAACTTGAATCTGATTATGACTTTAGATCTAACTTCCAATTTAGAGGAAACACGTAAGGCAGATGAACATGGAGAATACCACCACATGGATGCAGTTAGAAAATTTCAGGTGTGAACATTCTACAGGATGAATTTCTTCAACAAATAAATTATAAGGGAAAAAAAGACACCACATAAAAACCAGTTTTAAGGATGGCCCTTATTTTGGATCCCGATTGGAACAAACTCAATTTTTAGACTTGAAACAACTGAGGATACTGGATGACTGGATATTTGGTGATATTAAAGAATTTTTTTTTAGGTGTTATAATAGTATTGTGGCAATGTTTACATAGATAGGCAAACCTCAGAGTTAGTGCAGGTTCAGTTCCAGACCACCAAAATACAGCTAGTATCGCAATAGAGCAAGTTACACAAATTGTTTGATTTCCCAGTACGTATAAAAGTTACACTATATTGTAGTCTATTAAGTGTGCAACACCATTATATCTAAAAAAACAATGGACAAACCTTAATTTAAAAAATACTTTATTGCTAAAAAATGCCAACCATCATCTGAGCCTTCACAAGTCACAATCTTTCTGCTGATGGAGGGGCTTGCTGCATGTTGATGGCTGCTGGCTGATCAGGGTGGTGGCTGCCAAAGGATGGGTGGCTGTAGCAATTTCTTAAAATAGGACAACACTGAAGTCTGCCGTGCTGATTGACTCTTCCTTTCACAAACAACTTCTCTGTAGCATGCGATGCTGTTTGATCACATTTTGCCCAGAGGAGAACTTCTTTCAAAATTGGAGTTAATCCTCTCAAAGTCTGCCTCTCTGATGCTTTACCAATCAAGTTTATGTAATATTCTAAATCCTTTGCTGTCATTTCAACAATCTTCACAGTATCTTCACCAGGAATGGATTCCATGTCATGAAACCACTTTCTTTGCTAGTCCATAAGAAATAACGCCTCACCTGTTCAAGTTTTATCATGAGATTGCAGCAATTCAGTCATATCTCCAGGCTCCACTTCTAGTTCACTTGTTGTTTCCACACCATCTGCAGTTACTTCCTCCACTGAAGTTCTGAACACCTCAGTCATCCATAAGGGCTAGAATCACCTTCCAAACTCCTGTTAATGTTGGTATTTTGGCTGCTTTCCATGAATCATGAATGTTCTTAACGGCATCTAGAATGGTGACTCCTTTCCAGAAGGTTTTAATTTGCCCAGAACCATCAGAATGACTATCTATGGCAGCTACAGTCTTACAGATTGTATGTTTTAACTAGTAAAACTTGAAATTCAAAATTACTCCATGATGCATGGGCTGCAGAATGAGTGTTGTGTTAGTAGGCATGAAAACAACATTAATCTCATTGCACATGGCCATCAGAGCTCTTGGGTGGCCAGGTACATTGCCAATGAGCAGTAATACTTTGAAGGAAATCTTTTTACTGAGCAGTAGGTCTCAACAGGGGGCTTAAAATACTCAGTAAACCATGTCATAAACAGATGTGCTGTCATCCAGGCTTTGTTGTTCCACTTATAGAGCACATGCACAGTAGATTTGGCATAGTTCTTAAGGGATCTAGGATTTTCAAAATGGTAAATGAATACCAGCTTCAGGTGAAAGTCACCAGCTGCATTAGCCCCTAAAAAGAGAGTCAGCCTGTCCTTTGAAGCCAGGCACTGACTTCTCTCTAGCTATGAAAGTCCTAGATGGCATCTTCTTCCAACATAAGGCTGATTCATGTGCATTGAAAATCTGTTGTTTAGTGTAGCCACCCTGATTAACTACCTTACGTAAATCTTCTCGATAACTTGCTGCAGCTTCTACATCAGCACTTGCTTCTTCACCTTGCACTTTTGTTTTAGCTTCTTTCCTCAACCCTCACGAACTAACATCTGCTAGCTTCACATTTTTCTTCTGCAACTTCCTCACCTCTCAGCCTTCATAGAATTGAAGAGAGTTAGGGCCTTGCTCTGGATTGGGCTTTGGCTTAAGGGAATGTTGTGGCTGGTTTGATCTTCTATCCAGACCACTAAAACTTTCTCCATATCAGCAATAAGGCTGCTTCACTATCTTATAATTTGTGCAGTCACTGGAGTAGCACTTTAATTTCCTTCAAGAACTTTTCCCTTGCATTCACAACTTGGCTAACCGGCACAAGAGGCCTAGCTTTCAGCCCTTCTCAGCTTTCAACATGCCTTCCTCACTAAGCTTAATCATTTCTAGCTTTCTTTTCTTTTCTTTTCTTGTTTTTTTAAAGATTTTATTTTTCTCCTTTTTCTCCCCAAAGCTCCCCGGTACATAGTTGTATATTTCGTTGTGGGTCCTCCTAGTTGTGGCATGTGGGATGCTGCCTCAGCGTGGTCTGATGAGCAGTGCCATGTCCGCGCCCAGGATTCAACCAACAAAACACTGGGCCACCTGCAGGAGAGCGCGTGAACTTAACCACTCGGCCACGGGGCCGGCCCCTTCTTTTTTTTTTTTTTTGAGGAAGATCAGCCCTGAGCTAACATCTGCTGCCAATCCTCCTCTTTTTGCTGAGGAAGACTGGTCCTGAGCTAACATCCGTGCCCATCTTCCTCTACTTTATATGTGGGACACTTGCCACAGCATGGCTTGATGAGCGGTGCCATGTCCGCACCCGGGATCTGAACTGGTGGACCCCAGGCCACCAAAGCAGAACATGCGAACTTAACCACTGTGCCACTGGGCCGGCCTCTCTAGCTTTTGATTTAAAGTTAGAGATGTGTGTGTCTTCCTTTCACTTGAACATTTAGAGGCCGTTGTAGGGTTGTTAATTGGCCTAATTTCAATACTGTTGTGTCTCAGGGAATAGGGAGGCCCGGGGAGAGGGAGAAGGACAGGGAACAGCCGGTTGGTGGAGCAGTCAGAACACACACAACATTCATCAGTTAAGTTCGTTGTCCTATACAGATGCAGTTCATGGTGCCTCAAAACAATGGCAATAGTAACATCAAAGATCACAGATCACCATAACAAATATAATAACGGAAAGCTCTGAAATATTGCAAGAATTACCAAAATGTAACACAGAGACATGAAGTGCACAAATGCTCTTGGAAAAATGGCACCAATGGACTTGCTTGACACAGGGTTGCCACAAACCTTCGATTTGTAAAAAACGCAGTATCTGTGACGCACCATAAAGAAAAGCTCAATAAAACAAGGTATGCCTATATACAGAAATGTTTCCAAATTAAATCAAATAACATTTGAAATTTGCTATTTAAAAGTCCAGGAGGGGAAGCAGGGAGAGGGTTACAGATGAAATAAGACTGGCAATACATTGATAATCACGACATATGGAGGGCAGTGGTCTACATACTAATCTTTTTATTTTTTAAGTTTTAAAATTCCATATAAAGGGGGCTGGCCCGGTGGCCGAGTGGTTAAGTTCGCGCGCTCCGCTGCAGGCGGCCCAGTGTTTCGTTGGTTCGAATCCTGGGCGCGGACATGGCACTGCTCATCAAACCACGCTGAGGCAGCGTCCCACGTGCCACAACTAGAAGGACCCACAACGAAGAATATACAACTATGTCCCAAGGGCTTTGGGGAGAAAAAGGAAAAAAATAAAATCTTAAAAAAAAAAAAAAAAGTTCCATAGAAAGGACTCTAAGGTTAATTTTTTTTTTAATCTTGCTATTTCTGTGTTTGAGGGCTTAAGTCTAAATTAGCTGGAAAATAACGTACCCATAAAACATCATTCCTGCACCATTCCACATAATGGGGCATTATACATACTCATACATATAATTCACAAGGGAGAACTATTAATAAAAAAAATTATTATTTCTGGTTATTACCAATTCCTTTAATATAAAACGATAATTGGTTTAGAATATTCTGAAGATTTTTTTATCATTTACAGGGAAAAAAGTCAAGCCTAATACAACATAAGATACCTCTTAGAACCATGTTTGATTACATTGTAAAACAAATCAAATTCCCTTTGTACACTCTGTCCTTCATTTTAACACAGAAAATCTTAAATGTAAATGTAATTTCTCATCTCCCTAAACTTGTGTTATAAAAAGGCTACAATATAGTTACAAAATTAACATTAGGAGTTACTTATCATAAGAAAAGTTCTTCATAAATAATAAAACACAAGGGTTATATTTTATTTATAAGGAAAGTTGAATGCATTATTTATGAACTTTTCAGAAATATCAAGGTCATACATAGAGAGAGATCAGAATTTTGATAAACAGCTATCCTACCTACATGTAGATAAAGAAGATCAACTGTATGTCTCTGGAAGGGGACATGAGAAACGAACAGGTAAAAATTTGAAGGAGAGTGCCTTGAAAGAAAGAGTCTCAAAGGTAGAAAAAATGAAATAATAACAAGAGCTAACAATTAAGTATCACCTATTTATCAGGTACTATATGGCAAACAGTATAGCATAATAGTTGAGAGCACAGGCTCTGGAATTAAATTACAGTCTGACTCCTAGTTCTACTACTTACAAACTGACTCATTTCCATCTGTAAAAATGGGCACTAGACTAGTACTACCTTTGAGGGTTATAGCAAGGATTAAATAATCCATATGTGGATTTTCACGGAGTATCTGGCAAGGTATTTTATACAATGGCTCATTAAATTTTCACAACAAACCAAAAAGTAGGCATTATCATCCCCAATTATAGACGACAAAATATTTTCTGAGAGATTAAATTATCTACCCATTGTTACACAGCTAATAAGCAGCAGAGTTGGATTCAAACACTGACCTGCCTTGTGATTGATTATAAGTATTTAATAGAAGAGATAAGAGATTTAGGCATCATGTGAGGAGTTATAAACAAGTGTAATACCATCTCACAGAGGTGTTCTTTTATTTAGTCACATTGTTCATTTACATGGTGAAATACATATTACATACTTAATTATAAATTATCTTCCTTTATAGTAAGGGCATCATACTGTTAGGTTTTTTGTGTTTTTTTTAAGTCATGTGTATAATTTTACATCAGAATGGAAAAGGGGCATTCTAAAGCATTTTGTTATAAACTAGTGGTTCTCAACTGGGGGTGATTTTGCTCCCCAGGGGACATTCGGCAATGTCTAGAGACATTTTTCATTGTCACAACTGGGGGAGACAGGTACTGACACCCAGTGGGTACAGGCCAGAGATGCTGCTAAACATCCGACAAAGTACAGGACAGCTCTCTACAACAAAGAATTATCCAGCTCAAAAAGTCAATTGTGACAAAGGTGAGAAACCTGTTATAAACTGATAGAGTTGAGAACTTCTGATATATAATGCCAGAGTAGAAGACAGGGAAAAAGTCCATTCCAATCCTAAAATTCTGAGATTCATTTAGTCCAAATCTATATCTAATTCCTAAAGTTCGGCAACAGCTCTCTCAAATGCTCATTTAGCACCTACTTAGGTACCCAGGTACTTTTCAATACTCTCAATCTCACAAAAATGAAGTTCGATTTAAATACTAAAGAAATACAGGAAAGATACAGCAGTCCTATCAAAGTATGCAAACACTGCATCTAAAATATTCATGGGTGTTTTTCAGTCAAAGTCTTAAAAACTTTTTTTTTAACAGAGGAAGAGAGTGCAGAAGGAAATAATTTGATTTCTTGTTCCAAATTCAACCAGATCACTCAATAACAGTCATCAAAAAGGCTTTCACTTTCATATCACCAAACAAGAAATACTCTGGTTATAGGAATAAAGAAAAAGGGCTTGATCCACAAGTGTCTCCTGTACAATCTTCAAGGCTCCTGAAACAGTAAACGTGGTCCACAGGTATGTATTGTTTCCACCAAGTCTACAGTCAAGTCAGGTGATGGGGGTAGCAATGCCCACATAAATCACCCCCACTCCCATAACTTATTCTCCTTTATCACTTTGCCAAACTGATTCTAATTTATGGCAACAAAATTTCACATAAACACACGTACACAAAAACACTAGACTTGTTGGAGGAATGTCCTTGCATAAAAAGCTCTTAATGATTAGTAAAAAGACAAATATTATTTAATGGTTAAAGGATAATGATAGACCATTTGCAAAAGAACTCCAAATGCCAAGAGAAATCAACTAATGCAAATCTAAACAAGACTCTTTGCTCACCAAAATTTGCCAAGATTTTTGTGGATTTCTTTTTTTTTTAATTAAAGATACCACTACCTAGTGTTGGCATGCTCATATACTGCTGGCGGGAGCACAAAGTACTACAACCTTAAATAATGGTGTATTAATGTTTTTTATTTCATTTATACACACACACTCATTTTTTTAAAGACTGGCCCTGAGCTAACATCTGTTGCTAATCTTTTTTCCTTCCTCTTCTTCTTCTCCCAGAAGCCCCTTAAGTAAGTACATGGTTGTACGTTCTAGTTGTGAGCCCTCTAGTTCCACCATGTGGGACGCCACCTCAGCCTGGCCTGATGAGCGCTGCTAGGTCCACACCCAGGATCCGAACCAGCAAAACCCTGGGCAGCCAAAGCAGAGCGTGCAAACTTAACAACGTGGCCACGGTACCAGACCCGTTTTCTAAATTTTATGATGCTTTGACATCATGGGGCCTCTACTGGCCAGGGAGAGATTGCCCCTCCAAGGGCTAGCTAATTTCTAGAGATAACAATTCACCCAGGACCACGGCTATCATATGCAAACCAACCAATCTCAACTCCATATTCCAACCACCTCTTTTATATAACTCTCACAGACCAAGCCAATATTTCCCCTGCCCTAGGGGAATATTTCTGATACCTTGGGCCAGGTATCAGAAAACCAGAGACCACTCCTACAGACCAGAGCCCACCAACATTATTCAAACCATCCAATCCTAAACTTGCCTATTCTGCCCCACCCATTCCTTCTCATGGAAACCACAATAAAGGCTCTGGGCCATGCTCTCCCTGCGCTCCTTCTGCCTCCTAACCAACCCTGGTACTTCCCTACATGGCCCTGCACGGCATGGCATGCCCATCTTTCTTGGGAACTATAAGTAACAAACTCTTCTTTCAAAGGCAGTTGTCTCTGTGTCTGTCACCTTTCATACCTGATTAAAACAAATCCAGGGTATACTCCAAGACAGATAACTACGTGGTAATCAATAGCAAAAGACTTAAAATTTTGTTACTCTTTAACAAAGCCATTTCACAGCTAAGAATTTATCCTAAAGACGTAATCATGGATATGTGTAAAGATTTAATTGCAAGAATGCTGACTGTAGCATCAGTTAAAATTTCAGCAACAAGCTAATGTCTAACAATAGAAAAGTGACCAAAAAAATTATGAAATATCTATACAAGTTTCAAGATGAAACTTGAAAGAGAGCACAACAAATTTTACCAAATCTACAGGGAATAAATATTTCCTATACTATTTAAAATGTCCTGAGCATGGTTAAAAAAAAAAAAAAAAAAAAGGAATGTTTCCCAACTTATTTTACCAGGCTAGTATAATCAAGATACCAAAACCCAAGATAGTGTCAAATGGAAAACTATGAATATAACTGCAAAAAAATGTAAAACATCAGCAAATCAAATCCAGCTACATACTAGAACAATCCATCACAACCAAGTTGAGTTTATCCCAAGTATATAAAATCCACCCAACAGCAGGAAATCCATTAATATAACCAATTTTGTTAAACAGATGAAAAAGACCTGAAATAATCTCAGTAAATTACAAAGAAAAGAAAAAAAGTAAAGCAATTAAAGAGGAAATAGCTATGGGAAACAAAGAATGTCCAATATAAGGATGATCCATGTGCCTAAATTAGAGAACCCAACAAACAGAAGAAAATATTAAACAAAAAAAAAGGAAAGAAAATACTACAAGATTTAAAGGAATAAATATTCCCAAAAGGAAATCAGAATTGAATCTGCAAGAAAAAAAATAATAAAGATGTGAGCAAAAAGGTCCACAGAGGAGAAAAGTAGAAAATAGAAGAAACTTGTGTCCTGGACATCCCTGAGCAGCTGAACCAGCCTGGACTGCTTTACTTCTGAACTTGTTACACAGACAAAACCGAATCCTTTATTTTTTTAAGCTACTAGGAGTTGGATTTCCAACGGCTCTAAGACTGAAGTATTCCTGATACAAAAGAACACAACAAAATGTACATGTATCAAAAGTACCAAAATTTAAATGTACCTAACTTTTGAAACAACTCCTAAGATTCACAGAGGGAAGTATTTGCACAAATATTTAGAAACATATGTATCAGGATGCTTACAATAGTGTTATTTGTAGTAGGGAAAAAATTTAAAACAAATATTTTTACCAAGAGAATTAAACATATTATGGAATCCATACAATGTAATTCTATGCAGTAATTAAAAATAATATTATTTAATAAAACATTACGAACATTTCTTCATTTAAGTGGGAACAGCATACTGTGAAAGTATCATAATTTTTCATCAAATTTTTAAGACATTTCATATGTTATATACATGAAAATGCCAGAAAGATAATATAACAAAATGTTAATGGAAATTACCTTTGGGTGATCATTGTTTTATTCTTTATGCTTTTCTGAATTTTCTGAATTGTCTGCAACAGGCAATATAACCTTTATCTAAAATTATAAAATAATTGTTTGCAGAAACAAAATTAATGTCTTCAATACAAGATGTAGAACACCTAATTTGACAAACAGCTCATATAGAAATAACTTAAGAATTCAAATTACATTGGAAAAAAATGGGCCATTTAGAAAAAAAATACAAAACAAAGAAAGTATAAGTGGATATCTAACTGATATTGAGATAATGTAGGTCTTTAAAAGCATTATCAAGTTTGTTCAAATTAAATCTTAGACCTCTCTATATTGTTAATTACACCAAAAGCCAAAATAAGACAAAAGATGAACTTGGGAAATATCTGTTACAAATAAAAGACAAAGGCCGATATCCATGAAATAAAGATATTTATAAATTAATAAGAAAATGGCAAAGGACATGAAGAGGCAATGTGGAAAGAAAGAAAACAAATGACCAAGATATTTTTTTAAAAGGCCAATCATACTAAAAATGCAACTTAAGACAGCAGTAAGATACCGTTTTTGCCTATGCTATTGGCAAGAAAATTTTAACTCTATACTTAATGCTAACACGGGTAAGGTGACGCTAACAGACATGAGCACTAACGGCAGACATGTAAACCAGAACTAGATTGCTGGAAAGCAATTTGGCTTTTTATCAAAACTTCATACTTTTTGATCCAGAACTCTCTAGGAAATAAAAATGACACCAAAGATTAATGTCCAAGGATGTCTCCTATAGAATGATTTATTAATAGCAAGATCTTATAAATAATCAAATAGGCAGTAACAGCAAAATATTGGTATTTTGATATTTTATGGTATATCCACATGATAAATTACAGACTTTCAAAATCAATGTTTTTTGAAAAATAACTTACAACATAGGAAAATTTCACATCATAATTAAAAATAGCAGAATACAGAACTGCATGAGCAATACGGTCAACTGCTTTAAAGTTGCTTTATTTGTAGATATAAAACATGACCAGAAATACACTCTAAACTGACAAAATACTCTGAAAGATGGAATTACCGGTAAGTTCCGTTTTCTTTACACTTTCTTTCTACTTTATGATCAAAAAAGAAAGCTGGGGTTTCAATTTTGACCTTTTTTTCACGATCTGAGAGTTTACTTAACTAAACCTGACCTGAGAGGTAGTGGGTGGAATGAAAACAGTCATGGGAACCTGGATCCTGGGCAAGTTACTAAACTTTTACTTCCTCAATTGTGAAATAAGGATACCACCACCCTTAAAGAATTTGGAAGATTAAATAATATAATCAATGCATTTAAAGTGCCATTACGCACTTTAATTGTAAACATGTTTGCTAACGATAGAGGTTCTCTAAGAACTTAGTTTATAAACTCAATAAATGAGATTTTTAAAGGCCTTTTGGGGCGGGGGAACACGGTGGGCAGACAATGCGATCATTCCAAATTTTACTTGAATGAATACCTAAGAACAGCTAAGGAAAATTCTAGAAAATGAATAATGAAGGGTGTGTGGCTCTTTAAAATATTAAAAAACTAGAAAGTAGAAAGGAACAGTAATTGTAACTACGTAGTATAACACCAGAATAGATAAATCAACTGAACAAAATACGATCCAGAAACGGACTCAAGTATTCCTATATATATAGCATATAATAAATGGTGGCATTTCAAAAATCAATGGAGAAAAATGGATTAATCACTACACGGCGTAAGAACATCTGGGTAGACATTTGAAAATAAAGAGTAAAAGCTCGATTCCTATCTCAATCCTTACATCAAAATAAATTCCAGGGGGCCGGCCCCGTGGCCGAGTGGTTAAGTTCATGCGCTGCACTTCGGGGGCCCAGGGTTTCGCTGGTTCAGATCTTGGGCGCGGACATGGCACCGCCCAATAGGCCACATTGAGGCGGCATCCCACATACCACAGCTAGAAGGACCCACAACTAGAATATACAATATGTACTTGGAGAATTTGGTGAGAAAAAGCAGGGGAAAAAAAAAAAAAGAAGATTGGCAACAGTTGTTAGCTCAGGTGATAAATACATACATACATACATACATACATACATACCAAAGTAATCAAATATTTAAAAGTAAATACTAGGGGCCGGCCCAGTGGTGCAGCCGTTAAGTGCGCATGTTCCGCTTCTCGGCGGCCCAGGGGCGGCCCAGGGTTCCCTGGTTCAGATCCCGGGTGCGGACATGGCACCGCTCATCAAGCCATGCCGTGGCAGGCGTCCCACATATAAAAAGTAGAGGAAGATGGGCACAGATGTTAGCTCAGGGCCGGTCTTCCTCAGCAAAAAGAGGAGGATTGGCAGCAGTTAGCTCAGGGCTAATCTTCCTCAAAAAAAAATAAAAGTAAATACTAAAGTAAATACTAGAAGGTAACAAAGAGGCAGAAGTAAACCTAGAAGCCATAAAGGAAAAAACTAACAAATGACATAAAAGTTAAAATACTTACATATGCCAAAACATCTCAAAATTAAATCAAATAAGCTGGGGGAAATTTTTGCTACAAACAGAGATCAACTTATCCATATGCAAAGAACTCAATTTGCTAAATCACGAAGCTATAAGCCCTCTTATACCCTGATGGGGAGCCTGTAAATTGTCAAACCTCTTTGAAAGAGAATTTGGCATTTGCCATTTAATTTTTAAACATGCACATTCTTTGACTCAGTAATTCCTGTTCAAGGAATTTATCCCACAAAAATACTCATGTGAGTATGCAAAGATACATACAAGGATATTCGCTGCAGCATTATGGTAATAGTACAAATATTCATTAATGAGGATTTACTTTTAAAAGCTATAGTGCATTTATACTACACAGCCATAAAAATTACCTATTTCAAAAATGATGCATAATCTGTATCAAAAACAAAATTAAGAAAAGCTTGAGAACAGCATCATGTAGCATGATTCCACCTTTAAATCATCAGAATACACGTTTTTTTAAACTGAAAAAATATATACCAGGACTTTACCAGTGTTTATCTCTGAGGGGTGAACTTATGAGTTTATATGAACTTTTCCTTTGAAATTATACGTTTTTTACCATAAGTATTTATTACTTTTTATTATTTTTGACACAAAAAAATTTTAACTAGAAATTTAAAAACACATAGCATCAAAGAATAGACAAATACATCAATGGAAAAGAAAAAAGAGCCCAGAAATAGATCCACACAAACAGAGTCAACTGATCTGTGACAAAGGAGGAAATGCACTCAATGGAGAAAGGATAGTCTCTTCAACAAATGATGGTGCTGTAACAACTGGATATCCACATGCAAAAAAGAAAAAATGAAGACTGGCCTGGTGGCGCAGCGGTTAAGTTCGCGTGCTCTGCTTTGGTGGCCCAGGGTTCGCTGGTTCAGATCCCAGACCCATGCACTGCTTATCAAGCCACGCTGTGGCAGGCATCCCACATATAAAATAGAGGAAGATGGGCAGAGATGTTAGCTCAGGGCCAATCTTCCTCAGCAAAAAGAGGAGGACTGGCAGCAGATCTTAGCTCAGGGTTAATCTTCCTCAAAAAAAAAAAACAAAAAAAAAAGGAATCTAGGGGGCCAGCCCTGTGGCCTAGTGGTTAAGTTCAGCATGCTCCACTTCGGGGATCCGAGCACAGACCTACACCACTCGTTGGTGGCCATGCTGAGACAGCAACCCACATACAAAACAGAGGAAGACCAGCACAGATGTTAGTTCAGGGCAAATCCTCCTCAGCAAAAAATCATCATTGTCATCATCATCATCTAGGTACAGACTTTACACCCTTCACAAATATTAACTCAAAATGAGTCACAGACCTAAATGTAAAATGCAAAACTATAAAACTCCTAGAGCAAAACATAGGAAAAAATCTATATGACCCTGGGTACAGCAATGACTTTTTAAATACAACACCGATGGTACAACCTATGAAAAAAAAAATTGATAAGTTGGATTTCATTAAAAGTAAAATCTTCTCCCCTTCAAAAGACACTGTCAAGGGAATGAGAAGACAAGCCACAGACTTGGAGAAAATACTTGCTACAGACATATCTAACGAAGGACTGTTATCCAAAATATACAAAGAACTCATAAAACTAAATAATAAGAAAATGAACAACCTGATTAAAAGATGGACAAAAATTCTGAACGAAAGAAGATATACAGATGGAAAATGTGCATACAAAAAGATGTTCAACATCGTCTGTCATTAGGGAACTGCAAGTTAAAATGAGATACAACCACACACCTACTGGAATGGCTAAAATCCAAAACACAGACAACAAATGCTAATAAGGAAGTGAAGCAATAGGAATTCTCATTCATTACTGGCAGGAATGAAAAATGGTACAGTCACTTCAACATACTCTTACCATGTGATTCAGCAACCACACTCCTTGGTATTTACCCAAATGAGCTGAAAACTTACATCCACACAGAAATCTGCATGATAGAAACTTTATTCATAATTGCCAAAACTTGGAAACAACCATGTCCTTCAATAGGCGAATGGATAAATAAATTAGTACATCCATACAACGCAACATTAATCAGCACTAAAAAGAAATGAGCCATCAAACCACGAAAAGACATGGAGAAACTTCAAATGCATATTATTTAGTGAAAGAAGCCAGTCTGAAAAAGCTACATATGATATGATTCCAACTTTATGACACTCCGGAAAAAGTAAAACTACGGACACAGTAAAACGATTAGGGGTTGCCAGGGATTTAGGGGGAAAGAGGGATGAATAGGTGGAACACAGGGGATTTGAAGGGCAGTGAAACTATTCTGCATGATACTACAATAGGCAGTGGATACATGTCCACTGTACATCTGTCCAAACTCATAGAATGTACAATGCCCAGAGTGAACCCTAATGTAAATAATGGACTTTGGATGATAATGACATGCAGGTTCACCAACTGCGACAAATGTACCACACTGGTGTGGAACACTGATGGTGGGGGCATCTAGAAGGAGAGAGGGTATTACAGAAACTCTCTGTACTTTATGTTCAACTTTGCTGTGAATCTAAAACTGCTCTAAAAAATAAAGTCTATTAATTTTTTAAAAATTGTAACCATATCTGTATCCCCAGTACCTAGAACAGTGCCTGGCCTATAGTAAATGCTCAAAATATAATAATAAAAGAATACACAGCATACTGCAAGGCATATACTTCTCAATAAATCACAGTCATCATTTTATTACAAACTAACATGATACAGTAAACTAAAACATAACTTGAGGGAATGATGGCCTACATTAAAAAGAGAGTTGAGGGTCTTGACCAAAAAAGAATGTTTTTGCTGTTCTTTGCATAAGTCACATAAAGTCTATGTCTGGGATATTTTTTGCCAATTTTAGGAGTGCCATTTTAAGAACAGCACTAGCAAACTATATATATGGTATCAGAACATCTGGCTAGCCTAGCAGAGGAAGCCACAAAGAACGGGGAGGATACAGACCCCTTATATGAGGAACCACCAAGATGGAAGAAAGCTCTTTAAATACCTAAAGACATTTTGTGTCGAACAGAAAATAGCCTAATTCTGATTCATTCAAGAAGCCAGACCCAAGGTGCAGAAGTGGTAGGGAAGTGATTTGGACCCAAGAAAACTAAGAATTTTCTAATACAAAAAGTTTCTAATACAGAAAGTTCTAGAAAGACTGGATTTTCATCTGTTAGGAACAAATGCAGAACAAATTTGTGCAATAGAGATGGATCTAAATTGTCAACGTGCCTTCTGTAACTCTCTACAAAGGCTTACTCAGTTCACAGTAAAATGAAAGAGAGCAGTAGTTTCAGACAGACTCTGCTCTAGAGTAGCTAAGAAAGTTGGGGATATAAGATCTAGATGGGACGGGCAAGGCAGCAGCTGTTTATTCACAGATAATAAATGCAGCAAGAATTTAGAGAAAGTAAATATCACTTGGGGATTAAATGGTAAATATCAAGGTTGTCCTGATTTTTAATAGCCTTAAACAAAGGGATGGCAACCCACACCATGGTTTGCCCTCCCCACCCCCACCACATTTCCCACAATAAGGACCAATCACACCTGTGCTTATTATTCTAACAGCTTTTCTCAACCCAGGTTCCATGACAGAATTAAACTCTAACGCCTGAGGTATTTAATGTATATCACAAATTAACTTCTCTCCTGTGCATCTAGAATGTTATATCTTTTGGATAACTGGGAAAATACCCCAATTATTTTCTGTGTTCTACAGTTAAGATGAGGAACCCAGATAAGTATAAACAACCTAATCTACTTGACTGCAATGAAGGTCTCAAAACTACAACCCCCACTGGTTGCCTAGACTGATGGATAAACAGTATCTACATTCTCAGAATCCTCTTCAATTTCTCTCCTGCCTGCACCCCAAACTAAATGTTCAGCAAGCTGCTTTTTACCACCACATTATTTCTCACATCTATTATTTCCTTTTCTCTATTACCAGTATAACCCCATCATTTCTCTCCTGGACCACAGCAATAGCCTAACCAATCTGCTGAACTAACCGTCTGCCTTATGATCAACCTCCCTATAACCCCAAGTTATACCCTGTGTAACTTCCAGAGCAAGCTTCCTATAACGCAGTTTGGATCACACTATTACTCTATCAAAACACATAGGCCTAGCCACATCATCTAGAAAAACCCAAACTTCTTGGCTGGCAGCAAAGCTTTCCACCATTCAGGCTCAATCCCCTTCTTCAAACCTGTCTCTAAACAGGACTCACGCTCCCAGGACACCAGAGTATTCACACACTACCCTTCAGAGGGTCACCTCGGCACCCTCTCCAACAAAGTCTGGATCTCAGTTCTGGGCATGGCCTCCTGAAGATTTGTTCCTTCCCTGGGTGCTCTGCCTCAGCCCTAGAGGTAGTGGCTGCTCCTTCTGTTATTCATATATTCTTCAGGGTTTTCTTTTTCTCTTAGGTAATCCCCTGTTTGGCTAATAACTCTTCATATTAAACTTTCCCTGTTTAAATCTAAAAATGAATTCCAGATGGTTTAAAGTGCTAAATATAAGGATAAAACTACAAAAGTGTTGGAAATGAGATGGTTATTGGTTTTGTCTTGTTTTAAAATAAACATGGGACTTGGGGAGGTCTTCCTAAGTAAGACAGGAAATCCAGAAACCATAAATTTAAAAAATGGTCAGATCTTCATAAAAATTAAAGCTTTCTGCACAAGAAAAAATAAATATATATATAATCACTAACTTTTAGGGAAGTACAAATTAAAAAGCTATCATGTCATCTACTTGCTTAAAACCCTTCACTGGCTTCCCTACAGCTCTAAGGCTGAAGCCCACCCAAGCCAGCCCATACCTATTTCACAGCCCCTCACTCTCTCTACTCAGGCACACTGACCTTTCTTCAGTTCTCTTACTCATCCTGCGCATCCACCAGATCTCAGCTCCAGGACCATTTCCTCAGAAACCTTTCCTAGCCTCCGTAAATGGGTCCAACTCCTCAATTATACGCATTCATAGAGCATTGAGCACAGAGATAGGCATTCATAGAGCACAGCTGCTCAGGCCAACAACCTTTGCATGATCCTTGACTCGTCTCTCTCTAGCATCCCATATCTAATCCAAATCTTGTGGGCCATACCCTCAAAATATAACCTCCACCAATATGCCGTGGTCCAAGCCTCATCATCTTTTTTCTGGATCAATGCCTCCCTTGCCTCCCTTTACTCTACTGGCAATCTAGCAGCCAGAGTGTTTTTTTTTTTTCCCTGAGGAAGTAGCCCTGAACTAATATCTGTTGCCAATCTTTCTCCTTTTTTCCTGCTTCAGGAAGAGTAGCCCTGAGCTAACATCCATGCCAATCTTCCTCCTCTTTATATATGGGTTGCCACTACAACATGGCTGACAAGTGGTGTAGGTCCATGTCTGGGATCCAAACCCACGAACCCAGGCCACCAAAGCAGAGCCTGCCAAACTTAACCACTACGCCACAGGGCCAGCTCCTAGAGTGATTTTTTAAAACATAAGTCAGATCACATCACTCCTTTGCTCAAAACCTTTTCAATGGTTCCCTACAGTGAAAGCCAATCTTTACAATGCTTGGCTACAATGTAGGGCCCAACATGATCTGCCCCTAGCCCATTACTTCCCACCTCAATCCTACTACTCTCCTTGCCCACCTCCCCCATAACTTCATTCCAGCCACACTGACCTCCATGTCATTCCTCTAACATGCCAGACATACTTCTTCCTTAAGGCATTTGCAAAAATTGATCCCTCTGTCTAGAACACTCTTCCTCCAGATATCCTCATAGCTAACTCTTCCATCTCCTTCAAGTCTTTGTTCAAAAGTCATCTTCTCAATAAGGCTACTCTGACCACTCTACTTAAAACCAGCCTATCGCCCTTCCTTTTACCCTGCTCTATTTTTCCTTTTTCCCATAGCACTTATCACTCGACAATCCCTATCATTTGCTTATGTGTGTTTTTGGTACCTGTTTCTCCCGCACTAGATCAGGTTATACATTATGTGTGTTGCCCACTGATGTATTCCAAATACCTAGAATTGTGCCTGGCAAGCAATACACACTCATATTTGTTAAGTAGTTTTATACTTGTCTGTGGGATTATCTAATTAATGGCCATCTGATTCACCACCTAGGAAGAGGGACTGGGTTTGGTTTTGTTCATCATTGTACTTCCTAGAGCCTAGCATAGTGCTTGGCACAGACTAGGCACACAAACATTTGTTAACTGAAGAATATCCTTTTTTATCCATCAGAAGATGCAAATTTAGTACAACTGACATTATCCAGAGCTTGTAACAGTGTAGGGGAAATCCACCCTCTCATATACTGTTAACAGGTATGTAAATTGATACTTTTTTGAGCGTAAGCTAGCAATAGCTATTAAAATTTCAACCACTCAGAGCTCATGCCCTTTAATTCAGTAGTCTTACAGAAGTAAAAGCAAGAGTACTTAAAAAATATGTACAAAGATAACTATTACAGCACTGCTTATAAAATAATGAAAAAATTGAAAGCCGCCTACTTGTCCATCAATAGAGAAACAGAAAAATAAATCATGCACGGTACACGCATGTGATGGCATACCCTTTAACAAGTACAAAGCGGATCTGTAACAATGACCTGGACAGTAGTCCATGATCTAGTAAATAGACCAGAGGGCCCTGGCATCAGATGGCCTGGATTTGAACCCTAGGTCCACCCACTTCCTAACTATATAATTCCAGGCACTTTTAACATCTCTGGGCTTCAGTTTCCTCATCAATAAAATAGGAACAATACTACTATCATAACAATATCCGCCTCACCGATATGAAGATTTCCTGAGATAACGCATACAGTGTTTACAGTGCATTACATGGCCACACAACCATTTACAAGTATATATTAATTATAGTTAACATTTATTAAGTGACATAGACAAGGTGCAGATCTATCTATGTAAAGCATGTCCATTTCAGGGGGAAAAGGCAGCATGTCTGTGCAACTACAGAAAAAAGTCAAGGACAGAAAACTTAATAGTGATTACCTCTGGGACATGGGAGAAGACATACTTCTTAATATCCATACTTTTTTAATGGAGAGATTTTAGAAGACAGCGTTTTCAAATAAAAAAGAAGTGAAGTAAAATCAGAGCAAAGGCTTCTAAGATATAATTTAACTTAGATTTAAAAATATTAAAATTTGAAAATTTTTACATTAGTCTTTGAATTCTCAAAGTAAACTGGGATAATCAGCTGAAATTTGTTTGGCTATTAAAATTACCTTTATTCTAACGGAGTAAACTAAGATGCACCATCAAAAAAAAAAAAAACTTTTTCAAAAAATTTACAAAATAAGGAAATAAAGAGAATAAAAAATCAATTTCATCCCGTCAATTTACACACAAACCAATTCTTTTCTTAATCTACCATATCTTCAGGAAAAACAAAGACACGTCAAAAAAGGAAAAGAACACAAAGTCAACATAAAAGACAACTGCTTCTAAAATTGGATAAAAGCAAGATTAAAGTCAAAAACTAAGCAGTTATCTCTTACTGTCAGTTTGACTCAAAAGAATTCTGTGATAGTCTTTTTAAAAATCCGCAGGGCTGGGTAATTTGAGTGTGCTTAAAGCTAAAGTGGTAAGAAGAGATCTATATTAAGTTCAGCCAAAGAGAAAAATTAAATCCCCAAGATGAACTTCTAAGAAGACACTGACACAAAGCACTCAAATACACTGAACTCTCTCTCCTTTTGTAAACAGTAGCTGTGGCTGCTCATTTACTACACTAACGGAAAATAAATACTGCAATCTATGCAAACTAAACCTCAACCCGGAGTGACAGGATCTGAAAAATAGGGAATAAGCCCGTACTAAGAATAGCAAGAATACAAGATTTCCTAAAGCTCCTTTTTCCTAGCCTCTTTCAAGTGCTTAGTCACTTCTCCCTATATACATGGAAGACCATTTCACATCTTGAAAGAGGCAGGGAATTTTGACTCCAGGCTGTCATGTCACCTGAGCTGCCCTAGACGTTTGTTTCCATGCAACTCAAGAGAAGGCAGCAGCCAGCTAAGCATACCTACCAATCCAGATCAGAACCAGAGGCCACTGGAGCTTTCTGTATTCTGCCTCCGTCTGCAGTAACAAAGAGGGGTTTGTGGAAAAGCAAAAGTTTTCTTCCCTGACACCAAACGAAAAGGTGAGAACTAAAAATGTAGCCTGAAAACACCCCTGTTCCCTCTTTGAGAGCCCACCAGAAATGCCTCTCTTCTCTTCTACTGAAACAGAAACAGCAGAGTCCTAGACAACTCCAGGTGTAGGTACTAAACATCTCTCCTTAGGCAACTAACAAAACCTAAAACTAGAGGCTTACAGGTTTTGGAGCAGACTTCCAAAAAAAGTAGCCAGCCTTAAAATCTGATAACATTGTTTCAGGTTCCCCAAAGGCAAGAACAAAGAGTAAGGTTTTCGTCAAAGGTTATTTTAAGAGATAATCCTAGGCAAGGGCAAGTTTTTAAGTACCTACTATGCACCCAGCACCATATTTCAACATTCCACTCCCACTTAAAGATGCTAAGCACACGCTGATGATAGAAATACATCTGAAAGAGTGTTCTCCACCAGATAGAGTACCACCCTGCCAAAGACCAAGCATATTCTTTCCAAACATAACTCCAGGTAGTAAAACCTGGAACGATGTGGCCAATCTCTGAAGCAGAGCTTAGCCCACTTCCCAGAAGGTCACGAAGGACTCTAACCACCAACGTGGATTACTTACGATGGGGTTCTTTTTCCTCCCAAGAATCCAAGTGCTACAAAAGACACGTTTCCTCGACCTCAGCATTCTCAAAAACCCACGCTCCTCACTATTCCCAATTTCCCCCACAATACTACGAATCACTTTACATAAAAACACGTTGCCATCTTTGTGATAAAATATAAAGGCTTAAATTAACCTGTTCTCCATGAGGGAGAACACTGAAGTTCAGAGAGGCTGAGAAATTTGCCCAGAGCTTGTGAGTGAAGGATCCAGGTCCTTCAGACTCCCAGGCCCCGGCACTTACCATTAAGCAACACTGCCTCTCAAGGAACGCTACTAAATCCACTTACTGATCCCAACTTGTTTTACAAAACTGGCTGCAAAGCGCTCTGTAGCACGGAAAGGGGGGGGTGGGCACAACATCACTACCTAAGCAGTTTTTTTCTTTAACGAATATAGCACATGTTCCCGATCCTCCCCACGGGCAGAACCCACGTGCCGGTCCCACCGCTGCCCACGGCCCCAGGCTTCTGGCAGGTCCCGCTCCGCCTCCCCACGCCTCCCCACGCCTCCCGCCACCGCCGGCGCCTCCCGCCCCCTCCCCAGCGTCGGCCGCCCAGGCCCCCGCGCCGCCCTCGCGCGCCGCCTCCGGCGCCGGAGCCCGCGCGCTCCCGCCTCGGCCCCGCGGGGTCACCCCCGGGGCCCGCGCGCGCCCTTCCCGCCGCCCGGAGCTTCCCCCGCGACGCCGGCGCCGGGCAGGCCGCGCCCGCGACGCCTGCCATGGTGGGCGCCTCACCGTCAGGCTGAGGAGCCGGGCCCGGCTGCGCCATGGCCAGGCGGCCGGCCTCGGGGAGCGGGGATGGGCGGGGAAGCGGCGGCCCGAGCTCCCACGGGCTCAGCTGGCGGAGGAGGCGTCGACCGAGCCGCCGCCGCCGACGCCCAGGGAGGAACCGCTAAGGCTGGAGCCGCCGGCGCCGCCACAGCCGCGGGCAGAGACGGACCCGAGCGCCGACCTCCGCCTCCTCATCCTGACAGCGGGAAATAAGCAGTGCGCAGGCGCGGGGGGATGGGGCGGCACGTGACGTCGCCCAGAGCGGGGGCGGGGCTTCGCGCGGGGAGGGGAGGCCCGAGGAGGAGCGGGGCTGGCTGCCAGGGCCCCGGAGCGAGGTTGAGGAGGGGAGGAGGGGCGGTGGGAAAGGCCCGGTCGCTGAGAGGAGAGGCTCCCAATCCTCCGCCCCAGCAGAGAGGCAAAAAAAAAACCATGATAATAAAAAGAAGGACGAGAGAGGAGGCGGGGTGGTGAAGTGAGCGCAAATCCAACCTCTGGCTCTTCTAGCTGTGTGACCTTGGGCGAGTCACTTAACCTCTTTGAGCCTCACAGCCTTCATCTCTTTGACGGCTCAGAAGAGTTTAAATGAGGCAAAACGGGAGGAACTGTTTCCGACGTACTTTCCATTAAGCATCTATATACGTAAGACATGACTTCAGGCGGCAGGCACTGTCGTGGGTACTGAGGATACAGCCAAACACAGTCCCTGCCCTCGAGAGCATCTGTAGACGGTACTGCCCCTAGACCTGGGCAGGAAAGCCTGCCCTGGGCCCCGTCGTCAGAGGCTCCCCTCTAACCCCGCTCTGGCCACACTCGTCCCACAGGGTGATTATTCCAGAGAGTCCAGGGGACAATGTGCCCACCTGGCGCCTGTGCCCCTCCTTCAGGACCAAGTTCTGGGGACCCATGGTCTCAGAATTCCCTCCCTCAACCTCTGGAGGCTGTAGCCTCTTCCCCAGGTCCATCCTCTCTAGGGCAGAGTCTGGTCATCCCTAAAAGTGGCTAAGGGGCAGCTGTGTTTGGAGGTGGCACAGCTCTTGGACATTGGACTGCTGTGTCCCCAGATGCCTAGTGCAAGACAGAGCCTGGAAAAGAAAGCAGGTGGGCCACGGGCCAGAGCCGGCGCTCCCCTCCCCACCTCATTCAAGTGCATAAATCCAACGAGTCCAGGAATTCTAAATTTGAGCCTGGTCTTCCACATCATTAAAAATGCATATTTGTCAAGCTAGAAGAATAGCATATATTAAGGTTAACAGTTATTTGGAGTGATTTATAATTTAAAATAATCTAGGTAGACGTGTGGCATCTATTTGTACTTTTGCACCAAATCCTGCCAACATTCAGGGAGGACCTATATACAGACTTGAGTTTTTTGAGCAGTTAATATCCTCAGACAGCTGGTGTGCCTTAGAGAGTGCAAACAGGGTCGTCCACTCCCCTCCCCAACCTTCCCCCTCATAAATGACTTTCCTAGGTGAGCAAGTCTGTGCTCAGCTGGGAGATCTTTGTCCGAGATAGAGTAGCTCAGTGCAATCCTCTTTCTTGTGATGATTAACATGAGGCAGGGGCCATAAAGATAATAGACGCTGATGTCCTCCACAGAAGGGATTCCTTTCAGTGAGTAAGAGGCACGTTTATTGCCATCGGGAATCTGGGGCTTGAAGCCAGGCCCTCTCAAGATCAAGGTCACTCAGAAATGGTCAGGTGCTGGTTTGGACAACTAGCACTCCCCGTGCCAAGGAGGTGATTGAAAAAACAGTTTTGAAATCAGATAGGAATATGCAAGAGTTAGGTAGTTTTTCATAGTTTTAGGCAAACCCTAAGACCCAGCAATTCCACCCTTAGGTATATATTCTAAGGAAAACTAATGCATGCACGAAGCCTTTATTAAGTGCAAAAGACATGATTCTTATGTTCTGAAAGAAATGGGAGATAAGATTTAAACCATGAAATAATTACTTATCAGTTACGTTGCACATGTGCCCCAGGAGACATACACAAGAATATTCATAGTGGCATAATACAATCAATAAATAAGCCAAGTGTTCATCAGCAGTAAAAAAGATAAATTTTAAGATATTAATACAATGGAATACTCTACAGCAATGAAAATGAACGCACTACAGCTATATATTCAACACCAGTGAATCTGAGAAGCATAGTTTTGAGAGAAAGAAGCAAATTATAAAATAATACAGTGTGATTCCATTTATATAAAGGCACAAAACAGGCAAAACTAAACAACATGCATACATAGATGGTAAGCTGTAAACACAGGAAGATAACACAGAAGTTGTGACAGTGGTTCCTGGAGCGGGAAGGAGGGGTATGTGATTAAGAAGGGCACCTAAAAGCCTACCTTCTAGGGTGCTGGCAAGTGATATTTCTTAATTTGGGTCCATTTAAAGTAATTATAAATCTGGGAAGCACAAACTTTGATGTAGTTCAGATGGGAAAGATTTAGAGGTATTTGCTGATTAAAGCTTAAAATGAGCAAATTCGATGCAGCTGCTGGAAAGCAATCCTTTTTGTACTTCATTAATAGAGTCCCAGAGTATAGGCGCCTCTCCTGCACTTTGCCCTGATCAGGTCATGTTGGCAGTGTTGGCTGTGTTTGTTCTAGGTACCATTTATTTGCAAGGGGACACCGACCAGCTGGAGTGGGTGGAGCCCCAGGGAATGAAGAATCTGAAAATTATTCTGTGCAAAGTACATGGAGATATCAGAGAAAGTTACTCTGGAGGGGGGGGGAAATGACTTGGGCTGTGAAGACTGTCCTCAAATCCTGGAGTACAGTGGGTGCAAATGCGCTGGATGCCCAGAGATTGCAGCATGACAGACTTCAGCTCAATCTAAAGAACTTTGAGAAAAAGTTCTTTTCTCGGTCAGAGCTAACCAGAGAGGGTAGGAGCTACCTTTCAGGGAGTGAGCTCCCCGCCACTGCAAGTGTGCAAGCAGAACTGGCTGGCAATTGGTCAGAGGTTCTGTAGAAGGGATTCCTGCTACAGTTAGGGGATTAGACTAGACCATCTTTGCAGGCCTTTTCATATAGTATTCTCTAACACTAATAACAGTAATAAGTTTGCTGCATTTTAAAGTTTACTAGATGCTTTCCCATATGTATTATTTCATTTTATTCCTCACAACAACCCAAAAGGTGGACAATAGGCGCAGACTAGATAAACCAAATTTTCCTGGATAAATTCCATTTCAAAATTCTATCTGTGGTTTCTGTAAATACAGACATGACTATCAGACCAGGTGTCCCAACTTGGGGTTCAGTTGATAGTACTCAGCAGTACTAGGGTTCCTCTCCTTTTGGGACCCAGATTGTCAAGGACAGGAAGGGACCAGAGGGCACCATACCTCTCTGGCCTTCAAAAAGGGACAGCTTTAGTGCAGGTTAGGGGAAAGGACTAGAATCAGGGAACTCTCTCCCAGGGGCCCTGTCTGCTTCCAGGCACATGGATACTTGGAAAGTTCCAACCTGGGTTCTGGCTTCCTCCATAAGGGTTCTAAGAACCCACCAGAGACAGACAGCATGATGTCTTCAGCCATGGTACCCGAGTCTGGTCCCTCTCTCTCCAGTTATTGCCCGGTCCATTTGGCCACGAACAGCTACCTTCCCCTCCTGGGAGCTGGAGTGGGAAGACAATGATCAGTGGTCATTGCTCCAACCCATCCTTGCTCCATCCCTCTCCCAAGTGAAAAATAGATGGGAGGGGACCTCCATCAGAAGGGTGACCTCTCTCTCATACTTTCACCAGCTGTAGGTCAACATCCAGGGAAGAGCTCCAGGCTTAGAATCAGAAGCCCCGGCAATTCCAGCACAAATTAGCTGTTGACCCTGAACACATTATTTAACCTCTTTGAGCCCCTGTTTACTTATCACTAAAATGGGGATGATAGGTCAGACCCATGGCGCATCAAGAGGGCTAAAGAACTCAAGGACCTAACCCCTAACACATGGGAGTTGCTCTATAAATGTCTGTTTCCTCCTCTCCTTCTGTCCTTTCCCTCCTTTTTTCCTACATCAGCAGTTTGGATCCTGGAGAAGAGGTGTCCCCAGACCTTAGAAGTCAGTCTGTGAGGGTATTCCTAGAGATCCAGGGCAGAAATGTCCAGTACATATTTTCAGAGCCTAACAGAACCATCCCATTTACACTAGATAAGCTTCCAAGGCTAAAATGTCAATTTTTTTTGCTTTGGACAGAAATTATATCACACTGCTTATCTGATGCTGATTAGAAGTTCTTATTCCAGTTCTATTCCAGCTGTTGATTAATAATACAAACAGGAATCAATTATTACTTAATATATGTAGTTTGCTAGATAGACAAGAATCTTTACATCTGGTGGGTGTTCCTTTCTCTTGGAATTCCTCTTTTATAACATCGACCACATGGTGGCATAATTACCTGGAAATAGACATGACACATTTACTAGTGTATACCGTGTACCAGGCACTGGGCAAAGTGCTTTAACCTTGTATTGACTCATTTAATACTCTCAAGAACCTTATGATGGGGATATGGCAGCAGGGGGGGACTGTTGTCAACCTATTTTATGCGTGATGGGACCAAAGAGGTTAAATAAGTCATCCAAGGTCACAGAGCTGGTAAGTGATAGAGATGGAAATCAGAGCCAGATTGTCTAGGTCCAATGCCCATATGCCTAACTCCCATGCTATGTTCATTGCCAGCTAGCTAGCTGGGTGTCTCTTTCTCCCATTGGGGGAAGATATCAACTCCCAGAAAATAGAGTCAGAGTCACTTATTTCTAATGTTGTGTGTCTAGTGCCTAACATGAGAAGTGCTCAATAAATACTTATTGAATGAATGAGTGAATGAATGGATGTACAAGTGAATAACTAGGAACATATGGAACAAATAATAAGGAACCCTTGTTGGTGAGATCTACAGTCTGCGAATTAAATCTGTGTGATTCAATTCTATTTGAATCAGCTTCTCACTTCTCATCGGGTTACAGACCATTAATTTAACCATTACTACTAGTAATGATACTCACCACTTAACTGAGCACCTACTGTGTGCTAGAAATCTTACCTGCATAATCCTCTCTATCCTCATAACAGCCCTTTGAAGCAGAAATCGTTTATTATCTCAGAGCTCCGAGAGGTTAAATGACTTGCCCAAGTCACACAGTGAATGGAAAAACCAGAATTCAAATCCAAGTCGGACTCCAGGTGTATGCTTTTTTGCTGTCAGTACTAACTAACCATCTCTATCAGTATCAGCAAATATCCCTACACTGCTGTGTCATTATCAACTGAATTCATTTTCAGAGTTTTCAACAGTATCTCCAAAAGTTACTCTCCCTTATATTTCTTTTTTTTTTTTCAAATTACTTCAGTAAAATTCTAGTTGTAAATTTTTTTAAATACAGATAAAGCAAAACTACCCCCTCAACCTCTCGTCTCCTCAACACACACACAACCGCACAGCCCTTCCCAGGGCACACTACTAGTATCAGCTTTGTTTGAATCCTTTCAAACGTTTTCCTGGGCATCTACGAACACACAGAAACATATGCCTGTTTGTGTTCCTCCCATTGATTAAATCATATTGTGCATGTTATTCTGAACTTGCTTTCTTCCTTAATAATATAGCCAGTACATATAACTCTACTTTATTCTTTTTAACCCTCACATAGTTTTCCATTTTGGTAAATGGTTAGGTTAATGACAACTTTCCATTGTTTGTGAACAATGCTGCAAGGAACATGCATGCCTCTTTAGGCAATTATGTGAGTAGTTTTCAAGGAGACTTACCTACCCACTTGGAATTACTAACTCAAAGGTGATGAACACTTTTTCATTATAGAAGATACTGACAAATTACTCTCAAAAAGTATCGCCTTGATGTATATTCCTACCAACAGTGTATGAACATATTCATTCCGCTCATCCTTTCCAATGCTGGCTTTTATCAATCTTCTCTATGTCTGCCAATCTGATGGGAAACAGATTATATATTAATGTCATTTTGATAGGCATTTCCCTGAGTATCACTGAGGTTAGGAATCTTTACATATTTTTATTAGCTGTTTGTATTTCTTCTACGATGAATTTTATATATCTTTTCCCATTTGTTACTGGTTGTTTGTCTTTTATTATTGGCTTATGGGAACTCAACATATTCTGGATATTAATCTTTTGTATGTTATATATGGTATACTTTCTCCAGTTTGTTGTCTTTTACCTTTAATAGCATTAATAGTGTTATTTATTTACAGAAGTTTTGAATTTTAATTGTCAACTTATCTATCTTTTTATAGCTTCTGGATTTTTCATCTTGTCCAAGGAGGCCTTTCTCACCCCCAAATTCATAAATGTGTTCTCAATAGTTTTCCCAATATTTTCATAGTTTTGGTTTTTCTTTTTCTTTCTTTCTTTTTTTTTTTTTTTTTTTTGGTGAGGAAGATTGGCCCTGAGCTAACAGCTGTTGCCAAATCCCTCTTTTTGCTTGACGAAAATTGTCCCTGAGCTAACATCTGTGCCAATCTTCCTCTATTTTGTATGTTGGACACTGCCAGAGCGTGGCTTGATGAGCAGTGTGTAGGTCCGTGCCTGGGATCTGAACCTGTGAACCCCAGGCCACTGAAGGGGAGCACATGAACTTAACCACTATGCCACTGGGCCAGCTCCTTGGTTTTTCATGGTTAGCTTTTTCATCTACAAGAAATAACTTTTTATTTGGTATGAGGTCAAGGATCTAACTATTCTTTCAGATGGATAGGCAATTATTCCCAAATCATTATTTCCCTACTGATTTGAAATGCCACTTTTATTGTTGATAAATTCCTATATTAACTAAAATTATTTTTGTTGCAAGAGAAAAAAAAACCTCAAACTAGTTTAAGAAAACAAAGGGAATTTGTTTGCTCATATAACTAAGATGTCCAGAGCAGCAACTGTTTTTGAGAAAAACTTTGCATAGAGTTAACTAGAGCAATGGAGGATGGGGGTGGGGCTACTTTGGCTGAGACCTGAGGGGGAAGATGGAGGCAGCCATGGAAAGATGTAGAGGGGAAGAATATTCATGCAAAAAGAGAAGAAACTTATAAAAGTCCTAAGAGTATAATAAGCTTGGCATGTTCAAGAGACAGAAGAAAGCCATGAGGACTGGAGGAGGGCGAATGAGGACTGGAGTGGTGGGAGACAGTTGAAGAGGCAGGCAAGGTGAAATCCTTTAAGACACTGAAGCCACAACAAGGGATGGAATTATATTCTATTTTATCCCATCTACTATGGGAAGCCATTGGAGGGTTTTAAACCCAGAAGAGTTCCAGGATTCAACTTACACTTTTAAAGAGAGCACCCTGGTCATTATTTGGAAAATGGATTATGAAGGAGAAGGGAGAGGTAAAGATGGAAGTGGGGAGCCTGGGTAGGAGATGCTGCCATAGCAAGGGAGATAAATGACGGTGGCTTGGTCCAGGGTTATACCAGAGGAGATACAGAAAAATGGTCAGGTGTTTGGGTATAATTTTTTGAGATGAGGGTTTGCTGAAGGGGAAAAATAAAGAGTTCTGCTTTTTGCCATGGTAGATCTAAGAACCTATTGGGCGTCTAAATGGAAATGTCGAGTAGATAGTTGGATATATGAACTCGGAGCTCAGCTATGGGCATGTGGTGTGGGAGTCAGCAGTTTAGATGATATTTATAGTCCACAGCTAGAACATATAAAGAGCTCTGTAAAAATCTAGAGAAGCAAGACCAAAAATCTGATAGAAAAATGGGCAACGGACGTGGCAGTTCATTAAAAAAAAGCATCAAAAGTTCTTGAAACCTATCAAAAGATGCCCAACTTCACTCACAATAGAATTCAAATTGAAACTACACTGAGAGTAGCTGTTTCTTATCTACTAACTGGCAAAAATTCAAAAGGTTCACAACCTAGCCTATTAGTGAAGCTGTGAGGAAAATAGGCACTGTCTTCCATTGCTGTTGGAAGCACAGAATGGAACAAATGCTACGCAGGGGAAATTTGGCAATATTTAACCAAGTTATATATTCATATGCATTTTACCCCTTGATGCTGTGATCTCTTCAGTTACCCTGAGGATACGTTCTGCAAAAAATGAAACAAGAGACACACAAAGTTATTAATTGTGGCATTATTTTTAATAGCAAAATATTAGAAGCAACCCAAATGCCACTTACATAGGAAACTTGTTGAATTAAAGATGGTATAGCTAGGGGCCAGCCCTGTGGCCGAGTGGTTAGGTTCGAGTGCTCTGCTTCGGAGGCCCAGGGTTTTGCCGGTTTGAATCCTGGGTGAGGACATGGCACTGCCCATCAGGCCATGCTGAGGTGGCATCCCACATGCCACAACTAGAAGGAGCCACAACTAAAAATACACAATTATGTGCTGGGGGGCTTTGGGGAGAAAAAGGAAAACTAAAATCTTTAAAGATGGTACAGCTAAATAGTTGAATACCATATAGCCGTAAAAGAGAATGAAGAGGAGTTGTAATACGAAGCGAATACCAAGATATGCTGTTAAATGAAAAAAAGCAGAGTTCAAAAAAGTAATATAATGTGCTATATTTTGTTAATAAAAATGGAGAAGTAAGCCTATGTATTCTGTATTTCCTAATTTTTTATTACAGCCTATTGCAGTATAAATCATATAACATAAAATTCACTACCCCTCCTCTTCTTCTTTTTTTTTTTTTTTTTTTTGCTGAGGAAGATTCACCCTGAGCTAACATCTGTTGCCAATCTTCCTCTATTTTGTATGCAGGTCACCGCCACAGCATGGGCCCCAACAAGTGATGTAGGTCCATGCCAGGATCCAAACCTGGGCCACCAAAGCAGAGCATGCTGACCTTAACCACTAGGCCATGGGGCCGGCCCCCAAATTCACCCTTTTAAAGTATATACATCCATGGGTTTTGCTATGTTCATGAAGATATGCAACCATCACCACAATCAATTTTAGAACATTTTCATCAACACGAAAAGAAACCACTTACCCATTACAGTCACTGCCTGTTCCCCTCTCCCTCCAGCCCCTGGCAACCACTTCTCTATTTTCCATGTATAGAGATATTTCTGTTCTGGACATTTCATATAAATGGAATCATACAATATTTCGTTTTTGTGTCTGGCTTCTTTCACTAAACATAGTGTTTTCAAGGTTCATCCATGTTGTAGTATGTATCAACACTTTGTTTCCTTTTGTGGCCAAATAATATTTCATTGTATAGATATACCACATTTTGTTTACCCATTCATTAGTTGAGGGATATCTGGGTTATTTCCACATAACACTGTTGTGAATATTCTTATTTGTGTAAACATGTGTTTTCCTTTGTAAAGATTAGCCCTGTGCTAACATCTGTTGCCAAACTTTTTTTTTCTTTTTCCTCTCCCCAAAGTCCCCCAGTACATAGTTGTATATTCTAGTTGTAGGTCCTTCTAGCTCTGCTATGTGAGATGTCACCTCAGCATGCCTTGATGAGTGGTGCTAGGTCCACGCCCAGGATCTGAACCAGCGAAACCTTGGGCCACCAAAGCGGAGCACACAAACTTAAGCACTCAGCCATGGGGTCGCCCCTAAACATGTATTTTCATTTTACTTGATTATATAACTACGAGTGGAATTTCTGGGTCATGTGGTAACTGTATGGTTAGCATTTTGAGGAACTGCCAAACTGTTTTCCAAAGTGGCTGCACCATTTTACGTTCCCACCAGCAATGTATGGTTCCACGTCCTCCACATCTTTGACAACCTTATTCTTTATGGTTTATGTTTTTATTTTAGCCGTCCAAATGAATGTGGAATGGTATCTCTTTGAGATTTGGAATTGCATTTCCCTAATGGCTAATGATGTTGAACATCTTTTCACATGCTTATTGGCCATTTGTATATCTTCTTTGCAGACATGTCTATTCAGATCCTTTCCCCATTTTTCCCCAGCTTTATTGAGATATGATTTATGCACATCACACTGTGTAAGTTTAAGATGTAGCTTTGCCCATTTTTTAATCAGGTTATTTTTCTTTATGTTGTTGAGTCATAAGAGTTCTTTTTATGTTCTAGATTCAGGTCCCTTATGAGATATATAATATTTTGAATTAAGAAGTGCCAGTCCTCAAGGGAAAACAGGATTGAAACAAAAAACAACCCACCAATTGGGAAAAATATTTGCAAGTCATATATCTGAAAAAGGGTTAATTTCCATAATATATAAAGAACTCACACAGCTCAACAACAAAAAAATCAAACAAGCTGATCAAAAAATGGGCAGGGGACATGAACAGACATTTCTCCAAAGAAGATATACAGATGACCAATAGACATGAAAAGATGCTCATCATCACTGATCATCAGGGAAATGCAAATCAAAACTACACTAAGATATCACCTTACACCCATTAGAATGGAAAAAATAACCAAAACAAAAAGTGACAAATGTTGGAGAGGTTGTGGAGAAAAAGGATCCTTCATACACTGCTGGTGAGAGTGCAAACTGGTGTAGCCACTATGGAAAACAGTATGGAGATTTCTCAAAAAATTAAAAATAGAAATATGGGGGTTGGCCCAGTGGCCGAGTGGTTAAGTTCACACGCTCTGCTTCAGCAGCCCAGAGATTCACCAGTTCGAATCCTGGGCACGGACATGGCACCACTCATCAAGCCATGCTGAGGTAGTGTCCCACATGCCACAACTAGAAGGACCCACAACTGAAAATACACAACTATGTGCTGGGGGGCTTTGGGAGAAAAAGGAATAACAAATAAAAAATCTTTAAAAATAGAAATACCATATGACCCAGCCATCCCACTACTGGGTGTCTCTCCAAAGAACTTGAAATCAGCAATTCCAAAAGTCCCATGCACCCCTGTGTTCATTGCAGCATTATTTACAGTAGCCAAGATGTGGAAGCCACCTAAGTGCCCATCAACTGATGATTGGATAAAGAAGATATGGTTTATATACACAATGGACTATTACTCAGCCATAAAAAATGATAAAAATCATCCCATTCACAACAACATGGATGGAACTTGAGGGTATTATGTTAAGTGAAATAAGCCAGATAGAGAAAGACAATCTCTGTATGACTCCACTCATATGTGGAAGTTAAACATGTAGACAAAGAGATCAGGTTAGTGGTTACCAGGGGAAAGGGGGGGTGGGGATGGGCAGAAAAGCTGAAGAGGTGCCCCTACAACATGACTGACAAACAATAATGTACAACTGAAATTTCACAAGGTTGTAAACTATCATAATCTCAAGAAAAAGTTAAAAAAAAAAAGTTAAAAAGCAAAACTAAAAAAAAAAAGAAGTGCCAGTCCTCCAACTTTATTCTTCTCTGTTAAGATTGTTTTGTCTATTCTGGGTCTCTTGAATTTCCATATGAATTTTAGAGTCAATCTGTCAATTTCTTCCAATAAGCCAGCTGTGATATTGAAAGACATTATGTTGAATCTGTAGATCATTTTAAGGAGTATTGTCATCTTAATAATATTAAATCTTTCAATCCATGATTATAGTATGTCTTTCCATTTATTTCTGTCTTAAATTTCTTTCAACAATACTTTGTAGTTTTCAGAGTATATATTTTGTACTTCTTTTGTTATATTTCTCCCTAAATATTTCATTGTTTTTGAACTATTGTAAATGGAATTGATTTCTTAATTTCATTTTTCGATTTTCACCCCTAGTGTATAGAAATACAATTGATTTTGTATATTAGTCTTGTATCCTGCACCCTTGCTGAACTCATTTATTAGTTTCAAAAGTTTTTAGTGGATGCCTTAGGATTTTCTATATGCTCGATCATGTCATCTGAGACTAAAGATAGTTTTACTTCTTTCTTTCCAATTTGGGTGCCTTTTATTTCATTTTCTTGCTTAATTGCCCTAGATAAAAATTCCAGTCTGATGTCAAATAGAAGTGATGAGAGTGGACATCTTTGTATTGTTCTTGATCTTAGAAGGAAAGCTTTGATTATTTTACACAGTAGCACACCCACCATGCACCACTAAACATAATGTCTTACACGTATATCACTTAAGAAAGAGCAGGCACTATAAGCTCTAAGCACAATCTCTCACACATATTTCGTTAAACACAGTAGGACACACATCACACATATATAAACAGTGTCTTACATACACATCAGTAAACACAATAGCACACACGCTATGCATGACTAAGCACAGTGTTTCATACAGTAGAACACACACCATGCACAACTAAACACAATGTCTCACACATATATTACTAAACACAGCAGCACATATGCCACACACCACTAAACACAGAGTCTCATACGTATATCACTAAAAATAGTTTTTCATAGATGTTGTTTATCAGGTTGAGAAAGTTCCTTTGTATTCCTACTTTATTGAGTATTTTTTATCATGAAAGGATGTTGGATTTTGTTAAGTGTTTTTTCTGTGTCTATTGAGATGATCCTGTGTTTGTTTGTTTGTTTTGTTTTACCCCATTAATGGTGTATTACACTAAGTCATTTTCAGGTATTAAACCAGCCTTACATTCCTAGAATAAATCCTATTTGATCACGTGATTCTTTTTATGTGCTGCTGAATTTGGTTTGCTAGTACTTTGCTGAGGATTTTTTTCATCTGTATTCATAAGGAGTATTGGTCCGTAGTTTTCTTTCTTGTGACCTCTTTTTTTGGTTTTGGTATTAGGATAACACTAGACTCATAGAATGAGTGGGGAACTATCCTCTCCTGTCTATTTTTTGGAAGATTTTGTGAAGTATTGGTGTTAATTTTCTTTAAACATTAAGTAGAATTCACCAGTGAAGCCATCTGGTCCTGGGCTTTTCTTTGTGAGTATCTTTTTAATTACTAATTCAATCTCATTATTTGTTATAGGTCTATTCATATTTTCTATTTCTTCATGAGTCAGTTTCAACAGTTTGTATCTCTCTGGGAATTTCTCCATTTCGTCTAAATTTTCTAATTTAATGTCATACAATTATTCATAATATTTTCTTACTATCCTTTTATTTCTATAAAGTTGGTAGTAATATGCCCTGTTTTCATTTCTTGGTCAATCTCACTAAAGGTTTGTCAATTTTGTTGATTGCTTCAAAGAACCAACTTTTGGTTCTGTTGATTCTCTCAAATGTTTTTCTATTCTCTATTTCATTTATTTTCACTCTAATCTTTATTATTTTTATATTGCTTTGTGTTTCATTTACTCTTCTTTTTCTGTTTTTCTAAAGTACAAAGTTAGGTTGTGCATTTAAGATCTTTATTTTTTTTGACAATCTGACAGCTTGAAATATGATAAAATTCGTGGAGAAAAAAAAATTAGGTAAAGAAGCTGGAAATCCCTGAGGGAGAGAATGTGAAGGTGAGAAGACAACTAACAACAGAGCGCTGGGAAAGCACAGTAAGTTGAGAAGGAGGAGGAAAACCAGGGGAGTGTGAAATCCTGGAAGCTTGAGAAGAAAGTGTTTCAATAGGACAAATTGTTCAACAGATTCAAATGCTGCTGAGAAGTTCAATAAGATGCCAAGAGAGAAATCAGACAAACATTGGCTTTGGCAAGATGTAGGTCATTGGTCACCTTGATAAAATAGTGAGGACAAGAGCCTAATTGAAGCGGTTAGTGGGAAAGTTGGAGATGAGGAAGAGGGAGAGCAAGAATAGACAACTCAAAGGAGGAGGTTGGTTCGGGAAAGAGAACCGAGAAGTGAGGCAAGAGTTGGAAGGGGACATGGGCTGGGAGGAGATTTCTATTTTGTGTATGTTTTTGAAGGTGAGTAATGTGAAAACATGTTTCGTGCCAGTGGGAATGATCCAGAAGAATGAAAGAGGGGAGATTGCGGAGCAAAGTCTTTGAGTAGGTGAGAGGGGATGGGAGTCAGAGAACAAATGGAAGGGTTGCATTGGTGGAAAAAGGAGATAGATAGAGCTCCTTTGATTGCATCTGTTTTCTTGAGGGATGGCTAAACAAAAACACCACTGATCTGAGGGGGAGATGTCGGAGATTTGAGGAGAGAAAAATATGAAATTGTCTCTCAGAAAGTAGAAAAATGAATTTACTAGGAAAGTGAAGGAGAATAGTCTGGGAGTGTTGCAAGCTCATTTGAGACTTGTGGCCATAAATGAAAAGTGAGTTCAATCAGTATGGTAAGGTGATTTTATCTTACATTCACTTATTTGGGCGCAGGTACAGAGTAAGAGGATGGTTGCGGTTAACCAGATGTGAGGGACTTTTGTAATTTTTATTGACTGCTAAGAATCTGAACCCCTTTCCTATATTGGCTATATTTGGTACCCCTTTTTCCATCTTAACAGACTTGGTGATGACTTAGCCCTCCTCCCACCGTAGAAGCTGAAACTGCCAGATACTTACTTTCCCAGGCTCCTCTGCAGTGAGGACTGAGCACGTGACCTAGGTGCAGCCAATCAAATGCTCTATCCTGAATTTTGAATCAGGAGCTAAGAAATAAACAGAGGCGATGGAGCATCATCACTGACAGTACTGAAGATGTTACAGTAACATCCAATTTCTGGCATCAGCAGTGACAACACTGCCAGTGGTAGCCCCCACTTCCCAGTGCCATCAGCAGTGTCACTGCAGCATTTACCTCTCTGGGATGACAGCAGAGGGGTCCTCGCCAGACTGGTTCTATGCCATAGCTTTGGTCGTGGTTCTTACCACATGACCTCGAAGCTGGTTCTCTAGCTCTCCTGGCAAATCTTTGAGCCATCCAATATTTATGCAATGTAAATTACTTCATTTATAAAATGCGACATGAATTATCATAAAACCATTGAGTTCATTTACAGATATGTGAACAAATTCAACTTCCTATAACAAGCATATTTCGTGGCCTACATGAGGAAATACGATCTGTTATAATAAATAAATAAATATATAATAAATATAAATAAATATATTATATATAAATATATAATAAATAAAAATATAATAAATATATATTTACAAGTTTTACGGTTATCCAAGTCTTGTGGTTAAAGATTACATTCCTGTGAGATTAAACAAAAACAAAAAACCTCTTGTACTCTAACAGATGAATATCTCATGAACCTCTTTACATAGTTCCTTCTCTCTGAATACCAGTAAACACATTGAGAGGAACTGCCAACATGATGACAAGGAAGCAAGGATGTATATAGTTTAATCATAAACGAGATCTTTGGTGACGCCTGGTTGGTCTCCAACAGGGCTAGCTCTTTCTCCCTTCTCTTGCTAAGATGACCACAACCAGCACAACGCTTGCATTCTCAAATCATTTTGGCAAAAATATGTTTCCTTCTCAGCATTCTCATCAAACACCCTTGTGATCGTTCGTTTCTTTGATTTTAACTAAGGCTGGGTTAAAGTCTTACAATTTTGAGTCTATACTTCCAGCAATTGTACCTTCTATTTCTTTTTCTTTCTTTTTTCTTTTTTCTTTTTTCTTTTTGATCTCTGCATTGGCTAGATTATCTTTAAATAGTAGAGGTGAGATGATTGTGGTTATCATTTCAATTTGTGCAAATGAATACCTTCAGTGACCAGTGTAAATCAATTCTCCAGCATAGCTATAACTCCGGACTTTGGAAGAGGGTAAAGTGTGCAGAATTTGACACGTATACGCCAGTCTAATCTCTCATTTTACTTATTTTGGCTCATTATTCTTTCCTCTGCCCTCAGTAATCCCACTCTTGCTTCTCAGACCTCCTACACTGTTTTTGTTGTTGTTGTTAATCCTCATTTTGCAAATAAGGAATACGAGCCTCCAGAATTTGAGTCTGCAGTCACACAGCTAATTAGTGACTGCCAAGTCTAGGCTTGGATTTTCGTGGCAGCAAGTCCAAACCCTTTTCAGGGTTTTCCACAGCTGCTGAATTCCGTGAGTTTGGTTTTTGTTCTAATTTAAGTTCCTGGAAGGTAGTAATGAATTTTTTCTCTGTTTATATAATGTAAATCACTTAGCCAATGAGGACGGACCTTCAACTAAATTCAATAATAAAATTAGTTAAGAAAAAGTTTTTAATTGTTTTAGAAAACACTGATGCTTTGTAAAATAACTTTTTCTCTTTTATACAAAAATGTTTATTTTGGTAAAAGATATAAATATCATAAAAATGAATGGCTAAGAATATAAGAGTGTTCTAAAATTGTATCTTCCAGAGAAACGGGAACATGCTTTACATACTAAGCAGCAAATTGCTCTTTAATTTAACATATATCATGGACATTTTTTCATTTCAGTACTCATGGGCCTAACAACTTTTTGTAGTATTTTATAGCATTTTAGTGTATAAATGTACCCCATTTTTTATTCTCCATTACCCTATGATGAATATTTGACTTGTTTCTAACTTAAACCAATGCTGTAGTAAGGAATAGTAGCTTCATAAACAGAGCTTCGGTCAGTGAATTTCGATAAACTAGATTCCTATAAGTGGGTGCACTTAAAAAGTGGTGGTGAATTTAAAAATATTTTTGGTACAAATTGCCAATTTTTTCTCCAAAAAGACTTTACCAGTTTACATTCCCACTAATAGTGTATAAAAGTATCCATTCCCCACTCCCCGTCAACACTGTAAATTATCAGTCTTTTAAATTCTTGGCAGTCTGATAGATGACAAATGATATGAAGTTTTTTGGGGTTTTTTTTAGGAAGATTAGCCCTGAGCTAACATCCATGGTCAATCCTCCTCTTTTTGCTGAGGAAGCCTGGCCCTGAGCTAACATCTGTGCCCATCTTCCTCTATATGTGGGATGCCTGCTACAGAATGGCTTGCCAAGCGGTGCCATGTCTGCACCCGGGATCCGAACCAGCGAACCCCGGGCCACCGAAGCTGAACGTGCACACTTAACACTGTGCCACTGGGCCAGCCCCAATATGAAGTTTTACTTTGCATTTCTCTGATTACTGGTTTATTCATAAGTTAATTGCTCATTTTTATTTCTAGTCTTGAATTGTCTGTTCATATCCTTTTACCTGTTTTTATCACTAAGTAATATTCTGTTGTATGGATGTGCCACAGTTTGTTTATCCATTTGACCTGTTTCTTTAATTGCTTTGTCTTTTTATTTATTTATAGGAGCCCTCTATATACTATAGAGAGTAATCCTTTGTCTGTTATACGTGTCACAAATATTTTCTCCCAGCCTCTTGTTTATCTTTTAACTTTGCAATGTCTACCCCAAGGTGGAAGTTTTGGGTTTTTAATATACTTTAATAAAGTCAAACTGGTAAATATTTTCTTCATGGCTTCAGGTCTTTATAAATTTGTGTTGTATCCTACCACTTAACTAAATTGAGCTCAGTCTTAAATGATGAGTAGAAGTTAGCCAGGTGCAGGTGGGGCAGAGCATTCCAAATGGAGAGACCAGAAAGGCAAGTTCACAGTGGCGAGCAGGTGCCACGTCTGCGCCCCAGGCTGGCTCCCTTTCACATTGCTGCATCTCTGCCCAGGGCCATGTGACTGTCTGCGTTGGGCTCTGTAATTGCAGGGCAGAGTAACAGAAGGAGACTGACTTAATGTGAACCTCAGCTCTGCCCTCGTTAGGCAGGCTACCTTGGCCAAGTCACCGAGCCCCAAGAAAGTTTCCATGTTGTATATTCATTCATTCATTCATCCATCATTCATTCATTCAATATTTAAAGAGTGATTACTACCTACCTGGCACTGTTTTAGGTACTGGGGATACCCTGATGAAAGAGATATTCCTGCTGTCATGGAGCATGCTATCTAGTAGAGAAGATAAAATACATAAGCAAAAAAGAAAATAAGAAGGCAATTTCACATGGTTGATAATTACTATTTTAAAAAAACCACATGAGGTAATGGATACAGAGGGAATGTGTGGCATCACAGGGGGCATGGAAGGGGGTGAGGATGCTACTTAGGTAGGGTAATTGGGGACAGTTTCTCTGAGGAGGTGATATTTGAACTAAGAATGGAACGATGAGAAGGAACCAGCCATATGAAAAGTTTGGGCGCAGTGTTCCAGGCGGAGGGACCAGCAAATGTGAAAAACCCGCAAAGGAGAAAAGCTTAGTATGGCACAGGACCAGAAAGAAGACCAGCATGGTTGAAGCTTCATAAAGGATGGAGAAGCTGTGGGATATGAAGTTGGAGGACTTGGGATCGTGTTTTAAAGTGGCCCTTCATCCCAGTTTCCTTGGGACTTTTCCAGTTTACACCTGTTGTCTGGTCCCTCTAAATTTGTCCTGCCCCTTTCACTCTCAACAGTGTTTGGGTTTGGACAATGAATTACACAGTTGCCCTTACCTGAGGGCCACAGTAAGGGATTTGGATATTTTCTCAAGGCAGTGAGAAGCCACTGGAGGGTTTAGGCGGGAGAATCAAGGATCCCACATTGGATGCTTCCTGCGGGCTGCATTGGAGCTTTCTCCACTTCTGAAATAAGAGATAGCAGCTGCCATGGACCTGGCTTCTGTTTCAAGGATCTGCAAGATGACCCACTTTGGTGTGATTCTGTATTAAACCTCAAAAGGTTGAAATATATCACACGTGACTAACACAAATTATGCAGATTAGCTGGCACCCTGGTGCATAGTTCAGATCAACACAGGTCATGCAGGTACTCCAGGTGTCCTAATGGAAGATCGGGAGGCCCACCCTCAGCTGCCTGGGTCAGGGGCACAGTGGCAACCTGGATCTTCGCTTTCTGCATATTGTGATGCATTGCAGCCTGCAAAGATATACAGATTGAGGATAAACCAATAAAGCCAGCACAAGCCCCAAAAAAGGAAACCGCAGGCCTCACACTTCTCCTGTTCCTGGTAGAAGTCCTTCGTCAGCCACATTATGATGCAAAAACAATGCGGAAATAATCAGATATGACAAAAATCTGGCGAATGAGCGAGAGGGCAGGAGAGAGAGAAATTATCAAAAAGAATGTTTGAAATACACATTTATATCCACCGACACTAACAATGCCTCTCACCCTGAGTATAGAGTCTGTTTTGAGAAAACAGCAACCGTAGTACGAGTAATTATAGATAAATAAGTGGAGGAATTGGTAGTGTGTGCTCAAAACTGTTTTGTTGTTAATGGTAGAATCACCTAAATCTGGAGGTCATTCAATGACAGCAAATTTCTTAATGAATCCAGGACTATTGTTAATCCCCAAGCACAATGTCTGACCCAGAGTACATGCTCAGTAAATATTTGTTCGGTGAGTTCGTGAGTGAACTAATGAATGGATGTGTAACAAAGGATAGCATATATTAGTAGGTGCCACAGGAACCTCAGGTAAATGGAAGAAGTAGTCCCAAGGGTCTATAATAGGCATAAGCATAAAGCAGGCACCAAGTACAAGTTTGCAGACTGACTGAATGAATGTGTAGCACACAGGGTGTGCTCAGCAAATGTTGGACAGATGGATGGATGTTTGGATAGATGGAAGGAAGGAAGACAGGAAGGAAGGAAGTCAGATCTTGCCTGTAAAGTGACTCTTCTCTTGCCTCTTTCTCTTCTGCTTACAAGGACCAGGAGAACATCGGCCCCTCCTCCTGACTGGTCCCAGGATCCACTGAAAGGGAGGAAAGAAGAGAGGAGGGGTGAACTCAGAGGCCACCAGGATGCCCATGGTTTGCATTGCAAAGTTTTGGGGTTCTGTGGTCTATTGCTGCCAGGACCTGAAAGCTTAGAAGGTAGGGGAGCTCTCTCCCCTTTTCTTCTGCCCCCTGGCCCCGCAGACCCTTTCTCAGCTCCTCAGAGAGCCGGCGTTCCCACCTGAGGGCCTTTATATGGGCAGGTACCCTCAGCCCCACGGTCTCCACACCTACTCCCACCCTCCACCTCCACAGCACCCTCATCCTCCTGTGGCACCTGTCTCAGCATAAATTGTCCAATCCTCAGAGAACCCTTTCCTGCCCCACCCCATATAGACGAGGTTGCCACTGCCTTCATCTTCACCCAGCTCTCTTATCCATTCTGCTCTTCTCTCTCACCAATCTATAATTACGTGTTCGTGGTAATTATTTTACTGACAGTCTCCCACAGACTGTGGACCCCCGAGGGCAGGTCTGTGTCTATCGTGTTCACTGGCAAGTCTGTAGCACCTGGCACAGGGCCTGCGCTGGAGTAAGTGCTCAATAAATACTGAAATCATGGACGTGGAGTAGATTTTCAGATGTGCTTTGCAAACTGTCCAGTGTGAGCCCGCAGTCAAAGATTAGCCTTCTGGGGCTTTGCCCGCTGAGGCGTGGGCTCCCTGAGTGTTCCAGCTGTCTCAGGCTGCTTGCTGCCACTTCTCAGAATAGTACTCTTCTTGGATGTGATTGCTGACTTCTTTGTGGGTTTCATACCAAATTCCGCCTTTCTGCAGGTGTTGGGGGAGGGGTGGCTAGGGTTGTTAAAAAAGAAACTTCTGTAACATTATGCACGACGTATTTCACTCATTAATTCCTGCAGGAAATAGTTCTTGAGCACCTATTATGCATGATGCTAGGCCCTGGGACACAATTTCCCTCTTCTCAACGGAGCATATAGTCTAGTAAGGGAGGGCATCCATCAATAAAATAATAGCAAAAAATATAAAATTGCCACATGAACAAGAGCTATAAAGGAGAGCTACAGAATGCTGTGAAGGTCTGAAAAGCAGAGGGCTTCTACCCAGTTTGGAAAGTCAGGGACAACTCCCCTGAGAAAGTAACACTGGGATCATAAGCATAAGTCAGAGTTATCTAGGCAAAGAAGGGAGGAAAGAACATTCCTAACAGGGAAAATAGCTTGTGCAAAGGCCCTGTGGCAGAAGGAAAAAGCAAAACAAAACAAGTTTCTACAGCATGGGGGCCATACTTTTTACATAGTCTATAGGGTAGTATCAGTTGAATCAAATGATGGAGCATCAGTTTCCGTTCATAAAATGGGGATGATAATACCTGCCCTTCCTAGGGCCCTGGGGCTGACGGGCAGATCAAATTCTACCTCATTCATGTCTCAGGTTGTCTCCTTCTATTCTTCTCACTGCAAGTGCCCAGCTCAGGCCTCACCTCTGATCACCTGTGACAAATAAAAATGGCAAGCAATAGCATATATTGGAGAATATGAGGAAGCCCTTTGGTATAAACCTAATTCAGCCTGACCTTGTCTTTCCAAAAGGGCCTGACGGAGGCCGTTGAGCATGCATTGTATATCTGCTTTAGAGATTCCCTATGGCAAGAGCAAAAGGCCCTTGAGATAAAGGTGCAACTTCCCTCCCCCTCCCAACGTTGGCATCTCCTTAAGGATTAAGCATGTTTCCTTAGGCTAGAAACTGATTGCTGCACTCACCTGTGAGCGCCCAGCTCAAGACAATAGACTTGCCTCCTGCTATGCCCACCAAGATAGCAGACCCACTACCTGCTGTGTCCATCAAGTGCTGTGCCAACAGGGCAATCTTGTGACTATTGTGGGAGGGACATTTCAATCATATGTGAAACACCCTGTTTGGGGGTATATAACCACTCTGTGCACCCCACTTCCTTGGTGCCCTTTCTTCCTTTGGGAAGAAAGGCCCCGGGCCATGGTCCTCAGATTTCAGCTCAGAATAAACTCACCCAAATTTTCATTTACAGATTGGTTATGGATTATTTCCGTCGACACCTGGAATGACTGCATCATCTCCTTGCTGGTTTTCCCGTGTCCCAACTCGCTTACCTCCTATGTGTTCTCCATTCTGCACTGGAGTGATCCTTCTAACATGCCTAAAACCTTTGATGGCTCCCCACTGCTAGCTGGATACAGCCCACATTTCTTAGGCAGGTATACAAGGCCTCCAAGATCAAGAACCCACCGAGGTACCCAGCTTTGTCTCACCTTGTCCCAACACCCCATCCCCATCTCATCCTCAGTGCCCAATATCCAAACTCCCACAGTTCCTTGAAGGTGTCTCCAAGCCCGTCTGTCCCACTCGGCCCACCAATCTGTGTTTATTCCTACTAACCCTTCGGGACTCGAGTATGAATGGGCTCTCTGCCAGCAAACCTTCCTTGACCCATCCCCTCCCAGATCTGGGACCTCAGACCCCCTCAGGGCCCTTATCACGGTGTTTGTAACTTCTGGTTTTGATTTTTTGTCTCTCCTCCTTGGAGGCAGGGTGCAGTTCTGCAACCAGAGCTTCAGTGAAGAGGCTTCAATGAACATTTGCTGTGTGAATGAATAAATGGATGAAGGAATGAAACACTTGGCTTGGGCGGGGTATTCAGGCAGTAGTTTACTATTCGTCTGTCCATCAAAGTCTCCTGGGAAAGGCCCCAGTGAGGAGGATGAACCTTACGGGAATCCATTCGTTCGGAATGTTAATCACTCTGCAAGGGTCTTACCCTTGCCTCTGGCTCTGGGTTTGGCCTGCATGTTTCTCTGAACTGTGCTGTCTCCTACCACACACACCTTCTCTTTCTGTCTGTCACCACATTGCAAGCTCATGTCCTAAATGCCGGCCCGGCAGCAAGGATCTGGATCTGCAGGCTTGGGGAAACCACAAGTCCTGGTCTGAGCACACACAGGAAGTTAGCCAGCCCGGCAGGCAGCCACAGTTATATTTAGATTTCTGTCACCTGATGGGGTCATCCATTAATAAGGGCACAGTGGCAGCCATGGCATTACAGGAGTAAACTGAGGTGGGACCTCAGGGATAGCGAGGACATGAGCAGCAAAGCCAGGCATTGACTCCCAGCCCATTTAAGCAAGTCACAGCAGAGGGGTGAAAATGTACGGCTTACATTAAACCTGGAGAGATGGAGGTCAGACCCAAAGAGGAATGTGACTTTAGAGAGAAATCAGTGCCTGGAAAGGCAGCCCCGGGAGATCAGCAGGAAGAGTGTCTCGTCTGGTTTGTCCCCTTCCTGCCCTGGAGGCCAGACCGGGCAGGATCTGGCCCCCTTCCTGCCTGCCTGGCGAGCCGCGGCTGAGTGAGTGGCTCCTTGACAGACAGTAGCGCCCAGCTGCGGTCAGCAGAAAGACTTGTGGTCACAGGGCCCCATTCACAAGGAAGAAACCAGAAAGAAGCAGACAGGGCAGGATTTCTTCTCAAGCCCCAAAGGCCTTTCTTGCCCCAGATTTGATTTATTAAATTACTGCCCCTGGGAGCCAGGGAACGAGCCTTAAATTGTCAGTAATCCAGTTGCTTTTCCTTCCTCTTATCTCTAGATCCATCCCCACCCCTCTGGTGAGGCCTTTCTAGGATCTCCTGACCCGGCTTTGCCCCTCCAGGCTATGCCAGTCCCTGCCCCGGCTTTGCTCTCCACACTGCTGCCTGTCATCCACGCCCCTCAGTCTGGCTCTCAAAGTCCTTCAGGTTCTAACCCCTAGCCTTCCTCACCAGACTCACTTTTTTTTTAACAGTTTTACTGAAGTATTATCGACATATAAACTGTACATATTTAAAGTGTGCAATTTAATAAGTTTTGCCATTTATATATGTATACACCCAGAAACCAGCATTACAGTCAAAATAATGACCATATCCATCACCCCCAAACGTTTCCCTGCGTCCTTCCATCATCCCTTCTCCCGATCCCCCCTCGCTGCCCCCAACAACCTCTGACAGGCTTTCTGTCGCTATAGAATAGTTTGCGATTTGGGGGGTTTTCTCTATAAATGGAATCATACAGTACGTACTCCTTTTTGTCTGGCTTCTTTCACTCAGCACAATTATTCTGAGATTCCTCTCTGCTCTTGTGCGTATCCATAGCTCATTTATTTCTTTTTATTGCTGAGTTAGTACTTTCCATCGGATGAATGTACCACCATTTGTTTATCCATTTACCTGTGGATGGACAGTTTGATTGCTCCCAGTTTTTGACTCTCAGATAAAGCAACTCTGAACGCTGGTGTCCGAGTCTTCGGGTGGGCATATGCTTTCATTCCCCGGGCAGAATACCTAGGGACTCACTGGGTAGTCCTACAGTAAATACAGGTTTAACTTTTCAGAAACCACCAAACTGTCTTCCAGAGTGGTTGCTCCATTTTGCATTCCCGCCAGCAGCTCCTCCTTGTCCTTGCCAACACTTGGATGCTTGGTCTTTTTTATTGAAGCCATTCTAATAGGTGTAGAGATATCTCATTGAGGTTTTAATTTGCATTTTTAATTGTCCAAATCACTAATAATGTTCAGGATGTTTTCATGTGTTTATTTGCCACTTAATGAAGTGTCAGTTCAAATATTTTCCCCATTTTTTTTGTTTGATGAGCAGTGGGTAGGTCCATGCCTGGGATCCAAACCTGTGAACCCCAGGCCACTGAAGCGGAGCGCATAAACCCAACCACTACGGCACGGGGGCAACCCTTCCATTTTTTAATTAAATCATTTGTTTTCTTTTTCTCTCTCTCTCTTTTTTTTTTTGTGAGGAAAATTTGCCCTAAGCTAACATCCATTGCCAAGCCTCCTCTTTTTTTTTTTTTTTTTTTTTTGCTTGAGGAAGATTAGCCCTGAGCTAACATCTGTGCCAGTCTTCCTCTACTTTGTACGTGGGATGCCTGTACAGCATGGCTGATGAGTGGAGCAGCTCCGCATCTGGGATTCAAACCTGCGAACCTGAGCACGTGGAACTTGAACCACTTGGCCACACGGCCAGCCCCCAAAATCGTTTGTTTTCTTATTATTAAGTTTTGAAGTCCTTTATATATTCTGTATACAAGTCTTCATCAGGTATGTGATTTTCAAATACTGTCCTCCAGTCTGTGGTTTGTCTTTTCATTCTCTCAACAGTGTCCTTTGAAAAGAAGTTCCTAATTTTGAAGGAGTCCAATTTATTGATTTTCTTTTCCTTTATGGATAGTACTAGGCCCTTTGCATTTGCATATATATTTTATTTTATTTATCTTACAATACTATGAGATGGGTACTATATTATCATTGTCGTTGGTGGCAGAGCAACATGGTGATCAACATCATGGGTCATGGGCTCTGGACTTTCAAATACCTGGATTCAAATTCTGTCATTGTCACTTAGCCTAATCTACCCAAGGGAGTTATTGAACTTTTTTTATGAGTCAGTCCTCTTATGTATAAAATGGGTTTACTAATAACACTTAGCTCACACGGTTGTAGCTAATTAAATGAGATAATTAAATGAGAACTATGCTAAGTTCCTGGAATACTGATTGAGCATTCAGCAAGTACTAGCCACGGTTGTTACCCCCACTTTGCAGGTGATAAAGGTTGAGCTTTAAGAAGATAAATAACTCTCCTAAAGTAGAGCTTAAAAGGGATGCGATAAATTTAGAAATGACACAACCACGGTATTTGGACTCCCAACCCCAGTTCCTTAGTCACTATAGAATAATCTGTCCTGTAACTTTTATAAAGATAATTTCTAATCCACATACAATGCTGCAATAATAGTAACAAACTCTTCTATTACACTGAGCTTGTGTCAGACGTTATTCTAAGTATGTACTTTACATGTCCTAACTCATGCCATCCTCACAGCTCTCGGAGGGAGGTATACTGTTATCCCCAGCTTACAGCTTCGGAGACTAAGGTGCTGTTAAGTAATTTACTGGAGCATGCATAGATAGTAAGTGGCAGGACCAAATGTTATTTTGGCCATGCTAGGTCCTTTGCATTTCCATATAAATTTTAGAATCAACCTGTTCCACCAAAATAAGCCCACTGAGATTTTGATTGGAATCATGTTGATTTTGTAGATCAATTTTGGAGAGAATCTATACCTTACCAGTATTGAGTCTTCTGATCCATGAATATAACATAGCTCTCCACTTATTTAGGTTTTCAAAAATTTGTCTTCGCAACATTCTGTAGTTTTCAATGTGCAAGTCTTGCACATCTTTGTCAGATCTCTCCCTAAGTAATTAATATTTTTTATGGTATTGTAAATGGTATTTTTTAAAATTTCAGCATCTGGTTGATCATTGCTAGTATATAGACACACAAATATAGTTTTGTATTATATCCTGCAACATTATTAAATTCACATATTAATTCTAGTATCTTGTCATTCTATAGAATTTTCCACACAGACAATCGTATCTTCTGTGAATAAATACAGTTTTACTTTTTCCTTTCCAGTCTGCATTCCTCATACTTCTTTCTCTACTGTGTTGTTCTGGCTAGAACTTCCAGTACAAGGTCGAGCACGAGTGGTGAAAGGAAACGCCCTTGCGTTACCCTGATCACAGCGCTAAAGCATTCAGTATTCAAGCATTAAGAATGATGTTAGCTATAGGTTTCTATAGAGCCCTTTTTCAAGTTGAGAAAGAAATTTTTTGAATAATAAAAAATTTTTATGTTTATCTGCATATTTACCATTTGAAGGCTCTTCATTCCTTTGTATGCCCCCAGATTTTGTCTGGTATCATTTTTCTTCTGATTGAAGGACTTGACTTCCTTTAACAGTTCAGGTCAGCTAATAATGTATTGTCTGAAAATGTCTTAGCTTTCCTGTTTTTCTGCAAGACATTTTCACTGGGCATAGAATTCTAGATTGATAAGGTTTTTTTTCCTTTTGGTACTTTTCAAATGTTGCTCCGCCATCTTCTGGATCACATTGATTCCAACAAGAAGGTCGCTGAAATGTTTGTTTCCCTCTATGTACATAATGTGTCCTTTTCCTCTGGCTACTGTTAGATTTTTCTCTTTATTGCTAGTTTTAAACAGTTTTATTACAATGTACCTTGGTGTCGTTTACTTCATGTTTCTGTTGCTTTTGGTTCATTGAGCTTCTTGGATCTGTGGATTCATAGATTTCATCAAATTTGGAAGAAGTGTTTTCATTATTATTTTGCATATTTTTTCTGCACCTCCTCCTTTCAAGATTCCAGTTATATGTATATTAGACTTCTTGAAGTTATTCCACTCTCAATGTTCAGTTATTTTCAGCCTTTTTTTCCTCCAGGTTTCACTGTGGCTAGTTTCTCTTCCTGTGTCGAGTTCACTAATCTTGTCTTCTGTGGTGCCTTCGTTAGTGCCGCAGAGTTGGTTCCAACTCCTAGTGACTGTGCATACAGTAGAGCTGAACTCTGCCCCATCTTTCTGTGCCATCCTCTCACCTTCCAGCACTGTATCAGACAATGCTCCACTGCTGTTCATAGGCTTTGCATGGCCAACTTTTTCAGAAGTGGGTGGCCAGGCCCTTCTTTCCAGTCTGTCTTAGTCTGAAAGCTCTGCTGAAACCTGTGCACCCTGCTGGTGACCTTGCTGGTATTTGAAATACTGGTGGCATAGCTTTCAGCATGATAACAACACGCAGCCACCACAGTGTGACAACCCACAGATGGGTGGTGTAGTCCTTTTCCTGACCAGGAAAGGAACCTGGGTGATGACAACGAGAGCTCTGAATCTGAACCACTAAACCACTAGTCTGTACTGTCTAATCTGCTGTAAATTCCATTCAGTGTATTTTTCATCTCTAGAAGTTTGATTTGGGTCATACATATCTTCTATGTTTCTATATAACGTGCTCTTGTCCACTAATTCCATCATCTCTGTCATTTCTGGGTCTGTTTCGATTGATTGATTTTTCTCCCCATATGAGTTTTAGTTTCCTGATTCCTTGAATGCTTGGTAATTTTTCATTGAGGCATGTTGTTTTAGACAAACGCAAAACCTCTCTGAGGAGGTGACATTAGATTGGACACAATATTGAGAAGTATCCAGCAGCTTTTTTAATCCTGACTGATTTAACACTAATAAGAAGAAAATGCATCTCTCTCTCTCTCTCTCTCTCTTTTTTTTTTTTTTTGCTAAGTAAGATCCACCATGTGCTAACATCTGTTGCCAATCTTCCTCTTTTTGTATGTTACCTGCAGTCACAGCACGGCCACTGAGGAGTGCTGTTGGTCCATGCCCGGGAACCAAACCCAGGCCGCTGAAACAGAGCACACTGAACTTAACCACTAGGCCACTGGGCCTGGCCCAGAAAATGTATCTCATTTTAATTTGCAATTCCTTGATTACTGATGAGGCAAAGTATCTTTCCAGATTTATTGGCCATTTGAAGTTCAGAAAAGAAATTCATGTGTCCTTTGCCCATTTTTTTCCCTATTGGTCATGCACCTTTTACAAATGGACTTATAACAGTTTTTTATATGTTAAGGAAAATTACTCTTGTCTCATAGTGCAGATATTTTTCACAATTTGTGTTTTACCTTCCAGATTTGTACTTGCTGCTCCTTATGCCTAGAAGGCAGCTCACTCCTACTCTCTGTTACTCCAATCTCCCTTACATTCCTCCATTTTTCTCCAAAATCCTTATTACCATCAGACATGTTATATATTTCTGTTTTTCCTCCTTTTGTGATCGTCTCCTAACTAGAAAATAAACTGTACAAGAGCAGAGATTTATCCGTTTTATTTACTGCTGTATCCCCCCAAACAGCAAGACCAGAGCACATGATAAATGCCTATTAAATACACTTTGGGGAGAAAAGAGTTAATCTTGTTTCAATGTTTTTTGTTTTCATTAAGGTCTATCACCTTTTCAGTTATAGTTTCTGACTTTAAAACATATTTAGAAAGGCTTTCCCACTTAAAGAATTTTTTTTTTTTACATTTAAACTTTAAAATCTGCTTGGAATTAATTTTGATGCATGAAGTATGATTCCAATTTTACTGATGAATTTTCTCCCTTCCCCTCAGCCCTTGGCAACCACCGTTTTACTTCCTGTCTCGATGAATTTAACTGCTCCAGGTTCATCATATAAGTGGAATCATAAAATATCTGTCCTTTTCTGACTGGGTTATTTCACTTAGCAGAATGTCCTCAAGGTTCATTCGTGTTGTAGCGCGTGTCAGAGTTTCCTTTCTTTTTAAGGCTGAATAATATTCCGTTGTATGTAAATACCACATTTATCTACTCATCCACCGATAAGACTTTTGGGTTGTTTCCACTTTTTGGCTATTGTGAATATGCTGCTATGAACATGAGTGTATAAAAATCTCTTTGAGATCTTGCTTTTAATTCTTTGGAGTATATACTCAGAAGTGTAATTGCTAGATCATATGGTAATTTTATTTTCAATATTTTGAGGCACCGCCTTACTGTTTTTCGTACCAGCGGCACCATTATACATATCCACCATCAGTACACAAGGATTACAATTTCTCCAAATCCCTGCCAACACTTGTTATTTTCTGACCCTTTTTTTTTTTTAAAGAATAGCTATCCTGGAGCTGGCCCAGTGGCACAGGGGTTAAGTTCGCACGTTCCTCTTTAGAGGCCCAGGGTTAGCTGGTTCAGATCCCGGGTGCGGACATGGCACTGCTTGGCAAGCCATGCTGTGGTAGGCGTCCCACATATAAAGTAGGGCACAGATGTTAGCTCAGGGCCAGTCTTCCTCAACAAAAAGAGGAGGATTGGCAGCAGGTGCTAGCTCAGGGCTAATCTTCCTCAAAAAAAAGAAAAAAAAGAATAGCCATCCTAACGGGTGTAAGGTAGTATCTCATGGTTTTGATTTGCATTTCCCTGCATGATTAATGATGTTGAGCATGTTTTCATGTGCTTCTTGGCCATTTGTATATCTTCTTTGGAGAAATGTCTGTTCAAGTCCTTTCTCCATTTTTCAATCAGGTTGTCTGGCTCTTTTTTTTTTTTTTTTTTCTGAGGAAGACTAGCCCTGAGCTAACATCTGTCACCAATTCTCCTCTTTTTGCTGAGGAAGACTGGCCCTGAGCTACCATCTGTGCCCATCTTCCTCTGTTTCATATGTGGGACGCCTGCCACAGCATGGCTTGATGAGTGGCTCATAAGTCCAGACCAGGATCAGAACCCATGAACCCTGGGTGGTGGAAGCTGAGCATGTGAACTTAACCACTAAGCTGCCCCCACAGGGCCAGCCCCAACCACTGAATTTTTAATAGTTGGAACTTCAATCTTTGTACAAAGGGAAGTGAGACAATAAAAAGAACAAGAGCAGTGTGTAGTGAAGAGGGTTGGAGAAATAGAGATTTCTGATCTGGATGGCCTTTCACTGTCTGGGTTCTCAGCTCTCCAGGCAGTATCTGCTTTCCTCTGCTCCTCCCCTCACAGACTTGGAATTCCCATGGTTTCTGTGCATGCCCTGAGCCAGAGGGTCGGTCGGGATCTACCAGGCTCCTTTATAGATGTGAGGGCTTCTTGTCTGGTTTAACAATTAGCCGGGGGCGTGCGGCGGTTGTGGGGGCGGGGGGAATGTGTCGATGGCGCCATCTGGTGGTAGAAGTGAGAATGTTCCCAGACTTTCCGCAATTTATCAGGAGGCTGGATGGAGGTAGAGGCAGGGTTTTGCGCCTCCAGTCAGGCTATAACTTTTTTGGAGAATCTCTTCAGTTCAGCGGGTACTGAAGTGCTTCCTCCCTCCACTCAGCTTTGGGGGTGACAGGGTGGAGATCACCGGCAGAGCTCCGCATGCTGTGTTCACAGGGGCTCCAGCGTGTCTTGCTCCCATAAGCAGGAATTCCCTCACAGAGCCCCCAAATTCCTCCTTCAGGGAATCCCTGGGGCTCTTTTGGGGTAACCTTGTCCTTTCTGGCTGCAGTTCTGGAATGCACATCCCTCCATTCAGGCCCGGCCCTCAGGGCCTGCCTGGTGTGCAGAACATTCAAGGCAGCACCTGATCTGAGCGGTCCAGCCTTGGTCAGGCCGCTCCCCTGCAGCTCTACCTCCCTCGCCAACACTTGTGGGCCTCCTGCCCACGAAGGCTCTGGGGTCCGGCCTTGCTGGGCGGCTTCACCTTCCTGGCTGTCCCTGAAGCAAGCCCTCCGGTCTTTCACATCAGAATTTTAACCACAAAATTCAGCAGGGATCCAGACAATGGATCACAATTTAACAAGGGAAACTCTGCTGTCCTCTAGAAATGTGAGGGCCCTTGTTCTCGGTCTGCAAACTGCTCCTGATGCCTCCCTTTCTCAGAAGCTCCAAGGATTTGCTCCTTCTAATCCCTTAGCTTCAACCCTGCCATCTTTCATGTGAGAAATCTGTGTTTCAGTGGAAAACCATGCATTGTCTAAACTCTAGGGGACATCCCTCTGGGTTTTCTGATCCCACTTCTCTGTAAAGAAAAAAAAAATAATAATAGTGATAATAATTCTGGCCTATAGATATGAGAATTCTGTCCCATCTTAGAGAGGTTGAACTGGCTTTCCTCCCTCCCCCACCTGCTTTGTGGATAAACCAGTTTTGCTTCCATCTGCACATTCATTTCAATATTCCTGATCTATAAATGTGTCTGGCCCTTGGATTTTCTTCTAAACCTATTATAACATCTGCCTGACTCCCTCATTAAGGACTAGAATAAAATCTCTAACAGGTGTTCGTTTTTATATCTGCACAAGATTCATGATTTTATGTTTCATTCAAAATTAGCTTTTAACGCTAAAACTAGGCAGGCCCCTGCCCCAGAAAAGCCTACTTTTTCAGCATCGAGAGCTGAAGGGGTCCTGGTTTGGGCGGGGAGCAACCGGGTGACCTGGTTCCCCTTTAGTTGCCCTCTAGCCTCCGGAGGAGACCTCACCTCGGTGTCCTGGTCCCCACAGGTTGCAGCACAGGTTGTTGGAGAACATGTCACGAAGGCAAAGTTGAGATTTTTCTGGATGGGTGGCAGGAGGCTTGCTTTGAAGTTTTCTGTGTTGTTTTGCCCAGAAACAGTTCAAACATAGCTCAGGAGCCTGGCCATTCTTGCACCTGCCAGGAGGTCAAATGGCTGGCTTTTGAAAATGCTTTAGCGTTTTTCAAGAAAAAGTTGCTACCAGGGGCTGGGGGAAGGGAGGCTGGGGAGTTCGTGTTTAATGGGGACAGAGTCTCTGTTTGGGAAGACGAAAAAGTTCTGGAGATGAATGGTGGCGATGGTCACGCAACAGAGAAAATATACTCAATGCCACCAAACTGTGCACTTAAAAAATGGTTAAGGGGCCGGCCCGTGGTGCAGCGGTTAAGTTCACACATTCCACTTTGGTGGCCCGAGGTTCGCTGGTTCGGATCCCGGGTGTGGACATGGCACAGCTTGACAAGCCATGCTGTGATAGGCGTCCCACATATAACGTGGAGGAAGATGGGCACGGATGTGAGCTCAGGGCCAGGCTTCCTCAGCAAAAAGAGGAGGATTGGCAGCAGGTGTTAGCTCAGGGCTAATCTTCCTCAAAAAAAAAAAAAAAAGGTTAAAATGGTAAATTTTATGTTGTTTACATTTTACCAAAATAAAAAAAGAGAGAGAGAGTTGCGAATTTGAATACTGTTCTGGGTGGATTCCTGTGAGGAAAGCTGAAATTGGACAAGATTTCACAGCTTCTCAGAGACTATCTTTGTGTGTGTGTGATTTTTAAAAATAACCCTTCCTCCTCCCGCCCCAGCCCCCTGGTTATCAACCAAATGACAAACAGTGACCCACCGTCTCAAAGGCTCTATGGAACAGAAGGGAGGAGATAAAAAGAAGGAGCTGACAGTGTGAGGGGGAGACAGTCTGTCAATGTGACCCTTGCTGTCATTCTGAAAGGATTGTTTTGGTAGCAAATGACAGAAACCATCCCGGAGACGTAAACCAGAAGACGGTATTGGGAGGATCCTGGAGATGCCAGAGCGGGTATTAGCTTCCTGTTGCTGCTGAGGCAAATCACCACAAACTTTAGCGGCTTAAAAGAGCACAAATTTAATCTCTTACCACTCTGGCCGTCAGAAATCTACGACGGGCTGGCAGGGCTGGTTCCTTCTGGAGACTCAGGAGAGAATCTGTGTCCTCACCTTTTTTAGCTCCTAGAGGCTGCCGGCATCCCTTGCTCAGGGCCCCTTCTTCTATCACTCCAACCTCTTGCTCTGGTGGTCACATCACCTACTTCTGACTCTGACCTTCTGCCTACCTCTTGGAAGAACCCTCCGATGGCATTGGGCGCACCTGGATAGTCCAGGAAAATCTCTCAATCTCAAAACCCTTAATTTAATCACATCTGCAGAGTCCCTTTTACAGTAGAAAGTAACATATTCACAGGTTCCGTCTGGGGACTGAGGTGTCTTTGGGGGTCATTATTCATCTCACCACAGAGGGTTAGTGAGGCTCCTGGGGACATGCCTGGACATCCCCATCCAGGCAGTAATCCTAAATTGCATGTATTCAGATGTGCTTGTTAGATTGTTAACCATCATCAGTACCTCATATTCCTCCCTCCATCCTGCCCGGGGAGGGGTGTCTCTGGCTCCTTCTGTGCTTCCTTTGTGCTTCGTTCACCTTTCGTACACTGGCAGGCTCTTTGGGATGATGTGACAAAGGTCTTTCTAGTCGTTATATACTTTCTGTGCCCCTTGGGTACATCTCTATGTCCACATCCTTGAAACTAAGTCAACCACTCGCCTTTGTGTGCTGACGTGTGACCCAAGGACCGGGGAATGTGTGGGGGATCCATGTAATCAGATCTTTGAAGAGCTGAAGGACCAAACCTGGGGAAGAGAAGGAAGGCAGCTGGGCTTTGGGGTCCACTGAGCCAGGGACTCAAATGCCGACGCCATGAATGAATGGATGGATAGATGTGTGACAGCCTCGATTCTGCTTCTCCCTCTGTGGTTGCTATTCCTCTCTCCTTTACAGACCCACTTTTTCCTCATGGCTGGAACTGCGTCCACCTGCAACTCCTGAACCTCACGTTCCAGAGGAGAAAGTTTGCCTCTCTCTCTGTCCGGTTTGCAAAGCCCCAGGGAAGGACTATTAATGGCTTGCCTTGTGTGGCAGATGCTGTTGGTGCCCCACCTACACCCCTGGGCTCCTCACTCACTGCTCCTCTGCACGCACAACAAGCTTCCTGCTGCCAGCCCTGTGGCTCTTGGCCTGGCCTTTCTCTGGCCACTACGGTGAGCTCTGCCTCAGGCAAGCTGGAAATGCTAGGAAGTCAACCGTGGAGGTGAAAGTCCAGGCAGTGGGCTATCAATCAATGGCTGACTGGAGTTGGTGGACAAAGACCTGAGCTCCCTTGCCCCATGGGTGGGAGAAGTCTAAAGAGTGCTCTCCAGGGGCTGGTGCAGTGGTGAAGTGGTTAAGCACGCGTGCTCAGTTGTGGGGCTCGAGGTTCACAGGCTCGGATCCAGGCACGGACCTAGCACCACTCATCAAGCCATGCTGTGGCAGCATCCCACATAAAATAGAGGAAGCTGGGCACAGATGTTAGCTCAGCGACAATCCTCCTCAGGGAAAAAGAGGAAGATTGGCAACGGATGTTAGCTCAGGGCCAATCTTCCTCACAAAAATGAAAAATAAAAGAGTACTCTCTACAATCCCCCTGAGGTCCCCGGCAGGACTGAGTCCCAGGTGCTCACAGTGGAAACCTGCTTGTTGGTGCTCCCTGTGTTGTCTTCCGTCCCTTCCCCATATCACTGTCCCAGGCCTCTGCTGGTGCCACCTGGGGCTAGCTACCAAATAAACTGCTTGTCCTCAAATTCTTCCCCAGGGTCTGCTTCTGGGGCATCTTAATCTAAGACACTGTGGGCCAGGTGCTTATCCCTCGACCAATCATAGCAGCGTGGAGGTGGGGGTGAGGGGCCCTCAGTAAGTACAAGCATAGCAGCTCTTACTGGAAACACATGGTCGATATGGGGGATGGGGGCAGAGGGGAACTTTCTCAAAGGAAAGGATTGCTATTCACAAAAGAAGAGGGGAATTGAGGAAGGGCTTAGCTGGGCCGCTCTCCCTCCACGTCTCTCAGGCAGTTGCTCAGACGTCATCTGAAGGCCAGACTGGGCTGGACGTCCATGATGGCTCACTCGCGTGGCTGGCCACTCACACTGGCTGATACCTGGGAGCTCAGCGGGGCTGTCAACCGAGTGTCCCGCATGGCCTCTCCAGCATGGCGGGGGCCCAGAGCTGCTGGACTTCTTACGTGGCGGCTTGCCTCCTCCTCGCCCCACCTTCCATCCCAAGTGACCAGGCAGAAACTGCAACCTTTTAGGACCTGGCTTCCTCAGTTACGCAGCTTCACTTTCACTGCATTCCGTGGGTGATTAATGAGTCACCAAGGTCACCCAGTCTCAAGTAGAGGGGACAGAGATCCCCCTTCTCAATGGGAGGAATGTCAAACAATGTGTGGACTTGTTTTAAAACCACTGCAAAGCATATCTAGGGGAGGTTGCCCAGAGGAGTGACACCGTGCTGGGCTGAGTTGACAGGCCACAGACAACTTCTAGATGTTGTCGACAGGTAAATAACAAGTGGAGAGCGACCAACTTGACCCCCAATCAGAGTTGAACGGTGGCGGGCCTAGTGAGCTGAGCTAGCGTTTGGGAATGAAAAGGAGGAGAAAAGGTTCAGGGGCGGGAGCTGAAATCACTTCTGTCTCCACATCCCTGGCCCAGGGGAGCATCTGTGTCCTCAGCTTTTTCAGCTCCTAGAGGCCACCTGCAGCCCCTGGCTCATGGCTCTCCTTCCATCACTCCCACCTCTCATTTCCATGGTCGCATCTCCTACTACTGACTCTGACCCTCCTGCCTCCCCCTTGGGAGGGCCCTTGTGATTACCTGGGCCCCTCTGGATCATCCAGGATAATCTCCCATCTCAGAGTCCTTATCTTAACCACATCTGCAAGGTCCCTTCGTCCATATAAGGTAACACGTTCATGGGTTCTGGGGATGCAGGGCCTTTCTGTGAAAGCGCGTGGGTAAGGAAAGGACTGTTAATGCTCCCCGCACCCTCTCATGGGGACCTTCACCTCCAGGAATCAGGAGAAGTGGGCAGGGACCCCTTTCATACACAAAAGGTGGCTGCCTCCTGCCCACCCATCCCCGATATCGACACACTGACCTTACCTCTGGGCTGGCAAGATCTCACCGCAGTGACCTCAGGGCAGGGACGGGAGAGAGGAGTTGCAACACATGTTTGGTGGTTGTTGGGGCTGCAAAGAGCATCCACGTGGGCTTGGTGACGACTCCCAGTTCCACCAGCTGCTTTGGCCGCCCATAGCCCTCAGAGCTCTTTAAAGATGAGTTCTCGTTTTTGATTTACAAATGTACCCAAACATCGTCAGACAATAGAAAGAAGACAATTTAAATCCCTAAAAATCCCACCAACTCAGAGGTAACCGCTGTTAACATGTTGAAGTTCATCTTTCTTGACACAGATTTAAGTCAACGTGTTTACAAAATCGTTATACACGCCGCTTTGTAATCGGCTTCATTCACTCAATGATAGGCTGTGATCGCTTTTCTACGGCAAAAAAATATAGAATTACATCTCCATCTCTGTTGCTTTTATGGTGTTGTACGGGATAATATATTTAACTAGTACACAATTGACTGCTAAGGTGCTTCTAGTTTTTCACTAATATGAACAATACCACCCCGAGCCTCTTTGCTATCTGTCTAGGCATCTCTTTAGGGTAAATTTCTAGACATGGGGTGACCAAGTCAAAGGGAGGCTCATTTTACATTTGGATGCTATTATGGGTTAAATTGTGTCCCCCAAAAGGACATGTTGCAGTCCTAACCCCTCGTACCTGTGAACGTGACCTTACTCGGAAATAGGATCTTTGCAGCTGATTAAGGGAGGATGAAGTCATTAGGGTGGGTTCTAATCCGACTGGCTGGTGTCTTTCCACGTGATGACAAAGGCAGAGACTGGACTGATGCAGCTGCAGGGAAGGAGTGCCAAGGATGCTGGTCATCACCAAAAGCTGGGAAGAGGCAAAGCGTCCTATTGGCACCTTGATTTTGAACTTCTAGCCTCCAGAACTGTGAGACAAATTTCTTTTGTTTTAAACCAATCCATTTCTGGTACTTTGTTACAGCAGCCCCCGCAAAGCAATACAAGGCATATAGCCCAACTGCCCTCCAGAAAGGCTGTCTGAGTTTAAATTCTCCTTGTAATAAACTGTCTTTAGGTACATTTCTTTTATGAATGATAAGGTGTCATAAATTTTTATATGTTTGCCAACTATTTGCATTTCTCCTGTGAATTGCCTGTTTATACCTTTTGCCCGTTTTTCTATTGGGATGTTCATTTTATTTCTTATTTGCTTGTGAGAAATGTTTTCAAATGAGAAACATTGACCCGTTCCCATTTATGGACTGAATATTTTTCCCCTTTTAGGCATCTATCTTTCACCCATGTGTCTGCTTTCTCTTATCCCTCAGAAAGCTTTTAAAAATATAATCAAATTTTTTGTAGCTTTCTTCTATGGTTTTTGGTTTTACAGAAAACTTAGAGAAAGTCTTTCCCCACCCATGATAATTTTAAAAAGAAAATTATCCATGTTTTCTTCTGGTACTTCTATAATGTCATGTTTTAAAGTTATATCTTTGCCATCCCTGGAATGTATTTTCCTGTGAGAAGGGAGATTGGAATCAGGTCGCTTTTTAGAGACTGGACAGTACCATGCAGTGAATAATCCATCTTCTCCAGCTGATGCGAATGCCACCTCCATCGCATCCTCAATTCCCAGTGTCCTGGAGTCTCTTTTGGATTTTTTATTTTATTTTATTTTTTTCCTTTTTCTCCCCAAAGCCCCCCGGTACATAGTTGTGTATTCTTCGTTGTGGGTTCCTCTAGTTGTAGCATGTGGGACGCTGCCTCAGCGTGGTCTGACGAGCAGTGCCATGTCCGCGCCCAGGATTCGAACCGACGAAACACTGGGCCGCCTGCAGCGGAGCGCGCGAACTTAACCACTCGGCCACGGGGCCAGCCCCTCCTGGAGTCTCTTTTGACTCTTTATTGTGATCACGGTCACAGTTATCCTGACTGTAGTAATCTACTCACTTGTCTTTATTCCCAATGGTCTGTGAGTCACTTGAAGATGACCACTGATCCTGCTCACCATTGTGCTTGGTGACCAGCACAGAGGAGACACTCAGTAAACATTTGACCAAATCCACGAGTGCTGACAGATGGTGTCATGAGGCACCATTGCACTTTTTCCTGGGGTGTCCTACCCCCCAGTGCAGACGCACAACTGCTGCTCGTCTCCCGTGGAGTGTGTGTACACGAAGGGACCACTCAGAGGGAGTTCGATGATCAAAGGGAGGCTCCCACTCCAACGGCCGCCTGTTGTTTGCGTTTCCAGCTAGGTGAGCTCCCCAGAAAGCGACCTGAGCCACAGAGCACGTGGACCAAGGCCCTGAGCAGATCATTTCACTGTGTCATGGAACAGACAATGGTTATAAGTCTCCATGGGAAAACACTAGATTGTAGTCCAAAATAGGAACTGTTGGGGTTTTTTTTCTTTCAGTTTAAGGCAGTTTGATACTTTGAACCTTAGGGTGATGAAGTTGTTGGACTTGATGTAAGGGGTTCAACAAGAAGGCAGGAGGAAGAGTTAAAACCATTAATAAGAGAGAGTTTTCCACCCAAGTCCTGGCACTCTGTTTCCAGGTCATCAGCGGCTTGGCACAGTGGGAAGGTCTCTCAGTCTGCAGCTGGGAGGACCTCACTCGAATCTGAATTTGCCAAACTGAGCACTCTTTCCACCGTATCAGGTTGCCCAACTGTGCCCTGCAGTTCAAGGTATGAGACTACACTATGTTAAGCTTCCTGGCCTCTACCCCGCAGTGACCACTCCCGCCAGCTGCCACCATGAGGGCTTTCTTCCACACTGAGAGCTTCTGCCCGTCGCTTCTGGTTCTATGTTTTGATGCCACACAATACAAGTGGAAGCTTCCTCCCTGTGTTGGCACTTTTACTATTAGTGGCCAGAAATCACAACCCCTTTAAACACTTCTTCTGCCCGTATAGTCCCATACAGCCCTTTCTTCCACTGTTGCTCATGGCACTGATTAATTGACACTTGTCAAGTGGCACAAGGGTTAGACCCTCGTTTTATATATGACTTGGATGCCTTACTGACAAGAGACAGCATGCTGCCTGGCAGGATATGGACAAGGACATTGAATCATGGGGTGAGGAATAGACTAAAATCCCTTCTGAGTCTCCTCCAGTCTGATGGTCTCCGGTTTGGTGGCTTTAAGAGGTGAATGTCTTGTGTCTCCAGCCATCCCCCTTGGGAGGTCAAGCTGGACCCCCAGTGCTGAGGGGAAGGAGAAAGCACACAGATGACCACCAGAGGGCGCCCTCCATGCTCCTGGACCACCCCTCTCAGGGCCCTCCTTAGCTGCCCAGACCTGCAGGCTGCATTTCCGACGTGCAGAAAGAAGGCCAAACACAACCACCCTTACTTCCTGCCCTCCTCTTGTGGTGGAAAGACAATAGTGGAGCCAGGGGAAGAGTGTGGGTGGCAAGGAAGTGGGCAGGTCCAGGTGCCCTGGTGTGGGGCCCTAAACTTTGCCTTCAGGCCTCCCTCTGCTAACACATTTGCTCTGGGTCAACTACACAACCCTCTGCTACTCTCCAGATGCTCTGGCTTGGTCTATCCACATTCTCTCCACTTGCTGAGCTCCCGCACATCCTTCAAGGCCCACTTCAAATGCTGCTGCTAGTATTCTCCCAGCCCTCCCGGTTCTGTGCTCCCACGGTGCCAGCATTCATTGTTTTCAGTAGTAATCACTTACGTGCCCTTCTCTCCCGGAGAACATGGGCTCCACCGGGACCATGACAGCTCAGCTCCAAGTAGAGGCTTGTGAGCACCGGGCCTGGCACAAAGTGAAGGGCGTTGAACTTCACCTGCAATGTATTCTGTCTTCACTTTCCTCCTACACCCTGAGAGACCTCCCTGAGGGCAGGCGCTGGGTCTGATTCTTCCTTCTCTCTGGCCCTCACTGCCCAGCACAGGGCCTAGCAAAGTAGGCCCTCACGTTTGCTAGAATGAAGTGGCCTCCTTCTGTGTGAGTAACCCACTTCTCTCTGTGGATGACCTGGCTCTGTTTTCAGTCAACATGTACCCATGAGGCATTTTCTGCCGTGCCCAGGACTGTGCTGGGTGCCGTGGTTGGGGAGTGGAGAGGAGCCCCCTGTCCCAGCTTGGGAGAGCAGACAATAACAGAAGAGAGATCCGTGGCACCACCCTTGGAGCACCTGGATCTTCATCAGTCTTCCATTTTACAAACGAGGAAACTGAGGCTCAGAGAGGGGAAGATTCATCTAGGAAGTTGTTGACAAACTGAGCCTGGAATTCTGACCTCCCAACACCCCAGGCGTGGACTTGCTGTGCAAAATGCGTTGAGAGAAACAATAGTTCTAGCAAGTTCGCTGTATCCCAGCTGAACAGGGCCATCCAAGGGCTTAGCGGAATCGTTTACTGGATGAATCAATGGAAAACAAACCAAAGAGTAGATTGATGATGTGACCTCCCAGAGCCCCGATGTTCCTACCTGCAAAATGGAGATGATAACCTTCCAGGTAAGTGAGAGGAGGTGAGATCAGGCATGGAAAACACAGGTTTCAGGCCCGGGTCCCCAGCAGGTGCTCAGTAATGGGATTTGTCACTCCTGTGCAGCTGATGGTGCACATTTCCTTCCAGTTCCAAGCCCCGTGACGTCCTGTTGGTAGCTTGAAAGTGGCCACGGCGGGAAAACTTACATCACGGAAATTAGCAAACACTACACATCAGGAATCTTTTCTTTCTTGAGAGCCGGTTGTTAAACACCAGACATCCCAGGTGTCATCACTCTCGCCGAGAATAACTTGTTCCCTCCGAGCAGACGCAACGCACGCAAGTTTAGCTATTTTTACCGGCATGACCGCTCATTTCGGTCACAACAGTCAATTCAACAAAATGGTTGATTGGTTTCCCCACCCCGGCCCCCATTTTAGGAGCCATGAGCCTTACTGGGAACTCTGGCTTGTATTGTTTTGGGGAGGGACCCAATTCAGTCAAAATGGTCAACTGGACCCATTTCTTTTCTTTTCTTTGTTTTTTAAGATTGGCACCTGAGCTAACATCTGTTGCCAATCCTTTTCTTTTTTTTTTTTCTGCTTTTTCTTCCCAAATCCCCCCAGTACGTAGTTGTGTATTCTACTCGTGAGTGCCTCTGGTTGTGCTATGTGGGACGCCACCCCAGCATGGCCTGATGAGCGGTGCCGTGTCCGCACCCAGGATCCAAACGCACGAAACTCCGGGCCACTGAAGCAGAGCACGCAAACTTAACCCCTGGACCCATTTCTTGATGCGGCCTGTTACACACCCTTAGAAACAGGAGCTTTTCCCTCACCTCCCTGAGCAGAAGCTGGGTCGGCCGTTCCATGGTTCCCCGGGGTTGGCAAGAGCTCCTTTCCTTGTGGGATGGTGTGTTAGTCACACATGAGCTGGTTTCTTACCCAGATCTGTCTCTGGGTGGGAGGGGGTCCTCTCACACCTCCGGAGTTCCAGGAATGCTCAGGACGGGCTCGTCTGTGGGGACACCGCCACCCCCACCCCTGCCATATGCTGCCAAGTCTGTACCCTGGGGCCTGACCCTTCCACACCAGGATGGTCCTCTGGTGGGCCTTGCGGGAGCACAAGGGACAGTGAGAAGATTCTGGGTCCCAGAAAGCCTAAAGAGTGGCCTCCCAGGAACAGACATTGGCTGCCTGGTGGTGGCGCCTGGGCCTCTCCCCGGTGGGCTGAGCAGAAAGGGGAAGTGTGGACAAGCTGGCGTTCACTGCTCTGTGGTGGGTGGAAGGTCTGTGGGCAAGGACGTCTCTCACCAGCTGTGCCTGAGCCACCGCACTCGGGACACTGCTGTCTCCTCAGCCACTCACATCTGGTCACCCTGATGGCCAAGGTAAGCATCTGAGCGTGTGTCAGTGTGAGTGGCCACCTGGGCTTGGGCTGGGGTCTTGGTACGACGGCTGGGTGGAGTTGGAGAGACACTGGCCTTGAAAAGTCCACTCTGCCGGTCACCGACCGGATGACCTCAGCATCCCTTCACCCCTCCGAGCCTCCGTTCTCTTGTGTGTGTGTGTGTGTGTTGCGGTGATGAAGAACCCACCTCGCAGGCTGAAATGACTTAAGGACCCGGAGTGAGATGTGTGTACTGTAGAGGGGCTGTTCTCACTCTCTGGACTCTGATGGCGAGATTGGTGACTGATACGTGACAGGACCCTAATGGGCGGGTGCTGGAGCAGGGGTGGGGGTTGAGGCATTGACTCCATGTCAACTTTGGTCTACACTTTGGAGCCCTCGGATGAAGAAGCTGGAACACCACCAGCTTTGGTGTCTTTGTCACTGCCTCTCTGGTCTTCAGGGATTTATTTATTTATAAGGCATCCTGCCTTCCAACGGCATCGGGATCCAGGTGTGTGGGGCTGGGGTCAGATCTTGGTTGAGTCATCTGCTCCTGCCCTCTGGAAAATTACCACAGAGGAGACCTGGGGTCGGCTTTGTCACTTCCACTTCTGACTTCTCACGCATCACTTGTCCCTAAAGCCACTCCCTTTCCTGGCCCCTTTGCACGCAGGGACCTCTGAGGGAGCATCGAAAGGGGGCTGCTAAGCCTAGAGAAGATGAGGCCTGGGAGCTTCTTTTCATTTTTCTAGGATCTTTTGTTTCCTCTCTGAAAATTATAAAACTGCCGAGAAATGGGGAGAACAATGACCTCAAATCCCACTCCCGCCCCCTCACAACAACTGCGGTAAAGTCCTTGGTGTTTTGCCTTCTAGTCTTTTTTCCTAGGCATGGATATTTTGAAAAGTTGTTATTGGGACCAGGCCGGTGGCACAGTGGTTAAGTGCGCACATTCCACTTCAGTGGCCTGGGATTCACTGGTTCGGATCCTAGGTATGGACATGGCACCGCTTGACAAGCCATGCTGTGGTAGGCGTCCCACATATAAAGTAGAGGAAAATGAACAAGGATATTAGCTCACGGCCAGTCTTCCTCAGCAAAAAAAAAAAAAAAAAAAAGATTGGCAGCAGATCTTAGGTCAGGGCTAATCTTCCTCAAAAAAAAGAAAAGTTATCATTGTTTTATTTTGATGTAAATACATTCTAGAAATAGAAATTTAGACTTCACTGCTGTCGTGGAGGCACAGGCATCCCCAGGCCACTCTACCCACTTACAACACCAGCATTATTGCCAGACAGCCACTGAATGACAGGTTTTGAGTTTTCCTCCACATTCTTAGAACCAAACAAATAAGAAAAGTTGGCAACCGCAAGAGACAACTTGCGGTTGAACCCCAGGAAGGACTTCTGGGTTGTAGAAATCCCGGGATAAACTTACTAGGAAGCTTGAATAATCTGCAAATCTAGAAGGCTCAGCTAAGGGCGAACACATCACAGCAAGCATCTCGGAAATACCAGAAAAGTGACTTCTCTGGGAGCAGGCAGCAGGAGCTCTTTTAAGATATGATTCCTAAATTTTTGAAAATGCGTTTATTTTCTGCTTCACCGCAAGGCCGAGTAGTAGAGAAAGAAAGATAGATCCTACTCTCACACACTAAAAAGTCAAGATCTTTTTTCCGTGTTTTCTCCCAGTTTTCTCCAACCACACTCTCAGGTCGCATTGTGTGAAGATGTGGCTGCGGCAGAGACACAATGCTGTATTCTGCCTTTTTCATTTTAAGTGCTTTCCAAGTAGTCCTCTCACGATGTTTTCTTCCTATCACTCAATTGCTGCATTCTATCCCATCAGGTGGCCCTTCCGGAATTTTCTTCCCCAACCCCCACAGTTTGCTAGGTAGCTCTCTGTTTATCTATAGTGAGGTAAACACTTATGCATTTAGGTATCACTTCCTCTGGATTGCTTCTTAGGCTAGATTTCTAAAAATGATACTATGCACTCAAAGGATATGACCATTTTTTAAAATATGTTACCATTTGCTTTCAAAAACCTTTTTTTAAATCAGTGTATACTGCCACTGGCCATGTGGAAGGATCCGTTTCACCACAACTTCGCCAGAATAGGCTTTTATCATTATTTTTCATTTTTACTAGCCAATACATGTAGTTTCTATCTGTTGGCCAACAAATATGCCAGGGGAGCAATAAACTATGATGGGCGAGCACGTACGAACAGAGTCGAGTCCTGTAATGAGATAAATCAGACGCAAGACTAACCTGAGAGCCGTTATCAGTGCAATCAGCCATTGCTCTAAAGCAAGCCCGGCCATCAGCACAGCTCTGCAAAGCCAAAAAGGGCGTGTTCAGCTCACCCTCTTCTTAGTCCTCTTGCATTTATACTCAGCCTTTCACAGAAATGGGGGGACAGAGAGAGGGAGAAGAGAGGCTGGACTCCTTTTAGTCACGCTGCCCTGCCCTTCCCTGTGCACACGTGGATTTTAAGTTGCCATCAACTATCCACACGGCCATTTCTGGGGCTGACATCAGCGAGGAAGTCAGGTGGGAACTTGGCCTCACCGAGCACGGGCAGTGACAGTCTGGGAACTGGAGGTGAATTTGGGCAAGAACTGCTCATGCTGACTTGCAAGGGTAGCCTAAATATTACCTACGGCCTCCCAGACCCTCGAGATCTAGGTAGAGAGCAGCTCAAACCCTTGTTCCACGCCCTGCTGAAGTTCGAAGTTCAAAACTGTGGGTTCCCCAGGAGGCCAACTCTTTCCCATGATTGACACTGCCTCCGAGCCCCTGCGGGTGAGCCTCAGACTGCACTGACCCAGGGGTGAAACTCAGCCCCTTTCTTGCTTCCCCATACTCAAAACAAGACTGCTCACCAGAGCGCTGGCAGAGGCAGGAGGCTTTACTAAAGATTTTGCAGGGGCCACTGAGAGGTTCCGAATGCAGCGATGTAGACAAGTGCACGCTGAACATAATACCGCCCTGTTCTTAAAGTGTCTTGGCCGCCCCATCCCTGAGCATTTCCCACCAGTCTCTTCTTCCACTTCTGTACCATCCGGATGGCTCCCCTTCCTCTCCTTCTCCCATTCCTCCTCGTCCCCTTCTCCCCTAGCACCCCGAATTCTCCCCCAAGATGCAGAAGAATTCAACAGTCTCCAGTTCCTGCCAGCAAACTTCATTCCCTGCCCAGCCAGCTAAGTCCTTTAAAGGCATCTCATTCTGTTTTTCGTTTTTATTTTCTAATGACGTATCATTAATAGTAATAAAATGCATGTCTTAAGTGTTCAATACAGTTCAGTACGTTTGACAATTGTATATACTCTAACCATTGCCCCAAACAAGATGTAGAAACTTTACCCCAGAAATTTCTCTTGCCTCTTTCTAACCAGACTCTTTCCTCCCCCATAGCAACCGCTACGGGGTTTCCATCACCAGACAGTATAGCGCGTTCTTGAACTGCATACAGAGAGACTCCTACAGGTTGTCCCCTCCTGTATCTGGCTCCCCTCACCGAATGTTATATGGTCGAGATTCATCTACGTTGTTGTGTGTATCAGAAATTCATTTGTTTAAAATTTCTGGGTAGCATTTCTTTGCATAACTATGAAATGTCTGTTTACTCATTCTTCTGTTGAGTTCCATTCTATTTTTGTACAGTTTTACATTTTTGGAGCTGACATCCTTGAGTACAACATGCCCAGATGGTTGATCCTAAGAATCTGAGTGTAAGCAGGGCAGAGGGGGAAAAATTTCAAGTGGAGGAAAAAGAAAAAGAAAAGAAAAAAAAGCTGAATTTCATTTTAATTATACATTTAACTTAACCCAGTATATCGAAAACATCATTTCAACATGTAATCGATATAAACATTTATTGATGCAATCTTTACATTCTTCTTTCCATACTGAGTCTTTAAAATCCAGTGTGCAGTTTACACGTACAGCACACTTCAGCTCCAGCCTGCCACCAGCAAGTGGTCCATAGACTCATGGGGTCAGTGGCTGCTGTCGTGGACAGTGCCAGCCTTAGGTAAGGGGGTCTGTGTCGGAGGCCGCACAGCCATTAACAGCAGAGAGCAAGGAGCTAGAGTGGAATCCAGGTCTCTCCAGCTTCCTGCTGAGCGGTGTGCAAATCTGCCTCTTCCAACAGAGGCTTTTTCGAGGGCTCTTCTGACTCCAACTTTCTGAAACTCTAATGTTCCCCCGATCCTTGCATTCTACCCACACCTTTCGGGACTCACGGCTATTTCAGAGCACTTATTTTTCATAAGAGAAACTCAAGTTTTTCAATATACAGGACATGACCATGAGTTGGTTTTGAAATAAATTTAGGGGCTTACACTCAGTACTTTTTTTCAGGACATAGGCTCAAATAGGTGAGAAAATGTTGGAGTGCATCTTGTGTCATCAAGACATTTTGTGAAACTTGCTCATTTATGTGACTATATGAGAAGCTGTCACACTGTAAATTGTATTTCTTCCTCTGAGGATCTTGGTTATAAAAAAAATACCCAAATGTGGAACAAACCCACAGTCTCTGGAATTCCCAGCAATGGATGGTGAGCATGATATCTTTTGCTGAATGCCCAGAAATGCCTTTGGAGGAAGTGAAAGTTGGGGCTGGGCTGGTGGTTGCCCTTACTCTGAGTAAGTGCCTCCCACTCTGACACACTCAGAATTGCTACTGGTGGAGAATGTCCTAGGTTATTGGAGGAACGGGGAGAAATAAGAGAGAGGCTGGAACTCCAGCCCCCAACACTCGCAAGGCCTCTGCTTCCCAGCCAGCTGCTTCACGCCAGCAGCCGATGGCACATGGAGAGCAGGAAGCCTGCCCAGGTCATGTGTCCAGGTGAGGTGCTTTAGTTAGAATGCACAGCGCTTGAATTTCAGACCCCGGATCCAAACTGCCTATCACCCTGCTTATCAGAAGGCAAGTCCACTAGTAGCCAAGGAGAGAGGCAGAGGCATCAGCCATTCATTCACATATTCACAGAAACATATGGAGTGCCCACCGGGTTCCAGGTGGAGGTCTAGGCACTGGAAACAGTGGTAAAGAGAGAGGTAGGCCCTTGCTCTCGTGGAGCTTACACACCAGTGTGAGAGACAGACAATGGACAAATAAACCAAGAGACAGCCGTCATGGTAAGAGTACGTGGGCTCAGAAGAAAAATGCATTTTGCATCTTGATCACAGCACATTGCGGGGGTCTGCCTCCCACCCCACCCTACCCTGTCCCACCCAGCACCCAGCACCCAGCCCCCAGCCCGTTGACTTTGCCTCCTACTCCAGAGAGAATGGGAGCTTGGGTGTAAGCTCTCCACTTCCTGTCCCACGCCCCGTCGGGCTCACCCCTGTCTCAACCCTTGTTCCCGTTCCAAAGCTCATTCTTCCATCTGTGCCCACGAAGGTCTCTCCTCTGCTCTTCTTCGGATCTCACTTCAGCTCTCCCTCCTATCTCTGTATTTCATCCTCGTCCTCTCTGCTGGCCCTTCATAGTTTATCAACACACTGAAGTCTCTCGTATTCTAAACAAGCAACCTTTCCTCAACCTCGGTTTCCTCCCTTCTTGAAATTCAAGCTTCCCCTGCCTTCTGAGCTTCCCTCACACTGACCAGGGAGCCCCCTCTAAGCTGTTATCAGACATGGAGTTTACAGAGTGAGTGAGATTCAGAGTCTGTCCTGAGGGCAGAATGACTAGGGAGAGATGGGGAAAGGGAGTACAGGTGCACTGAGCTCCTGGGCAGGGAGGGGACAACAAGCAAGGAGGACAATGTTTGGACAACGGGGTCTTTGGGTCTCCGTTCCTATTGTATTCAGTTATGCCTGTCCTCTAAGGCCTTTGGGCGAGGTCCCGGGATCCCCCTGCTCCTACCAATGGCCCAGAGAAGGAATCCTGAGGATCCAATGAACTCGTTCACACGCTAGTAAGAATCAGTTTCTCTTCCTCAATGTCTGGCACACCCAGGCAAATGAGTTTAATTGGAGGGGAAGTGGGGAGAGGAGGGCATGGAACTCTGCTCTGGAGAGAAGTGACTTATTGATGATGAAATTCCAGGCACTGTGACAAGCAAACGGGAAAGGTATTTGGGTTCAAGGAGTCTTTTTTAGTGCCTTTTACTCCCCCCAGCTGCTGCTGCTACTGCCTTTGACCGTTGTAGGGAACCAGCTTCCAGCCTTCCCACCTGCCCCAGCTGGGGCCTCTGCAGACTGGCTGGAGGCAGGGTTCCTCCCCGAGGCCCGGGAACCACCTTGAGTGCTTATTAAAATGCCGATGCCAGAGTCCCACACCAGACCTACAAATTAGAATTGGGAGTGGATAGGGAGTGGGACCCTGGTATCCGCATTGCAATCCATTTCCCAAAGCCCGGGCCTGCCTGGCACAAGTTAGGGCCCTGGAGTCAGAGAGGCCTGGGTTTGCTGTCTGATTTTTCCACTTACTAGCTCTGCAATCTTGGGCAAGTTATTGGGCTCTCCTAAGCCTCAGTTTTCTTATCTGTAAAATGGGATAGTAACTACAACCTGCCTGAGAGAGCCTTTGTAAGGATTAAATGAGACTGGGCACATAGAGTACTTAGAACTTGTGGTAAGTTAGCACATGATGCATGTTACTTTTCTAAAGTGCATTTTAATACTGGGCTGCTTATTATGTGGAACAAGTTACAGCTAAGGGCTGAGGTCTTGCCAATATTGGAAGTTCTTGAACGAGGCTTCTGCTTTCAGTTCTGTTATGAAAAGAAATATTTATTAGGTTAGTGTCAGCCTGGCAAAGTAAAAAGGACGTGAACTTTGGCGTGAAATTGGGCTGAGCTGCAGTCTTAGGTTAGTCAATTTCTAGCTGTGTTGCCTTTAGCAAATTGCTTAATCTCTCTGAGTTCTATTTCTTCATTTGTCAAATAGGAGTAATAATAGCTCTCTGCTAGGTGACAATAAGGATTAAGTGATAACACGTATATCACTGGTCCTCAACCTGGCTTCCTATTGAATCATCTGGAGAACTTTCTTAAAACAAACAAACAAAACCCCACTGGCCAGGCCCCACCCCAGGTCCACAGAATCAGAGTATCTGATGGAGTGCAAACAGCAGCAGTTTTTCAGGCTCCCCAGATGACTCCAGGGTTCAGGCAGGGTTGGAAACTTCCAATATTCCTCAAGTTCTTGGCCCAGGGCCTGACGCACCCAGGTACTGGATAACTGATAAGCAAAGGGAGTTCCCATAGTTCCTCTCACTCTTCTTTCCTCCACGCGTGGTGTCCTCCAAATGCTCCCCCAGTTGACTGAGACTGAGGTCAGGCTCTGCAGCTCCCTGACCCCCTCCGGGCAGCTGGGACCCAGACACCTGTACCTGTGGACTCAGTCCCTCATCCCCACACGCCCTGGGACCTGCTAACCTATGGTTCGAGGTTAGACCAGCTCTGGCCCCACATTAGACCCTACCCTCATCTTGTCTATACTGAACCGTGGGACCCCACTCTGGCTCACATGGCCCTGCTTTATTTCCGAGCCCGAGTCCTGCCTTGAGAACATTTCCTTCTTTCTTTCTTTTTTACATTTATTTTATTTTACTTTTTTCCCTTTTTTCTCCCCAAAGCCCCCCGGTACGTAGCTGTGTATCTTTAGTTGTGGGTCCTTCTAGTTGTGGCATGTGGGATGTCACCTCAGCGTGGCTTGATGAGCGGTGCCGTGTCCGCACCCAGGATCCGAACTGGCAAAACCCTGGGCCTCAGAATCGGAGCGCGCAAACTTAACCACTCGGCCACGGGGCCGACCCTTGAAAACATTTCTATGTTCTCAAACTCTTGAAAACAGATTTTCCCTCCCATGTGGCAGTGTCTCCTCCCAGAAACAGAGACCTGTCTATGTTAAATAGTGTCTGTCCCCAACCGTGTGGCAGGTCCCCACGCTTCTTGACTGGGTCAGCAACGTCAGACACTATGTGGTAGATTTCCAGTCAAAGATAGAAGAATTGCCACTCACTTTTTTTCCCCTTTCCTTCCGGAGACATCAATAGAAGAAAAAAAATGGGGGCTGGCCCCGTGGCCGAGTGGTTAAGTTCATGCGTTCCGCTGCAGGCGGCCCAGTGTTTCATTGGTTCGAATCCTGGGCGCGGACATGGCACTGCCCATCAAACCACGCTGAGGCGGCGTCCCACATGCCACAACTAGAAGGACCCACAACGAAGAATATACAACTATGTACTGGGTGGCTTTGGGGAGAAAAAGGAAAAAAAAAATCTTTAAAAACGAAAAAGAAGGAAAAAATAAATTTTTACAATATATAAACTCATGGAACCACTTTAACTAAAGAGTCTCCTGGAGGTATGAGCTTGAAGTGGTTTGCGTGGTGAGCCCGCCTACCCCACGACGCCTACATCCCAATCCCCAGAGCTGTGGATTTGCCAGATTACATGGCGAAGGAGAATTAAGGTTGCAGGTGGAATTAAGTTTCCTAATCAGGTGACCCGGAGATGGGGAGATGACTCTGGATTATCCGGGTGGACCCAATGTGATCACAAGAGTCCTTATAAACGGGAGAGAGAGGCAGAAGAGGAGGTCAGAGGGAGATGTGACTATGGAATAATTATCTGTCAGACGGATGCGACATTGCTGGCTATAAGATGGAGGAAAGGGCCATGAGCCAAGGAACATGAGTGGCTTCCAGGAGCTGAAAAGAACAAGGAAATGGCTTCTCCAGTGGAGCCTCCAGAAGGCACACAGCCCTGCCCACACTTCAGTTTCAGCCCAGTGACATCATGCTGGACTTCTGACCTCCAGAACTGTAAGACAACACATTTGTGTTGTTTTAAGCCACTCCATTTGTGGTCATTTGTTAGCGCAACCACAGGAAACGAATACGGTTTGTTTCTCACAATGCTGCTGCCTGGCCTCGCACTTGTTCCATTGGGAAGTGGCCTCCCCCAAGGACGTTTCAGTCCAATTCCAAAACTTTCAAGTTACTTTTGATTGTCAAGCAGACTCATTTCAGTTTTAAAATTTTAGTCATGCTCATTTTAAAACTTCAGTCTTTGACTCAAAGCTCCACCCTTGGCCCCAGTGAGGGGAGTGGAGAGAGGTGGGGCTGCCTCAGCATCCCCAGCCCTCCTTGCCTGCCTTACTTCCCTGGTACTGGATTGCGGTGGAAAGACAGGGATAAACAGCTTTCTACGGGAAGTCTCTCATCAGTGGACCATTCCTGTGGATCTACTTTGTGTTGTTGGGTGGAGACTCAACCCCTGGCCCTTGAGAGGTCCCTTGTGGTCCCTTGAGAGACTCACCTGCATCTTTGGGCTGACTGTCAGCATCTTCTCATGCAAACTCTCCTTTGGCCATGCTTCAGGAGCTCTCGGGGGCCTGCATCCCACAATCTTATCTGTTCCAGGTCTGCTGACACAGGTAGGATTCAGCTTCCACACCTTTCTAGGGCCCGAACTTGATCATGCAGCCATTACACACCCACCGCCGTGCCCACCCCCCCACCCCCACGCCACTGGCTGTACTTCCTGCCATCTCTCTCCAGAGCTCCTCTCCCCTCTCTGGTGGCACCCTGGCCATGAAACTAGGCTGGTAGCCCAGAGGACATCCAACTGGGAATGGTATGTGATTCTCTTGGGGACCCACTCTCCCTGCCGCGGTCTCCCAGAAAGATAAGCTTTTTTTAGTTCTAAGAGGCATTTCTCAGCAATCCATGGGGAAGAGTGCTGTTTCTCTGGTCTTAGAATGTGGGGAACTTGGGACTTTGATTTGCAACTGTGGGCCCTGATCATTCATTCTGCGGAATTCTTTGGCCCTTCACACCACCATATCACTACCACAGCAATGCTCCCCTTAAGTAAGATATCCTGAACCCCATTTGGCCTTTCCTTGGTGACTCAGGGGCATCATGACCTAACATCAACAGAGGAGGGCCCTGTGACATAGAGAGACAGCCATTCCACCCTCCTTCCTACCTGGAGGTCTTGAGCAGATCATTTCACCTCAATCTCAGCTCCCTGTCTGGAAAAGAATGTAGTGGGGAGGATGAAATGAGGTGAGAGATGAGAACGCACTTGCAAACTGCTTGGTGCCCTGAATACCCTTGAAACATCTGATGGCAAATCAAATCCATTCGATTTATAAGAACAAAACTACAAAATACTTATCACTCTATGTGGTTCTGAAGAGTGACCCATAGTTTTACTTTCTGACATCATTCTACTTCCTCTTTCTTCCCTAGGAAACTGGTACGAATGAAATTTCTTTGAACTTGAAATCTGAGCAGTGGTTTTTCGTGGAAGCTACGCTACATGGTTGATTGACTCTTTTTTCAGTTTTATCAAAGTGAATGCAAATAGTTAAAAAGTCAGCTGATTCAGAGGGTACATGGTGGAAAGTTACAGCACCCTGTCTTCCCACTTCCATCCTTCCAACCAGTCCTACTCCTCAGATGCGACAGCTTTTAACTCTTGTGTCTTGGTATTTACTTCTACAGCTCTAAAGAGTATGTTTATGGGGCGGCCCAGTGGCATAGTGGTTAAGTTTGCATGCTCTGCTTCGGCAGCCCGGGGTTTGCAGATTTCGATCCCTAGCAGCGCTCGTCAAGCCACGCTGTGGCAGCATCCCACATAAAGCAGAGGAAGATTGGCACAGATGTTAGCTCAACGACGATCTTCCTCACAAAAAAAAAAAACAAAAAAGAGTATGTTTATGTTGCTTTTTGGAGAAATCCTTCAAGAGGAAAACAAGAAGACAAAGAGATAGAAAATATGAGAGGAAAATTAGACCAAAAATCAGGAGACAAATATTTGAATAAGAGACAAGAATGAGAAAATGGAAGGAAGAAAATTCTATCCATCCATCCATCTATCTGTCTATCTATCTATTTATCTATCTATCTATCTATCCATCCATCCATCCATCCATCCATCCATCCATCCCTCCCTTCCTCCATCCATCCACCCATCCATCTGGTTCCCCAGAGGTAAAGAAGGTGAGATTCCAATTTAGGTTTGTTGAACAGAGGTTTCCTGCTGATATGTAGTGTCTTCTCAAGGCCAGTGCCCTTTGACTTCATTGGGCCCGGCTAAACGAAATTTTCCAGGCCCCTACTGAAAGCCAAGTTTCCAGTCTCCATGGTTTTTCTCTTTCCCTTTGCTCTTCTTTCTCTACTGCTTTCTTTTGTGCATCCTGAAAAGGTGATCTACAACAAAACCTCTGCCTGTACATGCTTTGGGGGCGAGTTAACCTGGGTGGCTGACACTTCCTTTTAAGTGTAAATCCCCAGCACATCCACCAACGTGGATAAATGACAAAAGCATAATGTTGAGCTAAAAAGTAACACATGATTACACATGATTGATTTTGCCACATATAACTTTATTAATAGCCAAAGAATGTTATATTTGATGAAACCAAACTTTCACTAAAATAAACAAAATTTGGGGGCCGGCCCGGTGGCACAGCAGTTAAGTTCACATGTTCCGCTTCAGCGGCCCAGGGTTCGCCGGTTCGGATCCTGGGTGCAGACATGGCACCGCTTGACAAGCCATGCTCTGGTAGGCGTCCCACATATAAAGTAGAGGAAGATGAGTACAGATGTTAGCTCAGGGCCGGTCTTCCTCAGCAAAAAGAGGAGGATTGGCAGCAGATGTTAGCTCGGGGCTAATCTTCCTCAAAAAATAAAATTAAATAAATAAAATAAAATAAACAAAATTTGGAACTAAAATCCAAATCATGATATAACAACAAATAAATGAAGACACCAAGTTAGTAATACAAACACATGTTTACAGAGTAAGCCAAGTTAGAAGGTTTTTGTAGAAATAATGGCTTTAGCAGTAGCCTCATTTTGCCCCTATTCCTCTTCCACCTGCCTGGGTCCCTGTTTATATCATTAATATTACTCAAAAGCATGAATCAGAAATGGCACCACCCAAACATGCATGGGTGAATTTCCACTGACTAAGTGGTGACACAGGAAGTTGATTCTCATATAACCAGCATATGTCAAGATATCTCCCAGCCCTCAAGGATCATTTTTATTTTAATACACAAATGGACTGGCAAAGTATCCATTCCACGGATGAGAGGAGCCCAGCCCCTCCCCAAGAGTTCCTTGCGTTCCTGGAGGCTGCTCCTCTGAGTCTGTCCTGCAGTCTGTTCCCCACTGTCACTTGGTGCCTGGCAGCTGCTCTTCGCTCTGCTTGCCCACGTGTCACCCCTGGCTTGGAAAACCACTGTACACATGTCATTTCTCCCCCAGCTCTGTTCATACAAGTTTTTGTTGTGCAATTTAATTGGAAATTTGATGGCAACAGAAGATTGCAACACAGCATTATACAGGCAGCAACTGGAGACAGAATGTTATACAGAACTTCTACAAATGCACTGGTCATTGTCCATTGTGGGGACTTTCTGCTCTGTTCTTCCTTTTTTCCCAGCTTTATTGGGATATAAGTGACTATAACACTGTGTAAGTTTAAGGTGCACAAGGTGTTGACTTGATACCACTTATATGTTTTAATATGATTACCGCCATAGGTTAGCTACCACCCCCATCCTGACACCCAATAACCATTGCTTTTTTATGGGGAGGACATTTCAGATCTACGCTCTTCTTGAGCTCTCTCTCTGCTGCTACCCTCTTCCCCGACTCTCCTCCTCACCAGCCGGCCAGGCTTCAGCCCCCAAATTCCTGTTACTTTTCTCGTGCACACCAATTCAGGTTGCTTTGCATCTTCACCGTCCCCCTTCTGACCATGCCTCACTCACAGAGATCCAGCAAGGCATTTTCCTAACCCCCACCTCAAAAGAAAAACCAAAACAAACTCTCGAAGTTCTATCTCCCCTGTTATGAATTAAGTCTACTCTGCCGCCTTGTTATAAAAACAAGGACAGTAGTCAGTTATTGCTTTAAATGGCATTTCCTCCTCCTGCCGCATGTTTGACAATATGAGAAAGAGCATTGATTCTGTCTACCATTTCTAGAGTGCCTCGTAAGTACCTGTCTTATCTCCAATCCTCATAAATCCCCTGTGAAGTGGTAGATGGTATCACGCCTATCTTGCAGATGAGAACGCAGAATCTCGGAGAGGGTCGAGTGACTTGCCTGAGGTCTCCCAGCTGCTAGTCGGCAAAGTCTGACTGTGAACCAGCACCCGCCTGATCCCTAAGCAGATGTCTCTCTACAACGTGGTAGCTAACTGCCCCCACCAGCCCTGGGTGCCTTTCACTCATGCCTCATTCCTCTATCTCTATTCGTCTCAGGTTTCCACTGAAATGGATTGGTGGAAGAGAAATTTCTGGATCATCTTAGCTGTGACCATCATCATTGTCTCCACGGGCCTGAGCATCATCCTGTACTGTGTCTGTAGGTTGCTGCTTAGACAAGGTAATGGCCAGGGGGAGGGGAGAGGAGCAGTGGTTATCAGAACATAGGGCTCCTTTAGGGCAAGATTAGATCTGCGCCTGTAGAGGCTGAACGTTGAAGTAAGCATCATGCTTTCTGGGTTTGAGTCCCAGCCCTGCTCCTAACTTGTATCTCTGGGCCTCAGTTTCCCCATCTGCATAGTGAAGGGAGGGAAGTTAACTAATCCCCAAGGTTAACTAATCTTCCAGCCCCAAGGGCTTGGGTGAAAGCAGAATCTGTTTCAAGGCACACTATGCTCCAGTGTTTTCTTTCTCCAGAGTGGCTGCTGATTATAGCGTCTTATCTCTTAGAGTCAAAAGAGAGCACAAGTCCATGAAAAGTCAAAAACTGTCTTGATTCCAAACTCATCAAGTTGTATATTTGTTGTACATATTAAATGTGTACAGCTTTTTGTATGTCAATCATACCTCAATAAAGAGGTTTAAAAAAAACTGTCTTGAGGTATGAAAAATGGACTCAATCCATGATCGACATGTTTGGCCACCATGATCACCTACTCTAAGATAATACTCTGAATTTCTGGTATTATATCCACCTTGGCCACTGGTTCTTGACATCCTCAGACATAAATAAGCAGCTACCTGGAGGTTAACTTTAGACTATCTATGAGTAGGTTTTCCATCTTGCTATTCATCTCCAGAAACATGATATCCTTGATTCAACTCTGTGTTTTCTTGAGATCTTATCCCTTTACATGATGACCTGAGCCTGGAGTACACCTGGGGACGGTAAACACTCTGAAAGGCACAGCCACCTTCCCCTGGGGCACCCAGGCAGACATCCCTCCGAGATTAAGGCACTGTCCTCCAGTCGCATCTAGACACAGCCTCAGAATCCTGCTCAGCCCAGTGGTGAAAGACAGGACTGCCCAAGAAGTGAAATCTTCTTGTCATTCTTCTCGATCTCTTTTTAGATAACAAGAAAATTAAGATTCAGAGAGAGGTGAAGCCTTGGTTAAGGTCTCATAGGGGCTAGTGGCAGAGTTGGGACCAGAAAGTGGGCTCCCTGTTCAATGTTCTTTCCCCTCCACCCCTTGATGGTAATTAGTTTTTATTAATACAAAAAGTGTATTCTGGCCCCTATAGTCCTCTATCCATTTGCCGTCTTAGAAGGTTTCATTCTCAGATAGGGACAAATGTATGACCCTGAACCAAAACTTTACCTATTCTCTTTTATCTTAACCCACTCCTATTAAAAAGCAGGTTATGATTAATAATAACTTATACATCCAGCATGTAACAGTTTACAAACTGCTTTTCCCATTCTTTATCTCATTTCCTCCCAGCCACACTTTTGGTTGTTTATTCAGCCAATATTTCTGAATGTCAACTACCCACCAGGCATGATAACAGGCAGTGAGGAAATAAACACAGCACGCATGGTCCTACCCTCGAAGGCTTAGCCCAAAGCTCTGTGGTCAGGTAGCCCAGGTTCAATTCTGGCTCCACCACTTATTGGTCTGTGTCCCTAAGTCTGTTTCCTCTTGATGATTCTCCTTCTACATGTCCTGACCCCTCCTGGTGTCTGAGGACTTCTAAACTCTAAAATCACAGCTTTTGCTAATTCTTCCTAAATGAATATGCTTATTTTTTTTCCTTAGGCAAGAAATTTGAAATTGCCAGGCCCGTGAAACAAGATGAAGAAAAGATGTATGAGTAAGTGGGGTGAAATCCTTCTGCTTTTTAATTTTGAGAACCGCCCATTCACTTCCACTCCTGCACCTACGCTGGTGTGTTAGTAAGAGTGAAACACCCACTCTTCCCATGGAGCAGGTGAAATGTCACATCTGCCAACTCTCCCCTCTTTAAGCGGAAAGGTCTCAGGGCTTTGGGGGTTCAGGGCCCCATCTGGCTCTCTCTGCTCTCCAGGTCCTCCTTGTCTCATCTGGTTTGATAGAGGTCACAGGTTGGGCGTTGTGTTCTGGGCCCACCACTCAGTGTTAGGGCTGCTTTTCCTTTCTTTATTTGGATTACAAGTCTAGTCTTCTAAAAGCAATTGGGTTGAACAAAAATAGGCCATTGGCTTTACTTTTGCATTTTGTGCTCTGTTTGGGGCTTTATGATTGCCATCTGTGTTGAGGTCCCCAAGACCACCTTTAGGCTTGATGATTCGCTAGAAGGACTCACAGGACCCAGAAAAGCTATTATATTCACAGTTATGGATTATTACAGCAAAAGGATACAGATTAAACCCAGAAAATGGAAAAGGCTTACAGGGTGGAGTCCAGGAGAAACCAGGTGCAAGCTTCCAGTTGTCCTCTCCTGGTGAAATCACACAGACCGCACTTAATTCTCCCAACATCAGCATGCGAAGCATTACCAAGCAGAGAAGGTCACCTGAGCCTTAGTGTCTAGGGTTTTTGTTGGCGGTCGGTCAGTCACATTAGCACAAAGTGCGCTCATCACCTACTTTAGCCTCTCAGTCTCCAGCCCCTCCAGAGGCCAAACGGCTACAGTATGACCTAGGACCCCAGGCAAACACAAGCAGGCATTCCCCCTCAATCAGCTTATTAGCATAAACTATCTGGCTGGCCCAAAGCCCCAGGTATACAAAGACATTCTTATCAGGCAGGATATTTTAAGAGCTTAGAGGTTACCTCCCAGGAGCTGGTCAAAGTCCAGTCCTTTCTTTGGAATGTACTCACTATCTGAAACAAAATCTGTTTTTCTAAAATGACTTTTGTTAGGGCTCAAAGGATCCAGCAAATAATAGACCTCTTCCCCACCAATTCTGATCTCCTTGAAGAGTAAGACAAATGTGTCATGCAGTTCGAGACCCAAAATATTGCCTTTATCGAGAATCAAACTGGCATTGCAGAAGGTGACTCTTCTCCATGAGCAAGTGAATTTCCTCATTCAAAGCCAAGCAAACTTTCCTGCACAGTGCACAGGCAGCCCTGGAGATCTCAGGTCTCCCCGGCAGGGCAGCCCCTTTCTCTGATGACAAAGACCCGAGCAGAATATATGCTTTTTGAAGTTAGGCTGGCTCTGCAGGAGAAAGTGGGAGGAGCTGGATCTTTCCCAAAGTCAGATAAATTTCCTCTTCTCATGGGAAGAGCCATGGTCAGGGAGGGGGGTAGAGAGAAGCGACCAATGGAGCTCTTGCCATGTGTCCCCTTCTCCACTCATGCCAACAACCTAAATATGCTTACACTCCCAGGGGGACTTAACCACATACAGGAGGCCAAAACTTGGCTCAGAAGAATCTAGTACCATTTTGGAAATCAGAGTACATGAAGGGAAATGGGGGTCTAGGTAAAGAGGCTTTTTGTTAAAACTTCTTAGCAAAGTATAATATGAATACAGAAAAGTGCACACAGCAAGAGTTTATTGCCATTGTCATTGAGTGGATTCAAACTCTAGCGACGCTGTGTACAGCAGAGCAGAACCCTGCCCAGTCTTTCTGTGCTGTCCTCTCACCTTCTAAAGCTCTGTTAGATAGCGCTCCACTGCTATTCACAGGGTTTTCATGGCCAATTTTCAGAAGTAGATGGCCAGGTCCTTCTTCCTAGTCTCTCTTAGTCTGGAAGCACTGAAACCTGTCCATCATGGGTGACCCTGCTGGTATTTGAAACACTGGTGGCATAGCTTTCAGCATCACAGCAACATGTAGCCACCACAGTGTGACAGCCCACAGATGGGTGGTGTGGTTCCCTGACCAAGAAATGAACCCAGGCTGTGTTGGTGAGAGCACCAAATCTTCATCACTAGACCACCAGGGCTGGCTATGGTAAGAGTACAACTCAATGAGTTTTTGCAAACTACACGGGCCCAGGTAGCTGGCACCCAGATCAAGAAACAAAATTACTGGCACCTCAACACCTTCTATTCCCTTTCAGCTATTACACCCCAAAGATAACCACTATCTGGAATAGTATAGGTTAGTTTTTTCTTGTGTTTGTGCTTTATATAAATGAGATTTGACAGTATGTCTTATTTGATGTTTGGCTTCTTTTGCTCGCCATTTTTTGTGAGAGTCCTCATGTGTGGTTGTAGACTGTTCATTCTCATTGCTATAGAGCCTTCCACTCTGGGAGCATACCAGGATGAATTCATCCATTCTGCTGCTGATGGACATTTGGGCAGTGTCCAGTCTGGGGTTGTTATGAATAAATCTACTATGAACATTCTGGTACATGTCTCTTGGTGAACATATGCAAGCAGGTGTTCAGTAGGGTATATATCCAGTGGTGGAACTGCTGTCACATGGTGTGTGTACATATAGCTTTAGGAGTATATCTGTTTACAAATCAAAATACACCTGGCGCTTACCTCCCCCTCATCATCCAGCTCGAGTGAACAAAGGAAGATGTGCTCCATGCTCTAAGGGCCAGAGCTGCTTCTTCTCAAATCCAGCGGGTCCCTGGGCTGGAGGAAATGGTTTCTTTCGAGTGCCAGTTACAAATGGGATGCCAGACCTAGAAACGGAAGGAAATGCTGCCAATTTTTAGGGACCAAGATTTGAATGTTCAACCCTGTCCATTTGCTTTGATGTTTTCCTTTACCTCTGCTGACGGCAGGCATAGTCAAATCCAAACCCTGACTCCTCCCCTTTTTCTCTCCCCAGGAATGTTACTAATCAGTCGTCAGTTCAATTACCCCCCCTGCCACCCCGGGGTTTGCTGTCTTCAGAACGTGCCTGTGAGTATATTTTGCTGATGACAGTTTCATTCGGGATAGGATAACACATTTATCCAAAGGTCTTAGTCAGCTCAGGCTGCCCACAACAAAATACCATAGACAGGGTGTCTTAAACAACAGAAATTTATTTTCTCATGGATCTGGAGGCTAGAAGTCCAAGATCAAGATGCCAGCCGATTTGGCTTCTAGTGAGGGCTCTCTTCCTGGCATTTAGTGGGCTGCCTTCTTGCTGTGTCCTCACGTGGCCTTTCCTCAGTGTGTGCATGGGGATGGGGGGGGGGGGTGAGGGGTAGAGAAGAGAGAGAGAGAGCTCTCTGATGTCTCTTCTTACAAGGACACTAGTCCTATGGGATCAGGACCCCACTCTTTTTTTTTTTTTTTTGAGGAAGATTAGCCCTGAGCTAACTACTGCCAATCCTCCTCTTTTTGCTGAGGAAGACTGGCCCTGAGCTAACACCTGTCCCCATCTTCCTCTATTTTATATGTGGGACGCCTACCACAGCATGGCTTTTGCCAAGCGGTGCCATGTCCGCGCCCGGGATCCAAACCGGCGAACCCCGGGCCTCTGGGAAGCGGAACGTGTGAACTTAACCGCTGCACCACCGGGCCGGCCCCAGGACCCAACTCTTATTTGACCTTAATCACCTCCTTAGAGGCCCCATCTCCAAATATGGCCACACTCGTTGGAGGAAGGAAGGGAGTGTCAATGTATGAATTTTGTGGGGACACAAACATTCAGTCCATAACACTAGGATTTGCAGATGGCAGCATCCTCTTTAAAAAAGATGATTAAATTAAAAGGGGGCAGAAGAAGTGCCAATGCTCCTGATACTCGATGTGTAAATCCATACTGAAATCCCAGCTTGGAGCATGAATAAAAGGAACGTAGGCGTGTCCCTGGGCCTCTCACACTTCCTATCAGAAAAACTGCCTGGTTCCCTTGACTGGAACGTCCTTTAAGCTCTTCACAAAGCTGGCTTTACTTCATCCTTCAGGTGGCAGCTCAGATGTCACCATCTCAAAGAGGCCATGCCTGACCACCCTATCTAAAGTAATCCTGCTAATTTTCCATGACACTTATGGGAATTATCCAAAATTGTGTCATTTAGTTATCATCCGTTCATTCATTTTGTCTCTCCTCCACTAGAAATGTAAACTCCAGGAAATAGGAACCTTTCTCATCTTGTTCACCCCTGTTTACCCACCGCTAAGAACAGTGCCTGGGGCGTAGTAGATAATTAATAGGAATGTTTTGATTGAGCGGATAAATAATAATAATAGCTGACATTCAATGAGCACGCACTGTGTGTCAGGCCCCACACTGGGCTTTTTACAGGCGTTGTCTCCTTTAATCCTCGCAACAACTCTACAAGGCAGGTACGTTATTATTCCCCTTTGACAGTTGAGGACACTGAGACACAGAGGACTTAAGTGACTCGCCCACGGCCACACAGCTCGTGACTGCTGGAGCCGGAATATGAACTTGGGTCCGTCTAACTGCAGAGTTCTGCAGGAAATGAAACGGTGGTGGTTTTTCAGGTTCTCTTAGGAAAAGATGAGATTGCGGTGGAGGCAGTGCCGATCCCCAGCAAAGGTGGAGTGAGCTGTTTCATCAGCCCTCGTCTGGCCACGTCAGTCCTCTTGCAATGTACGCGTTCTCTACTAATTCCGCCTTTAGAAACACAGCTGTCCCCTTCCTTTTTAGCAGAGAGATTCGTGCATGAGCAGTTACGGATAGTTCTGGAGAACAGTGTAAGTCATTGGGAGGCATGTGCCAAAAAGGAAATACGGTTTTGTATCACTTCCTTAGGAGAGTTAGGATCTGTAAACACAACACTACTCATCTGGCAACTGGCTCTGGTCAGTTTCTTATCTCAGCTTTTGTTTCATGGTTCCCCCTCCAGTACAGTCTTAGGCAGAGGGACATGGAGTCAAGATGTACGACCAATATTCGCCATTTACTCACTTGGGTGATCCTGAGACTGTGTCAAAATGGAGATCTGGTCCACCAAGAAGTGGGAAGATCACCAAAACCCGTGAAAATCACACTGAGCCACTTGGTCAAAATTATGTAGACACAGTAGCTTTGCATCTAAGGACCTATTTGTGTTTTCTAGCCCCACAGGAAACCCCAAGTCCGCCACCAGCTACATACACCCTGGTAAATAAACTTAGAAATAAGAAGGTAAATTCCGTCCCAAGCTATGTTGAGCCTGAAGAAGACTATGACGATGTTGCTATCCCTGAAAACATGGAAAAGCATCACTTAGAAACCTCCATGTCTCCTTTTTGGCCAGCTGAAGAAGGTTCACACAACTTATTTTAAAACAATCAAGAGTGGTTGAAGTTTAGTAGATACCCAGTCCCGAAAGCCAGCGGCAATGTTACGAAGCTTTGTAAGATAAGCACTTCCTGAACCTTAGACACAGGCGCGTCAGCGATCAGATGACCGCAGGCAGAGGAAAGAAGCAGATGCTCAGCCTTGAAGACCCAGAGGAGCCAGACCTTGAGCTTCTGTTGAGCGAGTCCCACGGGGAGGACTTCGGTTCCCTGCTCCTACCCGTGAGAAACCACTCAGTTCTCAGCACTCTTCCTTGTTTCCTTCCCTTGTTTGTGTGGTTCTAAGTGATCTTAAATCTTGCGGTTCGATTGTACACAACCTCTCGGGTTCCCATCCCCAGCACGGCCCTCACTGAGCAAACGGTCTTGTACCCACCCGCCCCACCCACTTCTCACATTGAGGGGCTGTGGGTGGTAGTTACAGCTGAGCGCTCTTGTGCGCAAGTAACTGCGTCAAGCCTTCTGGGTTCTTCAAGGGAGGGAGTGCTTTTTGTTCACGTGAACTCTCCCCACCTGCACACGCCCACACCCCGGTGCCTCTCTGTGACCTTGGCCAGACTGACCGTGGAAACTCAAGCTCTCACAGGAGGTTTTTCTCCTGTGCTCCCCCGTTGCCCCATAACAGTCAACAAAGGACAGAAGTTACACAAGGAGGTGTCGTTTTGCCATATGTGCATTGCGGGAGCTATAGGAAAAGTGGGTTTCCCCAGGAAAAATCATGGGGAACAAGAAAGAAAGGGAGATTAAACGGCAAACTCAAGATGAGAGTTCAGGGGGCTCACTGGCCTCCCCCATCATTTCCATTACTGCCTCCTCCCTAGGATAAAGTGCTATGAGAACAGCGCCAAGCCCCTTCCTTCCAGATCACTGTTCCTGAGCCACTGGAAGCAGAAACTCCAGTGCGATGTGCCGCAGTCAATGAGATGCTGGGGAAGTGGGCTGCTGTCCGGTAAACGAGTGCTCTCGCTGCCAAGGCCCAGGTCAACTTCGTAGGCTCCTCAGCTTCATCATTTCCTTCGAGCTCATTTCCTAGAGCCCTAGGACTGGACACTTTCTAACCAGACTCACAAGAGGCTGATTCCTAAGCAATCCCTGGGAAATCCAGAAAAGAGCAGGCTTGCAGGGAGAGCACGATGAACCGTGAAAAGGCCCAGGCGTGGCCCTTGGACTGAGCTGCTCCTCGAGAATTGGAAACTGTGTTCCCACCACAGTGAGGCTTCCTCCCTCAACCACTGCTGGACCAGTGGGGACACGTGCTTCCTCCCGGCTTCTCTCTTTCTAGACGCTGTGGAGACCTCCAGCTGCATGGTCGTACTTCCTTATTTCAGGCCAGTGGTTCACTAACTGGTCTTATGGAACTCTGATATTCCACCAGCCAGAGAGAGGACTCTTTTCCCAAATTATAGAAAAAAAAAGATAAAGGATAGAAGAATTTCGCATGTATACTCTCCTCTTAGAAATTTTCTGTAAGCCATCTGCATCGATGACAAAAGTTAAAAACAAATTCCAGGTAAATGTTAACTCCTCCTTGGTGTCTGGGACCCCACCGTCTCCTCATTCTCCTCCTGCCCGTCTGGCCTGTCTCAGTCTTGTTTGGGAGCCCCCTTTCTCTCTGAACATCTCGTCAATGCTGGTCTTCCTCAGGGTTCTGTCCCAGTCCCTGCCCTCATCTCACTCTAAACCCTCAGGAGGGATCTCACCGATGGGCTCAGGGCCCCCTCTACTCTGATGACTTCCAAATCGCAGACCCCAGCTAGGCTCTCTCTCCTCAGTTGCAGACCTGGCTGCCTCCAGGACATCCCCATATGCTTCTCCCGGAGGCTCCTCGAGTTCAATATACACTGAAAAGAGCTGATCACCTACCCCCAATTCCAGGCTTCTTGTGCTCTGCTATCTTCTTAATTGCTGAAGTCAGAGGCCAGCGCACCGTCCGGAGTCCCTCCTTCCAGTGTTCCCGCCTCCTGCTGACTGTGCCGCTTGAGGAGGTTTCCAGTCAGTCCCCACGTCTCCATCGCCCTTCCCAGGCCAGGCCATTGCCAGCACTTGCCAAGAGGACAGCCTCCCGCTGGCCTCCTGCCCTGGCGTCTCGCCCTCCAAACCCCTTGCTACATGGCAGCCGGCGATCTTCTAAAGTGAACATCTGACCACTTCATTCCCTTGCTAACTCTCCTCTTTCCCCATTATCCTCAGAAAAAGCCCAGCTCCTTCATGTGGGTTACAGATTTGTCAGGATCTCGTCCCCGGTTATCTCTTGCCGACCTTCTCCTCCTCACCCCCTGGCAACTTCCACTCCACCCAAATTTTTGCTCCGGCCATTTGAAATGACCTCATCTGTGGTTCTCCTGGCCCTGTGGCTAGGCACAGTACTCTCCCCTCTGTCTGGAACATTCTTCCTCACCTTCTGATCATCTGCTTAGATCCTTTCCTCAACCCCCCAAATTTGGGTCTGGCGCTCACTTAGGTGCTCTCCTCTCATGGCATTAGCACGCTGTAACTACCCATTTACCTGTCTTTCTCCCCCCCTAGACTGAGAAAAACGTGAGGGCAAGAACTGTGTTTCTTTTTCCCCCGTTGTTTTCTCTGTTCCCAGCACAGTGCCCAGACACTTTGGAGATGCTTAACAAATATGTTGAATGAATGAATGAATGAATGAATGAAGTCCTCTGGGATCTCACCCTTCCCTGTACTTGGCCCTGTGGAAACGCTTCTCCGTCTGCGCTATAATTGTCTGGCTACTTTTCCATCCTCCTTTCTAATCTGGGGACTCCTTGGGGTGGAACTTGCCTAGCTCACTGCTATATTCCCAACGTCCAGCACAGACCCTGGCATTTAATACATACTTACTGGATCTTGAACATTAACGGGAAACCTACCAGTCAGTTTGACAAAAACAAACAGACAAGCCCTTTCTGTCTGGGCGTGTGTAATTTGGTTGAGATTTTGTACGGGACACCTGTAATAAAGCCATGTTTTTACCAGTTTGGTTAAAAAAAATTGCTACCAGTTTGGAAGATAGAATTAAATATGTTAAGATTTCTCAGGATTTTTTTTGTGTATTCTAGCCCTACGGGAAACCCTAAGTCAGCTACCAGCTACATATTCATAAAGTCAGAAATAAGAAGATAGTTTCCATCCCGAGCCATATGGAGCCTGAAGATGACTATGTTGGTGTTGACATCCCTACGCATATCGAAAACCATCATTTTAAAACAACTCCTGTTCTGATACCTTAACTATTTTGAGAACTGATGGTTTACTCATATCACAAATTGGTGGATTATAGTTTTCTCTAAAATAGTTAAAGTTCTGATCTTCTTTGTGGTATAAATAAGATTGTTTTCAGGAAATGCTCCAGCATTACCAGCAACAAATTTTACAAATCATGTGTATTAGTTAGTATGCTTTGGGCTGCAAGGAACAGGCTTTCCAACTAAAGATAACTTAAACAGTGAGGAATTTATGACCCTGCAAATCAGGAACCCTAGAGGTAATCACTCCAGAATTCAGCAACTCTGAGACTCAGGAGTATGGACTGACTTTTCTTTGATTCTCTTAGCTTTACCCTCATGGTGGCAAGGCGGCTGCCATAGCTTCAAGCATCACATCCTCACATGATAACAAACAAAGTTAGGAAGGAAAGGGGCATTTCCTCCCATGTAGCTCTTTTTATTAGGGAGGAAATTCTTTCCCAGAAGCCCCCAGCAACTCTCTCTAATGTCTCATTGGCCTGGATTGGTTCACATGCCCACCTATAGGAAAGGCTGGGGAGTGTACATGGGGCATTTTCAGCCTTTCTGGCTGGAGGTTGGCTTTGCCCTCAAGGAAAAAAGAGGGAATAGCTGCTGGATAGGCAGCCTGCCATCTCCCTGGGTCAGTTCACTTTAGCAAATAACACTGTTCTTTATTTACTATTTTTTCCATTACAATCTCAGATGTGTTGGGGAGTTCAGGGTGAGGTGTGGTGTCCAGATTCTACCATTCACCCTTCTTCTTCTACAGGGTTTTGACCAATAATAACGCAGAAGGGACTGCCCGTCAGATGAGGTTAATAACAGAACGGCAATAGCAACAGCATCAGGAGCCGCCAGTGACTGAGCTCCAGGGGCTTCACGGTGCAGTGTCCCCATGACCTGGCACAGGCGGGGCTGCTGGGTGTCCTCAGAGAGCTTTCTCCTCCCTCCACCTCCTCCCCGCCGCTGCTCCTTGAAGCCCACTCTGACGGGCTGGTTCTTCCCCACCCCCTTGGATAAAATCTCAGGCCAGGGCCCTTGGCTTTCCTGTCACTCTGAGGTCACCAGAAGCCCTCCAGGTGTGGGTTACACAGGTGTATGCATTTGTTAAAATTCAGCGAATACACACAAGATTTCTGCATTTCAACCTAAGTAAATTTTACCCCGAAAGAAGAAACTGTGAACAAATATCGAGCTCCAGTTAGCGACAGGCACACTCAAGTACTTAGGGGGAAGTGCACGACGTCTGCAACTCACCTTGAAGTCACCCAAGGACAGGGTGGCTGTAGAGCCTGTGCGTTAGGTGTGAGGGAAACACGGAGCCTCCTGTGACCACCCTCAGCTCTTGTTATCACCTCCACGCTTCTCCCGGAGAGAAAATGGAGGAGCAGCTGTGCATGGGTCGGAGAGAGGCGCTGGAGTCTGTCCTCCTTTTGGAGGCAAGATGACTCCATCTACATTCTCAGCTAACGCTTTGGACTCAATTCAGTCAGTTAGTCCCTCCAGTCTCCTCCTTGTAGGAAGAGAAAGGGACTCTCCTCCTCCATGGAAACTGAGAGAAAGAGGATAAGGCTCCCTCCTGACTAAGGATGACCTTTCCCTGACCTTGCTCCGCGGCCCTCTCCAGAGCTGCCAAGGGGCAGCAGGCAGAGCAGTGTCCTGGGGGTCAGCCCAGCTCTGCCTGCAGGGCGGAAGCCTGTGCTTCGCCCCCCCAATATATATTCCACTCTTCCCAGCAAAAGCCTCCGATTTTCCGGTTGGATCCACTTCTTCCTCTTCTCTAAGTCGGTGCGGTTTGCATGGACCCTCATCCCCAACTCAGGGCCAGAGCACGTGACCCCGCCTGGGTGATCAGAGACCTCCAGTCCCTTAGCCATGGTGACTGACGGCCTGATGCTCTGAGTACCAGGGCAGGTGTTCCTTCCCACTCGATTTGAAGCTGAGGGGATCTGAGTTCTCAAGGTGGCATCTGCCATAGAGGACACTGAGCTGAGACAAGAAGAGAACCCAGATCCTAGCGCCACTGTTTGAGCTCCTGTATGCAGCCATGCTTGATGCAGGCATGACCTCTGAATTTTTTCGTTACATGAACCAATGTTCTTTAAATGCTTTCAACTCTGCCCCTTCAGGCCCATCCCCACCATTGCTGCCTAATCTTGGTCTCGTCCTCTTTCATCCGGCTGAATGCAGAAGCCTCTCGCCTGTTCTCTCCTCCTCCAATCCATCTCCCGCTTGCTGTCAGAATGAACTATCTGAAACACAAATCTGATTAGGTCACAGCCCCGCTTAAAATCCTTCAACGGCTCCCTGTGCTCATGAGGATAAAATCCACACTCCTTTGTGCACCAGCCAAGGCCCTCATAACCTGGTCCCCGCGGGCCTTGTTTCAGCTCCTCCTCTCCTCCCACCATGCACCCTGATGGTGGGAAACCACTTGCAGCTCCCCAAAACATCAAAATGGTGCCAAGTCTTTGTTTATTCTCTTCCCTCTGCTGAGAACACCCTTCCCCTCCTTCTCTACCTGATAAACTGCAACTCGCCCCTACAGCCCCGGCTGGAGCACGGCTTTCTCTGAAAGAGCTTTCCTCACGGGCCCAGGCACACCCTTCCTCAGCATTTCTCAGGCACTTACTGATACGGATCAGGGCCGCCCCCAGGGAGAGAAGAGCAAGGCATCCTGGCCTACATGCCGATCTATGTGACCCGACTCATATCTAAAGTTATGCGACCACACAATAACCAGAGCCCACCTGCACTGATACCATTTTAATGACTTTTTACATCATCTTTCGTTTGTCTGGTAAAAATAAGTCATGTACCCATGCCTTATAAATTTAGCCCTAACCCTCAACACATTGCAGCCCTTCAGTGCCCTTGGGCCCTGTCCCCATGCTATTCCCTGAATAAAAGAGCACTACTACCAGACCTTGAGAGTCCAAGAAATCTTTCTTTCAATTCCTTGGCTCACCAAGCCCGCATGGCTTACCACAGCACGTAATGGTCCCCATCTTGTGGTTACACATCTCTCCTTCCCATTAGATGATGGGCTCCTTGAGGGGTAAGATTATGTCTACACAATCCTACAAACTACATTCGGGTTTGCTCAGGACTGTTGTGTCATTTGTTTGATGTCTTCGTATAATTATTATTAGCACCCATTTTCAAAGATGTCCTGGTTTGGATGATAAGTTACATGTTCACCCTACTTATTCATGATTAGGTCAGTGTCAGCACAGAGTGAGTGTTAAAAAATATTTCCCAAACAAATGCATGAAAGAGTAAGTGATCCTTCCTAGGTCTCATTTTCTACTATCAAGTAAATAGCTGAATTAGACCGTTTTAAGTTCTTTATTGCTTAAAGTGATTCAAGTAAAGTCAGTAAGACAAAAGGCTAAGACCAGCAGTTTCGATTTCTCTTCCCTTTGAAAAGGACCCTGCGTACAGATTTCCACATTCAAACATATTTCTGCCTAGATCAACAACTTCAGGGATCTCTGCCTGCTGGGAGTCTGGCTATTGACACAGTAGGTACAGCAGATCTCCTCGACTGAAGACCTGGTTCCCTCCGTCAGCCCCACTGTGGCTCTAACAACAGATAAAAAACAATTTCCACTTGTTCTGTGATGCATGTTGCGTCAATAGTATCATTACTATCCAGACACAGCTCCTGAATGGTAGCGTGCTTCAGTATCTAACCTACTCCATCTGCTTTCCCCAGGGGCACATGTGCAGGCTCTGCCAGGGCCAAGCAGCAGGATGAAATCTCACCTAGATTAACACTTGGTCGCCCAAAGCCGTCCGCCATAAATAGACAGGTAACAATGGACTGTGGTCACATTTCATTTTACTAGCGCAGAGTGTGCAAATCACCACGTGCAAAACCATTGTAAGAAACAGCCGGTTAATATCGTTGCATCTTGGCCCTTCAACTGTAAAACTCAGCTTTTTATATTTACCCACAACTTGCTGCCAAAATTTAGTGCAGCTAAAGTTTTAGATCAGCTACACTTGAACAATTTTAATATTCTGCAATCAGAAAACAACACCAAATTGCTTAAAATAAACTTGGTCCCTTATAAAATGACCTATAAACTATCAGCCTTTGAATTGTTTTCTTTTAACATTAGCTGCCTCGGCATTTTTTTACAACTTGGATGTCAATCAAACGTGGCTTAGGTTTTAACAAAAATTGCAGAAGGTAGTATTTAAGAAAAATGAAATTCCCCTGATGGCAAAAAAAATAGCTTATTTGCATAACTTGTATACCTCTATCTCCCAGGAGGCACAAACCAAAATAAATTTTCCGATACATTTAATATTGACGCTCTACAATGCTATTTTTAGTCACCAAGAAAAACTTCCTCTGAGTACACTAAAAATAAATATTGCCCTGCATTTCTCACTGCTGTTTAGAAAAGATATTCAATCACTATTTCATAGATCAAATCTCTGTTGTATTACTCGCCTAGTTGAATAATAATTCCAAAATTCTTTACACTTTGAGATTTGCCTGAAAAAAAACCTATATATGGATTTTTTTTTTAAAGGTCAGCTTTAGTCACTTTGGGGAGCAATTTGGCAAATTCCTCTTTTTTTTTTTTGAGGAAGATTAGCCCTGAGCTAACCTCTGCTGCCAATCCTCCTCTTTTTGCTGAGGAAGACTGGCCCTGAGCTAACATCCGTGCCCACCTTCCTCTACTTTATATGTGGGATGCGCCTTAGTATGGCTTGCGAAGCAGTGCTATGTCCGCACCAGGGATCCGAACCAGCAAACCCCAGGCTGCCGGAGTGGAACGTGCACACTTAACCGCTGCACCACCGGGCCAGCCCCAGCAAATTCTATTAAAATTGAAAACGTAGGGGCCAGTGCAGTGGCGTGGTGGTTGAATTCATGCACTCCGCTTCGGTGGCCCAGGGTTTGTGGGTTTGGATCCTAGGTGCAGACCTACACACCGTGCATTAAACTATGCTGTGGTGGCGTCCCACATACAAAATAGAGGAAGATTGGCATGGATGTTAGCTCAGGGCCAATCTTCCTCAAAAAAAAAAGAAAGAAAGAAAATGTGGACACCCTGCATGACCCAGCAACTCCACTTCAGGGATATATACCCTAGAAAGGAGCTTCCAAACTTTTTTGGTACCAGATCTCCATTCCACTCTTAAAAATGACCAAAGACACCAAAGAGATTTTTCATACGCAGAAGATATCTATTGATATTTACGTTAGTGGAAATTAAAACTGAGAAAGATTTAAAAGATTTATTAATTCATTTAAAATAGCAATAGGGGCCGGCCCAGTGGCACAGCAGTTAAGTTTGCACGTTCTGCTTCGGCGGCCCAGGGGTCCCAGTTCAGATCTCAGGTGAAAACATGTCACTGCTTGTCAAACCATGCTGTGGTAGGCATCCCACATATAAAGTGGAGTAAGATGGGCACGGATGTGAGCTCAGAGCCAGTCTTCCTCAGCAAAAAGAGGAGGATTGGCAGCAGAGGTTAACTCAGGGCTAATCTTCCAAATAAATAAATACATAAATAAATAAAATAGCAATAAACCCAGTCATGTTAACATAAATAACATTTTTATTAAAATAATTCTATTTTCCCAAACAAAAAAAAATTAGCGAGATGAGCAACATTGTGTTACATTTTTGTGCATCTCTTTAAGGTTTGGCTTAATAGAAAGCATCCGGATTCTCATATCTACTTCTGCAGTCAATCTGTTGCAACATCATTATCATGCAGCCTCTGGAAAGCTCCACTGTACATTCATGAGAGAGTAAGCATGAACAAGGGCAAGTAATATCTTAGTATTATTATGAAAATAGTTTTGATCTCATGGCCCAGACCACACTGTGAGAACCAGCGCCCTAGAGAAACTGAAGCTCATGTATAACCATGTTCTTCGTAACGGTATCGTTATAATGAGAAAGTGCAACCTACACATCTGTCCATCTATAGGGGGCTGCACCAATGCTGTTTTTCTCACCACTGTATTTCCAGTGACTGAGAAGGTGTTGGTCAGTGAAACGTGTGGGCGGAGGGAAGGAAGTGAGAGGGCCATTGAGGGAGAAAGGGAGGAAGTATACATATTGTTCTGCAACTTGCTTTAAAATTTAACCCTATTCTGGGGCCATCTTTTCACAGACATAGACTGTTAGTTCACAGGGTAGGAGTGGCCAAAAGCCATGTGATTGTTCTATAACTAGTAAGCGTATTCTTCTGTTGTCCAAAAATAAAGGTGTATTTAAGACGTTTTGATCTGCTAATCACCATGGGCTACAAACCACTGCCACCTACCGTTGTTTTAGGAAGCCCACACACTATGCGCAAAATGGCCTTTGCTGTTAAGAAAAAATAACTGAATAGCTTGCCCATATTTTCTTTGGGGGTATTCTGTAATTCAGACAGAAAATTGAGCCATTTACTTAAAGGCCTTTCTAGAAATGAGATAATCAACGTAGACCTCTTTGTTACCCTTGTAATTTGCATGTATACCGGAGGATTTTCTTAAGATATTTAGGTAAATTTGTTAATATTTCTCAGACCAAACAACAAAACCAATGGTTAAAACAAGTTAATAGAGGGGTTGGCCCCGTGGCCGAGTGGTTACGTTCGCGTGCTCCGCTGCAGGCGGCCCAGTGTTTCGTTGGTTCGAATCCTGGGCGCGGACATGGCACTGCTCATCAGACCACGCTGAGGCAGCGTCCCACATGCCACAACTAGAAGGACCCACAACGAAGAATATACAAATGTGTACCCGGGGGCTTTGAGGAGAAAAAGGAAAAAAAATAAAATCTTAAAAAAAAAAAACAAGTTAATAAATTATTTTCTTTGTTTAAAGGTCTTTTTATTTCCTCTTTTCTTGATTTTCTTGGTCTCTGATTTACACGGTGAGACAGTTTTAAAACTGCATGCAGAAAAAAATAGCAGTGCATAGTAATGCTCAATAAATGCTTGCTGCTGAGAAGGAAACACAAACATTCACGGCGGGTTTTGTTTTTTTTAAAGATTTTATTTTTCCTTCCTCTCCCCAAAGCACCCCAGTGCGTAGTTGTATATTTTAGTTGTAGGTCCTTCTAGTTGTGGCATGTGGGACACCGCTTCAGCATGGCCTGACGAGCAGTGCTAGGTCCACACCCAGGATCTGAACTGGCGAAACCCCAGGCTGCCGAAGCACAGTGCATGAACTTAACCACTCGGCCACAGGGCCGGCCCCTTGGTGGGTTTTTTGTGGGGGTTTTTTTGGTGAGGAAGATTGGCCCTAAGCTAACATCTGTTGCCAGTCCTCCTCTTTTTGCTCAAGAAAGATAGTCCCTGAGCTAACATCTGTGTCCATCTTCCTCTATTTCGTATGTGGGATGCTGCCACAGCATGGCTTGATGAGTCGTGTGTAAGTCTGTGCCCGGGATCCAAACCCATGAACCTGGGCCATCAAAGTAGAGCACAAGAACTTAACCACTATGCCACCAGGCCAGCTCCATCAGGGCCTTTTTTTAAAATACCTGGTTTTGTTCATTTTTGTATTTTCAACGTCTAGCACACGAGAGCCCAAAAAATATTGGGGTGGGAAGGAGAGAAGATGGAGGAGAGGAAGGAAGGCTGATGATGCTCAAAAAAGAGATAGAAGGCTATGATGTTCAGAGTCCCTTCCATCTCTGTGATTCTAGAACATTAATAACTATGACAAAGAAGCCATGGTAAATTATGAAGATTTCAAAGGCAACCTAAAATCATTGCACTGACAATGAAGGGGTTCAAGTCTTCTTACCCTTTATCACCAATGAAACAGCCCTGCTCTAAAGATTTATTACTGGGGATCCTCATTTTTCAAATATTCATTATCTAAATCTTCATAGTTATAAGCCTAGGTAGGGAAAATTCATCAAAACGTGAAAATATTCACCCATCGACTTCCAATTAGTCCCCTTGCAAAAATCCCTCCCCAGTTAATATTCACGTCTATCCCCACTGATCTCGTTAACACCTTGTCCCTCAGGTGATGTAAACATTGTATAATAAAATAAAAATATGGTACAATGAAAATTCATTACAAAGTAAAATTGCAAATCTTCCATCAAAGAAGAAGGATTTCACAAAGTTCATAAAAGTGATGGGGGAAATTGCTTGAATCGCAACCAAAGCCATTGACAAATGAGAACATGGCAGAGAAAACTGATACAAAGATGATTACATGATAATGATAGATGCTTCCTGTTCTAGCTATCTATTGCAGCATAACAAATCCCCCCAAAATTTACTGGCTTAAAATAATAACAATCATTTAATTCTCTCTCACCATTTCTTTGGTCAGGAATTTGCAAGGGGCTGGGCTGGGCAGTTCTGGGTTGCGGTCTCACGCAGTTGTAGTAGGATTGCAGCTCTGCCTCCTCACACTCAGGTGCCCTGCCCTGTTTAACCCCTAATAGGTCTCCACTGCTCTTGGGATAAAGCCAAAAAGCATACATATGGCTTTCCAGACGCTCTGTGGTGTGGCACAATCTTTCCAAGCTCATCTCATGCCACTCTGCACTCCTTGTGCCCGACCATCCACACTGGCCTTCAGTTTCCGCGATGCGTTGCCAGCTGCCACAGGGCCTTGCACGTGTAGTTCCTGCTACTTTAATGCTCTCCCCCTACAGCCTCCCATAGTAGACATCTGCTACGTTGCCTGGCCAAAGAGCTGTCTTATTTTTCTGCTATAAACAAAAACAAAAACGTGTCTTTTCTCTCCATCACCTGATGGGTCTTGTAGTAACGTGGCTCCCTTTCCCTATCCAACATGTAATTCAAGCTGGCCAATCAGAATACTTCAACCACTGTATACAGCTTTGGACATGTGATCCAAGCAGACCCCATCAGAGTCCCTTCTCTGTAATTGCTATAGAGGCTCTCCTTCCGTAATCCCGGGCACTGAAACATATCTACTGGTGGGAAAAAAAAAATCTATTGAGTCAACACAGAGAAAGAGGCAAAATTAAGATACAGAGAGAGAGAAAGGAGTCCTGATGACAATGCTTAAGTCCCTGAATTCTGGCCAGTCTACCCCCTGGACTTTCCTGTTACATGAACCAAGTTATGCTCAAGTTAGGGTTGTTCATCATCCTTCATCTGCCTAACTCTCCGCAGAAAGCCTTTACTGACCTTTCTGTGAAAGTCAGATCTTCTTTTATAAGCTCTTAGGGCACTATGTACTCTGCAGCATAGCACTCACCCGTTAGCACATTACATTTATGCTTGGAATTGTTTAAGTATCTCCTCCACGTGACTTTAAGTTCCACGAGAGGGCCTTTGGGTTTTGCTTAACGTTCATTGTATCACCAGCGCCTGGCAGAGAGCGGGCACTCCATAAATGTGTGTAGAACAAATGAATTACATAGTGAATCCACACAAGGGCAGCATGTTAAGCCCAGAAGAGATCAGAAAGAAGAGTTCTTTGTTCTTTGAAAAAAAAAGGCTAAAAAGCCAAAATAAGCCACACTTGTTACCAAACCCAAACACTGGTTCTTTCACCCACCGCACAGTAAGGCCAAGAACTGACACGTCAGACTTACAAAAAGGAAAGAGGTTTACTATTGTCAAAAGGCAGCCAGACAGGAGAGGGGACTTAGAACTCACTTCCACCTCCCAGAAGGGAAAAAGTGGGGGTTTTTATCTGGGGTTTCAGGTAGGCGACGGGGAGCATGTGGCCTTGCTGGTTGGCGCCTTCCCACCAGCTCGCGTTTGGCCTTGAAGACTGAATTTCTTTTCCCTTGACTGTCTGGACTGTTCTGGTTAGTTTTCACGTGCAGCCTGCGTTTGGCCTTGTGAGGCTGAATCTTGATGCCCGGACCTCGACTTCCTGGAAACGACAGCTCACTCCTATGCTAAGGAGGGAGTGACAGACCTGGTCAGTTTTAAACAACAGTTGATTATGCTGAATATGCACAGCTGCAGTTAGCAAAGCTTATCTTGAAGTTTTTGTTCTCTTCCTCCAGCCCAGGGAAGACTTCTTAATTTCTTTGCGCTCAGTTTCACTCTTACCATGACTTTATATTTCTCAACAAAAATGTAGCTACTGTCCTTCCCTGGACCTTGATTTTCATTTTTCTGGCTTAAGCAGTTCCTGGTTCTTAAAACAAAATCAAAACCAAAAACCAAAACAAAACACCTTTATTTTGTTATGTTAAAAGGAATATAAGAAATAAAATTCATGACTACAACTTTTCAGAAGAAAAGAAGAGTAAATGGAGAGAGGACTAGCTCTACCAGATTTTAAAACATATTTAAAAGTTCACACTAGTAATTACAACCCTTTATTATCAAAGAAGAGACAAATAAATGGACAGAAACATACCCCAAAATACATTAAAAAATACATATGTAAACTTAGTTAATGATAAAGACAGCATTTAAAAATCAGGAAAAGGAGGATGATCCATTAAATGGGACGCAGAGAGGTTAAGCAACTTGCTCAGTCACACAGCCCATAAGCGGTGGGTTAGCGATTCTGACTTGAGTGTCGTCTTCACTTCAGAACTTGCCCTTTTAAACATTACGCTATCCTTGCCTTTCTCTGTATTGCCACGCCTTTGGCAGGGCATGGCTAACAGAAGGCATCAATGAACGAGACGACAAAGGGATGCGGAGGGGGAAAAGAAAAAGACTAAAGTCAGAACTAAAAGCTAAGATGATTTGATGAAATCGCCCACCTGGACCAACAGTCCAAAACCCGGCCTGAGGCACGTCTAGGACCCTCGGAGGACTCTGCGTCTCGGTGGTAACCTCGCTCACGTAGCGCTGCGCCGGCAGGTGCAGCAACCGGCGCGACATGGGACCCTCCAGGAGTCGGCTCACGCGAGACCGGGCGGGCGGCGGAACTGGCCGAGTCTGCGCAGTCGGAGGCCTGAGCGGTGGGAGGACGCCTGGGGGCGCGCTCGCGGATTGGCAGGCACTGCTGGTCTGGCGGGGAGCGGGGACAGGGGGCCCGCAGCTCCGGGGAGCGCGCCGGGAGTGGCCGCCGGCCCCGGGCGCGGGGACCGTGGTGGTGGCTCCGCGCCCGAGTGAGGAGCAGGGGCTGCGCGATGGCGGCCGTGGAGGGGGCTCCGGTCGAGCGGGAGGCTGGGGGTGGCCTGGAGGTGAGACCCCAGTGCATCCGCAGAGCTGGGGGCCCCGACGCCTGAGTCCCTCAGGGAAGCGGGGTGGAGAGCTCTTCGGAGGCAGGCGCCTGATCCCTCATTTCTCCGAGTGGGGAGAGGTTGGGCCTCGGGAACGAAGGCGCTTGGTGCGCGGGGTCAGGCCTTCCATGCCCCCAGCCCGCTGCTGGGTCTCGGCTGCCCCGCCCACGGCCCTCCCCCGGCCGCGTCCCCCAGCCGGGTCTCCACTTCCCTCTCTGGGTACTGCAAAGTGCACCTCCCCCCAGGCCCGGGATCGATCCTCAGGCATAAATTGACCCTATTACTTGCTCGGCGCTGCCCCAGACGCGTTTGTACGTGTAACTTAAAGTGTAAGATCTGGTTTTCGTGCTCCAGGAGTTACTCGCAGTCCGTTGGGGAGAATAGACCGAACCAGAGGAATGGACTGTATGGTTCAGGCATGTTTTAATACCCGATCTAAAATACCCGGACTGTTGGAGTTCAGAGGAGGGAGAGGTTTAGGCTGGCCTTTTTTTGGTAAAGGTCTGCATGTCCTTTTAGGAGTAGCTTCAAAAGTCATTTCCTTTGGGAAGCTTTCGAGGATTGCCACCTCCATACTGCCATCTTTAAGCTTTTCATCTTTTTTCGCTTATTTAGCCGGTGCTTATTCAGTATCTAATTCATAAGCACTTACTACCTTGTTTTGTGTGTGCGTGTGTCTGTCTTCCAGGCCCCTCTCTAGGCGGGGACTCTGTTTTGCATCACCTAATGCATGCACGTGAATATGAATTTTAAAGGATTGAAAGGGTTAGAAGGTACTAACTGAGGTGGGAAGCATTTGTGTAAGTCAGAGGTTGAAAATGATGGCCCTTGGGCCAGATTGGACTATAGACACATTTTCTTGGCTCATGCTGTTTGTTTTTATTTGAATAAATGGCCAACATTTTCAAATCAGTAGATTTCTTTCACATTCACTCACACAAAAATCGATACTTTCAGCATCGCTTTAAAAATCAGAAGATGTGGCCAATCGGGGCCCACATGCCTGCGTGGTGCAATTAGCAGGAGTTGAGTAGCAGCTCCCTTCTTTACATTCAGCATAAAATTTCCAGATCCTCAGTCCCCACTAATCTCCATTGTCTCTCTGACACTGAAACAAAGTATCAGTTGTCATTTATCACCCAGTTTGCTTCGCTCCTGATTAACTGCCTGGTCTCGCAGCCATTCAAGTTCTTGATTCCAAATGTAGATGGAGGAAAGCAGGAAGGCAGTCACACAGGAGAGTCATGGGCAAAGGGACGGAATGGGGAGACGCACAGTAGATGGGAAAGTTAGGATACGAGAGCATAGATTTGCTCTTAGGCAAATCATAGAGCAGTGCTATTGTTATGGGTTGAATTGGGTCCCCCAGAAAAGGTAGGTTGAGGTCCTAACCCCCAGTACCTCAAAATATGATCTTATTTGGAAACAGGTTGTTGCAGATGTAATTAGTTCAGATGAAGTCATCCTGGAGTAGAATGGGCCCCTAATTCAATATGACGTGGGTCCTTCTAAGAAGATGGCCATATGAAGACACAGGGAGATTGTCATGTGAAGATGGAGGCAGAGATTGGAGTGAGGCATCCACAGAGCAAGGAACACAAGGATTCCCAGCTGTCACCAGAATCTAGGAGTGAGGCGTGGAACAGTTATTCCTCAGAAGGGATCCCGCACTTATCCCGCAGAAGGAAGCAGCCCTGCCAACACTTTGATTTCAGACTTCTAGCCTCTGGAACCGTGAGGGAATAAGTTTTTGTGGTTTTAAGCCACCCAATTTGTGGTGCTTTTTTACAACAGCCCTGGGATACTAATACGGCTCTGAAAGTCAAAAACAAGTTATTATTTCCTTTAATAGGTGGTGGTAAACTTTTGATCATTGGTGTCAGTGAAAGTGTTATCAGCATGATTTGGAGCCAGAAAGCATGTTTACAGATTTTACAGCAATCTAGGCATGAGGTGAGAAGGTGCTGGGTGAAGATGGGGTTGGAGAGAGCCAAAGGAGTAGTTTTCAGAGTGAGGGAGTAGGTACAGATAGAGGGATGGAGAGGGAGGAGTTCAGGATGTCTAGAGCAGGGCTTCTCAAACTGCAGCCTACCTAAGAGTCACCTGGGTGGCTTGGTAAGCAGTTTCTGGGCCCCGTCCCCACAGGCTCTGACTCAGTAAGTCTGGGATGATGCTTAAGAATTTGCATTTTTACCAAGCTCCTGGGTGAGGCTGGTGTGTGGATCACATTTTAGGTAGCACCAAACTGTTGTGTTTCTGGCTTAGAAACCCCTAGAATACAAGCCCCCCTGAGGGCAGGGACTTTGTCTTGTTCACTGGTGTATCCCAGGGCCTAGAACAATGCCTGAATACATAGGCTCACAATAAATATTTGTTCAATGAAAGCTAGTCATTTGGGCAGAAATGGATAGTAAGACGGGCATAAGATTAGAAGCAAAAATGATGAGTTCATTTTTATCCATTTGATTTGTCTTGACTGTCAGCAAGACATTGGACCAAAGATGCATTGTGAATATACACTAAAATGTGGGTGAGGAATAGGAGATTTAGATTTATGATTCATTCTGTACAAAGGTGATAATTGAAGCCAGAGGGGATATGGTCACTGAGATGTTGAATATAAAAAGACAGGACTAGGGGCTGAGCCTTAGTAACATTTAATAGAAGGAGAAAGCTGACAAGGTCAGTGAAGAAGTGGAGTGATTGGAATATCATGCATTATAGAAGCCAAGGGAGAAGAGGATTTCAGAGATTATTTAGTCAAGGGAAAGAGGGAAGAGGGTTAACCTACTATTCATTTACTCAACAATTTTTTATTGAGTGCCCACTATGTTCCAGGTTCTATTCCAGCACTGAACAAAACAAAGACCCCCACCCCATGGGGCTTATATCCTGGAGAGGCTTACACTGTAGTAGGGTGTGCCTTTCTTTGTGTTGGGGGTTTTTCTTGATCTGTGCAATAACACTTTGGAATAAGTGGTGTTAATTCTGTTTTGCATTTGAGGAGATGACGGTTGAGGGACATTGGGGAGCCAGGATTCTAACGTGGTACATCACAGAGAACGTGTCTGAAATGGAATGCACCACTGCCTCTCCCTCACCTCCACTCTTTCACCCCAGCTACCCAACTTGGGCAGTTGATCAGGTTAGGAAGTTGGATGTCATCCTTAATGCCTGCTCTTTTCTCTCACGCCCTCTCTCTAGGGTAGCGCCAATTCTGCCCGGTTTTGCCTTTTCAGTATATTGACTCAGTCCACCCCCCTGCCACTAGCTCCTTTAGGCCCTCCCTGTCTCCAGCACAGATCACTGCTGCGTTTCCTAACTGAGGTCCCAGCCTTCAGCTGCGCACCCTCCAGGCCCTTCTCTATAAAGCAGCCTACCAATCTTTTTAAAAGATAAATCCAATTATGTCATTCTTTTGCTTTAACTCCTTCAGTGGCCCCCCATTGCCTTTAGGAGAATGTCCACACTTCTCAGCCTGGTACACAAGGCCCTCTGTGATTTGATCAGTACTTCACCAGCCTCATCCTTTACTATATTGTCCTCGGGGTTACCATCATCTGGTGCATCGGTGAATGCATCATAGCTTCTCTCACCTCCTGGCCTTTGTACATACGATAGCCTCAGTCTGAAAATTTAGTCTCGTTATCTCAAATTGTCTTTCAGACCTCACCTTAGAAACTGGCTCCTTCAGGAAGTTTCTTCACCCATCCCTTCCCTCAAGGTTCTGCTCTCCCTCTGAGGTCCCACAGCACCCCATACCTACCCTTATTGTGCACTTAACCCATTTAATCGACATTGTCTGTAACAGCCACCGCAGGCTCCTCAAGGGCAGGCACTGTCCTCCTTTTGACTGTATTCTAACCATCTAGCACAGTGCCCAGCTCATACTGGGGGCTCCGTTAAAGAGCAAATAAATACTAGAGAATGGAAGAAATACAGTAAAGATAAAGAGTCATTGAAAAGACAGGGTGATGTGAGATGATTTTTAGCACATGGTCTCACACATTTTTAAAGCGAGGGGCAAGATTATGTACTTAGACCAAGGCAGGAAGTAGTAGAGATTTAAAAAGAGAAGAGAAGGTATAGAGTATCTGCTACTGACTCTCTATTAGGTAGTCACTGAGCAGGAACTTCTCTTTCAGGAATTCAAGATGCTGCAGGATGTGGCTGTGAATGAACCACAGAAGGATGCTGGGTGCCGGGTCTGCGCCCGGTGGAATCTCTGCAAAGAAGAGATGCGAGAGGAGACACAGCTGATCTCACTGGGTAAGGGCTCTCTCCTCCCGCTCGGAATCCATACACTCTTGAGTTCTCCTTGAAAAACAAAAACCAAGAAAAGTTTGCAAAGAGCTCAGTGGAATTAGAGCATTAAGGATTCCCAGTGGCTTTGACTCCTGGAGGCAGGATGCTTCTGCTCTTTGTCGAAGGTTGTCTAGCCTGATCTGTGGAGTTGAAATCGACATTTCCTTGACTTTCGCTGAGCTTGCACAATCTCTGTCTTTCTAGTCCTGTTAGAAACCAGTAGATGACCAAAACTTAGCTCCTCTTCAGATCTTCAAAACCCACCCTCAAAACCTCCTCTTCCTGCTCTGACCTCTGTCTTCATAAACAGTGCCGTGTCCCACCCCCTGCCTAAGTCAGAAAACTGGAAGTCGTGCTTGATGCCTTTCACCCCCCATATGCCATTACCTTGTTCTGTTGCTTCTAGGTTCTCCCATGGTGGACAGTGCTTACCTTACGGAGCACTGATCACACTATCTTATTATCCGTTTACACATTTATCTCCCCTCCTTTAAACTGCAAGTTCCTTGAGAGCAGGGACCATATCTATGTTCATTTTTGTATTCCCAGTACCTAGTACAATGTGTGGAGTGTGGTGGGTGCTCAGTTAATGTGTGTGAGGTGAGCAAATCAGTGGATGATGTGAAACACTGATGCTGTTTTCCCACAAACTCTGAGTGCCGCTGAATTGGGCTGTAGAGCAGGACTCACCTATGGTCAAGCCTATTTTGTACCCTTCTGCTCCGGACATCCTCGGAGGGGAAGATTTCCTTGAGTTACTCCCTATTCCTTTCACCTATAGAATTGGATGAAAAATTTGAGCAGTGTTGCCGCTCATCTCTGCAGAGAGAGCTATGTGGGACTAAGGACTGGGTACTTTGCCACACCCGTGCTGGTGGCAAAGGTTGATCCCAATGATTCTTATAGAGAAGTGATCTTTTATCACTATTTCCAAACAATTTTTTGTTTCCCCTTTGTAGCCCCTTAGTACTTTTCTTGTATCATCTTCACTTTGTTCTAAATCTAAAGTGAAATGATACTATGTGTCCATATCAGTCAGGATCCAGTCAGGAGAGAAAAACTACACAAGTAGTTTAAAGAAGGGACATTTAATATAAAGAATTTTTAATGAGTGAAAGCTAGCTAACTACTGAAAGGGTTAAAAGAGGGCTCTAAGGGACACAGAAATAGACAATGCAGGAAGCAGCCTTGCCTCCAGGACTAAGGGAGAGAACCGAGAATTTCGAAGAGGACTCCGCCACCCCAGAGCTGAGATTCAGACCTTTTTGGAGAGGTTGTGGCTACCAGAGGAGCACAGAGCCTGCTGGTGGTGCAGAAACTTGTCAGAGGGCACAGGCCAGAGCTGTTCCATAAGCATGGCCTGCCCGATGGCAGAGAAATTTACTGAAAGGTGTAGGCAGGCGGGAGGTAGTCCATAGGAAAGGCCTGCTGGGTGAGAAGAACTCACCGGAGGGTGTGGGCCGGCTGGAGCTGGTCCACCAGAAGCCGTCAAGCCTCCCAGATGTTGCTTTGGTGGCCCCACCAAAAAGCAAAACAGCCCTCAGTTACCAGGAAGAGAAATCTCTTTTTGTGTGGCTTACGGTGTTCTTCTAGCGCCCTCTACTGACAAAGGAGAAATGTTTCAGGGTCCAGCTCCAGTACCACAAGTAGGGCAAAGAAGACAAAAGGGCATGTATAATATGATCCCATTTTTGTATCAGAAAAAATATATGCCCAGAAATGAGACTGGGAAAATATACAACAAAGCACTGGCAGTGGTCGTCTTTGGGTGGCAGGATCCTCTGATTATGAGCACCCTTCTGTGCTTTTCTGTGATTTTCCTATAAAAAGCATGTAGTATTTTTGTCAATAAAAAAATGTTATGGAAATGTATTTCTATGTAATTTTTAAAGATTCTTCTCTAAAATTATGAAAAACAGTTAAGAAACACATTAAGAATTGCAGTCCTTTTTTTAAATTATACGTTTCTGCTTTGGATTAAGGTATCTATTGATTCCCTGTCATGAAAGACAGGTAACAGCACAATTCACACTTACTCCCTCAGCTCTCCTCCTCACAGCGCAGTTTATATAATTATTTTTACATTGTCATGGTTTAAAGCAGTTACTTTCTATTCTACAAAAGTAGTTTCCAATTGTTTAATCTCCGTTCTACGTTTAAATTGATTCGCTGCTCACTGTCCATTCCTTTACAGGGTCCTCTCAGTTCCTGAATGTCTATGTTGAATCATTTCTTCGTGGGCTGTATCTCATTGCCCAGCAGTTCTTTTCAAAAAGGGCTCGTGGGTGTCCTACTCCCTGAGGTTTTACCTACTTGAGAATGTTTGCCTTTTGCTTTTGAGACGAGGGCACACTTTGGTGGGTAAAAAATGATCACATCACACTTTGTTTCTTTTGAGAACTTTACAGACGTCACTGTCTTCTGGCGTGAAGTGTAGCTGTGGAGAAGTGCGGAGTCAACCTGAAGTTCTCTCCTGCACGTTACTTGCTTCTCTGCCTAGATGCCCATTTGTTCAGTTGTTCTTGAAATTTGGTTACTTCACCAGGATATGTCTTGGTGTTGACTGTTCTATATCAACTTTGTATGGACTGCAGTGTACTCTGCCAATAGTCAAGTCTTTATTTCAGCAACATTTTCTTCTGTGATATAGTTGAATGGATTTTTCTTTCTGTTTGTTCTTTTTTTTAGGAACACTAATTATATGTATTTGAATAGCTTTCTTTCTTTTTCTTCTTCTTCTTCTTTTTTTTTTTTTTTTGGTGAGGAAGATTGGCCCTGAGCTAACGTCTGTTGCCAGTCTTCCTCTTTTTGCTTGAGGAATATTGTTGCTGAGCTAACATATGTGCCAATGTTCCTCTCTTTTGTATGTGGGACGCTGCCACAGCATAGCTTGATGAGCAGTGTGTAGGTCCACACCCAGCATCCGAACCTGCAAACCCTGGGCTGCCGAAGTGGAGTGCACGAACTTAACCACTATGCCACTGGGCTGGCCCCTGAATATCTTTCTATTGCTACTGGTCTTCTCTATAATTGTGTTTTTTTGTTTTTTTTTTTTCTGCTTTATTTCCCAAACCCCCCAGGTACATAGTTGTCTATCTTAGTTGCAGGTCCTTCTAGTTGTGGGACGTGGGACGCCACCTCAACGTGGCCTGACGAGCAGTGCCATGTCCGCGCCCAGGATCTGAACCCTGGGCCGCCACAGCGGAGCGTGCAAACTTAACCACTCGGCCACGGAGCCAGCCCCTATAATTGTGTTTATATCCATTTCATTCTATGATTTCTCCAGGCCTCATCATGACTGTGTGATTATTTTTGTTGTTTCTTAGGTCAATTTCATCTACATTATGCTTTTAGTTTTCCCTTCCATTTCTTTCCTCAGCTCTACCAAATTACTTCTTACTTCTTTTTATTGTTTTAGAACATCTTTATTATTTTATAATCTATTTTGAACCCTTATATCTCATCTTTGAGTTTTTATTTAAAGAGTGATTTTGTCTATAATTTCTTTGAGATAGTGGAGAACTCTGCTGAATGCTTCCTATTAATTCCTTTGGTATTTCTCTTGGGGTGTGTGCTCCTAATCCCTCTGTTACTCGTGTTCCTTTCTTTCCTAAAACAACAACATCATCTTATCTTCAAGCACGCATCCTACTAAGTTGCCTTAACCATCACTACTCAGCAGTGAGTGGAGCGGCTCTCTGGGAAAGTCTGAGGGAAGAGGCAGAGGGAAGGGAACCGGGCACTTCCCAGCCTCAAGCAGATTTCCTGCCACCACACCCTCTCATCAAATCTGCAGGCTTAGCCCCCTTCAGTGTTTGGTTTCCAGGGATCAAGCTAGCACAGGAAGAAGCCCTTTAGATCCCAGGCTCTTTGTGATACAATTTGACGGTCACACTGTCTACTCCCCCTTCACCTTTCTTCACCTCTGTCAGTGCTCCTTAGCTAGGAACCAGGTGGAAGGTAATAGAAACGACCTGCCAGCGTGCTTTCTTCTTTAGCATCTTCTCCCCCGCCCCTCTGATATTTCAAACGAGATCTCTACAGCGACAGTCCCCACTTTCTCTGTGACACCCCTCCCCACCATACCTCTGGATCGCTTCACTGCAATCAGAAGACCACTGAATTTGCCAGTCAGGAACATGAGACTTGAGAGATGTCTGTATATGGCCCTCTTTTTGAAGTTGGAGTTCACCTCATTTGTCATCCTTTTAGTTATTTTCGGTGGGTTTTGAGAAATGCCTTTACCATCTTTAATAATCTGTTTTTGAATTTTGAACAATATATGCCAAACCCAAACATAACAAACCCCAAAAAAGCACGTGAAGAGAAAATTATGACAAAACCAATTCTTTCTGGTATTTTATTTGAATGTTATTTAAATGAAATCCAGCCTGGATATGGAGGCTTGTGCTAGGGACACGTTACTTAATGAAAATTCTTAGGCTTAAAGGGTAAAGATTCATAATAATAATAGTAATAACAAGAGCAGCTGGCCTTTATATAGTGCTTCTATACGCCAAGCATTGTTCTAAATGTTTTACATATATTTAATTCTCATAACAACTCTATGAGGTAAATACTATTATTTTCTCCGTTTTAGAGATGCAGAAACTGCAGCACAGAGAGCTCCAGTGACTTGTGGAAGGTCACACAGTCAGTAAGTGATGGAAACAGGATTCAAGCCCAGGCACTTTGCCCTGCAGTCCACTAGGAGTCCATGCTCTTAATCACTGTGCTGTGTCGCCTCTTGTTCATTGCAAAAAGATTAATGACTAGACAGGCCCAGCCACTTGACCAGACCAAGGTGAAATGGCTCTCAGGGAGCTCAGAAAGGGGTTTTGTGACTGGGCAAAGTCAGGGAGTTGATGATATGGACCCTCAAGAGCAGTAAGCTCATTCATCTTCCAATTGCAGAAAGATACCAAATTGCCAGACAAAAGGAGTCGGTTCCACCAGGATACCAAAAAGAAAAATGTTGGGCCTGAGAAAGGGAGAATTGAATTCTATTAAAATGACACCCAAACATTTTTATTTTGAGGCATAGTTTCAGATTTGTTTAATTGTCGTGGTATATTGGGAGGAATGAGTAGTGTGCCAGTTACTAATTTATTGCCTCTCAACTTCAAACCTACCCTGCTTTGTTTTGCTTGTGTTACTGGATCTGGACCATGTCTCCTTTGCCAGGTGGCACAAGATTGATATTTCATCAATAGAGGATGCTGGAGGGGCAATGCAAGGCCGTAGGACAAAGGAAGGAACTTCTCTTCCTGGTGCTGGGATGCTGTTATTTTATTTTATTTATTTGATTTTTAAATTAAATTAAATTTTTTATTTATTTTAATCTAATTTTTTAAATTTATTTATTCACTCATTTATGTTTTTGGTGAGGAAGATTGGCCCTGAGCTAGCATCTGTTGCCAGTCCTCCTTTTTGTTTGAGGAAGATTGTCCCTGAGCTAACATCACTGCCAATCTTCCTCTCTTTTGTATGTGGGACACTGCCACAGGATGGCTTGATGAGCAGTGTGTAGGTCCGCACCCGGGATCTGAACCTGCAAACCCCAGGCCACTGAAGCAGAGCATTTAAACTTAACCACTATGCCACTGAGCCAGCCCCTATTTATTTATTTTTTTTATTGGTGTGGCTGCCAGCAGATCAACTTGTGGGAGGCCTGAGGGTACTCACCCTAGTGGGCTGCCTCCTCTAAACCTGTTCTGGACCCACCACAGGATCCAGCAAGTTCTTACCCCCTCCCCCATCATACAGGCCACTTCCTATGGACCAGTTCCAGACTTCCCACCTCCTCCAGTGAATTTTTCCACCACCCTGCAGGCCACTCCCACACACCAGCTCCAGCCTGCACCCTGGCAAGTTTCATCTTCACCAGTAGGGTGTGTGTTCCTGTGGTAGCCACAATCTCTCAAAAAAGTCTGAGTCTCAGGCCCAGCACGTAAGAATCCTCTTGTAAGTTCTTTGTTCCTCCCTGTTAAACTTCCCAGGATAGGGAAGAGGTGACACTTGTATTTTAGGAATTATAGAATGGTCTACTTATCATTTCAGATGCTGAGACCAGGGAATAAGATGAAGGACTGGAAGTCAAAGATGGCAATTTCTGAAGAAAAAGATTCAGCCAGGGCCGTATCAGAAAGACTGCAAAGACAGATGTCCCAGGAATGTGGGTTATTTGAAACTGGGGATCCTGAGGACAAGTTATTGAGGCATTGGGCAAGCCCCTCAGAGGAGGCAGTGAGACATCTTCCTTCCCAAGAGAGAAGTATCAGGGAAGTGAATCTCATCCCCAAGACAGCCACTGCAGGAGAGAGAGGCCATGGGTGTCATGAAAGAGAAGACCTACTTTCTATAGGAGACAAATCCCACAGATATGAAGACTGTGACCAGAGCTTCAAAGAGAAGTCAGAAGTAAGTGAACATCTGAAAACTGATAACATAAAGAAAACCTATGAGTGTAAAGAATGTGGAAAAACTTTCAATCGGAGCTCAAACCTGATTATACACCAGAGAATTCATACAGGAAAGAAACCATATGTATGTAGTGAATGTGGGAAAGACTTTAATCAAAGTTCAAATCTTATTATACATCAGAGAATTCATACAGGGAAGAAACCTTATATATGTCATGAATGTGGAAAAGACTTCAATCAGAGCTCTAATCTGGTTAGACATAAGAGAATTCATAGTGGCGAGAATCCCTATGAATGTAAAGAATGTGGGAAGGCCTTCAAGGGAAGCTCAAACCTTGTCCTACACCAGAGAGTTCATAGTGGAGGGAAGCCATATATATGTAGTGAGTGTGGGAAGGCCTTCAATCAAAGCTCAGATCTTATAATACATCACAGAATTCACACTGGAGAGAAACCTTATGAGTGTTATGCATGTGGACAGACCTTCAGTCAAAGTTCACACCTTGTCACACATCAGAGAATTCATACTGGAGAGAAACCCTTCAAGTGTAGTGAATGTGAAAAGGCCTTCAGGCAGCGTTCACGCCTTACTGAACACCAGAGACTCCACAGTGGGGAGAAACCCTATGAATGTAGCGAATGTGGGAAATCCTTCAGTGGACGCATGGTGTTTCTTAAACATCAGAGACTACACACTGGAAAGGAACTTGAATGTGAAACAGCCTGCACTTCTAACTTGGACCTTCTCAAACAACAGAGAATTCATAGGGAAGAAAAACCTTATGAGTGTACTGAGTGTGGAAAAACTTTCCGGGGAAGTTCAGATCTGATTCGGCATTGGATAATTCATACTGGGGAGAAACCCTATGAATGTAGCGAATGTGGGAAAGCCTTTAGCCAGAGGTCGCACCTTGTCACACATCAGAAGATTCATAGTGGAGAGAAACCCCATCAGTGCAATGAGTGTGGGAGGGCCTTCCGGCAGCGTTCACTCCTTGTTCAACATCGGAGAATCCATAGTGGTGAGACACCCTATGAATGTAAGGGATGTGGAAAACTCTTCATCTGGCGCACAGCGTTTCTCAAACATCAGAGACTGCATGCTGGACAGAAACTTGAGGAATGTGAGGAAACATTCAGCAAGGATGAGCTGCTTCGAGCTGAGCAGAGGATTCACCAAGAAGACCAAGCTTATCAGTGTAATCAGTGCAGGAGAACTTTCCGAGGCAGCTCCGACCTCATTAGACATGAGGTGACTCATACAGGAGAGAAACCGTATGAATGTAAAGACTGTGGGAAAACTTTCAATCAGAGCTCGGACCTTATGAGACATCATAGAATTCATAGTGGAGAAAAACCTTACATATGCAATAAATGTGGGAAATCTTTTAGGGGCAGCTCAGATCTTATTAAACACCATCGTGTTCATACTGGAGAGAAACCCTACGAATGCCCTGAATGTGGGAAGGCCTTCAGTCAGAACTCACACCTTATTAGTCACCAGAGAATTCACACTGGAGAGAAACCCTTTGAGTGTAGCAGCTGTGGGAAGGCCTTCAGTGGGCGCACAGCTTTTCTTAAACATCAGAAACTTCATACTGGAAAGGAACTTGGGGAATGTGAGAGAGTCTTCCAATAGGACCTATTCTGATAGGTAACAGAAACCCAATGAATGTAGGAAAAGCCTGCTGGAGACCACATCTTATTGTACTGTAGAGGATTTTTATTGCTGAAAACCATTTGAAGGTAGGAAAACACTGGAAGAGTCTGGCTAGATGGAAAACATACGAGTGTAATCAGGTGGAAAAGCTCTTGGACATCATAACCTTTTTTATGCCTCAGAGTTGACACTGGAGTATGGTCCCAACATACTTGAGAATGTTTTAGGGGACTTCTGTCGTTATTAAAATCATTAGAAATCACTTTGGCAATAATCCCAAAACTAAATTCTTCATGGAAGGAGCCAGTTCAGTCTTGACAAGAGACAAGTATAAATCTGCTTTAAGTACTTTAGGGCGATAAAATCTTTCTCTGGGATAAATTCTTCCCCTTACATATATTTTATACATGTTCCTCTTTTAGCTTCCTTATAAAAATATGCTTATGCAGATGTAATAGTGCTAATTAGAATGATCCACTAATTGAGAGGAAACAAAAAGTAATAGAAAGGACTTGACAACAGTACCTAAAGGCCAGGACACAAGAGCCAGTGAGGTATTCCCCAGAGAAGGAGTAGTGACTACTAGTGGTTTCAGGAAATGAAAAGGGAAGGGACAGGAGGACAGTAAGTGTTGGGCACAGGATTAGACTGAGTGCCAGGGCAGAGCGTTTAGGTGACGTGAGTTGGTGGGAATTAGAAGAAAGCAACTACTGTCAAAGGTCCGGTGAGTATAGGGAGAGGGCTCTATCTTGAACCAAGGCTTTGTAATTGGGCACAGCTTACTTGAGGGTTGGAATGTCTAACAAAACTCTGAAGCAAGGTCAGTCATATAACCTGATAGCTAACTTTGGTAGTTAGGCCCTGCCTGTCTGTGCAATCAGACTCAATCATCAAATATTTCTTGTACTCTGAACTACTGGCAGATTGTCTATGAATTTACATGAGTCATCAAATAAGAAAGTTACTTGAATGGGACAATGTAAGGCAAGGAGAATTTCAAAGTCGTATTTTTCCTCAGTGGGAGTAGCTTGTGAGATGCACGGAGGGGACCAGTGGTTCTCAACTGGAGTGATTTTGTCCCCCAGGGGACATTTGGCAATGTCTGGAGACATTTTGGTTGTCACAACTGGGAAGAAAATATTCCAAACCAGGGATGTTGCTAAATATTTTATAATACACAACCCCCCACAACAAAGAATTATCTGGCCGCAAATGTCAATAGTGCCATGGTTGACCATGGATATTTAGAACACTAGTCACCTGGGGCCATTTAAGCAAGTGTTTCACGGAGATGTGGGCAGTGGCACTGCACCCCAAGGGGAGCCCAGAGTCTGATAGAAACCTTTAGTTTGATGAACTGTTTCAAGAAAGGCAGTCCGGTGTAGTGGAGGGAGCACAGACACAGGTTTGAATCCTAGTACAACATATTGGCTTCGGGACCTGGAGCAAAGTTTGTAACCCCTCTGATTCTTATTTTCCTCATTAATAAAATGGTGATAGAATAATATACCTCAAGGTGTAATTGTGAGGTTTAAATGAGAAAACTGAAATTTACTGTTAACATATAGAAGGGCATCTGGAGCTTTAATTGTGTTTAAACAGAAGAGGAAGTATTTACAAGCGAAATGTAAGATGTATAGGATACAGTGGTGTCTGGTGGCTGGTGTGAAGACTATAATCTGTTAAAGTTCAAAGCATTAGAGGCTATGGCTTCCCCAGAGGGGCATCCTGAACAGTAGTGGGAAGTCTGGAAGTGGAGAAGCCGTCCACACCATCCTTCACAGCTGGCTTCTTACGGATGATGTTGTACGGGGGCTCCAGAAGCCTGCCGCCCCCATCACCTGCCTCAAAGCTTTACGCTCTTCAGTAACCTCACATAAATTAATGATGTTTTTATATGAGAATATCTTTTAAATATATTTGGGAAGCAAAAGGAATTCAAAATAGCTATCATCAGTGATACACTTGGATTAAAAATTAAAGATATTTAGGGGGCCGGCCCCGTGGCCGAGTGGTTAAGTTCTCACGCTCCACTTCTGCGGCCCAGGGTTTCACCGGTTTGGATCTTGGGCGCACATACGGCACTGCTCATCAAGCCACGCTGACACGGCATCCCACATGCCACAACTAGAAGGACCCACAACTAAAAATACACAGTATGTACTGGGGGGCTTTGGGGAGAAAAAGGAAAAATAAAATCTTTAAAAGAAAAATAAAGATATTTACATTTTTTTAGTTCCTAGAATTCTAGTTAGAATCCCAGATTCTAACTGATCAAAACTTTTAGCTAACTGAAACATTTTAGCATTCCATTTTTATAAAAGAAAGGAATTGGGAATTTATTCTAAAAAGCCCATCACCATCTCCTGTACTCACAGTGCTGTACAGTGAGAGTGATGTTCATAAGGAGAAGCAGGATATTGAAAGAGTCTCGAAGGGAATAGTCTTTTTATTCCATTAGTGGGCAAATACCTAATTTGCCTTGGGCTTTTTAAAATATTAACTATTGCTTGAAGACCTCAGATTGAAAATTAACCTTTTCATTTCATCCCTGATAGAATGTGAATTACATCGAGTGTATTGGACTTGTGAAAGCAGGGGGAAATTTTTATTACAGAGTGGAAATACTTTCAACTATGAAAGTTATGCAAGAAATACTTATTGAGTGTCTAATACGTGCCAGGGGCCACAATTAGATAGATAGGGCTAGACAAAGACAGTCATGGTTCTTCAAGGAGCCTCGAGTCCAGGGGGGCTCGAGGAGGACAAAGGAGTTAATTCCATTAAGCAGACAATTCATGAAATGAAGGCCCATTCAAGGTTTTAGGGTACAAGTGGACGTGGCAGTGTCCAATTTGTAAGTCTGAATTCCGCAGAGTAAGATCTACCTGTTAGGGAGCTGCGTACATTGGAACTTTGAGAAAAGAGCCTAAAGGATAGAAGCTTGCCTTCATGAGACCATAAACAGCTAAGGAACTAAACTCCAGGAGGACCAAAGCTGAGAGATTATCAAATCTCCTTGAGGAACAGGGGTGATTGGAGTGTGGGTTAAGTTTTCTCCATATAAATATTTCATAGGAAACAAAACTGTTACTACCACTTTGGAGAGAGAGCATGTGAGTACAGTAGAGGAAGGGAATGTCACCCAATAATCTGCCAATTTAGTCCACTTTGCTTGATTTTTGGTGCCCTTAGAGTGAGGCCATCATCATCTGTTGCTTGCATCACCACAGCCTCCTAATATGCCTCCTTGCTTCCATTTCTCTACAGAGCAGCCTAAATGATCTTTAGAACAAATCTGATGGCGCCACCCCTCTAAACTTCTGCAGTGGTTTCCCGCTAACCTGAGCCCGAAGTCCAGTCCTTAATGTGACACACGTGTTCTGACCTAGCCCCATTCATCCACTCATCTGGTGAATATTTGTTGAGCTTCTAATATGTGTCAGGCACTGGGGTGTACAAGGAGGGGTGAGCAGAAGCAGACAACAGTCTCTGCCCTGGTGGAGCTTCTAATAGCAGAGGACAGATTTAATTAGAATCATAAGTAAAATGACAACTGTCAAAATTGACATTAGTGGGGCCATTTTAAAATGGAGTTGGAGCTGCCTTTCCAGAGAAACTGCCTTACTGCCTTGAACCTTGGACGGAGCTAAAACTGCAGTTGTTCACAAGCAATTGTTTGGGCGGTCAGCAGGAGAAGTACATCCTGATCACAAAGACCTAGGGTGGTGGACTTTCTGAAGATAGAATCAATAGTCAGTCAATATTTAGCCAAAACTAGCTCTCTGCCTCCAACTCCAATTAAAATTCTTTGTAATACAACCTCCCTTCTTTGCCTTTAAAAGCCCGTGACTTTTACTCCCTAGCGGGACACTATTTGGGTTGCTGCCAGAATCTCTGCTCCCAGAATTGCAATTCTTTAATGCCAAAATAAACGCCTGGCTCCCCTTTTGGCTCTTTCTTTGTAGGTTAACACAAGCATGGTTAAGTGCCACAAAGGAGACGCATGCTACTGCAGTGGGGAGTTTGACCGAGTTGGGGAGGGCTTTCTGCAAAGTGCTTACCTTTCTAAATCCAACATTTACCCCTGAACTGTCTGCAATTCCCAAGGACCTAGGCACTGCCCTCTTGCCCTATGGCCTTTCCGCAGGCTGTTCCCTCTGCCAGGCATGCTCTCTCCCTCCTTCCCTAGCTCTGTTATTTTTTTTACTACTTCCTAGCGTTGGGTACCATGATAAGAACTTAACACCAATTTCTCTTAGATTCTTAGTCTCTGTCTTCATTGGTGGTCCTACTGTTATCCCGGTTTTCTAAACAGGAAACTAAGGTCAGAAGACAAGGTAATTTGCTCAGAGACCCAGAACTAGTAAGAGAAGAAACTGGAATGCAAATTCAGGCCTGACTCCAATGCCCGTTTTCCTAGGCAGGGCAGCAGCATCTCCCAGTTCCCGCACATGCCCTCCCCCATCGACGCCCGGTCGGGGTTGGGTGCTCCCGCTGTGCTCCCACAGACCAGCCGGCACAGCACAGCAGTTAGCATTTACTTGTCGCTCCACTAGACTGAGCCCTTCCTGGGCGGGGACTGGGTCCTCTCTGCAGGTACCCCGACACCGGGCGGAGGGCCGAGCCCCAGACACGGGACAGACGAGGGCTCGCGTGGCGGCAGCGCGGCCCTCCCTCCGGGCTTGTCTAGGAAGGAAGGAGGACTCGATTCGGTGGCCGGGCGCGCCGCCGGGAGCCGGAGCCAGTGGCGCGCGCCGAGGGGTGGGGAGCGCCGGCCGCAAGCTTCCCCGAGCGGCCGCGGCTCCCGGTGACCAGTCGCGGTGGGGCACGATGGCCGAGGCTGCGGAGGAGCCGCTCAGTGACGAGGACACCGATGGCAGCCTGGCGACGAGCCCGCGCAGTGGCCGCGCGCGCGGATCAGGGCTCCCGGGCTCCGGGCTGCCGGCTTTGCCCCTCTGACCGAGCCGCTGGGGTCCCGTCCGGCCCGGCCCAGCGCTCGGCTCCGCGCTCGCGGCCCCACCGCACGGAGGCCGGTGGTCCGGGCCGGCAGGATGGCTCTCGCTAGCCGGCCGGCGCCAGAACTGTGGTCCCCGCGCCCAGAGCCGCGGCGGGCGCTGTGCTCTGCCGGCCCGCGCGCAAGGCGAGCGCGGCGAGGACCGACTGCAGGAGCGAGGAGGGCCCCGGGCTTCCGCGTGAGGAGCTTCTTCAGGGACTCGAAGGTTGTTAATGGGGACCTTTTGACCTTCGCAAAACGAAGTTTCTTCCGGATTGGATGGGTGTCAGGGCGGTGGCTTCTTGAATTTTGAGCAAGCATCACAGGCGTCTAAATCCCTCTGGGATACAGAACTGTCTCTGTTCCCTGTTGTGAAATGTCCTCTCTAAAAAGTCAGAGGCTCCCTGCCCACGTCCTTATCTCCTCTACCCCCAGAAATGCCTCTAGCAAATCAAAGGGGCCATCCTGATATCTTGCACTGATGCCCGCGCTTAACTAGCAGGGGGCTGACTCCAGTGGACATCTAAGATGGGCTGTGATGGAAGAGCTGTCGCTACAGTCGGGGGCCTAGATCTTAGACTGCTCCCGAATCCGGAATATTTGCGCTTCGAATCAGAGTCCCACACGGTAAGTGTTAATGTAGAAAAAGTATTTTCACAGTAGTGAAAGAGAAATAGATAAGATTAGAGGAAGGCAGGGAACACCAGCTTTGAAACTGTTGAAATGGTGCAAATAGAGAATGATACACTCCTAATTTGTAACGTGGAGTTGAAAGGAAAAACCAATAAAAGAGATATTTTAATAACAATTGAAAAGTCAAGAGAGGAGAAAAGGTCAAATGATCTGGAGCTTGGGAGACAAGATGACCGTGTATAACTAAAAGTTAAATTTGGGGTCTCATATTTTGTGTACTTGTTTTTCCCCTAATACTTACCTAGTGCCTACTGTGTGGCAGGCACCATTCTAAGTGCTTTATATTCATTCAGTTAATCCTTATCAACCCTACAAAGCAGGTGAAAACCCTACAAAGGTGGAAACCCCATAAATAGGTAAGGTACAGAGACGTCAGGAAACGCGTCTGAGGTCTCCAGTTAGAGAATGGCAGAGCCAGAATTGGAAGCAAGTCTGGTTCCAAAGTCTGTGCTCTTAACCGCTTTCCCAGAAAGACCCTCAAAAGGAGGGGGAGCCTGGTTTGGATGTGGAAGTCAGAGGAGGACTTGGCTTATTTAGAGCAGCAGTTTTGAATTGCTGTATTCACTCACTGAATGGGTAATTACTGAGTGAATACAACGTGCCAAACTCTGTTGTAGGCACTGGGATACCACACGGAACAACCACCCTGCCCTTACAGAGTAAAGGAAAATCACAACAGACGACTATGTTGGGACCAGATTATGGACATCTGTCAAAGTCAAATAAAATAGGGGCCTGCCCCGTGGCCGAGTGGTTAAGTTCGTGTGCTCTGCTTCAGCGGCCCAGGGTTTCCCCGGTTCGAATCCTGGGTGCAGACATGGTACTGCTCATCAGGCCATGCTGAGGCGGTGTCCCACATGCCACAACTAGAAGGACCCACAACTAAAAATACACAACTATGTTCCGGGGGACTTCGGGGAGAAAAAAGGAAAAATAAAATCTTTTAAAAATAAATAAAAAGTAAAGGAAAGTTAGATCTGATACAGTAATAAATAGGGAGAAGTAAAGGTTTTTGAACAGTGATTAACCTGATGAAACTGATGTATAACTAACAGCATTGTCTAGTCTGAACTGGAGCAGATCTTGGTGTCAAGATTGTTAACCAAGTAACAAAATTTAAACTATGCATTATTTACTGAAAGCTAACTGAGCCAGGCTAAGCACTTTACATGTATTGACTCATTTAATCCCCACGAAACCTCTCTTAGGTTCTATTACTGTCCACATTTTACAGATGAGGAAACAGAAGCACAGAAAGGTTAAGTAACTAAAGGCCACACAGCAAGTAAATGGCAGAGGCAGACTCAGGAGTCTGTATCCAGAGCCCATATTCTTTTCTTTTTTTTTAAAGATTTTATTTTTCCTTTTTCTCCCCAAAGCCCCCCAGTACATAGCTGCATATTCTAGATGTAAGTCCTTCTGGTTGTGCTATGTGGGACGCCGCCTCAGGATGACCTGATGAGCGGTGCCATGTCCGCACCCAGGATCTGAACCGGTAAAACCCTGGGCTGCCAAAGCAGAGCATGCAAACTCAACCACTCGGCCACCGGGCCGGCCCCAAGAGTAATCTTTTCTATGTTCTGTTGGCATCTTTCCTTTGCTCCTATGTAGGGACAGCAAGCCCATCCCGTCCTTCCTTTACCTCCACTACTCTCTGGATTCCCCCGCACACCCATGGCGAATTTAAGTAATCCACACTCTGCCCGTACACAGTACTCTGTTCTTACGAGCCCACGAACAGCCTCAGCACTTAAACTGGTGTTTTAAGCCAACCAGTTTTCAGTCCTTCACGGTTGACACTTGAGATAAAAGCCACTTGCCATTCTTCCCCCTATATCTTGAGTATATCCACTAAATGGCCAAGAAAATGAAACTGTAGTGAAGGGCTCACCTCTCAGGCAAAAATTATGTCATAAACAACTTTTGAAGTCTCGAGGCTGCTCACCATGATCTCCCTAACCGTCCTTCTCACCTACAGAGGGGCTCCCAGCAGACAAGTTTACCCTGTGTGATCCCCCAAGCCCTGCACTCACCCTGCCACCCCTGGTTAGAGAGAAGTTGACACCTGACCTAAACTGGGACAGCTGATTCTTTTTTCTAAGATTTTGGAACTGGAACTAAAAAATTCTAGTTCATCCAGGGCTGGTCTTCCAAATAAAGGAAATTTTAAGATCCAAGGGCTGAGGTAATAAAAGAGAAAGACGGTCTGCAGAGAGAAGAATGAAGTGGACTCAAATTCTGATTCAGTAGCTGTCCCATGTGTTTCTGACAATCAGTCAAGTTTGGGAACTGCTTTCATAAACCATAAAAGTTAGCTTTAGAAGCCTTTCTCTTTCTTAGGTTATAAAACTGTTTTTGAGAATTTAGAAGCTCAACCCAAACACAGAAATGCTTTCCTTTGATTATTTGCCACCTTCTAAGAGTTTCTTTTCTCCTAGCATGAGAAGGCAACCATTTATACTTTTAATTTATGTTTCAGATAATGAAAAGAAAACTAACAGAAGAAATGGAAGCTAAAGTGGGAAATTTCGGAAGAAATAGAATCAGGACACCCAATACAAATACCCCATGGATGTAAATTCTTAGGACCCAGTGACTTTAAGAACAGCTTGGAGAGGCAGCAGGTAAACCCGTGAGAGGCTGGACCGGCACAATCCTTTTTTGAGGACAGGAGCTTCAGTCAAGTGAACAGTATCCTTAAGAAAACCCTTATAAGAGAGGGAAAACTTAAATATGATAAGCAGGTGAGAATTTGTGATCTGAGCCCATTTGTTACACATCAGAGAGTTTCTGCAGAGGAAAGAACCTATAGGGGCAAGGCAAGTGGCCAGAGCTTTAAACAGAAGTCAGGACTTACTCAGCATCAGAAAATCCATACCGTAAAGAGAACCTGTAAGTGCAGTGAATGCGGAAAGGTTTTCACTAGGAGCTCAAACCTGGTTACACATCAAAGAATTCACACAGGAAGGAAACCTTATGTTTGTGGTGACTGTGGCAAAGACTTTAGTCAGAGCTCCACTCTCATTCGACATCAGCAAATTCATAGTGAGGAGAATCCCTGTGAATGTAATCAGTGTGGAAAAGCTTTCAGGGGAAGCTCAAACCGTGTCCTGCACCGGAGAATTCATAGTGGAGGGAAGCCGTATATATGCAATGAATGTGGAAAGGCCTTCGATCAAAACTCAGATCTTACTATACATCACAGAATTCACAGTGGAGAGAAACCCTATGAATGTAGTGACTGTGGGAAAGCTTTCAGTCAGAGCTCACATCTCGTTACCCACCAGAGAATTCATACTGGGGAGAAACCCTATGAATGCAGCAAATGTGGAAAAGCCTTCAGGCAGACTTCCCTTCTTATCCAGCATCAAAGAACCCATAGTGGAGAAAAACCCTACGAATGCCCTGAATGTGGGAAAGCCTTCAGTGGGCACACAGTTTTTCTTAAACATCAAAGACTTCATATTGGAGAAAAACTTAAATATGAGAAAGCGTTTAGTTCAGATCCAGAACTTAATGGACAGGAGAAAATTCACAAGGAAAAGAAACCTTATGAATGTAATAAATGCGGAAGAACCTTCCAGGGCAGCTCAGATCTTATTAGACATCGAACAGTTCACACTAGAGAAAAACCTTATGAATGCAGTGAATGCAGAAAGGCCTTCAGTAGGAACTCAGTCCTTATAGAACATCAGAGAATCCATTCAGGTGAGAGGCCTTATAAATGCAGCGAATGTGGGAAAGGCTTTCGGGGGAGCTCACAACTTACTCAGCATCAAAGAATTCACAATGGAAAGAAACCCTATGAATGCAGTCAGTGTCCAAGACTTTTAACCAGAGCTCAACATCACAGATGTTCACAGTGGAGAGAAGCCCTATGAATGTAAAGAATGTGGAAAAGCCTTCAGATGGAGCTCAGATCTTATTAGGCGTCAGAAAATTAACACTGGAGAGAAAGTTCATGAACATAACTAGTGCAGAAATCCTTTCAGTCAGAGCTCAGGTCTTAGCCTCAGAGAAACCACAGAGGATCATAGCCCTAGGAAGACAGTAATGATAAAGACAGACAGACGGACAGACAGACAGATGGACAGATAGACACATACATACATACGTACACGGATACATAGATAGACAGATAGATAGATGGGTGGATGGAGACATATAGATATTTGTTTGTTTTTAATTACTGTTGTGTCTACCTAGGCATCATAACTACTTGGAAAATTCTAAGCTTCCTAAGAGCGATTTCTGTCTGATTCGGTTTAGAGTACTTAGCCTCAGGCCATATGCAGGTATGTCCTTCTTAAATGCATCCCACAGAAACCTTGATGGGGTAAGCCTTTAATTACATTTTTACCCCTTTATCATCAGAGATTCCACACCACAGAGAAATCCTGCAAATGGAGGAACTTGGTATAAAACACCTATATCATCATGGAATGGTGCCCTTGTACGTCCTATCCAGCAGCACCAGGAATCTAATAGCTTCTCCCCTATCTTTTTATCTGTAATATGAACTGTCCCAGGGGAACATACAGGATGCCATCCTGAACTCCAGGGTGGGGGTTCCTTCCTGGGACGCAGTCTAATCCCAAAGTCTGCAAATGGTCTTGAGGTTTTCTCGTTAGAATAAATAAATGTCAATATATAGATTAGGGAGTTTGAGCTTGTTTCTCCATTCACAGTAAAATTATATACAGAAGCAGCTAACCTAGGAAAAGGAAGTGGATAGTGAGTCATAGGACAGCTGTCTTCTTTCACGTGAGCGTGGAAGTTGTAACTGAATCTCTTCTGCAGGATTTAAAAGTTTAATGGCACTTTGGAGTCTGACGTACTGACATTCCAGGCTCTGTCACTTTTATCTGTGTGACCTTAGGCAAGTTTTTATCACATTTCTGAGGCTTGGTTTTCTTATCTGTAACATCACAAGAATGATCCCTCCTCGTGGGGCTGTTGTGAAGAGGAAATGAGACAGTTTCGTTCAGCACTAGCGTAGTTCTAGACACACAGTAGACGACAAACGGCAGCCGCTGCTCTCAGCAGCTCCCCTGGGCAGTGCTTACCTTAGGCACTTTGAAGGAAAGGAGACGACGCGTTCTCCCTGCTCAAGCCTTCTGGAAGATCACAGCATCCTGCATTTCCCGATCCTGCCTGAAGTTAGAAGGGGCTTGGCCTAGTGGAAATGTAAGTAAATGGCAAGGAGTGGGGCAGGAATTTTTACAAATTTTCAAGGATGCTATATCTTTTTTCTTTTTTGTTGTTAAGAACATTCAACATGAGATTTACCCTCTTAGCAAAGGTTTAAGTGTACACTATAGTATTGATAACTGTAGGCACAACGTGCAGCAGATGTCTAGAACCTACTCAGCTTCCATAACTGAAACTGCGCCCGTTGAACAGCTGCTCCCTTCTTCCCCCTCCCCCGGGCAACCGCCATTCTACTCTCTGCCTCTATGACTTTGACTATTTTAGCTACTTCGTATAAGTGGAACTGTGCATTGTTTGTCCTTCTGTAGGCTGCTATGTCTCGGAGACACAAATTTAGCAGTTAAATTGAGAAACGTTTCTATAGTCCTACAGAGTGGAATCAGGATTTTTCTTGGAGAGGCTAAGATTAAGCTGTTTTATGAAAGTATTGAGAGATCAGATCGATAAATACCCTGTGAATATGACAGTGCGAGAAGTTTAATTCCACTTGGTGCCTTAACTGGTTTCGAGAAGGTAATAATCAGAGAGAATGAGGAAGTCTTAACTTTTTCATATCTGAAGGCAAATTTTAGTGAGTTGGGAAAGGTTCTTTGGACCATCTGAATTATTTCAGAGGAGCCAAGGCCCTGTGGTGTGCTTTAATCTTTGCATTCTTATACCTCCCCAGGCTCTCCAGTCCGGTGACCTTTCTCCTATGTCCCATCCATCATCCTTCCTGGTTTAACTCGTTCCCTGCTAGACCATTGCCCAATGCTTCCGCAACTTTCACCAATATCTTTGCCTCATTTACCTTTTTGCCTCAGTGTCCTTCAGTCACATGTACCTAGCCAAAATAAAAACCTGCTGTGGACACCCCCAACTGTGCCCTTTTCTGAGCCTGCACCTGGCTTGAGGAAGAAAATCACACACCTAGGGAGACTTATGCCCTTGGGCACTCAACACGAATGCAATCTCCAGTCAGCATTCTCTCCCACTGTCTCTAATAACCACTTCATACCTGCCCTCCCTCTTTACACAGCTAACTACCCACCCACCACCCCTTCTTATCATCTTATCTGTTACTTCACAGAGAAATTAGAGACCTTCACAGAAACGTTTTCAACTTTCTGCTCCCATCCTCATCCCTCAACCGTCTCTCATACATGTATCCACCTGCATCTTTGCTCCCTTTTCAATAGAAGAACTCCTTTCTATCTCTGCTTCCTATCCCACTCCCTCTGGGACCTCGCTCCATCCAATTATCCCATCTCTTTCCTGTATCTTCAACGTTCTTCTCCACTGCCCCTTCCCAAATGTGAAAAAGTATGTTCCAGTGTCTTCCATCCTAAAAAACAAAGCAAGCAAAACTGAACCCTCCCTCTCCTGATCCCATTTTTAGCTTATATCATCTCTCTTCATAGCCAATTTTTATCTAAAGACTTGTCTGCATTCATTGTCTCCAATTCTTTATGCCTCTTCCTCAACCCATTGAGGTTCCTCTCCCAACCCTCTTATCAAATCTGCTTTTACCAAGCACTCCAATGACATTGGTCACTAAATCTACTCCTTATCTAGCTGCCTTCTTCTAAACCATTTCTTCCCTGAAGCAGGATGGGTTTGAATGTAGCAGCTGAGGATGTTGAAAACATAGCGGGTAAATATGTTGATGTCCCTTGACTGGAGTGAGAGTGCAAGTCATTTCTCCTTCCAGCTTCTGAATCTCTGAAGAAATGAAGATTTGGAGGAACTTTGCCTCTGCCTTTGAAGTTGATGAGCTTAGAAGACCTAAACTTCTGGTAAAGGAGGTGACACTATGACCGTGTCTTGTCTGGGGAGCCTGAGTTAAGCCTGTGGTGAAGAGGGCCTTGAACGGCACGGGGCAAGTTTGAAGGAGCTTGATGAGAATCTTGGGTAAAATGGTTTCTCCCGATTACCTCTGAAAGGCACCCAAGACCATGTTTGTGCATGTGTGAGCACGGAGACCGCCCCCTGTGCTTTCTTTCCTGTGCGCATAAAGAATCGCTGGGTCAGCTCTGGCAGCACCTTTAGGTCCTGAGGGTGACAGCGCAGCAACGCTTCTTCTCCGAGCCTCGGTCCCCCGTTGTTCTTGCAGTAGCCTCGAAACTGTTGACCTTTCTAAGCCGTCACATACACCTCTATTTGATTTTCTCAAAACACTGCTCTCGTGCTCTCACACACAAACACATGGAAACTCACACTCAAAAACAGAGCCGGTGGCTGCCTGAAGTAAAGGTAAAGTAAAAGGTCTTAGCGTGGCATTTAATACGCTCTCTCGTCAGATCCCATACAGACTGGTCTCTCACTTCATGAGACCCTCCAGTTCAGGGTCTGGTCTAATTACTCTCCCTAAACAGCCACCGCCTCATGCTAACTCCTTTAAGGTCCAGTTCTCTATCTCAGGCCCTCTGATCCCCTGTAGCTTTTAGAGTCCCTACCACTTTAACTTTTTCTTTAAATGCAGGTAACACGTTTGACAAGTTCTGTCAGGCATACAACTCAATTCTTTGATTTTTTTGTTTTGGTTTGGTTTTTTGAGGAAGATTAGCCCTGAGCTAACATCTGCTGCCAATCCTCTTTTTGCTAAGGAAGCCTGGCCCTGAGCTAACATCCGTGCCCATCTTCCTCTACTTTATATGTGGGATGCCTGCCACAGCATGGCTTGTCTAGCGGTGCCATGCCATCCGAACCGGTGAACCCCAACCTGCTGAAGCAGAACGTGCGAACTTAACCGCTGCGCCACCCGGCCGGCCTCTCAATTCTTTAAAGAGAAATGCTGTGGCGCTTTTTTTTTTCTTTTTTTATATTGTTCATTGTAAGAAAAAATCAAACACTCAAGCAGAATTTGTTTGAATGAATAAACCTTTGTTTCTCCAATCTCGCAGCTTACAGGAAGCCATTATTATACTGTCAATCTTTTATGTATGTTCTCTTGTTTTCTTCACACTCCCCACTACCTAGACACTGAGCTTTTTGAAAGCAGGGAACTGTGTGTGTGTCCCCTCACCTCCAACCGAGACCCCAATTTACATATGTATTTTTGTTCAATAAATGCTTGAACGAATGTCTGAGTTTTTAATTGTCTAGTTTTTTTCATTGAAAACTATATTCATCACAAGAGCAGAGTATGTGTAATTTTCTTTGCTTTTCTTTCTCCTCTAGATATAAGCATAAACTATACATTACAGAAAAAACTCAGGTTAAACAATATTTTGCTTGGGCAAAGTATTCATTTATTTCAAATTAAACTTCAGGGTTGGTTTCTAGTTAAACATTTTGATTCGCATTTAGAAATGTCTGCCTGAACACAGTGCTTCATGTTACATCTAAATGGAATTCCTCTGTAGCACTTTCTTGGGCTCTTCCACCAGAGTCAGGGTTGTTTTACAAACATTTAGCTGGTGCACATGATTTTGGTAATTTATATTTTACTAGAAGATCATCTAGGGTTTCAGATTTCGTCTAGGTTTTCAAATATGCTACCGTTAAGTTGAATGTAATAGTCTCTAATTCTTTTAATCTCTTCTGATTCTGTGGTTATGTTTTATTTCTCATTCCTATTCTTGTTAATTTGTATTTCCCTTTCTTAATCAGGATCTAAACAAGTTTATCTACTTTATTGCTCTTTTCAAAGAAATCAGCGTTTGAATTTATGCCTTCTACTATTTTTAACTTTTCCATGTCATTAGTGTTTTTTTAAAAAAGATTGGCACCTGAGCTAACAACTGTTGCCACTCTTCTTTTTTTTTTTTCCTGCTTTTTCTCCCCTAAATCCCCCCAGTACATACTTGTATATTCTTTAGTTGTGGTTCCTTCTAGTTGTGGCATGTGGGACACCGCCTCAGCGTGGCCTGATGAGCGGTGCCAAGTCCGTGCCCGGGATCCCAACCAGGGAAACTCTGGGCCACCGAAGGGGAGTGCGCAAATTTAACCACTGGCCACGGGGCCGGCCCTCATGTCATTAGTTTTTATCTTTATTGATTCACTTTTCCTTGCTTCTTTGGGTTTATCTTACTATGCTTGTAAGGTTTCTTAGAGTGAATTTTAAATTCTTTTATATCTGTCTTCATTGATTAGGGAGGTAATGAAGGCCATACGTTTTCAAGGATGGCTGTTGCTGGGTCCCCTAGCTTTTACCGTGAAGTGTTCTTTTCATTGCCTTCTAGACACTTTGTAATTTTGCTTTTGATGTCCTCTTTTGATCCAACTGGAGTCTTTCTGGTTTTTGCTGGTTTGCAATAGTTCTAGTGCATTCTATTTTTTCCCTTGTTATAGTTTGTTCTGTGGTACTCTTCCATTCTCATAATGGTCCCCTTGCCCTCCCTAGAACTCCTCATCGGATGCGTGTTTCTCTATCAGTACTGGAAAACAAGATAGCAACAACTCTCTCCACCAACAAGTCCTATTTCCCCTACCCCAATATGTGAAACCTTAGATTTCTTTTCTCTCCTCCCCAGGGACTGTTTATTTACCAATGGACACGGGTAGGTCGGCGGTGGGGAATATTTTCTCCTCGAGGATATCTTCTTCCTCAGCTGTGATTCTCAGAGCAGGTCTAGGAAGACGCAACTGGAAAATAACACAGGAGAAAGTGCTGCAACCGGCCGTGCTCGGGTCTCGAATTTCCCAGCCGGTTCAGCCCGCCTGGACCGCCCCTTGGGGACAACTGCACATCGGGGCGCGGCCCGCCGACCGCGGGCCCCATCAGCCGCTCGCGCCGGCCCGCCTCCGCCTGCGAGGCTGAGCTCCCGGACGCCTCCCGGCGTGCGGGTCCCGGAGGCAGCGGCGCTTTCTGCAGCGAGCCCACCCCGCAGGCAGACCCGCGAGGAGCCGAGGCCAGGGCTGCGCGTGTCTGCGCGGAGAGCGGTCTGGGTCCCCGCGGTCCCCGCGCTCCGCTGCAGGGCTTGCGTCACGTGGTGTGGGGGTGTGGGGGCGTGGGGGGGGGGCGGTGCCCCCCTTCCCCATTCTCGAGATCCCAGGGGAAAGTGAACGGCGGGAGTGGAGAGTTGTAGCTGGCCTGGACGGCAGCCCCGTCCCCAGGGCCGTCGGGCGGGCACCTGCCCAAGGCCGTGCGTGGACGTGGAGCTGGGCTGGGGCCGCCGGGCAGCGCCTTGAGAATCAGGCTGCTGCGGTGCTGGTCCGCGCCGCCTTTGTCCTCGGCCAACGGCCCGTTTGTGCACTTTAATGGCCTCTGGGTGAGTCCCACCTCCTTCCCTCTTGGATTTTCCTGACGCTGGACACCTCACCCAAGATCAAGTCTTACTCATAGCAGCCGTAACAAGGCCCTGTACATATCCTGGGCGTTTGAATAAGATCTAACCCCTTCGAAGGAATTTAAATATATATGTATGTTTTGCTGTGGCCGCTCCAGAAATTTGAGAAAAGATGATGGGGGCCATTTGGAAGGAGGCTGCCTCTCCAGCATCTTTGAGAGAATCAAAATTGAAAACACGCAAGTCACCTGGCGCTGAAAGCTGTTCACCACTAGGCTCTAAATCTGGAAACTGGGGTTTTGCTCCAAACTTGTTTCTTCCTGTAGACTCCCAGAACGCTATTTTTCCTGCTTTAGCATTTATCTGGTGGTATTGTAGAAGACACTTTACATCGCTGTCTACCAGATTGCAAGTTTCTCAGAGGCAGTGACTCTTAGTGGAACAGGATTCTGGGGAGAGATGGAGGAAAAAGGATTAAAGGGTATAGCACAAGGTTTGGCTCTGTGTAGATGCTGATGTGTGTTTGATGAATGAAGAAAAAAAGAATGATGATTTCTTGTGTTACAGAGTGCCCCTGGAAGTCTCCAGCCGGTATGGGCCTTCTCCAGAGCTGGTCCAGGCTAGGATGGCTGTATCACCAACGGCAGCTGAAATTCTGGCCCTTCAGGGTAGACAGGATCAAGAGAAGATTATGACAATGGAGCCAAAGGAAGAGGAACAGGCTTGGGGGTATGAGCCCAGGCTACATGGGCACCACTCTCCCAGTCAAGAGATCTTCTGCCGACGCTTCAGGCAGCTCTGCCACCAGGAGACGCCTGGTCCCCGGGAGGCCAGGGTGCTCTGCTGCGAGTGGCTGAGGCCCGACAGGCACACCAAGGAGCAGATCCTGGAGTTACTGGTGCCGGAGCAATTCCTGACCATCCTGCCTGGGGAGCTCCAATCCTGTGTGCGGGGACATCACCCTGAAAGTGGAGAGGAGGCTGTGACTGTGCTGGAGGGTTTAGAGAAAGGACTTGAGGAAGCGGGACTGCAGGTGGGAAGGGGAAATGTGCTCTGTTGTGGGAGCCAGATCAGTGAGCTTTGGGCTGAACAGAGGGCAGCAGTGGGGGCAGCTGCCAAGTTCAGACCTCTCTGAGGCCAGGTGGAGCGGCTAGTGTGTGTTTCTGTCTGTCTTTCCTGCCCTCAAGCCTGAATGAGACTCCAGCTCCTCTTCCTTCCCCTGTGCTGACCCTGGGGAGGCTCTCTGAAGTCTCCTTGTTAGCTTTGGTCCCGCCTAAACCGAGTGGTGCCTGATCACCTCCAGGTCCCAGGCCCTGCACATGGACTTGCCCAGGAAGAGCCGTGGGAGGAGAAGGCACCTCTGGGAGCAGCCCAGGAGGCTCCAAGCATCCGGCTCCAGCCTCAGGAGACCCAGCCTTTCCCAGAGAGTGGTGAGGAGCAGGATTCTGTGGGGAGGGAGAGGAGCAGGAGGGAGTATAAAGGGCACATAGCCGTGCTCAGAAGTTGGCTATCATCATCCTGGCCTTATTATTCTTACCTGCTAGGGGAGAGACTTAGCCTGTTTCATCACCTGTAAAATTAGGAATAATAATCATCTACCTCATAAGGTCACTCTGAAGATTAAATAAAACATATCATATCTAGCTATAAAGCCCCACCAGCTTCTCCTAGCTTTAGAGAGCCCTAAAACAGGACCAGGAAATAGCTCATTCACTTCCTGCCTCATCATCTCCACTGCTTCTGACTCCTAGTTCATAATACCTCTGACCCGAGCTGGAGGCCAGCCTTGAGATCATTTCTCTTGTAACTTCCCCATGCCTCCCAAAACACACTTTAAGCTTAGAGCAACTGCCATGTGAGCTACAGCCTGTCATCACCTTTATGTACCACTTACCCCATCTGAAAGCTCTATTTGAAACTCCCTTATGTCAACCCTTACGCTCTACCCTTCCAATTTACTGCAAAAACTTCCTTCCCAGCCTGCATACACCCTCAGAGACATCCTCGCCTCTGTGCCAGACTCTAGACTCAGCCGCAGGACTGTGAACTGTCCTTGTGGACCTCTGTAACATTGTGAACCATTGTGACAGAACGTGAATGTGTTGCTAGTCAAGAAGATTCTAGGGGCTGGCCCAGTGGTGCAGCGGTTAAGTTCGTACATCCTGCTTTGGCGGCCCAGGGTTCGCCGGTTCGGATCCCGGGTGTGGACATGGCACCGCTTGGCAAGCCATGCTGTGGTAGGCGTCCCACGTATAAAGTAGAGGAAGATGGGCACGGATGTTAGTTCAGGGCCAGTCTTCCTCAGCAAAAAGAGGAGGATTGGCAGTAGTTAGCTCAGGGCTAATCTTCCTCAAAAAAACAAAAGAAGAAGATTCTGTTTAATATTTGGTTTTACACCACAGCCCCACCACCAAACAAGAGCATCTGAAAAAACAAATTCTTGTTAAAAACAAAGCGGAAAAACGGAGAAACTAGAAATGGAGATTAATCTTAGAGTCTATTCCAAAAGTGTGTTTTTACCTCCTGGCGCTTCCTTGCCTGACTTCCAGACTTTTTCTTGCCTCCTTTACTTCTATTTAGTAAGTCTCTATTCATTTATCAGCTTGATACTTTTGAAAAGAAGCTAGCTATCATTTCATGTTTTTTCAGCAAGATTTCTTTAATATTGCAGATTTCTTTAACCACAAGCTTTTAACCTGAAAAAACAAGAGGTATGTTTTAAATCAGATGTTCTTGAGTTGTCTCTTACAGCAGTTGCTTTTTGTCCTCTGCAGACTACAGAGAGTGTTACAGATAAAACACAAAAAGTGTCACAGACAGTTAAAAACAAGGCAAAGCACTCTTCTCTTCTTTTTCTAAGGAGCAGGCCACAGGGAAAGGCAGGGAGCACCAAGCAGGGAGGAGGCCCCGAACTGGCAGTCGGCCCTTCAGTAAAGGAGGCCGCTGCTTGGGGATCCTTTGCAGCGGCTGCGGATTTATGGGGCTGGGATGAATGGGAAGAGGTGCGGGGTAGAGTCAGGAGGGGCAGAGTCGTTCTGCCTTTGGGAGGCACCTCTTTTCCCCTAACCCTGTGCTGCTGCTTTCTTGCTTTTCCCTTCCCTCACAACATCACTTGACCGGTCCCCAATTTCTTGGAAATACTACTTTTTCTCTCTTTTTTTTTTTTTTGATTTGTGTGTGTGTGCATGTGTGTGAGGAAGATTGGCCCTGAGCTAGCACTTGTTGCTAATCTTCCTCTTTTTGCTTGAGGAAGAGTGGCACTGAGTTAACATCTGTGCCCATCTTCCTCTATTTTGTATGTGGGAGGCCACCACAGCATGGCTTGATGAGCAATGTGTAGGTCCCTCACCTGGGATCCAAACCCGAGAACCCTGGGCCACCAAAGCGGAGCATGTGAACTTAACCATGCCACCATTTTTTCTCATTTTTTAAGAGTAAATCTTACAAAGATCTTACCTTGAAACATATTTTATTTTTCAAATAACAGTTTACAGTGTTCCGTTAAGGAAAAATTAGAAAAAACAGATCAGCAAGGGGAAAAGAAAACAGAAGAAATGCTCTCTGCTGTACAGTCCCATCACCAAGAGAGAACTTTTGTTCACATTTAAGTAAATACCCTTCCAGACTTTGTTGTGTGTTTGTTGAATATTTTTTAAGCTTTTATTTTCATGCCAGAAGTGTGAATCCTAACCCAAGTGTCATCTTTCTGTACATCCAGAGCAGGGATGTTTACATTTTCCACCAGTTGTTGCGGAAGATGACCCGGAGCCCAAGGACAGAGGATCCTTGGCACAACCGCCCATTACTGGAGTGGAATCTCAGGTGTTCTCAGAAAAACCCACCACCGGCACCTCTGCATTTGAAGCTTCTTCTGAAGTTGAGGGTGCTTTAGAGCAGCAGCAGAGAAATCCCGAAGTGGAGGGACTGAGGTGGTGCCCTGCCCAGGGGAAAAGTTTCGGGTGGTTGGTTGTCACCCATAGGAAAACTCCAACATGAATGTCGTGAATGTGGTAAAGCCTTCATATAGCTCACACCTTATAATCCACCAGAGAATTCATTCTGGAGAGAAGCCCTTTAGGTGTAGTGACTGTGGGAAAACTTTCAATCAGAGCTGAAACCTCATTCAGCGTCAGAGAAGTCATACAGGAAAGAAACCCTATGAATGTAGTGCATGTGGAAAGTCCTTCAGGTGGCGTGCCGGTGTTGTTCAGCATCGGAGGATTCATTCAGGAGAGAAGCCTCTGAGTGCAATGAGTGTGGGAAGGCCTCTGGTCAAAGCTCGTATCTGAGTCAGCATCTGAGAATCCACAGGGGAGGGAAACCGTTCGTCTGCAAAGAATGTGGGAAAGCCTCCAGGTGGAGTTCAGAGCTTATTAGACGTCAGAGAGTTCATGCCAGAAAAGAGCCTTCCCAGTGTTCTGAAGGTGAGAAAGTCCCCAGACAGAACCGTCCTTTTGTCTAGTCAATTTTAGGGCTAGGTTCCGTAAAAGTTATAAGCACTTTAAGGGTTTTCCTGTGTCCTTCTTGATTTAGGACAAACTGTTTACCTGCCCCACCTGCAGATCACCACCCCCTGTCCTCCGAGTAAGAGACTGTGTCAGTTAGGATGCCTTCTGCTGCCAGTGATAGCCAGAACGCCTCCTCCGTCAGGGCTCTGGGCCTGGCACAGAGCGGCTGCTCAGCCAGTGGAGGTTTTTCTGTCAGTATTACTGTGAATGGGTCTTTGGTCCTGGCCCTTTCTCAGACCGACACTGGTCTTCCCCTCTGGACAGGGGCACATCTGCAAGTGTCCAGGCATGAAACAAACCACACTAGTCATTTGAACAGGGAAAGTTTAATATAAAGAAGTATTGACCAGTAAAAGGAGATTATCTGCTAATGGTTAAGGAGAGATCTTAAAGGATATAGGAATAGCTTCGTGGGGAGCAGCTCCTACCTCTAGGGCTGAGGGAGAGCCAAGGAAGAAGCACACTGAGAAGGGGGCCCCCAGCCAAGACTGAAATTCAGACCTTCCTGGACAGGGTGTGGGTCCAGTGGCGTGCTGGAGCTGGTCTGTACAGGCTTGCAAGAGCCAATTTTGCACCTCTCTTCCCAACCCTACAATGAAATTGGTCACGTTGGAGTATTCACACCATGGAAGTCAGTCAACGCTACAAGTCAGGGCTATTGTTCTTTTTGAATTAGTTAAATAGTTACCAATACAAGACTGGCTACAGCCCACGGATGGTGAAGTTCACCGAGGGGCCACAGTAGGAACCACTGGTGGAGGTGCCAGCGAACTCAGCAGAGGTTGGGTGCTGCACTGGAGGAATAAAAGGAAAAACTGCCGGAACCAGGAGAAGCCCCTTCCTGTTTGCCTTGTCCCTCCAGTGCGCTTTACTGGCAAAGCCTAACATTGTGTCTGCTGGCAAAGGGAAGATGTCTCCAGGTCCAGTTCCCGTATCATGAACTAGGGCAGAGAATGGCAGGTTTGGAGTTAGGAGACAATAAGTTGCTAACTGGCTTGTGTCACAAGTGCATTGCCACGTCAGGACCTCTGTCCTCATTCACCTCCCTGCCTCCATGCTTTTCCCCCAGAGAGTTACGTACATCACCCCTTACTTTATCTAGACCTCTACTTCATTGTCACCTCTTCCAAGAAGCCTTCCCTGACTCTTAAGATACAAGTTTTATTTCTCTGTCACAGCAATGCCCAGAGGTAAGTCGGTGGTCAGCACACTACAGCCCACAGGCCAAATGCAAATCCAGCTCATGGCCCTTTTTTTTTAAAGGTTTTATTTTTCCTTCCTCTCCCAAAGCACCCCGGTACATAGTTGTGTATTATTTTCAGTTGTGGGTCCTTCCAGTTGTGGCATGTAGGACACCGCCTCAGCATGGCCTGATGAGCGGTGCCATGTCCCCGCCCAGGATTTGAACTGGTGAAACCCTGGGCCACCGAAGCAGAGCACGCAAACTTAACCACTTGGCCACGGGGCCAGCCCCGGCCCATTTTTTTTTATGGCCCAAAAGCTAAGAATGGTTTGTACATTTTTTAAGTGTTATAAAAAGCAGGAAAAAAAGAACAAGTATCAGAGACTGTATGTGGCCTGCAAAGCCTAAAATATTTACTGTCTGGCCCTTTATGGAAAAAGTTTGTGAAGCCCTGGCGTAAGGAGCTGCTTGGTTTCATTTCACCTGATGCCTCAGGAACCCATGTACTTTCCGTCTTGCTCTTCCGTCCCATGAGCTAGAATGGTTTTGTCCACATGGTTGGAGCTGGATCTTTCCCGTAGCCATATTCCAGCTACAGGAAAAGCAGAGTGATGATCACAAGGACAGTTCCTTCTCAGCAAGTGTCACAGGAGGCGCCGCAGTCCTTTGGTGAAAACTCAATTACGCGGCCACATCTATCTTCCAGGGAGGCTGGAAAACACCTCCGGCAGGATGGCCATTTGCCCAATAAAATTCTCTTACATGGAGAAGGAGAGAATAGATTTGGGAAGACAATGAGCAGCACTCCACCCCATGGGACATCTCCCCACTGCTGCAACCTGGTGCTGCTAATTGACCAGGGAAGGAGAGTCCTGGTCCCAGAAAAGGCAGAGCAGGATCTGGGAAACAGGCTGAGGACAAGAGGTCAAGGCTGTGGGTTAGATCTCTGCCCTTGGTGGTGGTCACTCCGGAAGCAGCCATCGTTCTGGCTCCAGTGCCCTGTATTTGGCACTCTGAGAAGAGCTGAAACCAGAAAAACATTTTGTAGGCAAAGTGTTGACCTGAAACCATCTGTTTGGCTTCATTAGGACAAAAGGATGTATTCCAACAACAGAGGTTCTGTGTGCTTAGTTTAATGTTACAGGAACTAGTTCCTTATCCTTGAGGGGATTCTGGGAGTTGAAGGTGCCATACTTGTATAATCATAATCTGGTCCTGTTGTGTATGAGTACCCTGCTCATGTGCATTTTGGGTTTTTTTGTTTTGTTTGCTGAGGAGGATTCGCCCTGAGCTAACATCTGCTGCCAGTCTTCCTCTTTTTGTACGTGAGCTGCCACCACAGCATGGCCACTGACAGACGTTGGTGTAGGTCCACGCCCAAGAACTGAAGCCGGGCCGCCAAAGCAGAGAGCGCCAAACTTAACCACTAGGCCACTGGGGCTGGCCCCACATGTGCATTTTGGAATTCACTGATAGCAGGAGGTCCCCCCAGCTGTGCGGCTGAATAAACAAAAGAACTGGTACCTGCTAACAAGAGTGTGGTCTTTGGTCAACAGCAGGAGAAAAAGGAAGAAACAGACTGTACCTTGTCTCGGGAAGCTGATGGACCACCTAGGGATGCCATATAAACACCCTTAGTAGAGATTCCACAGCAGATTCACTGTACTGGATACTGGTGACCTGGTCTGGAGGAAGTGGGTACCCAGGTACATTGAGGGCCAAGACCACTGGGGTTGGTAAGAAATACAGACAAAAGATTGTCCTCTACCTGACAGGTACAGAGCTGCTTGTTTATTCCATTAGACATCCAGGGCAAGCTCTCCCATCAGAAGGGGTGAGCAAGGCACTTGTATGCCTACAGAAAGAGAAAAAGATTTTGTTTATGCAAACGAGTCAATTCCTGGACCCCTCTTCAGGGATCGTGAGCAAAGTCTTTTAATATAACGAAACCAAGATCAGGGAATAATTGCAGTTAGAACAGTTTCATTTACAAGATCATAGACTTTCAGGTGAGTTCTTTTCCATGATGTTTATTTCTTTGGCTCCACCAGGAAAACTGCAGAAGCAGGAAGAGGTAAGAAGCAAGATAGCCGTGTCTGGAGTGAGGATGTGGACTGTGGAGGAAGGCACTCACAGACTGAGCCAAGGGGTTTGGGCGTTTGATCTGGCAGGAGCCTCTCTCTGTCCCATCTTCCAGGTTTCCCTTGCACCATGGTTTTTAGGGTGTGGCCACTGAGGAGGGCAGCCGCTTCAGAAATTGCCCCTGAGAAGGCAGACTGTCTGGGGATTGGGTGGCATGGAGAGAGTGCAACAGTTCCTTCCTAGAACATCTTCAAGGGTTCAAGCATCTTCTGTTCTGTTCAGCAGATGGCTCTTGAGCAGCAGTCTGCGCTGTGCAGTCCCCAGCCTGCAGGGGCTCTGGGTTACAGTTGGTAGAACCCGTCTCAGCAGCAGTGGACAGTGTAGCAGTGGTGTGTGGATCCTTGAGGCAGGCAGCTGGTACAAACCCCAGAATTCAGTACTTAGCCACTGTAGTGACCTTGTGTATGAGTTTGCTAGGGCTGCGCTGACAAAGCACCACAGGCTGGGCGGCTTAAACAGAAATTTATTACAACTCTGGAGGCTAGACATCCAAGATCAAAGTGTCGTGGGGTTGGTTTCTCTGAGGCCTCTCTCCTTGGCTTGTAGATGGCCATCACCTCCCTGTGTCTTCACATGGTCTTCCCTCTCTGCGTGTCTGTAGCCTAATTATTAGGGCCCACCCTAATAACCTCATTTTAACTTAACTACCTCTTTAAAGACTATCTCCAAACACAGTCACGTTCTGAGGTCATAGGGGTTAGGACTTCAACATAACGAATTTTGAGGAGGACACAATTCAGCAAAGAATTCCGAGCTCCACCTGAAGACTTCTCCACCCAACGGCATGAAGACCTCCCAGGTCTTTCCCACCTTCGCTGCACTCCTGGGATTCCCCCCACTTGGGAGTGAGTGGAGTGGAGTGGAGTGTGGATTATAGTCCTACTCTGACCAAAGTGCCTCCCCATCCCCACCCAAGTCCAGCTTAGAGAATGCCAGACATAACCAGCAGATCAAGAGCATGGAAGCATTTTGCTCCTTTTTTGGAGTTTTTGGGTAATCTGCCCAGCAGCTGTCCCAGACCTCTGCCCACTGCCAACGCATAACCACCCACCTTCTCAGCAAAAAGGCCTCAAACGATCAACTCTGCTGGCGCAGCACTCATCACTCCACATTTAACTTCTTAGTCCTTCCTGCCGTCTCTGAGGACCGTGCCTTCTTCCTTCTTTCTAAAGCCAACTCTGCCTTCCGTACTTTGAATCTATCATTTCCTACTGCAACTATATTAAATTTTAATGATTAGTCATCAGATAATTATCTTAACAGGCCTGTTTGGAAGTCCTCAAGGACCTGGACCGCGGCAAGGACTCCATAAATGTCTGTGGAATGGATGAATGAATCACACTCTGGGATGTGAAATATGTTCACAACCTATAAATCACATCCGGCTGAGAGACAAAGGCCCAAGTGCCCCGCCGTCACCCCCAGGACACGGACGTAAGAGTCAGCTGGCGCTCCACAGACTGCGCTCGCGGCGGACAACCCACCCGGAGTTCGCGCGGTCCTTAGCGTCCTGACTCCGTTGGTCACCGGCAAAAGCACCGCAGACCTCAATCAACCAGCGCGCCGCGCCGGCCCCCAGGCCCTCAAGCCCCGCCCCCGGGCCCGCCGCGGTCCTGCGCTAACGAGGGGTCCTCCCGGCTTCCTAGAGCGGCCCCAGCGACCGCGGCCGGCGCCTCTCTCGGGGGAGCTCCTGCCTCTCTCTCTCTCTCTCCCGGAGGTAGGGTGGCGGCCGGGGGCACCTGCCGACTATGTGGCGAAGCGGCGGGTGCAGGCACAGTCGGGTCCACCAGAGGAAAACCCTGGCTGCAAAGCGTGTTACAAACAAGTGAAAAATGAGTGTTCCCGTCGGCGGTACTGCAGGAGACTCTGGAGTCGGGCCGAGTCCCGTGCCGAGCCCCAGGCTGGGAGACCAGGAAGGGGAGGGGCGGCGCGGGGCATGGAGAAGGGAGCGAGCTTGGGTCCCGGCTCGTGGAGGCGGCTTCGCCTGTGCGGTCCGCCGCCCTCACGCCGCCTCTCTCGTTCCCAGCTCTCAGAGCTGCGGGAGAGCGGGGCGCCGGGTGATCACCTGCGGACTGCAGCAGCGACGCCTTCTGCTCCGCGGCGCTGCCCGCCGTGTCGCTTCGAGCTCGGCCCCCGCGTCTAGCACAGGTTCTAACGCTTCGCAGGCACTCAGCAAGTGGTTGATGACCGCGCACCGACTTGCGTTACTGAGGCGCCCTTCCTCAGCTTATTGCCAGAATCGTCCCCGCCCCTTCCCACTGGGTTTTAGTGAGGTTCCAGCTCTTGTCCATTTTCAGGGGTTCACTCAGGTAGGTTGTTTTGACTTAGCTTCATCCCCAACGCTGAGGAATGCGCTGAGGGAGAGGTTATTGCAGGTTACTTGGTAATCTTTTTGAAAAGTAAAAGTTTGCTTTTAGGAAAGTGTAAAGGAGTACAGGGGTCCAAGGATGGGTTGCAGGTGGTTCATGAATTCCCTGAAATTGCATGCACATTTTTCTAGGCAGAGCTTTCCTGAGACTCAGAGATCCCTGACCTAACCTTAGGAACCTGCCTTACACCAGGAGTCACTTAGAAAACACGTAATAATAACAATAATAGACACCAACCCTTCAGTTTCAATAATGATTTTTTTTAAAAAAATAGACTATCCAGATTCAGAATCTCTTACATTAAGTGAATCATGAAAAACGTGTAAATATACCCCTATTATTTATATATACAGATAAATATATTCATATATATATTAACAAAATAGATAACACTTGTTCTGTTATGAAAGGTAAAGGATCTCAGCAAGGAAAGCAGATCAAGGACAGAGTGAAGAGCACATGCAACACCAGACGCTAGCAGAGCACAGCATGTGGAGTACTTAGGTAAGGGTGAAACTTAGAGGACGGAGATGAAACTGGCATACAAAGTCATATTAAAACCATAATGAAATGACGTACTTTGGAATAATAAACATTAGAAAGGTATCAAATCAGTAAAATTGTAAAGAAATACTTTATTCACCCAGAAGTGTGAGTATACCAGTAAAACTGTTTGAGAAGGATGAAAATGTATATGGACATAGCTGCAAAAATTCTGAAGGGTATTTCTGGGTATTTAGGTAGATCTTTGAGATTGTGAGGCCTGGTTTTTCTAATGGTCTAAAATTAAGAAAATTCATGTCTTTTCTTTTCCTTGATAGAATTCTATTTGCACAAAATTGTGACTACCAGTCATAATTATGGTCAGATTTTGACTCCCAAGTAAATTGAGAGGGAAGGAGGCAAACAGAAGAAAAGAGAGCAATCTTCCTGAGATAACCAGATGAGAGGTGTACCAGGGAACGAAGTTACAGAAAGTGTGCGTGGCGTATGTAACAAGGTGCAGATCATTTCATTCACAAGAATTCCTCTTGGGAAAGCACTAATATGTGTGCATTTATATACTGGAAGATTCTTCTTGGAATGAAATGTGAGACGTCCCTTTAAGAATATGCTCAGGTACAGTACAAGTGGGTCACTAAATTGGCTTCTAAGGTTCCAATGCGTGGACTGTTAACTAAAGGGCCTTTTCTTTTGCTAAGTAGTGGGTTTAAGACGGTAATTAAGCTGGGGGAGAGGACTGGATATCCGGCAAGAAAAAAGTTGTTGAGGTGACTGAGCCCGGAGAGGGGGAAGACAAAGAGAAAAACCTACAGTGGCAGGTTGGCCAAGAGGGACTTCTGAGAACAAAATGTCTAATAGGATGTACCCCCTTCTCTACCTCTTACAGCATCTTCAGTAAAGTCCATACTACTCATGGATGCGTTTGTGTGAGTGGATTCTTTGGCGGGAGCTTGAAGAGTTGCTGAGTTCTATATCAGGGGCTGGCAAGGGGTGAATGTGGAAATAAAATATGCAAACACAGGAATAAGAAGTTAAAGAGATAGGTGACATACAGGTTTCACTTGAGAAAGGTAGTCTGGGTATAATTCAATTTGAACATGAGCAACAAACAAAGGAAGGAGAGCACACTGCACTTGTAATCACTGTAAGGAAAGAGATGTCACAGAACTTCTGCTGAGAGTCTGACTGCTGGAGGCAGAGGTACATGATGTGGAAACTGTGATGTGTGTGTACAGCCCTCAAGTCAAGGGTCTGAACCTGGGGAACACATACTGGGGTACAGAATAAAGCCACTTTGTGGGTTTTGGCTGTGACCAGTTATGCTTCCAAGGACACGATTTAAATCTATTATATTCAAATCCATGTAGTAATTAATAACTAGTAAAAAATGTGCACAAGGTTTCAAATAAGGCAGTAATGAATCTGCCTATCCATAACACAGCACAGGGGTTAAGAGCCCAGACCAGGGTTGGAGTCTTGGCTGTCGGACTTACCAGCTGTGTGATCAAGGGGTAAGGTACTTATCCCCTGCCCCTCTGCATCTTTAAAATCAGGGTAAGAGCACTCACATCATTGATGGTGGTGCAACTCTGTAAATTAACTAAAAAGCTGAACACTTAAAAGCAGGTGAATTTTATGGTGTGTCAATTATACCTCAATAAAACATTTTTTTTAAGAGTACTCACATCATTGAGATGTTGTGAAAATAAAAATGTAGACTATCTGGCACTGTGCCTGGCATATAATAAACAATAAATAATACTAGTGATTAGTATTAATGTAATAAAGAAGAGATTAAAGCATAGAACACTGAAGATTATAAAGTTAGATTTAAAAAAAAAGAATCAAGGAATTATTGGGCTGGTTGAAACTTCAGAGATCATTCAGTTCAAGTCCCTTCATTTTCCAGATGAGAAAGTTAGGGCCCAGCAGGTGAAGTGCCTCATTCAAGGTCTTCTACCAGACCCCAGGCCTGCTGGATCCCCATTAGTGCACTTCCCACTCCCACCCACTCCCTCAGCAACATAGACACGTGAAAAATCGAGGATGTGCTTCCTCAAAAAAAAAAATCACACACAGGAAAACACAGAAAACTCATGTAGAGATGTTGGAGAGAGAATTACAAGGCCAAGGGCACAGAGAAGAGGCGTTACATCCTGGCCCATCAGCCAGGGCCCCCAGCAGCGGACTCCAGGTCATGAGAGCTTAAGTGCTTTGGCGAGGGAAGGCCCTGGTCAGTCAGGTGAACCAGCTCATCACTGTGGCCAGGTCCTGATGACACTGGCTACTTCCTGACACAGGATCTGTCAGCAGCAACAGGAACTGGTGCCAAGTGAATGCAGCAGAGTTCTTGGGAGCAGTCAAGTCTGAGCAGCCCTCAAGTGGGGACTAGCTGCTAAAGAGCTGCTTCTGCCCCTGCTGAGCAGTCTGGCCTCACTTCTTTATCCCCTGGCTTTGCTCATCACCCCCTCTGGATTCTAAGGGCCTTCACTTAGAATCCTGTGAATTGCCTGTCAGTTTCCTCCATCATGGCACCCTCTTCAGACAGGCGAGGAAGCACAGCGGGAGATGTAAAATGACCCAAGCTTCCCACTTCATTAATGCTGCCATCTTCTAAGGGAACTTGATAGCATATTTGGAAGATTTTGAAGCTAATAAAAGCTTACTAAATTATTCCAATGCTAAACAGTGGACAGGAAAACAAGGTGTGTCCTCTAGGCCACAACTTTCTGACATTTCAGGGGAAAACATTCAATGAGTCAACTCTCTCATTTTCAGGAGGTGATGGAATCACGTTCCTCCATTTTTCCTGAAGAGTTAACAATTCAGGCTGGATGACTGGAACAGACCCCTAATGTCATGTGATCCACTAGGGGAGGAGGGAAGAAGGAAAAAGGGACAGAGGAGAATTAAGGCCTGAAACAGCTTTTATGCTTTAACTCAGTACATTAAAACTTCTCAATGAATAGTTCATAAAAGTGCCTCATCCTTTTCAACTATTTAAATAAAAATCAGTGGAAGGACAGAGACGGTCTGTCCATTCATTTGATCTAAAAACTTGGAGTGCAGATTATGAACAAATTAATAAGTACGACTTCAGCTTTCCCACAGAAAGCTTCTTCTTTTGCCGATCATTCCATACAGTGAATGCTCTGATGTCGGAGGAGGTGAGAGCTCCGACTAAAGGTCTTCTGACATTCTTGGCACTCGTAAGGCTTCTCTCCAGTGTGAATTCTCTGATGTATGATAAGTTGGGAATGCTGGCTGAATGTTTTCTCACACTCATTGCATTCATAAGGTTTCTCTCCAATATGAATTTTCTGGTGGAGAAGCAGCTCAGAATTATCCCAAAAGGTTCTTGCACATTCATTACACTGATGAGGTTTCTCTCCAGTATGAATTCTCTGGTGGACAATAAGGTGAGAGGTCCGCCTAAAAGCCTTTCCACACTCAAAGCATTCATAGGGTTTCTCTCCAGTGTGAATTCTCTCGTGTCTAAGAAGTTCTGAGTTCCCCCTGAAGGCCTTCCCACATTCCTTACATACATAGGGCTTCTCACCAGTATGAATTCTAATATGTCTAATAATCTCTGAGTTCTGGCCAAAAGTTTTCCCACATTCATTACACTCATACGGTTTGTCCCCTGTATGAATTCTTTGATGCCGAATAAGCTCAGAACTCTGACCGAAGCCTTTCCCACATTCGTTACACAGGTAAGGTTTTTCTCCAGTATGAATTTTCTGGTGTCTAATAAGGCCTGAGCTATGCTTGAAGGCCTTGCCACACTCATTGCATTCATGATATCTTTCTTCAGTATGAATTCTCTGATGCTGAATCAGCTGTGAGCTAACCCTAAAGGTCTTCCCACATTCATTACATTCATATGGTTTCTCTCCAGTGTGGATTCTCTGATGTAGAATGAGGGCTGAATTCTGACTGAAGGCTTTACCACATTCTTCACATTTATAAGGTCTCTCTCCAGTATGAATTCTATGATGGTGGATAAGATGTGAACTCTGAATGAAGGCCTTTCCACATTCATTACAAGCAAAGGGTTTCTCTCCAGCATGAATTCTCAGATGCCTTCGAAGGCTTGAGTTAGTTCCAAATGTTTTTCCACATTCTTTGCATTCAAAGGGTTTCTCTCCACTATGAACTCTCATATGCTGGATAAGATGTGAGTTCTGATTGAAAGCTTTCCCACATTCTTTACAAGTATGAGGCTTTTCTCCCACAGCACTTCTCTGTGTTTTGTTAGGTTCCAAGTTCTCTATGAAGTTTTGGCCAGAGGCAGCAAATGTGCTCACTGCCTCAGCTGCAGGACCTCGATGATGTGCAATCAGGTTTGGGCTGGGTCTACAGACTCTCTCACTCTCATTATTCTCCTGGTCTTTCTCACTTGAGGGTGACTTCTTAAAGATAATCAACCCTGATGCAAAGTCTCTCTCCTGAGGAGACACCTGCTCCATAATGTTCTCTGTGGACTCTCTCAAATGCTCCCCCAACATGTCTTCTTCACATGCTGCTCCAAACTCATGACCCTGGCAAACCACCTTTGGAAGTTTTTCTAATATTGCCCCATGTGGCTCAGATTCTTCAGAAATTTCTTCCTTGGGAATCACCTCCTTGTTCTCAGTCCCCATCTCACAGTCTGAAATGAGAGAGGGCAAGTATGTAAAGTGGCTGTATCATATCTAAAGGAAGCTAATGCTAGAGGAGTATGGAGCTTTGTCATGGTGCTCACAGCACTCAAACACAGTCCTAGTATCTGGTGAAATGACAGGGTGCTGTTAAAGAAGGAGATTTAAGATTATGGTGGACATGCTCAACAAACAGCAAACACTGACTGAAAAGAGTGAGAGAAATTATCAGAGGAAGAGATTTAAGGAGAGAAATAGGAAACAGATGTTAAGGAGATGCTGATGAAAGTTCTGCAATATTAACAGTGAGTTGGAGTGGAACCTGACTTTGGTAGCAAGGAAAATATTGAGGGAAAACGGTGGCCATATTAATAGATGGGTATATGGAAAAGGTTCAGAGAAGGGGTGAAAATGACAAATTAATAGAAATAACTTTGGGCTGGCCTGGTGGAGCAGCAGTTAAGTTCCCGTGTTCTGCTTTGGCAGCCCAGGGTTCACCGGTTCAGATCCCAGGCGTGGACCTACACACTGCCTAGCAAGCCATACTGTGGTGGCATCCCACATATAAAATAGAGGAAGATGGTCAGAGATGTCCGCTCAGGGCCAATCCTCCTCCTCAAAAAAAAGGAAAGAACTAACTTTGGGGTTTATAGAGGCAGTAACCACAATATCCATAGTTCAGTCCTGTGGTACGCACCAGCTCTACACATCAGGGAATTGTATATACAGGGGTTAGCATGCAGAGGGTTAATGTGACTTACCTATAACTAGAACAGAAGTAACTACTCTTGGCTCCCTTACATTTGGATGGAGTAAGGTAACAGCTTAATTTTCTCCAGAAGGTTAGTAAACTGTATCAATACCTACTTTTCTTTTCCCTACAGATTTGAAAGGCCACCTATACCATAGTCTAAATGTCCATAAATCTTTGGGTCAATTTCTGGACTCCACTCAGTTCTATTGATCTATTCCTGCTCCAATACCAAACTGTTCAACCTACTGTAGTTTTATTAAAATTTTTAATATGTTAGAGAAAGTTCTCTCTCAGTCTTCTGTTTCAAATATTTCCTGTCTATTCTCATATTTTTCCAAATAAATTTTAGTATAATTTTATAAAATTCCCAAACTTATCCTGATATTTTCATATCCAGAATGTCTGTGTATGTCTTTTCTCTTAGTGAGTTTTTCTTACATTTTCTAACTGCTCACTACTTATATATACGTATAGCAATGCTGTTGATTTTTACATACTAATTTTGTAATCAGCCTCTTCATGGAATTTTCTTAATACTTTTATAGATCTTAAAGCCTATATATTTTTTTAACTTCTAAAAGGCTGTGGCAAAGATTTTAACTGTCACCCCAACATCCATTCTTCCCTGCTTCATCAGCAACAGAATAATGAATTTATTTAGTGTGGCAATGAGCCTAGCTAAAGAAATACATTCCTCAGCTTTCTTTGCAGCTAGGTTTGCCCATGTGACCAAATTCTGGCCAATGAGACAGTAAAATGAAGTGAAAGCACATGAGACTTCTGGGAAGTCTCCTTAAGGGTGAGGGGATGCATTTCCTTACCCTCGTCTTCCATGCTGTGCCTGGGGCATTACGTCATAGTTGGAGTGCCATCTTGGACCATGAATACACCAGCACACGCTACGACGAGACCAGAGCTGGGAGGAACCTGGGTCCCGGATGACTCCCTGGAGCTGCCACACCAGCCTTGGAATGCCTGCCTCTGGACTTCTTTTATCCAAGAGAGAAGTAAGCTTTTGCCTTGCTTAAGCCATTACTTTTTTTTTTTTAAAGATTTTATTTTTCCTTTTTCTCCCAAAGCCCCCTGGTACATAGCTGTGTATTTTTAGTTGTGGGTCCTTCTAGTTGTGGCATGTGGGATGCCGCCTCAGTGTGGCCTGATGTGCCATGTCCGCACCCAGGATTCGAACTGGCAAAACCCTGGGCCGCCGAAGCAGAGCACACATACTTAACCACTCGGCCACGGGGCCGGCCCCCAAGCCATCACTTTTTATTTATTTGTGAAGCCAAACCTATTCCTAACTGGTACAACAGCCCTGGAGATTTAGCCATCTCTGTCACAGAAATGAGCTTCAAATGTTAGGAGAATGAGCCTGGCCTCTGTTCAGGTAGTAAGCAACCCAGAGCTAATATTGAAGTGCCTAGGGCAGCGCATTTGTGCACCACAGCAAATCTGAGGAACACAATCCAACCATCAGTAGAAGTTAACTGTGGAAGCTGATTCTCAAAGGGGAACGGGAAGCTAGGGGACTTCATCCTTCAGACAACGAAAGTCGTGGAATGGTTTTGAAGCCCGAGTGACACAGTCCGTGGTCAGTTAGCATTTCAGGTAAATGCACATTAGTGGCCATTTGGTGGCTTAACTAGAAAGCAGCAGGCCTGGACACAGGGCGATCAGTTAGAAGGCTGATGCAGTCCTCAAGGCAAGGGGTGATGAGATCTAACTAGGACATCAGTGGGAGTGGGAATGAAGAGGAGACAGACTGGAGAAATGTTTAAGAGGTCAAATTCTGTAAGACTTGGTGTGTGATTGGCTCTAGGTGTAAGGGAGAGGGAGGAGTCAAAGATGCTGCCCAGATCTCCCTTTATTTGAGAAATGGTAGCTGGAAGCACAGTGGTGCCACCGAGGTTGGGAATACAGCAGTCCCTCCTTATCCACAGGGGAAATCTTCTAAGAACCCACAGTGGATGTCTGAAACCATGGACAGTACCAAACCCTATATATATACTATGTTTTTTCCTATACATTCATACCTATGATAAAGTTTAATTTATAAATTAAGCACAGTAAGGGATTAAGAACAATAACTAATAATACAATAGAATATCTATAACAATATACCGTAATAAAAGTTACCATAAACGTTAGCAACCTCAGCATATGATTTTTTTTTCTTTCCTTATTAAATCAAGAACTTTCACCTTTTCATGTAAAAGAAGCACTTTATGGCTTCTCTTTGGCATATCTGAATTGCCAGGAGCATCACTCTTGAGCTTTGGGGCCATTATTAACTAAAATAAGGGTGACTTGAATACAAACACTGCGATACCATGACAGTCCATCTGATAGCTGAGATGGCTACTAAGTGACTAACGGGCTGGTAGTGTGCACAGCACGGATACGCCAGACAGAAGGATGATTCACGTCCTGGGCAGGACAGAGAGGGAAAGCATGAGATCTCATCACGCTGCTCAGAACAGTGCACTACTTAAAACTTATGAATTGTTTATTTCTGGAATTTTTCACTTAATATTTCCAGACCGTGGTTGACCATGGGTAACTGAAAGCATGGAGAGCAAAACTGTGGCTGAGGGGGACTACTGTACCGGAGAGTGGCTAGTTGAGGAGGTAAGACGATAGATGGAGCTCGGTTTTGGACAAGATGAGTTTCAAGATATCCATACAGAGGCATCAATGAATCAATCAAAATACACTGGTCTAAAGCTCTGAGCATTAGGACTGGAGACAGACGTGAGAGTACTCAGCACAGACGGTAATGAGTATAGTGTGAGAACTGTCAGAGACTAAGGACAGAACCTAGAAAGCCAAAGCTAACATGCAAGAGCACTCCAGTTATCTTCCATTTTCCCCTCCAGATCTTTCCACCTTTCTCCCCCTGCCCTCTGCCCCAGAAGGCTAACCTATCCGGCATACCCAGTTGTGCTCCACCAATGGGTAGCCCCATCAGGAGGCTGGAAGGAGGAAGCAGAGTAAGGCCAGGGTATTTACTCCCCAGGCTCTTTCCTATGAGGTCGCCTTGGGCTGGTGATGTCCCTCAATTGAAGGTCACTCCTCCTCTCAAGGAGCCTATCCTACTCAATCATCTGACTGTCTAGATTTCAGTACTTCTCCTACCTCTTGTCTCTTCAGGCCGGGCTGCTGACACTCCACCACTGCCAGCCCCAGGTTCCTCAACACCCTGCCCACAGCTATATCATTTATAATTAAACTCTTTGCAAATAAACCTTTCTCAAATTATCCTAATTTGAGTGAGCTATTTCCTATTTGGACTCTAATAATAAAGGAGTGGGTGGAGGAAGAGAAGCCTGCCAGTAAGAGAAAGAATGGCTGGTGAAATAGGAGAAGGACCAGAATATGAGTCATAGAAGTCACCAGGGCAAAGGCAGAGGGAATTAAAAAGTGTCACACAGTTGAGAGATGCAGTAGGATAAGAACTGGAAAACATCTACTGGAACAATTAGGCAGTCACAGGTGACCTGTGAGAACAGATTCAGTGGAATGGCAGAGGCAGAAGCCAAGTGGCAGTGGACTGATGAATGAATTTGCTGCTTCTTTCAAAAAATTTGGATGAGGGGCTGGCCCGGTGGCACAGCAGTTAAGTGCGCACGTTCCGCTTCAGTGGCCCAGGGTTCGTCAGTTCAGATCCTGGGTGCCGACATGGCACCACTTGTCAAGCCATGCTGTGGTAGGCGTCCCACATATAAAGTAGAGGAAGATGGGCACAGATGTTAGCTCAGGGTCAGTCTCCCTCAGCAAAAAGAGGACTGTCAGCAGATGTTAGCTCAGGGCTAATGTTCCTCCAAAAAAAAAAAATTTTAGATGAAAAAAGAGGATCATGATGGGCAGTAATGTGAATGTGCTATGGGATCAAAGGATTTTCCCTGATGGGAGAGATCTGAATATGTTTATATTAGAAGAGATGGTGCCAGAAGAGAGAAGCGGGTTAAGATGAGATTCCTAAAGAAATGAAGACCCTGAAAGGCAGAAGAGACGGGTCAAGCTTGAGGGAAGGGGAAAGTGGTGATTTGGGGTGACCTTTGTGTTGCTCTTTTCCCCTGCCCAGCCGCCAGTCATCCACAGGATGGCGGTTACTACCCCCGTCCTCCCTGGGGCCTCTCTGCTCACTCATCAGGGCAGCCCCGGTAACGCCCCCGCCCTGACACCTAGAAGGAACCTGAGCTACTGGAATCCTGAAGCCTTGGAAGCTCTTGGTGCTACCCCTCAAAACGACCTAGAATCTTCTTCAACTTTCCCCCCATCAGCATCTTCTCTAATTTTTCCATGGAGTAAGGGCAAGTACCCAACAGCTGGATTTCTCCTTTGTGTTGAAATTTTCGAAAACTATAGATAATATGTACCTATGAAATTGTAAAGACCCACTGTAAAGAATTTAGCTATCTTTGTCTTCTTCATCCACGGTACCATCTGAGTTGGGAAGTACAGTTTAAATATATTTCTCTCAAATCCTCAGCCAAGAACAAGTTCCACAGCTGATATTTCTGTCCCTATCTACTTCTAATCCCCTCTCTGGTCTTTCCTTTTCACCTTCATCGCCTCTCTAGTTACTGCTTTTCCAACATCTAGCTCTTTACCACATCAGCATTTATAGAACTTAGAATTTACATCACTTGTAGTTGGAAAATCACTTGTCTACAGTACAACAAGATACAAGGTGCAGAAGTTGGGTATGTCTCTATGCCTAGCAAGACCTGGTTCAAAATTCAAATCCAGAAAATCTTCCCCAACTAAATGTGATCCTCTCTGACCATTCTTTTACTTCACATTCTGCCAGGGAAACAATGTTAAGTCATTTGTTAAATACTGCTTTACAGGTCCCTTCTCATATACACATCAAACCCAATCTCCATTTGGTTGATTTCCCCAGAGGGACAGCCACACATCAGACCTCAGCCTCAGGTGGAAATAGTCCATTACTCGTAGCCTAAATTCAAATTTCCAAACATAATTTCCTATCTTTCTGCTTCTCACATCTTCCTTTTTCTAAATCTGAAATTAGCTGTTTCTGAAGAGAGATGAGATGGACGTGCCCCCGAGGAGGAGGTTGACCTCCTTGGTCCTCAGTCTGGGGGACGACACGCAGACCTCTACTAAGCCTCCATAGTTCAAAAGACGGTCTTCGACTCTGCAGACCTGCATTTGTTTTTTCCAATGCACTCGAGGAGAGCAGGCTCAGAAGGCCTCACTCACAAAATACTGATGCACAAACCAGATACCCACCTATTAATTAACAGGAAGAAATAAAACTTTGAAAAGATCACTACCTAGATGAAAATCTGCATGGGAAGCCACATAAAACTGAAAACTGTTTAATAGGCTTGCAATCATAGCAGGAAGATCTTTTCTTTTTAGTGAATGATTCTTAAATAATGGTTTTTAGCCTGGAATTAGGCTAGATGCATAAGAATTAACTGGGAAAATCTGTTAAAAATACTAATTTCCAGTCTCAACTCAGACCTCCCAGAATTAGAATCTCCAGGGGTGGGCTAAGGGATCTGTATTTTTAACAAGTGCCCCAGGTGATTCTGATGCCCTGCCAGGTTTGGAAACCACTGTGTTACAGTCTTTTTTTTTTTTTGAGGAAGATTAGCCCTGAGCTAACTACTGCTAATCCTCCTCTTTTTGCTGAGGAAGACTGGCCCTGAGCTAACATCTGTGCCCATCTTCCTCTATTTTATACGTGGGACGCCTACCACAGCATGGCTTTTTGGCAAGCGGTGCCATGTCCGCACCCGGGATCTGAACCGGTGAACCCCGGGCCGCCAAGAAGCAGAACATGCAAACTTAATCGCTGTGCCACCGGGCTGCCCCTGTGTTACAGTCTTAATGACTGGAGTTATCCCACTCTCAATCTGCCACATCCATCTCTATCCCAGGTCTCATCTCCCAAGGAGATCAACACACATGTGAGGCAGCAGCATTACAGGTACCCGGCCAGTTCCTGCTCTGACTTCTTTTCTCCTACCCTCCATCTTGACTGCCCCTCCTCTACCCTAAACTTCCGAAAGCAGACTGGGCAGATAAACTACAACTGACTAGGGGCTGGCCGCATGGCCGAGCGGTTAAGTTCGCACGCTCCGCTGCAGGCGGCCCAGTGTTTCGTTGGTTCGAATCCTGGGTGCGGACATGGCATTGCTCATCAAACCACAATGAGGCAGCGTCCCACATGCCACAACTAGAAGGACCCACAATGAAGAATATACATCTATGTACTGGGGGGCTTTGGGAAGAAAAAGGAAAAAATAAAATCTTAAAAAAAAAATACAACTGACTAGATCCCCTTTTCTGGATTAAAAATCACATTTCTGTTATGTTTATCAGACCGACCCGAGTTACTGGACCTGAGTTGGCCTAAACTGCCTAAATCACAGTTTACAGCAATCTCTTGTGATAGCAATATCACTTAATTCTTTGAACTTTATCTGCCAAAAATCACGTTGTGATTTGTAGTAAACAAAAATTAATCTATCAGCAGATCTATCAGCAGATGGTCTGAGTAGGTCTTTTTAATATTTTATTAAAAGTAAAAATCAGGACTTCAGTTACAAAAGGTCCAAAAATCATTTATTTCCTCAACAAACTGCCCCTTTGTGTGGCACTCCAGAGGATTTTCCACCCCAGAGTGATGCGCCACAGAAAAACAAGGAGGACGTGAGTAAGAGGTATGTCTTTTTTTATAAAAGACGAAAAGAGCACTTGTGAAAGAGGAGGTGAGAAAAGAGAAAGCTACAGGCCACAGGCCCATTTTCAAGCAAGGATACAAACTGAAGTCAAAGATCTAGAAACTGATTCCCATTTAACAATCCACGTGCCCACAGCCATTACAAAATGTGTCTGTATACCCCCTCCAAGTACTTCAGGTCAGACTGCACCTCAGCATTCTGGATAGAGAATGGGCAAGCGAAGCCTCAGACGCCAAGTACAGAAGCAGTAAGAAAAGTAACAGAGAGGACATTCTGACTCAATGTAGCATGTGCAGAGTTGGAGTTAATATGGAAAGAGAGAAGTGAGGGTGCGCTGACACTGTGATGTGGAGAGTAAATGAAGAGCACTTACTATGTGCTGTGTGCTAAGCAATTTATAGCCACTACCTTGTTAAACATTCACAACCTCCCTACAAGTGGAATGGAGAGCATCAGTGTGAGGAGGAGCCAGTCAGCATGCTACACTGACTTCCTCCAGCACCGCTTCTGAAAGCCCCAGAGCAGGCTGGGAAGCTGGGGACATGTGAGGTGGAAGACTGAGGGAGTGAGGTTGGGGATGTTAGCCAGGACACAGCTGAGATGGCTGAGTGAGACAGGGAGGAGAAGGAAGTGGGGGAAGTTGGGAGGTGGGATGCTAACAGATGGAGTTCACAGAAAGGGTAAAGAATGTGGTGAACACACAGAACCAAGGGCAGGTATCCTGGAAACTGGGATGAGGTTTTATTTTGAAATATCCAAATTATAATACACCAACAATAATATCCTTTGCAACTATTACAATTTATGATGAAAAAATGATGAAACATTTTGGAGGTCAACTTACAAATGTGTAAGGGGATACAAAGCTTTTCAAATTATTTGATGGGGTATTTGAGCAAAAAAGTTTGCAGTGGCCTTGCTCTCTTTGCAGGAGATCTGACCGCACCCAAGAGTAAGCCACAACTGAGTTAACCCAGTCAAATTAATACCATCCCCCTTGCAAGTGACCATTCAAACCAGCAGCGATTGGTCCAGGAATGGACAAATGCCTTCATCTGGGTCAATGATATTTTGAGGAAGTTAGCTGGAAGCTTCTGAGAATAGATTCCTGCTATCTGAGACAACCACAGGGAAAGACTTCTATATATTGTTGCCTAGAACTGCTGCTGCCATCTCACTACCAGCTTGTGGAAAAAGGCAGGTAGAGCCAAGAAAATCGAGGGGAAGTGGAGCCAGGGCCACTAGATTAAGTCAATCCTGAAACCACTATACTTCTCGACTGCCAATTATGAGAGCTTAGACACCTGCATATTTTGAAGCCAGCGTGGGTTGGATTCTGTTACTTACAGAGAAGAGCATCTTAACTAATACAAATACTTTCCCTTAACTTCTGAGAGGCCAGAGCCTACCAAATGCTTAATATCTGGACAAGGATCACCTCCTTGCCAAAGTCTTCACTAAGCTCTACAGCAAGGAGGTCCTCTCTTGGTCCTCTCAACCAGCCTTTCACTTACCTCTTTCTTTGTACTATAGTTATCATGTCGCTTCCACTGCTCCCCAAGGCCTACAGAATAAAAACTTAACATGGCTCAGAATGCCCTCCTGGTCAGGCCCCTGGCCCCCTCCCAATCTCCTGTCCCACACCCTCCAGTGACTGCTGGAAGCTGCAGTCATGCTCAGGGTCCGGTAGTTCAAACACTTGCTGTTCTTTAAAGCTTCTTTGCCTTTGAGAACAGGTTATTCCCATTTCCTGAGACACTACTGCCCACCTTGTGCACTCAGCAAACACCTACAAGATTCAGCTTATGCACAGACAGTCCCATTTTCTTCCCTGCCCCTGAACCCAAGACAGACAGATCTCCTTGATCTTGTAGTAGTTACTTCATGGTATTGTTAGTCTATTTTCATGTCTGCTATCTTCTTTAGACAGTGACAAGGATGATGTTCTATTCATCTTGGTATTCCCAGTGCCTAGCACATTTTGGGCACCTAGTAAATATTTGGTAAATGAATCTGTGTAAACATCTTATCTGCATTAGGAATCTGTGACACTCGTGGGGACTAAGGACACTTCATTCATTTTTGTATCTAAAGAGCCTAGGAAAGTGTCTGACACATAGCTGATGTCAATAGCTATTTGTGAAAATAAGTTCCTTCTGCCAATCTAGAGGATATTTAATTTAAGGCACTGTTATTCTCCTTTCCTCTGTCCTCCCCCTGGGTCGCACGATTAAGAATGTTCTAACAACTGTGCGCTCAAACCTGCCTCCTTCTCACGACTAACCCTCAGAAGCCAGCATCCTGTCTGCCAGGACGGGGCACAATCTGCCGCAGGGGCCTTAAGTTTTTGACGCTGCCCGCCATTTCGTCCCCGCGGTTTACTAGGGGATAGAACGTCTGAGAAAAGCACAGCTCCCAGCGGCGCCCACGTCGGGACCGAGGAAGGGGTCCCTGCTTCTCCCGCCCCTGCGGCTGACAAGCAGCGAACTGGAGCGGGGATGCGCCCTGGCGGTGTCCAGGCCCCAGAGCCCCCGTGTGCAGGGGGGGACATGGGGACCGTAAAGCCCAAGGTCACACAGCGAGCCCGGGTCAAGAACGGGCCCAAACGCTGGGTTTCCGCGGGGCTCGCGGGCCGGGGAGTCGGGAGCCCAGTGCCCTCCTTCCCCCCGCTGTGACGGAACGAGGTCTCACCGCAGGCCGCCGCCGCCCCTCGCCCGCTCCGCTCGGGCTCCCGGCGCCGCTCCGCCGCTGGCGCAGAACCCGCAGCTGTTGTCCTGGTTTCACGGGCGACGGGCATCGGCCACTTCCGGTACCCGGGCTGCACTCCAGCCAATCAGCGCGCGCCGCACTCCGCCGGAGGCACAGGTGGTCAGCGCGCCGACGCCTCCTCACCTTCTCCAGCCTTGCGTTTTGGCGGTTCTCGGCCTAACCCGAGTGCCATCTCGCCTCTGCCTGCACAATCCGCTCCCTGGAGTGGCCCTGTGTCCCGGACGATGCCCACTGCAGCCCCAGGATCACTGACGAGCTGGGTCCTCCGGATTTCCTAGAACGGCTCCAGGGATGCACTTCCGCCCTGTGACCGGCCACTCTGCGCGCTGCCGTCGCTCCTCAAGCATGGATCTGGGTTTGAGAAGTTGGGATTTGGCTTCCCTTTCTCGCGGGGTAGGGGTTGCGCGACCCCCTTAATGCCTCCAACCCGCACCCCTTATCCCGTCGCTCCTTTCCCTAAGCTCCGTGAGTCTGGTAAACACATTCCCCTAGATCTCTGGAAGAGGCTGGTCCTCTGCTGGGGCGAGAGGAGACCTGCTCTGAGGTCAGAAAGGGCTTACAGGAGGGAGTGGTGTTTGGACTGAAATCTGATCTGAAGGTTTGCGGGAATTTACCCAGGTTAAGAGTGAGGGGGAGAGCGGTTCAGGCAATGGGAACAGCATTCTACGCTAGCTAGCCTTATCTCTTGAACAAGCTTGGCTCGTTTCTCCTCAGAACCTGTGTGCTTGTCACGTGTTACTTCCTCTGCCCTTCCTTTGCCCAACGAGCTTCGTGTTATTCATGTCCCCGGTTGGAGAAGCCTTCCTATCTAATGTTGCCTCAAACTACACCACCCCTCCCACATATCAAATACAGGGAAGGACTATGATTGGCCCTGTTTGGGTCTGGTGCTCAACCCTGAACCAATCATTGTACCCACGGGAAAAGGGTGGTAGAATTGATGTGGATTAAGGCTGCCCCAGCTAGAGAAGCCCAAGGTGACCTGGCCTACATGCCAAACTATATGACCCAGTGGACTTTTTTTATGGTATGAATTAGGACTGCCCCAGGGAGAGAAGCCCGGGGCATCCTCACCTGCATGCCGATCTATATGGCCAGATTCGTATCTAAAGTTATATGACCGCACAATAACCAGACCCCATCTGCACTGAAATCATTTAATGACTTTTTACATCATCTTTTCTTTTTTTTCCCAGTAAAAATAAGTCACGTACCCATGCCTTATAAAATTAGCCCTAACCCTCAACTCAGGGCAGCAGCAGGAGCTCTGACTGCCCGTGGGTCTTGTCCCCACACACCAGCTCTGCCTGCCCATGGGTCCTGTCCCCATGCCAGCAGGGGCAGCAGCAGGAGCTCTGACCGCCCGTGGGTCCTGTCCCCACGCACCAGCTCTGCCTGCCCATGGGTCCTGTCCCCATGCCAGCGGGGGCAGCAGAAGCGGCGGCAGCAGAAGCTCTGACTGCCCATGGGTCCTGTCCCCATGCTATTCCACACTATTCTCTAAATAAAAGAGCACTACTGCCAGATCTTGAGAGTCTAAGAAATCTTTCTTTTGACTCCTCGGCTCACCGACCCCGCATCATTTCTGGTGGCCCGTACAGGGAATTGCTTCATCGGCTTGTGAGCTCGAGTTCTGGTAAGTGCCCTTTTCTTCCTTGTGCCTTTCTCTTTTTCAAGGATGGATCTAAATTCACTTCTCCATCGGGAACTTTCTTGGATGGCTGTATGAATCCACGTTTGCTGCCCATGGCTACTCTATGGGGCAAATTGTGGCATTCAGCCTGAAGAGAATCAGTACCTTAAGCCTGAGGGTGATGGAAAATGAATTAATCCATTCCTTCCTGCTCTTTTTCAAGGATGGATCTAGATTCACTGCTCCATCGGGAACTTTCTCGGACAGCTGTATGAATCCACGTTTGCTGCCCATGGCTACTCCATGGGGCAAATTGTGGCATTCAGCTTGAAGAGAATCAGTACGTTAAGCCTCAGGGTGATGGAGAATGAATTAATCCATTCCTTCCTGACTCTATCTCTAATAGACAAATTTTACGTGGGCGCGGGTCGGCAACTTAAGTCATTAGGACGGCCGCCAATCTCCAAGACTCCCGTGGAAGGTTTCTTTTCCTAAGGCTGGATTGGAATCCCTCCCTCTGGCACCTGACCACGCTCTGAACTGCAAGGAAAGTCCCACTCGGGGCTCCAGTTCAAGGGAAGTACCAAACTCTAACCTTTGGTGGAGTATGGGAACCCCTTCTTGGGAGAATGGCTCCAGGATGCAATTGGGTAGAATGTCCCCCAGACTGGCGGAAAATTCCTCACTGTCTTTCTCTTTCTCACTGTCTTTGTCCTTTTATCCTGGGGACCATTCGCCAGGCACCTATTACTGTCAGGCAGAATAGGGAAGATGTTCAAGGGATGCCCCCATCATCCCTTGCTACAGGAACTCCATTGGGGGGATTTTCAAGGTAATGGCTCCCTTTCTCTGGGACCATTCACCAGGCACCTATTCCTGCCAGGCAGAATAGGGAAGATGTTCAAGGGATGCCCCCATCATCCCTTGCTACAGGAACCCCAATGGGGGGATTTTCAAGGTAATGGCCCCTTTTCTTTCTCCTTTTCTCTCGGGGACCATTCACCAGGCCTATGCTGTCAGGCAGAATAGGCACCAGGCACCTGTTACTGCCAGGCATAACAGGGAAGGTATACAAGGGATGCAATGCCGGGGGACGCCCCCATCACCCCTTGCTATAGGAACCCCACAGCAGGAACAATGGGTAGGACGCTGCCCTAGGTTCAGGGGGGATTTTTCAAGGTAATGGACCCGTCTCTTTCATCTCTCTTCTTTTGTCTTTTTGCTTCTTAGGACCATGGGAGCCTCTAATTCCATACCTAAGGATTCACCTTTGGGTTGCCTTTTAAATAACTGGGCAAAATTTGACCTACAAGATCTAAAGAAAAAGAGACTTATCTTTTACTGTAATACTGTTTGGCCTCAATATAATCTGAATGAGGAAAAATGGCCCACGAACGGCACCCTAAGCTTTAATGCTATTCTTCAACTAGACTTATTTTGCCACCGCCTGGGAAAATGGTCTGAAATCCCTTATATTCAAGCATTCATGGCCCTATATCAAGATCCTGAACTCAGAGCGGTTTGTCGCATGTGTCTAGCTTCCCCAACTAAAGTAGAAAAACCTACCCCTGATATATTAGATGATGACTGCCTTGTTAGACCTATTCCTAAGGCTCCTGCAGCTCCTGCCGAATTAACCTCTCCTGAGGATTCAAAGACCAAAATGCCCCCTCCCTATGACAGGGAACCTAAAATTGAGGCCTCAATCCCCATAAGCCCTACAGGTCGTACGAGGAGTGGGACCTCATATAATACTGGACATTTCCCCCTCCGTGAGGTAGCAAATAGGGAAATGGGGACCATTCGAGTCCATGTGCCATTTTCAATGTCGGATATGGCTCAACTTAAGACACAACTGGGTAGATATTCAGAAAATCCTTCCCAGTTTATTGATGGCTTTCAACAGCTTGTCATGATGTTTGAGTTGACTTGGCAGGATATTTATATTATTCTTACTCATTGCTGTGCTACAGACGAAAGAAATCGTGTTTGGGCGGGAGCACGTGAATTTGCAGATGAATTACATACTAGAGACAGACATAAATATCCAGTAGGAGGCACTGCGGTGCCAGATACAGACCCCAAATGGGATTATAGGGATGAAGAAGATCGAGGACAACGGAATCACATGGTTACTTGTTTAATAGAGGGAATGAAGAAGGGATTTACAAAGCCAGTCAATTTTGACAAACTCCGGGAAATAACTCAGGGAACAGATGAAAACCCTGCCCTTTTTCAGGGTAGATTAGCCGAAGCTATTCGAAAATACACTAATCTAGACCCTACTTCTCCAGAAGAGATTACTATTCTAAACATGCACTTCATTAGTCAATCTGCCCCAGACATACGCCGAAAACTGACTAAACTGGCCTTAGGTCCTCAAACACCTGTACAGAGACTTTTGGAGGTTGCTACTCAGGTGTTTAATGATCGGGACTTGACTCTTAAACAGGATAAGGACAGAAGGGCAAAGTTACAGGGTAAGGTACAGGCTCACATTTTAGCAGCCGCCATTGCGGATATGCCACAGAAACAGGCTAACCAGGGGCCCAAGTCTCAGACTACCATTGCCGGAGGCTCAGGTAAGTCCCCTTGTTACCGTTGCGGTCAATTTGGACACTGGAGCAGACAGTGCCCAAGAAAGGATCTTCCTCCTGGGCCTTGTCCTCTCTGCAAGCGAGAGGGACATTGGAAGCGTGATTGTCCTCGCCTCCAGAGTGAGGAGGGGCCAAGAACACACTTCCCTGCCCGGAGATGTGATCCTGAGGACTCCGCCTGAAGGGGCCCAGAGGCCAGTCCGGCTCCCATCACCATCGAACAGACTGAGCCCCGGGTTACTCTGGATGTGGAAGGTAAGCAGATCAATTTTCTTATTGATACGGGAGCCACTTACTCTGTACTTGTTTGCCACTCTGGCCCAACTCGTAAGTCCCATCAAAAAATTGTCGGAATAGAGGGTGACTCTAAGTTTTGTTACCAAACTTTTCCTTTAAGTTGCCAATATCGGACTCAGGTGTTTTCCCATACTTTCCTAGTCCTACCTACTTGTCCTACTCCACTATTAGGGCGAGACTTAATGAAAAAATTAGGAAGCCAATTTATTCTAACACGTGAGGAGGATGGCTTGTTTGTCGCTCTGTTTCCAAGCTCTGTTGTTTCCCAGATACCCCCTAATATTCCACCCCATATATGGGAAGCAGTTGATCCCCAGGTTTGGGTCTGCTCTCTTCCAGGAAGAGCTATAACAGCACAGCCAGTCTCTATTACTCTGCGGGACTCTTCTCTTGTACCTCATAAGAGGCAATACCCTTTAAAGCCAGAGGCAATTGAAGGATTACAACCCCTTATATTAAAATTCCTCAGTCATGGCCTCCTTAAACGATGTCAATCTCCCTATAACACTCCTATCTTGCCTGTAAAGAAGCCAAATGGAGATTATCGTTTGGTCCAGGACCTCCGCATAATTAATGAGGCCACTGTTCCCATCCACCCCATCGTGCCTAACCCATATACTATACTTTCCCAGATCCCAGAAAACTCAAATTGGTTTACAGTCCTGGACTTAAAGGATGCTTTCTTTTGCATTCCTCTGGATGAAACTTCCCAACCTTTATTCGCCTTCGAATGGAAGTTTCCTAATGAAGCTCTTCCCATCCAGCTGACGTGGACAGTCCTCCCTCAAGGTTTTCGGGATAGCCCCCATTTGTTGGAAGTGCCCTAGGCAAGGATCTGCGGGATGTCCAACTCCCTGTTGGTGGTTTAATACAATATGTTGATGATATTCTTATTTGTAGTCCCACAAAGGAGAATTCTGACCACAATACTGTCCTTGTCCTTAATTTCTTAGCCCAACGGGGATATCGAGTGTCCCCACAAAAGGCACAAATTTCACAACAGCAAGTGACCTATCTGGGCTATGATTTAACCCCAGGACACCGGGCACTTTCTATAAATAGGAAAAAGGCTATCCTCGAACTTGGACCACCAAAGACAAAAAGACAACTTCGCACTTTCCTGGGTATGGCAGGATTCTGTCGTTTATGGCTTCCTCAGTTCGGGGTAATAGCAAAGCCTTTATATGAAGCAACCAGAGGACCTGATACAGAACCTCTGGAGTGGACACAAAAGGAAGACAAGGCCTTTCGGTCGATTCAACAGCAGCTGTCTTCCGCCCCAGCCCTGGCTCTGCCTAATGTCAACAAGCCTTTTACTCTTTATGTTACTGAAAAGCAGGGCCAGGCCCTCGGTACCCTTACCCAAAGACTAGGCCCAGAGACCCAAATTGTTGGATATTTCTCAAAGACTCTAGACTCAGTGGCTTTGGGATGGCCAGCATGCTTAAGGGCTGTAGCAGCTACAGCTCTGTTAGTTGAGGAGGCCTCTAAATTAACTATGGGACAGCCTTTAACAGTCATGACTCCTCATCAGGTACAAGCCGTGTTACAAACTAAGGGACATCAATGGATGACTGGAGGACGTCTAACTAGATATCAGGCCATCCTCCTAGACACCCCTGATATCATCCTTAAGGTTTGTCAGACAATTAATCCAGCAGAACTTATGCCCGGTCCTGACTACCCGGTCCAGGATTTGGAGCATACATGCTCTGAAGTCATAGAACAAGTGTACTCTAGCAGGCCTGACCTGCTGGATTCCCCCATAGATAATGCAGAGGACACCTGGTTTATAGATGGCAGTAGCTTCATAGACCAGGGCATACGCAAGGCAGGCTATGCCATAGTAAACGCCTTGCACGTCATTGAGGCACAAGCCCTTCCAGCCAATACGTCTGCCCAAAAGGCTGAACTCATCGCTCTTACCCGAGCCCTTCACCTGGCGAAGGATATGGTTATCAATATTTACACTGACTCAAAATATGCCTTCTTGGTCCTACATGCACATGGGATCATATGGAAGGAAAGGGGTTTACTCAATACAAAAAACTCCCCTATCAAATACGGAGCAGAGATTTTGGCTCTTTTAAACTCTGTGCTTCTTCCTAAGCAAGTGGCTGTGGTCCACTGCCGGGGACATCAGAAGGATTTATCCCTTGAGAGCAAGGGTAATAACTTTGCTGACCGGGAAGCTAAACGGGCAGCTAAACAAAGTACCCTTTTAAGCTTACTTCCCACTCCCCCTGCTTTGGGCCTTATTAGTCCTACTTATACAACTCAAGAAATAACCCTGGCTCAAGAAAAGGGATATACCCAGGAAACAAAACAGTCTTGGCTAATTAATGACCAGGGGAAAATTTTCATACCTAAAAGCCTTCAATGGAAATTAGTTAATGGAATTCATCAGGCTACCCATTTTGGCAAACAATCATTGACTCAGCTACTTTTTAAATCCTTCGATGGCCTTACTTTCCATGCCACCATTAGACAGGTCTGCCGCTCTTGTGCCACTTGTGCTCGAATCAATCCAGAGCGGGCAGCTAGACCACCTCCTCTGTTACAGCCTATACAACGACGGGGCACCTATCCCGGGGAAGATTGGCAACTAGATTTTACCCAAATGCCTCCATGCCATGGCTATAAATATCTTTTGGTATTTGTCGATACCTTTACAGGCTGAATTGAGGCCTTCCCTTGTCGAAGTGAACGGGCAGTCGAAGTAACAAAGGCCCTTTTAAGGGAGATTATCCCACGCTTTGGTTTGCCCAAGACCTTACAGAGCGATAACGGTCCTTCTTTCATAGCTCAAATAACACGACAGGTCTCTTCAGCTTTGCAAATCAAATATTATTTGCATTCGGCTTGGCATCCACAATCCTCAGGGAAAGTGGAGAAGGCAAACCATACTCTAAAACGACATCTCTCCAAGTTAAGTCTCGAGACTCAGGAAACTTGGATTACACTCTTACCTATTGGCCTCCTACGGATGAGAACGGCCCCTAAGAACAGTTTAGGGTTAAGCCCTTATGAAATCCTGTATGGAAGGCCCTTTTTATCCACCGATATAGTATTGGACTCTGATTACCACCAACTATGTCGATATTCCATTGAGGCTGGTCTGATGCGAAAGGAACTAAATGACTATGTTAATAATCATTTGCCTAAGCCGGAACCATTGTCTGCCGATATACCTTGCCAGGTAAATCCTGGAGATATGGTATATTTAAAAGATTGGAAAACACATTCCGACGGGTTAAGCCCAAAATGGAAAGGACCTTATCAAGTCATTCTAAGTACCCCCACAGCTGTAAAATTAAAAGATCATACTTCTTGGACTCGTATTTCCCGAGTAAAACTTATGACTTCTTTTCAGGACAAAGCTGATCCAGATCCTGCTGTTCAACCGGACTACTCTGGTGAACAAACCGGTGATTTAAAACTGCTTTTTAGAACAAAATGAACCCTATCTTGATTATTTTCTTCTTATCACCTTTTGTAATGACAGACAATTTTTTTTTCAAATGGGCTCAACATTATGCTGAGCTCCGTAACCAAACCACGTGTTGGGTTTGTGGACTCTTGCCTCTGTCTGGTACTTCTGGCCTCCCCTGGTGGGTCTCACCCCTCCAGGGTACTGATTGGCATGCAATGCTTCTCTTCACTACACAATATATTTCTAGCTCTTCTCTTCTACAAGATTCATCTATTACTAACCATAATGTCTCCTTGTGGCCATCTGTCTCTGATACCTGGGAGCTCCCAGGCCACAATCAAACCTTTTCCTTCAATACTAGTGCCCAAACACTAACTAGATTTGCCTTGTCACGAGTGGATCATGAACAACAAGTTCCAAAGGTAAAGTCCCCAGCTTATCGATACACACAGGATGGACTATATCAAATTTGGGACGAATATATTTGGCTCACTCCTACTAGTGGTCAACTCAGTCAAAAGGCCACTATATGTTGGGAACAAACCAATCACACCTGTGATATGTGGCCTAATAGCACCCGACCTATGGGACAAATTCCCCGTCATATGTGTTCTCATATCATAAGCTTAAAAAATACTGATTGGTTTGGGACTGACTGGGATAGACGGCCCAGCACACGTTGGTTAGCCCCTAATGGCACTCAGTGGCTATGTGGCTCCAACTTAGGGCCTTGGCTGCCACCTGGATGGATTGGACGATGCACCCTAGGTTTCGTCTGGATGCAGGGTAGAACTACATTTAGTATATCTCCCCCTGCTAACCTACCCAACCTGCAACAGCGCTGGACCCGCTCTGTCTTCCACTGGTATGACCATCTTTCCTCAATTTTCCTTCCCCAATTAGGAATTGAAAGTGTCATCTTGCACATGGAAGTCCTAAACAAATTTACTATGAAGGCATTAAATGATACACAACATAGCCTTTCGCTGCTCGATTTAGAAGTATCCCAAATGCGTAAGGCAGTCCTCCAAAACCAAATGGCACTGGATGTCTTGACAGCAGCACAGGGGGGCACCTGTGCCATTATAAAAACTGAATGTTGTGTCTATATTCCTGACTACCATCAAAATATCTCCGGCTTCCTGTCTGATATGAGCCACCAAATTAAGTCCATGTCTGACCCTGCCCTATCTCTAAATGACTGGTTGAACTCTTGGTCAGGTCCAGGTTTCTGGACTGCTATCAAAACCTTATTCATTGGGTTAATCATACTGCTTGTATTTCTTATTATAATTTGTTGTCTGTTTCGTTGTTTGTCTTCCGCATGTCAACAAAGTTTCACCTCCTGGACCACCACTCGTCAAATGATTCTCTCGTCCCCAGAGGCTCTGGATGCCTTGTCAGCCTTGGACTCCACGGGTGCAGTCTTCCGGTCCGCTGAACCTCCTACCTATACCTATGGCCCCATTTAGGGACAGCTCTATGACCTTGTACAGCCGGAAGTAGTTACAGAAGACTGACCGTCGTCCATATCCCCAAAAGATTTCGGGGCCAAATGGGTTCGGGGGGGTTTATGATGTGGATTAAGGCTGCCCCAGCTAGAGAAGCCCAAGGTGACCTGGGCTACATGCCAAACTATATGACCCAGTGGACTTTTTTTATGGTATGAATTAGGACTGCCCCAGGGAGAGAAGCCCGGGGCATCCTCACCTGCATGCCGATCTATATGGCCAGATTCGTATCTAAAGTTATATGACCGCACAATAACCAGACCCCATCTGCACTGAAATCATTTAATGACTTTTTACATCATCTTTTCTTTTTTTTTCCAGTAAAAATAAGTCATGTACCCATGCCTTATAAAATTAGCCCTAACCCTCAACTCAGGGCAGCAGCAGGAGCTCTGACTGCCCATGGGTCTTGTCCCCACACACCAGCTCTGCCTGCCCATGGGTCCTGTCCCCATGCCAGTGGGGGCAGCAGCAGGAGCTCTGACCGCCCGTGGCTCCTGTCCCCATGCACCAGCTCTGCCTGCCCATGGGTCCTGTCCCCATGCCAGCGGGGACAGCAGAAGCGGCGGCAGCAGAAGCTCTGACTGCCCATGGGTCCTGTCCCCATGCTATTCCACACTATTCTCTAAATAAAAGAGCACTACTGCCAGATCTTGAGAGTCTAAGAAATCTTTCTTTTGACTCCTCGGCTCACCGACCCCGCATCAGAATTAGCCAAGTCACCTTCTGCCCCACTTGTGGGGGCGGGCTTCTGTGTTTCTTGTGGAATGGGGAAGGGAATGACTACCCTCAGAAAGGGATATTGTGTATTTATCGAGTACACAACAGAGCAGAAAAGGAAACGTCCTCTTGAGTTCATTGTTGGGATTAGGCCCCAGACTCTAGGGTCCATCACTTTAGCCATCCTCACACCAATAGCTTTAGTTCTTTTGCCCCGCTGTCTGCAACTGCCCGGGAAGTCTCTTAACCCTGGATCAGTTGAACTGTCCATTTTCCTTGCCCAGGCTGCTAATAACTAGGGGGAAGAAAATCACATTTTGGAGAAAAGCCCCAAGATAAATGTATGGTCTCCACTTCCCAGAGGTCTTCACTGCTGTCCAGAAATCATTTTCTGTTTCCCTAGTCAGCTTGCCTACCATTTTTCACGATTGCTGTTTCAGCCTTTTCTGTTCTGCTCAAGCCATGATCCAAGAGGAGTCAATTACCATCACAGTCATTGCCAGCTACATTCACCCCAAGGAAAGATGACCAGACTACAAAAGTATCTTGGAACCAAGGATGGGAGTACTGACTTTTATCTAGTGCATCTGCATTAATGGGCATCTGTCTCAAGAGCCTGGATCAGTGATTCTCAACCTTGGCTGCACAATAGAATCACTTGGAGATCTTTAAAAATATTGATGTCTGGTGCCACTCACGTAGATTCTGTTGAAATTGATCTGAGATATGATCTGGGCATTTTTTTTTTTTTTGAGGCAGGGTTGTTTTCATCGTTTTGGCTTTCCAAGAGATTCTAACACACGGCTAATAAGGTAGAAAACGGATAGCCTAAGGCAGCGATTCTCAAAGTGTAGTCTCTGAATCAGCAGCATGAGCACTGCCTGGGAACTTTTTAGAAATGCAATTCTCAGGCCCCACCCGCAGATCTGAATTGGAAACCCTGGGTCAGGGCTCTGTAATCTGTGTTTTAACAAGCCCTTCAAGGGTTCTGATGCACACTAAAGTTTAACCCAGGGTATCACTGACCCAGACACTGACAGTGCTTCGTTTGATCAGCTCTTGTGTGTGAGTTAGACAGGAAAAGGACAGGTGATATCCTCCCCGCTACTTCATTGCCCACCATCTGCTTTATCACACGAGCCAATTTAGGAGCCATCTGGAGCAACGGGAATCTACTGAGGGAAGGCGACTGAGGCATATAGTCCACAAATACCATTCTCATTTCCCGTGTACGTGAGGATGTTTGTGACAGGGTAGGGGATGATGTTTCACAGTCTGCTAATGGGCTCAGGATTCCATTAAATTGAGTTTTATAGGTAAGTGCGAGCGATCTCTCCTCTTGAAAAACACGGCAGGTAGGAAGCTTACCCACCCTCTTGCATTCGCACAGGGACGGGTACATGGGAATAAGACATGGCTCTTGCTCTCCTTGGCCCTTCTCTCCTATCTGGAAGACAAGGGCAGGAGGGCTACCGGCACAGGCTGCGCTCCTTTCTTACACTTTAGAAACACATCATCTCTCAAATTAGCTTACAATTCTGATTAGGACCTAGTGCTGGTTGTAGTTATATTTTCAGTTGTCTATGGACCGCACTCCAAGCTGTTAGCAAACTGTTAATAACAGCCCTCAATGTCCTGTCAGACTTCATTAGTATGTAAGTGTAAGCTGTTGTTAGGATTCCGAAGGAAATGATCAAAAGCAACCCCCTTGCAAACCTTCAGGTCTTTCCAAATCCCTTCTCCCACAGGTGTAACCCCTGGGCCAAGGTATGATTTAGCACAAGGACCCTGGCTTGGATAGCTCTCTCTTCTCTTGCAAACTTCTCTCCTCTTCCCACTTCCCCACATCCACTTCTTATATCACTGTCACCTCCCTCCTTGATCCTGCCTCCCTTTCCTTCTTTCACCTAGGCCAACCTCACAGGAAATCCTGCACACCCAACATCTCACTCAGTATGACGCAAATGCATCTGGCCTTACGTGACTTAACCATTTCCTATGAACATACCTTTTCCCGCATATAGACAGTGTTCCTTGAGATCCAGGACTGCATTACATGTCCACGAGAGGCACTGGCCATGCCCGGCCCACATTCAGTAGAGACCAACTGACCTGAAATACTCGTATCTCACTTCCACACACTAAGGCGACCGGCTGAAGCTGAGTCAAGACTCAAGTCTTCGGTGTTCCCCTCACACCTCCATCTATGAAGAAGCAGCAAGTAAAACTAAAAGGCAACCTCAGTCTCTAGAATTAATAGTTATACCAAGGAGCCCAGAGCAGCCAGTTCTGAGCCTGACCCAGCAAGGTCATGTTTTCACTGTGCCTGGATAGCAGATCCTTCTGGGGCAAGTTCTCTAAGCCTAAGAGGTGCCTTTCAGGGTCCTGTAAGGTCCACTTCTCTCTCAAGTGAAACCATAGCCCCTTTCACATGGGATAAAATGTAGCAACACCCGAAAACCTCAGCCTCGCAATAGCTGCTCCATGGTTTTGGTGCCAGGTTGAGAGGCAGAGAAGAGAAGGCTGCCCTGATAGAGGGGTCAGCGCTGGGCTTCGAGGAAAGTGAGCTGGAAGTGGTGGGAGGGGATGCACTGGAACTCGACAGCAGCAGAAAGTTCAAGGGAGCAAGTGATCGGAGGACAAAGCGGAAGAAAGCTGTACCCCAGCATATGAGGCTCCTCATCGGGGCTCTGGAGTCTTCACAAAGTCAGCAAAATAATCGGCACACGTGCCACCACAGGTAAGACACCACTGGGCGTCCCTGCCCACTGAGCCCCAAATCTGCCTTTGAAACCCCTCATCACAACCCTCCAGGCAACTGCTACTAATTAGTCTGAATTCACATATAAGTAGAAATTATTTGCCATGCCAGGGCCAAGGCAGTCCTACATGAATATTTCTGAGGCTCTTTTCTGAGAAAATAACATGGAAGGAGAATCAAGCCGCAGTGTCTCCCACCATCACAGGCCCGTGTAAGTCCCCAGTGTGACTAGAGGATCTCAAAACTGCCCGCATGACTCCTAAGTCTGTTTTCATGGTGTCATTTTCCCAGCTCAAGATGTGGCGCATCAAAAAACCTTGGGTGAACTCTTCAGTCCTCCAACAAGATCCATTCTCTGACTCAGCCTTTCTCTGCAGGCTAATGCCATCCGTTTGCTGTCTCCCACACTCTGATTACTCGCTCTTCATACTGCTTTCCTTTACACCACACACCTGCCCACGGTACTGTCCGTGTCTCCAGTGCCACTGAAATCCATAACTGTGATGACACCTCAAGGTCCCTCTCAAACAAAAGGGTCCCTTTGTTTCTGAGGCTTAATTCTGCGGCCAACACCCGCAAATTCTCTCTCTAGACTCGTCTTGGGCTCGTGCCTTCCCTCGCCAAATTCACTCTACCCCTGCAGTACTGAGTCATTCAAATGATCCTCCTTGACCTCACTACTTTAATGCCATCTAAGATATCATGACGTGTAGATCTTATCCAGGTGGGCAAAACACTAGGTTTTGAGGCATGGTTAAGAGAAAATAACAACAAATCCAAACCTTACCGATATCTAACATAGTTTACTAAGCCTCTCTCATATCTTAGCCATGGTCAGGGTCTCCTGAGGCTTGGGCTGTCTCTGGCAACTGTAGATAAGGCTTTCACAGGTGAGGGGGGCCCAAAGGATTCAGTGACTTGTCCAACTTTACTCAGGTCAGAAGGGGGAGGCCAGGATGAGCACTCCCACCTTTACGCTCCTCCCCAGGCTCTTCCTCAACCTGACTGCCTCCCGAAAGTCCACTTTCACACTCAATTGGCCCCCATCCCCTAATGGATATCAGAAGCACGCGCAGGCCTGTTTTGCCAGTGTTTTGACCATTCAGCTCCAGAAAGGAAATTTCGAATCTAACAGTCAGAAAAGCCACATGTGCTTTATGTGTGCATGAAGTATCTCACATCTACCGGAATAAAACCCTGCACCATGATGGAGTTTATGTTACCCATCTGGCTTCCCTGCTTCAACGTTCAAAAAATCCCATCCCCAGAGCCCCTCCTGATCCCTCTCTTCTCACTCCTACCACTCCTCTACTGTCCTGCCTCACCCTCGGCATGTGGGTAAATTTGACCTGTTGTAGCTTGTGTTCTCTTGTAAGAATATTTTCCATCTCCCCACCCGATGATAAGAACCCAACCTGCCCACAGGACTGCACCCATAGCACAGCACCCACCAGAGATGTCTGTACATGTTGACTGAGAAACGCCTACGTGGAAAGTCTTCTGTGATTAACTTGAATTTAACAGTGGCCTTGAAGAAACAGTACCTTAACCCAGAAGTCTAAACGTAATGGCAGGGATTTGGGGCGCAGGGTAAAGCTAGTAAAAAGAGCAAATGGAGCCAACTGGCTTTTCAGAGCCCCTCACATCCCGTGAGATCAGTAGTCATCAAAAGGTTGATAACTTTACCATAGGGTTGGATGAAGAACATTGGCTGACACAAGAGTCCACAAGTTCTATACAACATCTGAGGGTCAGTGAACCAAAATGTAACAACCAGATGGCTGGTTAATGAGATTGGTTGATCTTGATGACTGGTGATACTGGGAAGCTTAAAATGGGGAGGATTCTCAAATGGAATTGGGATGAAGTGTGTGAGCAACCAGTGTAAGGGGCTGATGTTTGCTGATATTTCAAATACAAGTTGGTTTCTGTTCCTCTTCTCCTTTCTTATCTCACTGGACACACCTTTTAAGCTCTATCCAGTATTTCTTTATTTTTGGATAGGGCCACCCCTGGATAAGCAACAATGTTGTGAAGTTATACATTCTACACTCTAGATGGTCAAAACTAGGCCCTTCCCTACTTGTGATGGAGTATGTCATTTGACCTATCATACTGGACCCCAGGGAGGATGCATTGATCTAACCAGTGTCTTTGGTGCCAAGATGTTGGAAGAATCTTGGGCCATTTCCAGTACTGGTAGGCAATTGTTGAAAGTCACCAGACCCCACAAAGGGAAGAACAGCGTCACTGGAGGAGATGGACAGACATCTCCAAATTGGGCAAGTAGGTCACACCTCCCATCATCCTAATAAATACTGCTTAATATGGGATGTGGGTTATTAGGATAAGGGGAGATAGGGCCTGAACCTGAAGGAGACTGGGCATCATGAAGAGGGATATAAGAGATTACATTAGGCCTTGTCAAAATCAGGGGACTCCCTTTTCTAGGTAAGGCCTCAGTGTTAAACTGCAGTGGACATTTCCGCCCCCTCGGAAAATAGCCAAAACACTATTCCACCCGTTGCTCTCTACTGAAAACCACAGCATACAACGTTCAGAGATGAGTAAGCTTGTTTCAGCCCTCAGCTTGCGTGATAGCCATCTACCCAAAAACCATCCAAGAGATGAGTTCTGTTCCATATCCTGAGATGCAGAACTTCTGCCTTGTGGGGAGAAGCCCCAAAGGGTTTTGTCCAAAGCCAGGCATCTGTCTCAAAGGGGAAAGGGTTCTGACTTCTCCTGAGTAGATTAGCAGAAACGACATCCATGGCCCCCTTTGAAGCAGATTTAATGCGTAGATCCTTTTCTGTTCTTTGGTAGCAACATCAAACAACAAAATGACACAAGTTTAGGGTAAAAAAAAAAAAAAGTCCCAGGCTGCTCTGTAGACCAGATATTTCAGAATTTCCAGAGGGGAGACGGAAGCACCAGGAAGCTCCTCGGTGACTCCCGTGTGCCCCAAGGTTGAGAGCCCTGGTGAGACCATTGAGAAGCCACCTAGAGCTGCGGCCCAGAGGCTTCTCTGGAGCTCAGGGTCTCCAGGCAGGTGCAGACACCTGGGTAAAAGTGGCCTTCTGATAGGAAGGAGGATGAGGGGCTGGCCTACCCTTTCAAAGGTTAAGGACCAGCTCCTGCTGTTGCAGAGTGATGAAAAGAGCACTGGATTGAGCATAAGACCTGGATTCTGGTCCTTGCCCTGCCATTTACTATTTCTGGGACCTTAATAGAGTGGCTTAAACTCTTAGTTCCCTTATCTGAAATAGGAATAATCGGATGTGCCACGTCTGCCCATGATATGCCTGATATGAAGACCACCAAGTACAGAGCTGTCAGTTTTAGGAAAGAAATGAGTTTCTGAGGTTGTTACATAGCTTAAGACGATTTCCCCAGCAGAAATAAAGATAAGGTGGGCGGTGTCCCCACATGGCTCATAAACGTACAATCAATGAATATATTTTGCGTTAGGGCTATGTTTATTATCTCTACAGTTTCACAGGGGACTGTCTCCTCAATTTGTAAAACCAAGTGGCATAGCAGCTGCTGCAACTTTTTCATCAAGTTTTACTACATCTTCCTTCCATTTTAAAATGAGATTTCTACATGCATTTTTCAGTGCTAACATTAGCATCATTACTAAAAAAGCAAGGGTGATGTTATAGAATACAAAACATTAAAAATTCAAACAGTAGATTTTTGCCATCTTTTTAAACATTTATTTTACTCATTTTAAATACCCTTTTTCACAATATATACATATATCAAATCATTATATTGTACACCTTAAATTAATACAATGTTATATGTCAATTATATCTCAATAAAACTTAAAAAATACAAATAAACTTTTAGTTTTAAAACAATTTTAGATTTATAGAAAAACTACAAAACTGGTACAGAGTCCCATGTACCCCACGCCCAATCTCCCCTATTAACATCTTACATGGCTATGATTCATTTGCTACAATTAACGAGCCAGTCGATACACTGTTATTAACTAAAGTCCGTAATTATTCGGATTTCCTTAGCTTTTACCTAATATCCTTTTCCTAGTCCAGGATCCCATCTGGAATACCACATTACATTTAGTAGTCGTATCTCATTAGGCTCTTCTTGGCTGTGACATACCAGCACATTTTAAAAGAACAGCACAATACACATCATCGCCACCGGAAGTGCAGAGGCAAATCAGAACAACTGCCCAGTTCTCACGATACACACAAAGGAAGTGGGCATTCGTTTATCAGCTAAAAAGGCAATAGTGTGAACGGTGTACAGTTTCCTTCCCAAGCTTTCAAACTGCAATTCTTGAAATTTTGCTTAATTGAAGGGGATTGGCTTTATTTCACATTTTGGGTACAAAATGAATTTTATATCATATGCTTTCAAATTACACAACATCACATAAAATGTGTCCCATAACACCACACAAATATAAGGCTGCTCCCCTGGTGAAGAGAAGACAGATTCCAGATTCCTGGGGCCCACCTCAGGAGAGTGTGATTTAGAAGGTCCAGGATGGGGCCACAGCTCTCTGTATTTTAATCCCCAGGTGATTCTGATGTATTACGGCATCGCTAAATCTAAAAGTCACCTCAACCCTGAGGAACAAGCCTGTCCATTTAAATTCAGTATCCATGTAACAGCCAGCCTGGATGCTGAAATTCACACTCAGGAGAACTAATGACGAGTATTCCAGTAACGTGTGCCAAGACACAGAAGTCTACAGACACCCTTAAAACTACAAGCAGGAGGTGCTCCCAAATTCCATCTTTAAATTGGTTATTGAAACCTGAAACGTATTTATTTACCCTAACATTAAGTAAGTTCTCCTAACAACCCACAAAAATGCATTTATCCAACAACACAAGGGAAATAGCATACCCTTGCAAATGAAAGCCGTAAAACAATGCTGTGGCAACACCAGCTATAAAACAAAACAAAGGGAAAATGAATGAGAAATAATATTTTATTTATCTTGAGTGCTGATGTTGAGTAAATAGAATGAGAACAAAAGAAAATAAGGGGGCAGATAGAATTATTGAAAGAATTGTCTGAATTCTTTCAAGAGTTCTAAAGGCTGTTAGCCCATTTTTACCCCAGAATCCAAGGCTGCCTCTTCTCTTTGGGTTTTCTCATAGGCTTATCACCAAAGGCAGTGGGACAGCTTAGATTTTCCCTGATTCCCACCCACGTACCCCCCCAGAATTACCTGGGGAGCTAAAAAAAAATTGATGTCCCTGAGTGTTAGTGTGCTAAGGCCACCATAACAAAGCACCCCAGACTGGGTGACTTCAACAACAGAAATTTACTTTCTCGTAGTTCTGGAAGTGGAGGGCCCAAGATCAAGGTGTCAGCAGAGTTCATTTCTCCTTCAGCCCCTGTCCTTGCCTTGCCAGCGACCACCCTCTTGCTGTGTCCTCACATGGCCTTTTCCCTGTGCAAGCACATCCCTGATGTCTTTTCTTCTTCTTACAAGGACACTAGTCATCTTGGATCAGGACTCACCCTTATGACCTCACTTAACCTTAATTACCTCCTTAAAGACCCTGTCTCCCAATGCAGTTACACTGGAGGTTAGGGCTTCAACATACAAATTTGGGTGAGGCAATTCTATCCATAACACCCTGCCTCACCACAGATCAATTAAATTAATATTAGTACCTAGGGTTCTTGTGAGAATTAAAAGAGAAAAGGCACAAAAAGCACTTAGCACAGATGCTAGAATGTCCATAATGGCGATTACCACTGGAGTGACTGCTGGTGCAAATAAGGAGAGGAGAGATTTTCCTGAGGTCCAGGCAAGAGTTGCAAGGAAGGAGTGTTTGCGTGAGAAGGATTAGCTGCAGTGGAATTAAGTAGACCGGGAGTCACGAAAGGCCCAGGAGCAGGACAACGTTTATGGTTAGGCATCCTCTCCCTGTGCAGCGATGTCCTCGACAGGCGTTAGGTGGCGCCACGAGCCTGCAAACCAGAGCCCATCTGCGGTGGGGAAAGTAGATAAGGAAGCAAAAAGTTGAGTCTCTGGAGCACGTGTCACCCTGACACAGGTGCCACTTTGTCTAGATGAGGTGTCTTAAGTCAGGTGTTTACATTTCAATGAAGCCATAAAACTCAATGTACAGACCAATCCCCCTCATCTAGATTTTTCCTAATTATTTCTATATCGAGGGATATGTTAACATATACATACTGTAGGTTATAACAGTATGTAAGTGTATTACTTATGATAAAAAATAATATCATGACCATGATCCCAAACCAGATAAGCCATTTCTGTTGGCAAATACAGCAGTGAAACATGGGCCCTGGTGGAGACAGAAAAGAGAAAGATGTGAGGAGCATTCACGACAACCGTGGCAGAGAGGTGGCTGCCTGTCCCAACATCACCCATCCCTCTTAGAATCCCAGAGGTTTATCCCGGCAAAGGCCACTTGCAGTACAGAGTTCAATTCCTAATCTTCTTTGACCTGGTGTGGTCATGTGGCCAAGCCTTGGCCTGTGGGACACAAACAGAAGTGGCAGCTTACGGGAAATTTCCTTGAGAGATAGATGGCAAGTACCTTCCTCCATTCCTTGCCTGGAACATGATTTTGATGACAGGAGCTCCACCTTCTACCTGAGGCTGGGGCTGTGCCCTAGGGATGACAGAGTGGGAAGCAGGAAGTAGCCTGGATCCCAGGTGACTATGAGGACTCCATAGAAACCGTGAATTGTCCACCTCCGGCTGTTTATGTGAGAGAAAAATGAAGCTAAATCATGTGTAAGCCACTATTATTTTGGGTCTTTGTTACCCATAGCCAAACGCAATTCAACAGACACTCCATATAAGAACTCTAGTTTTGTTTTTAAAAAATAGTTTTGTATAAAAAAGTATATATATGGACGAAATGAATGTAAGGTCAAATAGAGAAGATGGTGACAGAGACACAAAGATAATTGTCAAACTTTCAAAGCTGAGTAGCATCACACAGAAGAAGCAGGAGGAAATGTTGACAATAATACAGTAAAGATCTCACTCGTTTGAGTCTTCTTTCAGTGCGTCTGAAGGAGAGGACAGTGTAGGGTGGGAGGACGAAGATGAGACCTGAGAGCTCCAACTGTTGAAACAAGCTGGGCGCCCCGTTAGCCCTGCTTGAATTAGTCACCACTGTGGCCAGTGGGGCTTAATCAAGGTCATAAGTTCTGAGCTGAGAGAGTAACAAGGAGAGGTGAATTTAAAGCGTTCATCACTCAGTAACCCTCACTGAGTCACCACTGACAGACAGTTTTCCAATAAGTAGTTCACTCCTATATTTACTGAGACTAGCTGGGATGATAGTAAGGAATGCTAGATAATACTGTACTTACACATTTAGTACTAGTCCTTTCCTCTAGGAAAAGGGATGCTTTGATAATTTAGACCAGAGGCCCATTAAATGGGAAAGTCACCGATGTGTCTCTCCAACACAGCCAACAACAAACAACAAGGTCCTTTGCCACAACTCTAGTCCAGAGACTTCCCCTGTTTGACATTTGGTGGAATTCCTCTTGGGCCACACATAGAATTAGCAATGTATAGACAACTGTAACTGTTTGTGTTCTCTCTTGCTTTTGTTTGTTGAACTGTGATCTTTGGGTACTTAAAATTGGCTTAAAAATAAAGTTCTGTGCGCTTCCTAACACATTCTACAAGGCCAACATCACTCTGATACCAAAGTCTGACAAGGACAACACAAAAAAGGAAACTACAAGCCAATATCGTTGATGAACCTAGATGCAAAAATCCTCAAGAAAATATTGGCAACCCAATACAGCGATACATCAAAAAGATCATACATCATGATCAGGTGGGATTCATACCAGGGACACAGGGATGGTTCAACATCCGCAAATCAATCAATGTGATATACCACATTAACAAAATGAGGAATAAAACCACATGATCATCTCAATAGACATAGAGAAAGCATTTAACAAGGTCCAACAGCCATTTATGGTAAAACCTCTTAACAAAATGGGGATAGAAGGAAATTACCTCAATATAATAAAGGCGATATATGACAAACCCACAGCCAACATCATACTCAATGGGGAAAAACTGAATGCCATCCCTCTGAGAACAGGAACAAGACAAAGATGGCCACTATACCACTCTTAATCAATATAGACTGGAGATTTTGGCCAGAGCAGTTAGGCAAGAGAAAGGAATGAAAGGAATCCAAATAGGGAGTGAAGAAGTGAAACTCTCACTGTTTGCAGACAACCTGATCTTATATATAGAAAACCCCAAAGAATCCATCAGAAAACTATTACAAATAATTAACAGCTACAGTAAAGTTGCAGGATACAAAATCAACTTACAAAAATGAGTTGCATTTCTATGCTCTAATAACAAACTTACAGAAAGAGAACTCAACAATACAATTCCATTTACAATCGCAACTAAAAGAATAAAGTACCCAGGAATAAATTTAACCAAAGACGTGAAGGACTTATACAATGAAAACTATAAGACATTATTGAAAGAAATAGAAGATGACATAAAGAGATGGAAAGAGATTTCATGCATATGGATTGGAAGAATAAACATAGTTAAAATGTCCATACTACCTAAAGCAATCTACACATTCAATGCAATCCCAATCAGAATCCCAAAGACATTCTTCACGGAAATAGAACAAGAATCCTAACTTTCATATGAGGCAACCAAAGACCCCGAATAGCCAAAGCAATCCTGAGAAAAAAGAACAAAGCTGGAGGCATCACAATCCCTGACTTCAAAATGCACTACAAAGCCATAGTAATCAAAACAGCATGGGACTGGTACAAAAACAGGCACACAGATCAATGGAACAGAACTGAAAGCCCAGAAATAAAACCGCACATCTACGGACAGCTAATCTTCAACAAAGGTGCCAAGAACATACAACGGAGAAAAGAGAGTCTCTTCAATAAATGGTGTTGGGAAAACACGACAGCCACATGCAAAAGAATGAAAGTAGACTATTATCTCACACCATACACAAAAATAAACTCAAATTGGATCAAAGACTTGAAGATAAGTCCTGAAACCACAAAACTCCTGGAAGATAATAGAGGTAGCATACTCTTTGACATCGAACTTAAAAGGACCTTTTCAAATACCATATCTTCTCAGACAAGGGAAACAAAAGAAAAAATAAACAAGTAGGACTTCATCAGACTAAAGAGCTTCCGCAAGGCAAAAGAAACTAGGATCGAAACAAAAAGACAACACACCAACTGGGAGAAAATATTTGCAAAACATATATCTCACAAGGGGTTAATCTCCATAATATATAAGGAACTCATACAACTGAACAACAAAAAAACAAATAGCCCAATGAAAAAATGGGCAGAGGACATGAACAGACATTTTTCTTTCTTTTTTTTTTTTTTTTGAGGAACATTAGCCCTGAGCTACTTACTGACAGTCCTCCTCTTTTTGCTGGGGAAGACTGGCCCTGAGCTAACATCATGCCCATCTTCTTCTACTTTTTATATGTGGGACGCCTACCACAGCATGGCGTGCCAAGTGGCGCCATGTCCGCACCCGGGATCCGGGCTAGCGAACCCCGGGCCGCCTAGAAGCGGAATGTGCGAACTTAACCGCTGCGCCACCAGGCCGGCCCCTGAACAGACATTTTTCCAAAGAAGATATACAGATGGCCAATAAACGCACAAAAAGATGTTCAACATCACTAATCATCAGGGAAATGCAAATCAAAAGTACACTGAGATACTACCTTACACCTGTTAAAATGGCTATAATCACTAAGACTAAAAATAACAAATATTGAAGAGGATGTGGAGAAAAGGGAACCCTCATACACTGCTGGTGGGAATGCAAACTGCTGCAGCCACTATAGAAAACAGTATGGAGATTCCTCAAAAAACTAAAAATAGAAATACCACATGACCCAGCCATCCCACTACTGGGTATCTACCAAACAACTTGAAATCAACAATCCAAAGTAACATATGCACCCCTATGTTCATTGCAGCACTATTCACAATAGCCAAGATATGGAAACAATCCAAGTGCCCATTGACCAATGACTGGATAAAGAAGATATGGTGTATATATATACAATGGAATACTACTCAGTCATAAAAAAGACAATATCATCCCATTTGCAACAACATGGATGGATCTGGAGGGAATTATGATAAGCGAAATAAGCCAGATAGAGAAAGACAAACACCATACGATTTCACTGTTTCAATGTTTATATCTGGAATATAAACAAACACATGGACAAAGAAAACAGTTCAGTGGTTACCAAGGGAAGGGGGATGAGGGGTGGGCACAGGGGGTGAAGGGGAGCACTTATGTGGTGACAGACAAGAAATAATGTACAACTGAAATTTCACAATGATGTATACTATTATGAACTCAATAAAAAAATAAACTAATGAAGTTCTGTGACTAAAAACGACACACACAAAAAATAAAGTCCTTCGAGCTGCCTTGGATCCAAAACAATCTGAAGTCTGCCTGTTCAGCTTTTCCTGAGTTCTCCTGCACGAGTGTCTACCCTGAGGATCCCCAAGACCACCCTCAGCTTTGATGGTTTGCAAGAAGGACTCACCAAACTCAGAAAGCTGTCACACTTACAGGCATGGGTCCTTACAGAGAAAGGACACAGATTAAAACCAGCAAAGGGAAGAGGCGCACAGGGTGGTGACCTGTGCAAGCTTCCAGTTGTCCCTTCCCAGTAGAATCACACAGACAGCGATTAATTCTCCCAGCAACGATGTGTGACAACACGTACACAGTGTTGCCAACTAGGGAAGTTCACTCAAGCCTTGGGGTTCAGGATTTTTGGCCGGGGTCAGTCATGTAAGCATGGAGTGCTCATGCAACTGACAGTAGCTCTTCAGTCTCCAGCCCGCCAGAAGGCAAACTGATACAGTGTGGCCCAAAGCCCCTAGGCAAAGAAACAGGCATTCACCAGATATCACATCATTAGCATAAACTATCTAGGGTGGCCCAAAGCCTCCGGTGTACAAATACACTCTTATCAGGCAAGGTATTCCAAGGGCTCAGAGGTTATCTCTCAGGAGCTGGTCAAGGGCTAGACCTGAAAATCTTTGGAATGTGCAGGATTTGGGCAGCCTAGACCTGCCAAGTTAAGTCTTTATCTTTATAATAAAGCCACAGAAAGGAAGGAAGGAAGGCTACAAAGAAAGAAAGAAACAAGGAAAGAAAGAAAAATAATAACAAAAATAATCCCAGTACCATTATAATAAAGCACCATTACCTGAGCTAGCTTCTAAAGACCTCCACTCCTTGCATGAAAAGAGTCCAAGCAAAGCACATCTCTAACAGCAAGGTGTCTAGCACGGTGACACTCAATAAATGAGTGAACGAATATATGGAGGGCCATTCCTGGTGCTCCTGAAGGTGCAAGATCTGTGTCTCAGAGCTGCCCACTTTGTCCAGCTGCAGCCCTGTGACTAAGCCCATTCCTACAGCTCTTTCCCTTGGCCAGCTTCCTCCCAAGTGTTTCCTTCCTTTCGTCTTCCCATCGCTTTCTCTCTGTTCCAGCTGTTCCAAGACCCCCAAGACCCAGATTTCCATTTAGTCCCCCCAGGCAAGCCATCCAGGCTTCAGGGCTTCTGTCCAGCATCAGGACTGAGGAGAGGCAAGTGAGGCACAGCGCACAGTATTTAAGGTGGCATCACTCTCAGAGTCATGCAACAGAGAGAGTGCCTTCTTAAATTCTGTCCCATAGGTGCCTCATTCTAGTCCTGGCCCTGCCTTCTGTCTTGAAAGAGTTTCTGCATGGGAACCCATACCCCTTAGTTTTGTGTGTGTTGAGAGGGAAAGGTCAGGTTTGAAAAGAAGCACAGAGGCCAAGTCTTGGGACACAGAGTGGCGCATTAGTTCAGGTAAGCATGAAAGCATCTTCACATCCTCCTTCACCATCCTAAGGGGTAACCCAATTAACTTTAAGCACCAGAAAATAACTGAAATGGGTCCTGATGACCACCATCCACTTCTCTCATTTTTACCAGGGCCCCTTTACCATTCAACCCTCTCAGAGTCATGAGGGCTTTTTTGGCCACTGCATCTCAGAATCTTTCTTCCCATTTATAAACTACTACTTGGAGGTAGGAAATTTGCCAACACCCTCCATTTCAGCGCTCCTTTGCATTCCCCTGATTCCAGGAAGGAGATGACTACAAGAGATAGCAGGAGTTCTGATCCTGATCAAGGACATTTGTGATGCTTACGTGGTGTGACAAGTCAGAATGCTTCCAAGAATTTCCAAAAATTGCATCCACTGCTTTTCCATCTGGTGTGGCACTTCTGATGATATATAAGGAGGAACTGTAGACAAACTTTCCTCCAGATTTACCATTTGATCAATTATTCGCACAAGAAAGGTATGAAGCAAGGAGCCGCATACAGGGATCAGCTAGCAACTTTGTACCACAAGATAAATACACAGACACATTCAAATTGCTCGCATTTTTATCATCTCTTCTTTCGCCAAGTAGATTCCCAGGTGTCAGTCTGGCTGAAGGCATCCTCATTCTCATTGCATTCATAGAATTCTTCCCTGAAGTGAATTCTTTGATGCTGTTGTAAAGCTTGACCCAAGTCAGAGAGCATTTCCACATTTATTACATCCAAATAGTTTCTCTCCTGGATGAGTTCTCTGGGGTCGAATACGGTATGAACTCTAATTGAAGGCCTTCCAACACTTAGGACATTCACAGGATTTCTCTCCAGAATGAATTCTTTGATGTTGAATAAGACTCAAGCTCTGATTAAAGGTTTTACCACATTCAATAAATTATAGAGTTTCTCTCATGAGTAGACTCAGTGATGTAAATAAGATGTGGGCTCTGAGGAAAAGCTTTTCCACAGTCATTACATGCAAAAGGTTTCTCTTCTAACATGAAGTCCCTGGACGGGTAAGGCTGAATTATGTCTAAATGTTTCCCCACATTCCTTAGATCCATGGGGTTTTTTGTGGTGTGAATTCACTGATGTTCAATGAGACCTAAGCTGTAGCCGAAGGCTCTGTCATGCTCAGTACACTCACAGGGTTTCTCCCAGATGAATTACCTGATGTTGAACAATGTATGAACTCCTCCAGAAAGTTTCCACACTTATCACATTCCTATGGCATTTCTCCACCGTGAATTCTCTGATGTTGAACTAGTCAAGATCGCTACCTAAAAAGCTTTCCCACATTCCTTATATTTATAAGGTTTTTTCCACTATGAACTCAATGATACCTAATGAGTTCTAATTTCCCTTTGAAAACCCTCTGGCATCCACTGTGTTTATATGATTTTTCTCCAGTATGGATTATCTTATATGGAGTATGATATAAACTTTTTTGGCCACAAATGGCACATTTTCACCTAGCTCATTGGTAAAGATAAAACTCTGTTGGTGAGGTGGGTGGGGAAATGAGCACTTGCTTATTGCTGCAGGAGCGCAAATTGGTACAAATTCCAGGGAGAGCAAATTTTTCCAAATGAAAAACGCATGCACCTTTTGATGGGGCAATTCCACTTCTAAGAATGTATTCTATACGTAGACTTTATTGCGTGCAAAATTACAAGTGTACGAGGTTACTTAGTGCAACATTATTCATAACATCAAGTGGTATGAAACAGTCTAAATGGATTCATAGGGAAGTGGTTAAATAAATTATGACACATCCGTGAAATGAGACACCCAGTAGCCATGACTAAGAATGAAGAAGCTCTTTATAAACCAATCTGGAATTACCTTAAAAATAAAAACAAGGTTCCGAATAGTGTTTACCAAACACTGCCAGTTGTGTAACAAAAAACAAACGAACAAAAACAGAGAGAGAATGCTCCCACATTTTGATTGACTACGCACAGACTATCCCTGGAAGGACTGAGATCCTTACTCCAGGGAGGAAAACTGGGAACTACTGCCCTTTTGTTCTTTTGCTTTCTATACTACAAAAATGTATTGGTTAGTTTAAAAATTAAATTTCAAAAAATTCTGAAATCTAGGAAAGAAATAGATGAATTCAGGCAGGGAAAAAGGTTATGATAGAGCAAGGAAGTGATAATAAATAATGCAGAGAACGCATTATTTAAAACTGTAATCTGTTCCGGTTTCTGGTTCCACACGTTAAGAGCTTGCAAGTCGCCACTCCATCCTAACCACAAGTAAAAAGCTGAACAAGCTGAAAAATCAACAATTCTTCTGAGATCAGTAAGAAAAGTGAGGTCACAGAGCAAACCACTGCCCCCAAAGTTGGAGAGACAGGCGAATACAGAGAATCACAACATGCTGGAGCAGAAGCCTCCATGGGAACCAGTGCCGGGTAGGAAAGCCTGACCTTTAATTGATGAATTGCTGGAGGCTCAGTGTGGACAAGTCCGAGAGTTAAGAACTCCAGGGGACCCAGTCAAGGGGGAACGGGGACTCCACGCCTTTATGAATTTTACCTTCAGGAGCTTGACCAGGTTTTCACAGTAACTATCAGAGAAAAATCCCCTTGTACTTCCAGCAGGAGGATGGGAAAAGGAACCACGTTGAAATATGCCAGAGCACTCTGTTCTTCTTAACAAGGTCTGCCCTTAGGAGAAACTAGTTAACCAGAGCCTAACCTGCTGGGGTTTTATCCAAGCCTAACCTGGAGGAAGAGAAATACCCAACTCTAGCCAGCTGTAGCCTTCCACATGGAAAAAGGGAAGTATCCAACTCCAGCCCACTATAGCCATCCTGTCCCACCCAAAGGGAGAGAAAAAAACCTAAGAAATACTGTGAAGTTCACAATCCAGAGGCATAGGCTCACTAAAAGACTGAGACCTAATCGTAGGACTATAGAATGCTCCACCTCCCACCCACCTTGCCACCACATTACTAAAGGCCTACTTATGGTAGTTCCTTTTGCCCGGGACATCATGTCCAGATATCAGGAAAAAATTACAAGGGGGCTGGCCCCATGGCAGAGTGGTTAAGTTCATGTGCTCCACTTCAGCGGCCCAGGGTTTTGCTGGTTCAGATCCTGGGCATGGATATGGCACCACTCGTCAGGCCATGCTGACGCGGCATCCCACATAGCACAACCAGAGGCACTCACAACTAGAATGTACAACTATGTACTGGGGGGGCTTTGGGGAGAAGAAGACGAAGAAAAGAAAGAAAAAAAAGAAGAAGATTGGCAACAGATGTTAGCTCAGGTGCCAATCTTTAAAAAAAGAAAAAGAAAAAAATTACAAGGCATATTAAAAGGCTAAAACACAGTTTGAAGTCAGAGCAAGCATCAGAACCAGACAGGGCAGGGATCTTGGAATGATCAGACCAGGAATTTTAAAAACTATGACTAATGTGCTAAGGGCTCCAGTGAATAATGTAGACAGGATGCAAGAACAGATGGGCAATGTAAGCAGAGAGATGGAAATTCCAAGAAATAACCAAAAAGAAACACAAGACATCAAAAACACTGTAACATAAATGAAGAATATTTTTGATGGGCTTATTAGTAAACTGGACATAGCTGAGGAAAGAATCTCTGAGCTTGAGGATATCTCAATAGAAACCTCCAACTCCAAAAAGCAAAGAGAACAAAGGCTAAAAAAAAAAAAAAAAAGGAACAGAATATCCAAGAACTGTGGGACAACTACAAAAGGTATAACATGTGTGTAATGGGACTACCAGGAGAAGAAAAAGATAAAGGAACATAAGAAATATTTGAAAAAATAATGACTGAGAATTTCCCCAAATTAATGTCAGACACCAGACCAGAGACCCAGGAAGCTGAGAGAAGATCAAGCAGGATAAATACAAAAGAAAAAAATCCACAAAAAGAAAAGCCTACACCTAGGCCTATCATTTTCAAACTGTAGAAAATGAAAGATAAAGAAAAAATCCTGGAAAAGTCTGTAGCAGACCAAAGATAAGAATTACATCCAACTTCTCCTCAGAAACCATGTAAGCAAGAAGAGAGTGGAATGAAACATTTAAGATGCTGAGGGAAAAACCCACAGACCTAGAATTCTGTACCCTGCAAAATTATCCTTCAAAAGTGAAGAAGGGGGCTGGCCCCGTGGCCAAGTGGTTAAGTTCACGTGCTGCGCTGCAGGCGGCCCAGTGTTTCGTTGGTTTGAATCCTGGGCGTGGACATGGCACTGCTCATCAAACCACGCTGAGGCAGCGTCCCACATACCACAACTAGAAGACCCACAACGAAGAATATAAAACTATGTACTAGGGGGCTTTGGGGAGAAAAAGGAAAAAAATAAAATCTTTAAAAAAAAAAGTGAAGGAGGAATAAAGACTTTCTCAAACAAACGAAAACTGAGGGAATTTGCTGCCAGAAGAGCTGCCTTGCAAGAAGTGTTCAAAGAAGTTCTTTAGAGAGAAAGAAAATAATACAGCTCAGAAACTCAGATCTACACAAAGAACAGAACAGCACTGAAGAAAGAATAAGTGAAAGTAAAATAAAACCTTTTATTTTTCTTATTCTTAATTGACCTAATAGATCATCATTTTTTCAAAATAATAATAGCAACAACGTATTCAATAATGTATGTTTATATATATATGTGTGTGTATATATATAGTGAAAAATGAATGACAACAATGATACAAGGGATGGGAGGGTGGAATTAGTATTGTTTTGTTATTATAAGGTATTCATACTACCCAGGAAGAAGTATAGTGTTATTGAAAGTGGACTTGGATTAGTTGTAAATGTACATTGCAAACTTTAGGGTAACCACTGATATGCTAATAAATGGAACACATAAAATGCTCAATTAAAATCACAAAAGTTAGAAAAAGAGTGGAAGACAGAAATACGAACAAATAACAGGAGCAACAAATAGAAAACAGTAAAAAATATGGCAGATATTAATCCAACTATAGCAATAATCACTTCAGATATCGATGATCTAAATGAACCAATCAAAAGACAGAGATTGTCAGAGTCTATCAAAAAACAATACCCAACTATGTGTTGTCTACAAGAAACCCGCTTTAAATAAAAAGACACATATAGATTAAAAGCAAAAGGATGGAGAAAGATATACCAAGCTAACACTAATCAAAAGAAAGCAGGAGTAGCTACATTAATTTCAGATAGAGCAGACTTCAAAGCCAGGAAAGTTATCAGGGACAAAGAGGGTCATTATATAATTATGCTAAAGGGTTCACTTCTCCAAGAAGACATAACAGTCATTAATGTGCATGCTCCTAACAACAGAGCATTAAAATACATGAAGCAAAAACGTGATAGAGCTGCAAGAAGATATAGATGAATCCACTATTTTAGTGGGAGACTTCAGCTCCCCTCTACCAGAAACGGACAGATCCAGCAGACAGAAAATCAGTCAGGACATAGTTGAGTTCAACAGCACCATCAATCAACTGGATATAATGGACATCTATAGACTACTTCATGCAACAACAGCAGAATACACATTCTTCTCAAGTTCACATGGAACATTCAACCAAGACAGACCACACTCTAGGCTGTAAAACACACCTTAACAAATTCAAAAGAACAGAAATCATAAAATGTTTGCTGTCAGACCACAATGGAATTAACTAGAAATCAATAACACAAAGTTAACTTTAAAATTCCAAAATATGTGGAGAATAAACAACACACTTCTACATAACACATGAGTCAAAGAAGAAATCTCACAAGATTTTTAAAAATATTTTGAATTTGGGCCCAGCCTCGTAGCACAGTGGTTAAGTGTGCACGTTCCACTTTGGCAGGCTGGGGGTCGCCAGTTCGGATCCCGGGTGCAGACGTGGCACCACTTGGCAAGTCATGCTGTGGCAGGCGCCCCACATATAAAAAGCAGAGGAAGATGGGCATGGATGTTAGCTCAGGGTCAGTCTTCCTCAAAAATTATATATATATATTTTTTGAATTAAATGAAAATTAAAACACAACTTATCAGAATTTGTGGGATACAGTGAAAACAATGCTTGGGGGAAAATTTAAGGCATTGATGCATACATTAAAAGGAGAAAGATGTAAGATCAATAATCTAATCTTTCACCCTAGGAAGCTAGAAAAAGAAGAGCAAACTAAATTGAAAATAAGCAGAAGAAAAGAAATAATAAAAATGAGAGCAGAAAGCAATGAAATTGAAAACAAATAATTAATAGAAAAAATCAATGAAACCAAAAACTGGTTCTTTGAAAAGATCAATAAAATTGATAAGCCTCTAGCCAGGCTAACTAAGGAAAGAAGAGAGAGCACACAAATTACGAATGTCAGAAATGAAACAGAGAGGCCAGCCCCATGGCCAAGTGGTTAAGTTCACGCGTTCCGCTGCAGGCGGCCCAGTGTTTCATCGGTTCGAATCCTGAGTGCGGACATGGCACCACTCATCCAGCCATGCTGAGGGGCGTCCCACATGCCACATCTAGAAGGACCCACAGCTAAGAACATACAACTATGTACCAGAGGGCTTTGGGGGGAAAAAAGGAAAAAATAAAATCTTAAAAAAAAAAAGAAATGAAAGAGGGAACATCACTACAGATACCATGTACATTAAAAAGACAATACACGAATACTGTGTACAATCTATGCCCACAAATTTGATGACCTAGATGAAGTAGACCAACTCCTTGAAAGACACAATCTTCCAAAACTCACAAAAGAAGAAACAGACAATCTGAATAGGCCTGTATCTATTAAAGAAATTGAATCAATAATTAATAACCATCCAAAGCAAAAATCACCAGATGGGTTCACTAGTGAATTCTGCCAAACATTTAAGCAAGAAATTATACCAATTCTCTATAATTTCTTTCATGTGATAGAAACAGAGGGAATATAACTCATTTTCTAAGGCCAGCATTACCCTAATACCAAAACCAGACAAAGACATTTAAAAAAAAGAAAATTACAGACCAGTATCTCTCACGAACATAGATGTAAAAATTCTCCACAAAATATTAGCAAATTGAATCCAAAAATGTATAAAAAGAATCATACATTATGACCAAGTAGGATTTATCCCAGGTATGCAAAGCTAGTTCAACATCTGAAAATCAATTAATGTAATCCATCACATCAACAAGCTAAAGAAGAAAAATCACATGATCTTACCAAGAGCTGCAGAAAAAGCATTTGATAAAATCCAATTTCCATTCATGATAAAAACTTTTAGTAAACAAGGATTAGAGGGCAACTTCCTCTACTTGATAAATAATATCTTCAAAACCCCACAGCTAACTTCATATTTGATAATGAGAAGTTAGAGACTTTCCCACTAAGATGAGGAACAAGACAAGGGTGTCCCTTCTCCCCATTCCTTTTCAACATGATAATGGAAATCTTAGCTAATGCAGTAAGACAAGAAAAAGAAATAAAAGGTGTACTGATTGAGAAAGAAGAAATAAAACTGTCCTTGTTCACAGTTGACATGATTGTTTATGCAGAAAAATCTGAAAGAATTGACAAAAAAAAGCAACCTCCTGGAATGAATAAGCAATTATAACAAGATTGCAGGATACAAGGTTAATATACAAAAGTCAATCACTTTCTTATATACCAGCAATAAACAAGTGGAATTTGCAGGTAAAACACAATATCATTTACATTAACACGCCCCCAAAATGAAATACTTAGGTATAAGTCTAATAAAATATGAACAAAATCTATATGAGGAAAACTACAAAATTCTGTTGAAAGAAATCAATGAAAAACTAAATAAATGGAGAGATATTCTATGTTCATGGATAGAAAGAGTCAATATTGTCAAGATGTCTGTTCTTCCTAACTTGATCTACAGATTCCATGCAATCTCAATAAAAATACCAGCCAGTTATTTTGTAGATATCGACAAACTGATTCTAAAGTTTATCTGGAGAGACAAAAGACCCAGAAGAGCCAGCACAGTAGTGAAGGAAAACAACAAAGTTGGAAGACTGACACTACCAGACTTCAATACCACCTATAAAGCCACAGTAATCAAGACATTGTAGGATTGGTGAAAAACTAGACAAATAGATCAATGGAACAGCATAAAGATCCCAGAAATTGAACCACATAAATACAGCCAACTAACCTTTCACAAAGGAGCAAAGGCAATATAATGGAGAAAAGATAGTTTTTTCAAGAAATGGTGATAGAACAATGGGATATCCACATGTAAAAAAATAAATCTAGACACAGATCTTAAACTCTTCACAAAAACTAGCTCAAAATGCATCACAGACCTAAATGTAAAATGCAAAACCATAAAACTCCTAGAAGATAACACAGCAGAAAATCTAGATGACCTTGGATTTGTTGACGACTTTTAAGATATGACACCAAAGGCACAAACTATGAAAGAAAGTATTTATAAGCCAGACTTCATTAAAATTAAAATTTCTGGTCTGTGAAAGATACTGTCAAAAGAATGAAAAAACAAGCGACAGAATGGGAGAAAAATGTTTGCAAAAGATATATTTGATAAAGGACTGTTATCCAAAATGTACAAAAAACTCTTAAAATTCAACAATAAGAAAATAAACAACCCCATTAAAAAACGGGCCACAGGTCTTAACAGACACCTCACCAAAGAAGATATACAAATGGCAAGTAAGCACATGAAAAGATGCTCCACATCGTATGTCATTATGGAAATGCAGGCTAAAGCCACAATGAGATGCAAATTAAAGCAAACTACACATCTATTAGAAGGGCCAAATCTAAATGCTGGTAAGGATGCAGAGCAGCAGGAATTCTCTTTCACTGCTGGTGGAGTGCAGAACGGTACAGCCACTTTGGAAGACAATTTAGCAGTTTCCTAAAAAACTAAACATACTCTTACCATACGGCAATCACACTCTTCGTATTTACTGAAGGAATTGAAAACTTATGTCCACACAAAAACCTACGCATGGATGTTTATAGCAGCTTTATTCATAATTCCCAAGGCTTGGAACCAACCAAGATTCCTTTAGTAGGTGAAAGAATAAATAAACCAAGGCACATCCAGACAATGGAATATTATTCAGCGCTAGGAAGAAATGAGCTATCGAGGCATGAAAAGATATAAAGAAAACTTAAATGAGTATTACCAAGTGAAAGAAGCCAATCTGAAAAGGCTACATACCGTATGATGCCAACTATATGGCATTCTAGAAAAGGCAAAACCACGGAAACAGCAAAAAGATCACTGGTTTCCAGAGATTAGAGGGAAGACAGGGATAAATAGGCAGAACACAGGATTTTCAGGGCAGTGAAACTACTCAGGATGATACTATAATGGTGGATACACATCCTGAAACATTTGTCCAAACCCATAGAATGTACAACACCAAGAGTGAACCTCAGTGTAGACAAGGGGTGATGACGATGCGTCAATGTAGCTTCATTATTGTAACAAATGCACCCCTCTGGTGAGGGATACTGATTAGAGGGGAGGCTCTATATATAGGGGGAAGGCAAAAGGGTGTGTGGCACATGTGTGTGGTGATGGATTGTAATTAGTCTTTGGGTGGTGAACATGATGTAAACTACACAGAAATCGAACTCTAATAATGTACACCTGAAATTTATACAATGCTATAAACCAAAGTTTCCACAATAAGAAAAAAAAAAAGAGCAAATATAACTCCCCACCTCCCCAAAAAGTATATATATGTAAATGAATGAGTGCCTGCATGATGTGCAGGACTGTGAGGTAGGTACCGGGGAAGTTACAACGAGGTGTGAGATGTCATCCTCGCCTAGGAGTTACAGACGAGGTGAAATGAAGACACAGGAGCACAAATGTCAGGCGAACAGTGCAGTCAAGTGCCAAACGGGGTGTGCCAAAAATAAATGCTGTAAGAGGAAAGAAATCAGTGTGGGCTGAGTAAGTGGAAGCTTGAGAATATCTGTTGAATGAAAAAGCTGGCAGGGCTTGCTAGCTGTAGCCATGACCAGATAAAAGAAGCAAGGAGTCAAAAATAACACTGAGGTTTGAGCCAGGGTGACTAGGAGGCCAAGTGGTTCTACTGACAGGTGGGAAAGTTGGGCTGGGGAAGGTGGGTTAGGGTTGGGGCATGTTGACATAACACACTCTCTGGCTCTTGCCCCCAGCCTCCCAATGTAGACCCACAAATCCAGGCAAAGTACTCCCCAGGTAATTGTGGTTGTCCCCAAAGGAGGTCTTCCATGTACCAATGAACAAGGCTGGTCCTCTGTGGGCTGACACCAGACATTTCATGTACTTCTCCCTGCTCAGGACCCCTTCCACTGGGTACCAACTTGTCCTGGCTCCTAGTAACAAATAAATGTCAGCTGTTAAATGTGCCAGACCTTTGAAAGCTGTAAAGAAACTGTTATTATCGAGTTATAAAATATTAATGCCACAAGAGACCTTAAAAACCAGTCCAGGGCTGGCCCTGTGGCACAGCAGTTAAGTGCACACGTTCTGCTTTGGTGGCCGACGGTTCGCCGGTTCAGATCCTGGGTGCGGACATGGCACCGCTTGGCAAGCCATGCTGTGGTAGGCATCCCACATATAAAGTAGAGGAAGATGGGCACGGACGTTAGCTCAGGGCCAGTCTTCCTCAGCAAAAAGAGGAGGATTGGTAGCAGTTAGCTCAGGGTTAATCTTCCTCAAAAAAAAAAAAAAAAAAATCAATTAGTCCAGGGCCAGCCCCTGGACTGGTTAAGTTTGGCACGCTCTGCTTCAGTGATCCAGTCCGGTTCCAAGGCACAGACCTACACCACTCTGTTAGTGGCCATGCTGTGCTGGCAGCCCACATATAAAAAAAGTGGAAGATTGGCATGGATGTTAGTGCAAAGCGAATCTTCCTCAGCAAAAAAAAAAAAAAAAAAAAAAAAAATCAATTAGTCCAAGCCTCTCATTTAGCAGATGCACAAAATGAGGCACAAAACCTGGAGTCCCAATCATGGATCAGTTTAATGTCTAAGACAAGACCAGAACCCAGAGCCAGGAGTGGACTCCTGGCCTCCTCCAGTTCCCACGCACTCCACAGTTTGCTTAGCCATATCCATAGTCCTGTTGCTCTTTTTCACTTGGCTCAGAGGTATTTTAACTTTAATTTTCGAAGCTTGTTTTTGAATGCTGGCCTGGGCATCCCCCTGTACTAATGGGAGGGTAAATCAGGATCACCATTTGGGAAAGAAATTTGGCAGTCCATCTCAAGAGCCTACGTTTTCACCAATAATTCTATTTCTGGGAATTTACCCAGACCAAAAAAAAAGGCCAAAAGTTTAAAACCTCTGTAATGGGCCCTTCTTGTTTTTACCCACCCAGCGTTTCTTTTCCTCTGCTGGTAATTGAATCCTCTTTCATCAACCAATTTATGGCTGCAGAGTTGGAGACTTTCACTGAATTTTATCAGCCAAAATATCTGTAAAATATTTTTTCCTTTTCATAGTTACCAAACGGTACCCCACTGATGTTTTCATTTGCCTTTTTTGGATACGTAGTCAAGGAGAGCGCTTTTTCCATATGTGTCAGCTACTTGTATTTCCCAAGAACATTCATTTATTAAGTAATCCTTCCGCTGTCCCCCTTTCCACTATCTTGTAATACAGTCTTCATCATTCTCACCCTCCTAGGGTATGTCTCTGAGGTGTCTCTTTTCTCTTATTAACTTCTCTGTGCTTATAGGAGTGGCATTCTCAACGGAACCTTGATGGTGAGAATTTCCACAAATAGGAATGGGGAGAGGGCAGCTCGTCTAGTCTGTAGGAACAGTGTGGAGAGGTGGTGTTTACAAAGGGGGCCCCCTATATGATAACACAGTGGTTCCCAACTTATTGTTCTTAATTTTACTATTCATGAAATCCATCGTGAAGCCAAAGACTCACTGAAAATTTTTTTCCAATACAAATATTTGTCTTTAATTTTGTCAATAAAGACCTTTAAAGGAAAAAACTCTATTGACATCTTTTTGTGAAAAAAAGAAAGAAAAGAAGAAAGGAAGGAAGGAAGAATCTCAGAATGAAGGAAAAGCCCTCCCAACTAGGGCAACCTTCTCACACAGGTGCACACACCCCATCCGGGGTACACGGTCATTTCCCGCAGGACCAGGGCAAACTTCAGTGTGCAGGTTGTGTCCAGAAATTCCTGCGATAATAGAAAGGGCAAATAGGGTCTACAAATTCAGAACTGGATTGCACCTTTCTCCCAGAGTTCAAACACATCCATGGAGGGAAAGCAACAAGGCTGTGGACAGTCAGATTCAGAGCACCCAAATCCGACTGTGAATCTGACTTTCCCACGCTCCTCTTTCCCACGCTCTGCTCCTTTCTTCTCCTCGCCCTGCCTCCAACCTGATCTCAGGCTCACCGTGGGCCTGTTGTTCTTTCATGGAAAGCAAGGAGAGAACTGGCCTTTGCCTGAATTTAGAGACTATTTGATCTAGGGCTGATATTTCGCTTTGGTCACTGAAAATCACCATCTGATACACCCCTGGAGGCAGGGGGTATCTTAGCGATATTTTAAAAGCGACCATTAAATTCCCTTTAATAAAAAAAAAAAAGCAGGATGCAAAGGAGAATACCCCACCTATATACCCATATATACGCACAAACACACACACATATTCTGCGTTTATAAGAACAGCTGATGGCGATGGTGATCGTCTCTGGGGAATAAAACTTGGGGTCCACCATGGAGGGAGACCCATTTTACATTGTGTACATCTTTTCACATAGTGTGATTTTTTTTTAATATTTTATTTTTTTTCCTTTTTCTCTCCAAATCCCCCCAGTACATAGTTGTATATTCTTCGTTGTGGGTCCTTCTAGTTGTGGCATGTGGGATGCCGCCTCAGCGTGGTTTGATGAGCAGTGCCATGTCCGCGTCCAGGATTTGAACCGACGAAACACTGGGCCGCCTGCAGCGGAGCGAGAGAACTTAACCACTTGGCCACGGGGCAAGCCCCCGCATATGGTGTGATTTTTTTTAAAAAACTCAGAGTAATTGTTGTAAAATCTTTATTTCATCTCAAAAAAGATAGAAATAATTCTCACCTCTCCATTCTCCTGCCCATTTTTCGTATCTATAAAATAATACTTGAATGAAGAAAAGAAAAATCGATGAGGATGTACATGACCAGCTACGGACCGTCTAGATTTCTCTGTGTTGCCTGGCCAGGTTCTAAATGACCACAACAGGACCTACCCCTTTCATTTTCCCTGACATCTGAGATGACCCTCCTCTCAGGTGGTATCCATGAGTTTTAGATTTTACCATCATCCATTTTCTGTCCTTTCATTTCTCGCAGCATTTTTAGGTGTTTTTTGTGTGTTTTCATTTTAAACATTTTATTTGACTTGTTATTATGGAAATTGTCAAACATGTACCAAAGTCGAGAGAATAATATAATGAACCCCCAAGTATTCATCACCCACATTCAACAACCATCAACTCACAGTCAATCCTGTTTCATCTACAACCTCAACCTCAGTGGGGATATCTTCCTCCTTAACTATAGTTAGAGATGGAATTTGCTCTTCTTGGGGGATGGAGGGAGATTTTACTTAATAGCTTTATTGAGATATAATTCACATACCATAAATCTCACCTCTTAAAGTGTACAATTTGACTGTTTTACCACCATAATCTAATTTTAGAACGTTTTTATCATCCCTGAAAGAAATTTTGTACCCATTAGCAGTCACCCTCCATCCTCCACCCCAGCCCAGCCCCAGGCAACCACTCATCCACTTTGTTTCTAGAAATTTGGCTGTTCTGAATATTTCATATAAATGGGACCACGCAATATATTGGGATTGCTTCTTTATGTCTTAGAAACTCAATGATTTAGTTGAATGTCAAAAGCTCAAATAAAGTCTAACTTCTGAACCTCCTCACACTGCCTGTCTTCTTCACTTCTGGATTCAGCATTCCAGCCCCGGAATGCTGCTTTTAGGGGTGCCATGTCACCTTCACTTAGTCTCCACGGTTACTGTTCCAACCTCCCTTTCAGCTACAGGGGAGCGTTCCTGCGCGACAGTGGTAAACTGCTATGTTCATTTAATGGCAATATAAAACCAGCTCAGGGATGCACAGTTAAGTTTTCCAAGCCTATCTTTTCCATCTTCCTTCCTTTCCCCCTTACAAAACTGTACAGAAAGCAGGAACAGCACCCCCCACCCCCCAGCCCCGCCTTGAAGTTCCTCTGATTGTCCAGTCCTCCACGGAAAATCTTATTATTTGTTTGTCAGAACAGAAACAAAATAAATGCCCTTAAAAGGAGACAAGCAATAGCGCGAGGAGGAGGAGGATGATGAGGGGGCAGCCTCCTCCTTACCCCGCTCCCCCGCCTGGGAAGACACCCAAGATGAGTGTCTGTAGTTTGTTCCCTCCTTGAAAGACAGCAGGGCTTGGGGAGGCTCCCTTCCCCTCCAGGCCTCCCTCTGGCGCCAGATGTAGGTACTGTGAAAAGAAGCAAGCTCCAACCCCGGGCCTTAAAACAGGAAAAGCTTCTGAAACAGCCATTATTTGTGGCATAGTGTAGCAAAAGCAGGCAGGGGGCCAGCCGCGTTCATCTTCGCCTGGTTAACAGCAGAGAATTAGAGTGACTGACGTGTTTCTTTTCCTTCCGATGGGAATGGAGGAGCCCCCTTTCACTCCACTCTTTACCTTATCTCACCTCTTCTCACTTCAGCATCTCAACCCCTTTCATCTGAAAATCCACCTCACCCTGCGGAATTAAAAAACCTATAAACCAAATCCCTCTGATGCAGGGCATGCAAAGCCCGGGCAAGTCACTAGTCTTCATTTTTCAGAAGGGTAAGAGACCAGGTGAGGAAATGTTTACCTCCTAGGGCCATAAAATGTAAGTTAAATCTTTGCTTATTCTTTATCTCATCCTGCTAGAACTGGGTTTCAGTTTCTTTTTGTTTTCTAAAAGTGCCAAAGAGCTTTTCATCAATATTAGAAAGAGTTGTTTTCATACTTCTAAGAATTGTTCGTTTGTAACCTCGAGCCTAGGAAAGTTACAGGAATCTACATTTGCTTGAGTGTTTGACATAGAAAACTGTCCTTGTTCACCCAAGTCGTAAACTGCGTGAATCATAAGAGGTTGACTTGACCCAGGACCAGGTCGTTATCAAGCCTCTGTGACATCACTGGTCTATCTCTAATTAACTTTGCCAATATAAAAACCTCTGTGGGTTCTCAAGAACCTCTCTAAAGGTATTCCTTCTTGTAAAAACAAACAAATGCAAATTAATAAGTAAATCTCTAAGACTGATTGGAAAACACAATGCAGAATCTTAATTTTCCAAATTCACCCCTAACTGCAAACCCAAACCAAGTAATCCACACGAAGGACTGACTGGCAGAATGACTCCCTTTTATCAGTAGTGTTGTGGCCAAATGGTGTGAACTCTGAGCCACTAACTAGTTGGCGTGACTTTGCCCCATAGAAGTGTGTATTTGGGAGAGGGGAGTGATGTTAAACCTGCCTGACAGGTAAGTTATATTGTTGGGCTGGGTTTGCCCTCTCCCTGGGTGAGTTGTCAAAACCAGGCCCCGGACTGGAGACAATCACACTGAAAGGAGGGGTAAGGCTGTGGCCCTTTACAACCACCCACAGGGAGGGAGGGGTCCTGGATCCGGAGGAGCCAGGTTGAAGCAGGTCTAAGATAAGCAAGATAAGGACTCAGGCTGACCTAGGTTCACCTCCTTCTCTGAGATCTGAGTACAAGTTTCCTGAGGCAGAGGGGAAGGTGGGGCTGCTGCGGGAGCAGAGGCCAATGCTGGAAGATAGTCACCTTCAAGTGTGACGACCTTCTTCCACACAGATGCGGGTTAAGTCACGGAAATCAGTAAGAAGGGTTCATCCCGTGCACAATGTTTCACGGATTAAGGGCCTCCACGGTGCCTACCCCAAGGCCAGCCCAGTCCTCACAAGGCTTTGAGGATTTGGTCTCCACCCTCCTATCCATACCAACATTAGTATTTAAATGCTGCTGTAGGGTCTTCAAAAGAGGAATCCTAGGGCCAGCCCCAGTGGTCTAGCGGTTAAGATCTGTGCAGCCTGGGCTCAATTCCTGGGAGCAGACCTACACTGCTCTGTTAGCAGCCACACTGTGCTAGTGGCCCACATACTAAAAAGTAGAGGAAGATTGGCATGGATGTATGCTCAGGGTGTATCTTCCTCAGGAAAAAGAAAAGGGAGGAACCCAAGCAATTGTCTAGGATTCTGGGTACTTTCTGGCTAACAGGTAAGGGAATTCGGGGGAAGTAAAAATCAGGGGTTGGAGACTGGGGAAATCCTTACCACTGCCCCTCCCACCCATCTGGATGGGATGGTGACCTAAATCATCTTTCGTGGCTGCAGAATGAGAAGAGCCTTAGGCCCTGGAAACTCCCTCCCTCCCTCTGTAAGTGCTATTCCTCCATGCTTCGGTTTCCCTGGGGTACTCGGGGCTGCCAGGCTTAGGGCTGTTTAGGGACTGTGAGCCGTCCACCAAGAAGCATAGGGATTCCCCAGTGAGAGGGGCAAGGCAGGCCCCTGGTCCCCTCGGTTACTCCCCTCCCCCAGCCCCTCCCCAGGGCTCCCACTCCTATTCCTTGTACCTCTGCTTCTGCTCTTTTGTGAAAATTCACGGTGAAGTCCAAAGTTCGAGCCACTTCTCACTGTGACCTACTGTGCCTTTTCTTCCCATTTGTGTCAGCTGTCTCACCCCAGACCTGAACGAGTTTGATCTTGGGACACTCCAGTGCCCGGTGACATTCTTCACTAAGAAAGGTCCTTCCACTTCCTACTTGGAGTATGCATTCCTCAGTCGGCCCCACACAAAACGTGTTTTTACAACCCCACAAATGACAAACACCCGGGCATACTTACTTCTAACAGTAACCGCTCACAGCACGCTGCTAGATCCTTTCTTGTGGTCTTGCCTCTCGGTGCAGCCTTTCTAGCGTTCTGCCTCTCCACAGCTCCAGAGCTCCACTTCTAAAGACACAGTGGTTTCTTTCGTCTCAGACTAACTCAAGGATAAGCACCTGCACTTTATTACTTTTCTTTCCCTCCTCTTCAGGGCCCCTAACACATAGGCAACTTTGTCTGTAAATTGTTGATAACTGATTCGCAAACAGGCAGTGGGGCAGGAGCCTCTGGCCTAGGGTGACATGGAATCCTCAGGAGCACAGGCCCTGGAGACATCACCCCGGCCCAAATCCCAGCTCTGCTTATGGCTGCAGAAGTGTGGGCCAATTACTTATCCTCTATGTGCCTCAGTTTCCTCATCACACATGGAATAATAATAATAATAATAATAGTAACCGCTCCATTGGGCTGTTATGAGGATTAAATTTGTTAATATTTGTTAAATACTTAGAACAGTGCCTGGCATATAAGCAGCAGTATAAAAGTGTTGAGTAAATTGGTCTTCTTTTTTTTTTTGAGGGAGATTAGCCCCGAGCTAATATCTGCCGCCAATCCTCCTCTTTTTTGCTGAGGAAGACTGGCTCTGAGCTAACATCCATGCCCATCTTCCTCTACTTTACACGTGGGATGCCTGCCACAGCACAGCTTAGACAAGTGGTGCATAGGTCCACACTAGGGATCTGAACTGACGAACCCCGGGCCACCAAAGCGGGACGTGAGAACTTAACCGCTGCACCACAGAGCTGGCCCCTAAATTTGTCTTTTTAATTCTAGACTTCTCAGAGGATTAGAAATACCGTTGCTTGGTATTACCATGAGGGCCTAAATTTGACCACATTTTGGTCTGGTTCAGCCTTTCCCCTCAGCAGAGAGGCCAATCCTAGTTACACATCAGAATCACCTGGGGAGTTTGTGTCTGTTTAAGCACAGATTCTAGGAATTCACTGGTTCATTCATTCAACAACGAGCTGAGCACATATTACATGGTGTGATGATCAGGAGAACAGAGAAGGTAGTGAGACAGACAGGTAACTCCTCTCAGTGAACTTACACCCTAGTGAGGGAGACAGACCAGGGGTCAGCATGCTTTTTCTGTAAATGACCAGATAGTAAACATTTTAGGCTTTGAAGGCCATAAAGTCTCTGTGCAACCATTCAGTTGTGCTCTTGCAGCAGGAAAGCAGCCACAGACACTCTGTAAATGACGGGCGTGGCTATGTTCCAACAGAACTTTATTTATGGACACTGAAATTTGAATTTCCTGTAATTTTCACATGGGACAAAATAAGATTCTTCTTTTTTTTTTTTTGAGAAAGATTAACCCTGTCTGCCACCAATCCTCCTCTTTTTGCTGAGGAAGAGTGGCCCTGAGCTAAGATCCGTGCCCATCTTCCTCTATTTTATATGTGGAATGCCTGCCACAGCATGGCTTGATAAGCAGTGCACATATCCGCGCCTGAGATCTGAACCAGCGAACCCCGAGCCCCTGAAGCAGAGCACTCGAACTCAACTGCTATGCCAAGGGGCCAGCCCCCTTCTTTTCACTTTTTTTCAACCATTTAAAAATGTAAAAACCATTCTTAGCTCAAAGGCCTTACAAAAACAGGTGGTAGGCCAGAGCAGTCCCTGAGATGGACAATAAACAAGTGAACAAGTACAAAATATCATTTCAAACAGAGAGGTGGACTATGAAGAAAAGGAAACAGGATAAAATATGCTAGAGAGTGTGGGTGTCTGTGGGTAACACTGATGGGGAAGTCAAGGAAGGTTCTCTGAGGAGATAACATTTAAGTTGAGACCTAAATGATATGAACTGTCATGCAAAGCCTGGAAGGAAAGTGCTTAGAAGCTCAGAGATAAAGGCAGAGCGGTAGGTGAGAACCAGAGCCTGTGGGCCACGGTAAGGAGGTGTCCAGGGAACCGCAGGTTTGAAAGCGGAGAGGCTGTGAGGTTGGGCCTGGGAAATTTTACTTCTAAGGGGAAAGTAAAAACCAGGGGTTCTCATGCGATTCTAATGCACAACCAAGTTGAAAACTCTTATAGCATCCTAATAATTTCCCCTCAGAGGTTTGACTCTGGATCTTCAGTCTAGAAACTTCTTGAGGGGGTATTTCCAAAGGCCTTCTTTCCCCTACCACAGAGTCTGCAGTAAAGGCTTCTAGCTGGGTCCTGCTCTCACAGTCCCATGTCCTCCCCATTTCATGAATGAAGAATGGATTGAGACATTCTGAACCACACAGAAAGCCAAGGTTCCTCCATCATGGGAGTGACAGGCACCCACCTGGTTCGGGGAAACTTGTAAACTTTCACAGGAGCTAATTCAAGTGTGGATTCCTTGGAATTTAACAAAAATAAGACTCCATCTGGGGGCTGGCTATACTATGTATTGGGGAGATTTGGGGAGAAAAAGCAGAAAAAAGAGAAGATTGGCAAGTTTTTAGCTCAGCTGCCAATCTTTAAAAAAAAAAAAGAATCCATCTGACTTTTTAAAGACTGGCACCTGAGCTAACATCTGTTGCCGATCTTCTTCTTTTTTTCTTCTTCTTCTCCCGAAAGTCCCCCAGTACATAGTTGTATACTCTAGTTGCAGGCCCTTGCGGTTGTACCATGTGGGATGCCGCCCTACCATGGCTCAACAAGTGGTGCCATGTTTGTGCCCAAGATCCGAACCGGGGAAACCCTGAGGCACGAAAGTGGGCCAGGTGAACCCAACCACTCAGCCACAAGGCCAGCCCCTATCTGGCTTTTTACCATATTTATTAAATTTACTTAGTTACTCTCCAGTATAATCCTGCCATCTACTAAAAGTTATGATATAGCCAAAGGCTATTCATTATGTTTATAGACTATCTCCTCAGTAAAAATTATCTAAGATCTAATTATTATCTGAGAATTTCAGCTTTGATTAAATTTACAAACTTTTTTCCTCCAGGATGATTCTCTGAAACTCAGTAAGGTCAGAATTTCATTTAAAGCCTGAACTACATCTGGCTATTATGACACAAAGAGAAACAGTATCAGCCTGGAAATCTGAGATCTGGGTCTGGTCCCTGCCCTACCCTACTGGATTCTAAGCAAGTCTAAGCTTTTCTGGGCCTCATTTTCCTCTGAGTATTAACATTCTGATAGCGTTTATAATTTTGTATACAATTAACATGCATTATTTTGTGACTTAAAAGTCAAATAAAACCTTACACGAAAAAATTAATAAAATCAGACAGTTGGGCTAAATCATTTTGCCCATACATATATATTCTCTAAAGTGCAATTAGATTCGAATACAGATTGTAATGCCTTTATCATACCCACACCTTCTCTCTTTTGTGGGTTTTCTTTCCTGAAATCTTTCTTTTAGTAAATGGCTCTCTGGCTTTCCCTATGGGGTTTTCCCTTAGGACACTAACATGCACTCATTTGCAAGGATTTCTGAAAACCCTGTTTACTGATCATCGTTCTCTTCTCTTTGTAGTCTCCACACCACCTAACATGCTAAGCACCTAACAAAGGTAGATGTTCAATAAATACCTGTTGAACATTTTTGGACACATTTTCAGGAGGTAGCAATGGGTGCTTTGGGGTGAGGGAATACGGATTACTTCGATTTTCTTCCTTCTACGTTTCCAGAATTGCTACATTTAGAACAAAGCAAACCCCTACCCAAAGCCTCCTCTAGTATGGAGGGCATCCTTGCTCCTAAGGTTGGTCCACTTCCCCTGCACAGTCCCTACGGCAGAAGATGCTCCATTAATGTCCCTTCTCGTCCCTTTCTTTGGAAGTCGAGCGCATCCTCGATCGGGAAGAAATACTCTTACGGCAGTCAGGTTGTCCCTTCTGGAAAATGAAGACGAAAACATCCCGTAGGAAGAGGAAATGCCCGCAGGACCCCTACCGCTACACCCCACGCCCGTGCCGCACTCCTCTGACACCTGGGCCCCCAGACTCAAGCCCAGCCAGCTGCGCCACGCGGGACCGAGACGCCCCAGGCCGGCGCCGCCTCATGCCCAGCCTTCTGCGCGTGCGCCCCCGCCCCGCCGCGGACGGCTCTCAAGACTGTGAACCCCTAAGCGGCCGGCGAGGGAACCTGCACCTTTTCTCCCCCTAGCGGACGACAGTGGAACAACAGGGCTCGGGAGAAGTTTTGACGGGTAGGGGTCCAGGCACTGCGGAGGGTTGAGCTGGAGAGGAGCTTTGACATCTTCTGGGACCTGACCTCGTTTTGCGGCACCTCCCTTCTTTTCCGTGGCTTCATTTCCAGTTCAGAACAAGAAAAAAGGCAAGGCGCCACCCTCGAGCTCCTAATACGTGCTAGGCCCTTTACATGTACATGGACGTATTATCTCATAAAATCTTCCCAACAGCTTCATTGGGTTACTAGTCTTATTTACAGAGGAAACTGAGGCCCTGAAGGGGTGACTTGCCCAGGGTAACACAGCTAACTAGTGACCAGACTGGCCCCCAGGTCTGCCTGTGTGCTCCAATGGTTGATTGCAGCCCTGACGTGTTGGGGCTGGGGCCCTGGACATGGAGAAAGGACAGCTGCTTCTCTCAAGCCGAGAAGGCTCTGCAAGAATGCCCAGAACAGTTCCCAAGGTCATTTTTAAAGCTTAGCTGGTTAGGCAGGAAATCTGTTCAGGCTAGTCCATGTGTCTGGTGTGTCAGGCAGGAACCCAGCTACAGCCTCAGAGCTGAAGAAGCTAGGGCAAGACCTTCCCGGGTATCTGAAAACACAGCCCGTCTCCAGGATTGGGGGGAGGAGGGGAGAAAGGATCTGGGGGAGTTGAAGTGGAAATCCTCACTGAAGAGGCAATCAGGGACATTGTAGGTTAATGTCAGCTCCTACAATTCCTGTGGGATTGTTCAGAGATGAGAGAAGTGGTTTCTACAACACCCATCTGGTGACCAGACTTTTAGATGAGACATACTATCCAAAGGATGCCACAGTCTCCTTTAGCCTTTCAAGAGACAGAAGTGGGTGGTGGGTGTAAGAACTCGTATAATGAGGCAGAGGCTGCTGGCCTTTGACCTGGAGGAAGGCGAACACTAAGCCACCGGAATGGGTAGGCAGAGACGTCAGTGAAGCAGCAGAGTACCAGGGCCACAGGGAGAGCCCAGGAGCCGAGTCAGGTGAAGCAGGATATTTAAAGCCAGCCTGCCTTGGGGAGCGTTCCCTAAAAACTCTACTGGCACAGGAAGCAGGGCCCCAGTGACACCCAGGGTTTCAAAGACTCCATGTGAAGGCATCAGATGATGGTGCAAGCAGAGTTTCTGACCTGGCAGGAATGGTGGGTCTTTGGGGATGGTAAGTAGAACCCACCCACCACCCACCTCAACCCAAACATCATCAGATAGCTGCTGACGTTAAATCTTTAAAAGGGAACGGAACTGGGGCTGGCCAGGTGGTGCAGCAGTTAAGTTCACGCGCTACACTTCGGCAGCCCGGGGTTTGCTGGTTTGAATCCTACACAACACTCATCAAGCCGTGCTGTGGGGGCGTCCCACATGCAAAATAGAGGGAAACTGGTACAGATGTTAGCTCAGGGTCAGTCTTCCTCAGCAAAAAGAGGAGGATTGGCAGCAGATGTTAGCTCAGGGCTAACCTTTCTCAAAAACAAAACAAAACAAAACATGGGTGAGCCCTGTGGTTAAGTTCACGCACTCTGCTTTGGCGGCCCAGGGTTTCGCCGGTTCGAATCCTGGGCGCGGACACAGCACTGCTCGTCAAGCCATGCTGACGCGGCATCCCACATGCCACAACTAGAAGGACTCACAACTAAAAATACACAACTATGTACCAGGGGGCTTTGGGAGAAAAAGGAAAAATAAAATCTTTAAAAAAAACAAAAAGCCCAAATGAAAAACAAGAGGAGGCCTCCAAAGAGAAAAATGAGGAAAAGCAAACTGAACCTCCAAGGAAACTGAGGATGAAACTGTAGAAATGTCCAAATTGACTGAGGAAGAAAACTGCCAAATTGCCTGGGGGACTTCTGCCCATAAATCTGGAGGCAGCCCACAAACAGCGGCCCTCACTTCCTCACAGGGCAACTTTGGGAGAGACCAGAAACTAAAGGCAGACCCATGAAATACTTGAGAAGACCTAATACGAGAGGTAATGTGATTTCCACAAGGAAAGGTGGTATCTGATGTCCCAGAGGTGTGAGATGGAGTCTGGGCTCCAGTCAAGCTGACCTGGGTTGGAATCCTAACTTTGCCTCTTAAGAACTGTATGACCTTGGGAAACTCATTAACCTATTCAAACCTCAGTCTTCCCATCTGAAAAGTGGAGACAAAAAGAGACCTACTTTACAGGGCTGTTTTAAGGGTGCTACGCATATGGGATGCTAGGATTAGTGGGCACTTCTCTGAATGAAATCTAAAGTTCAACCCATTTTAAAAGATCAGTTTGGCAGGGACAAGTAGATAAAAATGGTAGATAACACTTATTTATATAAAGCAGTCTTTAGGGAAAAGTAATCCAATTGTATTTAAAATTAGCAAGCTATCTTTCCCACCTTCACTCGCAAAGCACTGTCTCAGCTTGCCTTGGCCTGCAGAGAACTTTGTAGTCTATCATTTTCTTGCTCACATTTAGTCTCCTTGACCAGATTATAAACTGCTCAAATAAACAGTGTCACCAAACTATCCATTACATTCCAGATCTTGGGTCACCATCAACAGGTCCAAGGTGGCCATCAAAGGTGCCAAAATAAAGGAAGCCAGCACCAGGGCGTGGAAACCAATGGTCAACCTAATCGTCCCCTTGCCCAGAGTCGTGGTCTGGCTGCAGTTGGGATAATGTCTGTGGTTTTGGCTGCTTGCACCTCAAGACTAACATCAGGAAACTGCGGAGAAGCAGCTCAAATTTTCAAGTAGGTAGAAGTGTTTTCCTGAGAACAGGATGCAAACATGGGGATTCTGGAGTTTGGCAAGGTGAAGACAGAGGAAAGATACATCTAACGGACAAAGCCTTTATGACACGGCATTGCCACGGGCTTGTTCCTCCAAGCCAGAACATGAAAACAAGCAGGCAGCCTCCTTGAAAACAGGCTTAAGACAAAATCCTACTTGGAAAACCAAAAGGCAGGAAACAGGAATGGGATGAAAATTATCAGGTAGGTGCAGTAAACTTGACCACCACAATGACTGGTGAGCACATCCAAGCCAGAATAGAATCCCGGGCAACTGCTGCCACTTAGGCTTTTCAAACAGTTAAGTGGCTCAGTGAAGCAGAACCCCTCCTCACCCCCAAATCCGTCCATTTCCTGTTAGGAAGAGCCAGGTGGCACTGACAGGCTGGTACTCCCTCCAGCTCCCCTCATCCCTCCCTCTCTGTCCCAGACAATAACAGCGGTGTTGAGGGCAGAGATGGAGACGCAGATAAGCATATATGAAAGAAGGGAAAGGAAGAGTGGGTTACGCACTCTGAAGTGAGGAGACATGATGTTGAACATTCAAGAAACCAAGATGGAAACATGTCTTGATCTGGGTGGTGACTGCGTGGGGGCATACTTACGTAAAAATTCACTCAGCCACACACTTAAGATCTGTGCATTTTACTTATATAATCTACACCTCCACTAAAAACCAAACCAAACCACCACCAGCAACAAGCTCCCTCTGTTTGCTATCCTTTATTAAAGGGTCCCACATCCTCATGGGAGCCCAGCCAAACCAGAAACCAGACAGGTCCCCCAAATATAGCAGGAGGCCTGGAAGGGGAGGGGAATGACTTATGATCCCACCACACCTCCCTGGAAACAGAAACCCACCACAGACAGACAGACAGACAGGGGCCAGGGAAGAGAACTCACCTCACTCTAGGTTCTCTCCCCTTTGCCCCCACTTGAAAAGAAAGTCAAACACTGGCTACGCAGCCCCCCCAGCCCCCCACCCCACCCATAGCAGCGTTTGTGGGGACCCCCCCTCTGCAAGGGGCGGCCCCGAGGCAGCTTCCCATCTCTCTTCCTTCACTTTGGTTTGCTCCTGGCAACTCCGTGCCCTCTTCCTTCCTCCAGCCTCCGGCCCAGTCACTCCCACATCTTCTATCACCTACTCGGACCTTCTCTCTCATCTCTAGGGCCTCCCTGCCCCAGGGCTCCTGGGGAAGCAGCATCTCCGGCGGCTTCACTCCTCCCAGCAAGGGGCCTGCCAGGCCCTCTGCCCAGGGTGTGGGATTCACACAGCCGCCCCACTCTCCTTGAGGTCAGGGGCCGAGCGCTGCCGTCTCATTCGCGGGGGAGTAGTGTATGGGGGGTAGCGGGGCCCTGGGGGCCGCTGCGCTGGGTACGGTTGGGGCTGCTGGGGATAATAGTTGTGCTTTTTGGGTTGGAAGTGCTGGGCTTCGGGCTGCGTGGAACCCCCTCCCCGGGATCGGCCCCCTCCGTCCAGGGAGTTCCTGCGGGGACGGTGGGACCTGCGGGGACTTGGGGGCCTGCGGGCAGGGGTGGCCGGAGGGGGGGTGGCCTCCTCAGGGGGTTGGGGTGGAGCTGGGGCCTCCCCGCCCCCCATCCCTGGCCAGGACTCCCGGTGCTGGGGGTTGCTCTTGAAGGGGAAGCGCAGCTTGCAGTCGTGAGGGGGCACAAAGCGGGCTGGGGGCCTGCGCAGCCCCCCGCCGCGGCCCCCAGCGCCCTGCAGTCCCTGGAGCCGCAACTGCTCCTGCTTGAGCCAGCGAAGGCGGCCACGACGGAAGGCAGGGTCCTCCTCCATCAGCCGTGACACCCGCTCCCAGCTCGACAGGGGTGGCGAGGGGGGCCGGGCTGAGGGCGTGCGGTCACTGGGGGCCTCCTCCTCTCCTGCCTCTGACCCTTGGGGCGTGGCCCAGGTGGCATCACTGGCTTCTTCATTCTCATCCTCATGATCCTGGGAGGGAGAGGGGTGAGAGAAAAGGAGAAGAGACATGAGGAGAGCAGAGTCCTGAGCACGCGCGGATCCAGAAGTCAGAAGCAGCTGGATGTCAAGGGACCCCCAGAGGGGCCTGGAGATAAGGAAGCTAGAACAGCGGTTTAGGAGCACAGGCTCAGGAGCCAGGTGCTCTGGGCTCCATCCTGGTCTGCCACTTCCCGTCTGTGTGGTCTGGACCTCTGGCTTGTAACCTCTCTGTGCCTCAGTCTCCTCATGTGTAAGATGATGTCAATAATAAAGGTACCTCCTGCACAGGGTGGTTGTAAGAATTACATGAACTAAACCATGTAAAGTATTTAGAACAGTGCCCGGCGCATAGTAGGCACTCAGTAAACGACGCTGAATAAATGACGTGCCCTGGGGATACAGCAGTCAACAAAGAGGGAAGAAAAATACCTGCATTATTTCAGTGGGGTGAGACAGCTGATAAATGAGTAAGAAAAATACATAGTATGGTACATATATTATACTTCAATAACAAGTTAAATATGAGTGTATATATTTATATTACTTAATATACATTATTCATATTACATGTAAGTGTATATATTTTATATATATAGGATATATTATATAACACAATTCATATAAATATATGCATTCAGATGGAGAAGAACAGAGCAAGGAAGAAGAATAGGAGGCTGGGGTGAAGGTGGCTGCAATGAATGGATACAAAGGGACTCACTAAGAAGTTATCATTGTAGGAAACACCTGAAGGAAGTGAGGCTATGAGGCTATCAGGGGGAAAAGCATTCTAGGCAGCGGGACCAGCAGGTGCAAAGGCCCCGAGGCAGGAACTTGCCCAGGAAGTTGAAGAACAGCAAGGGATGGAGTGGAAAGAGCGAGGGGAGCTGCATTGGGAGGTAAGCCCTCAATAACCATGAGGTGGTGTTGTGAAGGCAGACAGTCATCCCCCAGTAGAAGGCAAGGTGCAACAGAGCAGAAATTTTGTCTGTTGTAAGTAACCCCAGTGGCCAGCACAATACCTGGCACACAGTAGGCACTCAAATATTTACTTGTTGAGTGAATACATGCAAAACAGACATCGGCGATAACAGTGCCACTTGCAGGGTTACTGCGAGGATGAAATGAGGTGATGCAGGAGAAGCGCTCAGCACAGAGGCTACCAGAGAGCCAACTGTCACCCCTGGGAGAAGGGTGGTTATAAGAGTGTACATGTGAGTGAACAGTCATCAAGCAGGGACTTAAGAATTGTGCACTTTAGGGGCTGGCCCGGTGGCACAGCAGTTAAGTGTACACATTCCACTTCAGCGGCCCAGGATTCGCCGGTTAGGATCCCGGGTGCAGACATGGCACCCCTTGGCAAAAGCCATGCTGTGGTAGGCGTCCCACGTATACAGTAGAGGAAGATGGGCACGGATGTTAGCTCAGGGCCAGTCTTCCTCAGCAAAAAAGAGGAGGACTGGCGGTAGTTAGCTCAGGGCTAATCTTCCTCAAAAAAAAGAATTGTGCACTTTCTATCAGTGGTGCTCAAACTTTACTGTACTTCAGAAACAGCTGGTACTTCTTATAAACGCAGATTCATCCCCAAAGACACTGTTCAATAGGCCTGGGGAACCCAGGAATCTGCATTTTCAGCTGGTGCCCTGGTGATTCACAAACTAAACTACCCTGAGAAAAGCTGTGTTATAGCTCAACACAATTTTTTAAAGGAAGGGGGGAGGAGGTTGGAATCTGCAGCGGGAGGTTGATTCCTAAAGAGAAGAACTGAAGGAGGGGAGAAGAGCGAGGAAGCTGGGGCCAGGGCCCTCCCTACCTGGGTCAGCGGGATGACCCTCTCCATGCGGAGCATGCGGTCCCTCAGGGCCTGCAGCTCGCGGTCCTTGCTGCTGTTCTGCAGCTTCACCTCCTGCAGAATCCCCGTCAGCTTGTCGATGTGAGCCCGGAGGTCCTCCACTTCCGCCCCTCGGGCTCCCTCCTCGCCACCACCACTTCCACTTCCACTGCCTTCCTCTTCGCCCACCGTGTCCCAGACATCCCGGGCCACGGCCCTCCAGGCATCTCCGGGCCCCTCCGGCTTGCCATAGGTGCGACACAGCTCCCGCATCTTGAGGGCGGCCAGGGCCTCGATCTCGGCCCGCCCATGGCGGAAGTCGGCCAGGGCCACCTCATAGCAGATCTCCTTTACTGCCTGCATCTTCAGGTCAGCCATGGTGGCCCAGCGTGGGTCTTTGCCCTGCAGCCGCCGACGCTGGGGGATCTGATACACCCGGCGAGGGGCCCTGCGCTTGCCACTGCTGGGCAGGCCGCAGCGCTTGACGATGGTCTGGACCGTGGTGGGGGGCAACTGCTCCCGCAAGGACGAGATGAGCCGCCAGCTCTCTTCACAGGAGCGCTTGTCGGAGTCGTCCCCACTGTCAGAGTCCGCATACTGAGGCCAGAGAGACAGAGAGGACACGGAGAGGGTAAGGATATCCCAGAATCCACAGGTCCCAACGACACCAGAAACAACCGTCAGAACTGCGCACCCTTGGGTGGACTGCTCAACCTCTGCTCGTCTACACAACGGAAATAACAGCAGCATCTCCCTCACAGATACATGTGGAGGATTAACGTCCGCCGAGTGTGTGGATCAGTGGCTGGCACAGAGAGTGATGGGTAAACATTAGCTGTAGCTGGATCAAGTCTAGCTTTCGTGTATCCATTATCATTGCTCAGGATGAGGGTAAGGATTTAAAAGTAAGTCCACTTACAGAACAATCTTAAGTAAACAATAATATAGGTGGCACTTGGATACAGTAAAATGCATAAAGCTAGCACAGGATCAACGGGAGTCTGGGAAGCCCTGGTCAACCGGGAGGAAGTGTAGTTCGCTACATATAGTTTCCTCCCCGAGCCACATTTCTCTCCTAACTGTCTCCTCCCAGAACCCACCTCTACCCCTCATCCCCATGCCCACTCCCCACTCTGGCTCAGACAGAGTAAACCAAAAGCACAGTTAGGCTGCAGCACTACCGGCCTTGCTGCTCATGTGCCCGCCAGCCCATCTCCCACCTCTGCGTGGCCCCCGGCCAACCCCTCACCAGTCGCTGCTGCTCCAGGAGCAGATCAGCCTCCTCCTTTTCTTTCCGGTACTGATTCTCCAGATCCTGCAGCCTAGGATCGGATAGGGAGGGAAGGAAGAGCTGTGTGGGGTTCTGGAGCCACCTCAGTGGGATGTCTGACAGTAGGAGGGTGCTAGTGACTGGGGGGCCCGGGAGGGACGGCCAAGAGGGCCCGGGTGGTGAACACCTCTCTTCATACCTCTTCTCCATCTCCAGCTTGATGTCAATGCCTTGCTGCTCCAGCAGTTCCTTCTGGGCAAAGTTCCAGTCGACGGGCTCAGAAGGCGGTCCTGGGGGTGGGGGGACCCCTCGCTCCCGTTCCAGCCGTGCCTGCTCCGGGTGATTGAAGCGGAAAACGTGGTTCTTGCCCATCACAATCCTATTCCCTGGAGATGGGAGGAGGGAAAAGTGGACTCGCTCTCCCATAGCAGCAAACTCATCCCCATGACCAAGGCGTACAGGGCCTTGCCCACAAGTGCCAGAGGCCCCGATACCATCTCTCCCATCACCCCAAGTCTGAGGGCAGTCAGAGCTGAGGCTCCCCCACTGACCCCAGGAACTACCCCATCCCTGACAGCCAGAGGGAAGTGGGGAAGCTTTGCAGCCTCTTCCTGTTTCCCTGGGCAGCAAGAGAAACCAGAACCTGACTCCTTCATCTTCACTTCCCACTTCCTTCTTCATATTCCCATGCTGTTTCCTATTTATTGCTGGGTCCTGCCCCAGGATTCCCCGAGAAAGCTCTGCCCCAGGACTTCCTACATACAGCCATGTCCCAGAACCCTCACTTTGCACCCTTCCTCTACCTGACTTCAGCACCAGTGGCTCGGTCACAAGCTTCCCATTGACATAGGTCTCGGCTCCTTCACAAGGCTCCAGGGTGACCACCACTGAGCAGAGGGAGACAGAAAGGGGAGCGATTAGACCTTGGGGGAAGGCGGATTATGGTCACAGATTCCCATCTTGCATTACCCCCCAAAAACAGACATGCAGCCCCAGTCCCACCCCCCAGTACCTGTCGGGGTGCCATGGCCCCTCTGGTGGCAGGCAGCACAGGAAGGAAGAGCAGAAGGAGGGTTAGAGCCCCGGCTACAATAGGAGCCTCTGCAGGGACTCCCTACTCGCCCCTGACCACCCTTCCCAGGAGGGGCTTAGCAAATCAGTAATTCTCAGAGGGCTTCCTTTCTCCTGTCCAACAGGTCAGCAGGCCCTGTCATGTCTGCCTTCCAGATGTCCATTCCTTCCTTTCCCACTAACATTACCCCTGCCCAGGCCTGCATTTCTCCAGCAGGCTCCTAGCCCACTTCTGTCCAACGCATCTTGCAAGCTGCCACCTGACTGATTAATCTTCTCAAGCCACAGCAACAGATCACTGTCTCCACAGGACAAGACAAAGTTAACCCAATTCAAGCATCTACCAAGGTGCTCCTCTGGCTTGTGTACAAATCGAAGAGCCTGTTGCTCGCTGGGACACCAAGATACACAAGGCAGCTCCCTGCTTGCAAGGAGTGGTGCCCCTTTGTCACAGAGGGACCCCTGTATCCAAAAAGTTCTGCGACTCCTTAGCTGAGGACTCTGAGGAAGTCACCCAACTTCTGTGAGCTTCTACAAAATGGGATATTGAAGGCTTTCTTTACAGAATGGTTGAAAGGCTCAAATAAAGAAATATGCAAAAGGGAATTATTATTTATACGAAAAGTAATAAAGAAACCAGCATGAATTGTAACATAAGGAAAAGATGGGACTACTGACGCTGTGGGAGTACAAAGCAAGCAGAGAGGGACTCAGCTTAGGGGCAGAGGACTGGAAATGAGTACGGGAAAGTGGTAACTTCCGAGTCAATGCCTGAAGGGATCCTCGGATTTCAAGGGGGCAGAAATGATGGAGAAGAGAAAGAAGACAGACAGAGGTAAGGCATCACTGTGTGTCCAGGACAGAAACGGAAGAAGGTGGCAGACAAGAGGACAGGGTGGCTGTAATGGGTCCCAGTCTATACCCATCCTTATTTTCCACCATACCCCCAAATTCCTTTGTTCATTCCACAAATATATCGCACCCCCCTACTATATGCCAGGCACTATTTTAGGTCCTGGAAATACAGTGGGGACAAAACCCAAAACCCCTGCTCTCATAGAGCTCACCTCCAGCTGGTAAGGCAGACAATAAACAAGTAAATCAGCAGGTAATCTAAAGTCAGAGGGACAGGTGTCATGGAGGGAAATGGGGCCAGGCGAGGGGATGATTTGCTCCAGCCTGGCCAGGGCAGCCTTCTCCATGTCCATGAGCCCACAGGATCTGCACTCAGAGCACAGCCCTGGCGCCTGCCATGCTGCATTCCCGTCCCGTCCTGCCATCTTCCAGCTGTGCGGTCTTGGGCGAATTCCCTATCCTTGAGAGCCCCAGTTCCCCTGCCCATGGGCTGCGTGAGAAAACGCAAGGCACAAAGCAGATGGTCAGTAAGTAATAACTATTATTCCACGTCCACAGCTTTGTCCATGCTGCCCGCCTCCTCTCTGCCTGCCTTTGGTTGACTCTTAAATCTGCCATAAGAACAGAGGCCCAAACCTTTATAAAAGCCCCCTCCCTTCGGGGCACAGGATCATTGGCTGTTTTTACTGCGAGGTAACCACTTAGTGCCTGTCTGTCATGTCCCCAACATACGCTGAGCTCCCGAGGGTGGGCTCGCTCCACGGGCCTTGTATGGTTTTGGTGTCACCCCAGCACACGGCTTGAGGTAACCGCAGAACAGGAACTCAGCAATAACTCAGTGGGCTGCACTGATTCAACGGCTTGCAGCCCGCAATGCCGGAAGCGTCTGCTGCCACTGGGGACTTGAACCAGACCAGAATGACTGCGTTACCCTGCCGACCCTGAACCAATTGACAGCCCAATGAGCGTGTCTTAAACCTGAGCTGTAAGCCACATGATAGTGTCCTTCTTATTTTTAAGGATGTGCTGGCCACGCCCCATCTCCTAGTCCCCTGAAGGCATCACGCGAGGCGCTCCTTCCAGGTCTCTGAGACCCACTACGCAGGCCCAAGCTGATGGAGGGCTCAGGGGTAACATGTCTTGCTCCCTCCCCAACTTGTCTCCCAGAGCTCAACTTCGCTTGGGCTTAATTGAACCCAAATCACTCCACTTTTAGAAAATGACTGAACCAGAAGGAAATGGTGACCTCAAAACACAGCCTGAACTGCATGAGTATCGTTCTGATCCGTCAGACAGGCTACCACTTTCACCCTTAGGGCTCGGGATGCCTGAAAGCTTTTGCTGCTGTGGCCACATAAGAGCTAAAAATCTGAAAGTTCTGGAACCAGAGGGATACATGGGCCAATTAACTCCCAGAAACCTTTGCAGTCATAGCTGGACAGAAGCAGGTTTTCCAGAGACAAACTCAGATATCCCACTGAAACAAACACAGGTTTTCATAAAAAATGACCAGAGTGCTATAGGAAGCTAAAAAATCAAGAAGATGAGATCTCCTCTCTGGCCAGTGTTCTGTTTCTGCCTTGGGGACCCCGGCCATTCCCTGTGCATTGCACCGGTCTGCACTCTCAGGGCGGGCGCACATTGCTGGGCCCTGGATGTTCCCCCACTGCTTACTATAAGCTCGACGTCCCTCTGAGGGTGAGGACACAGGCCCCCTTATATGGCCACACTCTCAGTGCCCGACCCAGGCCTCTGTATTCAGTGTGTGGGGTGCGACTGTACGCAGTGGCCGCTCCACTCTCACCCTCTCAGCCATTACCTTCTCCATCTGGCTGAGGGATGCTCCGGAACAGACAGTGTTGCTCCCGAATGAACTGCCCGGTCAGCTTGATGTCCACATCTACCTGGCCGACCCTGGGGAAGCAATGGCCAACATTTTCTGAGCATGTGCCAGACATTCACCAAGCCTCTTCTGAACACAGGTTCATCCAATTCAGTGAGCCAAGCATAATTATTCCCATTTCACAGATGAGGAAGTGGAGGCTCAGGAAGGTAAAGGAACTTGCCCAGGGTCACACAGCCTGACAGTGGTGAAGCTGGGATTTGCGCCCAGATCTGCGTGACCCCACAGCCCATGTCCTCACCTACTGCATTACATAGCAAAGGGAAAAAGGGAACCTGGAGTGAAATGGGCACCTTCAGCCATGGTCCTCCCTCCCACCCATCCTTCAGCTGATCACCCTCCCTAGCCATGAGGATCACCAAGGACAGCTATGAATGCTTGTGGTAGGGGAGGAAGGGGCACCCTCACCCCTTTAATTCCAGAGGCGACCTCAGAGGCACTGAGTTCCAGGGGTTCATTAGCATCAGTGAGTGAAGCCACCCGCCCCCCAACAACATGGGGCCAGGGCCATGTTTCCCTTCTCCTCCCCCAAGGGAGGGTCCTACCAAGGCATGCCACAGCCATGGTGCCAGGGCCTAAGACTGCGGTGGTCTAAGCTTCCTGCCCATCTCCTGCCCCAGGAGCTATCCCCACAAGCACTGGTCAGTCCGGTCTCAGGAGGCGACTCACTCCTACCAAAGAGGTGGATGGAGGCAGGACGGCCGCTGAGCAGGCAGGCTCAGCAACTTCTCAGGAAGCCCGGACAGTGAGCAGGGCTGCGGAGGCAGCTGTCCTGAGGTCTGGGGTGTCTCCAGTGAGGTCACCAGGAAAGGGAGTCATCAGGGTGGCCGTGCCTTTGCAACCACACCCCGAAAGGAGAGGCTGCCCCACAGGCCACTGAATAAACGCTACCTGGTCACGCCATCTTTGATGTGGTAGAGGAGACATTCAGACATCAGGGGGTCTTCGTTCAGGTTCACCAGGTGGGGAGTCTGAGGGGGGAGGGGAGTGGTCAGGGAGGGATCTCGAGAGGCGGCTGGAGGGTGCCGGAAGGAGGAAGGGAGGCAGGAGCTTCAGAAGACATCCCTCTGGGTTCTAGCGCTGCCTGCTGCCTGCGCCCCTCACCTGGAGAACTCTCCCACCCTCCTCACTCGCACTCACACCAACCACCTTCAGGACAGCTTGACCCACCCCCTCCTCACACACAAGGGGCCTACAAAACTGCCCCCACCCACCTACCCGCTCCCAGGTCAGCAACCCTTCCCAAGGCCCCATTTCTTCAGAGGCACCTCAACCCCCAGCCTCCGCAACCAGAAACCTTAGAATCCACCTGCCCTCGCCTCTGCTTTCCCTGTCTTCCTTCCGTCCCCAGGTCTCATTACGTCTTCCTTTAAAATGTATCTTGCGACTTCTGGACAGTACAAGAGGGGACTGGGTTGGGGAACTGGTACTTCCCATGTCTTACTCCAGCCTGAATTTCTTAGGAACACAGATTACTTTTATAATTATAATTAAAAATAAAAAGGGTCAGTTCAATTCGAAAGCAAATAAGACAGACAGACCCGTTTCTCACAGCAGACTGCCCATTCTTTCCCAGCCACTGCTCGCCCCCAGGCTTTGCCCCTTCGCTTCGGACCAGGGTCGCTGCTGTAGCAGCTGCCTGGCGCCGGCCCTGCCAAGAACTCCCCAACCGAATCTGTCCCTCACACCTGGCTCATCATCATGCTGCTCCGCACTGAAACCCCAGCTGTTCCGTCCCCCAAAGCACCTTTTCCTGACTTGTTTCTCTTACTAGACCCCCGCCCTCTCCAGGCATGTAACTCTGGGCAGCATACAAGCCCTGATCCCTCTACACCCCTCACGCCACTGGCTGCCCAGCCCAGGGAAATCGCCCTCCCTACCATCTGATGCCCCACCCCCCCACCATAGGCCCGCTCACTTCTCACCATCTCCATGTCTCCCAGCTTCCCGCTCACACCACACTATGGTCTCGCATCACCCTTCTCCACTCAGACCTCTCTAGCTGGCACCCTATGCCCGCCTGACTTGAGCCTCTTTTTACACTGGTAGCCCTGGGCCTCCTCCATGTCAGGGCCCCAGCTCACTTCTCCAAGCCCTCTCCCCTTCCGTGCTCCCGTCCAGTGGACCACTGAGCACTCACTCCAGAAGAGGCCTCCTGCACCCCTGACCACCCTTGTGTGCTGCTTCCCATGTTGCCTCACCTGGAACAGCCTCCCTCCCAGCCCTACCTCCACCTGTCAAAGTCATCCACTTCCTCCCTGTCCCTCACGGTCTAGCTCAAATGCCACTTCTTCCAGGAAGCTTTCCTAAGCCTTCCACCTGAACACAAGATCCCCTTCTTCTGTTCTACAAGGATTTACCATGGGCTTTCTATGAGCAAGACCCTGGTGAGGTGGTGGGCAGGACTCAGAGATGAATCAAACCCATCAGTAAGGAAATTAGAGTCAATTTGTGGAGATAAGACTTGGCGTGGAAACACCACTACAAGTGGGAAATGGATGTCTCGTAGTAGAGTTTCTGCTCTTTCCATGCTCCCACTTTGCTTATTCATCTGTTCATTCATTTGTTCCCAGGGAGTTGAGCGCCATCACATCCTGGGAGGGGCTCACACGCGAAGGTGAATAAAGCGAAGAACTTCGAGAGCTCAGGAGGACTTCACAGAATGGGCAGCACGGGAACTGGTTTCTGAGGATGAGGAGGATGTGGACATGCAGAAGGAAGAGCATTCCAGGTGAAAAGAGGAGTTTGAACGCCCGGAGGCAGGATAGCACAAGGTGTAGGTGAACACAGCCAGCAGTCAAGGCCCCACATTTCTTTGGGAGCCCCTTGAACAGAGAGCCCAAGGCTGCGTCCACGGTGGATAGGATGCGTACCAGTGTGTCTGCTCCTCCACCCAGGGCCCCCAATGGTCTCTGCTGCAACACTTCCTCTCCCCCGGGGACGTTCTGCCCCTCCCTACACTGCAGTGTCAGGCCTGCTCTGGGAACAGCAAACACTGATGGGCTCTGGAAGCAGAAAGCGATCTATCCCTCGGGAGAGGGGACACGATTTAGGGCAGTGCTTTTCAATCTTTGTTCAGCCTTGGATCCCTTTGTGCAGATGAAACCTTACCTAGAAGCCTCATACGTCAAGCAGATAAGCAGGGAGCCGCTCAGGCCGAGGCTGGGGGTGGGGGACCCAGAGTCCGGTCCTGCCCCACTCCCCACCTCAGCCCCTGTGGAACAAGTCTGACTCGGGTTTGAAAACCACCAATTTAAGAAGTTCTTAGGCCTGGTGATGGGGGGGTCCCAGAAAGAGGGGGCTTCCCCTAAGGCTATGGCTCTCTCCAAGACAAATTGTAGCTTCTCCCCTAGGACCCAATTCCCCACTCGACCACTCCCAGGTTGGAGCCACCCCCAGCAAACCCATTTCCCTCCACTGAGCTGAGCAGCTCTCCCTTCTGAAAGACACACGCCTTTTCAACACATGAGAGTATGTTCATCCTCACCACCTCGAGAGAGTGCAAAAGTCAACTACCCTAAGACACCTTCTCACCCGTCAGATTGGCAAAGATCCCAAGTTGAAGAGGCTGAGGGAACAGAGGCTCTCTTGTGTGTTGCTCTCGGGGAGACAGTGGCATGGTTATGATCTTTGGAGGGCACTTTGGGGAAATAGATCAAAATTTCACATGGCTACCATTTGACCCCAAATCTCCACTTCTGGGAATCTGTTCTACAGATAACAGACCTATTTATAAGATGATCTGTTGTAACACTGTTTACAGTATCAAAGAATGGGAAACAACCTAAATGTCCATCAGTAGGAAGTTGGTTAAATAAATTATCCCACATCTACACGATGGAATGTTCTGACTGAAAAAGGACAGAACTCTGATACATTGTTAAATGAAAAAGTAAAGTGCCAGGTATAGAACCACTACTGCAAAGAGGGGCTACGTGTGTGTGCATGAGTGGATAATTACACACAACACACGCCTGTACGTGCACAGGCTACCTCTCAAAGAACACATCAGGAATTGATACTAGGGCTTGCCTCTGGGCAGGGGGCTTGAGGATAGGAAGGAAGGAGACTGCCTTCCCACCGTGCACACCTCTCGGTACTATGTGCAGGTTCTCTCTAGTGTATATTACCTTTACAAGAACAATTAAAAACAAAACAAAACCCCCCTCCCGTTGGTCCCCAGGCTTTAGCAGGTGGCATCCCTGTGCAGAGTAAAACCCTCCAGGAAAGAAACATCGCCCCCCTCAGTGTCTCCACCCCTTTCTACCCTTTCTCCAACCCTGCAACTGTGGTGGAAGCTCCTCAGGTACACAGCACCCCAAGGCGGCTACAAGCCACACTGAGAGCCACGTGTAGCCCCTCATCCCAGATGCAGCCCTCAGAAGGACCCCAAAGCCCTGGGTGCCCAGCTCTGGACCAGGCCCCTTGGCCTGGCCTGCTGCCCTCAGTCACCACCCACAGCTCTGTCCTCTGTCACTCCCTGGCTGCACCTCAGGTCAAGCAAGACAAATTCTCCTCTTCTTGGATCCCTGTTCAATGATCCCTGCTTGCTCAGTCTCCCAGACCGCCCTGACCTCATGAAATCAAGATGGGCTTCCTTCCAATAACCCACCACCTCTTCCAGGCAGCCCCTGTCTGGCTCTGAGCACAGTGCGTCTGATTTAGGGCCTGATCCTATTGTGCTCTGAACGATGGACCAGACAGGCATGGCTGGCTCCCCAGTGGGACTGGAAGTTCCTGCTTTACTCAGACTGGCCTCCACATCATCCGTCATCAGTATGCACCAGTACAGCTGGGCTGGCTATCTACAGCTGGCAGCCATTCTGACTGGTTTGCCCCTGTGCCATGCTGGTTGTTGAAGATTGTGAATACCATTCCGGCCTCTGACTGAGCCTGATCGCTCCTGCCCTGCTTCCTTCCTTTCTTCCTCTCAGCAAAGATTTACTGAGAACCTACTAGACAGCAGGCACGTGACAGGCACTGGTGTGCCCCACTCGGCCGACACCACCCTGTGGCTGCTTAGCCTAGTGTCCTCCCTGCTCCTCTCTACCACCCAAATCCCATCCATCTTTCGGGCTCCACTTTCCAAACCACCTTCTCCAGGAAACCAGTGTCCACACATCCCCAGGCTGTACTGATGCTTCTATCTTTAAAACTCTCGCTGCGTTTACAATCAACATCTTAGAGTTTAGTGTTTACTCCTCTCCGATTCCCTTTACAGTCTTGTCTTTCCAAGTTATCCTTTCAAAAATGTCTTCAGTTACTTTTTTGAATAGGTAACACATACACAGGGTACAAAATTTCAAACGATACAGAAAAGTATACAGTGAGTAAGTCACTATCCCAAACAACCTCCACCCTCCCAGGTCCTCTCCCTCATCTCAGGGTAAGCGCCATAACCAGTTTCTTATGAATTCGGAGATAAATTCTATGCATGAACTTGCATACACACATGTGTAAGGTTATGTTTGTAAATCCCTAGATTCCAAGCAGCTCTTGAAATCTCCCAGAGGGCAGGGACCCTGTCATCCTTCTGTGGTCCCTAGAGCCCCTGGCCACAGGCACCTAATAAGCACATGCCTCTCTGGCTGACTGTCAGATGGAGGGAGAAGGCAGGGATGGTGGACAACACAGAGACGAGGTGGTAGGAGTGAGGACACAGGTGACGGAGGGACAATTCAGAGATCTCAGAGATCAGAGTTAGAACTCATTACCCTGCCGCCCCCAAACCTCTTCTCTAAGCATCCAGTCTCCTAGGCCTCCCTAGACCTCCTCACCGGACTGCCCACTCACCTTCTTGGGAGAGAAGACGCCCACGGTTCCCCCATCCTCCCGGACAGCCACCCCCATCTCAGCCAGCAATGCTTCTCTGTGGGCAAAGGAGAGGCAAATGTTGGTCTTATCCTCGCTACCCACGAACTCCTTCCCAGTAGGGCCTGACCTTCTCTCCCCACCCCCACTCCTCCCAGGGCTCCAGCTGTCACACCCTGCCCTTCACACCTCTCCATCCTCAGGGCTTCCGTTTTGCGTAGCTTCTCCTCCCAGGTCTCGTTCAGCTCAGCTATAATCTTCTCTGTCTCCTGGAGGCACAAGACAGGCACGGGTCAGGACAGTCTGGGACAAGCACCTACCATGGGGGCCACACTGCTCCTAGGATTCCTTCTTCCTCTTTGACCCTGGTTTTGGAGAATTAAACTCCCAAGCAGCCCCTAGACTCCCACCCTTGCCAGCTCCAGCTTCCTACCTGCAGCCTCTCCATGGCCTCCTCAGGCCCAATCTGGGGCTCAGCATTGGGGGAGAACGACGGCTCCAGCTCCCCATTGTGTGCAGGTGGAGATGAGGGCGAAGCTGGGGCAGGGGGAGATGATATAGCTGGCAGAGCACCTCCAGGACTCCCCTCATCCACCTTCAGGCCTGGAAGGGAGAAGAGAGTCAAAGAACGAAGCTAAGAAAAGATGGAACTGGTCAGAGACATAGAGAAGGCCTCACAGAAGACCAGCCTGTAAGGACTTCAGAAGATATCCGGTCAACCTCCACCAAACAGGGAGCCCGCCTACTGCAGCCTTGACAAATGGGCTCCCAGCCTCTGCTTGTTCCCCTCCAGGAACGGAGAGCTCATCACTGAACAAGGCAGCCAGTTCCTTCCATTGTTAGATGACTCGAATCATCAGAAAGTTCTTAGCCGGGTTGAGTTGAAATCTGCCACACGTCACGTATGCCACTGTTTTTAGTTCTGCCCTCCAGAATAAGAGCAACTCCACTGCTTTTCCTTCTGCAAGACTACCCTTCAAATGTGGGAAGGCGAACATCATGTCAACCTTATCCTTCTCTTCCCAAGAACTGACACCCTTATCCCGCTACAGTGCCGCTCAGCACCCTGACTGTCCTCAATGGGATGGACCCCAAGACTGAATGTGGAGTCCACACCGATGCAGTCAACATAAATTACACATCCTCTAATACAGATGCTGTTTCCTATTACTGAGACCGAGCACTGCATTTTAGAAACCATTCCACTATTGACTCTTGTTAAGCTTATGGTCAACTAAATCCCTGATGTTTCACAAGAACTTCTGTCAAGGCAGGTGGCCCAGCAGCCTATTCTTAAATGATTTACTGTTTGAACCACAAATGCAGGACTTGCCATTCACTCCTGCTCCTGCCATTTAGTAGTCCTGGGAGCCTGTCAAGCTCTCTGAATCCTGACTCTCCCCGGGAGAATCAGTCCCTCCCAGCTCTGAACACCTGAAGGCGTGATATGTCCCCTCCCCAAATCTATATCCATGTCACCAAGCACATGAAATGCTTTGTGGTCAGTGGTCCCACCCTGGCCCCAGGACTGGGCAAAGAAAAACAAGGAGGGATGAGGCAGGCCAAGGGGCATCCATGAGCTCCCCCTCCCCTGGAGCCCTACCTCCCAGAGCGGAGGCTGAGAGCCCCTGAGCCATCAGCAGTTCCCGGAGCCGAGCCACCTCCTCCTGCAGCTCCCGGATCAGCCGGGCATTAGGGTCCTCGTTGATGATGGCGTTGCAGCGGATCTGCTTGGTGCGGTCGGCATACCTGGGGTGAGGGGGGGGATGGGGACTGGTGAGGCCCAGATGCAGATGACCTTGCTCTGCTGCCTGTTTCCCTCTTCCCCTCCCAGGTTTTAAAATACTGGGGAGTTGAGGATCGACCCTGTCTCTAGGGTTCTGAGCTTCCAGCCTGAGCTCTGCACTTTTCGTATGCTGCCCCACCTTGCCAGAGCCGAAGGCCCACCTGAGGGTGCTGAGGGTCTCCTCGTAATTGATGTCCGCGGGGCTCAGGGCCGCAATCATTGCCGTGCGTGAGTTCCCACCTATGAGTGGACAGAGGGGAAAGCTTGCGCTGGGCTGGGTCCTGAGTAAAGTCACGCTGCATCACGGGGTGAGGGGGACTTCAGTGCCCAGGCAGAGGTCTGATAGGGTCACTGTTTGAGGTAGGGTGAAGTTAGGAGTTATAGAGCTAACCAAGAAAGCTAGTGGTCAAGAGGGAGGCAGGGTGAGGTCAGGGAGACATGAGACATCTGTGGACAGTCAGAGAACAGTGGGAAGAGAATAAAGTCAGCAGTGGGTGTGGGGTCAGAGAGCGGCTACGGGTAGCCAGGTCAGTGAGGCCCTTGGCTTGGCAGGGAGGCTGTGGCCTTGATCGTAGTATCAGAACATCTTCAAAGGATGTTCCCTGGGTCAAGGTGAAAGCCAATGGACAACTGAGGGATTTGAGATTCTAGGAGTGGCAAGTGGATCTGTCAAACATATCAAAGGGGGGCAGTGAGATAGTGGCCGGGCCAGCAGAGAGAGAGAAAGAAGGAGCCCTCACCTAAATTCTCCTTGAGCAGCCAGGTGAGCACAGAGTCCCTGTAAGGGATAAAATCCGACTTCCGCTTCTTCGATTGCTGGGGGACAAATGAGGCCAGGGGATCAGGGCGGGTCACCCCCTTGTCCCCTTTCCCAAAGCCCCTTCTCTTCACGCCCCAGGTCTCACCATATCCGCAAGGGCCGAGATCACCTTCCCTAGAGTAGTCAGGGACTTATTGATGTTGGCGCCTTCCTGGAAAGGTATGAGGAACATGGGGAATGAGGTCCTCCTCTCCCACTCCAATCCACCTCCCCTTCCACCTCCCTGCAGTGAGATTCCCAGGTTACCATCAGAGTCCACCACACACAGCCCCCAACACTGTCCCCGTCCATCCCTCCTAAGCCCCCTCACCTTGAGGCGCATGCCCCGGGCCCCCGAGGAGTCGGCCCGCTCACTCCCAGCAAGGTCCACCAAACTGATCTTACTAACCTGGGTCAGAGGAAATAGGCAGGAGATGACTGGGGTCGGTAGGGGTGGGGCAGGCAAATCGGGAGAACACCCAGCAAAGGAATGGGCAGTTGGCAAGGGAGGAGAAAGCCAGGAGGGAAAGAATGAAGGCAACAGGAGGAAATGGAACAGCAAGAGGTTGGTTACTCATTCATTTGTTCATTTACAGATACTGATATGCCCACTATGTGCTGGGAGAAGGGACCCAGTGGGATCCAAGCCCTGCCCTGAGAAATCTAGTAATTTGCCAACGAGCACACAGGAGACTGTACCACCCTATTCTGACGGGGAAAGCAGAGGGGGCTGTGAAAGCAGAAGAGGCACTCAACCCAACAAGGGTGGGGAGGGAGGACACAAGGTCCTTTCATCACATCGTTGTCCCTGTTACCAGGTAGGGATGGGAGGGGTGTCCCACCTTCTCCGAGTCCAGCCCAGTGAGCTGGTCGTGGCAGCGCTGTGTGAAGACAATGGTGAAGACGGCATGGGAACGGCTGCTGGTCTCGTTCATGTTGGTGGCAGCCACGGTCCTGTGGGGACGGAGTGGTCACTGGGTCCTGCCCCTCACCTTCCTAACCCTGGCTCCCTGCCCTCCACTCCATCAGCCTGCCTCACCGCGCCTTATTTCCACAGTCCATGAGGTCAGCAATGTCTGCATAAGAGGTCACAGCCAATTTAGACAGGTCCTGCACATAGGGGCCCAGGATGGGGTGCTCCCGGACACGCAGAGAGCCCCGACTCTTGGGGTTCAAGAGGTCTCGTACCCGCTCACAATAGATCTCCATATAGCTCACCTGAGTGGGAGAAGCAAATAAGAAGTGACAAAGCCAGCAATAACAGCAACGATGAAATTTACCCTGAACTCTCCTGGATATGACACAGGTAAGCTCAGCTAATGTACACAGAGTATGTACTGTGTCCCACACACACTACTAAGCATTTTGCATATGTGAGCTCACTGATCCTTGCAATAACCCCAGGAGGGATCCGATCATTATCATTTCACAGATGAACATACTCAGCAGATGAGAGATGAAATCATCCACTCAAAGCCACAGTTAGTAATCGGCAGAGCCAGGAATAGATCCCTGGCTGTCTGACTTGAGAATGCCCTTGGTCTTAATTACTCTGCTCTCCCCTTCCCTGCCCTGGGAACACCGTGCCCCCTCTCAGGCCCCTACTAAGACCTGGGCTTACCTCCACAGAATAGGATAGCTGAGCACTCTGGTTCTTACTAACACGAGAGAAGAGGTCCTCACAGAGCTGGAGGGGGACACAGAGAAGCTGCTGTTCACATCGCACCTGTGGCACCCAGCACCAGGCCAAGCCCTGTCTCAGGTGACCCTGTTTAACCCTTACCACAGCTCTGAGGGAGGGATCATTCCCATTTTACAGACAGGAAAACAATCTCAGAGAAGGTCACACTTTCCCAGAGTCATAGGCTAGTATTCGGTGAGCCAGGATGCAAACCCAAGCATCCTGACTCCAGAGCCTGTGTGCAAGGCCACCATGCTGCGCAGTCAGAGAAAATTATGGTCAACTCTCAGTTATCCTAGAATTTTTCTATAGTCAACACGTTGCCTACTATACACAAGCCTACAGAACTACACTCACGAATAACTACAAGACAAGAGAAAACAGTAGTAAGCGACAGAAGCAGGGTTCAAACCCAGGGCTCTCTGATGCCAAAGCTTTGGCTCTTCTCACTGAGCGTTGTTGCCTCTGACGAGGGCAAAGACCCCCTCCCCAGAGAGCCTAGATATCCAGGTTGCAGCCAATCCCTCTCCCCCATCACATTCCCTGTCACTAACAGCCCCAGAAAGCCAGGTCTATGCTCCATAACCCTTAGACCCCTGGCCTTCCTCCACAGGGGCAGCTGAAGATGCTCCTGCCCTGGCTGCCCTGCCAGGGCCCAGCATGTACCTGGGGCACGATGCCCTGCTGCCCCGGCTCCTGCCGCCCCATCATGGTGTAGGATTTCCCAGCCCCGGTCTGCCCATAGGCAAAGATGCACACGTTGTAGCCTTCAAAGGCATGGAGCAGCATCTCCTCTCCAATGTCCCGATACACCTGTTGCTGAGATGCAAACTGAGGGTCCTCGGCCTAGGTGAAAGGGAGGCAGAAAAAGACAGCAGGAGCCCTAGATGACTTGTCCTTAATGTCTAGGTCCCAAGAATCTTGCCCCCAACACAGATGACTACGCAAATGTCCTGTGTGCCCCCATCCCCATCATGGTCCTAATCACCCCTGAGGATCCTAGCCAGTTTCTTGCCTGTGCTGATTATCCTAAGGGATTCTGTTTCCCCCATCCTGGTCCCAGTCACAACCTATGGGTCCTACCCACCCCCACCCAGGAGTCCTGGTTCTCCCAACCCATGCCCTGGTGGTCTGATTTCCCAGCAATGCCTCCTCCCCACGACCTAAATCCCCTGTCCCTAATTGCTTAGCTCTCCCCCTAGCCCAACAACCTCACCGAAGTGTGTGACCAGTAGGAGTAGTCGAAGGTGAAGCTTTTGGGGGCATCCTTGCTCTGTTTGGGATTGATGATGGCTGAGGGGGCAGGAGAGAGCAAAGGAAGGAAGGCCAAGGTGAGGTATTCCCAACCTCTGCCCTCTCCCTCCAAGCCCCTGGAATCCAGGCATCCCACTCCCCACCTCTGTCCTAGTTCATCTCTCCCCTTTAATATTCCCCACCCCCTCTAGCTACCAAAGCTAATTTTGGCTTCCCAGGACCCGCCCCCCACCGGGCTGCCTCCCTGGATTGGGCAACGGAGGGCTCCAGGCCAACATTCCCCCTCCCAGGGACTGGGAACATGGAAAGGCCAGCCTGCCCCAGCCCCCGCCCTTACAACTAGCACCTGCTCTGCACCCAGCTCAACCCTCCTCTGGGTTCGGCCCAGCAGGACTGGCCTGCGTGGTGGGCCCAGCCTGCCCCACTTGTGCCCAGCAAAGCCCCTGGGACTCACTCACAGGTGGTGCTGCCTTGCATGCTGACCACACACTTGGCATCCTGGCTGGTCTCACGAGCGTTGAAGGGCCGAACCCTCACCGCCACTTTCACCGAGGCACCAGCCATGGCTCCAGATACTCCCACCCTCCTCAGCTGGAGGACAGAAACAGAAGAGGTGGTCAGAGCCCCTGAGAGGACCCAGACATTGCCTCCTAGCTTCTCTCAGGAAGCAGTGTCTCCATCTCCCTTCCCCAGCTACCCAGCCCCTCAAGGACCCAGTTCCAGTTCCCCTGGCCTTCCTCCCAAGTGTCACTCTCCTCAGGGACTCCCGAGGGTGTTCCTGCCTCTCTCCCCAGTCATATCCCAGTTCACAGGGACCTGGGCCGTCACCCCAGAGTTACCTGGCGTCCTGGCCCCAGACCAGGGGGGCTGTATCAGTTCTGGCTGCCACCGGCCCTCGTAGGAGGAGCCCCATCCTACACTTGGGGCCTGGCCACGGCAGCTGGGGCTGTGGGGAAAACCCTGGTTGTGGGGGAAGAGTGGTTAGGAGGCACCTGTGGCTCCAGAGGTGTGTCTGGGTTCCGCAACGGGAGGGCAAGGAGTAGGGGGTAACGTTAGGAAAGGTAAGGGTGGCTGTCCCTCTGGAGTGGCCGAATGCAATGTGAATCCAAGGGCAGGGACGGTGATATTTTTATTCCTCGTCACTCGCAAGCGTACTGAACGTTCAGATAGAGAAGACAGAGAGAAACTGGACAGAGGGCAATTCAGAGAGGGACACATGGGCAGAGACACTGAGGGTGGCAGGAAGGGGGGAGCGGTGGGGCAGAAAGTCAGAGACACCATGAAAATGAGAGACACAAGAGAGAAGGCAGGATTGAGGTCACCCTATGAAGGATATAATGGGAGGAGGAAAATAGGAGAAACATAGAGGAGAGCAAACAGAAATGCTAAACAGGCAGGAAGGTGAGTTCTGGGGCAAAAGCACAAATCAGGAGCCCAGAAGAGAAACGAGAGGAGAGAAAACCCCAAACATAAAACCTGCCCTCAAGTTCCCCCAGAGAGTCAGCCAGGGAGAAGTAGAAACCAGTTCCCACCTAGGACTCATAACCTCCACACAGAGGGAAGGATTGCTGATGGGCAAAGTCCAAGGGCTGGAGATATAGCCCAGGACTGAGCTCCAAAGGGCCTGCCTGCGGGCCCCAAACCCCTTGCCCAGCCCCCAGCACTTCCTCCTCAGGATCTAGGACAATGGGCAGGGGAGGGTGGGGTCATCCTGCATCCCTCATACCAACCCCAGGGCTCCTCTGTTGAGGGATCCAGAATACCTGTCTTTGTGGGAAGGGAGGATAGCACAGGGATCTCCGTGAAAGGGGAGAGAAGGGAAAAGAAGCAGGCAGGTCCCAGCCCCAGCCTGGGGCTAGTGCTATGGCGTCTACTGCCCTGGGGAAGGTGCCAGGCTGGAGCCCAGGAATGTGGGTGATCGGGTGCCCACACCCTGGGAGGAGAGGCTGAGCAGCCCACGCCCACGGACAGCAGGGTGGAGAATTGGGAAGAGGGATCAGGGATGCTGGGCCCCTTTCTGTGGCCCCAAAGGACCTCAAACCCCCGTCATGCCGGGCCTCACCTCACCAGCCTTCCTGGGCAGGGCGTGGGAGGGGTGAGAGAGCTGGTCTGTCCCAGGACAGGAAGGGAGTAGCTGAAATCACAGAGGCTGTCTCAGGAAGGACAGCCCTGACCCGTAGACCCTGACCAGGGGAGGGAAGAGACACTGATGGGGACACGCAATGGTGACGCCGTTGGGGCTAATGGGGCAGGGAATGGGGTGGCACGGCTGAGGGATAGCCGGGTAAAAGACTAAGGAATAGGTACAGGGGTCGGCTGGTGCAGTGTAAAGGAGCAGTGGGGTACAGGAGGAGCCGGGCCTGGGGTGGGGCCGACCGACCCGAAAGGGGGCCTCGGGCTACCTGCATCGCCAGCCCGCAGTTCTCACACAGGCGCCCGGCCCGGCCTCTCTGGGCGGCCATGCGGACCCTGTCCTCCTGACCAGCCAGCCGACGGCCGCCCCGGGCCTGGCACCTCTCTGCGCCTCCGCGGGACAAACAGCACATGATCCCGGCTCTCGCGGCCAGCCGGCCCCCGCCGGGTCGTGCAAACGGGGACCCCGGCTCCCCGCCCGGCAGCCCGGCACATTCCTCCGCGGGCGTCCCCTCCCTCACCCCCCCTTCTCCCCCAGCTCTCACCTCGTCGCGGAGGGGCTCCCCGAGCCGCTCGGCAGAGCGCAAAGGGACAAACTTTCCGGGAAGCGTGAGACGCGAGCGGGAGAGATCCGGGGCCGGATCGGGGCTGCCCCCGCCCCTCGCCGGGTCCCCGGGCGGCGGGCGGCGGACTCGCGCCCCGGGGGCGGCAGCAGCAGCGGCGCCAGCGGCCGGCGCCCGCCCGGGCAGCGCGAGCTGGGGCGGGAGCGAGGGGCGGGGGACCGGCGGGCGCGCGCACGCGGGCGGGCGGGCGCGCACCGTCCCGGGAAGGGCCCTGGAGCGACCCAGACTAATCCGGTTAAAGGGGCAATGCCAACGGGACTGTGGGGCCCACCGGGAGGGGACGAGAGAACCGAGTTGCGGAAGCAGAAGGGCGAGCAGGACGCCAGGACTCGGAGGATTACGGCCGCCTGAGGAGCCGGGAAAGGTGGGGGCGGGCCCTGGAGGGGACCCAGGCCCCGGACCCGCGGACGTCGCCGCCGTCGGAGGCGCGCGCAGGGGGCGGGGCCTCCCCTATGGCCCCGCCCAGGAGGCGGTTCCGCCCAGCTCCCGCCCCGAGGCGCGAGGCGCCGGCCGGCTCCTCCCTCAGCTCCAGTCATCGCCTCTCCTCCTCCCCGGCCGGCGTATGGTTCTAGAATTCGCCGCGCAGCTGCCTCAGGTGCTGTGGCCAAGTGCGGTCAGCGGCGGCACAGCCACCCGGGCGCTCTGTCCCTGCCTGGCCCTCAAGCTCTGCCGTCCCGGCCTGCCCAAGCCGCCGCCTCAGGCCCAACCACTCCCGCAGGCCTGGGTGGCCCCTCGGGCCCAGGCCTCCCCTCCAGACCCAGCCTGTCCCGTCAGGCATGGGCCGGCCACCCGGGGGCCACATCGACTCCTCAGGCCCCAGTTATGCCCTCAGGCTTGGCTGCTCCCGAAGGCCTGGCCCCTTCCCAGTCCACCTGCCAGGGGTCCCCTCTGCCCCCTCAGGCCTGGCCTCTCCCTCAAGGCATGGCTGCCGCCCCCACCACCCCCGGGCTCTGCCCAGCCTGGCCCTTCAGCTCCTCATCTGCCCTGTCAGGCTCAGGTGCCCTCCAGGACCCTGAGTACCTCCTCGGTCAACTATTGAGTACCCTGTCCCGCTTCCTTAAGCTTCGTCCTACCTCCTCCATCCAGGTCACCCATTTACACCCAACTCCCTGACGTCTGAATGCCCCTCAGCTTCCAGCTGCCACCTGAGTTCAGCTCACCAGCCCTGGGCCAGGACTGTCCCACTTAGATCCCACCTGCTCTTTGAGCCCAACTCTGTCCCATCTGCCACCTCAGCCCTGAAGACTCCTCTGTCCATTTTTTAGCTCACCTGACTGCTTTCTCAACCCATCCTTGTTTGCCCTTGGATAAATACTTGTTCACTTCTAACAGTTTCCCACTGGCCTTGTCTGTTCTTTATGCTGCCTAACGCACCCTCCTAACCTATCTCGCATTTTTATCTGCCTTTTCTGCCCACCCCGACTGGCTCTCAGGTCCTCTGTGGCTGTCCCTAATTCTGGCTCTGGGCCGCTGACCTCTGTGCTCACCTTCTTTGCCTACAGACATTCCCAACTGCCCTCTCCTTCCCTGTCACCAACTGATCACTCTGTCCACACTTAAGTTTCATAACCGCTCAGACCTGCTTTATTTACCAACCCTCAATTCTGCCACTTCCCTAACTGCCCCCAACCACCAATTCTGTACTAACTGTACCCCCAAATGCTTCTGCCCCATCTAGTCTCCCCCATCATCATTCTTCATTTCATCATCCCATATTGTCAGTTAAGTCACTTAACTGTCATCTGTCCATTTCACTTACTCTATACATTTGGCTTCAGAATATTTATTTTGTCCTTTATTTTTTACCACATCCAAATTTCCTGTGCTCACCATCTTCAACCTGTCTTCAGCTAATAGAAATGTCCATCACTAGAAGTACCTTTGAAACTCTCTTTCCCTTTTCAGGACCCATACGTCTTTTTTCCCATCTCTAGATGTGCTACTGGTCTCATCCCTACAGGCGTTACATGAGTGAATGATTCATTTTCTGTTATCCTCCCAGCACCAATGAGGAGACTCACTCCACCTACCCAGCCCAGTCCAGTCATTCAGGTACAAGAAGATGGAGACAACCTCATCCCTTTTGCCAAGTGAGTCCTCCCACCTAGTGGGGAGGATGGGAATGGGATGGAGGGAAGATTGCATGGCTGGGTCCTTCCCTAAGAGGAATGGGAAATAAGGAACAGGAAGCTCGGTGCCTGGTCTCAGGAGACTGATGCTTCATTAATTTATTCAACAAATAGTTTTTGAACATTACAATGTTCTAGGCACTGTATTAGATGCCGGAGATTCAGCAACGAGAGTGATAGGGATCCTGCTCATAGAGCTTACATTCTAAAGGGAGGAACCAGAATGTATAAACCAATATAATTTCAATCAGTGATAAGTACCATGAAAAAAATACAACAGGAGTATAATATAATGGAAAATAGAATGTCTTGGAGACATAAGTTTAGATAGGATGATTGTGGAAAACCATTCTAGGGAGGTGAGTTTTAATTGAGATCTGAAAAATGAGAAGGAGCCAGTCTGATAAGAACCTAGTAGGGGCCAGCCCGTGGCCAAGTGGTTAAGTTTGCGCGCTCCGCTTCGGCAGCCCAGGGTTTCGCCAGTTCGGATCCTGGGCACAGACATGGCACTACTCATCAGGCCGTGCTGAGGCGGCGTCCCACGTGCCACAACTAGAAGGACCCACAACTAAAAATACACGACTATGTACCAGGGGGCTTTGGGGACAAAAAGAAAAAATAAAATCTTAAAAAAAAGAGAGAGAACCCGGGGAGAGAAGTAGGAATAGTATGTAAAAAAGCCCCAAGGAAGAAACACACTTGATATTTTCTAGGACCAGGAAGCAGGCCAGTGTAACTGAAACTTAGTGACCAAAGGAAAAGCCGAAAGTCAAGTCAGAGAGTTAGGCAGAGGCAAGATCATATAGGACCTTCTAGGCCATCGAAAAGAGTTTGGATTTTATTCTAAGAACGGTAGAAATCACTGGAACGTTTTAAGCCAGGGAATGACATGAGCAGACTTTTTTTCCTTCAACTTTTTTATTATGGAAAATTTCAAACGAAGATAGAAGTAGAGAAAATAATAGTCGTGAATTCTGTGTACCCTCCTCAGCTTCAATAATTTATCATTATATGGATATTCTTTTCGTCTATATATCCACTGAACCCCCTACTACTCAGACTATTTTGAAGCAAATCTCAAGCCATATATCATTTCATGTGATCATATTTAGAAGATTACTCACACTGCTCTGTGCTGAATAGATTGTTGGGGGATTAGAACGGAAACAGAGGAGGAGGAAGCCATTGCAGTAGTCCAGGGGAAGGTGAGCTGAGATATGGTGGTGGGAGTGGAAATGGTGAGGAGTGGTTAAATTTGGGTATATTTTACATGCAGAACTGACAGGACTTGCTGGTAGACTGGATATGGGAGGTGAGGGAAAGTGAGGCATACCAGGTTTTTGGCTGTAGCAACTGGGCTTTTGGGGTGACTTTTAGTGAGATGAGGAAGGCTAGGGAGATGTTGAGCGGGCAGTTGAACCTGCAAGTCTGGAGTCCAGGGGAGGAGCTAGGGCTGGAAATATGGATTTGGGCACATTGGTGGTATTTAAAGTCATGGGCCTGGGTGAGATCACCTAAGGGGAGATGGAGATGGAGAAGATAAAGGGCCCAGGCCTAAGCCTTAGGACACTCTCCTAGAGATCAGGAGGGTAGGCACCATTCAATCTGGGGGCTTTGGAAGTGATGAGCACTGCTTTCAAACAGCTCTGCACACCCCTCCCTACCTATAAGGATATTAGTCCTTCTGAGATAGGGGAGACAAAGCAGGGCTGAACAGGGACCGGCCCGGTGGCGAGCGGTTAAGTGCGCACGGTCCCCTTCGGCGGCCCAGGCTTCGCCGGTTCAGATCCCAGGTGCGGACATGGCACCACTTGGCAAGCCATGCTGTGGTAGGCATCCCACATATAAAGTAGAGGAAGATGGGCATGGATGTTAGCTCAGGGCCAGTCTTCCTCAGCAAAAAAGAGGGGGATTGGCAGCAGTTAGCTCAGGGCTAACCTTCCTCAAAAAAAAAAATAAATGAAGAGTCCACTCGAAAAAAAAGCAGGGCTGAACAGAGGTTCTGCTCTCCTGGATCCTTGCATTGACCAAAAGGAACCATGTTTGTCACATCACCTGAGTAATCAGGGCCTTCCTCTTTAACAGCCCTGCTTGCTAAATATGATGTTCTCTGGTTGTGGGGTGTAGAAGCTTGAGATTCAGTGAGATCCGAGCTCAAACAATTGCCAATCTCTACCCTCACCCCAGCTCCAATCTCCTTTCAAATCAGAGGCCTTACCACCTTCCTCAGCTAAAATGGATAAGGGAGGACATGGCCTGAGGGAGCCTGTGCAGCTCTGTCTTCCCTTGGAAAGACAGGACTCCTGAATCCCTGGGGTGAGTAGATGCTGTAAGGGAAATGCCAGACCTGAGCCTGCCTTGTCTTCACCTCAGGTGTTCCAGGGTGGTCAGCCGATCTCCACCCCCGAGCTTGCCTTCCCAGAGCCTCAGACTGACACCCCAGCGTTATGGAGACATCTTTTGGGAGAACCTTAGTCAAAGGCCCAGGTGGGTGGAAATGGAGAAAATGGGGACTAACTGGAGGTGGGAAGGTGAGGCTGTACAATTTTAAAATACCCTAAGCCCTAGCAATAAGCCCTAGTCTAGAGAGTTGCCCCACTGGCTGATGCACGTTGTAATTCCTAATGCCAGGCAGACAGGTGGTGGGGAGAGGTTGTTAGAGAAACGGTATGGATGAGGGTGTCCTGTCTGCACTTAGCCCATTTTTTGTGCTTCACAGCCCCACCTGGATGGAGGAACATTACATCCCACCCCTGCTGGTATGACAAACTGTCTGCCCTTCAACTCTTGTTGGTTAAAATTGTACCCACTGCCATTCTGTCTTGAGCTCTCCTTATTACCTGTTCCCTCTGGTGTCCCCCAACCAGCGCAGTTAACTAGGTCCTCCTTTTTATGAATCACTCATCCTGTTTCCCAGATCACGGCTATGTTTTTGTGATCTGGGCTTCCCAAGACCCCTGACTCCCTATTTCAGTCCAGGGTTCCCTGAGAGACCCAGTTCTGCCCCCTTGCTCCTTTTCCCCATTCTCTGGCACAGAGAGCCACGGGTTGCTCCCAGCCTGGCTTATATCCCCCTGAGGGGCTCCCACCCCCTGAGATGCTTTGCAGAAGAAAGAGAAGGAGGCCTCATTTGGTGGGAACGCAGCAGGGACCTGGGGGCATCCCAGCCCGGGTAAGGGCTGTCACTTATCACCTGGAGGATCTACGGAGGAGACAGAGAATCATCAATGAGTAAGGAGAGGCATCTGGGCTCTGAAAACCAAACAGGGTTTGGGGGCAGAATGGTTTGAACTAAGGAAGGAGTTGAGAGCTTTGAAGGAATTGGAAGTTGTTTGGGAATGAGTGACGGACTCCATGCAATTGAAGCCGAATTTCCATACTGTGGAAAGGGGGAGGGAACTGAGGGATGGAGGACGAGCCACAGGAGCTGGAAGGAGCGGAAACTGGATCACTGAAGATGGGAAAGCATGCCATAGAACCAGAGGAGAGTGGGGAGCTAGAGGTCACCTCTGAGTCCCTGGACTGAAAATACTTGTCTGAGGGGAGCAGAAAGTTGGGAATGGAGAGTTGCAGGTCAAGTGACAACACCCCTGGGTCCCAGCGGGGGAAGCATTTCAGGGCAGAAAGGTGAAGAAGGGAAAGACAGGAAGCCTGGCCTCCAGGCACCTCTTTCCTAAGCCTAAAGTCTCCACAGACTGAAGAAGGCCCAGTGGGGCAGCCCTGAGGCTACGTCTGAGCCCCTGGTGCCCGATGAAGAGGGCTGTGAATTCCCCAGCACCACCAAATACCCTGCCCTGGAGGCAGAGAGGGCAACCTATCCATGGGAAGAGGACCACTTTCTCACTCCCGGCCGGGCCCAGGTATGGTCGGCCAGGCCCAGGTATGGTCGGCAGAGAACTTGGCGGGGTGGTGGAGGGTGATGTGGATGCCTGGTCTCTCAGAGATTGAAGAAGCCAAGAGCCAGGGTGCAGAGCTGGATTTGAGAGGAACAAAACTAAAGTAGGCAAGAGCCAGAGACGTGGGGCTCCCGGGGTTTGGGGACTAGGAAATCTGGAGAAAGACCTGTTTTTCCATTCTTTCATTCATTTTTCAATTTCTCTCATCTTTACAGCTGCTTTGGTCCCCCTGGAGTCCCCTGGGCCAGGAGGGGTCTTGTCTCTCCAGGCAGCTGAGCTCTCTGCCCTCCTACAGCACTGTCACAGCCAGTAGGAACCCCCTTTACAACCCCTGGGGGATGGAGCTGCAGCCTGAGGAGTAAGGAGAAACTGTCGATGCCCAAGATGCTAGCGCTGCCTCACGGGCCCAAGACTAGTTCTCATCACTGGAATCTCCCCATTTCTGGAATCCAGGCATTTCCCTTTCCTTAGCCTCTCCCAACCTCCTCTCCTGTCCTCTGAACTAGGCACTAAAAGCCCCCTTGGCTCCCATCTCAACCCACCTCTCTCACAGGATCTCCCCAAGGCCTGTTGACCCCCCGGCCCGCTCCCTGGCACTGTGTTCTTCTCTCTGTTCTGTTATTAAAAAGCAAGCAAGTTGAGCCCAGAGTTGTCTTTCTCTCCGGGAGGCACTGATGGAGAGGTTCACGGGGAAGGAGGGCTCCTTTCACCTTCTCGAGGACCCAGTTACAATGAGGTCGGGCTGGGTCCTCAAAATTGAAGCGTCCTGCCCCGAGTCCGACGTTCCTCGCCAGCACTGGCCGGCCGCCTGCGCCCCACTCTCCTGGCCCGGAGGTCACGTCAGTTGGCCGAGCTTCCGCCTCGGGGACCCCGGAATCCTGCCTCGCAGCACTCCTGCCCCTTCTGGGACTTCCCGGCAGCCGGTCCCGCCGCCTGGCCCAGCGCCCCACCCAGAGCCCCACCCAGAGCCCCACGTGCGCTGACCCCAGGTTCCCTTCCCGACCCCCATCCCCTTAATTGGGAGGCCCCGCCCCGTGCGCAGTGACGTCGGACGCCGCTGTCAGCCGGCGCCGGGGGGGGGGTCGGTGTGGGGTAGAATGGCCGCTGCCGCCGTCACCCGCGGGACCCCGGGAGGTAAGAGCCAGGGCCTCTCGCCCGCCTCTCCGCCCCCGCGCCAGGGGGCGCAGCTCCACCAGCCCGGACGTGGCGCGCCGCGCCGGGGACCACCGTCCCTCCTCCTGGTTCCCCCTACTCCCCGCTTCCGTCCTCCTCCCCCGCGCCAGGGGGCGCCGCTCGGCGCAGGGCCCCACGGCAGAGCTGCCGTGCCGGGACGGTCCCGGGGACCCCCCGCACCCCGGCTCCGGCTCTGCCCCTCGCCCGCCGCGGGTCCACGGACTCTGCTCCGCAGCTTCCTCAGAACGTCCCTCCGTGCGGGCGGGAGGTGGGACCCTACCACCTTGGAGCTTCTCGGGGGACCACCGCCCCGCCGCGGGGTCCGCCCCCGGCACCGCTCCGCACCCTGGCAGGCTGCCCAGCCCGGACTGCGCACCTGCGCCCTGGGCGGAGTCCTTACCCCAATCCAGGCTTTCCTGCACACAGCCGAGCTCGGACAGGCCTCCTCCCCCTCTCCATCCTCGGACACCTGGCGGAGCCCGCGCCCAGAGCCTCCTCCAGCTTCCATCTGTTCCCTCAGGAGGGTGGGGACTCAGGCTGGAGCCAGAGTGGTAGATGGGGTAGAGTAGGCCTGGAGGCCAGGGGAAGCAGAGACGTTTGGGGGGGGGGGGGTGATAGGGAGAGGGCTGTCAGCCTCAGGGTGGAGGATGGGTTGTCCGGAGGATGAGAAGCTGGGTCCTGGATCTCTCGCCCAGATTCTACCAGGCCCTGACCAACTTGGAGGAGAGGGAGTACGTTAGAATCAGTTCTCCGATCTGCCCTTCCCATTGGAAAAATCAAATAGAGAAGGAACTCAGGGTGTGTCTTCTAAGGCCCAGCTCTCCACCCGCACTTAGATCTGCCCTCCCCCGAACATCCAGGCTCTCATTTGCCAAACCATCCTCCAAGGACCTGACCCCACCGTAGCCCCAGTTTCGTAGCCCCAGCCTCCGCGAGAGCCCACGCTGTAGGGCTCTGAAGCGCCAGCCCTGCCAGCCTTCTCCCCTCCCCCACCCCACCCGTCTCTTCCTGATCGCTCCGTTCTGTCGTGTCTCCACACTCGTGTTGATTCCTGGCACCACGTCGGAGTTCTCTCTCTCCTCCATTCCCTGGCTCTGCTCTCACATCATAGTGCAGCCCCTTCTCGATTCCTCGTCTTTCCAAATAACACGACCCAGTTCTGCACCCCTTCTCCCACCTCATCCTCCTCATCCTGGATTTAAGTGTGGGGGCTTCTGCCATGACCTTGTTCTCTCCCTTCCCAGCACAGACTCCCCCTCCCCCCGGCCCCTCAGGCCGGGGGTGACCTTGCCCCCTGGAGCCCTCACCATGAATACCAAGGACACCACCGAGGTTGCTGGTGAGTTCACAATCCAGGTTCCCAATTTGGGCACAGCCTTTTTTTCTGCCCACACTGTGGTGACCCTCTAATTCGTGGATCCCTGCTCTCCTTGTCATCATTTCAGTTTCCCCCAAAGCTCTGGTTTCAGCTCTTTTCCCCTGGGCTATCACAGGGATGTCAGGAGCAGCACACTAAGCCCTCCCTTCTAATTCCCTCTAGAGAACAGCCACCACCTGAAGATCTTTCTCCCCAAGAAGCTGCTGGAGTGTCTTCCTCGCTGTCCGCTGCTGCCTCCAGAGCGGCTACGGTGGAATACAAATGAGGTTTTCTAGGGAGCCTGGAGGATCAGGGCCTAGCAAGGCCTCGTGGGCTGGAGGAGGGTGACTGGGGGTCATCCTGTGTATGTCGACACTACCAAGTGCAGAGTGCTGTTCTAGGCTCTTTGGGGATCATAGGAGAGGTATAAAGACCTGCATCTTGTAGGAGCTCACTTCTTGGCACATCCCCCCAGGGAAAAATAATAGCTACCACCTACAAAGTATTTCTTACAAACCGAGCACTGTGCTAAGCACTTGACCTACGTTATTTCATTCAGTCCCCTAATGATTACAGAACAGACACTGCTGTTATCCCCGTGTATAGATGAGGAAACCAGCTTACCTCATATAGTTTATCTAACTCCAGAGTCCCTGCTTTTAACCACCACTGATGCTGGCTCTTTCTGGAAGGCATGGACCTTGTGTTACACACCTTCTGTGTTCTCAACACACAGTGCTTTGTGTGTACATGATGGTCAGTCATTATGATTTGGTTGTTGATTAGAAGACAACTGTCAGTAAAAGGGTAGTGTGTGTGTGTTATTGTTATAAATGCAGGAAGGGCCAGGGTGGTAGCAGGACTTCATGGAGACCTGGGAAGGGATTTGGTTGATAGGATGGCTGGGATTTCCAGACTCGGAGAGATGTGCACATGGCACTTCAGGCTTGTAGGGTGCTAACATTCAGGAGGTGACTGCACAGGCCGTGTTCAGGGAACAATGAATAGACTGATCTGGTAGGAATGGTACTCACCATATGAGTAAATAGTGGGAATGATGGTTTGATCCCTGCTCTGGGAGAGCCTTGGATTCAGGCTGAGGAGTCTAGAATTCCTGGCAGTGTCAAACCATTGAAATTTTTTGAGTCAGGAAGTGGCACAAAAATGGGATTTGGAGAGAGTAAAATAATATGCAGTATGAAGAATGGGTGATGAAGAGCTTGGACCTGGCCCCAAGATAAACATCCCAGTTGGGAGGGAAAGAAGAAGAGGTTAGACTTTTGTCTGAGATGGAACCTGGGATTCCTAGGAGGGCGGTGGGCCTTGCTGGGTCCAAATGCCTGGTAGCATCCTCCATTAGCTGCCAGAACTCAGCAGAGAATGTGACTGAGGGTATGACTGAGACACTAGGCTGAGGCTCTATGAAGGGGACACCCACCTGACTGCCTCCCCTCCTACAGGAGATTGCATCGTACTTAATCACCTTTGAGAAGCATGATGAGTGGCTATCCTGTGCCCCAAAGACAAGGTGAGAAAGTTTGTGAAGGGTGGGAGTGGCAGGGGTCTTGGGTTCTGTCCACAGAACTCGAGGAGGCCTTCGCTTCCCTCCTCAGGCCTCAGAATGGCTCCATTATCCTCTACAATCGCAAGAAGGTGAAATACCGGAAAGATGGTTACCTCTGGAAGAAGCGGAAGGATGGGAAGACCACCCGAGAGGACCACATGAAGCTGAAGGTCCAGGGCATGGAGGTAAGCGAAGCATCCCACTCGTCTGCCCTTGCCTGCCCTTCTCCACTCTTAGCTGGTTCCGGCCCTGCCAGGGCTTGGTGACGTCATCTGTCACCCTCCCAGTCACCGTTCCTTTCTCACTTTGGATCAGCAAGTTGGTTGCCTAGCTCACTCTCTGCTTCCCATTTCCCTCCATGACCCACCTTTCCAGGACTTGCCTCCCCCTGGAGGACACCGATCCCCAGTCCCCTCACTTCTCTCGCATTTCCCTCAGGGGTCCAAGTATTGAACCTCTGAGCACAGGTTTCTCTTCCCCAAATCATTGCTGCTCATCTCAGATGAGTTCTTGCCCTGCCCTCTGACTTCTAGATAGCCCCATATCTCAAATCTGCTCCTCATTGTAAGGCCCTGGCCCCGCTGTTCCCTTCTCTCTATCCCTCATCTATGATTCGGGGTGCTGGGATTTGAAAGGTGTGGGAAATAGGTGGGAGTGGGTGAGGGTTGAAGAGGAACTGGTGGAAAGACTGGGATTCCTGCAAAGGGACTGAACAGAGGAAGAGTTGGGGAGCAGACTAGCCCTCCCCCCACCCCAGCCTGTCTCCTGGCAGTGTCTCTATGGCTGCTACGTTCACTCTTCCATCGTCCCCACATTCCATCGGCGCTGCTACTGGCTGCTCCAGGTAAGGATGGAAGAGCTCAGAGAGCTAGACTCTTCCTGGCTTTTTGAGGGAGATGGGGTCTGAAAGGATGAAATGGCAGCATAACTAGGTTCTGAGTGGGAAAAGGAGCCTGGGAAGAAGAGAGAGGGGCTTGGGGATGGAGAGAGCCAGAAGTTGGGGGTGAGGTTGGGGTTGCCCGGCAGAAAGTGAGAACTAGGAAGCCAGCTGCTCCTCTAGACCTCAGGACCCCATGGTGCTGTGTGTGTGTACCCTTCTGCTCTCAGAACCCTGACATCGTCCTTGTGCACTACCTGAATGTCCCAGCCCTGGAGGATTGTGGAAAGGGCTGCAGCCCCATCTTTTGTTCCATCAGCAGCGACCGTCGAGAGTGGCTGAAGTGGTCCCGGGAAGAGCTGCTGGGACAGCTGAAGCCCATGTGTAAGGCAGCAGAGCTAGGACAGCGCTCGAAGGGGAGATTGGAAACGGGCCTCCAAAAGGGCCAGGGTGCTATAACCAGAAGGTTATAGCAACCTGTGGGGTGACCATTTCCTTCCAAGCCAGGGGGGTACTTTCCTATGGGGGGCTAGGATTCCTGGTGTGTTCTAAGGTGTTGCACAGCTGTGAGCTACATGTCCGAGCAGTCTTGAGGCTGCTGGCCTCTCTTCACCTGGCCAGAAGTCTTGGAGCATCTCAGGTGCTTGCAGGAGCTATCAAGGTGCTCTTGGGACTGTTTTGTGGGGGTCCCACAGCACTTCCCCCCAACTCTCCCCTAGTTCATGGCATCAAGTGGAGCTGTGGGAACGGGACAGAGGAGTTCTCTGTAGAGCAGCTGGTGCAGCAGATCCTGGACACTCACCCGACCAAGCCTGCACCCCGAACCCATGCCTGTCTCTGCAGTGGGGGCCTTGGTTAGTGACCCCTGACCTTGGGGCTCTCTTCCCGCCTAGCCACACTGCTCTTATTCAAGCCAGAGGGATATCTGTCTTGCTGAGATTTGCATGCTGATTTGCATGTCTTTTGCATGTTCCAGAAAGATGGGCCAGATGAGCGAGCAGAGGGCTTCCCATCTGGGCGCACACTGGCCCCAGCTCCTTTTACCTGAGTCCTGGCAGCTTGGGCTCTTTATCTGCCTTCTACCCTTAGCAACTCCTGGCCACCCCAGCACTATCACTTACACCCAGCCTTAGCTTTATTCCTAGTTGGTACCCCCTTGGTTCTGTTCTTTTGTCCTTTCTCTATGTCTTTACCTATTTCTCTCAGCTACTCCCCCAAGCCCTCCTTCTCCCCTACAATGCTGCTATAGTCTTGTTGAATTTGGGGGGAGGGGAAAGGTGGGGAGGAGAAACATTTCTGCTGCCTCCCAGTGGCCACGGTCAGTATTACATCTCTGGTACATAGCACAGTCCCGGGAAATACATGAAGGCTGCCAGTAAGAGAAGGCTCCAGTAAGAGAAAGATGTGTCTTAGCCCTTCTCCCCTCCCCACCCCTTTGTACTCCAGGTTCCGGGAGCCTTACCCACAAATGCAGCAGCACGAAACACCGAATCATCTCTCCCAAAGTGGAGCCCCGAGCTTTAACCCTGACTTCAGTCCCCCATCCCCAGCCCCCTGACCCCCCTCCACTGATAGCCCCACTTCCCCCAGAGCTCCCCAAAGCACATACCTCCCCATCTTCTTCTTCCTCCTCCTCTTCCTCTTCTTCCTCAGGCTTTGCAGAACCCCTAGAGATCAGACCTAGCCCTCCCACCTCTCGAGGGGGTTCATCGAGAGGAGGCACCGCTATCCTCCTCCTAACGGGACTGGAGCAGCGAACTGGGGGCTTGACGCCCACCAGGCATTTGGCTCCCCAGGCTGACCCTAGGCCTTCTATGAGCTTGGCTGTGGTTGTAGGCTCTGAGCCCTCTGCCCCACCAGCTCCTCCCAGCCCTGCCTTTGACCCTGATCGTTTTCTCAACAGCCCCCAGAGGGGCCAGACCTATGGAGGGGGGCAGGGGGTAAGTCCAGACTTCCCCGAGGCAGAGGCTGCCCATAGCCCTTGTCCTGCCCTAGAGCCTGCTGCTGCCCTGGAGCCCCAAGCAGCTGCTCGGGGTCCCCCTCCACAGTCGGGAGCAGGTAGGAGGAGAGGAAACTGCTTCTTCATTCAAGATGATGACAGTGGAGAGGAGCTCAAGGCCCAGGGGGCCACCCCACCTGTACCTTCACCCCCTCCTTCACCCCCACCCTCACCTGCCCCCTTGGAGCCATCAGGCAGAGTAGGAAGAGGGGAGGCCTTGTTTGAAGGAGCTGGTGGGGCCAGCGAACTGGAGCCCTTCAGTCTTTCATCATTCCCAGACCTTATGGGGGAACTCATCAGTGACGAAGCTCCAAGCATCCCTGCTCCAACCCCCCAGCTCTCTCCTGCTCTTAGCACCATCACTGACTTCTCCCCAGAGTGGTCCTACCCAGAGGTGAGTCTCAGGCTTCTCCCCTCCCTTCTCCATCTCTCTTATCCCATGGTCTGTGACCTAGTTTCCCTTCGTTTTCATGGCTGCTTAGTTATCTTCCCAATCTCTGTTTTTACAGAGTGTAGCTCCTTTCCTGTCTCTGTAGTCCCTCTGACTAACCCTTTCTCCTTTCCTCCCCTTTCCACATGTTAGCTGTGGTTGTGTGAGTCCCCCAAGTGTCCCAGGGGACTTCACTGTCCCTTGCTGACTGTTTCACGGGAAGGGAACTGGGACAACTCAGCCTGCAGAAGAGAAAACACAGCTGGGGTGTGATTGCAGACTTTGGGAAGCTGAAAGACTGTCTTCAGCAGTGGAGAAGTTCTTCTTTATGCTGCCCCAGAGAGGGAAAGGAGGAACTACAGTGGGGGTACAGGGGGGGCCTAAGAAAAGGATTTCCTGCCAATGATAGCTATCTGCAAATGAGTTGATAGCCTTGGGGGAGGCAGTGAGTTTCTCATTTCTGGCAGATTCAGGTAGAGGGCAGGAATGTTGGGGAGGAGGGACAGACTGGCTGACCTCACCCCACTGGGTCCTGTCCAATCCCTGTACCCCTAGACTCTAGTACAAGGCCTGCCATATATTAGATACTCGCTCAGGGTCTGATTTAGTGAATGAATGAATGAGGAAATGAATATCCAACAGAACTCCAGTCACATGGCTCTCTGACTTCTCTCTGCAGGGTGGGGTCAAGGTGCTCATCACAGGTCCTTGGACAGAGGCCGCTGAGCATTACTCCTGTGTCTTTGATCACATCGCAGTGCCAGCCTCACTTGTCCAGCCTGGTGTCTTACGCTGCTACTGTCCCGGTATGGGAATTGGGAACAGTAGGGGAAGGGGTTAATATATGGGCAGTTAGGACTTCCAGGAAGCACTGGGAACAAATGTGTTGGGTTGTTCCTGAGAGCGCAAGGACCTCGTCTAGTTCTGAGGCTGAGCCCCTTGTTCCCCCAGCAGGCAGATGAGTCTGGGCTTAGGTGTCAGAAGATCTAGGTTCTGGTCTAAGAAATCTACTCCTTAGCTGAATAGTGACCTTGGATAAGTCTGTTCCTTTCTTGGGTGCTTAGCCTCCCCTCCCATAAGGTCAGGCATTTGACCCAAGGGGTCCCTAAGGTCTGTCCAGGCCCTCTGGCTTAAAGTCAGAGTCTCTGCTGCAATCCAGGGAGCTCTTGGAAGAATGAGAAGGAAGAAACGTTGGTCTCCTCCAACCAGTCTTGGGACTGAAGGACATTGGCTTCCAGACCCATGCTGTCAAAATGGTAGCCATTAGCCACATAGGCCTATTGAAATTAATTTAAATTAAATAAAACTTAAAATTTAGCTCTTCAGTCACACTAACCACATTTTGACTGCTCAATAGCCACATGTGGTTATTCCCAACCTTTGTTTTTAGGTGGATTGCAGCTTCTTTCCTGTTTCCATAGTCCCTCTGACTAACTCCTTCTAACTAATGTGGCTAGTGCTACCCTATTGGACAGTGCAGATACAGAACATTTCCATGTTGAGGAAAGTTCTGTTGGACAGTATTGGTCTAGATTTCGTTGCCAAGGCTCGTCTCTGCCCTTTTGCCACCAATTTTGTCCCCTACCCTGCACTCAACAGTCAGTGTTACTGTGGGACCCCAAGGACAGCAAGTTGACAGCTTTGCTGTCTATGAGTGTGTTCTCCCCTCATCTCAACAGCCCTGTTCAATGGTGCATGGAAGGAAAGGGGATGAGACCAGAGAAGCTAGGACTGGGCAAGAGTCTCAGCCTCTAGTCTTGGGACCAGGGCCTGGTGGTTTCATTCTCAAGGCTCCAGACATTGAGACCCCGGGACATAGCTCTCAATAGACACTGTTGGTGAGCAGCTAATGACCTTTTCCCCCATCTTAGTAACAAGGTCGTGACCTCTGGACTCTGATCTTGGGGGATGAGGGGTTTAACCACCATCAAATTATTTATAAGTATAGGTATCTCTAGGCCCTCATCTTCCAGGCCTTGGTGCTGAATAACAAAGATCCTTAACTACAGGGTCTAGAATCCAAGGGGTCCCTGGCCCATAGTAGATATTAAGTTTTCAAATGAATGGAGTCCCTTCCCAGTTAGTGCCAAGGCCAGTGAAGCCAGGGGCCTCTTGGCCCATAGCAGGGGAGTAGGAGAGATAGATGTGAAATGATCATCCATGGCTCTGACTCAAGGGCCCAGAGAAGGAGCCAGGGAAGGAGAGCCCTTCTCGCTGATCCTGCCCTCCCCAGCCCATGAGGTAGGGCTGGTGTCTTTGCAGGTAGCAGGGCGGGAGGGGCCCCTTTCTGCTTCTGTGCTCTTTGAGTATCGAGCCCGCCGATTCCTGTCACTTCCTAGTACTCAGCTCGACTGGTTGTCACTGGACGGTGAGTACCTAATCGTCTAACCCCTAGTGTCAGGCCCCTTGGAGCATGACACATTCCTAGACCCCTCAGGACTCAGGTGGCCACTGCTTAGCCCCCACTTCACCCCTCTTTTCTCAACTCCTGCTCCATTGGTCATTTCTAAATGCAGCAGCAAACTTCCCTCGCCTCCTCTTGCCTGTAAATCTTGGAGCCATCTTTGTCCCAGCTCTTGCCATGTCCTCTCCATCCCGGAGGATGGGATCTAGGCAAGTGAGGCCAAGAGACAGGTGTAGGGACGGGGTCTAGAGCAATATATGTGGGATATGCATGAGTGTATATATATACGTATGTATGTATTTAAATTTTCTTATTGTTTTTCCTCTGAGTATAAAGATAGTTGTTTATTACAGGGAATTTGGAAATTACAGAGAAGCACAAAGTAGAAAATGAAAATTGCTTATAATCTTACTACTCAGTGATATTTACCACCTTTAATACACTTCCTTATACAAACAGAGACGCACACACATGTGTGTATGTGTGTATTTATTAAGTCTAGAACTGTATTGTTCCTTTTCCTGGTTATCCCTACTTGCTTTGGTCATTGTTTCTCTCTGCACCTGCTTCTTTCCCGGCGTTTGCTTTTCTCTGTCTCCTCCTCTTGGTGTCTCTGTTGTTGCCTCTTGGTTTCTCTCAGTTCTGCTGTGGTCCTGTTTAGTTTGTCTCTGTCTTCCTCCATCCCTACTTCTCTCCCTCAGGGCTTTCACTCCTGGTTTGCTCACTCTTGGAGCTGCCCTCTCACAAAGCCCAAGTGTGAGTGTTGGCTCTCTGCCTCGAGTCCACCTACTTTGGGATCCCAGCCCTTTTCTGTCCACTCTGTGACTGCTCCTCATCTGGCTGTCGCTGTCTAATCTGTGTTTACCATCTCTCCTGTGGGGTTCCTCCCTCTCTCTTCTTTCCATTTCTCCTTGGACCAGCGTCTTAACCTGCCCCCCTTCTCTTATTGTTTGTTTGGTATGTTCCCCAACTCTCCTTTGTCCTTTCTCTCTTCTCCTTCACCTTGTTTATCCTTTCTGCTCTTTCTCCTCTGTTATACCTGGGTTTCTGCTCATCATTGTCACCCTGCTTCCCACTATCACCTCTATACCTTCATCCCCTTCCGTTCTGGCATCTCAGAACATCCACAACCTCCACCTGTTTCTCTGTGCCTGTTTTCCCAATGGCTCTGAGCCCCTCCCAACTCCCCTCCTTGTCCTTGTGTGATCTCAGGAGGGGACAGATATAGCTTGGGTGTGTGTGTGTGCACAAGTGTATTTGTGTATGGGGGGGGAGGAATGGACATGGCTATCCATCTCTGTCACCTTCCCTCCCTGCCATCCTCTTTGTGGACAGCTGCGGGGGGCCGGGAAGAGGGGGTGGTGCTTTTCAAATCACGGTCCCTGAGCTCTTTTGGGCAGTGGTTAACAGAGAGGAGGGACCCTGGAGTCCTTCAGCCCCAGCATGGGGGACAAAGGTAGTGTCTGGGGCAAGGAGAACTGAGGGAACAGTTCCCCTAGGAGAAGTGCCCCTGGGGAGTACATGTGTATGTAATCTGGGACAGCTTGGGCTGCATGCCATTGGGGAGTTCCTACTGTCTCTGTGTCTCAAAGGACACGGTCTTGGTTCTGGAGTCTGGTCCTAGGTCAATAGGTGGTTTTAAGAGCCCTAGTTTAAGGACTGAGTCCTGGTGGGCTGTATTTAGAAGGCGGGTGGGTAAAGGGGCTATTGTTTTGGAGAAGAGGAAAGGATATGATTCTGTGTCTTCACCTCCCAGATCCTGGGACAGGTCTGGTTTTGGTGATCAGGGCATCACCTAGACCCTGCCCACTCAGCCCCCCATACCCGTTCCCCTCAGACAACCAGTTCCGGATGTCCATACTGGAGCGACTAGAGCAGATGGAGAAGCGGATGGCAGAGATTGCAGCAGCTGGGCAGGCACCCTGCCAGGGTCCTGAGGCGCCTCCAATGCAGGTACTTCCATGGGGGGGGAGGTCTACAGTGGGGAACAGGGCGAGGGTCTTCCTAAAGAAAATGGCTCTAGTGTATGACTCACCCTGCTCTCCTGTCCCTAGCCTCCTCAGCCAGTCCTCCTTCCTTCTCCCTGACGTCACCCTGCTCCCACCCCCGCCCTGTGGCAAGAGTGGCTATTCTGGGCACCCTCTTGGCATGATGGGCTTCAGACTATTTCTGGTCCGAAGAAGGGTGGAGGTGAAGGAGAGGGTGGGGGAGGGGATCAGCAGAGTTGGGGCTCAGCGCTCTGTGGGTCCCAAGTCTCTGAAGGAAGAAGACTGGGAGAGAACTCTGGGTTCTGAGGGGGAGAAGCCATCTGTGGATATGGCACTGATCTGAGCCAATGTGAAGGCACAGCGTGGGCAAGGGTGTGTGAGGTCTGGCTGCCAGAGACGCTGAAGGAAGTTGGCTGTGGGAGTGGGGGACACCCAGGAACTCGACCTGGGAGAACTGATGGGCCATCAGAGGTCTGGGTGGTGGGAACCTGGAGTGGGACGTGTGGGGACGGGGCAGAATTAGAAGCTGAGAGGACAGGTGTGGGGTGGCCAAGGCCATGCGAAGCCAGGGGACCAAATGCTCAGGTCTCTCTATATAAGTGTGTGTGTACCGCAGGATGAAGGCCAGGGGCCTGGGTTCGAGGCACGGGTGGTGGTCTTGGTAGAGAGCATGATCCCACGCTCCACCTGGAGGGGTCCTGAACGTCTGGCCCACGGAAGCCCCTTCCGGGGCATGAGCCTTCTGCACCTGGCCGCTGCCCAGGGCTACGCCCGCCTCATCGAGACCCTGAGCCAGTGGCGGTAAGCAGGGGCAGCAGGGAGGGGACTGGGCAGCCCCTGGGACAGAAGTGTCAGGCAAGTGAGGAGGAACTGAGGACCTGCAGCCCTGCCAAGAGGGAGCTGGGGTCACTATGGGAAGGAAAAGGGGCTGGAAGATTTGCATATGAGGGAATTTTAATATCCCCTGACTTAGACACTGAGTTCTTGACCGCCTTACATTTATTAATCTCTTTGACTGCCTCATCCACTGACCTTAGTGCTTCCAGACAGCTTGCCTCCCAGTCCCATCAATTCTGATGTTCCTTCTTTGCCTGCTTTTCCCCTGATGGGCTCTATTGTCCCTTTCCCAAACCCTCCAGGAGTGTGGAGACCGGAAGCTTGGACTTAGAGCAAGAGGTTGACCCACTCAACGTTGATCATTTCTCTTGCACCCCTCTGGTGAGGAGGCTGGAGTCCTGAGTGCATGCAGGCAATGGGAAATGGGGACAGGGCTTCAAAATGATGCAGGGAAGGAGTGGGGAAGGTTAGGGACTGAAGACCTGGCAACTGGGAGGAAGGGCCCTAGGCCTCACCTCCACCTCTATTCCCCCTCCTCCGTCCTGCTCTCCCTGCCCCTCTCCTCAGATGTGGGCTTGTGCCCTGGGACACCTGGAAGCTGCTGTGCTCCTTTTCCGTTGGAACAGACAGGCACTGAGCATTCCCGACTCTCTGGGCCGTCTACCCCTGTCCGTGGCTCATTCCCGGGGTCATGTGCGCCTTGCCCGCTGCCTTGAAGAACTGCAGAGACAGGAAGCTTCAGCTGAGCCCCCACCTGCCCTGTCGCCACCCTCCTCCAGCCCAGACACTGGTGAGGGTTGCCCCTAATCTTTTTAAGAGGGGGATGTGGGTGGGAGGATAGGCCAGGGGAAAACTGAAGAGTGGGAGACAGAATATAAGGGGAGGAGGCAGGGATGGGGAGATAATAGTAGCAAGGAAGACAGGGACATTGAGAGCAAGGATAGGGGCAGGTAGGTGACTTGAGGGATGGCAGATGGCTCCTGCTGCCCTCACCCTCTTCCCTCACCTCACAGGTCTGAGTAGTGTCTCCTCGCCTTCAGAGCTATCGGATGGCACTTTCTCCGTCACATCAGCCTATTCTAGTGCCCCAGATGGGAGTCCTCCCCCTGCTCCTCTGCCAGCCTCTGAGATTACTATGGAGGAGGTGGTCCCAGGCCAGCTCTCCCCTGGTACCCCGGAGGGCCCCCTACTCCTCATGGACTATGAAGCCACCAACCCCAAAGGCTCCCCACCCTCACCACCTCCTCTTCCACCAGCCCCAGATGGTGGGGCTGCTCCAGAGGATGCTGACAGCCCACCAGCTGTGGATGTGATCTCGGTACTGCTTATGTTGATGGAATTATGAGGGCTAGAAACAGAGAGGGTGCAGGGGTAGGGTGAGGCCAACTATTATGAGAACAGAGTCAGAGTCTGGCTTCAGTTTGGGAACTAAGGGCCATGTACCCTCATTTTGGGGCAGGCAAGGTGTAACCCTTTGCTTAGCTCCTGTGAGAGCTTGCAACTCAGAAATCATGAGGCACCAGAGGTTAAAAATTTTGGGGAATATCTTCAGTTAGTGCTGGGTTGTAGGGGTTACCTGTTAATCCATGAAGAGACAAGGTTCTTGGGGAACCAGAGCGATGGAGGGAAGTTTGGAGGAGTGTGGAACAGAGAGGTTGGTAAGATGGAGGGATCTGGCGGTGATCTGGGCGGGGAGGAGCCTTGCACATGGTAAAAGCTAAGAAAATCTTATGGAATGAATGAATAAAAGAGAGAGAGTGAATCTGGAAGTGCAGCAGCATATTTCTCTGCTAGAACCTGGAGACGTACGTATCTGCTTTAGAGAGGCTACTGGATTAACTGGGTAGCACTATAAGTATAAAAAACTGAAGAGAACTCCACAAGGTTGGCTGTGTTACCTGTGGCCAGCAGGAAGTACTGTGGGCTTCAGGGCTGGAGCAAAGGCAAGGCTGGAGCCGTCCAATAGGGTGTCATGTGATTGGCAAGCACTGAGCTGGTTCTTGGAGAGCTGAAGTGGGGTGGAGTGGGGTGGCGCGCATGGCCAAGCCTGTGGGGAGGATGTGCCAGTAGGCTGGCATGGGGCAGGCCCAGGTGGGACAGTAGGCAGTTGGCCTGGAAGGGTAATTCCTTCATTTGCCCAGCTCTGGAATCCCCATTTGGAGTATGTTCCCTAGTCTATGTTTTCTACTACACCTCAACATACAGAGCTGTACTCCCAAGTGGGAGCCCAGTAAGCACAAATGAATGAATGTGGAGCAGTGGCTGAGAAAAACAGGTTTAGCAGGGACAGCAATCCCTGAGGCCTCATCGTCCAGTAGTGAGCAGAGGAATAAGATGGGAAGTGGACTGAAGCTCCAGCTTTGGCAGGGCAGGAACATCTGGCACTTGAGGCATCTCAAGGCTCACCTAGCTTCTCCTTCATCCAGGTGGACATGATCTCACTGGCCAAGCAGATCATTGAAGCCACACCAGAGCGGATTAAACGAGAGGACTTCGTGGGGCTGCCTGAGGCTGGAGCCCCAGTGAGGGAGCGGACAGGGGCCCTGGGGCTCAGTGAGACCATGTCCTGGCTGGCTAGCTACCTGGAGAATGTGGACCATTTCCCCAGCTCAGCCCCTCCCAGGTGACCAGCTCAGGACAAAGCCTCCAAATTGTTCTTCAAAGGAAGATGGGAGGGAAGGAAGCTTCCCCATAGCCAAAGCTCCATTTAGGCTCAGGCCCCAGGGCTTTTGAGAAGGGGATTGGAACTGACTGATAAGCTCTGAAGTAACTCTCCAGTCTACTGCTGGGGGTCTGCCTTCACAGCAGTCCCTAGGTGGGAGAAGAGGGACTTCAGATGCCCCATGACGTCCCTTCTCCCTATCCCTTACAGCGAACTGCCCTTTGAGCGGGGTCGCCTGGCTATCCCTCCAGCACCTTCCTGGGCAGAGTTTCTCTCTGCATCTGCCAGTGGCAAGATGGAGAGTGATTTTGCCTTGCTGACACTATCAGATCATGAGCAGCGGGAGCTGTATGAGGCAGCCCGAGTCATCCAGACAGCCTTCCGAAAGTACAAGGTCAGGGGGCTGGGGGTCTCGGGATGAATTACACAATCTTTTTTCAGGGGAGACTGAGCTTCCAGGACTTTGGGAGGGAGAGCAGTCATCCAGACAGGCCTCGGATGGGGTGAAGGAGCAGGGGACCCCAGGCAAGTTGTCTATTAGGTGGGCCATTAGGTGCTGAGGCTTCCTTCCCTACCCTTAGGGCCGGCGGCTGAAGGAGCAGCAGGAGGTGGCAGCAGCTGTGATCCAGCGCTGTTACCGGAAGTACAAGCAGGTGAGACCCCTCTCTCTCTCAAAAGCGTACTCACCAACCCACACCCACACACACCCATTCCAGCCCAGAGCACCCAGAATGCTGCCGGAGCCCTAACTCCCCTTCTCTTTCCACAAGCTGACCTGGATTGCACTTAAGGTATCAAGCATGAGATCTGGGTGTGAGGTTGTCTGTGATCATTCAGCCTTTCCATGAGCGTGTGGATTAGCCAAAGAGACGTGCATCAACTGAACTTGGGGGCGACCCTCAGGGGTTTAGGTCTGTCCCTCAGTTTCAGCTCCTGTCCCTCCTCCCTATCCCTGCAGTTTGCACTCTATAAGAAGATGACCCAGGCGGCCATCCTGATCCAGAGCAAGTTCCGAAGCTACTATGAACAGAAGCGATTTCAGCAGAGCCGTCGAGCAGCCGTGCTCATCCAGCAGCACTACCGCTCCTACCGCCGCCGGCCCGGGCCTCCCCACCGGCCCCCAGGCAGCCTGCCTACCCGCACCAAGTACGACTCCAGCCCTCTGTCCCTACCCACTGTGTCCATGCCTAATGCCCACAGACCCCCAACCCTCAGCTCATCATCATTAGGGACCCTTCCCTGCTAGGTCCCTAAGGGGCTGAGGGCAGGGGATGCCTGAGTGTTGGGTGAGATCTTCTCATCTCTTCTTTCTTTCACCAGAGGCTCCTTTCTCACCAAGAAGCAGGACCAGGCAGCCCGGAAGATCATGAGATTCCTGCGGCGCTGCCGACACAGGTCCTCACCCTTTCTTGCTCTGGATTTTGACCGCCCACCTCCACCATCCCCCCTGCCCCGATCTGCTAGTCTCCTTTGACTCCTTCCTTGTCTCTCTGCAGGATGAGGGAACTGAAGCAGAATCAGGAGCTGGAAGGGCTTCCCCAACCCGGACTGGCCACCTGACCTCTCCACCGCCTTTCTCATCACCCTGGGGGCCGCTTCTTGCAGTCTTAACAGGGAGAGGACTCTCTGGGGGAGGAGGAGCCCCCTGTCGGCAGCTTTCCCCCTCACTTTGGTTGGAGTCCTTCCTAGGTCTCCATCCTCCTCCCCCTCCGAAGTGCTGAGCTCCCTCTCCCACCCCAGCTCCTCCACCTCGCTCCTCTTCCCTCTGGGTCGTGCCCCCTCTTTTGGTCCCTGGCTCCAGAAGACCCACGCCCCACATACCTGCATCTTCAGCTGTGACCTCCGGAGCCCTGCCTGCCCCCTCTCCCCAGCTCCCTCCCTGCCTGCACCGGCGCGGCCCCTTCCTGACTTGCCTTATTTATTTGTTCGACGCGTCTCTGAATGTATCCGCCTCGGCCCCACCTCTGCCTTCGCTGCGCGTGCCCCTCGTGTTTCAGGGCTGACCGGGCCCCCACCCGACTCCGCATGTTTGCGTCTGTTTCCTCCCTTCCTGGCCCTGTCTTCCCCCGTCACCCCGACTCTGGCCACCAACCTCGGGGCCAAAGGGGGGTGTATATAAGAACGCGCTGCGGAGTCCCGCCCCGTCCCCCGAGGGGAGGGGGCTTGTACATAATGTAACATACAGAGTATAGTGAAGAATCTATTTAAGGCGCCGCGGGGAGGGCTGCACGGCCGGGCTTGTGGGCCCCTGGCGCGGCGGGGGCCTCCTGCCGGCTCCACGAGCACTTTCTACTTGTGCATGGGCTTGGTTTCTACGAATTGCCATTAAACATCGCTGCACCAGCCAGCCTCCGGCCTCTGTCTGCGAGGGCGGGACAGGGCGGGGCCTCCGCCGGCGGGAGGTCTCCGCGCGCGCCTGGCCCGGGATCAGAGGAGGACCGGGCGGGGCGGGGCGGGGCGGGGCGGGCGCACGGTTTTCCGCCTCCGACGTGTTTCCGGCCTTAAAGGCATTTCGCCCTTCCCTTTAAGACGCGCCGCCCCTTCTCAGTCACTCCCAAGATGGCGGACCTACTGGGCTCCATCCTGAGCTCCATGGAGAAGCCACCCAGCCTCGGTGACCAGGAGACTCGGCGCAAGGCCCGAGGTGAGGATCCCAAATTCACAACCGCCTTTCTTCGCCCAGTTCTCAGGACTGCACTCTTCCCTCTTTGGACGATACCGCCTCCTCAACCTTGAGAGACCCCCTCACAGGCCCCTTCTGAGAGACCCCCAGAGTCCCTAAAAGGGCAGCCGACCCGCCCGCTGTCCTTAGCGGACGATGATTGGTTACCTGAAGCCAAGCGCCAGCCTCCTGCTTCTTTCCCTAGCCTGGCCTTCCGCAGTCCTTGTTTTCAATTCGCCGACGGGCCCGCCTGTCCTCTGCTCGCGTGCTCTGATTGGTGGGCTGCCTCACTCCGCCCAATCCCTTGGCGTTCTTCGGCCCCGCCTACCTCCCGGCCCGCGTGTCCCTGCGCCCCATCCCCCTTCCAAGTGGGTCCGGGACACGCCCATCCGCAATCCTTTCACCTCTATTGGTCATCTCAACTTAAAGGTCTACCTATGAAGTCTTGTTTGACCTATCTCTCGCCCACGCCACCCTTAGCACCTCCATTGGTTGCTGGGTCCTTTCGGTGCCCGTATGCGCCTTATAACCTGATTTAACCCGGTCCCTCCTGCTTCCCTCCGACGCTTCTATCATTTGTACCCTTAAATTCCCAAGCTGCCCGCGCGGATCGTGATGTTGATCGGAGGGATGAGAATGCCCCTGCCGGGCCCGATTCGCCTAGTCTCCCCGCCTGTGTTCTCCAAGTAACTTCCCCTTAGGCGGGCTCAAGTTCGGTTGCCGGCCTAGGGCGCGGCCGGCCGGGCAATGCTGGCCTCCCCCGGGCTGCCCGCGGCGCGGCGCGTGAATGAGTCTGGCAGAATGACTGCCGTGGGGAGGACCCCAGCTCCCAACCCTGCGGGCCTTGAACAGGGACAAGCCCCGTCCTGGGTACCGGCTCCCCCACAGGTTGGATGCCTTCAAAGTTCTCAAGTGCTGCTTAATATCGAAATATCATCCATTATTTACTGAACGGTTGCTAGGGATCCGGCGTACCCTCAAGAAGCCCACAATCTGGAACACTGATGAAATGATCACACAGAAGTTTAATAACCAACTTAATAAGTCTTCTGAAAGAAAAATAATTTTTATGAGACCGACTACCTAGGAGTCCTAACCTAGTCTTCAGTGAGCTGAGATCTGAACAATAGGTAACTCAGTGAGTGAGAGGGGGAGCGAAGTGTTACAGGCAGAGATGTGCATTTGAAAGCCCTGAGGATGCAGAGAGCATAATGGGTACTGGGAATTGGAATTCGTTAATGTTCACCATACTGTCTAGGTGGGGTTCACCAGTAGCAGTTGACAGACTAAGAAGCTGAAGTTCACAGTTTAGTCACTTGTCTGAGGTTGCACGGTTACAAAGTGGCAGGGTTTCAAACCCAGATGTGCCTTTTAAGCGTGTGTTCTTAACCACAATCTCGTTATACCTCCTCAGATTCAGAGAGAAGATTCGCAAACCAAGTAGAGAACAGTCAGTGGCCAAGATGGGATGCGTTGATAGTTGGAGCCCTTGAGGTCAGAGAGATGAGAGCTCCTAAACTATCGGGCCCTGCGGCCACAGAGAATACCTAGGTAGGAGAGCAGCAGGGTGTGCCTTCTAGGAGCTCATAATCTGGTAGGGGAGACAAATAAGAAGTTACCTTATGTTAGTTCTCAGCACGTGCTCTAGTGGGTGTCTGAACCGAACGTGCTTGGGCCCCAGAGGAAGCAGTGAGTAACTCTGACTCATGGTAGATCTCAAAGTTTACAAGAGGAGGAAAAGCATTTCAAGCAGAAGGAACAAGGTGTGCAAAGGCATGGAGTGATTAGGAAAACGGGAAGAGGGTCAGTGCAGCTGGAGGGATTCAGATCCTGTGGAGGAAGTGGGCTCTAAGGTTAGAAAGGATTTGAAATGGCAGAAGAGAGGAGAGGGAGGCATGAAGACTCAAGGGTGGGGAGTTCCTCTGCAGGTCACCTTGGACACCTACACTCCTAAAGGAGAAGAGTGGCAGATCAGCCATTTCAGCTTCATCCTGTCTGTGGAAGTGAGAAGTGAGGGTGTTACCAAATATAGGAAGTGAAATAATTTCCCCTTTCCTATGTAGACAATGAGATAGTAAACTCTCTGAGGCCAGGGTTTAGCCTGTTCTCCTTACCTCTGCAGGTGCCTTATAGTTCTTTGTATGTTGTGGGCATTAAATAAATATTTGTTAATTGGTTTCCCCAGTGGGGTTGGGAAATGGAGTTAAGCATGATTCTAATCTTTGTTATTCCCACTAGACCGTGGGCTCTTGAAGTGCAAAGCGCTATCTTAATCATCTTTGTACTCCGGGGCCTAGCACAGTGCCACATATAGAGGAAATATCAATAAATGCTTAGTGAATGACCAGTAATCCTGCCTTCCCAGCTGACACCTCCCAGTGGACCCCAGACCTCCTTTGAAGCTTTACAAACTCTCCCCACCCATGCTTCCACTCTGGCCTCATGCTCCCATTTCTCACCCCCAGAGCAGGCTGCCCGCCTGAAGAAACTACAGGAGCAAGAGAAACAACAGAAAGTGGAGTTTCGTAAAAGGGTGAGAACAACTGGAGAGGTCAAAGACAGCCTCAGGAAGGACTTACAATAAGTTAGGATTGGAAAGTTAAGGACTCAGTTTTCTTTAAATGTCTTGAGAGAGGTGAAGCCTGGAAGCCAGTGGCCTGGAGGCTGGGAAAGGTGGGGAGGAGAAGGCCATTGGCCCAGCTGGGGAGAGGGATATTGAGGCAGAGCCATCGTCTCATATTATCTTACCTTTTCCCCCAAGATGGAGAAAGAAGTGTCAGATTTCATCCAAGACAGTGGGCAGATCAAGAAAAAGTTTCAGCCAATGAACAAGATAGAGAGGAGCATACTGTGAGTGTCTCTGGGCTGGAGGAGGCAGGAAACGGGTGGCCAGGGTGGCATGAAAGGGCCAGCAGGGGAATCTGCTAGAGGAGGGCAGTAGGCGCCGTCCTGGCTCTCCATGCTCTTTTCCCTCTGCCTTCCCTTGCCAGACACGATGTGGTGGAAGTGGCCGGCCTGACATCCTTCTCCTTCGGGGAAGATGATGAGTGTCGCTATGTCATGATCTTCAAAAAGGTGAAAGGCCTGAGTTCCCCACTCTCTCCTCTTTCCTTTTCAGCCTGTACTTCCCTGGGGGAGAGGAATGAGATAAAACGTGTATATGGAACCGTGACCCCATTATTCCCTTCTTCCCCAGGAGTTTGCACCCTCAGACGAAGAGCTGGACTCCTACCGTCGTGGCGAGGAGTGGGACCCTCAGAAGGCTGAGGAGAAACGGAAGCTGAAGGTGGGTTATGCCCGGCCATCCTTGGAGTCCTGCAGCCCACCACTTGGGAGGGGTTGGGGTCTGGCCCCTGAGCACCGGTGCCCCACCTCTGCACCCCTAGGAGCTGGCCCAGCGGCAGGAGGAAGAGGCAGCCCAGCAGGGACCTGTGGTGGTGAGCCCCGCCAGCGACTACAAGGACAAGTATAGCCACCTCATCGGCAAGGGGGCAGCCAAGGATGCAGCCCACATGCTACAGGCCAACAAGACCTACGGCTGTGGTGAGGCCACAGTGTGGGCTGGGGAGGGCAGGGAGAGGAACACAGGATGGTGGGGGAGGGGTGGGGAGCCCACAGCACAGGCCTCCTAGGCCCTCTCCACCTTCCCCTCTGCCCCCAGTGCCCGTGGCCAACAAGAGGGACACACGCTCCATTGAAGAGGCCATGAATGAGATCAGAGCCAAGAAGCGTCTGCGGCAGAGCGGGGAAGAGTTGCCACCTACCTCCTAGGCACCCCAGCTCCCTGGGGCAGGGCAGAGGGCAGGGAGGGGCAAGGCTGCTGCTATGAGAACCCGTCCTGGAGCCCCGCCTCTGAGTCACCTCCTAAGAGCTGTCACTCAGGCTGGGGGAAGCAGGGGTTTGATTTGTCACTGTCGGAGCTTGGATATGTATGTGTTGTCTGTGTGTGTGTGTGTGCATGTGTGTGTGAAAGAGTGTGAGTGCATGGGTGGGTATTTAATCTGTATTATTCTCCATTCTCCTTGAAATTTTCTTCCCCATGGGGCTGGGGTTACTTTACATTCAATAAACACTGTTTGACCCAATGTCTTGGTTTATTTGAACAGAGAAAGGTGGGTCCTGGAGAGAAAGAGAAATAATTTTAGGTTGAAAAGTATAAAATTGTTGTTTGTGTAGGCCAAAGATGGCCAAATATGGGCACTTTCATAGAGATTTATAAGAAATAGTATTTTTTTTACACGAGATCCTTTTTCTTTTAATTTTTTTTTTATTTTTGACATTTTATTTTTCCTTTTTCTCCCAAAGCCCCCTGGTACATAGCCGCGTGTTTTTAGTTGTGGGTCCTTCCAGTTGTGGCATGTGGGACACTGCCTCAGCGTGGCGCAATGAGTGGTGCCATGTCCACGCCCAGGATCTGAACCGGCGAAACCCTGGGCCACCAAAGCAGAGCACGTGAACTTAACCACTCAGCCATGGGGCTGGCCCCAGAAATAGTATTTTAAAAGCACAATTGCTAGAGCCAAATGGCCTAGCCTTGGCACCTGGCTCTGCCAGTTACTTTTACCTTAGGTAAGGTCTTTTACCTTTTTGTGCCTCAGTTTCCTCACGTGTAAATGGGGATAATTATGGTAACTACCTGATAGGACCATTTCAAAGATTACACAAGTCAATATGCCAGATATTTAGAATAGTTCCAGATCCTCAGCGTTCCATAGAAGAAGCTGCTCTAGGTACCGCATCCTCGCAGCACACTCGGACTTCATGAGGATGAGCACTCTGCAGACCGTGCACTTCAACTTAGCGGCAGACCTGATCCAGCTGCCCCCTCACGGTGATGTCAGACCCTTGGTCCCCCACCCTGCTGCCCTTCTGGGGCTGGTTCCATGTTCCATCAGTGCCTCTTCAGCTTCATTTCACACATGACACCTGCTCCCCCAGCCTCCTTCCAAAATGTGAACTTTGTCGTTCTAGATCCAGTCCAACTTCCTCTGACCAGTCCCTCACTGCCTCCTCATCCCAGCAAGTCCCACGTCTGTTCTCCCCTTCCTGCCCCCACCTCTCCACCTCCTGTCTTACCCAGTCCAGAGACCAGCATCTCCTCCCTCCCACAAAAGAGCATGCCATTGTCTTGGTTGACACCACTGTTTATTTCAGGAAGAAGGGCTTGAAGGCCTAGATCTGTCCTGTGGGGTCCTGGGGCCTCCGGCTTCTCACTTGGCCTTTGGGTTACGGAACTTGCGTCCAGCAAAGACAGCTTTGTCCCCGAGAGCCTCCTCGATCCTGGAAGGCAGATAAAGTCAGAGCTGTGCCCTTCCAACCCAACAGCCGTCGGCTGCCCCCGCCAGGCACGCTGCACCACTGTACCTCATGAGCTGGTTGTATTTGGCCAGACGCTCTGAGCGGCAGGGGGCACCAGTCTTGATCTGAGGAGGGAAGAGGGATTCGGAGGTTTGCAGCAGGCTGGAGAGAGACTGGGGCTGGGCCTGGCCCTGAGGGAGCAGCCTGTGGTGGCATTCAACTCAGGGGCAGGAGGCCAGGGACCCCAAGAAAACTTGGCCAGGTGCTTGGCAGAGGGGAGCCATGAGTACCTGTCCGGTGCAGAGCCCCACCACGAGGTCGGCGATGAACGTATCCTCAGTCTCCCCAGAGCGGTGGCTCACCATCACCCCCCAGCCATTAGACTGGGCCAGTTTGCAGCTAGGTAGAGAGGACATTTGATAAGGCCTAATGGGACCTCCTCAGGGGGAAAGCCAAGGGCTGGTGGCGCTCTCCCCTTGTTTTGAGGAGTGGGCACTTTGCGGGGAGGGTAATGACTAAGTTCTTCGGGAAGGAGGAGAGAAGGGGTAGATTCTTGATCTTGAATTTGGACTCCTGAGATGCTGGTGGGAAGAAGGGTGGAATCTGGGAGAGAGGAATGGCATGGGGTGGGGATGGGGCATGGCAGGGTCACAGTAGCAAAGCTCTTGGGGTCAGGCCAAGGGTTAGACAAAGCCTTGAAGTTAGGAGGGAGGGAATGGGTCAGGAGCCAGAGGAAAGTCAGCCTTGGAGTTAGTGGGCAAGGCTGTAGCTGGAGTGGGCAGAGCTTGGACAGATGGAAGCCATGGTGCACCCCAGGCCAGGAGGCACTCACGCCTGGATGGATTCGGTCACCGAGCCAATCTGGTTGACCTTCAGCAACAGGCAGTTGCAGGCCTTCTTCTGAACGGCCTGGGCAATCCTCTTGGGGTTGGTAACTGTGAGGTCATCCCCCACGATCTGGATGTTGACCCCCGAGAGGAACGAGGTCCAGGTGGCCCAGTCATCCTGGTCAAAGGGGTCCTCGATGGAGACCACTGGTGGGAGATGGGGGCAGAGTTGGGTGAAAGGTTAGAAGGGCCCCATGGAGGGGTGACAGGTCAGAAGAGTTTGGGTGGGATTTTGATGGGGCTAAGGATTGGAAGGACCAAATTTGTGGCAGTGGAGGCACTGAGGTCAGTGGGTTGGGCAGTCGCCAGGAACTCGGGCAGCAGCAGTGGAACACCTGGGGTCTCACCAGGATAGTTCTTGATGAAGTTCTTGTACAGCTCCCCCAGCTTCTCCCCAGTGATGTGCCGTGCGGGGTCATCAGGTGACTTGAAGTCTAGATCGTACTTCCCGTTGCGATAGAACTCTGATGCTGCCACATCCATGCCGATCACCACCTTGTCTGGGTAACCAGCTGCTTGGATGGCCGTCTTCAGCAGCTCCAGGGCTGAGAGAGAGGCAAGAGAGGACCTGAGGCTCCATGGCACCCTATCTCTGCAGCCCCTTCTCTGTGGGAGCCAGGGGCTCTACCCCTTCTAGCATTGACACTGACCCTCATTGTTCTCCAGGATGTTGGGTGCGAAGCCACCCTCGTCGCCCACATTGGTGGCGTCCTTCCCATACTTGGCCTTGATGACCCCCTTGAGGTGGTGGTAGACCTCAGCACCAATGCGCATGGCTTCCTTGAAGGAGCTGGCTCCCACGGGCAGAATCATGAACTCCTGCATGGCCAGCTTGTTTCCAGCATGGGAGCCCCCATTGATCACATTGAAGGCCTGAGCGGGGAGAGGGCATTCAGACCCGGGCCAGGGGGTGAGGGATCAGGAAGGGTTAGGGGGATTTGTGGAAGTGGAATCCTGGCTTCCTACTAACAGCTGAGTGATCTCGGATGAGTAACTCTACTCCTCAGAGCCTCTTTCCTCATTTCTATAAAATGGGGATACCACCAGCTTATCTGCAGGATCTTATGCTGAAAACTAGAGAAACTGAATGGAAAGTTCTTAGCATGTGCCTGGTGTGTAACAGTTAACACTGTTACAGCACTTACCACAGGCCAGGCACTGTGCTAAGCACTTTACATATTCTATTAGCTCATTTCATTCTCAAAACAACCCTATTAAGTAGGCACTCTTATTATTCCCCCATTTTATAGATGGGGAAAATGAGGCATAGAGAGGTTAAATCAACTTGCCTAAGATCACACAACTAGGAAACTAGTAAAACCAGGACTGGAACCTGGCAGCCTGTCTCCAGAGCTCATGTTTTCATACAATCTGCCTCATAAGCAACAGTAAATGATAACATTATCATTGAGATTAAATTCAAAGGGTTTCTATAAAGAGGGAATTTGGTTTAACAAAGATTAAAGAAAATACAAAGAAATGCCAAGATGCTTGCCATGAAGGAGCTCTCAATCTGATCTGGGGGTTGGGGTACAGGGCAGAATGAGAAGTGGGAGTCATTGAGCCTAGGCCTGGAATGTGAGGGACCTGGTTACATCAGGGAAAGAAGCAGAGAAGCTTAAGGGAAGGTTTGGCCTGTGGGAAAGAGGGAGGGGCAGGACCGCAGCAGGAGAGGTTCCATTTCAGGAAACCACTTCTTTGGAGCTGGGTCTGGAAGGTGGACTTTCCAGGGGCTGCTTATGCAATCCTCGCTGGGTGGGGCAACTCTGTCACTGTGGGATCTGGCAGGGGCAGCTGCACTCACAGGCACTGGGAGGACCAGGTCCGGGTTCCCAGCGAGATCTGCGATGTGTCGGTAGAGCGGGACTCCCTTCTCAGCTGCTCCAGCCTTACACACAGCCAGGGATACGCCCAGGATGGCATTGGCCCCAAACTTGGCTGGGGGAAGCAAGCACAAAGAAAGGATGAGAGCTGTTCCCCTAGGGTTTGGGGTCATCTCCTCAAACATTCCCTCTGGTCACCCCAGGAAGAATCCAGAACTCCAAACCACAGGGCATTAAGAGTTTCTTAATAGATCTCTCCCAGCAGCCCGATGTGCCCCAGGAGCCCCCACCCGAGGGGAATGTGTCGGCTTCACGTCTGCATCCACAGACCGGCCTAGGCCTGGCAGAGAGCAGGCATCAGGAAATGCCTGTGGAATGAATAAAAGTCCATCCAGCTACGGTGTGCCCCAAAATATGGGACACAGAAATAATCCTAACCAGACCTCGGCCCGTGGTCTCTCCCGACCCCTCCCACACCCCACCCTTTCCCTTATCCCTAGCCCTTCACTCACACTTATTCTCGGTCCCATCCAGCTCAATCATAAATTTGTCAACTTTTTCTTGATCCACAACACTTAGTTTCTGGAAGGGCAGGTTGGAGGAGGGGAGAGCAGAGGTCAGGCTTCCTAGGAGCCGGGGTACGTGCCAGAGGAAGGGGAAGCGCGGGTGTCTGGGGAGATGGAATAGTTGGCCTCTCCCAGGCATGAGCTGCTTGGGATGAAGCGACAGGGGCATGGGGGAGGGGGATGCAGGCTCCTCCACTTGCCTTTTCCAGCAGAGCAGGGCCTAGAGTCTTGTTGATGTGCTCCACAGCCTTCAGGACCCCTAGAAAGGCCAGAGGTGGGGGTTCAGATCTCTGATTCAATCAGGTCTCCTCCTGTGGATGCCAGTCCTCTACCCCATGCAGACGTTGTGTGCCCCTGTCCTCAAACCTACCCCCCACACAGGCCCCTCCAGCGTCGGTCTTTCCTCACCTTTCCCCAGGTAGCGGGATTTGTCTCCGTCTCTTAGTTCCAGAGCTTCATAGATACCTGTGGAAGCTCCACTGGGCACAGCTGCTCGGAATCGGCCTGGGGCAGGAGGAATTGGAAGATCACAGGGAGCCCCATCCACCCACTAAGGGCCGAAGTATCCTCTGAGCCCAGGGCAGGAGGCAGACACTCCTGCTTCTTCTCGCTGGGGAGGCGGGTTAGAAGAGGAAGGCCTGGGAAGAACTCTGGGGAAGGGGATCCCAGAAAAAGGAGAGGTTGTGGCACAGAGATGGGAGACAAAGGCCTGATGGGGTTGAGGGTCTTCCAAGGCAAACCATTTCAACGGGCCTATGTTACCCTTGGCTGTGTGCAGGTCCACCTCCACCGTGGGGTTGCCCCTGGAGTCCAGGATTTCCCGGGCAAAGATTTTCTGCATGGCCATGGCTGCAGGACAGGAGACGTGAGTGAGTGCGAACAGTTGATCCCTTAAGGAACCCAAAATCCCTTGCCCTTTAAGAGTCTTCCCCACCCCAAGAAGGCAGGTGCTGGAGCTAAAAATATCCCACAAAAAGGTCACAGACCAAAGAGGCAGGCGAGCCCCCTCCCCCACTCAGAACAGCTCCTATTCCACCCTCCCATCCTAAGACTCCAGGGGCCTCTCTTTTCTGACTCCCCAGATTCCACTACTCCCTGAACCCCCATCTCCCACAGGGCTGCACTTATGCCTTCTCCCCGCACCCTCTGGTAAAGCAATCTGTTCTCCATGGCTTCCTAGCCCGCAAATCCTCTCCTGTTATTCTGGTTCTCATTTTCCTGCTCCTCAGTCTTCTCCAAATCCTCGAGGGGCCCCAAATTCCTCCCCTGCCTCCAACTCTGACTACTCTTCTGTCGCCATCTCTGCCTGCCTCTCTTCAGTCTCATTTCCCTCTCTTTGGGTACTCCCATCCTGCTTGCTCCAACCCCTCCAGTCTTTCTCAAGCACTCCCAGTGTCAGGAGGAAAAAAAGCCGACGTTTCCCTCAATTGCTCCAAGCCAGCGCCACCCGCGCCCTTTACAAGGCCCATCCTCCGGGGATGAAAGATTCATCAGACCTGGGTTGTCTTCACTGGAGGTTTGAGGTGAGCTCCGAGTTTGGTGGCAGCTGGGACACAGTCAGTTCACCCCCTCTCAGGCTGGGCATTTATCCCCGAGCCTCCCTGTCCCCCAGCCAGCCCCGCCTCTCTCCCTCTCCATCCTCCCCCTCCACACTGGGCTGGTAGCCAAGTGCCCACTACAGCCTAAAGAAGCCTTTGGCCCTGGGCACCTGCCCCCTTCCCAAAGGCCAATCACTCCTATCCTTTCTCTCTGTCTCCCAGTAAAGTCCCTACTTTTAATTCTACCTCTGGGGAGGAGCAGGGGAGGGACTTCAGACTAGGGGGGTCTCTCCCCTCCCCAGGATTATATTCCCCTTTTGCAAAGGTTAAAGAGGAACGACTGCCCTTTAGGAAAGGCCACGGGTAACCTGAGCACTGCAGGACTGGGGAGGGGGCCTGGAAGAGGGGCTGCAGGATTGACATCCACACATGCTCAGCTCACTTGGCGGGCGCAGAGCTGCCTCTGCCCTGAGTAGGGGAGGCGGCTGGGGGTTCTGGGCAAGCTCTGAGGTCTAAAATTGAACCCCCGACTCCGAAGGCGAGAGGGTCTCACCTCTCAGGGTCCTCATAGCGGCCTCTCTCGGCTCCACCCCATCCTACCCTCTCTAGGCCAGCAAGAGGGTGGAGAAGGGAGCAGGGAGCCAAATTTAGACGGGCCCTCAAAGTTGGCGCGGCTCCCTGCTGATAGCGCTAGGACAGCACTTATCGCCGTGCGTGGAGACTGTCAGTCAGGAGCCCCTTTCCCTAACGACTGCGGGCACTTCAGGGCGCGGTCCTAGCCCATCAATGAATGATGCTGAATCAGGAGTGAAAAAAATGAATGGACGGGAGGAGGGGAGTGGCCCTTTGTGAGCGTCCGAACGCCCGGGGCCAGTCCGGCGGTCCGCTCGGAGCATTGCAGGGAGGTGGGTCTCTGCTTTCGGTAACCGTGTCCGCCTGGGCGGGCCTGGGGGGAGTGTGGGGCTGCCCCGAGTTCTGCAGCAGCCCCGGCCGGGAGAGGGAGGCACGCCGAGGCTCGGGCCGGCCGGACAGCCGGCGAGGGTCACAGGGCGCCTCGGCTCCTCGCCCCCGACTCGGAGGTCCCTCCCGCCGGCGCCGGAGCGGCCCGCGCCCGGTGACTCACCCCCGCGGCCCTCTCCCTAGTGCCCCTCCCGGCCCCGCAGAGTCTGCCTGTCAGCCCCCACCCCAGGATCCCTCCCCCCATGTCCCATCTCGCCCCTCCCCCCTTATCTCTGGCCGCTCCCTCCCGGGATTTTTCCACCCGGGAGTAGGGGGTGCGGCAGGTGAGAGGTCAGGAGATGGCGGGCGGGGAGCGCTGCCACGTGCCTGAGTGTGGCCCTGCCCTAGCGGGCCAGTGACTCAGCCACGCCGGCTGTCGAGGAACACGGGCTCGGGGGGCATCGGATGCCCAAAGGGCTCGGAGTGGCCGCAGGGAACCACGCCGGACTCGGGAGGAAGACAGAAACGACGCCCCTGCCAGCCCCGAAGGCGCCCCTCCCCCGAGGGACCGGAAGCGGCCCAGCCCCTCGGCGGCCAGGCTGGCCAGGGGAGACCAATTCACCTAAGCCCGCCGCGAGGTCCTGCCCCACCCGCTTCCCAGTTGTAGGCGAGAGAACTAATCGCACGCAAGTTCTTAGCATAAGTTTTACTGAAAAAGAAGAAGAAAAAAAACCCCAACTGGTCCAAAGTAGAAGGGACTTTCCCCTTCTTGAAAAAGTTGCAAATCTTGAAACTTCTTAGTATTCTTCCGCCTTGAAAAATAGTCCCGTCCGTCTCGCCTCGTGGGCGCCCGCGCCCAGTGACCTCTGCAGAGACGGGCCAAGGGGCACGGCCAGTGACCCAAACTGCTGGCCAGGGGACGGGCGGGGCTGGGACGTCGCTGTGGGGCTCGGGGCTGGAACTGATCCAGCAAGGGATAATCCCCTGGAATGGGAGTGGGCTCTAGTGAGTCCAACTTGTGCCACCCAGGGAGATGCTGGGGACACAAGTGTCCCCAGTGGATGCCTTCAACTCTGTAAACGGCTAGGCTATTTTGTCAAATTCCCCTAGCTCCCTTGTTTCTTGAATAAATAAAATCAAGAGTGGAGAAGCGGTAACGCGCGCGCCTCGCCCCCGCCCCTTCCGCCCGGCGGGAGACACGTCCCCGGCCCGCCTTCCTTGGCATGCGGGTCCAAATCGGTCCGGCCAGAGGCGTCCGGCGCGCACCCGCGAAGCCGGCCGCCGGCCCCAACCGCCCCACGCGCCTTCCCACCCGGCCCCGGCGCACGCGCGGGCGCACGCGCCGCCGCCACCCGCCGTTCCTTCCCTTCGGCGGAGGTGGGGGAAGGGGGAGTCGTTCCGTTTAACCCTGAGTTCCCCAAACCCTCTTTAATTTGCTAAATTTGCAGCTTGCTAATTCTTCCTCCTTTCACTTTCTTTCCTCCCTCCGGCTCACTCCCTTCCCCTATCCCAAAGACTAGTTTATATTCAATGAGAACTGGAGCGAGCCCTAACCCTAACCTTTCCCTGCCCCCCCCCCCCCCCCCCAGCCTTTGACATTGCTTTCACTCGAACTCTGCAAATTTTGCAATAGGGGGAGGGATTTTTAAAATTGCATTTGCAAAGTTCGGTATCTGGGCAGGCAAGAGGGGGGAGGGAGGGAGCGGGGAGCAGGCCCCGCCCCTACCGCCCTTTGCAAATAAAAATCTAGAGGAGGGGGGGAGGAGCAGGAAGTGGCGGTGCGAGGGCTGCTGCACAGCTAGCAGAGCCGCGGTCCGGACAGCAGCGCGTGCCCCAAGCTCTCCGCCTCCCCCCGCCCGCCAGCCCGAGGCAGCCCGAGCCCAGCCCGCGGCCCCAGCAGCAGCGCCGAGAGCAGCCCCAGCAGCAGCGCCATGGCCGGGTGGAACGCCTACATCGACAACCTCATGGCGGACGGGACCTGTCAGGACGCGGCCATCGTGGGCTATAAGGACTCGCCCTCCGTCTGGGCCGCCGTCCCCGGGAAAACCTTCGTCAACATCACGGTACTGCGAGGCCTGCGCGGTCTGGGGCACTGGCCGGGCTCGGACGCTGAGGGAGGGACTTGGGTGGGGGCGGGCGCGGTCTGGGGAGGGCAGCGGATGGCCGTGACCCGGTCCTTGCCCAGGAAGCGGCATGAATGGCGGCTGCACGTGAACGGGTCCCTCTGTTGCCCCCCAAGTCCTACGCCCCAGGCGGCGGTGCCCGTCCCGCCCGCCGCCCCGCTTTCTGCGACGGGGCGTTACATCCGGGGCACAGGGCGGGGAGGGGCGCGCCGCCCGGTGCGGCGGCCCACTTCCGCCTCCTCCAGGGCGAGGCGGGCACGCGCTGCAATTTCAACCAGGGATTGTGATTGAGAGGGGACTTGGGGACCCGTGGACCCCCAGCTCTACTTCCGGCCGCCCGCTCGCGCCCCCTCCACCATTGTTTCTCTTTATGCGGGTGGGAGCCCCAGTCGCGTGGCCTGGGTCCTATGCCGGTCCTCTGGGCTCCCTGCCCCTCCCAACTCCATTAGAGAGGGCGAGGCCGCCACACGCCCCCCCTCCCCCCGAAGTCGGCATGTTGGACTCAACATTCCTGTGAGAACAATCCCGGAAGTCCCCTCGCCCTCCCTTCCCGCCATCCGGCGGGGCCTGCAGCAGGGGAACTTTGTGAGAAGTTCTAGGACAGTATGAGTGAAGGAATAGGGGATGACTACTGCTGTCCCCATCACCACCTCCCCTGTCCACACTGCCCGGAAGTGGGGAGGGGGAGCGGAAGTTCAAAAGGGGGGGAAGGGGATTTCCGGGCGGGAGGGGACCGGATGTGGGGATTTGGGGTGTAAGGGGGAGGGGAGAAAGGTTCCCTAGGGTATCTAGACCCGAGAGCTGGCTTGCTGGGTCTAGCCCCGGGCCCCCTTCAAAAGTTTTCCGACTTTCCCGGAAAGCCCCCAGGGATCTGATTCCTCATCGTGGGGCATAGATAACCTGGACCTAAGCTCTTAGGTTACTTGGAGACCCAGGCGTCCGGGCCCCTAACAACTCCTGCAGAACCTTTGACCAAATAAGGGCAAAGCTGCTTCTCCTGCTTAGCCCGCCCCCTCCCTTCCCCTCTTCGCTTCTGCTTTTCCTGAAGGAGAGTTCTGAGCATCCAAAGGCTCCCCACTCCGTGTTACTGCACTATCCTCACTGGCTTTTCGCCCTCTATTTCCTGGGTTTGCTTTCCCTATTAAACCAGGTCTAAGTCTCCAAAGGAAGCATGTTGTCCCTTCCTATTACTATTCCCTAGGTTTGAGGATCATAATCTTTTTGTGCACTGACTTCTAACAGTCCTGTGTACAAAGCACATAACCTATGCCTCTCCCCACCGGGGGGCTCTAGTTCTGGGAAGTGGAAGGCAGGTGGGTCCTTGGAGATAATGGGAACCTTAGTATAGTAACTCGGTGGGTGTACTAACTTGGTTCCCCTTCCAGCCAGCTGAGGTTGGTGTCCTGGTTGGCAAAGACCGGTCAAGTTTTTTCGTGAATGGGCTGACACTTGGGGGCCAGAAATGTTCTGTGATCCGGGACTCACTGCTGCAGGATGGAGAATTTACCATGGATCTTCGTACCAAGAGCACCGGCGGAGCCCCCACCTTCAACATCACTGTCACCATGACTGCCAAGAGTGAGTTTCTGAATCTTACTAGCTCCAAGGTCCCTAGTGTACCTCCTCCTGTTAATTTTTTGGCTGCTTTTTCTGTGTGGTTCCTCCTCAGTATGAAGGGACCAGACCAGCTTTGGCTCCCAGCCTGCTGGATGCTGGGACTCTGGATAGTCCCTCCAGTTCTGTCTCAGTTCCTCATCTTGTAATATAAAGAAGTTGAACTGTATTACCTCTTAAGTTCCTTCCTGCCTTGAGCCTTTTCGGACGAGAAACTCCCTGTTTCCTTGGAGGAGGTAGACTGTTGGTCGTAAGTCCGCACTTAGCTCTCATCTTTTGAGCCTTCTGTTAAAACTCGGAGGCGGCAGGCTCCTCTACAGCCATTTCTAGCCTTAACACGAGTCAACAGTCTACACGCCTTTGACCCCTAAATTTTAGCGGGTTCCTTTCCAGCCTTTAAGCTTGATTTTCCCCTTTTGAAAAGCCCTATTGTTTCAGGGTGACTGACAGCCTGCCTGTGTGTGGGGGGGCGGGGTTGGGAGAGATGAGGTTGGGTTACAGCCCCCAGGGCTGGACAGCTGCTGAACAGCTGGCAGGGGGTGGAATTGCGACACCTGGGTCCTAGCCTTCTTTCTCTTTCCTCTAGCGCTAGTCCTGCTGATGGGCAAAGAAGGTGTCCACGGTGGTATGATCAACAAGAAATGTTATGAAATGGCCTCCCACCTGCGGCGTTCCCAGTACTGACCTCGTCTGTCCCTTCCCTCCACCACTCCCCACTGCTTTTGCACCCCTTTCCTTCCCTTCCCATACACACACATACACCATTTTTATTTTTGGGGCCATTACCCCACATCCCTTATTGCTGCCAAAACCACATGGGCTGGGGGCCGGGGCTGGATGGACAGACACCTCCCCCTACCCATACCCCTCCTGTGTGTGGTTGGAAAACTTTTTTGTTTTTTGGGTTTTTTTTCTGAATAAAAAAGATTCTACTAACAAGGTGCTGTGTGGTTTTAGCCTGGGTGTCAGGATGGAGGACACTCTCTATACCTGCCTCCTTTATCCTGGCTTGGGGTTAGGAGCAAGAGTGTTGAGGCACTACTTCCAGGACTAAGCACCTGCTTCAGGCCTACCTAGCCAGCTGGCCCAGCCCTTCCACGGGGGCATTTCCAGCCCTAGGTCGGCAGTGTCCTAGAGGAATTGGTGGATAATGGAATAGAGCCATCCAGACAGAGAATGGGGCCAGGCCTGCGGGAAAGGCAGGGCCAGTTGAGTCATCCTCATGTGTGGGTGGGGCTCCCCCTCTTTGAGTCACAACAAATGCCTGCTGGGGTTGTCCCCATGACTACAGGTTAGTCTGCTAGCACTCCCCTGCCCCTTTATGGCAAAAAAGGGGCAATTCACCAAAAGGATAATAAGTTCACTTGTGTGAGAAGGATCTCACCCTGCCTTAGTCCACAAAAACAATTTTATTAACTCAGTAAGTGAAGACCCAGTCCCTTTGCACTCTCAACCCCCTCAAAAGGATGGGGTTCGGTAAGGGAGAAACCTGGGGCGGAAATGTCCCCTATCTCTCAACATAGAAGACTGGGAGGAGGAGGAGGAGGAGCTGTGCAAACAGGTCAGCAGAAGTGGAGGGGTGAGGGGAGCATTAGACCAGGATGGCAACTGAAGAGGAAGAGGAGGAAGGAGAGGCTGGAGGATCCGGGGAAGACCCAGGAAAAACATGGGGGGCTGGGGCTAGGGAGCCAAAGGAGGGGGGAAGTGTGGGACTGGAGCCCAGAAGTGGGGTGCGTTCCGAGGCAGGGTGGTCCCTTGGCTCCCCTGCCTCATCACCCTCTTGCTCCTGAGTTTCTTCTTCCTCCTCGTCCCCAGGACCCCGATGAACGGGCTGCTTGCAGATGGGGCAGGTCTTCCGGGTCTGAGTGAGCCAGGGGTCCACACAGCGGCTGTGATAGGCTGCAGAAGAGAATGAGGTGAAGCACCTGGTGCCTGCTGGTGGAACAGGGACCTGGACACAGGAAGTGAGGGCCTCACCATGAGCACAGGGGAGCACCCTCAGCTTGTCTCCATCCTCATATTCATCCAGGCAGATGGCACAGACATCATACTGGTCTCCTAAGGACGAAAGGAGTCCTTTTACTGAGCCATCCTGGACAGAGCCCACAAGAACTCACTCTGGGAGGCCTCTGGTGGAGCTAAACCCTGCAAAAGTTAGTTTCCCTGGTTTTACAGAACCACTGGAAGTGCTAAGACGGGCAGGGTAAGGCCAGGGTAGAACATGAGGAATTTGGAGTTAGAATGGACAAGCAAAGAGCAGCAGAGGTAAGACGGGAAGTGGGTTTTTTGGAGGGAGGTGTAAGGGTGGAGAGACAGGGAGTGGGAGGAGCGGAAATGGGGGGGCAGGGCTTCTGTTACAGCCTTATATGGGCACTGGAGGCTCCAGGGCCTGAAGACCCAGCCCCTCCTTACCTGTTTCTTCCTTCTCAGACTCAATCCTCCCCATTCCTTCCATTTTTCTTCTCTCTCCACTTTCTCCCTTATTTTATTTCTTTTGTGAGGAAGATTGGCCCTGAGCTAACATCTGTGCCCATCTTCCTCTATTTTATGTGGGATACCGGACAGCATGGCTTGACGAGTGATGCTAGGTCAGCACCCAGGATCCAAACCTGTGAACCCCGGGCCACTGAAGCGGAGCACGTGAACTTAACCACTATGCCATTGGGCCAGTCCCCCACCTTCTCCCTTATAAACAAGTTTGGGCCTCCATCATTTCCCCCAACTATTCCACTTAGTCATTTTTGCCTTCCATCTCCTGCTCTACTCCTATCCTGTCCTCACTGTATGTATGGGAAGGAGGAAGAAAAATGGCATCTCAGGCTGATACCTTCTCCCTGCCATCTTTCTTTGCCCCTTATCTCCTGGGCTCAAATTCCTTCAAAACGAGGTAAGCTGTGGGAAAGGCTCTCCTCTCCCCTTTCCCCCTCACCCTTTTGATAGTCATGTGTAGGAATCTGTTTCAGCTGCTCTTTGGTCAGTCGATTCCGCTGGAGCCGTTTCCGGTGCTGGATACAACGAACTATCTGGGGAGAGTGGGAGTGGATGGACCAGGCTTAGGGAACAGAACTGGACAATCCAGTAGAAACCATTCCACCTCCCAACTTCAGATCCAGCCTGGCTTTAAAGGCCTTGGCTCTTCCCATCATACTCCCTGAGCTACTCACCATCACTGCTCCCATGGCCAAAACCAGCAGTCCCACAATCCCTGTGAAAGGGATGAGGTAATAGCCCAAGGGGAAGCTATTGTCTGGGACCAGAAGCACCCGAGCCCTGGGAATAGGAAGACCAGTATCAGAAGGGCAGGAAAGGCAGAGGAACAAAGTACCTGGCTCTGGACAAGGCCCGTGGATGGGAAAGGGGGTGGGAAGAAAGTCAAGAGGCAGAGTAAGTAGGAAGGGCTGAGGCTGAATGGTGGGGGCACTGAGGCTTGGGCTCCAGGTTAGCATTGAAGTGCTGAAGGAAAAGGGGGAAGGAGGGACATGTCCTACCCCTTCTCATAGACAAAGAGGGCACGCAGGTACTCGGAGCTCCTCTCCCCAATAAACACAGATGGGATCCAGATCTGCTGCTGGATTTCCTCTGCAAGGATCAGGGCATTACACTGGGACCCAACCTTCCACTCAAATCCTTTAGTAACCCTAGCATTTGGCTCTTTTGCCCCATTCCACCCAAAGGACTGACTTCTTTTCCCTACACTTTCAGCCCTTTCACCATCTCTCAGTCTGAGCACTACTGAAAACCCAGCTGTCCAAATACCCCAGCCTTACCACTATTCCACACCATGTTCAGAAGTTCATTGGAATTCACATTGTGTACCACAGCTGCACCATACCCAGCCTTCTGAGCATTTAGGACCTAGGGAGACAAGGCAGGAGATAAGGAGCCATCATGGGCCTTACCTCCCTTCATTCCTGGTGCTTTTTTTTTACCCTCAGCTTCCCAGCTCCCACTCCACATTCAGCAACCTTGAGGTCAAAGTTGCAGTCGAATCTTCGAAGCAGTGCAATAAAGACTGACCCGTTGACCGGGGCTGGGGGTGGTGGGGCAATGGGGCTGCAGGCATTGGCTGGGTGAGCCTCCACAAGGAAGCCCTGGAGAAGAAAAGCAAACAACAGCTGGATTTCACCTCCCTAGGTTCTGCTCCCCACAGGGCCCCACCAAGCACACTGGCTCTCACAAGCTGCATGTCTTCTATTCCTCACTTCCTTCTCATTCCTGGGGCCTGAGCATCTGGCCTGAGCCAGAAGTCTACCTGTTCTCTTAGCCTCCTGAAGATGCAATGACATCCAACCCTCCCTTTACCGACCCTCCCAATATCCCTCTCTCTGTCCCAAATGAGCTAATCTATACCCCTACTCCAAGCTGATTCAAATTCTTCTGCCTTCCAGTTTCCCACTGATTGTGATTCAATTCTCCACTCATCCATGTCACTTTCTCTCAAGTTCTGTTTCACATTCCCTTCTCTGGTACATACTTATACAGAACATACTCCCCTCTGTTAAAAAAAAAAAGACAACAGGCCCAAAATGTAGTAACTCGTGCTAAGCCCCACCATTACCGAATCAAGACTTGGTAAGTAACTTAATTACAGTTTCAGCCTCCCCCAGGAATGGAATCTTAAACCAGTCAATCTGGAATTACCTGGTCAGCATCAGTGAGGTAATCTGCCTGACAGACCCCTGCTGTCTCCTAAAGAAAGTTGGTCTTGCCACAATCAGCTTTTTGCTAGTATAACTTCCTTGTCTGGTCCCCTTCTGCCTATAAAAGTCTTTTACTTTGTACAGTTCTTGGGAGCTCCTTGCTATCTACCAGACGGGATGCTGGCCGATTCATCAATCACTGGGTACAGCCAGTAAGATCTTTAAAATTAATTTGGTTGAATGTTGTTCTTTAACACCTCCCTTTAATTTTCCAAATACTCCTCTTACAAACAAGCATACTGATATCTATGACCCAACTGAGTTCTTACTATGTGGCAGTCTTTGTGATGAAGTACTATAAAACTATTTATCTAATTTAATCCCCATAATAACCCTGAGATAATTTCTATTATCCTATTTTACAGGAAAACAAACTAAGGCTCAGAGAGAGAATAAACTTGTCAAAGGTCATAGAACCAATGACCCACGGAGCTCCAGAGACTCTACTGATAAGCACCACTTTGCCCTGACTTTTATCATAGTCCATGCGCCCTCTTCCTGTAAGGCTTAGAGTTCTAGGGGCAGACTTTGTCTTCTCCCTCTAGATTCTACCCTGGATGTGCTTGTGCATTTAGTTCCTAAGTGGACTCTTTTCCTACTTCCAGCTTTTACCAAAAGGCAAGGTTCCTCAACCCCTACTAAGGATGGAGAATTTAGGGAAACAGGAAAAAGGTAAGAAAATCACCTGAAGTCCCTCCTGGCTCAATGCAGCCCCAAAAAGAGCTGGAAGGTCTGCAAAGTCCATGCTGGCATTGTGGTCCGAGGTCTGCGGACAAGAGAGTCCATGGTCCCCTTCAGCATGCCACCTCTCTCTTGAGCGCCCTTCCCTCATCTGCCCCTCAGACTCACCGCTCGAATGAGCCCCCGGATGGGGGCTGCTCCCCACAGCACAGTGGCCACAACCACAGGAAGCTGGAAGGCCGCAGGGTGCATGGCAGCGGGAGGGGAGAGGCTAAGGAGGCCGCGTCTCGGTAGCAGGAGCAGATGCGGAGTTCCGCCTCCTCTCCGCCCCGCTTCAGGATCCCAGGGGTCCAACCACCCCCAGGTCCCACTTCCCAGCTACATGGGGGCGCGGGGAAGGAACCCTGACTCGGGGAGTGATATATCCAACCCGTTTAGTGGCGCTGGGAGGGAGACTAAATATATCCTTTTCTGGAATAGGGATAAAAATGGGGAAAGCGGACAGAGGCAAACACAGGTGATAGAAAAACTTCTGGAAGGGTGGGGGAGCTCCAGGAGGTGGGACTTCCGGCCAGGTGGGCCGTCTTCCTATCCCCTGGAAAAGGGTTTCCGGTAAAGAAAGTCAGGCCGCTTCCAGCATTGGACGCTCGAGATGAAGGACTTCCGGTCCTAAAAGGCCGGTTAAAAGAAAGGTTAGAGGTGGAGGCAGTGCGTGTGAAGATGGAAGGAGCACTGAAGCCCCAGAAGACGACCTAGTCGTTTCCCGCTTAGTGCCCGGGATCCTGGAGCTGCCCAGTTTACGAACCTGTCCTCCCTCTGGCCGCCGCCGCTGCGGTACCTTCAGGTCTCGCGAGAGTCCTGACCAGACTTCCCTCCCACCAGCTGAAAGCTTCCTGCGTCTATCGCGAGAGATCTCCTGACTCTGGCTCGCCTACCTCACTCGATCTCGCGAGATCTTCAAATAAGCTCCTCTCTATTTTCCCGCGATTCCAATTCGGTGAAAACTGCGTCGCCGCTCTGGCTTTCTAAATCAGCCACACCCCTTCCCGTACCCATCCTTGAAGCCCCTCCTTTAGCTCCGCCTTATTCCCGGCCGCCTTTGCGCTGCTCGCCTGCGCCTGCGCCAGCTTCCAGCTTATGCTGATCGTGAGAGCTTGAGGGGCGTGCGCGCGCGCGCGCCCTCCCCCTGTTGCGCGCGCGGTGTCACCTTGGGCGCGAGCGTGGCCGCGCGCGCACGGGACTCGGAGCCGGGGGCCATTGAGTGGCGATGGCGGCGACGGCGAGTCCCGGGGCTGGCGGGATGGACGCGAAGGCCCGCACCTCCCCTAAGTCCGTCAAGTTCCTGTTTGGGGGCCTGGCCGGGTAAGCTCAGGCCCCAGGGATGGGAAAGGAGGATGATGGGACGGGTGCGAGGAACTGGGCCCTGTTCATCCTTGGGTCTGTTGCAGTGAACTGAGCCGGCATGGGGTCGGCGCAGTCCCCAGAGTATTGCAAGGTCCTTGATGCCCTGCCAGGATCTTTTCACCCATTGCAGGGCCGCTACTGGGCTGCATGCAGGGTTATTGCATAGTCCCTGTCAGGCTACCTGAGTTTCCCAAACCATTGCTTGGCTCTGCCGGGCTGTATGGGGTTTCAGGTCATTGCGTGGGGCTTCTCCTGGTCTATGTGGAGGCTCAGGTCATGAGTGCCCACCTCTCTTTCCTGGGTCAGACTGCATGTGGTCCCAGGTCACTGCTTGACCTCCTTGGAGCTGCATGGAGCACTTTGATGATTGCCTGGCCTCTCCTGGACTCCTGGACTTTTCAGACCCATTGCTCTTGGTACACACAGAGACTCATATACATGCCCGTCAGCCTCCTGAGCACTTAGACAATCGCATGGCAGGCCCTGCCCTTTGTGACCCCTTGTTGCCAGGCTCCATTGGGCATTGGTAGATCTGGGACACCTGGCCCTTGACTCCACCCCTGTCTTCCTCCAGGATGGGAGCTACAGTTTTTGTGCAACCCCTGGACCTGGTGAAGAATCGGATGCAGCTGAGTGGGGAAGGAGCCAAGACACGAGAATACAAAACCAGCTTCCATGCCCTCACCAGCATCCTGAGGGCAGAAGGACTGAGGGGCATTTACACTGGGTATTGGGGGCATACCATGAAATGAGGGATAGGGTGTGGTTGGCAGCTCCAGACCTTGGCCTGATGCACTGACCCCTTCACTCCCCAGGCTGTCAGCTGGCCTGCTGCGCCAGGCTACCTACACCACTACTCGCCTTGGCATCTATACCGTGCTGTTTGAGCGCCTGACTGGGGCTGATGGTACACCCCCAGGCTTTCTGCTGAAGGCTGTGATTGGCATGACTGCAGGTGCAACTGGTGCCTTTGTGGGAACACCAGCTGAGGTGGCTCTTATTCGCATGACTGCCGATGGCCGGTGAGTTCCAGGTCTGAACCTGCCCCCAGCCCCATTCCCTGGAATCTAGAATGAAAGGATTGATTTCTTATCCTAGATCCAGAGCAGAGCATTCACTTGTTCTGGCCTCCCTTTCTTTGCTCCTGCGGGACAGGGTGGTCTATCCTGAGCTTGGCCTCTCCCTGCCTTCCCACCAGGCTTCCAGCTGACCAGCGCCGTGGCTACAAAAATGTGTTTAATGCCCTGATTCGAATTGTCCGGGAGGAGGGGGTTCTCACACTATGGAGGGTGAGTAAAAGGGCTGGAGACTTGGGGGATGTGGGGTCGGGTCTCGGCCATCTCTGATTTTTTCCCGCTCTCCCACCCCAGGGCTGCATCCCTACCATGGCTCGGGCTGTTGTTGTCAATGCTGCTCAGCTTGCCTCCTACTCCCAATCCAAGCAGTTCTTACTGGACTCAGGTGAGGTCCAGAGCTGGGCCCTCAGCTCCCAGCTTGGCCTGGGCCAGCTCTGAGCTGACTGCCATCCCCTGCTCCACCTCCCCCAGGCTACTTCTCTGACAACATCCTGTGCCATTTCTGTGCCAGCATGATCAGCGGCCTGGTCACCACTGCTGCCTCCATGCCAGTGGACATTGTCAAGACCCGGTGAGTATGCGGGCCTGGGCCTGGAGATGGATAGGAGGGCCCCCTTTATGTCTCTTATGCCCCTACCCTCCTCTCCTTCAGGATCCAGAACATGCGAATGATTGATGGGAAGCCAGAATACAAGAATGGACTGGTGAGGAAGCAGGGCGGGGGGCTTGGGCTGGAGGATTGGATGTCCTGGGAGGGCAGTGAGGGTAGCTGCATAGGAGGGACAGGGTGCCAGAGGCCAGGTCCTAGCCTCAGCACCCTGCCTGCCTGTCCAGGACGTGCTGGTGAAGGTCGTCCGCTACGAGGGCTTCTTCAGCCTGTGGAAGGGCTTTACACCGTACTATGCCCGCCTGGGCCCCCACACCGTCCTCACCTTCATCTTCTTGGAGCAGATGAACAAAGCGTACAAGCGTCTCTTCCTCAGTGGCTGAGGTGGGCGAGGGGCCTGGAGCCGGTGTGCTGGGGCTCCCACTCGCCCGCTGCTCCTGCAGTCAGTGCACCCCCGGGGGGCCTGGACTCTGCTGCCTGGGCCCCTCTATTTATTTTCCCTCCACAGTGTGGTGCCCCCTCTGCGGTAAAGGACTGGTCTGTCCCACCCCTGCTCCAGCTTGCCCTGCTTGTCCTGATCCTCATGACCTCTCTGTCCCTGCCGGTGCCTTGGGGGGAGTTGGGAGACTCCCTGAGGATTTCTGGCCTCCTCTTGGGTGTTAGTTTCAGGACACATAGGACAGCAAAAGATCCGCCCCTTCTCAGTGGGGAAACCGAGGCAGAGCCGAGGGGACAGGAGAGAGCAGAAGCTGTCAAGATGGTCAAAGGGTCTGCAGGGGGAGGACATGGCCCTCCCTGCACCTCACTGAGGACGTAATCAATAAATTGGATTGATGACACCACCCCAAATCTGGAGAGTTGTGGGGGCAGGTGGGAGAGGAGACTGGACAAAGAAGCAGCTGCCCCTGAAGAACAGGACCTGGAGTTTTTAAGAAAAATTATTAAAGACAAGCACCCGCTGGTTTTACGCAAATGCTATGTAAATGAGTCTTGCTGCAGCAGTTGACGGGGGTGAGGAAAACCAAGACTCAGGCCCTGGGGGCTTCTTCCCAGCCACTTGCCACAGACAGATGCATGAGTCGGCTCACGTTCTCCCAGGAAAAAGCCTGTGGGGTTGTGACTGCTTCTGCAGCCTGAGAAGGGAGGGAATCACGAGGCTCTGAGGGGAAGCTGGCCTGTGGGAATGCAGGGGCAGGACCCCAAAGCCTGGAGGCTTGAGGAAAGCGAGGGTGGTATTAGAGACTTGATCTGGGCCCCCGGCTGGGGGGAGTTCTGCCGTATCTGTTTCTTTAGAAGGAGATGTGTGATTCCCAGGCCCTGCCCTCAAGGAGCCCAACAGCCTCTTGGGGCATAAAAGGGCATGGGAAGGTCAACTGGAAGGAGGGCTGGGCAGCGGGAGGCCCGAAGGCCTTGAGCCAGGCCAGGGGACAGGCAGGCAGCAGGTGGGAGCTTCCCCCTTGGCAGGGCCTCCTCAATAGAAGAGGAGGTGGTGCCTCGCCGCCTGGCGTCCCTGCTGGGCCCTCCCACCTCTGCGGCTCTGCTTACCCCCTCCTTGCACATGCTAGCCTGGGCCACAGTGGCCACTTTGAGACACTTGGAGGCTGGACCTTGTTCTTAAGGAGTTCCAGGTCCAGAAGGGAAGATGACACAGGAGCAGTTGGGAAACTGGGAGTGTAGCAATAGACCATTACTTGGAGCACCTGGCCCAGCCTGGGGGAGGAGAGACCTGTGCACAGTAGCAGTTAGGCTGGTCGGGGAAGGGGATGGGGCCGCACTTCTGGCTGATCTGAGAGCAGAGGCTTAGAGGAGAAATGCTGGGGAACAGGTGATCTATGCAAAGTTTGTGAAGTCTGTCAAAGCTGAACTGTGAGGTGGGGTCAGTGCACACAAGTCCTTGATCGCCAAACTCAAGAGTTTGTCCTCTACCGGGAGAAGAGTTCAAAGCAGGGGAGAGATGCAGTCAGGTTTTCAAGATAAGAAGTTCTTCCAACACCGTCTGGAGGAGGGGGTCTGTGGAGCCAGAAAGGCTCAGGCTTCACTCCCATTCTCTGGGCCCCAGTCCTTGGATTGCAGAGAAAGCCCCACCCAGTGTGGTAAAGGGAATGGCAGAATCTATCGCACAATGGAGAGCAGTGGGTTCCATTTGTCTGTGTCCTAGCTTGACAGCAGGAAACCCAGGACTATTCAGTAAAACCCACCAAGGTGGCACACACCACCAGGCCCACACCCTTCTGTCCCTCTGACCTGGGCAGAGCAGGAGAGCTGCATTTCTGAGGCCACAAGTGTGAACAGACACCCACCTTCACTCCTAATACTGCAGGCTGCAGGCAGGCCTCAGCAATGTCACAAAGCTCCAGGGAAACATGGTTCTTGAGCTGGACCTGGAGCTTGGGGTGGCCTGGTGGGTGGTCACCCCTGGAGGAGAGAAGGAGGCACCAGGTGGGGGAAGTGCAGGCTCAGACTAGAGCTGTTTGGGCGAGTAGCGTAAGGCATGCGGGGGGCAGTTGGGGCCTGAGATGCTGGTGACAGGTGCCCCAGCCACTCTCCCTCTCCAAAAGAAACCAAATTTTCTTCTTTAAATTATTTTTTATTATACCAATAATACACGATGGTGGAAAACTAGAAAATGCTAAGCAGAGGAAAATGAAAAACCATCCATATCTATCCTACCCAGAGAATCAGGGCTCACATCTTGATAAATCTCTTTCCAAGTTTTCTTCAAAATGCAGATACATGTCAGAACCACGCCCTATTCTATTTATTTGCTTTTTCCTAAAACTTCCCAAAAGTGATGGGGTAGTAACCCCAAAAGTGGGGAAAAACAAAACAAAACCATGTGGCATTGGGAGCTTGGTTCTGTGGGCCACCCCACTCCATCTCACTACTCCTGACTTGTGGGTCTGGGTTGTGTGCCTGTGGTGTGAAGAGGAGGCTTCTGACGAAGGAAAAGTAATGAAGACCTTCCACTGAGCCTGTGCTCCTTTCCCCCTCACAGCGCCTCCCCCCTCCAGCTAGATCCTAGTAGGAAAGCCCATCAGAGCCTCTCTCAAGGTCCCCAAACCACCCCCCTCAGAGGCTGTGGCCGGAGTACCTAATGCTCACTGTACCCAGCAGGTCCTGACCACGACCCAGACTCAGGGCAGAGGGCCGCCGTCCTGCCACCAGGGGCCCCACGCGGCCATTAGGCCGTACCCACAGGAAAAGGCTGGAGCGGAAAGTGGGGAGTGACCCTTGAAGGAAAAGCAGCCAGGCCTGGGGCACAGTCACTTGCCTTCCCCTCTGCAGCTCCAGATGTGTGGTGTGTGTGGCCGTGGCCAGGGCAGCAGACTGGCCAAAGTCCAGGGCCTGTGGTTTCCCGTGCTGGACCCAGGTCAGCAGCAGGATGAGGACCACAGAGGCAAAGAGAAGCCAGAGGAAACCCAAAATGTAGAAGCCCAAGGGGAGGAGGCAGCAAAAGTCAGGGTTGAGAAAAGGGTCATTTCTAGAGCTATCCAAATTCTCTTGACCCACCCCAAGGACCATCAAGGAGTTGATATCGGTCGTGGGTTTTGTGGATTCTAAGTTAGTAGTGACTGAGGTGGGCTCTGGGGTGGTGGGCTCTGGGGTGGTCAGGGTTGTGGTGGGCTCTGGGGTGGTCGGCATGGTGGTGGGCTCTGGGGTGGTGGTGGGCTCTGGGGTGGTCAGGGTTGTGGTGGGCTCTGGGGGGGTGGTGGGCTCTGGGGTGGTGGTGGGCTCTGGGGTACTTGGGGTGGTGGTGGGTTCTGGGGTAGTTGGGGTTGTGGGCTCTGGGGTGGTCGGCATTGTGGTGGGTTCAGTAGAGCTTTTTGACATTTTGGAGAATCTGATGAATTCGGTGATGTATGGGAATGTGGTCTGTTTCTTAGTGGACTCTTCGGTTGGGGGCAAGTAGGGCATTTGGCTCTGTAGAGAAGCACTAGGTTCTAAGTAGAGTAGGCCTTGGTGGGTTGTATTGGCTTCAGTGTTGGTAGAGAAGCTGACCATACCCCTCATGGTCGTCACCTCCTCTCTATAGTCATCATAGTCTATGTCCTCATCACCAGCGGTGGAGCAGCCCTCCCCTGCGTAGGTGTAGACGGGTTGGTTGTCACATCTCACACTTGCCACATTGGGGGTCATGGCCTTGACATCTGTACCGTTCTTCCATACGTAGACATTCTTCTCATTGGCCTCCAGCCAGTGCTTGAAATAGAGGATCTCACAGTTGCACTTCCAGGGGTTGTCGTGGAGAAAAGCAAAAGGCAGGATGAGGTCCCCAAAGAAGCGCTTTGGTATTGTGTACAGCCAGTTCTGTTGGAGGTAGAGGGTGTCGAGGTCCTCCAACCCATCCAGGAGCCCAGGGGGCAGCTCCTGCAACTTGTTCTCAGCCAGATTGAGCTTCTTCAGCTGGGCTGTGGGCCTTAATAGATCAGGGGGCAGACTCTTCAGTTTATTGCCACGCAGGGAGAGCTCATGGAGTTTGCTCAGGCCATTCAGGTCATGAGGAAACAAGGAGGTCAGCTGGTTGAAGGAGACATCCAGGGTAGTGAGTGCTGGCAGTGCTTGTCCTAGCAAGGGCAGGCCTTTCAACTGGTTGTGGGAGATATCCAGGGTATCCAGCAGTGGCAGCATACTGTCAGTCGTCAGCGTGGTCAGCTGGCATTTAACCAGGTACAGCTGAGTGAGGCGAGTCAGAAACACCGCGGAGGACGTAGAGAAGCTGCCCAGGGGATTCTCATCCAGGTGGAGGATAGCTGTGTCTTTTGGCAGATCGGGAGGCAGCGTCTTCAGCCTCCGATTATCACAGTTCACTTCCACCTTGGCCACTTTGGAGACCTCACAGATAGATTCGGGGTGTGAAGGGCTTGGCAGCAGGAGCAGCAGGAAGAGGAGAGGCATGGGGACCTGTCGGCGAGGGGGGCTTGAGTGGGCAGCCCACTGGCCCCCAGCATTATTCCCCCAGGCCCTAGCCCCCACTGCCGCCTCCAGGATCCCTTCCAGAAACTCAGCTCCCACACCTCCCAATCTCTCCACTCCCCTCTCCTACCCTTGCCCCCCAAAGCCTAAACTGCTAGCTCCAGGTCTTTGGCTCTTATCCCTCCCTCACCCCCCCTCCCCCAGCCCCAAGCCCAGCTTACAGGCAGGCAGAAAGACCTCTGAAGGCACAGGGCTTCTTCTAGGGTGTGACTCGGTTCTTCTCTCTTCCAGCTCCAGGGAAGGCAGGAAGGGGGTGGGGACTGAGAGGAAATGCTAGCCTGATAGGGACTCCTGTGACCTGCAGAACAGTCTCCCTCCCGGACATAGGCCCTTATCACCTCCTTCCACAACTTTCCCCTAAGCCCTTCTTTTGGCTCTACTCTTTCCCACTTTCCTTCTACGCTGGGGAGATTGAGAGTGACTCCTCCAACCACCACCCTCATCCAGCTCTTAAAAACCTCTCCAGCTGCCACTCTCACTTCCCCTTCAGAGCTACATTCTTAGAGTTGCCTAATTTTAATCCTTGTTCCCTCTGTCTTCACTCCATTCTAGTCTGGTTCCCCCCAAGCCCCACTCCATTGGGTTAGTTATTGCCAAGGTCACCAGTGCCCCCCACTCCTCTGCATCCACTGGACACCTCTCCTTTATGATCTTACTTGTTTTCTGCAGCCTGCATCCCCATGGCCACTCCCACCCTGGGACTCATGGCACTAATTTTCCTTGTTTTCCTCTTACTTCTCTAGCTGGCCCTTCTCAATCTCCTTTGTGGATTCCTCTTCCTCTGTCCTTTAAGAAAAATTAACCTTCCCCCAGAGTTTGGCCTTTGGCCCTCTTCTTATGCTATACAAACACCTGAGACTATCCTCATCCATGCCCTTGCCTTCAACTACCACCCCAACCCCAGTGACTCTCAAATCTTTATCTGTAGCCCAGACCCCTCTCCTGAGACCCAAACACATATACCCCACTGCCTTTAGAATTTCTTGGATGTCCCACAGGCACTAAAACAATATGTTCAAACCTGAGCTTGTCATCTCTTTCCAAATAGCTTATCCTCTTGTGTTGTCCAGCCTGGGAAATGGTACCCTCATCTACTCATTTATCTACCCATTCAGTCCATACAAACAAAATCCTTGGCAGTCATCCTAATGCCTCCCCTCCTTCATTCCCACATCCAACCTCTCACCAAGTCCCACTGACTTTACCTCCTAATCTCTCTCAAATCCACTTCTTTCCATCCCTGCTGCCACCATTCCTAATCCAGGGGGCCATCTTGTCTCTACTGCTTCACTGCTCAGCTCCCAGCTGGTCTCCCAGCTTTCTGACTTCCCTTCTTCTCCCCATTCCCCACTGGAGTGGTCCTTCAGAACTTCAAATTTGCTCATATCCTTCCACTGCTTGAAACTCATCAGTGGCTCCTTATAGCTCTCAGGAGGAAGTCTTAGATCCCTAACATGGCCTACAGGATCCTGTGTGATCTGATCTTCCTACCTGTCCAGCTCCATCTCTTAACACTCCACACTTCACTCGAGATCATTCTCATTTTTTTTTTTTTTTTGAAGAAGACTAGCCCTGAGCTAACATCTGCTACCAATCCTCCTCTTTTTGCTGAGGAAGACTGGCCCTGAGCTAACATCCGTGCCCCTCTTCTTCTACTTTATATGTGGGAGCCTACCACAGCATGGCTTGCCAAGTGGTGCCATGTCCGCACCCGGGATCTGAACCGGCAAACCCCAGGCCACCAAAACGGAACATGTGAACTTAACCGCTGCGCCACCGGACTGGCCCCAGATCATTCTCATTCTGTGCCAGCTCTCTTCTCACCCCTCATCCCCTTCTGCCTAACTCTTACTTATCTGGAAAGTTGCAGCCAAGAATTTCTTCCTCTGGAAAGCCTTTTAGCACTTCCCAAGACCAGGTTACGTGCCTATTTCAGAAAGTCAGCCACCATGTCTGTTGGTCCACTGCCCTTTCTTTTTTCTTTTTTGAGGAAGATTAGCCCTGAGCTAACATCTGCCATCAATCCTCCTCTTTTTGTTGAGGAAGACTGGCAGTGAGCTAACTCTGTGCCCATCTTCCTCTACTTTACGTGTGGGACGCCTACCACAGCATGGCTCGACAAGTGGTATGTAGGTCTGCACTTGGGATCAGAACCGGCAACCCCCGGGCTGCTGAAGCAGAACATGCAAACTTAACCACTGCACTACCGGGCCGGCCCTCCTCTCTCTTTTCTTTTGCTTGAGGCAGATTAGCCCTGAGCTAACGTCTTTGTCAGTCTTCCTCTATTTTGTATGTAGGTCTGTGCCCAGGATCCGAACCTGTGAACTCGGGCCGCCAAAGCGAAGCACACTGAACTTAACCACTATGCTGTGGGGCCAGCCCCTACTGCCCTTTCTAATGAGGAAAATGTCCCACCTCCTGTCCCCCAGGAGGAGCACCATGCAACCACATGAGCCTGCCCCTGTCTGCTCCCCACTGGTGGCAGACAAGAGGTGGACACTTGAGCCAAATGCAGTTAATCCATAGACTTGCTGTTTGTATAATTTGCTGGCTGCAAAATGTATTTGAAAATGTAGAGAAAATGAGACTGTAAGCAGCAGGAAGTGAGGTGGGAAGTTGCATAGAGAGAGGCCATGACGTGGAGTAAGGGCCCTGAGGCTGTTGGGTTTTGCTGCATTGTATCAGTTAGAGTTTTTAGTGGTAAGCAACAGAAAATGTTCTGGCTAATTTAGGCTGAAAAGGAGTTTATTAAAAATACATTGGCGGGGGCCGGCCCCGTGGCCGAGTGGTTAAGTTTGTGCACCCTGCTTCAGCGGCCCAGGGTTTCACCAGTTCGAATCCTGGGTGTGGACATGGCACCACTCGTCAAGCCATGCTGAGGCGGCATCCCACATGCCACAACCAGAAGGACCCACAACTAAAAATACACAACTATGTACCGGGGAGCTTTGGGAGAAAAAGGAAAAATTGAAAAAAAAATTACATTGGCTACTTCACAGACTTCTCAGTGAGGGCTAGAGAACCAGACTTGGAAGTGTGTCAGCCAGGAATGGGGCCCAGAATGAGGCTGCAGAACCAGTCTGGTGAGCAAAACTCTGCTCCTGCTGCAAGACCAGGTCACTGAAGCTTGCACCCCTCCAGCTGCTGAGCCAGCACAACCTCCCTGTCGCAGAGAGAGAATCCTGCAGCACCCTTACTCCTTGTGATATCATCTCCTGATTCAAAGTCTGGGTGTGAGTCTGACTGGTCATGCACCTGTGGCCCAGCTGCAAGGGAGGCCAGGGAAGCAAGCATCTGGCATTTTCAGCTTCTTTAACAGGAGGCAATTCTGCTTCTCCAAAGATTCTTAAGTTGAAAGATTTGGCCGACATAGAAAAGACATTCATATGCTTTAGCACCTACTAAAACGATCCTATGTTTTACTTTCTTCAAGTGTCAATGTCCCGAATTTCTTCTAATTTTGCATTTTTGAATGCTTGGGATTAACCCTAATTGGCCATTATGGATTATTCTTTTAATATAATTCTAACTTGGCATGCTCACATTTTATTCAGAACTTTTACATCTAAATTAGAAAATAGGAGTGATTTGTAGATTTCTTTTGAGGGCCTTCATTTTTTTATGTTTGTTTGTTTTGTTATTAGAGTTATGCTGCCCTTGTAAAATAAGTTGGAAATTTTTATATTCTCCGGAAAAGTTAGAAATCATAGAGATTTTCTGTTCTCTGCAGGTTTGGTGGAAATCACCTATAAAACCATCTAGACCTGATGCCATTTGGGGAATACCTCCTCAAATACCTTTCTACTTCCTACTGTAATTATGGTAGGTCTGTTGAAGTTTCCACATCTCGAGTTAATTGTGGTGATTGATATTTTCTAATGAAATATCTATTTCGTGTGACTGTTCAAATTTATTATTGCAAGTTTGAACATTTATACTTTCAACACTTGTTAAAATCTCCTTATCTGTAGTTATGACCCCAATGTTGTTTATTTGTATTTTCCTCTTTCTGTCTCTCTTCCTTTCTCCCTCCCTTTCTTTCTTCATCAGACTTGCCAAAGATTGGTCTGTTTTATTGGACTAGTCAAATAACCAGATTTATTAGTTTTACTAGTCAATTGCTGGGGTTTTTTTGTATTTGATGACAAATGTCTACTTTTATCTTTAATAATTCCTCATACTTTGAGCTTATTTTCATGTTCTCTTTCTATCTTCTTGAGTTGAAATCTCAGTTCACTTATTTTCAATCTCTCCTTCTTTGTGCCATCTCACGTGTTTTATCGTGTAATACCTAAGGTGAATATCCGTAATTTTTTTATCCAGCATCCATTCCTTAGATAAGAGGACCCCAGTTTCCTTTTGGGAGATTCCACCTCCCCAGATGAGTGAAAACTTGATGGGACTATAGAAGTAGGCACTCTGACCTCTCACTTTGGAGACCAAAATGTCTTTGGAAGTTCCTTCCACTAGATTCTTCTTGTCACCACCTGAGATCAGCCCAGGGATGTGACCTAATGATAGACAACTTTACTCGTTCTCCTAGGACTTCAAATGGCGAATGAAGTGACAAAAGAAAAGAAAACAGAACCGGACTTCATTCATTCTCCAAAGTGCTCAGGAAAAGCTGTAGAGCAGTTCCTGCTGCTAAGGCCCCCGGAGCCACCTGATTTCTGAGCCGTCCTAGATGGTCAGTGTTCTCTTAGACCCCGGCGAGCTCCTGCATCTTTCCAAGAAGTCTCTGTTGGATTAAGTTAGGTAGAGTTGATTTCTGTTGCATGCGTCCGAAGAAATCCAATTCTGTGCTCTAGTTGTGGTTCATTTGTAAAGAGTTTGTGCAGAAGACATTGGTTGGAAGTCTATTCAAGATCCATTCAACTTTTTCTCCTTTTTTTGAGAAATTACTCTTACCCCATCCTTAGGATTTTTGGTGGGAAGGACTCTAACCCAGCTGTATGAGTGGACCTAAGTCAGTCACTAGACTGCCTCCCCTTTGACACAGTTTAGGGCCCAAACAAGTACCCTGATATAAGCTGGTCAGGGTATCCCATGGTCAGAGTGACTGGTCCAGAGATAGAAGCAGGAAGTAAGTTGGTCCTTTCACAACAAAGCCCAAGACTTCTGTTGGATGGTTGAGGTATACATACTTTCTTTGGATGTTGACAAGGAAATATGTGACCCCAGGTGAACTGTTGGCATCCATCTTGTGTTCGCATGGACATCTGGCCTTAGGATGAAGCTAATGTCAGGGAAGTTATAATGAAAAAAATGGAAAGAAACCAAGTCCTTGGCGTCATTGAGATGCTGTATCAAACCAATTCTGAAGTTCAGTGAGCCAAACATCCTCTTATTTTTTAAAAAACCGACTGGTTTTGGAATTGTTACTTGCAATATAATAAGCTTTACGAGATAAAGATTGTATTTTCCATTTTTCTTTTTTTTTACGTGAAATTACTTACAAAGGTATTTAAAAATTTTCAGGTGAGGGGGCTGGCCCCATGGCTGAGTGGTTAGGTTTGCACACTCTGCTTCGGTGACCCAGGGTTTCACTGGTTCGAATCCTGGGCGTGGACATGGCACCACTTGTCAAGCCATGCTGAGGCGGCGTCCCACATGCCACAACTAGAAGGACCCACAACTAAAAATACACAACTATGTGCAGGGGGGCTTTGGGAGAAAAAGGAAAAATAAAATCTTTAAAAAACATTTTTCAGGTGGATTTTTTAAAATTAAACTTTTTATTTTGAGATATTTATAGGTTCACATGCAGTTGTGAGAAATAAGACAGAGATCTCATGTACCCTTTACCCAGTTTTCCTGAATGGTAACATCTTTATCATAACCATGATATTGACATTGTTCTGTCAAGATACAGAACATTTCCATCACCATAAGGATCCTTCATGTTACCCTTTTATAACTACATCCACTTCCTTCGTACCCCCACCCCTCCTTACCCCCTGACAACTACTAATCTGTCCCTCGTTTCTGTAATTTTATCATGTCAAGAATGTTATATAAATGGATCATACAGTCTATAACCTTTTAGAATTGTTTTTTTCACTCAGCATAATCCCCCGGAGATTCGTCTAGGTTGCTGCATGCATCAGTAGTTCATATTTTTTTTATTGTTTAGTAGAATTCCAAAGTATGGGTGTACCACAGTTTGTTTAACTGTTCCCCGGTTGAAGGATTCTATGCTGGTTCCAGTTGTTGGCCATTACAAATAAATTTGTTATAAATATTCGTGTACAGATTTTTGTGTGAACACAAGTCTTCATTTCCCTGGGGAAAATGACCGGGAGTGCAGTTTCTGGGTCACAGGGAGTTGCGTGTTTATTTCGGGCTTTGTCTTTGGGTTCATCCTGTTTGGAGTTTGCTCAGCTTCTTGCGTGTGGAAGTTTACGTCTCTTGCCACATTTGGGTAGTTTTCAGGCATTATTTCTTTGAGAACTTTTTCAGCCTCCCTCTGTTTCTCCTCTGTTTCTGGGTCTCTGATGACACAATGGTAGATCCTTTTCATAGTCCCACAAGTCCCTGAGATGATTTTTTTTTTTTATTAATGTTATGATAGATTACAACCTTGTGAGATTTCAGTTGTACATTTTTGTTAGTCATGTTGTGGGTACACCACTTCCCCCTTTGTGCCCTCCCCCCACCCTCCCTTTTTCCTGGTAACCACCGATCAGATCTCCTTATCAATATACTAACTTCCACCTATGAGTGGAGTCATATAGAGTTCGTCTTTCTCTGACTGGCTTATTTCGCTTAACATAATACCCTCGAGGTCCATCCACGTTGTTGTGAATGGGCCAATTTTGTCTTTTTTTTATGGCTGAGTAGTATTCCATTGTGTATATATACCACATCTTCTTTATCCAATCATCAGTTTCTGGGCATGTAGGTTGGTTCCACGTCTTGGCTATTGTAAATAATGCTGCGATGAACATAGGGGTGCAACGGACTCTTGAGATTTCTGATTTCAGGTCCTGAGATGATTTTTTTAAGTCTATTTTTCTCTTGTTCAGAATGGGTGACTGCTGTTGCTGTATCTTCTAGTTCACTGATTCTTTTCTCTGTTTCCTCCATTCTGTTGTTGAGCCCATTCACTGAGCTTTAATTTCAGATATTATATTTTCAGCTCTAAAATTTCCAGTTGGTTCTTCTTTTTTATTTTATTTTTTTTTTAAAGATTGGCACCTGAGCTAACAACTGTTGCCAATCTTTTTTTTTTTCCTGCTTTTTTTTTTTTCTCCCCAAGGCCCCCTGGTACATAGTTGTGTATTTTAGTTGTGGGTCCTTCTAGTTGTGGCATGTGGGATGCCGCCTCAGCATGGCCTAACGAGCAGTGCCATGTCCGCACCTGGGATCTAAACCCTGGGCCACTGGAAGCGGAGTGCACGAACTTAACCACTCGGCCACGGAGCTGGCCCAGTTGGTTCTTCTTAGATCTTCTATTTCTTTGCTAAAGCTTTCTATTTTTTTCATTTGTTTCAAGCCCATCATAATTTCTTGTTAAAGCATTTTAATCACAGCTACTTTAAAATATTTTTCAGATAATTCTAACATCTCTGTCCTTTGGGTGTTGGCAGCTATTCATCGTCTTTCTTTCATTCAGTTTGAGGTCTTCCAAGTTCTTGATATGATGAAGGATTTTTAATGGAAATATGGACATTTTTGTATTATTTTATGAGATTCTGGATTTTATTGAAACCTTCTGTTTTACCTGGCTTTTTCTGGTACTGTTCTGGCAGACAAAAGGGAGATGCTGCCTCTTTACTGCCAGGTGGAAGTAGAAGTTCAAGTTCCCCACTCAGCCTCTGTTGGTATCTGATGTGGGAGGTGTGCTTCTCCTTACTGCTGGGTAAGGGTGGGAGTTCCACTTCCCCACATGGTCCCCACTGCCACCTCGGTGAGGATGGCCTCATTGCTGCTGAAATGAGTGAAAGTTCTGACTCACCAGTAGGCCTCCTCTGACACCACCCCAGCGGGGACGGGGAGCGATCCCTCATTACTGCCCATATGGGATGGAAGTCCAGGCTCCCACTGGTCTCCATTGACCCTGCAGTGTGGGAGACCTCATTATCAGCTGGCCAGGGTGAAAGTCCCCACTCCCTACTTGGCTTCCTGGAAACCACCCTGGCAGGGATGTTGGGGTGCCTCATTACAGCCCAGGGAGGGTGGAAATCTAGGCTTGCCGCTCAGCCTTTGCTGGTGTGGATGTGGGTGGGGCCACAGTTTTTCTGTGGTATTTGTCTGGAGCAGAGTATTGATTTTCTACGTTTTCTGTCTTATTAGGCTGCCCCTTTCCTGGTCCTTTGGCTAGAGAGAACAAGCTTATGCTGGGGCTTTTTCGTCTGTGCCTGTGGTGTTTCCAGGTTGCCAACATCTTCACCTCCAAGACTGGGACGTGCAAGACAAAAAGAAAACCCAGAGAACTCGCCATCATTGTGCTGTTCCCTGGGTCCCAAGGTCCCTTGCCTTTCTGCCTTCTTCTCACCACTTTCCATCTTCTTATTTTTGCTCATATACAATGTCCAGGGTTTTAGTTGTATTTAGTGGGTGGAACAGGGAAAAGTACATCTGGTCCATCTTCCCAGAAGCAGAAATCTCTCAGGTAGATTTTGCTGCCTTTTTATTACAAACCTCTAAATTTATTGCAGTTGACAATCAACATCCCAGGTATGGTGTGATGGTTAATTTTATGTATCACCTTGGCCCACACTCACCATTTGTTAACATTTTGTCTCATTTGCTTTATCACTCTTCCTCTGTTTTTTCCTGAACCATTTGAGAATAAATTGGAGACATCATGCCCTTTACCACTAATATGCAATGTGTGTTTCCTAAAACAAGGACATTTTCTTACATAACTGCAGGATACTTATTAATTTCAGGAAATTTAATATTGATACAATCCAGTTCATATTCCCATTTTGCCAACTGTCCAAAAAATGTCCTTTATAGCTTTGTTTTGCCAGTCCAGGATCCAATCCAGGACCATTTCTCTATAGTTTCCTTTAGTTCCTTAACTTGTCTTTGTTTTTAATGAGTTGACATTTTTGAACAGCACAGTCCAGTGACTGTGTAGAATATCCCTCAATTATGTAGAATTTCTCTCAATTTGTCTGATGTTTCTCAAGGTTGGATTTGGGTTGTTTTTCTGGCAGGAATATTACATGAGTGACGTGTCTATCTCAGTACATCACATCAGGAAGTACATTATTTCAATTTGACCCATTACCAGTGGTGTTAACTTTGGTAACTTGGTTAACGTGGAGTCCACGTGTTTCTTCACTGTCAAGAGTCTATTTTTCCTTTTGTAACTAAGAAGCACTTTGGTGGAGGATTTTTTTTTTTTTTTTTTTTGCTAAAGGAGATTAGCCTTGAACTAACATCTGTGCCAATCTTCTTCTACTTTATATGTGGGTCGCTGCCACGGCATGGCTGATGAGTGGTATAGGTCTGAGCCCTGGATCTGAACCTGTGAACCTGGGCTGCCCGCCACAGAATGCACCAAACTTAACCACTATGCCGTGGGGCAGCCCTGTATTTTGATACTATGTAAATATCAGTTCCTAATCAAACTTTGGCCCACAAGTTGCAACATCCATTGATGATTATTGCCTGAATCAATTATTGCCATGAAGGTTGAAAAACATTTTTGTTGGAGGTGATTTAAGTTTATTCCTTTTTCCTTGTAACCAAAAGAACCCGACTAACACAAAAATTAGAATCAGAAGAGGGGTTTCATGGAACTGACACTGAGTGTCAGCAGGTGGAATGGAATGTTTCTATCCAGGGTTTGCGTGGCACAGCAGCTAAGGAAGCCATCCCCCGGGGTCTCCTGGGCTGACAGCAGGAGCCCTCTGTCAGTGGGGATGTGGTGGATCCGGTGGCTGTAGCTCTGGCTGAATTCCAGGAGTGAAATGGTTTTTCGAGCTCTCTAGACTGGATTAGGTACTATACTGTAAGTTCCCACAACCCTGCCAAAGCTATCATGATACTTTGTCTTAACGTCTGTCTACCCCTCTAGATGGCGAGCTTTGGGACAGCAGGCACTCAGGAACAGCCCATGCTCGGGGGTGGGGTGGAGAAACTGCTGCATGCGCTGAGGGAGGAGTGAGCACATTAAATAAGACACCTCCTTCGGCTTCTCTCTCTGTGTCTCATGCCTCACTTTTATGTGCTTCCTCTGGTGTCTCATTATAGTCTTAACAATGATCCTGGGGCCTGCCTGGTGGCGAAGCGGTTAAGTTTGTGCGCTCGCTTCTGCGGCCTGGGGCCCCGGTTCTCAGGTTCGGATCTCAGGTGCTGACCTACACACCGCTCATCAAGCCACGCTGTGGTGGCGTCCCACATACAAAACATAGAGGGAGATTGACACAGATGTTAGCTCAGGGTCAATCTTCCTCACCAAAACAGAACAAAACAAAGATGCTGCCAAAACGCTACCTGCACAATTGCTGAAAAGATGCCACTTTTGGAAAATGTGCTCCTTCTGCCGGCTCACTCAGCAAAGCCAGTCCAGCCACATTTCTGCAGAGATCACGTTCCCTGTTGCGAACTTTGTTCGCTGTTGTAGCCCCAGTGCTGGCGTGGTGCTTAATAAAAATTTCTTGAATAAATGAATGAATGAATGTCAGCAGAGTAGGCAGACAACAGTGGGTAGGTCTGTGATAGCCTTGGCTGAGCAGAAATTCTTAATTTTAGTGTCTTGAAATCCATCAATGTTTCCTTTTATGGTTTGTGGTTTTGGTATCTTGTTTAAGAAAATCCTACCCCAAGGTCACAAAAATACTCTCCTACATTTCCTTCTATTAGCTTCCTAGTTTAACCTTTTGTTTTAAAGTCCTTAATCCGTCTGGAGTTTACTTTTATAGATGGTGTGAGGAAGGGTACAGCTTGATTTCTTCTTTCCTCTTAAAGTGAGGCAGCTACTTACCCCACTTGCTAATCTAACCTGTGACCACTGATGTTATCCTGTCTTTATCCTGTATCAAGCTTCCGAGCGCACATGGTCTGTTTGTGTGCTCTCTATTCAGTTTCCTTCTCTTATTTGTCAGTTACTAAGCAGTACCAATTGTGGGGGTTTTTGTGTTGTTGTTGTTTGTTTGTCTGTTACGACTTTTGTGGTATGTTTTAACATCTGGCAGGGTGATTCCCTCCTCTTTTCTTTTTCAAAACTGATGTGGCGGGGCTGGCCCTGTGGCCAAATGGTTAAGTTCATGCTCTCCACTGCAGTGGCCCAGGGTTTCGCTGGTTCGGATCCTGGGCGTGGACGTGGCACTGCTCATCAGGCCACGTTGAGGCGGTGTCCCACATCCCACAACTAGAAGAACCTGCAACTAAGATATACAACTATGTACGGGGGGGATTTGAGGAGAAAAAGCAGAAAGGAAAAAAAAAGATTGGCAACAGTTGTTAGCTCATGTGTCAATCTTTAAAAACAAACAAACAATAACAAAAAAAACCTGATCTGGCTATTCATGTACCTTTATACTGTCACATACACTTGTCAAGTTCCCAAAAATTTAACTTATTATTTTAGGGAGAATTGACATCTTTATAATATTGAGTTGACCCATCCAAATAGTTTCTCTCTCCATTTATACTGAACTTTTATGTCCTTTAACAGTTTCAGATTTTTTCCATAAAGGTTTTACATACATACAAAGAATATTCTTTTTTTTTTAAAGATTTTATTTTTCCTTTTTCTCCCCAAAGCCCCCCAGTACCTAGTTGTGTATTTTCAGTTGTGGGTCCTTCTAGTTGTGGCATGTGGAGCGCCGCCTCAGCATGACCTAATGAGCAGTGCTAGGTCCGTGCCCAGGATCCAAACCGGCGAAACCCTGGGCTGCCGAAGCAGAGCACGTGAACTCAACCACTGGGCCGCCTGCAGCGGAGTACACGAACTTAACCACTCGGCCACGGGGCCAGCCCCTAGAATATTCTTAATTAATTTAAGTTCTGAATACTTTATAGATTTTGTCACTATTGTGAATGATATTTTGTTTTCTATGATTCCTAGTTGATTATACCAGTGTAAAGGAGAGCTATTAGCATTAAATTTTTCTTGTATCCAGTAAAGTTCCTGACTCTCCTATTTGTTCTAATGGTTTGCTTATTGTTTCTGATAGATTTTCCACATAGGTAATCATCATCACAGGTAACAACAGCTTATCTTTTCCTTTCCTGTCTCTATACTGCTTATTTCATTTTCTTAGTACATTGGCCAGGATCCCCAGTATTGCAGTAGTGGCAACACTGTCTTATTCCTGTCTTTACAGGGAGGGCATCATTAAATATGTTAATTGTAGGTTTCGGTTTTTAAAATTTTTTTTCTGAGGAAGACTGGCCCTGAGCTAACATCCGTGCCCACTTTCCTCTACTTTATATGTGGGACGCCTACCACAGCATGGCTTGACAAGTGGTGCATAGGTCCTCACCTGGGATCCGAACCCGCAGACCCTAGGCCGCCAAAGCGGAACGTGTGAACTTAACCACTGTGCCACTGGGCTGGCCCCAATTGTAGGTGTTTCATAGATATTCTTTTTCAAGTTAAAGAAGTTGTTTCCATTCCTAGTTATCTGAAGTTTTAAAAGTTAAAATTAGGCATTGCACTCCATAAGGTTTTTTTCTGTTTCTAGTCTTACAATCATGTGATCTTTCTCCTTTAGTCCACTAGTGCAATTAATAGTATTGGTTGATTTTCTGATGATAAACCATTTGGGTTGGTAGAAATGGTCTCAGCTGCATGTGCAGAATACCAGCAACAGAGTCTGGAGACCTAAGGGCACTCACTCCTTAGCGTGCAGTCTGGAGGTGGGCCACCTCGGGGTGGTCTAGCAGTGTGATGGTGTCATCCCGCAGAAGGAGCCTATCTTTCTATTTTGCCATCCTCAGCACACTGGCTTTTTGTCCTCATGCTAGTCACCTCATGGTCGCAAGATGGCTGCCACATTCAAAGGCATAAATCTGGTGGTGAAAGGAAGGGAGCAGGAGCAGAGGCACAAAACTGCTTTACCTTAAGTGATGCTCCTTTTATCAGCAAAGGAGAAGCTTTCCCAGAAGCCCCCTCCCCCGGCAGACTTGTCCTAGTGTCATTGGTCAGAAATGGATCATGGTGCTCTGGCTGCGAGGGAGGTTTGCCTTCTGAGTATCTGGCAAAGGAGAAGGGGAGGGCTGTGACTAATGGCAACTTATCCCTTGTGGCTGGGCACGTGCTGCTCCCAACAGGCTGGGGTTCTGTCGGGAAGGAAGAATGTGGGGGCACATACCATCCTTGCATTTCTGGGACAAACTTGACTTAATCAGGTTGGACAATTCCTTTTTCTCTCTCTTTTTTTTTTTTTTGGAGGAAGATTAGCCCTCAGCTAACTACTGCCAGTCCTCCTCTTTTTGCTGAGGAAGCCTGGCTCTGAGCTAACACCCGTGCCCATCTTCCTCTAGTTTATACGTGGGACGCCTACCACAGCATGGCTGCCAAGCAGTGCCATGTCCGCACCCGGGATCCGAACCAGCGAACCCCGGGCCGCCGAGAAGCGGAACGTGCGAACTTAACCGCTGTGCCACCGGGCCGGCCCCTGGACAATTCCTTTTTCAATAAACTTTTGGATTAATTGGCCCATATTTTATTTAAGATTTTCACATTTATATTCCTAAGTGAATGGGGCCTATATTTTTATTTTCCTGTCATGTCCTTAGCTGAAGTAAAAACATCAGAAAACTAGTTGGCTTGCCTTCTTTTTCTATTTTCTGGAACAACTTGTATGAAGTACAGATGCTCCATTCTTGCAAAGTTTGGAGGAACTCATCCACAAAGCTAGCTGGGAGTGGGTTCGCTGCGAGGAGAGAGCTTTCATTATCATTTCGTCACACACTATTCTTTATAACTGCTTCTTTCTGCTTCAGTTTACTGATATTCCCCCCTTTTCCCTCTATATAAAGTAGCACTTATTTTTGGTAATGATTGAATAAAATGAATAAAAAACCGAGCCTTGGGATAAGGTGACGAGGATTTCCTGTTTCAGATTCTTGCTCAGTAAAGCTTTTCCTCATGTTGAAATGAAGTGGATAAAGAAATCCTAATCTTGGGGCCGGCCCCGTGGCATAGTGGTTAGATTCAGTGTGCTCTGCTTCAGCAGCCCGAGTTCATGTGTTCGGATCTGGGCATGGACCGACATCACTTGTCAGCCATGCTGTGGCAGCGACCAACATGTAAAGTGGAGGAAGGCTGGTACAGATGTTAGCTCAGGGCTAATGTTCCTCAAGCAAAAAAAGAAGAGGATTGGCAACAGATGTTAGCTCAGGGCTAATCTTACTCAGCAAAAACAAACAAACAAACAAAAAAAACCCCTGAAATCATAATCAAATATAGGAATCTGTTTCCTCTATATTTAGACCATGTGGAGAAAATTAATTTAACTTTGATCATATATTCCTCTTAAAAATTCAGTTCTACATATTCTTAAATAGAGAAGATCAAATGATCAGAAAAATAAATTTCTCCTGTAAAAACTGGTCACATTTGATCACAATGTAACATTCAACTAATACAAACACTGCTTTCAAAGGCATGAGAGTGTTATCAGCCCCACCAGGTGTGAACGTATCTGCTCTCCTGTTGCTTTGGTTCAAAAGAATAGGACAGAATCATTAATAGTAAACTAAGTACCTAATATTTTCCCTTCATTAATTTAGAATAGATTATCGGCAGGAGAAATAGCCAAGATAAATAGTTCTACTCTAACAAAGAATATTAAAGGAAGTGTTTGTTCATGATCTCATCACAGTACCAAGGGAACTTTTATAAGGAAAATACAGAAGGGCAGGAAAAAGATCCACCAGCCGTCACAAGCAAGCAATTTCACAAGACATTACGTGTGTTGACAGTGTGTCCTCTACAACTGTATTAGAAGGAGTAAAAAGGTGACGATGCTATAATATGAAAGGAAAATAAGAATTGTATTTATTTGGTATTTATACAGCTGTCATAAATTACAAAAATGGATACAGTCATAACCGTCGTCATGTAACCCATGGCATCTGAAAGCAAACACTCTTTGCAATTATTGAAAATGGCCCTTAAGAACTATAACACCCGCTCTATGCTCTATATGTAATCCTCCATTGTGTGTTTAAACAATGTATTATTTTAATTTTTTTAACTAATCACTTTTAAAAACTGAGTAACAATTTATATACAGAGAAATACCGAGATCTTAGGTGTACAGTTCCATAAGTTCTGACACACGTGTCCGCCACCCTTGGTGGTGACAGAGAACATTTCCATCTCTTCCCTGTGCCCCTTCCGGCTCAGTCCGCCCAACCAAGCAACCATTGATCTGGTTTGTGTGCAAGTCTCCTGCGGACATATGCTTTCCTTTCTCTTGGATAATTCCTAGGAATGGAATTCCTAGGTCAGGGGGGGAATGCATGCTTTTAACTTTGGGAGAAACTGCCCGTCTTCCAAAGTGGTTGTCTATTTTACACTCTCCTACTTACTTAAAAAAAAATTGAGTTCCACTTACTTTTGAGAGTTGGGAGTATGAACCATGGATCTAACACGCATCATTCTAGAATTGCTTCCCGCATCCTTACCGCTCGAGGATTCACACCTCATCAGGCTGTTCCAGTGCTGGGAGTTGTCAGCAGTTTTCCCCGAGCCTGAATCATTTTCTCCCGGACTTTCAGAATCAGCGGCATCCTGGCGGCGGCAGCAGCGGTCGCATCACCTTCTCCACCGCCTTCGCACTCTCCCAGGCCGGGCGCGCCGCGTCGTAGAAACTTCCCGCGAACGTACTGTCCGCTCTTGCCTGATACTGAGACTTCCCTTCTCGACTCATTTTCTTGTCTTCTGTTCCGAAGTGGGAAGGTGATTCGACGTCTCCTTTAACAAGACGACCGGTATGGATTTTCTTTCCCGTACCGGTAAGTCCCCAAAGTTTTTTCTTCTTTACCCAGGTCAGCAAAGAGATCCCCGCCTGGGGAGGGCGGACGCTCCACCGGGGCCTGGGGGCCTCCCTGGCTGCGCTCGCGTCGCCACATCCCGGGGGGCCCGCTGAGCCGTCTCCCTCCTCTTCCTCTCCATTCTCTCCTTCCCTCCCTTCTCTTCCTCCTCCTTCTCCCCCTCCTCCCCCTCCTCCTCCGCCCCTCCTCTCTCATTTCTGCCCCTCTCTTTTTGAAGTTATTTATTATGAGTCTTTGCCATCTTCATCTCTCTGCAGGGGAGCACGCCCCCCTTGGCTCTGGCCTGCTGTTTCCCTCCGACGCCAGGACCCTCCACCTTCTCTCTTCCCAGGGGTTTCTCAGGTTTGCAGCAAGGCTTTGACGCTTGAGGAGGGAGCCAGCGGCCCAAGTGATTTCACCACCTTGTGCGTTTTTTATGGCTTTCCATGGGCACTTTGTTACGAAAGGAGATAAGCCATGTTCTCTCAGTTTATCATTTGCTTGTCTTTGGTTTTATACTTTTGACCCTACAGAAGTTTTTTGCATTTTTTTCTTTTTCTTTTTCTTTGTGGTCTGATAGGAGGCTCCCGGGAAGGCAAGGCAGGCCTTCTTCCCTCCGCGATGCTGAATACATCCATCCTGATTTTACCCTAGGACTTTCTTGGTTTCATTTTACATTCAAATATCAGACCGCCTGGTGGAAGTGGGGAGATGAGGGTCTGGTGGTTATTTTGATGATTGATTTTTCAGTTGTCCCAACAGCATTTATTTGACTAAGCCTTATATTCCATATTAATGTGCTTTATTTTTTTTAAAGATTGGCACCAGCTAACATCTGTTGCCCATCTTCTTTTTTTTTCCCCTTCTTTTTCTCCCCAAAGCCCCCCAGTACATAGTTGTATATTCTAGCTGCAGGTTCTTTTGGTTGTACTATATGGGATGCCGCCTCACCATGGCTTGATGAGCGGTGCCATGTTTGCGCCCAGGATCTGAACTGGCGAACCTAGGCTGCCAAAGTGGAGTGTGCGAACTTAACTACTCGGCCACGGGGCTGGCCCCTGATGTATTATTTTATCTTTATTGTATTGCAGATTCCCATATATTGGAACAAATAATATTGTGTTCCATTGACATGAATAGGCAGTTTTCAGAAAATAGAAATATATGTACACCAGCTGAAAAAAAAAAGCTCAACCTTTTTCATCAAGACATGTAAATCTAGGTAATGAGATAGGAGTTTTCACCTGTCAGTTTGGCAAAAATTTAAAAGTTTGATAATCTTTCCTGAGGAGGGTATGATGAAACAGGCATTCTCATACTCTGTTGGCATGAATGGAAGTGGGTACGTGCTTTTTGGACAACAATTTGGCAAAAGGCATCAGCAGTTCTGTGTGTGTCTGTGTGGTTTTGGTTTTTTTTTTTTTTTTGAGGAAGATTAGCCCTGAGCTAACTGTTGCCAGTCCTCCTCTTTTTGCTGAGGAAAACTGGCCCTGAGCGAACATCCATGCTCATCTTCCTCTACTTTATATGTGGGACGCCTACCACAGCATGGCTTGCCAAGTGGTGCCATGTCCGCACCCAGGATCCAAACCGGTGAACCACGGGCCACCGAGAAGCAGAATGTGTGAATTTAATCACTGTGCCTCCGGGCCGGCCCCTATGTGTGCTTTTTTAATGCGTGAACTCTGTCCCAGCAATTTCACTGCTAGGAATTTATCCTACAGATATACTTCCAAAAGTATGCTAACGATAAATGCACAAATATGTTCACTGTTGCATAGTATGTAATCTCAGAAACCCAAGTGGTTAGCATCTTAAATGTCTATCCATTGAGAACTGCATAAATGATCTATGGGGCATTCATACAACGAAGAGTGTGCAGCAGTTAAAAAGATGAAGACAACTTGTATGCCCTGCTATGGGCCACTCTCTACGGTATAGTAAGTGAGAAAAAGATGCAGGATAGTAAACATACTCTGATGCTTTCCATATATGTTAAATCAATAAATGCATATATATATATACGTATATACACGGCACATATGCTACACTTTGGTCTAGAAGCATTGAATTTCCAAGAAACTGCTAACCTTTGGGAAAAGGGACTGGGTGGAAAGAGGAAAGCTTTTGATTTTCATTATGCCTTCCTGTACCCTTCAATTTTTCTAGTGATGGCATGTATTACTTTTTTATCGTCAGAAGGGTTTTTCTGGGTATTGTGTTATGGGGCATTTTTGTTTTCTTTATACTAGTTTATTTTTTTTAATCCTAATATTTTTAAGTTGAGAAAAGGGGGATTCACTGGAAAGACGCTGAGGTGCCTCATGCCATCGAAGGAAGTGCTGGGCCCCCAGGCTGCAGGAGACAGTGCAGCTGGGCCTCAGGAATTTCTGGGGACCAGGGGCTGGGATGCTGACGGCCCTTTCTTGTCTCTACTTGTCTCTGTGTATCAGCCGCCTTCTCTCTCACTCCACGTAAAAGATGAGGAATGAAACATGGCTGCCCCATGCATCTAAATGTCTTATCTTTCAGCTCCTACGGCAGCGAGACCGCCTTCCTGAGTTCCTGCTTGACAAAATTCTCAGGGAAGGACTATCTTTGGCCTGGCTTGGGTCAAGTGTCCTCCCCTGGACCCATCAACTCTGGCCAGGGGAGGGGGGTGGGTGGGAGGTGGGGAGTGTCTCTAAGAAGCTGGCATACCCTCTGAGGTCACATGGTTGGAGAAGAACGGTTCTCGGTAGAAGGGAGGGTGCTGGGAAGATAACACTGAGCTCATGCCTTCATTGGTTCAGAGTGCCCATCATGTGCTGGGCTCTGCAACCAGCAAGGGCTCAGCCATCAGCGAGCTTAGGTTCTAGTGAGGGAGACAGTCTGGAAATCGGTGTCTGCCAGACCTCCCTGTCCTGGCTCAGCCAAACCCACTTTCCCGTTCACAAAAGAAAGAGGAGCTCTTTTTGTTGCAGGCAGAGGAGGCCCTCATCAGACCAGCTGGGGGATATTTCCACTGTGCGGGCACGGATGGCTAAGGAACAGAGCCTGGCAGGCCGGGCCACGGAAGGCGGCTCAGCTGTTCTGAGTTGCCAGCCAAGAGCCGGTAGGTGAAGGGAGTGGCTTCCTGTTGAGCTGAGATCTTTGGGTCCAGCTTGGAAGTCAAGATGTCCCCGAAACAAAATAGTCAGGCAGCCCACCAAGGTTCTGTGGAATTGTTATTATAGAAATACAAACCCCAGGCCTGGCTCCACCAACTTGGCAGGAAGTCTCGGTCCCTCAGGCTATCGTCATCCTGAGCAAACACAGAAGACGCGGGGCGGCTCAGTTCTGGCCTAGCACTCCGGAACGGGATGGCTGCCGGGGTGGGGGTGGGGAGCGGAGGTAAGAGCCCCTCCTGCAGACTCCCCAGGGCAAGGTTTTCTGATGTGTGTGCTCTGTCAGAGATGCCTGTGGGATTCACTGGTCTGAGAAAGGTCTCCACCCGCAAGTTACAGCCCCAGCTGGGGACTCAACAGCAGAGTGCTCTCCTATAGATGTGATCCCTGCCTCCGGCCAATGGCCCAAGCTGCAGTCTGTGGGTGTGGGCATCAAGCGATGAGTATTTCCACTCCCCCCCCACCCCCTCAAACTACTCTCCTGCATGCAGGTTGTTGGTCCAAATGTGGTTTTGCGCCACTATTGTATCTTATGGGATGTGGGGTGTGTGTGATACATTGTTTATACATGATGTAATGATGGCGCTTAAATTGAGGATTTAGCCCATAGTTTGGAGAATGGATGGAAATCACGCCTGGAGGAGACTTTACGTAAATCTGAGGACACTGGACTCTGAGGTCAAGGGCTTTGTCAAAGGCCCCTGCCACAATCACTTTTGGAAGTAAGACATCAGCTTTCAATCCTGCTGGGAAGGCCATAGTGCATTTTCAGTTGTCGCAGTGAGAATGGGATCACGACAGGGTGTTTTAGGAACTAAATATGCAGGAAGTGGGCTGAGCTGGTAAGGGTGGAAGGCTCTGGACATGTGGGTGGCCACACCCACTGTCCTTGGGCAGTCTTGGGCCAACCCCATGAGTGTTCCCTGCCTGTCCCCCCATCCCCCAGCCTTGTGGCATCAGGCAGGTAGCAATGGGAGTAAAGGCTGAGTTGACTGCATCTGTAGAGAGAAGCCAAGAGCACGACTTGGGGCCAAGACCATGGTGAAATGATGCAGAAGCTATGAGAAAGCAGAAACCGCACAGCAGAAAGGGGATATACAAAGTAGAGGGAAAAGGCAGCTGGTCAGGAGTGAGAGGAGCACAGAGCAGACAGAGCAGAGGCAGGAGAGGTGGGAGTGGCCAGTCCCCAGAGCTGCCTTAGCCTCTGACACTGGTCCAGTGTGTTCCATCCACCTGTAAGGCTGTGGATCTGATTCTTGCAACACAAAGAAGCTGAGTGACATGGTACACTACTTACAGCTTCCATGACTCCTGCTTTTTACCCTTTGATAGTTCTGGTGTCACTGTCTGTTTATCGGTCTCTCCCGCCTCCTCGAGGCCGTGTCTTATTCACCTCTATAATCCTAGCATCTGGCCCTGTGTAGGGAACCCTGTAGGTGCCCATTGCTGTTTGAGTAAATATCTGCATTTATCACAACTCCTGGACTAGGCCCTGACGCAGAGGCTGTGGAACAGGCAGCAGCACAGATTTTAGAGTCAGTGTGTGTAACAGCCACGTGCAAGGTGAGCTGGGCCAAAGAGATTCTTCCTGAGGGTCTGAAGTGGAAAACGTGGAACAATAAGGCAATCAGCAGTGGAAGCAGAGGCGTCAAGGATGTGTGGGAAGCGGACAAACTGCGTGGACCCTCTGGTCTTTGGTTTCCTTGCTTGTTACATGGGGGTGATTATGACGGCGCTCATAGGGAGAGGAAGACCCCCAAAAATGATGGACATGCAAGTGTTTAGTGAAGTGTAAAACAAACACAGGTGTACATGATCAATAAAGCTGACTGACAAATCTCATGCATTATTGTCAGCCTACTTGTGTGACCTTGGCCCTGACCTGAGAGTCTGCTTTCGTACATTCAGGTCAGTGGTAACTGCTGTGCTGGCCCGGTGTGGGGAAGCAACGGGTAAGGATCGAAAGTGCTAAGTCCAGCACCTCCTACCGGGTGAGGAAACATATGGATAGCTTCTTAAAAAACAGATTTCTGGCACCCCATCTCTGCCACCCTCTTAAATCAGTGTTCTTTAGGGATGGAGCCTAGGAATGTGAATTTTAAATAAGCACCACAGGTGAAGGATTAGGGTGGTCCAAGGAGACTTTAAGAAACACTGAAAGGATCAGTTAAGGTGTGTGAGGCGGGGTGGGAGCTGGGGAAGACAGTACTATCACCTGTGGCCACAAGGTGGCAGCAGGGAGAGGCAAGGAGAAACTGGCCCCCTCTAGCAGGTGCCCACTGAGAGGGGCTGGGGTGGGCATGCATGGGAATGAGGCTGTGGGAAGAGGTGGACCCCCGAAATCCTGCATGGTCTCCTTTGCCAGGTGAAATCTGTTACTGCAGACTGATCCCCCGTGACCGCCGGTCTCATTACCAGGTCTTATGGAGACTTTACTACTGCCAAACTGCCGGCAGAAACTGCATTAGCATGACTCTGGCCGTGCTGTGTGGTGATAATGTGTGTTCCACACGGGTGAGTATGTGAGGCAAGGGATGTCACCTGCCCAGGGCAGCTTACTCAAAGGACACCAGTGCATGTTTAAAGCAGGGGCCCCCATCCCCTGCTGCCAGTCTCTTGAAGGACCTGTCCACCTGCATCGGGCCTGCTCCAGTCATGAGAGGATCGGGTCTGTGACTTAGGAGCTGGCCAAAGACCAGACAAAGGATACTGGGATGGGGCGGGAGCAGGGAACACAGGATGGGGCAGCTGCCTCTGGAAGCAGCCAAGATGTTCCTGGCTGCAGTAGGGGTGGGGAGAGGATTAGGTGACAGTCCCCTGACCCAGCCCGGAACTAACACCCTCCTCCCCCTCACCCACCCTCCAAGCTTCCTAAAGCTCAGAATAACCCCGAGGACCAGACAGCGGGATGGCAGGGGCTCTGCTCGGCGCCCTGCTCCTCTTGCAGCTTCTCGGTATGGACAGGGGTCAGAGGAGGTGGTCAGACACACACACGGAGATACTGACATAAAGGGACAGGACAAAGACAGAGACCAAGATGTAGACTGGGATGTAATATTTGGTCCCCAGGCACAATATCATTAGCTCAGAAGACAGACACGGAAAAATACACAGCCTCAGAGACAGACACGCAGAGACTGTGCCGACCCAGAGGCAGAGAGGAGAGGCCCCGCAGCCTCTTCATCTCCAGTGACCCCACTGCTTGACCCCATCCCCAGGCAGAGGTGAGGGGAAGAACGAGGAGCTGCGGCTTTATCACCATCTCTTTGACAACTATGACCCAGAATCCCGGCCAGTGAAGGGGCCTGAGGACACTGTCACCATCAGCCTCAAGGTCACCCTGACCAATCTCATCTCACTGGTAAGATACCCCCATCCCCATCTCCGTTTCTGAGCCTAAAATCCCACTTCTAACCCCAATGGCTGAGCCCTGTCCTAAAGTTGACTGGAACCCCACGTCAATCATCCTAATCTTCCCTTTGCAGAACGAGAAAGAGGAGACCCTCACCACCAGCGTTTGGATTGGAATCGTGAGTCAAATCTGGGGAACAGCATAAGTCCTGTCCAGGGGACCCCTTTCTCCCAAACTCCTCATCGGCACCAGGTGGGAGATGCAGGACACACGTCCTTCCGTCCCCCACCCCCTAGGATTGGCAGGATTACCGACTCAATTACAGCAAGGACGACTTTGGAGGCATAGAAACTCTGCGAGTCCCTTCAGAACTCGTATGGCTACCAGAGATTGTGCTGGAAAACAAGTGAGGACCGAGCCAGACTGGCGGGAAGCCGAGGCCCCGGGCGTCTGGGCTGGAACTGGTTGGGGCAGGAGGCTACTTGGAGGGGGCGGGGGCCGCGGACCTGCGCAAACGCCGGGTTTCCCCCGAGCACACAGTATTGACGGCCAGTTCGGCGTGGCCTACGACGCCAACGTGCTGGTCTACGCGGGCGGCTACGTGAGCTGGTTGCCCCCGGCCATCTACCGCAGCACCTGCGCCGTGGAGGTCACCTACTTCCCCTTCGACTGGCAGAACTGCTCGCTCGTTTTCCGGTGGGAAGAGTTACTCAGAGGCCTTGACTGTTATGGGATTATGGGATTATGGGGCAGGGGCGGGGCCAGATGTGGGAATCTAGCCCGGGGGCGGGGCCTTGAGCTGGGGGCGGAGCCATGCCTCTGAATGGGGTGGAGCCGCTCGAGCCGGTTAGAAGTAGGGTGGAAACAGAGGCGGGGCCTGGGCAATGGGGTGGAGCATTATTCCCCCGCCACATCCGAGCTTCCAGGGCCGGCTTGAGGCAGAGCCCGGGTCCGAGCTTCTGGGGTGGGGGCCCGGGCTCTGGCTCCGCAGCTCTCAGACGTACAATGCCGAAGAGGTGGAGTTCGTCTTTGCGGTGGACGATGACGGCGAGACCATCAGCAAGATCGAAATCGACACCGAGGCCTATACTGGTGAGGCCCCCTTCTGCTCTGAAAAACCTGTTTCTAGACCGAGTCCAGACAGGGCACCTGCAGAGTGGAGTTGCCTCAACCATCGATACTAGGGTTTGACTTGGGCAACTGGGCTTGAACTTACCCCTTTCCTGAAACCATTCTCGACCGTCAAACTGGTCCTGCTTCCTCGCTTGTGGTCATTCCGTACCCTCACTGGGAATGCCCATTTCTGCCCGAATTGCCCTCATCTGACGGCCCATGGCACACGCAGTCCAGACCACCCGCCCCAACCATCCTGTCCAGACAGCAGCATTGTCTCCTCGGCCCGACGTCACCCCGCGGTCAGCTGTGGGGCCGGAAAGCAGGGCAGGGCGCCGCACTCCCGAGGGTGGGCTGACCGTGCCTCCCATCCTGCAGAGAACGGCGAGTGGGCCATAGACTTCTGCCCCGGGGTGATCCGCCGCTACTACGGTGGGGCCGCTGACGGCCCGGGGGACACTGACGTCATCTACACGCTCATCATTCGCCGGAAGCCGCTCTTCTACGTTATTAACATCATCGTGCCCTGCGTGCTCATCTCGGGCCTAGTGCTGCTCGCCTACTTCCTGCCGGCGCAGGGTACGGAGGCCACCGACCGTAACCCCGGGCTCACTCCTGGGGGGCGGGGCCTGCTCTCACCGGGCGCTCCCTCCAGCTGGCGGCCAGAAATGCACAGTCTCCATCAACGTCCTGCTCGCCCAGACCGTCTTCTTGTTCCTAATTGCCCAGAAAATCCCAGAGACGTCTCTGAGCGTGCCACTGCTGGGCAGGTAAGCGTAGAGGGGGTCCTGGCGGTGCCCACGTGGAGGCGTGGCCAGCGTGAAGGGCGGAGCCAGCGAGCACGGAGCAGAGCAGGAGGGGCGCGCCGGTGGGCGGGCGGGGGGCGAGGCCATAGCCAAGTCACTCCGGAGCAGCTTTGGTTGGCTGGACCCCTGCTGGGCTTTATTTACTTGGACGCGGGGTGGGGTGGGGCGGTGGTGGATTCTCTGGTTCTCCGTCCTCCGCACTGCTGCTGGACGCCACTTTGAGGTCTCCTGAGTATCTCTGTTGGGGGCGGGTTGGTTCAGTGCCTCCTCATCCCTGCCGCCTGTGGCCCCCAACTCACCCTCCATCCCCAACTCACCGGTTCCCCGGGGGTTCCGAGGCCCAGCTGGCGTCGCCACTGTTGCAGGAACGAGGCGGACCCGTGCAGACCCCGTCCGCACAGGCACAGCCACGCCCCCTGGAGGAGGAGCCCGGCGCTCGCTCCCGCGGCAGCCCCCACCTGCCGAGCCCCCTGTCCCGCGGCCTCGGCTACCCGGGCCAGCGCTCCACCCGGATCCCCACCATCTGGGGCTGGGCTCGGGCCGCCGTTGCCGCCGTCTAGTCGTCGCACCTCCTGCTGCAGCCACAGGGCTGAGATCTGCAGTGGGGGTGCAGGAGTTAGTGGGGATGCAGAGGTCCCTGCTCCCGCTGTCCGATCCCCCCTCCCAGTCCCTTCCTAGTCCCCCGGCGCCCCACCTCTAACAAGGTGGCGCCGAAGCTCACGACGCTAGCCGCGGCTTCTCTGAGCACCAGCCCCAGGGTGGGCTTCGGGGCGGGCGGCTTCTTCGGCTCCAGGGACTTCAGCTCTCTGAATCTCTGCTCCAGATATTCATGGGCTGCGGCCACAGCGAGTTCCAGGGAAGATAGAAGCGGGGGCTGGAGGGCCACCTGGAGAAGGAATATCGGGTCACAGGGCAGAGGTCGGGGGGGGGGGGCGTTGGGGAACCTTCCCAGAGGGTCCCGAGGTGCCAGCTCTGGGGGGCATTGGGGTAGCCTTACCTCCGTGGAGCTGTGGAAGCGGTAGACCCACAGCAGGGTTTCCAGGGAGCTGGGGGTCCCCTTCATGGCTGCCACCGGCGGAAGGAGGGGGAGGAGGACCGGGGGACGCGTCTGGCCCCGCCAGTGATGAGCCCCTAAGGGGCATAACTCCACCCCTGGCGGAGATGTGTGTTTGTGAGGTCAGAGGACGAGCGGCGCCCTTTGTGGCTCCGGGGTAGTTGGGGGGTTGTGACGTCACGCACTCCCGGCTCCTCAGGTACCTCATTTTCGTCATGGTGGTTGCCACGCTCATTGTCGTGAATTGCGTCATTGTGCTCAACGTGTCCTTGCGGACGCCCACCACTCACGCCATGTCCACGCGGCTGCGCCACGTAAGCGCCGGGTGGGCGGCTCGGGGTGGGAGGCGGGGCTTCGGGCTAATCCCCGCCCCGGCCCCGCCCCACCAGGTCTTGTTGGAGCTGCTGCCGCGCCTCCTGGGCTCGGGCGCGCCCCCCGAGGTCCCCCGGGCCGCCTCGCCCCCAAGGCGGGCGTCGTCCGTGGGCATCCTGCTCCGCGCGGAGGAGCTGATATTAAAAAAGCCGCGGAGCGAGCTCGTGTTTGAGGGGCAGAGGTACCGGCACGGAACCTGGAGCGGTGAGCCGAGTAGCCCGGGCGGGCCAACAGGGGCGCCTGCAGCGGGGGAGGCTTCTAATAACCGACCCCTGGGGTTGCCTCCACCAGCTGCCCTCTGCCAGAACCTGGGCGCCGCCGCCCCCGAGATCCGCTGCTGTGTGGATGCCGTGAACTTCGTGGCCGAGAGCATGAGAGACCAGGAGGCCACCGGCGAGGTGGGGCGCTGCAGAGGTCCCCCACCCTCTCTGGTGCGGCAGGCTCCTGCAGTCTACAGAACTCAGCTTGTGCCCGCCCTTCCCCAGGAGGTGTCCGACTGGGTGTGCATGGGGAAGGCCCTTGACAACATCTGCTTCTGGGCTGCTCTGGTGCTCTTCAGTGTGGGGTCCAGCCTCATCTTCCTCGGGGGCTACATCAACCAAGTGCCTGAACTGCCCTACCCGCCGTGTATGTAGACCCAAGCCCGGGGCCACACCGACTTCCACTTTCCTACTCATCTCCAGGAGGAAATTGATTTTGAAAAACAAATTGCTGCCGCTGTTGTATTATGACCCTTTCCCACTGCCAATAATCAATCTGTATTGTGCCACCTTCCCAAGAGGAGTTGTGTCTGCACCGGTATGTAGGTCTGGCCACCCAGCAGCAGGAATCAGGAGAGGGCAGACGATTCACGCAGGCTCATGGGCCCCAATCCTCCAGAAACAAGAATCACCCTGGATTCAGCCTTTCTCACCTCCCAGTTTTTCTCAGGCCCCATGTGACCCTCTAGCCCTTGCAGATTATAAGCGATCTTTATCCATCTCATAGCCAAACAGGACAGACCCCTTTGCAGGACTGGCACATATGGAGGCTGGAACCAGGAAGCCAGGTCCCTCTCTGGCCTGATCCTGCTGCAGTGGGCAGAGACCAAAGGCCCTCAGTGCAGATCCCCCCCAGGCCCACAGGTTCAAGGCTGAGGATGCCCTGGCCCTCCCACAGTCACTTCTTCTAGGTCTTCCTGGCTGCGCTCTGCCCCACCAAGACTCACTGCAGATTCCACCCTACTTTGCCCCCTTCATCCCAGCTCCGCTGGCTTGTCCTGGCTAGTATCTGGGATTGTGAAAGAACAAAGAATAAAACAGGGCCTGAAATGGTGGGCGCTGGTTGAATTGTCTTTATTAACAAATGGGATATCCAAGGCCACTACATTGAGGAGGGGTGGGGGTGGGGAGGGGACGGGGCTACTTGCTGCTCACACTATATACAGATGCAAGCACGGGGGTGTGGAGGGTGAGAGCTCCCTGCTCCCTCCCTCCACTAGGGAAGGGCAGAGGCTAGAAGAGATGGGGGTTGGAAAGGGGGAAATGTTTTGGCTGGCGGGGTCCCCCCTCCATTCCCTGGGGTTTGGGGGGAGGGGAATCATTAAAGTGCTTTCAGAAAATGAGGAAATGGTCCCTGCCCCTGGAGTGGCTGGTGACCCCCCTAAAACCTAGGGCCCAGTGACCCCCCCCAGGGTCTGGTACATTCAAGGGGGGAGCCGGCTCCCCTGACGTGCAAATAAAGGGGCCCAGGGCCCTGCCCAGTCAGCAGCAGCGGGGTTTGGGGTCCAAGCCCCAAGCACTCCCCTTTTAAATGGAGAAAAGGGGGGGGTGGGGCTAGGCCCACTCAATTCCTGGTAAGGAGAAGCTGTGCCGCTCCCCGGAAGTTGGGACAGGCACAGTTTTGGGGAGAGAACATGTCAGGGAAGAGGATGGTCACGTGATCACAAAAGCATCAGGGGTCAGAGGTCACGTTCCCAGCAGGCTCCAGTGAATCAAACCAGTAAAAGCAAAAGCCCAGGGAGGGGAAAGAAGGGCGGCCTGGGAAGTCTGGCTGTGCGGGGAGTGGGTCCATGTGGGCCAGCCCCAGTCCAGGGCCCCGTCACCAGTTCATGATGCAGTTACGGTTCAGAGTCATGAAGTAAACTTGGCTGCTGCCCCCGGAGCGGACTGAGGCAAAAAACACCTGGGTGGGGTAGGAGAGAAGTCACTAAGGGATGGGGCAGGGTCTCAATTAACTGGGAGAGGGAGAGAGGGGGAAAGAAAGAGAGATAGAGAGACAGACTGCAGAATTTAGTCTCTCAGAGTGCCCCCCTTCCCTCCCTGCGACAGGAAAGGCAGAAATGCTTGGGGAAGGGGGTAGCTGGCAGATGAGGTGGGGGGGTGAGGGAATCTGGAGGTCTCAGAAACTGAAGGGGAGGGGAGGGCAGGCTGTGATTGCATGCTGTGCTCCCCGAGGGGCCCTCTTTCAGGACAACTCCACAACCATCTCCTCCCCCAACTCCGTCTGGGGCCCTAGGGTCATGGGGGCCAGACCAGTGCGGGGGCCCGAGCCCTTTCCAGGGGCCTCGCACCTTGTCATTCCGCTCACACAGGAACTTGAGCCTCTGGGCTCGTTTGTGCATGAAGACCCCATCCAGGTGGCCCGTCTCCACGGAGCGGATCTCAATGGCTTTCTCACCCCAGCCCATTATCTGGTTGGAGCAGATGTAGGCTGGGAGAGAAGGGAGTTGAGGGCCAGTGAGTTGTGGGCCAGCTTAGGGACATGTGGTGGGGGGAGGGGGGCGCGATGGCACCTCACTCACCCACAGAAGTGGGCATCTCCCCCCACTGCAGCACCACATCCTTAATGATCCGCCCATATGTGTTGACGTAGACGCCCTCGTCCTCATAGCACAGTAGCATCTCCATGCCATCGGTGTTGGGGAGGAAGATGATGGCATGGGGTGTGATCTGGCTCTGGATCTGGGGAGGAGAAGGCAGGCTGGAGTTCCCACGTCTGGGGCCCAGACTGGTGTTCCCACTCTGCCCACAGCCCACCAAAAGTACATGCACAGGGATGTAGATGTCATAGCTGTTCCCCGAGTCAACATCCACAGCATGGAAGCCAGCACTGGAGCCATAGATGACCTTGAGCCGCTGTCCCTCCTCTACGGTCAAGTCAACCAGCAGAGGGCGGTGAGGGAGGTCAGCGAAGGACTGTGGAGGAGAGAGAGGCTCAGGGGACACAAGTGGAGAAGCTGGACCTTGGAGCAGCACTAGGGGTGCCGAGGCTGCGCTTACCTTGAAGGCCATGAATTTGTGGTAGGGTTTGGGGGCCCAGGCATACACCTCCACGGAGTTCTTCAGGGCGATGACCAGGAACTTAATGCGTTCATATTTCACTGAGGGCAGGAAAGAAGAGGGATGCAGGGACTTCCCTTCTTGGGCTGTCGGCCCCTCCCACGGGTCTGTCACTACACCCCAAGCCCAGGTCCCTAGTCTCTGGCTTCAAGGCTTTCTTAGTTAGCTGTTAAGCCCAGACAGACACCTGTGTCTCTCTTCTCATAAACAAATGTGCCCTGGCCGCTCTGTTGTGACCTCCTCACCAACGCGGTAGTGCCCGCAGCCCTCCATGTCCCCCACGGTGGTCCAGCCCTGCTTCTTCTCCACTTCTGGGTCATTGTGCAGAATCTTGTTCCGGAGCCAGGACAGGTAATACACCCGCAGTTTGTTCCTTTTCCCTGAGGAGCGGACAGACACACTCCCTCACTGGAGGTCCAGCTTCTGCCTCCCTGCCATCCTTTCTCTGTGTACCACAAGGGGTGAGAGTGTCACCCCACCTTCCGGCTCCTGGACCAAGGGTGCCCTCCTCCCAGGCTGAAGATGGTGACAGAAAGCCGAGAAACTGAGCCCCCTCCTCCTGGCCCTGCCCCCACCCTGTACTCCACACACATACCTGAGATGGTGATGAGCAAGTTGAGTCCTTCCAGCACATCCATTTGCTGGAAGCGTCGCCGCCCGATGAGTCCATACACCTTGCCCTGCCCACTTCGGTCCAGCAACATCAGCCCGTTCTCGGTGCCCACCAGCAGGTTGACCCCTGCAATAGGAGCCCTTGGGCAGATCAGAGGCAGAGCCAGACCCTCACCTGACCAGGAGCCCAGGAGCACACCACACCCCTCTTCTCCTCCCCGGCCCCGGCTTACCCCAAAGGGCTGCACAGAGGATCTCGGAATTGAAGCGCTTCTTGTACTTCCGAATCTCGGGGGTTTCACTGTGGGCCCGGGTATTGGTGGGGTTCACGTTGACCACAGAGCCTTTCCGCACATCATATTGTAGCTGATCGAGCCGACTGCCCTCTCCACCCACTAGGGCTGCAGGGAAGAGGAGAGGGGAGGAGAAGTGGGCTGCTGCCCTCCCTCCGTCTCTCCTGATCCCACCCCCTACATTTGCTCTTGACTCCTCTGAACACTCAGAAGGAAAGTGCAAGACTGGAGAATGGAGGAGGTGCACCAAGGAGTTGAAACAAGAGCCAAAAGGCCTGGCAAAGTCCTCGTTCTGTCACTCAGGTGCTGGGCCACTCTGAGCAATTTTCCTCTTGGGTCAGTGAGGCCCCAGAAGCCCTTGCTGCCTCTGGCCCAGGGCAGGTGCTCAAGCCAAAGGGAAGGCCAGGACTGTGCTTCATCAAGCCCCATCATCAGAAGCCCACCTGTGCTGCTCCCAGGCCTCATCGCAGATCTGTTCTCCCATCCTCACCTGTGATAGGGATGGTGTCCCCACTGCCTCCAGGCTGGTAGATCCCTAGGTCCACAAACATCGTGAAGGAGCTCTTGCCAGGGGCCTTTACAAGCCCTCGAGACTGGTACTGCAGGGGTGAGGGCAGTAGTCAGGAAAACACATGAGACCCCAGCCCATGGCCCACCCACTCTGGAACCCTGGCCAACCAGCTCCCAGTGCTCTGCCCTGCCCACCGCAGTGCACCCTCCGCCCCAATAGCCCTCAGACCCCCTGCCCACCCCAGCGGGCTCCTCTCTCCACCCACTTACGTCGCCGCCTCCCTCCTTTGAGGGGGGGCTTTGACCTCTGCTGCTCTCGGTGGGTGAGTGGCTGGGCTGGACCACATCCGGCAGGTTTGTGTAACCGTTGCTGTCGGCGTGCAGCAGGCTTCGCTCCTCTTCAGGAGTCTAAAGGAACAGAAGGAAGGGGGCCAGTGCTGGGGCCAAGGAGGGTGCATGGCAGGTGCTGGGAAGAAGGGGGAGCCCACTCACACGCTGGACCACCATAGTCCCGCCCCCATAGGGGGTCTGGGTCCCGGCTATCTCCTCCACGTCGTGGACCACCATGGTGCTGACGCTGTCTGTGTCTCCATCGCTGCTATGGGAGAGAGGAAGGTCATGAGGCCCTCCAGACCCTGCCCACCATGCAAGTGACACAGGGAGCAGAAGAAGCAGGAGGACCAGTGCTTTCAGTCTCCATCCAAACCCCGTATGCTCAGCCGTCACCAAGCAGCCTCTGCCCCACTGCTGGGTGTTCCGTGCTTGGCACTCGGGGAAGGCTGGCCGCAGAGAGGCACCTGAAGAGGCCCACTCCCAACTGAGAGGATAGTGGAAGAAAGATAGGAACACCAGCCCCTGTACCCCATTCTCTAGAGAAGGGGGGGAAGACCTGACCAGCAATGACAGCCAGGGTTCCCCACTCTGGGGAAAGAGGAACCCTTTTCCCTCAGACTTGCCCCAGAGCCTCATCCCCTCCCCTCCTGCCTGCATCCTGTCGGCGCCTCCGAGGTGGGAGCACCCCTGCCCCCAGGATGCCCCCATACCGGGCCCCAGGGGTATCTCTGCTCCCCTCTGATGGTTCGCCGTTGCTTTCCTCCTCCTCGTCCTCACTGCTCTCCACTTCCTCACTGGATGAAGAGTAGTCCATGGCCTTCTTGGGAGGCCGGGGGGCCTCGTCCATGGTCCGCTCTTTCAGCAACACAAAATCCTGCAGGGGAGGAACTGCATGAGGAGGGGAGGGAAAGGGACAGGGTAACACGAGGGGCTCCCACAAGCAGGCCCCTACTCACTGACCTCACCAATGGCTCGCTTATAGCTCTGGGTGGGGCCACAGGGGAAGGCGGGCAGTCAGGAAGAGGCAGGAGAGAGGGTGAGAGAGGTTAGTAAGTGAGAAGTGCCATCCCCTTATCCTGCAGCCCCCCTCACGCAGATTAATGAAGGCCCGGCCCCTGGCACCCGGCTCCTGGGGGCTCCAGAGGCTCCACATCTGGCCCTTAAGCCCCACCAAGAGGAGGCAGGACCACGGCTGCCACCCAAAGACTTACTGCAGGCCGGCCTGGCCGTGAGCGGTGGTCATCAGGCTTGGCTTTGTTCCCAGGGGAGAGCACTGGGGAGCTGTCCAGTTTGGAGGAAGCTGGACATGGCAGGGTGGGAGAGGGAGGTCACTGACTTCTGACAGGAATGGCCTCAAGCCCACACGCTGGGCTGACCTCTTGGGCCTGAGCCCCAGAGCTCAGTGCCATGCTCCATACCCAGCCTGGTCCCCATCCTGCCCCCAAGAGTATCTCAGGCCAAAGCTGCCAAAGGAAGGGTCCGTCCTGATGGCAAATGCATCGGGGCCCCAGAGCAGGCTGCCCCAGCCCGGCCAACGTACCTCCCACACGGTTCCGCTCCAGTGAACCAGCCTGGGGGAGGTGCCCATGAGAGGCTGGGAGGACACTGTCTGATCGCTCCCAGCCAGGGTCACTCCTCCTGAGGTCGGGGTTACTGTGGGAGGAGCAGAGGCAGGGTCAAGGAGGCAGGGTGCTCCCCTCCCCGGGGTGCTGAGCTGCACCGCAGAGGGAGCCATCACCAGGGGAAGCAGGTGGCAGAAGTGAGGGTGGGAGTGAGTGGGGGGACAACTCCATTACCTACAGGCGTTGGGCGGGCCAGGGGGCTGAGCAGGGGGCCCTGGAGGCTTGGGGGTTCCCCGCTCTGCCCGCCTTTGCAGATAGATTTGCCAGGCGGAGTTGCTGCGAGGTCTGTGGAGGGAGCACAGGGGTGCCGGGGGCGGGGGCAGGGAGGGGGCTGAGGTGACTGGGTTGGGGCTTGCCCACCCCTAAGCGGGTAACCTGGCAAACTTCCCTCTGCCCCCCCTCCACTCCCCAGGCTGCCGCCAATTCCACCCGGGTGTTACCTGGCACGGACAGCCTGAGCTGGCCGGGACCCTCCGGCCCCACTGGTGTTAAGGGCAGTGGCAATAGATGAGGTCCTCTGAGGCACCTGAGGAGAGAAGAAAGAAGTCAGCGTGCCTTGTACTAGCTTGGTGCTGGGCACCCCCAAACACTTCCTCCTCACTGTTAACTCTGATACGTGCTCTCGTCGGCTTTTATGGAGAAGCAAACTGAGGTCAGGGAAGCTAATTAATTTGTGGAAGGTCACGGAGCTGGGATCATAATCCAGGGAGTCTGCCCTCTCATGCTCCCCGAACACCCTGGCATTCTTCCACTCCCACACTCACCAGTGGGGTCACCTCCACACATTCACATGCCGCCCCACCCACCAGAGTGAAGGTAAGCCCTGCGGGACAGAGGCCATGGCGGATGCCTCACCCTTCTCTATCCCTCCAACCCGGAACCCATTGCCACCTGCCTGCTCCCTACTCGCTCTCCTCTTCCTCCCTTACTATTTCTCTGCTCTTTCCTGGTCCTGAATGGTTGTCCTTACCTTGGGTGGGGCCTCATTATCTGGCCGGACCCAGGCTGGGGGGTTCGGGCTGGGGCCAGGCCCTTCGGAGGTGGGGTCTGAATTCTGGCGGATGACAGCTCCTCGGGCGCTGGGCGTGGCGGTGGGTGTGGGGACAGCAGGGTCGGGGTCGTGAGAGGCTGGGAAGGCAGCCAGGTTTCTGGTGGGCTGGTCCTGCAGGGACTGGGATCGGGGTACAGGCGCTGCATATGGCTTCAGTGGGACCCGGTGTGCCACCAGGCTCTGCGGGGAGAGACCAGGGAGGGTGGGCTGCCCGCTCTGTGGCACATCCCCACCTGGGAGCTGGGGCCTGGGCTGGTTGGAAGGGGCAGGTAAAGCCTCTGGCTTCTGATTCTCCACGGAAGGAAAGAGACTCCTAGAGCCCAAGAACAGGTAAGACGTAGGAACAGACACATGCAGCAGTGAGCAGGTGACAGTCTCTGCCAAAGTATCCTGAGGTCTGTGATCCCTGGTTAATGGTGTGGGTGTGAACGTGCACACGTGTGTTAAGACAGGAACGAGGAGAGACTCACCTTGTGTGGTCCCTCCTGGGGCTCCACCGGCCTCTGCATAGGAGGAGTTTGGGACAGGGGTCCTGGGGGCCCAGGGGAGGCCTGGGGGACAGGGGGCTCAGGCCCTGTGCTGCTTGGCTTGGTCTTGGCCAAGGGAGAGTTCTGCTGTTTGTTCATCCTCGTCCTCTCTTCTACCTGTGATGTGAAAGGAAGCCAACCAGGCCAGCTTTTGCTTCCTTGTCCCCACCCATCCCACCGCTCCAGCCCTCCGGCCTGTGGCCCCTTCCCTTCTCAGGGCCCACCAGTGCCAAACAACCTTGCAGCTATCAGGCCTCAGGCAGTGGGGCCGGGAGGATGGAGTCCCAGGTGGCAAAGGAGGCAGTGAGTACCTCTCGGGCCCAGGCTGGTTTGTCAGCGGGGTTAATGCCCCGACCATAATGATACAGGGGCTTCCTGTCCCCGGGCAGGATTTGCTGCTGCTGCTGCTGCTGCTGCTTCTGAAGTTGCTGCTGCTGCTGCTGCTGCTGCAGGGACTTGAGGTAGGCATGCTCCTGCTGCAGCTGCCTCTGGAGACGCTCTGACTGCCGCTGCTCTTCCAGCTGCTTCCGCTTGTATTCCTGGGCCCAAGGGTAGGGAGAGAGGGCTCAGCAGGGTGTGGCCCTGGAAGTTAGAGCAGGCACGCCCTTCCTTTTCTCCAACTGCCTAGAGAGGAGACGTCTTCCCTTGATGCTTGGGTGAATCCCTTCCCCTGAAGTGTCCCCATCCCATTCCAGCAGAGCTCTGAGCACACATCTTCCCAGGGGAAGCTAGGGGACCCCGTTACCAGCAGTAGGGCCTGTTCCTGGAGCAGCTGTTGCTGAAGGATCTCGAGCTGTCGCTGCTCCTCCTCTAGCCTGTGACGGATATATTCCTGGGGGGACGGGGGGTGGGGGGCAAAGGGCAGGGAAAGAGGGAGAGGCGGAGGGGGCGGCGGCGGCGGCGAAGGAGTTGGAGGAGGAGGAAGGGATCAGTGGGGTGAGGATGAGGAGAGCGGGGAAGAGCAATAGAGAGGGCGGGGTGGGATGAGCCCACCGAGGGCAGGGAATGAGGAGGAAGCCAGGGTGGAGGACCCATGAGGGAAGGTGCAGGGGAGAGGAGTTGAGGATGGGGCAGAGAGATGGGGAATGAAGGTACAGAGACAGGAGGAGGGCAGGAGCCGGGGTCGGGGGTTGAAGGGTGGGAGAAAACAGAGAGAAAGAGTGAAGCTGGAAAAGATAGGAGGAATCTAGGGGTCGGGAAAGAAGGGGAAGGGTACGGGGAGCAGGGGAGGCGGGCAGCAGGAGCGAGAGGGAAGGCCGGGAGGGCAGGGGTGTGGCGGTGTGCGCTGGGGGCGCTGTACCTGCTCCCGCTCGGCCTGCCGCCGCTCCTCCTCACGCCGCAGGGCCTGCATGTCCTCCAGCCGCCGCTGCTGCTCCTTCTCCTGCAGCTTCCGCTGCTCCCGCTCCCGCCGCTGTTGCTGCGGGTGAAGAGAGGGGTGGTCTTAGGGACCCTACCAGACGCTCAGACAGCACAGCCCTGGAAGGGGCATCCAGCCCATTTCCGTGCCTCCTGGAAGGGGATCCCTAATGGACAGCACGCCCAGGTCTCCTCCTCACTAGGGATGGTGGTGAGTGAGAAGGGCTCCAACTTGTTTCTATGACCCTACACGAGAGCCCACGGGGCTTGGCTTAGGAAAAGTTGCTGTCTCACACAGCTGCTGGCTTGGGACGAGAGAGACTGCTGCCCCTGGAGTGGGCCGAACTGGACAGTACCTGCCCCATCCACTCCTCCACCAAACAAGCAAACCAAACCAAACCAAACAATAACCCCCAGCACACTCCTGGCCTCTCAAATTAACCTCTGCCCGGAGGTCCAAATAGAGTGGGCTGTAGTGATAGCCATTGGCCAGAAGAGGGCACGAGCCACCAGGGGACAGAAAAGCTACTCCGAGGACAGGGACTTGGCCCCGCTCCTTGGCAAACAGCAGTAGCCCAGGTTGCACTTTACTTTCACAATCTTTCTGACCAAAGAGTCTGCTAAAAAAAAAAGGGGAAAAAGCACAACCCCAAGGGGCCATTCCAGTTGGGAGAACTTTGCTGTTCCTATCTCTACAATGAGGATCTGGCAGGCCTGCTCCAGGAAACACCGTGGTAGACACGATTTTCTGTTCTGTTACCTGAAAACAGTATTTATTAAAAGGGATTTGCACTAGGCTCTCTTGTAGCAAGCCAGCTCTGGTGGGCTAGTGGTTAAGATTCGCTCTCACCACCATGGCCCGGGTTCATTTCCTGGTCAGGCAACCACACCACTTGTCTGTCGGTTGTCACACTGAGGAGGCTGTGTGTTGCTGTGATGCCGAAAGCTATGCCACCAGTATTTCACATTCTAGCAGGGCCACCTGTGGTGAGCAGATTTCAGCGGAGCTTCCAGAGTAGACAGACTAGGAAGAGGGACCTGGCCACCCACTTCTGGTCAATTGGACTGATCTAGCACTGGAAGGTGAGAGGATGGCACAAAAAGACTGGGCAGGGTTCCGCGCTGCTGTTCACAGGGTCACTGGGAGTCAGACGCAACTCCTCAGTACTAACAACTCTTGTAGCAGGCTTTCCTGCAAATTATGTTTTGTTCAACAAAGACAGGGGCCTGCTCCGGGGAGAGGCATGGACAGTGTGGATGCTTCCAACTATCTACTATTATTTAGATAACTTTTTGTTAAGCCCAGCTCTTCATGAGTTTTGAAATCATGTAATTGTTTTAACAAAAATCTCATCATTTAAGGCAATTTTTTTAAGCAACCTATACCTCTCCTTCCCCACCATGCCCCCTGCAAAATAAATACACTTAAACATGTATATATACAGATACATGCATATTTTAAATTGATGGTAAGAAAAGCAAACTGCAGCTATTTAAAAATAAGATTCTCGGGGCCGGCCCAGTGGCGCAGCGGTTAAGTGCGCATGTTCTGCTTCTTGGCAGCCTGGGGTTTGCTAGTTCGGATCCCGGGTGCAGACATGGCGCCGCTTGGCAAGCCATGCTGTGGTAGGCGTCCCACATATAAAGTAGAGGAAGATGGGCACAGATGTTAGCTCAGGGCCAGTCTTGCTCAGCAAAAAGAGGAGGATTGGCAGTAGTTAGCTCAGGGCTAATCTTCCTCAAAAAAACCAAACAAAAAATAAGATTCTCTATTAATCAAAATGAATTTCTCCCACCCACCTACAACTAGTCTGATTGACAAGACTGTACTTTTCAGCAAACCTGAGCCCAAACAACCAAAAGTAAAAGGCAGATGTCTCCATGTTTGGCCCAGACAGCTGTGGAGAGTCAATGCCCAGGGGACTGAGGTGTTTGTATACAGACCCCAGCTCCTGAGATTTAAGGTACATGGAGCTCGACAAACCCAGGGTGGAGGTTTAGAGCCAGTCTTGTCCGTGGGGAACCAGAATGGCTTTACAGAATTGGCTCTGCTCTGAAGGGACGCCGAAGGCACAACCATCCACACAGGGCTGGGCGGGGCCAAGGCGCCCGGGGCCTGGCCTCTAACAGAGGACGGCAGAGCCTTTCCACACAGTCTGAAGGAAAGGGCTGGGGAAGCCCCTGCTTGCTCCTGTTCTCCCCACTGCCCTGAGGAACCAGGGAGCTTCCAGACCAAGGCACACCAGGAAGAGGGACCTGGCCACCCAGGAAGGGGGCCGGGGACAGGGGAAGGACAGCCCCACCTCCTCGACGCGCCGCCGCTCCTCCTTCTGCTCCTCGATGCGGCGCTGCCGCTGGTGCAGGAGGTGTTTGATGTGCGCCTCGGGGTCTCGCTGTTGCTGCTGCTGCAGCTGCTGCTGCTGCTGCTGCTTTAGAGCCTCTGAATTGCTCTTATTCTCCTGCTGGAGCCGGAGAAATTCCCTGCGCAGGGTCGACTCCCCGGGCACGTTCATGATGGAGCTGGGTCAGGGTAGCACAATGGAGGTTGGGGTCAGAATCCTGCTGCTTCCCACTCTCATCCCTGGGCAGCCGCCTGAGCGGGTGCTTTACCTGGACCAGTCTGCCTCAGGTCACTCCACATGACCGGGATCTGCCTTCCCCCTGCCCAGTCTTGGGCCGTCAGCCTGCAGCCCTGCATCACCCTCGCCCCACCTCGGGCTCATCCATTCGTTCCATTTCTTCTCAGCACTCAGGGATTCGGTTTTAGGAGTCTCTACCTGTCTGTGCCCACCACCCCCAGACTGAGCGTCCCCAAGCAAGGACCACTGTTGTCCCCTCAGACAGTAAGTGACGGCCCTCGACCTCCGCCGGCCAAGCCCACCTTGGCTCTCCTTCCTCTCCATGGCTGTCATCTTCCTCTTCGCTGCCGCTGTACTCGTATTCTGTCTCCTCTGCAGGGGGGGAGATCACTGCTGTGTCTTCACCCAGTGCCCCAGACCCCACCCTGGGCTAGGGAAACCTTAGATGGGGACAACCAATAACTTCTGTCTGGATGGCCATGCACCTGGGTCCCCTCCTCCCTCCTTGGAACAATGGGGTGATGGGGGGCGGGTCTCAGGTTTGGGCCTGGACAGAGATGAGGATCAGACCCCACAGTAAGTGGGATGTGGCAGAGTGTGTGCGTGCACTCACACATGCATGTACTCAACAGGAAGCTTCTGTAAGGATGGAAAAGGACTCATGTGGAAGGCTGGCTGGGATCAGGTGGTAAAGAGGAAGAACCCCTCTGGGGCTGGAAGTTTGGGAAAGGAGATCTTGGACAGGGAGAGCTGGGCCTGCCTGGGAGGGGAACCTGAAGGGGAGCCAGCAGGGGCCAGGGCTGGTAAAGAAGAACAGGGGCTGAAGTGTCGGAGACCTGCCACCTCCCTCCTAGCCCACTGACCCTTCTCGCCTCGTTTCTTCCGGGATCGGTCGATGTGGTCCTTGAGCTGGATGCGGACCTGCCGCTCCGTGGGCTGGTCGCGGATGAAGGGGAACTTCAGCAGCTGCTCTGTCGGTGGGCGGCTCAGGTATGTCTTGATGAGACATGTGTCAATGAAGTCGATGAACTTCTTAGACCTGAAAACAATGGTGCCACACACTGGGAGGGACCCCTCGGAAGAGGGGGGTTGCAGGAGGAAGAGGGGGGATCATTAATCCAAAAGCCACTTTGACTTCCCTCCTTTCTTCTCCACATCCCAACACAGCCCCCCGGCCCTCCGGCTGCAGTGCCCCCTGCCAACACCTCTTCTGTGGCACAGACCCAAGCCTGGCCCAGGTTAAGGCAGGGTGGCCTTGTCCAGAGACCTTCCTTCCTGGACCCCCAGAGACCTACCATTTCTTAGACTTGAGTCTGGGTGGTGGGTTCCGAGGGATGAGGAAGAGGGCTCGCATAGGGTGCATGTCACACAGAGCTGGCACACAGAAGACACACCATCAGGCCCTTCTGCCGTGCCGAGAGCCTCAAGGAGCCCTTCTCACCATGATCTCTGGTGATCCACCTCCTCCCTACAGGCACTTTCTGGGCCCTCCCTTCTCTCCCAGACTCCGTACTTACGGGGGGCTCCCTCTGCCATCTCGATGGCTGTGATTCCTAGGGACCAAATGTCACTCTATAGAGGGAAGAGAAGAAGGGACAGGTGAATGTTCCCAACAACTCTCTTTACCCACCATCCGCAGTCTCTTTAGGACCACATTCTGGTCCACACCCCTTCCTGAGGCCCCTCTCCTCCAACTCTGCAATGTCCTCCCATTCACCCAGTCCTCCCATCCGTCCTTTCCTTGCCACAACCCTCGCTGCTAACACGCCATTAGACCTTCATTTTCTTGCCCAACCTGCCCAAGCCCCTGAGATTTTCAATCAACCCATCACCCCCATCTCACTTCCTGCCCTTGGCTGCCTCCATGCTCCCTACTTTCTGCTCCATACCCTGTAATCGTAGGTGGCATCGGGGTTCTCATCACAGGCGATGACCTCCGGGGCCATCCAGTAGGGGGTCCCAATGAAAGTGTTCCGCCTGCCCACGGTGCGGTCCAGCTGAGCACTCACCCCAAAATCCACTGGAAAGACATGGAGGGAGGGGTCACATCTGCTCCCCTTGTCTCAGCCCAGCATGTGTGTGCCCCAGGGCAGTGGAGGTCCTTGTCCTACCCAGACACTCCTCAGCACCTCTTCCACCCCACCAACATCCTGAAGAAGCTGACCTAGTCTTCCTGCATCTTGGGGGAAAATCCAAGGTGAAAGGACCAAGGGAGAGCATCCCAGGCAGGAGGGGTCAAAAATATCCCCTCTCCCCAGAGGGACCTGCACAGCCCCCCCGGTCATAACAGGTAGCTGGCAAAAAATTTCTTGAATGACTTTTAGCAGGAGGCAGGGCACCCCAGGGGAGGAGATGGGGAAGGGGAGGGGCAAGCCTCCCAGCCAACAGGCAGAATAAAGGGGCCTCTCATTCCGTCCTGGAAGTGAGAGTGCCCCGTCCGCCTCAGAAGGAATCAGCATACCTAGCTTGACCTCAGCATTCTCTGTCAGCAGGACGTTCTGCCCCTTGATGTCTCGGTGGATCACCTTGTGGGCGTGGAGGTGGGCCAGACCCTGGGGCAGGAGAGTTGGGGGGATTAGTCTTGGTGTTGGAATGGGTGGGAAAGAACAAGGCCACGGACCTGAGCCCAGGCGAGGACGAGTCATCAGGCTAGATGGGACTGAGCTGAAGGAGCGGCCCCTCTCCACCCAGGAGCCCACATACAGGCAGAGCTGTCGTGGGGAGAATTCCTCACAGCTGAGGGCTGCAAGCCAAGTGGCAGAGCTTGGAAACAGAGGCACTTGTCTCCTCCAACGGTCTGAGGGTTCCCCAAGGTCGGGACTCTGTCTTGTCCCCACCCCATCAGGCCATCTGCTCCTTAAAGAGGCACAGTTCCACCCCCTCCCAGCACGAGGAGGGTCCTTGTGCAGGGAGAAGCTCTAGCGGGGGTGGCCCAGAGGCAGCGGGGAGGGAGGGGCGGGCACTCACCCGGAGAATCTCCCTGCAGATGTAGGCGATGCAGTCCTCCTTCAGGGCGTTTCCTTTGGTGTTCTTTACCAGGTCCGTCACAGAGCCAGCACCACAGAACTCCATCACCAGCTACGGTCCCAGGGAGGCACGGGAAGGAAGAGCACTGGTCAGGCAAGGCCTCCTTCCCCTAGCAGCCCCCTGGAGGAGGACCAGAGGCCTCGGGGACAGAACTGGTAGGAGCTGGAGAGCAGGGCCTTTGAGACCGCTCGCAAAGGCCACAGAACTTCCAGAGATTTGGAAAGAAAGGGGAAAGACAGGGCAAGTGGGGCTGAAGGAGGTGGTCTGGGAGAAGGAAAATAGAAGTCCAAAGAATCCCTGAAACTGTAGACAAAACAATGGAGGTATGTGCCTTTCCCTGGGGAAGGGTCCAACGCTTTCGTCAGATCCTCATCGGGACACCTCATCGGGACCCATAAGCCCAAGGGCCAGTAACACATGCAGTGAGTCAAGCATAGTATCTACATTTTTTAATGGTTGGAAAAAATCAAAAGAATCATATGAAACTCAAATTTCAGTATCCTGCATAAAGCTTTGGGGGATACGTCGACGTCCATTCATTTATGTACTGTCTACAGCTGTCTTCATGGTGCAACGGCTCAACTGAGTAGTTGAGACAGAGACTTTATGACCCACAAAGCCCCAAACAGTTACTATCTGGCCCTGCACAGAGAAAGTTTGCCAATAGCTGACCCAGAGGCAAGAAAGGGGCTAAGAATCAACAATTCTGCAGGTCTGCGAGAGACAGAAACAGGGCAAGGGGCTAGAGAGAGCTGCAGGAGGAACTGGTGCGAGACTGAAGCATAAACCGCACACGGAGGGGCGGCCAAGGCCGGGAGATAAGGAGAGATCCCTGCAGGCATCTCAGCACCTCGAGGGAAGAACCACTGAGACCCAGAAGCAGGGCAAATCAGTCCCCTGGGATCAGTATGCCTGTCCAAACGTTTTCACTGTACGTTTTCCAGAAGCTGCATCCAATGCAGAAAAAAGCTGGATGGGACACGTACATTTGCATATGCAATAAAAGTCCTCTGCATAGGCCTCCCCCTCCAACAGCAGAGCACAGTGGGAGGACAGGAGGACAGTGTTCAACAGGTCCAGAAGGGGGCGCCTGGCCACGTGTGCCCTGCCTCTAGTCCTCGATGGTCTCCTACCACAGTTGACGGGTAAACCTACCTGATGTGCTACTCCCTTTCTTTGTGTGTGTGAGAGTGTGTGTGTGTGTGCGCGCGCACACACACACACCTGTCCCCAGCAAGACTAAGTGCCTTGGAGGCAGGGACCATGACACATGTCTATCTGTGCAGGGTAGACAGAGGTGCTCAATAAGTACTTGTCTGGCAGACTGCTGGGAGGGGAGACAGCTCCAAATCTCCACAGCCAAGGCCATGCACCCTGCTGCTCTCTCCTGGGGGCTGAGCTGAGTACCAGGAAGGGTGAGGCCGGGGAATCAGCTTGGCACCAGCGTCAGGCCAGGGAGGGCGATGACTCTTAGGAATGCTCTGCCAAGAGGGAATTTGGGGGAGGCCCAAAAGAGCCACAGCAAGCCCTGGTTAGAATAATCATCCAGAAGGGCTTGTGCACTGTCGGGAGGGGTCTGAGCCCTGTGGCCGCCCACAAATATTCTGGTCTGTTGCTCTCCCAGGAGCTGTGCACAGACAGGAGAACTGATGGCCTAGCCTCCCTGTGGTCTCTTTCAGCCCTTGCTGGGATTCCATTGCTCATTATTCATTAAGTGCCTGCTGGACACAGGGTAAGGGCACACTACCGATCAGGGCAAAGGTGGGGGCAATCCCCAGACCCCTGCCACCAAAAGGCTCAGAGGACAAGAGGCTGCAATGTGTGGGAGGCTCCGTGTGAGTCAGGAAGTCACTCTGGATCAGACACGGGAGAACTGTGTAGACTGAAGGGGAGGGCTGGCAAGAGAAGCCTGGGGACTGACGCGGAGCTCAAGAGCAGCCTGGAGCCAGGGAAGGGCAGGGATGCGCAGCCAGGAAGGCTGAGGGCACTTCTCACCCAGAGCTGGTCGTCGTTTCCAGGGGGGCTCTTCTTGATAAAAGCCCCATAGTAGGTGGCAATGTTGCGGTGGTGAGAATATTTTTTCAACATGTTGATCTCCTGTTTGATCTCCTCCTCCTCATCCTGGGTGAACAGAGGAGGTGAGCCCTGAGAGTCTCCCCACCCCCTCCTCAATGCTCCCACCCTCCCTCTACCCCTCACCACTCCCTACCTCCGTGACATCCATGACCTTGATGGCAGCCAGCTGCCCAGTCTTGACATGCCGACCCTGCAGGACAGAGAGCCAGGCATGGAGGGATCTGGGTCTCCGCTTAGGGAGGGCTGGATTCTGGGAGAGGCCACACCTTTTGGCTGTTTTCTGTCTTAGAAAGTGCCCCTGACGGTGGCTAGACACCTCAGTTTGTGGGTTGGTCACAGGGGTAGACAGAGGGCTACAGAAAAACTACGGAGCCTGGATTCCAGGCGCTGAACCTGATGAAGACCAAGGGTTTCCTCCCATCCAACACTCGAGAGACAAGCGAGAGACGTATGTTCTCCTCCAGCCTCTAGGGCTTGGACTTCCTACAGTTTGACAGAGTGAGCAACGCAGGGTACCTTCTCCATCCTCAGCTGGAGCTGGAGGGGGCTGGGGAGGAGGCTGGGGAGGGAGGGGTTCTGCCTCTCTGGCCTCTTCTGTGTAAGATAAACTGCCTGGGTGCTTTCTCGCCCCGTCCCCTCTGGACGGGAGTCCTTTCCCAGAATCACCACCCCCCCCAAGCCTTTTTATTATTGTTGACAGGAAAGAACAAAGACAGCTGAGATTTTAGGGAACTGGGGGAAACACAGAAGGGCTGACACGTGTTGATGCCCCATCACCAAAGCTAATGGAAAGAAACTTCTCCTTCGAGAGTACGTCCCCATCCTCCCCACGCCTCCCTCCTCATCCTTCTGAGATCGCTAGCAGGGGCCACCTCAGGCTTGGACAGGAAAGCCCAAGGCTTCCTGGGGAAGAGCAGGGTGGGTGGGGGAAGGCAGCCCCTTGTGCAGATGGACATGGGTATTGCCAACCATGGATTATTTTTATCCCCAGCATTCATTTAAGACCCCAAGCCTGGAGAAGCAGAACATAGAGCTACTATTTCCATGGCAACGACTAGGCAAGAGATGGGGGGAGGGGGGTGCCTGTTCCCCAAAGCTTACAGGGAAGAAGGGTAAGAGAAAGGCAGGTGGTCCTAATGATCCAGGACCACAGACCCCTGAGATGCAGAGGAGACTCGCGACAAGACAGCATTGTGTCTGGACACAAAGAAGCACGGTGTCTGCTCTGGGGGCCTCCAGCTCTGGGGCAGCGTCCACCTTGAACATCTCTCTGCTGTGGCCACCTCCCCTCACCCAAGCATGACCAGTGGTCAGGCCACGTGAGAGGCTGGGCTGGCCGAGCTAAAAGCTACAATCAGTGGCTGAGGCAATGCCACTTCTGTGGGAGAGAGGCAGCCTCAAAAGCAGAAGGCCTGAGCTCTGGCTCCAGCCCTGCTGCAGGCCAGCTGCGGGAGCTCAAGAAACCACTTCCCCTCTGCAGGTCAACCATTAGGTCCCACCAACTCCAAGTCCTGTGGGTCTCTGTGGTCTTGGGAGGAGCCAAACCTGCACCTTTGGTTGAGCTCTGCTCTGAGCTCCCAGGTGAGCTCTGACACACATGTCCCCAGACCCTTCCTACTGCCCTCATATGTGCTGTTCCACACTCCGCCCAGCTCTAGACCTGTTCCTGCCACACCCAGGACTAGTTCTAAACTCAGAGGCAGAGCCAGCAAAAACAGCCCACTTCCTGCTGCTTCCTTCCCTTCCTTCCTTGTATTCTCCTCTCTTTCCAGGTCCTCGCTCCACTCCCCGGGAAGGGCCCCCAGCCTCTGGGCTCTCCCACGGCCCGCCCCCAGATCTCTAGGCCTGGGGCCCACTTCTTCCACCCCTCCTGAGAGGGCCCCCTGGAAGAGGGCCACGCTTCTGCACCACCAGTCTCACCTTGTACACCTGTCCGTAGGTTCCATTGCCGACCACCTCCACCAGTTCAAAGATTCCAGCAGGGTCCTGGGGGCAGAGAAAGAATAAGGTGTCAGGACTTCAGAACAGGGTTACGCGGCTCGTGGGGTGGGAAGAGGTATTCAGTCAGGAGATGAGTGAAGAACTAACTAGTACATTACGAGGGGGCTTCAAGGGGCCCCTGATGGCCAGCTGCCCTTCTCCTGGATTGGTTCAGAGTTCGTTTTCTATGGGAAACGTCAGAAAGAGGTGACAGCAAACAGAAGTCAGAGCCCAGCTGGCTTGTCAGACATGCTCCTGATTTCAAAGTCAGTGATAAACACTGAGAGTGTGGGCTCATCTGCAAAATGGGGATCCTGAGTACCCATCTCTGGGGTTGGTGTCAACTTTAAATGAGGCAATGACCATAAAATGCTCAAGACAGTGCCTAGCACAGAGCGTGTACACAATAAAAGTTAATTATCATTGTTGTTATTTTATTTTTTAAAAGCAGGGATGGGGAAAGCTGGTAGGGGCTGGAATTTGAGTCATCCTTCTGTCCTTTCCCCCCTTCCCAGTCCTCCCGAGACCCTGGGCTTCCAGGCCAAGTTTTGGGGCATTTGTGGGTAGAAGGGACCTGGGGGGTGGGGGATAGCAGGTGACAATGAGAGGCCGCTGGGAAGGGCAGTGAAAAGGGAGACCTTTCGGTTCCTACTTTCCCGAGCCAAGTGGTGCCAGGAGGAGAGGGCCCAAAGGGCTCAAACAAAGCTTCCACAGAGGTTCACTGCCTGCTGGGCTGAGAGCAGGCAGGCTGGCTGAGCAGCACAGCTGCTGGGAGGCCACCCACACCCTCCTGGCAGGACTTCTTTTTGAGAGAGAGAGAGCGGGAGAGAGAAAGAGAGAGAGAGAGAGGTTGGGAGGTGGAGCGGCAGGCTGAGAGCCAGCCTCGAGCCCCGAGCCTCGAGCCCAGTGCTGTCCGCACTCCCAGCAGAAAAGGCTGGTGTTTCCGGGTGTGGGCCCCCTCCGGCCACCTGAAGGACTGAGAGGGGAGGCACAAAGTGAAGATGTCACTAGGAAATAAACTCCCCAGGTAACGCTTAGGTCTCCGTGCTGAAAATCCTAAAAGCATATAATCTAAAACTGCTTTCTCCTTGATTTTGAAAACCAATATAGAATTTCTAAAAGATAAATAATACCAAACAAACCAAAAGAACCCTTGAGCCTCCATGCACTGCCATCAGCAGATGGAACAGAACCTGGGCGTGGTGGAGACAGGGAGACACCAGCCCGTCCTCACTGCGCGCTGTCTTTGCCCATTTTCTCAGAGCGGGGATGGGAGGACTGGAAACGTACTCTGCTCCCTGTGCTTCCCCGTCAGAGCATGTGTCATCATGCACCGTGGCTGTGTACTTACTTATCTGTCAGTTCCTGGAGGAAAGGGACTGGACCCTCCTTGCTGGCTAGTGTGGCAGCACTAGCCCAGGGCCCGGCACATGGCAGCCTGAAAGGACATCCCAAACCTGCTCCGGGGACACTGGAGCGAAGCTGCACAGGGGCTCCTTCTATGAGCGCCAAGGGGCCTAGGCTGACCAGACCAAGAATTTCATGGTTCTGTGTTCAATTATTTAGCTCCAGTTGAAGGTCTAAAAACACAGCAGCCCCAGGAAAGGCAGAAACTGCCCCTGAGTGGGGGCTCAGGAGAGGTTTGCCTGAATCTGAGAGCTGCAGGGAACCCTGTCTCAAGAGGACTGAAGAGGAAGGGAACACAGTTCCCTCACGCTCTCCCCAAAAGAAGGGCCCATCCATTTCGGGGCCTCTGAACTCGGACTCTTGGGAAGTCCCTTCTTACATCTAACTTAGTTCTTCTGAGATGGATGGAGACAGGAAAAAGGACTCAGGATCATGATTTTCTGGATGCTCCTAATCTAAGAGGGTAAAATATGATGGGCCTGGTAGAGTCATCCACGCTATACCATCATCTCCTCAAATCAGCACAAATGGATTCATTTTGCAATCCTGGCTCCGAATTTGTCTTGTTCCTATACATTTGGGAGGCACTGACTGATGAAAGAACAATCTCTGAGGTCAGACACGCTGGGCTGGGTTCAGATATTGATTTAATGGTTTCAAGCCCATTTTCTGACTCACAGGTCAGGACGACCACGCCTTCAAAGAGTTATTCTGAAGATTAAGCTGAGAGCACGCGTGTGGCCTGGCAGCCGTGGTACCTAACACCCTCCAGAGAACGCGCTCCACAGAGCCGGCCCTCTTCACTCAAGGGCAGCACCATTTTCCACACCAAATCCTGCCTCCGCACCATTCTCTACTTCCCCTCCTTCCCTCGCCGCATCAGTCACCCAGCCTATCTCCCTTCAAAGTGTCCGTTTGTCTCTGCCGCTCAATTCCTGAAGCTGCCACCCCGGACCACTCCCTTCGCTCCTCCCTCACCACTCTTCCCGCTGCCGGATTAACCCTCCTAACACGGCGCCTTCCTAATTTTACTCTTCTGCCCAGAACCCACACGGCTCCCCACTGCTTCCAGAAGAGTCCAAACACCTCAGCTTGATATTTAAAGTTGTCCCATCATTAACCAACCACTAAATATTTTCTGAGGAGCTACATCTATCCGGCACCGGGCTAGGCCCTAATCAGGGAAAATCTATAAGGCACCTTTCTCTTATTTCATCCATCTGTTCAATATTTACTGAGCACTCAGTTAGGTACAATGAGGAAGTCAATGGTACATGAGGAACATGGACGGCCCCTCAAGGACCTTATAATTTTATAGACAGGCCAAGTCCCCCAACAGCGATATGTAGCAGTGTTTGATCACATGCCGTCAGAGCAACTGACAGCACTAGAGGCATTAGGAACTGCTCGGTACAGCATTCAGAGCACTGGAGAGTGACCTTCTAGAGAGAACTTTAGCATCAGCTGTGTGCCCCTGGGCAAGTATTTAACTGTTTGGGGCCTCATCTTCCTCACACAAACTAAGAAGGTGTTGCACTGGGTAAAAAGTCTGTTTCGTGGTTTCAGGGACAGAATCAAATTCTGGCTTGGAATCTCAGGCAGGCTTCCTGGAGGAGACGGTGTCTGAGCTGGGCTTTGGAGGCTGATTAAGTTTTCAATTGGTGACAGGAATTTAAGAGTGAGGAAGGCCATGCCATGCTGAGGGACAGCAGTCTGGGTTTGGATCTTGAGTTTGAGACGTTAGGGGACACGGAGGGGTAAACGTCTATCAGGCAGTTAGAAACAAGGGCCTGCAGAGAAAGATGTAGAGGACGCTCACGAGTGGGAGAGTGGGAGAGAGGAGACAAGAAGTCCAGGGAGAATGTACGGGCAAAGGAGGAAAGAGCCAGGGCCAGCGTTGGAGGAATGGCCAAGCGCTACACACGGGAGAGGAGGAGAAGAACAGACCCCAGAGGAGGAAATGGTCAGAGAGGACTGAGGACAATACCACTGGCTTCAGCACCCAAGAAGCCCTGGGAACCTCTGTGGGAACTGCAGTTGAGTGAGCAGAAGGCAGACAGAAGGGCTGGAGGAAAGGGGAGCAATGAGGAAGTGAAGGCAATGGGTACAGCACTCTCTCTAGAGAGCTTGAACTTGAGAGGAAGGGGAAATCAGATGATGGCTAAAGGAGGCAGCAGGGTCAGACAAAGGGGTTTTCAAGATAGGGAAGATCTGTCATGCTTGTGGAAGGGAAAAAGCTAAAAAGTGAGACTGATGATGTTTGACAAGTTAACCTTTTATGCTATGTGTGTATATATATGGAAGTGTGCATTGCCAGAGTATGCAGCTGCATCTCCCACCGGGTTACAGTTGTGATAAAATACGGCAGTGCCTACTCTCTCTCATACACATACCCAAGGATTCCGAATGCCCAGAAATGTGTGTCACAGTTCTAATATGATTCGTGCATTGATCTGGCTTCAAATGTGGGCCCTTCGACTACGCACTTGTCTGTGTGCTTGATCACGCTCCTCAATGGTGACTAGAAGAGGCGCCTCCAGAGGGAGGGGCTGCACTCCTGGGAAGCCCCAGGCGGCCCTGGCTTGCCCTCTGCACGCGGGCACAGCTCTGTCCGATGCTGTCACTGCAGGCCTTCCCTTGCTGTTTCTTGGCACTCAAACTCTTTGCTCTCAGCAGCTGGGTAACTAATGAGAGGAGGGAGAGAGGAGGACAAGAGAGGAGAAGTGAAGAGACACTGGTCTTCTGAGGTAAAGAGGAAGAAAGATGAGGGAGTTCCATGAACACCCAATGACCTTGACTTTAAGGACTGCGTAGGAGGGAAGACCATCTGCTAGGTAGGAGGGAGGTGGGGGGCCCGAACGAGGTGGAGAAGCTCAGGAACAGCCACGAGACAGGGGGCTTTAGGGTGGTGGTTCTCAGACGTCAGGGTACATGAGAATCACTTGGGAGGCAGACTCCTAGGATCCGCCTCCAGAGACCCTCATGCAGCACCACAGGTCTGCGGAGGAGCAGGCCTCTAGATGTTTAACAGATGCCTTGCTGATTCTAACGCAGAGGGTCAGTGGACCCACTGTGAAAAACGCTGCAGTTACTAACAGTTAGGCAGTTACTAACAGGTGAACAGAAGGGGTGGGATGATCTAGGAGTGGCAGGGATCTGAGGGAGGTCAGGCAGCCTGCACAAGCGGTGGGTGAGCAGCATCTGGGTGATTAATTCCTGCTCTCTCCTGCAGCAGCTCTACAGCACCTGTCTTCACTCACTCAACTCAGGCCCATTTTTTTCCATGTTCATGTGGCCAACTGTGCCTAAAAATGACCTCTCTCCTTTCAGCCAAGCCAAATCTCAAGTTTTTTTCCCAGGAAGTCTTCTCTAGCTCCTCCAGCCCACCACAAGCTATCCTACCCATGAATTTCAATCTCAATTTCACCTCCACCATGAGTTTAAGTTTCTCACGAATAGGACCAAGTGGATATAATTTTTTAAGTAATCTAAGAACAAGACAAGATTATCCACTCTTGCCACTTCTACTCAGTGTTGTACTGGAAGTTCTAGCCAGGGAAATTAGGCAAGTAAGAGCAATAAAAAGCATCTGAATTGGAAAGAAAGGAGTAAAACTATCTCCATGTGCAGGGGCCGGCCCGGTGGCACAACGGTTAAGTGTGCACGTTCCGCTTTGGCAGCCCAGGGTTCACCGGTTCGGATCCTGGGTGTGGACATGGCACCGCTTGGCACACCATGCTGTGGTAGGCGTCCCATGTATAAAGTAGAGGAAGATGGGCACGCATGTTAGCTCAGGGCCAGCTTTCCTCAGCAAAAAAGAGGAGGATTGGGGGCAGATGTCAGCTCAGGGCTAATCTTCCTGCAAAAAAAAAAAAAAAAAAAAAAAAACCCTATATGTGCAGATGACATGATCTTGCATGTAGAAAATCCTAAGAAATCTAAAAAAACTATTAGGACTAATCAGCACGTTCAGCAAGCTTGAACAAAAGCTTATACAAAAACTAACTGAATTTCCATATTCTACAATGAATAATCCAAAAATGAAATTAAGAAATCAATTTAATTTATAATAGCATCAAAAAGAATAAATTTAACCAAAGAAGAGTTAGATGTATACACTGAAAACTACAAAATATCTTTGAAAACCTAAGCAAATGGAAAGATAGCCTATACTTACGGATCAAAAGATAATATTGTTAAGATCTACAGATTCAGTGTACTTCTCTCAAAATCTCAGCTGCCTTTTTTGCAGAAATTGATAAGCTTCTCCTAAAAATCACAGGGAAATGCAAGGGATCCAGAAGAGACAATCTTGAAAAAGAACAAAGTTGGAGGACTCACATTTCCAATTTCAAAACCTACTACAAAGCTACAGTAATCAAGACAGCGTGATACTGGCACAATGACAGACATACGGATCAATGGACTAGAATTGACAATCCAAAAATAAACTCTTACATTTGTGGTCAATTGATTTTTTGTTGTGTGTGAGGAAGACTGGCCCTGAGCTGACATCTGTGCCAATCTCTCTCTACTTTACGTGGGATGCCGCCACAGCGTGGTTTGATGAGTGGGGCTAGGTCCGCCCCAGGATCCGGGCCTGCGAAACCTGGGCTGCTGAAGTGGAGTTCGTGAACTTAACAGCTACACCACCGGGCCGGCCCACCGTGGTCAACTGATTTTTGACATGAGTACCAAGACTATTCTATAGTCTTTTCAACAGATGGTGCTGGAACAACTGGATACACACATGTGAAAAAATGAAGTTGGACCCCTACCTCACACTATATACAAAAAGTAACTCAAAATGGATCACAGACCTAAAAATGTAAGAGCTAAAACCATAAAAGTCTTAAAAGAAAACATAGGAATAAATCTTCACGACTTTGGATGAGGTAATGGTTTCTTACACATGATACCAAAAGCACGAGCAATAAAAGAAAAAAAATGATAAGTGAGAGTTCATCAAAATTAAAAACTTTAAGAAAGTGAAAACGCAACCCACAGTATAGAAGAAAACATCTGTAAATTATCTCTCAGATAAGGGACTTGTAAATAAATAAGGGACTTGTATCTGATAAGGGACTTGTATACATAACATAAAAAGGACTCCTCCCTAATAAAATAACTCAACAATAAAAAGACAAATAACTTAAAAATGGGCAAAGGATCGGAATAGACAGTTCTCCAAAAATGATATACAGTGGCCAATAAGCACACGAAGAGATGTTTAACATCATTAGTCACTAGGGAAATGTGAACCAAAACCACAAGATACCTCTTCACATCCACTAAAAGGGCTGTAATCTAACGGCACTGGCCAGGGTGTGGAGAACTTGGAACCCTCATACATTGCTGGTGGGAATGTAAAATGCTGCAGTTACTTTGGAAAACAGTTTGGCAGTTCTTCAAAATGCACAACAGAGTTATCACACGACCCAGCAATTATACTCCTAGGTAGATACTTAAGAGAACTGAAAACATACATGCACACTTCACAGCAGCATTATTCATAGTAGCCAAAAAGTAGAAACAACCCAAATGTCCAGCAACTGATGAGTGGATAAACGTGATATACCCATAGAACAGAACATTATTTGGCAATAAAAAGGTATGAAGTGATGACACATGCTACAACATGGATGAACCTTGAAAACGTTAGGCTAAATGAAAGCAGCCAGTCAAAAAAGGCAACATACTGTATGGCTCCATTTATGTGTAATGCCCATACTAGGCAAATCCACAGAGACAGAAGTAGATTAGTGGTTTCCAGGGGCTGCATGGAGGACAGAATGGGCAGTGACTGCTAATGGGTACTGCGTTTTATTTGGGGCTGACGAAAATGTTCTGAAATTAGATGTTGGTGACGGTATATCTGTGAATACACTAAAAACCACTTTAAAATACTTTAAAAGGATGAATTTTGTGGTATGTGGATTATATATCAATAAAGCTGTTATAGGGGTTGGCCCGGTGGCGCAGCAGTTAAGTTTGCACGTTCCTCTTCAGCGGCCCATGGTTCGCTGGTTCGAATCTTGGGTGCGGACGTACACACTGCTTGTCAAGCCATGCTGTGACAGACGTCCCACATGAAACAGAGGAAGATGGGCACAGATGTTAGCTCAGAGCCAGTCTTCCTCAGCAAAAAGAGGATTGGCAGCAGTTAGCTCAGGGCTAATCTTCCTCAAAAAAAACCCAAACTAACTCCTTCAGGCAGGTTCTCCTGTCTTTTTTAGGGCTGTGGTTGTTAACTTTTAGGTTAGTGAATGCCGTTAGGGGGCTCTACAAGTGCCCCTGGAAATTGTACCCAAAATTATGTAAGGCAGATATGTTTATTTGGGGAAAGCCTACAAGAGATTCTCAACAGATTTGGGGAATGCAATAAAAATTAAAAACCTCTTCAAGCTGACAATGCAAAAAAAAAAAAAAAACCAAACCAACAAATAAATAAATAAAGCTGTTATTAAAAACAAGAATCCTGAAGGGAGTCAAAAGGTACAAACCTCCAGTTAAAAAATAAATAAGTCTTGGGATGAAATGTACAGCATAGTGACTATAGTTGATAATACTGTATTACATATTTGAAAGTTGCTAAGAGAGTAGATCTTAAAAGTTCTCATCACAAGAAAAAAATTCTGTAACTATGTGTGGTGATGGATGTTAACTGACCTACTATTATCATTTCATGGTATATACAAGGGTCAGGTCACTGTGTTGTACAACTGAAACTAATAGAATACTGTATGTCAATTATACTTCAATTAAAAATCATAATAATCATCCTAAGAGCACTTCCCATAGTGCCCAATAAATTATTGTTGATGAGCGACAGTTTCCACTCTAAGAAAGCTGCCCAGAAACACGAAGGGAGCCCTCAAGGTGCTTCTGATCCAATAACACATACGAGAAAGTCCTGAGACAAAAGGCTGGATAACATACAACCACTTACGTGATTAAGAGTTAGGCAACTTGGTTTCTAATCTTGGCTCTACTGCTAACAGGCTGTGTGTTTGGGGGCAAGTCATTTAACCTCTCTGGGTTCCCTTTCAACAAGATAAGAAAACTTTCCAGTTCTAACTCTATGATTCTAAATGCTCAAGTCTACACTCCGTGAAACTGCCACCTGATGACTAGGTACTACTTCCATACTGTGTGCCAGGAGCTGTGTTAGGCTCGGGAATATAGTAGTGAATAAAATGGGGGCATCCCTGCCGTAATGGTGTTTACATTCTGATGGGGGAGGCAGACATTAAACAATTCAACAATTAACTTGAATTATAACCGTGGTACATCTACACGCTATGGAGAAGCATTGGGCACTAAGAGAACAAGCGTGACCAAGTGTGGGCAATCAGGGAAAGGCTCTCTCGGGAAGCCATGTTTAAGTTGGGGTCTAAAGGCCTTCCCAAACCTCCTCGGGGCAATGAATGCTGTTATCTGCCCTGTCCCTGTGACCCTTATCTTTACTATCTTATGAGATCTCCCATATTTTCCATCTCAGAGATCTGTCTCATTGCCCACCCTCTCCATACCCCCTTAATAATTAAGTAGCTAGCAATTTTTGAGCATTTTCTTAGTTTCTGGTACTGCTGAGCACTTTAGAAGTATAATCTCACAACAAACTCTGAGGTAGGTGCTGTTGGTACATTCATTTCCTGGGTAGAGGAAAGCAATAAATGACTTGGCCAGGGTTACACACAGCCAGGAAGTGGTGGAACCAAGGTGTGACTTCAAAGATTTGATTCCAAGGCCTGCCTTCCCTTGCTCACAGCTCCTGTTGCCTAATGGACCATGTTTTCAGCCATTTGGTCCCTTTCTTGCCCCAGTCATAGCTCATGAGTCCAAAAAAGGGGTCCTGACCCAAGAGTAGCCAGCCCAAGACAAAAGAGAAAAGATGAGCTCAGGCAAACGTCCCCCTCAGCCTTTCCGACTAACGTGCAGAGGGAAGACTCCAGGTAGTAGAGGCAGCAGCCAGAGTCAGGGCTGGGGAGGCCGTTACTGTCTCAGGGAAAGGCAAGCTGAGAACAAAGCAGCGTGGAGGGAGAAGGGAAGAGGGCTGCAGGGAGGGGGACAGAAGCGGGAGAGAGATTGACCGGTTGTTCTAGCTGTCCCCTGGTATCACCACAAATCCAGAGCCACCCTACAGTTCCAGTTCCATGGAACTGGCTATGCTGCAGTTCTTGTGCTCAGATACCAACGAAATTCTGGACCTTAAAGTTAATAAAAATTAACATTGATAGCCAGCATTGTTTAAGAGCTTTACACACGCCGATTAATTTAATTCCCACAAAAGTCCATGACATTAACACTACTACTATTCCCATTTTACAGATGAGAAAATGAAGGCTCAGTGAAGGGAAGTAACTTGCCCAAAGTCAACAAGCTAATTAAGGGGCAGAGCCAGGATTTGAACGCATGCAGCCTGGCTCCAGTCTATGCTACAACTATCCCTTTCTTTGACCCAGCCCGAGCAGGTTCCTTGTAACTGAACGAGCCAGACCACACCATCAGTAAGTTTTCACGTGATGATGTCTCTTCTCCCCAAGTAGAAGAGAAGCTCTTTAAGGGCAGGAACCATGCTCAGGTGGTTGTGAGCACTGCATGGGAGAGGGTTATGCAGACTTGTGCTGACACGGATGCCTGAGTGGAAAAACAGTAGCAGCACATTGTCGGTGCAGCTTGGAATCTGTATCATACACACAACTATTTCTGTTGCATATTGAGCATGTAGAGTAACAGTCTGGCTGCTTTCTTTCACTCACTAGAGCTTACGTTACTAAGCATTTCTTATCCTCCACATTTTATATACATTAAAATTTCATAAAGCCTTCAACTGATGGAAGGCATCATAAAAGTGTCAGAATCAATTATTGAAGAGTGGGACTCTGAGACAACTGACACACCCCCTCTCGTGGGTCAAACACTGTCAGAGGTGTGTCATGTGGCCCTGTGCTTTACACTGTATGATGTCATTTACAATTTATACATGTTCAGATATGAAGAGGCAGCACGATGTTAACTGCACACACTCTCCAGGTAGATATAACGCACACGCAATACAAAGGACTTTGTTTCACACACACATTTCATCCTGATGTGCACATATTTAGTGATATGCAGCTCATTCAGGATGCTACCCCTGCACAACTCAGGAAATGCCTGGTGCCTATCCCTCTGTCTTCCTCACAGCACCAGGTATTTTTCTGAGTATGCATGAAGTACTCAGATGCTTGTTGATTTAACGTTTAAATGCCAGACAGAGCAAGGTAGAGATGGGTTTGGTCAAGGAAAGCTTTCTGGAAGTTGAGGATAAAGTGCTGGATGGTGGGGCTGGTCCGGTGGCACAGTGACTAGGTGCACATGTTCCACTTCTTTGCAGCCCAGGGTTCACTGGTTTGGATCCCAGGCGCAGAGATAGCACTGCTTGGCAAAAAAGCCATGCTGTGGTAGGCATCCCACATATAAAGTAGAGGAAGATGGGCACGGATGTTAGCTCAGGGCCAGTCTTCCTCAGCAAATAGAGGAGGATTGGCAGTAGTTAGCTCAGGGCTGATCTTCCTCACAAAAAAAAAAAAGAAAAAAAGAGCTGGATGGAGAGAAGAGGCCCCCAGCTGGGAGTAAAGAGGAGGCACACAGCCTGTGGGTGGGCAAGGGCGTAGAAAGAAAGGAGCTGTCCCTTCTCCTCTGCCTTAAATCCCCCTTCAAGAATTTCAGGTGTCTTGGTCTCCCCAGCTATAGCCCACAGACTTCCTGAAGGCACTGCCTTATTCTTCAGACTCTCCCCAGTATTTGGCACAATGCTGTGCCAAATGAATTTACACATTTTGAGTCTTGCAAAAGAGTTTATGCATCAATTGTTTCAGGACTACCAAATCACAGTCCAGTTCAGAGGCTGGGGTGGGGTGGCGGTGGCGCTACTACCTGAAGCTCAGGGATGAGCGAGCAGTGAGCCAAGGCTAGAGGACAAGGGAAGGAGAAGGAGAAAACCCCAATTACTCCCTCCTCATTAGCGTGCGGATGCCCAGACATGTACAGGAGGGGTCTGGCGTCACGGTGGAACCTAGGATGAAAGGGGTGGGTGACAGAATGGGCAAAGGGAGGCGAGCACCCTAGGTTTGGGGTCACCTTTCTTGGAAGTGGCCCAGTGCTGGGAGATGAGAACCTTGGCCTCCAGTGCTGTTCCACTAACAACTCCTCTGACAACATGCCTCTCCCTCAGGTACTTAGGCCGCCAGGCTCCAACTGGGGCAAGGCACGCTTGCTGTGTCTGCTTTGCATGTAGATGAAAGCCCCTGAGGGGTAAAATTTTTTTGAAGTACTTTAACAAAAGCAGATTGCTATTATCAATATTAGCCAGTATCTTTTTTAAGTGCCTTTAACTGCCTTCTAGGAGCTTGTAAGTCAGACAGCAACAAAGAGAGAAGAGAAGAGCTACATAAAATACAGCAAAATATAAAGGGTAAGACTGCTTGTGAGGCTGGAGAAGCAGCAGGTAGGATAGGAAAATGTACCCCCCACTTTTTTGTTGACCCATGAGGCTTATAATGACAAAATTTCAGAGCTGGAAGGGTACATTCATTAAGAATCCCAGGAGATTCTAGGAGGATGCTAGAATGGGAGAAAGAATTAAAACTGTAAAGCCTGGGGGCCGGCCCGATGGCGCAGCGGTTAAGTGCGCACGTTCCGCTTTGGCGGCCCAGGGTTCGCTGGTCCAGATCCTGGGTGCGGACATGGCACCACTTGGCAAGCCATGCTGTGGTAGGCGTCCCACGTATAAAGTAGAGGAGGATGGGCACGGATGTTAGCTCAGGGCCAGTCTTCCTCAGCAAAAAGAGGAGGATTGGCAGCAGATGTTAGCTCAGGGCTAATCTTCCTCAAAAAAAAAAAAAAACAACTATAAAGCCTGGGGAAGGGCTGGAAGTCCTTGGGAAAGAGACAAGGGAAGGACTAGTCTCTCCCGTGCTCCAGGCCCAGCAATGATTATTCACTTGGATATGCCCTGGCAGGTCCTGCTGCTGTAACCAGTGCTGTTCCCAAACCCAGACGAGGTGCCATCCTACCTAACAGGAGCAGCACCAGGAGGCGGGGCTGCCACGGGTGTGGGGGGATAGGAGGACAAGGGCTGGGGGAGGGGGCTACAGGCCCAGCTCCTCCCACTTACAGCAGACAGACTTACTCCTACGGCTAAGTACACCGGGACTCCACAGAGGACGAGAGACTCAGAGAAACCTGATAGAGACAAATAGATGGGGGAAGAGGGAAAAAAGAATGGTGGGGCCACCAGGGAAAGAGAACGAGAACCTGTGGTCTGCAGACGGCGCCAACAAGACCTGGTATAATGGAGTCCAAGCCAAACAAGTCTCTTGGTCTAGAAGAGCAGGGGTGCCAGGGCCCGCGGAGCCTCTATTTATCTGGTACTGAGACTGGGCTGGGCTGAGGGGCCCGCCCTCCCTCCCTCCCAGAAGAAAACAATAAGCCTGTTTTCCTGAGCTCTTCCTGTGACCCAGAAGGCCCACACAAAGAGGAAGAGGGGGGCAAAGGCAGGGTGGTACCAAGGCACAGCCTGGGGGAAGGGGCCTTCAACCTCCCAGCTCATCAGTGCCTCAAAACCCCAACCACCTAAGCGCTAAAACAGTGACTGCTATGCCAGTGCAGCTGCAGACCCCATCCCTCAGTCCCAGAACCAACCAGATGACTAACCCCAGAGCCCTTCTACAGGGGATGCTCAGGCCACCACCAGGGGAGCGGCGAAGGGCCTGACGGGCAGATGGAGTTTCTCCAACAGTTCAAGTCCCTCAGGGACAGAGGCCAGAATCAGTACTGGCAGACAGGAAAGAGGAGGAGTATACTGGTAGAGGAGGGTGGAGACTCAGACATCCTTCAATTAGCTGTGAGTACCTAAAGGATGTGTGTGCGTGTATGCACTTGAGAAAAAAATGTAGGAGGGTATGTGTTTGTGAGAAAGAGAGTATGTATGTAAGAAAAAAAATGGGAGTGGATGTGTGGGCTGGGGGTAGGGATGTGGCAGGAAAAGTTGCATCAGGTCACCTCTTCCTTCCTACCCAAGCGGAGAAACCAGGCACAGTCCCAAGGACCCAACAGGAAAACAGAGAGCCAGACCCCTGCCTTTCTCAACAGGAGGTGGCCCTCCAAGCCAGAGTCTGTATCCATCTCCCCCAAGCCAACCAGGGGACGTATGTTGCTTTACCCCACTCCTACCCCAAAGGGCTCAGTGGGGAAAGTAGGCTCAAAGCCAAAGCATGAAATAGATGAAATGCTCCTATGGTGAGAAAGGAAGCACCTCTTCACTGAGCCAACCATCGGGAAGGAACAGAGAATGAAAGGAAGGTTAAAACCCTCATCAATTCCCTATTGCCCATCATGTCCATAATAAACTGGACTCTAATAAAGCATCAAAAAACTCTTCCCAACTTTCATTACTCTCTAACACTGACTCTCCACTCTGCTCTGGGCTAATCCCGCCTTTCACACTGTGGAACTGAACTGGATCCTTTTATTCTGGCTCCACACGGTGAGGTACTAGTCCACTGATTATCTATTGACTGATACACACGTCTTGAAGTGTTTTTATAGGAATGAGGCGCAGGAGGGGAGGAATTCAAGTAAGCTCTGGGAAGAGAGGAAAGAGAAAGAAACCAGGAAAGATATTTATGTGCTGGGAGGAAGGGCAGTTAAGTGACTCCTCCTGGTATTTATGCCAGAAGGACACACACATGAATGTGAACGCGGACACAGAGACTTGCAGATACAAGCAGAGGCAGAAACAAGTTTAGACATGACACATACACAAACACAAATACCATTCTAATCAGAAACCAGTCAGAGGAGAGGGGGCCCTGTCTGAGCAAGGAGGCTGGGAGCAGTTCCCCTCCATGCCTCAATGCCCAGGTTCCCCACAGACCTGGCTGCCTCAGACAGGGGCCCTGGGTGGTGCTTTATCTAGACCAGAGGTCTTCCTGGAGGGGGAGGCCCACAGGAGGTGGGGAGCTGACATATGGATGGAGCTAGATGAGAGGTTTCTGGGAGAGTACAGAGGACAGACAGTCAGGCAGTGGGGGAGGGAGAGAAGGCAAGGAGGGGACCAGAATTCAAGCAGCCTTGTGCTGGTTCTAAAATGGCCACAGGCAAGGCAGGGGACAGATGGTCCCTTTCTGACGCTGAGCCGGAGAAGTGGGGAAAGGGAAAAGGAAAAAATAAATACCCATCACAGTCAGAAATGTAAAAATAAACCGAAAACCCTAAAAGATAAACAGCTTGCTTCTGAGGTTCCGCCTGCCTCCAGAGCCTTCTAAGGGAAAGCAGAGAAGTGCAGGCCTGTGAGGACAACGCCGCCTCAGGTCTGAAGTCTGCTGGAGGTCATGCCAGCCATGCCCCTGTCCAGAGTCCGAAGACCTTGCAGTCTTCTAGGCAGCTGAGGTGGCGTCTTCCTTTACCTCTCCAACGGGGTCATTGTGTTTCCTGCTAGTGTGAGAAGGAGGCAGAGGGGCAGGAGCCTTGGAATCCACTGGGTTTCTCTTAGCTCTTCTAATATGCCATGCCCTTTCTCACCTCTGGGTCTCTGCACATGCTGCTCGCCCTTCCAAGCAGATCATTCCCCTCCTCTTTACCTGGATGCCCCATGCCCATCCTTCCAGACCTCAATGTGAACGTCACCTCCTCCAGGAAGTTTTCCTGACTATCCTGCTCCCACAGTACTCTGTGCTGCCCCTTTCATGGCACCAAGTACATTTTTGTGATTGATTCTTTAATCGCCTGTCTCCTCTGCTAGACTGAGTTCTTGGAGGTCAGGGCCACATTCAATACCTGGCTGTTGAATGAATTCATATAGAAATAAAAAGAAAGTTATGTAGAAAAACCTTCCCCTCTCCTTAATACAATGGTTTCTAACACTAGTTTTGGGTTTATCTCCATTCTTCCAAAATAATCCATGAATATTCACTCAAAAGCAATGCAGGAGAGGAGCCGGCCCCATGGCCTAGTGGTTAAGTTCGGTGCACTCTGCTTTGGCAGCCCATACTTGGTTCCTGGGTGTGGACCTACAGCACTCCTCAGCAGCCATGCTGTGGTGGGGATCCACACACAGAACAGAGGAAGACTGGCATAGATGTTAGCTCAGGGTGAATCTTCCTTAGCAAAAAAAGAAAAAAAAAGTGCAGTGTACTAGAGCATCTACTAAAAATGAATCCTTCTTTGCCATGTGCATCAGCGCCCCATAATTTATATGCTTGGTAAATATGTATCACTAGAAAGTGGACTTTCTTAAAGCAGGAGAACTCCTCTATAGTTGGCAAAACCCAAACAGGAACATGAGTAAGGACCCAAAGACGACAGGAAGCAACAGGGCAAGAAGAGATAAAGGGAAGGCTTCCCAGGGGAGAAAGGAGCCAAGTATTTTGGAAAGGAGGAGAAAGAGGTGGGCAGAGGCTGGTGTAGGTGAGAAGGGCAGAAGGTCCCACCTCTGGACAACTTACAGGAAGGTTCAAAGGTGCAAGAGGACAACTCAGGGACAGAGCCTCTTGACCGAGGCAGAAAGGAAGCCAGAAGTGTCGTCAGATGGAAGGACAGGGAATGGTTAGTGTTCATACTTCACTCGGAATCAGAAGCCCAGGGACTGGTTCCGAATCGTTCATGTAATTGAGGCAAATCAGCAAATCACTTAGCCTCCCAGAGCCTCTTTTCCTTATCTACCCAATCCCATCTCAAAAGAATTCACGGAGGTAAACACATTCTGAAATCCATTAAGTGTTATAAATTTGCACAGAATCATTATGAAGAGGCTGCCTCCCAGAGAGCAGGAGAAACTGTGTCAAAAGGTGACTTAGTGAGACTGTTGGTGTTACTGGGATTTAGAGTGAAGAGCGGCAGCTCAGGAGAGAAGAAACAAGGTATGTAGAATAAAAAGGAGGGAGAAAAAGAGACTCTGGCCCTGGAGGCAGGGCTGAGAGGGGCAGGGAGGAGCGTGGTTCCTGGGAAGCAGGCTCTAGGAGAGCAAGAAAGGGCAGAGCATGGAGGCAGGAGGAGGCAGGCAGGGAGGCACAGAGGGGGATGTCAAGCCCATTCCAGCTGGCAGACACCAAGCTCACGGAGGAGGACAACAATAATCAGGGGCTGGGTAATAATAAGGCTTCTCACTGCTGGTTTTCAATTGCAGCACAAACAAATCATTATACCTCATTGCCAACCTCCTCCTGGGGGAGTCAGGTGTCCACAAATCCAAGAAAGAGACCGGAGAAGCTTCAGGACCAAGAAAACCTGTGACTTGTCTTACGCATGTATTGCTTCTAGTTCCAGATGGGAGACCAACCAGAAGGCATGAGAGAGATCTTATTAAAGAATACCGCGAAAGACAAGGGAACTATGAAAAGAGACCCTGGAAGGAAGGGTAGAGGGCACAAAGCTGAGTCAGTTGGGAGAAGAGCAGGTGGAGGGTGGGGCCAGCAGGGAGGGGAAGGAAGGAAGGACTGTCTGAATCACAGACTTAGAGAGGAAGACCAGGATTATTCTCCAAAGGGCGGAGACCACATATTCTCTGGCCCCACCAAGGACCAACTCAGAATAAATTACAGCCTAAGGGATGTAGGTGAGATAGGAGGAGGAACTTCCTGACCAGCAGGACAGAGCAAACATGCTCACCCAACTTTTCCCCAGGCCCATCTCTCCTCTGTTTCCTAAGAAACCTTCCTTGGTTGCATTCAAGCCAACTCTAGGGCCGAGTGAACCAGTTCACGCATTCACTCAACAAACATCGAGTGCCTGCCACACACTAGACTGTGGCAATGAACAAAACAGATACGGTCCCTTCCTTCGTGGAGCTTATAGGAAGCAGACGTTGAAAACATAATGACACAACAACTACATAAATTCAACTGTGATAGACTATGGAGGGAAAGTTCGGAGCACTATTAGAAAGACAAAAGGGAAGTCATGATGAGGAGGGGGGCCAGGACAGGCCTGCTGGGGAACTGATATTTAAACTGAGACCAAAAGGACAAGAAAGAATTAACCAAGCAAAGGTCAAGGGGTGGGGAAGGCCAGATGCTCTGAGGCGGGAAGAATCTTCAGTCTCCAGGCAAGGAGGAGCCCAGCAGCCCCGGCCGCCCAGCCGGGAATCCAGGTCTTTCAGTAAAGCTCTCTACCCATTTTTGTACGAACGTCCTGTCTCTCGCATCTGAACAAAGCCATGTACCCCAATCAGAATGTCCTCAAGGGCGAGGCAGGTTTCCCCCCTCAGTCTGAGTGTTTCTGGGCCCAGAGCCTTCACACAAAAGGGCAGGCAGGGACGCTGCTGCCCGGAATTCCTGACTCAGGGGGCAGGACAAACAGGAGTTTCAAGTTCAGATACTAGATTTTGAAGTTGCTCTTTCTTCCAGTGAAGGTAGACTTCCAGGGATGGGAGAAGGCTCTAGGGCAGGGAAGGGGCGCCAGACTCATGGAATTCCATGCCCACACCTGGGGGCTCTGACTCACCCACCCACAGCCATTAAGATGGAGCCCAGTAGACGGGGCGGTTTTCTCTTTTCCAAAAACAACACAAGTCGGGAGGAGAGGGAATGTTAACAGAACCCCAGGAGACACCCTTTCTGGGCACTTTCCTTCATAAGAGAAATCAGGCAGCTACCACCTCTACTGAGCAGTGCCCAGGCCACACACTTTACCCCACTGTCATTCAGCCCTCGCACTATGAGGTGGGTCTTCTTTCTTATAAATGACGAAAATGAGGCATGGCCTTACCACAGTTCACACAGTAAGTGACAGAACTGAGATCTGAATTCAAGTCTGTTTCCAATGCCATTACTTTTGAGGCTAAGTGATGATGGGGAAGGCCCCACTATCCCAGGTCCCTCCCCATCTTCAAAACCCAAATAAAACTCCCTCTTCTTCCCAGGTCAACCCCCACCTGGTCTGACTGCTCTTCCCCTCAGTCATAGCTGGGAGACGGCAAAAGGAGCTGAACACAGCGGAGAAACCCTTAACTTCTCTTTCTGCTACCTAATCCTCTTGTGATTCCGTGCAGCCATTTCATTCAGAGACTCAGGAAGCAGTCTCTGGAGCACACTGATGCTGAACTTCATGCTTCGAACAGTCCTTTAGACCTTTTTCTGAACCTTCCTTTTATTCTGTGTCCCTCCCAGATGCCGAGCCCCATGCCCACCCTAACATTGCCAGCGCCTCCCACCGCACCCCCGCCCCCAAGATCTCTACACAGTAGGTGCTGGTGTTTCCCAGACCAGCTCAGAGACATCATCATCAGTTACCCCTCCCCACCCTCGACCCCCTCCCCCCGCCAACCCCCCTCCCAATACTGTTTCTCTCAACTCTTCTTTTGCCCAGCTTCACACACAGTCACTACCCCATAAGTGCACCCTTCCTTACATATATAGTACATTGCAAATCACACATCTGATTGGTTCATACGTTTAAGTCGGTGTTAAGAATAGAGCATACCACATGGTAGGCACTCAAAGATTTTTAGGAAGAGAAGAAAGAAGGGAGGAGGGGACTCCTGGGTGAGAGGGACCCTAGGGATCATCTAGTCCAGCAGTTCTCAGAGGAAATCTGCATCAGATCACTGGGAACACACATACCAGGGCCCCAGCCTGGATTGCCTGAATCACCTCTGGGCCTGGGTCTGGGTATACGTAAGTTAAAAAGGCTTCCCAGGTGACTGCGCCTCTGATTAAGAGCCACTGCTCTCACCCCTCATTGTGCCAGCGAGGAAACCAAGTCCTGTCCCAGAGAGACGACACTCATCCTATAAACTGGAGATGGAACTGAAACTAGAACCAGGTCTCCCAGCTCCTAACGCCACACTCACTCCATGTATCATGTTGCCTACGCTTCACCAGCCCCAGTGTCAGTCAGCAGGCCTCCAACTGGGAGCTCTCTGGGGAAGCCAATTTTACCCCATCAGGGGAGGTTCCGAGGCCAGGGCAGGGCATCCAGGCGGGAGCAGGGGCATTAATCACTGCTTTGTGAAACACACCTCATCTGCACAGAATGCACCTTGGACCCCAGGCTGACCAAACACAAGAGACCTTCGTTTCTGGTGGAGACGGGTAACACAGCAGAGTGGTAAAGCACACGAGTACATCTCGGAAGTCAGATCTAACAAGCTCTGAGACCCTGATCTACTGCTGGCACCTCTAAAAATGTAAGATGGGCCTGTGGACGCTCTCCTTTAAACACAGGCATACTGTGTTTAATATTTCTCTTAGTGATGGTGATGACACCCACATCCAGGCAGTGCATAGTGATAGACTACAGGATAACACCTAAGGCGGGCAGTGTTTCTAGGAGTGAGTGAGTGGAACATTTCTCCATTCAAACTTGGAGCACCAGGGTTGGGGAAAATAGGCTCAGTCCAAGGAAAACAATCAAGCCCAGTTCATAAACAGCTCAAGTGAAGAAAAAAGTAGCCCTCAGACTGCAGTGACAGGGTCTGCGGTGAGAAGGGCCCTTAGTATTGGGCAGACCCTGGCAGAGAATGCTAAATACCAGTAACCTCTTCTAAGGTTGTGCACGGAAGACAGAGAAAAAGACTGAGTCCTCAAGCTTTCCCTCAGTCCTGGGAATTGAACACAAGCACTGGTGACCTAGGGACACAGCTCTGAACGGTGGCCCTAAGTTGCCAACCCCAACCTACCGGCTAGAGGCCTCTGCGGCCTGGATTTGACCTGCAGGGCAGGCGTCCCTCAGGCATGGGGCTCTCCTGCCCTCCTCTCTTCCTACACCACTTGAGTGCCAAGCCTGTCACTCCTTCCTTTTTCCTTCTTTCCCCATGAAAGTCAGTGAAAAAAACTGTAAATGGCGTGGACAAACGAAAGTGAGGAGGCTGGGCAGGTCATCGAACTGGTCACCTCTATTCTGAGAAATCCAACTCAATTCTAGGTCACACTTTGGGTCTGTCCAGGGGTGTGGACATCACAGAGGGTTACAGTTTGACCTGGAGCCAAACTGTACAGGCCTGGAGGCCTAGGAGGGTGATATCGAAGGGGCCTCAAAGGCTGCCCGAAGTTTCGCCAAAACATCTTCAGCAGCTAACCATCCCCTCCTCCCATAAGAATTTAGGCCTTTTCTGGGGCCCACCATCCCAGAGGAGAGAAGCATCTGAGTTCATACTGCCCTGCCTTTACTTGATGTCACCCATGCATGAGCTTTCGGCACCTAGAAAGGTTCCCAACAATACAGGAATACATGTTTATTGAACAAAGCCTCCAGCCAGAGATGCAGCACGGGCCGCCCTTCAGGACATAGGAAGACACTGTCCCAGGTCCCGGGTACTCATCTCAGGGTGGTTTTCTTTCACCTCCAGGGAGACTCCCTGTTAATACGTGTACTCTCTCACACACAGATACAGAAATGCTGTTACATTTTATGACCTTCATCCCCTAAATGACCTTCTTTCCAACCTCCTTGAGCACCTACCCACCAGACCCCCAGGATGAGAAGAGCTGAGAACAAGCAAGATGTTGAACAGAAGCACAACGACAGAACCAGAAAGCAAGTCATAGCTGGGAGATGGCAAAAGGAGCTGAACACAGTGGAGAAACCCTTAACTTCTCTTTCTACTACCTAATCCTCTTGTGATTCCGTGCAGCCATTTCATTTAAAATCCTTCTCAGAGGCCTACGGCCTGGCATTGGAGCCAGGAGGGAGGGGAATGTTCTGGGTTGGCTGATGACGCATGGACTTCTGAGACAGGTCACCTCACCTGACTTGACAAATATTAAGCATCTGCTCTGTCATGCCCTCTGTTCAACTCTGCACACACAAAAAGGGAGGAGACGCAGGAGGGTGGCTGCCAGGGGCTGGGGGCAAGGGGGGAGGGGGAGTTCGTGTTCAGGGGGTACAGAGTTTCAGTTCGGGACGACAACAAAGTTTTGGAGATAAATGGTGATGATGAGTACACAAGAATGTGAATGTACTTAATGCCACTGAACTATACACTTAAAAACAGTTAAAATGGTAAATTTTACATTTATGCATATTTAACTAAATTTTTTATTAAGGGGGGGGAGTGAGACAGCCCTCTTCTCCTCCCTCTGAAGAACAGGCCTTCTGAATCATTCAACTGTCTTTCCTCCAGACTAAATCTTCTGACTTCTTTTGCATGTCTTTCCCCTCCTGTCATCACAGCGCTCTACCCAGCAGCCCAACATCCAGAAACCTCTCGGTTCTGGGCACAGGCCCCACGGAGCTTTGTATTCCCAGCACGCACCCATCAATGCCAAGCCACCAGCAGTTCCCAAAGGCTCAGGCTCAAGTCACTCACTCCCTCTTCTCCTCAAAAACTATCCCAGGTATATGAATAAAACCTGTGTCCACCAAGACACAGATGTAGACCGTGTGCTCCTGGAGGGCAGTAACCATTTCTCACACAGGCTGTCTCCAAGCCACGAAACAGGCCATATTCCAAAAGTCACCAAATACTTGACTGCAGAAACATCACGGAGGGGGCGATATCCCTAAGCCCACAAAGCCTGTTTGCCACAGGTCACAAATTTACAATTAAAGTGAGAAGCAAACAATATTGCTCAAAGCACACCATCTAGAATGTCAGCTGCACGCGGCCCTCCCCTCAGCACGCACCCACACACACACCACGCCACTGGGGAGCAGCCTCTGATGGCACAGGTGTCCGGCTGGGAGTCAGACCTGAGTGTGAATCTGCGCGCTGCCACGTACTGGCTGTCCAACCTTAGGCAAGTCACTCAACTTCCCAGTTCTATAAGCCTTGGTTTCTTCATGAAAATGAGGAATATCATTCACCTCAAAGGGTTACTGCGAGGGTAAGGAGATTACATAAGGAGAGGACCTACTGCATCGTAAGCGTTCATCATTATTCTTATTCCAACCCCAAAACCCCTTCTGAAACGAATCCACATTAAAATATAAATGACTTGCATCAGAACAGCCTTTGTTCCGAACTGAAGAAAGGGAGAAAAAGAAGGGCTTACTAGAGGTCTAAAGGGATAAAGGAACCGACCAGCTTCTGAGCCACATGCTGCCTGTCCCCTCAGCCCCGCTGTGACATGTGGGTCTAGGGCAGTTTCCAGGGTGAAGAATGACCTGGTCAACGCTGGAGGAACTTTCTCCTGCTTCTCCAAACCTTAGCTGGACAAGACCAAGAGCCCAGCAAGTTCACCTCTCTTGAGTCGTCTGAAGTGGATGGACAGCTTCATCAGCTTGTCCCTGTCAGCTGCTCTGCTCCCAGCCACTCACCCACCCCACAGCTCTGTTTTTCTAAAGGATATACAAGGCAAGTTGCCTCCCACCCTCTGGTTACTCCCCTGCAATCTGAGTAACGACACTCACTGGCCACACTTCTGTCTTCAAGGAGACAACTGTCAGATGAAAAGACCCGAGAGAAGTGACGAAGGTGCTGGCCTCCTCTCTCAGACACAGTATCTCTGCCTCGTGCTGCTTAGGCTTTGGGGCGCCCCTGTCTGACTGTTGTCTTGAAGATTCTTTTCTGACCACTTAGAATGAAAGACCAAGGACTACATGCTTCAGCCCCTTTCTCACAAATGTGCCTTGAAAGAAAGAGCGGGCGGGTGGTGAAGAGAGAACATGAAAATCTTCCTCCTTACAGTCTGGCTTCCAGCCTGCTCATTTCACCTTCTGAGGTGTGCTGGCAGGCAAATAAAAGCTGTCAGAAGAGTTGTGTGCAATGCACAAAAGTAACTCAGAGCCTACAGTCCTCTCTCCATGCAGAAAGAAGCAGACTTAGGAGCTCTTCCGACTTCACGGAAGAAACCTGTCTAGTCCTTTACCTCACCTTTCCCAGGTCCATAACGAGCTCACAAGAGGCACTACCGGCAATTTGGGTGGAAAAATAATTCTTCAATGTAATACCCAGACATCACAGGCTGGTTAACATCCCTCATCCCCACATACTAAATGCTGTTGGTGCTCCCCAAACATAGCGACAATTGAAGCTCCCTCCCCAGCATTTCCAAACACCTCCTGGAGGCAGGGCCACTCTAGTTGGGAACTACCGAGTAAGAACCTGTATCGTTTTGTGTTGCACGGTGCCCAGCACACACAAGGCACGCTTTGCAGCTTATGGGTTGAATCTAGTGGGAAAGGACAAGTCACAGGAATACTTAGATCCATGGCTCTTACCAAGCGAACAATCCCTGAACTCCTACTATGTGCTGTTTTTGTAGGCACTGTGAGGGATCAACAGGAAATATGGATCATGATCCCTACATGTAAGGAGGTGATAGGAAAAACAAGACCATAAAACAGTATTCAACACGAGGCAATACATAATCAAATGCTAAATTGTAGGATCCGGGAGGTGGTGGGGAATGTGACCAGTGAGGGCTGGCACAGCCAGAGGAGGCTTCACGGAAAAAGCAGAAGTTGTGGTGGCTTGAAGGAGGTGGAATTTTCTTCACTCAGCCCTACTGGTCCTCAATCTGTCCCCCCAAGGACCACCGTTCACAGAAAACTCCTCCATGGGGCCAGCCCGGTGGCGCAGCGGTTAAGTGCGCACGTTCTGCTTCGGCGGCCCGGGGTTCGCCAGTTCGGATGCCAGGTGTGGACATGGCACCACTTGGCAAAAGCCATGCTGTGGTAGGCATCCCACATATAAAGTAGAGGAAGATGGGCACAGATGTTAGCTCAGGGCCAGTCTTCCTCAGCAAAAAGAGGAGGACTGGCGGCAGATGTTAGCTCAGGGCTAATCTTCCCCCCCAAAAAACAAAAAAAAAAAAACCCCACAAAACTCTTCCAAACCAAAAAAAAAAAAAAAAAAAAACACTCCTCCAAACCTGTGGTTCCAGGAGCCAATCAGCAATCCAAGCCCTTCAGATCCTATCCTCCAATGGTTCCTGGTGGAAGAGGGTGTGAGAAATTTCCCATTCTCCCTCAGAAGACCGGCCAGTGTGAGGCCTGCTTTAAGGAGGCTGTCTCATCGTAAAGGCAGGGGTGCAGTGACCGCCACCTGCACTGACTCAGGCACAGACCCTAAAGGGTGGGGGTTCCCGCTGTGATTACAGAAACTCTCCACTTTACCTGTCACCTTGGCCCTGTAAGATGCTCCTGCTGTGGGGACATGCACTTCCCAGATGAGTCTGAGGTCCTAACTGCCTCCTCCCTTACCACCCACCACCCTTTTTCTCAGGCAGAATCTCCACTTCCTCCATTCGTCTCGAAGGCTCCTCTCGCAGGCTGTGCCACCAAACACTTCTCACAGCCCATCCCACCATCTCCTCCTCGGCCACCAGCCTGACATTTAAGCTGCTCCTGGAGTCTGGCTCCTCCAAGAAGCCCAACACTGCGGCTTCCCCAACCCTATGTCACTTCAAACACGCAAAATCAGTAACACTCCCCCTACACACCCCACTCAACCTTTACGTGTGCACTATGTAAACTGAGCGTCTCATCTATGTATGTACAGTACCTCTCTAAGGTGGGGGAAGAAGCCCACTTCCCGCAGACCACAAGACCCACGCCCAAGGCTGGGCCTCCCTGTGCTTATCTCTGTGAGACTCTGCTACCTTCCAACCCCAGCCACCACTCAGGCTAAGAACATTTAGTCACACACACCCCCCAGGTAACTGTGCGAGGAGGTGGGTATGTTAATTAGCTTGACTGTACTAATCACTTCACTATGTAGACGAATATCAAAACATCATATTGTACACCTGAAATATATACAATTTTTATTTAAAAACTAAAACATCTAGTGAGACACCCTTCTCCCTCACCTGCTCTGGTCAACAAGCACACTCCCACCCTCTGCAGAGCCACATGTGAGCCCATACAGACCAGACACCCTCCCCCCAATAAAAAGGAAGATCACACAAGTCACATGTCCTTTCCAAATACATATACCTTTACCCTCTGAAACAAAGAAACAAACAAAAATATTTTTCCCCTCCCATAGGAAGGCTCAGAAGAAATCCTTTTGGAAATTAAGCCTGGAGTTTCCAACCCACCCTCAGGCCCCAAGACCTCTGGGTATTGATCAAATGCTCTGCCGTAAGACGGGCCCCATTCCAGGGTCTCCCAATTCTGGTCATCACGAAACTCCACCGGCTGGCTCACCTCTATCTACTCTTTCTGCAACAACGCCAGCTTGGTTTTCTGATACGTGATTTATTCCTCTCTCAATCAACTAACCAAATTTTTTTTTGTCTTGTAAAAAGTAAAAACAATTCTTGTTATATGCTCTCCTGGCATGCTAAAGTCTTCTGCTAAAGTCCTTATCATGGTTTGCAACTTTATATATATGTAATTATACATATATGATTATTTTATTAATGCCTCTGCCTACTACTACACTGTAGGAAAACCACATCTGCTTTGTTCATCCGTGTGTCCGCTGTGCCGAGTTCTAGATCTCTACTCAAACAGAACACGAAATCCTTCTTCTTTCTTCAAATAGAACTCTAGTTAGCTAGGACATCCTCAGGCTGCCTGGTCACTGGACAAAATCTCCAGGGGCTCCTTGGGTCACGACAATTCTACCCCTTTCTTGTCTCCTCCCCCTGCCATTCCCTACCCTTATAAAGAACAAAGAGCCTCAAGTACCCTTTCAGTTACCCTCTGAAGGAGCTTCCTGTAGACGGGAGAATCCTAGACTCACGTTGATGACTGGTTGGTTGGGAGGAGAACGGCAGGAAGAACAGGAGAGAGGAGAGGATGAATGTGGGCTGGAGACAGGGTCCAAGTCTTCTACCAAGTACTGTTTTTATCTCATCCTGTATTCTGTGGGCATTCAAGAAAGGCTTTGAGAGTTGACTCATTAACCTGATTATTTTTTGTACTATTTCTTCAACCTGGGAAAGAAAAGATTGAGGGAGATGGGGGCGTAAACAGAGTATTGGTGGAGGGGAAAAGAGTGGATACCACAATTCAAGATGACTGACCACAGGACAACAGAAAATTCACAGCAATCAGATTTAACAAAAACCTCCGGACCTTGAGGGTTCTAAGATATTGAGGAAAGCAATGACAGTTAAGAAAAGGGGAGCCTGAGCCTACAAAGGCATTTCTTACATGGATGCTCCCAGAGCTCTGATTAAATAGCTTAGTATAGTACTGAGCACAATATTACATTCTTCCCATAGTATCTAGAACCTGATTCTTGATACAGTAGACTGACAATGCTTGGTGACCGACTGATGCAGGAAAGAACATTAGTGACAACTTTCTTTTGTACAGTGTTGTCTGGAGACAGAAAGATCAGTCAGGCAGACTCTCAGATTACTTCTGGAGATGCTCTCCAGGCCCAGAACTGTTTTATGTTTCTGGGTTGAGAGGTTACTGCATTTCTTATTTATAGACCTATGCCAGAGTGCAAGCTTGTAAAGAGCGACTGCACACTTCCTGCCATCTTGTCCCCAAGATGACAAGCAAGGACACTACATATCCAAACTGTGAGCTACCCTTAGGCACATAGTTCAAAGATGAAAGGAACGGAGGCCAGATCTGAAATTAGGATTCTATGCAGCACGGTCTAACTGAGTTCTTTGGGCAAGCACAAGTGGGCGAAGCAGCTGGCTCCCCTGCTGACCCTCTTACTGTTATCTTAACTGCCAAACCTTCACTTTTCCAAAGACCCTCCCCTCCATGTATCACTAAGGGCTGTGGCAACCTGTCCTAACCCAGCATAATGAGTGTGGTGTCTCTTCCCTCATTTGGGGAATGGCTGAACACCTAGTTTCAGCAAAGTTCTCTGCAATCTTCCTTCCATCGTTTTGCCAAAGCAGCATTTCACTTCACTCCAAAAGCCACTTGCCACCGAAACAGCCCCACCCATTCGCAGTCCTCTAGGAAAAAATGCCATTACTTCTGCTGCAGGAGGTCAGTCTTCCAGTTCCCCTGCCTGAGGCATCTGTCGTCAACATTTGGACAGCTAGCACATCAGAACACAGTAGCAGTCCCACGTTGCTCAGCAGCCTAGAAATGCAGCCCAGAACTGCCAGCTTTCCCAGTGGTGCTGGCTCCACAGCCTTGTGAAGAGAGAAGGAAAGGGAAGAGACTTCTCCAAAGAACAGACACAACAACACAAAATCATTCGAAAAAGAACATCCCTGTCAGCACTTCTACCAGGCAACAAGTCCCTCTTGACTACGATCCGTGGTTTTATTTCAATACAGCAATAGGGAGCACAGCTCCATAGTTTCAAGGACACTGCAGTCTAAAACTTCCAGATGGCCAGACAGTAAAGAGAAGCTGTGTGATTTATGAAGTGGGTCAATCAAAGGGAGTAACACAAGAGGAAAGAGGTCAGCTTGGGGTATGCTCCCTCCTTGTCCCGTCCATCTCCACTGACACTTATCCTTTAGGAGAAGCCAAGAGTCCTAAGTCAGAAGATTCTTCTGGACTGTAACCAAGCTTGGACACAGAGAAAGTTTGAAACAAAAGGCCCAAATTTTCTCTTGGATGATCCTAACTTTACTTCAAGGGCATTGCTCAGATGGAGGGTTCCAGAACTGTGTTTACCACCAAACAAGGTCTGATTCCAAAAACAACTGAGAAAAGACATACTCTTAATTGTGTGTATATAAAAGAGGGGCAAGAGGAAGCCAAACAAAAGTGACATTAATTGAATGCTTTCTCTAAGCAAGCATTATGCTAAGAGCTTTCACTTGTTATAACAACCATTTATTCCACAAACATTTGAGACCCCACTATGTGAAAAACACTGTTATAGGCACTGGGGATGCAAAAAGGAACAAAATAGCCAAAATTCTAGTTTTCACTCAACTTACATCTTAGTCAAGGTTGATAAAAATAAATCTATATGTCAGCTGGTAATAAACGATATGAAGAAAAAGCAGACTAAAGGAATGCTATATAAAATTTTACATAAAAATAAAGGGAGGGGCTGACCCGGTGGTGCAGCGGTTAAGTTCGCACGTTCCACTTCTCGGCGGCCCGGGGCTCACCGGTTCGGATCCTGGGTGCGGACATGGCACCACTTGGCAAAAGCCATGCTGTGGTAGGCGTCCCACGTATAAAGTAGAGGAAGATGGGCACGGATGTTAGCTCAGGGCCAGTCTTCCTCAGAAAAAAGAGGAGGATTGGCGGTAGATAGCTGAGGGCTAATCTTTCTTAAAAATAAATAAATAAATAAATAAAATAAAGGGAAAGGAGGCAGCCTGGTGGCGCAGGAGTTAAGTTCACACAGTCTGCTTCGGCAGCCTGGGGTTCACCGGTTTGGATCCCAGGCGTGGACCTATGTACCGCTCATTCAGCCATGCTGAGGCAGGCGTCCCACATACAAAATAGAGGAAGATGGGCACAGATGTTAGCTCAGGGCCAATCTTCCTCAGCAAAAAGAGGACTGGTGGCAGATGTTAGCTCAGGGCTAATCTCCTTCAATAAAATTTTTAAAATAAATAAATAAATAAAAATAAAGGGAGGGAGTGCTATTTTAGATACAGTTGTCCTGGAAGGCTTCTCTGATTGCCATTTGATAACAATTAATGACAATAAGGGCTAGCATATATGGTCACTGTGTGCTAGGACCTGGACTAAGTACTGGACATGCAATATTTCATTTAATCCTTAGCAAGTCTCAGTTCAGTACTATTACCATCCTCTCTGATATAGATGAGAAAACGGAGGGGCTGGCCCCGTGGCCAAGTGGTTAAGTTCGCACACTCCGCTGCAGGCGGCCCAGTGTTTCGTTGGTTCGAATCCTGGGCGCGGACATGGCACTGCTCATCAAACCACGCTGAGGCAGCGTCCCACAAGCCACAACTAGAAGGACCCACAACGAAGAATATACAACTATGTACCAGGGAGCTTTGGGGAGAGAAAGGAAAAATAAATAAATAAATAAAATAAAATCTTAAAAAAAAAAAAATAGAAAACGGAGCCTTAGAGAAGTAAGGCCCTTTGCAGAATCTCCAGCGAGCAGGGCAAGAAGAGAGAGCAAGGGGGCCGGCCCAGGGGCCGAGTGGTTAAGTTTGCATGCTCCATTTCGGCGGCCCAGGGTTTCACTGGTTCAGATCGTGGGCACGGACACGGCACCGCTCATCAAGCCATGCTGAGGTGGCATCCCAAATGCCACAACTAGAAGGACCCACAACTAAAAATACACAACTATGTACCACGGGCCTTTGGGGAGAAAGAGGAAAAAATAAAACCTTTAAAAAAATAAAAGAAGAGAGAGCAAGGCCAAGGCTGCACAGTAAGTGAGGAAGCCGGACTTGAACTCAGGAATACAATCCCATGCTACCGTGCTGATGGAGAGATGGAACCTCAAAGAGGTCAAGTGTGCCTGTGGTCACAAAGTGGCAGGGCCACCTGCCCTCCCCACACATAGCTAAGAGATGAGTGCAATTCAATCTTCCCTAATATCACACTATTACTCTCATCAGCAGCTGGAAACCAAGCCTTACCTCGAAACAAGAGGAGAAAGACAACTTGGGCTCTTCAAGGCCAGCTGATAAATGCTGACTACGTTCCTCTCCCCTCCCCCCAGACCTCCAACACAAGTCGGTGAAGTAAAGGGAAACATGCTTTGTTGCTAATTCTCCAGGTTACGGTTTCTTACTGGAAAACAGACAGGAACAGAACAAGGGATGACTGGGCTAGCTGCTCCACAGTGCCCCAGCAGCTCTCTGAGTGGAGCGAAGGGGACAGGCACTGAGAAGAGGTCAGAGGCAAGGAGAAAGCAGCCCTCTCTAGCCCCATTTCAAGAAAGCACAGCTCTCCCTCAAGCTCTGGAGGACTGGGGTGATAGTGGGGGAAGAGGAATGCTTTCTTAAGAAGCATGAGGCAGGAAAGACGGAAGACAGGGAGCAGGTCACCCAGCTCTCTTGAGGGAGAGAGAGGAGAATAAGGCAGGAGGCTTGAGGAAGAAGGCTCACGTTGCTTCAAGCAGATCAGTCCAGAAGGGAAATACCACATCCAAGGTCAGAGGGTGTTTGCAGAATTGCTGGAAATCCCGGGTTGAGGTTCCAGGCCGAATTACCAGAAGAGGCTAAAGGGAAAGAAAACCCAAGCAGAGTCCCACAAGGCTTAAACCAAAGGTCAGGATTTGGACCAACCCGTTTTTTATTGTATGTCAGTCACCACAGCCACAGGAACCTGTAGCCAGAGTTAATCAACAACCAAGGTGGTCAGGGAAGATGGGGTTCATGGCAGAGAGGAGCACATTAAGGGGAGCCTGGATTTCCATCTTACATCCACCTGGCTTAACTTGAGAAATGTAGTTCACACCGACCTTTAGAATCTTTTCCCCAAAGCCTTCAGACCCTCTCCCCACCAACACACACACACACACACACACACACACACACACAGAAATTCAATGCTCAGTCTCCCTCTTCAGCAACTTATCACCTTATCTCCAGCAAGTCAGGTCTCCTAGTCCAACACTGCACCAAACAAATTATGACCTGAATGGCAAGAAAAACTGTGTCACCTAAAGAAACCCAATTAACGACATGACTCTGCTCTCTTCAATTCCCCTCCAGTCATATCCAGGGCACCGGTGTGGCTGACCGCCTTTCCGGCTACTGGCCATGTTCCTTGGCTAACTCAAAAGCCAGAAGACAATTTAAACTGGGGCCTCCAGAGAACATAACCCAGAGATGGGAAATCCTGCTCTCCCCACACCTTGGCCTGTTGAGAAAGCCCGAAGGACACAGGACAAAAACACCACCTGGGTGACAGTCTGGAGTGTTCAGCTTGAAATCTCTAAGTTGCCCCTTCAGCCAGAGCTCCTTGCTGAAGAAAAACACATAAATGCTCCTGAAAGCTCCCAAATGAGTGTGTGCAAGTGCCCCAGGAGGGACAATAGAAAAGGTATTTCGAAGAAATTCCTGCTGCGATTGTTTCCTTTTATTCCTTTTCTAATTAGCCCCTCCCTTGAGAAATCTCCATTACCTCGCCCTCCCTCCAGCAAACATACAACATACCCACTGCTCTCCCTCACCTCCTGAGGGACCACATGCAGCGTGTGTTTTGTGTGTGTGCATACATATAAACATCCTCTTCCCAGGCTAGTTTCCGAAGAGAATCCATGCTTCCCCTCCTCCCCAGTGCACTTGTCTTTCCTCCCAGCCCCACACCGCTGCAGAGTTGGTAATGCAATATTCAGGGACCCTGAGACCGGAAATGCCTGGTTCTGGACTGCTGCACTTGAAACAAGAGAGAAGGGATGGGGAGAGTCGAACATGGGGATGAGGGGCGACGGCAGGAGGTGTGGAGTGGAGAGGGGAGGCTGAAATTCCGACCAGAGAAGAGATGCAATTCAAGGGTGGGCGAGGAGGAGAAAGGGTGACGAGGGGGAGGCTGTCAAGACAGTTGCAAAGTCAAAATTCGAGGAACCGAGAAAGAGGAGGGGGAGGAAGAAGATATAAGTAAGGGCAATGGTGGAAAGGCCCAAGAGGAGGTATGGGGCCAGGGAGGGGACCACAACAAAGATTCTGCAGGTGATGGGGGCCTAAGTTTAGGGGAACCAGGAGTGATCCTCAAACACCTTGGAGGAAGGGGGTCCGGAATCTCAGTAAAGGTAGAGGTGGCTAGGAAGCGTGGGGGCGGGGCACCACAGGGTGGGGACCGAACGGGCTCCCAGAATCTGCAGCGAGTGGAGAGAGGGGGAGCAGGGGCGGGGGCCCAGCAGCGGCGGGCGCCCGGGAAAGGGGCGGGGGTGGCCGAGGGGGACGGGGCTGGCGGAGGGGGCGACCAGGGAGCACGTGAGGTGTGCAGCCACCCCGCTCCTCTGCGGCGGGGCCTGGAAGCAGGGCGAGGCTGGGGGGCGGCGCGCTCACCCGCAGGGCGGACAGGTCGATGTCGTCCAGGCTGCGGGCGGGGGCTGGGTCGCCCATGGCCTCCGCGGGGAACGGGGCCCCGGGGCCGCTCACGCTCCGGCTCGGTTATTCCGCTGCCGCCGTCGCCGCTTCTCCCCCATCGGGGGATCCCGGGGGCGGACTCCACCGTGCCTCCCCCGGAGAACGGGGAGGGGGAGGGCCGGCGGGAGGACCGACCCACCGACTGACAGGCGCTCTCGCCCGGGAGCTTGCCACCCGAGCTCCCCACTCTCCTGCGCAGGCGCGGAGTGGCCGTGCACCGGGAGGGTGGTAAAGGGAACGTGACGCGAGCGCGCCGGGTTCCCCCTCCCCCTCGGCGTCGACACCTGCGCGCAGGCGCAAGAGAGAGAGCGAAAGGCGCGCGCGAGGACTGAGCGACTGCGCGAGCCTGGCGTGAAAGAAGTGGGCGGCGGCCGAGGCGGCCGCGGAGCGCGCCCACCAGCTGGCGCGCATGCGCACACGCGCTTCCTTCTCTTCGCCTATTTTTTGCCCTTTCTTTCCCCCATTTCCTTCTTAGCTCTCCTTTGACACCTTTCCTTCCCTTTCCCTCCTCTTTCCTGTGCCCAGCTGCCAATCAAGCCACCCACCTCTCTATTTGCGGGGGAAGGGGGGCGGGACCCAACCCCCTCTGTTACTTGGGGGGTTGTTATGGTAACTCCCCACGCGAGGGCTGGGTGGCCTCTAGATAGGATGGGCTGTCCACCCACCTAGTTGCCATGGCAACAGTGGAGCCGCTGAGGGAGGGGCCTCTCCGTGAGAACGTGGCTGTAGAAACCACTTGGGGAGTGGAGACGGGGGACTGGCTGCCTCGGGGATGCCCTTTACCCCCTTCCCTGGCTGGAGTCAGGGGTGTTGAGGAGGCAAATCTCAGATCTCAGGATAGGGAATCCTACCGCAGGGCTTTATCTCTGCACCTCTTGTTCTGCACAAAGGAACTGTTTCAACAATTATTCATTGACTGATCCCTGGAGCCGCGCGTGGGGAAAGGGGTGGCAGGGAGAGGCGGAGGGGAAGAGAAGAAATCTATGTCCAATCCCTTCAAATCTTGCTTGGGTCACCTTAGGTCTAGCCGTGTTGGCACAGCACCCGCAGCCATTAGCCTCACTAGAGGCTGGGTAATGCTATGTAAAGAACAAGGAGTCGTGTTCTACCACTGACATGCTGTGTGACCTTGAGCAAGTTGCTTTGCTCCTCTGGGCTTTTCTTTCACTGTAAAGTTGAGGGAGAAGGTTGCTTGATCCCTAAGATCACTTCCAGCAACAATACTATCTCCAAAAGACCCCACCACCAGCCTTAATACAAACATCACTTAGGAGAGTTGGAATCGAAAGTCTGGATCCTTCTCCTCAGTACATTCACATTCACATGCACATGTGAAAAAGTTTTGCTTCCCTCCCTTCCTATTTATCTTGCCATTGTCCTTGTCGAAGCCACCATCCCCACTCACCTCCATTACTCTTATCAGCCTCCTACTTGGTCTTCCTGCCTGACCCGCTTAAGTCAACTCTCCATACCCAGAGTGATTTTTCTAAAACTCAAATCTGATGTCACTCTCAAACTAAGACCCTTCGCTGGCTCCCCAATGTCTTTTTTTTTTTTTTTTTTAAGATTTTACTTTTCCTTCTTCTCCTCAAAGCCCCCCCAGTACATAGTTGTATATTTTAGTTGCGGGTCCTTCTAGCTGTGGCATGGGACGCCGCCTCAGCATGGGTTGATCTGAGGTGCTAGGTCCGTGCCCCGGACCCAAAGCTAGTGTAACTCTGGGCCACCAAAGCGGAGGGTGCGAACTTAACCACTTGGCCACTGGGCTGGCCCCTCCCCAAGTAGAGTCTAAAGTGTAGCATGAAAGATCCTTCAGGATTCTGCCTGCTTTTCCTGCCTTCTTTTTCAACACTCCACCATTCCACCTCACATGTTCTAGCCATACTGAAATCCTCTACTCACAGCTCCCAGAACTCAACTGGTCCTCCTCCAGCCATGCACTTGCTGTTTCTTCTCCCTGGAATATTCTGACCATGCCCACTCTCACTGCCCTTTGCTTTGTTCTACGTGTCTAAATCATCTCCTCCACGAAGCCTACCTTGACCCACTAAGACTGAGTTTGGCTCTTCCATTTTAGCTGCATGGCTTAAACCCATGGTAACATTTAACACTTGAATTGTAAATATCTGTTGAATCTCCTTAATGGTGGGAATTCTGTCAGTCTTGTTCAACACAAGGCCTGGAACCCACGAGAGGTTCAGTAACATTTAAGTGAGTGAAGGCCCCTGTTGTTTGGGTAGGCACTGTGATATATAGTAATTCAAGGTCAAGACTGTGGGATAGTAGGAAGAAAACACAGAATTTGAAGTTAGTGCTTTGGGCAAGTCATTAATCTCTCTGAGGCTCAATTCAGGCTCAATCTGTAAAACAGGAATAATAAGAGGGAGGTTAGGGTAAACTAAAATTAGCTATGTACAGGACTTGGTGTATCCTAGGTCTTTAATAAATTTACTAACACCTGACTTGTAGGCAGTGTTTAATAAGGAGATGCTGAATCAATGAATAAGCAAATTAAGATCACAGGGATAGGATAAATGATCACTCAAACCTAAGAGGCAGTGTAATTTGTGGGGTGGGGAAGGTAGAGAAACAAGATTGGCCCTGTGCTGATAATTACTGAAGCTGGAGTATGGAGTATGGATGCATGAGGGTCCTTTCTCCTATCCCCCGAAAGGGGAACGTATCTCCCTTATCCACAGGGGCTACATTCCAAGACCCCCAGTGGATGCCTGAAACTGCAGATACTACTGAACCCTATATATATACTATGTTTTCTCCTATGTATACAGACATACCTATAATAAAGTTTAATTTATAAATTAGGCACAGTAGGAGATTAATAATAGTAACTACCAATAAAATAGAAAAATTATAACAATATATAGTGTAATGAAAGTTATGTGAATGTAGTCTCTTTCTCTTTCAGTCCAAACCTATTCCTGAATCTGTAACCATCTCTTACTTGCAGTGATTGGCTTTGTGTCACTCAATTCAGGGGATCTCTTGCTGAAGCCTCCGTATAGGCTCAAAGCTGTCTGGCGCAACACGTTGCCATCAGTCAGAACACGTTTTCTGTTCGTGTCTTCCACCCACAAACTTAATGCCTTTTCCATCTTAACTAAGCACCTATCACGTACTGTGGCCATATTTCTTACAGTTTAAGCAAAACCAACGTGAATTTCTTTTTCCTTCTCACAATTTCTTGGATAGAAGATTTGTTCTTACTGTAGCATAGATTAGCAACCTCAGCATAGAATTTTTTTTCTTATTACATTGAGAACTTTTACCTTTTCACTTAAAGGAAGCACTTTATGACTCCTCTTTGGCATATCCCAATTGCCAGCATTACCACTCTTGAGCTTTGGGGCCATTATTAAGTTAAATAAGTGTTGTTTGAACACAAACACTGTGATACCACTACCGTCAATCTGATAACTGAGACGGCTACTAAGTGACTAACGGGTGGGTAGCGTGTACAGCATGGATGCGCTGGACAAAGGGATGATTCACGTCCAGGGCTGGACAGAGTGGGATGGTACAAGATTTCATCATGCTACTCAGAATGGTGTACAATTTAAAACTTATGACTTGTTTATTTCTGGAATATTCCATTTAATATTTTTGGACCGTGGTTGACCGTGGTTAACTGAAACCACAGAAAGTGAAACCACAGATAAAGGGAGACTACCGTATATGTGTAATTGTTTGTAATAAGGTTAAGTGCGCACGTTCCGCTTCTCAGTGGCCCGGGGTTCGCTGTTTCGGATCCCGGGTGTGGACATGGCACCGCTTGGCATGCCATGCTGTGGTAGGTGTCCCACATATAAAGTAGAGGAAGAAGGGCATGGATGTTAGCTCAGGGCCAGTGTTCCTCAGCAAAAAGAGGAGGATTGGCAGCAGTTAACTCAGGGCTAATCTTCCTCCAAAAAACAAATCAAAACAAAACTTAAAGAGAGACAATGTGGTGGAGGAAGCCCTGGATCAGCCATCAAGAAAATTTAAAATATTAAAAGTAAGTCAAATTTTAGGACCCCTGGGGGATGAATGAACATTTTGCACAGGCCCAGTCACCCTCAGGATCGTCCATCCTCCTTGGGAGGCTGGATTCCTTTTCTTCCTCCTGGGTCTCGAGCTAACTCTTCTGATTCCAAACCTACAGCTTTTCCCCCAGCCCTGTGGTGGCCTCCATTCAAGAAACTTCGGGAATAAGGAGGCAGGGTGGGGGCAGACAGACCAACCGACAGTGTGAAGCAGAAGCCAACTCAGCCTTGGGCCCAGCCTGGGGCAGCTGCTGCCTCTGCCCCACTCCTCGCTTAATGAGGTAACGGTCCCCTAGGGAAAGAGGCACTTAGTGCTGACAAGGAGGCTCATTAGCAGAATGCCAATTAGTGCCAGGGGACTGCTATATGCAGGAGGGGGGATTTCTTGTGGGGAAGTGTCTTCTTCAGAGGAGCGGAGGGCTGGACTCAAAAGAGAGGATGGGGGCAAGACACCAGCCTCCCCTCTTCCCTCGTCATCATCCACTGCACACCCCTCTTCCAGGAAGGCTTCCGGTACTCCTCGCTCTACTCCCCTGTTTATTCCTGCTCCTGTCATCAATTCTGAGACTGAGAGTGAGGTTAGGAGAATGAAGGGCAAGAGCCAGGACCTGTGCTAAACTTTGTTCTAATTGCAAAAAGATATGAATATATATATGTTCCTGTACCCACCACTCAGCTTAAGAAATAAAAGCCACCAATTCACCTGAAGAGCTCTGCCTCCCCCTCTGTTATCCCCTTCTCTCCACCCACACTGGGAGGTAACCCTCTTCAATCCAGTGTGTGCTGTACACTCTCGTAGATAATACCATTTATTTTCTCTCTCCCTCTGGAGCAGCACCAAGCAATCGAATTTTGTGGAATGATGGAAATGGTCTATACCTACACTGTCCAGTATGCTAGCCACTAGCAACAAGTGGCTACCGAGCTCTTGAAATGTGGCTAGTGCAAGTGAGGAACTACATTTTTAATTATTTCTAATTTCAATTAATTTAAATGTAAATAGCCAAACGTGGCTAGCGGCTGCTGTCCTGGAGAGTGAAGCTCCACCATATATGTGCCGAAGTGCGAAAGCGCCCCATGAGGCGGGGGGCGACTCTGTTGTACTCACTTCTGTGAGTCTAGAACAGTGTCTGGCAAATAGCAGGTGCTCAATAAATGTTTAAGCCCGCGACTGAATCTTTGCACAAGCCAGTTATGCAAGTATTATTCCCATTTCCCAGTTGGGACCACCGAGGCCCAGAGAAGTGATGTGACTTGACAACGTCACCTAGGTAATAAGTGACAAGTCCAGGATTTGGGCCCAGTTCTTCCTGCCCTCAAGCCTGTACCCTTAACCACTCCCAAAGGGGCTTCCCTAAGCCTCTCCTGCACTGTCACTTGAGGAACAAGAAGCAGCCCATCCAGGCCCTTCTCCGTGGACCTCCCTCCTGGGTCTCCAGGTGTCCGGATTTGACCCTGCCTTTCCTTCTCCCCAGGCAGCCCTGTGTGAACACCTTCTCCTCCCAGCAGCTAGGTGATCGAGCTCCTGAAGCCACAGACAAGTAGAGCAGAGATGAAGCAGCAGAAAGAGGACAGGAGTTGGGTGGAGAGAAGGTGAAAGCATCTGGCACTATGTGGGGGGGGGGAGTTGGGGGGTAGGGTAGAGGCTGAGACAAGCATTCAGTTTGGTGAGGGAGAGGCACAGGGACCTTTTCTATGCTTTTATTTACGAAATGCTTATTGAACTGATACAAAGTTAGTGTCTGTCAGCAGGCTGGTGGAGGGAGTTAGTGTGTACCCCCCACGACAACCCCTCCCCACTGTGGGGGCTGAAGCCAGGAGTGGCTTCATCCTTCCCTCCACCTTGGCAGCAATGGGCTGGGAGAGACCCTGGGGCAGGGAGGGGGTTCCAGGGCAGCAGGAAGAAGGGAGAGATGGAAAGACCCAGGGCAGAGCCTGCTCCTCCTGGAGTAAGAGGCTTGTCCCAGGCGTCCTGGCAGGAGTTACGCTTCTCCCCGGAGGCAGTGGTTTGAACTGGGCGGCGGGGAGGATGAACTTCTCTGAGGCCCTCTCCCGCCTCCCCGGCCCAGGGTTGGGAGTGTCCTCTTTGGCTGCTTCTCAAGACAGGATCCTCTGTGACTTCTCTCGTCCCCTCCAGGGATGCTTGCTCCCACAGGTCTCAAAGGGCACTGCCCTCAGTCCTCAGAGTTAGGAGGCAGGGAGCCAAATCCAGTGGAGCCCAGTGTCTGGTGATCTCTCCTGGGTGGAGCCACAGCTACGTCCACACTTCTAGGGGCATCACACCCTCCTTGCTACCCAGAGGGGGCAGCAAAGACTCATCTTCCAGGAACTTGAGAGGGAAGTGGACCAGGTGTCCCTGGACCTGGGTGAGCTCAGACCGTGCCAAAGGAGGGCAGACCGTGGCTAGAGGCTCCACGGCCACATACTCCCGGAGTGCCCGCAGGGAACGTGTGGCGTTGGACGGCAGGCAGCGGAAGATCTGTGGATGGCGGACATGGAAGCCAATAGGGCTTAGGGAGACTCTGCCAAGAGTCCAAGCCCAACTGGGCTGGATGCCCTCACTCCCCATATCAATTCCCGTGACACTGACCTTGAGCCGCTGAATCCCTTAATATGCCCCCCAGACCCTCATCCCCCTTCTAAGAAGGGCTGTGTGGTGGGGCTTTTCTCCATCCCAGCCGGAACAGGATAAGCCAAGAATTTCCCATAGGCAGCCCCTCTCAGTGCCCACCTGCTCATAGATATTGGCATTGCTCTCCGCTGTGTCTTGCCACAACTGGAAGAAGACATCACAGATAGGGTCTTGGAGATCCAGGTCTGGCCGGGCAGCTGCCCCAAGAATCACACTACAGGAGAAAGGAGTCCCAGCGGGGCTAGATTAAGACCCTTAGAGAACTCGAATGCAGAAAAGTTGGGTTGTGCCTACCCAGGCCATTCAAAATAGATACAATGTGAAACAGTAAAGTAAGCCAAAAGAGTCCAACAGAGCTTTAATTTGTCTCAACTTTGGCAACTACTTTGATGCTTTAAAAAATATATATATATACTAAATTATCTTTAAAATGCTTGTTTCTCATTTTTTGGTATCCCTACTTTGCTGGTACCCTAAACTGGGTTAGTCTTCCTACTGGGAAATCTAAGCAGTCCTCATACCTGCTCAAAAGGCAGGACTCCCCCACCCCCGACTTCCTCTCCCCACCTTATAGCACCCCACCCTGGCTCTACCTGAAGCAATGCTTCCGCAAACTCAGGGCAAACCTGCCCGCCTGATACTCCACGCCGTCCATGAGGGATGGCTCCATCTCTGTGTCCTCGATCAGCACGGCCAGCTCACTGTCCCGCTTCCCTAGCAAGCTCCGGTCATTGATGTTTGCAGAACCTGGGGTGGGTGTGGGACACACTGTGTCTGTCTGGATCCAGGGGGACCCCTCAACCCCATCACCTCTACCAGAGCACTGGCCTGTGGGCAACACACCTTCTTTGGTCTCCATTCCCAACTGGGCCTCAGCTGCAGTCTCGTCATCCCCTTTCATCCCATTGCCCCAGGCTACCTCTGCCCCACCCCTCCCCACCCTCCTCTTGCTGCCAGGGGCCCAGATCCAGCACTGACCAATGATGACTGTCCGGTCATCCGCAATGAGCATCTTGCTGTGGATATAGATGAGCTCTGAGACTGGGTGCCCGCACAGCTCTCCGTGTGTACGAAGCCCACAGATGGATATATAGTCCCGCCATGCTGTCCCCACTGTGAGTAAGAGAGATGGGGGTGAGGGGAGTGAGGTGAGAGGTGCCCTCCGTGTGCAGATAGAGCCCTGTCCCACCTATCTCCTCAGTTCAGAAGCCCTGTAGAGCCTAGTCTATATAATTTTCCCTGTGGTGAAAGCCCACCAATGGTCTCAGGGCAATAGTCCCAGAGGCATGCAAGAATGACAGCCTCCTTCTCTCCACCCGTGGCCTCCAGCTCCCCAGTCTCCCCCTCTGCAGGGTTCCAGAGCTCATCCCCCAGCCCCCAGCACTCACTGGCTGCTTTGAGGCGATGTAGGATTGAATATTCCCCACGACACAGAGTCCTGAGGGAAAAGAACCAGTGAGGGAGGTGGAGGCTGGAGGAGGGAATGGGGATGTCAGGAGAGAGATAGATCTCACAAGTCCAGCAGGAAGGGATCAGGACAGAGTCAGGATGGGGACACGAGTGGGATGAGGCCACAGAGAGGCAGAGTCTGGCTGAGGGGGTCACCTGTAAGTGAAGTGCAGAATGGCCTGGATGGAGTTACCACCACCTGTGGAGATGTCACCCTCAAACCCGGGGAGCAGGGGCAAAAGCACGTAGACCCGGAAGCACTGCCCCTGTCTGAGGAGGGGGCAGAGTCAGAGGTGTGACCTGTCCCCAAAGCTCCACCCTCCAGATGGGTTTAAGCCATGCCCACAGTCCCCCCACCTCCTGCCAGTCCACCTTACTTGTGGGCCTTCAGGATTCTGTCCACAATCTCATCGCCCACTTTGTTCAGAACCGTCCGCCCATCTGAGCAGCTAATGAAGAACTGATTCTAGGGCAGGCACCAAAGAGAGACATCAGCAGCCTGGCCCTGGCCCCTGCCGCTGCTGCTGCCCTCAGGCTCCCAGCCATGTCCCTACCCCCAGGCTCCAGGGCCTGGCCCCAGGCTTCTGCATTTCTCCAGGCCCCACTATACCAGCCCTCAAGACTGATCCCACTGACTTCCTACATCTCTCTCCTGGGACATCCCTCCATGCCCTCCCCGCTCTCTACCCCGAGGCCGACCTCAATGTAGAGAAAGTGCTGGCTCTCCCTGATGGTGTGCAGGTAGGCATTGAGGATGGAGTTCTCCAAAGTCCCCGCTGACCAGCGGTCCACTGACCGCAAGACCTGGGGGATGGCGAATACGACGTGGTTTCAGACCCTGGGAGAGGAGGAGTCTGGGGGGCTCTCAGGTCAGGGAGAGTGGGCTGAGGTGGTGGCTGAAGGAAGTAGGGAGGTGGCAGGCTGAAGTGGGGAGCCTCACCTGCACAGTGGTGCACTGCATCCCCGGGAGCATGAAGGGGAGCTGGTTTGCAGTGCTGGTGGACTTGGGCAGCAGGTAGGGGTACATGGGTGTCTTGTACTTGGCCTTGGTAGTCTGAGGTGGAGGGATGGTAGAGTGAGTGGGAGGTGGCGCGCTGCCCCTGCCTCTTTCCCACCCTCCAGCCCCTACAGGAGGGGGTGAGCACCTTGGTGAAGTTCCAGCGCTGGATGAAGTGTCGGGCAAGGTCCCGGGCGGGTGGGCCGTGGATGACCACCCCAACGTCCCGCCATGGCATGCGGGGTGTGGTCTCCCTGTCAATGAAATCTGGGGGTCCCAGGAGAGTCGAGAGAGGTCAGGGATGGTCTCTTGGGAACACTTGGGACAGGGGGGAGGAGGAGCTGCCCAGAGGAAAGGCTGCATTATCCCGACCCAGCTCCTCCCATTCTCAGTCCCAGCCCCAACTTCTACCCCTGGTCCCAGCTCTCAGGGTCTTTGGAGGAGGGGGACCCTCACCCTCAAAAGGCCGGTCCAGTTGCACCCAGTCCTTAGTGATAAGATTGCTGTAGTCCTTGCCCAGCCAGAAGAGTTGGTTGTGAGAGAGGTCTGGGGTGTCTGAAGAGTCTGAGCACGGGGTGGGAGGCTGCAGGGGGAACACACCCCAGCCAGGGGCAAGGAGAGGTCATGGAGGCCATACAGAGCCAGGGCCAAAGAGAAGATAGGAACACTGAAAAAGTGTGAGACAGACACACAAGAGAGACACAGAGTAAGAATGAAACAGAGAGAGTTTGCTTCCCCAGCCCTCCCCTTCAGCTGCATTTGACATCCCTGGAGGAATAGATATGGGCTCAACACAAGGTTGCCATAAGGGAAGCCATATTGTAGAAAAGAAACCACACTGTAACTTTGAATGACCTTTGATTAACTAACCCAGCTGGATATGCACCTTCCAGGAGATAGACATGCTCTGTAGATTCCATGGCCCCTCCCAGCCGCTATAAGTAAATAACTTTGTTCTTTTGAGTTCCTTAGGAATGTGATGAGCCCCAGGCAGAGTCTATGCTGATAGTCATCATCAATGACAACCGAAAGATCAGGGTGTAGTGCTCCAGTCTCTGATGCATATCCAGTAAAACAAAAGATTATCAGAAACTTGGACCAAATGTCTGCCCCCCCAGAGACCAGATGCCTCCCTCATCCAGAGACCAACCCTCTATATAACTGGCCTGTAGTCTTTGTTCTGTAAGATGGTCCCTTCTGACATTAGTCAGCCATCTTCCCCCTTGTTAGTGAGCTGTAATAAAACCCTTTCTCTCCTACCACCTTGCCTCTGGAATGCTGACATGTCTTGAGGTGGGCAGATGACCCCCTTTGGGTGGTAACAGAATGGGGGGTGGTGTTGTGGAAATGGGGAAGGGACTGAGTCATAGTATCTTCAAAGTGGGTTCTTGAGGTGCCAGAAAGGCCAAGGAACTCTGGCGTGGGTAGTGCTTGGAATGACTGGAGGGGGAAGGCTGGAGCTGGGAAGAGGTGTGGATTTGGGTTAGCTGAGTTTGGGGGAACCAGGAAGGCCTTGGGGGATTACCTGTGGGGCAGCTGATCCAGAGGAGTCCCCAAGGTCAGTCAGTCGGTAGTGCAGGTCATCCCAGCGGCCATAGGCAAGGTCCAGCCCCCCCAAGAAGGCCACTACTTGGTCCACTACCAGGAGCTTCTCATGATGGGCCCACAGCGTCACCTGGTCTGGGTGGCGCATCACCTGGAGCAGGTATGGAGGAGTTTGTGAAGGTGGGCATAGATGAGTGAAGACAGGAGGTGTTGGGAGGGAGAATGGGAAGATAGAAGGATGAGACAGGATGACACGTTTGTTTAAGGAAAGAGAGGGTGGAGGGAATAGGCAAGTGTGGGGAGGAAGGCTGGAGTGTGGGAGGGGTCTCCGAGACCTGAGAGTCACCTTTACGTTGGGGTGCAGCAGCATCAGAACCCTCTTGCTATAGCCACTGTTGATGCCCAAGGCCAACTCCACTTCCTTAAACAGCAGTACGGACACACGGACACCCTCCTCCTGGTGGTGAGGGAATCAGATCCTAATGCTTCTCCCAGAACAGCCTCTTTCCACCCTTCCAAACCCTTCCCCATGCTTAGGATTCCTGTATGTCCCTCCACCCTGCCTGGAGAACCTCGATGTTCTGCCACTTACACCCTGCCTTGATGCTTACAGCAAACTTAGATTGAATGTCAACTACCTGCTCACCCTCTCATCCAACCGCACATCTATCCACCTACCTATCATTATCTATCCATCCATCTTCCCAACCATTTACTTATCTACCATCTATCATACGCCCATCTGCCCACTCACCCTCCTATTGATCCACTTTTCCAACCTCATATCCTTCCATCCATCTCCCTTTCTTTTTTTTTCTTTTTTCTTTTCTTTTTTTTTTTTTTTGAGGAGATTAGCCCTGAGCTAACTACTGACAATCCCCCTCTTTTTGCTGAGGAAGACTGGCCCTGAGCTAACATCCATGCCCATCTTCCTCTACTTTATAGGTAGGATGCCTACCACAGCATGGCTTTTGCCAAGTGCTGCCATGTCCGCACCTGGGATCCAAACTGGCGAACCCCAGGCCGCCGAGAAGCAGAACGTGTGAACCTAACCGCTGTGCCACCGGGCCAACCCTCTTTTTTTTTTTAATTCTTTTTTTATTAAAAAAAATTTTTTTTTTGAGGAAGATTAGCCCTGAGCTAACATCTGCTGCCAATCTTCCTCTTTTTGCTGAGGAAGACTGACCCCTGAGCTAACATTCATGCCCATCGTCCTCTACTTTATATGTTGGATGCCTACCACAGCATGGCTTGACAAGCAGTGCCCTGGGGATCCGAACCGGCGAACCCTGGGCCGCCGAAGCAGAACGCGTGAACTTAACCACTGCACCACCAGGCCAGCCCCTATCCATCTCCCTTTCCATCATCTATCCATCCACTCACCCACTCACTCTCCATCATCCTCCTGTCCATTAACATCTATGGGTGCTCCCAACATGGCAGACACCGTGCCTCGTACTGGAACTACTGATGTTATCAGTCCAGTGGGAGAGATAGACATGTACATGCCCAGTTAACATAATAAGTTAGCTGGGAGAGAAGTCTATACTAGGCAGAAGACGAGCACGAAGTGGGAGGTGTCAGTTCTCCTTAAGGAAGAGGTAGAGGTTATGCTTGCTGGACACTGAGCCAGGATGGGCATGCTTCCTCCCCCTGAAGCCTCAGATTCCCTACCTTCCCCCATGCCGCAGTCCCTTCCAACCAACCTCCACCCACAGACAACCCCACCCCAACTCCTCTGCAGCCTGACCACTCTCCTCACCGCCTTCTTCTTGAGCATAATGTCCAGTCTCCAGTCATCTGAATGGGCCGGACGCTTCAGGTACATCTCAGGACTCAACCTGGGATTCAGGGCAGGGGGTGAGGGCTAAGCTCCAGACAACCGGCCACTCCTCTCCTGCCACCCCCTCCTCTGACCCTCAGCTGATCTGCTACAGGCCCTGTCCTACCCCTTCTTGCTTGGGCTTTTCCCCGACTCACCACCAGTCTGTGATGAAAATCTCCTCTCGAGCTCGAAGAATGGCATCTGCCACAGCAGCAAAGTAACCTGCCCCATTCACGAACCTGAGGGGAGGCCAAGCCAAGGAGGTCAGGGGAGTCAGAAGCCAGAAAGTTCTGGAGAGTGAAGACCGGAGGACAGTCATGGGTCAGAGGTGACAACAGATCAAGAGTGATCAGAGAGGTCAGATGGTATTAGATATATCAAAGTGGGATAGATAAATTTGTCAGTATGAGCTAAATAAAATTAAAAATTACAAAAGACACAATAAACTAAAGAAAATGACTAAAGATTGGGAGGATTAATACATCATACATAAAGAGTGTCAACAAATCAATACGAAAGAGACATATAAGCCAACTGAAAAATGAGCAGAGAATCTGAAGCCTCAGATTAAGAACTGACAGTTTACAGAGTAAATCAATAGTTAACTATAGGGAAAGATGTTCAATTTCACTACTAAACAAGGAAATTTATACTAAAATGAAACAGTTTAATTCATTAGATTGGCAAAAATTAAAATCAGTGGTAACATTCAATATTAGCATATAGGGAAGTGAGCATTCTCACAGACTATAGGAATATACCTTGATTATTGCCTTTTTAGAGGACAATTTGGCAGTATCTATCAGAATATTAAATGCATATACCTCAATACCATTAAATGCACATAGTAAATCTAATCCTAGGAAAAGATCCTATTAAATGCTTAGGCAAAGATTATGTTCATCACAGCATCATTGATAAGAGTGAAAAATAGGAAATAATCTAAACGCCTAATCTCTAACACATTTATTAAGTGAAGGAATAAGTCACAGAAGAGAGTGCATGATCTTATTTATGTTGAATCAAAAAGCAACATACACGCAGAAGCATTTGAAAATATGCAGGAAAAGGTCTGGGAGGGTAAAGATCAAACTGTTGCCAGGGTTACTTCTGGGAGGAGAAATGGGATTGCTGGGAGGGAGGGTAGGGAAGAAGGGCTGGGGGAGAAAGGGTTGTGCCATGAGTGGGAACTTTAATTTTTTATTTAATTGTTTCCATATTGTTTGTCTTTTTAATAACTAACAGTCTAGTATGACAGTTCAGAGCAAGCTCTTGACCCAGCCTGCCTGGATGGGAATTCTTTCACTCTTTACAAGGTGTGTGACCCTGGGCAAGTTACCAACTTCTCAGTGCGTCAGTTCTCTCATCTGTAAAATGGAGATAGCCATACCCGCCCCATAAGCTTGCTGTGAGGATTCAATAAGTTAACACACGGAAAACACTTAGAACGGTTCCTGGCACACAGTAAGTGCTACGTAAGTATTAGCTATTATTAGTTCCCATGTTAAAAAAATAACTTGGGGCCGGCCCAGTGGCGCAGCGGTTAAGTGCGCACATTCCGCTTCTGCAGCTCGGGGTTCACCGGTTCGGATCCCGGGTGCAGACATGGCACCGCTTGGCACGCCATGCTGTGGCAGACGTCCCACATATAAAGTAGAGGAAGATGGGCACGGATGTTAGCTCAGGGCCAGTCTTCCTCAGAAAAAGAGGAGGATTGGCAGCAGTTAGCTCAGGGCTAATCTTCCTCAAAAAAAACCAAAAAACAAATAACCCAACACCACCTCTAAGAAAAATATTCCTTCCCTGATTCCCCCCTGCCTATGATGAAGGTCACCCTCCACAGCTCAGTGCTCAGGGCTCAGCAGGGGCGGCCCACTCCCAGACTCCTCTGGCTGCTCCTCGTCACGTGGCAACAACATTCGGTCCTGTGGTTCCCAAACACGCCAGGCTATTTCTAACTTCTCTGCACTGACCGCCCTTCTCCATATTCTTTATCTTGCTAAGGCAACCTCAGGATTACTGCCTCTGGGAGTCAGTCCCGACATCCCCACGCGGGGGCAGATGCCCCTCCTCTGTGCTCAGTCCCCTGTATCTACCACCAGTCAGGAGAGCTCCCATTGTTTCATGATTGAATCACCTACTGGCTTGTGTCTTATTCCTGTCACTGGACCTGGCACTGTTTCATGATTGAATCACCTACTGGCTTGTGTCTTATTCCTGTCACTGGACCTGGCACATGGTAGATGCTTAGAAAATCTTTGTTGCATGAACTGATAAATCAGAGAGATTTGAGGAGATCATAGAGAACAGAGAGGGTCAGTGTGGTAAAAGAGGGTTCGAAATGTGACAGGAGGTCAGAGAGGTCAGGGGTCAAAGGAGATTACCAAGTCTGAGGGTTAGAAAGATCAGAGAGATCAGTGTAGTTAAAGAGGTCAGAGGGTTAAGGAGATTCAAGAAGTCAAAGGGGGAGGTTATTGAGGTCAGAAGGGGTCAGAGGACATAAAAGAGGATCAAGGACTCAGAGAACACCAAGGGGGTCATGAAGGCCACAGACAAGCTCAGAAGGGACATCAGTGTCTCACCACCGGGCCAAAGTCCCAGGCCGAGGAGGAGCATAGCTGTCATGCCGGTGCAGCTGTAGGAAGTCTCTGCCCGGGCCCTGGGCCAGCTCAGAGATCTCCTGGGCCCACCACCGCGCCTGCCGGTAGCTGCTGCACTTGAGAATCAGGGACCTGGACAGGAACAAGGAGATGGACCACAATCCTCCCCCTCCATTCCTCTAGTGCAGCTCAGAAACCTCCCTACTTTAGCTATCACCTCTTTCCCACTTCCTCCCTTAGTCCCTAATTCACGACTCCATGGGGACAGGGCATATTATCTGCGTTTTCACAGTTGGGTCCCAGGCACCTAGTATTGTGCCAGACACTCAGGTTTGCTGAAAGAATAAATGAATGGAGTTCCTTTTCTTTTACATCAAGAGTCCCTCCTCCAAGCTTATATTCAACCCCCTTTCTCTGAACCCAGACTCTAAGAGCAGTCTCAAGCATCTGGCTAGACTAGTTCCCTGGTTCCAAATCATGGCAGGCTTCAAGAGAGTGGCAATGCCTTCCTTTCTTCCCTGGTCTCTTCCACTCAACTCCACTCAGGGCCCTCAGCTGGCTCTTCACTCACTAGGTGCGGTCCACACCAGGGAGGCCTTACCTGTGGGAGGTGTCGATCCGGACCCCGTACCGTACCTCTGTGCTCCTTTTCCCCACCTGCACCTCGAAGCCAGGGTCGAAGAGCTGAACAAATGAGATGGTGCCGGTCTCGAGGCACATGTACAGCAGGAAGGAGTCCTTCACCACCAGCCACCTGGAGCAGAAGGGCTCCATCCGTTCCGCCCTGCCCTCGAGATCACCTTCCTCAACCCCACCCACTGCCCAGCTGCTGTACTCCAGGTCTCACCTCTTGGACCAGCGGTAACAAACTTGGTCCCGGCCACAGCAGGTGAGGCCAGGAACACGGTGGCCACCGGAGCGCTTCCGGATCACCCCCTCCCTGTGGGGAGAATCAGGAAGAGATGCTGGATGAGGAATGCAGACCCCAGCCCACCCTGCACTGCTTTCCCCATTCTTAGGCAGGGAGAGATCCAGACGTCTGCAGACGGCTGGGGGAGGAGTGTCAGATACTCACAGTCCTTTGCATCCAAGGTCCGGGATAAAGGACAGCTGACTGACTTCCAGGAACTCCGTCTGCAGAACAAGACAAAGGCTCAGAGGAGAGACTTTGGCTTTCAGCCCCTCAGACCCTGACCCTGATCCTTTACCCCTTGCGGGTCTGAATATCCTGCCCCACTTCCAAATACACAGGCACCCAGACCCTGGACCTTACCATGGCATGGTAGTTGCGGTAGAAAGACATGGTCAGGAGGCAGTTGAGGTAATTCTCCAGGTATTTCTAAAGTAGAGATGGGAGACAGGGAGAGATAGATGGGACCAGAGCCATTTGCACACCAAACGCCTTCCCAGAGGACCTGGGGTCCCGGACGCACCTGTTTGCTGGATGCATGTCTGGCAGAGCCTTCAGGACCTGCTCGGGGGAGAGAGGGCATCTCTCTGTTGGCTGCCTCTCGGGCTGGAGGATGGGCAATGGCAAAACTGTGGAAGGGATGGGGTGAGGGTCAAGAAAGATCTGGGGGGCCGAGTGCCTGGGTTCCTGAAGCACTGGAGATGGGGTCTTGGATGGGGGAGGAGGCCTAGAAGCTGGCAGAAAGAAGGCCCCCTACCTTGAGAATGGAGACAAGAAAAGAGGGGAGGCTGCCAAGGGTATTTTGGGCATGCAGCCCAGCCGAGATACTGGCACAGAACCATGAACAAGGAGAGCTGAGCAGGGAAGGTTTCCTGGTAACCGGGGTCAGGGCAGGGGGCCCAGTGGCCAGAGCTGGGGAAGGACGGCACCTGGGGAGAGAAGGTTGTGGCCTGGGGATGAGACACGCAGAAAGGAGTGATGGGGGTTGGGGCAGTGACAGCCCATGCTGCCACAGGGTGAGAGCCACCTGCTCTTCACAGGAAGCAGTCCGGTCCCCCTCACCGAGCCAGAGGGAGCAGACTCATCAAGACTTTGTGTCTCAGAAGGTCTCGATGCAGCTCCTGGAAATGACGGAATTTCTTCTTGGTTGTCCAGGTAAAGTCGCCATGAGTCAATTGGACAGAATACAGAGTGCAGGTTCCTACCTGGGAGTGTGAAGAACTGAATAGATGTCCCCTGATTGGGTCACAGCCCCTCCACTCTGGCCAGCCCTCCCATTACCCCCCTCCCTGGCACCAGCCCAGCCACCTTGGATCCACTGGTGTATCTTTCAGTGCCCACCACCCGGGCTGTGACAGGGACCCCAGCGGCAAACACCAAGGGGTGCGTTTTCAGAGGCTGGAGGTGGTAGATGGCCAGAAAGGGGTGCATCCGGTCAGCTGGAAGGAAAGAAAGTGGAAGAATGTAGACCTCAGGAGTTCTCAGCCCCCTGGTCCTCCTCTCCCTGAGGGCCGTCCTCCCTGTGTACCTGGGTCCTCTCCCTCCCTCAAAGTGTCCACTTCATCGGGCTCCATCTGTAACTGGCTGGAGTCCAGGTCGTCCCCAGAGGGGAAGAGGCTCACGGGGGTCGCCATCATCCTAGGATTATGGGGCGGCCTCAGGGAGGTGATCTGCCCTGCAGAACCCTGCCCTCCCTCCCACCCCTACGGCCCTCCATCTCCCACAAGTCCCCCTCTTCCCCACCCACCTGGACCCCGATGACTCCCAACCTCTCTCTCATTACGGCCCACCGGTCTGCAACGCCCCACCAACCCGCCTCTAACCTTCATCCCCTACCGCAATCCTTCATTCAGGATCCCTGAGCCCCGTCTCCCGTCCCTTAACTAGGGCGCCGAGGAAGACCCAGCCAGGCCCGGATGGTCCCGAACTGAGGCAGAGCAGAAGCCAGGGGAAGGGGTCCCGGGGGGTCGCAAGGGGACCGTAGCCGCCGGAGCTCAAGGCGGGCCCGGCTGGCCAGGAGAAGGGGTCCAGGCGGGAATGAGGAAGTTACGCGCTCCCCGCCCGGGAAGGAAAGCCCGAAATCTGAGCGTGCGGCTGAGTCAGGAGGCGCAGTCCAGGGCCACTCCCGTCCCCGCCCGATTCCCAGGGCCAGGACCTCCGCGGCGCCCCCTCCCCGGAACCCTCACCCGGGCAGCCCCAGCCGGAGCCGGCGCGGGTCCGCGAGCGGAGGCAGCAGAGCCGGGCCGCAGCCGGAGCCCACGCCCCAGCGGCCCGGGGCGGGGTCGGCACTCAGGGCCTGCCCTCGGGGGCGGGACGGCCCCCGACCTCACCTCCGCGGGATTCTCGTCTGTCCTGTCCCGCCCCCGCCGCCCTCGGCACGCCCCGCGTCCTGCGCGCAGCCCTTGGTTGGGGGTCCGCCCTGGCGCTCCGGGGCCCCGCGTCCGCTCGGTGCGACCGCTGGGCGCTGTCCGCGGTCTGTCGGTCTGTCCCGCCCGGTCGGTCCGAGAGCGCCCGGCCGCCGCCCTGTGGGCTCTCGACGCTGCGCACCTTCCTTCGCTCCGGAGCGGCCCCTGGGCCCTTTCCGGCCCCTGGTGCTGCCTGGGCCCCTGGCGGGACGCGCCTCAGCGGCAGGGCTCTGTGGGTGCCCCCTTCTCGGGCCGGCTGCGAATCACATGGGGCCTGGCCTAGATGTTTGCAGATGGAAGGAATGATGAAAGGCCCAAGGGATGGCAGCCACAAGTTCATTAATTACGCGAGCCTGCATTCTTCCATTCATTCACCATTTATAGCGCTCTTGCGTGCCAGACACTGAGCGTACAATAGTGCACAAGACGATGGTGGAACTGCTCTCCTGGAACTTACAGGCTAGGGGGAAACAGGAAAATTTTCAGATTCTAAAACACAAAATGTTTCATTTTTTTTCTAAAACAGATTTCTTTATCTCTTCTTAGGATGGACATTAGGATTGTTTCCAGTTTTTGTCTACTGTGAATAAAGCTCCTGCAAACATTCCTGTATAAGTCTTGGTGTGGATATGTGTTTTAATTTCTTTTGGGTAGATAGCTAGGAGTGGAGTTGCTGGGTCATGTACTAAGTGTATTTCAACTTTATAAGAAACTGCCAAACTGTTTTCCAAAATGGTTGTTTCATTTTACGTTTCCAAAGTCAATGTATGGTAGTTCCAGTTTGTCCACAACATGGCTCACATTTGCTAGTCAATCTTTTTAATGTTGGTCATTCTAATAACTGTAAAATAGTAATTATATCATTGCAGTTCTATTTGCATTTCTCTGATGATTACTGATGTTGACCATGTTTCATGTGCTTATCAGCCATTTGTGTATCTTCTTTTGTAAAGTGTCTGTCTTTTGCTAACTTTTTAAAAACCATGTTGTCTGTCTTACTATTGAATTATAAGAGTTCTTTCTATATTTTGGATACAAATCCTTTATCAGATATACGTATTGCAAATATTTTCTCCCAGAATGTGGCTTGTCTTTTTAAAATAATGGTGCCTTTTGAAGAGCAAAAATTTTTGATTTGGATTAGTTTGTGGTAGATAGACTATTACTCAGCAATAAAAATTAATAAAGTGTAAAATGGTGCAGCCACCCTGGAAAACAGCTTCTCAAAATGTTAAATGTAGAGTTACCAGATGGCCCAGCAATTCCACATTTAAGTATATACCCAAAAGTGTTGAAAACATATGTCCACACAAAAGCTTGTACACAAATGTCCATAGTAGTAGTATTTGAATAGCCGAAAGGTAGACACAACCCAAATGTGCATCAACTGAAGGGATAAACAAAATGTGGTATATCCCTACAATGGAATATTATTCAGCCATAAAGTGGATTGATGTACTGATTACATGCTACAACATGGATGAACCTTGAAAACATTATGCTAAGTGAAAGAAGGCAGACACAAAGGACCACATATTGTATGATTCCAGTTATATGAAATGTCCAGAATAAATAAGTCAGTAGAGACAGAAAATTGATTAGTGGTTACCAGCAGCTGGGGAGAAGGAAGACAGGGAAGTGACTACCAATGGATACAAGGTTTCTTTTGAGGGTGATGAAAATGTTATAAAATTAACTGTGATGGTTGTACAGCTCTGTGAATAGAGTAAAAACCACTGAACCGTATACTTTAAAAAGGTGAATTTTGGGCTGGCCCAGTGGCGCAGCAATTAAGTTTGCACGTTCCACTTCAGCAGCCTGGGGTTCACCAGTTTAGATCGCGGGCGTGGACCTACGCACCACTTGTCCAGCCATGCTGTGGAAGGCATCCCACATATGAAATAGAGGAAAATGGGCACAGATGTTAGCTCAGGGCTAATCTTCCTCAAAAAAAAAAAAAGGTGAATTTTATGGTATGTGACTGTTTCAATAAAGCTGTTATTACAAAAAACACAAACAAATAAACTGTTAATACATATAACATGGGTGAATTTCAAAACCATTATGATTGGGGCCGGCCCTGTGGCTGAGTGTTTAAGTTCGCATGCTCTGCTTCGGCAGCCCACAGTTTCACTGGTTCGGATCCTGGGCGCAGACATGGCACTGCTTGTCAAGCCATGCCAAGGCAGTGTCCCACATGCCACAACTAGAAGGACCCACAGCTAAAAAATATACAACTATGTACTGGGGGGATTTGGGGAAAAAAGCCCTCCCACAAACCATTATGATAAAGGAAGCCAGACACAAAAGAGTGATACTATGACTCCATTTATATAAACTTCTGAAACAGGCCAAACCAATCTATTTTGATGGAAATCAGATCAGTAGTTGTCTGTGGCCAGGGATGGGGAAAGGATTGACTGTAAAGGGGCATACTAAGGGAACTTGGTGATAGAAATGTCCTATATCTGGATTGGACTGGTGATTCCATGGGTGTGTACACTTGTCAAAACAAAGAACTGTACATTAAGATGTGTGCAGTAAATTGTATGTAAATTTTTACTTCATTTACTTAATTTAAAACAAAAAACAGAATTCTGTCTGTCAGGCGGTACAGTGTAGTCAGCAGTGTTTCCCCACCTTTCCCACATCATGGCACCCTTAGGGAATGATAATACAGCATTTGCACAGCCTTAGTGGAGGGCATTTAGAGTCCTTGGCTAGGGTGCTCTAGACCCCCCCAGACCTGGGTGAAGGCATCAGTGCCTACCAGGGACATGTTTGGGAAGCTCAGGGTGGGAGCAAACAGAGTGAACCCTGGGATCAGACTGATGGGGGTGGGGCTGAATTCCTGCTCTACTGATAACCGCCTGTGTGACCTTGGGCAATTGACCTAAACTCTAAGTGCCTCTGATTACTCATCTGTAAAGTCAGGATAGTCATAACTCTTACCTCAAAGGATCATTGATGTCATTAAATGAGACAACATGTAAAACTGCCTAGAATCTACCTGGCATAGCATAATTAATTAATTACAACACTTTCCATAAAAGAGGACAAGAACTACTAGCCCATTCAATGAGAACATAACATTTCTCTGACTAGTAAAGTTTCCTGTTCTAAAAAAATGGACTATTCTTGAAAATTTTTCATCCTGGGCATTCTAAATTCTCATTCTAAAATACAAATGACTCCGCAGCAGTGTCCAGGCTGGCTCCAAGTTGTCCGGCATTGCTGCAATGAATTTTCACTGCAACTGTCTGTGCCATGCCACCCCTCCCAGTCTCCTCCTGCTTCTCCGTGGGGATCAGAGAGAACCCCCCAAATTAAGGGGGCACAAAAGGATAGGTGTTGAATGGGGTATTCCTCCGCTACCTCGACCCTCCTCCCTCTTCTCCCCCTTCCATCTCCTGGCGCCTATAATCACCGCCTATAATCACCGGGCGGTCTGAGGCTAAGTGGTAGTTTTGTCCACAGTGAGGGGGCTTGGAAACCACACCCCTCCTCCTGAGGCCCTCCTGGCCACTCCCAGCATCCTGGTCTCCTCCATTGTTGAGATGGGTCTCAAGGGGGCATGGTGTTTCCCATGGTGTGGGTGCCGGAGACAGCGGGGGACTGAAAGAGGAGCAGGTATGGGGGGAAACTGAGGAAAAAGGGGGGCTGCCAGGCAGATAGACAAACTGCACTGGGAAGAAAGGTAAATGCTCAAATCAGTGAAGGGAAAAGGATAATCCGTCTCCCCACGTAGGAGGTGGATCTATCGCTTCCCCATAGGACTGGCTAAATACTTGGCAGGGCCCAGTGCAAAATGGAGAAGAGGGACTCCTTGTTAAAAAATTATTAACACTTTCAGGGGCTGGCCCTATGACCGAGTAGTTAAGTTTGCGTGCTCCGCTTTGGCAGTCCAGGATTTCGCCGTTTGGGATCCTGGGCATGGACACAGCACCGCTCATCAGGCCATGCTGAGGCCACGTCTCATGCCACGACCAGAGGCACTCACAACTAGAATATACAACTATGTACTAGGGGGCTTTGGGGAGTAGGGAAAAAAAAAAGAAGAAGATTGGCAATAGATGTTAGCTCAGGTGCCAATCCTCAAAAAAAAAATTTAACACTTTCAAGATGGTGACAGCAGAGCATTACACCAAGCACGGGGAGCCCTTCTGAGTGTGGGGCCCTGTGCGGCTGCGCAGGGTCATAGGCCAGTGAAGCCAGCCCTGCCCTCTCAACACCCCCTCTCCCTATCCCTGCTGATGCCACTGACGCTCACCCCCCAGACCCTCAGGTGTCCTCCAGCCTCTTTCCTCCTCACTGGGTGGGGGTGTTGGGTGGGGAGGGAAGGGGGACTCTGACCCACAACTCCCTTCTTCCTCTTCCAATCTCCCTTTTAGGCCTAGCTCCAGCTGCCCCTCCAGATCCAGATCCCAGTCCAGCTATAGTCCCCATGGTGGCTGAGGGGGGCATACCCACCCCAGGGTCTGGTGCCTACTTCAGCAGGAAAGCCCGACTCTCCTTCCGCCACCAGTTGCATGACATGGCATCGGCCAATGACTCCACCATTTGAAGGGGACAAGCAGGGACTGAACTTCCGGGAAGCCTTGGAAACCTTCCTTCCCCCAACTTCTCACTGATCCCAGTGTCTGGCTCCCCCAGGTCCCTCATGACCTTCTTATTAAATATATTCAAAGTTGCCAAATGCTGTGCGTATGCGTGTGCGTGTTGGTGGGGGGAGTTGACGGGGGCCAAGGCACTGGGCTTGCTAACGGGGCTGAGGCGGGATGTGCAGCATGGGGTGGGAGTGAGGGCACAGCAGTGGTAAATATGATGCAGCTGATCTAATGCAGAGCGCCTGTGGCCAGCAGGAAGTAAGTTTGCTGAAATCAACCTTCAGAGTTGAGCGTGGCGATGGCAGTCTGGAGAGGCTGGGGACTAGGCAGGACAGCAGATGGGGCTAGGGAGCACATTCATTCAATAAATAGCAAGCGTCCACTGCCTGCCAGGCATTGAGGATATATCAGTGAACCAAACAGAAAGAATTCTCTCTCCTCACTGACCTTACTTTCTAGCACGGGAAGTAGACAATAAATAAACAAATAAGCGTGACAGTACAAGATAACGATAAGTGCCACCAAGAGGAGAATTAAATAGGATAATGTGAGAGCAGGGTGGAGGAGGGTATCTCTTAAATTCCAAGTGATTAGGCCTTTCTGATGAGGTGACATTTGAGCTGAGCCCTGAATGATGTGTCAATGTAGGTTCACTGATGTTAACAAATGTCCCACTCTGGTGCAGGCTGTTGATGGTGGGAGAGACTATGCATATGTGGGGGCAGGAGGTATATGGGAAATCTCTGCACTTTCTGCTCAATTCTGTTGTGAACCTAAAACTCCTCAAAAAAAAAAAGTTTATCTTTTTAACCAGGGAAGAGCAGTCCCAGGCAGAAAAAAACAGCAAGTGTTAAGTGTAAACCCCTTAGGTTCTAGAAAACAGAAAAAAAGCCAGTGACTGGAGTGTCGAGGTTGACGGGACCTGCTGGGTAAAGAGATAAATACCATTCTAGACGGAGACGATGTGATTTCACTTACATCTAAAGATCACTTTGGTTGCCGAATGGGGAGACTGCGGCAGAGCAAGTGTGGAAGCAGCAAGGCGTGTAGGGGGTTTGCCACCCGCCAGGCAAGAGATGATGGTGGCTTGGCAGAGGACAGTGCTGTGGAGAGGGTGAGAGGTCGATGGAGCCTAGATATGCATTTGCAGAGTTTTTAGGACTTACAGTTAGACTGAATGTGGAGTACGAGGGAAAGAGAGGAATCAAAGATGCCTTGAAAAAGGGAGGACCAGGAGAACAGGTTTTGCAGGAAAACCAGAAGTTCTCTATTGGTTAGTTTTGAGGTACAATGCTTGGGGTCAGAGCTCCTTCTCTGCTCTTCTTCACTTAATCCAAGACCTCCCCACCTCCTTGGGAAGCCTCCCTCGTACCCTCCGAAATCCTCCAGGGCAGGATTATATTCTAGAACAAGGTTTCAAATGTGGTTTCTACAGTTCCCTGAGGCAGAGAGTGGAGAAAAGAAGACTGAGCAAGACTGAGAAGGTTGGTCACTGTTAATGAGCAATACTGAACTCGAGTGGGGACAGCCTTGAAGGGGCCAGAGCCCACTCTCAGTCTCCCATCCAAGGGGCTAAAGACTGACTTACCATCACACTCCCCAGGAGAATGGTGGCTTCCAGAGCTGGCCCAGAGTACTCCTATGGCTGCCCTCTCCTACCCAACATCCATCTTAAACTCCATTTGCAAACAAGGTCCACCTTTCTCCCAAAAGTCCAGGAAGTCACACTGCTGCTCCTGACAAGATGAGGCGACAGAGATGAGTGTGGAGAGAGGGGACCATGAGCCTGGGTCAGAGATCTGGAGTCCTTCTGGCCTTAGGGCCAAGTAGCCACCCATGATGACACGCAGGAGGCAGGCTGAGGGGAGGTGACCCCAGTCTCAGCCATGATTCTGAGTTCCACATCAGGCTTGAACAGGGAGAGAGGTAGCCATTTGTTGGTAGCCCTGCCATCAACCACACTCTAGTGTCCTAAGATATGGTAGAGGAAAGGAAATGTAGGGGAAGGTGGTCTGGAGAAAGAGGCTTGAGGGGCCGGCCCGGTGGCACAGTGGTTAAGTGTACGCATTCTGCTTCGACGGCCTGGGGTTCGCCAGTTCAGAGCCCCGGTGCAGACATGGCACCGTGTGGGAAGACCATGCTGTGGCAGGCGTCCCACATATAAAGTAGAGGAAGATGGGCATGGATGTTAGCTCAGGCCAGTCTTCCTCAGCAAAAGGAGGAGGATTGGCAGCAGATGTTAGCTCAGGGCTAATCTTCCTCAGAAAAAAAGAAAGAAAGAAAGAAAGAGGCTTGAAAACCACCCTTGCAAAGACTCCTCTCCAACTCCCTTGGAGCTCAGAGCAGGGGTTTGTACAAACAGGAGTGGACCAGACAAGTTCAGGCTTGAGGTCAAGAGAAGAACTCCAGAGCACACAGATTCTTTGACAAACTGTTTATTGAATTTTGCGATGGTATGGGGTATATCTTATTGTATCCTAGATTCCCAGGATTCAAGGAGGTGGTAAAGTGGCAATGGTGAATTTGGGGATCTGGTCTCCCAAAAGTACCTGCCGCTCTACCCCTGATTCTGCAATGGCTGCCAAGCGGATCACCCCTCCACTGGAGCCATCCCGCTCCATGGCCAAAGCGAGAGCTGTGGATAAAAGAAAAGAGTTGGGGTCAGAGTCAGATGCGGGGATCACTGCAAGGAATGAGGAATGTTGGCGTGGGGTTGAAGCTCACAGGCCCCGAAGCCCAAGTTCTCACCATTGGCAGTGAACTGCAGACATTCTTCCTTGGTCATGCCTTCCCGGTAGGTGGCATCCACATAGCCATAGATATAGGAGCTCCCAGAGCCCCCAATGGCAAAGGACTGCCTTACCATCATACCCCCCATGGGCACTGAGTACACCTGCCAGACAGAGGGAGGAGAAGAGTCACCAGTTGTGCCCTCCATGAAACACATGTACATTCACCCGTGTGTTGTGGGACTGGTCTGGGAAGAACTAACAGTAAGAGTAAGTGAGGTAGAGAGTGGAAAGAGAAATAGAAAATGGCTGGGGTGGGGAGAGGATCAAAGGTGTGGCTCCAGTGCTCTGGAGGTGGTAGTGTCCGACCTGCCCTCCTTCTTGGGGGTCCCAGCCGGCAACGATGATTCCTGCCATCAGGTCTTCCCGGTATCTGTAGCACATCTCCTTAAAGAGGCTGGCTGCCGTGTGCACCAGCGGAGGCTCATTCAGCTCAATGCTAAAGGGTGAGGGGAGTGATAGGGAAGGCAGTGTCAGGACCCGGGAGTCGGACCATTTAGCTCCTCAGGTCCCAACTCCCTTCAGATTCTTGCTCCTCCCCTGCCCACAAGCACCTGTGGAAACCAAGCTGATAAGTGACAGCATCTGCTACTGCCTGGGTATCAGCTGCTGAGCCTGAGCGGCAGCAGAAAATACGGTCGTGAATAGGGGTCAGCTTGTCAGTAACTCGATTGGCGATGTAGGACCTGCAAGATAGAAGAATAGTGAGGGAAGGACCCCACTTGCTCCCACCTCAGTATCATTACTCTCCACTCCCTCAGGGATCAGGAATAGGAATTCCAGTATTTCCTATTAGTTCTCATCCAAACTGAAGCAGGCTGGAGAACAGATTTTTGCAAGAATTTCACCAAAAGGTAAGGGGAACTGAGAAGTAGAAGCTGGAACAAACCGTTATCTCCAGGTAGGGGAAAACCTCCCACCCCACAGCAGTTTGTGGAGGGTTCAGGATAGGCTGGCAAGCAAGGAAGGGAAAGATGGGAAGACCTTTCACACATCTGTCCTGCGCTCACCCAGTGGTTGTTCTGGAGTCCGCCCCCAGAACCACGCCCCCGTCAAACTGCACGGCCATGATAGTGGTCTGGGAAAAAGGAGAAAGGGGTGAGTCTGGGCCCCTCCGCTTTCTCCAGCATATACAAACCTCAATGATCCGCCTACCCAGGCCGTAGAGTACGAAAGTCGTGTGCTACTGACCCATTAACAAATTTCAGGGGGCCTCAACACCCCGCAAACTACCACAATTCCAATCCTCAAATCCCCAAAGGCCCATCCCAGCCTTAAGCCCTGGTCCTGCAAGATTCCCGAATTCCACGCTTCACCTGCCTGCCACCTCCCACCATGAAAGGACCACACCACTCCAGCATCCTCAGAATATCTCTCCCTCTGCCTCGAGCATATCACAGACCATCTCCCTCCCCTGCCCCCCAGTTCTCACAACCCATTCAGGCCTTATCCTTCCATCGCATCAAGCCTTGTGCATCTCTCCTGAACCCCGAGTCCTTCCTCACCCCTGTGGAGACTTCTCGGTTTTCCCAGTCGGGGGTAATGGCCTCGGGTCCCCAGGCCGGTGCTGGCCCCGGTAATCGAGCAGCAACTGAGGTGGCCGCCATCTTTCTCCTCCGGTATTGCCACAAAGCAACTGTCGTAAAGCGCCCTGTCACTCTCTTTGGTCGTGCTCTGAGGTCTTCTCGGGGCGAGGCTATGCCACGGTTGACGGAAGAACGGAAAAGAAATGTGTAGGGAAGGTTCTTTTGCGACAGTGAGCGCTTGATGGCAGCGTGGTAGGCAAACAAAAAACCCCCGGAAACAATCTGCAAGGACTGAGTTTACTCTCGGATTGCGCAAGACTGATGTGTCTGACCGGATTTGCAGTTCGAAGAGCCTTCAAGCTAGACTTGAGAGTCTCTGAGTTAAACCACACTGTATATATACTAGGAGTGGAGTTGCTGGGTCATATAATAACTGTGTTTAGCGTTTTCCGGAACTGACAACTGTTTTCCATGGCGGCTGCCCCATTTCATGTTCCCACCAGCAATGTATGAGGACTCCAGTTTTTCCACATCCCATTGTTATTGTGCATTTTTTATTTTAGCTGTCCTAGTGGGTGTGAAGTGGTGTCTTGTGGTTTTTTTTTTTCTTTTTGCACTTCCTTAATCATTAGCAATGTTGAGCATATTTTCATGTGCTATTTGAGCGTTGCGTATTTTCTTTGGAGAAATGTCTATTCAAGTCCTTTGCCCATTTTAAAATTGGGTTATCTTTTTGTTGAATTGTAAGTGTTTTTATAGTCTAGATACAAGATCTTTTATTTTTTCACTTTTTATCTTTTAAAGATTGGCACCTGAGCTAACATCTGTTGCCAGTGGGTTTTTTTTTTTTCTCCTTCTTCTCCCCAGAGTCCCCTGGTACATAGTTGTGTATTCTAGTTATGAGTGCCTTTGGTTGTACTATGTGGGATGTGGCCTCAGCATGACCTGAGGATGGGTGCCATGTCCATGCCCAGGATCGCAACCAGGGGAAATCCTGGGCCGCAGAAGCAGAGCAGCGAACTTAACTACTCTGCCACAGGACCAGCCCCCTAGATACTAGATCTTTATCAGATATACGATTTGTAAATATTTTCTCCCATTTTATGGATTCTTTTCACTTCCACCACTGGTGTCCTTTGAAGCACAAAAGGTTTAAATTTTGATAAAGTCCAATTTATCTGTTTTTCCTTTGGTTGCTTGTGGTTTTTTTTTTTTTTTTTTGAGGAAGATTAGCCCTGAGCTAACTACTGCCAGTTCTCCTCTTTTTGCTGAGGAAGCCTGGCCCTGAGCTAACATCTGTGCCCATCTTCCTCTACTTTATACATGGGACACCTACCACAACATGGCGTGCCAAGCAGTGCTGTCTCCACACCTGGGATCCAAACCAGCAAACCCCAGGCCGCTGAGAAGTGGAACGTGTGAACTTATCCGCTGCACCACTGGGCTGGCCCCTTGCTTGTGCTTTTGATGTCGTGTCCAAGAAACCATTGCCTAATCCAAGACCACAAAGATTTAGATCTATGTTTTCTTCTATGAGTTTCATAGTTTTAGTTCTTACATTTTTAGGTCTATGATCCATTTTGAATTAATTTTTATATATGATGTGAAATAGGGGCCCGAGTTCATTCTTTTGCTTGTGGGTATCCAGTTGTTCCAGCATCATTTGTTGAAAAGACTGTTCTTTTCCTTTGAATGGTCTTGTTGAAAATCAACCATGATGTATAATCCTTTCTGTATGTGATTTGGTAGTATTTTGCTGAAGATTTTTTGCATCTCTATTCCAACGATATATTGGTCTGTAGGGTCTTTTTTTTTTCTTCTTGTGATATCTTTGGTATCAGAGTAATACTGGCCTTGTAGAATGAGTAGGGAAGTGTTCCCTCCTTTTCTATTTTTGTGAGTTTGTGAAGGATTTGTGTTAATTTTTCTTTAAATGTTTGGTAGAATTCGTTAGTAAAAAACATCTTGTCTTGGGCTTTTCTTTGTGGGAAATTTTTTAAATTACTAACTCAATCTCTTTGTTATAGATCTAGTCAGATTTTCTATTTATTCTTGGGTCAGTTTTGGTAGTTTATGTCTTTCTAGGAATTTGTCCATTTCATTTAGATTCTTTAATTTGTTGGACTACAATTGTTTATGGTATTCCTTTATAATCCTTTTTATTTCTGTAAGATTGGTAGTAAAGTCTCCTCTTTCATTCATTTTTTTTTCCTTTTTGAGGAAGATTAGCCCTGAACTAACTACATCCAATCCTCCTCTTTTTGCTGGGAAGACTGGCCCTGAGCTAACATCCATGCCCATCTTCCTCCACTTTATATACGTGGGACGCCTACCACAGCATGGCTTTTGCCAAGCAGTGCCATGTCCGCATCTGGGATCTGAATTGGCGAATCCCAGACCGCCGAGAAGCCGAATGTGCGAACTTAACTACTGCGCCACTGGGCCGGCCCCTCCTCTTTCATTCTTGATTTTAGTAATTTGAATTTTCTCTCTTTTTTTCTTGGTCAGTCTAGCTAAAGGTTTGATCTTTTCAAAGAGCCAACTTTTGGTTTAGTTGATTCTTTCTATTGTTTTTCTATTTTCTATTTCATTTATTTCCACTGATCTTTATTATTTGTTCCTTCTGCTTTCTTTAGGTTTAGTTTGCTCTTCTTTTTCTAGTTTCTTTTTTTCTTTTAAGATTTTATTTTTCCTTTTTCTCCCCAAAGCCCCCGGGTACATAGCTGTATATTTTTAGTTGTGGGTCCTTCTAGTTGTGGCATGTGGGACGCCGCCTCAGCATGGCTTGATGAGCAGTGCCATGTCTGAGCCTAGGATCTGAACTGGCAAAACCCTGGGCTGCTGCAGTGGAACGCATGAACTTAACCACTCGGCCACGGGGCCAGCCCCTCTAGTTTCTTAAGGTGGAAGGTTAAGCTATTGATTTGAGATCTTTCTTCATTTTTAATATAAGCATTTAGAGCTACAAATTTCCCTCTGAACACTGCTTATGCTGCATCCCCAAGTTTTGGTATGTTTTGTTTTCATTTTCACTAATCTGAAAATATTTTCCTTGTGATTTCTCCTTTGACCCATTGGTTTTTTAGGAGTGTGTTGTTTAGATTCCACGTATTTGTGAGGCTCCCAAATTCCCTTCTGTTATCAATTTCTAATTTCATCCATTTTAGCTGGAGAATATTTTATGACTTCAATCTTTTTTTTAAGGGAAGATTAGCCCTGAGCTAACATCCACCACCAATCCTCCTCTTTTTTTTTTTTTTTTTGCTGAGGAAGATTGGCCCTGAGCTAACATCTGTGCCCATCTTCCTCTACTTTATATGTGGGGTGCCTGTCACAGCATGGCTTGATAAGCAGAGCATAGGTCCACACCTGGGATCCAAACTGGCGAACCCCAGGCTGCCGAATCGGAGTGTGTGAACTTAACTGCTGCGCCACCAGCTGGCCCCCGACTTCAATCTTTTTAAATTTATTGAGACTTTTTTGTGGCCTAACATATGGTCTGTGCTGGAGAATGTCACACGTGCACTTGAGAAGATTGTGTATTTTGCTGTTATTGTGTTGAGTGGTCCTTCTATGAATCTGCCACACTCTTTCTACACACTGCAGCTGTGCTCATTTTTTTTAAATGGAAAATATGATCCAGACAATCCCCTGCTTAAAATTAACTCTTGAGATAAAGTCCCATCTCTGTAACATAGTTTTTTTTAAATTTTATTTTTTGAGGAAGATTCCCTCTGAGCTAACATCTGCAGCCAATCCTCCTCTTTTTGCTGAGGAAGACTGAGCTAACATCCATGCCCATCTTTCTCTACTTTATATGTGGGATGCCTGCCACATCATGGTTTGACAAGCGGTTCATAGGCCCACACCCAGGATCCGAACTGGTGAACGCTGGGCCACCAAAGTGGAATGTGTGAATTTAACAACTGCACCACTGGGCTGGCCCCTGTAACATAGTTTATAAGGCCCTTCATGAACTTGCTCCTGCCCACCTGTCCAGAATCCCATCTCCACTTTGCTTTTTAATTTTTGTTGTAATAAAATATAACATAATATAAAATAAAATTTAGCATTTTAACCATTTTTGGTTCAGTATAATTCAGTAGCATTAAGTATATTTGCCCTGTTGTGCAACCCCCCTTTTCTTTCTTTTTTTTTTTTGAGGAAGATTAGCCCTGAGCTAACAGCTAACATCTGCCACCAATCCTCCTCTTTTTGCTGAGGAAGACTGGCCCTGAGCTAACATCCGTGCCCATCTTCCTCTACTTTATATATGGGACACCCACCACAGCATGGCTTGATGAGCAATGTGTAGGTGCACACCCGGGGTCCGAACCTGCAAACCCTGGGCCACCAAAGTGGAATGTGTGTACTTAACCTCTGCACCACCTGGCCGGCACGATCCTCCTCTTTTCCTTTTAACACCCTGGGCTCCAACCATCTGAACTATTTTTAGTATTCATACATTCATTCAACAAAAATCTATTGAATGTCTACTAAGTGCCAGGCATTGTTTGACGCACTGGAGGGACATCAGGAAACAAAATAGACAGAAATTCCTAGCCCCATGGAGCTTACATCTATTTTGGGAGACCAAAAACCAAAACAAATAAGTACAACATACAGTGTGGTAGATTGTGAATCATACTAAGAAGAAAAACAAAGTAGGGAAGGGAGATAGGAAGCGTGTGTGTGTGTGTGTGTGTAAGTACGTGTTTTGAAATTTTAGAAAGAATCATCAGGGAAGGTCTCACTGAGGAGACATTTGAATAAAGACCAGAAGGAAGTAAGGAGGGAAGTCATTTGTCTATTTGAGGAAAAAGCATTCTGGACAGAGAGAAGAGCAATTGCAAAGGTCCTGAGGCTGGATCATGCCTGACATGTTGAATGAATATTGAGAAGGTCGATTTGGCTAGTAGAGTCACATCACACAGGACCTTTATGAAGTTTTTCGTTATCCTCAACTGAAAATATGATCCAGAAAACTTCCTGCTTAAATTGCAAAAAAATTTCATCTGAGTGCAATAAGAAGCCATTGGAAGATTTTAAGCAGGGAAGTGACACGATAGGATGTACGTCTTAAAGGATCACTGTGGCTGCTCTATTGAAAATACACTATAGAAAGGCCAAGTATGGGACAGAGAGACAATTAGGAGGCCATTGCAATAATCCAGATGATAAAGTTGGCTTGACAAGGGTGGTAGCAGTGGAGATAGTGGGAAATGGTTAGATTCTGACAGATTGGATGTGGGTATGATGAAAGAGAAACAGAAGAGTCAGGATGACTACAGGTTTTTTTCTTAAGACCTGGAAGAATGGAGTTGTCATCTACTGAGCCAGCAAAGACTATGAAGGGACTATTTTTGGAGGAATAGGTATTAGAAGCTCAGTTTTGGACATGCCAAGTTTGCTATGGCTAGCTGAAATCCAAGTGGAGATGTCAAATAAAGAGGTGTATTATAGGATTCTGGAGTCCAGGGGAAAGTGTGTTGGAGTTATAATTCGGGAGTTATTAATGAAATGGCCAGCCTCTTTCACATTCACTATTATTGTGGGAGTGGCCAAGGAGTCATTTAATAAACATAGAGCTGAGCGTCTGCTTGGTGTGAGGCATGGCCCACAGGTTTTAGGCTTGGATCGTTGACAGGAGAGGGTGCCATTTATTCACAGAGACAGGGAACACAGGAAGAGGTGCGGTTCTGGGAGGAGGTGATTGGATCCGTGTGGGACGTGTTGCATTTGCCCTGTCTGTGGAGGTGTTCAGGAAAGAGTTGGCTTTATGGGGGCTGGAGCCCAGGGGACAAGTCTGGGCTGAAGACTTGGCATGTAGTTGGCAAGTGAAGCCATAGGAATGGTCGAGATAGGCCACGGGGAGCGTGAATCTCTCGGCTGCCGGGAATAAAGACGACACATCTTCCCACATCCATTTTTTTCTCTTTCCCTTAAGCGTCTGCCGTCATCACACAAAACGCCCTAAATGGACGGCAATCAAAGAATACTTTTTATTCCCCATAGCTCCTCTTCTTTCCAAGGCAGCGAATAAAGGGAGGTGCTAAAAACCACTCCCGCCGGGGGCGAGCCCTCAAGGGCGATGACGTCACCGAAGAGGAGAGCTAGGCGGCGGCCCCGCCCCCTGGCGCTGGCAGCCAGCGCGGAGGAGTAGACTCCGGGTGGCGCTCACCCCGCGCCGGGGCGCTACGTGCCTCGCCGGTCCCGGCAGCGGCTGGCTTCAGGCCAGCTGGAGCAGGCCGCGTTCGGCCAACAAGCCCTGGGTGCGGTTGTAAACATCTTCCAGGGTGCCCGCGGCCCGGGCCAGCGCGGCCCGTGCCTCCGCCTCTCTAGTTCCCGGACAGGCCAACTCCAGCAAGCGGCCGCGACCTGGGAAGGCGAGGAATGCGAGTCGGGCGGCCTGACGGATGACCCAAGGGTGGTACGGGGCCAAAGCTGTGTCGTAGGCGTCGCTGCACTGCACACCGGCATCCGGGCCTCCGAGCGTCCCGGTCGCCACCCGGTGGAGGCAGAGCTGGGACCACCGTAGCGCACGGTGCAGCAAAAGCATCGTTCGCGAGCCTGAGGACTTGGTCAGGTCTCGAGGGGCGATCCCGGGCGGCTCCAAAAGTCCCGCCCGCCGCTCCCAGGTCACCATGGCTGCCAGCGACGTATAGTGTGCGGCATCTGGCCCGTGCACGCGAGCCTCCAGGGCTGTCACTTTGATGAAGGCCTCGCTTGTGGCGAAGGCGAAGATGGAGCGGAGCGGAGTTAGGAACCTGTGTGTTTGGTGGTGGGAAGAGTGAGATGGTTTGAGAAAGGGCGATGGAGCCACAAAGAGGCGGGGACTGGGGTAGGGGAGGGAGACCACTCACTTGACTAGCTCCCTCCATCCTGCCAGGTACTGCGACAATTCCACATCCCCTTCGGGGTTCAGACTGGCGCGGAACGGCCTCATCATGCGGCCCAGCATCCCCTGGGGGCCCAGACACTGAGGCTCTTCTCGCTCCGGGGCCTCCAGGGGTCCTGACTGTTGCCGAACCTGGGGAGGAAGATGTGAGGGGAAGGGGGCGGGAGCAGAGCCCCTCGCCTTCTGGGCCTCCTTGCTGGGCAGCCCAGGTGGGCTCTGAAGAAATTATTCCTAAGGTCTAGCTCGTGTCCCTCCTGCTGTACTCTCAGCTTCTGACAGAAGAGGGGAGACGAGGAGGAGGACCTGCCTTTGACCAGATCCTCAGCTTAGCTCCACTTCGCCCTGTTCAGAGTCCCAGTTGGAGCTCCAAGTCCCAGCCCTGCACCAGCGTACCTGGAAAGGCGGCAGTCCCTCGGGAATGCAGGACTGTGCTTCGGATGGGCAGCCTGAGAGGGCGCCAGGGGAGAGGCGAGGTGGAGCGGTGAGGGCTCCAGGAGGGGGCTTAGGTCCCGAGGGCCTGGATTCCTGGGTTCCTCCCAGAGCAGGTGAGGGAAGGGGCCACGCACGGAGGCTCCGAGCGCTGAGATAAAGCAGCAGCAGCGTGAAGACAGTGAGAGGAATTACACGGCAGAACCAGCGCCGCGGGACCTGCAGAGGCAGCATGACCCTCATGGCTGCTGCTGGGACCACGGCCCCCTCACCAACCGCTAGCCAGTCCTTATCCCTTCGCCTCGCCTCCAGGAGGGGAGAGAGGCCCGCAGTACTCTGAGGTGCTAAGGGTTAATAATTAACCTACTAAGCCCCCTTCCCTTCTGCCCTTTGCCCCTAAGAGCAGCATCCCGGGGGTGAGGGACTGGATGAAGAGGATTTGGGGGATTTGAGCAATGACACGTCTCTGCATTTCCCTTCCCTGTATGGCCATGTTGTAGGAAGAGGCAGCCTGGGTACTGGGAAGAGAGGCTGGGGTCAGAACCAGCTCTCCCACTGAGAAACGGTGTCGGCCCTAAATTAACTCTGGGCTTGACTTCACTCACTGTAAATTGAGGCCAATAATAGGTACTTTGCAAGCCTCATGTGAAGATTAAATGATAATGTTATGTGCAAACACTGTAAATGGAAAAGCTTACCACAATTGCTCCATAAATCTTACCTATTAGGTTCAAGCGTGGGGCACCTGGGCTCCAGGGAACACTCACTTCTAAATTCTCCATTGTATCCCCAGGGGGCCTTGTCTTAACCTGGTTGCATGACTTCTCGATTAGGTACTTTACGCTTTATCCTTTTACATTTTTGCGGTTTAATGTTTGAAACTCCAGATTGGTTCCTCAATCGTTCATCAAACCAACCTTTATTAACTACTTCTGCATCCCAGGCCCTGTACTAGGCCTCAGGAAGACAAAAGTGCCCTCACAGAGTTCAAGGTCCACTGGAAAAACTTATCATCTGTTTCCCCGACTGGAATGTGAGCTCTGAGGAAGACAGGGGCCTTGTTTTTCTTTGTTGCTGCTCTATTTCCAGCACTTAGAATATCACCTGGGTCAAAATACATTATTGCTAAATAAATATATATTGAATAAGCAAAGGAATATGTATGAGGGGCAGGCAAATCAGGGGTGGTGCTCCCCAGGACAAATTTGAGCCAGGTTTTTTTGGTTTGTTTTTAGCAAATTAGGAGTCCACCTGGTGGTCATGGGGGGAAAAACATTCAGGGAAAGGATACAGGAAGCAATGGAAGAAACAGCATCTCCTGTCCATAAACTTCTTAGAATTGTTCCTGTCTCTATGTATATTTTCTTCTAGTGGAGAAGGGGTATCCAAGATTCTCAAGGAGTCAGGATCCCAATCGCTAAGAAGACCGTTCCTAGCTGCCACAGTTCATGATTCTTGCCCTATCTCTCACTCTGATGCTCCCTCACATCCTAGAGGTCCCTAGGCTGGCTTCTGACCAACCCTGTCCAGTGGGATTCCCGAGCCATCACTTCCATCCCTAGCCTTGGGCTCGCCATTTCCCAGTGTTAGACCCTTTCCTGGCTTGCTGTCTGTGACCTTAGGCAAGTCGCTTCCCATTTCTAAACCCCAGTTCCCTCCTCTGCAGAATGGGAAGGGTAATTCCCACCTCCTAAAATTGTTGCAACGCCTGCAAAACGCCAACTACAATTCGTGGCCTATAGTAACCCTTCAGCAGGTGATGGTTACTTCAACTTAGCGGCTCTCACCGCCCCTCCTCTGGCTCTGGGAGCCTGTTTGCCTGAGCAACAACTGGTCTGCAGGGTTCCAGGAGTGGATTGGTTTTGGGTTTCACTTAATCCGGGTAGCGTTTCCGCAATCCGAGCCTCTAGGAGAGGTGGTATAAACCTGCGTAAGGGGCCCGGGCTCACAGAGGCTGCGAGATGGAGCGGGTCGCGGGAGCCAAGCTGCTGCTGCTGCTGCTGTCGGCGACTTGCTGGGGACGTGCACGAGCAGATGGGCTGAGAGGCTACAAGTCGGTCATCGAGGTGACCAACGGAGGCCCCTGGGGCCACTGGGCCTGGCCCGAGATGTGTCCTGACGGATTCTTCGCCAGCGGGTTCTCGCTCAAGGTGTGGGCTCAGGCCTAGGTCTCGGAGGGGGGCGGAGATGAGCGGGACCCCAGAGCAGAGGTTGGCGGTCTTCTGACTCTCCTTACCCCGCCTCTTCTCGCCGCCAAGGTGGAGCCCCAGCAAGGCATTCCTGGCGACGACACAGCTCTAAACGGGATCCGGCTGCACTGCGCGCGCGGAAATGCGGAGCTCAACACGCATGTGGTGGAGTCCGAGTCTGGAAGGTGGGGGTCAGGGGCCTCGGATCCCCTAGGGTGGGCGTATGCCCCTTACTCTGTTACACACATACCCTCCCCGCAGGCAGGTTCCTCCACAGCTGTGGGGCAGTTTGGACCTGGGGAGTGGGTGGAGGACCTCCCCTCCGCACCTGGGAGGAGGTCAGGTGACTAGACCCAACCCACCCAGGTCGTGTGGCACCTGGCCGGGAAGTCCCGAGGGCTGGGGCAGGCTGGAGGCGGGTAGAGGGACCCGCAGAGCCAGCGCGTCTCCTCTCCCCTCACAGGTGGGGCGCGTGGAGTGGGCCGCTGTGGTGTCCCGGCGGCGGCTTCCTGGTGGCTTTCTCGCTTCGCGTGGAGGCACCCATGACCCCCGGGGACAACACGGCTGCGAACAACGTGCGCTTCCGCTGCTCCGACGGCACGGTGCTGGAGGGGCCTGGCCTGGCCTGGGGAGACTACGGAGACTGGAGTGACCCATGCCCCAAAGGCGTGTGCGGCTTGCAGACCAAGGTCGAGCGGCCTAGAGGCCTCCGCGATGACACCGCGGTTAACGACGCGCGCTTCTTCTGCTGCCAAAGTTGAGGCTGTAGCCTCCCTCTCCCTGGCCCCGAGCCTAGTCCCACATCCCGCCATTAAAGCTTCTCTGTCTTGGCTTTGGTCTTGCTTGTTTAGGGGAGGGACACTGCCCTCCTTGTCTTCCTCCTCACCTCGCATTGGGCCAGGCCCAAGTTTGGGTTTGGTTTCAGGAGTCTTTCACAGACTACTGAAAGTTACGAACCCATAGTCCAGAAAAACAAACACATGCTTGCGTGCAAGCTAAGGAAGTTTCTGGCTTCCTGAGGGCGTCTGCAGACACACTGCCCCCATTCAGAGCCCTAGTTGTTTCCTTTCTCAACCACTCAGTGACCTCAGATTAAGAAACTTCTACCAAATTAGGAGATGACAATGTCATAACGCTTTAAGGCTTTTCTAGAGTTTAAGAGGCTACTATGTCTTTCTATAGTCCTCCCTCCTTCCGTTTTTCCCCTACAAAACTCAAACAGTGGCTTTTCTCTATACTGATTCCTTTTAGGATCTTTGTTCTTGTTGTTCTCTTTGCCTGGAATCCCCAGCTTTCCAGATGGTTAGCCCATCCACCAGATTTCAGCTCCAATTTCACTTTCTCAGACTTTATCTTATTTTTATTTTTATTTATTTATATTTTTTTTGAGGAAGATTAGCTCTGAGCTAACTGCTGCCAATCCTCCTCTTTTTGCTGAGGAAGACTGGCCCTGAGCTCACATCCATGCCCATGTTCCTCTGCTTCATATGTGGGACGCCTACCACAGCATGGCTTGACAAGCAGTGCCATGTCCGCACCCAGGATCCGAACCCTCGAACCCAGGGCAGCCGAAGAAGAACGTGTGCACTTAACCAATGAGCCACCGGGCAGGCCCCTATCTTATTTTCAAAAGTCCCTCCATCAGTCAATATCTATCCCATTACCAACCTGTTTTTAAAAAGTGCTTATCACCAACTGAAATAATCTATTGCCTCTTTTATTTATTTTTTAATTTTCTGAAGAAGATTAGCCCTGAGCTAACATCTGGCGCCAATCCTCCTATTTTTGCTGAGGAAGACTGGCCCTGAGCTAACATCTGTGCCCATCTTCCTCTACCTTATATGTGGGACACCTGCCACAGCATGGCTTGACAAGCGACGCATAGGTCCCTACCGGAGATCCAAACTGCCACACCCCGGGCAGCATAAGCAGAATGTGCGAACTTAACTGCTGCACCACCAGGCTGGCCCTTATTGCCTCTTTTAAAAATTGCCCATCTTCCACTCCTAGAATGTTAAATTCTTTGAGAGCATAGAACTTGCCTGTCTTGTTTACCGCTGTATTCCCAGGGCACACTAAGAGCTCAATTAACTATTTGTTAAGAAAATAACAAGCCGGGTGTAGGGACCCCAAACACCAGAGTTCCAGCCCCGGTGGATGCAGAGGGCGTAATCTGAGACGCGCAAGAGAGCTCAAAACAGTTTATTCCAGGGCTGGGGCGGGCCAGGTGGGCGTCCAGGAGCGAGCAGGGCAGTCCGTGGAGCCTCAGTGAGGGGCGTCCTGCGGAAAAGAGAAAGTGAAGACACAGCCAGGAAGCAAGCAGGTTCCCTCTACAACTCCACCTCACGCCGTCCCACCTCCTTCCTGCAATCGCCACAGAAGACACCAATGGCCGCGTTCACCAGCTGCACCCCACACAGCACGATCTCCAGGCACGAGGCAGCCACCAGCAGCGAGAAGAGCGTCACATTCCAGTAGACCACACCAGGCGGCTTCTCGCACAAATCCCACTGGGTGCGGTTGAGCAGGTAGGAGCCTCTGTGGGCGGGGCAGGGTCACGTGAGAGAGGGCGAGCAGGCAGAGCGCCCCCCTCCCGGTTCCCCGCCCCGCGCACGCGCCGAGGGGGACTCGCGAAGGGCTCGTTTGGCCCACGTGGTGGAAGCACTCTCGAAGGAGAGTCCCACCGAAGTTTCCCGGTCCACGTGAGAAAGGCAGGTGAGAGAGACAGAAAATGGAGGGGCGCGAATACAGGCTAAGCCTTACAAGGTCTCTTCGAAGTGGTAGTCCCACGTGCCGTTCACTAAGCAGTAGGGTCCACTTCGGAGCCCAGTTCCCGATACCGAAAGGCAGTAGATGGCACCTAGCACCCCGAACGCCGAGCAGAAGACCGAGCGCAGCATCTGGACGCAGAGTGGAAAAAGAGGTGAGTAGGTCCCTCCGTCCCCACCTGTGGGCAGATGGCGCCTAGTTCCGCCCCTGCACATTACCGCCCGCCTCTGGAGTCACCTTAAAAATACATTTCCCGTCAAACCTCGCGGCTTGGAGCTCTGCTAATCCTAAGAGCCAGAGGCCGCGGAGGTTCATGGGGGTTGTAGTCCTCTGTGCTCAGGCCCACTGAGGCCTAAGATTTGCTGGTGGGAGGGAGAGTGAGGGGGAGCCTGGGACTCTGCCAATGAGCTCGTGTAGCTAGGAATTCTGTAGAGTGGGCCGTGGCTTTAGGCGTGGCTCTTCGAGGACCTGTTCAAAGACAGATCCAGAATCCCGTCTTAATTTGGAGCTTACCCTGCAGCGGTTTCCACAGCAGCCTGCCCCACAGCAGCCCTTGCCTCCTGCCCGAACGGCTGCGATTCCTGGACACAGTACCTGGGGGAAGAGAGTCAGTGTGATAGCGAGTCCCCCCAGATCCTCTGGCCCTTACTTGCACCAGTGCTTACCTCCTCCTGGAAGCTGCCTGTGATGCCCTCATCCCTTTGGACTACAGGAAGATCTTATCTCTGTTTCTCCTGGAGCGCTGTCGGGCTTTACCTTAATGTATCCTTATTTTTTGTGCCTGCTTATCTCTGTCCAGATTGTAGCCTCCAGTAGGGTAGGGCCCAGTATCATTGTGTCGCCTCTAAATCTGGGCACACAGTAGGTGCCCAACTGAAGGAGAATCAGGAGACTTGGGTTGCCTTGTGCTCACTTCATGAATTGATTTATCTCTCTGGGTCTGTTTTGTCCATTGTAAAATGAGTCTGCAAGCTCTACCTTATACAGCTGTTCTCAGGATTTAATGAAATAACAGGTTGAGCTGATGTCAAGACTGGCTCAGAGTAAATGCTCAATAACTATAAATTACCTCAGCAGCAGGAAGGAACGGTGGTGTTGGAGTGTCTGGTGAGCTGGGATTATGGTGGAGGATAGAGGAGAATGTTAGTGAATGCTGTCATGGGAAGTGTAGGAATCCCCCAGGTACAGCCCTGATCCTCTTTGTCTTTCTTTCTCCCTATGGCCTTCCTCACAGAGCCCATCCCCTCTCAGGGCATCAGCTGCTCCCTCTAACAATAGTTGCCTCCTAAGTTGATGCCTCCGGATTCATATCTAACTGCCTGAAGGATATGTTCATTTTATTGTCTTGGTTTTAGCTCACATTCAGCCAACCTCATACTGACCTTACAATTTATTCCCCCCAATTCATTTCCCTTTGACTTTCTTGTCTCCGTCAGTGGAAATATCTTCCAGGTCACCCAGGTTGGAAAACTTGAATCCTCTACACCCAGCAGGACCTCATGTCCTTAAGATTTTTCCTTCAATGGCTCTTGAAACCGTCAGTCCTTTCTCCTTCCCCGTCGTCAATCCATAATCATCTCCCATGAAGATGATGTTCTCAACCTTCCTACTAGATTTCCATGTCTCTTGCCCTGTGCCACCCCACACTCCATCCTACATTGCTACCACCTGATTAAACTTAGCTTTCAACTGGTCTTTTCCCTGTTCAAATCCTTTAGGTTCTCCTCAAAGAGTAGCCTGTCCAGACTGAGCTCTGGGAAGCCATTCGAGGCTCTTCACTTTGGCTCCAGCTTTATCTTTGCTGCACCAGGCCAGGTTCTTTGCTCACCTCCCATCTCTAGAATTCCACAGCTGTCTTTTTTTTTTAAAAGATTTTATTTTTCCTTCTTCTCACCAAAGCCCGCAGTACATAGTTGTATATTCTAGCTGTAGGTCCTTCTAGTTGTGGCATGTGGGACGCCGCCTCAGCATGGCCCGACAAGTGGTACCATGTCTGTGCCCAGGATCCGATCCGGTGAAACCCCAGGCCGCCTAAGCAGAGCGTGAGAACGCAACCACTCGGCCACGGGGCTGGCCCCTCCACAGTTGTCTTGATCTTTGCCTTCCTCGGTGTAGTGTCTGGCATACACCGTACAAGCCAGCATTTTGCTCTTCTCCAGGGGAGGGGCTGAGAGTTTTAGTTCTGTTATATTATTCACAGCAACCTCACAGAAACACCTGCAGAGTTGAACAGACTTTCCACCAGACGCGTCTCTTCTCTTCCACGCCGCATGGCAGGTCTAGGACCAGTGCTGATCCCCTTGCTTAGCTTCTCTGGTTAAGTCACTTACTGGGAAGCTCCTAGATCCAAAGACACCGAGAATTTGGATTTATCTTTTAGATTTACCAATTTTGAATGATCTACCTGTTTGAGATTTTTACTTTTTTAGTCAAAGTGTTTGTTTCCTTCTGTTGTCTGAGCTTCTCTGTCTTGCTCTCTGCCATCTACTCATCTTAAGGAGAAAGAAAGGCCATTGTAAATGCAGGAGGAAACATTGAGTTTATAGCTTGAATCTGCTTACTTTTCTCCATCTCCATGGCCACTGGCCTACTCCAAGCCACTATCATCTCTCCTGGACAACTGCACTGACCTCAGTCTGGTCTTCCTGCATCCACTGCTGACTTCCTGTTATCCGTTCTCTGCACAGCAGCCAGAGGGATCTTCTTAGAGCCAAAAGGATGTGGAGCGGCTAGAACTCTCATACTTAGCTGATGGGGATGAAGTTGGTATAAGAAGTTTAGAAAACTATTTGGCAATACCTGTCAGCACTGAATATTTGTACACCTTAAGAATCAGCAGTTTTGAGGGCTGGCCCCATGGCCGAGTGGTTAAGTTCGTGTGCTCTGCTTTGGTGGCCCAGGGTTTGCTGGTTTGGATCCTGGGCGCGGACGTACACGCTGCTCATCAAGCCATGCTGTGACTTGCATCCCACATAGAAGAACTAGAATGACTTACAACTAGGATATACAACTATGGACTGGGGCTTTGGGGAGGGAAAACTAAAAGAGGAAGATTGGCAACAGATGTTAGCTCAGGGCCAATCTTCCTCACCAAAAGAAAAAGAAAAAGAAGAAGAAAAAGAAAAAAGAAAAAGTATACCTTAAAAAAAAAGAATCAGAAGTTTTACTCTTCAGTATATATCCAAGAGAAATGCAAGCATATGTTTACCTAAAGACATTTAGAGGAATGTTTATAGCGGCATTATTTGTAATAAACCCAAATTGGGAATTATCAAATGTCCATCAGCAGTAGAAAGTTTAAATAAACTGTGGTATTTTCACACAATGGGATGCATAAGAAATAAAAAAACAACTGCACACAATAACATGGATGAATCTCACAAACCTAATGTTGAGCTAAAGAAGTCAGACACAGCAGTGTCCATACTGTACGATTCCATGTATGTAAAGGGGGAAACAGGCAAAACTAGTCGATGGGGTAGAAGTCAAGATAGTGAGGACCCTTCTTGGTGGGGGGTAGTGCCTGGTGTGGGCGGCATGTCTGGGATTCTGGTAATGACCTGTGTCTTGATCTGGGTTCTTGGTCCCTGGGTGTGTTCACTTTGTAAAAATTCATTGAGTTGTATACTAAGGATCTGAGCACTTGTCTGTATGACTTAAATAAAAAGTTGGAAAAAATTTTTAAATTCAGAAAAAGGTTAAAAAGTCCTTCAGTAGTTTTCTGTTGTCCTTGTTATACAATTCGAATTCCTCCCTGTGGCTTTCTGTGCAGGCTCTGGCCTCTGCCCAGCTCAGCTCTCATCTCATGAAACCTCAGCCGCACGGCCGCCTGTCCAGTCCTCAGATGTGCGAGCCTTTTCCTGCCTCAGGCTTTGTGCTTGCCTGTCCGCCTGTCTGCAGCGCTGATTCCTTCTGTTTGTCCTTAGGGTCTCGGTTCAGACATCACCTCATCGAGGCCTTCCTTGAAAATGCTGTAAAAAGTGGCCTCCCACATTACCCGAGGAGCTCTTTATGATGGCCCCCTGCTTTGTTTTCTTGATGGTACCTACTGCTATCTGAAATCACCTTGCTCATTTATGTACTTTGTTCATTCACTGACTATTAATCGAGTGCCTGTTAATTGCAAGGCACCGATCTAGGCACCTGGCACACAGCAGCCAAAGAAACAGGCAGTCCTTGCTGTTGCGGGCTTATGTTCTTGCTTTCTTGATGCTGTGCATTTCCCCAGCGGGAACACGAGCTTTGGGGACAGCAGGGACCTCGCCTGTGCCCCTGTGGTGTAGCACGGGCTATGTGAATACATTTGAGAAAGTCTTCTTTCTCAAGAGGGGCTCTGGGCATGGAGGTGGGAGGAAGGCACTGGGAAGGGGCATGTTGGGAGGGCATTCTTAGGGATCTCCTGGAAACATGCTGGTTAGACTGGGGGTGGTGGGTGGTTTAGGCTGCAGGATGAGTGGCATGATGCGACACCAGGTGAGTGTGTTGGCCTGGGTGGAGTGTGAATCTCAGAGAGAGCTGAGGTCAGAGGAATGGAGTAGAATCCAACAGCCACGACTCCTTGCAGGAGGGGGAGCAGTAGAAAAGATCCCAGAGGGTAAGAGGGGATTGTTGGGTAAAGCAGAAGAGGTGTGACCAGCAAAAGAGAGGGCAGGTGAGACCTCTCCAACCTTCCGGAGAGGTGGGGAACCATGCCGAGTGGATCTTTTGTCTTCATCCCTTGAAGATGTTAAACCAGCTCCACCTTCCAAAAATCCCCTTAAATGGGGAGGGAGATGGAGGTTGGGGGTTAGGAAGTCCAGCAAATCTGTGTCTCCCCTTCCTCCTGACAGATCCTAGTCTCCAGAAAGGCGTGGGGACACCTTCTCTGTCATACTGACCTAGGTTCTGAGTTTATCTTTAGCGCCAAGCACAGAGTGGGCATCCAGAAATGTGGGCTGAGAGTGAATGGACATGGAGGTGGGGGAGGGTGACACCGAGCTGATCCGCGACGTCGCTCCCTGGCTCCAGACATTGCCACTGCACCCCAACCCCCATGCCCATTGTTATCTTGCCCTGATAACCTCCCACATAACCAGCTGCTCCTTCTGCATCTACCCTTCTACTGAAGTGTTCCCGGCATCTGCTCAGCAGTGGGGGCAGTGAGTGGCAGGGAGGACATACTCCCTCCCCAGAAGGGGAGCTGTTTAGAGCAGTGGGGCTCCCTTCCTTCTTCTTCCCCTCAGACATTCAGCTCAGGATGCTGGAGCTCCTCCAGGTCCTCTTCAGAGTGCTTAGTGTTTGGAGGCAGATTGGGAGGGCTCCAGGTCCCCACCATGCCACTGCCATCTCTTCCCAGGCAGCTGTCCTCTTCCCTCTCTCTCTCCCTCCGTCCTATACAGAACCCCATAGAGTGGCGCCCAGACCCCTGGTTTGTGCTCCCTTGCCAGTCTTCTCACCATCAGGCCCCCACCGATGAAGCCAGCCATGAGCCAGACTTGCAAGCTGAGGTGGTTGGTCCAGGCAGTCTCCCCGTTAGGCACCAGCAGGAGGGCGTTGGCCACGATGCAGACCAGGGAAAGGGGGATGAGGGTGAGCCCCAAGAAGCGGGCGCACTTTCCCGTACACATGGTGAGGCAGTTGAGAAGGACAGGCAGTCAGTGAAAGTGAGCCCGTGGTTTCCAGGTCCAGAGGAAAACAAGCCTGGAGCAAGGAGCAAAGGTCAGGGAAGAGGTGTGGCAGAAGCAAGCAGGATCGATGATAAGGGAGAGAGGCCCGAGACTGGGCAAAGAGGAGGTGAAGTGCAGTGGAGGATGTGGTGGAGGAGGAGGGGGAGCTTGACACACAGAGGAAGTTGCCGGGGGGGTCAGTGTTTCATCCTCTTGTTCTGCACTCACCTCTCTACAGCCCCTCTGTTGGCTCCTTACCTGCTCTGTGACTCAGCCAAGCCCTTAATATCTCTAAGTCTCAGTTGCCTCAGCTGTTTGAAGGGTATGGTGATGCCGCTTGGCTTGGGGGCTGGTTGTGAGGATTAAATGGGACAATGTGAGAAGTATTTTGTAAACCAGGATGCACTAAGCAGAGGTACGGTGGCCTCATCGTTCTAATTAGTCCCAAAGGGAGGGTTCCTCCTGGAAAGAAACTAAGAAGATGGCAGTGGACATTTGTTGTCTTTTCATTTCTTCTTGTCACTATTTGTTTAACAAACCCATCTCTGGCTGAGGACACCGCCTGTCTTTCAGGGTGGGCTCTGGACTGAGGCCTGACCGATTAGACTATTCCATCCTCTGACCTCAGTGTCTGATTCAGCAAGGGCCACGTGGTCTAAACCAGTCTCGTGAGAATCAATTTCTGGTTTTTTTTGTTGATGATCTGAGGTCAAAGACGTTCTGTTTTTGTTGGGGTGCTGAAGTTGCTGGTGGCATATTGTCATCATGAGGGAGGGCCTTCCTGTTGGAGAGTGAAGTCAATCCAGAGGAAAGAACAATCAAGAGATGGAGAGAGACTAAGTCTTGATGACATCTTTTGAACTTACTGATCCAGCCATGCCTGAAGCCTGGTCATTCCTTGGAAAGTTTTGATTTTGTAAACCAGTTTGAGTTGTGTTTCTGTCAACTGCATTGTAGAGAGTCTTTTCTGATACGGAGTTAATTCATTAAGCCCTGGATATGGACAGAACCTTGTGCTGGAGACTGTGGGCGTTCACAGTTGTATGCATGAGAGCTAGATCTGGGCCTCCAAAACAAAAAGGAGAGCAAAGGCCCCAGTAGGATGTGGTAGTGCCGTGGAAGAGATGAGGGGGCAGGAAGTGCTGCAGGACTTCAGAGGCATGCGATGAGAATGTCACACAGAGTGGTATCCAGCCAGTGGCCTTGGTTGTAGCTTGTCCCAACAGCCCACTCAAACCACTACAGAGACATGGAAAATGGAGAAAACTTACCACTCAAGATGAATGCCAGAATCCGGGAGGGATTCCTACTATTTATAAGACAGAGGAGCTGGATTGAGAAAAATCTACGAAGGAATTTACCTCTTGAATCAGAGGATATCTGAAAAAGAAAATACTTTGAACCTCCCCTAACTGTCTGCCTCTGACTCATAGACAATTATTGTGATAACTGATGCTTGGTTTTGCTTCTGTCGTCTTGTTTAATGCTTTAAAGATTTCCATGTTGTTTTTCATGTCTCTCTCATTAAATTTTCTGCCTCTTTGCATGAGAATTTTTGCATTCTCCTGTGTTTTAGAAGGCATATTTTAAATCCTGGAAGTGGTTGCTTGTGAGTGTTGCAAAGGCATCCTTTAACTTGTCACCCTGCCTCTTTCTGAGAAGCGTCAGACTGCCTGTCATCCCTGCAGGCTCCTTTGAGGGGTTCTGTACAGACGGGTTAGCACACTGAGCTTTATAGCTTATGGCTATGTGACCATGTGATTCTGTAGTAAAAATTGAAAACTGTTTGTTCTGATTGTTCAGTCCTCTTTGCTCTTTGCTATCTCATTTTGTAGTCACTCCCACTAGAGGTAGATTGTACTTCCCAAAATATGGGCACAGTGGAATGTGGGCCGGATCAACAATATCTCAGTTTGAGCCTGGGCCTTAAGAGGCATTCTCTGTTGCTGCGTGAAATCTTGTGCCCCATCACTGCCGTGGGAAGAACATGTCCAAGTTATCCCACTGGTAAAAGGAAGGCATAACATACAAGGAAAAGGCCCAGATCAGCTGACCCCAATAACCCAGACATGTATGAGTGAAATAAATGCTTATATTTGTATGTCACTCAGACTTTGTGGGCTTTTTTGTTCTACACCAATAGCTGACTGACACAGACCCCATTATCTGGGCCACAGCTGACTGATCCAGGAATGAGTTGCTGACCCAAGGGCAGACATGTAGCCAGAGACCTATGAGGTAGCTTGAGCACTCTGCCCAGCAGAGGTACCCTCTCTGCGTGATGACTGACCAGTGATGAATTCTTGGGAAACTTGACTTCAAGACAACTTGAGAGAGTCATCAGAGGGAAGAGTGGCCCCAAACTGAGAGAAATATGAAAGCAGGGAGTGAGCAAAAGTCACGAGGTAACTGAAACCACAAATAAGCAGAAGCTGTAGAATTGTGTGGAGAAGCAGTTCAGGGGGAAGAGGCACAAGGACTGGGAAGTAGAGATGGAAAATTTGGGTCCTAGATGAAGCGGCTGACAAGAGGTTCTGCTGCGTCACCAGCAGTAATGTTGAACTGTTAGAGCAGCTTTCATGCGGAATAGTGGGCCTTCCCACTGCAGGCCTGGCGAGGGATCCAGCCATTGTCCCGAGGGACAGAGAGCGGGGCCAAGAGCAAGCCACATATCTGTGCAGAACTCCGTCAATACTGAGTCTAAGAGATGGTACTCCTTTTCAGGATAAAGAGGACAAAGAAGTCGTGTGTGGGGGGTCGTCCAGAGGTATTCATTATATTACATTTTATACAATTCTGTATGCATGAAATAGCGTTAGTAATGTTAAAAACATGGGGATTCTGAAAATTTTTCTCAAAACAAGGGAAGGGGCACATCATCCTGAAGACTGAAAGAAACAGAACTCTCGAGACATGTTTACTGGAGGATTTGGAAGGAATTTTCAGGAAGGTTTTCACTAGAATTCTCCTGGAAGTAGGAGCAGAGTACTTGAAGAAAGAAAAGGCTGAGATGACAAGGTGCCAGCATGTATCTGGGGGAGAAAACGGAGAATTGCACGGAAACTCCAAATGCACAAAGAGAACTGAAGTCTGCATCAGCAGTGCTAAAGAACAGAATGGAAGCCACAAAGCGAATGAGGGTTGCAGAGGACAAACCTGAGAAAACTCTTGAATTCACAGACAAAGGACCAGAAGTTTAGCAAAAAGGACCTGCAATTAAAACACTGGAAGGGGAGATGATAGAGAGAACAGAGATGTCAGGTAATGTTGAGATGAACGATGAACAGAGATGTCAGAGTTGTTGGCTGCTCCCAAAGACAAGAACGGGGCTGGTGGACGTGAAAGCATCCCTGGGCGTATTAGCAGAGTGAAAGGCATACTGTACCCCAGGTAAATTATTAAAAGTGAACTGAACCTAGATTCCCCCCAAGAAAATATGTGAATTAAAAGGCTACGTAGAAAGGAACAGAAGTTGGTCTGGCCTGAGACTTCTCTGCAATATGACATTCTAGAAGACAAAGGAGCAATGTCTATAGTTAGGACAGGAAAAGAAAGCTATGACTCAATTATTGTGTATATATCCAAGTTGCTTTTTGTATGTGAAGGGCAACAGAATTGCATTTCTGAGAATGCTTGGGTTTGGAAATACCACTGTGTCTCCTTCTTCTTCTCCTTTTGTTTTAAAAAAAGTGTTTTAACTCACCAAGACATGTAGTAAAATAAAAACTCCAAATTGGGGAAGTCTCGGCAAAACTCTAAATAATTTCTATAAATCTGGTTACAAAACTCAGCAGGAATTTCAACAAAAAAAATCCCTTAAGGAGAAACTATATAAATTCTAAAAATTATATTAACAGTAGTAAAGACGTCAATTATTTCTTGCCTGCCATGTCCAGAGTCCATTTTAAGGAAATATATCAGGTAACAGAAAACCCAACTTAACTGAAATGAAAAGGGAATTTATTGGTTTAGGTAATCAAAACGTCCAAAGATAGAACTAACTTTCAGGCACAATCCATGAAAGAAATAATTGATAAGCTAGACTTCATTAAAATTAAAAACTTCTGCCCTGTTAAAGACACCATCAAAAGAATGAGAAGAGAAACCAGCCTGGGAGAAAATAGTTGCAAAGGACATATCTGATTAAAGGACCGTTATCCAAAACATACAAAAACTCTTAAACTCAACAATAAGACAAAAGAACAACCTGATTAAAAAATTGGACAAAAGACCTGAATAGACACCTCACCAAAGGAGATGCACAGATGGGATGGCAAATGAGCATATGAAAAGATGCTCAACATCACATGTCATCAGGGAAATGCAAATTTCCTTACAAAGAGGAGATATCACGACGCACCTATTAGAATGGCCAAAATCCTAAACAGTGACAACGTCAAATGCTGATGAAGATGTGGAGCGACGGGAATTCTCATTCTTTCCTGTTGGGAATGCAAAAAGGTGCAACCACTTTTGAGGAAAATTTGGCATTTTCTTATAAAACTAAACATACTCTTTCCATACGACCCAGCATGATATTTACCCAATGGAGTTGAAAACGCGTCCACACAAAAACGTGCACACGGATGTTTACGGCAGCTTTATTCTTGATTGCCAAAGCTTGGAAGCAACCAAGGTGTCCTTCAGTAAGTGAGTAGATAAATAAACTGTGGTACATTCAGGCGATATTGTTCAGCACTAAAAAGAAAGGAGCTCTCAAGTCATGAAAAGACATAGAGGAAACTTAAATGCATGTTACTAAGTGAAAGAAGCCAATCTGAAAAGGCTATACACTATTGATTCTAACTATATGACATTCTGGAAAAGGCACAACTCTGGAGACAGTAAAAAGGTCAGTGTTTGCCAGTGGTTTGGGGATGGGGAGGGATGAATAGGCAGAGCCCAGAGGGTTTTAGGACAGTGAAATTATTCTGTTTGATACTATAATGGTGCATCCGTGTCATTATACATTTGTCGAAAGCCATAGAAAGTACACCACCAAGCAGGAACCCTGATGTAAAACTATGGACTTTGGGTAATACTGATGTGTCAGTGTAGGTTCATTGATTATAACAAACATACCACTCTGGTGGGGGTTGTTGATAGTAGGGGTGGCTGTGGGTGTGTGGAGGGCAGGGAGCATATGGAACCCTCTGTGCTTTCTGCTCAATTTTGCTGTGACCCTAAAACTGATTGAACAAAATAAAGTCTATTTTTTTAAAAAAGTATCCAAGTAAAGAGAGTACATCTTAAAAGTTCTCATGACAAGGAAAAAAAAAATTGTAAATACCTGAGGTGGTGGACGTTAACTAGACTAATTTTGGTAATCATTTTGCAATATATACATGTATCAAATCATTATGCTATACACCTAAACCTACACAATGTTATATGTCAATTACATCTCAATAAAAAGAAGTCTCCAAAAGGATTACATTGTGTTTTAAAGTTGAAATGGGGCAAGCCCAGTGGCACAGTGGTTAAATTCACATTTTGATTCTCGGCGGCCCGGGGTTCTCCGGTTCGGATCCCGGGTGCGGACATGGCACTTGCACTCATCAAGCCATGCTGTGGTAGGCGTCCCACGTATATAAAGTAGAGGAAGATGGGCATGGATGTTAGCTCAGGGCCAGTCTTCTTCAGCAAAAAGAGGAGGATTGGCAGTAGTTAGCTCAGGGCTAATCTTCCTCAAAAAAAAAATAAGTAAAATAAAATTGAGACAAAAAGCTAATGCTGTATTTAGATAGTCATGGAAACAAAGTAGTGGGGCAAAAATTTGATGTGAGTGAAGGTGTCAATTCTGTTGATACCATCTGGTAAAATAAGAAAGTGCCAGCAGTTTGGGAGAAAATCTCGGAGACAATAGGGGAGGACTCTTGAGAAATGGTGCATCACCAGTGCCCTTGATGGCATAGAGGACAGTATTGCATGGGAAAACACAGAGATTGATAACTCAGTCAGAAAGTGATTCAGGAGAATCAGACTCTGAAGAAATTTTGGAATATTTTATTTTATTTTTTATTTTATTTATTTATTTATTTTTTGAGGAAGATTAGCCCTGAGCTAACATCTGCCACCGATCCTCCTCTTTTTGTTGAGGAAGACTGACCCTGAGCTAACATCCATGCCCATCTTCCTCTACTTTTTTATATGTGGGATGCCTACTACAGCGTGATGTGCCAAGCTGTGCCATGTCTGCGCCTGGGATCTGAACAGGCCACCAAAGTGGAATGTGTGTACTTAACCCCTGAGCCACCAGGCTGGGCCAGGAATATTTTCTTTTTTAATTTTTAATTTTTTTGGTGAGGAAGATTGTCCCTGAGCTAACATCTGTTGCCAATCTTCCTCTTTTTCCTTGAGGAAGATTGTCGCTGAGCTACCATCTGTGCCAATCTTCCTTTATTTTGTTTGTGGGTCGCCACCACAGCATGGCTTGATGAGTGGTGTGTAGGTCCTCGCCTGGGATTCAAACCTGTGAACCCTGGACCACCAAAGTGGAGCGCACGAGCTTAACCACTACACCACTGGCCAGACTCTGGAATATTTTAACCAATTTATTTTACTTCTTGTTTTCTTTTCATGTATGCACCAGAATGATTTTCTTAAAAAGGACCTAAAAGAGCTTTTAAATTAGCAAAAAATAAAAATTTTATGTTAAAAAAAGCTGCTACAAAGCAAAGGAAACCATCAACAAAATGGAAAGACAACTCACCAACTGGGAGAAAATATGTGCAAATCGTTTATCAGACAAGGGGTTGATATCCAACGTATATAAAGAACTCACACAACTCAACAAAATACCCAAACAACCCCATCAAAAAGTGGGCAGAGGATATGAACAGACATTTTTCAAAGGAAGATATACAGATGGCCAACAGGCACATGAAAAGATGTTCAACATCACTAATCATTAGGGAAATGCAAATGAAAACTACAGTGAGACATCACCTTACACCAGTCAGAATGGCTGTAATTACCAAGACCAAAAACAACAAATGTTGGAGAGGGTGGGGAGAAAAGGGAACGCTCATACACTGCTGGTGGGAATGCAAACTGGTGCAGCCACTATAGAAAATAGTATGGAGATTCCTCAAAACACTAAAAATAGAAATACCACATGACCCAGCCATCCCACTACTAGGCATCTACCCAAAGTTGAAATCAACAATCCAAAGTAACATATGCACCCCTATGTTCCTTGCAGCTCTATTCACAATAGCCAAGACATGGAAACAATCCAAGTGCCCATCGATTGATAATTGGATAAAGAAGATGTGGTATATATATATACAATGGAATACTACTCAGCCATAAAAAAGACGATATAATCCTATTTGCAACAACATGGATGGACCTGGAGGGTATTATGCTTAGCGAAATAAGCCAGACTGAGAAAGACAAACACCATATGATTTCACTATGTGCAGAATATAAACAAACACATGGACAAAGAAAACAGTTTAGTGGTTACCAGGGGAATGGGGGTGGAGGGTGGCCACAGAGGGTAAAGGGGAGCACTTGTGTGGTGATAGATAAGAAATAATGTACAACTGAAATTTCACAATGATGTAAACTATTATGAATCTCAATTAAAAAAAATTTAAGTGTAGGGGCTGGCCCAGTGGCACAGCGGTTAAGTGTGCACGTTCTGCTTCTCGGCAGCCCAGGGTTCGCCAGTTCGGATCCCGGGTGCCGGAATGGCACCACTTGGCGAGAGCCATGCTGTGGTAGGCATCCCACGTATAAAGTAGAGGAAGATGGGCATAGATGTTAGTTCAGGGCCAGTCTTCCTCAGCAAAAAAGAGGAGGATTGGCAGTAGTTAGCTCAGGGCTAATCTTCCTCAAAAAAAAAGAAAAATTTAAGTGTTAAGAAAGCATTGTGTTATAATTTAACTGGCAGCATTTTTTCTTAGTGGTGCATAAAATAATAGTGTGTGTTACAATTGAAGGTGTCTTAGATTCAGTGAAATTCAGTATTGAGCACTGTCTCTGTACTGGCTCACTTCTGGACCCAGGGGATACAGGACTAAGCCTGACAGACAAGGTCCCTCCGTGTAGTTTATATTATAGTTTAGGGAGACAGGCGGTAAACTAGAAATTAGAGACTATGCTAAATTATATGAAGGAAGGAAACAGGGCGATGTGATAGAGAGTGTCTGGGGTGGTAGCTGCTCTAGATTTGGCGGTTAGGGAACCAGACCCACACTTAGACCTGGGCAGGAGGGGCGCCTCCCTGGCTCTCTGCTTAGTTCAGTGCTTCTCAAACTTTAACTTTATGCAGATCTCCTGGGGATCTTGTTAAAATGCAGGTTCGGATTCAGTGGAGCTGGGGCAGGACCAGAGAGCCTGCGTTTCTACCTGGCTCCCAGGTGATGCTGATGCTCCTGTTCCAAGGACCCACTATAGGTAGCAAGGCTGTAGGGGGCCCTGCATATCACAAATACTGAAACACAAATCCCCTTTTGGCCTTATTTTGAGGAAGATTAGCCCTGAGCTGACTACTGCCAATCCTCTTCTTTTTGCTGAGGAAGACTGGCCCTGAGCTAACATCCATGCCCATCTTTCTCTGCTTTATATGTGGGACGCCTACCTCAGCATGGCTTTTGCCAAGCGGTGCCATGTCAGCACCCAGGATCCGAACCGGTGAACCCCGGGCCACCGAGAAGCAGAACGTGTGAACTTAACCACTGTGCCACTGGGCCAGCCCCTGTGAGAAAGTTTTTGAAAGTTCAGTAACCGACTGAGAAAATGGGAATTATGAGAGAGAAATGTGCCAGCTGGAGTGGATGGGAAGCTGAGTGTGCAGGTGTGTGTGCTGTGACATGGGAGTCTGGGCCCAGAGCAGCTTCTGCTCACCCTGCCCCAGCAGTTCTGGGCTAACCCTCAGGCTTGCAGGAGGCAGCCCTGGTCCAGGGAAGAATTTGGCTCCTTTAGCTTCTGGATTGTGAGGAGGTGAGCAGTCCAAGGGTGAATGTGGGCCAGGCCTTGGGCATAGATTGATTTATACATTAGAATATTTAGACTTCCAGTATGTGGGCCTTCATTTCTGCTACTGTCCTGGGCCTTACAATGTTAGCAGTGGGCTGCAGGATATAATAATAATAATAATAACTAACAATAATAATGGCTAACCTGTATGCCAGGCTCTAAGTATTTAACATATATTAACTCCCATAATTCTCAAAACAAACCCACAAGGAATTGAAACAATTATCATCCTCCCCATTTTGCAGATGAAGCAACTGGATTCAAATCTAGGCGGTTTGGCTCCAGGGTCTGTGCTCTTGACCACGATGCTCTGTGGCCTCCACTCAGAGGGGGAAGCCTCTTGGAGCCTGAAGGACAGGGGGAGATAGTCACATGATGAGCTGGAGGCAGAGAACATTCTGGGCTGAGGGACAGGCAAAGGCTGGGGGAGAAGCATTGCATTAAGAGACCAAAGAAGGCCAGTGTGATTAGAATGAGGGGGAGGGGTCCAGGATGAGGGCAGAGAGGTAGGCAGGGGCTAGATCGTGTAGGACCTTGTGAAGAGTTTAGAAGCCTTTGGAGGATTTTAAGCAATGGAGTGACATGATTTTATTTATTCTTCAAAAGACTGTTTTGGTGGTGTCTGGAGAACGGATTGTCGAGGGGAAGAGCGGAAGCGCGGAAGCGTGGAGACCAGCGGTTAGGAGGCCCTCGCAGTAGACCAGGTGAGAAATGATGTAGGTGTGGATCGGGGATGCATTGGATTACTGATGGATTGAATGTGGAGGTAAGGGAAAGAAAGAAGGAAATCAAAGATGGTTTGTAATTTTTGGGCTCGGGCAACCAAATGGAGAGTGGTTTTGTTTCCCAAAGTAAGAAATCAAAACCATGGAAATGAAAGGTATGAAGGGAGACCCAGGAATGAGAGTCCTGCTATTCAGAGGACCCCATGAATGGTCACTGAGGATGTTTCAGAATGTAACCTGGGGCAGGGATGGGGGTTGAATGCTCTCTTAGCTCGGTAAGACCAGGGTTTTCGGCTCCTGAGAAGTAAGGTCCAAATGAGGACCAGATGGAATCTTTAGAAGAGAAATAACCTTCAGATGGTGAAGAGTGTTTGAATTCAGGTTTTTCAGTAGAAACCCTGCAAATACTATAGCCCCTTGGCATTTCTCTCCTCTTCCCTCTCACAGCTGAGACTGCTGGAGACCTTGGGACCCGAGCTCGCTGGTCCCCCCTCGCCCTCCACTATATGTTTGTGGGGAGTAGACACTGAGATACCAGGAAAAAAATGCATTTGGCTTCAATATTTTCAAGACCAAAGAAAGTATTGAGAATAGATTCTTTCCATAGGCAAGAATGGTGGCATTTCCTGAGAAGAAGGCACCAACTCAGCAGGGGTCAGGAAAGAATTGTAGAAAGAGGTGGAGTATTGGGAATGAGGGGCCATCCATGGGTCATCTGCAAGCGAGTCACAATCTGGGGTGTAGGGCAAGGAACAAGCTGCTAGAGCAGGAGTTCTAGGCCTGGTGTCTCTCTCCTTTTATCCTCAGGAGAAGACATCTAAATGGAGTGGTAAAGACTGCTTAACTCCAGGGCCGGCCCGGTGGCACAGTGGTTAGATGTGCACATTCTGCTTCTCGGCAGCCCGGGGTTCACTGGTTCAGATCCCTGGTGCCGACATGGCACTTCTTGGCAAGGCATGCTGTGGTAGGCGTCCCACATATAAAGTAGGGGAAGATGGGCACGGATGTTAGCTCAGGGCCAGTCTTCCTCAGCAAAAAGAGGAGGATTGGCAGCAGATGTTAGCTCAGGGCTAATCTTCCTCAAAAAAAAAAAAAAAAATCCTTCTTAACTCCTTATACTGGGAGGCTGGCAAGGCAGAATCCTGAGCAGGGGAGGGTCACTTCCTGCTCAATGTCACCTAAGAGGTGTCAGTCACCACATCCTTCCTAGGGACCACTAGTGGCAAGGAAGAGCTTCCAGCAGATGGCAGCCTAGCAGGGAACACGTCATGCTGGGTCCCCTCCATAGGTTTCTTTCTAGAGGGTCCTTAGAGACGCCCTGTGGGAAGATGTGAGGGGGCTTGCCACATGGTCCCCTTTTCCTTGAGTTATTTCGGGTGATGCTGGGGCCGCCATAACAAAGCAGCACAGACTAGGCGGCTTCAACAACAGAAATGTATTTCTCACAGTTCTGGAGGCCAGAAGGCTGAGATCAAGATGTCCCAGGGCTGGTTTCATCCGAGGCCTCTTACTTTGGCTTGTAGATGATGACATTCTCCCTGTGTCCTCACATGACCTTCCCTCTGCATGCGTCTCTGTCCAAATTTCCTCTTTTTATAAGGACATCGGTCATTTTGGATTAGGGCCCATGTGACGACCACCCTTTAACTTATTTAAAGACTCTATTTTCAAATAGAGTCACATTTTGAGCTACTGGGGATTAGGACATCAACCTATGAATTTCCAGGAGCCAAAGTTGAGCCCATAACAGGTGGGTAAATCTTCCTTACAACCATAAGGCCAGACTAGAACAATAATAACAATCTATGTCTGTAAACCCCTAATTTCATCAACATCCTCTGAGGAGGGGAGGAAAGGGATATGCTCACATTCTTGATTTAATTGGGCAGACTCATAGCGTGGTATTTTACTCTTGACTCCAAGTCAAGAAATACAGGTTAAGAATACTTTTGAAAATGTTAAATGGAAACATTAGAGAAATAACAAATGGGGTATATGCCTTCCAAAGCACCAGAGAAGATAAAAAGAAAGAAGACTTAACCCACATAGCACAAGACAAAGCATCAAGGGAGCGTAAACAACAGAAAGCGTAAAATGACTCTGCCACATATATGGCTCAAAACAATTCACGCAGATATTTTAGACTCCTCTGTGAAAAAAAGTAATGTTTTCAAATTGAGCTAGTCAGAAAAATTCTGTTAACTGGTTGCCTCAGGGTCGGGGGAACGGGGTGACGGGAGATGAGAGGAAGGGAAATTACTTTCCGCTTTTGTGAAAAGATACTTTTGTACCTTTTGAATTTTATTATTGTGTTGCCAATTCAAAATAATAAATGCATAATAAAATGAGATCATATAGTATAGTGTTTTGTTAAATAGTCATTTTATATTGATAGAGAGTATATTTATAATGATTGTATAACAGCCATAAACTCTCAGGCACTGAATCATATTGTATTGAAATATATAAAGCCAAAATAGTCAGAAATACATTGGGAAACAGTCAGAAATGTAAGAGTGGTGGGAAATTGTAACAACTCACCAGTCTTTGGCAGGTGAAATAAGAAAAAAATATACAAAGGTACAAAGGTATCGAGAATCTAGATGATAATAAGGTTGATTGATTAATTAGCCGCTCATTCAACAAATATTTATAGAATGTCTATGACGTGTGCCAGGTCCTTTGCTGGAGACGAGGAATCAGCGGTGAACGTAGTGTCTCCATCCTGGAGCATTTCAAATGTTATTTATTGAACTCTGTATCTCATAAATGGAGAACACACCTTTTTCACTGCCAATGAAACATTTACAAATATTGATAAAATATTAGGCTCTGAAAGAAATACCAAATTCCCCAAACCTGAAATTGTACTGGTCACGTTCTCCAGCCACAATGCAATAAACCAGAAATCTACAAATGTTTAAGTAACAAAACCCAACCTCTTAATAACCCCAAAACAGTCCTAAATAATGATTTGATCAATGAGACAATCCAAATTGCAAACACAGATGATTATAAACAGACAGAATGTCTCGTGGCAAAACTTGAAGAATGGGCATAGATAATACCAGACGACTGAGTATTATGATTAGCTAGGCTTGGTGCCAGAGACTCATCATACACTGTCTTATATAATCTTCACAACAGACATGGCACAGCGCCCCTGTTGTAAAGTAGGCACTCAGTAAATGTTTGCTGAATGAGTGTATGCGGCCCAGAGAAATTAAGTAACTTGCCGGAGACTGCACAGCTGAAAGTAGTCAAGCTGGGACTTGCACTCAGGCCTGTCAGACTCAGTTCTCGTGCTTGAAGTTCCTGTGCTGTGTGATCAACATGCTTGATGACATATGCGGAGGGGAAGAGCTGATGATTTAGCTGGCTTTATCCAGAATCAGTTTTCTGAGGCTTTTTGCTCACCTGCTTGTTATTTCTCTCTTTCTTCTCTCTCTCCCTTTTTTTCTTTCGTACAACAAAGATTTATTGAGTACTTACTTCATACCAGGCATTGTTCGATGTGCTGGGGATTCAGTTGGGAGAAGCAGACAATAAACAAGTAAATGAATAAATACACAACTTTAGGTAGCGATAAGTGTTATGAAGAAAAACAAAACAAGTGAAGGAGATAGTCTAAGAGGTACTGAGGGCTGTTTTAGTTGGGGAGGTCAGGGAAGGGCTCTCTGAGGCAGTGCACTCAGGAAGGAAGGAAGGTTTGGGAGGAAGGGTGTTCCAGTGAAGGCAAGAGCAAGGCCCTGAGGAAATGACTGTGGCCTGCTGTAGGCAAGGCAAAGAATGGCTGAGTGGCTGGAGTTTGGTGAGTGAGGGAAGAGCTGGAGGGGTGATGTAGGGCCCTAACCCGTGTTGGTCATGGTCAGAGTCTGAGTGCTGTCACAGGGGTCATGGGGAAGCCCCTGGAGAGTTTGGAGCAGGGGCTTTGTGATCTGATTCAGGTTTTACTGTTACCCTTTGTTATGAGGAGAACAGACTGTAGAAGGGCAAGACGGAAGTAGGGAGACAGTGAGGAGGTTATTGCAGTTAGCCCGGGTGAGGGATGGTGGTAGCCTGGACCAGTGTGGTAAAGGTGGAGGTGATGAAGAGTGACCAGATTTGGGAGAGAGTTTGAAGATAGAGCCATTGGACTGGCTGAGGGGTTGCACGCATGGATGAACCCTAAGATTTAGACCCAGTGATGGGATGGGTGGTACCATTTATAAACATGAAGCAGCACAGGGAAGACAGTTAGTTGTGTGGGGCAGGAGTGGGAGAGTGAGCGTAGTCAGAGAAAAGAGGGTAGAGGATGGAGAGACTGGTAAGAGGAGGAGAAGCCAGCAAAAGGATCCCCTGGCAAGGTGGGAGGAGAACCAGGAGAGTGTGATGTCCTGGAGGCCAAGACAATGTTTCAAGAAGGGAGTGACAACTCTGTTAAATGCTCCTAAGAAGGTGAGTACTCACCATTGGATTTGGCAAGATTATCTCCAACAGGGTGCTTTCATTGGACTAGTGGGGATGTGAAATGGAGAAGAAAGGATGACCAGACATTTGGGGAATGCATTCAACATGACAGACCAAAAAACAACTAGAAAAAAGGAATTTGCAGGGTGTAGATATCATAAGAAGCACTGGTAGAAAGATGAGGAAGTTCTTTTCAGGCTGCTTCTCTTTTCTCTGTAAAATAAGAATTAAGATCACTAGCCGAGGATGGCAGGGTGTTGATGGCCACTTGAGGAGAGAGGGGTATGAAGTATTATTTCAGAGAGCAGCGGAAAGAATTGAGTAGGAAAAACCATAGGATTGTTGGGCAGTGCCAAGAGCCTACTTATGATTCATCATTACAAATCCAAAGTGAGACCTGTCAGCACAGTCGTTTATCTTTAGCCGTGCTCAGCAGCTCAGGGAAAGTCTCATTGTTGGTGGAGCTTGGTTTAATCATGCTTGCAGGGCCAGCCGGGTGGCGTAGTGGCTAAGTTCGTGCACTCTGCTTTGGTGGCTCGGGGTTTGGATCCCGGGCATGGACCTAGCACTGCTCATCAAACCGTGCTGTGGCAGGTGTCCTGCACAGAAAATGGAAGAAGATGGGCACAGATGTTAAATTAGGGCCAGTCTTCCTCAAAAAAAAAAAAAAAAAAAAAAGTCATGCTTGCAGTTTTGCAAATAAGATGGAGGAAGAAGGACAAGAGAGTTGAGATGTACACAAAGGAATGATTATAGTAATGGATAATCAGATCTAAACTGGGTGAGGTGAGATGTGAAGGCTTGAAGAGGGTAATGGACAGTGAAGATGTGGACTGGTCAATGGACTAAAGAGCCCAAAGGGTTGAAGGATTGTTGAACTGAGGGGATCAGAAAGGGGACTGGAAAGATGGAGAGTGGAGGGATGTTTGAAATCAGGAGATTGGAAGTGGTGCAGTTACTGATAATGGCAGGGTTCTAGGGTTTGGCCTTTGGAGTGTGTGGCTGAGGTGGGGTGGAGGAGATTAGAGTGCAGAGGACAAGGGAACTGAGAGATTGGGGTGTTGGGTGGACTGTCTAGGTAGATATCTTAGTCTACAAGGATGAAGACATGATTAATGGTGAAAAAGTAAATGTCAGCCAAATGCTTAAGTCCTCAGAGAAGTTGGCAGATGTTGGAAGATGCCTGTAACAAGGAGGGGTAATGGGTGATATATAGTCTGTTGTTGTGTGCTTCAAAGAGGCTGGGGTTTTGAAATTTTTTAGAAGCAACAACAGGGAGTTGCCTCACCTCAGAGTATGTGGAATGTGGGAGAAAAAACACCTCCCTCTTCAAAAGGTTGCGAGGGAGCAGTGGCTTTGGAGGAGAGCCAAGTTTCTATGAGAGCAAGAAGGCAAAGGGAAAACTGAGAGAAGAGGTTGACGATTGGGGGAATTTTGTCAACCTTAAGTTCCCGAAGGTCCAGTGAAAGGATTTGGGGCAGGGTGTGGGAGGGGTAGACATTGAACCCAAGAGCAGATGGACAGAGTCATTCGGGGCTAAGTCAAGGTGACAGTGGATGCCCTGGCAAGTGTGAACTTCTAGCATGGTGCCTACAATGAACAGAGGTGTAAGGCATGGTATCTCTTTGTGAAAGGTAGGATGTTAGTTTTAGTTGTCATCTCTGTCTTAGAATGGGTCTCTTAGGCAGTTTGCAATAATAATAACAACAACATATAACATCTATTGAATACTTACCGTGCTGAGAACTCTCCTAAGCACTTACATTTGTCACTTTCCTTCATCCTCACGACAATCCCGTTACTATCCCCATTTTGCAGGTGGGAAAACAGGCACAGAGAGGCTGGGTAACCTGCTCAAGGTCAGGAAACTAGTAAGTGGGAGGCTCGGATTCAAACTCAGGCTATCTGATCCCTAAATCTTGTTTTATAAAAAAATTTTAATAATATATTTTATTTAACCAAATATATTCAAAATGTCTTTTCAACATGTAATCAACATAAAAAGTTATTAATGAGACAGTTTACATTCCTTCCTTCATACTAAATCTTCAAAATCCAGTTTGCATTTTGTACTTGAGGCCCGTCTCAAGTCAGACTTGCCAAATTTTCCTGTTCAACAGCTGCAAGTGGTGAGTGGCACCATGTTCATTTTCATTCCTAAGCTGTGGATTTCGTCATATTCCATTCCATCTCCCGCTGGCGTGGTGAGATGGGCAGTATTCAGATGGGGGAGTAGTGGTCTTACCAGGAGCTCGTGGATCTATCTCTGCGGCCTTCCTTAAATCCTTCCATGTATTTCAAAGAAAACTTGACAGAGTGTTTCTGATTCTTTGTATGGCCAATCATCAAGGGAAAAATGACTTTCATGGCAAGCCTTTCGTATCTGTCCTGGGAAATTGTGTCGTTTTCCAGGAAGCAGTAGTATAGAGGTTAAAAGCGCATATTCTGGAGCCAGATTGCCTAGGTTTGTTTCCAGGCTACCCCTCTTGACCTTGGTTAAGTTACTTAACCTCCCATTGCCTCAGTTTCCTCATCTGTAAAATGGGGGAAAATAATAATACTGACTTGCAGGTTTGTCGTGAGGATCAAATTGATATAAAGTGCTTAGAACATAGTCTGGCACAGAGTAAGCGTTATATGAATATTTGCTCTTTGCGCTTTCCATCCTAGGCCAACAGAGTGTGGCTCTCAGAAGAGTTTCTCCAGGGTTCTGGATCTGCATATGCTTGGGTTCAAACCAGGTTTCTCTAAATCCATAACCCATGGCCTACCTTTCAGTAACTGATTGAACAATTAGGCAGAAAATCAGCAAGGATATAAAAGAACTCAACACCATCAACCAACAGGATGTAATCGATTCTTGTAGATGACTCCACCCAACAACAGCAGAATACACATTCTTTTCAAGCACTCGTGAAACATGTACCGAGATAGACCGTATCCTGGGCCATAAAACCGACCTCAGCACATTGAAGAGAAGTGAAATCTTACAGAGCATGTTCTCTGACCACAACAGACAGAAACTAGAAATCAATGACGAAAGATAATGGGAAAATCTCTAAACACTTGGAAACTTAAAAAACCCATGACCTCACTAGCAGGTGGGTACTAACTGAGGCCATTAATAATAACAACCTCTAGGCTGGCCCAGTGGCGTGGTGGTTAAGTTCACGTGCTCTGCTTCAGTGGCTCAGGGTTTCTGGGTTTGGATCCCCAGCATGGACGTACACACCACTCATCAAACCATGCTGTGGCAGCATCCCACATACAAAATAGAGGAAGACTGGCACAGATGTTAGCTCAGGGACAATCTTCCTCAGGCAAAAAGAAGAACATTGGCAACAGATGTTAGCTCAAGGCCAAGCTTCCTCACCAAAATAATAATAATAAAATAATAATAATAATAATAATAATAATAACAACCTGTAACTTGCTGGCTCTTGTCTCAACTGTGTAATGCTCCCAATGTGAAAGTGACAGCTTCCAAACCTGCCAGTTATCCATGTACCACAGCCAGTCTTTTGGGTTCTTTGGAGTTCTCAGTGCCCCCCAAAGCCACACTGTGTCCACTGAGAAGTAGGAGGAGCCCTTTCTGTGTGTGACTTTGTTTCCTGAGATCCAGGTGCTGTGCTGTGCTCTTTGTGCCCCATGGGTCCTTTGGCCTCTGCCTATGGTTCCTCTCTTGTAGACGTCAGATCTTAGTCCATAAGGCCGTAGGGGTTGGGACTCACACGCCACACAGAATCATGTTGCCTTCCTCACCCCATGCTTCTACCCAAGAACCTGCAAACTGTCTTCCTCCTTCCTTGGCCAAAAATGCCACGCAAAGCATCTCAGGTAAATCAACTCCCCAGCTGCCAGGGAGGCCCACACTATCTTGGGTCCCAGTTTGGTTTCAAGCTGGGTCACTTTCTGCTTCTTTCTTCATTTATAATAGAGAAAAATTAGAAGCTGCTTAAATGTCCAAAAGTGGGCCAGGGTATGTTACATTCATAAAGTAGCTAGTGTACAGCCATCCATGAATAGAGACTGTCTAATGACGTGAAAAACTATTCATAGCATTGTTATATTAAAAAAAAGAAAGCTAGTTAACATTATGTACAGTATGATAAAAGTTTGTAAAAATATGTGCATTCTGCTCAAAAAAACTAAACATACCAAAATGGTGATGGTAGTTATTTCTGGGTGTTGGAATTGAAGACCACTGGAATTTTCTTTTTAGTGTTTTCTGTATTTTCTAAGTTGTCCGATTCTTGCCCCCCAATTCACCTCCCTCTCACTTATCTGCCCTCTCCAGTCTGCCACCACCACTCTATTGAATACAGTTGTCCCCCTCTTATCCGTGGTTTCGCTTTCCACGGTTTCAGTTACCTGCTGTCAATCACGATCCAAAATATTAAATGGAAAATTTCAGAAATAGACAATTCATAAGTTTTAAATCAAGTGCCATAGTGAGTAGCATGATGAAATCTCACGCCACCTTGCTCTGTCCCACTCGGGACCTGAATCATCCCTTTGCCCAGCGTATCCATGCAGTAGTCATTACCCGCCCGGTAGTCACTTAGTGGCCATCGTCGCAGTGCTTGTGTTCCAGTCACCCTTACTTTAATTAATAGTGGCCACAAAGCACAAGAGCAGTGGTTCTGGCAATTCAGATATGCCAAAGAGAAGCCACAAAGTGTTTCCTTTAAGTGAAAAGGTGAAAAGTCTCCGTTTAATAAGGAAAGAAAAAAAATCACATGCTGAGGTTGCTAAGATCTACAATAAGTTTTATTACAGCATATTGTTTTATAATGGTTGTATTTTATTGTTAGTTGTTGTTAATCTCTTACTGTGCCTGATTTATAAATTAAACTTTATCATAGCTGTGTATGTATAGGAAAAAACATAGTATGCATAGGGTTCGATGCTATCTGTGGTTTCAGGCATCCACTGGGGGTCTTGGAACGTATCCCCATGGATCGGGGGGGGCTACCGTACTCTGTGTCCTTGTTGCTAAGTCCAGGGGACTCTTCTTCACTCTCATCTTACCTGATGTAAGCAGCCCCTGACACAGCTGAGCACGTGTTCTTTGTTTCTGAGCTCTCCTGGGTTCCCTGCTGCCCTTGGAACTCTGCCTCTCCTTGCTCTGACCAGCCTTACATTTTGGCCTTCACCAGGATTCTGTTAAGGCCTCTTCTCCTTCTCTCTAGGGCTCTCATCCACTCTCCTAGTTGTGTGAGTTCCATCTCACATATCCGCTGCCTGCCAGAATCTCCACTAGGAGGTCCCACAAGCATCTCCAACTTCACAAGTCCCACTCTGAATTTATTACCTTTTCTCTCATCCTCTTCCAACTAGTCTAACTTCACTCCTCTTCTTCTTGTGTCCCCACTGCGAGCAGATGGCCGTTCTTCTATCTAGTTGCCCTAACTAGGAACCAGAGGTCATCCTTCATCCCTTCAGCCAGCCCTCCCCTTGCCCTAACATCTATTCATTTGATCACCACCTGTTATTTTTACCTCCTCACGAGCCCGGGATCTCCCTGTTTCTCTCCAACATTAAGGCACCATCAGCTCTTGCCTGTATTATTACCAGAACTTCCAAACTGGTCTGTCTTCTCAGGTATTACCCTCCCAGAGTCCATTTTCCCCCCTAGTATAGCAGGAACATCTTTCTACAGTTCCCTTAGGAAATGCTGAGTGGCTATGACACCCTAGGCACTGTGCTAGGGCATAGTTATAAACAAGGCCGACAAGGTCTCCCCTTTTGTGGATTTTACTTTTTCGTATGTGTTGGAGGAGCAGGGGTAATAAACATACATAAATGATGGGCCAATCAAATAACTGTGATAAGTGCTCAAAGAAAATAAAAGAGTAATGTGATGGAGAGTGAGGGGGTAAGGGAGCCTCATCTCATCCTAAACTCCCACTATGTTGAACTTCTTGTAATTTCTCTCAGGGCTTTGCTTCCGTTTGCCCCAGGGCCTCTGTACATGCTGTCAGTCTTCTTTTCCTGGCTAACTCCTACTTGTCCTTCAAGTCACTGCTTAAATGTCATTTCTTCCAGGAAGCCTTCCCTGACACCCTGAGGGTGTCTTAAATGCCTCCTCTTTGTCTCTAAGAGTCTCTAACTCTGTCATCATCACACCAATCCCATTGTACTATAATTTTCCTGTTACTCCTCTGTTTCTTTCAGGCCTCCCTCTAAGCCAGTGGCCTCCAGATGTTTTGACCATCGTCTACCGTAAGAAATACACTTTATATCATGATGCAGCACATACATGCGTATGTTGTATATAGAAGCAAAACAATTGTTTCACACAATATTTACTCTTACTACATGTGATACGCCTAATATTTTGATTCTGTTCTATTTCATTAAAAAAGAATGCTATTTGAGGGCCTCTAAATGGACTTTACAAGCCACACAAAATCACAAAATCACAGAAGTCCACATTTTGAAAACCTGGCCCTAGACCAGGGGTCAGCAAACTTTTTCCATGAAGAGCCTGTTAGTAAATATTTCAGACTCTGCAGGCAGTATGCTTTCTGTCAGTAGTGCTCAAACCCTCCTGTTTGTATCACGAAGGTAGCCACAGACAATACATAAAGAAATAGTTGTCAGTCTATTTCAGTATAAATTTATGAACACTGCAATTTGAATTTCATATGATTTTTACATCATGAAATAGTCATCTTCTTTTGATTTCTTAGCTTGCAGACCATACAAAACCGGCGGTGGGCTGGATTTGGCCAGAGGCCATAGTTTACTGACCCCTGCCACAGCCTGGAAGCTTCCTGGAGGCAGGGACCACTACCTGTCTTTTTTCCCCATTGCATCTCTAACATAAAGCCTGTGTGCATTCAATCAGTATTTATTAAATTATTAAAGAGAGAAATTTATAAATTAAACATTTTTATTACAAAAGTACTATGTATTCATGGAAGAAAAATGAGCAATATAGCTAAACAAAATCAATAAACAAATCCTTAGTAATCCTATGGCTCGGAGGTAACCATATCCTTTCATATTTTTATCCAGTGGATGGCAGGAATTTAAGGAAGGGTTATTTTCCAGCCAAGGGAGTCATGCAAAGTTCTATTTCCCCGTAACCTACCAGGGACCTAGGCTTCTCTTTTATGGCTGTAGGGGATGTCCAGGGCGATATGAGGGCTTATCTTCATCTGGGGGTCCAGGAAGTCCTCCCTCCCTAAGGAAGTGATGTTTAGGTTGGAAAGGAATGTGTTGAGCAAGAAAGCAGGGAAGTTCCACAGTGAGAGAGTGTGATGTTTTCATTTAGAAGCAGCTGGCTGCAGGGTAGAGAAGGGGCAGGAAGTGGCATGAGATCAGCCTGCGGAGGCTGGCGGGGACCGCATTAAAAGGGCCTTGCCATCTAGGTCTAACTACCAGTTTTCAGGAACTAGAGGAGATAGATGAGCAAATTAAAAAACACCCTGAGGAAGTAAGCGGCCAGATCCAGACGTGAAGAACATTCGACAGGACAAATGATTCAGTTTCTCATTGAATCAGTGGCATGAAAATAAAAAAGAAAGAAAAGGGAGGGGGGTCTGTTATAGAATAAAAGAAACATGGCACACGTAACAACCAAAAGCCATGTGTAGATCTGATTTATTTCTTGATTAGAACAAACCAACTGTAAGAGGCATCTTTGAGATAATTGAAGAAATTTGAATATGAACTGAGTATTATAAGATATTAAAGAATAATTGTTAATTTTATTGGGTATGATAATGGCATGGTGGTTACATTTTTAAAAAACCCGTTATTAGTTACAGATGCATATAAGTGAGATGACTGATGTCTGGGGGGCGCTTTAAAACAGTCTGGAAAAAAGCTGGCGTGTGTGATATTGTGATATAAGAAATATGTATTTGGTCTCTGTCCCAGGTTCCTGGCACAAGTGTTTCTAAAACCCTTGGCATCTCCTGCATGATAGGGGTAAGAGGAGCAGCTCTTGTTAGTGATCATAAGCCCCTTTCAACCATACCTGAGTTTATGCTAATGAAGTGACTCTTACTGGGCCCCTAGATAGCTTCTGGATTATTCCGCAGGAATAACCTTCTGTGTGTCTGGATTGTGTACAGCCATCTGTGATTGTTTAATAGGGAGCTGTGGGTCCTGTATCAACCCAAGCATGTTTTTTCACCCTGCAGCATTCAAAACCAAAGATATTACCCCTAAATTAGTCACTCTCACAATCCATTTTAGTAAAGGGTCTTCAGGAAGCTGATGATACCAATCTGCAAAATGAACTCCTTCACACTCTACACCCCCTGGTTTCAGTAGTTTCTTGGTTTTGCCCTCCCCTCATGTTGACTACCTTCTTGGTGACCAGATGCTTTTGAGACTTTCTGTTGTACCTACATAACTTTTCAGTTTTTTTTTTTAAAGATTAGCACCTGAGCTAACATCTGTTGCCAATATTCTTTTTTTCTTTTTTCTTCTTCTTTTCCCCAAAGCCCCCCAGTACATAGTTGTATATTCTAGTTGTAGGTCCCTCTGGTTGTGGCATGTGGGATGCCGCCTCAGCGTGGCGGGATGAGTGGTGCCATGTCCGCCCCCAGGATCTGAACCAGCGAAACCCTCGGCCGCTGAAGCGGAACGCATGAACTTAACCGCTTGGCCATGGGGCTGGCCTCAATTTTTCACTTTGTAAACAGCTTTGAGGCTAGTGGCCGAAGCTTAAACTGCCCAAAATTTGAGCTTAGTCTAGCATCAAAGTCCAACCAGAACTCTTTTAAAATTTCATTTTAATATTACAGATAATAACCAAGAGATTATGTGTTTCACATTTTTCTTATTAGTTTGCATTTCCTTATACATCCAGTGAACCAACTCCCTGGGGGTTTGATCCAATTCTAAATTCCCCTGGTAACTTTTACCTTTAGTAACTGATTGCCGCACAGCTGCTGTTCCATACCATGGGTGACCACATGGCCACCCGGAATCAAAGGTTTCTCACCTGCTACCCTTTCATTCTTTCTCTTCCCAAACCACATATTTCTGTGAGCCAGGGCCAGTCTAGCAAATCTCACTTCTGACACCAACTATTAGCTGTTTATACTACCAGCACTTCTGTACCAAATTTGTGGGTTTTTTCCCCCCACACCCACCAATTCTCCAACTGAGTGTCCTGCAATTCAATTAATTCTGATACTAAATACCCAGAGTGAGCTTAATCCCACAAGTCTGTCCCCACTTCAGATGCCAATCACAAGTCCTGGGCCTCCTGTACTTCTGACCATGACTATAAATCAAGGGTTTCCATGACCCCTCCTCAGGTTTGATAATTTACTAAAACGGCTCACAAAACTCAGGAAAACAGTTTACTAACCACTACTGTTTATTATAAAGGATACAACTCAGGAATAGCCAAATGGAAGAGAGGCATAGGGCAAGGTATGGGGGTGGCAGGGTGGGGTGGAACTTCCATGCTCCCTCCAGGTGCACCATCCTCAGTAGCTCAGTGTATTCACCAACCCAGAAGCTCTCTGAACCCTGGTGGCTGGGATTTTTATGGAGGTTCCAGTATGTAGGCACGACTGATTGAATCTTGGTGATTAACTCGATCTCCAGTCCCTCTGCTCTCCCCATGGGTTGAGGGTTAGGCCTGAAAGTTGCAGCCCTCTAATCACATGGTTGGTTCTTCTAGCAACCAGCCCTCACCCTGAAGTTAAATAAGGGCCCACCTAGGGTCACTTCATTAGCACAGACTCAGGTATGGTTGAAAGGGGCTTATTATGAATAACAAAAGACACTCACGAAATTCCAAGGGTTTTAGAAGCTCTTGTGCCAAGACCCAGGACAAGACCAAATATATATTTGTTATTATATCACAATATCACATAGGATAATACTAAAAAGGGAAAAATGTTGATAATTGTTGAAGCTAAGTGATGGGTACATAGAAATTTATTATGCTAAGCCTCTGGGCTTTTGTATATATTTGGAAACTTAGATAATAAAATATTTATAATAAAAGAGAATGACAGAAAGACACCTCATAAGCCATACTAAGGAGGCTGAACTTGATTTTTAACTTTTTATTTTGAAATAATTTTAGATTTATAGATGAGTTGCAAAGATAGTAGAATGTTTCTATATACCCTTCACCTATCTTCCTTTCATGTTACATCTTAAATATCCATGGCACATTTATCAAAACTGAGAAATTAACATTGATACAATACCATTAGCTAAACCACAGACTTTATCTGGATTTCTCCAGTTTTTCCACTAATGTCCTTTTTCTGTTCCAGGATCCAATCCAGAATACTGCGTTATATTTAGTTGTCCTGTCTCCTTAGTCTCTTCCAATCTGTCACAGTGATGAGGATCAAGGCTGCCCCAGGGAGAAGCCCAAGGCTTCCTGGCCTACATACCATCTACATCATCCTCCGGGAAGCATAGGATGTCCTGACCTGATTCGACCTGATTTGTATCCAAAGTTATAGGACCACCCAATAAGCAGACCCCACCTGCACTGATGCCATTTTAATGATTTTTTTCATGATCTTTCCTTTGTCTTGTAAAGAATAACTCACATACCTATGCCTTATAAATTTAGCCCTACCCTCAACCCATTGCAGCTCTTACTGCCCATGGGTCCTGTCCCCATGCTACTCCATGCTATTCTCTGAATAAAAGAGCACGACTGCCAGACCTTGAGAGTCCAAGAAATCTTTCTTTCAACTCCTTGGCTCGCCAAGCCCACATCAACAGTGTCTTGGTCTTTCCTTGCCTTTCATGACTCGGATACTTTTGAAGAATAGTGGTCAGGCGTAGACTGTCCCACAATTTGGATTTGTCTGATGTTTTCTCATGATTAGACTGAAGTTATGGATTTCTGGGAAGAATACTACAGAGGTGATGTGGCTTTCTCATTGCATCATGTCAGGGAGCACATGATGTCAACATGACTTACTATTTCTTATTAACCTTAGTCACTTGGTTAAGGTGGTGTCTGCCAGATTTCTCTGCTATTTTTCCGATCCTATACTTAGTGAGAGTCACTAAGTCCAGCCCATACTCAAGGGGACTTTAGAAGTGGAGAGTCACGGAAGGTATTTAAGCAGGTAAATTGAATGTTTTAGAAGGAATATGCTGGCTGAAATGTGGAGACTGAGGTATGGTGGAGTTTGCAGTGGGACTGGGCATACACTGGTGGATGGGAGGGGCTTGAGGAGTCTGACTCAGCAGGAGTTGGTTCTTCATTGGATATGAGGGATGAGAGAAGGTGGACTCAAGGATGGCCGCCATGTTTCTAACTTGGACAGTTGGGTGGCTGGGGCCTTTCACTAAACCAAGAGGTCTGTGTGCCCCTAGGAGGTTGTACGCTTCCCCTGCCCCCCCAGTGAGAAGCCACTTTCTGCTTCTTGGTCTTGGCTTGCCTTGGTGCAGGTCCCTGAGGGTTACTGGGGACGGAAAATGACTTATCGACATATCCATTAGAAGAAGTTTGAGATTACCAAGGAGGGTCAGAGTCCCAAGTAAGAGTGGGTAGAGCCGTCGAGGGGCTGAGGGAAGCTGGAGGAAAAGAAATTATCTGAGTCCGTTTCTCCCTTCCCCGTTTAATGACCCAGTTATGAGCGTCTGACTCAGTGATTTCAAACAAGTAATTTTATTTACCGTTTCGTGTTCCTCCAACCGGCCTACTCCCCGGCCTTGAGTATTTTCGTATTCCTTTCAGAGGCGTGTTGGGGGACGGGTGGACTGCTACCTCTCCGCCCTCATCTCCGCCGGCGGGCCCCCCGCCTAAGCTTCTTTTCTCCTCGGCGCCTTCGGGCGGGGACGGGAGGAGCGGCGGGAGTTGGGGCTGGGGGTGCGGGCCTGGGCGCAGGGCGAGCCCCGTTCCCCTGCGGGGGCTTGTAGACCAGGTGGAAGATGAAGGCGTTGCAGTACCTGAGGGGGCGTGGCCGTCAAGGGCGGGGCCAAGAGGCCGGGATTCCCAAGGGGCGGGGTTTGTGGGCCCCAAGTTCCAGGAGATGAGGCTAGATTTAGGGGCTGGCCAGGCAGAGGGAAGCGGGGTCTTTTAGGGGTAGGAGGTGGGAGAGGAGTTGGAGAGATTTTGTGAGCTGGATCTAAAGAGGGGTGTGGTGGGGTTGTCGAGACCCGCTAGTGGGGCGGTGAGTAGTGGAGGCAGAGAAGGCGGGTTGTAGGGCTGGGGCGAGGAGGGTCTCAGAAGAGCAGAGACGAGGGTCGAGGTGGGCCTTTTAGGATGCACAGCCGGAGTAAGAAGTTAAAGGTCAGGAAGGAAATAAGGAGGGTCTCTGGCCCTTACCAAGGCATGCAATTGTCACCCGCTCTGAGGCGAAACGGGGAGCGGAAGGGGTTGGGCTGTGGAGGGCTGGTGCCCCCTCCTGTGGCCACCGCCATGGTCTGGTCGTCCATCACACAGCCGTACTCGCTGCTCTCGGTGAAGAAGGCCGGCACTCGGAGGGACTGGGGGTGGGGCGGGGCCTCAGACAAACTTCAAGAGGCTCCTTCCCCTCAGATACCTCCCTAGCCACGGGGATCCAAGACTGGGTTGAACACTGAGGACCCAGACGGACAGGGATGAGGGAGAAGCACCAGACAGACACAGAGAGGGGCAAGAGGACCCGTGGGCGCACCCCATGTCTGTGGAGCAGATGATGGCACGGAGAGACTTTCAGAAAAAGAGGAGGGGCTGAGCAGGAGGTGAAAAGTTCCTTTTTGCCTCATCCCTCACCTGTAACCGGGGCAGTGAGCTCAGCCAAGTGTCCTTGAGACCAAAGCCAGAGTTAAATCCTGCAGACCAAGGGAGAGCAGGGAGAAGCTGGTTCCTATGGTCTTCTTCTCTCCCACCTTCCCCACACTCATACTCCAGGCTCTTACCGATAACCAGGTCAGGCTTAGGCCCCTGGAGCAGGTGGTAGGGCCGGGCAGACACCTTGATCTGCAGGTCCCTGTGGCCCCCCTTCTCTTTAGTCCCAGAGTTGAGCCGTGCTGATACCCCAGGACCAGAACGGGCAGATACTTCGGGGCCATTCTGGGGAGCCAGGAGTGGGATGGAGAAACCACTGGAAGTTAGGGTACTGGCAGATGCATTAGGTAAGAGAGGGAAGAGGGATGGGGAGAGAGGAAGCGGAGGGCCCAATCATGATGACAGCAGGATGAGAGCCCCCCCTCAGCCCTCACCCTCTGCAGGGTAAAATGCTGCTGGTCACTCTCAGGGGGCAGGCCGTCACCCACAAACTGCAGCTCCAGGGCCACGTGGGGGAGCAAGACCAAGAGCTCCTGAAGGACAGAGAAGACAGATCTGGGTCCCACCCTGCGTCCACCCCCACACCCAAATGCCCAACCATCAGGCCTGGAGGGACTTACCCAAAACACCATGACAAGGTCAAACTCCTTCCCGGCCTCCACCACATGGATTTTCAGTGACTGTTTGTTCTGGATGTTGAGCTCAGGGACTGGGTGAGAAGCTAGCCATTTAAGAATACTGTCCTCCTCCCTCTTGTCCCCTACCAGCTCCCCCTCCTCCCTGCGCTCCTCCCCCTGCCTTGGTTCTCCTTACAGGACTGGGGCACCAGGTGGGTGATGACGTAGTACACAGTCAGTGGGTAGGTGAGAAGCACAGCCACGGGGGAGTCCAAGCTGAGGCCCCGCCATGTGTAGTAATCCTGCCAAGAACCTGGGGAGAGTGGGTTACTGGGGACCTGACCCCAGGCCTGGATCCCAACCCCTTCCGTCCAATAGCCCCCTTTTTCTCAGCCACCCAGACTGCTGGCCCTCCAGTCCCTGTCCCTACCCCTAGCTCTCTCAGGGCCCCTCCAGCTCACCAAAGAGACCTCTGGGTGGATCTGGGGGCAAAGGAGGCATCAGGGCAGGCCCATCCCCCTGGAGAAGCTGGTAGGGATCTCCTGAGAGGATGAAAAGAAGAGGAGCCTGGTGTCAGGGAGACCCCGCCTGGCTCATCTGTCTCTTCCTTCTAAAGGATGTGTATTCCCTGAGGGAGAGCCTGGAGCTGCAGCAAGAGGAAATGGGGGGTTCCCTATGGAGGGGGCTTCTGGATAGGGTGGGTGGGGGTGACTTCTTTGAGGATCGGGGAAAGGCCTGAAATGGCCCTGGTGGTGTGACTGTGGAGGGGTTCTCTGGGACCTGGACAACTTTTTTCTCTCCCATCCTTCCCTCTACGCTGAGGGGCCCACGCCTGAAGAGAGGCCCCACGCACCACCGAGAAGAAGGCTGAGGGATGGCGTGCTGCCCCAGGGGTGCCTCGGTGTGCCAGGGCCAGGAATCAGCATGCTGAGCTGGGTCCAGTAGCCACGAGTGAGGCCCCGCGAGGCCAGGAAGGCCTCCTTGTTGAAGGTTTCACTGGTCACCTCTGGAGGGGGGGAGGGGAGGGATTGAGGGCCTGGTGGCTAGGAGCTCAGACTGTAGCTCTCCTCAGCCTCTCCCAGGGACCCTGGGTCTGAGTCTGGTTCTGGTCATGGAGCCAACTAACATTTCTGAGTGTTTACAATGTAGCAGTCATCAAACCCACAGAATCCTTATAGCAGTTCCCTGGGTCTTAACTATTCCTATTTTGTTACTATTCCTATTTTACAGATGAGGAAACTGAGGCTCTGAGAAGTAGTTTGATTAAGGTCACCTGTTAGTGGTAGAGCTGGGAAGTGAGTGTTTGAATCCCTACTCCCAAATCCCTTAAGCTCTCAGGGACCCAGGCCTCAGTCCTCAGCTCCAGAGACCCTGTCTTCAGCCCTAGGGGTCTAACCCCCAGCCCCCAATACCCCACATCCAGCCCTTAATCCAGGGATCTAGACTCCAGCCCCAGGCACTTAGACTTCAGCCCCAGGACTCTGTTCCCAGGCACCAAGTCCCCAGTCCCAAACACCTGGTCTCAGTTTCCCCCACCATCCCGACCTCTTTTTGGTACCTGCGGTGTAGGTAAAAGGCAGGGTTGCCAGTTCTCCAGCTCGCTCCATGAAGGCTGCAAGCCTTGGGCACCAAAATCGGTGGCTCACATCATCTGGGCATCGCTGCCAGTCGGCCCGGAGACAAGCCTCTCCACAGTATAAGACAGCACTACACTGGGGGCTGGGATCACAGGGATGGTGGGCACCCAGTGTTAACCTCTGGAGGTCCTCTGTCCACTGTCCATCTGCCCTGCAGCTGCCCATAGGTCACGCAGTCTGTTTTTCCTTATACTCTGCCTGTAACAGCTTATTATTTTTTTTCATCTTCTTATTTCCCAGTCCCTCTCTTTGTCTGTCTGCTGGGGCCCCCACCGGCCTGTTTTCTCTCTATTTGCCTAACTATTAGGGTCTTCCTCCCTCTCACTCCATCTTTGCAGGCTGCTCACCAGGGTGTCAGCTTCACTTCAAAGCTGTGCCTGTGACAAACATGGCAGGTTCGGGCCCGAAGGGAGGCAAAGGTGAAGCCTGGCTGGGGACCCCATGTGCGCATTGGGGTCTTGGCTAACTTCACTCCCAGCCTTGGGACCAGACTCTCCAGCTCTCTGAATGGGGGTAGAGACAGCATCAGGCTGGAGGGTTCAAGAGTCCAGGCCCCCCGGCCTCCTCCCCCTCAGATAATGGATTTCTGTACCTGTGCAGCTGAGCGTCTCCCACGGTAAGCTGTCGGGGCTTTCGGGGGTCTCCAGAGCCCATGGGGCAGGTCATGCTGTGGCAGAGGAGAGCATAGGCCCGAGGAGCCAGGTTCTCTGTCCCTGAGACCCTGCCGGCACTCCCCTGGGCTCCATCCATTAGCAGGTCAATGCCCAAGATGGTGCCATGTTCATCCGTCACCAGTAAAAGGCAGGAAAGGTGCAGGGGGGCAGCCTCTGGGGAGGAAGGGAAAAGTCAGGGGTGTGGGTACCAAATTCAAATACCTACAGGGGTGAGGCAAGTAAACTAAGTGAGTAAAGGGGACTAGGTAGAGAGGGTGTGCCTCATCTCAAGGGGACAGCTGCTACATAGTACCAGCATTTGCTGCCATGTAGAAATGTGGGCCTGCTGTCAGAACTTTATGTTTTTCTTGAGAAGGTATAAATCCAGGCATCTGGAATTTTTTTCTTTCAATGTTTAAATGTTGGCTCAAACTAAAAAACAAAAACCACTGAATGAAAGGTCAATGAAAACAGCTTTTCAGGCCTGTTGGCCTGAAGGCCACCTGTTTGAGACTCCTAGCTGGGTTCTGAATAGTAGAGGAGGGCATCAGAAGGGGAGGATGCCTGGGGGGGGTGGGGGTGGGCAGGGCAGGGCCGCGCCGGGTTCTTACCACTTCTCCGTCCCTTCCTCCTCTCAGGCCCCTTTTCGTCCTCTGCCCTGTCCTCTCGGCAGCCATCCTCGCCACCTCCTGCCTCCTGCTCAGCCTCCTCTGGCTCCCCTGGAGGGTTTGCTTCCTGGGGGGTCTCGCTGCTGACAGGGGCTGGCTCCCCATCCTCCTCTGGTTCTACCTTCTCCATGTCTGCACCCTCCTCCTCAACATTCTCTTCCTCTTCCTCCTTCTCCTCCTCCTCTTCCTCCCCTTCCTCCAGGCTGACAAAGCTGACATAGGGGCTTAGGTCTCGAAGGTGGAGTGGGGGCTCATCTCCTAGGAGCCGGGCAGCCCCCAGACCTGGTCCAGGGCCTGGCTCTGCCCCTTGCCCCAGGCTGATGCCCACACTATGGTTGGGCAAGACGTGGAGCACCCAAAGGGCAGGGTCCTGGGGCAGCCTTCTGATCTGAGTCTCCAGCTGTTGCCAGCGGCCATCAACGCTGGCCGCTGCAGCCCCACGTTCTGCCACAAACTTGCGGAACCAGCCAAAGAGGAGGGCAGCAAAATCAAGGAACTCATCCCGGTATCCAGACACAAACTCCATGTCTTCAGGGGCACAGGGCCTGGGCCCAGATTAAGTAGAGGAAGGGATATATGGTGAGGGAGAGGGTAGCGGTTAGAGTTTGGAGCTGGGTCACAAAATTGGGAAGGGTGTGAGTTTAAGGGTCACAGGGTGGAGCCAACGGATGAGTGGTATGAGCGGAGAATAGGGTTTTAAGGGCTGAGGATGGGAGTTCGGGATGAGAATCGGGACTAGACTTGAAAGCGGGAGATTAGGGTTAAAGATGAGTAGTCAGCAGTCAGATAGTATTTGGGCTCAAAATTTGAGGCTCGAACCCTCAAAAGTAGGATTTGACTTGGGGATAGAGATGCGGGAGGGTTAATCCTCTGGAGAAGGGTTTAGTGAGGAGGGAAGAATTTGGGATCAGTCTCCCGGGTGTAGGAGGAGGGAATAGGAGCCGAGGCATCCCTTTGGCTTGGATCGGTTTGGCCGTGCGCCCCAGTAGACCTAGTCCCTTCTGGCCGCTCCACTACTCCGGTACCTGCAGCCGCCACCACTTTTCGAAGGTAAATACCTCGGGGCGGGGCGGTCGTGACGTCAGGGCTGCCCGCGCCCACGGCCCGCCCCTCGGTGGCCACGCCCCGGTGGTGAATCAAGAGTGAGCTGAGCGCCTGGCCAGCGCGCGAACTTTCTCGCGGGCATCACCCCGGCCATGTGACAGGTCCGGTTGCGCCAGGACCCCTACGGGGGAAGTGAAAGCGGCTCGGAGGAGAGGCGAGGTGAAGCGGCTCACCTGCATCCCCAGGTCCGCGGAGTGACCTGGGGCGGGCGCACCGGCGTCCCTGAACCCGACTGCAATCAGCCGTCCGGCCACTGGCTGCCTGTCCCGCCTCGCTCCGCAGCCTGACTTTTCTTTCGCTTTCTTTAGACATTCCTGGCCGCCCCGTCGACGAAGGCTCTGGGCCCGACGTGGGCGAAGGGGCTCCGCCTCCGGGGGTTTCCCCGCCGCGGGAGGCGGGCGGACGCGCGGGGTCCCCAGGGCTGGCCGCGCTGTCTGTTCTAGGCGGCGCAGCTTGGGGACGGAGGGCGCCGCCACCTCGCGCCCCCTCTTCGGCCGAGACTCGGTGCCCTTGGCCGCAGTCGGCCCCGGAATCTCCGGCGGAGCGGGGGATCGAGGCGAAAGCCTGAGAAATCAGCTGGACATCTTGCTCTCGAGCCTGTCTGAGAGTCAGACGGCGAGGCGGCGCCGAGATGAGGCGGCGCCGGGGACCCCTGCCCTTCGAGCTCCTGCTCCTGCTAGCGTTGCTGACTCTGCAAGGTTCGTCAGGGGCGGGCTGGGGCCCAGATCCCCAAATCCCGGGAAGGCAATGAGTGTTTGCGTGTGTGTGTGTCGGGGGGGGGGGTGGTTTAGGGCCGCGAGGTTGAGTTAAATAAGTGGGGAGCCAGGTACGCCAGAGTCCCCAAGGCAGCTGGGGCAGAGAAACATAGGCTCAAGGACGCCGGGGTCCGGGTGGGATTATGGACGTCTTTGAGGGGTGTGATGTGTGGGTGAGCCTGGGAACCAGACCCTGGTCTAGGTGAGAGGCTGCGATGGGGCAGTGGGTTGGAGGCTAAGTAATAGCTGGGGGAGCCCTTTGGCGTGGGAACCTGTGCAGACCGTCGCTGTCTCTCTCAGGGGATGGCAACGAGGGCAGCATCGCTGGAAGTTGTCGCTGTAATACAAGATTTCCGTCCGACTCCCCTCCGGCGGTTCACGTTATGAAACATTTCCGAAAACAACTGAGAGGCTATGATCGCTGTGGTTCGTACGTCAGGTAATCTTAACCCCCCACACCCCCCACCCCGGGAAGACAGCGCCTCTGGGACCCTCTCTGGTCAAACTTGAACTCCTTCTGGGAGGACCTAGCCCCCTCTCCGGCTTATAATTGCCCTGATTCTCCCAGTTCACCTTCGTTTCCTTGTCCCAGCTATCTGGAATTGCCCAGCCCCAGCAGAAAGGGCTCTATCTTGGTGGTGACGTCACTCCGTCGGTATGAGGAAAGAGCTGGGGAAAGGATGGGGCGGGAGGTGTAGCTGAGAACAGGTCGTTTCCCGACAGGTTTCAGCTACATTCGCGGAGTGTGTGCGGGGGCAGCAAAGACCAGTGGGTTCATGAATTGATAAGCTGCTTCGATCGCAAAGGTGAGCGTTTGGCCCTCGTCTCCAGGCTCGGTCTCTAGGGCTCATCTGCCTCCGCCTTACAATTTTCTTTGCCTCAGCGCTTTCCCCCAGCGCCCCTGACATTCCTAGAACCGTCTGACGCTAAGGCCAAAGGACTTTCACTTAAGTCCCTCTTTACCAAACATCATTCACCACCACTTTCATGAGTTTTTGCCAATTTATCCTAACACCCATGCTATTATTTACTTGTTTTTCTTAAAATCAAGGGCACTATTTTTTTTTTTTTTTTTTTTTTGAGGAAGATCAGCCCTGAGCTAACATCTGCTGCCAATCCTCCTCTTTTTGCTGAGGAAAGCTGGCCCTGAGCTAACGTCTGTGCCCATCTTCCTCTACTTTATATGTGGGAGCCTACCACAGCATAGCGTGCCAAACAGTGCCATGTCCGCACCCGGGATCTGAACCGGTGAACCCCGGGCTGCCAAAGCGGAATGTGCGCACTTAACCGCTGCGCCACCGGGCTGGCCCCTCAAGGGCACTATTTTTGTTTTCCAATATTTTGTTATGGAAAGTTAAAGACATATACAAAAGTTGAAGGAATTGTACGTCAACATCCATATACCCACACCTAGATTCTACAACATTTGATTTTATATTTTTATATTTTACATATTTTATGTAATATGCACATAATGAAAACAAATATATTTTATACTTTACTGAGATTACATTTTAACTATCTTTGCTTTATTGCACCTCCGTCTGACTGTCCATCATGAATCCCCCTTCTTTCGGGTGCATTTCTAAGTAAGTTGCAGGCGTGACTATACTTCATCCCCAAACATTTCAGCATGTATATTATTAAGTAGAGTTCAATATTTTATTCTTCCTTTTTTCTTTTGAGGTAAAATTTATATACACTGAAATGAATAAATCTTAAGTGTACACTAGCCACGTTTGAAAAACTTAAGTAGCAACTTGTCCTAAGCAATAACCTCTGTGAAGTCACAAATTTGATGTGCTGGTTGTATTTTTCTCCTAAAATAAACACAGAGCTATTAAAATACAAAATATTCTTCCGTGTCCCACCTAAAGTTGTCTTGTGTTGCACCAGTTGTACGCATACTGCCCTTACGGCTGCACAGATCCACATTATTTCATTGGATCCTCCCAGCTACTCTGGCCCTTGGTACTAAAATTATCTCCACTTTACACCTAAAGAAATGAGTCCTAGAGAGGTTAAGAGACAAGGGGTAAGGTCATACAGCTACTTTGTAATAGAGCCAGGGTTCTAACCCAGGTCTACTTACTTCCCAGTTCAGAATGCACGCTGGTCCCAGTGGTTCCATGTTGTGGTTTGCTCACTTCTTGTCCCCCAACTTTCCCCTCCGCCTCTGCCTTCCTCTCCTGCCGTTCAGCTGTTCCCTTGATGTTCTCCTTGACCCACTACCCTTCCCTCTATCTGCTTCTTCACCGTGTCCCCTCATAGCCCTGATTCCTCACTTCTTGCCTCTCCAGAATGTGGACGTGGTAACCTTGGGAGAGTGGCCCACCGGGAGCATTTACCTCCCCCCAGCACTCAGGCTCCTGAACCCACAGAAAGGGCATCTTCAGACGTAGTCACCCCTGCCCAGACATACCTGCCATCTACCCTGCAGCCTATCCAGCAGTCCACCCGTCCAGCAGCAACACCGTCCTTGGACAAAAACCTCATCCATGCCAATGAAACCACTGCCTCCACTTTGGGCCACAGCCTAGTGTCTGGGCCCGAGGCTGGGGAGAACCAGAAGCAGCTGAAAGAACATGTGGGTTCTGCAATTGGGACATCAGTTACAGTGGCAGTGCCGTCCCTCTTGGCCATCGTCTTCTTCCTCACAGGAGTCCTCCTCTGTGTGTTATGTAAGAAGAGGGAGAAGACACTGCGGCCCTCTCCAGGTAAACTGGGCCACTGAACCCTTTCCCCAGGGACCCAGACTCCCTGGCAGGGATCCTACCCCCAGTAGCTCCCAGGTGGCTGGAAACTTACCCTCGGTGGAGAAATATGAAAGCTCTCTGCACTGTGGACCATAAGCTGTGAGAGGAGTCAGCCAGAGACTACGGAATGGGAAGGGAGGGAAGCCACCACTGGCCCAGGGACCCAGTGGTTGGCCTCCAAAGCTGGGCAGTGCTTGGAGTAACAAAGTGGCACCTAGAGTAGGCTGTGAAGGAAAGTGGGAGCCATTCATTTAATTCACAAATCTTTATTGAGTACCTACTGTGACCCAGGTCATATGGTTAATGTTTGGGAGTCTGATTCCCTAGTTCAAGCTATCACCGCCCACCAACTTCCCTTGATCCCAGAGCTTATCTCTCAATTTCTTTATCTTTTCCAGATTTGCAGGCTCATTATGAACGTGTGGCCCCAGACTGATGCTTGAGCTAAGAATGGAAGCTTGTGACGGTAGAAATTGTGACTTATTCAGCACCATATGCATTCAATACACTCTAAGTCTCTAGCACATGGCAGGCACTCTGTATGTATGTTTAATGTTAATACATTAACACTATGTATGTATCTGTATGTATGCTAATGTTTAATATACTTACTTCCCTCTCTTAGACCTTACCTGTTTGATTTTTTTCCTGTGCTATAATGTGAAATCGTCTTTTACACTGGGTAATATCTTAGACAAGTTTTCTATGTGTTTTTTAACTACTAAAAATTATTTTTATAATTATTGACTCTTCTTTCTGCAGACATTGGCTTCATGCCCTTGCCCCCTGACCATGATTCCTGGCTTCAGCTTCTCTGCTGATGGTCCCCCCCTTGTCCCAACCCTCTCTTCCTACTACACTAGTTGTTCCTCCTACATCCAGCCCTCTCCTGCTTCCTCTCCTGACCCCACAGGGAAGGCCTAGGCTTTCCCACCCTCCCTCAGCAGACGCCATACAGGCTGGTTTTACTTCCTCAATCCTCTGCGTCACCCATATATGCCCCAGTGAGAGTCTGAGCTCCTTGTTTTTATTGTTATGTTTTTATTACTAAAATCCTTAGTTCTTGTTTAGTCTTTTTCCAATGAAGAGGAATGTCTTCAGTGGCCCAAGTCTGCAGGAAGCCTGGGGCGGGGACATGAAGCATATGAAGTGGGTTAGGTATCTGAATCTCCATCTCCTGTCTCAGCTTGTCAGTGCTTCTGTCAAGTGCAGAGCAGGAGCACCCTGCTGCAGGAGCCTGGGCATAGTTGTGGGCAGGCTTGGTCTTTTAAGTTTCTCCATTCCCACCTTTTGCCCCTTTGTCCTACTATACTCTAACCGGGAGAGCATGTGTGTGGCAGCCCATGCTCCCATCCTCCGGGTCTCCAGGTCCTGTCCTGGGATGCAGACGGTGGTCTCCCGTGAAGCTCTTGCTCCACGGGCTCCTTGGCTTAGTTTTCCAGCATCTGCTCACAGGTCCGGGCCACGTCACTGAGCTTGAGGCGGGCATAATCCACTCGTTTCAGGGCCATCTGACAGTCCTTCCTTGAAGAGTAGCTGGAGCCCTCATGGGGCTGCCCTGTGGCCACCTACAGGACAGTGAGATTGATCAATGAAGCACCCCTTCCCTTACCCATCTCCCCAACCAGGCATCCCATCTCTTGTCTCATTTCTTCCCTGAGTGTGAATCCATTACGCCACATGGTAGCTGGATGACCTAGGGCAAATCACTTACCTTCTGTTAACCACATCTGTAAAATGGGGGCGACAATAACTACTTTCTAGAGTTGTAAGATTAGATAAGATAATGCAAAGTGTTTGGCACGTTGTAAAACTTTAGTAAATGGTGGCTGCTGTTGCAATGACTTCAAAACCCTCTCAATCCTGTCCCTTTAATCAAGATGTAGCCATCTGGGCTTCATGCCCCTGATGTCAGCAAGTTTCTAAGGGCAAAGTCCTGTGGCTTTGGCATTGTTTACAAGCCCTCTCCCAGGGCTCTTCCATCCAGTGGCTCATAAGATGCAACCCAGTGAAGTAGGCAGGGCTACCTTTAATTCTAAAGGAAGAAACCGGCCCTGGAAGAGAGGGGTCCTGCTAGGGTCACCTGGCCCGGTAGTGCCGGCTTGGGAGGTCTGGTCCTGCCTGGCTCCCAGGGCCAAAGCTCCGCCTGGGACCCCCAAAGGCTAAGGCAGAGGGCTGGGTGGGCGCGTAGCACCTCCGCCACACACACACACCTGGGTGAGGTAGCGGATCTGAGCCGACAGCTCCGCCTCAACGTGTTGCACGGACGCCGTGAAGGCTGCCGCCTGCCGGTCTAGGAGCCGCTCATTGGTTTTTTCCTTGGACAGTTCCAAGATCACTGTACCTGCCGGGGCGGAGAGAGGGCGGGGTTACCCGGAGACGGCCAGTACAGCCCCGCCCCAGGGCCAGCCCCTCCCACCCCGCATGCGCCGCGCATGCACCAAGATCCCTCCCCAACCCCCTTCTAGTCTCCGATTGGCGCATGTGCACGCGGCTCGGCCTTACTCTCGCTCCCTGCCCTTTGGTCGTCGTATCCCGAACCTGCATTTTGAAGAATGGCGCCGATTTCCCGTTCGATGTCTTCCAGGGCGCGTAGACGCTCGTTCGCCAGGCTGTAGGTAGCCATTGTCACTCTGGGAATCCTCCACGGGATTTTCTCGTTTTGCGAAACGCTGCGCTTGAGCCCGGAAGTGGCTGTCGTTTTGCGCCTGCGCGGAGAGCGGTCTCTCGCTGACACTACAATTCCCAGGGCGCTCAGCGCAGTCTCGCCTGTCTCGCTTCACCTGGTGAACTACAATTCCCAGGGTGTACTGCGCACGCCTAGGTCTGCGCCGCTGCTAGGGGAACACCTGTGGGAAGAGGTGGTATCAAACATTCCCTAGGTTGAGGCTGTTCAGACCTGTCCACTTTCACGACACAATCTTGTGGTCTATATTTCATTTCTTCTACCAGAGCTTATTGAGCGTCTGCTGGTGCTAGGTGATGATAGTGGGAGATCTGGGGTGTTCCTCCAGACTGGACAGCCATGGACCCTCTGTCTGCCTACCCGGCTCCGCCATCTGTCGGGGCCTGGGGAAAGCTTGACTTGGTGAGTGTTATATTATTCGCCCTAGCGCTTCCTGCTCAACAGGAGCCCAACCAAGACACAGACTGTCAATATATTGTCAGACGCTGGCTCCTTTCAGCCTTTTCCACTTTCCCTTCCTGGCTGCCTATTTCGTGTGCTCTGGGGATACAGAGATGAATGAGATGGACGCTCAGGTGGTAGTGGGATAGAATTTTCTTAGAGATATGCCCGAGGTGTGTCGCTGGGATCACAGAGAAAGGGTTCTGGGAGGAAGTGCTGCTTGAACTGAATCTTAAGGGTTAAGCAGGTGGATGAGAGGTTGCAATGGAAAAGGAAACCAGCACAGGCAAGTGCATGGTGCTGTGAAAAAGCCTAGCAAATTTGATGTACAGCGAGGGATTCAGTTTGACGGGAGTGAATGGAGTGTGGTGGTGTTTAGGTGTGACAGTGGTAAGACGAGTGGGGAGCCAGATCAGGAAAAGGCTTGCAAGCCAAGTAGTTTGCACTTTGTTCTGAAAGCATTTGGGAACCTTTGATGAAGGATTTTCAAGAAGTGTGTAATGAGCAGATTTACCTTTTTGGAAAGATCAATCTCAACAGCTTATGGAAGATTGAGAATGAAGTCACTTTGCTCAGGGTTAGCAAATGAATAGAGACTTTCAGTTACACTTGAGGAATCTAGCACTTAACTTCACTCCTTTCCTAAATCATAATAAAATTGTTCTTTTATAAAGGGGTCAAAGAGAAAGAGAGGAGTTATTAGCAAAACTTTAGATAGAAACTGGAAAACAGAAGGCTAAGTGTAAGTGATTTAGCAGTGAAGTGGTAAATAAGCCAGCAGTGAAGAAAGCTTAGAAGCACCTTGATGTACCCTTAAATTAGTGGCATCATGTACAACTGGGGTGTAGGTACTAAAATTAGGGGGGATTATTTGAAGTAGTTAGACCCCCCCAGATCTCCTCCTTTATGCTATATATCTTGACAACTACTCACCCCTAACCCATTAGATTACTGGAAGTTTGTTTGTTGGAGATGGAAAACAGAGGGTCTTTGGCATGGAGGGCACCTGGGCACGGTTGTATTGAAAACAGAGATTAAGTGAAAGTTTATTTACTGAAGCGTGGTTTCTAGAACTCTGGCAACCAGGCTTATTCCTTCCAGGTCAGAGACTGGAAGACTTATCTGGGGAATTTGATTAGTCAGAGAAAAGACCTAGGGGTATTAACATCAGGAGTTCCCCAACAAAGCAGTCAGCCACATCACCCTATAGTGAAACCCACAGTTGAAGTCCCAGCTGTTTCCATAGATCTTCTAGTCAACTTCTTAGCATCTCACCATTATCTGAGCAGACAGAAGATAAAGGATTTCTGTATATTTGAAGAAAGTTTTCTAATGAAAGGTAGAAACCAAAATAAACACGATAAAACAGAGCAACACCTTAGACAACACGGAGTAAAACTTAAGGAAAAAAACCCTATTGATTCTTAGGTAAGAGATTCTATAATAAAAGATTGAATCCAAGAAAGCACACTTGAAAAATAAAACCATGAGGGAAGGAATGAAAAATCTAGCAGAAGAGTTGAAAGAGAAATTGAGGAACTCTCCCAGCAAGTAAAGCAAAAGAAAAGAGATGGTATATAGGAAAGAAAAGATGAGAAAATTAGAGAATCAGTTCAGGGGGCTTAAATTCAACAAAGAGACAAGAGAAAATGAAGAGGAAGAAAAGACTTAACTTCCATATGAAAAGGGCCCATCAAGGCCCAGCATCAAGGTACATGATGAAATATCAGAACATTAGGCTCAAAGGAAATGGTCTTGCAAAGGCTTCCAGCGAGAGAACAGACCACATGCTGAGGATCAGCCTCTTAACAGTAACACTCCACAGTAGAAGAGGGTAGAGCAATGGCTTCAATTTTTTGTTTTTCGAGGAAGACTGGCCCTGAGCTAACATCCGTGCCCATCTTCCTCTACCTTACATGTGGGACGCCTGCCACAGCATGGCCTGTCCAGCGTTGCCATTTCTGTACCCGGGATCCAAACTGGCAAACCCCGGGCCGCTGAAGCAGAACGTGCAAACTGCTGCGCCACCAGGCCAGCCCCTGCAATGCCTTCAATTTTGTGGGAAAGTGATTTCCAATCTAGAATTCTCTACTCCAGCTGTGCTAGGGTGAAGGCTAAAAACACAATGACTCAACAAAATAGAACTTGATTGTTTCTCATAAAACAGTTCAGTCTGGGTAGTTCAGTGTGCTCCACAAATCTTATAGGGACCAAGGCTAGCAGTGCCGCTCTGCCATCCTTTAGGGTCTTATACTCAAAAGTGTGGTCTGTAGGCCAGTAGCACTGGCATTACCTAGAAGCTTGTTAAAAATGCAGAATCTCAGGCCCCACCCCAGACCCACTGAGTCAATTTGAAGATCCCGAGGTGATCTCTATGCATGGTGACATTTGAGAAACATTGCTCTAGGGCCTTGCTGTCTGCAGTGTCAAAGCTGGGTTGCTGCCATCTCTGGGTCACAGCTGGCAAGAAGGGGGAAGAGAAAATGTGGAGGAGGCACACCTGTCTCAGAGGACTGGCTAGGAAGTGGCCCATATAATTTTTACTTACATTCCATTAAATAAAACTTAGTCAAATGGTCTCACCTAACTCAGGGGTTCTGGGAAATTCGGTCCTTACCTACTTGGCCAGGTATTGTCCTAGCACCATGGACGGGTAGATTTAAGGGGATATCTGGACTCACATCAGCCAAACTGTCAGTAATGAAGATAGCATTTTGATAGGTACCAGGTCTCAAATTTTTCTCCCAAGAACCTTTTCTCAGGAGCTTATTAGAGTTAGACCCAGAAGAGGAAGATGCAGGAACTAAGGCCTTCAACTTGCAAGAGAGGTGAACAGGAACCCCCAGCTTTGGGTGAAGGGAGATCCAGGGTGACAGGCGTGAAGAACATCCAGTTCAGAATGGAGCAGATTAGAAGGCTCCCGGAGATATTTCTTCAAGGAGATGAAAGAGATGAACATCTGTTTGTTTTGAATGCATTGAGAGGACATATAGACTTCTGGAGGAGTGTATAGACAAGAATTAGTGATAAATTCAGAGAATAAGCAAATTCTTTAAATGTCAGTTATTCAGGGAAAACAAGTTTGTGCAAGAAGAGAAAGGTAATCAATATGCTACATGAGTCAGCCATAGATAACATTTGCATCAGCATAATGTAAAAATTGAATATTGATCTAACCCCAATGGATAGAATTCTCTTGGGAGTATAGGATCTGAGGGCAGTATGGAAAATGTTCCACGGTGGGGCACGGGGGTGAAAAGGAGCTCAATCTTCGCCCTATATGGCAGGAAGCCAGTAGATGATACTTAAAACAAAAATCAAGAAGTAACAAAATAATCCTGTTATTTATAGATATGGAGGTAAATACTAAAAGAAACATCTAAAGGAGGTGAAAGTAGTTGCCTCTGAGAAGGAAACTGGAGAGGGAAGGGGTCTACTCTTTATTGTAATAGGCCTTGCAGTATATCTGACTCCTTAAACTATGTTTCTGTGTAACTTTGGAAATAAAAACTAAACAGAAATAAAAAGTGAGAGAGGAGATAGAGATATACTTCACTGTGAAAGAGAGCTGAAGTGGAGGAGTGGTTTCCTTCCCTCCTTCCTTCCTCCTCCCTTCCTTCCTTCCTTCCTTTAATGCAAGAGACTTGTGTGGGTTTATTTACCACGGAGGAAGCACCAGGAGAGAGGCAGGTTGAAGAGGGGGGTGGTTTGATGATTCAAGGTCTCAGAGGAGGTGGGAAGGGAGCCATCTGAGCGCAGAGAGAGGGATTAGTTTTGAACTGGAGAAGGCATCCTAACCTTGGTGTGTAGGAGAATTGGTGTAGATGTCAGCGTTTGTCGGTAGGAGGTGGGAAATCGAAATCATTCATCCCTCAGAGCCTAATTTCTGTGAAAAATGGGAGGAAAAGTCCCTGTGAGTGTGAGGAAGGTTTGGAAAGTTAGTGAGTAGGATGGGAGCAGGAGCGGGAGGTGACTGAGGACATGGAGAGGACAAGGCGTTATCAGGTATTGAGAGCCCAGCTGAAGTTAGAGACCATAAGTTTGTAGGGGCCCCAAATCTATACCCAGCACCTAGCACAGTGTTGGCACCTAGGGTACGTTCAGAAATATTTGTTGAGTGAACAAATAAATACGGTGGTGTGATTCTTCTCTGGTAGTGTTGAAGTGGAGAAGGGCGGGGTGGTGGTTGGATAGAGTTAAGGGTGGGGTTGAGAGGAGGTATTGCGAAAGGAGAAGTTGAGGGTGCTAATGAGATACTGGTTGATATGATGATCTTGAAGTCTAGCCTGGAAAGAAAAGGAAGTTGTGAGAAATTGTGAGAAATTTCTCAAATTGTGAGAAAACAGAAGGGCCAAGAGATTTGTGACAAAAAACCACGAAGCCATCAAAAAAGTAATTATAATTGACTACATTAAAATAAAAAATTTATGAATTATTAAAAATACCAGAAGCAAAATACTTTGACACTAGAAGTGATGGTTACACAACATTGTTAACGTACTAAGTGCCACTGAATTGTATACTTTAAAATGGTTAATTTTATGTTATATGAATTTTACCTCAGTTAAAAAAAAACTAGAAACAAATTCAAAAGGCAAATGACAAACTAGGAAAAATATTTGCAAAATATATGACAAAGGGCTAATTTCTTTACCATATAAAGAGCTCTTAGAGTGCATTAAGAAAAAGAACATTGGGGCTGGCCCTGTGGCATAGCAGTTAAGTTCACCTGCTCTGATTTAGAGGTCCGGGGTTTGCTGGCCCGGATCCAGGCACAGACTTATGCACGGCTTATCAAGCCATGCTGTGGCAGGTGTCCCACATATAAAGTAGAGGAAGATGGACACAGATGTTAGGGCCAATCTTCCTCAGCAAAAAGAGGAGGATTGGCAGTGGATGTTAGCTCCGGGCTAATCTTCCTCAAAAAAAACAAAGGAAAAAGAAAAAGAACATCAACTCAATCAATCGGGTCATCCTCACTCATAATCAAAGAAATGCAAATTAAAACTAGGATGATACCATATTTCACCTGCTTGATAGGCAGGATCAAAAAGATGCTCACCTTCATTGACCCAGCAATTTTACTTTTAAGAATTTGTCCCACAGATATATTTATATGCGCAAAAAGACCTATCTTCAAAGATAAATATTGTTTGAATTAGCAAAAGAGTGGACATCCTTCACGTCCATTGGTAGGAAATGTAAAAGCAAATGACATCTAGGCAATGGAAAGTTATGCAGCTCTGTAAAGGAATGAGGTAGAGTTAGAGTATTGTTAAAGGGATGCTCTCCTAGCTACACTCTTCAGGGAAAGAAGCAAGGTGTAAAGAGTGTGCACACATGCTGCTGTCCTGGGGAGACAGAGTCCTACATGTGTAACTGAGTCTGAAGAATATCTTTGGCAGAATAATCAAGCAACTGGTGATGGTGGTTGCCTGTGGGACTGTGAACTGGGAGGCTGGGGATCAGGAGCAGGACGGAGCCTTCTTTTTAGTTTACTGTTTGGGGTTTTTTTTTTTTGTTTTGAAACTATGTTTTTTAAAAAGCCCTCTTAAAAACATTAAAAACATAAAAAGCTAAAAGGAAAAAGGCATTGTCTTTCAAAGTGTGCAAATTCAAAATCCAGATTCATGGATTCTTCCTGGGACCTACTGAATCAGAATCTGGGAAGGTAGAGCCTGGGACTCTGTCTTTTTCGTGCCTCCCAGAGGATTCTGATTCACCTGAAGAAGTTTGAGATCCATGGGCCAAGAGCTCAGAGGTCAAGGAACAGGTTCACGGGAGTCAGAGGGATGCCAATGGTTACTCCATGTGATAAAGACCAGGGTGTGCAGGGTAGGCTGCTCCTGTGATGGAGTGGGCAAAGTCATTGGCATTTTGGCAGCACTTAAAGCCTGTGGGTAAATAATGATTTAATTAGATGTCATGAGCGATAACATAGACTAAAGGCCTATTTGAGCTGCCCCGTCTGCCTTCCCAGCCTCATCTGAAACTACTTTACCCTTGGCTATCTCTGTCCTAGTCCCTCTGGCTTCTTTCAGTCCCTGAAATGTGCTCTGTTCCTTCCTGCCTTCACACATGGCATTGCCATTGCCCGGAATACTTGCTCTTCCTCATCTTCCAGTTCTCTGCTCACAGGTCACTTCCTCCAGGGAAATCTGCCCCCAACTCAGCTTAGGTCAGAACTCCCTGTCATGCCTTCTCATAGCTCCTGTACTTGTCCTCTGGAGCACAGTGCAATTAAATAATTAGGGAATGACTTAATATTTGTTTTGGTCACTGCTGTGTTCCTATACTGTGTCTGGCACATAATAGGGACTGAAAATCAAAAGTGATCATGGAATGAATGAATGAGCCGTAAGAGAAAAAGGAGAGAAAGCTTGGGCCACAGGAGTGGGAGTAGGGGGTAGAGGTGAGGAATGTCAGTGGAGTGTTGCTGCCTCCCTCCCACCCAGCCTGGGGCTCCCACTCAAGCCACAGGGTCCCTGATAAGCGTCAGAGGAGCAGCAGTTTGATGGAGGTTCTCACACTTGCCCAGCAGCATGACTCTTTGGCTGCCCAAAGCCTTGGCTTCTGTTTTAGAATGTAAGTACCAGGTTCCGTGGAGATGTCGTGTGGCTTCTGTCTGGTGAGGCCTCTAGCTGTGGGTCGACTGAGCCCCAGGAATGGACTGCTTGAGCAACCACAGGAGCGGTGGAAATGAACACAGCAGGTCACCATGCGGTCATGTGTGTTGGCCGCAGCAGGTAAGAGCCTGCCCTGCCCAGCTCCCAGGGGCATCTAGTCTGCAGGCAAGTGAGTTCTTATTCCCCTTGTAAAGGAATAAGTTTACTTTGCAGCTTTACCCAACCGTACCCTTGACTGTGGACTGACCAAATCAAAGTTTTGATGTTTACGTTGGAACACAGGTATAGCCCAGTCATTCGGTAAACACTTATTGACAGCCTGTGGGCTGGGTGCCATGCAGGTGCAGAGTAGAGACTGGGTCCTCACCCACAAGCTAACAGAGTCACGGATGAGCACGCTGTATTCACCTTAAATGCTACATAGAAAACACACACCCTCAGGCCTATTAAAAGGTTTATTTTCTTCTTTATGTTCAGAAACAAAGAAGTGGCCTTGCCCCCCAAAGGGTCTCATCTTGAAGGACTGGGAGCAGAGATAGTGACAGGAGGGGATGTTGGTGTGAGGTTGAATGTGGGAGTTCTTTCTCCCCTCTTTCTCTACTATCACTCCCCTTTTCAGTGTCCCTCTCCAGAATACTTAGGTGTGAACACAGCTTGCCACCCATTGGGGGGTTGGGGAAGCAGAGCTGTAGTCAAAAAATTAATGCCCATGTTCAACAAGAGATGAGTCCAGTGCGTATCTAGGGGGGATGGGGGAGGAAGGAAGGGAAGGGGATGGTTGAGGAAGCTGCTGGATGGAGGGGAAGGGAAGAGAGGCTGGGACCCCTCCAACAACAGTGGGGATCTTGGTCCTGCCCCTACCTCTCCCAGCACCATCCACTCCCTTCTTCCAGCCCCCCTTCCTAGCAGAACTGGTCGTCGTAGTCCTCATCCTTCATCCCCTTCAGCCGAAGCCGGGCAAAGTCCTCAAACACAATGTCGTCATCTGTGGCATAGCTTGGTGACAGAAAGGAGGGGGTGAGGTGAGGGCTTCGGACCCTCCTCTCAACCTCCCACTCCCCTCCTAGAGACCCAGGTATCAGAGCAGCAACAGGACTGCTGGTTTTGCGAGAAGGGACAAAGAGTGGGCAGTAACCAGCAGCTCACAATGCTCAAAGTCATCGCGATTTGATGTTTCAACCATCCCTCCCCCAAGAGAAAAAAATAGGGGGTAGAGGGTAGATTGGAATGTTACAGGAATCTTTGTGCAGAGGGTCAAAGGTCGGAAGACAGGGGATGAGTCTCTTACTTGGTATCAAATTCAATGAGGTTGGTGTCCACAGGGGCATCTGTTTCAGGAGCAGCTGAGGGGAGCAGGAGAGGGGGTGGGTGGGTGGGTGCTGGAAGGCCAACTTTTTTGCACTGGCCTTGCTTCAGGCCCTCCGTCCGGGGGCTTAGGGTGGATGGCATGCTCACCTGACTGGGGTCTGGGAAGGGTGATGTGGTCATGGGGCTTGGGGTGCATAAGAACAAAAGGTAGCTCCACAGAGACATCCCTGGGGAGGGAGAACGGTGGCATGAAGCGAGAACGACAATGCAGAGCCAGAGGAGAGCACTACAACCCCCCACCTCAGGCTCCCCGACTGCACTCACCCGCCGCGAGACACCACCAGCTTCACCTTGACCCTGTAGGACACCAGGATTCCCAGCACCTCCTTGTTGGCACCCTCCTTCACACTGCAGTTGGGGGGAGGAGTTGGACCAGGCCCCAACGCCTTGCATCCCAGCCCACGCCTCCCATCAGGACTCTGAGCAGGACCACAAACTCGCTCCTGCAGCATAGGCTGTGCTCTTATCACGGTAAAGTACCTCATGGCATTCTTCCGTGCAGAACCCTCCCGTGGCTTCTCACCTCTCTCACGGTAAAAGCTGAAGTCCTTGGGACCTAACAGCCCTGCAGTGCCTTGCTCTCATTTGGCCCTCTGACCCCACCTCCTACGCCTCTCTTTGTAGTTCATTCTCACCATGCTGGCCTCCAAGCCTGCTGTGTGTGCTCATGCAGTGTGTACTCTGTACAAAGGTGCCAGTGGGGCTGAAATCCAGCCCTTACTTTGTGAAGATGTGGATCTCTGGGGCTGCTCCTGCTCTAAGGCACAGTGGCCCCACAGAGGCCAGGAGTCACCCTGAGGCTCTTCCTCAAACACACGGGGCCCGGTCCACCTCTGACTCTTTGTGCTTGCCGTTCTCTCTGCTTGGAGCACTCTCCCTGCTTGTTCACATCGCCTACTTCCTTTGGATCCTTACTCAAAATGCCCCTCTGGACTATGCCTTCCCTAGTCACCTTATTTAAAGTTAACGTACCCTGCCACTCTCTCTAAACTTTGTATCTTCCTCCCCTGCCTTGCTTTTCCTCCTTGACACTTGTCACAAGACATGCTGTATATTTTACCGTTTATCTGTTTTGTCTGTCCTCCCTCCCCTAGAATATAAGAGACTTTTTCTCTCTTCTGTTCACTGATAGAGCCCTGGCACCTAGAACAGAGGACGGCACACAGCTGGCACTGAACGAACATGTGTCTCCTGGGCTGCAGGAGCCCCCCGCCCCCCCAGATCTAGCTCCCTCCCTCACATGGTGCTGGAGGCCAGGTTAGTGTCCTCGTGCTTGAGCTTCCCATCCAGGGCAAGACCACGCTTCTCCCGATTGTTGCTGAGCAGCGGAGTTATGGTGTACACCTTACAGAACGTGGAGCTGGGAGATACCTGGTCACTGAGGGTGGGGACAAGACGACAAGACTCTTGGAGGGCCAGGCTGGGCAAGGGGGCAGCATCTTTCCCACCACTAGCCCCTTCTCTCCTTGGGAATGGGTCACAGGGAGTAGGTTTTGTCTCAACCTGCTTATGAAAATTCACAGCTCAGAGCCACTGGACTGTGGAGGGAATGCCCTTGTAAGTGGAGATAGTTTGGGAAGAATTCTGCCCCCACCTCACATTCATCTGGGCCTACTCTTTCCCCGAGGTTGGGACCCAGAGCTGTTCTGATACTCACTCTTGTTCGATCTGAGCCACAGGACACTTGTACTGGGCAGTGCTGAAGAGGCAGATGTCAGCATACTGTCTCACTGTGGGGTGGGGTGGGGTGAAGCAGCTCTGCATGGAGCACAGACTACTGCCCCACTGCAGACCATGTGGCAAGGGCTCCAGGCCTCAGCCCAGCACCACCCCCACCACTGTGACACTTGGCCCTTCCCATAGTGGTAAACACAGGGGGGCGGGGAGGGGGGCAGCCCAGTATCTCATCCTCTGACAGCCTGAATTCTTTGAGCTCTGGGGGGCCTCCCGCACTGGGCTATGTCCTTGGGGCTGAGATCTCGCCAGAAGCCACATGTGCAGCAACTCCCTCCCCTGAGACCCCCTTCCGACCCCCACCTCCTACCAGAAACTTTGATCTTCTTGACAGTCTTGGTGGAGTTGTTGGTGACATGGACATTGACATTGAGGGGCTCCCCGTGGTAGTACAGCTTTTGAGGGGAGGGGCGTCAAGTTAATTGGCTCTGTTTTCACTGGTCCCATTATTACTATTGACACAGACACGCTGCTTGGCTTTCCCCCTCTAAACCCAAGCCCTCAGCAACTCTCCACACCCAGCTAAGGCAGCCTCCTTTAAAAACGCCATCCTGACACGTGGCTTACCCCCTCCCCCCAGGGTCTGGCCTGCACTGTAGCACCTGCATCACCCTCTCACACCCCACCTCCTTGTCCAGGGAAGCCTCAAGGTGCAGGGACCGGTCAGACATGAGGAAGTGGCGTGTGGTTTCAGCTGAAGGCTGGGGGCCAGGTTTCTCTGGGGCAAACTGCACCTTTCGGATCACCAGACGCACAGAGTTCCTGGGGGTGGAAGGGGTGAGTCCTCAGACACCCAAACACCCGCTCTCACCTCCCACAGGGGCCTGGGGCTCCTGGGAGCAGGGAGGGAATGGTCAAACCACAGGGGAGCTTCCTTCCCTCACCTTTTGTGGCTTTTCTCTTCTATTGATTTGGCACAGAAGGCTCGAATCTCAAAGTCTACCCCACAAGCCTTGGGAGGGGGAGGAAAGGTCACATCTTACACAAGGCCCCTGCCGCCACCACCACTCCCTTCCTTCCCTCTTCTGCCGTCTTGGGCAAGGACTCTCGCCCCATCATGGTCTGAGGAGTACAGAGCCTGAGTCTTGCTCCTCTGCCTCCCTGAGGCCCAGCACCTGGTAGAGGCTCTGTCCTGGCTGTGCAAGGTGAGCCCCTAGACCCAGGTACCTGCAGGTCGGGAGCAGGAGGCAGTGTCACATGTGAGCAGTGACCATCCCATACACATGCCACTTCCACTGGGGACATTTCCTACCCTTAGTTCCACCCTGGCTTCTCCTCACCAGCCCACTCCCCTCTCAGGTGTGCCCCCGGCTCCTGCTGGACCCTGTTCTGCCCTAGGAGCTCTCAGAGCCATTCCTCCCATACCTTCCCTGTGTCCTCTGGGCCCGGCTGCAGTGTGACGGAGCAGGGCAGATTCTGGGGTATCTGTGGCAGGGGAAAGGGGAGGCTTCAGTTCCCCCAGAAAGCCCCCAAATCTTCCTCCCAATCTCAATTTAAGAGGCTGGGGAAGGACTCCTGGGGATGAGAAAGGAAGAAGGAAGGGGTCCCAGGGAGGAGGCAGAGAGGCAAGGGCTTCTGAGTGCAGGGTGACCCTGAAGGGAGGTGGGTCAGGGCCCCTTTTACTGTTTCTTCCAGATCTGCCCATAATAGGTGCCTCACCCCCCAAACAGTCCCAGACCCCTGGCCCTGCAGATGGTGGGGGGCATCCTCACTGTGAAAAAAAAGGGGTGGGCATGCTGGCCCAGCTTCCTCAGCAGCCGGTCCTGCAGGCGGGTGGGGGGCCGGGGCGGGTTGGGCATTGGGGGGAAGGCCTGGTAGGTGGCGATGAACAGGTCTTTGCGGAAGGACAAGCCCAGCACATCCAGGTCCTCGCGGCCATAGCGGAAGGCGCAGGTGAGGGTCACAAACACTGGCAAGGGAGGGCAAGGTGAGGTGGTCAGGAGCCCCTCTTTCCCAGTACCCCAGTACCTAGCAGCAGCTGCTCCCTCCTCAGCAGCATAAAACCTGCCTGAATCCTACTCCTGGCTTCTGCCTCAGCCCGCTACCTCTCTGGGGCCCCTCTCAATGCCAGTTCCCTTCTCCAACTCCCTACCTCCCCTTGGGCCTCTGGACTTGGGGCCAGTACCTTTGCGATCCTTCAAGTAGTCGGGGTCCACAAGCACCACACCATCTGGAAGGAGACACATGAACTCATTTCCTGTCCTGGCCTCTCCTCCATTCCTGGGCCCAGGAACTTCTTCCCCTCTTGGGGGACGTGATGCCACTTTCTGGGCACTTACCTACAGGATCCACTTTGTCCAGGTGATCTACAAAGTCCCGCTTGCCCAAGTATACGGTGAGCTGAGGATGGAGAGGGGTCACAGGGAAGATTGGATAGGAGGGTGGCAGGGCATCAGAGCCCTCAAAAGTGGCTGGCCTGCCCTGTTCTTCCCAGGCTGGGGTATTGGAAGGATCTTCTCCGGTTTCCCCGCAGTAGGGTTGGAAAGGGAGGGTGGTGGGGCTTTTAGCCACCTTGAGGCTTTTTAGCTGCTCCCTAATATCTTTTCACACCTCTGCCCAACAGTCAGGTGTGTGAGTCCTCAGGGAGAACCCGGTCCTAGGCAGCCAGTTAGAGAGGGGCTGTCAGCCTCACTCATTCCCCTCAAGCGGTTCTGGGATAAACAGGCCATAGCCTAGGAGACTGTTCACCGTTCCAGCCCCAGGCACCCTGGGTGGCTCCTAAGAGGGCTACAGGCATGGGCTTCTGGCTCCTCCCCCTTGGTCTTGCTTAGGGGCCCAGGCCTGTCCCCACCCCGCCCTGTAGCTGGCTCAGGCTCAGGCGGAGCAGCCTTTGTGGCAAGGGGCTTCAGGAGGGGAGGAAGTCGGCTCTTAGCTGTCACAGGAAGTGGGGAGCTAGGGGTTGGGGATCGGCTGGGGGCAGGCTAGGCTTTGCAAGGGCCTAGGGAGGGTCAGGAGGAGAAGCACTGTGGGAGACTCACCTTGCAGTTAGGGCTTGACTTCTTGAAGACCCTAACAAAACAGAAAGGGAAACCCCACTGCCTCCCTCAGACTCAGCAAGGACCCCCGCGCCAGGACCTTGTCCCTCCCCAGCCTGAGCAGAGCTCACCCAGGAGTCCTGTCTGGAGGCTCTGGGGCTTTGCCCAGCCCTACCACCTCCCACTGCTTCTGGGAAGGAAAGGCAACCACAGGTCCTTAATATTTCCAACATGGCAACCCCTCCTTGGTCCACCCTTACTAGTTCCCCACCTCCTGTGCCACTGGGTGCCACAGGAACCACCCAGGTTCCTCCCAGAGAACCTCCCCCAGGGAGACCCGAATGGGCAGGTCGCAGCAGTGTCTGTGTAAGACCTAATCAACCCTCCTTCCATCTTCTCTGGTCTCCAGCTCCAATGACAGCTGGAGTACTTGGAAGAGCAATGGCCCTGGCCTTTGCCTCTAAAGTGCTCTACTGTAGGCGCTACCTAAGTGTGACCCTACTCCATTAACCTCCAACTGTCCTCATCTCTGATCTCAGCAGCTTAAAAGCCTATTTGTCTTTCAACGCCCAGCTCAGATACCACTTCCTTTATAAAGCAGATCCACTGGTCACCCCTTTTTTTGGGCTCCTGTCACACCTTGTTTATGCTTTACTTGTGGTGTGATAGCACACAAGGGCAGTTAGCTGTGTATCATCTGTCTCACCAGACAGAGTGTGAACATCAGAGGCCTTATTCATTTAGGCATCCCCAGCACCATGCCAGCCATACGACAAAGATGACAAGCTGGCTAGCATTTATTGGGTGAATACTGTGTGCTCAGCACTGTTTCAAGTGTTTCACGTAATTTAATACTCTTAATAACCCAATGCTGGAAGTCCTAATATTCCTATTTTACAGTTGAGGAAACTAAGGTACTGGAAAGGTCAAGTATCTTGCCTAAAGTCACAGTGTAAATGGTGGAATTCAGATAAAAACAGAGCCAACCCGGCTCCAAGTCCATGCATTAGTCACTAAACCATTATACAGTTGTCCCTTGGTATCTGCAGGGGATTGGTTCCAGGACCCCTGCGGATACCCAAAACCGCAGATGCTCAAGTCTCTTATATAAAATGGTGTAGTATTTGCATATGACCTATGCACATCCTCTCAGATACTTTAAATCATCTCTAGATTATCTATAATACTGAATACAATGTAACTAGCATTGGTATTGTTTAGGGAATAATGATAAGAAAAAAAGTCTTTACATGTTCAGTACAGACACAACCATCGTAGGCCTTTAGATCCGTGGTTGGTTGAATCTGCGGATGTGGACCCTACAGATACAGAGGGCCGACTGTACTACCCTGCCTCTGTAATTGACATCAAGTTTGTTGAATCGAAGGAGATTTGCTTTCCAGTTGCCGAAACAGTTTAAGGGAGCACTCCACCCATTAGGAGGGTGGGGAAGTGTCTGGCTGCTCCAATGCTCTGGCCACTCGTGGGCTTGTTCTTTGCTGTACCACCTTACAGTCCACTCCCAATTCACTGGCTTGGCAGTGATCCCTGGGAAGGGTCCCCAGATAGTAGAAACTGAAATCCTGCCAACTGGTCCATCCCTTCTCCAACCCCACCACTTGTTTCTGCTATAACAACTTCAATTGCCCCTTCTTCCCAGAAGGCCAAGCTATCCAAATGCCATAAGGCAGAGGGTATGGAGGTCCCCAAGTATTCCCATTCAATAAAGGAGAGTAAGCATTGATATGGTGGCAGCAAGAAAAAGCACCCCATCTCTTGTCCCAACTTGGGGGATGCTTACTATGGCATCATCCAGCTCTCCTTCCCCTTTGCTTCCGATTTCCCTCTTTGTCCCAGTGTTTCTTCCAATTAGGAGCCCTGGCAGAGGGCTGCAACAGCCACAATGAGTTGGCCAACTGGAGTGTGGCTTTGGAATAACTGCCCTGGAGCAGCTGCAGGGCACCTGCCCTTTGGATCCTAACCCAGCCAACACCCTGCCAGGCTAGGGGGGAGCAGCATGTGTATACTGAGGCTGGCCAAGGAGGCAGAGTGTTGGGGTGACCATGGAGGTGCCCAATGAAGGGGGGCAGCAGAAGCAGATGCCCCCTCGCACTTCCTGCTATTCTCTTCATTTTCTGTGGCCCAGAATTTGATGGGGGTGGCAGGAATTGTGCCAAGTCAGCAGTCCCCCTTTGGTCCATCAGTCCTCCTCCCTGAACCACATAACGGAAATTGGGGGCCTCCCTCAAGTTAGCGACTTCCCCTTTCTCTGGGGGTGTTTAATCTCTAATCTAGGACACCAATCCTCCTTCTGATCATCTCTCTCCAATACTAGTCAACTTGGTGCTCAGAAGCCTGGGTTCTCCTACTCTATGGGTGGAGAGTGGTGGGCTGATATGATAGTGTTTTGTAGAATAAGTGACAGCTTAGGACCAGGGTCCCATTCCTGATGCCCTCTGGATAGAGACATACAGCCCCAATCTTTTCCTCTTTTGCTCCTGCTCCCCAGGGACTCAGGCATGCACCCACTGTCCCTTTAGGGGTGTTGGGTCACAACAGGAAGTGGATTTTGCTAGAGACCAAAAAAGAGAACTCGAGGTGTCAGTGGAAGGAAAGAGCCTCGATTGCACAGAAAACATCCGGGGAGTGGATGGCGTGCCCAGGGCACATACTGCCTCCCCTCACCCCAGGGAAGAAGGGCAAGGCCCATAATCGAGGAGGGTCGCCGCGCACTCTGCTCCCCCAAGATGAAGCTGTTGCTCCTAGCAACCCGGGGGAAGGCAGAAGTTTGGAAGCGGAGGCGGCCCTCGGGACAGTGGGGGCAGCCCAGCTGCCTGTAGGGTATTGGACAGGAGGCTTTCCAGTGGCTCGGCACGAGTCTAGGGGGGGATCCCCCTCCCGGCACCCAGCTTGCCCATACCCGACCCCTTGGGACTGGCCACCTGCTCCTCCTTCCTCCGCCCCTGCATCGCAGCCTGCACCGGAGAACCCAGTCGTCCGGCCTCCACATCCCTGCGAGAACCCAGATGCCGGTTTCCTGATCCCCTTCAGCCCTCGCTTTCTGCAGGGTTCCCAGCATGCGTCTCCCTCATTATCCTCGAGGACCTAGGCGTGCGGCCCCGAATGGCTGGCCCCTAGGGACCCAGGCGTCCGGCCCCCGGATTCTCTCCCGGGTGGCCTTGTCTGGGGACCGTCCCGGCACCCGCCCTGGGCCGCCGCCCACGTCCCGCCGCGTGGCCCCACCTCCCTTACCTGGTCCCGGGTTTCTCCCCCATGGTGCGCGCGCCCGCCGCCCGCCCGGTTCGCGGCTCGCTTGCAGCCTCCAAGCCCGCTGCCAAGTCCCTGCTCCTCCCCGCGCCACTGCGCAAGCGCGCCCTCGGCTCTTTCTCCTCTCCCCCTCCCCTCCGGGCCCCCCCTCGATCCCGGGGAACAGGGGCCAGATGCCGTCAGCCCGGATCGCGCGCGCCGCGGCGCTGCCCGCCTTCTCCTCACAGACACGCGCGGCGATTGGCTCCGCCCCCGCCCCCTCCGCGCTCTATCCCCACCCTTCCCGAGGGATCTCTCCCCGGCGGGCGCTGTCTCTACTCTCTGCTCTTCCCGCCCATCTCTCCGCCCCTCCGCACTCGGTTAGAAACTGATTTGGCTCCCTTAAACGAAGGCTCCCGCCTTCCAGAAGATTAGAGCCCTTGATTGGCTCCCTGCATCCAGAACCCTGCAGGGGTTTCCACCCCTTTGTTTGCTTTCTCTGTGGCGGCGGAGGCGATTAGAGTGTGGGGGCGGTGCAAGCAGCTCGAGCACAGTCTGGGAAGGAGGATGAGGGATAACACACGTGGGTGAGCGGTTCCACTTGCGTGGTGCTTGCCTTAGCGCGCGCCGCTCACCCGCTCATCCCAGAGCTTGCAGCCTTCTTTGGACCGCCCTCCCGCTTCTTTCTTGTAGCGTGTCAGCTCCCCCTGGTGTCTCTTTTTGAGCTTCGCAGGGTTACTTTTCTAATTGCTCCAACTACCCATCTCCTCCGTCCACTCACCGCAACTAATGTCCATCCACCCACCCACTCACCCATCCGTTCATTCCTTCCTTCCTCCCTCACTATCATCCCACCCACCCATCCACCCATCCGTCCATCCATCCATCCATCCTTCCATCTATCCATGCTTATTTTGTGCTAGTCACTATGCTAGGCGGTGGGTACACAGACATTAGTTAACATGGCCCTTGCCTTCCGAATAGTATAGTTGAGGAGACACATAAAATGGTATTATGATCCCAGGAATGCTATAATAGAGGTATGACTCAGAAGACAAAGCAACTACCAGCATTTAGCTGGGGCGGGGGTGGAGGGAGTGCAGGCTGTACAGAGGAGGGGACATTTGAGGACAATCTTTCTGAATAGTGGGCAGAAGTTGAGAAAGGGTATTCCAAAGAGAGAAAGGTGAGGCACATCTTGTTCTGAAGTGTTTGTGGGGATAGATGGCAGGAGAGAGAAGACTGAGGAGGAGGCTGGAACAGTTAAAAGGGAGATTTTGTATAGCAGGTGAGGGAATGAGAGTGGGGCCCTGCCCTGGAGGAGGACACATGGATCCAGTAGTAGTTTTTTAAGCAAGGAAGTGGCATCATGAGATTTATCTTTTAGGCAGCTAGTTCTGGGCAATGAGGAGGGTGGAGGGAGTGGGGCAAGGCTGTTGCAGATTAAAACTAGTCAAGGGGAGATGATAAACGATAGAGTGGAAAGGAGAAGAGGTTGAAGAGTCATTTCTAGGGCAAAATTGACTGGACTTGGGGAGGATGATGGATGACTGATATTTCTGGATTGAAGGAGTTAAAGAAGTTTTTCTTCTTCCATCTCTTTTCTCATACTCGCCGTCTTCCCCAAATGAATTAACTGTACACTTCTCCCTCCACTTTTCTATGCACACAAGACAGCTTCTGAGATCATGTTTAGGGTTCAAATACGGATCTTGCCCACCAGCTGCCACTTCCCCACCCCTCAGTTCTTTCACCACCTTCTGAGTTCACTCTTCACCCCTTTCAAGTTTAGATCATACATTTCTTTTTCTTTCTCCTGAAGAAGATTTGCCCTGATCTTATATCCACTGACAATCTTCCTCTTTTTGTATGTGAACTGCTGCCACAGCATGGCCACTGACAGATGAGTGGTGTAGGTCCATGCCCAGGAACCAAACCCGGGCCACCAAAGAGAGCGCACCAAACTTAACCACTAGGCCACCTGGGCTGGCCCTAGATGATACATTTCTTTTAGACTCATGAATCGCTTTTGTCAAAGGGTCAGCATCAGAAGGTAATGAGATCTGTATTGCTACATATCTAAAGTGCTTTTGGAACTGAAAGATAAGTGGTCTACATGGCATAAAAACAACTGTATTAAAAGATATTAATATAAGGACAGCTTTAGAAAGACAGTAAAGAAGGCAAGAAAAAAGGAAAGAGATACACCATATTCTAGGTGGGAAAAACTTTCATTATAAAGATGTCATTTCTCTGCAAATTGTCTGAACATTTAATGCCACATAAAATAACGAGACTTTTTGGGGGAGCTTGATTCTAAACATAATCAGAAGAATTAACTTTCAAGTATAGCCAGGAAAATTTTGCAAAATAAGAGTACAGCAGGCATTTGTCTTACCAGATAAGAAAATTTATGTTACAATAATTAAAATTGTATTATTGGTGCAATAATACTAAATAGAGCAATGAAACAGAATAGAGTCCAGATATAGACCCACATGGTAGCATTTTGAGTCATTGGAGAAATAATAGCAGATTCACTAGGGTTGCGACAATCAGCTATGTGTTTGGGGACAACAAAAGTTATATCTCTACCTCATACCTTAAGTAAATTCCAGATGGGTTAAAGATCTAAATGCACAGGGTAAAACTATGAAAGTATTAGGAGAAAATACAGGTGAATATTTTTATAATCTGGGAGGTTAGGAAAAGCATCTCAAGATATCAAACCCCACGGCTAACACTTTATAGTATTTACCATGTGCCAAACATTGTTCTAAGCACTTGACAAACATCAATTAATTTCGTCCTCACAACCGTATGAGTTGAGGGTCTATAATTATCCCCTCTTTACAGATGAAGAAATGGAGGCACAGTTGAGTAACCTGCTGGCTCACATGACTGGAAAGAGGCAAAGCTGGTGTTTGTACCCAGCAGTCGAGCCCCAGAATCTGTGCCCTTAATCACAACACCTTACTTCCAAACGACTGAGATTAAAAATTAAATAAAATAAAAAGACAAATTGGAAGAAACCTCTTGCAACCTTGCAACACATATAACAATCAACAATAGGGGCCGGCCCCGTGGCCGAGTGGTTAAGTTTGCAAGCTCTGCTGTGGTGGCCCGGGGTTTCACCGGTTTGAATCCTGGACGCGGACATGGCACCGCTCATCAGGCCACGCTGAGGCAGCATCCCACATGCCACAACTAAAAATACACAACTATGTACTGGGGGGCTTTGGAAGGAAAAATAAAATCTTTTAAAAAAAAAGTAATTTCTTAAATCTACAAAGAGTTCCTACAAACTAATAAGATAGAGGTGAAAAACTCAATAGGAAAATGGGTAAAGGGCATGAAAAGTAAAGAAGAAATACAAATGTCTATTAAACATATGAAAGTTACTCCATTTCACTAATGATCAGGAAAAACGAGTTAAAAGAAGGAGATATTTTTCATGTTTCAGACTGACAAAATTTAAAAAGATAAATAAGCCTAGTATCGGGATGATGTCTAAGGCATAGAGCTCTACTTTACATGGTTGGCCGGGGTTTAAATCGATGGAACTTCTAGAGGGCATTTTGCCATTTCTTGTCAAAATTAAAAATAGGCATCCTCTTTCATCTGATACTCAATCATTTATTCACTCAACAAATCTTTACTGAGCACCTTTTACGTGCCAGGCACTCTTCTAGTGATGAGAATAAAATAGGGAAGAAGACAAGACACCTCTCGTGGGGTTTGTATTTAGACAGAAGAGAGTCAATAAATAAGAAAATGCGTAAATTTTGGATAGTGCTATGAGTTATAAAAAAAAATAAGGGTAACGTGATAGAGGGTGATGGAGGAGGGAATGGGGACTTCTTAAAAAAAAAGGCGCCCTCTCTGAGGATGGCAAGATGGTATCAGTCATGCAGAATCAAAGGATGGTTTTTCTAGGCAGAAGCAGCAGCATGTGCAAAGGCTCTGAGGTGGGAATGGGCTTGCTAGAGGATAGAAAGAAGGCTAGTTGGACTCAAGGATAGGGAAAGAGAGGGAGAGTGATACATCTGGTACATGTTGAGGTCAGAGAGGTGGTTATGGTGGGGTCATGTAGATTACAGAAGGCCAAGCTGAAAGATGGGATTTCATTCACATATCTCCAGGACACTGAAGGGCTTTAAGCAGGGAGTGACAAGAACTGACTTAGATTTGGAAAGACCTCTCATTGCTGTGTGGAGAAGGGACAACCAAGGGCCAAGAGGGAAGGAGGGGAGCAATGAAGGGGCCTTTGAAGGAGGCTATCAAAAGAGGCCAGGTGAGGGAGAATGGTGAATTGGACTACAGTGGTACTGAAGGTGGAGAAATAGAGAAAAAATAACCCTACTGGGTTAATATATTTTGGAGGCAGAATGCCAGGATTTGAGGAAGGATTAGAGGGCAGTAAGAGTGGAAAAAAGATGACTCTTGGATTTGCCTTTAATTAGATTAAAATTATTGGATTATCTTTGTGCACAAAAGCACACATAGAAGTATTTGAGTGTCCACTAAAGTGTATTAGTGAAAAACTGGAGCAGCTGGAAGTATTCAGCAATAGGATCGTTAAATCACGGCGCTCCCATTTCATTGTACCATGCAGCATAAAAAACAGCGTAAAGGCGCCCGCGATATATATTGAGGGAAAAAAGCCAAGTGCAGACCCTGCTCTTGTCAAATATGCATCTTTGTTTTTGTGCAGAGACTAATATTAGGCAAGTATACACATTACTGGGAGAAGGATTTCGGGGGAGAGTGGGTTTCTCTTTTTACTTTATGCCCTCTGTATTGTTTGAATTTGTTTTCGCAAGGCGCGTGTATTGTATCATTTCTGTAGTTGTAAATGCAGTTAAAAACGTCTTATTTCAGACAACGGGGCCAGTTCTTTAGGTATCAGTGACGTCTAGAAGGAAAGCGTCCGGGAACTCTCTAGGCTTAAAGGATAGCTTTCAGACTCGGGCGCCTTTTGTTCTGATCACGTGTTCTTCAGGCGCCACTGGCCCGCCCCCGGGGGACTGAATACCCCACGCTCCGGCGCCCAGGCAGCCCGGCCCCTGCACACCGCGCATGCTCCCTACCAGCCAGAGCCCGGAGTCCAACTTCCGTTCACCAGTCGCGCAGGACCACAGCCCCCTCCTCACGCCCACTCCCCACGGGGCGTCCGTCGCGGTGTGTTTGCGTCATCGCGCCACGCCACCACCAGAGCCCCGGTGAAGATGGCGGCAGCCGTTCTTAGTGGGCCCTCTGCGGGCTCCGCGGCTGGGGCTGCCGGCGGGACCGGGGGTCTCTCGGCTGTTGCCTCGGGCCCGCGTCTCCGCCTGCTGCTGCTGGAGAGCGTGTCTGGGTTGCTGCAGCCGCGAGCCGGGTCTACCGTTGCTCCCGTGCATCCTCACGTCCGCTCGGCCGCACACTTGCCCGGACTCATGTGCCTGTTGCGGCTGCATGGGACGGTGGGCGGGGCCCAGGTGAGTCTGTGGCCCGCGTGCCTGAGGCTCTGTTGGAAGGTTGGCGCCGCACCTGTGCGCCGGGTCACGGTAGGGAGGTGGAGGGAAGGAGAGCTGGGGGCAGAAACCGCATCTAGGTGTCATGCTGGATGAATTTCACGCATTTCTCCTTTATCAGCCCCGAGTAGAAACTCAGGGAAAAGGAAGGGCCTCATTTCTCTGTTGCTGGGCTGTTAGTAGTCACGCGGGAATGGATTCGATTCCAGGTCCCGTCACTCACTAGACGTATGATCTTTAGCTTCTTTTTCCTCCGGTGTTATCTGTTTTTTGGAGTTGTTTCGACTGAGTTAATGGACGTATTCAACAAATATTTACTGAGCTCTTACTGAGCGTCAAGTACTGGGCGCTCCAGTTACAGATGCGATGGCGATGGCCAAAATGTTAGGAAACACTATGAGCGTTGTATATTACGGAGCTCTAACCTGATCTGGAGAATCGCAGAGGTTTTCCTGATGTACCGGAGTTTAAGCTGAGACCCCTAAGGATGAGTAGGGGTTGGCTAGGGAAAGAAAATGAGAGGGTTGGTTCAGTCAGTGGAAAGCTCATGTGGGAAGGCCCTGTGGGAGGGAACAGCTGAAAAGAAAGGCATTGTGCCTTTAGCTCAGAGGTGGAGGGAAAGAGAGTGGGTGTGATGAGGCTGGTGAGGTAGGGTAGGCAGTGGATAGACCATACAGAGCTTTGTAGACTAGCTTAGAAGGGGCGTTTGGATTATACTAAGAGTAGTATCTGACATCTATTAAATTCTGCAAGCTAGAAACCTAAGTGTCATCCTAAATACTTTTCTTCTTGTTCACACACCTTAGTATGCAGTCTATCAAGTCCTGTTGATTTTTTTCCTCTGAGTAGCTTTCTGATCTGTTCATTCGTTTCTATATCTTTCCCGTTGTCCGCATCCCAGCTTGAGGCTCTATCATCTTGCCTAGGTGAAGGCACTGATTTTAACAAGAAATAACATATCTCCTCCCTCCGTCCTCTTCCCTAACCCTCTCCAAAATTCTGTGCATCCTCCAACCCTCATTACCTGAGGTCTTATCTGTCTCAACCTGTATTAGTGGGACCCTCCCAGCTCTATGCTTCCTTCCAGGAAGAGGATTGTTACAACCTGCTAGGTGGTTCAATAATCTTAGCCCCAAATTTCTCAGGGACAACCTCATTTATTATTTATATTAACATTACTCCTCATTGTTGAGGGTGGCAAAACTATCTGCTTTCTCAGCCCAGTTTCAGAAGCAGGAGCTGATTTGTATATTTTCTCTTCCCTCTACATCTTCCTCCTCTAAATTCATGTGGTTCCTAAATATTTCTGAAATAGTATCTGTTCTGCCCATAAATGTGTGATTTTCTTCATCATCTCTTTCAGTTCTTCCCCTCCTTCTTCAAGGGGAGCTACATGAACTTAATGTCTTGCTTATTTCCTCTAAGTGTCTACAGTCGAGTAGGATTTTGAGTAAAGCAGCTAGGGGTGATGTGGGAAACTAGACTCTCCCTTTAGTATTGCCAGAACCACATTTTTGGGTATATCTTGCCTTGAAATTTTTTCTACTTGTGTCTCTTGCATTGGGTCCTCAGTAAATGGAAGTGTGTGGCGTGTTTCCTTCTCTTCCCTGGAGATTTTCATTCAACATTTACTGAGTATTTGTTATCTGTTAGGTACTATTCCTCATCTCCAGATAGATAAATAAGACATAGTCTTTTCCCTCGGAGAATTTCTAGTCTAGTTGAGAGGAGTAATCAAGGTAAGTAAATAGGTTTGGAGCTTGAGAGAAAAAGAGATCCACTGATTGGTCCCTCTATCTAGGCTTAACCACCAACTTTGCTTTCGCACAGATACTGCAAACTCAGCAGTTCCGAGATGGAGCTACCTTAGCACAGTTCACAATTTCTAGCTTGGGTTATAGCAACAATCTCCTAACTGGTCTCCTTGCCCTCAGTCTTGCTCTTTTTAACCCATTCCCCACACAGCAGCTGGAGTGAACTTTCTAAAGTAAAATTTGAATCCTGTTTTCTACCTTTTAAAGTCCTTCAGTACCTGGGCTTTCTTGCCTCAGGGTCTTTGCACTTACTGTTCTCTGCTTGGAATCCCTCCCTGTGCTGCCTCCCTGCTCCCTCCAAAAATCTTTTCAATTCTCTGCTTATTTGTGGCTGCCTTTGGGAGACCTTCCCCAAACAGGTGTGGTTAGCTGCTCTTTATTACACCATATTGAAATGATCCATTCATTTATTTTATGTATACGTACAACCTCCTTCTACCACACCTACACAACTAGGCTTTGATTTGTTTTGTTTTTGTGTGTAATTAAAAAAAAAACTTATGTAAAATATCAGATTACACAAAAGTAGAAAAAATAGTGTTTTGAACCTCTCCACCCTGTGCTGTCCCCATCACTGAAATTTAACAAGAAACATTTTACCAGTCTTGTTTCATTCCCACCATCCCAACTCTGCCCCCGGGGGCAAAAATGCCCCCAGGGGCATTTTAAAGCAAATCTCAGATCTCATTTCCCCTATAACTGCACGTGCTTTAAGGAGCAGGGTGTCTTGTTCTGCCTTGTATCCCTAGGGCTTTGTACTATTCCATTCCCCAGCCAGTAACCAGTGAGCTTTTATTTTATTTATTTTTTTGGGGAGCATTAGACCCGAGCTAACATCTGCCACCAATCCTCTATTTACTGAGGAAGCCTGGCACTCAGCTAACATCCATGCCCATCTTCCGCTGCTTTATATGTGGGATGCCTGCCACAGCGTGGCTTGACAAGCAGTGCGTAAGTCCGCACCAGGGATCCGAACCGGCAAACCCTGGGTTGCTGAAGCGGAATGTGTGAACTTAACCGCTGTGCTACCAGGCCGGCACCCAGTGAGCTTTTAAAAAATATCAATAAGATTACAGCATTCTGCTTAAAATCCTCCAGTAACTTATTGCACAAGGCCCTATATAGTGTGGCCTCTGCTTACCTCTTGACCTCATCTCGTAAGACTCCCTGTCTGTCTGAACTGTACTCCAGCCACCCAAGCTAATCTCGTTTCTGGAGCATGCTGAGGCCCTTGCTCGTTGTTCCTTTAGTCTGCTGGGATCTCATGGGAAGGTGAGCTTCTCATTTAGGTCTCAACTTACATGCCACCATTTCCGAGGAGCCTTTCCTGACCACCCCGTCTTGAAATAAAGTAGTCCTTCCCGTTCCAGTCATTCTCTGTCACATTACCCTGTTCTGTTGCTTTCCTAGCATTTCTCACTATTTGAAAGAAATTAACTTATTATCTGTCCTGTTCTCTCTTCCCTTCTTACCCAGTTTAAGTTCTGTTATAATCACTTCCTTGCCCTTCTCCCTTCGGTGTACTTGCCTCGCAATATCCTGTTTATGTTAAATCCAACTCTGTTTATTCTGTGCCCGCACCTGCACAGCTCAGTATATCTGGAGAAAAACATGTATCCTTGCTGACTAGTCTCACTTTAAATTCATGGCCATCATCATCTCAAGTGAACGCTTAGTGTTGCCTAGCAATCCTGTTATATTTCCACTTTCCTCGACAATCTCTGATTACTTCTCTCCATCCTCACTCTTAGCTGATGACCTTGCTTCCCATTTGCTGAGAAAGCAGAAACAGTTGGATGGGAATTCCCATAGGCTCCAACCACCCTATCTGCTAGTTACCTGTGTCTGTGCCCATGTGCTCTGCCTTGCCTCCCACCACTAGGGCTGAGCTAGTCATGCTCCTGTCTAAGGCCAACCCTCTGCTTGTGCGCTGGCTATCCCCTCTCCACTTACACAGGTGCACCGCTTCAGCAGTTCTGCGCCACATCTCCATCATCACATTTTCCCCCTCTGTTGGGTCATTTTCATCAGCATACAGCTCAAAGCTGCTTTTAAAAAAATCCCCCTCCAGCTCCTGCCCCACTTCTCTACTTCTCTTTATGGCAAAACTCCTCAAAAGAATAGTTTGCACTTCTGTCTCTGATTCTTCTCCCATTCTTCTTCTTCTTTTTGTAACATTACTTTGAAATAATTTAAAGTGTATAGAAAATTTGAAAGAATATAGCCTTCACCTAGGTACTCCAAATATCAGCATTTAAGATGCATATTTGTCTTCTCATTCTGTGTATGTTTTTTTCTGAGTCCATGTCTGAAGATGTTGCAGACATAATGCCTTTTACCTCTGGATACTTCAGTGTGTATTTCCTTAAAAACAAGGACATTCCCTTACATAACCACATTCCGTCATCAAAATCAGAAAATTAACATTGATGCTATGAAGCACCTGATCTATATAGGCCTTATTCAAGTTTTGTCAGTTATCCTCAAAGTGTCATTTTAGCAAAAGAACAATTTCTAGTTCAGGCTTCACTGCAGGATCACACATTGTATCGAGTTGTCCTGTCTCTTTAGTCTTTAACCTGAAATAGTTCCTCAGTCTTTGTCTTAGGATCTTGACATTTTTGAAGAGTACAGGTTAGGTATTTAGAGAATGTCCTTCAGTTTGGTTTATCTGCTGTTTCCTGATGATTAGATCCAGGTTATGCATTTTTGGCAGGAATACTGCAGAAGTGAGGTGACATTCTTGCTGCATCATATAGGAGGCACTTAATGTCTCTGTTTCATTACTGGTGATGTTAACTTTGATTACTGGGTTAGGGTGGTTGCTTCATTATAAAGTTAGAATTTTTCCTTTTGTAATTAGTAAGTGTCCTGTGAGGAGATGATATAACTGTCTGTGTCTTGTCAGCCTTTCTCTCTCCTGTTTGAGCATCCGTTAAAGATTCTTCCCTGAATGAATTATTACTATAATGGTCGTCCCATAGAACTCGTTCCATTTAGGCTTTCAGCCTAACCACTTCACTGAAATACCTTTTTGCTGGGTCATATGGTAATTCTTGAACGTCAGCAGTGACCGTCAGGACATCAAGTTCAAAGGTCAAATTTGGGTCCTCATATTCCTTGATCTGTCTGTAGTATTTGATATAGTTGATCACCCCTTCTTGCATAATTTTCCTCATGTGGCTTTTGGGATACCACTCTCTCTTGATTCTCCTCTTACCATACTGGTCACTCCTTTCTAGTTGTCTTTACTGGCTCCCCCCCTCACTGTTCTGAACTTTAGGTGTTTGAGTACCCAAGAACCTAGTGCTCGTACTGCGCTTTTTCTCTGTTTACACTCACTTCCTCGGTGAGCTGGTCCAGCCTCATGACTGACAACTCCCAAATACTCTAACCAGGATTTCTCCTAATTCTGGACTCATCTACCCAACATCTACTTGGCGTCTCCATTTTGATGTTAAATAGACATCCTCGATTTAACATATGTGATTTAACATTCCTGATTCTCACCTCCGAAACTTACTCCTCCTGCAGTATTCCCCTTCCTAGTAAATGGCTAGTTGCTCCAGTGAAAAACCTTGGAATTATCTTTGCCTTTATCTTTCACGCGTATCCAGTTTGTTATCAAATTCTGTTGGCCGCACCTTCAGAATATATCCAGAATTTGATGCTTTGTGTCCCCAGAATTACCAGCCTCTTTAAGCTGCCTCATCTCTCTCCTGGATTATTATGGTAGTCTCCTACTTCTCTCTGCTTCTGCCTTCTCAACAAGGCAACTCAAGTCTTGTTGATGTGTTTTAAAAAATAAATCATAAGTCAGGTAATAGCTTTCCTCTGCCCCCAATTCCCCTCTCCTCCCATGGTTTTTATCTCATTCACAGTAAAACCCAGCAGTTGCCTCTATGACTTTACAAGGTTTTGCCCTGCTGCTGGGACCTTCATCTTTATTACTCCTCTCTCTCTCGCTTCTTCTTCTCCTGTGACAATTTGCCTCCTTGCTGTTCCTCAGATATACCAAGTGTGCTGTCATTTCACGACCTTTGCTTTTTCCCTAAACATTTTTTGTTGTTGTTAACAGTATGCCTTTTTATAAACAGCTTTGTTGAGATGTAATTCACATGTATAATTCACTCATTTGAAGTGTACAATTCAATGGTTTTTGGTATATTTACAGAGTGTGCAACCATCACCATGATCAGTTTTAGAACATTTCATCACTCTGAAAGGAAACCCTGTACCCACTGGTGCTCAATCCCTCTTTGCCCCTACCCCCTCCCTGCCCTTCAGCCCTAGGCAATCACTAATCTACTTTTTGTCTCTATAGATTTGCCTGTTTGACTATTTCATATAAATGAATCATACAAAATATGACCTTTTGGGTCTGGCATCTTTTACTTAGCATAATGTTTTAGGTTCATCCATGTCTCAGAACTTCATTCCTTTTTATGCCTGAATAATATTCAATTGTGTGGCTGTACTGTGTTTTGTTCATTCATCAGTTGATGGACATTTGGGTTGTTTCCACTTTTTGGCTTATTGTGAATAATGCTGCTATGTGCGTTTGTGTACAGGTTCTCATGAGAATGTATATTTTCACTTCTTTTGGGTATATGCCTAGGGTGGAATTGTTGGGTCATGTGTTAACTCTATGTATAACCTTTTGAGGACTGCTAGACTGTTTTCCAAAGTGGTTGCACCATTTTACATTCTTACCAGTACTGTATGAGGGTATCGGTATGTCTTGCTCTCACTTTCCTTTAGGTCTCTGCTCCAGTGGCCTTTTAGGGAGGGCTTTTGTGTTCACTCCACATAAGATACTACTTCTCTTCCCTACTCCAGGCTCTCCTTTTCTTCCTTACTCTGCTTTTCTCTTCCCCATAGCACTTAGCACCATCTAACATACTATTTATTATTTGGTCACTTGTTTATTTTCTGTCTCCTCTAACTGGAATATAAGCTCCCCAGCACCAAAAACAATGTCTCACCTGATGAAGTAGGTGTTACATAAACATTTACTGAATCAGTGAGTGAACATTTCCCTTTGTGAAAGCAGGGAGCTCTGTATTTATTCAGCTCTGTATTCCTTCATCTGTCCCAGTGCATAATATGGGTTTCTTGAATGAATGAGTGGTGAGTACGGTTAGGGTGATACAGGGGCTGTAGAGGAGTCTGGCCATTCAAGGGATGGAGAGATTACTTGTGAGAGGACCAGGGAGGAAGCCTCTTTCAGGGCTCCCAGAATGTGAGAGAAGGAGAGGGTTGGAAGGAGGCTCTGGTTCACTAGTCTGTGTTGGCGTTCTTAATAGCTGTAAGGAAGCCAGGAACAGGAGGAGGAGGATTTGTTTGGGGGTGAAGGAAGAAGCATGACGGCTGAGTTCAGCATCCTTTCAGCAAGCATTTATGGATGTCTCCTTTGCGCTAGGTGCTGTCTTGGCGTATGAGGTGAAGGACATCTGTCCTTGAAGTCTGGTAGCTGGGATGAGTTGGGCTGTTCTCTGCATAGCACTCATTTGTTGAGTGGGAAGTGAAAGAAGGGGTCAGGCAAGATGGAACTTGAAGAAAGCCTCCGGGACAGGCTGCTGTGTTTTTCACCTGCTGAAAATAGGGCAAAGGCTGAAGGCCTCTAGAGGAATGGGATTTTGGCCTCAAAGGAGGCGTGACTTCAGAAAATCATTCATAGATGGTGGGGCGGGGAAGGGTTTGGAGAAGTTCTCCTGTGTCTTTAGAATCCTATTCCTGACTCACTTCCCTGTTTGCTTTCTTCCAGAACCTTTCGGCTGTTGGGGCGTTGGTGGGTCTCAGTAATGCCCGTCTTGGTTCTATCAAAACTCGGTAAGTCTTTAACCCTGTTTTTTTCCCAGGGGTGTTTCCTTAGGAAGTGGGCTGTACATCTGTCCATCCGTTGTCACACCCCATGGATTGAGGAGAGCTCTCCATTCCCAAGAGGGTGGAGAGTTCATTCTTTTCACGAGCTCACTTGAGTTGAGCCCTACCTGTTCCAGCTCCCAAGCTTCCTGTGCCTCACCTGGGATGCCACAGTTCCCTTCTTTCCTTGCTACCCGCACCTCACTTCAAGTCCTCCAAGTATTTCAGGAGTTAGAAACCACAGTGGATCTGGACGTGACGTGTTACTCTAGCCCAGTGAGAGTAAAAGAGCGGTAAATAGCTTTTTCTGGAGTCTGGCCTCCACCCACTTATCATCACTCACTTCTGTCTTACAAGGTTTGAGGGCCTATGTCTGCTGTCCCTGCTGGTGGGGGAGAGCCCCACAGAGATGTTCCAGCAGCACTGTGTCTCTTGGCTTCGGAGCATTCAGCAGGTCTTGCAGGTAAGGATTCAGCTGCCACCCTGCCTCCTCTCCCTCCCCCAGTCATCCCTTCATTCTGGATGTGGTGTGTTCTTGTGGCTTGGACATTTAGCTCTGAGGATAGAATAACTAGAAGCAGTTTCCTGATAGCAGGAAGGATAATCTTCACATAGAAATGTCCTTTTAAACCTTTTGTTATTTTTGTCTACTGGGTTATTTTAATTCATCCGACCTTTAACACACTGTAACCTCTGACTGTTTCACTTCCTTGTTAGCTTTTCTGATGAGTGACATCTCTGTTTTTTTTTTTCCAGGTGTTTGGGTTTTTTTCCTACTCTTTTTTTCCTCTTTTAACATTTTAATTTACCTTCGTAAAATTAAAAGGATTAATTAAATTAATTAATTAACTTAAAAGGATGTAACTTTTGTATCCTTTGATGACATCTCTACTCAGTTCGTCAACAAGCATATTCTGAGCACATGTGGCAGGCTGTCTGCTAAGCTCTGGGGAGACAGTGGTAAGATGTACGTGGACCCTGCTTTCACGGTGCTTAGGGTCTAGCGCAGAGATTGGGACACCTTCTGTGAAGTAAATGTTTACAGACAATAGATGTTTTACACTTTGCAAACCACATATGGTTTCTGTTGCATATTATTTCTTTGTTTGTTTTCCAACCCTTTAAAAGCCATTCTCTCGTGGGCCGTACAAAAACAGGCACCCATAGACCATAGTTTGCTGATCCCTGTTTTGGTGGAAGAAGCTTTAATCGAATAATTATACAATGAGTGGGAAATGATAAACGGTGGCATGTTCTATCGAGGTAAAGAATACAGTGCTCTGAGGACATTTAACAGCAAGAGAATCTGACCCGGACTTGGGTGGTGTGGGCAATGGTGATGAGGGTCGGTGGTTCAGGGAGGGCGTCTCTGAACTGATCAATAAGAGTAAATTGGGCTGAGAAGGTTTTGTGAGTGTTGTAAGTGTGCAAAATCCCTGAGAGAAGAGGAGTTTGGCTCATCTGAAGAATTATAGGCAAGCTCATGTGGCTGGGGTTGATGAGAAGCGACTGGGGAAGTAGGTAGATGGGGACCAAGACATGTATGGTGTTGTAGGCATGTTAAGGAGTTTGGCTTTTCTTCTTGGAACAGTGGGAATTCATGGATGGTTTTGAGTAGGGGTGAGGAGGTGGTCGTGATGGTGGTGGTGGTGACATGATCAGATTTTCATTTGGGAATAACACTGGCTGCTGTGTGGAGAAGAATTAGAAAGGAGCCAGTCTGGAAGCAGAAAGACCATGTAGAAGCCTACTGAAATACCCTCAGAGAATGTTCCCAGTAGCTTGGACTAGGATGGTGGAAGTAGAAATGATGAGAAGTAGATGAGTTCCAGAGATTGAGAGGCAAAGTGGACATGTCTGGATGATGGAATAGGGTCAGGGAGGGGATGTGTCCAGGAGGACTCCTGGATTTCAGAACATTGGAAGGCAGCCAGGGTCGGGGTGTGTGTGTGTGAAAGTACTGTAAGCGTGGCCTTGGTCATTGAGTGGGAGCCCTCTTAGTAAGCGTGCCTCTGATCTGGTGCAAGTGGAAGTGGCCCGATGTCGTAGGGTACAACCTTGAGGGTTCAGTGGGTAGGGGCTTCAGTCAATATGTTTTACAATGGAGGAGTGTTCAGCGTTTAGATGGCAGTTGAAGCTGAGGGTGAGGATGAGATGATCAAGTTGAGTACGTGTCCAGACTAGATTTAAGGCACTCCACGTTTAATGGTCGGGTAGAGGAAGATGAGCTTACAAAGGAGACTGGGACAGAGCAGCAGAAAACCAGGGCTGTGGGTTGGATGGAATCCGAGGGAAGAGTACTTCAGAGAAGAGAGGGGACTCCCTTCTGTTTATGCCCCTCTGAGGTGGAACAAGACGAGGACTGAAAATTTTTTTTTTTTCTCTTCTTCTCCCCAAAGCCCCCCAGTACATAGTTGTATACTTTTTTAATTGTGGGTCTTTCTAGTTGTGGCATGTGGGACTCCGCCTCAGCGTGGCCTGATGAGTGGTGCCATGTCCACGCCTAGGATTTGAACCAGTGAAACCCTGGGCCGCCACAGCGGAGCACACAAACTTAACCACTCGGCCACGGGGCTGGCCCCTGAAAATTGTTTATCAGATTTAGGAACTCAAGGGTTATAAGACTATAGTGAAAGTGTTTTTGGTGGAGTTGTGGACACTAAGGCCAGATTGACCTGAATGAGAAGTGAGTGGGAGAAGGAATGGGAATAGGGGAGATAGGCAATCCTTTCAAGATGTTAGGCTCTAATGGTAAGGGAGAGAAATTGGGCAATAACTGAGATTAGGTTTAAGAGAAGGCTTTTTAAGATGAGAGAGACTTGAGTATGTAAAATGTCAGTGGGAAGAATCCATTTGAGAGGGCCTGATTGGAAATACAGGAGAGGGGCTAGTTAATGGTGTAAGGTTCTGAGAAGGAGGGAGGGGCTGGTATCTAAAGCACGGTGGAGGGATCGTCCTTGCATGGGACTTCCTCTAGCGCCTCCTCTGCTGTGACAGGTAGGAGGGAGAGGGCAGATAAGGATGAAGATGGAGTTTCGGGTTGGGCAGTGGGAAGCTTTGGACTTCAGTTTTCTCTGTGACGTTGCAGGTGAAGTTCTACAGAGGTGACAGTGGCGGGAGAAGATCAGCATAGCAGAGAGTTAACCAGAGAGAAATGCAGTAGGATTACTGGATAGTGCTGAGGGGCCCGTTTGTTGTTGGGAGGCCCACCTATTCGTACTTTCTTTTTCTTTTTAAAGTGTTTACCACATTATTTATTTTATTTTTATTTTTTTTAGTGTGGAAGATTGGCCCTGATCTAACATCTGTTGCCAATCTTCCCCCTTTTTTTTTCTCCCCAGTGCCCCAGAACATAGTTGTATATCTTAGTGGTGGGTCATTCTAGTTCCTCTATGTGGGATGCTGCCACAGCATGGCTTGATGAGTGGTGTGTAGGTCAGTGCGCAGGATCCAAACTGGCCAACCCTGGACCACCGAAGTGGAGTGTGTAAACTTAACCATTTGGCCACAGGGCTGCTCCTATTCGTACTTTCTTAATAAGCATTCTTACTTGTTTTGTTGCACATGATCTCTTGTCTAGCAGGAGATACATGCTGAGTGCTTTTTCCTTAGATACATGTTAATTTTCTAGGGAAGTCATTGTAAATCTAAACTGTTTTCTATCCACGAGTTGCAGGGTAGGTCTGAGCCAGCCACAGGCAAGCTTGAAGAGGTGGGGCAGTTTTGTTGTGACTGAGGCTTTTTTTCAGTCTGAGAAGTGCTCGTCTCCATTCTTAGCAGGGAAATACATTGTTGGAGAATCCAAAAACTCTTGAGATCTTCTCGTTAGTCAGATATTTAAGGTGTGGCTTTGTTACTTTCTTTTTTTGAAATGAATTCCTAGGTCCCCCAGATACCCATAATACTAAATGTAAACACATGTCCTTTCTGTAGAGAAATATGTTACTTTTGGATCCTCCATATCTCTAATGCACTCTATTCTTAGTGGATTTGATGATAATATTGACATTAACTGTGATGTTTCTCAAAAACCCCATGTGGTCATACCTCTCATTCCTCCTCTTCTTGGTGACCATGAAGGTGAGGTTGAGAACTTGGGGTGTTGTTGCTCTTTAGTCCCAGGACTCGCCCCCCACAATGGAGTTGGCTGTGGCCGTCCTGAGGGACCTGCTTCGATATGCAGCCCAGCTTCCTACCCTCTTCCGGGACATCTCCATGAACCACCTTCCTGGCCTTCTCACCTCTCTTCTGGGCCTCAGACCAGAGGTGAGACACCTCCCTCCCCCATCCCCCCGACCCTTGGCCTCTTGTGGTGCTTGCCCTCACTCACACCGACTGGATTAAAGAATGTGACGGGAAGTGATTAAGGAATAGGATTGAAGAAGTGAGAAGAGGGAAGGGCCGAGGAAAAGTGTATGGAGAAGGGACCTGAGGGGTGGCGTGGTGGAGATGGGGTCTGTAGGGGTGTCGGGCTCTTGCCTTTGCTTACTTTCTGTTTTTCCCACAGTGTGAGCTCTCAGCACTGGAGGGAATGAAGGCTTGTATGACCTATTTTCCTCGGGCTTGTGGGTCTCTCAAAGTAAGTATTCGTGGACACTCCTCTTCCCACCTACGTAAACCTTGATGACTGTCTTACTTCGGATTCCATTACTGGGATTTCTAAGCACTTGTCTTCTGATTGTTTCCTCACTTATCTCCACAGCTACAATTGTACCACCTTGTAGCATTTTAAATGCATTCTCATTTAATCCTCACAGATAAAGAAATTGAAATTAAGTAACTTGTACAAGATAAGTAGAGATCAGAACCTATGTCTGATGCCAAAGCCCAGGCTCTTAACCCTGGACTCCTCCTTTCTGCCCTGCCTTCCCTGTACCTCTAGAATGCCCTATCCATTGTTCTACCATCCTGTTTTACTTTGTTTCTAAAGCTCTTGTAATTTCCTCCAGGAAGCCTTCCTGATTTAGTGCTTCCTTATATCAACTTCCTCAACGCTTCTCTCTCCTTTATTCCTGACTAAACTCCCTCTGTCACTTCCCCACCCTTTCCCCCAGCTGTCATGACCCATACAAGGTGGCCATACACCAAAGCCTTGTTAGGTCGCACAGGCAGGGTGTACGAGGGTCAGGTGAGGGAGGAGGTCAGTGAAAGAATCAGTTTCATTTTCAAGGAAATACAATAACAAATATGAATGGTTAACAAATTCTGCCAAAGCAGTAACAGTTAAAGGGCTATTTGTAATCGGCACGTCTGTTTGCAGTATGATTGGATGCCACCTAGTACCTAAGAACAGGCAGCTGTTTTCCTGTAGATTGCATATTCTCCCTTGTGTTATTCTCATCATTGCTTGACAAGCCGTTGGACATCCTCTTACTCAGATGGAAGCACAAGTCTATGGAGGACTGGAATTAGTGGCAAATTAGTAATTTTTTTGTATAAGTAGTGTGGTTAACTGTACTGGTCATCAGTATTATCAATTAAGGGGAAGTTTGCCATTCAAATGATCTTGAAAGTAAGATCCCATGGTCCTATGACCAAATCAAGAAAGTAAAAGAAAGGGAAAGGGAACTGGTATTTAGTGGGTACCCGCTATGTGCCAGGCACTCTGCTGAATGTCTAAGATGTGTTGTGTCATTTCATTATCACAGTAATTCTGTGGAGTTAGTGTCACCGAATTAAATGGAGGAGGGAACAGGCCCAGAGTGGTTTAACTAACTTAACCCAACCCAAGCTTAGGTATCAGGTAGCTGTAAAGCCAGGGTGTGAGCCAGATCTGTTTACGCTTCAAGCCATGTTTTTTCCACTAAACCAGGCTCCCTGGACACTTTCAAGAATGTAGACAGGATCGGCAGATAGGCTCAAGAATGTAGACAGGATTGGCAGATAGGCTTCAACACTCATGCCAGCTCTGATCTGTTGTCGGTGACTAGAGAAGCACTGTAAGCCAGACGCGGAGTTCCGTGGACGTGTGCGCTGTGATCTGGGGGAAGCGTCTGCCGAGGCTTTAGTAACTGGTTACCTGCAGTATTTGAAAAGTCCGAGAGCAGATGTTCCTCAGTGAACATGGCATCATGTTCTTTGTTTTCATGTGATTGCCACTAATGACAGGTAGTAGAATCTTTGGGTAGGCAGGACAGAACTTTCTCAAGAAGGCATTTGGAGTAACTCATGGATTTTAGTAAAGTTTCTCTACTAAAATTTTACTAAGTTTAGTAAAAAGTGCATTTCTTCTAAAATGCTCTGTAAATTAACTTCTCAAATTATACAGGCTAGATCTTTGTCCCTGACCTCTCATTGGTCAAAGTTTGTGAGGTTTTACTGCAAATGTCTTTTTGATTCAGCTCACTCTGGGGTTTGCTGTATCTACCTGCATCCTCCCACGAAAGTGGAGGGAGAATTGAGTGTTTCCTGCAGGATCAAGATGTGAATAGTCAGGGAGACTAGAATACCAAGTTTTTCCTCTGCTAGTGCCTCTTAATTTTCGATCTGAGGGGTCAGGAGAATTCATCTGTAATTCACAACCTTTTGTCAGATGTGTAGTTTTTGAACTTATGACTGGCATTTTGAGTACCCTTTCCAAACCAAACAAAAAAACTTTCATATGTTGTTACAGGGTGTGTATGCCTTTTTTTTCCTAAGAATATAGGGTCATCTGGAGAACTTCCTTCTCTTGATGATTTTGGCTTTGTCTACTGCCAACATGTCAGATAAGACTGTTTTGTGCAGAGGTCCCAGGAGCAATTTGTACTTGGAAAATCCTGGAGACCAGTACTTAGGAAACTGATAATTGCTATTTTGGAATGTTTGTCTGTTCTCTCTCCCATCCCCCAGAAGCTCCCAGGACAGTTGCAGTCTCCAAGCTCAGAATTACTCCTCCCAAATGATATTAAGCATTCTGAGTTTCTGAGGTCTATCCTGTAGAGGCCTTACCTCCCCCTCCTCGCCAAGTTGATTACTAGTTCCTTGGAATAAGTGGGAAGACTAACCTCACTCTTGAGAGTTACCCAGGACGTGTGTGTGTGTATTTGTGTGTATGTATATATGTGTGTGCGTGCATGTTTGCATGTGCGCTTGCGTTTCAGGTGAAATGTTCCAAGTGAGCCATTGCTTTGGTTTGCTTTGTGGGTCACCTGCGATAGACCTGTGCTCAGAGCCGTGTCCTTGTACTCTGCTTAACTGCTGTCATATAAGCAGACTTCTGTTGGCCTCAGGCCAGCTTTTTGAGCTAGAGTCTCAAGGATAGCTTGAGCAGTAAGTTGGCCAAAAGGACTGAGTGCCACTGTAGTTGGGCTTTGGCAGCTCACTAAGGAATATCGTCCTTGGAGAAGTTGGTGAATCAGGAGACCTGTGGGTGGTTACTGCTTTTGGTTTGAAGTGTTCCGAACCCTAGCACACCAGACATGAAAGTGCTTTCTGGATCTCAAGGGAAATGCTTCTAGGTCTTCTACCCTGGGATCAGCTAGAACAGTGCTTGTCTGCTGGTCAGTGAGAACCCTGGAGTGTAACGGGGGAAACCAAATGTGGTTCCTGCCGCAAGGTGGATGAGAGGGAGTCCTTGGAGGGTTGGTTTCTGAACCACACACTGACGGCTTCCGCTCCTCCTGTGCTCCCCTAAGTCCTCTGCCGAGTCCCTGGGGCTCCTGCCAATTTGTCTTCCCGAGGTTTTCCTGTTCAAGTGATGCACCTGCCCCCATCACGTCCATACTCACTAGCCTGGGATTTAAGGCCTCAGCCTGCTTCTCTGAGCATCTCCTGAGTCTGTAGTTTTCCTCACAGTGTTTTTCCCTCTCTAGTCTTGTTGACTGGATTCTCTCCTTTCTTTTAAGCTCAGCTGAGTCCTGCCTTCCAGCATCAATGCCTCTTGACTCTCCCTCTGCCCGCCTCTTGGTGTGGTGCCACTGTTGGTTCCATACACTGAGCTTGTCTTCCTCAGTAACTCTTACATCCCACTGAAGGTGGGAATCCTGTTTCCTTTCTCCAGTTCCACTTCAGTCTTCTTACCCTTGTTTGTGTCATGGACCCCTTCTCAGAATGTTTCTAAATTCATAAAATACAGAGAGTTGCAAGGGAAACTGATTGTGTTGAAATGTACATTTAAAAAAGTTGTGATGGAGTAGTATGCTTTTTTATTAACATGTCAAATTACAAAATCTAGCAGCAGGTCTGATACCTACTGAAATTTCAAATTGGTGATGCATGTGAATGATATTTCAAGATACCTGTTATAATTCTAATGTGAAATGAAAATAAGTGACTTCTGTTGGTGATGGTCAGAGGTACTGTAATACTACTGTGGCTTTTTGTCTGAATTTATAATTGAAAGAAACTCTACATTTCACTTATGGGTTAGTGAAAATGAAAAAACGTTTCATTCACATCCCTATTTACAGTCCCGTTTGATGCTACCCCCAAATAAATTATAGCCCCAGGTTAAACACTCCTGTGCCAGCACCTTCACATAGCAGGCAGAGGAAATGTGTGCCAGTAGACAGGTCACTGCTCTGAGATGTGCTGTCTCAGTCTGCTCCACAGCCTTACCTTTTCTCTTGACTTGTCCTGCCCTCACACCTCTGGTTAGTGCCTCAGTTCCCAGCTTGGACTCTCCCTTCTTGCCTAAGCTGGTAGGGAGTTGGGGGATGGGCTTGCTGCTTTTCAGTACTCTCTGTCCTTTTAAATTGGCAGGAGGGAGCCCAGTGTCTGGAGCACAGGCCAGACCCTTTCCCCCCGAACAGGGAGGCTAAGGACGAGAGCTGACATTCAGGATGTCTTTCTACCGTGAGAGCATGTCTGCTCCCAGGCTTGATGCCTCTTAGAGTGCTTTGCTTCCTGTGTCTGCAGGACAGAAAAATGCCTGGGCTTAGATTCTGCTGCTGGGCATGGGCAGGGTGTCCGTCTCTGGCCCTTGGAACTGACTCAGCAGCCTCTTTCTCTCTTTCCCCCTAACCCAGGGCAAGCTGGCCTCATTTTTCCTGTCTCGAGTGGATGCCCTGAGCCCTCAGCTCCAGCAGGTAAAGGGGAAGGGGGAGATGGAGAGCCTGGGGTATCTGAGCTGGAGCTTCTCTTATCTCTTCTTCTTAGCTTTTCTATTATTGCTTTTGGGCTGTGTTCCCGGTTCCCTCCCTGTTAGCATACACAAAATACACAAGTCATGACTTCTGCCTCCTTTTTTCCACCTGTGTTCTTCTGCCTTGTTGTCCCTTTCTATCTTTCCTCTGAGATCTCCTTGCTCTTCATCTTTCTAGGCATTGGTGGGTCAGGGTGTTTGGTGGCCTGGCTGGATTCCTGTCTGACCAGGTTTCTGACCTTTCTTCTGCAGTTGGCCTGTGAGTGTTATTCCAGGCTGCCCTCTCTAGGGGCTGGCTTTTCCCAGGGCCTGAAGCACACCGAGAGCTGGGAGCAGGAGCTCCACAGCTTGTTGGCCTCACTGCACAGCCTGCTAGGGGCCCTGTACGAGGGAGCAGAAACAGGTAGGGTGGTTGGAGACGTGGTAGGAGGGAACTGGGAGGGTGACCCAGAGAGGCGGGCAGTTGATTTCTGGCAGAATGGATTAGAATATAGGTGGATCATCCACCACAAATGAAAAAGGAGGGGATGGTAGGAAGACCTAGAGTGTGAAGGTGGTTGTGTTTCCGTCCAGCTCCTATGCAGTATGAAGGCCCTGGAGTGGAGGTGCTGCTCTCCCCCTCAGAAGATGGTGATGCCCATGCCCTTCTCCGGCTTCGGCAGAGGTTTTCTGGACTGGCCCGCTGCCTGGGGCTCATGCTCAGGTGTGTGAGTGAGTGTGAGGGGAGCAAGGGCCTGGAGCAGGAAAGGTTGAGATGGAGTGTTGTCTTCATGATGAAGAAGGAGATTGAGGTTGGGTGTGGAGTTGCACTGGGGAACCTGCGCTGAGGGTCTCCCTGCTCTGATTCTCTTTAGCTCTGAGTTTGGGGCTCCTGTGTCCGTCCCTGTGCAGGAAATCCTGGATGTTATCTGCCGGACTCTCAGCATCAGTGCCAAGAATATTGTAAGTGGAGTTTGTCCTCTGTTCACAGCCCTTCCTCAAGAACCAGGACAACCAGGAAAGCAGAGTAGGATCTAAGGCTCCCAAAATGATGTCCTCCCTGAGGTTGTCCTGGACATCTCCTTACTTTCGTCCAAATGCCATTATTCCCTGTGCTTCTCCTGACACATGTATACGGCAGAGTGGATTCTCTCACATGTTGCAGGAACACTTGTAGCAGATGCTACCCTGGGGTCAGCTGGCGTCGGCTGAGTCATTACTGAGAGGTTCAGCCATCTTTCCCCTCATGCTCCTTTCAGGATCTGTTTTAGAGGATGGGGGTTTGATCTTGTTGGGAGAGCTGGGGTCAGCGGTGGGCTCCGTACCTTTGTGTACACGTGTATTTAGTCACACACAGCTACTCTGCCTCTGTTTCTCTCTGTGTGTCTCACTTTCTTTCGCCACTCCTTACTCTTGCCGTTTTTTTCTGCAGAGCTTGCTTGGAGATGGTCCCCTGCGGTTGCTGCTGCTGCCCTCTATCCACCTTGAAGCCTTAGACCTGCTCTCTGCGCTCATCCTTGCGTGAGTGGGATCGGGCAGGGTGTGGTGAAGGGACTGGGACATGCTGGGAACGGGGGTCACTGTCCTGTCTTTTTACCCCTAGGTGTGGAGGCCGGCTCTTGCGCTTTGGGGCCTTGATCAGCCGCCTGCTTCCCCAGGTCCTCAATGCCTGGAGCATTGGTAGGGATACCCTCTCTCCAGGCCAGGAGAGGCCTTACAGGTGACCATCACGGAAGGGTGAAGGGGTGCAGGTGGGCTGGGGATTCCGAGGAGCTGAGAGTACCAAGGAAAGAGAGGCAGGATCTGGCATGTCAACTCCCTTTCACGAACTGTCCTCTGCTCACTCCACAGCACCATGCGGACCAAAGTGTACGCTGTATTAGAGCTGTGGGTGCAGGTGTGTGGGGCTTCGGCAGGAGTGCTGCAGGGAGGAGCCTCGGGAGAGGCTCTGCTCACCCACCTGCTCAGTGACATCTCCCCCCCAGCTGATGCCCTGAAGGTGAGTGAGGCCTCTGCTCCTGTCTCAGGACTCTCATCCTGCGCCCCTTGTCCTAATGACCCTCCTCACCAAACACTGTCTCCTGCCTCTGTCCTGCCTTCCTCTTTGCCCCTGTATGTGATTTATGTTTCCCTCCACCACCAGCTGCGCAGTCCTCGGGGAAGCCCTGATGGGGGTTTACAGTCCGGGAAGCCTAGCGCTCCCAAGAAGCTAAAGCTGGATGTGGGGGAGGCTATGGCGCCGCCCAGCCACCGGAAAGGGGAGAGCAATGCCAACAGCGATGTGTGTGCGGCTGCCCTGAGAGGTGGGTGAGGCCTGTGTTTCTGTACTCTCGGGGCGCTGGGTTGGCCTGGGATATAGCGCAAAACAAGTTGTTGAAGTGGAGGGCGTCAGTAAATTGCAGAATCAGCTAAAACTCTGCAGAGAAGCCAAAGGAAGGAGCAGAAGCAGCCATGCAACCACCAGGGCTGCAGGTAGAATCTTGGATCCTGCTGTTGGATGGGGAGTTCTGGTGTCTACACTGCTTCTCCAGAGTCTCATTTATCTTTGTTTGCATATCCTCTCTACATGCCAGGTACTATTCCAGCATGGGGGAAAATCAGCCCTGTGGAGCTTACATTCTGCCCAGGCAGGCTGCTCAGTGGGGCTTTCTGCTTCCAACACAATCGCTAATCTGAAAGCAGAAGTATAGTCAGATACTGTTCAGTAGATGGGTGACTTCCAATTGGGTCCCATATATTTCACAGCCCGCCAACTCTCCCCGGATACATAAACGCAGATTTATAATGTAGTACCTACATCATCTCATTTACATGTTGTCAACAGCCCCGTGTAGTAGAGGTACTTTTATAATCCCCATTTTATGGTTGAAAAAACAGACTTAGAGAAATTAAGTGACTTGTCCCAGTTAGGCAGGGCAGAGCTGCATGCTCACCTTGGGCTGAGTGCTTCAGAAGCCCTTGTTCTTAACCCTGTTGGTAGCCTGCCTCTTAGACACCATTCTCCTTCCCCAGGCCTCAGCCGGACCATCCTCATGTGTGGGCCTCTCATCAAGGAGGAGACTCACAGGGTTAGTGGAGCATGGTCCCCGTGGAGATTGGTGGGGGCCACTGCTCTGTACGTGTGTGGGGGTGTCCCCAGAGGTGGGTCCATTCAAACTTGGCGGTAGGCCCTGGAGAAGGGTTGGGTAGTCTCGGTGATGTCTCTAGGTGTGCCCTGTGTCCTTTTCAGAGACTGCATGATCTGGTCCTACCCCTGGTCATGGGTGTCCAGCAGGGTGAGGTTCTAGGCAGCTCCCCGTATACCAGCTCCCGCTGCCGCCGTGAGCTCTACCGCCTGCTGCTGGCTCTGCTACTGGCACCTTCTCCCCGCTGCCCACCTCCTCTCGCCTGTGCCCTGCAAGCCTTCTCCCTTGGCCAGAGAGAAGACAGCCTCGAGGTACTTGCTGACTGGGACTGAGTACCTCTTTGGTTTTTGGATTCTCTTGTTGTTGATGCTGGTGGGCTCTCCCTCTCTGGTGCCGCAAAACCTTGTATTCTTATATGCTTACACTTACTCCTCTTTCCTCAGGTCTCCTCTTTCTGCTCAGAAGCACTGGTGACCTGTGCTGCTCTGACCCACCCCCGGGTTCCTCCCCTGCAGTCCATGGGCCCCACCTGCCCCACGTCTGCCCCAGTTCCCCCTCCTGAGGCCCCATCTCCATTCAGGGCTGCACCCTTCCATCCCCCGGGTCCCATGCCCTCAGCAGGCCCCATGCCCTCAGCAGGCCCTGTGCCCTCAGCAGGCCCCATGCCTTCAGTGGGCCCATTGCCCTCAGTGGGCCCAATGCCCTCAGTGGGCCCAATGCCCCCAGCGCGTCCTGGACCTCCAGCCACAGCCAACCACTTAGGCCTCTCTGTCCCAGGCCTGGTGTCTGTACCCCCCCGGCTCCTTCCTGGCCCTGAGAACCACCGGGCAGCCTCAAATGAGGATCCTGTCCTTGCGCCTAGTGGCACTCCTCCACCTGCTATACCACCAGATGAAACTTTTGGGGGAAGAATGCCCAGACCAGCCTTTGTCCACTATGATAAGGAGGAGGCATCCGATGTGGAGATCTCCTTGGAAAGCGACTCTGATGACAGTGTGGTGATCGTGCCTGAAGGGCTGCCATCCCTGCCGCCCCCACCCCCCTCAGGCACTACACCCCCCCCTGTAGCCCCAGCTGGGCCGCCAACAGCCTCCCCTCCTGTGCCAGCCAAGGAGGAGCCTGAAGAGCTTCCTGCAGCCCCAGGGCCTCTCCCTCCGCCTCCACCCCCTCCTGTGCCTGGCCCTGTGACACTCCCGCCACCACAGTTGGTCCCTGAAGGGACTCCTGGTGGGGGAGGACCCCCAGCCCTGGAAGAAGATTTGACAGTTATTAATATCAACAGCAGTGATGAGGAGGAGGAGGAGGAGGAAGAAGAGGAAGAGGAAGAGGAGGAGGAGGAAGAAGAAGAAGAAGATTTTGAGGAAGAGGAAGAGGATGAAGAAGAGTATTTTGAAGAGGAAGAAGAAGAGGAAGAAGAGTTTGAGGAGGAATTTGAGGAAGAGGAGGGTGAGTTAGAGGAAGAAGAAGAGGAGGAGGACGAGGAGGAGGAAGAGGAGTTGGAAGAGGTGGAAGAGCTGGAGTTTGGCTCAGCAGGAGGGGAGGTAGACGAAGCTGGACCTCCACCCCCAAGCCTGCCTCCAGCTTTGCCCCCTGCCGAGTCCCCCAAGGTGCAGCCTGAACCGGAGCCGGAACCCGGGCTGCTGTTGGAAGTAGAGGAGCCAGGGGTTGAGGAGGAGCGTGGGGCCGAGACAGCCCCCACGCTGGCTCCTGAGGTGCTCCCCTCCCAGGGGGAGGTGGAGCGGGAAGAGGGGAGCCCCCCAGCAGGGCCACCTCCTCAGGAGCTTGTTGAAGAGGAGCCTTCTGCTCCCCCAACCCTGCTGGAAGAGGGGACTGAGGGTGGGGATGACAAGGTACCACCCCTACCAGAGCCACCTGCAGCAGAAGAAATGGAGACAGAGACAGAGGTGGCAGCTCTCCAGGAGAAGGTGAGTGGGCCAGGCAGGGAGGGTGGTTCTGGAGTGTGGAGGAAAAGGGATTGCAGTTGCTTGTGTTTGTCCCCAGCCTGACCCACTCACTCTTCTGTGTATGTGTGTTAACTGTTTTGAATCTTATGTCTTTGTCCCTAAAAGGAGCAGGATGACACAGCTGCCATGCTGGCTGACTTCATCGATTGTCCCCCTGATGAGGAGAAGCCACCATCTGCTACAGAGCCTGATTCTTAGTTTTTTCCTACATCCCCACTACTTGTTTCCAATAAAGTTATGTCTTTGGATATTGATTGCTGCTTCTGCCTTTTGCCACAGCTGTGGCCCCAGCCAGAAGGCCCCAGGTCTCCTGGGCTTTTCAAGGTATCCATAGTTTTCCCCAAATGTCTGTATAGCTGTCCTGTTGTCTCCATTGTACAGAGGAGGAACCATTGACTTGCAGGAGTAATGGACTGTCCTGTTGCTCAGGAAGTCAGTGCCAGAATTTTAGAATTTTCGCCCTCTGCTCTTGCTGATGCTGAATATGTGTTGAGTTGCCTGTGTGGTTAAGACTACAAGGAGTAAGAAGACGTAGCCCTGCTTTTGAGTTGTAATCCAGGTGTGGGAATGTGTGGGAAATTTCTGGGATTAAGTGTCCTAGTGAGTGAATCTCTGAAAACACACGTGTGCGCGCACACAAAGGCCCTTGGTCTGAAAGAGTAGGCTGAGTGATTGTGATGGAACTTTAGAAAAATATGAAGGGTATAGAGGAGTTTGGTCATTGGATTCTGTGAAATTTGAACCTTGGGTGTCCCAAAGTAAAGGGGCATCCACAGTGGGTATGGGGAATGAACTCTGTTCTGGGGCTGGTCCTTCCAGTGACAACATCCCAGTACCGCCCCTCTTCTGTGCCCCCCTTCCTGACAGGAGTTTGACAAGCTCCTCACCCCAGGCCTTCTTACCTGCTCTTGAGATCTGGCCATTTCCTAGCCGGTGTCTGGTCCCTTTAAGCACTTAGACTTCTAGGCCTTGTGGGGATGCACGTGTGAGCGTGAGCCTAGAGGTGTATATATGAGAGGATGTCGAAGTCATGGCTTCAGGGAGATGCCCTGTGATTTTTTTCACTCAGACTCTTGAAGTATGAACATAAGTGCCTTGGAAATGCAGAAAAGGGAGTGATTTCTCCCAAATGTGTGTATCCTGAAGGGCCTCTTTGAGGAGACATTTGAGCTAATTTTTGGAAACTTAGTAGAGTTTTAAAAGAATTTCCCGCCAACTTGTTATTTTGAAAAATTTCAAACCTGTAGAAAAATGCTACAGTATATAACCTTTGCATGGATTCCTCAGTTGTCAACATTTTGCCACGTTAGTTTTCATCTCTGTATAACTGTCTATAACTACATATAGACATATGTATTTATATATGCACATATATGTCTGTAATCAATACGTTTATAGTTATCTATACACATTTCTTTTTTTGTGGGATCATGTAAAAGTAAGTTGTAGACATTATGGCCCTTCACCTCTAAATTCTTCAACATCGTCTCCTCCTAAGATTAAGGACATTTTTCTGCATGGTCACAATACCACTATCAAACTTAAGAAAAGTACAGTAGTCCCCCTTTATCTGCAGGGGATAATCCCCCAGTGCCCAGTCGTCCCCCAGTAGCTGTCTGAAGGCACAGATAGAACCAAACCCTGTATATACCATGTTTTTTTCCTATACATACCTCTGATAAAATTTAATTTCTAAATTAGGCACAGTAAGAGGTTAACAACAATAACTAATAAAGTGGAACAATTATAACAGTATACTGTAATGAAAGTTACCGTAGATCTTAGCAACCTCAGCATATGATTTTTTTTCTTGCCTTATTAAGTCAAGAACTTTCACTTTTTCACTTAAAGGAAGCACTTTACAGCTTCTCTTTGGCGTATCTGAATTGCCAGCATCACTACTCTTGTGCTTTGGTGCCATTATTGAGTAAAATAAGGGTGATTCGAACACAAGCAGTGCAACACTGCGACGGTCAATCTGATAGATGGCTAGTAAGTGACTAATGGGTGAGTAGCTTGTACACTGTGGATATGCTGGACAAAGGGATGATTCACGTCTGGGGTGGGACTGAGCGGGATGGTGCGAGACTTCATCACGCTACTCAGAACCATGTGCAATTTGAAACTTAGGAATTGTTCATTTCTGGAATTTTCCGTTTGATGTTTTGGACCACAGTTGACCACGGGTAACTGAAACTGCAGATAAGAGGGGATGCCTCTAACAGTAATTCATATTGTATGTGTATTGTGATATTCACATTTCTCTATCCTTGATATTTCTTTTCCAGCTGTTTTTTTCTCTGATTCAAGTTTAAGGAGTTTCTTTTAGGTGGAGAGGGCCGTGTAAGGCCTAAGGATCACTGCAGGGACAAAGATGCACAAGTGAGAAAACTCCTGTGATAGTTATTTTTCAGGAATGGAAAGAACCTGAACTCTAGAAACTGTAGATGGGTGAAGCTGACGTTCACCCTCAGGAAGGGGCTAGAGCAGAAATTTTTCTAATTTAAGTTGTATCCTGAATAGATAATCTATTCACACGGTTCAAAACTCAAGAGGGACAAAAGGTTGTCTTCTCACCCCTATTCTCCAGTCACCCAGGTTTTCCACCTTGAGCAGCCAGTATTATCAGTTTTTGTATATTCTTCCAGAGATAATGTGTGCATATACAAGCAAATATGTATAAACATCCTTTCCTTTATTTTTCACACAAGTAGTAGTATATTATCACTTAATATAAATCACTTGGGGCCAGCCCTGTGGCGTACTGGTTAAGTTTGGTGCACTCTGCTTTGGTGGCCTGGCTTCCCAGGTTTGGATCCTGGGCAGACGTTCACCATTCATCAGCCATCCTCTGGCAGTGACCCACATACAAAACGAAGATTGGCAGTGATGTTAGCTTGGCTAATCTTCCTCAGCAAACAACAACAGCAAATATATGTGAATCACTTAATTTCATTAAGTCATGGGATTTAGTCATTCAGTAAATATTCAATACCAATTGTGTACTAGGCACTGTTTTCTCAATAGATATTTTTTGAAATAATTATAGATCCCCAGGAGATGGCAAGGGTAGTTCAGAGAGGATGGGAGTGACATGGCACCTTTCACCTCATTTCCCCCAGTGGTTACATCTTACATAGTTATAGTGCAATATTAGAACCAGGAATTTGATGTTGGTACAGTGATAGGCAGTTTTACAAGCTGGAGATAGAGCGGTGAAGAAAACAGACAAAATCCCTGCCCTGCTCTTAATGGAATTTATATTCTAGATGTGCGGTGGGGTAGACAATAAATAAGTAAAATGTATGTTAGGTGGTGACGAGTGCAGTGGGAAAGAAAGGACAGGAATGGGTTTGTGTGGGTGTGTTTTTTTCCACATTTTATTATGAATATTTTCAGACATTAAGAAAATTTGAAAGAATTATGCAGAGAACATCCATGTATCTACCATGGTATTATGTATGTGTGTGTGTTTGTGCAATTTTAAGTAGGATGGTCAAGGAAGGTCTTGCTGAGAAGGTGATAGTGAATAAAGACCGGAAGGAGTTGAGGGGAGAGCAATGCAGACTTCTAGGGGAAGAGTTTTCCAGGCAGAGGGCACAGCAAACAAAAGGTCCTGAAGCAGGAGCATTCTTTGGGTGCTGAAGGCAAGTAGACCATTGGGGTTGAAAAAGAGATGAGGTCAGAGAGAAAATAGAGTGCGAGTCAGAATGGGGGGACAGGGATGTAGGCCATATGGCTTCTATTCTGAGGGAGGTGGGAAATCACGGGAGGGTTTTGATCAGAGACTTGACATAACATGATTATATTTTAACAGGATCTCACTGACTACTCTTGGGAAATAGATGAAGGGGACAGAGTAAGGGTGGTGGCAGAGACAGCAGTCAGGAGGCTAATCCAGCTAGGAGAGATGATGTCTTGGGTCAAGTGGTGGAGAAGTGGTTGGATTCTAGATAATTTTTGAAGATAGAATTGACAGAATTTGAAGATCATTCCATTTCAGTTCACACTGAGTTTCCTCGTTCTTTTTTATACAGCGGGCTAGAATTTCATTGTCCCATAATTTATTTAACCAGTCCCTGACCGATGAATATTTAGGTCAATTCCCTATCTTTTGCTGCCACAAACAAGCAAACATATGTATTTGTATACAAGTGACGTATGCACGTGTTATTTTGTCCATAAGTATAATTAAGAGAAATTCCTAGGTATAGAATTGCTGAGTCCTTTCTTGCATGTTGTACCAATTTTTGCCCCATCAGAAATACGAGTATTTCCTGAAACCTTTATCAGTGTGTGTTAGCAAACTTTGTGATCTTTGCCAATATATTTGCCAATATATTAGATGGAAAATGGTGGCACATCAATGTGTTTTCATTTATATTTCCTTTAAGAGAGAGTTTGAACCTGTTTTCATGTGTTTAAGATCTCTCTGAATCTCCTGTTCTGTGAAATGTGCATATGCTTTGCCTATTAAGTTGTTGATCTGTTTCCTTATTGTTTCACAGCTCTTTATGGAAAGTTTGCTCTTTGTCTACAATAAGAATTGCAATTTTTTTGGGCTTTATTTTTGTCTTTTGACTGCTTATAGTGGGTTTTTTTTTTTTAAAGATTGGCACCTGGGCTAATAACTGTTGCCAATCTTCTTTTTTTTTTTTTTTAAAGATTTTATTTTTTTCCTTTTTCTCCCCAAAGCCCCCCAGTACATAGTTGTATATTCTTTGTTGTGGGTCCTTCTAGTTGTGGCATGTGGGATGCTGCCTCAGCGTGGTTTGGTGAGCAGTGCCATGTCCTTGCCCAGGATTCGAACCAACGAAACACTGGGCTGCCTGCAGCGGAGTGCGCGAACTTAACAACTTGGCCACAGGGCCTGCCCGCCTATCTTCTTCTTTTTTTTTTTTTCATCTGCTTTTTCTCCCCAAATCCCCCCAGTACATAGTTGTATATTTTTAGTTGTGGGTCCTTCTAGTTGTGGTATGTGGGACAGCGCCTCAGTGTGGCCTGATGAGTGGTGTCATGTCCGTGCCCAGGATCTGAACCAGCGAAACCCTGGACGCTAAAGTGGAGCGCACGAACTTAACCACTCGGCCACGGGGCTGGCCCACCTGATAGTGGTTTTTGCCATGCTGAAAACTTTTGCTTTTATTAATTGTATTTCTTTTTTTTTTTAAATTTTATTTTTTTTCCTTTTTCTCCCCAAAGCCCCGCGGTACATAGTTGTATGTTCTTAGTTGTGGGTCCTTCTAGTTGTGGCATGTGGGATGCTGCCTCAGCGTGCTCCAATGAGCAGTGCCATGTCCGCGTCCAGGATTCAAAGTGACAAAACACTGGGCCACCTGCAGCGGAATGTGTGACCTTAACCACTCGGCCACAGGGCCGACCCCTAATTGTATTTCTTAATACGTCTTGTAAAGCTCCTGGGTTTTGAGTCATATTTTTAAAAAGCCTCACCATTCTGAGATTGTTAGAAGATTTTCACTTTTTTCCTAGTATTTTAATGATGCCATGCTTTTATAATACTAATTCTTTTGTAGTTTTAATTTTTATCTTTAAATCTTTCATCCATTTGGAATTTATCCTAGTGTGAGATGTGAAGTACAGATCCGACTTTACTGTTTTGTCGAAATGTCTATTATTAATCTTTTCTTGATGGATTTATGATACGTTCCAATATTTGATAGGAAGAGTAGGTTATTAAGGTGTGTTTTGGCTTGGCTTTGGGAAGAAATAATCGAAAGGAGCCAGAATGGGCTCACAATTCAGAACAGGGCCTGTCAAACTAGTCCTTTTGGGTTTCTGGATGGAGAATTGTAGAAATGGGGAGAGCTCTTGACTTTTCAAGCTCTTCAGTGGTCTCACAATACACTGTGACCATGTAGAGAATGTTGGCTGAATGTTAGGATGGTAAATTAAATTATTCAAGCAGTTAATAATCATATCCAAAGGATGATAGATCAGGGTTATTCTGGAGAAGATTTCTCGGAGTGCGGTCCAGACCTTGCTCAAAATCACTATAAGTAACTTGGATGTAGATCTGTTTATTAAATTTTCATAGGACACAAAGTTGGAAGGCTAGCGGATATGTATTTGGAATTGTCTGATAAGGATTTTTTTTAAGTTGCATGGTAGAATTTTATAGGGATCAGAATATGGTTCTGTCTTTGGGCTCCTCAAACAATTGCATAGTACAGGAAGACGACGTGGCTTAGCGGGACTAGGAGGATTCAGAGATGGGTGGAGGGTGAAGACAGCTTTCCGTCAGGTGCTTAAGTAAAGAGCTGGAGCTGAGCTGGTGGTGATTAAAGGTGGCATGGGGGTGTGGTTGGACGGGTTGTGGAGGGCCTTGGAAGCTGTGCTCAGGAATTTGGCTTTGTTCTCTAGGTAGCAGGGATTCCTTTAAAGTTTAACCTTGAGGAGGAAAGTGACTATTTCTGTTTTCCATCAGCTTTGGCAGCCTGTGGAGAAGAGCTGGAGCCCAAGAGGTGAGAGGAAATGTTCACTGGTCTAGGTCGAGAATTCTGAAGTGGGACTTTGGGCGGTAGCCACGGGCAGGGATGGGGAGGTCAGGCCCTAAGTCCTTTTGCTTTTCCCCAGGAAGAGCTGGCTGCCTGGCCTAGGCCTTTAGTCTTCTGTTGTCACTCACTGTCCTTATTGCTTTGCCCTCTAGAGATGGGGTTTTGGGAGAGTAAATAGCTGGAAAGTTTAGATAATCCCCAAATGGCAGGGCCTATAGCCAAGATAGGAGTAGTTTGGGGTTTATTGAGTGCTTATGGTGTACAAGCAGGGTAGCAAGCATTGGGGAAATAATACATCTTTCAAGATCTTTCTCTAAAGGAATTCCCAGTCTGGCAGCGATGCAGAACACTTTGAGCGAGCATTACCTCTAGGAGAGCGAGCAACTGGATCTGTGGGGTTTGGAGCTCAGAGAGGGTTCAGGGCTGCAGAGATTTGGGAGGGGGCAAGTCATCCAGGGAATATGAGCAGAGTGAAGAGAGAAGTGGGCTGAGTGTGGAGCCCAGAGAACACCAACATTTTAGGGGCAAGAGGGGCCTTTAAAGGGGAGTGAGGAGAACTTGGAGAGGGCAGCGTCCAAGAAAACAAGAACTTCAAACAGGACAGGAAAAACATCAGTGCTGTTGAGAAATGTCCGTTGCATTTCGCAGCAACCACTGGGCTCTGGGAAAGCAGTCTGAGAAGGGTGGTTGGGGCCGAACTCACTGGGAGGGTTGTGAGGCCAGAAAAGGGGAAATACACAATTCTGCGTGTGAAGGAGGAGAGAAGATGGGGTAGTGAGGGCGCTGCCCGCCCTCTGCACCTCCCCGTCTCCACCCAGGGACCGGCCACTGTGCTGCCTCTGCAGCCACCTGCCATGAGCCCTGCTCAGTTCCGGGCGTGTTCCTTCAATGGTTTCTGACTGCTGGGGCCAGGCTGCTGCTCAGCCTTTTGTGTGGTTCTGGTCATAACCTCTAGGGGAGGCAAAGCTCCCAGAAGATCTCGGGCTCTGATCCCTGACCACCCCTAACGGGCAGAGAGCTGATGTTTTCAGAGGGGCTTTGGCCGGCCTATCTAAAATCACCCCTCCCTCCGCACCTCCCATCATTAAGCCCTTACCCTGCTCCCCTCTTGGTAGCACTTAGCACCATCTGATGTATATTATTTAGTGTGACTTTATTGGAGTTGTCTCCTCCCAGTAGACTCTAAGCACCAGGAGAGCAGAGACTGTTTTGTTTTTGGTTGGTTCACTGCTGTATCTCCAGTCCCAAATTCCTGATTCGTAGCAGGGGCTCAGTGACTATTGAATGAATGAAATGAGTAACTGATCCCCGATCAGTCCCTCGAGGGGCTGAAAGTGGGAGATAAGCAAACCTTATCTACAGCTGGATAAGCTCTCTGGGGAGGCTTCTGGTCCACCTGATGCGGGGGAGTGCATATTGCTGGAGGAGATTGAGAAACTGAGCTCAGCAGGGGTATTTAGCCTGTCAGACTGAGGTCTCCAAGCTGTTCTTCCTTTAGCTGTCTGAAGGGGTCACTCAGTGTTCATCTCACACGCTGTCTGTTCCAGCCCTCTCCCTCTTATAAGGCTGAACGCAGCAATAACAGAAGAATGGCCCGGGGCAGCAGGCTGTCCCTGGAACTGCACCGCCCTCTCCAAGCCAGGGAGACTTTGAGGGGCAGCTCTCAGAGCCCGGCAGGTGCCACTCCCTGGCCTGTCTCGGGGGTCACACTGATCTCCAGCCCGTGTGCCTGGTTTGCTTTCCCACCTTCAGTCGCTTCCTGCCTGGGTCCAGGCAGAAATCTGTTTTCAAACGCTGGCCGAGTGACTTCCCTATGATCTGCTCTGGGATTCCCTCAATAGATATCTGTAGCACCCTCTGGACAGGGACTGTGTGTTAGGTCCACGAGAGGGGTGGGGTTAGTGGGGAGGCAAGGGATCAGAGGCGCTTTGGAGAGAGTGCCTGTGGGCTGGGCATTACGGGACGGGCGTTCTGGAGGGAAGGTTGGGGAGCCCACCGGTCCCAAGTGATGAGCCAAGAAGCAGGACATTTTCACATTTACACTGTAGCAAACAAAGTATTTCAGTTTTTAAGAAAATTTTTAAAACTTCCTAACTTAAAAAAGTTTTTTCAAATCTGTAGAAAAGTTAACAGACTAGCAGTACAAATTTCACTTCAGATTAATCCAATATTGGTATTTTGCCACATTGCTTTCTGTATGTCTTGAATCATTTGAGAGTAAGTTGTATCATCGTAATACTTTACCCTTAAATACTTCTGTTACCGAACCTGAAGTGAGTTCGCTCACCCGTTGCACAGGAAGCAAATCTCTGACACCGGGGGTGGTGGAAGAAAGTAGGAACTTTATTTTTGCACAGCGCTGAGCAAGGAAAGAGGGCAGCTAACGTTCAAATCCCAAACTCCCCGAGAAGCTAAAAGGAAGGGTTTTTATTTGGGGCTTTAGGTAGGGGCGGGGGAGCATATGGCCTTGCTGGTCGCAGCTTTCCCACCAGCCTGTCTTTGGCCTTGAGACACTTGCAGAGAGGAGGGAGCTCGTGACCTTGCTGGTCAGCAGCTTTCCCACCAGCTCGTATCTCTTTGTGGGGGAGGAGATGGTCCAGGTGCTTGTCCTTGACGGTGTCTGTCTCCATGGAGGATAGCGGATTCTGGAGGCAGGAAGCCAGAGAGTAAGCAAGGAATGAGTGTTTTGGTTTTAACCCCATATATGTTGGGTTTAACCTGGGGAAACTGATACCAGGGTTGGTATCACTTCCACGCTCCTAAATGTTTATACAGTATTTCCTAAGAATAAGGACTTTCTGTTACACAATCACGAGGTGATTATCACTCAAGAAATTTAACAATTGAGAGAATACTATTACCTAATATGTTGCTCATATTCGAATTTCCTCAGTTGTCCTGCTAATGTCGGTTACAGCTGTTTGTGAATTTAGCTTTTTATGTCACCAAGTCACAGGTACTTTTGTCCCATCTGTGGCCTGAACTCTGTTTCTTGTCCTGTTCCCAAGCCTCATCCCTTTCCTCACCCCCACTTAGACCCCTTCGTGGCCCTTGGCTGGATCTCTGTGGCCTGGGCTGCCTCTGCTAACTCCTGCTTCGCTGTTAAGGCATTAGTTTCTAATTAGTATTTACTGCTGCTTTTCTCTCCAGTCAAAAGCAAAAATAAATAAGAGATTGATAATTTTTACTAAAAAGATGCCTGTTAAACAGAAATGCCATACTTGTCAGGCAAAAATAAGGGCCAGGTTGTGGGAGGATTGATGGACTCTCAGGCTCCCGCCAAGGATCCCTCTCCTCTCATCTGGCTACAGTCATTATGGGGGGCCCTTGACCACTGAAATGCAGCCACACACGCACACACGAAATTCCAGCCTAGTTTTATTGCTTGCATCACTTCTTCAGTTTCCACAGAACACTGAGGCCGGCACTCAAAAAGACCTCTGAATGTGTGGGTCAGGCTGAATACATGGTAGAGTTGCTCTTCCAACAACATAGTAGGCGCTCATGTTTTTGTGGGTTGAATGAAACATAAAGGAATGCTTGGGGAAGCCAGAAATTGACTGGATAGCAGGCAGCAGAAAAGAAGAGTTTGGGATTGGTTAGAGCCATGTCATTGATTGGCATCATAAGTGGGAGTAGGAGAAAACAGTGAGATAAGCTGAGAGAAAGCAGAGAGGATTTAAGGGGAAAATTCATCCTATTGCTTTTGTTGTGACATCGTAATAACTAAGAATATTTCTACATCTTAAAATTTTAGTCTATAATTAAAGTAAACATTCATTCTTTCTTGGGAACATGCTTCTTGCTTTACTCGGGCTTACTTCTTCTCTAGACCTACTATCTATTTGTTCTTCTGGAACTTCACCATCGTCCTTGGAAATTCTCTTTGCCTCTCCTCTGTTTCCTGGTTCCCACGCCTTCACTTTTCTTGGCTTATTTCCTTATTTCAGTGGGGCACACCCTCTAATAGCTTCTTGAGAAAGGGTGCTTAAGAGGTAAATTGGTTTACTTCTTACATGTCTGAAAATAACTTTATCCTCACATTTGATGGGCAGTTTGGCCAGGTACAGGGGTCAGAAATTATTTTCCCTCTAAATCTTGTAGGCATTTTCCCGTTTCTTCTAGTTTCCAGTGTTGCCATTGAGAAGTCTGATGCCATTTGGACTCAGTTTGTATGTGAACTATTTTTTTAAAAATTTCCTCTGGAAACTTTTAGGATTTTTTTCTTTGCAGCATTCTGAAATTTCACAGTGGTATGCCTTGGTGTAGGTGTTTATGTTCATTTTGGTGGCACTTGTGGGTTGTATCAATCTGAAACTAATACTTTCTCAGTTCTAGAAAATTTTCTTACATATTTTCTAAATTTTCCTCATTTTTTTTCCCTCTCATTCAGGACATCTTATTATTCTTTGTCTTTTTCTGGGAGGTTTCATTCACATTTCCTCTGGCTCTTCTTTTGAAATTTTAATTACTGCTATCATATTTTTATTTCCAAGGGCTTGTCCTTAGTCTCTGAATGTTCCTCTAAAAATAGGTTCCTGTTCTTGTTTCATAGCTACAATATCTTCTCTTATCTTTCCTTTGATGTTAATGGTAATTTTTTTAAAAGTTTTCTTCAGGTCCCCTTATCTCTCTTTTCTCCAAGTCCCCTTTCTGTTTGGTCTCTGTATTTCACACTAGAAGCTTTCCTCAGATATCTGGTGATGCTTCACTGTCTTTCATATTTAAAGCAAGAGCCTATGAGATGCTCATTGGAAACTTTGTGTGCATCAGTGGGACTCTGCTACTGGAGGGCTTTGCTGGGCATGATCAGCTGGGGACGTGATTATTTTGTGGGAGGACCCCAAATGCCTGTGTTTGTAGATCATTTCACTTGGTTGTGCTCAGTTTCTTTGAACAGGAGTCCTCTTGTCTCTTGCTTATCTCTGCCTGGCTGCTGGTGTTCAGGGAGCTTGGATGGGTGGGGGACTGGGAATTCCCCTGTCCAGTATGTTGTTTTCAGCATAAAATTGCACCCTGGCTCTCAGCCATGCCTGGTGTTCCCAGGAAGGAAACTTCTACTTTTCCTCCAGGGCTGGGCAGAGGTAGTTGCCTGGCTGCACAGACTGGGGGAAGAGATATGCTGCCTTTAAGGATTTTTAACGAGTTTTCCAGTGTTCAGTCCTGCTCTGCACCTGTGCCTTCAGAGGTATCTGGTGCCTTCAGTTACTGGGCCTTTTTGGTGTTCTGTGTCAGGAACTGGCTTGCTCCTTGGAATTTTCTAATGCCAGCTCTGCCCCACTCCGTGTCTCTAGTTTTTCCTGGTTTTCCAATCTCTTAAGGCAGTTATCACCTGATTGCTTCCAGGTGACAGAATTTGTTGACATCTCTCATCTGCAGTTGTCACCTTTTCTGCTGTCTTTATTCTTTTTTTTTTTGAGGAAGATTAGCCCTGAGCTAACGACTGCCAATCCTCCTCTTTTTGCTGAGGAAGACTGGCCCTGAGCTAACATCCGTGCCCATCTTCCTCTACTTTATACGTGGGACACCTACCACAGCATGGCATGCCAAGCAGTACCATGTCTGCACCCGGGATCCAAAGCGGCGAACCCCGAGCCGCTGAGAAGCCGGACGTGCGCACTTAACTGCTGCACCACCGGGCCGGCCCCCCTGCTGTCTTTATTCTTGTGGGTTTATATGTTTTAAAAAATTTCTTTATTGCCGTTAGTGTGGGGCTTTAGGAGAGAGTGGAGGTAAAGGTGTGTTTGATCATCCATTCTTTATCAGAAGTGTCTGCAATATCTCTCTGGACTGAGAAGTAGTCTCCTCATCCTGGTTATAAGGGCCAGCTTTCTCAGGAAAAGTGTGGAACGGATGGATGTATCATTTTAGGAATAACAAATGGCAGATGCTAAACCTGTTTACTTTATGTATTGTGTGCTCCGTGTTTGAGGCAGGCTGTAGGGACCTCTACACAACCCTATTCCTTGGCCCATCCTTGAGCCATAATCTGCTCTTCACCATGGGGAGAGAGGCGCACTGGTGAAGAATGCTCCAATTCTTCTTGGGTTCCCTCCCTTCTAGGCTCATGGACCACAGATTGGAGTCGTCACACTGGGGTGTGCTTCAGCTCAGCCTAAGTCTTGTGAGAACTAAAGTGGGGACTATCTGGGGCTTGGGAGACAAGGTTGTTGGAAGCAGCAAGATAAAACTTTCCCATCAGTTGAAGTATGATGTTCTCTTCAAGAATGAGGGCAGGCTTAAAGGAGAGAGCTCTGTGGCAGGTCCCTGGAACCCTCCAGGTTAGGGGGCTCCCTTTGGATGTTGTCATTCTTCAATGGAGAGCTAGGCCCTTATGGAATGGGATGCACCTTCTGTACATTGAACTCGAGGCACCGTCATAAATCAGTGGCAGAGGTATTTCAGTCAGTTAAGCTAGTGTGCTTTTTCCTTCCAATCCCCGAATAGAAAATCCTAACATTTGTGAACGTGTTAGAAATGCTCCCAGCACAGAGGCTGTCACCCCATCTCTCTCATCTCCAGGCATTTCGGATAATGACAGCTGTCAGGTGTCCTGATGATTGTTTGACCTCACACGCTCTTGTTCTTCAGGCTCCCCTTTCTGTTAACATACTCTGTCTTCAATTAGAACATTTACGGGTGTTTTTCTTTTCTTTTCTTTTTCTTTTATTGAGGTCATGTTGGCTTATAATATTGTGTAAATTTCAGGTGTACATTACTATATTTCAGTTTCTGTATAGACTGCATCGTGTTCACCACCAATAGTCTAGTTTTTATCCATCACCCTATATATGTGCCCCTTTACCCCTTTCCCCCTCACCCCAACCCCTTCCTCTCTGATAACCTCTAATCTGTTCTCTTTATCTATGTGTTTATCTTCCACGTATGAGTGAAATCATATGGTATTTGTCTTTCTCCGTCTGACTTATTTCGCTTAGCGTAATACCGTCAAGGTCCATCCATGTTGTTGCAAATGGCACAATTTTGTCTTTTTTTTCTTTTGGTGAAGAAGGTTGGCCCCTAGCTAACATCTGTTGCCAATTTTCCTCTTTTTGCTTGAGGAAGGCTGTCGCTGAGCTGACATCTGTGCCAGTCTTCCTCTATTTTGTTTGTGGGAAGCCACCACAGCATGGCTTGATGAGCAGTGTGTAGGTCCATACCCATAATCCAGACCTTTGAACTCCGGGCTGTTGAAGCAGAATGTGCAGACTTAATCACTACATCATGGGGCTGGCCCCACAATTTGTCTTCTTTTATGGCTGAGTGTGGTTTGCTTTTCTTAATCTTGTCTCTTAGAGTCTTACGGCTCAGATGACCTTATATTGAATCTGAGATGTTTCCAACATTCCACAGTCTCCCACTCATAAGGTCATAAGTGTAGAAAATTTTCCAGTGCAGTTCCAAGTAATACGGTGTCACTTGAAAAATGATACTTGATCTTTTATTCGATTTCCAAGGAACTGTGTATTTTCAGTTCAGTTAGCTTACTTTGGACTTAATGTAGGTGTGGATTTCAAAGTGAAGGATTAAGTAAGAAGCTTGGGCTACCCAAATGATTTAATTAAAAATGATTCAAGAGTTCTCTTTTTTTTTAATTAAAAAGTTTTTTATTTTTCCTTCTTCTCCCCAAATCCCCCCAGTACGTACTTGTATATTTTAGTTGTGGGTCCTTCTAGTTGTGGCATGTGGGATGCTGCCTCAGCATGGCCTGATGAGTGGTGCCATGTCCACGCCCAGGATCCGCACTGGTGAAAGCAGAGTGCGGGAACTTAACCACTTGGCCGCAGGGCCAGCCCCTCCACATATATCTTGACATCTACAAAGTAGAACACCATTGGGCAGACATATGCCCTGTTTGTCCTCCATATGCCTTGCCTATAGGGTTCTGTGTCCTGTAAGGCAAGGGGCCTGCAGTTTCTGTCAACCCTTTTTGTTATAAGGATTGGGGTAGCTCATCTCTGTAGGCCTTCTGCTTCTTGTCCTTGGTTTCTGCATGTCTGTTCCCATTATCTATTGTTGCATAATGAATCATCCTGAAACTTAGTGACTCAACACATCAACCATCATTTTGTTATCTTTTACAGTTCTGGCCGTTCATGGGCCTCGGCTGTTATTCTCACTTGGGCAATCTCATGTAGTTGTAGTCAGGCAGTGGCTGAGGTTGGAGTCATCTCAAAGGCTTCCTCATTTGCCATGCTGGTGGTTGATATTTGCTGTTGACTGAGATCTCAAGTTAGGGCTGTTGGCCAGAACATCTCCATGTGGCCTCTCCATGTGGCCTGGGTTTCCTCACTGCATGGTGGCTAGGTTCCAAGAACAAATATCCCAAGATAAGAAGATGTAAGGCAGGGGGCCAGCCCCGTGGTGCAGCAGTTAAGTGCGCATGTTCCACTTCGGCGGCCCGGGGTTTGCTGGTTTGGATCCCGGGTGCAGACATGGCACCACTTGGCAAGCCATGCTGTGGCAGGCATCCCACATATAAAGTAGAGGAAGATGAGCACTGATGTTAGCCCAGGGCCAGTCTTCCTCAGCAAAAAGAGGAGGATTGGCAGCAGATGTTAGCTCAGGGCTAATCTTCCTCAAAAAGAAAAAAAAAAAGATGCAAGGAAGAGCATGACATTTAACCTAGTCACATAGCGTCACTTCCATCATATCTAGTGGTTGAGGCAGTCACAAAAGTCCACTCAGGTACACAAGAAGAGGGAACTGGACCCCATCATTCAATGAGAGGAATATCAGTATTACAAAAGAGCATGTAAGATGTTATACATTATTGTGGAAATATTTGGAAAGCACAATCTGTCACAGTCCACCCTCTCACCACAAGTCATATCTGTCCCACATGCACATTTCACTCAGTCCCTCCCCCAAGTCACATCCCATTCTGGCATCAAAGTCCAAGGGCCGTTCCAGGTGAGGATGAAGCTTCCTGAGTGTGGTTTCTCAGGTACAGCTGCTTGACTGGGGTTCAGTTTACTGCCTGTGAGCTCACTGTGGCTCTTGGTTGCACCCTCTAGATCTTAGTTTTCTCTTCCATGCCATCCTTCCTTTTCCATAAACAGTAGCCCCTGTTTGTCGGTGAGTAGTTTTCTTAGCCTGACTCTTGCTTGTAGAAATTTGTGGATCCAAAGTCTTTTTTTCTGGGGCTGGCTCTGTACCCGAGTGGTTAAGTTCGCATGCTCCGCTTTGCTGGGCCAGAGTTTTGCTGGTTCAGATACTGGGCATGGACATGGCAGCACTCCTCAGGCCATGCTGAGGTGGCATCCCACTATAACAGAGCCAGAAGGACCTAAACTAGAATATACAACTATGTACTGGGAGGCTTTGGGGAGAAGAAGAAGAAAAAAACAGATTGGCAACAGATGTTAGCTCAGGTGCCAATCTTTGAAACCTCCCCACCCCCCCCCCCAAATAAAGTCCTCTTTTCTGTTTGTACTGTTTCTGTTCCTTTCAGTTCAAGCTCATATAATTTTTTTTTTTTTAAAAAAACCTTGTGGGTGTTGTATGTATCAATTATGATCCAATCTATTAGACAAAAATCCATATACAAATCTGTTTACAATAATCCCTTCTCTAGCTTGTGCTACTTGCTCTTAAGATTCTTAAAAGCCTTTTAGTTTTAACAGAGAAATTTTGCCAGACATCCCCTTAAGATCCTTAAAAGGCTTTTGTCTGTATGAAGCACCACCTTAAATCTTTCTGAGGTTTTAACAAATGATTTTACAGTTGGAGATTAACCTTTACAGTTAAAGATTTACAATAGACCGTGTTTTCCTGAAAATGCCCTGGATTTAATCTCTGCCCAGAAGCCATTTCTCAATTTTGGCACTGTGGGTCATCTGGAGTGGCTGAGAGTAAGAAACAGCTTTATTTTCTTAGTATTTATTTTTTCTTAGCAATTCTTTTTTTTTTTTTCTGGGAAAGATTCACCCTGAGCTAACATCTGTTGCCAATCTTCCTCCCCAAAGCCCCTGGACATAGTGGTATGTTCTAGTTGTAAGTCCTTCTAGTTCTTCCATGTGAGCTGCCACCACAGCACGGCTACTGACGGATGGGGGGTGTGGATCTGCACCTGGGAAACGGGGCTGTGGCCACCGAAGCAGGGTGTGTGAACTTTTTTTTTTTTAAAGATTGGCACCTGAGCTAACATCTGTTGCCAATGTTTTTTTTTTTCTTCTTCTTCTCCCCAAAGCGTCCCAGTACGTAGTCGTATATTCTAGTTGTAGGTTCTTCTGCTTCTGCTATGTGGGACGTCACCTCAGCGTGGCTAGGTCTGTGCCCTGGATCCGAACCCGCAAAACCTTAGCTCGCAGAAGTGGAGCTCGTGGACTTAACCACTCTGCTAGGGGCCAGCCTGGAGTGTGTGAACTTTTAACCACTAGGCCATCAGAGCTGGCTCAAAACAGCTTTATTTTAAACTCAGCAAGTCCTGGATTGTTCATATGTAACATTTTGTCTTTAACTTGTCTCTCTCCTCTTGCATTTCATCATAGGCAGTGAGAAGTCGGGTGGTCCTTTCAATATTTTGCCTAGAAATTTCATTAGATCATTGAGTTTATTAGATGCATTTCCCACTTTTCCTGTTCTTGCACTATCACACAACAATACTACACACATAAGATTTCACCAGCCCACATAATCTCTTCCTCTAGTTTCCAATAAGCCTTCTCTCCAGTTCCTTTAAGCCTTGCCAACAACTTCCTTGAAGCACTTTAGGTTTTCACTAACACTCTCACTGAGGCCCCTTAGGCTTCTGCCCAACACCTGGTCCTAAAGCCAGTGCCACATGTTTTCGATTTTTGTTTCAGCAGCACCCCACTCTTGGGACCAAAATCTGTCCTAGGTACTTATTGCTACTAACAGGTCACCCCAAAACTTGGAGGCTTAAAATATCGGCAATCATTTTATTGTTATCTTAAAAGATTCTGGGGGTTGCCTGGGCTAGGTGGTTCTCACGTGGAGTGTCTCACGTGGTTAGAGTCAGGTTGTGACTGGAGCTGAAGTCATCTTGAAGGCTTCCTTACTCACGTATGTGGTGGTTGATACTGGTTATCAGCTGGAACAAACACCTACATGTGGCCTCGCCATGTGGCTTGGGCTTCCACACAGCGTGGTGACTGGGTTCCAAGAGCACAAAGTGGAAGGGAGTGAATGAATTTTTTATGACCTAGTCTTGGAAGTCACAGAATGTCGTTTTTGTTGTGCTCCATTTGTCAAGGCAGTCACAGGGTCTGCTCAAGAGCAAGAAGATTGAACGTGAAGTGCATCACTCAAAGGGAGGAAAGTCAATGATGCGGCCGTGTCTAGAAAATACAATCTGTCACAATGTCCGAGGGAAGGTTTTAATCACAGGGGCCATCCTTGCTACAATCAAGACCAAGGAGCAGCTGTGTACCTAGCTTGTTTGACATCCAAAGCAGTTCATTTTTAACACCCTTAAATTAATTTTGGTAATCATGAATTGAAAAAATAATTATAATAATCATGGCTAGAAAATAATTTGAGACAGAAAAAAAATTTTGTTTTATTGAACTTTGTCTATATAATCATACCATTACAATTGTTTTTAAATGAAAAGTTAAAAATTACAGTAAAAAAAGAAAAAAGTTATGGAGTTTTAATTTGAATTCTGTTTTTGAATTCATTCCTTTCTTCTTTGAAATTTGATTCTCTTTTCTATGTAAAAGCTTATTTTCTTACGTTTTGTTGTTGCATGGTTAATGGCCTTCTCCACAATTTCTGTGGTCGGTCTTAATAGTTTAAAGCTTGGTGCTTCACTGTGCATTGTTTAAGGCTGATTCCAGCTGTTTGCAAATGTTTTGGTGTCTGATTCATTGCTCTTAAACTTGACAGCAGAGAGAAAAGATAATTCAGGAAAGCAAAACTGCAGACAGCAGGATCTGAGCTGATCCTCTAGTTTCCACATTTTTTTTTTTTTTAAATCAAAGCGTACTTCAGGGATTGAGATTAAATTTTTAAAAATTGTCTTTGGGGCTGGCCCAGTGGCATAGTAGTTAGTTAAATTCGTGTGCTCCACTTCAGCAGCCTGGGGTACATGGGTTCGGATCCCAGGCATGCACCTACACATCGCTCATCAAGCCATGTTGTGACGGCATCCCACATACAAAACAGAGGAAGATTGGTACAGATGTTAGCTCAGGGACAATCTTAAGCAAAAAGAGGAAGATTGGCAATAGATGTTAGTCCAGGGCCAATCCTCCTCACCAAAAAAAAAAAAAAAAGAACTCTGACCTACAACCTCTGGAGCAACCAGTCAGGGAAGCCAAACTACAACCTTTGAAGCAAATGGTCCCATATGGTCAGGACTTGGTCAATAACTGCTAGCTTCCCTAATTTTTGCCCATACTTCCAATTTAGGACCAACCAGAGAAAGACAAATATGCTCCCCTAACCAGTCTCATAGGATGCCCCTGCTTTAGTTAGCCTGTCTAGAGCTTTCCCATGCCAACAGCCTCCAACTAGGAAATACCTGAAGCCTCCCCCTGTTTTCACTGTGAAGCTTTCCAACTATCCCACCTGCCTTTAAGTCTCTGCCAAACACAAGTGATGGTGCCTGACTCCCTTGCTTTATAGCAAGCTCTGAATAAATAGCCTCTGTTTGTTCTCATTTGGATGATCTTTGTTTATTTCCACACTGGTGGAGATGCAAAATGGTGTAACCACTAGGGGAAACTGGCAGTTTTCTATAAAGTTAAACATAGACTTACCATGTGATCCAGCAATCCCATTCCTAGGTATTTACCCAAGAGAAATGAATACTTTTGTTCACATGGCAACCTGTTTGCAAATCTTTATACCAGCTTTATTTGTAATCACCAAAAAAAATCAACAACCCAATGTCCTTCAACTGAATAATGGAATCCTGTTTCGGCAGAAGGCTTAGTGTGGAGGCTGATCAATTTCAATCATATCATATATGCTTCCTGAGAAACTCCGCTTTCTTAAGCAATGGGATGTCTGTAAAGGCTGGGAAACACGAGATGTTGAAGTCTTCTGCCACTAGTTATTTCACCAGAGAATTTCTTAGGCTCAGTGGCTCTAAGTTCATGTACCAGTGTATACATGACTTACTATTGAGACATCCAATTCGAGATTGTGCATCCATTCCCTGAAGGTTATAAGGCTGATTTCAGTGTAGTTACACAACTTCCCTTTGTCTTTGAAGTGGATTTCCTAGGACCATAGTGGCTTGTGTGCGACTGGCATCAATATGCACGATTCGGCAGTAGTGAGGAGGGTGCGCTGCTTGCTCAGGATCAACATGTAATTGGCTATACTACCTTAGTTCAAACTGTCCTGGATGGGAGCTCAAAATGTAGCAAGATGGTCAATTAGGGACACCGTTGTCCCTTACATTCTAGGGGAAATTTCCTCATACCCCCCAAATTTTCACAGCCTAGAGAAATGCAAAATGTTCCCCCAAATTTCTGTGGAAGTCTTCAGGCTAGTGGCCTTAGTATATCTCTTGCCTCTAATCCCAGTTCCCGGGATGGTATCTCTGGATGGCTCTTGAGCAAACTTACTTGCAAAATTCAGTTCCTCCACTCAAAATCACACCACATCAAGCATTTCATCATATTTATGGAAGGTCCAGAAGGTTTGTTGGAGGAACCTTCATGCAGCGCAGAGCATTTGGCAATCTCTTTGCCCTCTCATATCCTCTACCTTCCTCCCACGACTGTTAGGGGCAATATTTATAATCCATTAAATTACATTCCTAGGCCCCACTTTGATGGAATAATACTTGTAAAAAACAACATTAACATATGTGTTTTTGTGGTCCTGGTACTTCCTTCCACAATTTCAGCTGGGCCTACTGTGCTTAATCCTCAGTTTTGGATTTTTGAGTTTCAAATCCTGAACCTAAAGGGATTGGGAATGACTCCTGTGCATAGACGATGACGGTGAGAAATGACTACTGAGTGAGGACTGGGAGGGGCCACAGAGAGGAGCAGGGTCAGCATCCAGGGTCCTCTCTGCCCTTCATTCAGGGAACCTTCTGTTGTCAGTGCCCAGGAGCCACATGGGGACAGAGGAGGGCACACAGAAATGACCAGTGGACATCACCTGCATAGAAAAGCTTTGCTGGTTGCCCATGTCTGTCCCTTTGATTGCAGCCAATATGTCACCTATAGCAGGCCCTACAACCCTGCTTAGCCCCTGTTTGAATTATCTCAGGTGGGTGGTCTTTATTGCTACATCAACATTATTTGTCAATTGCTTTACTGATTGATCAGTTTCCTGATCAGTTTTCCAATTGGTGAAGGCTTCTTTTTCAACACTTGAAGTTCCACTCTGCGGCCAATTAAATGGGCAAAGTTGGTAGCTGGTACTCATAAGGGAGGAATATCTGAGTAAGGACTAATTTTGTAAGTGGTCAGTTCATCATGAATATTTTTTGACATTACATAACCTTATGTGTTTGGGGACTCAGAAAAATATGTAGACCATATTAATTATTTATTGATTTATTACCATTACCTCAAAACTCAGTGGCTGAGAGCAACAAATGTTTATTGTCTCACACAGTTTCTGAGACTCAGGTGGGTCTAGCTCAGGTCTTTCATGAGGTTTCATTTAAGATGTTGCCTGGGGCTGCAGTCATCTGAAGTCTTGATTGGGGCTGAAGGAACTGCTTCCAAGATGGCCCCCTCACATGGCTGTTAGTTAGAGGCCTCAGTTCCTCACTGTCTTGTGGCAGAGAGGCTCAGTTCCTTGCCATGTGGACCTCTCCATGAAGTTTCTTCATTATCCTTATGACATGGCAGCTGACATCTCTCAGAAAAGCAGTCGAAGAGATGAAGAGAAGAAGAAAGAAAGAGAGGGAGAGGGAGAGAGAGGTGTCTTTTAGGACCTAGCTTCAGAAGTCATATGCCTTCCCTTCTGCCATATTCTATTGGCTATGCTAACCTGATACAATTTCGGAGGAGACTGTGCAAGGGCATGAATACCATGAGGTATGGATCACTGGGGGCTGTTCTGAAGACTGGCTGTCACTGTAGGCCCTCTGGCCCCCAATGATTCATACTCCTCCCACAGGCAGAATACACTCACCCACTCCAGGGCACTCCAAAGTCTAATCCCATGACAGCATCAGTTTGAAATCCAGAATTTCATCATCTAAATCAGGGTCAGCTATGGATGAGATATCTCAATTGTGTTTCCATAAGTATGACTTCTTCAGTGAAATTCCTCTCCTTCTGAAGACCTGTGAACTAAAGAGAAAGTCATCTGTCTCCCTCCCCCTGCCATACAATGGCGGAACAGGCCTGGGATAACCACCATAGATATTCCTATTCAAAAATGGGGGCGGGGGGGTTGGACGGCCTGGGTTTTACCTCTCAAGGTCACAAATGCATCATAACCTAATCTCACTGAATCTACCCAGAAGTTACTGTGAACGACTTTTGGGTGTCTTCCTAACTCTTCAACCACACTTTTAATCTGTAAGAAAATCATTAGGTTTGTGCCATTTCTATAGATAATCAGTTTTATCCACTACATTTTGATTTTTCTGAATTTCATTTATAACAGAAAACTTGAACTTCAGTTTTGGGGCTTCTTTTTGCTGAG